>NC_067419.1:20240221-22740221 GCF_009764475.1 Pristis pectinata | reverse complement strand
TTGGCCTTCCTCAACATCAACATCAGGCATTCTAGAAACAACCTTTTCACCATCCACCAAGGCCACAACTGAATCCCTCTCATAATAAGATTTTAGCATGTTTACATGACAGAGTTGTGTTTTCTTGCGTCTATCTGGTGTTTTGATTATATATGTTAGATCAGTCACTTGAGATTCAATAACATAGGGTCCAGAAAAACGAGCTTGCAAGGGATTATTTTGGCTAGGGAAAAATACCAACACCTTTTGCCCCACTGCGAATGTCCTAGGCCGAGCACGTCTATCAAAATGTGTCTTCATTCTTATCTGGCTTGTTTTCAGATTCTCTCTCGCTAGCTGGCAGACTCTCTCCAACCGAGTTTTAAATTTTTGGACATAGTCCAACAGACTCAAGTGAACTTCCTCATTAACCCATTGCTCTCTTAACAACTCCAAAGGTCCTCTCACCCTATGTCCAAACACAAGCTCAAAAGGACTAAATCCGATTGACTCCTGGATCGATTCTCTAACGGCAAACAAAAGTAAATGGATACCTTCGTCCCAATCCTTGGTGTTTTCAAAGCAATAAGTCTTCAGCATATTTTTGAGAGTAGAATGAAATCTCTCCAGAGCTCCTTGAGATTCTGGGTGATATGCAGATGATACAATCTGCTTTGCTCCCAGCTCATAGACTATTTGTTGAAAAATTTTTGACATAAAATTACTACCTTGATCAGATTGGATTTCTTTTGGCAAACCAAACAAGGTAAAAAATTTTACAAGAGCCTTTGACACCGTCTTGGCCTTAATATTTCTAAGGGGTATTGCCTCTGGAAATCTAGAAGTGGCACACATGATGGTTAACAAATACTGATTTCCAGTCTTAGACTTTGGTAAGGGGCCAACACAGTCCACAATCACCTTCGAAAAGGGCTCCCCAAAAGCAGGAATTGGTTTCAAAGGAGCCACAGGGGGTTTTTGATTTGGTTTACCTACCATCTGACATGTGTGGCAGGTTCGACAAAACATCACCACATCTTTTCTCAAACCAGGCCAATAGAATTGTTTCAAGATCTTCCCTACAGTTTTATTCACACCAAAATGACCACCCAAAGGCATACTGTGGGCCAGGTTTAAAATCTCATCCCTATAAACTTTTGGAACAACAACCTGATGAATAACTTCCCATTCCTCAGTAACAGGAACATGAGGAGGTCTCCATTTCCTCATTAACACTCCATTTTTGACATAGTATCCAGTTGGCACCTTTTCAATCTCCTCACATGAGAGTGCTTTTTCTTTCAATTCTGTCAACTCAGGGTCCTTTGTCTGTTCCACCATAAAATCCTTCCTCGACAAAGACAAATCTTTAAATTCAGGCTCACTGTAAGGATGTTGATCCTCCAGTGAAGACAGAAAAGTCTCAGATAAGGCATCATAATTTTCTTCCTGTTTAGGACTGTCACAAGGAACCACATCAGACTGCATCGGACTGTCTTTCTTGGCTAATTCTCTAGCTCTAGCTCGAGTCACCGCACATGATGGGTAAACATCTGAATCATCCTCAGACTCATCAATCCTTGGTTTGGTTGTTAACCGTACCACAGGAACACTTTCTCCATTTGCAAGGTCATTTCCCAATAACAAAGAAACTCCTTCCACTGGCAAACTAGGTCTTATCCCTATCTCGACTGGTCCTTCTACGAACTTTGACTTTAAAATCACCCTGTGAAAAGGGACAGACATGGTCTCACCTGTAACGCCTCGTACTAGATTTACTTCACCAGTGTCACTTTCTTCACCAAAATTTAAAACACTGTCCAGCAAGAGAGATTGACTAGCCCCAGTATCTCTAAGAATTTTCACTGGCACCTGGGGTGACTCATCATTCAGTGAAACAAAACCCTCTGATACATACGAACGGAATTCTTTTCTCACCTCCTCCAACTTTTCCGCTTTTCCCTCTTGCAAGGACTGATCTTTAACAGCATCTCCTGAACCTTTTTGATTTTTGATTGCCTGAAAGCAAGCATTGGGCCCAGCTTCCTTCTTTTTCTTCAAAAGGGCACAATTAGATATCACGTGGCCAGGTTTCCTACAGTAATAACAAGTACGCTCAACAGGTTTCTCCAGCCCTGGCTTCTTTTCATCTTTTCCTTTTTGATTACCTCCCAATTTAATCTCTGGTTTACCTGGATTGTCCTTGTAACTCTTTTGAAAGGTTTTAGGTTGTCCCCATTTGGATTTATGGGTTAAAGCATAATCATCTGCCAACCTAGCAGTTTCTTGTAAAGTTTCCACTGCCTTTTCATTTAAATATGTTGTTAATTCAGCTGGAACACATCTTTTAAAGTCTTCCACTAGTATCAATTCTGTCAATTTATCATAATCCCCATCTACATTTTTAGCCAGGCACCATCGTTCAAAACATATTCTCTTTCCATTGGCAAATTCCATATAAGTCTGATCTGCAGATTTCCTCAAGTCTCTGAATTTTTGTCTATAAGCCTCAGGGACCAATTCATAGGCCTTCAAAATAGCTTGTTTTACCTTGGTATAATCAGCTGCATCCTCAACAGACAAAGCAGAATAAGCTTTTTGAGCTTTACCTTTAATCACACTCTGTACCATAAGAGCCCATCCTTTCCTTGGCCAGTTTGAACTCACAGCAACCTTTTCAAAATGTTGGAAATACTGATCAACCTGATCTTCTTCAAACGGAGGGACTAATCGAACCTCCCTGCTGGCTGAAAAACCATCATCAGAATCAGATTCCGAACTCCTACGCTTCATTTGTAACTCATGCTGCCTCTGTTTCTCCTTCTCCTCACTATCCAGCTCCATCCTCTTCAATTCCATCTGCTTCATTGCTAGATCAGCCTCTATCTTCATCTGAGTTAGCTTTTGTTCAGCCTCTAATCTCTTTTCCTCTCGTTCAGCTTCTATCTTTAACTGGGTTTGCTCTCGTTCAGCTTCTATCTTTAACTGGGTTTGCTCTCGTTCGGCCTCTAATCTCTTTTGTTCTCGTTCAGCTTCTATCTTTGCCAGCTGCACCTGTGCCTCAGAAATTGCTATTTCACTGCCAGGAAACTGTTTTAACACTTCCTTCTCAAACACCTTCTTTTCCACATAATGGCCAGCTATCAATCTCTGAATATCTGCCTTTCTCATAGACTGCTTTACTTCTGTAAGGTTTAACCTTGTAGCAATCTTTATCAGATCATCCTTTTTCGCCACCTCCAATCCCTTTTGGGTTGGTGACTCCAAAAATGCCTTAATATCCATTGCTGCTGGTTTCCACACACACAAGCCAATTAAAAAGAATTTATCAGACCTCCCTCAAAAATATTTGGATTGAATCCCGAACAAATCTCGTCAATCTGGGGAACGATCCCAGACGACACTCGTTAATCTTTGGATCTATCCCGGACGAGCCCCCAATTTTGTCACGAACCAGCAACAAAAGAAACACACTGAGCATGATTTAGTGTTAAAAAACTATTTTATTAATCACTACTTATGATAATACGTAAAATAAAAGTAAAAATGTTAGTATGTTAGAATTCAAAAATGTTAAACCTTGAACGTTAACCCCAAAACTAAACTCTTCTTGTGTGTGTGTGACAAAGTCCAAAACTCCCAGTTCCTGAATGGTTCTTAAAGTTCAGTTCCGCAAGCCATAAGGTGAAACATGAGCAAGGGCTTCTTCAACAACCACCGTTGTCTGAAGATAAGATGTAGATGTAGAAAAACATAGAGAGAGTACATACGAAATCCAAATGTTCCACGATGGAACCCAAACGACACTTCAGTGTTTACTCGGTAGTGACTTCCTCACCCCGAAAGCATCCGAACCGTGGTCGTCCACACACAAATACCTGTTTCCTTCTACAGGTCAGCAACAAAGTGAACTCCACCGGATTACTTCCAACTTCCATACATGGATTTCAGTGGTAAACACAGTTATTGTTTCTCATCCATCGATAGAGAAAAACAAGCAGGCTGGTGTCTCTCTCCCTTCTCTCTCTCTCTTCTTCTTCTTCTTCTTCAACAACGTCATTACGTCCTTTATCTTCTATTGACGTAAGCACGCCCCACACACACATACACACACACTCTCTATCTTAAAGGGACTTTCACTGAGTCCGTAACATCATCCAGGTTCCAGGTAATCAGGCCTTTTATGTTCCTTGTGTTTTTTTATTTCCCTGGCTGTTTTGCTTCCTACATTCTTCATCAAGGCTCATAACCCATTCAGATCCCTTCAATACTGTTCATTGTTAATCAAAAAGAAAATTGCCCTGAGATGAATGTTGTTCAATGTGTAAATAGAAATTAAGAGCACCTCCAAATAGAAATGACACCCTCCCTTTCCTGTGTGAATTAAATGCTTTGACAGCCAGACAATATGCAAAGAATGTCTCATAATGTTCATTTGCTTCATAATTAGTCTCATGTGTCAGTGTTAGTGAGTACAGAGTACAGAATAAATATTTTATTGATTAGTTCAAATAACAGTGAGTAACTGGCAGTTAAGCACTCCTAGAAAAACTGGATAATAGATTCCAAATGCACTTGTGGAAAGAAGAGCTTTTTCCTTTTCAGTGGATCAAATTACCACTGATTAACAATTTAAGCAAAATTACTCACAACTTAATGTGATCTTTTCAAAAAGATGGCAATGTCACAAAGAAAGCAATTACATTCTGGTCAATTCAACCCCATGGAGACTTTGCCATCCAACAGTGGGCAAGAGGATCTTCCTGTGGCTCCGTACAATCTCCCCAGCACCACACCCTGGGAGGCATCACATAAGCGCGGTGCAGCCTCTGAATGTCATTCTGACGTATCTTTTAGCTGAATACCCAAATTCAAAATCTATTAACTTGAATGTTTGGAATTCCTCTTTAAATGCTGGCATTGAAATTGACGTCTTCAGGTTATCATCGGGTGCACTTACACTAATTTGTTGGGAAAGCAGAAAACAATGTTGTAAAGCAGTACTTGGGTTACAAGCCATAGTTAGTCACACTTCCAGATCTTCCATGCATTTCTGGGCCCCTCATTCCTTTGGTGTCGCATAACTAAAATTCAACCCTGCGAGATGTGAATCTGCGCCTAGAACTGGAGGCTAAGATCAGGAGGTCAATCTTTGCCAATAGAAGTTTCTGAGAAAGAAGTTTGATGCCAAAGTCAAGACAAAAAACAAATTAGAGGGCAAGGAATCAGGACTTATTAAGATTTTCCTTTTTCCCAGAAATAATAACTGAGTGAAGTAAGATTTTATATCTAACTTCTGAATGTTCTAGTGTCTGTAGAATAAAACATCTAATATGTTGGACTGGACCTCATTTTTCCCAAGGCATTGTTGAATCCATTTTCTGACTAGACTGGGGAAGGACTTACAAGGAATGCTGTGGAAAACATCTTCTCCAGATCATATGACATATGGGGTGGTGCAGAATATGGATGGGAGGTGAGTTCTGCCATTATTACACACTCAGGTTACACTTTTCCATCAGTTACAAGTGTAACCAACACTGGTAAAACTGGAGAATATCTACGATCTGAAACTTGAAGAGTCAAATATTGGTAATGAGTTGGGGGAATGATTGTTAGCAACGTACACACAGTTGTGTCTTGAGCAATGAGATATGAAAGGTAATACATTGTGAGCTGTTGAATTAGGGTGATACATTATTGCTGGTGGCAGGCACAGTAGTGTAGCGGTTAGTGTAACACTATTACAGCGCCGGTGACCCGGGTTCAATTCCAGCCACTGTCTGTAAGGAGTTTGTATGTTCTCCCTGTGTCTGCGTGGGTTTCCTCCCACACTCCAAAGACGTACGGGTTAGGAGCTGTGGGCATGCTATGTTGGTGCCAGAAGCATTTTGACACTTGCGGGCTGCCCCCAGAACATTCTACGCAAAGATGCATTTCACTGTATGTTTCGATGTACATGTGACTAATAAAGAAGTCTTACCTTATCTTAAAGGTATCACCTGTTAGTATAGGACATTTTAGCAATTTATCTCATTGGTGTTTAACTACCTGCTGTATACCCTGCTCCAACCGTTCCACCTAGTATGACAAGGGTGTGTGTGTGCCTCTGTGTGTCCCATACACAGCAACCAACATGACTGATGCAATGAATTTGTCTCAGGCAGCAACTGGGTGATGTTGTAGATGAGGAAAGGCAATGGAAGCATTGGCTGAAGCCAGGTGAACATCAGCTGGGTAGGAAGAGAACCACATGTCATGGGATCTGATTTAACACAACAAAGAAACTTACATACTATTATTAGTGTTTTTATATTTTGTGGTTTGACTTATATGCCAGGAGTCAAGATTACAATGTTAACACAGGCTGCATTGTTTTGGTGGAAAAGTGTAGACCAGCACTGTCATGCTGCTGTAAGGATACAGGAATGTATTTTAACATTGAAATTGTAAACATCTGGATATCAGTCTCTCAAAACTTGAACTACAGAAACATTAAACATAAATGCGGTATTATTTACTGAATCTAACTTCTTTTTACAATACAATGTAAGAACTAAGTGACAGTGAGATGAAAAATTATTCCAGACAGTAGTTTTTCTTCCCTCCCATACTTTATCTGTTGGCAATTGAAGGCCATTGAAGCATGAAATTATTTTTTTTTGAAAACCAGTTTTGCTTTACACTTGTATAAGCACTCGAATTGAACTCATATACATGTACATTGCCCAAACATACACAGTGAAATAATTGATTACAATTACAACCTTGGTTTCCTTCTGAGTTTATCACCATTGCAGTGAGTTGGGAATAACAAACCATAATGATCTGAAGTGAGTGAAGGAAGGGAAATGAATTGAGGATGAGTTAGTAGGATAGTGAAAAACAAGTTTCAATGCACTTGCAGTATTAGATTCATCAGTGAATTTGACACTTGTACATCACAAACTTATAGAACATAGAAACATAGAGTATTTGGAGCAGAAGTAGGCCATCGGCCCTTGAAGCCTGTTTCACTATTCAATAACCATGGATGATCCTCTACCTCAATAGCATATTTCTGCACTCTCTCCCTATCTCCTGATGCCTTTCGTGTCTGGAAATCTATCGTCTCCCTAAATATATTCAGCGACTTGGTCTCCACAGCCTTCCACAAGTTGACCACCATCTGAATGAAGAAATTTCTCCTCATTTCAGTCCTCAATGTCTCAGCTTGTATCCTGAAACTGTGATCCTGGTTTTGGATCCTCCCTTTCATCAGAATTTCAAGCAATACGACAAATAATCAATTTTACAAAGTTGGAAATTTGAGAAAAAATGGGGAGGGGCAAGCAACAGATGATGCAAGTGAACAGATGAAATGGATAACAGAAAAGCATTTGATTAGAGATCCACAAATTTGTCAGGTATCATAATTTGTGCTACTGTCCTTTATCCTACTGCAGAGATCTTGTCACCAGTAAGAGTGACAAGAATGTCTGATTAATTCTGACAGGATCCATCAATTACATGAAACTTTACAATAGGATAGGATAAAATTTCTTAACTTATCAAGGTTGACAGATTATTAAGTGACTTTCAGTGAATACACGATGCTGTAGAGTTCGCTGGAATAAGAGATATGTATATGATACTTGATAATATATATCCCTACACAGTTCTCATGCTCAATACTGTATGGCTTTTGTAAAAGTGCAGCATAAACACTTCCCTCTGGTTCACTGGATAGGCCTAACTTATCTAATCTGTCCTCATGTGCTTTTCAATATCAACATCCATGCTTCAAATTGGACAAGTTGGTTGTGCACAAAGCACAGATATTTAAACAGGGCACATTGTTGGTTATGAAGTGACCAGCATGTCCCTTATCCAGATACAGCTGCAGCAAATAGGGCAACCATGTCCCACCATCATCACAGCAAATGCCAATGAACTCAATAAAAACCTAAATGTTGTCGAACTGCCTGAACACTTGCAACTTGTGGTGTCAATGGATATTGGACAAATACGCTTAAAAATGTCCAGCTGGAATTCAAGTGTTTGCAAGCATCTATAAACTTAAGTTGCTGCTGGGAAAATGGAAAAGCTTGCTTTGCTCTCAGCCAAGTGCTAAGATATACAAGTTGACAAAAACATTGGTGGCATCAGTCAAACCAGGAGACAAGACATTGGAGAACTTGTTAACTTGTTGAATAGCATGCCTGCTGCAACCAAGACCTACAGTGCAACGGGTCAAGTTTAACATAGAAATTAGGATCAGAAATAGGCCATTTGGCCCTACACAACTGCAGTACCATTCAGCACAATTATGGTTGATCATCAATACCCTGTTCCCAACTTCTTCCCATATCCCTTGATCCCTTTGCATGAAGAAATGTATCTACTTCCTTGAAGATATTTAATGGTGACCTCCACTAACTTCTGTGGGAGATAATTCCACTGGTTCACCACACTGTGGGTGAAGAAATTTCTCTTGATATTGATTCTAAATGGCATGCCCTACATCCTGAGATTGTAGATTTACCAGCCATCAGGAACATCCTTTCTGTATCTAGTGTGTTAATCCTGTTAGAACTTAGTAGGTTTCTATGAGATCTCTCTCATTCTTCTGAACTCCAGTGAATGTAGGCCTATCCTATCCGATCTGTCCTCCTCCATCAGTCCTGCCATCCCAGGAATCAATCTGGTAAACTCCTGCTGCACTTCCTCCATGGCAACAGCATCCTTCCTTAGTTAAAGAGACCAAAACTGCACACAAGACTCCAGATGGGGTCAAACCAAGGCTCCGTCCAGCTGCAGCAAGACATCCTTGATCTGTACTCAAATCATCTTGCAATGAATACCATCATGTCATTTGCCTTCCTAACTTCTTGCTGCACCTGAACACTTACTTTCAGTGATGGATGTACAAGAGCACCCAGGCCTCCTTGCACCTTTCCTTTTCCCAATCTACCACCATTCATTTAATGACCTGTCTTTCTGTTTTTAATACCAAACTGGAAAACCTCAAACTTATCCACATTGAACTGCATCTGCCATGCATTTGCCCACTCACCTCATTTGTCTCAATCAAGTTGGAGCCTCTTTGCATCTTCCTCACAGCTCACATTTCATCCCAGCTTTAAATCATTGGCAACTCCGGAGATGTTACGTTTAATTCCCTCATCCAATTCATTGATACATATTGTGAATAGCTAAAGCCCAAGCACTGATCCCTGCAGCACCTCTCTAGTCACTGCCACCTGAGAAAAATATAGTCATTCTTAACAGCCAGGATCAGCATGCAGATAAAGCTGCTGCGTACATCTTTGCAGATTTGAGACAAGTTGCTGTATATTGTGAACATGGTACACATTTGAAAATGGGGACTGCATTGATTGATGAATCCTATATATGCTCACTCAAAGAAGATGAAATTCAAGCAGGCATTTTATACTGCCCAGGCCATGAGGTCGGAGTCAAGCAAGCACTGGATTTGTAACATCACTCAGCAAAGGCTCAGAGAGCTAATAACACAGGGTCTGGCTTTACACACTTGACTGGAAAAGGGAAGAATGTGCCAAAATGATTTCATCACTTTCATACTGTCAGGGTTCTACCGAACCATTTTATACAATGAAAGAAAGAGAATGTCAATGGGAATTGACGTTGGTGCTGAAGTATAGGTGATGCGGCAGAAGGAACAAAGACAAGTCTAACCAGAAAATAGGTAAAGCTCAGGACTTGTCAGCTTTCCCTCATACTAGCAATGGAGAAAGGATCAAGGTGATAGGGAGGTGCAAAGTTGGAGGAAGATGTGGTGAAAATGAAGCAAAGATTCCCCTTCTGATTGTCTTGGATCAAGGATTCATTTCTGATCGGCCAGAAAAGGTTACCAAAGAGAAAGGTAGATTGGGGAGAAATTGAAAGCATTAAGAAACTGTGTCAACTGCAATCGACAAGTATCCTGCAGTGTTTCATGAAAGGACTTGGTAGCGTTCAAGGTATGGAGGTCAATATTCACCAGAAGGAAAATGCTGTACTGGGTTTATTTGAAGCACATTTTATATCTTGTATTTTCATACAACATAGAAGGAAGCCATTCAGCCCATTAAGACTATGCTAGCTCTCAAGGGCAATCCCAGCGATCCCATTTCCCCATTTATTTAGGGGCAAGACATTCTCTTTCACATGGCCTACACCTTGTTGTATAATGGAAATTGTTAGGGAAGAACTGAAGAGATGATGTGAAGCTGGTATCATAAAACATAGAACAGTACAACACAGGAACAGGCCCTTTGGCTCATGATTTCTGTGCCAACCATGATGCTGATCTAACTAATCCTATTTGCCCGAACATGATCTGTATCCCTCTATTCCCTGCCTGTTCATGTGTCTGTCTAAACACCTCTTAAATGTTGCTGTCATATTGGCTTCCACCACTTCCACAGGCAGCATGTTCCAGGTAGTGTAGCTTTACAGCGCCAGTGACCTGGGTTCAATTCCGGCCACTGTCTGTAAGTAGTTTATACGTTCTCCCTGTGTCTGCGTGGGTTTCCTCCGGGTACTCCGGTTTCCTCCCACTTTCCAAAGACATACAGATTAGGAAGTTGTGGGCATGCTATGTTGGCACAGAAACGTGGTGACACTTGCGGGCTGCCCCCAGAATACTCTACGCAAAAGATGCATTTCACTGTGTACATGTGACTAATAAAGAAATCTTATTTTATCCAGGCACCTACTGCTCTCTGTGTAAAAACACTTGCCTCACACATCTCCTTTAGACATTCCCACTCTCACCTTAAATCTATGCCCTCTAGAATCTGATACTTCCACCCTGGGAAAAAGGCTCTGACTATCTACCCTATCTATGCCTCTCATCATTTTATATACTTCTATCAGTGAGCCAATCATCAAACCGATCAAATTTTCTACTTGGACTGCATCAATCATTCCTGTAGTGAAGACAGATGGCACCATTAGGATCCGTGGAGATTACAAGGTAAAAATCAAAAGAGAAACAAAGGTCTTGATAAAGTTGAAGGCCCACTTAGGACCTCTTAATTACTATAGATATGCCCTGCTGTCTTAAAGTGAAGTGTTCGGACATTTACACAGGTTGCTGAATCAGAAGACAATATGGAAATGAATAAAGGAATAAGAAGCTGCATTCCAAGAGTCAGTTGCTGTTGAATTCACAGGTTCTTGTTCATTATTATTCAGTGAAGTCATTGCTGCTGTCCTGTGATGCATCGACTTAAGATGTATGATGGAAATGAACAACCAATTAGTTTTGCATGAAGGTTTCTTATCAAAGCAGAGCAATGTTTTCGCAATTAGACAAAGAAAGTTTAGCTGTTGCTGAGCTGATTACCAGTTGGTGCATCTCTGTGTAAGACACAAATACTGGGTGACATTGTGTCATTGCTGAAATGCCAGCATAACAGCCTGCTTCCCTCTCAGGGATGTACAAATACATTTAGCATGAATGGGAACGAGAACGTAAAGATGACAGATTGTTACTATAATACAGAAAAAGTCGTGTGCTAAGTACCCAGAATGTTGCAGTTCTTTGAGGATCCAGGGTTGTTGTTCCACTGTGAGGAAGGGCAACGATTCTGATGGGATTGCATGAAGATCTCCAGTATACACCTTATGTCAATCACATTGTCAGGAGCTTTGTCCACCGACCTGGAACAGACAAACAGTTGGAGGAAATCATGAAAGAATGTAAGCAATATCAAGAGCAAATAAGAATCCACCAGTAGTTGTTCTCAGGAATAGCCTTAGCTGAACAAACCATGGTCGCGGATATATGTGGATTTTGCAAACCCATTTATGGGGAAAATGATCTTATTGTGATAGATGCACATTCAAAGTGGATAAAAGCAGTTCTACTCCTTAAGGGACAATTTTAAAATTGGGAATGATCTTCACTTAATATGTTTATCCAGGTTAAATGGAAGCAACTTTGTCAGTGATGAGTTTGCCAGATTCCTGAAGAGGAATGGAGTCAATGCATCTCCATACCAGCCAGGCTCAAACTGCTGTCAGAAAAGGCAGGATTGTATTGTGAAAGATAGACTGAAAAAAATGAAAAGGAATGAAACTGAAACAAAAGTTGAATGTTCTTTTATTTCACTATTAAAATACATTTCTTATAAAATGTAGGACAGAAGTATGCAGAATTACTGGGTGCATTGGATTTGTGAAGCCAAAGCTGTGCACCCCACACAAGCAAAACAGAAGGAACAACATGTCACCAGAACACATAATCGCCTCTTTGAAGGAAAGGATCTTTGAGTGGTACAAGATGCCACATGACGTGTCTAGCTATCGGCCTCATCACTGAATGAACACTTGTGACTTGTCCAGATGATAGTCACTTGATGAAGCATCATCCAATTCATCTAGGGCATCGTAAGATTTAGTTATCAGTTCAACCAGATGTGTGATTGTTGGACTCAGAAGCTTGCTTACCTTCCAACTAAAATTAATGTAGTGAGGGAGAGCACACCTCAAAATGAGATGCTACCATCTACTGGTGACATTCCACTATGAAATGAGTAGTGAATGAGTGAGGAAACCATAAGGAAGATCAAATTTGTAAAGAGGGAAATATCAGCTTTGCAGTTTTGTTTTAAGTTTGAAATGTATGTTTCTTTATACATTAACTTTACATATGTTTCATCCATATTCAGGGGGTCAGAAATATGAAAGCCAAGGCAGACTTTAGGATCCTGGAGAAACCTTGCATTGTGATCTTATTGCCATCAATGCCTTCTAGTGGATGAATAGCAAAAATAAGATTTCTTGCACTGAATTTCAGATGTTAAATTACTTAATCATGAGCGCTACATTTATTCTGTTTAAATAGATTGAAAGGTTCTCTTTTGATAGGGACCAAACAGGAGATGACTGCTACTAGCTCAGTATTTGCTTGTACTGTTTAAAGTAATGCTTATATCTGGATAGAATATTGGAGTTAGGCATATTAGGGACAACAAGTACCATGAAGCAATAAAGCAAAGAATTAGATTAGATGTTAGGAGATCTCTTTCCCAGAAGATCATTAACAACTGGAATAGGCCACTGACTGGGCAAAATTGGCTTCAAAGATTCAGAAGAGAGCTGCATGGGTTCCTGGAGAGAAGCCATGTTGCTGCATTGAAAAACTAAGTCAGATACGGCATATATATTTTTGGTCACTGGTATCTCCTTCAACTAATTCCTGATCACTTCCTGGGTTGAGATTAGCCTCTGTGCTGTGTTCATCTGCTGTATTGCCTCTTTCTGTATAGCTGCTGGTGAATGAAGGGTTTTGGGGTTCGTGTTTCTTAGTTATAATTTGGCTGAATGTGTCAGATACGATAGACCATCTGATCTTTAATCTGTCTGTTTATTCTGTATCCTTCCCGGTGTTGAAGCACATCACCAACTTTAAACCAAAAGTTGGATGTGGAAGGCTGCTGCAGAGGTCCACATTATAATGTGTTATTACTTTAATTGTATGAGAGAAGGCCAAGCCAAGCTACGTTGCTACCAGGCATTTTGGAACATCATGGTACTCTCTCTCTCTCTCTCTCCCCCGACACCAGCACAGACACATTTACCTAACAGGATTTAGAGGTGAGCTATAGTGGAGCACATTAGCTGAGGCACACAGGTTGAGTGAGAAGAAGCAGATGTTTATAAATTGTGGATCTGGACGTAGGGAGACATGTTTTAAAGCAATTTTTTTTTCTGAGCACCTATCACTGGTATATTGGGAACCTTACTCAGTCACATGTCCCTGATAGTGTATTAGGAGGAGGACTTCACCAGTTGCAAGAATCCCAGCTGATCTGTCAGTTTTCAACGTTGCTGCCTGTGAAGGTGTGTGCAACAAGTCCAAGCATATCTGTACTTCATCCTCTTTACTGAAGACCCGAAGTCTTGTCCCACAGATGATCAAACTAATGATGAAGGGTCTTGGCTCGAAACATCGACTGTTCATTTCCCTCCATGGATGCTGCCTGACCTGCTGAGTTCCTCCAGCACTTTTTGTGTAGTATTGATCAAACTAATGACGTTTAGACCTGGAATTTCCAAGAGGATTAGGCCCTTTCTTCTAACTTTGCTTCACTGATTTCATAGGTGTCATTACCTTCTGTAATGTCGAGCAGTTAAAGCTGCTCTCAGCTCTGGTGATCTAGATCCACTCATTGTCCCCATCTGACGTTCACGGAAGACACATGGGATTAAATTGAAAGGTCATTGACCTGAAATGTTTGCACCATTTCTCTTTCTCCAGGTAGCGCCAGACCAACTCCAAATAATTGCTGTTTTATTTCAGATTTCCAACATCCACTGTATTTTGCTGTTGAATAGAGAGATGCTCTGATTGGCCCTCTTCCCATTCTTCCTATTTTTAAGGTAAGGAATAATGAGTTAAAAACTGTGCCCTTTGGAAGTCCTGAGAAACAAGTGTCAAGGACACTGTTTGAGTCTCCATAATGGGACTAGCCAAAAGATTCTGCAGCAAACTGTAAGTTCAATTTGGCACCAGTGAGATATGCAAGCTGAGTAGACTGAGTCACATGGTCACAGAGTTTAATAAAGCTTTTAAAGTTTCCAAAGACTTCACAAAATCTATAAAAGAGCATTGTAAGTGCTCCCGCTTTAAATAAATTCTATGCAAATTAATCCTATGCAAAGTTATTTAAATTCATCTGGTTACACCTGATTTTTTTAAAGAATTCCTTTCTTGTAATTTCCTTACTGATGGCACTCGTTTCACAGGCAGTAAACACACTACTCGACATCTATTGGGGATCTGGATTTGGAAGAGGGGGATAAAGAACCGTTGCAGCTTTACCTGAGGCATTAATGAGTGGTCTAACTTTAGTGTGGGGCCCATAACCAATTGGCTGTGAACAGGGTGATTACATGCCCTGCCTCACCTCCTTCCCAGTGCCTTTGTACAATTTATTGGAGGAATTTCATTTGGAAGCAAGCTTCTGCAGCAGAGATGTTTGTTGTGAGAAGAGACAGTATAGTCAAAAATATTGCTTGTTTTCTTTTCTTACAAACAACTGAAATCTATCAAAATTGATTTTTCCATCTACAGCATGGATGGTTTACCCTAATACTTCTTGAATGATTGTTTTGAGAACAAAACCAGGTACTTGTGAAGTGACTAGGAAATAAACGATTTTTTTCTCTCTCTTTCTAGCATTCGGGATAGCGGCGAGTGACTGCGCAGGCACGTGACGTCACTCGGCAGCGCGCGGGCGATTTAAATAGCAGACCAACATATCTAGCGGGCAGCGTTGGAGCGGGCAGCTGAGTGAGAGGGAGCAGAGTGGGTTAGGCTTTGGCTCAACGGGCTTTGGCGAGAGCGGGAAAGAGGCGAGACTAATAGAGAGGGGGTAAGTTATTAGTTTATTTGTTGAACTCAGTGGTATTCAGCAAGATGCATCTAGGGTTGGTCTTATGTTTGGAGTGTCAGATGTGGGGACCCTGGGAGACTACCAGACTCCCCGATAACTACATCTGCGCAAAGTGCACCGAGCTGCGGCTCCTCAAGGAATGGATTGAGAGTCTGGAGCTGCAGCTCGATGACCTTCGGTTGGTTAGGGAGAGCGAGCAGGAAATAGATAGGAGTTATAAAGAGTTTGTAGACAGCACCTCTGTGGCGGTCCCCCTCAAAAACCGACATCTCATTTTAGATTCGGTTGGAGAGGATGACCTGATAGAGGAAGACCTCAGCAACCGGGACCTTGGCACCGTGCCTGGTACTGTGGTCCAGCGGAGGAAGCGAAATGCAGTGGTTATTGGGGATTCTATAGTAAGGGGTATGGATAGCAGATTCCGCGATAGCGACAATGAGTCTCGGATGGTGTGTTGCCTCCCTGGTGCCAGGGCACGGGATATCACGGACCGGGTCCAGAATATTCTGAGGGGAGAGGGTGAGCAGCCAGAAGTCTTGGTACATGTAGGTATCAATGACATAGGTAGAAAAAGAGAAGAGGTCCTGAAGGAGGAATACAAGGCATTGGGGAGAAGGTTGAGAAGTAGGACCTCAAGGGTAGTAATCTCAGGATTACTACCTGTGCCACGTGTCAATGATAGGAAGAATAGAAAGCTCTGGCAGATGAATGCGTGGCTGAGTGACTGGTGCAGGGGGCAGGGCTTCAGATTTTTGGATAATTGGACCTTTTTTGGGGAGGCATGACCTATTCGCTAAGGATGGGTTGCTCCTAAACTCCAGAGGTTCCAATATCTTGGCGGGAATGTTTGATTTAGTTGTAGGGGAGGGTTTAAACTGATCTGGCAGGGGGATGGAAACCAGGATGTTAGGTTACAAGATGCTAAGGTAAAGGAGGGAGTTTATAGAAACAAGTCCAATGAGGATGGCGAGAAGGACAGGCAGGTGAGAAGTCAGGATAATTTGCTGAATAATAGAAGTACAACAAGTCAGGATGTTAGGATACAGAACGTTAGGATAGGGGATGAGGTATATAGGAACATGTCTAAGGTAGTATATAGTGAAGATGGTAAGAAGGATAGACAGGTGGAAAGCCAGGATAATCTGCTGAACAATAGAAGTACAACAAAATTAATAGCAGATACCGGACTAAACGTACTATATTTAAACGCACGTAGCATTAGGAATAAAGTAGATGACCTAGTGGCACAACTACAGGTTAATAAATACGACATTGTGGCAATCACCGAGTCATGGCTTTATGATGGATGTGATTGGGAACTGAATGTCCAGGGGTACACAGTGTATAGGAAGGATAGGCGGGTAGGCAGAGGGGGAGGTGTGGCCATGATGGTTAGTAGTGATATAAAATCGATAGAAAGGAAGGATATTGGGTCAGAGGAGGTGGAATCCTTGTGGGTGGAGCTAAGGAATAGCAAGGGTAAAAGGACAATAGTAGCAGTCATATATAGGCCCCCTAATAGCAGTCAGCAAGTGGACGATATGTTGCAGTTTGAGATAGAAAAAGCATGCCAGAGTGACAATGTGAAGATAATTATGGGGGATTTTAACATGAAGGTGGACTGAGAAATCCAGAATGGCGGTAGTACTCAGGAGAGGGAGTTTGTGGAATGTCTAAGGGACGTTTTTCTAGAGCAACTTGTTGAAGAGCCCACCAGGGGATCGGCTGTTTTGGATTGGGTACTGTGTAATGAACCGGAGGTGATTAGGGAACTAAAGGTAAAGGAACCACTGGGAACCAGTGATCACAATAAGATTGAGTTCAGTTTCAAGTTTGAGAAGGAGAAACTGATAACTGGTGTATCGATATTTCAGTGGAACAAAGGAAATTACAATGGTATGAGAGAGGAGTTGGCCCTAATTGATTGGAAGAGTAAGCTGGCTGGAGGGACGGCAGAGGAGAAATGGAAGGAATTTCTACAGGAAATAAGGAAATTGCAGGATAGATATATTCCAAGAAAAAAGAAGGTTTTTAATGGAAAAAAGGCACAAATGTGGATAACAAGAGAGGTGAAGGCTAAAATAAAAGCAAAAGGGGCGGCGTACAAAGAAGCAAAAATTAGTGGGAAAACAGAAGACTGGGAAGCTTTTAAAAACCTGCAGAGAGAAACTAAGAAGGTCATTAGGAAAGAAAAGATGAATTATGAAAGGAAGTTGGCGGATAACATTCGAAAGGATACTAAGAGTTTTTTTAAATACATAAGGTGTAAAAGAGAGACACGGGTTGATATAGGACCAATTGATAATGGTGCAGGAGCTATTATAATGGACGATAGAGAGATGGCAGTGGAATTGAATGAATATTTTGCATCGGTCTTCACCGTGGAGGACATCAGCAATGTGCCGGTTAGTCAGGAGTCTCACGAAATGGAATTGAGTTCAGTTAAGATTACTAGGGAGAAGGTGCTAGGAAAACTAAATGGACTAAAGACTGATAAGTCTCCCGGACCGGATGAGGTGCATCCCCGGGTTCTGAAGGAGGTGGCTTTAGAGATAGCGGAGGCATTGGCGATAATTTTCCAGAAATCGATAGATTCCGGCGTGGTTCCGGAGGACTGGAGGGTCGCAAATGTAGTTCTGTTGTATAAGAAAGGTGGGAGGCAGCATAAAGGAAATTACAGACCTATTAGTCTGACGTCAGTGGTGGGAAAGTTATTGGAATCTATCCTCAAAGACGGGATTATGGAATACCTAGAGGCGCAGGGCAGGATAGGTGCTAGCCAACATGGTTTTGTGAAGGGAAGATCCTGCCTGACCAACCTATTGGAGTTTTTTGAAGAAATCATAGGTAAGGTGGATAAGGGAGAGGCAGTAGATGTTGTGTATTTAGACTTTCAAAAGGCCTTTGATAAGGTGCCTCACAAGAGACTGATTAATAAGATGAGAGGTCATGGAATTACGGGTAGGATAACAGAATGGGTGGAGCATTGGCTGGTTGACAGGAAGCAAAGAGTGGAAATAAAAGGATCTCGTTCTGGTTGGTTACCGGTTACTAGTGGTGTGCTGCAGGGGTCGGTGTTGGGACCGCTCCTTTTTACCTTGTACATTAACGATTTGGATGATGGAATAAATGGTTTCGTGGCTAAGTTTGCGGATGACACCAAGATAGGGGGAGGAACAGGGAGTATTGAAGAGATAGGAAGGTTGCAGAGGGACCTAGACAGTTTAGGAGAATGGGCAAAGAAATGGCAGATAAGATTCAATGTAGGGAAATGTGCAGTTGTACACTTTGGAAGCAGAAATAAGCGGGCAGATTATTATCTAGGAGGAGAGAAAATCCAATGCACGGAAGTACAAAGGGACTTGGGGGTACTCGTGCAGGATACCTTAAAGGTTAACCATCAGGTCGGATCGGTGGTAAAGCGAATGCTATGTTGGCATTCATTTCGAGAGGTATAGTGTATAAAAGTAAGGAAGTGTTGATGAGGCTCTACGGGGCACTAGTGAGGCCTCATTTGGAATATTGTGCGCCGTTTTGGGCCCCACACCTTAGGAAGGATGTGTTGACGTTGGAGAGGGTTCAGAGGAGATTTACGAGGATGATTCCAGGAATGAAAGGGCTTACGTATGAGGAGCGTTTGTCGGCTCTTGGACTGTACTCACTGGAGTACAGAAGAATGAGAGGGGACCTCATAGCGACATTTAAAATATTGATAGGAAAGGACAGAGTAAATGTGGCTAGGCTGTTTCCCTTGGTGGGTGAGTCCAGGACCAGAGGGCACAATCTTAGAATTAGAGGGTACAGTTTCAAAACAGAGATGAGGAAAAATTTCTTTAGCCAGAGGGTGGTGAATTTGTGGAACTCCTTGCCACGTACAGCAGTGGAGGCCAGATCAGTGGGGGGCGTTCAAGGAGGAGATAGATAGATATCTAAATAGTCAGGATATCAAGGGATATGGGGATAAGGCCAGTAATTGGGATTAGAATAGTTTTTTTTTCTTTTTCTTCTTCTTCTTCCCCCATTCCCCATTTCTCATTTCTATTTCCCTTTCCTTGGAGCAGACTCGATGGGCCGAATGGCCTGCTTCTGCTCCCTTGTCTTGTGATCTTGTGAAACCAGAGCATTGCACAACACCAATTCTTTTCAAGAGCTGGATTTCTGCAACTAAATTAATTCAAGTCAGGCATCTGTAAGAGAGCTGGAACAGGAACAGTTCCTTTAACTGGGGATTATAGAGCTAGGTCTTTCTATAGAGGTATAAAAATGCTGAGGCTCTCTAAGGGACCAGTGACAAGGAATTTTAGATGAGCTGGAACAGAGTCAGTTATCCGAAAGTGTGCCAAGCATGTCAGTGAGCTGTTAATGTGCCAACTTCTTACCCAAAACAAACCCAGTTCTCTTTAAGTGAGCTAGAGAAAAACCAGCCCTTTCTAAGCGAGAGAGCTTTGTAAGTGAGAGCAAGCAGAGGCAGACCTCTGCCAGTGAACACTGGTAGAGAGCCAGTCTTCCTCAAGTGAACTAATTCCAATATGACTGCATTCCTGAGCAGGTGTTTGAAGCTGGCTTGAATAATACATGAGGTTATTGAAACTCGTACATTTGCCAATGATTAGTTGGTCACATTGCCCATGTGTTATTCATATGACAGGTTCCTGCTTTAGACAGACTGACAGCAGACCGATGGCTGGACCATCAGTGACTATGGCAGAACCTGTCAGTCAAAATTATAGCAAATTAGAGAGGAATAACGTAATAAGGGAAGAAATAGAACCTTTATTATTATTATTCAATGTGCACCTTGTTCATCGCAATCCATAAATTTCATTTGCTGGCCTTGACCTTTGAAATTCAAACAGTGGATTGCATTGACTTATAAAAATTCTAATCATGTTTTTACTTGGTTCAAATTCAAAGTAATTTTAATCTTAAATTTCTTTTTTCAATGGTGGCTACAGCTTTATATCAGGTAAAGTGCTGGTTAAAAGGAAATTGAAAGTAGCTTCTGAAAAACAATACACAGGAGATAAATTCAGGATCATTGGATAAAAATAGCTCAGAAAACATGTTACCTAATCTCAGCAGTAAAAATCACTGACATAATTTTGATCATCTATATTCATTTGCATCAAAATTGTCCACATGCCACACAAAGGGCAGTGTTATTTCTGTAAATAGTTGTAAATTTTATTACAGAAAATTTTAAAAACAAGCAGTCATGAACTGCATTGTAGTAAAAGTAACTCAGGGTTAAGAAGGGAATGAACTTGTAATTATCAGCAAACCCGCTGAAGGGGTCACTCACTGACTCCATACTGCCATAGGGGAACATTACACATGATTTTCCAACCATTTGTCCAATGTGATGTGTATGTGTCTGAATTTTCTACATACATTACTGGCAAAAGTGCAAATAATAGTAATATCTTACCTAGAATTTGACAAATGAAACAAGATTGGAGATGTGAAATTTGGATCAATTGTGCTTGCTGTAGGGACACTGTGGGTGGAAATTTTATACTGGAAGAGCACAGTGAGACGCATGTACACTCGCTGGGTGAGTTGGGCCACACATCATAGGGTGCTGAGACTGCACTAATTGCCCTCTAACAGTATGCAGAGAAGGCAGATCATTATGTCAACCAGCATGCAACACAGAACAAGTATTCAGCAGCACCATCACCCATCAATTCCTTGTAAAAGATCATTCACAGCTTACATTCACCCGATGGTTGATCTCTTCTGGCTATTGCTGTCCTTGGTACATCAGGATTGAAAGCGCAGAGGGAAGGTAGCTAGTGTAAAGAGATGAGAGGGAGGGGTGAGACAGGCTAGTAGATGATAGGTTGAAATAGATCAGGTAAAAAAAAATGGAATGAAAGAGCCAGATGGAGAGAGGGGAGGGAGAAGGTGGAGAGAGAGACTGGAAGATGATAAGTGGAACCAGGTAAGGAGGGAGGAAAGGCAGATGGAACCAGATGGGGGAGGAGATAGGAAAGGTAAGCAAAGAGAGGAGAAGCCCAGGTGGATAGGTGTGTGGGTGATGGGCAGATGGAAATGAGAAAAGTGTACAAAGGGAGAGAGAACCTATGTGGACCAGGAGGAGTGGGAAATGATCACGGAGGTGGGGGGAGGGGGAGGGGGGTTACCTGAAATTGGAAAATTCAATTTTCATACCACTGGCTTGTCGGCTACCCAAGCGAAATATGAGGTGTTTTCCTTCTAGTTTGCATTTGGCCTCACTATCACAGTGGAAAGGACTGAGGGTAGATAGGTCGTTGTGGGAACGGAAAGGGGAGTTGAAATGACATGCAATTGGAAGCTCAAGGTGGCTGTTGTGGACAGAATACAGGTGTCAGGCAAAATGGTCGCCTAGTGCATGCTTGGTCTTGCTGATGTAGAGTAGGTCACATCGAGAGCAACGAATGCAATAGACCAGAATGGAGGAGGTGCATGTGAATCTTTGCCTTAGCTGGAAGGGCTGTTTAGCTCCCTGCATAGTGGTCAGGGGAGTGCTGAAGGAATATGTGTTGCATCTCCTACATTTGCAGGGGTAAGTGTCAGGGGACAGGAAGGGGTGCATGGGGAGGGATGAGTGGACAAGGGAGTCACGGAAAGAGTGGTCCCTGCAGAAAGCAGAAAGGGTGGAAGAAGGGAAGACGTGACTGGTGGTGAGGTCATGTTGGAGCTGGCGGAAATGGCAGAAATGAATATGTTGGATGTGGAAGCTAGTGGGGTGAAAGGGGAGGAGCAAGGGGGCTCTATCTCTGTGCTATCTGGAGGGATGGGGAGGGGGGTGTTGAGATTCCAGCATCTGCAGTCTCTGTTCTTGAGTAAATGCCTGTTGATGGCACAATCGACAACACCTTTCATCCCTGTAATTTACCTTGAAGCTGTTTCAATAGCAAAATCAGGCAATCAATCTCGTTTTAAAGAGGAGACACAAGAGACTGCAGATGCTGAAATCTGGAGCAGCAACAATCTGCTGGAGGAACTCAGTGGGTCAAGCAGCATCTGTGGGAGGAAAGGAACTGTCAACGTTTCAGATTGATGCAGGGTTTTGACACGAAACATCAACAGTTCCTTTCCTCCCACAGATGCTGTTCGACCCACTGAGTTCCTCCCGCAGATTGTGTGTTGCTCCAATCTCACTTTAAGATGTGTTTTGCCACTTTAAATAGACTTCTGCAGGAAGTTCTGTGCCGGAAGTGGGTGGATATGCTGACAACTCAATCTATAAGGCTTGGAGACCAAAATAGCCCAAACCTGTTTCTTTTGCCACAGTGAGTGAGTTTTGAACTGACATCACCACTCACTGAACTAAAATTGACATGAAGGTAAAACTGAGACCTTCTAAGTTCATTCGTTCGTAGGGCTTTCGTAGTGCCTAACTCCTGTCTGCATGTGTGCAGCTGATAAATGGACAATTAAACTCAAAAGGAAGTTGAGGCATTTGGATCAAACTGTAGCCAGTGAGCCCGAGGTAACCACAGTCATGCCTGGACTTCCTAGCGTAGGTTCTTCCGCCCATTCACATTATTCTACATTTATTTATATTGAATTGTCTCTGGTCTGATTATCCAAGCGAACCAAATCATCCTGAAACTGATTATATTGTTTCTCATGTCCCTCTTTGTCTCTTACTTTGAAAATATAAAGGTTTCTGGATGATATTCTTGTCTGAAACCAACACTAGACCATGGCTCTGTTTGCTCAGCAGTGTCTAATGGCAAATTATTCCTTCAAATATTTTGCCTGCATTGAGAAAAACATCTTCAGAGTAGGTGGGGTCCTACTCTGGGTAATACATCCATCTGTCAGATTGTTGCTGGGATTTTTTTTTAGCTCACAGGTTGTATTATGAATGCAAGTTGTTGCTGCAATAATGAGGAAGCTCCTGTGTCAGAGTCCTTTGTGTTTGAGTGAGCCTTGGGTGACAGAGCTCCCCTTTGTGATGAGAGATTGAGCCATCTTTGCAGCAGAATGGTTCCCTGTCAAGATGAGAAATGAATCCATTGGAAGAAGAGGATGCCCTCAGGATGACTGACAGATCTCTCAGGGTGTTAGAATGTCATCATTCAGATTGGTTACTGAGTGGATCTATCCTGACGCTTTGTGTGAAAGTGATCCATTAACAATGTGTAACACGGCACTGGCTCTGCAACATGATACCATGCAACAATGGAATAAGAATGAGAGATATACTGAACCATTGTCAGAGAGTGAGAAGCTGGTGAAAAGGAAGGGTATTAAGATATATTTTAAATGTGGGATATGAGGTTTAGAGTAGGAATTTGGGATGATCAGCCTGGGATCAATGTGGTAGCGTGGTTCATAAAACCTTTGATAAAGGTGACTCCTTTCACATTGCACAAGCTTTAAAGTAAATTTACTCTTTTTCACATTAAAAGTAAGACAATGACTTCCATCCTGTCGTCATTCTTACAAAAAGTCTTTCTTTTTAATACTGTGACTGAGGTAAAATGATTGTAATACTTCCCATAAGATGATCAAAGTCACAGTCAAAGTCAAAGTTGAGATTATTGTCATATGCACAAGTACATGTATGCACAGGTGCAATGGAAATCTTACTTGCAGCAGCATCACAGGCATTTAGCATCAAATAAGCAGCATTCACAAGAAAAATATAAATTAAACGCAATTTTGATAAGAAAGAATGCAATCAGAACAAAAAAAAAGTCCACTTTAGTGCAAAGTGATCAAAGTGGTCATAGTGTTGCTAAACTGTAGTGACTAGGGTTTTGCCAGTTGGTTCAAGAACTGAATGGTTGAAGGGAAGTAGCTGTTCTTGAATGCACTGGTGTGGGACTTCAGGCTTCTGTACCTCCTGCCCAGTGGTAGCTGCAAAAAGATAGCATGGTCCAGATGGTGGGTATTTTTGATGATAGATGTTTCCTTCTTGAGGTAGCACCTCCTGTAGATACTACCAGTGGTGGGGAGGGAGGTGCCCGTGATGTATTGGGCAGAGTCCATTATTCTCTGCAGCTTCTTATGTTCCTGTGCATTTGAATTGCTGTACCAGACCATGGTGCAACCAGTCAGGATACTTTCAACATTACATCTGTAGAAGTTTGTTAGAGTGTTCGGTGACAATCTGAACCTTCTTAACCTACTGAGAAAGTAAAGACGCTGGCACGCTTTCCTTGTGATTGCATCTATGTGCTGGGCCCAGGACAGGTCATCCGTTATGTTAAGGCCCAGGAATTTGAAGCTGCTGCCTCTCTCCACCACCGATCCCCCAATGTAGACTGGTGCATGTTTGCAATCCTTCCCCTTCTCTGAAGTCAACAATCAGCTCTTTAGAGAAACAAAGGACTGCAGATGTTGGAATATCTAGATGAAAAACACTATGATGCTGGAGGAACTCAGCAAGCCAAGCAGCATCTGTGGAGAAAAGCAGGCAGTCAATATTTTGGGTCAGGACCCTTCTTCAGGACAGAAGACGGGAAAAGGGGAAGACCAGAATATAGGAGGGAAAAGCAGAGCAGTGATAGGTGGACAAAAGAGGGGAGGCAGGGTGGACACAAGTCTTAGGTTGTGGGACTATCATGTTGGTAGCTGTTGGGGGGAGATCTCCCGAGGTGAAGAGATCAGTGATGGTGCAAGAGATAATGTCCTGGTGGTCCTCAGTGAGGTCATGGTTCAGGGATAGGTAGGAGGAAGTGTCTGAGAGTTGGCGTCTGGCCTCTGCAAGGTAGACTGGGGATGGGGGGGGAGGGGAACGACACCCAAATAGTCCTTTCAGGTGAGACAGAGATTTACCTGCACCTCCCTTAATATCATCTACTGCATTCGTTGCTCCAAGTGTGACCTCCTCTACATTGGTGAGACCAAACACAGACTAGGTGACTGTTTCACAGAACACCTGCACTCCGTCCGTAACCGCGATCTGCATCTCCCCGTTGCCAGTCACTTCAGCTCCCCCTCCCACACTATCACAGATATGACAGTCCTCGGCCTTCTCCACTGCCAGGAGAATTCCAAGCACAAACTGGAGGAACAGCACCTCATTTTCCGTCTTTTCCAAGCAGCCTAACAGCATGAACATTGAATTCTCCTACTTTAAGTAATCCCCTCAAACCTTTGACCCATCCCCCGATGGATCTACTCTCCACTCCTCCCCTGCATCTGCCTATCACTAACTCTTACCTGCATCTAACTATCGCCACCCTGTGCCCACCCCGCCTCCCCTCTTTTGTCCACCTATCACTGTTCTGCTTTTCCCTCCTATATATTGGGCTTCCCCTTTCCTATTTTCAGTCCTGAAGAAGGGTCCTGACTCAAAACGTTGACTGCCTGCTTTTCTCCACGGATGCTGCCTGGCCTGCCGAGTTCCTCCAGCATCATCGTGTTTTTCAATCAGCTCTTTAATTTTGCTGAGGCTGAGTGAGAGGTTGTTGTTGTGGCACCTCTCAACCAGATATCCTATCTCGCTCCAGTAAGCTGACTCATCACCACCTGTGATTCATTCAACAACAGTAGTGTCGTCGGCAAATATGAACATGGCATTGGAACTGTGTTTAGCCACACAGTCATGTGTGTATGGAAAGTAGAGCAGGGGGCTAAGCACAAAGCTTTGAGGTGCACCTGTGTTGATATTCAGCGAGGAGGAGATGCTGCTACCAATCCTCACTGACTGAGGTCTGCCAATGAGGAAGTTGAGTATCCAGTTGCAGAGAGAGATACAGAGGTTCAGGTCTTGAAGCTTGATGATGAGTTTGGATGCAATGATTGTGTTGAATGCTGAGCTCTAGTCGATGAACAGCAGCTTGACGTATGAGTTCCTGTTGTACGATGGCCCAGAGCAGAGTGAAGTGCCAGAGAAATCACATCTGCTGTTGACCTGTTGTGGCAGTAGGCAAATTGGAGCAGATTCATGTCATCTCTAAGGCAGGAGTAGATTCGCACCATAACCAACCTCTCAAAGCATTTCATTACGGTTGACGTAAGCGTTACCAGATGTAGTCATTGAGGCAGGTTACCATGCTCTTCTTGGGCACCAGCACAATAGATGCCTTTTTGAAGCTGGTGGGAACCTCAGGCTGCAGAAGCAAGAGGTTGAATATGTCAGTAAATACTCCAGCCAGTTGGTCTGCACAGATCTTTAGTACTCAGCCAGGTAGACCATCTGGACCAGATGCCTTTTGTGGATTCACCCTCTTGAAGGATTCCTGGACGTTGGCCTCAGAGACTGAAATTACAGGGTCATCCAGAGATGTGGGAGCTCGTGTGGGTGTATCATAGTTCTCCCTATCAAAGCATGCATAAAAGGCATTGAGCTCATCCGGGAGTGATGGGTCATTGCCACTTATGCTACCCGATCTGGCCTTGTAAGAAGTTATATTGTGCAAGCCCTGCCACAACTCTCGAGTGTCCATCTGTGATTCCAGTTTAGTCTGAAATCACCTCACTGTGCTTGCAATGGCCTTCCAGAGGTCGTACCTGGACTTCTTACATGACTCTGGGTCCTCAGCCATAAAAGGCCACAGATCTGGCCCTCAGCAGATTACGAACCTCCTGGTTCATCCAGGGCTTCTGGCAGGGGAAGACTCAGAATGTTTTTGTGGGTACACATTCGTCCACTCATGTCCTTATGAAGTCAATGATGAATATGGCATATTTATTTAGGTCTGCTGACAAATTCTTGAACATGGTCCAGTCCATCGACTTGAAGCAATCCCGAATTCACTCGTCCGCTTCTGCCATCCAGCTCTTCATAGTCCTCTTCACCAGTCCTGTGCTATTCAGTTTCTTTCAATCATTAATCAGTGAGATACATCAGTAGGTTCTTCTTATTGTTGGATGAGAAGATGCACATCTGGTATCACCCTTCACATGAAGCCATTTTTAGGATTTGATCTTAATTGTGAGAAGATGAGAATCCATTTTTCCACTCGTGTGTGGTTGGAAATGGCAGAAAGATTCTCAGCCAAAGGCACACACACAAGTGGTGGGCAAGAAGGGGCACAGCCACCCTTCCTCCTAATAATCTGGTGAGGCAATGGATGCATGCATGCCCCTTCACTGGAAAACATCAAAGATGTGCTTGTGCGCTCCTCCAATTTAATGTCCTGCGTGTATTCCTAAAGGCAGTCATGTGAATTTTGCTTTCACATCATCAGGTGAATATAATTCCTGTCTGTGGATATCCTTAGTGGGTAACTTCAGCCTTCACTTTGAGACGGTTTTCATAAGGGAATGAAGCTGGGTTGTACCAGTGGGAGGAGGAGTGAGAACTCTTCACAAAGGGCTCGCGGGTGTTCACTTACAGCTGAAACTGAGAGAAGCATAAATGTTAGCTTTCTTCTCCTTGCTGAATGAAGGAAGTGCTGGGAGGTGCAGCATCTCAAGGTTACTGCAAATAGATCCAGTTGATTTTCCTGTTCTTCTCCATCTTTGAACAATACGTTTGTTATGATTTTACACTCAGAGCATCTGGGTTCTGGATATCACTGTGGTCTCATTGGTTCAGGAGACTTCACGGCAAATAACCCATTGCTCCTTCTCTACATTAAAGTTAACAATGCCTGTAACACTGTTTAATGCAAGATATGAAGTACATCTTTTTTCCAATGGTTTTAACAGTAACCATATTCCTGTATGTACCAGAACATAGAACAGTACAGCACAGGCACAGGCCCCCTTAGGCCCACGATGTTGTGCCGAAATAATTACATTAGTAATAAAACGCCCAACTAAACTAATGCCTTCTGCCTACACAATGTTCATATCCTACCATTTCCCTCACATTCATGTGCCTAAGAGCTTCTTGAACACCCCTATTGTATTTGCCTCCACCACCACCCCAGGCAGCGCATTCCAGGCACCCACACTCTCTGTGTAATAAACTTGACCTGCACATCTCCCTTGAACTTACCCCCATCACCTTAAATGCATGCCCTCTGGTATTAGACATTTCAACCTTGGGGAAAAGATACTGGCTGTCTACTCTATCTATGCCTCTCATAATCTTATAAACCTCTATAAGATCTTCCCTCAGCATCCATCACTCCAGAGAGAAGAACCCAAGTTTGTCCAACCTCTCCTCATTGCACATGCCCTCTAATCTAAGTGCATCTTGGTAAACCTCTTCTGCACCCTCTCCAAAGCCGCGACGTCCTTCCTATAATGGGGTGATCAGGGCTGAATACAATACTCCAGATGTGGCCTAACTGGTGATCCCCACACCATAATCTGGCAACCCTGCAGTTTGGGAACCATTGCTGTAGACACAGCTACCGGTAAGGGAGTGAGGCAGGTCAAGTCGAAGACTACAGATCTATTCGTTAATGAGAGTCCCAACCTCTGCCGCCATGCCTTTCAAACGCCTTTATTCCAGTGTATGGAGCTTTGACATCTTAAGTAACTAACGTTGCAGTTGTATAAGTCATTGATGAGGCCGCACTTGGAGTACTGTGAACAGTTTTGGTCACCCTGTTATAGGAAAGATGTGGTTAAACTGGAAAGAGTGCAGAAAAGATTTACAAGGATGTTGCCAGGACTTGAAGGCCTGAGTCATAGGGAGAGGTCAGCCAGGCTAGGTATTTATTCCTTGGAATGTAAGAGAATGAGGGGTGACCTTCTAGAAATAGTTAAAGTTATGACAGGCATAGATAAGGTGGATGGTAACAGTCTTTTCCCCAGGGTAGGGGAGTCCAGAATTAGGGGAAATAGATTTAGGGTGAGGGGGAAAGATTTAAAAGGGATTTGAGGGGCAACTTTTTCATGCAGACGGTGGTGAGTATATGGAATGAGCTGCCAGTGGAAGTGGTTGAGGCAGGTATAATAGTATCATTTAAGAAGCGCTTGGATAGGTACATGCAGGGGCGGGGCTCAGAGGGATATGTGTCGAACACAGGAAATTGGGACTAACTGTGTGGGCACCGTGGTCAGCATGGACTCGTTGGGCTGAAGGGCCTGTATTTGTGCTGTATTGCTCTATGACTGTATGATTCTATAACTCTTGTGGTTAATGCTGGGGCATTGAAGCTTGCTGTTGAGATGTCGGAGCTACTTCTTCCTCAGAAGAAGAATGTTTCACAGCCTCTTCTGTAGCTCAGAGATGACTCTGCGTAGAGGTTTAGTTAGACACACAATTTGGAGAGAAATGAGAAATGCAAAGCAGAGTAATCATGCAGTCAATTCATCTGAGTTATTCACTTGATAGCAGCTGTTTCCAGTGCACCACATATAAATAATTATACATGAATGCACTGTTTCACACCTCAGTTCTGAACATAATGGCAAATTTCTAAGATCATACCATATCGACATGGCCTTGCTTGCCCTTGTGTTTGTAAAACTGTAGCCAGTGTTCCAATGGTTTTCCAATGTGCAGCAACTGCATGTGTGGCCCTGCTATTCACAGGAGACCTTAACAATTTACTCTTTACATTCCATTAAAGGCAGAAAAACCTGACTGGCATTGGTTTAGTCCTGGCAGTTTATTTTAAATGGGTTATGACTGGCATTAAAATGCTAATCAGAAAGTCCAGACAGCAAGCTCTCTGGTGACAAATCCAAACATCTGCACAATATGCATCCTCATCTAAAATGCTGACACTCATGAAAACATTATGCTGTGTACAGCTTTTTGTAAACACCACGGGTGTCAGCAGATACTCCTGGTGATGAGTTACTTCAAATATGCAAGTTATGAACACTATTACAGCCAACACAAGACAAACATCCCAGTCTGTCAACCCAGAGAAAGAGGGCGTCAATCAACGACTGCTGCTGCTCTTCTGTTGGCAGGGGTAATTCTTCTTCAGAGGACAGATGGTATTAGCTCGCTTGATTCTTCTCTTGAATTGGTGCCCACTGATCATTGATGAACTGCATGCTGATGTCTCTATCAAAAGCCAAGTTGTGTAGTAACCACCCTCAGAGCACACAAAACCAATCAGAAGAGCGGTTCAGAGACCTGATGTGTACTTTGAACGTGCCTGCTGAGTCCTCTGTTCGCTCCCTGATCCAGATACTTAAACCTAAGTACAGTGCTTGGGTTATGATAAGGCTCCTGGAGTTAAAAGTAAAATGTAGTTTGTATCGCATGTTAACCAATAGTGTACAAACCACGGATACTTCCAGTATGGTGGACATTAACATGCTCAATTTCAAATCATTGTGACATCTTTTCTTTACATTTTGGGAGTGGGAGCATTTTTGATTTAGTTACATTGACATTTATATTAATTTATAATGGCTGCCATCTACAAATAATCATTTCCACTTTAGTTGAAATCCATGGAAGTTTAGAAAAAGATGTTGCCATTGTGAGTGATAATCCATGCTAAAATGAATGTCCTGTTTCTCAAGGCCAACTATTAATCGGCTACTTTACAGTAATTTATCTCCACAATGCTGCAACCCCACACCCCTCCCCAGCCCTTCCCACTTTCTTGCCTTGCCTATGGTCTTAAAAGTAGAAGTGGCATAGAAATTGTATTCTGTTGTTGTCTTATCTACTACACCATATTGACATTGTCAGAGGATTGTCCTTGCAGTTTCACGTTCCAAAGCTTTGTTCATGTTCTTCCTCTTAATTCTTTTGGTGATAAAGGTCAGTGCATACAGGTAATAGCTGCAACTTTGTGATATCTGAAAAATATCAGCTGTATCCATTAACGTATTAAATATATCCTTGTCAACTGTGTTGTCTTGCTGAATTTTTCAATACTCTAGTCCCTTCTTCCTGATGTTGATGTGATCAGAACTACACACTATACTTGTTTTCAGGTAATTAAAAATCAAAAAGGTTTAGGAGATGTTGTTAAAGTTTGAGACTGAACGGGAACGAGAGCTAACTCAGGTGAAGTTAGAGGCTGAACGGGAACGGGAACTAATTCAGTCGAAGTCAGTCAGAGGAGAGAGAGAGAAAAGAGAGACACCAGCCTGCTAGTTTCTCTATCAATGGATGAGAAACAATAACTATGTCTGTTACTACAATCCACGTATGGAAATTGGGAGTAATTCGGTGGAGTTCACTTTGTTGCTGACCTGTAGAGGGAAACAGGTATTTGTGTGGACGGCTACGATACGGATGCTTTTCGGGGTGATGAAGTCACTACTGAGTAAACACTGAGGTGTCGTTTGGGTTCCATCGTGGAACATTTGGATTTCGTGATTGCTCTCTATGTTCTCTCTACATGTACTTCTTATCTTCAGACAATGGTGGTTGTTGAAGAAGCCTTTGCTCATGTTTCACCTTATGGCTTGCTGAACTGAACTTTAAGAACCATTCCTGGACTTGGAGTTTGGGACTTTGCCACACACACACGACGAGTTTAGTTTTTGGGGTTAATGTTCAAGGTTTAACATCTTTACTTCTAACATTCTAACATTTTTACTTTTGTTTTTCTTATTATCATAAGTAGTTATTAATAAAGTAGTTTTTAACACTGAATTATGACTCAGTGTGTTTCTTTTGTTGCTGGTTTGTAACAAAAGTGCGGCTGAACCAATGTTTTGTACAAATGTAACATGATGTCCAGACTGTTGTGCTCAATGCCTCAGCCAATGAAGGCAAGCATGTCATATGCCTTCTTCACAACCCTGTCTATCTGTGTTGCCACATTCAACAACTCTCCCCAGGGCCCTGCCATTCTCTGTGTATTTTCTGCCCTAGTTTAACTGCCCAAAATGCATCACTTTGCACTTGTCTGAGTTAAATTCCACCTGCCATTCCTTTGTCCACTTTCTCAGTTGATCAATATCCTGTTGCAACCTTAGACAATCTTCTTCACTGTCCACTATACCTCTAATTTTGATGTCATCTGCAAACTTGCTAATCGTGCCAGTGACTTTCTCACCCAAACCATTAATATGCATGACAAACAACGAAGGACTTGTCAGGGATTCCGGAGTTATGGAATTGTGTGAATATACCAGGCATTCATTCAAATGAGAACCAGTCTTCAGTTCCAATGCAAGCAGTGATCAGTTTAAAAAGGACAGGTTTGTAAACAAACAGTGCTGTCTACAGAGCACAGGCTACTCAGAGATATGGTTTGGAAACTGACCTTACCGTGAGATTATCAGCCAAATGTAAGACAATGGGGTATGTTCTTTGGCCTATATCAAACCAGACATTAGATACCTTCAACTAAGTTATTTTGCATCATCGTGATAGAGATCAAGAAGCCTCCAGACCAGCACATCAAACATAGTCAAAGGCATATTTGCTTTGTCGATCAATAATTGGGATACTTGTGTACCCAGAGAGTCAGCCCTCATAACACTAATCTTAGGTGTCTGCGTTCTCTGTCCTTAGAAATTTTTAGACCATCCATGTGAATTACTTTGTCCCAGCAAAGGTGTTTGAACATTCAGAGGTGTCTTGTCAGTTGTAGTGTGCTTCCATTATAAATATGTAATTCCATGGAACCAGTTGTTAGACACAAAATATGTCATTGTAGCACTGAAATTGTATAAAATCATTCTTGTTTTTAAGAGTATAAAAACTCGGTACACTTTGAGTTTGGGGAGACCTGCTGAGTGGGTCTCTATGAGAATGCCTACTTGTCATGGTGAATAAAAACTTTTAATACCAGCCAGCTTCAGTCTCCAAGTGCTCTTAGTTCACAGTCACAACAGGACCCAGCACCAATCTCTGCAGCACACCACTGGTCTTTTTCACTATTTTTCTTGGAGAATAACTTTGATAACCTATTGGCAAAATTGCAAGATATACATGCCAGTAAAGTGTCAGGGATTCACTGCTGCAAATTCCCATGGGATGTGCACTCCAGACTCAAAAAATGTCACAAAGGCCTTTAGCTGATTAACCAACTCCCATCTGAAGAAGTGCATGTCAGACTACCAACTCATGTCTGTGCGACAACGGCGCACCTGTGGTACTGCTGGCTGACCTTGACTTGTGAAAAGCGCTTCACTTGAAGCTCTCAAGTTATTAGGATTTCTGTTGCCGTTTGCGTCAAGCGCAGTGTGCAGCCTGCTGCAAGTGTTCACGACCTGGCCATCATACCTTCATCTAAGGGAAAATCCCACAGGGGTATGGTGGTGATGCAGCAGTTAAATTATTGGATGAGAAATCCAGAAACCTGGACTAACAATCCACGCACCTGAGCTCAGATCCTACCATAAGTACACAAAAATGATCAGATTGTTATTCAGGGCAGGAGATCTGCTGTCCTTTCCAGGTCTGGCCTTAGTAGCCATGTAGTTCAGGGCCAATTAGGAACAGGCAATAAGTGTTGGCCCTGCCAATGACACCCAGATCCCAATAAAAAACAGGGAAGTAAAAGTAATTCTAAGAGATACAATGTGAATATGTTATTGGCCAGCTTGTTGTGTAATGGTTTCTTCTGTGTGAGACGTGAATAGCGGTCACTATGTTTCTATGTTTCTAAAGTGACCAAAGAAAAAACTTCTTTTATCTGTAAGTTGCCGATCTTTATCCGTTCTCTCAGTGAACATACATCCATTAACTTGTTCTGAAGTTTGGTATAAATTAGACCTGCTTCAAAAATAACAAGATCACACTTAATCTGCATTTCACTGTGTGTTTTGATGTATATGTGACTAATAAATAAATATCTTATCTTATCTTATCTTAAAGTCAGCAAGCATTTTTAAATGTAAGTATAGATCCTCCCCAGTTTATACACACCTGACTTATGTACAGCGTGTACATACAAACAAGTGTTTGGGAGACCGGTGGGATGGATTTGCTGTGGGGCTGCAGGCATCTTCTGCCGTGTGGGAACTCGGTTCGCAACAATATATGGCCACTCCAACAAATTTTGCTGGTCAGGGTAGTGATAGCACAGGTCTTCAGCACTTCATATGAGATATAGACAGTTCAGCCAGTAACACAGAATCTGCTGACTATTAAATGATCTGGCTAAAGCTATCTTAATGCATTAATCCAGTAATGCCATTTCAACAACACACGAGAGAAAAGTGTAAAAGATGCTATTGATATCTTTAGTCACAGTGCCTAAATATATAATTTTGTAAATGCTTGCCTCCACGAATCAGTGATGGTGTTACATATTTTCACAGAGGCTCTGAGTACATCCTTCAAGCATTGTCTATGCAGATAGAACTGCTACATTAGGATGTTCTTCACCAGCACGTGTCCACTAAGGGTTGTTATGAGAGATTGTTCCCTGGAAGCATGTAAGAAGATTGATATTCCTACCTATAATTTTATAATTTAAAAAATATTGGGGTCCAACAGCATTTTTATATTTGAATAGGAAATGAGTATACAATAACCTTAATTGCCAATAATTTTGTGTATACAAATGTGTCAATCACTTATATGAATTACATGTCTCCTTAGTGTCATGAAAATACAACCCACCGAGTCACAGGGCTCTAGCCCACAGTGGCCAAGCTCTGTCAACTTTTTAAAGTATTTAATCTAACAACCTTTGTTATTTTTTTTCTACTCATTTCTCCTCATCAAAGGGGAATCATTTGTTACCAAAGAATTACAGCGTCCCCATACTCACAAACTGAATTCAGTTTTAACGAGAAATGTTCAACATGTCTTATCAAGGCCTTATCTTGATAAAATTACTCAACAATCTTCTCGAAGGAGTCACCCATCCAAGCTCTGGAATGGATTGTACCATTAACGTGTCACACAGCTGCATGACTTATGGAAGTTATACAGCTATCTCAACTAACAAAGGAAGCCAGCAGTTTTTAGCTTTTCTTAAATCTTATCAGTAAAGACCATCCCTGCTTGTCCTGTTATTGTGTAGTAACTTATCAGTTGAAGATATCAGATTGGAATTTCTAACTGTCTTTCTAAAAGAAACCTATTTAACTACCTCAAGATAATCATTAAAAATTAACCATTTTTACACAAATGTATATAATACACTGGGGGCCAGTTAATATCTTCCCAGGAGTAAGGATTTTCCAAAGCATTATGCAGACAGATTCTCCATGTTTAAATATTTAAATATCACTCTCCAAGTTAATAATGTGCAACTCAAAGTGTAAGCTACTACAACAGCATGAGGAACAGAGAGAAAGCTTGGCTCCAACATTGGATGCTCTCTCCTTAGTGCAGTAAAGGAGACAAATCTGGACTTATTTTGACATTTTTCTTTGACATTCCCCCAGACATGATGAAACCTTCCATGCTTCCACCTGCAACATCAATCACTTTTTGTAGTGTCCATCCAAATGGTCCTAACCCCTGCTTTGACAGAAGGAAGATACACTGCTCCAATGGGGTCACTGTACACCAATGAATCTTCTACAGTAGGATATCCAATGCATTCTCATTAGAGATAGATTTCTATAGAATCGTAGAAAGTTATATTTCAGAAGGAAGCCTTTCCATTCTTTTTTCCCCACTTACTGGTTTCTGGTTATTTTTACTTGCATCTTGCAGTTTTGTTCTTAGGTTATCAGAATTATTCTCCAAGAAGTATTGTAATTTTTTTAAAATCACCCTTTTAAACACCAGTATTAAATTGTGGAGGAGTGGCAATTCTACACAACTTGCATGGACACATTTGATGCACTACATCATACTTTCACTGTGGAGCACTGGTTAATGTCACTGCCATGGTGAGGTACTCCAAAGGACAAAGGGATCAAGCTCAGACAGTTTCACTCACAAATACTGTGCTAGGACTTTACAGTCTGTTGCTATTGGAACTAGCTAGCTTCCTAATTACAATGGCCATCAACCTTTTCCTTCCTGGATTCTGAGGTGCCAATCACTACAGTTTATGGCTAATGACAGCAACTACTGATTTAGAGGGGTGGCAAATTGTGTAGATGGTGCCATCTGGTTATCAAGGCACAAAGACAGGCTGAATAAGTGAACAAATCTCATGGTAGAATGAAATTTGGAAGAAGGAGATGTCAAAATGTAGTTGTTGTGGAAAAACCAAAGTATGTAAATGTCCATGTACACAAACCATTGATTGCTAGTGCAGTGTTTACAAAAAAAATCTAGAAGGTGATTGGCGTGTATTTAGTAGAATTATCAAATCTTGTGGGGGAAAGCAGAACAAGGGGTCATGAACTTAAAAATAAAGCAAGGCCAAATAGAAGTGAAATCAGCAAGCATCTGAAAGTCTCCACAAAAGACTGGGAATGCTCAAAATTTTCTAAACTGTAATCAATAATCTTTGTTTCATAAGTATATAACAGATGTGAAGAAAGCATAGATACTGTATATGAAGGTGATGTACAGATCATCCAGAATTAAATGTAATGACCAGAGGCTGAATATCCTGTAACTCTTCCCATAAAACTCAGCTGGAAGGCTAAACACAATAAGAAGTTTTAGTGTGTCCACTGTGGAAGAGCGCTGGTCCACATGAGAAATTCACCAACACTCTAAAGTGGAAACCACTAACTCAGTGCACAGGCAAAAATAAACAGGTCTGCGTTAATATTACTTTCTGTGATTTCAGTTCATTCAAAGCATTCAACAACCAATGGAATACAGTTCGGATAGGGTTTAGGAAATGCTTCAGCCAGTTTGCTCTAGCAAGGTCACACAAATGGCATCATGATAATGACTAGATAATCTTTTGGGGGATGTTGATTGAGGGCTGAATACTGGGCAATCAATAGCTTGATCTTCTTTAAACTGGCTACACTTCTCTTTGACTGGAAGTGTTGCTTGTACTTAATGGTTTAGCCTGCAGTCATTTTAAGAACTGGCAGTAGAGATCACACCTGTGTAGCTACAATGCAGGAAGCAGTGAAAAGTTGCACCAGATCAATAAAGATCACCTTGCTAACCCTGATAACACAGTTCAGTGAACCTTGTAACTGTAGATCTTGATCGTTATAGAACTTTTACAAACAGCGCTATGCTGACTCCACTAGGCTGTTGTTAATGCTATTAAAAGGTAGTAAAAGTAATTTCAAGTCCATTTGCTTAATATCTCATCTAACTTACAGAACCACTGGCAATACATCACACTTTCAAAACTCTGTTAGAGCATCATTCTATATTAATGTGTCCCAACCTCAAAGGTTAGGACACATTATCCCCCATGACCTTCTGACTTTGCATGCTACCAACCAAGCCGTGCTTAAAAACGAGATCTGGTATCAGAAATGGTGTCTGAGACTGCTATCGCTGTGCTGTTTACTGTTGCTGTCAGTGCCAAATTCCTCAGCAGTGGAAAACGTGCCCCTTTATTGTGACAATTGTTAGTGAGTCATACTGGTAGCTGTCAGCTCTCCTATTTCCAATGTTAACAGTATGAGAAATGTCAGAGCATCCCACTGGTACCCACCAGATATCTCATTTATACTTTCGGACCAAGAAACAACAGGATGTCACAAAAGTACCAATCACCTGTTCTATTTATACAGTGACAGTGAGAAATATCAGTGGGCTACACTGGCCAGATAGTCTATTCATGCAGAGACAGAGTGAGAAATGTCAATGTGGCTTTGAACAAGCTCTATTTTTAATGCGATATTGAAATGCATCAAAAGTCTGACAGTGCACAGCTGAGTGGAATGTCTGGTGATTAAGGGTGTTTACACTTTCACAAGGCATCCCATGGCTTCATTACAGACAGCAGCTGTGGGCAGGAGAGCAACTTCCAGGCAGAATCAAGTAGCCTCTGCTTTCAAAGACTGTTGATTACGGAAAATGCTATTTGCTGGTTTCTACTTATAATCATCAAAGTTAGAGATATCGTATTTCTGAAGTCAGCATTTAGCAATTACAGCCTAGGTATGGGTTTATGTGTGGAAACTCAGATAAGGTAAATCAAAAAATGCTGTTCTCAGTGGATGGGACAAGGGCTCGAGCCACAGACTTAAGGTTTTAGATGAGGGATACAGGTGGGATGTGGGGAAATACGCTTTTACACAGTGAATGGTAATGACCTATGATCATTGATTCTGAAAGGAGACAATTGGGGTTAATTAACTTGCAGGGCTATGAGGATTGAGTAGAGGAGTGGTATTGATTGGATTGTTATGGAGACAATGGTCTGAAAGCCTCCTTCTATGCTGCAATGACTCAGTGGTTCTCAGACTGATTCTAAAGCACCTAATGTTATTTTTCAGATTTGGGTCGGCAAAGCCACAATGCTGCTAAGAAAAGTCAGTCATCCAGAATTCAAGTACATGTGCCACTGTTAACCAGAGTAAGAGAAAGCATTGACACTGGTTGCATTATGTATGAGGTGGAATTTAGCTTTCAAAAATGACCAAGTTAGAGGGTGCAATCAACCCAAGCAGCTCCACCTGCCCAATTCCAGGTTCAACAGAGGTGAAATACGGGTCAGTCAGTCAACCTGTTTGCAGGAGGCAGGTTGGTCAATGCAGCTGGGAACCTCAGATTTAAGCTACTTTGGAGGTTTAATCCTGGCAAATCCAGTTTCCCAGACTCAGGAAACTTGGCGGATGTAGGAAGGCAAGGATAGGGAGGAAGAAAGAGCTTTTACAATAGTCCTTGGTCAGGAGAAGAGGGTACTTTCCTATACCCACAGCCTTACCTTCTTGTCTTCGATTGAAGCCTCTTGTACAAGGATCTCTTTAGCCAGTGGCTGGTCCTACCCAGGTTGAAGACTCAACCCATCTCCCAGGGTTGAACATTTCCCTGGGTTGGGAATAGGACACTTCCTCCCTCAGCTCACACACCCAGCAGCTTTGCAGACTCACCAGTTGTATCCTCCTCCAGGTGGCACTATGCCCACCGAGAGGTGAAGCCTGTCTTGTGGCAGGATTCCAGCAAAAAAAGTGCTCATAACATTGAGACAAAACTCTGTAGCAAACAGGGAAACCTGAACTCTGAGCCTACAACCCTTCCAACATCATTTAAAAAAAAATTAGTTTGATTCTGAATTCTGTATCTGATTTAATAAGTTACTGATTTCCAGCTATTTGACCCACAGGAACAGAGCAACTCATTTTAAAATTATGCATACAATAATTCTGCTTAAATTATCTAAAAAAGCCTTTTATTTAAATTGCTACAGTTAGTTAGCAAGAAACTGAATGACTCCAAGTAGGCTGACTGTTGGTAAGGATTGTGTAATGCCTGTTGTACAGTGTTTGTTGGGCGTAGCAGCTGAATATGTGCTTAAAAAATGTCTTTAGTACTTTGTGTGATCTTCTCTTCTATGGGCTCTCACCTGGAGTGAGAGAAAACGAGATAGGTGTTCAGACTGGTAGCTCACAAAGGCTGTTCATTGCTTACCAGCCTATCGAAACCATTATCATGCACGAATCCAATATAACTGAATAAATATCTCATCTTGTCTTATCTTTATTAGTCACATGTACATCAAAACACACAGTGAAAAACACCTTTTTCATGGAGTGCTCTGGGGGCAGCCCACAAGTGTCACCACGCTACCAGCACCAACATAGCATGCCCACAACTTCCTATCCTGTATGCCTTTGAAATGTGGGAGGAAACCGGAGCACCCGGAGGAAACCCACACAGACACGGGGAGAACGTACAAACTCCTTACATACAGTAGCCAGAAATGAACCCTGGTCTCTGGTGCTGTAATAGCATTCTGCTAACCACTACACTACCGTGCCTGCCCTTAACGCACTAAGAAAATGCACTCACATGTTGTGACATTTCCAGGTATTACTACTGATATTTTCAGTTATAGTTCTGGTTATTAGGGATTTCTTTTTCGGCTCTTTGTCCTGTCACCATATCAAAAATGTCAAATTTTATACCCAAATGTTGCCATATTTTGCTGGGAAATCCCAGCACATGGAACTGCCATTTCTCAGCATGACTGTTCTAATCCGACTGGTCAAAATTTCTGTAACAATGACATTAACCTATCCGTGGAGGTTGTAGCTTGTGAGTTCCCCAGTATTTACTCAGGATCCTGTGCCAAACTGAATCTGATGCTGGTTCTGTGAGCCCACTGATTTTTATGTGATTTGTAAGGCTAGGGGGAAGAAAAGTACGAAGGTAAGCTCCTTTTTTTAAATTATTTCTGGTTTGTTTAATATTTGTAATTATTTACACATGATTTTAAGTATTGTTAGTTGATTTTGTTTTCTAAATTTTATTTGATTTTTAAAATTTTTTAAACTTTCTTTATTTAGAGTCATAGAGTTATACAGCATGGAAACAGGTCTTTCAGCCCAACTCGTCCATGTCGACTAAGATGTCTGTGTGAGCTGGTCCTATTTGCCTGTGTTTGACCATGTCCCTCTTTCTATGTACCTGTTTAAATGCATTTTAAATGTAGTAATTGCACTCACTTCTACCACTTCCTCTGGCAGTTCTTTCCATATACCAACCATGCTCTATGTGTGAAAAACCTGCCCCTCAAGTCTCCTTTAAATTTTCCCCCCTCACCTTAAACCTATGCCCTCAAGTCCAGATGTTCTTAACCCAAAATATCAAACTGTCCATTTCCCTCTACAGATGTAGCCTGACCCACTGAGTCCCTCCAGCAGTCTGTGTCCCCAAGAAGACTGTGACCATTTACCTTATCTATGCCCCTCATGATTTTATATACCTCTATAAGGTCATCCCTCCGCCTACTACATTCTATGGAAAACAGCCCCAGCCTATCCATTCTCTCAAGACCTAGCAACATCTTTGTGAAGCTTTACTGCACCCTTTCCAGGCTAATGACATCCTTCCTCTAGCTGGGCGACCAGAACTACACACAATATTCCAAATGTAGTCTCACCAATGCCTTGTACATTAGCTTTGAAATGTTTCTTAACATCAGCTGCAAAGGTGGGGAAGGGGCTTTGCCAGCAGGCACAGGCTTACAGAGAAGTATTGTGGGGCTTTTTATGGATCAATCCCATAACTTCATTGTACTGTTTGTGAACCTGCCACTGTTCAGAGCTTCATTTCTCAACTCTAAGGTCATGTGGCCGAGCAAGCCTCATGAACTGGGCTGAAGTAAGTTCGGACGAGTGGTGACCATAGATAATGGGTGCATGTAACTGGCACATGACTGTAAAATCCAGGTCATAAAAGATTTACCCTACTTGACACAACATTTCCAATCATACGCTTCCTTCTTCATTCTTATCCTACAATCTGAATTGCCACTTCACCTCTGCTTCAAAATCCATGACTGACAATTTTTTGTCACACACTTTTTGGTTTTTGGAAATATTATCTGAAACCACTTTGCCTTGTTAGTATTGTCAGCAATTCCTCCTCAAATCCTAGCCTTATTTAAACTGAAAGAAGTGCATTTTTCCCCTTGAGTGATTTCATAAGTGGTAGTATATAAGTGCCCAAAAGTCTCTTTAGAAATCATAGTCTAGAATTTCTTTGTTTTATCGACTTGCTAAAATAATGTGAGGAAACTACTGCAGATGCTGGAAATCTGAAATAAAACCAGAAAATACTGGAAGCACTCAGCAGATCAAGCAGCATCTGAGGAGAGAGAAAAACAAGAGCTAACACTTTCAGATGATGACCTTCCATTAGAACTGTACAAACTTAAACAGATAATAAGGAAATACAAAGACAGAGAAAGGGGATGGGGAAGGAAATAACCAATGGGGAGGTCTGCGACAGAGTGCATCACACAGATGAAGAGAAACAGAGAGTGAGGCAGAAAAAACAAGTGGAAATCCTGCTGAAGAGAAGTGGAGCATTGCCTCCTGTGTTGTTATTGCTGTTGGCAGTAGGAATATTTTCTGCAATGGTCGGACTGTTTAGGGGTCCAAGAATCTACCAGTTTGACGGGCTCCCTAAAACACAGAGTCTGAATCCCCTTTCTCTGTCCCGTCTTGATGCTACACCTCTACATTGCTCTCGCCTCCAAATTCAGACAGCATATTTTGCACCACTGGATCGTTTATATTTTCCAATAATTACTTGGGTTTCAGATGCCAAAATAAGATGGTATTGTGGCATGGGAAGCTGTTCATTTTGATTTCATCTGAAGCCTCTCTTAAAGTCAGTCAGCTGAGTAGACTTTTAGTCTGGACAAGGTTTGGGCTCAGTTGACAGAGGTGTTTAATCCTCTGCAGAACCCATTCCCCTGTCACTTCTTGCCTTTTAACTCATATCTGAAAAAACTGCTTGGAATGATAGCACTCTCTCTAGAAGTGATAAAAGCAGCCAGCACCATTAATGTGACTATAAATAGCCATCCATTACTTTGGATAATATGAAGTCTGTCACTAAAAGCACATGTATCAACATCCAATTTTATTTGATCTTTTATGCATGCCCCAAAAATACAATCTACTGAAAGTAAAAAATGTTTCATCTTCAGAGACCAATAGAAAATAAAGCTATCACCTGACTTTTGTGTGATCCCTATGTGTAACATGGGCTAGTGAACTTCAAATACTTTGTTTTCAGTTGCTATGGTTGCTGTACAGCCAGAGAGAATGCACCAGATCATGGTTTGATAATACCTTTGTCCTTATTTCTTGTATAACCTCCAACAATTGTGGCGATTGAATAATCTCCACCAGTTGCAGTACTCACAAAAGAGCATCATATTCTGCAAATATAAATTTACTCTGTAGAGAGTGCAGACAACGAAGCTCTCATGGATTCTCAGCACTCATACTCTCACAGTTCCCTCTTCCCTATTGGATACAGAGACTCACAAACGATCAATGCATTTGAGATTATTCAATATATCCAGAGGAAAACAATGACCCCTGAATTCGGAACCAGCCTCCCATGAATGATTCCAGAATATTTTCTCCAATCCATGAAGACTACTCCCAGAAATTAGTCATTTTCTGAGTGAAAAAACCTTTGCTGTCATTAGCCCTGAATATGTCCTTTATCAATTGGTAACACTAGGGTAGAACATTAATTTTTGCTGTTGTAGCTTTTGAAAACGGCTCCACGTGTACCACAGGAAGATCTGGTACATATTTAACTATTCTTACCTAATGCTGCCAGACATGTCTTTTTATCCATCTTGGAACGTTGCTTACTCACATTTATCAGTGGATACATGTAAAGGTACAGCCAGGGTGAAGGTGAGAGGGGAGAATACCTCACCAAGGTTTCCAATGTTTTCCATCTGCTGGCAGCCGCATTTTCAGACCAGGAAGAGTCCGATGTGCTGAACATTTTCCCATTGGATCATGCCAAACAATGATCAATACAACACAAATGCTTGCCACACGCAAGCGACTAACTAAAAATCAATATTACCTTAAAGCTTTACTATCTGGCATCATGGGGAATGGGGAGGTGCTGATTAGTTAAATATGCCGGTTAGGGAAGAGTTAAGTTTGTTTTCACTTAATCAGTGATACTAAAGGATATAGAATAAGGGAAATGAAACATATACTGACCAATGAGTTGGCAATCAGCATTACCCAGGAGGCATAGTGGCCGGAAGCCCCTCAGTACTAGCCTGGTGTTGCTATGAATGCTGTCACAACAGTGCTCTGATTTTGGCCTCGTCACTCAAACAATGCTGCTCTGTTGTCAGCCTGTGTGCTCTCACAACACTCTTCCGATGTTCGTCTGGGACTCCCTCAGTGCTGCCTGATTTCGGCCCAGGTGCCCCTCAGTGCTGCCCCAATATTCAACTGCCCTGACATTGATCTGGACGCTTCCTCGGAGTTGCCCTGTTTTAGTTTGTTCTGAACTGCTACTTGCTGGACAGCATTGGTTCGTGAAGTGCCAACTGTAGATTGACCTTGATTCCAAAGTTTGGGAAGATTTGATGCTTCATTTCAAATTTAGGCTATCACTTTAGTCACTTGTAATGCTGCTTATTCTGGTTCCAATTTTAGTGCCGTTAGTCTTTATCACATTGACTGCTACTGCAGGCTGAACCATTAAATCACTGCAGCAGATGCTGATTCCAACTGCACACATTAAGCTAAGTCACTTTGAGAAGTGAACATTTTAGATTTTATTCTGCTGGGGATTACACCTGGCCTGTCATGCTAGTGTTACTGCTTTTTTTCATTCAAGTTCTTTAGTTCGATGTCATCATATGTGTGAATCACCGTGTTCACTCTTATCCTAGATTCCAGTAAGTAGACAAAGTCCTTGAATTTTATTTATCCAACATTGTTTCATGTTGTGCTCTCTCAGTCTTTTCCCTTAATGCCACAATAATACGTGAAAAGTGCAGAGGTGCTTTTAAAGAACACAGTGTATCTAGTAGTGAAACATAGCTCATTGTTTCATGGAAGACATTGTTTCCCAGGGTTGGGGAATCAAGAACTAGAGGGCATAGGTTTAAGGTGAGAGGGGAAAGATTTAATAGGAATTTGAGGGGCAACTTTTTTACACAAAGGGTGGTATCTATATGGAATGAGCTGCCAGAGGAAGTAGTTGAGACAGGTACAATAACAACTTTAAGAAGACAGTTGGACAGGTATATGGATTGGAAAGGTTTGGAAGGTATGGGCCAAACGCTGGCAAATAGGACTAGGCTTAGATGGGGTATCTTGGTCGGCATGGACCAGTTGGGCCGAAGGGCCTGTTTCCATGCTGTATGACTATGAGGAGACATGTTGTGTTGAATTCACTTTGATAATAACTCATGCATATCTTTTTTTAAACTGGAGCAAATTTCAATATTTTTACTATATTCTACTTATGTGATATTAGAGTAAAAAATATAGTTCCATTATTGTATCACCAACTCAGTAACTTTAAAAGTACACCCCAGGAGCTAAGTTTGATAGCCCCTGTAAACAGGTACAGTGCTTATTGATTGCAAGGCAGACATCACCCCTGCTTGGTGGTGCCTGTTCATTAGGATGATTTTGGTATTCAGCCAGCACTGACCTTACTAATGACTGGACGATGCATCAACAAGGGATCAATACTGTTCGTGGCTGCAACCTGTAGAAACTAGCCTTTGGCACTTAAAGGGGTGATGCACCTTAATTGGAGCAAGTGATAGATGATGTACAAGTGAATCTGACCTGGGAAGCAGTGAACAATGGCATGCAGTGGGAAACAGAACACTGCAAGATTACTGGCTGTTGCACTGGAGCCATTGGTGGAGCTGGTGGAAAATAGCAGAGAAGCCCAATACCTGGAACTGTGGAGTGACATGAAATCTTCAGATACAGGCTCAGAAAATGGTGGGAGGCGATAGCCATTGCCACACATTGAGAAGCTGAATGCCAAGCTGCAAGAAGTTTAGTGACCTTAGAGGTGCAGTCAAGGTCAATGAATCCAGTTTCAAATGTTATATCCCACTTACTCTACCCCAAGCCTCAGGCACTGCTCAGGTGTCCTCATCACTCACTAACCAGCAATCCCTCTTCATCTGGGTTTAAAACTAACAGTCGTATGCTGCATCACACATTCACATATTTACCACAGCCATAAGTATCACACCCACAACTCATAACTCACTCAGGGTGCTCACTATTCAACCATAATAGCCACCTCACCCAAACTGATTGGACTGCACTCACTGGCATGTCTCTTCCTCTTCTGCATGATAACCAGAGGTAGGAGGAGGTCTGGGGATGTTGAGATGGATGGAAGAGGAGAATAGGTGGTGGTGGGGTGATAGGTGAGGGGAGAAACATCTCCTAAGCCCCATGAATAAGATGGTGTTTGCAACTGGGATGGCCTTTGCTTAGGATGTTGACAGCAGTTGGCTGAAACCAATGAAGATGACAACATCCTTATACTTAAAGCTCCCTCTCACACCCTATTTCCCCATCAAAACATAGATGATGCAGCAATGCACATTTAACTTCCTTCCCAACCTTGCTCTACCATGACACCACAAATTCACCCTTGTGCCTTTCCCCTTAAATATCTGTAATCTAGCAAGAAGCGTTGATAAGGCACACACTCACTCGATTTTGCACATGTATCCACCAGCTCAGGTTGAGGTTAGGAGGATTGCATAGAAGGAGCAGTGAGGTGTCAATATAAATTCCTGCATGTAGTGCAAGGGTCGAGGATAGTGCAAGTTTCAGCTTGCTGGATGGCAATATTGTACAAAAGTTCTGGAACAGATGACAACAGTGGGACAGGCTACAGAAGGTGGGTGATGTGTGTGCACCATGAAATGCTTGGTGCATTGCATTAGGAAATCCTGCATTCAGTGTCAAGCAATATGGGGGAATCAATTTGCCAAAAGGCTTTGTGCAGAGTTTGGAGGTTGGAGGTCAACCTTTCCAATTGGAAGTGGTGGTCAACTTCATTCACACACCAAAGCATCCAACCATGATGCAACTTCTGAAGGCAGAAGTTGTAGCTATCACTGCAGACAACACTCTGCATGCTGCAGTGCAAGCTCAAAATGCACACATGCAAGCTCAGCTCACTGCAATGCAAAATCAATGCAAAAGGGATATAGAACAAATTCTATAAATTTGTTCTTTAGCAGATTACAAAGATTTTTGAAATGACACTTCAGCAAAGTAGCAGTGGATCCAGTGCCATGCTACTGCCTGCCTTGTTTTCCTCTGCTTCTTCCTCATTCCCTTCCTCAAGGTCTTGTTTTTCAGCTGTTTACAATATTAGTGGCAGGACTGTCCCCTCACGACGCTGAGGATGTGCAGCATGCAGCAGACCACCACAGTTCTTGGTGTCTGTTCTGCTGCAGAACTTTTCCAGAGTTGTTGAAGCAGCAGAAGCTTTGCTAATATTTTCCAGTAATCTTCCCTATCACATTTGATGTGGCAGCATGGCTTTCACTATACTCAAGTCAAGTTATCAAGTTGAGTTTACTGTCATTTGCACAGGTATGGTGAAGTACAGGTACAATGAGAGACTTGTTGCAACAGCATCACGGGCACATAAGTTTTTCATGCCACTATTGTATGTATGTAGGTCACACACCAGAATCATCAGCATGCTACAGGGGATGGCGATTGTCCCCCAATAACTAGAGTTCGGTTTTGCATGGGACCTTAAATACAGTTGGTACAATGGACAGCTTCAAATTGAGAATATCATGGCTGCTGCAGGGATATCAGACACTGACCTCCCTGTTCCCCTCTCTATTGTCACATACCAACTGAGCATTAAAGTATTGGAATGACTTTTAGGTCAGGTTCAGATCTTACCTTTCTCTGGAGAGCTGTATTAGCTTCCATTACACACTGTTCAAACATGTTCAACAGCACCTTGGAAGGAGATGGATGTGTGAAAGTTCATCAGCAGTGTGCCCTTGACAGGGAGTGGCAGTTCACTCCTTTGTCTGCTCTGATGTTGAGACTTCAGTAGGTGACATATTTCACCTTACTGAAGTGCAGATGCCTCACTTGCTGTTCAGATTGAACTGGGTGGATGTGGCTTCCTGCTGAAAACTGTGTCTCTGCCTCCTCCTCCCTCTCTGGCAGCCTGTGTATATCCTCTGCTCACTTGGCTGTGCTGCACCTGAGGAGGAATGGCCAGCAATGTCTGGGAGTGACGCATTTGTACACTTGCCTTGAAGCCAGGACATAGGACACCAGCACCTCCCACAGCTCTCTACAGACATTGGCATCTTAGAACAATGAAAGAACCAAATACTTGTAGAATCATGCCCAATGAATAGGAGAAATCACTCAGCAACTTGTCTGTGAATAGCTCATGATCCCTTCACAAGTACAAAGTTGTCCCTGCTGCTGAAGGCGTGTTCAGCTGACCAAGGTTAAAGAGAATATTAGCTGGGGTGTTGAATTCCAGATGTCAGTGTGAGCAACAAACCACTTCTGCATGATCTGCTTACCCTGCGTTCTCCTGGTGGACAATCACTGGGTACCATAACACCCTTACCAATAAGCAGTTCAATGTGACTCATCCCAGAAACAGGCATGAATGCACACTGCCAAATTGGAAAACTAAGGGCACAATCAACATTTGAATTAATGTAGCTGCAATTATTGTTGTTTTTATTATTACTATGTATAGTGTTTACTCTGTGAGCTTCATGCAAACAAGGAATTTCATTGCACCCTGGTGTATATGACAATAAACTAATCTAATCTAATAAAAAAACACAGGCACCAACAAGGCCAGTTTCTCCCTCATACATTTCTAACAGAGACTCATGATACTGTGATCGAGACTCCTCTCGAGTACAGACGTGTCTGGTCCCATGCCTCTCCAACACATTCATTTTCTATTCCAATGTCAAGTTCACCTTTTGGCCTGCCTTCCAGTGCACTTGTTCAATGCTAAATTCATTGATTGCCTTTGTGTGCCTCACTGTGCCAAATTATAAAAGACAGGCTTACTTATCTCAAGCTTTAGCACGTTTGCCATGAGGACAGTTCTACATGGTCTTATCTGTCCCTAAAGATTTAACTTCATTTCTTATGCAGGAGCCGATTGCTCAACCAGGAATTGATTAGCAATTTCAAAACATTGTGACTTAAAACTACAGTATAATCTTTCACAGGTGAGTGGTTAAAATTTCACACATCTGCAGCATGTTCAGTGACATTATATCAGAAACAGGGCATAACAATATTGACTTAGTAAACTCCCTCAAAGGTCAACCAGCCAGAGTACTTCTGCTGCCCTCCTGACACAAACTTTCTATTTTGATCCAAGATATTCCACAAAATGATTTTCTGCTGACCTTGACATCATCAAACAGATATTTGTGAGGTTATCACTATGGGCAATGTGCCTGACAAGGATGTATAGCCTTCTAAGTCAAAGGACATACACCAAACAGTACAATGGCTCAAGTCATGCTCCAGATGGCCTGCCTCAAGGATGCTCCCCATACTAGTCCTGATCACACTTATTCTTGCAGTTGGAGTGCTCCCAGCAATCCAGAGGACTTTTTGCCATGACTATCCCGCAAAGTGTACTTGGAGTAAAAGTGGTGACTAGGCCACAGGAGGTAGAAACTAAGCCCTCATACCCAGCCTGTCCTGATGGCTATCTGACAGTTCCTGTTGTCACAGGGCTTTACAATTATTTCTAAATGTCTCCAATCATCAGAGACATTTAGAAAAAGTTGGAGTACATTTAATTAATTTAAAGAAGTAAAACTTACTTAAAATAATTGAAAGCAATTTTCAATTCATTTATAATATTTATAAAAAGTGAAATGAAGAAAAAGATAAGCAATGGTACAAATGGAGCATCACTTATCTTTTTATTTAAGGTTAATGACTCTATTCAAATGAATGGGACTGTACCAGATATGGATGCAAGGTGCAACCAGCCTTCAGCTGGGCTCAATATGGAACCTCTCAGCTGGGGTCAGTCTGGCCTGCAGTGCGTTCCGTACTTCCACAAAGCGATGTGCAAGTGCCTGAAGTAAGTGACTGACAAGTGAAAAGGGCGTAGCGTCAGTTCTCTTTCAAGGGTAAATATGGCTTGGACCAAGAGTATACGGGCAGAAATCAGTTGCTACTGAGAATCCAGGTACCCATTATTTCTCTAAAGCCATTGGATCTGTGCAAAGAAATGGAGCGTGCTGATAAAGATGACAGAGGTAGGCTCCACAACATTAAAATTATTTATAAAACATTTTCACAGTTACAAAATGTATTTTAGACACAAAAGCAAAATGGCTGCTTCTGGAAGATTTTGATGAATTTACAAAAGTCAAAGGTACTAAGCTTTTCAGAGTCAGAAGGATCTTTAACTTCTACAGATAAAGAGATAATTTTTACCTTCCATGCCAACCAGATGTTCTCTGCAGTACTTAACAGTGAAGTATTTTCGAAGTACAGTCAATATTGTTACATAAGGAAATATGAGAAGTTTAGTAACATTAATGTTCCATCTAGAGCAGTGACCTTAATGTGGGGGATGTAGGATACCTGCTCTGCTGCTACAGTCTCCAGTTATAAAGTAACTTCAGCGCAGAAACTTGACAGGAACATTATTAAACAGAAATTGACACCAAGCCTCAAAAGGAGTTATTAAGACAGATGGCTTAAAATGCTTGATCAGAGGGGTAGGTTCTGAGCAGCACCTCAAAGGCAGGGAGGGACAGGAATGAGTTACTGAGCTCAGAGCCTTGACAGGTGAAGACACAGCTGCCAATAGTGAAGCAATTACATTCAGAAGTGAGAAAGAGGCCAGAATTAGAGGAGGGTAGAAATCTAGGAGAGTAATATGGCTGGGGAAGATTATTAAAAGGATTAAGGTGAGGAAAGGATTTTAAAAAAAGAATGAAGATTCCAAAATTGAGACATTCCTTAACTGAGACTGTACAGAGATCAGCAAATGTCAGGTTGGACACTACTTGCTGTGAATTACAAGAGCTGAGTTTTGGATAGTGTCAAGTATACAGAGAGTAGGAGAAAGAAGGTCAGTATGATGGAATAGTCATGGTAACAAAGGCTGAGATAAAGGTTTCAGCAGCAAATGAGCTAAGGCAACAGAGTAGGGTGATGTTAAGGAGTTGGGAACATTCGGGCTGAGTAATGGCATGTGTATGTGGCCCAAGATCTGACTGATGGTTATTGATGACATCAAGGTTGTAAACTGTCTGGTAGGAATTGGGACAGAGTTGGAAGCTAGAGAACAGAGTTTGTGTTGTAGACGCTGGCTTTAGTTACCTGTCAGATACTGACATGAACCATTCAAACTTTCAACAGGTCAAAACAGAACCAAAAGGATTTGTATTTATCCAAGTATATGACAATTTAAGTAATCATTCAATGTACTAGGAAATACATTCAAACAGCTGCAAAGTGTCTAACCAAGAACACAATCATTCTAGGATCCCTGACCACTGATTATAACTTGATCTTATCAATAAACCATTTATTGTAACATATTCTTTGTTTCTTTCAGAACAATTAGTCAATTTGCACAATTATTTTCCACAAATAATTTGACTTTAAAAGGCCACCTCACAGTGACAAGTTTGTGAGGAGGCCAATGAGTTCACTGAGCATCAGATGCCATTTACACACTGAATCCACAAGCAGATAGCTTGCTAAATTTTGTACTGAAGGTATGAAAGAGCCAATAAGTGAACTTGTTCTTTCAATGCCAAAAAGGTTCTTCCTTTTCCCATTTCTCCTGAAAAATTGGGGTGCATTTTTGCATAATCATGCTTTAGAAAATAGTTTATCTTGTTTGTCTTTTCCAGACAATAAGTAGCAATCCTTGTGCCCTCCTGACTGTAATTAATGGTCTGAGTATAGATGCAATCTGGTATTGTGCTGGACACTGTGTAACTGAGAGAACCATCCAACCTGTAGAGGTGTGAGATATGCATTAGGGTATGGGAAATCAGAGTGGTCCTTATCCAACCCATTAAACATTGGCCATCAGTAATTCTTTGCACACAATAGAGGCCTACATGTATGAAAAATTGCAATAAATATAAATTTAGGCTTAAGATCACTTGGAGAAGGAACCATCCATAAAAGCAATCGATTCTCCTACATTACCAGGAATTACTTGCAAAAACAATCGACTTTCCCTTCATTACCAGTCTACTACTCCCAGCATAATATTGCTCGAATATAGTTTTGGATTATCTGTGCTCTACCTCTGCATCTTGGACCTGAGCTCTTTTGACAAATTTTTAGACTTTTTTTTCTCTCTGTCTCTGGACCTTCATTTATGATCAGTCTGAAGGAAAGATAATAAGTTGTTTAGGATGCAGCGGTGCACTGCCTCAATCCATACAGAATACTCAACAGCTGGCAAATCATTTGAATGAAACTAGTAATATTCAAGGCTGCTGACAATTTAAATAGGACCAGAAAATTTCAGAATGGCTGCCCTGTCATTATGTTGATAGAATAGTGCCAATTTTCTCTTTGATCTAGTGCCACTACAGACAGATCCAACTCATTCACTGCCTTACACTGGATATTGGCTCTCTGCAGCAAGAGTGCAGCTGCAGGCATGACCTTGCTTTGTCTGATGCACATGAGATTGGAAAATATGTACTTTTCTTTATGCAGTGCCTGAAGTCCAACCTTCCCAGAATGAAAGTGGTGATCAGTTTTATTTTCACAGTTGTGGACCCAACCATAATTCTGTTCTGCCTTTGTACCAGGGCTGTCCCACAGGCTGGTCAAGCAATAGCCTGATGTGGTAATACAGCTGGAATCATACCTTACAGACAATGTGCCAGACTCCTCATCACAATCCCTGGGTTGGGTTCTGCCCCACTGGTAGAAATTCCCGCTATGGAGTAGCACAGTAGCATACAGGTAGGAGGAAGTGGCCCAGGGAGTTCTCAACATTGACTCCAAATACCATGAAGCCTCATAGCATCAGGTCAAACAAGGGCATGGAAGCCTTCTACTGATGGCCACCTTCCACCCTCCCACCCCCACCCCTCAACAGATGAAGCAGCACTCCTCCATGTGGAACAACCTTGAAGTAGTAATGTCAAAGTACATCACCAAACGTGGCTTGGTAGCACCATCATGGACTGAGTTAATCAAGGCTTGAAGGACGTAACTGTCCAACTTGATTTTGATCAGGGATAAACCTACCTGAGAGAGACCTGGCTTCACTCCTGACCCTGGATTCTGCCTGTGTGGTGTTTGCATGTTCTCCCTGTGACTGTGTGGTTTTCCTTTGGGTGCTCTGATTTTTTCCCACATCCCTAAAGCATGTGAGTTGGTAGGTTGACTGGGCCACTGTAAACTGCCCCTAGTGTGTAGATAAGTGATCTCAACAGCAATATATCAGATGAAAGCTCTGTAGTCCTGGCATATCTTTTCGTCATTGCACCTATTTTATCCATGAGAGAAAAACATTCGGGAGGAATGCTTCTCTTCTTATAAAATGGGATTCAATGAGAAAAGGGGGTTTGTGTTACCGAAAATCACGATACAGATGGTCTTCTAGGAATGCACCTCCTCCGTAACACAAGGTACAGCTAATGGAGGAGAGGGCTTCATGAACATCCCAATCCCTAATAATGGCAGGGCCCAGAATGGGAGTGGTAAAGACAAGGTGCTGAGTGGTTGATCCATCTCGGCTTCCTCCTGAGATCATCACATCACAGTCTCCGGCCAATTCAATTCACTTTATATGATCTCAGGAATTTTTTTTGAGCACTGGATATAGGAAAGGCTATGGGACAAGGAAACATCCCAGCTGTAGTACTGAGGACCTGCTCCACTACCAGCTGTGCCTCCAGCCAAATTTGTTCCAGTGCATCAACAATACTGGCAACTTCCAGCAATGTGGAAAAGTGCCCAGGTATGTCTTATTCACAACAAGCAGAATCAATTAAATCTGGCTAATGTCCAATCAGTCGGTCATCAGCAAAATGATGGAAGGTGCCATCAACAATGCTATCCAATGATGGTGACTCTCCAAAAGCCTCCTCATTAATGCCCATTTTGTATTTCACTAGGTCTTCTTGAGTCCAGATATCACCACTGCCTTGGACCAAACATGGATTAAAGAACTGGATTCCAAAGGTGACATCAAGGCAGCGTTTGATTGAGTGTGGAATCAAGGATTCCTGATAAACTTTAGTCAAAAGGCACAAAGTGGAAAGCACTCCAGTGGTTGGAGTCATATATCACACAAAGGAATATGGCTGTGGTTGTTGAAGATCAATCATCCCAGCCCCAGGACACCACTGAAGGAGTTCCTTACGGGATTGTTTTCAGCTCATCATCTTCAACTGTTTTTATCAATGACCATCCGTCATCATAAGGTCAGAACTGGGGACATCGCTGGGTGATTACACAATGTTTGGAACGCTTCCACCCACAGGTTCCTCTCCAAGTCACATACCCTTCTGACGGAAATACATTGCCGTTCTTTTAGCATTGCTGGGCCTAGATCCTGAAACACACTAGCCAACTACATAGTGTCTCTTCCTCTTGCTGCTGCATGCAATCACCTCCATCTGTTTACACTGTTCCTAACAGATCAGCTATAATTAAAAGTAATTCATCAGCCTCTATAGGACTGCACCAATAGCATCTGTGTCATGTAGATTCTCTTGGTCTCCATTCCATCACAGATATTCCCTCTGTTCTATTCACCCTTCCCCCTTGTGTGCAACTTAAAACTCACTTTTTTTATCTCATTTTTCCTGTTCTGATGAAAAGTCCTTGATTAGAAAAGTTAAATCTGATTCCCTCTCCAAACAGGTGTTACCTAACCTGCTGTCTCCAGCATTTTCTGTCTTTATTTTCAAAGTCCAATATGTGCAATGTACTGATTTTCGATTAGAATGTTTATGTGACTGGTTCAGGTCAATTTTGGACGTACCTAAGAATGCTGGGTATCAGGGATTTGATGAAAGATTTCTGGGTGCAGTTACAGAAGACAAAGGAATTAGGGAATGAAGCACCTTGCAATCCTGAGATACAGCATTTAGGGTGATATGGGTGCAATCAGTCACCCTCTGCACGCGATGTTTGCAAACCCCCACACATGCACTTGCTGTTGCTCTCCACCCAAAGAGAAGGAGATGAATGTGCCCCTACCTGAGTAGAGAGCCTATATCACCTCCCTGATGCAGTGATTGACAATGTTCTGGGGCATGTTGCTGATGTCCCATTGTCAGTCTGTAAATGACCCTGAGATGAAAAAATTGAGGGCCATCATCTCTTTTATAGTGACAGGGATAGTGGTCAAGACTCTCTCGCTGTATTTGCAGTTCCAGCATGCTGTCACTTGCAAACCTTCTTAAGTGGTGCAGGTGAGGTTTTTATATGCTTCTAAATACCACGTTTCCCATGTGTATTCACTGCAGGCTTCAAACTAGATGATTGTGGCCTAATCTGGTTGGCTGAAATTAATTCATTATGTATGAGGATTGGTTGCAGCTGTGGCCTGTCCCACATAATTCCAGATTGCATTTGTAGCATACATGTTAATAGGCTATCCAGTTTATGACCTGTGTGACTTCATGATGTAAATACAGTGTGCACTTGAGGTTAAAATATTGTTCCTGTAGCTCTGAGAAAGCCAGGATTCCACAGGCCAGTTTCACAGCAACATTATTTTAACCTTGATCCCAATCCTGAGGCTAGAAATCTTATTTTATGCCACGTGAACACAATACAGTCAAACTGAGCCCACTTTGATGACCACTCCCATGTAAGTAATCACAGGGGCAATGTTCAGTTTCTAATCAATTACAGCAATTAAATGAGATTCAGAGATAGGAACTGCAGCAGACTTGCATTGCTTAGGGTAACTCACAATCCCAGAAATGCTTTGCTACCACATTTTAAATGTTTTTGTAATTCTTATTGTTATTGCCATTTTTTTCCCCCACTTTAGCTTGAGCATGGATGATACATCAAAATATTCAAACCATATGAAAGTACGTAGAGTGAATCGCTGATAAATGTTTTGTAATGCTTTAGTCTGTGAGATTTAAACAAAATGTCATACAGAATACTGATGGGTGATAGCAGCATGAATGCCCTCAGGCAATTGAGATAGAATTAATGTACACAGACCAGTTAGTCAGAATTGGAATTTTCTGAAATTCTCTGTTTCTCTCCCTGTTGGGTGTTTCAATAATTGAACATATATGTATTATGCCATTTTAGCAGAAAGAGGGGTGCTAAATATTCGCAAAGAAGAACAGAATTGAGTGCAGTTTTAAAGATAGCAATAATGCCAGGCACATTCCCAAAGCTGCAGGCTACAGACAGAAGAAAATGGCAGAAGTGACAAAGGAGATATTAAGTTGTATGCATGTAACCAATAAAGCTGACCGACTGCAGGGAAAAGATGTTACATGAAATTATGAAGCAGTTGCATTCACATAATTTTGACTCAACAAGGCCAGGGATCAATTCTTAATTTTCCAGGATATCAAGTATTTAGGAATGATGGAGAAACAAAAGGGAGGAACTTGGCAGTATTCATTGATGTGATAGTTCTAAACAGAAAATATGTACACATGGTTCTAAGATTGAATCTATTCAGCTTGAGCTAAGGAACAGAGAGGAAGCTGTTATGTTGTTGGGAGTTTTTTTTAATAGAACTGTAAATAATGAGAAGTTTTTTGGCAAGAATCAAAGATAGGTAAAAAAAAATCAGAGCAATAATATTAGGAGGCTTTAACAATCATAAAAGTTAGTGGGAAAATAGATAGTGCTTGGAATAGAGAAGGTGACTATATTCTGACATGTCCAGTCTATAAAAAGGGACAAATCAATGTTGGATCTAATCCTGGGATGAAAAAGTCAGCTGGAGAGTGTTACTGTAGAAGATCATCTAACTGTGAATACAAGACGGTGTGTTATGTAAGTATGAAAAGAGACAAGGAAATATCAAAGGGAAGAATTAATTTAGCACAGGTAAATTGGAAAATAGGGTGATTTGCAGGGGGAATCAGTTATGGAACAATAGAAGACATTCAGAAAAGACATAATTTAGTTATATAATATTGAACTACTGACAGGAGCAAGACACTATGGAAAGTACAAGAAGTGACTGAGAAGGCTTCCACAGTTATATATTTGTTTGCAAGGCAGTGTAAAGAAGGTTCACCAGGTTCATTCCTGAGATGAAGGAATTGAACTATGAAGAGAGGTTGAGGAGTTTGGGCTTATGTTCATTGGAGTTTAGAAGAATGAGATGTGATTTCATTGAAACATGTAAAATTCAGAGAGTGATTGACAGGGTAGATGCTGAGAGGATGTTAGCCCCATTGTGGTATCTAGAACTAGGAAGCATAATTTCTAAATAAGATGCTGCCCATTTAAGAAGAAATGAAGAGGGTCATGAGTTTTTGGAATTCACTACTCAGAAAGCCATGGAAGTAGAGTCATTGAACATATTCAAGGTGGAGATTGACAGATATTTGAACTACAAGGGAGTCAAGGGGTAGTATGGGAAAGCACAGAAAAGCGGTGTAGAGGCCAAGAATGGACCAACCATGGTCTAATGAAATGCTGGAGCAGGCACACTGGGATCCACTCATGCTCCTGTTTCTTAAGGTCTTATGGTCTTGTGAAGAAAACAAAGCAAGGTCATGAGAAAAGATTAATAATCAACATCCATTTTTACAAGATTAATAGAAAAACACAGTATTTTTAAAGGTTTGGAGACTGCTACATGTTGGTACTCAGAGTGATTTGGAAGCACATGTACATGAATCACAGAACATTGATATGCAGGTACAGCAAGAAAGGATATATTTGTCTTAGAGGAGGCACAATAACATTTCACAGGCTGATTCTGAGGTGACTAAGATGGGCTATGAATGGGGATTGCATCAAATGCCCCTTATTCTTCCACGTTATTAAGTATCAGTGATGTACCTGAAACAAATAAATTCTTAGAAGGCTTGAGTGTGAATGCTGAGAAGCTGTTTTCACTTTTATTGAGTTTGGTTACTAACCCATAAGTCAATACTCAATCATTGCAAAGTGATAGAAGATGTCATTGACAGCACAGTCAACCAGCATTTACTCATCAATAACCTGTTCAGCAATGTTCAGTTTGATTTGTAACAGGACCACTTAGCCCCAGAGCTCATTACAGCCTTGGCAGAAACATGGAACAAAGAGCTGAATTCCAGCGGTGAGGTGAAAATGACTGCCCTTGATGATACCTGACTGAGCATGGTATCAAAAAGCTCCAGTAAAACTTAAGTTAATGGGAATCAAGATTAAAATTTCCACTAGCTGGAATCATAACTTGTACTAAAGATGATGATTATAGAACCTGCCAGAGCGATATCCTAGGTCCTAGCTTCTCCTCACTTTTTCAAGTCAGTAGTGGGATTCACAGAACACAGAACAGTACAGCACAGGAACAGACCCTTCGGCCCACGATGTCAGTGCCGACCATGATTCCAATCCAAAATAATCCCATGTGCCTGTACATGATCTATGTCTTTCAACTCCCTGCCTATTCATGTGCCTGTCTAAATGCCTCCCAGACATTGCTATTATATTTGGTTCAACTGCTACCCTTGGCAACATGTTCCAGGCTCCTACCACTCTCTGTGTAAAGAATTTATCTTGTAAATCTCCTTTAAACTCCCCACCTTACCTTAAGCCACATCCCCTAGTATTTGATATTTGCAATCTGGGAAAATGACTCTAACTATCTACTCTATCTACTTTATCTATGCCTCTCATAATTTTCCATACTCCTCTCAGGTCACCCTCAGACTCTGACGGTCCAGAGAAAACAGATTCTCCATTCATGATTGCAGTGTTCAGATCCACACACAACTCTTCAGAGAATGAAACAGGGCTAATGATCCAGGCTGAATTCTTCGAAGCAATGACTGAAGTACTGGATAAGTAAATGTCTGTGGATGCTATTTATATGGAGAGAGGCATCAGGAGATGTCTGAGAGCTGATGTTTGGTCTCTCTGAAAGAGGTCAGTATGAGAGCTGACATTTAGGTGACAGCTTTGCAGAACATCCCGAGCAGTCCACAAAGGTGACCCTGAGTTTTCAGATACCTGTCACTTTAACTCTCCATCCCACACCCTCTCTGACCTCTCTGTCTGAGCTCTCCAGCAACATTGCAACAAAACCCAATGTAAACTTGAGGAACTTAACTCATTTTCCTCACAGGCATGTAGCAGCCTTCGGGATTCAATATCCTATTTGTATCAGAACTGGCCAGTTTTGCTGTTAGATTATCCATCTCTAATATTAACTCAGCTTTTCTTTCTCCACTGACACTGCCCAAATGGCCGAGCATTTCTCCTTCAGGTTTCAGTAACAGCTCTGACCTGCATTTCACGGCTTTACCAATTCCCTTTGTAGGTTTTTTTTCCCCCTAATTTCATAAATATCAGGATTACTTTGGCAACCCCAGCCTCACCTCATCAAAGATATTCCTCTTTTGTTAATCCAGCTCTCCACCACCCTCTTTGCAATTTAAAAATAAGGTGTTTTCTCACTTACCCAGTCTGAATGAAGGGTCTTCAACCTAAAACATTAACTCTATTTCTCTTTCCACAGATGCTGCCAGGCGAAGTGTTTCCAATATTGTCTGCTTGTATTTCACATTTTCAGCATTTGATGTTATTTTGCACCTCATTTTTGCCATTTCAGAGGCTGTTTAGAGCTCAAAATATCCAAGGAACATTATTTCACGCGAAAACGCTACATGAGTTCAGCACATTAATTAAATGTTGGCGCAAAAGGCCAGGCAGTTTGGCATAGGACCTGCATTTATCTTTATGGCATCTTTGAACAAATTTGGTTTCACCCCTTTAGTTCACACCTTTGATCATCTGTTGATCTTAAGTATTTGGACCTTGGACCCAAGATAGCCAACGTGGCTCCAGCATACACTGTTAGTCCACCTTCTATACAACAGCCCCTAGGGGATATAATGGAAAGTGTGGGTCATTTCTCCAATTTGTACAGCAGCCTCTGACCCAAACCTATCTGCTGGGCTGACACCATGTTGCTGGCAATAGCTCGCACACATTTTGTACATTCTTGTTGTTGATAGACAACCAAATGATTCTTGCAGAGATTTAAAAATGTGGGTCCTTTATGTGGAGCTATTATTCCAGCTGCAAGTAATGCAGACCTACAAGTAACCCAATCTGATAAAACATCTTTCATAAAAATATGGGCCTGAGCTTTTCCCCCATTTCCCTGAGGGACAATAAGTGCAAATTATATTTGAGTCAATTTAAGTTTTGGTGATGAATTCTAGTGGTTTAAATGGTTTGCGTTAGGAGTTGGCTTTGCCCATAAATCTGTCTATGTCCCCAGGATGAATTAATCACCATCACAAGTTTTCGTTATTCTAGACCATTGAGAAGCCTGGTTCCTTTAGGCACAATGGGAAAAAAATTCTGCATGCTTTAAAAACTTATACAATTTTTTGTAATTTACTAAGAAAGTAAACCAACATAATTAGAAAATTGTTCTGTATATTTTACAAACGTAATTGTGCAATTTAATGCAAGAAACAAATTGCTGGATGAACTCAGCGGGTCAAGCAGCATCTGCTGAAGCAAAGGGTCGATGTTTCAGGTCGAGACTTTGCATCCGCACAGAGAGTGTAGAGAGGAAACAGCCAATGTAAAGAGGTAGGGGAAAGGTTGAGGCAGGTGCTGGCAAGCACTCAATGGATCTGGGTGAGGAAGGGTGGGTGGGTAGATGGAGACAGGTGGGAGAGGGAAGGGTGGAGAGAGCAACAAAGGCTGGAAGGTGATGTGGAGACAACTAAGGGCTGCAGATTATGGAATCTGATAAGAGAGGAAGGTGGGGAGTGGAACCAGATAAGGGAGGGATCAGAATCAGGTTGATTATCACTGACTTATTTAGTGTGAAATTTGTTGTTCTGCCACAGCAGTACAGTGCAAAGACATAAAAATTACTATAAATTACAAAAAAAAGTGCAAAAGAAAGGAATAACAAGGTAGTGTCCATGGGTTCACGGACCTTTCAGAAACCTGATGGCAGAGGGGAAGAAGCTGTTCCTAAATCATTAAGTGTGGGTCTCCAGGCTCCTGTACCTCCTCCTCGATGGTAGTAACGAGACGAGGACATGTCCCGGATGGTGAGGGTCCTTAGTGATGGATGCTGCCTTCTTGATGCTAGGCAAAAGGGGAGCAGTGGGGGGAGGTGCATAGGGACTGGGTGGGTGGAGTGTGCGGATGAATGGCAGCCCAGGTGGGGGAGGGGAAATAAACTTGGAAACCGAGGGCTGGGGGTTGGGGTTTGGAAAGAAGGGTGTGCGCGAGAGGATCTGGGTGGATCAGAAAGAGAGAGAAAGGAACAGAAGGAGTATGGGTTACCTGAAATTGGAGAATTCTGTGTTCATGCCACTGGGTCGTAGATTACCCAGGCAGAATTATGAGGAGGTGTTCCTCTAGTTTGCCTGCAATTTAAAATTGTGTTACCCATGTGGTGGATTTATCTAAATTTAAAAGTGTCTTTTTTTATTATAACTCATTCTGCAAAATATCAAGGTATTTTGAAATTTATTTTAAAGCACTACCCAGTGTACTTGTTGAAGAAACATGCTATATACACCAACCCACAAATCAGACATAAGGAAAAAATTAATTTCAGAACTGGTGCAAAATTTTCATTGAAAGAGCCCAAGAGGGAAACATTATCCCGAAAGAGAATGAGTTATATGGAGATTATATATGCAGTATCTCCTAATGCATGATTTTTTCAAATTTCAGACTAAAAATTTCACACAACTTAACTTTAAAACCCTGATATAATACTTAATTTTACAAGTCTCTCTGCCACTGTTAGTTGCCACACTACCACAAGAAGCACACAACAAAGTGTTGCAGGCATGTTTATATACACTGGCCTTTATTAGGGTATTCAATTAAATGCCAATAACATGAACATTTAAGAAGTTTGCCAATTAAAGTGTTCATTTTTTAATGCATTAATTTTGTGCATTAGTAATAAATAACTTAGACCAAAGATTTAAAATAAATTGAAGTGGGCCATCATTCTGAAGGCTATATCAAGTGTACCCATGCTACCATGGACTCCTGGCCTGCCATGGAGCCAAAAATATCCTTTGTTCTTTAAGATTCTTCCCTACCACTGCCACCACCCTCTGCTTCAAGCCCAGTAACTCATGTTCACAGCAGGGTGCATGAGTGAAGGCAGGATGGTGTCAAGCAAGTGTCTACTGCCAGCCCTCTGAGGGTGCAGTTCGGAGGGAGAAACAGAGAAAGAGAAAAGATGAAGGGGAAGGAACGGGAGCACAAAGATGAGAAGATAAAGTATTATTTATTAGTCTCATGTACATTGAAACATACAGTGAAATGCATCTTTTTGCGTTACTGAGGATGTGCTGGGGGCAGCCTGCAAGTGTCACCACTCTTCTGGCACCAACATAGCATACCCACAACTCCTAACCTGTACGTCTTTGGAATGTGGGAGGAAACCGGAGCACCTGGAGGAATCCCACGCAGACACAGGGAGAACGTACAAGCTCCTTACAGACAGTGGCTGGGATTGAACCTGGGTCGCTGGCACTGTAATAGCGTTACGCTAACCACTACACCACAGTGCTGGAGAGAGGCAGGGTACAGAGGAGGGGAAACAAAGATAAGGACTGGGAAAAGTGGGGAAGAGAGAATAAGGTTGAGAAAGTGAGTGATAGGATATGGGAGTGGGGGAAAGGGCAAGCGAGAGATAAAGGTGTGGAGGAGAGAGGGAAGGGAGGAAGAGAGGGATAAGGAGGTGTCAGGGAATAGGAGTGAGGTAGAAAGAGAAAAGATGGATGAGGAGAGGATGTGTGGAGGAGGAGAGGGAATACAGACAGGAATGGTCGCAGGAAAGGGTTTGAGAGAGTGGTGAAGGGGCTGAGTGAGTGAGGGGAGAGGAAAATGGGGGAAAATAGCTGGAGAAAGGCAAACAAGAGACGGGAAAGGGTGAGGGGAAGAGTGCAGAGGGAGAATGAAGGGGAAAGAGAGAGAGAGAGAGAAAAAGAGATAAGTGAAGTAAAAGTGGGGGTTAGATTATGGGGCTTGGTGTCACGAACCAGCAACAAAAGAAACACACTGAGCATGATTCAGTGTTAAAAACTATTTTATTAATCACTACTTATGACCATACGTAAAATAAAAGTAAAAATGTTAGTATGTTAGAATTCAAAAGTGTTAAACCTTGAACGTTAACCCCAAAACTAAACTCTTCGTGTGTGTGTGTGACAAAGTCCAAAACTCCCAGTTCCAGAATGGTTCTTAAAGTTCAGTTCCACAAGCCATAAGGTGAAACATGAGCAAGGGCTTCTTCAACAACCACCGTTGTCTGAAGATAAGATGTAGATGTAGAAAAACATAGAGAGAGTACATACGAAATCCAAATGTTCCACGATGGAACCCAAATGACACTCCAGTGTTTACTCGGTAGTGACTTCCTCACCCCGAAAAGCATCCGAACCGTGGTCGTCCACACACAAATACCTGTTTCCTTCTACAGGTCAGCAACAAAGTGAACTCCACCGGATTACTTCCAACTTCCATACATGGATTTCAGTGGCAAACACAGTTATTGTTTCTCATCCATCGATAGAGAAAACAAGCAGGCTGGTGTCTCTCTCCCTTCTCTCTCTCTCTCCTTCTTCTTCTGACTTCTTCAACAACGTCATTACGTCCTTTATCTTCTATTGACGTAAGCACGCCCCACACACACATACACACACACTCTCTATCTTAAAGGGACTTTCACTGAGTCCGTAACACCTCCCACCTAACCGCGCATACAGTCAGTAATGTTAATAATTATCATGCTACACAACTACAGACTATCAGATTAGTACAGATACATGTTTCCCATTTAACATCGGGAAAGACAATCAGCAATCACATTATCTTTGCCTTTAATGTGAGTTATCATGAAATCAAACTCTTGCAAAATTAAACTCCAGTTTAACAGCCTTCTGTTCTTGTTTTTGACTCGGCTCAGAAACACCAATGGGTTATGATCTGTATATACAGTCAATGGTTTCTGAGCGGTGCAAACATATACACTGAAATGTTGCAAGGCTAAAACAAGCGACAGTAATTCTTTCTCTATGGTGGAATAATTCTTTTGATGCTCATTAAATTTCTTTGAAAAGTAAGCTACAGGATGGTCAATATCATCAAGGTCACCCTTCTGCAACAACACAGCTCCTGCAGCTTCATCACTGGCATCTACTGCTAATGAAAATGGCTTTTCAAAGTCAGGTGTTTTGAGCACAGGATGGTAGCATAAAATGGCTTTCAGCTTCTCAAATGCTTCTTGACAAGAATCTGTCCAAACAAACTTTACTCCCTTCTTCAGAAGATTAGTTAGGGGAAGAGCAATATCAGCAAAATTTTTACAAAATTTTCAGTAATATCCAACCATTCCCAAAAATCTTCTAACAGTCCTCATACCTGTGGGAATAGGGAACTCAGATATTGCTTGAACTTTTGCCTGAACAGGAGCTTGCTTGCCTTGACCTACAACATAACCAAGATACGTCACAATGGCATGGCCAAATTCACTTTTAGCCAAGTTAACTGTAAGGTTAGCCTTGGAAAGTCTTTCAAACAACCTTTCTAACGCAGAGATGTGATCTTCCCAAGTATCATTCCCAATCACTAAGTCGTCAATGTAGGCATCTGTATGTTTTAACCCATGAATCACTGAATTAATCATTCTTTGAAATGTTGCCGGAGCATTTTTCATTCCAAATGGCAAAACATTGTATTCATACAATCCAGAAGGGGTTACAAAGGCTGAAATCTCCCTTCCTCTATCTGTTAATGGAACACACCAGTACCCTTTTAATAGGTCAATCTTTGTAAGAAATTTTGCCTTTCCCACTCTGTCTATGCAATCATCCACCCTAGGAATAGGGTAAGCATCTGACTTTGTTACAGCATTCACTTTCCTGTAATCTGTGCAAAATCTAACAGTTCCATCAGGTTTAGGTACAATAACACAGGGTGAACTCCAATTTGAAGTAGAATGTCTAATAATATCATTTTCCAACATGTATTTTATTTCTGATCAACAAGTTTACTTTTTTCCACATTCATTCGATATGGGTGTTGTTTGATTGGTTTTGCATCCCCAACATCAACATCATGGGTAATTATCGATGTTCTGTTTGGAACATCTGGGAACAGATTTTTAAATTTTAAAATTAATTCTCTCATCTGTTGTTTTTGTGAAACTTGTAAATGGTCCAACTTCGTTTCAAGGTTCTCCAGGATATTATGGTTTTTTAGTTTCGATGGAACAATATTTGGTCTAAATTGGCCTTCCTCAACATCAACATCAAGCATTCTAGAAACAACCTTTACATCATCCACCAAGGCCACAACTGAATCCCTCTCATAATAAGGTTTTAGCATGTTTACATGACAGAGTTGTGTTTTCTTGCGTCTATCTGGTGTTTTGATTATATATGTTAGATCAGTCACTCGAGATTCAATAACATAGGGTCCAGAAAAACGAGCTTGCAAGGGATTATTTTGGCTAGGGAAAAATACCAACACCTTTTGCTCCACTGCGAATGTCCTAGGCCGAGCACGTTATCAAAATATGTCTTCATTCTTATCTGGCTGGTTTTCAAATTCTCTCTCGCTAGCTGGCAGACTCTCTCCAACCGAGTTTTAAATTTTTGGACATAATATCCAATCGGCACTTTTTCAATCTCCTCACATGAGAGTGCTTTTTCTTTCAATTCTGTCAACTCAGGGTCCTTTGTCTGTTCCACCATAAAATCCTTCCTCGACAAAGCCAAATCTTTAAATTCAGGCTCACTATAAGGATGTTGATCCTCCAGTGAAAACAGAAAAGTCTCAGATAAGGCATCATAATTTTCTTCCTGTTTAGGACTGTCACAAGGAACCACATCAGACTGCACCGTACTGTCTGTCTTGGCTAATTCTCTAGCTCTAGCTCGAGTCACCGCACATGATGGGTAAACATCTGGATCATTCTCAGACTCATCAATCCTTGGTTTGGTTGTTAACCGTACCACAGGAACAATTTCTCCATCTGCAAGGTCATTTCCCAATAACAAAGAAACTCCTTCCACTGGTAACCTAGGTCTTATCCCTATCTCAACTGGTCCTTCTATGAACTTTGACTTTAAAATCACCCTGTGTAGAGGGACAGACATGGTGTCACCTGTAACGCCTCATACTAGATTTACTTCACCAGTGTCACTTTCTTCTCCAAAATTTAAAACACTGTCCAGCAAGAGAGATTGACTAGCCCCAGTATCTCTAAGAATTTTCACTGGCACCTGGGGTGACTCATCATTCAGTGAAACAAAACCCTCTGATACATACGAACTGAATTCTTTTCTCACCTCCTCCAACTTTTCCGCTTTTCCCTCTTGCAAGGACTGATCTTTAACAGCATCTCCTAAACCTTTTTGATTTTTAATTGCCTGAAAGCAAGCATTGGGCACAGCTTCCTTCCTTTTCTTCAAAAGGGCACAATTAGATATCACATGGCCAGGTTTCCTACAGTAATAACAAGTACGCTCAACAGGTTTCTCCAGCCCTGTCTTCTTTTCATCCTTTCCTTTTTGATTACCTCCAAATCTAATCTCCGGTTTACCTGGATTGTCCTTGTAACTCTTTTGAAAGGTTTTAGGTTGTCCCCATTTGGATTTATGGGTTAAAGCATAATCATCTGCCAACCTAGCAGTTTCTTGTAAAGTTTCCACTGCCTTTTCATTTAAATATGTTGTTAATTCAGCTGGAACACATCTTTTTAAAGTCTTCCACTAATATCAATTCTTTCAATTTATCAAAATCCCCATCTACATTTTTAGCCAGGCACCATCGTTCAAAACATATTCTCTTTCCATTGGCAAATTCCATATAAGTCTGATCTGCAGATTTCCTCAAGTCTCTAAATTTTTGTCTATAAGCTTCAGGTACCAATTCATAGGCCTTCAATATAGCTTGTTTTACCTTGGTATAATCAGCTGCATCCTCAGCAGACAAAGCAGAATAAGCTTTTTGAGCTTTACCTTTAATCACACTCTGTACCATAAGAGCCCATCCTTTCCTTGGCCAGTTTGAACTCACAGCAACCTTTTCAAAATGTTGGAAATACTGATCAACCTGATCTTCCTCAAAAGGAGGGACTAATCGAACCTCCCTGCTGGCTGAAAAACCATCATCAGAATCAGATTCCAAACTCTCTCTTGCTTCATTTGTAACTCATGCTGCCTCTGTTTTTCCTTCTCCTCTCTATCCAGCTCCATCCTCTTCAATTCCATCTGCTTCATTGCTAGATCAGCCTCTATCTTCATCCGAGTTATCTCTCGTTCAGCCTCTAATTTCTTTTGTTCTCGTTCAGCCTCTATCTTTAACTGGGTTTGCTCTCGTTCAGCCTCTATCTTTGCCAGCTGCACCTGTGCCTCAGAAATTGCTATTTCACTGCCAGGAAACTGTTTTAACACTTCCTTCTCAAACACCTTCTTTTCCACATAATGGCCAGCTATCAGTCTCTGAATATCTGCCTTTCTCATAGACTGCTTTACTTCTGTAAGGTTTAGCCTTGTAGCAATCTTTATCAGATCATCCTTTTTCGCCACCTCCAATCCCTTTTGGGTTGGTGACTCCAAAAATGCCTTAATATCCATTGCTGCTGGTTTCCACACACACAAGCCAATTAAAAAGAATTTATCAGACCTCCCTCAAAAATCTTTGGATTGAATCCCGAACAAATCTCGTCAATCTGGGGAACGATCCCAGACGACACTCGTTAACCTTTGGATTGGATCCTGGACGAATCTCGTTAACCTTGGGAACTATCCCGGATGACATTCGTTAATCTTTGGATTGGATCCCGGACGAGCCCCCAATTTTGTCACGAACCAGCAACAAAAGAAACACATTGAGCATGATTCAGTGTTAAAAACTATTTTATTAATCACTACTTATGACCATACGTAAAATAAAAGTAAAAATGTTAGTATGTTAGAATTCAAAAGTGTTAAACCTTGAACGTTAACCCCAAAACTAAACTCTTCGTGTGTGTGTGTGACAAAGTCCAAAACTCCCAGTTCCAGAATGGTTCTTAAAGTTCAGTTCCGCAAGCCATAAGGTGAAACATGAGCAAGGGCTTCTTCAACAACCACCGTTGTCTGAATATAAGATGTAGATGTAGAAAAACATAGAGAGAGTACATACGAAATCCAAATGTTCCACGATGGAACCCAAATGACACTCCAGTGTTTACTCGGTAGTGACTTCCTCACCCCGAAAAGCATCCGAACCGTGGTCGTCCACACACAAATACCTGTTTCCTTCTACAGGTCAGCAACAAAGTGAACTCCACCGGATTACTTCCAACTTCCATACATGGATTTCAGTGGCAAACACAGTTATTGTTTCTCATCCATCGATAGAGAAAACAAGCAGGCTGGTGTCTCTCTCCCTTCTCTCTCTCTCTCCTTCTTCTTCTGACTTCTTCAACAACGTCATTACGTCCTTTATCTTCTATTGACGTAAGCACGCCCCACACACACATACACACCATCTATCTTAAAGGGACTTTCACTGAGTCCGTAACACTTGGGGAGAGTGGAACCATGATGTAGTGAGGTGGGGGATCTCCAGAGAAGATGAGTCACTGCAGACTGGGAAATGATGATCTGATATTCAATGTGGTGTCAATGTCTAGGGTGAGATAAGTGTTGATGACAGAGAACACTACATTACTTAAGGGAAGAGAGGTGGTGTGAGGATATTATTTTTTAAACCAGAATGTTACCTGTGCTCCTTGGCTGAAAGGACACTATAAACACATTCAACAGTCACTTTCAAATACAGAACTGGATAAAAACTTGAAGCGAATACAATTACAGGCAAAAGAGCTGGGGTATGTGATTAAAGAGCCAGCATAGGGCAGATGGGTTGAATAGTCTGCTTCATTATATTATTATTTTCTTCTGTTCTATAACGTACCCAGAGCCAATGCCAATGGAGAAAATAAGACAACAGTAACTTAATGCTGCCCCAGAGTTAAAACTCAGTCCAGCTGAGACTCCAAAAAAAATTATTTTGTAATCTTAATTTCTGTTGTATTTTAAAATACTCACTGGATGTTCCCAACTCCACGAGATAATAACATTCCATCTCTGGTTTCTCCTTGCTCATTCCTCCCTAGTTTATTCTCCAGCAGCATGCAATCATCAGGCTACATTGCATCTTCTATCCACATGTATTTCAGAGTATTCAAACACACAGAGGATCTAGATTTCAAAAAAATATTTTATATCCTCTCTTTTTGGCACATATAATCTACTAGGAAATCAAACATCGTTACAGGATTAGAAGATTTTTTATCTTTGTGACTGTGAAAATGAAGGTACAGCAAGTAATTAGGAAAGATAACAGAATGTTATTGCTTATTGCTAGAGAAATTAAATGCAAAACTAGGGAGACTATGCTTCAGTTGTACAAGGCATTTTTGAGAGTACACCTGGAATACTGTATATAGTATTGGTTTCCTTATTTAATGAAGGATGTTAGCGCATTGGAAGCAGTTCAGAGTAGATTCACTTGACTAATGCCTGAAACGAGTGGGTTGTCTTATAAGGTTGGACAGGTTGGGCTTGTATCTACTGGAGTTTAGCAGAGTGGGAGGGGACTTGATTGAAACATCTGACATGTCTTCACAGGGCGGGTGTGGAGAAGATGTTTCCTCAGTAAGAGAGTCTAGAACAAGGTGCGACTGTTTAAAAATAAGGAAAAGGGTGGTACATAGACATGAGGCAACATGTTTCCTCATAAAGGATTGTGTGTCTTTGGAAATCTTCTTTAAAAGGCAGTGGAAACAGAATCTGAATATTTGTAAGATAGGGGTCAAAGACTGCTGGGGTAGGAGGGAAGGCGGAGGTGAGATTACAATCAGATCAGACATTATATTAAGTAGCAGAGTAGGCTTGAGGAGCCAAATGGCCTATCCTGCCCCTGATTTGTATGTTTGTATGTTTAACCAAGCACAAACAAGAACCTCCTACCAAATAACGCAACACAAAATCCCAAATTCAAATCAAAACAATATAAGTGCAAAGTTTACTGGAATAGTATCACTGAGGAAGCAGACATAAATGGGCACCAGTTAACTTCTGTGCCTGAACACAGTTCAGTGCTGGAGGGACAGTTTATGGCTCAATTGATACAGATGGTGATAAAAAAGCTTTTGAACAAGAGGAGCGCCCATAACAAAATACAAGGACATTGATCATGACAACACATAGCAAGTTAAATCACAAAGCTCCCACGTATGGTGAGTTAATCATGTGCATCCAATCCTGTCTACCAAGTACATTTTCTCTTCATAGGCAGTGAGGTGGTGCGCTCCTTCCATTGTTTATGCTAGGCCTCTGTGTGCTGCCAACAAATGGACCTGGGGTTCTCAGTCCCATCCTGAATACTCCTCTTCCTTTTGAGCAGTCATGGGCCTGGGATTCCCACATCAGTGAGGAGAGCACACCTATTCATGTTTGCCATGTGTATCTGACAACCTCTTGCCAAGGCGACACTTGGGATAGAGTCGAGTGTTTCAGGAGTCGAGTGTTATTCATGCGAATGATGTGGCCTGCCCATCAGAGCTGATCCACTGTAAGTATGGCCGTAATGCTGGGGATGTTACGCTGGGGGAGGCCACAGATGTTGGTTTGCTTATCCTGCCAGTGGATCCAAAGGATTTTGTAGAGATATATGGGTGGCATCTCTCCAATGCTTTAAGGTACCAGCCCTCACTGCAGAACTCATTGTTGCTTGGTAAACCACGAGCTATGTGTTGGGTTTGATCTTCAAGCACTCTTTTTCCTGAGGCAACCAAAGGGGCTGCTGGCACATTGAAGGTGAATTTCATTTGATGATTTGGATTTCATTTTTTTTTTGTTGTTGACGTGGTGAAGGTCATGTCCATTGTACCTTTGGATGGATGGAATCCCCACTGAAATTGCGGAAGCAGCCCTTTGTCCCTTGGGAAGAGACGGTTGAGGAGGAACCTGGTGCTGACTTTCCCTGTGGCAGACAGCAGGGAGACACCTCTGTTATTACTTTGGTTGGATATGTCTTCTTTCTTGAAGAAGGTGTGTCCTCCTTTTCCCGGACAGGGGAGTTGAGGTTGTCAATTATTGACTGAAGTTCCTTTCTGCCAAGTTTGGCATTCAGGTGTCTGCAGAACTCTTTTCTTAAGATTTGGTGGAGTTTCCAATCTAAGAACGCTTTGTGTTTGTGGTCAATTAGTCCCTAGACCTCCAGGTCATACTCATCAAACCAATCCTGGTGTTTAGTTGTAGAGAAGCCAAGAATTTCTTCAAAAGTACTGCTATAGCTTTCAGGATTGGGACATATGTGCTGATGACCAAACTGAGCTGGTTCCATGTTAGAGTGAGCCGGAAGGATCATGAGACATTTATTAATCCTACAGGGGGAGTTGCTGAGATGCCAAACTAGCTCATTTTTGATGGCGAAGCTCATCCGATGAAGATAGTGTTCTTCTTCCAGTTTGCCCTTCCAGAAGAAGGTGTACTTACCACCTTGTTCTTCAAGTTGGTCATCTTCTGCCTGTTATGTCAATGTCAAAGTGTCTGCATTCCTGAGCTATGATAGCAGAGCTACATTAGGGTCTGTTGATGACAAGACTGTTCATGAGGGGCCTGACATTCAAGCCCTCAAACTTCATATTAAGGAGTGGAAATTGTCTTTGAGTGACCTCTTTTAATGTTGATAGTTATTGCGCAAAAGCTACCATGAAGGCTTAACCGAGCATGCTCTTGATCCAATGACAAGGGGATCCAAGATGTTCATATTAACTGTTCTGCACCTGCTTCTGTCCAAAGCCATAAGGACTGTTACTTAGAGTCTCCGCTGTACCAAGTTTTAGTTCGGGGACAGCATTAATTGGGAATGTGAGAACTGCAGTTGACATTTTCTCCACAGGAAGTGTCTCTGGGTGCAATGCGCAGTAGAAATGTAGAACAATAGAATAGAATAACATGGAGGGAGTTCACACAGGTCATTCAATTAATTCCACCCCCCTGCCCCACCCCAATAAACACACTGCATAGTCATGTCAGTGTATTGTACCTTGCCTCTAAAATGTACTCCTTTTTTCCTCTGAAGTTAATAGACTGAATACATTTTTGGGGAGATACACTTCTGGGGCTGTTTCCCTTGGTAAAGTGCACACAAGGGCTGGAATACAAATGATAACATTTGTTAGTTTTGTGAAGTCAAGATGACCACAATTCATTTTCTTGTTTCACTGATGGTGGGTGGTAATGTGGGAATTGTTCCTTGAGAAAGAGGTTGCAAGGAAATTTCAAAGTGTAATTTGGTATTGAGCAGCCAGAGAAGGTTTGATTGTGTTGGTAAAATCACTGAAGTGTATTGATTGAATTCTATTCACGCTAACTCATTTTCCTTTTTAAACTTATCCTGGGATAGTGTGCTCTGAGTATTTTAGTTGCTTTGGGAGAATTTTATTGAGCAGCTTATTACAGATCCTTTTTCTAATCTCCCAGTACAATGCGTTACCTGAAGAAGAATAATGAACAGGAATTCAGCAGTGCTGCTAAAATCATTAAAGAAGGAATGCTACAATCAGGAGGTGCCCAGCTGTGAGGTCCCAGAAGAACTACTTTGAATCTCAGCAAAAGATTTCTCTTCTGTGGTACTCAGGAAGTAATATTGTTATCTAAGAGAGGATCTGCTATTTCATCTAATTTCAGAAATATATTTGCCGATCTCAATAGCCTAAAAAATGTCGAACCAGAGGAGACTTTTAGAAGCTTCAGGGAGCCATATATTTTATTGACCAACTTGGTTTACAAATGTGGACAAAAATGTTAGTGAGTCTGTCAGACAAACAGACATAAAGGGATTTAAAAACAAAAAGAAATGGGGAAATTGAACAGGGCACCTAATGGATAGCTGATCCGCAGCCAATCATTTGCTGTCTGAAGGGCAGTATATGTAGATTTCTTTGATATTGCTACAGGTATGACCACTCAAACTAGCCACAGCTGACAACATCCTTTACAGAAGGTAGCCATTTTGAGCTGTTTGAGCCAAGTGTATGGTGCAACAATGTATCAAATCATACCAGGTGATACACTCAGTTTTTAAAGGTATACTTATACACACCACATGGCTTCCCTTTAAAGAAAGGTAATGAGCCCATACAAACCATTAACTATTTATACATTTGAAGTTTCAGAATTAGTTAATAATTTACAGATTACACGCACAATTATAAATTTGATCAATCATAAACTTTTAGTCTTTTCATTTACAAAACTCTTCCCTATACACTGTACTTAACATTTATTTCAGACATAAATATTCTAGTGAATTACCTCTCCTTATTGGTCTTGTACACATATAGCCTGGCATTCCCTTCTTCAAATGTTGTACTTGCATAACTTTGGAGATATTCCATCCCTTGCTCCAGATCACTCATCTTTTTAATGTCCCTGTATGCAGCATACAATTTAATAGTGTAACACAAACAACTAATAACTCAAATTAATAACTGTAACAAAGCAATTGTACCATGTATTTTGCACACAACAAAATATCATAAAATCTGTGGTGACGGTCTCAACCTTAGCATTCCACTTCTCCTTGCATCTGTTCCTACACAAATGTATATCCTGACTCTGCTTATTCTCTTTGTTTCTTCTCTTGGGCAGTCCAGTGGCACAGCCAGTAGAACTGCTGTCTGATGGATCCAGTGACCTGAATTTGAGCCTGACCTGTGCACTGTCTGTATGGAGTTTGCATGTTCTCCCTGTGATTGCAGGGGTTTCCTCTGGGTGCTCCAGTTTCCTTGCACATCCCTATGCTGTGCAGGTTAGTAAGTTGTCCAGTGTAAGTTGGTGGGTAGAAAGATCTTCCCAACCGTGACTCTGCCCTTGTCATGTGCCCTCACTCCATTCCACATTGTATTATTCTGACCATGGATCTTTTTGATTAATCAGTGTGACCTGTGTAGTCTTGCAACAGTTCTCTCTGTCTGTCTCTTTCTTTCTTTCTGTCTGGTGGATAGCTATGAACCCCCAGTGAATACTTCTACATTTTCCCCTCCCCAGATGCTTTTTTTTAACAGTTTACCTCTGCAGAGGTATGTGGTCCAATCACAGACCCACACAACATTGCTAATTTTAGTGTCGAATTACGAGGAAGTCAGACACCCATCCTCCCCTGCCTTGCCAGCCGAGAAAAAACTTGGTTCATTTCCTTTCCTTCAATCCCACCAGTTTATCAATGTTTCAAACCTGGATGCATGGATGTGGTGAGGATACACTGTCCTTGGTAATTGGTATTGGGCATGGAATTGGTGAAGGTATGAATTGTTGAACTAGTTTGCCTGAGATAGGACTGCCTTTTGTTTATTAACTTCTCTGCTAAGATTGGACTGGCAAGGTCAGTGCCAGATTTCCTCAACAGTTCATAACCTTAAAATCTGGTTTTCTTTAAAACTTGATCATGGAAGATCCAACACCTTTTCTAATACTGTCCTACTTTTTAACTATTTGCTGCAGGCATGGCATTAAACATACAAAAACATACCAGGAAAAGAAACAGAACTCAAAAGATAATTTCGAAGTTTGCAGGATAAGTTTTTTTTTAACAACTATGTCCAAAGCAGAGACATCCCAGATTCTTACATGCTCCTTTCAAAAAAATGTCCCATAAATTCATGGAAAGTATTAGTCAATAACCTTGTTGTGACCACTTCCATAATATTAAGCTGTCCAATGTAAGACCCTGTCATAATGTCCTGGACTTTGCAGTCAGTGCCTAAGTTACAGGGTTTACTGTTCATTATATTGATGAGTGACCATAAAAATTTTGGGAAGTTTCTGAGAAGCAACACAAGTCTAGAGATAATTTCCAATGTGGTATCCTTCTATAGCATTTGAGGCATCTGTAAGTAGGAAAAGAAACAAATCATTCAACCAATTTGAATGGAGAATCTCACCTGAGATCTACAATATCTAAATCCAGAAGCATAAATTATGCTATGCTATATAATTTTATTGGAAAACCGATTGCAGAAAAGGGATCAGACACATGTTGATTTGTTTACAAAGTTTGCAAGATTATTTTAGGGAACTTGGTACCAAGTTGTCCTAACGTGCACAATAGCTTCCAAGAATCTGAAATACACATCTGAGCACCACTTACAGGAAATTCAATCGCACAAACGTATCTCAGTGTTGGAATAGGCTGCTCTCACAGAAAGCTGCCCCAAATCCATGGAAGCTTTCACTTGATATCATCTACAGTTAGGTGCTCCTAAAGTTAACTCCTTGCTTTTGTTGTGGATTTCCTTTAGATCTCTTGCCACCTCACCCTAGCACAATCACAGTACTGACAACCCTAACCATTTCTACCATGTGTCAATCTCGAAATGCCCCACTGTCAATTGTAACATTCCCCAGCCCACCTTCCATGTTCCAATGGACCCGAGAGGTCCCAACACCATTGACTGTCACCCTGACTCTCCTCCAACCTCCAACAGAATATCCTCCACTGTGGAAACCCACTGCTCAATGGTGCAGCGAGTGGAGGAAAGGCCTTTGTGCACATGTAGAGTACAAGTTTTGTTCCCCTGTGTGTCACCCTTGGGACTTCTTGTGGAGTTTTGCAGGAATGTATCCTTGTACAAAACGTGCTGTATTCCATCTTGTTCCATCACTTTGATAAACTTTTCCCAATTCAGATGAATTTCTGGCCTTGAACTACAGCCTTTAAATGTATTTCAAAGCCAAGACCATCAGCAAGATTCTATAACAGTGCAGCAGGATAACTCCCACAGCTACTTCCACCTTTCTGTGTTCTGCTGAGTGATCATTGACCTGAAACACTGACTCTGTAACTCCCTCCGCAAATGCCACCTGACCTGCTATTCCCAGTGTTTTCTGAGATTTCTAAAATCCAAAGTATTTTGCTTTGGTTTCCATGTTTAACCGTGTAGACTCTATAGTTTGCTGTCAATTAAATCCACAATAATGGTGAAAAGTAACAGCCTTGCCTTTACCTCTTTTGCAAAATTCAGGGTGTTAATGCTTACTTATTAGACCTGAACAAGGACAATCAGTGTAATTAATCACTTCCACTCTTATTCCTCTTTGACCTCATGGAGATCAGAATGCCACCGCTCAGGCAAAGAGTCAGTCTTTCATCCTGATAAAATGATCTCATTAAAAGACTGGGAAAGCTTAAAGATGTTTAAGAATTCACTGAATGAGAGATGTGCATACAGCTGATTACAAAGATCGTTCAGGTAAACTCCCAGATGTTCAACTCTCCACTTGTTTAGCATCCTGTTCTCTCTCCCTTTCCCTCATTATGTCTCATGAAACATTGAATTTAATTCAGCCACATTTAGCTCTATTAGCATTAACGTGATTTCCAATCAGATATTCCTGTCCAGATTCTACCCTTTCTAAAACTGGATGTTGCTAGTATATGGACTGCCATGAGGACTCATTTTATGTTATTTGATAGCAGAATTCCCCATGGGATTAGACCCAATTATTAGTGGATTGCTCCTTAAATCCCTTGATCTCCTCACTGGAAGTGGAGAGGTAACTGGGAGTTGCAGGTTCAGAGCCTTATTTAAAAAAAATGATGGTTGTGATTGAAACTGTCTGTGGGAATAAAATCTCTCTCCTATTTGAGCTGAAACCTTATCCATCATCGTGCCAATGTTTCCACACTTATATAATGCAGTGTAATTAATTTATACCTTGAAACTGGTCCACAATGGCAATCCTATTAGAGATAAACTGGTTCTTTGTGGTTTTATTGTTCAGGAAAAGCTCAGACATCACCACTCTCAGTAGATTAGATGTGTTGATATGTTGTTTCACACTCTCAGCAATCTCAGGTTATCTATCCTAAGTGGGATGTTATACATTGTGACTACCCCCTTTCCTTTACCAGGTGAGACTCCTTAGATAGGGGCACACATTAGTTTTGGATTTCCAAATAAATGCATTGGTATCAAAGCTAAATGGTGCAACAAAGAATAAAAAAATGATCGAGTTGCACACTTTTTTGCAATATTTACTGATGAATTTCAAATTTAAAAATATAGAAAATTATGCAGTTTGAATAGTGTCTTTCATGAATTCAGGGCTTCCCAAGACACTTTGTAGCCAATAAGGAATTCTTCAAATATAGCCATTGCTGGAAAGAGGAAGCCATAGTCAGCCAGTCAGCACCTGAAAGAGAAAGAGAGGGAAAAGTCTGACCTGGCTCTTTTCTGGGCTGCAAGCTACCATTCTTTCTTCCACCACTTCCCTTATCCTTACCCTTGGAAGGATATACCTCAATGGAAGCAACCCCCTTCCAGCTCATTAGAGACAGCCGAGAACAGCGAACTTGGTAGCAGTAGAAGAAAATGAGGTAACACGCACCCCAGCACCTTAGATGCTGAAGCAGTCCATAATTTAAAGGTTCATTTAGAGATACAGCACAGAAATTATTCCAAGATCACTTGAAATTATTCACTGAAATTATTCCAAGGTCACCCAGAACAGCAATGTCAAATCTCCTTATGTAAAACAGTGCTGAAACTGTGCAAGTTCTCGCAGTTCCAAGCACATAGCCCAACAGGTACAATCTTTGCAGCCGGCCCTCAAAGGGATATACAACAATGAAAGCAATACTCTTTCAGTGAGAAAGGAAATTTACTCCTGAATGAAGGGAAGCTACAGAGGTAGGTTAGTGTAAGGAAGTGTGCTGCCAAGGATTCAGAGAAACTTTTTGATGACCATTGAATTGTTCTGCTCCCTTTAAAGGTGATTTTCAACAGCTCAGTATTTTTTTTTGCAGGTGTATGAACACACTTCTAGCCCAGGATCTGCAATGTGGTGACACAGGGCAAGGGTGGCTTATAGCTAGAGCACGTATCAGCACCCAGGAAGGACAAGATCCCACGAGTTCTGCTTCAGAGAAGTCAAGTGAGGACCTCAGCAGGACAGATTACAGAATGAGAATGATTTTTTGCTTATTTTTATGTTTGGTGCCTTGATAGATCTGGCAGAAAGAAGGAGTGGGCAACTCAAACATGCACAGATCCTAAAGCTATCCTTTCCAATATGGAGGAGGTGGCCCAATCCTTTAGCACAATTGTGAATCCCAGGTCCATTTCCCTCCACAGGTGCTGCTTGACCTGCTGAGTTCCTCTAGCATCTTGTGTGTTTTCAGAATAAGGCGATCACAATGGCTTTCTCTTCCTCCTCCTCCTGCTCCTCCTACTGGTGCAGCGGGTGAGAGGCCCTATGCTCTCATGGTGGTTGAATGGGGAGGGGGGTGGGTGGGTGTGTGCTTCCTGCTGCTGACTGCATGTTCAGCTGTGTTGAAAAGACTGAACATCATCAGGTTCGTCTAGCTCCAATTTGTAGCACAGGCATCAAAGCAGCTTTGCACTGTTAGCGGTGCACCTGCTAATGCCAAAACCATGTCACTCCATGAACCAGGAACTTCATCCATCATCTGTAGCATCAAAAACAAGCTCCATGGAAGCGACTTTTGCAGTCTATGATTCTTCTGCATTTTCAGCTACCTACTAATGTTTTAAAAACAATACTCAGTTCATGTTCAGATACTGCAAAGAGAACGTATTGACAACTGTGGCAATGACAACTTTGGATTTTTTTTTCTCCCTGAAAGACTATATTACTGTACATTTGTTTTCTGATAGATTACGTACCACATGGTGCAATGCATAGCAGATCATCTTCCAATAAGGTATCTCCGCAATTTTATGCTAGCTTGAGAGTTTGCAGTAATTGCCGAATATGCTTCAGGGAATTCTTTACTGTAATTCCCTTTAACATTGTGGCCTTTTCTCAAATTCTGAACTAAAGTTCCTCTAATAGAACTGTCCACCCACCAGTGCTGAATGATAAATGTCCCTATACTCCAAATTACCTGAGAGCAAGCTGATATGTTCTGCTGTCAAAGTCAGATTATTCAATTTATGTTTAGACTGGAATAAGTCAACACATGAGAAGAAGAATGAAAAACATATGAGGGTAGGAATGCAGCCCTTGTTCCACCCCAACCTTTCTCCATTATCTCCCTTTTCATTACGTCCTCTGGGGAGGAAATCCACCATCCTTACCTGGTCTGATCAACCATCCCAGGCCCATCACTGCAGGAGATCTTTAGCACAATATCTTAGTTCTTTCCATTATAAGGTCAATAATAAGGTTTCTTGCTGATGACAGCATATGTTCAATTCCATTCATGACTCCTCAGAAAACAAGGCAGTTTGTGCCTCCAAACAGCAAAGTCAAGCCAGCACTCAGCTAATAAGCTGCATGTGACCTTTACACCATACCAGTTACAAGCAATGATTGTTCCGAATAAGAGCAGAAAATATTCGGTTGTTAATTCATCATTACTTGGTCTTAATACTGGAATTTGCTCCCCGACAGTATTGAGCATGTCCTTTGAACAGATGCACAGCATCAATTCAAAGAGGTGGTTCACCATCACCCATTCAACACATCAGTGACTGGAAAATAAATTTTGGCTTTGTCAGTGTTGTCCACATACAGAAAAATGAATTAATAAAAAAAGAACTGAGAATGGGAAAGCAACAGTTCTCTTCCAACATTAGGATTTTTCCCAAGTTATTTACCTCAAAATCCAGTCTTTCGGAAGCCAGTGCAAATAAACACTTCATATACATGGTTTGCTCCAAACCCTGTTTATTTATTTTCTTTAAATAAATCACTAAAACTAGTCTATCTATGGTGTGTTAAGGTTAAGTGTAATCCACTTGTTTCCCAGCTGGGCAGGCTCGGGACTATGAGGAGTCCAATTGTTGCTCATGTCCCAGGCCTGAGGCTCTTCTTCCTCCTCAGATTTTGGCTGCCAGAGTTGTCACTACTGATGCACTCGATGTTCTCTTATGTGTTTTTACATCAGTTTTACAGAATGTTGGGGCTCCTTAGCCCCCAGTTGAGCCAATCAGACACAGAGACACAAGAGGTTCTGCAGATAATGGAATCTTGCAAGGATGCCATCCCCTTCCCCCAGTTCCTCCGCCTTCACCTCATCTGTTCCTATGATGAGGTTGTCCATTCCAGGACATCTGAGATGTCCTCCTTTTTCAGTAAACAGGGTTTCCCTTCCACCACCATCAATGCAGCCCTCACCCGCATCTCCTCCATTTCCCGCACACCTGCCCTCACCACATCCCCGCCCCCGACATAACAGGGACAGGGTTCCCCTTGTCCTCACCTACCACCCCACGAGCCTCCACATCCAACACATCATTCTCTGCACCTTCTGCCACCTCCAACAGGATTCCACCACCAGGCACATCTTCCCCTCCCCCACTCTCCACTTTCCACAGGGATCACTCCCTCTGCGACTCCCTTGTCCACTCATCCCTCCCCACCGATGACCCTCCCTGCACTTATCCCTGCATCCGTGCAAAGTGCTACCCCTGCCCCTACACGTCCTCCCTCACCACCATTCAGGGCCCTAGACAGTCCTTCCGGGTGAGGCACCGCTTCACCTGTGGATCCGAGGGTGTCATTTATTGCATCAGTGCTCCTGGTGCGGCCTCCTCTACATCGGTGAGACCCGACACACATTGGGTGACCACTTCGTAGAGCGCCTTCGCTCCGTCCGCCGCAAAAACCAAGGATCTCCCGGTGGCCACCCACTTTAATTCCACATCCCACTCCCATACTGACATGTCTATCCACGGCCTCCTCTACTGCCACGTTGAGGCCAGACGCAGGTTGGAGGAACAACACCTCATATTTTGCTTTCATATTCTCCAACCTGATGGCCTCAACATCGATTTCTCTAACTTCTGGTAATACCTCCCCTCTTCTCCCCCCCCCCCCACCCCCTTTGTCTTCCCTCATTCCTGTGGCCCCCTCCCCCCTTCTCTTTCCTCTTCCCACCCTCATGACCTGCCCATCTATTCCTCACCCCTTTCCCTTTATTCCATGGTCCACTGCCCTCTCCAATCAGATTCCTTCTTCTTCAGCCCTTTGCCTCTTCTACCTATCACATCTCAGCTTCTCATACCTCCCCCTCCCCCACCTACCTACCTTCCCCCTCTTACCTGGACTCACCTATCACCTGCCCCCTTGAGTTCCTCCCCCTCCCCCGACTTTCTTATTCTGGCTTCTGCCCTATTCCTCTCCAGTCCTGATGAAGGGTCTTGGCCCAAAACGTCAACTGTTTATTTCCCTCCAATAGATGCTGCCTGACCTGCTGAGTTCCTCCACCACTTTGTGTGTGTTGCAATCAGACACAGAGAAGGTTGGAATGATTGCTCCTGACAGTTTTCCCATGTGGTTCTGATGAAATCTTCTCAAATAGGTGTTTCACTGTTTTAACCTAGGCCACTAATTATCTCTTATTACCATAGTAACAACTAGCTCTCCTGCCCATTGGCGAGGCCTTGGATGCCATGGGAGATATTTCATGGTGCACCCATTATTTGTTATCTCACTACAACCCGATGGCCACTGTCTTGTTTTTAATTTATTTTGTGGAGACCTTGAGTGCATCAAAGCCAAGTAACTGCCTACTGAGAAATAATAAGACTTTGAGAAGGGTACTTTGCAACTTTTTTCTTTATCTCATTAAGGTATCAATCTGTATTTCACAGCTTAATTGCCACAGATGGCTTCTCAAAGCAGTTCCCAATTCATAAATCTGTGATCAAATACTGGAGAACATCCTTCCAACTAAGTTGTTATCAACGTTCTTGAGCAAATCCTCTTATCATTCTCAGAGCACTTCCCTGAATATGGCCTGTTTAAACTGAAAACACTGTCCAGTCTTCCATTCTGGGATAGTGGATCTTAACCCTTTGCAAATCACCTTTATATTGTTCTATTTCTCTGCTCAGAATAACCTGTTGCTCATGAAAAGTTGGCTTCCTTACCCATCATATTTTGTAGAGGCTTAGCTGTTCCATCCTTTCACTCGTGATTAACTTTTCATGCACATGATGCCTTGGCCAGTAGAAAACTCAGGGGCAACGTCACCACTCTCCCCCTCCCCACCCCCCACCACTTCCGTGTAGACGTTCATAATACCAAAATGACATCAGGTCCATCAGCCAGTGGCCATCTGGTGGTCACAAACCAACCACTCCCCCCCCCCAATTGACTCAAAAGCCTGAGAGCATGAACCACCAGGCTCACGGACAGCTTCTATCCAATCCTGCTGTCATCAGACTCTTGAACGGACCTCTCATATGCTGAAAGGTGAACTCTTGATCTCCCAATCTAACTTGTCATGGCCGTTACACTTTACTTGTCTACCTGCACTGCACTTTCTCTGTAACTGTAACACTACATTTTGCCTTCTGTTTTTCTTTTTACTACCTCGATATAATTATGCATGGCATGATCTGTCTGGATGGCATGCAAAACAAAAGCTTTTCACTGTATCTCAGCACATGTGTCAGTGATAAAGCAATACCAAGTCAAAGCCTTCCGTGGCTCCCATCTCTGCAAAGACCTCTTATAAACCAAATATGGGTTTGTTTTGTTGGTGGATCAGGCCAGGATAAAGAGGGAACACACACAAAACGCTGGAGGAACTCTGCAGGTCAGGCAGCATCTATGGAGGGAAATAAACAGTGGACGTTTTGGGTCAAGACCCTTGATCTGGACTGGAAAGGAAGAGGGCAGAATCCAGAATAAAAAGGTAGAGGGAGGGGGAGGAGCACAAGCTGGCAGGTGATAGGTGAGTCCAGGTGAGAGGGGGAAGGTAGGAGGGTGGGGAGGGGGGAGATGTAAGAAACTGAGATGTGTTAGGTAGAAGAGGCAAAGGGGTGAAGAAGGAGAGGGCAGTGGACCATGGAATAAAGGGAAGGAGGTGGGGAATAGATGGGCAGGTCATGAGGGTGGGGATTGGGGAATGGGGAGGGGGCCACAGGAATGAGGGAAGACAAAGGGGGGGAAAGGAGGGAGGGGTTAAGAGGCAAAGAGGTAGAAGAAGGAATTCGCTGAGAGGACAGTGGACCATGGAATAAAGGGAAGGACATGGGGAATGAGAGGGAGGTGAGGGCAGGTCATGAGGGCAGGGGAAGGGAAAAAGAAGGGGTAAGGGGGCCACAGGAATGAGGGCAAGCAAAGTGGGGGGGGGAAGCAGGGGAAAACAGAGGGGAGGGGTTACCGGAAGTTAGAGAAATCAATGTCGAGGCTGTCAGGTTGGAGACTACCAAGGCACAATAGGAGGTGTTGCTCCTCCAACCTGCATCTGGCCTCAACGTGGCAGCAGAGGAGGCCATGGATAAACATGTCAGTATAGGAATGGGAAGTGGAATTAAAGCGGCTGTCCACCGGGAGATCCTTGCTTTTGCGGCGGACGGAGCAAAGGTGCTCGACGAAGCGGTCACCCAATCTGCGTCTGGTCTCACCGATGTAGAGGAGGCAGCACTGGGAGCATCAGATGCAATAAGTGACACCCTCAGACTCACAGGTGAAGTGGTGCCTCACCTGGAAGGACTGTCCAGGGCCCTGAATGGTGGTGAGGGAGGAGGTGTAGGAAAAAAAAGAGGACATCTCAGTGTACTGAAAAAGGAGGGCATCTCAGATGTCCTGGAAATGGAAAGCCTCATTATGGGAACAGATGCGGTGGAGGCAGAGGAACTGGGAGAAGGGGATGGCATCCTTGCAAGTGACAGACTGGGAAGAGGTGTAGTCAAGGTAAGTATGGGAGTCAGTGGGTTTGTAAAAGATGTCTGTGGTTAATCTGTCTCCAGAGATGGAGACAGAGAGAACCAGAAATTGGAGAGAGTGTCGGAGATGGACCAAGTGAATCTGAAGGCAGGGTGGAAGTTGGAGGCAAAGTTGATGAAATTGATGAACTCGGCACGGTTGTCAATGTAGCAGAGAAAGAGCTGGGGGGCATTACCGGGGTAGGCTTGGAACATGGACTGTTCCACGTAGCCGACGAAAAGGCAAGCATAGCTGGGGCCCATGCGAGTGCCCATGGCTACACCTTTAGTTTGGAGAAAGTGGGAGGAGCCAAAAGAGAAGTCGTTGAGGGCGAGTACCAGTTCTGCCAGACGGAGGAGAGTGGCGGTGGAGGGGAACTGGTTGGGTCTGTTGTTGAGAAAGAAGCGGAGAGCCTTGAGGCCTTCCTGATGGGGGATGGAAGTGCGCAGGGACTTGACGTCATACTGAAAATGAGGCGGTTAGGGCCGGAGAACTGAAAGTTGTTGAAGTGATGAAGAGCATGCGAAGTGTCACGGATGTGGTGGGAAGGGACTGGACCAAGGGGAACAAGATATGATGACACTAGTTCAGTGGGGCATCAGCAGGCAGAAACAATGGGCTCCAGGGCAGTTAGGTTTGTGGACCTTAGGTAGGAGGTAGAAATGGGCAGCGTGGGTTAGGGGAAGTATGAGGTTGGAGCTGTAGTGTGGAGATCTCCAGAGGTGATGAGGTCAGTGATGATGCGGGAACAATGGCCTGATGCTCCTTGGTAGGGGCCTGGTTGAGGGTTAAGTAAGAGGGGGTGTCCGAGAGTTGACATCAGGCCTTGGCAGCATTTTGTGTGTTGCTTCAAATTCCAGCATCTGCAGAATCTGTTGTGCCTCGGGATAAAGAGGGAGTTGGGTGGAGGAAGGTGAGATTATGCAGAATGTCCCAGAGCCTCAAAAGTTAATTTGGTTTTAGAGATGCTGATGGTGAGAGATTGTCACTTTCCCTCAACCTATAGTATGTATTCTTATCCTTTATGGGGAGCAAAGGTTAGAGCAGCAGGCAAGTGAAGCCTGATTGGTGTTGGAAGTGGGTAAGTTGGAGGGCATGCTTATCACATTGAATGCCTCACTTCGACCTTATCCTATTAGCTCTGGATTGCCTGGCACCAAAATGTATAACGAAAGCCTCCTCTAACCCTTATTGAAATTACCATCCAGATCCAGCTTTTCAGCAACTTATTCTAACTCCTCTCTTCCCCTACTACTTGTGCCTCTTGAGAGGGGAAGAAATAACAGGACAATCCAGATCCAGTCATATTATCCCCACCTTCCACCAATCATGTGTAAAATTGGCTGAGTGAAGATTATTTTTTATTTATATTGGGCATCGGGGCAGGACAGCATTTATTGTCCACCCCTAATGGCCCAAGAGAAGGTAGTGGAGAGCTGCCTTGTGGATGGAACTTCCACAGTGCTGTAGGTCAGAACGTCCCAGCAACTTGAACCAGCATCATGAGAGAAAGGTGACACATTTCTTCTTCCAGATGGTGTGTGACTTAAAAGGGAACTTGCAGGTAGCACAGGTAAAGGAATAGTAATCCAGTAGCCTAGTTGCAGACACAACTTAAAACCTCATGAGCTGTGGAGCTTAAATTCAGTTGATGACCGAATTCATAATTAAAAAGGTTGTAGTAACCATTAAGTTACCCGGTTGTTGTAACGAGTCAACTGGTTCACTTGACTACATGTGGTAAAGCCCACCTTATCTGTCCTCTGAAAAGAATCTCATTCCACTCAGCTGTTTCAAGAAGATGGCACACCACCATTAGATATGAGCATTTAATGCAGACCCATGTCCCACAATTGTGAATATAGGACATGTTATTGGAGGCCGCAGCCTTTGATGTGTTCAGTGCAATGAAATCCAGTGGAACTATTTGATGCTTCCTGATGTGCTGTTTAACATTCCTCATTCAACAAACATCACAGAAAAAGATGAAGTGGTTGCTTCTTCTTTGCTGCTTTTGAGACATCAGTAGAATCAAACTGGTTGCTACAGTAATTATAAAGGATAGTAACTACACTTCGAAAGCACATCAATGATCAAATTCACTATACTTACATGCCACAGGAATGCTGAATAACCAATGTAGGACAATGAAGAAATCTGAGCAAATTTATGTTTTTCAAGAGTGGCTATTGACCTTCTGGGTTCTCTTCCCCCTTTTCATCACCCCTAGTAACAGTGAACATGTGTTTTATCCACTCAACCTGAATGAGGTATGAATGACAATCAGCGGGGTGTCTGTCATCATGTCATTACTGCCTCATTTAAGTACATCTGCCTCTGTTTTAGTGTGGAAGAGGTTTGGATCTGACATTGTAGAAAAGAGATACATAATAAAGGCTACCATAATAATGGAGACTACAGCAAAATTAATTCTTATCCACAGAAAACAAAAGGAAGATCTGGAAGAGCAACTTCTTTCAATATTTTTATTAATTCCAAATAAAAAATACAAAGTAGATGAAACAAAGGGAAAAAAACCCAAAATGTTACAAAATAGATTGTATTGATAAACAAAAATGATAACTAATTAGTATTGATAAGTTGGAATAATTTTATTATAAAAAAAATCTAACCCCACTACCAAAACCAAAGCTGTTTAGTAACATCCTAAAGACATAGTAGTATTGTCTAATATTTTTTCAGCACCAAATCAGAGGTTTTGAAAGTAGTTCAAAAAAAGGTCCCCATAATATTTGAAAGTTCAGAATAGATCCAGAAATAGAGCAACAGATCTTCTCTAAACTTAGATATGACATAACATCCCATAACCATTGAACATGAATGGGAGGAGTAGTTTCCTTCCATTTAAGCAATAAGCAAGAGAAATGAAGGCCAATATGTATAAGTCGGAAGTCTCCAGAATTATATCTTTTTCTCCAACAATCCCAAATAATGCAGTTAAAGGATTTGGCTTAAAATTTATTTTAAAAAGTACGGAAAAGGTTTGAAATACCTCTATCCAGTATTCTTCCAGACTCGGACATGACCAAAACTTATGAATTAGAGAAGCCTCTCCATTATTGCATTTATCACAATAAGGAGGTATATCCAAATAGAAACGTGATAACTTGTCTTTGGATAGGTGAACTCTATGGACCACTTTAAATTGAAGGAGGGAGTGACGTGCACATAATGATGAAGTATTAACCAGTTTAAAAATTTGACTCCAAGTTTCCTCAGTAATTGAAATCTGCAGATCATGTTCCCAAGTGTTTTTAATTTTGACTAAAGGAACCATATTCGTTCCTGATAATCTACCATAAATCTTAGATATTGAAGCATCATAAAAAGGCTTCAAATTAAAAACTACATCTAATAAGTTCTTATCAGGACTTATAGGGAAAGTATGTACTTGAGATCGGAGAAAATCTCTAACTTGTAAATATCGAAAAAGTGAGTTTTTGTTAAATTATATTTAGTTGACAATTGTTCAAACGTAATGAAATTTCCTCCAACAAACAGATCCTGAAAACCAGTAATACCCAATCTATCCCATTCTTTAAAAACTATATCAGTCATAGAAGGTTTTAAAAAAATTAGCAAAAATGGGACTAGACAAAGAAAATCTCCATAAACCATAATATTTTCTAAATTGTAGCCAAATCCTCAAAGCATGTTTAACTACCAAATTATCAGTTAATTTATTTATTGATAAAGGAAGTGAAGAGCCAAGTAAAGAAATAATAGAAATATGTAATAGTAACATGCTTTCTTTACTTTCCCGTTTTAGCCAATTTTCAGGATATAAACTGAATTTACACAAGAGCGAACTTTTCCCTTTGAACAATCTGATACCATTCGATATTAACCTTCCTTTTAAAACTGTAAGTAATTATTTTACCTATTTGGGTGTAACTATTACTAAAAAGTATAAACATTTATTTAAAGAGAACTTTCTTGCTTTACTGAATTATATGAAAAGGGTCTTACCAAATTGGTCACCCCTCTCTATATCGCTGATTGGCCGCATTAATTCTATTAAAATGAATATTTTACCTAAATTTATGTATCTATTTCAGGCTTTACCTGTTTTTATTCCTAAGTCCTTTTTTGATTCTCCTGACTCAATTATATCTTCTTACATATGGGAAAATAAACATCCTAGATTAAATAAAGTTCATTTTCAGAAAGCTAAAAATAAAGGAGGCTTTGCTTGACCCAACTTCAGGTTTTATTACTGGGCAGTCAATATACGAAATCTTACTTTTTGGTTACATTATATTAATCATAAGGCCTGTCCAGTATGGGTTTCTTTGGAAGCTAATTCTGGAAGAGCAACTTCAACTTTCAATTTATTTATCTGCAGAGAAGATCATCAAAATGCTCTAAGGACTAGCAAGCAAACATTGGAAAAGCATTAGGAAAGAGAAAAGGAAAATAACAATTGATAAGTTAAAGCAATTGAAGAAAGATGTGTACATTGCTACCATAATGTGACACGGAAGAAGCAGTAGAGAGAGTTTTGGAAGGAACAGGGTGCAGTGTCTGGTAGAGCTACTGGCATTGATGGAGTGGCATATGTGTATCAGAAGTGTTGGAAAAGTGGCTTGTGAGAAGGTACATACAGCAGCAAGGGAGAGATGGCACAGAGTAGTTGCAGGGTGCAAAGTTGATGAAAGAACACTTGGATGTAGTCTTACAGTGCTGCAGAGCATGGGAGGTCAAAGGGGAGAATTCACAAAGTAACAAAAGGTGACTTTTCAAGGGGGTTTTAGATGAAGTTCTCTGCAAATACCTCCAGGTGAAAGATGGGGTAATTTCCCCATGGATGCATCCTGTGCATTGATGATCAGCCATTCAGTTATTTCAGTCATATGACAGACAATGCTTGTGTAGGTGGCTGAGATACAGCAGCTTTCTAGAAGGGACCTCTTTTCCTTGGATAAAATCTTCCTTTTTTTCTGTCATAACATGCCCATGTGTGGAACAGACACATTGGCACCCATTTTCCTCGCATTCATTACTGCTATTGTTACGCTGTCCTTGGGAGGCTGATTGACCCTCAGGCAGATCAGGATCTAGGTTCTGCACCTTACCTGTAGACTCTCTGACTTCTGCTCACCCACAAGCCCCAAGTATTTTATAGGCATTATTTATTTTTAATCTACTTTCTGTGTAACTTGTGGTGTGGGTTCCCCTTTAAGTTGCTGCAGGCCATTTGTATTGGTGGAAACTTTGTATGAATACTGAGATCAGACCGACTTTAGAATCTACAGTGGGGCCAGTTCACTTTCTTTCAGGAGGGTGGGCATTACACCCTTGTCTTACTTCCATTCGTGAATTTCACTGGGTGGGCTTAATTGGGTACAAATCTGGTAGTCACATTAACACCGACTCTGCAACAACTTTCCCTCACTGAACACTCATGCCAACCTCATGCTGATCTTAACATAAATATTCCTTCCACATTGAAGAGCAAAAGAGCAGATGTGTGAAGTCTGAAGTCATGGCAGACAATAGTGGAAATACTCAGCAGGTCAGACAGTAGATGGAGTTTATGTTTCATGTTAATGAACCCTTTTTTTCCTAACATTATTGCAAGGAATCTACTAATGGCACCCTCAGTTTTGACAGCTTGTGTAGATTTAAAGTTTACGCTATTTTGTTACAGAAAATCAGGGCTTTCTGGATAGAACTATAGATCACTACCGCACAGAAAACAGGCCATTTGGCCCTTCTTGTCTGTGCCGAAACTTTATTCCACTAGTCCCATTGACCTGCACCCAGTCCATAACCCTCCAGACCTCTCCCATCCATGTATCCATTCAATTTATCCTTAAAACTTAAGGGTGAGCCTGCATTTACCACATCAGATGGCAGCTCGTTCCACACTCCCACCACCCTCCAAGTGAAGAAGTTCCCCCTAAACCTTTCCCCTTTCACCCTAAAGCCATGTCCTCTCATACTTATCTCTCCTAATCTAAGTGGAAAGAGCCTACTTGCATTTACTCTGTCTATACCCCTCATAATTTTGTAAACCTCTATCAAATCTCCCCTCATTCTTCTATGCTCCAAGGAACAAAGTCCTAACCTGTGCAATCTTTCCCTGTAACTCTACTCCTGAAGACCTGGCAACATTCTAGTAAATCTTCTCTGTACTCCTTCAATCTTACTGATATCCTTCCCATAGTTAGGTGACCAGAACTGCACACAATACTCCAAATTTGGCCTCACCAATGCCTTATACAACTTCACCATAACATCCCAATTCCTACACAATACTTTGATTTATGAATGCCAGGATGCCAAAAGCCTTCTTTATAACCCTGTCTACCTGTGACGCCACTTCCATGGAATTATGTATCTGAACTCCCAGATCCCTTTGTTCCTCTGCACTTCTCAGTGCCCTTACATTTACATTTACTGTGTATGTCCTACCTTGATTGTCCTTCCAAAATGCAACACCTCACACTTGTCTGCATTAAGTTCCATCTGTCATTTTCTGGCCCATTTTTCCAGTTGGTCCAGATCCCTCTGCAAGCATTGAAAGCCTTCCTCGCTGTCCACAATTCCTCCAATCTCAGTGTCATCAGCAAACTTGCTGATCCAATTTACCACATTATCATCTAGATCGATATAGACAACAAACAACAATGGTCCCAGCACAGATCCCTGAGGCACACCACTAGTCACAGGCCTCCAGTCTGAGAAACAAACATCCACTACCACTCTCTATCTTCTCCCACACATCCAATTTCGAATGCAGTTTACAACCTTTCCATGGATACCTAACCTCCCATGTGGGACCTTATCAAAGACCTTACTAAAGTCCATGTAGACAACATCCACAGCCTTTCCTTCATCTACTTTCTTGGTAACCTCCTCAAAAAACTCTACAAGATCCGTTAAACACGATCTACCATGCACAAAGCCATGCTGACTATCCTTAATCAGTCCTTGGCTGTCCAAATACTTGTATATCTGGTCTCTCAGAACGCCTTCCAATAATTTACCTACTACTGATGTCAGGCTCACTGGCCTGTAATTACCTGGTTTACTTTTAGAGCCTTTTTAAAAGAACGGAACAACATGAGCTACCCTCCAGTCCTCCGGCACCGCACCCGTGGCTAAGGACATTTTAAATATATCTGCCAGGGCCCCTGCAATTTCTACACATCTCTCTCAAGGTCCGAGGAAATACCATGTGAGGCCCGGGGGATTTATCTACCTTTATTCGCTGTAAGGCAGCAAGCACCTCCTCCTCTTTAATTTCTGTATATTCCATGACACTACTGCTTGTTTCCCTTCCTTCCATATACACTATGCCAGCTTCCTGAGTAAATACTGTTCCAAAAATCTGTTTAAGATCTCCCCCATCTCCTGAGGCTCCACACATAGACAACCACTCTGATCTTCTAGGGGACCAATTTTGTCCCTTACTATCCTTTTACTCTTAATATACTCACAGAAACCCTTCGGGTTTACCTTCACGTTATCTGCCAAAGCAATCTCACATCTTCTTTTTGCCTTCCTGATTTCCTTCTTTAGTATCTTCTTACATTTTCTATACTCTTCAAGTACCTCATTTGTTCCTAGTTGCCTATACCTGCTATACACCTCTCTCTTTTTCTTAACCAGATCGCCAACATCCCTTGAAAACCGAGGTTCCCTATGCCTGTTAACTTTGCCTTTAATCCTGGCAGGAACTGAATTGCAAAATCTGTGATTTTCCTGCTGGATCCCTTGTTTATTTTAAATTTTAAGGTGCTCAGAGCCGCAATGGTGGATGTGCTACGAGGAGGCCATTCAGTGCCTTCGGCCTCGTGCGCTATTTAATTTTGCTGCACAGAACCCCTGCACACAGCTGACTAATGTGTCCTTCCAGACAGTGAAGAATTTCTAGACTGTGACTTTCAAACATTGCGCAGCACAATCATCTGGTATTTCTGTGTCTCAGGTTCTGCATCACGGTCAGATTCACAGCACACTGCAGTGTCACATATAGAATAGGTTTTGTAAAATTAAGATGAAAAGCTTAATATTGTCACTTAGTTGATTCAAACTCAAAACTGAATAGTTGCACTTGCATTTGGACAATATGCAATCACAAATATCTCCATGAAATTGCACTTTGAGGTTTTAATTATCAAGTATACAGACACAGCCAGTACACTCCAGATAATTTGCAGTTTGTGAATGGGCTGAACTCCCATTTTGCAATCTTGAAACATGTAAATTCTAATTAAATGCTGGATCCATTGAGCAGGATAAACATTTTGCAGAGCACTTACAAAACGAGCCCAGTGTGTAAATAAACAGAGATACATCTAAATCATCAGTTTAATTATATTGCAAGCCTTTCCCTGTCCAGTTGGAATACTGTGTGACAAACAAAGTAACAGCTGTCACCAGCTTCGGCTCTTTGGGAAATTGTTTCCACTTTGGGGATGAAAGCAGCAGGTGGGCACGTTGCCTTCTAATGGCAGCTCTGGTCCCTCTTGGGTTTAGTACATTTGTTTCTTGCTTGATGATATAAAATACATTTTAATACTGCTGCTAGCTCCTGTTGTATCTGCTAATCAACATGACTTCCTATGCTTTGTTTAAATTTCTGCATAGCACCTCATCCCCTGCTTTGGTTTGGATTGAGTATTATAAGTTGTTTGGAGAAGCCCAGTATCAGAGATTGGAGTCTGCCTTCCTGTGACCCCAAGAGACATGCACTATCCAAGTAAATACTATTCAACAGGATGTCACCCAACTGTACCGACTTCTGTGAAGATCACAAATTGTGTGCTGTGAAGCCAAAGTAACTAATTTGTTTCTAAACCTTATGTTTAACTGAACACAGATAAAAATCGTAAGATCCATGTCACTTCATATTCAATGGAAACTTGGAGGCTATTCCTGGGGCAGTCCTGCTGAAAGAGCCATTCACTCACCACCAGCATGCCCTTTGCTTTGTCTTGCTCATTGCAGAATCTCAGGAGTTACCTCCTGCCCAATCGACAGCCAGCCCAAAGCCCCGTTCTTCCTGCAGGAACAGCATCCTATGGAAGAGGAAGAGGAGAAAGAAGCCACTCCATCACTGTGTCCACCAGGCACTAGCAGGATACTGGCACTACTCGTGTTGAACTGGCAACATTAGAGTTGCGTTACATGTGGAGAGACATCTGGCAACAGCAGGTTGCATTTACGCTAGAAGGAAAGGTTAATACGTGGCTAGTTCTCCAGAGGAAGAGGTCACGTCTCACTCCTGCTCCAGAGGACTTGGACAAGGACTATGATAGGGAAGAATGCATAGGACGCCTGATGTGAAGATATGTGGAAATGTTTGCCATGTTGCCAGCCTGACTGACCCATAACCAAGATTCAAAAAGCTTGAGGAAAACCTTCAACAACAATCGTGAGGACGATTAAACAGCTAACAAATGAAGAAGCTCCTAGAAGATTCTCTTCATGAACAATGGCAGGGCTCACCACATAGTGGCAAAGCTGAAGCTGAGGTGAAAGTGACTGCCCTTGACGGAGAGGCATTTGATTATGTAGCAATCAAGGAGCCCTAGAAAAACTGGCTATTGAGGATCAAAGGGAAAACAAGTCAATAATTGGACCTGTGCAACACTCCCATGAGAGAGTCAGTCCTTAAAAGCACATGCCCCAGCGAAGACAGAGAGTAGCAACATACATAATGGTGGAAAGGGAGAGAGCTCCTTGATTCAATCCATGTGACTCACAAATGCCATTGATGTGTGGAGGGAGGTCCTGTGCTGTGGGAGACTCTGTAGGACTGCCGTTAGGGCAGCTTGAGAAGGTGGTTGGGGTAGAGTCTGGTCGTAGCAACAATTCCAGCACCAGCGAATAGTGTCACAAATTAAGCAGCGATGTCTAGGTAGGATAAATAAAGCCACATACAGGACATCTATCATACTTCTCTCTCTCTCTCTCTCTCTCTCTCTCTCTCTCTCACACACACACACACTCTTACTTGACACTGCCACAAATCACTTGGTCTCTCGCAGCACAACCCACCACTAGGTCAAGCATTAATATGGAAACATATTAAGTCTATAATGTCCTTTACCTTTTCCATTTAGGCAAAAGTTACTAGGAATAGTAGAGAGGCAAGCTGCCCTGGAGGGAGCACCAGAGCAGGTAGTGCCTCACTGCCCAGGAGTTAACCACACTGTGACTCCAGAGCCTCAGACTGCTGGGAGATCAGGCGGGATGTCAGTTTTATGCTCCAGTGCTTCATTCTGATGACAGCATTCCTACTGAGTTCCTCAGCAGTTCACATCCTCACAGACATTTGTGGTGCTGCATCTTCTACTATCCTTTGTTTTGCCTTCAGAGGATATTGACAGAGGCCTGAGGTCTCCCTCTCCCCAGAAGAGGAAGAATGAATGAAGTAGGATGAGCTGGAGAGGGGCTGGAGATAGGGGATGAGCAAGAGGGGCACTGGAGGGAGAGGAGGAGATGGTGAAAGTTTGAGCACTGCAATGTTGCCCCTGACACAGCACAGCACCAGCTCAGAGATTGGCACATTAGCATAAAAGGATATCGTGGATGAGATGGACTGAATGATGTCCTTCTGTGTTGTATTAAAGTATAAGTTTGCAAAAGACGAGGGTTACGAGTGTGCTCATCAAAAAAACATGGTATATGTGGTTTCATTTCTGTCAAAACACAAAAGGAGTCCAGATGAAGGGTCTCGACCCGAAACATTGACTGTGCGTTTCCCTCCATGGATGCTGCCTGACCTGCTGAGTTCCTCCAGCAATCAGACTCCAGATTCCAGTACCTGCATCCTCCGGTGCCACCACAAGGAGAAGCACCTGTTTACTTTATCTTATTGCAGCCAGGTGGAACTGACCAGATTGTTGCAAATGCTGACATAGTTGCAAGGACTGCTGTGCTTCATCTAGGAAGTTTATTCATAGATATGGGCCATGTGATTGTGCTCCAGCTACTTACAATTTGAAAGATTCCTTCCCATTGAGGATAATAGTTGAATGGCAGCTGACCTCTTCATTGCAGAAGCTGTAAACTCATTGCCATTGGTTACGTGCTGGTCTGTCAGTAACTACATCTGAACTCCAATGTCAAGTTATTTTCCATCCTCCTGATATTTGGTTAACATACTAACTTCTGTTCATTGTACAGCTGGGCATTGACTTCAGGAAGCAGGGAAAAGCACACACACACCCCTGTATGCATCCATGGCGCTGAGGTGGAGATGGCTGAGAGCTTCAAGTTCCTTGGTGTAAACATCACCAGTAGCCTGTCCTGGTCCAACTACATTGATACCATGGCCAAGAAAGTGCACCAGCACCTCTGCTTCCTCAGAAGGCGAAGGAAATTTGGCATGTCCCCGTTGATGCTCACCAATTTTTACAGGTGCACCATAGAAAGCATCCTATCCAGATGCATCACAGCTTGGAATGACAACTGCTCTCTCCAAGACCACAAGAAATTGCAGAGAGTTGAGGACACGGCTCAGTCCATCATGAAAACCAGGCTCTCCTCCATGGACTCTCTCTATACTTCTTGCTGCCTTGGAAAAGCAGCCTACATAATCAAAGACCCCTCCCACCCAGGACATCCTCTTTTCTCCCCCCCTTCCATCAGGCAGAAGTTATAAAAGCTTGAAAAATGCACCACCAGGCTCAAGGACAGCTTCTATCCCACTGTTGTAAGACTATTGAATGGACCTCATCATGGTCCTTGCACCTTATTGTCTACCTGCACTGTACTTTCTCTGTAACTGTGACTACATTCTGCATCTTGTTATTGTTCTTCCCTTGTTCTACCTTATTGTACTTATGTTGTGAAATGATCTGTATGTATGGCATGCAACACTAAGTTTTTCACTGTACCTCAGTACATAAAACAATAATAAACCAATTACTTCTGAGCCAAGGACTCTGGTTAAATATTTTAAAGTATGAGGAACATTGCTTGCAGAGATACAAAATCTTCTTAAACGTGCCACCTCTATGGTGGACCTCCATCTTGGAGAGAAAGTAAATGGACTTGCTTATGTGAGAGAGCTACCCTGTTAAATGATGGATTGTGCAGTGGAAGCACAACACATTAATCAGATCATTTGGTTGAGAGCTGCATAAAGCAATTACAAACAGCATCTGCACACATTTACAACCGCCCAGCTCCCTGCCTCAACTACACATGACCCTTGCCATGAAATGATCCACTAGGGCAACATATTTAGATGATTCTCAGCTGGAATCATGTAAGGTTGTTCTCACTAATGATTATGGTGCAATTTGAGTGGCTGGAAATGTAACCCTTTAAGCACCTTTGTTACCTTTGAATTCATCAGATTACATTGTTGTTATGTACATTATCCTTGGCTGCCGTGGCAATAGTGTGTTTGATAATAGTACATTTGTTTCTGCAGCAAATTGCTCTGGTTAATAGGTTCTATTCTAATACAGATTCTGCAATAAGAACTGGGTGCTGCATGCCTTCAATGATCTGCAAAGTGTGAGGGGTGAGCATTCATATAATCTGGTTTGTTAGCTGTATACTGGAGTACCTTGTTGACAGGGATTATTTTGGTGGTAGGGTATCTGGTATGGGACTGTATGCAGGGTGGTTGTGAGAAGCATCTCTCTACAAGGTAATGTCTTCTCACCTTTGCAGTGGCAGTATCCCTTCTACTTACTGTTGCTAGAGGATGCCATGGGTCTTCACCTGGGGATTTTTTTTTAATGTGCCTTGTCCATCAATTCTTTCTCTGCTCGCCCTATATAGAACCATAGAACAATACATCACAATACAGGCCCTTTGGCCCACCATGTTGTGCTGCCCTTCAAACCACTCCTAAGACTATCTAACCCCTTCCTCCCACATATCCTTCTATCTTAAATTCCTCCATATGCTTATCTAACAATCTCTTGAACTTGACCAACGTATCAGCCTCCACCACCACCCCAGGCAGTGCATTCCATGCACCAACCACTCTCTGGGTGAAAAACCTCCCTCTGACGTCTCCCTTGAACATCCCCCCCCCATTACCTTAAAGCCTTGCCCTCTTGTATTGAGCATTGGTGCCCTGGGAAAGAGGCACTGGCTGTCCACTCTATCTATTCCTCTGAATATTTTGTATGCCTCTATCATGTCTCCCCTCATCCTCCTTCTCTCCAATGAGTAAAGCTCTAGCTCCTTTAGTCTCTCTTCATAATCCATACTCTCTAATCCAGGCAGCATCCTGGTAAATCTCCTCTGCACCCTCTCCAACGCCTCAACATCCTTCCTATAATGAGGCGACCAGAATTGGACACAGTACTCTAAGTATGATCTAATCAGAGTTTTGGAAAGCTGCATCGTTACTTCGTGGCTCTTAAACTCGATCCCACGACTTATGAAAGCTAACACCCAATAAGCTTTCTTAACTACCCTATCTACCTGTGTGGCAACTTTCAGTGATCTGTGGATATGAACCCCCAGATCCCTCTGCTCTCCTCTACACTGCCCAGAATCCTGCCATTTACCTTGTATTCCACCTTGGAGTTTGTCCTTGCAAAGTGTACCACTTCACACTTCTCTGGATTGAACTCCATCTGCCACTTGTCAGCCCAGCTCTGCATCCTATCAATATCCCTCTGTAAGCTTCGACAGCCCTCCACACTATCCACAACACCACTGATCTTTGTGTCACCTGCAAACTTGCTAACCCACCCTTCCACCCCCTCATCTAAGTCATTAATAAATATCACAGAAAGTAGAGGTCCCAGAACCAATCCTTGTAGGACACCACTAGTCACAGCCCTCCAATCCGAGTGCACTCCCTCCACCACAACCCTCTGCTTTCTACAGGCAAGCCAATTCTGAATCCACACTGCCAAGCCTCCCTGGATCCCTCAGCCTCTGACCTTCTGAAGAAGCCTACCATGCGGAACCTTGTCAAACGCCTTACTAAAATCCATGTAAACCACATCTACTGCACTACCCTCATCAATCTTCCTGGTCACCTCCTCAAAGAATCCTATCAGGCTTGTGAGTCAAAATCTTCCCTTCACAAATCCATGCTGGCTGTCCCTAATCAGTCCATGATTCTCTAAATGACCATAGATCCTATCTCTTAGAATCCTTTCTAGCAGCTTACCCACCACAGACGTAAGGCTCACTGGTCTGTAATTCCCTGGACTATCCCTACTACCTTTTTTGAATAAGGGGACAACATTCGCTACCCTCCAATCCTCCGGTACCATCCCCGTGGACAATGAGGACTCAAAGATCCTAGCCAATGGTTCAGCAATCTCCTCCCTAGCCTCACAAAGCAGCCTGGGGAATATTCCGTCAGGCCCCAGGGACTTATCTGTCTTAATATTTTCTAACAGCTCCAACACATCCTCTCTCTTGATATCTACATACTTTAGAACATTATCCTTACCAACACAGTTCTCAGCGTCATCAAGACCCCTCTCCTCAGTGAATACTGAAGAGGAGTATTCATTGAGAACCTCACCCACTCCCACAGCTTCCAGGCACAGCTTCCCACCTTTGCCGTTAATCAGACCTACCTTTACTCTAGCCATCCTTCTGCTCTTCACATACGAGTAAAAAGCCTTGGGATTCTCCTTAACCCTACTTGCCAAAGCCTTTTCATGTCCCCTTCTCGTTCTCCTCAGCCCCTTCTTAAGTTCCCTCCTTGCTACTCTATATTCCTCATGAGCCCTGTCTGATCCTTGCTGCTTACACCTTATGTATGCTGCCTTCTTCTTCCTAACTAGTTTCTCCACCTCTCTTGTCACCCATGGTTCCTTCACCCTGCCATTCCTTCTCTGCCTCACCGGAACAAATTCATCCCTAACATCCTGCAAGAGATCCCTGAACATCAACCACATCTCTATAGTACATTTCCCTTCAAAAATGTCATCCCAATTCACACTCTCAAGTTCTCGCCTTATAGCCTCATAATTCGCCTTTCCCCAATTAAATATCTTCCCATCCTCTTTGCTCCTATCCCTGTCCATGACAATTCTAAAGGTTATGGAGCTGTGGTCGCTCTCCCCCAAATGCTCATCCATCGATAGATCTGTCACCTGACCCGGCTCATTATCTAAAACTAGATCTAATATGGCATCCCCCTCTATTCGGCCTGTCAACATACTGTGACAGGAATCCGTCCTGGACACATTTAACAAACCCCGCCCTGTCTAAACCTCCGGCACTAAGCAGGTGCCAATCAATATTTGGGAAGTTGAAGTCTCCCACTATAATAACCCTGTTATTTTTGCATCTTTCCAAAATCTGCCTCCCAATCTGCTCCTCAGTATCCCTACTGCTACCGGGGGCCTATAGTATACTCTCAGTAGAGTAACTGCTCCTTCCTTGTTCCTAACTTCCACCCATATTGACTCTAGAGAGGATCCTTCTACATTATCCACCCTTTCTGCAGCTGTAACAGTGTCCCTGACCAGTATCGCCACCCCTCCTCCTCTTCTGCCCCCCTCCCTATCCCTTTTAAAACACTGAAAACCAGGAATATTCAATATCCATTCCTGCCCTGATGTCAGCCATGTCTCTGTGATAGCCACAATACCGTAGTCCCATGTACTTATCCAAGCTCTCAGTTCATCTCCCTTATTCCTGATGCTTCTTATATTTAAGTAAATGCACTTTAGCCCATCTGCCTTACTACTTTTATAGCCTGTACTCTGCTTCTTCTTCCTCAAAGCCTCTCTACCTGTTAGATCTGACCTTTCCCCATCCCCTTCTTCCTCTGGCCTACTCCTCCGGTTCCCATCCCCCTCGAATCTTCAGGACCTGGGACTGACTGCTTTTTCTTCTTACTCCAGAACATGCTACTACCCGCGTATCTCCAGGAAATTATGAAATTTCTAGCAATTATGAAATCCGCAGAATATACTGGGCAGTGCCTCTGGACTCATGGAAATATCTGAATCACATCTTGAGAATGTTTATGGCATTCTCCATGATGATCCCAGTGCTCACAGTTTTCATTCCAGCAAGGTACTGCATCAGTGTAAGGAAATTGCATTGGAGTATGGAGGCAGAGGAGAGTGTTGGCCTTGTTTCTATGACCTCTGGCATCTGTGTTCACTGAAAATCTCTGGCTGCTCATTTTCTAACATACATTGCATTGTCTGTGAGGAACAGCTTCTGATGATCCACCATGAGCTACACTTTTAATGGCCTGATAAAAAGGTCAGGGTATTGACAAGAGTTCTGATGGATATGACTGTAGTCAACAGCAGCCTTCAGTTGTGGGCAGCCAGCAAATCTTGCAAATCCCACTTGGCGTCACTCAAGTCAAAGTTAAGTGAAGTCATCTCTCTATGAGTAAAGTGCCTGTGTGAATTCCCTGACACAGCATTGAGCAGCAGATTGTAAGACGTGGTAGGAAGCTGCCACGGCTGCTTGGAAAGATCCCCTGGTGAGGACGTGACAATGAGGTGACCTTGATCTCTGTGGAGAAAGCAGTCCTAACTTGAAGTCTCTGATCCACACTGTGGCTGATCATCATTCTATTGATTCTGCTTGTAATAGTATCCATTTATATCACTACTGAGACCTTTGTTGTAAGAGTATTTCAGCTGTTAAATGCAGCAAAAGTCATGGACTCAGGATTTCAGGACAGTCAGTGGCTTTGGATGGTGTTTCAGTGGCCTAACCTGATTTCCAAAGATGGTCTGTTAGATGTCCAGGTGTCAGTGATGTCTCTTTAAATTATAATAGAAGCTGCAAAGTAACATGACACACTCATGGCCAAACTATCAGTGAATCTCAGAAGTGGTAGGTCACACACAAAGAGCTCAACTTATTACACTGAAGTACGAAAAATGGCGTCATGTACAATGACATCACTGTTTGCACACAGCGCAATTGGAAATAGTTTTCTACGCAAGGGTAAACAGCAAATGGAAAAGCCAATTTTGAGACTGGCATTCTTTCTTATGATTTTTGGCATAATTCCTGGATTTCAACTGTTAAATATCTTTGATGCAATTTGCATCTGAAAAACAGGTGCTACTGCGTCCATTATTTAAATACAATTTCACTTTCTGATACAGGCTGTTTTCACTTATTTTAATCACTTCCACTGTGTCATTATCTTATTGTAGAGTTTCTGGCTCTTTCTGGTAAAGATACCAGAAATCTACCTCCCATGTAGATTTTGGGGACATTTTAGGCACATTTTGGGGACACCAAGCTATTCTTTTATAATGGAGGAGAGTTGGAGCATGTCCAAGGTAGGAGAATCACAGAGCCCAGCGACAAAGAAAGCTCACCCTATTTCACCTACCATCTTGGCCAGACTGAAACTTCATTCAAAAGGATACAAAGGTAAATTTCCACAGGTTTAACACAAAATTACAGTCCTGATTTTAAATCAAGCCAAGTGCAATCACTTTGGACCAGTATCCAGGTGCTTCCAAAAGGTGAAGATGAGCTAGACTGGGTTGGAAGGCTGGTTACTGCAGTGTGGTCAGTGGAGTGGGGGGTGGTGGGGGGAGGGGTTGGGGGCAGACATGCTTCACCAGAAGGGAAAACAAAGAATGTGACCATTTATAAATGCAACTATGTTGAGGCAAGATTGTAATGGCATAGAATACATTCTGCCTATTGCCAGAAAAAGGTTTGAGCATCTTTGAACAATTTCCTTTTTCATTTTTTGCTCTCTTCCCAGCATCACACATCTGCCCAGTTACAGATAAAAAGAAGCAGGCCTGGTGCATGCTGAGTGTTTATAGGATATTGTACCACCCTAGCTCATGATTATCCATCAATTAATTTTAATGGGTGGAAAATGAAAAGCTGGAATGGGCCAATTCTTGGCAAGGAATCCTCACATGCTCTTGGGAGTTCTGAAGTGAAAAAATCTTCCCTAACAGATGTTAATTTATTATTTGACTTTCATTTCATCTAAAGCTGACATATCTGTTGTAATGTTTAGTGCTGTTTTGTGACATGATATGAGTGCAGAGTGAAGCACAGCACATTGATCATAATGTGAGTCAAAGGATTCCATGCTTCAAGAACTTGCGTACAGGACCTTGTGATGTCTCAAAATCTCTACATCAAAATGAGAGGTGAGTTGCAGAATTAAATTATCCATTTTGCATGCCATTATTTCAAACATAAGAATCTCTAGGCATAAAGAAAATCTTCAGTGCAAGACTACCATCATTTGAGATTAATTTTATGGCACAGGTCAGATTTCAGTTCAAAATTATACCAAACTGGACCAGGGTCATGACCTTTCATCAAGGTGGAATTCTCACCACACCCAAAATAGATTCTGATTCAGGAACCTAGGTCTCTTTTTATTTGTCTCATGATTCCCAGCTGAAGGAATGTACTTAAGAATACTGAAAGGTAAAGGTGACACAACAGTGCCAACACTACATTTCTGTATACTTCACACATGCCTCGCAGTTTAATAATATCTTCATTAAAAATTTAAAGATCAAAATGCACCAACAACTCCATGCTAGGGCTCATGCCCATGACCAGTTGTTCAAATCCAATATGCATACCCTAGCTCAATGTTTCTTTATTCCCCTTGTCTTAACTACTTATCTGACACACTCTAAAATGTTGACATGAGACCCAAATGGGAAATCAGTCGGGAGTGCTTACCAATCCCCTGCAGGTGTGAGAGTCTGAACATTTCAAATTTAATCCACATCACCAAATTGAATTTGATTTGTAGGCTAGATGTGTCTTTCCTTAGATACCTTACAGTTCCTGTGAAATTTGATGTTGCAAGAGATCTTTTTATCATATCCTTTCTTTGACCTCAGCTTTTCCTCCTCTAACAAAGATTAGTGAATGTTTTAATTTCAGCCAGAATTCCAGGTGACCTGGCAGAGAACATTAAGCATTGTTTGAGGAGAGAAAGATTATCAAATATTTTTAAAAGATTGAATTTTCATTAATAACCACAAAAATTGACTGGAATATTATTAGCAAGACTCAACGGTAAAATATTTAAATTAACTGCAGGATCTTCTGAGAACTTAATTGCTCAATGAGGTGCACAAAACTCATTCTGGATGGAATAGTTAACCTTCCAACTCCATCCATGCAAGTAGAAATTAGTACTCATCTTCATTTAAGTTAATTCTAACATTTAAAGAAAGTCATTGCCGACCTTTGCTGAGAACAATCTAGGCAGGCTCCAGATTGTGTTTGGTGCAAATACAGCATAGACCTGGCTCTTATGGATCTGACTGATCAGTTCAAAAGGGATAAGACTGAAGAGAATGGAGTTTTGACCTTAACATTTGAAAGACAACAACTTCTGTTTCTGAAAATTGGAGCCACTCAAAGTGGTCTGGCAACAGATCAAAGTACAGCTGTGGACATTGTCAATCAAAATGTCCGAATACTTTAAGTGGGAATGGTTCTGCACTGATTCCCATAGGTCAAGGAAAACATGACATTTGCCTCCTCAGGAATATTGCACCTGCTATGCATGAATTGGATGCCAACAAAGGGAGCTATTATAGCCTAGAAATTGGACCCATTTGCAGTTTATTATGCATGATTTGCAGATAAAAATGTTTGTTTGCATGTTAGATTGCACTAATGATCTTTTCTGTGTTGATCGGTGACCATTAGGAAACTGGCCAGGGCACTTCAGTGCACAATTTCCCTTTGTGCAGTTGATGCTTGCCCAACATCTGTCACATTGCTAATGATGACATGGGTCACGCAGCCTATGTTTTCTCTACTGCCTGCAGAAATTGGGGTTTTTGGGGAAAAACCTATGACCTTCATTAACAATTCAATAATAAAGCAGGAAAACCTGCTGCAGGTTTTGAGAATGAGTCATCAATTAAAGGGTCTACACCATCATATCAATGTCCCGCACATAGCATCTCATTTTTCCGGGGACAGCATTATGTTAAAATAATTCACTTAGTCTTCCTTCACTGATCACAGCCTTTTTATAGTCATGCTCAATTTGCTATCAGCCTGCAGAAGCTCAAACAGGAATTCATCAGGCCAGTGGGCAGTGCCATGTCTCTCATCCTCCCACCAATTCTGCCTTCTGTTTTTTCTTACCTCCGTGGGACTCCTTTCCACTGCTGTATTCTAGCTGCCATGAAGAGTGCTCTTTAAGCATTGACTTGCTTCCCAATTGTCAGAGTAACAATGATTCAGCAGCTCTGAGCTCTGTATAGAAGTCCCAGTAAGAACCACGGAGGTCATTTTCACACATAAATTCATATGTTAAATGCAATAGCACTACTCTTCATATATTTTTGACCAAGGGAGAAGGGAATGGATGTTAGTGCTAGAAGCAGTGCATATTTAGTTCAGTTGCAGGAGGTGAACTCCAATTTCAGGATAATTATCTTTTAAAACAACCAGCTCCATCAGAATCAAGTAGTCATGCTTCATGGTAACTGCAAATTGCTAGAATGCAAGTGAATTCAGTGATCATAATTCTTGGTTTTCAAAAATAACACAATTGTAATTCCTTGTATTACGTAAAAGAAATTGTTGAAATTGTTTAGCCAATGTGGCCTACCTTAATAAATGCAAGAAAAAAATGCCTTGTGGCTTTACAAAATGGCTAAGGTGAAACTAAGGTATAAATTATGCAGTAAAAAATTCAACTTCTTCTTTAAGTTATTAACATAAAGAGCAAATGGAGCTATTTAGCTTGCATTCAGTCATCACAAGCCTTTGACAGAAAGTTGCTTTAAATCTCTTAGGAAGAAATACACAATGATTATGGGCTATTGTTCCAGTAACCAAGAAGTCTGAAATGCCATTAATAACTTGTACATTGAAGCAATTAAATTCACGTTGTCTCAAAATGTGAGACTGAAAAGAACTCTTCAGCAGTAATAGATCTTGTTAAGAAAATATCCAATTCTCTAAATTTATGCATAAAGTACCAGGTTTGTAGTTTAGGTCATTAGGATACCTACGATCATCCAGTTTCATACATGAAAATACTGCAAGGGAGTGGACTATCTACTGCTCAAACATTTCCATTAGTGGCTACTTCTTCACAAGCCAAGATCAGTGGCGATTGTCATCTTGCTGGCCTTCCAAATCTTTATCCTTTTTTGTAACTTGATAACATGATTGGTTTTGGGAATTAGCCTAACCTCCTGTAATACTGACTTCAAGATCTTCATCAAAATCTGTAAATCCCCCTTTGGTTTCACTCCTCATACCTCTACGAGCTCCTCCAGCCATACCACCTCTTCCGACTCCACTGCAAGGTTCCCTCCTTTGACTTGACTATAGGTAGAATATCTGGGGGCATCTCACCCCACACTCAGCAACACATCCTAACTTTCACTATCCTGTTACATCTCTCTTTAAAATCTACCCTTTTAACAAAGCCATCGGTCATCTCTCCTGATTTCCTTGTAACTCCTATTGCGTGAAGCACATTGGAATGATGTTCCCATATGTCAGACAATCTCTCCCTATTTCAAAATTATAGAGGATTCATAGTAGAGAAAGCCTCTCACTGACTTCTGTTCAATTACTGATCCAGGGAATTATCTTCTGTTTTCATAGCTTCTTCAGAACAGTGAAAGACCTTTTCCTTTTGGAACATCTTGCCCTTTTACCAGATGTAAGGAGAGTTAGATGTAAGAACAAAAAGGACAATACCTTTTATGGTTGGAGACAATTTTCTGTCTTAATACTCCTACATTCTTCAGTTTCCTTCAAATGTGAGAGCTTTTTCTAACTGTTATCACTTCTAATGAATTAGGCTCTTCCCTGGCTTTCATCTGTGGATGGTTGACATTTTATGCTTCAAAATGACACTTTCAATGTGATTAATGATTTGTTTCATATTTATGGTACCACACTACATCAGTGCTTAATGCGTTTGAAGATGTTTGGAAAAGAAAAAATGCATTGATCAAATGATTCACTTTTATTATGTTACACTGGTTCATATCAACTGTGACACAGTTGTCAGCAAGTTTGTCTGAGTCAAAATTTGCAGATTCAAGCCCTGCATCAGAAACTTGAGTATAAATACCTTGATTACAGAAAGCGCAGAGGATACTGAAAAGGGGTATAACAGGGTTTAAGAGAGAGTATGGGAATAGATTGCTGTCCAATATAAAAGGGAACTAAAAATCTTATAGAAAGACAAAGGTGCAGAAATTCTCTCACACAGCCAAAGTTTTTACAGTCTGTGCAAGTGAATGTTATCTAAAATCTGATTGCTAAGCATGATTGGGCACTTTGAGCAGCAAAACCAGCATTTAATATGCAGAGTTAAGTGCTCGCACCAAACATCCCATCACAATGAAGCTCTGCAGTCCTATCACATCTAGCCGTGAATGGTTATCGACAATTAAACAGAGAGGAGGAAAAGGTTCCAAAATTATCTCCATCCTCAATGAAGCTGGAGCACAACATATGAGTTCTAAAGACAAACTAATCAAAATGAACCATCTTTCATTGGCTCCAAATTGGAAGGTCTTTCCCTCTGCAACACCAAGCACCCCGCCCCCTGGCCTAATTCCCTGGCAAGCTTGTTACTTTCCTTTGCAGACCTATTTCTCAACATTAAGGTGATCTCTGCAGGTGCTTCTGTAGTCAACAACCTCTCTCTGCCATCATAATGCAATTCCTGCTTCCATAGCTGACCCCTCAGGAAAATAGGCAAATGCCCAACCCTTCCAGGCAGACACCTGATCAGACAGTACAGGTGATCCCTGCATTACAGGAGGGTTAAATTTTATGTTTATTAATCTACTTTTTTTCATAAGTACAGTGAGAGTGAATTTTATTCTGTACCTCACATTTTTGGGTAGTGGTTTGTGAATTCTATAAGGGCAAACTTCCATTACCCGAAAGTATAATGCAGGGGTTGCCTGTACTGTAAATCCATAACACTGAGAAGGCACTGCCTCAAGAAGGCAACATCTATCATCAAAGATCCCCACATCAGGGCCATGCCATCTTCTCACAGCTACTATCGGGCAGGACGTCCAGAAGACTAAAGTCCCACACCACCAGGTTCAAGAACAGCTATTTCCCTTCAACCATTTGGCACAACCCTAATCACTGCAGTTTAGCAACACTATCACCACTTTGCACTAAAATGGACTTTGTTTTATTTGTTCTAATTATGTTCTTTCTTGTAATAACTGCATATAATTTATGCTTAATTTACATTTTTCTTGTGAATGACGCTTATATGATGCTATGTGCCTGTGATGCTGCTGCAAGCAAATTTTTCATTGCACCTGTGCATATGACAATAAACTCGATTTTGACTTTGACCCAAAAATTGCCCTTTGTGATTTACTTACATCATAGAAGGTATATTCTTTGTTGATATTGCCTATATTCATTGCAAACTCACTTCTGGGCAAAGCATATTCCCATTCACTGCCATGCAATATCACCACAGTCTTTGGTTCTGTATCTCATGATTTTATCCTCAATCTCCTTAGCATGCAACATCTGCTTGTTATGGCCAAATTGCTGTCTTACCTCCTCCCAGGAGGTTCTCATAGCATTCCCTCCTGTGCAAGCTTCACATTCCTTATCAAGTGGACTGTTGTCGTATTCTAACTGCAATGGTACTACCTACACCTTGATTATCACATCTGCCCTTATAGACCTGTATGCAATTCACTACACTATTGATCCAGGTGGCCACTGAACTATCATTTATCACAACAATGTGGTCCACCAGTCTTTTAGCGGGAGACTCCAAAGGATCAGTGGTCTGGTTGGTTGGGACCAATCCGCAATAACGCATTAGTGGCTCCTGGATCTATTTGTTGCCCAATGCTATAATCCTTTCAAAAATGCAGTTCCTCAATCTGAATAACTTTATTCAATCTATGCCCATCTTTGCATAGTTGACATTGTGTATAAACTATGAGGTTTGCAGAAAATGTGTGAAGGGACAGTGGAACATACAAATCTTATTTTTGATTGGTGAGTGCTGAGGCTTTGGAGAATCCAACAGGCCAGGGGTGCATATTAGTGGGATATGGTGTTGAAGAAGCACTCACTGACCATTACCACATAAGTGAGTACATTATCTTTTGGCAGTACATCCAGGTCCTCGGGCTGCATCATTGACCTCCACTGCCATTTCCTCCTTGTGCCTTTGCAATGTTTGGCAGAAGGGGCCTGATGGTCCCTTGGAGAAACAGGACAACTGGCCCCTTTGCACCTCCCCCATCAAGGGCTCTAATACAACATTGGAAAGCCATATGCATCACTCTCCCTTGTGGTCTTGTTTTCCAAAAATATATTTTATTCATAGAGTATGAAGATTTTAATTTTCCATTTGTGCATCAAATTTCTGCATTTCCTGTGGCTTTAAGTGTTTCTAGGTACACATGAGGTGCAGCCCACTGCTGAGGTGATAAACGAGTGACCAGCATGTTTCTTAGTGGCTGAACACAGCAATCATGCAAATCAGCTGGTAGTATAAGGTTGGTATGCTGTTGCAATAGAAGCAACAGATGTGAGCTAATAGAAAAGCAAAAAAAAACTGCAGATGCTGTATGTCTGGAAATAATAACCAAAGATGCTGGAAATACTCATTGTCAAATAGCATCTGTAGAAGGAGACATAGAGTCAATGACCTCTTGTCAGTGACAATTTATAAATTCATTTTTGGGAACTGGGCATTGTTGACAATGTCAGCATTTATTCCTCATCCTGAGTTGCCCATGAAACGATGGTGAGCAAATTTCTTGAACTGCTGCAGTCCTTCTGGCTGATGTGCTCCCACTCTGCTGTGGGATAAGGAATTCCAGGATTTAGACCCAGCAGTGAGGAAAAACTGGCTTAATCGTTAATTAGACATCAAGATCCCTTCAAGAATCTTTGCCATTAAATACAGTCTATCTGCTAAGTTATGCTAACATTCTATGGTTAGGTCTCAACTGGGGTATTGTGTTTAAATCTGAGCATCACACTTCAGGATGGATGTCAAAAAGAAATTGTTTAAAAGAAATATTACTGGAATTGTACCAAGAATGAAGAACTTCCCATATAGAGTTCTGGGCAGAATGCTCTCAGAGAATAGGGACTGTTTAAGGAGATTTGATAGAGGTGTTCCAAGTCACAAGCAAGTACTGTTAAGCAGGGAACAGGATGAACCTAAAGACACAGGTTTGAGATGATTGACAAAAGATGGGGGAAAAATTAAATACTAAACAGGGACATTGAGATCAGATGTGATCTAAAGGATGGTGGAAGGAAAATCGATCATAACTTTAAAAAGAGGATTGTCTAAATAATTTAAGGATAAACATTTACAGCAATGAGCACAAAAAGCTGGAGTTGGGTCCATACTGGATTGCATTTTGAGATTCACTGAAGCTATAACTTCTCCTAGGGTGCATTAGCAGACATTCTGTGCATCACTTCCACACTGATATGTAGCAAAAAGTAAATGCTTCATTCACATCTATTTCAACTGTTTAACCATAACTTGTGATTTTGAATTTAACTTCACAACTTAAACTAGCAAATGACAGCAGCTGCCTTTAGTAGCTACAAAGTACACGGTTCAATGAATCAACAGCTGTAATTACCCAAAGGACTGAAGAGGTTTCTCTGCTCTTATCAACCAGTAGAAGAAAATGTCTTAAGATAAATATTGCCACTGTATTCAATAAATATTCTTACCCACTCTTTCTCTTCAATCTATAATGGTTTAATGTCAAAAGACGGTTTGCTGTCTTAAACAGCACCTTTTGTGAAAACATTCTCAAGGGAATGCAGGTTCTGAGGTTCATGAATCCTGCATAGATGATTCCGCTGCATAATTCACATACCAAACATTGCTGATAGTTCAATAAGTTCTCAGTATTTCTGTCACTGTAGCATATAACCAGTTCAAGATGTAATCTTGTACAAGGTCAAATCAGTCATTTGGTACTGTTGATCACATGCTTAATCAGAGCTGTATGGTAGCCCTCTGCTTCAAAATAGTACAATGTGTCCCAGTGAACCCTAATTGGATGGCATATCAGGGTACCCATGAAGCTAATGCCTTTAGATCTATTTATAAAGTATATTTTGCTGAATTCAATATATCTATTGCAGATTTTGGAACCAAACTTAGTTTAGAATGCTTCTATTTTCTGACATCATGAAGATATTAACAAAGGATTATCTTTAGACATCTATCATTTCACCATGTTCCATGATATTCTAATCATTGCAGCAGGAGTCCATAGGCCAGAGTCTTAGATCCAATCACCTTCTACAGCTTCATCAATACTTTAGCCCTACCATGTCAGGTGACTGTGCAGTGTTTGGTTACACTCACAACTCCTCAGATAATGAAACACTCCTATCTACATGCAGCAAGACCTGAACAACATTCTGGCTTGGGCTAGTGTTGGAGAGTAATAACTGCTCTCTACAAGTAACAAGCGATCACCATCTTCAGCAAAAGAGAATCTAACTAACATCCTTTGACATTCAATGGTATTATCATTGTTGAATCTCCTACTGTCAACAATCTGGGTGTATACTATTGAAGAGAAAGTTAATGGACCATTCCCATTAATACCATGACTTCAAAGGTAGTCAGAAGGTGGGTATTCTGCAACGTGACTTACTCCCTGACTCACAAAAGCCTTTCCATCTTCTAAAATACTTTGAAGAACACACTCCATTGACTTGGATGAGTACAGCTTCAAGAAAGCTCAAGAATCTCAACACAATCCACAACAAATCAGTTCCCAAAGGTACCCATCCACCACATGGAACATACACTCCCTCTACTGTGGGTGAACTGTGGCTGCAGTGTGTATCATCCACAAAATGCATTTCAGCAACTCATCATGACTTCTTTAGCAGTGCTTCTCAGACCTACATTCTTTGCCACCTAGAAAGGCAATGGCAGCAGGTGGGTGGCCACACCAGCACAAATAATTTCCCCTCCAAGACACACACTACTGCACTGTGGAACTACCTTCATCACATGGACTGCAGCAGTATCACCATTATCTCAAGGACAATTTGAAATGGTTATTAAATGCTGGCATTGTTGGCGATACCCCCATCCTCTGAATGCATACTTTATAAAAATCAGAACTACTCTGGACCCCTCTGATGTGCCATCTTAAGAATCCTAACTGCTTTATGTAGAGACATTTATTTTTATGTTTCCTTATTAATCCAACATATTTGCCATTATCTCTTTTCCTTTTGATCTAGATTTCCGTGTCTTAATTTTCATGGTGTATTATTGCCAACTAGTGATCTTTCCTACTTGTCCAGTAATTCAGTGTTACATTTCACCATATCCCTATCCCTTTTCACAACACAATACATGCTATTCAGTGTGACGTTCTGCTGTGCTTATACATCCAATTTAATATATCTCACTTAACCACAATATATTCCTTTATATTTTAAAACATCCCATTATCTGAAAAGCATTTCACTTACCATGTCACAGTGCAATATTAATGCCAATGTTATACTGCACTAAGCATTAACATATGCAATCATACCTCCTTATTCCTCTTCCCCTTTGTCAAAATTTTCATGCTACCAACTTCTTGCTGCCCTTCCAAGTTTTAGTCCTTCCTGATTCCTGTTTTCATAATGGTTCAAGGAGAGATTGCACAGACAAGGATTGTATTCCCTAGTTTTCAAGGTATTAAGGGAATCTGATAAGATTGAGACAGAAACAATTCCCACATATTGAGGAGTGTGGCACTGGAGGGGCAGAGTCAAACACTTAGAGCTAGACAATTAAGTTAGGAAAACAGTTCTACATACAAGTGTGTCATTGCCAAGCTTCTGCTTAACCACCTTCTTCCAAGAGCTCCTCCTCAAATGACCAAATAAATTTTGTTCATTGGAAGGCAGAGAGGACAGAGGTGTCACTGTGGGATCTATCCAAAGTTATTGAGAGAGGCAAGAGAGTAGACTGCTGTTGCTTGGACAGAGGTTTTTGTACTCTCTTTAGCACAGAGGACTGGAGAATAGCTAGTGTTGTTGCATTGTTTCAGAAGTGCAATAGGGAAATCCAGCAAATTATAGGCCAATGAGCCCTAAATTAGTGGTAGGGAAATTAATGAAGATTCTTAGGGACAGGATTTACTCACATTTGGGAAAGCATGGACTCATAAGGTATAGTTAGTATGGCTTTGTGCCAGGGAGATCATGTCTTATGAACTTAACTGAGTTTTTTGAGGGGGGGACGGAGATGATTGATGAGAGTAGGGAAGTAGATATTGTCTAGATGGACTTTAGTAAGGCATTCGACAAGGTCCCTCATGGTAGCCTGATCCAGACAATTAAGGCACATAGGATCCACGGTGACTTGGTAGATTGAATTCAAGATTGGCTTGACCATAGAAGACAGAGGTTAGTGGTGGAGGGGTGTTATTCTGACTGGAGGTCTGTGACCTGTGATGTTCTTCAGGGATCAGCTCTGGGGACTCTGTTGTTTATGATTTATATGAATGATTTGGATGAAAACATAGGTGGCCTGATTACTAAATCTGCAGACAACATAAAATTTTGGGAGTTAAGGATAGTGAGGAAAGTTGTCAAAGATTCCAGCAGGGTATAGATCAGTTGGAAATATGGGCTGAGAAATGGCAGATGGGGTTAAATTGGGACAAATGTGATGTGATGCATTTTGGGAGGTCATATGCAAGAGGATAGTATACAGTAAATGGCAGGACCCTTAGGAGGACTGACGTACAGAAGGATCTTGGAATGTAAGTTCATAGCTCCCCGAAGGTTACAATGCAAGTGGATAAGGTGGTAAAGAAGGCATATGACATGCTTGCCTTCAACGGTCAGGGCATTGAGTATAAAAGCAGGGAAGTCATGTTGCATCCGTATAAAGCTTTGGTCAGGTCACATTTGGAGTATTGTGTTGCAGTTCTGGTCGCCGCATTACAGGAAGGATATGGAGGCTTTGGAGAGGGTGCAGAAGAAGTTCACCAGGATGTTGCCTGGATTAGAGAGTATTAGCTATAAGGAGAGGTTGTACAAACTTGGATTGTTTTCTTTGTAGAGTCGGAGGTTGAGGGGAGATCTGAATGAAGTAAATAAAATTATGAGAGACATAGATAGGGTAGATAGCCATTTTCCCAGGTGGAAATATCAAATACCAGAGGGCATATCTTTAAGTTGAGAGGTGGAATATTTGAAGGAGATGTGTGGGGCAATTTTTCGTTATATAGTGTGCAGGTACCTGGAATGCACTGCGAGGAGAAGCAGTGGAAGCAGATACGATAGCAATATTTAAGAGGAATTTAAGAGACAGGCACATGAGCAGACAGGGAATGGAGGGATATAGACCCTGTGCCGACAGATGGGATTAGTTTAATATGGCAGCATGGTCGACACTGACATCATGGGCCAAAGGGCCTGTTCCTATGCTGTACTGTTCTATGTTCTAGATCCACTAGCAGGATAAATGAACCAATGTCAGCATCTTCTCCAACCCAATATCCCCAGCACTGAAGACCTCGTTATAATCAGTGGCTCTGTTGGGCAGGTCATGTTGTTCACAACACAGGACTCTTGAAACAGATAACAGATTCTGTGCTAAGAGTTTGCTGGTTTGACAGAGGAAATGATTCCAGGATGATCTCTAAGACACCTAGAAAAATCGCAACATCCCCATTTACTCCTATGAATGAATCCCTGGGCCATGTCCATGCAAAGTTGGATGGTAATGAGAATCTCAAGACAGGAGTACACAGAAGGCAAAGGTAATGGCAGAAGGAACATGGTCCCTCACAAGGTCCCCACCTGTCTGATCCCTCAGGCACCTCATGCCTCCTCTGTAATAGAGTCTGCAGATCTCACATTAGCCTTATCACTCACTTCAGAATCCACAGAATTAGAGTGGAAGCAAGTCACCCTTGATCCCAAGGGACTGCCCAAGAAGTAGATGTTTGGAACTTATCTCCTTAAGGGGAATTAATGTTAGATCGATTGTTAACTTTAAATCTAAGGTTGATAGATTTTTGTTTACCTAAGGTATTAAGCGGTATAGAATTATGATAAAAACAGTTGATAATGTCAGTGGAATGGGTTTGAGAAACAGGGCTAATCTTAAAGGAAGCTTGCGCAAGGGAAATGGTACTGGTAATCAGCAGTCACAAGGGTATTGTGAGCATACACAATCCATACACCAATGAAGTACACCAACTGAGACATTCAGCAGAAGGTACCTGTAATGGTGCTCCTGCTAATAAAATCATCAATCATACAAAGCTACTTTGAAAGAAGGAATCCCAGGTGCATTTAACTTAATTTGATTTAAGAGCAATATTTTTGAACAGTAATGAGCAAACTTTAATCATTATTTTGAAAGGAGTTAAATATGGGCCCAAGTGCTGGTAATTTTTATGTCCATTTGATTTCATTGGACATTTGGGCCAAAGGGCTTTTAAAAGGTAATGCACCAAATTTTATTCTTGAATGAGATTTAACTCAGAGGAAGGAACATCAAGTGACACACTGCTTTAGGTATAATATAATTTCAAGATAAGGCACTATGTTTCACTATCACTGACTTTAAATCATGCATGGCTTGCAAATCTCAGTGAAGGAAGAACTTGTGACAAATGTTTGCAAATAGAGATGAATTTACATACATGCTTCAAATGGCAGCTTGAGTAAACAAAACTCAATTTCCCAAGAGACGGAAGATATCTAACAGTTTTTTTTGTGTATAAGTTCTTTTCCAGGTTTGGAACTTTAAGATTAATCACACCATTAATCTGCTGGCAGAAGGGGGCTTAATAAATAGAGGCAGAGCTTTGTATCAGCTTTGAAGGGGTCACAACTGCAGCTGCACTACCTGCAACTCTTGATAACCAAAAAACTCCTTACATCGATTGTGTTCTATATCATGGTAATGTGCTTGCATCTGTCAGGATTGTAGGAGCATTAATGAATTATAGTAAAGCAAAAGGAAGTTGTTTTTATTCGTTGAAACCTCCATTATCTGTTTAATGCTGCATTAGGTAATTCAATCCATCAAAAACAGACAAATGCAGAGAATATTCATATTACTTCCTGTCACATGTAAGGCAATCAAATAACCAAATACAGTAAGCAATACTCTTGTGGTTAATTCAAACTGCCCAATTGTTCCAGAAATAAACCAGAATATAAATTGGGCTGCTTTCCATCAGCTTTCCTGGCACTCTGGACAGTAAGATGACTCCTATCTTGAGTTAACACCAGCCCTGCCAGTGTAAACAAATATACTGCATAGTGTTCAGTACACATAGAATCACAGAATGGGTACAGCTCAAAAGCAGGCCACTCAACCCATTGAGTCTGTGCTGGCTTTCTCCCAGAGTAACTCTCTAGTTACATGCCCTGGCCCTTTCTCTGCAGCCTTTCAATTTTTTCCTCACCATATATTTATCCAAATCCTTCTAGAAGGCTCCAATGAAATGTACCTCCCCCAACCCCCAGCAGCAATTAGTGCATTCCACATTCTAACTACATGATTTGTAAAAAGGTTTTTCCTTGTTTCACTATTAATTATCTTCCCCTTTATTGTGTGCCTGTGACCTCCAGTCCTCAACCTCTCCACCAAAGGGAACAGTATTCCACTATTTGCTTTGTCTAGACCTCTCACCATTTTATATACCTCCATCAAATCTCCTCTCGGTCTTCGTTCTCCAAATAAACTGTCCCAGCCTCTCTAATCTAGCTTTGTGACTGAATACTTCATCTCAAGAACCACTTTTCTAAATCTTTCATGGATCTTCTCTCATGTATGTGTAAACTAGTGCTTAGAGCAGAAGGAGCCTCCCATCCTAATACATAAAGGTTTTATAGCTGCCACCCTCACTAGGTACTTGGATTTCACCAAAAGCAGGCCAAGCTAAAATTAATTTGGTGCAGTCCCTTCCTGCCGATGAAAATGTCTAAGTTTCAATGAACTGCTCTCGAGGCAGCAGAAGTGAACTCTACTGCTCCACTGTGGTTCTGTACTGGACCAAGTGATGGGGCAGGTTCTTCTTCCTCATTCTGTGGTTGCTCTCATTGTTCCTGTCGGACAGGTGTGCTTTTGTTTTAGCTATGTGAAAACAGAAAAGGGTGCTAGTGAGGGGAATGGGAAGTAATAGGGACAAGGTTACAGCATGTGCATTTGGAAAATAAAAAGATTGCAGGATAAAGAGGAAATGCAATGCAAGAATGATTATAGTCACTGTACTTCTTATGGTTATGAATAATAACTCTCTCCCCCAAGACACTGAGCCAATGAAAATGCATTTACCTCTGGCAGTCCACCATTGTATGCTAGGTTTTCAAGTAAGAAGGAGGGAAGTTAATGAGTGTGGGTTGGATGACACCCCTGATATAGTTGAATAGCTTATAGTTTGTGTAAGCTGTGAAATAGGGATGATATTATTGCAGTATTACAAAGTACAAGAAGGTGTGGAGGGACAAATGAAAATGATTTTTGACTTACGGTTGACAGAGATTTTTAGTCAGTGTGTGTTTGTTGCACAGACCAGTCTTTATAACTATTGGAACATTTTGGGCTAACGAAGATAAAGATATTATCACTGACCTTAACCACATATGTGAAGTAAATGAAGTAACAAATTTATTCCTCTGTTGGATTTAGGGCTTGGGCCCATGATCCCTTCTCCTGACATTTATGTCAATAATGAGAATGCCCAGGTCTCTTTCACTAAATCAAAGAGCTCACTCTCTTTCTCATGCAGGCTCTGCCTCCTCCACGGCAGCAGAAAATGCATTGGTATAGTTTGACTGCTAGGGGGACTGCAGTGACTGAAAGTATTAATGCCTTTCTCAGATAAGTATGCAGAACATACATCGGAAGCTGTTTTCAACTGAGTTTGGCCCATTGGGAACTGCACAGGTCCCATTTCAGCACACAACTCTGTACATCACCACAACACTGTTTCTAATGCCTTTCTGGCCAATTTCACCTACTTGCAGGGACATATTGGGCATTACTCCTATTTGCAACAGATGTTTAGCACATTAAAAAAGCATGAAATTCCAATTTCTCAGCATTAATATCTTAATTTAGAGATTTATTAATTTTAGCTCTTTGCTAATTTCTTGGAACACTTAAGCAAATTATCAATCTAAATGCTGTTATTTTATCTCCATTAATATCTAAGAGAAAATCATTGGTCACATTCTATTACAATTGAAACCTTTATGTAAGCCACACTCACCACTCACACATTTGCACACATTCTCTCTCTTTTAGACACACACACACAGACATACACTTCCAATGGAAATGGGTTTCTTCCAAAGTAATCTTCAGAAACTAACCTGATATTGATTTAATTCTGAATTAAATTTCAAAATCCCAGCTCAGGATCTTTCAGCTGAGTGGAACTTTCAAAATGTGATGAAGATACTTCTTCACATCAATTCTTTACAAGTAGTTTTCTTCTTTTCAATTCTGTATATCATTTGGGAAGGAACCTGGAGCATGCTCCATGCAAGAGTTACAAGGAAACTCAGAAAGGTTAATGTTTGCTTTCTGTGAATGCAAAACTATCTTGATGAGCTCTGAGAGTCAATTGTTTAAAGCTTTTTAAAACCTCATTTAAAAAGTATCTGTAGAATTGGTCCTTGAATATGCATCAGTGTGTTATTAACATTCAGGTTTTAGTTACTATTTCTAAATGCAAGTGAGAACAGAGGCAGCTGTAAAATAACTCCAGCAGGAGGCAAAGCACCTGCCTGCTTCCCAAAGCTGTACTCTGAAAGACCCCAATTACAGTGCAGAGTTGAAGCAGCTCTCTAATTACATGTTTGAAATTAATCCTTTGATAATGTCACTGTTTTCTGCTTCAAAAATGTCTTCAGAAATTCACTGGAAAGCTGTAATTTCAAAGTCTTGTTACACTTGCTGACTGAAGAACTTCATTGGCACATTGTGATCACTAATTGGTGGATGGTTAGAGGGAACCATGAAATTGTTCAGTCCTGTTCATCCAATTTGTGAATCTGAACTAATTGGAGTTACGTAAATCTCATCTTTCTTTGGTGAAACTTTGTTATTCTGATTTAGAAGCATGCCACTCCCTTGGGATTGATGGTAGGTTGAATTTACAATGTTGACACTATTCTTTCCCTTTTTCCTCATTCAAGCCATCATTCAGGCATTTTTCATGTTGCACTTTGAGATTTATTCCTTTTAGGTGCCTGAAATATGTTAACAGTGTTGAGAAGAACATTTGTACATCATCAACAGGTACCCTTGAAATCAGCCCTCTGTGACGTCTTCAGTATGTGGAGAGGTGATCTCTAAATGCTTTGACCTACACAAGTTGGAGGTATTTCTGATTAGTTTCCAGTTATGGTACATTTGTGCATCAGGACTGCACTGTGTCAGGATTTTGAAAATGGTTGCAAAATCTTCCAAACTAGGCCCACAATTTTCTTGCTGAAGGAAGAATAGGAGGAGACAAAAAGTGAAAAGAGCCATGAGCAGTTTATATTCAAAGCTATGGTCCAGCAGCCTGTAGAGAGGCTAAGAAGCCAATTAGATAGTTATTGTAGCTGGCAGTCGAGTATTTGCAAGCTTTAAGAATCCACAAGGGAATAAAATAACTTATGAGTGCTTTGGTAGAAGCTGATTGATAGCCCACAGCACAGATGGATGTAATTACAATTAAATTGCACAACCTTGCACTAGAGGAGGTTATTTGACTCTCCTTTCTTGCCTCTCACCAGCTTTCAGGTCTTGTTATGTGTTTTATTAAGAATGATTTCAGATGGCAAATGGCCTGTTACACTGCTCACTAACCCATGTCCCTGCCTTAGTAATTTACTTACGTTTTTCTCAACCACAAGAGAAAGCTCATAATCCAAGAATGAGAGAAACACTTGCAAGCATACAATGGCATTTATGCTATTTCTTTATCATTTTTTGAGTGAGAGTTTTAGCTCTTATTGTCAAGGTGATTAATCAAACATTGCTCAGTTCCCTTCCCCCTGCCAATCTGATTGTAAGGATTTCACAAAACACAGTCAAACATATGGAGGATAAATGCCTTGATATGGCAACAAACAGAGCAGCAGCAATACAGATAGGAAGTAACTGGAGGCAAACCTCTCTGTTAGATGGCTTTGGCTCAGGAGAGAAGGTTCAACTCCATTATTGTTATCTGTAATATGTGAGTTCAGACAAGTCCCACATGGCCTCAAAGTTCCCTTCCCTTTTTACTCACACACAACATTCAACACTTGTAATCATTTACGGTAAAGCAAATAAAAATGGACTTCATCATTTGTCAGACAAGTGGGACAAATTTATAATTTAACACAGTTGGGAGTTTTTAATAGCTCAGAGCTACGTGTTTAACAAATATGCATGACCTGACTTTGAATTTTCTCTTTTTGATAACTTCATCGTCACTATAGATGAAGTTTTAGTGCAATAAAGAGTGAGTGCATTATTAGCAGAGGTACCAGCTTTTAGATGAGATAGTGGAGACTGCATCACTGCTTGATCAGATAAGGCATAAAAGATTCTATGATAGTTTTGTAAAAGAATTAAGGGGTTGGGTGGCAGGTGGTGAATATTGTCCCAGTGACTTGGCCAATGTTTATCCCTCCACAGATTACTTGATGCTTCCTTTTGCAAGCAGCACATTAATTTCATGCAGTCTGCTGTTTTAAATGTTTGCAGTTTTACCTGTGCTGCTTATTAGATGCACATGTCATTAAGGAGTCTATTAGCCTAAGTAGCTGCTTAAAAGCAGCCTGTACCGCATAAAGGGAAGGTGCATTGGGGTTGCCAGAAATGTGGAATTTTGCAAAAGTTAACCTGGGATGTATACTCTGAGTAGATATTAAGTATATGAGAACATGAGCATTAACATTTTCAGACAATCTATATTGTGGTTCTGATGGGAAAGGCAGAAATGCCCCGTATCTGCAGCGGGAGTGGAGAATGGATTGGTGGTTACAGGTTAGTTCACAGACAGGTATTGGGAGATAGCAGTGAGGGTCAATGCCAGGAATGTTATTCTCAAAAACGTGGTCGAAATGTAGGAAGAAGTTTAATAATCTGACATGAGTTGGCAATTGAATTTAATTGAAAAGCACAGTCCTGCTAGCTGCACAACTAGCCTCAATCACTGTTTAGCTCTGTACATGCTTTTCACTCAGCTTCCAACAATCTGTCAATTAATACATACATTTTAATTAGCAAGCTCTATCTCACTCCCACATAATTAACACTGTTGCAAGCTCTGCACGCACATCTAACAACCTGTATACAACAACAGCTTTTCAATCATGGCACCCACACCGACCAAGCATACTTCAGGACACTCACAGACACACTTCTCTCTTTCTTGCAAATGAAGCTGACATTGAATAACCAGCAACAGGAAGTAACTGGAACAGAACAAACCCATACTCCTAATATTTCCTTCTGTAAACTGTAATGGAATAATTGTAGACCTCTTCCCCTTTAACCCTTTATGTTTAAGTACTGCTGAAGTAATCTGGAATTTGGGCTCGTTATTTTGGTATTTCAAATGCCCCATCAATGCCGAGATTTAAAAGATTAGAAATAAATTGGTTAATGTTTTTGAAAAATGCAGAACAAAGGTTAAACTCAAGAGGCTTTTTGTTATCTGTACTACTCAAAAGCACAACCTACTTGTGATCAAAGCACCTTCAAGTAACAGCCCTTTCCTGCGATCATGCAGAATGAAAATCACTCTGTGACATGCACCTGTCTACAGAGGCAATCAAAAGCAAATGCACATTCATATTAAATACAAAGGCTTTGAAATTATGTCCTGAGAAGCTAGCAAATGAATGATTTATGTTTCTTCAAAAATTTCTCACTCTGCTATTTTAACAGAGATATTTACTCATCTCTTTTGAACAGCTTAAACAAGAACTGTGTGTTATATATGCAAATTGTAATTCAGCAGAAGACAAAAGGATCGCAAAGCTTTCTCAGTCACATTGAGAATACTTCTGCAAATTCTTTCATTTCGATGTGGAACAGTTATAATTATTTAGAGAACATATCAGCATTAAACATCATGACACTCTTTATAATGACTTTATCTCAATTTCCTGGTGAATTTTTGCACCCATCATGTTAAGAGGTAATACGCCAACATATATTGGGGTTTGTTTCTTGTGCTTCATGAAACGTAAAGTAATTTTCCCATTCATTGGATGTACTTATGCCAGTAGGGGCACAGAGATCCAAGTAAAATGCCATCTTTCTGGGGCTTCTTTGGCTTCCCTGCTGAAGTTTGGACAGACAAGGGAAATTCCCTGTGAATTTGACATCTTTGTGTTACATATTGGGTGTGCTTAGTCTTACAAAAATAGATGGAGTGTATGAGTATATCGCAGTTTCTCCTGCTTAATGTGGAAACAGTCCTACCAGAATACAATGTGTCTCCTTATTTGTGCTGTCACAAGATGTAGGTGATAGAAAGCACAGGGTTCACCACTGCTCCCAGCAATTAAATGTTTTGAATACTGATTGGAGGGGTTGTTATTTGAGACCAGCAAACTGCTAGGGTATGAAGAGAAGTCTCTAGAAACACTCCCAGAGTATAATACTGCACAAGCCCCATCATGAAAATAATAAGAAAAAGTCATCAAATGTCTTCCTGCTTTCACAGGTAACTGCTTGACTGCCATTTCACTCTGCTGTGAAAGGTCCGTGATCTCACAGCTAGCCCCTGTCTCTAAATGGAAAGAACCCCTAATAAAGGCTAAAGAGTTCATTATGTACATGCAGTTGACCACTGCACCGGATGTACAGTTGGGGGTAGGGCTGAGCATGCCACTGTGATAGTTCAGTCAACAGTAATTGGAAGGGGCAAGGGTGGAGGTGGTCGGGTCCTGGTGAATGGAGGATCCAAAAAACCTAGGTTATCATGTAAATGTTGAATGTTTACTGATAAAGACTGAAGTATTGGGTATATAATGTGCATTTAATAGAACAAACCTCTTCCTATTTAGGAATTACACTTCCACACATCACTGTTATTTTGAGTAGTAGAATAAAATTGACACATATTATGGTAAATATGCTAGGTAAATTGTTCAGTACAGCAATACAATAATTTATAGCAATTGTATTAAAAGATGCTTAATTTTCAATGCTAATTTCAATTTTTCAAGGGAAATCGAGGGAATTCCAAGCAATTGTTGCTTAGTCCAGGGAGGGAGAGGGAGGGAGGGAGGGAGGGAGGGAGAGAGAGAGAGAACGATATATAGAGGACAGGTGATCTCTTGTGTGATTCAGGCGCACAGTTCAGTAGTGCTGGTTTTCATGGTCATATTATAAGTACTACACCAAATGGTAGGATATAAATAATAACACAATAATGTTGTTCAAGGGAGTTAGATGCAATTCCTCTAGCTGAGGGGATAAGGTCTTGTTACCTTTGTACATACCGGTACACAGGAACCAGATATTGCAGTTTAAAGCAAAAGCTTAAGCAGAAAATTGATGTTTCCAGTTGGCAGCATGGCTCATTAGCATCAGAATAGGAGAAAGGCTGCTGTGGCCACATCATTGTGTTTCCTTGAGATATACAGAGAAAAGCTGGAGGAGATGGGAAAGAAATAAAAATAAGCACATCTATTCATATTAGCATCTGACTGCTCCCAGAATAGCATAAAGTGAGGGTGCCACACACCCTAAAAATTGAGAACTGTGGTCGACTAAAGCTGAAATCATTGAGCATCATAATCCCTACAAATATTACCACTCCAATATTTCACATTTCCCACTCTGCACTTGGTTGTAAGGCTCATGCCCAGAGGCAAATATCTTCACTGCACAAAGCTAGGGTAGGGTTTGGTTGGGAGTAAAGACCAAGACTGTCCAGTAAGGCCAGGCAAGAGTAAGCAATCAGAGAAAAGAAAAGAGCATTTGGAAGAAATGTGCCATTTGATCTCCTTCTCCTTGTTGTAATAACCTATCTGAATAAAAATTATCCTAGGTTTTATCATTCAGTGATGGCATCATTGTTTAACCTGCCACAGACTGCCCACAGAATTCATCTGTTTGCTGATTGTTAAGATTTCAGCACTCAAGGATTGGTACCTTGGTGTTGCTTTCTCTAGTGATTCTTTCTTGGGTGAGGGGGGGGGGTGCGATTTTCCAAAAATCACAAATGAAGCTGGCTTGCACAGCATAAAGCCAGCTACGTAAAGTCAGCTGTAAAGACACCTACGTTAGACTGTTGTTTATTGACCACAGCTCTGCCTTCAATACTATAATTCCAAGCAAACTCATCGCCAGACTCCGAGACCTGGGACTCAGCACCTCCCTCTGCAACTGGATCCTTGACTTTCTGACCAACAGACCGCAATCAGTGGGGATAGGCAGCAATGCCTCCAGCATGATTATTCTCAACACTAGTGCCCCACAAGGCTGCGTCCTCAGCCCTCTACTCTCTATATACTCATGACTGTGTGGGCAGATTCTGCTCTAACTCCATCTACAAGTTTGCAGGTGATACCACCGTAGTGGGCCATATCTCAAATAACGATAAATCGGAGTACAGGAAGGAGATAGAGAGCTTAGTGACATGGTGTCATGACAACAACCTTTCCCTCAATGTCAGCAAAACAAAAGAGCTGGTCATTGACTTCAGGAAAGGGGGCGGTGTACATGCACCTGTCTACATCAATGGTGCTGAGGTCAAGAGGGTTGAGAGCTCAAGTTCCTTGGAGTGAACATCACCAATAGCCTGTCCTGGTTCAAACAATGTAGATGCCAAGAAAGCTCACCAGCACCTCTACTTCCTCAGGGGGCTAAAGAAATTTGGCATGTCCCCTTTGAAATTCACTAACTTTTGTCGATGCACCATAGAAAGCATCCTATCTGGATGCATCACGACTTGGTACGGCAACTGCTCTGCCCAGTATCCCAAGAATCTGCAAAGAGTTTTGGACATGGCCCAGCACATCATGGAAACCAGCCTCCCCTCCATGGACTCTGTCTATACCTCTCGCTGCCTTGGTGAAGCAGCCAGCATAATCAAACACCCCACCCACCTGGATCATTCTCTCTTCTCCCCTCACCCATCAGGCAGAAGATACAGGAGCCTGGGGGCACACACCACCAGGCTCAAGGACAACTTCTATCCCACTGTGATAAGACTATTGGAACGGTTTCCTTATACGATGAGATGGACTCTTGACCTTACAATCAACTTTGTTATGACCTACTTGCAATGCACTTCCCTGTAGCTGTGACACTTTACTCTGTATTCTGCTATTGTTTTTACCCTGTACTACCTCATTGCACTGTGTAATGAACTGATCTGTATGAACAATATGCAAGATAAGTTTTTCACTGTACCTCAGTACGAGTGACAATAATAAACCAATATCAATACCAGCTGTGAAGCTTTAGAATAGGGGCAAGTGTGGGCGTGTAGTATGGCTGCAGCAGGTGCTGGCAGATATTCTGAGGCTAAATTCATCACAGCAGAATACTTGATATAAAAATGGAGAGACATGCAGTGGATGCTACACTGCAGGCTCTCCTGGAGAGGTTGGAGAGATGTAGTGTATCTGGAAGGGGCAGGAAGCCCACCAGGTCACGTGCTGAAAAGGCAGTGCTAGGAAACAACTGTGGAAGTGAAAGCCAGAAATCAAGCTCGAAGGACCAGAATGCAGGTTCATTGTCCAAACTTTGGCAAACTTGTATATTCATACACATTCAAATTAGGAGCCGGAGTAGGCCACTTAAGTTTGCTCTTCCATTTAAAAATTCACAGATGATCGATAACAACCTTAACTGCATATTGGAGACACAAGAGACTGCAGATGCTGGAATCCGGAGCAACATAAAAATCACTGGAGGAACTCAGCAGGTCAGGCAGCATCTATGGAGGAAAATGGACAGTTCACATTTTGGGTCGAGGTCCTTCATCCAGACTCCAGATGAAGGTTCTCGATGTGAAACATCAACTGTCTATTTCTCTCCACTAATGTGCCAGACCCATTGAGTTCCTTCAGAACTTTTTGGGTTAATTAATTGCATATTCTCATCTACTGATGGTAACATTTTACCCTCTTGCTTATCAAGTTTCTATCTACCTTTGTCTTAACAATATTCAAAGACTCTGATTCCACTGTTTTTTGAGAAAGAGTTCCAAACACATGATATTCTGAGAGAAAAAGTCTTAGAGTAATATTGTGACTCAGCTGATAGAGCTACTGCCTCACAGCTCCAGCAATCTGTCAATACTGACCTCCAGTATTATCTGTGTGTGCTCTCCCAGTAACCACATGAGTTTCCATCAGGTGCTCCAGTTTCCTCCCACATGCCAAGCACATGAGGTTTGATACATTAATTGGCTATTATAAATTGCCCCTGGTCTAATTGATGGGTACTTAGGGAGAATGGGTCTCAGGGGAAAGTAGTGGGGGAAAGGGATTTCTCTGTGAGTTGGCATAGGCTCAATAGGCTGAATAGCCTCCTACAATGTCATATGGAAGTAAGTGGGTGACTTCTTATTTTTAAGAAATGACTTCTAGTTCTAGATTCTTCTACAAGAGTAAACATATTCTCATGTCCACCTTGTCAAGACCCCTCAGGATATTATAAGGTTCAATCAAATCCTCTATCACTCTTCTCAATTCCAGTAGATACAAACCTAGTCTATCCAACCAATTTCTCACAAGACAAATCATCCATTCCAGGTAGCAATCTAACAAGCCTTCTCTGAACTAGTTCCAATGTGTTCATATTCTTCCTTAAATAAGGAGACCAATATTGTACACAGTACTTCAGATGTGATCCATGTAACTGAAGCAAAATCTCCCTATGTTTGTGTTCATTTCCCCTCACAATAAACAATAACTTTCTGCTAGCTTTCCCAATTACTTGCTGTACCTGTACATTAGCTTTTGTGAATCATGGTCAGTGTCAAGGTCAGTGAATGTATTTTCAAATGCTGTATCTCACCACTTATATTTAATGATATTACCATCACCAGATCCCCCATCACCAACATCCTGGGGCTCACCATTGACCAGAAATTTCACTGGACCACCCACATAAATACTATAGCTACAAAAGCAAGTCAGTGGCAAGTGACTCACCTGATACCACAAAGCCTTTCCACCAACTACAAGACATAAGTCATGACCATGATGGAGCACTCTCCACTTGACTGAATGAGTGCAGCTTCAGTAACACTCAAGAAGCTTAATACTATCCAGGACAAAGCGACCATTGTAAATATTCATTTCTTCCATCATCATTGTGTAGTGGCTGAAGGGTGGACTATCTACAAAATGCACTGTAATTATCTGCCTTGGCTACTCTCACAGAAGATCCCAAACCCTCTTGCATGAAGAAGAGCAAGGGCAGCAGACACATAGGAACACTGCCACCTACAGCTTCCACTCCAACTCACATCCCATCCCGATTTGGGAGTGTACCACCCATCCTTCACTGTTGTTGGGTCCAAGTTCCCAAAACTTCTTACTCAACAGTACTGACCAGAGTGACAAGAATGGTTTAAGAAGGCAGCCCACTCTCAACCTTCACCCCCACAAGAGTAATTACGGATGAGTAATAAATTCTGGGCTTGCCAGCAATGCCTCGATCCTGAAAAAAAGTTTAAAAAATAATTGCATTGTAGCCTTACGCACAGCCCTTCACACAGATACCAACAACTCCATCAAGCAATCTGTGCACCATCTGACCATCTCATCATTAAACCACAAGCCCACATCTCACAACCTGCACACAGTGACAACTGCTCAACCACCAATACGTTTCCTTCACTTGTAGGACAAGGTGGTATCTGACTAGCGTCAGTAATACCAAATTGGCAGGAATAGGCACATCTCTTCCATGGAGGAGATAGTGCTTGCTGTAATTGAAGTGGCCAAATAGCAAGCCTGAAATCTTTGGAGGTGATGGTATTTTCCTCCTTTTCACATCTCACTTCTCCCCTCGTACATTCTCTTTTGATTTACAAGCTCACACCTCTTACTTGTCATCAAGAATAGTAACCTATTTAAATAATCGTAGCACAGCAAGAGAAGATGAAGTTAAATACGCACTGTGACTTGGTTCAACATTTTTAGCCACCAGCTCTGAGAGAAGTACTGTGGACCGTGGAGATAAACTTAGGATAAAAGTGGGATCTGCATCTGGTGAGACATCAAGTACAAATGAGCTACGGCCCGTTAGAATAAAGGAAGTGGTCCTGTTTATTGGCAGCAGGGGACTCAGATGAGAATTTTAATGGGGCAGCTGACGGAAGAAGCTGATGGACAAGCATGCTAAAACGTTTGGTGCATTGGGATCCTTTCCAGAAAATCTGAGTGCAGCATCAAGAGGCATACTAACATTGCACAGGGCTTTGTGCAGAGCCTGAAGCCCACCTTTTCCAAACACGTGTGCAGACATACCATCAGCGCTGCTCAGAATCAACCTACGAGGCCTTCCACAGCCACCTTCAATGCAAATCAGTGGTCTTCTCCCAGTCATCCTGCACCTATGGAAAGGGGGTAAACTGGTTAGGGCCAGGAAGCTAGGCATGCAGAAGGAAGCACTGAGGGATTGCACAAGGGTGACTCATTGACATTAGTATGATATTTGCTCTGATTTACAATTATGCTTTGGAATCTTGACTTTGTGTTGGGAATCTGGTCAAGTATTCACTGTGTCCAGTTCTGGTAACCTCATTATAGGAAGGATGTGGAAGCCTTGGAGAGGGTGCAGAGGAGATTTACCAAGATGCTGCCTGGATTGGAGAGCATGTCTTATGAGGATAAGTTGAGCGAGCTAGGGCTTTTCTCTTTGGAGAGAAGGAGGATGAGAGGTGACTTGATAGAGGTGTACAAGATGATGAGGCATAGATCAAGTGGACAGTCAGAGACTTTTTCCCAGTGGGACAATGGCTATCACGGGGGGACATAATTGGAGGAAGGTATAAGGGGGATGTCAGGGGTAAGTTTTTTTTACACTGAGAGTGGTGGGTGCGTGGAACGCACTGCCTGCAGAGGTTGTGGGAGCAGATACATTGGGGACATTTAGCCACATGAATGAGAGAAAAATAGGGGGCTATGTGGGAGGGAATGGTTAGATAGATCTTAGAGCAGGATAAAATGTCAGCAAAACATTGTGGGCCAAAGGGCCTGTACTGTGCTGTAGTGTTCTATGTTCTAATGGTTAATCTTAGTAGGAAGCTGAAAAGGGAACTTGTTGAATAAAGAATTGGATTGTGTTTGTTGGTAACACACTCTTAAATTTGACAGACACCACCTGTCCTTTGGAGGAAGGGAAGGGAAGAGGTTACTTGATGAGGGCTGTGCCCTCAAAATGTTAAGATGCTGCAGCATACCACAGACCACATTGAACCTTGAGACTCATTCTCGAGTACAGCATGGCTCCTCCAGAGTGGTCCAGGCAGCATAATCAATACTTGAGGATATCACAGGTTTGTTGTTTTAGAATGTAAGAAGTAGCACAGTATTGTTACCTGCATATTGCCCTTGCCAATTGGAGTCAACGGTCATATGGTTAGCAGATGGCTCTTTCACCCAATAGCCATCCTTTAATTTGTCGTGGAGGCTCAAGTACAGATAGCATAGTGAACTGCAGCAGAACTAAAGCATTGGCTTACCATCAAACAGGGTATTCACCTCCTTGATGTAATGGGGGTGCAAAATCCTTTTCGGTGTGGGTTATCTCCAAATTCACATTTGGTGTCCACAATGAGACCCAAATGCACTGCATCACATGGAAGAACAAAATCATGGTGAAGGTGCACATTTGTTTTGACTATTGCTCTCTGGCAAGAGACAATGAGATGAATTCAGCTCTCTGTGACCTCCCTGATGTCACATTGCATAGCAAAGTGAGATATCTCCAGCCTCATCCTAGAGTGAGTCCAAATACAGAAGATGATGGACACAGTGCTCTTAACCAGTCACTGGGAAAGCAGCCATTGCATGGCTCTAGAGCTGAGGGTGCAGCTGGAGCCTGTATCAAGTCTTAGTGAGAACCCCTTAATGAATCACAGATATCTCACATGTTCTTCCTTATTGAGTGCAGGTAGGGGAATTACTCCCTAAATATCCCTAAAGAATGGCTGCTGATGAGATCCCTTCTCTACCCTACTCCTCCCCTAATATCCCATACCCCCCGCCCCCCCCCCCCCCGTCCCCTCTTTTAACTATCACATCCTGTTTAATATGCCCTCTGCTCATTCACCCTGTCATGGTGCATTTTGAAAGATAAAACTACTAAAGATCTTGTATCTGGGAGCAACACTTAATGCAGAAGTCCTCAAGCAACACAAACTTAGTTATCTCCTGGCAAACCACGCCACATAGACTTGTGCAACTCCTGATTTGAGCAGCTGGGATGAGAAGATGGTCAGCCATTTCTGTCAGTGAATGCTTGGTCTTCCTTGTCTTGAATTCATGTTGTGAACTGCGTCATTGTTCTTCAATTTGCTGGTGGGTTGTGTGATCAGCATTGCCTGCTGATCATGCACAGTATTTCTGCAATATTTGCAGTGGTGCACACACCAGTGCCCTTCCTATGACGTAGCTGGTGTGACTGACCATATAAACGTGCATGAATGTAAATAATTTACCGTAGCAATCAAACAAGAGTTGCAATGCTACCACATTCTGAATCCTGAGAAGTTATATTATCGATGCAGAAAAGAGGAGTGGTTATTCAGATTGAAAACTGATGGTAGAGTGAGCAAAAATACCTTCCTCCATTTTAATGGTGTCCCTTTTAATCTTTTTAACTTGGTCTAATACAACTTCCCTCAATAGCTTTGTTACCTCAGGAGTTACTTTACTGTGTCCAGAGTTTTCAGCATGACAGCTCCATCCTTGCCTTGTGAAGCCTTTCCTTTATAGATAAGGTTTGCTCTGACATTGGATATCAACATATTATAAACAGCTGGATTTTTCTGATCATAATTTCCTCTTTCCTTCTACCAAAATATGAAGCTAATGCTCCCCAAAATGTGGTTCAATTATTTTGAATTTTTAAAGGCTTCTTGTTTTACTGGCTGAAAATGATGTCAATGAAGCTAGATTTTCATCCCCAGTTATAAAACTGTTTAATTTGTATGAATCCATCTAATGTTACATTGAATGGCTTCACTTATCTTTAGCAGTTAATTTACATGCTGAGAAGTGCTAAATTGTCCACTATAATTTGGACAGCAAATGCAAGTAATTACAAAATGTTTATTACCCAAGTAGCATTATGGGTGCATGCAAGATTATTATGCCATTAATTGATTCATGCAATTGTCTTCAAGGTAAAATGATACTGAGAGACAGTATTTGTACACTCACTGAAGACATCACAAAAGGGTCACTGTTGGAGAGAAAGATGTCCTAAAGAAGGTTCTACAAGATAGAGGTGACTTCACTTTCTTCCATCTTCAGTAGTGAATTTTGGATTTTATGCACAATAACAACAATTTGTATTTATGTAACATCTTTAACAGACTAAATATTCCATGGTGCGTCACAAGGATATTATAAAATGAAAGTTAATACTGAGTAAAATATGGAGATTTAGGACAGTGATGGTTTTAATGGGGAGTATGAGAGGCAGAGACGAAGAAGAAAGGAGTCAAGCTAATGATGAGGATATGAGAATATCACCAATAAATTCAGTTGATGTTTAAAGTGATAATTTTACATATTTTGGGAAGGCAAGTATGCCTTATCAGCTGAATGCAGGGCTGCTAATTATGGAGTAAAGAAAATCACAGACACACCTTGAGGATAGGATTGGAGGAGCATAGAGACCTCGGAGGGTTTTAGGTCTGGACAAGGTTTCAGATGTAGGTAAAGAGCACGTGGAGGGATTTGAAAACTACGATGAGAACTTTAAACTCAAAGCAGCTTCATTCTTGTATACATGTTCCAATAAAATTGTAGTTCCTTTCCGTGGGAGCAGGAACACTACTGGAAACATATCGTGCATACCAAATAAAACCTTTTTCATAAAGATGATGAAGATTTCCATTGTTGTAAGAAAGGTTGGTGGAAGTGTAAACTAATGATGAGATCTGTTTTTATTTAAACCTAGCATATTTTATAAATTGGCTGTGTGGTCTTACTTAATGTGCCTGGTGATAATTATTTAAGAAATACAACACTGGAACAGGCAATTCAGCCCAACCAGTCTATGACGATGTTTTTGCTTCATTCAAGCATCCTCCCATATTTCCTCATGTAAATCTATCAGAGTAGCCCTTTATTCCTTTTTTTCCTCATATCCTTGTCCAGCCTCTCCTTAAATGTATCAATACCATTTGTTTCAACTACTCCCTGTGGTAATGAGTTCCACATTTTCCCCACACTTCAGGTTTCTTCTGAATTCCCGATTGGGTTCCTTGGTGGCTATCTTAAACTGATGGCCTCTAGTTGTGCTCTTCCCATGGAAAGTATTTTCTCTTTTACCCTTCTTTAAAATTACAAAGAATTTTGATATACCTTGAGGTGACTCCTCAACTTTCCTTTGTCAAGGGAAAAGAGACCTCATTTGTTTATCCTTTCCTGATATATATGTCCTCAAATTTCTGGTATTGTCAGTCTTTTCTATATCTTCACTGCCTCAATATCCTTTTTATAATATGATGACCAGAACTGTAGGAAGTACTCTAGAGTGTGGTGTATGACTTTGCTAACTAATGGCACAACTTTTTGTGATTGGTGCATTTGCATTCCAAGATCCCTCTGTTCCTCTTCCCCACCATGAGTCACCTTCCAAGTAATGTGAATTCCCAATTCTTCATACCAAAAAGCACTACCTCACATTTACCTATGCTGAACTTAGTTTGCCAATGATTTACTCATTTTGCATGCTTAATAATGGTCCCAGTAGTGGTCCCAGCATTGGTATATTTGGAACACCACTACCTTCCTCTGTGGAAGCTACAGCAAGGCAAGAGTTAAAGGACAAATGTTTACAGCCAGAGTGCAGCCAACCATGGCGAGAAAGGTCCTTGAGAGCATAGTTCCCCTTTGCACAGCATGGGACCCGAGGCCATCGGGCATTCCAAGACAAGAAAAGGATGCAAATGAAGAATGCCAGGCACACACTAACTATTGGACAATTGCTTTACTAACTCTAAGGTATTATTGGCCTTTAACTCATAGTTTCTATTGGTTACAAACATCTTTATTAATGGAACGTGATTGGTATTTTTTGCATGTAAATGAAGGATTCCAAGGTGACCAAAAGATTCAATTGGTCTATATCTGCTTAAAAGGTCAATTCGCTGTTGAAACTTTAGAATAGTTTGGTGATGGGGCCAACTGTTCTCCTTGTGCACAGGTAAAATAAAGTGTGATTGAGAAACGAGTGCAAGTTGTCAAGAGTCCAGTTAATTGGCGACGTCGCCTCCACTGTCAATCTTTTACTTCCAGTCTTTGCTTTATGTCCTGCATTCAGCTAGCAATCCATTCTGGTACTTGTCCCCTAATTCTGCATTCTCTGACACTCACTGACTATTCTGGTGTACCTAATCAAAAACAAATTGAAAAACTAGATAAACTACATCCAATACACTACCATTTTTACTCTCTTCATAACTTCCTCCAAAAAACCTGTAAGTTTGGTCAGGCAAGATCATCTCCTTTGAAATCTATATTGACTTTCTTTACTATACCTTCCATCTCTAGATTTCTTCTATTCTCTCATTCAGTAGGGATCCCATTATCCATCCCACCAGTGATGCTGGAAAAATAAATTGACTAGTCTATAATTCCCTGGCAACGTTGTATCCATCTACTTAATAATCGGTATGTTATTGGCTTTCTCCAGTGTTCTGGCACTGCAGCTGTTTCTAGTAAATAATTAAGTATGTATTATATTCTCTCTGCTATCTTCTCCCTAGATTATTTTACAATACAATCCATCTGGACCAGAGGTTTTGTCATCTTTGCGTTGTCCATTGCATCTGTGCATCCATGTACTTGTGCATATGACAGTAAACTTGATTTTGACTTTGAATTTTTGATATTTTCGCTTTTTCCATTGCAAATGCACTTCTTTCATTAATCATCTCATCATCTAATCAATCAAATCTTTTCAGCCACAGTCCCTTTCTTTTCATTCTCAGCAATATGAAAGTCCACCATCCATTAACCATTCCTAATTGTCTTGAGAAAACAGTGGTGCACCACTCCAAAGGTCAGCTATGAATCAAACAGGAGATTGGAGTCCTTTAGTTCTACTTTCACTACAACTCTCTGCGTCAGAGAGAATTTCTCTTCTCTTTAGCATTTGCTCATGAAATGTAGAATATAATCATAATAAATTATCTCAGTACATCAATGAAATTTGTAATGAATAGTTCTGTTTTCTGTATTGCAAATATACAACAAATAATCTGCAAATATACAAACAGTGATTCTACTTCATTCCAATCCATAAATGCAGGTAATTCTCAAATGTGTCAGAAGCCAAGAGTTAATGAGGCACACATGTGTAACAATCAACACAATGATTCACTGTGGATTTAGTGTCATTGCCAGGTTAGGTAAACATATTGAATAATAATCAGCTGAACAGGACCCTCTTAGGAAGCTAATTTATTCAGTCATGACAAAACCTCCTTTATCTGAACAGATAGCAATATAGGCTTCAGCTACTTCTTTCAAGTTTACAGTAATCCAGAGAACAGACATACATTTGAAATCAGTAGCATAATGAACAATAGAAGGAAGTTATTTGCCAAGGTCACAAACTTAGAGCAACCTTAAATGGTCCTGTCTCTTGAGGTGGTTGGGCAAATTCTTTGGAGCGTCGGAGCCTGAGGGGGTGCCCTGATCTAAGTTTATAAAATTATGAGAGGCATAGACAGGGTAGTCAGCGTCTTTTTCCCAGGATGGAAATGTACAAATACTGGGGGTCATAGATTTAAGATGAGAGGGTGAGAGTCTAAAGGAGATGTGAAAGCAGATATGACAGCAATGTTTCAGAGACATTTAGTCAGACACATAAATTAGGCATGGAATTGTGGAATATAGACCATGCGCAGGCAGACGTGCAGTTTAAATTGGCATCATGGTCGACGCAGGCATTGTGGGCCGAAGGGGCTGTTCCTGAGCTGTACTGTTTTATGTTCCATGTTTTGGAAAAGCTAAGAATTATCAGGATGCAGAGGACAGAACAGAGAAGTCTCAAATTCAAGAGGTAGTTCTGATAATGACTCAGAAGACGAGACTAGGTAACTTCCACGTTCAGCAATGTCAATGAGTAGGACTACTGACGGAATTCATAGGAATTACATGTTCAGACTAGATTGCTGTGGATACCATAGACAAGCTAAGTCATTTAGTGCAATAAAATGGATTGTTATGAAACAGCAGAACAGGACAGAACTAAAATGGCTGGATATGGATGAAGCAAGGATGAGGATTCCATTGTGATCAGAACATAGTGGGTTATTTCAGATTTATGCACAGGTATTACTTTTAACAATGAAATATAATCTTTTTTGCATAATTCTTTACTTTTGTGTCATACAGGAAAATTTACACCCAACTGTTACAATAAATTATATGTTGTTGCACTTTGGAATTTGCCAACTTGAATCCATAGGTCAACTAATATTCTGCAAGGATCCCTTCAAAGCATGACATGGAATAACCCTAAGCATGAAACATGAAATGCATAACAGCTTATTCTGGAAGAAGGTGTGTGAAAGAGACTTTGGAATGTCTGAATTCTCCCTCTAAGTTGAAAGAGGAGAGAGAACATTATGTACATTTAACCAGTTCTTGAAAATGTATTGCATTAAAGATGAAATTGCTTTGTGCTAATTGATGTTAAGTGGTAATCCAGGTATCTTTTCTTTCTTTTTGGAGAACAGGCTACATTAATTCTGTTCTGTATATGCTGCATTAACTTCCATCTTCATTAAATTGGGATTGCAATCTTCTATTTACAGGTACATGTATTTACTGAAATCGTGGATTGGGTTTCAAAGGCTTTCAGATTCTCAGTGGTAATGTTTTATGCACTCTTATCCATTTTCCAGTCTACTGCAACCAATCTCTCATGCACCGTTGTACCAGTTTCATTTCCAACAACAGTGCCCCTGATTATTATAGAATCATAGAACCATGCAGCATGGAAACAGGCCATTCGGCCCAATTCATCCATGCCAACCTGTGGGTGCCCTTCTGTTTTAATCCTAGCTCCTGTAATTATCTCCAGTATAATTTTGCTTTTCAGCTGTCCAATCTGATGTTTAAGGTTTTGAGTGCACCTGTTTTGTTTTAAGGCTAGATCATATAAACTGCAACTTGTAAATCTTTAATATGTGTGATTAATTAAACAAACAAACACAATCTGGAACAAATAGCTATCTTCTTCACAGCCATGCCCAAGATACTGAGAAGGATCAGAACTATACACAATCTTAATGAATAGTTCCTGGACAGCATAGCTTCTCTGTTAAGAATTGCTCAGGTTTCATGATTCCTTAATGTTCTTTGTATACAATTATTTTCTATGAGTACCAGTGGAATGATAATGTGATTAGCTCATAGAATGAGTTCTGTTGTATTAGGTGCAAAGATAAATTTATTGCAAACATCTGTGCAAACCTTGCAGAGTTTGACATCAAAAGAGCATGTATTTTCTTAGACCTGTTTCAATTTCTTTGACTGAATTGTTATTGTATACAGAGATAGATTCTGATTTCACTTAGTGTCATTGTTTTAGACACTGCATTCAATCTCACAAAACTAATATGCTGTTCTGTGACCTTTTCTCTGTGACTAATTGAATCAAGTATAAATATTGCATATGAGATCTCTATAATCCATAGAGTTGATGCTGTGTGGAAACTTAAAACAGTGTCACAGTTCCCTGAGATTACATAGAATGTCGTGAGAACATTCAAGGATTTGAATGTTATTTGCTATGGAAATATCCCCAGAACTGTTAAAGATATCAAACTCTTGTAGGGAAATATCGTGGCATTTCTTCACTGAGTTAGAGAAGGACAACCATAAAGGCTGCTGAAGGTTTGTTCACTTATCACATTGACTGTATCAACTAGTACATTTGTTCATGAGCTGCAAATATTCACTTCTACCTGTGATTCAGTGCTCTAATGAGTGTAGTGGATAACAAATATACACTCAGGATTTCCAGCATTGTTGTTGACCTCTGCAATAGCTTCAATACTTGCAACATTGCCTGATGAGTTTTGATGCATTGTGTTTGCTAACTCTCGTGAATGGTTGAGTTTCCCACAGGACCTTTGTAGGACATTTTGCTTTGTGATGGTGGCTGCCACCACGATTAAAGCTGGTGTTTGACCTTAACCAATCTTGATGTTGACTAGATTTCTCCTCTGTTAATCGTTCTGAGTGAAACATTCTGCTCTGGTCTTTTTCCTTCTGATTCTGCTCACGGTAGTATCGTGTGGTCTTTCAAATACCACTGCTGTATTCTCTGAGGGTGGCAATAACCTTGCTAACTGAAGCAGCTCAATGTAATATCCTTCACAAAGGTTTTCCATCCAATCTATCAATATCACATAGTAATCTCTGTGTCTTCCTTATAGCGTGCTTTCCACCTATCTTTGTATCATGAGCAAGCTTGGTTACCCAATCACTTCATTAAGTCACTAATGTACATTGTAATTAGTTGAAGCTCCAACAGGGTAGATGAAAAAATGTGTAGTTGGATCTGGGTTACTTATACATGAAACACAGGAAGTTAACAAGTGGGCACAGCAAATAATTAGGAAGGCAAATGGAATGTTGGCCTTAATTGCAAGAGGGGTTGATTATACTAGCACACTGTCTTGCCCTAACTATACAGAATGGTGAGACTGCCTCTGGAACACTGCACAGAGATTTGGTTACCTTACTTAAGGAGGGCTAAACTTTCTTGGAGACAGTTCAGAGAAGGTTCACTAGGTTGAGATAGGTCAATCTTACTTAATCTCGTCTCATGGGAAAACCTGTCATCCTAGGAATCAATCAAATGAATCTACTCTCTATTGGAGGTCAAAACTGTGCACAGTATTCCAAATGAGGTCTCACCAAATCTCTGTACACTTTTAATATTATTTTCTTACATTGTACACCAGCCCCTTGCAATCAAGATACATTTGCTTTCCTAATTTCATAGTCTACCAACATGTTTACTTTCTGCATCTCCAGAACCACACATCAAAGCCCATTTAAATACCATCATTTACTGGTTTCTCACCTCTTTAAAAATAGTTTTTTTCTCAGTTCTTCTTCCCAATATTGAGAACCTTACATTGTTCCATGTGGTAGTCCATCTTGTCCACTTCCTTAATACATCTATCTTCCCTTATAGATGCTTTGTGTGCTATGACAGCCCCTTTCCAACCTAACATTTTAAGATACATAACCTTGCTGAAGGGTGATTTCTTGCAAGGCAATTCTCAAAAAAATTTGTGGAAATGTCCCCACATTTAATGGATTTTTATAATCCAAGCAGTCGTCTCTTGCTAGTGTTCCAATCCTTGCAAGTCCTGAGACAACAGATATCTCTATAGTAAATGGATAGAGGAATGCAGGTAATTTTATCACTAAGAATATCAATGTAAGAATTAAGAAGATTTTTATCAGAGTTGTTGTCTTTAACTCAAAAGTAATTTGTACAGATTCCCAACCATTTTGAATGTCCTTCCCAAAGTCAAATATTGTTTGCAACATAGGTTTGTGTAATGCTTCACCGCACCAGAGACCATGTGATTCCACTTCCATAAGGAAGAACATGACGCAGAACATACAGGAATAATTAAGAAGCATTACATCTCACACACAACACCAGCAAGACCAAGGAATTGAATGTGGACTTCAGGAAGGGAAGTCGGTAGAACACATACCAGTCGTCATCGAGGGGTCAGTGGTGGAAAGGGTGAGCAGCTTCAAGATCCTGGGCATCAACATCTCAGAGGATCTATCCTGGGCTCAACACATTGATGCAATCATGAAGAAGGCACACATGTGGCTCTACTTTGTTAGGAGTTTGAGGATATTCAGTATGTCACCAAAGACTCTTACAAATTTCTATAGATGTACAGTGGAGACCATTCTGACTGGTTGCACCACAGCCTGGTATGGAGGCTCCAATGCACAGGATCACAAGAGGCTGCAGAGGACTATAGACTCAGCCAACTCCATCACAGGCACACCCTCCCCTTCATTGAAGACATCTTCAAGAGGCAGTTCCTCAAGAAGGCGGCATCTATCACTAAGGACCCTCACCATCTGGGACATGCCCTCTTCTCGTTACTACCATCAGGGAGGTGGTACAGGAGCCTGAAGACTCACACTCAATGATTCAGGAACAGCTTCTTCTCCTCAGGCATCAGATTTCTGAATGGACCATGAAGCCATGAACGCTACCTCGTTATTCCTTTTCTTCGCATTATTTATTTATTTTTGTAATTTATGGTAATTTTATGTCCTGCATTGTACTGCTGTCGCAAAACAACAAATTTCGTGTCATATAAGTCAGTGATAATAAATCTGATTCTAATTCACACCCTTAAAATATTTAGAATTGTGCACTGCTTTGAACCGTAGAGCAGTGCTCTGTTCTTACTGGGGCACAGTTCAATTTTGCTCAATGCACATGGGTCAAATGTTCTGTGAGTGTAAATTATTGTAAATCTCAGGATGGCATCACGTATTTCCAACTAATTTCTTCTACATGGCTGTTGTGACAATTTGATTTCTTTCACAATTCTTAAAATGCTACTAACCACTTTCTGGGCAAAATCAGGTTGTTGGTGTTATTCTACAAGCAGAGCTAAAAGCTGGAATTCTGTTTAACTCCTGAAATAACACCCCATTTGTACACTCTAACTTCCTTACTCTGCACTAAAACATTGGGTGATAGGATTTGATCTCTAATAATGCAGGCACAGACACAGTATTCTAGGGAATTGGCTGGCTTCTAATCTCCAATTAGCCTGACTGCTTCTAGTTGGTTAGAGACTCACTGTCTGTCTCTTTAGTTACAAATAATGAATGTGCACATATTCAGCATTTTCACTTATAGTTTCTTGATTTGGAAAAGTATTATACTTTCTCCCTTTCTGAAATATAAATTGCTTTTATTTCTTGCTAGTTCTGGTAAATTTGCATGTATTAGTGACTAGAAATTGAATTCCACCAATTTTGAAGCACTAAAATATGGTTATGTTTAGCATTAATGCCAACTTGGGCTCCCAGCAAAAATGGCAAAATTGAAGCAATGTTAAGATGGACACTGTGATGTATGAGGGAGCATGACACTTCCAGGACACTTGTTCCAGAAGGTAGTCACACCCTTTATGTTAAGTATTGTAGACTGGGTCAGTGCACAAGGGCAGAAAACTGTGGCCATGAGTGAGCCAGGTAGAGAGGTCCAGAAGATAGCACAGGAGGAGCAACAACCCTTACGCTTGTCCAACAGGTATAAAATTCCAGCAGGTTGTGTGAATGAGAGAAGAGGCATTGGGGAGGATGATCAAAATCACCATAGATTTTTGGTATGGGGTTTAAATAGGCAGGGAGTGAAATGAAATGTAGTAGTGATAGGGCACAGTATAGTTAGGCAGGTACATAAGAGTTCTCTGCAGTTCTGAAAGATGTATTGCCTGCTTGATGCTAGGGTTAAGTACATCTCCTGAGGGCTGGAGAGGAACTGAAGGGTGGAAGCGTAAAGATCCAAATGTGAACCAACCACATAGACAGGACTAAGATGGAGGTGAAGGAGTCTGAGCAGGTAGGGACCCAATTAAACAGCAGTAACACAAAGGGAATAACCTCTAGATTACTGCCTGAGTTATGTGCAAATTGACATTGACCATCAAATCAGAGAGTTAAACAAGTGGCTCAAAGATTGGTACTGGAGAAATGGATTCTAATCATGGTGTACTAGCAGATCATTGGGAAAGAATGGAACTGTTCTGCTGGAACAGGCTTCACTTGAATCAGGCTGGGACAAGTGTCCAAACCAAATGAGTATCTAGGGCAATAGATATGGTTATAAATTAAATGATGGGCCAGGGGTGGTGGGGTTAGGGGGACAGTATTCTAGTCAGAGGAAATTTAGAAAGTTAAATAGAAAAGATAAGGCAATAATGTAGGGTGGTGAAATGGGATAATGACAATTAGAGTGTGTCAGTGAGGATGAGAGCATATTAACATAAGAGTATATCTCCAATTAGAATCAGAGCAGGGAAAAATGGTAAAACCGTAAATCTGAAGGCTCTTTGTCTAAATAGAAGGAGCATTCGTAACAGGATATATATTTTGTATAAATAAAATAAATGAGCAAATAGTCATTATAGAGACATGATTGCACATGATTAATATTTCAAAATAATTAACTAATAGATGAGGTAGGCAAAATGGTAAAGGAGGAATGGCTCTAATAATAAAGAACGGGATAAAGGCAGTTGGAAGTAAGGATCTTAGCTCAAAAGATCAAGTAGAATCATTTTGGGTGAAGCTAAGAAACAGCAAGAGGCAGAAAATATTGTTGGGAGTTGTCTATGTGCCCAAAACAGTAGCAGTAATGCAGGGTATAGCAATCAGAAAATTGGTGGTGCATTTGGCAAGAGTAATATGTGGTTAGTGTAACGCTATTACAGTGCCAGCGACCCAGGTTCAATTCCGGCCGCTGTCTGTAAGGAGTTGGTAAATTCTCCCCTTGTCTACGTGGGTTTCCTCTGGGTGCTCTGGTTTCCTCCCACATTCCAAAAGACGTACGGGTTAGGAAGCTGTGGGCATGCTATGTTGGCGCTGGAAGAGTGATGACACTTGTGGGCTCAGTAACGCAAAAAGACGCATTTCACTGTGTGTTTCGATGTACATGTGACTAATAAATATAAATTTTAAAAAACTACGGGTAACTGCAAAGTGACCGGCAAACCAAATAATGCGTAAGAATGTGAAAGGTAAATTCATGAAGTGTATTCAACCTGGTTTTCTAGATCAGCTTGTTGAGAAGTCACTGAAAATCAAAAATAATGCAGATGCTGGAAATCTAGACATATTGATCTAGAAAATCAAATTTCAATCAACTCTTGACTCACTCTTTGAAACTTCTGCAAAACAAGTAAGCCAGTTCAATCTTTCCTCATGAGGTAACCTACCCATTCCGGGTATTAGGCCAGCAAATATTCTCTGAACTGCTTCCAATGCAATAACAACCTTCCTAAAGTAAGGAGACTATTACTGTTCACAGTACTCTAGATGTGGTCTCACCAATGCCGTTTTTAACTAAAGCATAACTTCCCACTTATTTATTCAATTCCCTTTCAATAAATTACAACATTCTTTTAGCTTTCCTAATTACTTACTGTACCTGCATGTCAGTCTTTTGAGAATCACGCACTGGAACACGAAAATCCTTCTGCATGTCAGAGCTTTGCAATCTCTTCCACTCAGTTAATATGCCTTTCCTTTATTTTTCCTGCACACTTTCCCACATTATACTCCATTTGCCAGATCCTTGCCCACTATCTTAATCTATCCATGTCCTGTTGTAGCCTTCTTATGTCTTCTTCACAACTTACTTTCCTACCTGTCTTTGTGTCAAGAGCAAATTTAGCAACCATAACTGAGGTGCCTTCAACCAAGTCTTCTATATAAATTGCAACAAACAGCTAGTATAATAATATAAATACATAATAAAAACATTAGAGATATAAACAGGAATAGGTCATTACCCCTTGTGTCTGCTCTGCCATTCAATAATGTCTTGCACTAACTCCATTTCTGTTGGTTCCCTTAAAAGTCCAGTACAGTCAGTTTATATTTCTATATCCTTCTTAAGCCTCTCTGCATATTCCTCACAGTGCACACTGCTCCCCAATTTTATATAAACAGCAAACTTGGATACATTATACTTGATTTCAAATCTTTGACACAGATTGGGAATAGCTGAGGTCCCTTCACTGATTCTTGTGGCATCCCATTTCTCGTGGCCTCCCAACTCAAAAATGATCTGTTTATTCCAACTCTCTATTTTCTGTCCGTTAATTGACTCTCAATCAATTTGTGTATTTTACACCTAATACCATGAGCTCCAAATTGAGAGATCATAGGCTCTGACTGCATAATCTCCTTATTAGACAATCCCCCATCTTGTGAACCTTCACTGCACTCCCTTTAGTGTAAAAGTGTCCTTCCTTTGATCGGGAGACCAGAACTGTACATACCATTCCAAGGGCCCTATATAATTAGAGAATAACAAGTTTTGTACTCAAAGCCTCTTGCATTAAAGGCCAATATATTGTATACCTTACCAACTACTCATCACATCTGCAAGTCAATTTTCAGCTGGACATAACATTTGAGGGAGCGGAGGAGGAGTGGGGTGATAATGGTGATGCATCATTACATTTGACAGCTCACAGCACCACTTTGTGCACTGGCACCATGAGCAGATTAGTTCTGAGTGGTGCTTTTCACAGTGAGATTCACCAGGCTGTACTCTGGCATGATCCACAAGGAATCAGCTTCAGAGTAGCTTGCTGGAAGAGGGTCCACACATCTGTACTTTTCAAGAGGACTGGGATGGGGACCATTCATGCCAAGGCTGCTCAGCAAAAGGTTGAGCACGGCATCTGTTCTCCTGGACCAATGCAGGAGATAATGAGGGATAGGCTGGAGTCTATACAGGAGACTGTGTGGAGTCGGGAGGCTATGATTTCCACTGTGGAGGCCATATGTGAAGGTGGTTGACAATCCAGCGTCCACTAGTACAGGTAATGACTGCTTTGGGGGCACAGACTGAGGCCTTACCAAGTCTTGCTGCTTCTAGGGGTTACACACTCATCCAGCTAGAGGTCCAGTGGGATTGAAGTTCTAAATGAACAGTGAGAGGTGATCCATCAATAGATTGCTATTTTCCATGGATACAGTGACGCTATCCATGAGCCGATCAGTTCTCCAGGAGCAAAGATGTGCACTTGCTGTTCTACCCGAGCAGAGACATTCTGCGTATCAGCTGACTGCACTCCTGCATGAGCACTGCAATTCCACCTGAGCAGATCACTTTCCTGCAGGAGTCGATGTGACATGTTGTCGATAGGTCGCATCTGTTCTACAGGAACAGAGACATGTACCCCACTTGCATCCCTGTTCTTCAAGAGCACACCATTGCTCAGACAATGCAGACATTTAATTCCAAGGAAAGGAATGAAGGCAGCAGGGCATGACTCTTGTGAGTTGGGCTCTGTCAGCTGGGTCAGCTCCAGATCTGGGGGCTGAAACAATGGTGAAGCAGTCTCCAAGGCCAACAGGTGATTGCTCAATTTCTACCCAATGTCCTGAGAGGTAGTTCAGTGTGAAGGTTGGCCCCACTGAAGGGGCCATTGATGGCCCCACTCACAAAGGCATCAACGTGCATATAAGAGGAGAAAAGAGACTGCAGATGCTGGAATCTAGAGAAAAAAACAGGGTGAAGTGCAAAAACAGGGTCCCTCCCCCACTGGTGACCAAGATAACAATTGCAAGAGCAGAAGAAATAGGGGACTGCATGATAGGGGGGAGGGAAGGGAGGTGGGTTTTATATGCAATCGTAGCCAGGATAAATAGGGTGATGCAGAGTCTCGGTTGATGCATAAATTAAGAGTGCAAGGTATTGGAGGAAGTGTGTTTGCGTGGATTGAAAATTGGCTGTCACGTTGAAAACAGAGTTGGAATAAATGGGTCCTTTTCAGACTGGAGGGATGTAACTAGTGGAGTACCCCAGGATTGGTTCTTGGCCCTCAATTGTTTACTATTTACATCAATGACCTAGAAGATGAAACGGAATGTAAGGTTTCCAAGTTTGCCAATGATAAGAAAATAGGTGGAAGGGCATGTTGTGATGAGGGCATTGCGATTTTGCAACAGGACATGGATTGAGTGATTGGGTGAAAAACTGACAAATGGAATTTAATGCGGGGAAGTGTGAGCTCATGCACTTTGGTAAGATGAATCAAAAGATGGATTATTATCCAAATGGAGAGATGGACTGCAAATGAGTAAAGTTCAGAGGGATCTAGGTATTTTAGTACATGAATCACAATAAGTTAGAGAATCACAACAAGCAAGCAGGTGGGTCCAACAAGTAGTTAAGAAGACAAAGCATTTTGGCCTTCATTGCGAAGGGGTTGGAGTTTAAGAATAGGAAAGTTTTATTACTGTTGTACAGGGTGCTGGTGAGGCCACATCTGGAATATTGTGCAGAGTTTTGGTCCCCTTACTTATTGGAGTAGTATTGGAGGCAGTCCAAAGGAGATTAGCCAGACTAATTTCCCGCTTGAGAGGGTTGCTGTATCAGGAGAGGCTACACAGTTTGAGGTTTAGAAGAATGAGGGGTGACCTTATTCAAACATATAAGATCCTAAGAGGACTTGACAGGTAGATGTTGAGATGTTTCCACTGGTGGGAGAGTCGCCGATCAGGAGACATAGCTACAAAATAGGGGCTGGTCATTTAAAACTGAGGTGCATAGAAATTTCTCCCCTCAAAGGGCAGGGAATCTCTGGAATTCTCTGCCCCCAAGGGTGGTGAAGGCAAGAACGTTAGATACAATTAAGGTAGAGATAGATAAATTGTTGAAAGATCGAGGTCGTAGAGTCATAGAGCACTACAGCACAGAACCAGGCCCTTTGGCCCATCTAGTCCATGGTATTGAAGATTATGGGAAACTGGTACGGAAGAGGAGCTCTAGCCAGTATAGATCAGCCATAATTATACTGAATGGCAGGGCAGATTTGAGGGGCCTGGCGGTGTATACCTGCTCCTATTTTCCTGTGTTTTTATGCAAGGTGCTTCATATCAGGAAATATAGTCAATTTAGAGCAAGGCCTTTTTGTTATAAAATCAGAATACAAGTGGATTTTGTGGGTCATCTGGGTTGTCCTAACTGATTGGTGTTATATTGGTGTTAGGGATTCTAGAATGGAGAAGGTCATTTGGTTACTGAAGAATTTTATTTGTAAGCGCCCTATGAAAATCACCTCTGATTAGCAAGCCCCCTTATATCCCATGCGACCTATGCCTGCCTCTTCCACTCAGTTGAGGGGAGGCTGTGGATGCTGAGCGAGAACATCCTCCTGATAGCCTTCATCCTCCTCTTGCTCCTGTTTCTCTTCAGGCTTTGCCTCATGGCACTCAGTCTCATTGTTTCCTTGCTTCTCTTCCTCCAACTGCTGGCATTGTGCAGCATACAATAAACAATGAAGCAGTTTCCACATCTGTGAGATATATATTAAAGTTATCTCATCTTCAGAAGACCAATGGTGCTTTCCATTAATATCTTTGTACTTGTGTGGCTCTTGACGAAGGCACTCAGCTATTGTGAGGACCCAGGGAAGCAGAGAGTAAGCTATATTGTCCAGAGATCCACTTTTCTGGGTAGTTTTAGCTGCTGAAAATGTCTGGCAGTGCAGATCCCCCCAGGTGGCTCCTTCCTGAAATCAGTTCCTCGTGAATACAGTGCTTGAGTGACCTCTCTGGCTGAGCAGAAAATTGGGACACGTATCTGCAATCCCCTGTCAACATGTAGAATATCCAATGGCAAGGAAGCTGACAGCAACATGACCTTGACCTCGATGACAAGAGCAGACTAGGCATGAGAGTGTGGTTGAACATACTCTTGCAGAATGTCATGTATCTTAGTGATGGTGGCCCTGAAAAACCTGAGCCTGTAAGTACCTTGTTCATCAGAAAGGTCTGTTTAAGACAAGGTGCTGTTGATGGGAGTAGATCTCTTGCCAATGGGCATGTCTTGATCTATCTCCTGAGATTCTTCACCCATCCTGATTGGCCAGCCTTGGCCACAATGAGGCCTCTAGTATTTGAGAGACACCCATTGCATGAATGCAATGTTGGGGAAAATAACACACACACCCTGTTAGCTATAACAATCTTTGTGAGCTTTGGAACCTGTCTGAGCAGCCTGCAATTATTTTCCTGAGATCAGCAGAGAGTCCCATTAAATAGTGAGAAAAACAGCATTCATGTGATGTACTCCTCACTGCAATGAGGTTACTATGCAATGCTTGTAGCGTGAACTTTAAGCATTAATTTATGTCAGCATCAGTGGAAATGGGCATTAACAACTAATGACATCATTAGGTGCGTACCAACACTGGGAAAAGGTCAAGTGTGCTAATTTGGATAGTGCCTGGAAGAGTCAGGTTCAATTTTGTGATTGATGCACTTTTATCCTGAAATCATCTCTATCACAAGCTACTCTGGTAAGAAGCAAAATTGGATTGCATAGCACTGAAAACAGAGATGTTGCACAAACCATTTTTTTTGACTTACGACTTCAAAAGGAATTGTTAAATGAAGCAGCTGCTTTTGTTGCCTTCAAGCCCCATCTCTGCACTAACGTGAGTGCAGAACTGAATTCTCTGCAGGAAGACAACAGTTTATTGTTTGAAGCAACAGAGAAGAGGAATAACCTATATTTCTATAAATCTCTCTCATGCAATCAGAAATATGTCTGCTCCAGCCTCAAACCTCCTCATCTCTGGCTGTAGCTGTGTGACTGTGTATGTATTTAGTGTATTTGGGCCTATTTGCTTTTGCTGGAACTAGTTCTTTAAATGGAGCTGTCTATCTCATTTTAAAATAGAACTTTGCTTCAAGGTATAGACTTGCCACTGTACTACCTGCTTTGAAAGCCCAAATGTAAGAATTCAGTTTGGAAACAATAATAACTTGCAGTCTCATTTCCAAATTGTAATTTCCTCTTAACTGTGGTGTAGTTGAGGTACAAGCATCCTGGTTTAATCCTTGCTGTTTCCAGGCCATTACTTCATCTTTCTTTTTGTAAAATTATGAGAAGAGTTTCAAGGGTTCCCCTCACTTCCTTTACCTCAAATAAGCAAACAATTCTCAATTGAAATTTGAAGCTTGTCAGCAAATATAATGCAATAATAGAGGACACACATAATTTCATTGGCTTCCAAATATTGCCCTTCCAACTGCTGTTAACTGAGATGATGCTTTAATACAAAGTCTAAGCCTGAGGGGTTGAATAGCATCTGTCTTGAAACTAGACTCAACTCTCCCTGTACCACAGGGCACCTGTTCTCCTGCCCTTATCTCCATTCTGAGCTCTGCAGTTTCGGGGATTGAAATATTTTATTTTAATGCTGGTGTCTGAGAATTTATTTTCTCACCCACATGTAGCCTGATGACTGATAGAGTTATCATTCAAAGAATAGTGCCCTGAAACAGGGAGAATAGTGATAGCAGAGCACAACTTATCTCAAACTAGCTTCCAAGCTTTGTCCGACATGCTCTTTTCTTACTTATCTGATTACTAAGCCCTGGTTCAATTGTTAACACAATGGTTGCTCCCAGACTTCAACTTAAGGTTTCATTGTGTGCTCGAGAAAGCAGCTGAGGAGGGGAGCCTGCTGGTCTTTAATGGACTAACAGCTACATGTCGGAGCTCCTATTTATCTTACTTTTTCAACCCAGTTTGAAACTCTCTCTCTAATTGCAATTTTACTTCACCATGGCTACAAGGGGTGCCAAAGGTACTAAAATTACCAAGGAAGATGACCCACTTGCATCTCTGGAATCTATTTTACAATTGCTTTGAAAACATATAGATGATTCTGCCAAGAAATTTGAACAATTTCAAAAGCAACTTCAGCAGATTAATTCTACGTTGGATTCTATCCAAGAAACTTTACATGATCATGACGAACGGATTAAACAGCATGAAGCGTCTCTCTCGGTTTTGGATGAGAAAATTGATGACTTGGTAAAGCTTTGTAAAAGCAATCTAAATCTAATGAAAGCTAAAGAAGAAGATTATTGACTTAGAAAATAGGAACAGAAGAAACAACCTTCGAATTCTCGGTCTCAAGGAACTTGTGGAAGGCAATCAACCTATTGAATTCTTTGCAAACCTTCTGGCTGAATTGTTTCCTACTATTTTAAAAGCTGTACCTAAGATTGATAGAGCACATAGATCACCGGTGAACAAACTTCTTACTGAAGGCAAATCCAGGTCAGTCATTATCTCTCAGCATGACTTTTGAATTAAAGACCTTTTAATTTGTGAATCCCGCCGAAGAGGAATGATTAACTACCAAGATTACAAGATCTGAATTGTTAAAGGTTTCTCACCCGAAGTTATGAATGAATGTGTGAAATTTAAGAAGGTCATATTGGAGCTTTTTAACCAAGGTTATAAACCGTCTCTCCGTTACCCTGCAAAGCTTAGAATTATTCTGAAAAATGGCTCGTATAAGTGGTTTACCTCCCATGCAGATGCTCAAGTTTTTCTGGAATTTGAGGATTGAAAGACTCCATAATTTTCTTCATAAACATCTACTTTTTTTTATTTTTGATAACCCTTTACTAATACTTTGAATGTTTATGTACTTTGATTTTTGATCTTATTTGGACACATTATTTTACATATATTCTTGAGGTTTTTTACTAATAAACTAACAGATATTTGTTATTCCATGATTTTGAAACTGTGGGTTTTTTTTCAAGTTACTGTTTTGACTGGGTTGAAATTTAACCAACCTTGAGAAATTGGCAGCAGGATTATTTGGGTTATACTGTCTCTAGATTTAGATGCTGGCTTTCTATTGGTCAGCTGCTTTCTCTCTTTGGGTGGTAGGAGTGGGGTTGGGTTCTTTCTTTGAAAGCTGTTTTGGGCTTTTAGCCAAGTCTGTTGTTTAGTTACCTTATTGGAAAGTTCAGTGTCTTATTTGAATCTACATTCTAATATGGCTTGTGCATTACCTTTTTTATTACTCACATTTAAACAATATTAAAATGGATCAAGTGATTAATTTAATTAGTTTTTATGTTAAAGGATTAAACCATCCTGTAAAACGAAACAACATGTTTGCTTACATTAAAAAGCTCAAAGCTTCAATTATTTTTTTTACAAGAAACTCATACATGCAATTGTAATACTTTACGCTTTTTCAGTCGATGGAGAGGGATACAATATCATTCCTCTCTCCGAACTAAATCCAGGGGGGTTTCAATCTTTATAGACAATACCGTTTCATTTGTTCAACATAAGGTAATAATGGACACTAATGGTCATTTTGTTATAGTTTCAGGGAAGCTAGATAATAGACTAGTGGTATTTGCCAATATTTATGCTCCGAACACTGACGATCCAGGATTTTTTGAATGATGTTTTGCACTTTTACCAGATTTGAATCTTTACTCTCTGGTTCTAGGAGGAGACTTTAATTGTTGGTTGGACTCAAGGTTAGATAGGTCATCTACTAAACCAGCAGCTCTTAATAAATCAGCTTTATTTCTTCAATCTCTTTTTAGTGAAAACTGGCGTTACTGATGTTTGGCGTTTTTTTACATCCAGAAGTCAGGGAATATTCATTTTCTTCTCATATTCATCACACATATTCCAGGATTGATTATTTTTTTATTGGTAGTCAAATGATCTCATCAATCCGATCCTGTGAATATAAAGAGATTGCTCTTTCAGACCATGCTCCTGTGTTTTTATCTTTAAAATCTTCCCGGACTCCCTCAAATAAACAAATCCTGGCGTTTCAATCTAACTTTACTATCTGATAAAGACTTCTAAATATTTTTGGAGAAACAAATCACTTTCTTTTTTAAAGAGAATACCCCGGGAGAGACTTCTAGTCTTATTATATGGGATGCTTTTAAAGCCTTTATTAGAGGACAAATTATTTCTTACGTGGCAAATGTTAAGAAAAAAGCTAACACAGAGAGGATTGATTTAGCCAATCAATTGAAACTTCTAGACCAAAAATATGCCTTGGATCCAGATCCCACTTTATATAAAAGGCGAGTTGAAATTAAAACCAAATACCATCTCCTTTTAACATATCCAATTGAGAATCAACCCTTAAAAGATAGAAGTTAATTTTATATCCATGGAGATAAAACAGGTAAATTATTGGCTAACCAGTTAAAAACCTCTATAGCTAGATGGCAAATTAAAGAAGTATGCAAAGCCAATGGAGAAAGGACAATGAATCATTTAGAAATAAATGATACTTCTAGAGAATTTTATTCTAAATTTTATAGTTCTGATTTTCCTACAGATGATACTGCAATGAACAACTTTCTTGACCAATTAAATATTCCTACACTCTCTGCTGATAACTGAAAACAACTGGATAAATCTATTAGTTATGAGGAAATCGCCGAGGTTATACGGTCAATGCACTCTGGAAAGACTCCAGGTCCTGATGGATTTCCAGGAGAATTCTATAAGGCTCTTTCCTCACTGCTTATACCTTATTTAAGTTGTTGTTTCAGATTCTTTTAAATTGGGAAGGTTACCACAATCCTTTTATGAAGCTTCCATTTCACTTATTCTTAAGAAGAATAAAAACGCAATGGAATGTTCTTCATACAGACCAATTTCTTTACTGAATGTTGATGGTAAAATTTTATCTAAAGTTTTGGCTCATAGATTGGAAAATATTTTACCATTAATTATATCCGATGATCAGACTGGGGTTATCAAAAACCATTATTCCCATTTTAATATTTGTCATTTATTGAATATTATTTATTCTCCTTCTAAGGAAATATTGGAATGTGTGATTTCTCTGGATGCTGAGAAGGCCTCTGACCGGGTCGAATGGAGTTACTTATTTAAAACCTTAGAGGAATTTAACTTTGGGCCCGATTTTATTCAATGGATTAAATTACTTTATTTATCTCCTTCTGCCCGTGTTCTTACTAACTTTCAACTTTCTGAACCTTTTAAACTTCAACGTGGAACCAGACAGGGATGCCCTTTGAGCCCTCTGCTGGTCTTAGAACCTTTAGCTATTGCTTTTCGAGAATTTACAGAGATTGCCGGTATCTTTAGGAGAGGTACTACCCACAAAGTTTCGCTCTATACTAATGATTTATTGCTCTTCATTTCTAATGCTGAGACTTTGTTACCTTCTATGCTTTCTCTACTTTCCCGTTTTAGCCAATTTTCAGGATATAAACTGAATTTACACAAAGGCGAACTTTTCCCTTTGAACAATCTGAGACCATTCGATATTAACCTTCCTTTTAAAACTGTAAGAAATAATTTTACCTATTTGGGTGAAACAATTACTAAAAATTATAAACATTTATTTAAAGAGAACTTTCTTGTTTTACTAAATTATGTGAAAAGGGTCTTACTAAACTGGTCACCCCTCTCTATATCGCTGATTGCCTGCATTAATTCTATTAAAATGAATATTTTACCTAAATTTATGTATCTATTTCAGGCTTTACCTGTTTTTATTCCTAAGTCTTTTTTTAATTCTCTTGACTCAATTACATCTTCTTAGATATGGAAAAATAAACATCCTAGATTAAATGAAGTTCATTTTCAGAAAGCTAAAAATAAAGGAGGCTTTGCCTTACCCAACTTCAGGTTTTATTCCTGGGCTGGCAATATACGAAATCTTACTTTTTGGTTACATTATATTAATCATGAGGCTTGTCCAGTATGGGTTTCTTTGGAAGCTAATTCTGTTAAAAAAAATTTCTATTATTTCTTTGCTTGGCTCTTCACTTCCTTTATCAATAAATAAACTGATAATTTGGTAGTTAAACATGCTTTGAGGAGTTGGTTACAATTTAGAAAATATTATGGTTTATTGAGATTTTAGTTGTCTAGTCCCATTTTTGCTAATTTTTTTTTTAAACCTTCTATGACTGACATAGTTTTTAAAGAATGGGAATAGATTGGGTATTACTTGTTTTCAGGATCTGTTTGTTGGAGGAAATTTTGCAATGTTTGAACAATTATCAACTAAATATAATTTGCCAAAAACTCATTGTTTTCAATATTTGCAAATTAGAGATTTTCTCTGATCTCAAGTACATATTTTCCCTATAAGTCCTGATAAGAACTTACTGGATGTAATTTTTAATTTGAAGCCTTTTTATGATGGTTCAATATCTAAGATTTATGGTAGGTTATCAGGAACGAATAAGGTTCCTTTAGAAAAAATTGAAAATGCTTGGGAACACAACTGCAGATTTCAATTTCTGAGGAAACTTGGAATCAAATTTTTAAACTGGTTAATACTTCATCATTATGTGCACGTCACTCCCTCCTTCAATTTAAAGTGGTCCATAGAGCTCACCTATCCAAAGTCAAGTTATTGCATTTCTATTCGGATACATCTCTTTATTGTGACAAATGCAATAACAGAGAGGCTTCTTTAATTCATATGTTTTGGTCATGTCCAAGTCTGGAAAAATACTGGATACAGGTATTTCAAACCTTTTCCATGCTTTTAAAAAAAATTTAAGCAAATCCTTTAACTGCATTATTTGGGATTGTTGGAGATAAAGATATAATTCCGGAGACTTCCGACTTACACATATTGGCCTTTATTTACTTATAGCCAGGAGGGCTGTATTGCTTAAATGAAAGGAAATTACTCCCCCCACTCATGCTCAATGGTTACGGGATGTTTTGTCATATCTAAAGTTAGAGGAGATCCCTTGCTCTATTTCTGGATCTATTCTGAACTTCCAAATATTATGGGGACCTTTTTTGAACTACTTTCAAAACCACTGATTTGGTGCTTAAAGTACAGATATTGGCCAATACTATTCTGTCTTTAGGGTGCTTTTTTTGTCTTTTATTTACCAAACAGCTTCGGTTTTGGTAGTGGGGTTAGATTTTTTTATATAATAAAATTATTCCAATTTATTAATATTAATTAGTTATCATTTTGTTTATTAATATGAAGTATTGTGATTTCAAGTATGATTCAATACAATGTATTTTGTAACATTTTGTTTTTTCCTTTGTTTCATGTACTTTGTATTTTTTTTATTTGGAATTAATAAAAATATTGAAAAAGAGAAAGCTGCTGAGACAGTTTCAAACTGAGTAAATTATTGTATGAAGCTTTCATTTTCAATCTCATGCCTTGTTCTTTTTCTTGATTCATAGATCTGATAGCCTAGTCAGCTTTCACACCTCCTTGAACATATTCTGCAGACTCCTATGGATCTGTGGACCACAGTTAGAAACCACTGCAGTAGACCAGAGAAGTGCAGTCAGTGGTAAGCACATTTGGGATAGTTACTGAACTGTTAAAATATTTGTGTTTTTGCAGACTTTGAAATCAGAAATATTGAAAGTTTGGAAGTCACAAGAACGCACACATCTATTGGAATACACATCCTCTCCGCTGCCTACTGATGCTCCCTGATTAAATTAAATCACTTCCTGTGCCAGACACACAAATTTTATTCACATGCTTTTATACATTTTTATAAGGAATGTCTTATGCATTGATTGAACAATGTTTCTGCTCTTACAAGAAGTGACTACACTAAATATAAAATTCCTCTGTTGTCTCAGATTTATGTAATCAAGAAACGAGTAAAAAAAATTATTTTATTTTCATTGCATGAGAGTCTACTTTAAACTTATTTCATTTAAAATTTATCTCATTTGGCACAATTCAATATTAGCGGGAGAAAGTCGAGTGTACCTGTAGTAATTGTTCTTGACTGGCGGAAAGCAATATAAATGATTATGATTCACCGTGCAATTTCCTATGCAGTAGAAGGCTTTCAGAGGTCTGGATATGTGGCCCGATAAGCTGCCGCCTGTGACTTCACTGTCAAATTAACAGTGGCTCTGTATGGTAATAAGAATGAAATAGACCTGGGATAATTAATGTGCTGCAGGCAGGACTATGAATAAATGGAATACCCCAGAGCTCTAAGCTAATAAATGAGATTAGCAAAAAGAAAATCAAAATAAGGTTCTACAAACACTGAATGTATCCATTCTAACTTTCAGTAATTACAGCAATCTGCATTTTTTTCTGAATTCCTAACTTTTCTTTCTCTCTCCATTTTAAATTTTCCATTGAACTCTGCCAGACTGAGTTAACTGGCACCCGATTCCAAATGTGGGCTTTTTCCTTGTTACTGAGAGCTACTCGAAAGACACAGTATTCCCATGGGATACAGCAATACTTGGGCCCTGAATATGGCAATCTTTGAACACCAAGGCACGTGGCTTCAGACGTCCTAATGCAGGGTCTCAACCCGAAAAGTCTATTTATACCTTTTGCTTCACAGATGCTGCTTGACCTGCTGATTTTTTCCAGTGTTCTGTTTTTATTTGGCTTCAGGAGCAGCTAGTCACACAATGGTTCTAATTGCTGGCACTTAAGTTTGTTTTTATTGCTTTATTATTGCAAGAATGAATGGGATCTATTTGTACTTATTGCATCATAATACAGTCGAGCATTATGATCTGTGTAGAAAACACACTTTGTATCTCTTAGCACCACATGGTTTGTGTAGGAAAATAAGCAAGTTGTAAATTGCAGAAGTGTGTACTAATTGTAGGCTCTTTAATGTAGTGTTTGCTAGTGTAAATAACAGGAAGCGAACATCATTGATTGAAGATTAATTCTCAATTAATGGCAGTGTAGGATACAATGATATATCAGAAGTGAAGCTATATGGTGCACTCCATTCTTTAAGGTCCACTTGCACATATAGTGTATGGAGCTTTTTCTTTTAAAAAGAGTAAAACTCATGTAAGTCATCAACTATTTACATTCATGAAAATATACATATGTTAACTATTTACTTCATGTCAGTACACAGTTGCAAGTTCAACGAACTATAAATTCACTTGGTGTCTGTTCAGTGCAAGCTCACTGCAAGCTGCACTTAACACTTCTGAGATAACCACTTCAAGCACTTATAATTTCAGTGGAGCATTTCGCCAGCCGCCTCATATATACTGTACCTGTTCTCACATCATGTTCTGCAATGCTGCATTAACATAATTGTCTTTATGACTGTAAATATATTGTATATTCACCTGTACACAAAAACTATTCACATGAAACTTAACATAATTCTTATCAATGAATTATAGAATTATAATTATACTCTGTATTTGGTGCTTCATGGATACCATGAACTCAGTTACAACAATCTCTACTTGCTGTTTAAAGCTCTCCATTGTTATACCTTTGCTTTCACTCTACACCCATTCTGATTCCTTAGTAGACGGGGGTCATTTTCTCTTTCATGCTGACCTTTTTGAACTCACAAAGTCACCTCCACTGACTCTGCTTTTCTGGATCACCTCCAAAACTTTCAACTCTGCCATGACTGCTTTCAGTCTGTCTTGCTGCTCTCCAGCTACAGTGTATCGGGCTGCAGTGACATTCTGCATAGGATCCTCAAAGCTTTTGAAATGCTTCTGCATTGCAGTGCAGTTCCCTTAAAGTATCCAACTCAATATGTATTGCAGGTCTTTTGGCCAACCTGCAAACAACAAGTCTTGTACAAACAGAGCTCTTCCAGAGAACTTGTGCAGTCTCATCATTTCCATCAGCACTGTATTTTCTCTGCCAGACTTTTGAGTGTCTTGCTTCTCACCTTGTCTCTGGACTCTTGTACAGGCGACCTCTGTGTTACTGCTGTTCAGGTTACGGAAATTCACCCTCACAGAATTCACCCTCACAGAATTCACAAAGTACTACCCAAAAATCTGAGCAACGGAATAATATTCAGTCTTATGGAATGTATGTAGGGAAAACAAAATAATGTGAAAGAAACAAAAAATTGTGTCAATTTAGTCAATCAATACTTGGGGCAAGAAGATTTGGACATGGTGGTCCCACGTTGATTGGGTTGGCAGTCACAGCCTAGTCCCTCCTTTGTCACACCCTTTCCAGCCTGAGGACATGTGAACAGATGTCTCAGTGTAGCACTGCCGTGTTCTTTATCTGCGAGGCATTTTCTCTGATGTGCTGTATTGTGGGGAGCGAAAGTAGCCACGGCCAGTTCCTTAAAGTAGTCCCTCAGCCTTTACTCCACTGCATTTTAACTTATTACCCCCCCCCCCCAAACTCCTTCTACACCACCCTTTTCCCCATGAACACCAATCCTTGAATCCCATTCATGTCGCTGATATCCACACTTCCTAAACCATTTCCCAAGCAACAAGCCTCACACATCAGAGAAAATGGCTCACAGATGAAGAGAGCAGCAGCGCTGCACACTGAGACATCTGTTCACATGTCCTTGGACTGCAGAGGGTGTGGCAAAGGACGGGCTCAGCTGTGACTACCAAACAATCAACATGGTGACATCATATCCAAGTCTTACTGCTCCACAGCATCAAGGTACTAAAAATAAAAATTGACAAAATTTGTTGCTTCTTTCACATGAACCTTGTCCATCCCCGTCTAATGTTGGCCTCAACTGTTAATTAACAGTTGGTCACTTTGTCATCACCGATAAAATCGCCTAATTTGAGAGAAATAGGAAAAGGGGCTTCGCCTTACAGAAAATCGTGATATGGATGGTTTCCTAGGAAAGCAACCCGTTTGTAATGGGGGTGGGGGGTGGGGGGGTTGGTGTGGAGTCACCTGTAGCGGTCCAACTATTCTCATGACACTAATGCGAACTGGCTATCTCATAATTTTTAAACTAATTATGGATTCACCCTCTGAATTTCTTCTGATCAAGAAATAATAGCACTTTTCTGAAAATACCAAGACACTGTCCAAGTGATGCCTTTGACTTGAGCTTCTTACAATAGACTGTCTTACAGTGGCCTGGACTCGGAACATCTTTGCTCACCCTCAACGACATGGCATCCTCATCTAATTCTCCAACCAGCTTTGCTTTGCTTTGCATGTCTGTTTCTCAATCTGGTGGTGGCCTCCACAGGTGTTTCTGGAATCAACACCTGATGACTTGGTATTCTGTTGCCAGGACGATAATGATCTGCTTCACTTCCTGCTGTGCAGCAAAATAAAGACGCCCAGCCCTTACAGGCAGACCTGAACAGTCAGCACCATGAGTCCATGTATCCTGAATAATGTCATCAGATTTATTTTTGTCTCCAAATACTCATTGTTCTTGTTATCCATTCTTATTGCAAGCTCACTTCCAGAGATATCACAATCCATTCAATCAGGATACAGCGTCACCATATTCCTTGGCTCCATATTGCACATACAGATATAGTCATACAGCACAGAAACAGGCCCTTCAAGCCCACCATGTCCAATTCGCCCATTGTATCTAACTATACTAACCCCACTTGCTCACTCTAGGTCCACAGCCTTCTATGCCTTCGTGATTCAAGTACTTATCCAGATACTTTTTATGAGAGTATCTGACTCCACCACCCCTTCAGGCAGCATGTTCCAGAATCCAAACACCCCGTATGAAAAAACTCCCCCTTTGATCCTCTCTAAACCTCTTACTGGTTACCTTAAATCTTTGCCCTCATGTCTTAGACACCCCCATCATGAGAAAAAGATACCCCCACCATGAGAAAAAGATTTTTACTTTACAATTTAATATGCTTCTATCCTTCTCATGAGTTCTTTTGTGCACAAATTCTGCATGCTTCAGCTAACTGCTAAGTCACCTCTTCCTGGAAAGGCCTCCTGCTTAGCTCTCCTTTCAGTCCAAGCGACTTATTCCTCATACAGATTCAGCAAACTCCATCTGCTGTGGTTAGGGGGTGCATTGTTATTTGCATCTTGATCACCACACTTGCCCATGTGGAGTGAGATGCCAACAGTCAGTGCACTCTAATCGTGGATTGTGCCTTCTCCCACTGTACCAGGTGGTTGTGCAGTGACCATCAAAAGATTGTTTTCCAGACATATTTAGATGGAGCTGGAGCTTGTAACTCTAGTCTGGCAGTATCTATAAGCTGAAGAGTTCTTGGCACCTCTCAGTGAAGTGTTTGAGCCTGATCAGCTCTAGGATCTCCTCATTGTCAATGCTTTGATCCTTTATAAAGCACATCCTCAATCAGAATGACTCAATCTGCTAAGAACATAAGGAATAGGAGCAGGAGTAGGCCATCTTGCCCATCGAGTCTGCTCCGCCATTCAATAAGATCATGACTGATGGGGCTGTGGGCTCAGATCCACCTACCTGCCTTTTCCCCCATAACCTTTAATTCCCCTACTATGCAAAAATCTATCTAACTGTGTCTTAAATATATTTAATAAGGTAGTAATGGGCAGAGAATTCCACAGATTCACTACTGTCTTGGAAAAGCAGTTTCTCCTCATCTCCATCCTAAATTTATTCCCCCAAATCTTGAGGTTATGTCCCCTAGTTCTAGTCTTCCCTACCAGCGGAAACAACCTTCCTGCCTCTATCTTATCTATCCCTTTCATAATTTTATATGTTTCTATAAGATCCCCCCTCATTCTTCCGAATTCCAGTGAGTATAGTCCCAGGCAACTCAACCTCTTCTCACAGGCTAACCCCGTCATCTCCGGAATCAACCTGGTGAACCTCCTCTGCACTGCCTTCAAAGCCAGTATATTCTTCCTCAAGTAAGGAGACCAGAACTGCACGCAGCACTCCAGGTGTGGCCTTACCAGTACCCTGTACAGTTGCAGCATAACCTCCCTGCTCTTAAATTCAATCTCTCTAGCAATGAAGGCCAATGTTCCATTTGCCTTCTTGATAACCCATTTCACCTGCAAACCAACCTTTTGCGATTCATACCCAAACACTCCCAGGTCCCTCTGCACAACAGCATGCTGCAATCTTTCACCATTTAAATAATAACTTGATCTTTTATTTTTCCCTCCAAAGTGGATGACCTCGCATTTACCAACATTGTACTCGATCTGCCAGACCCTTGTCCACTTACTTAACCTCTCTCTTTCTCTCTGCACTCTCCGCATCCTCTGCGCAATTTGCTTTTCCACTCAATTTAGTGTAATCAGCAAACTTAGAAACGCTACACTCGGTCCCCTCTTCCAAATTGTTAATGCATATCGTTGCGGGCCCAGCACTGACCCCTGCGCACCCTGCTCACTACAGTAAGTTTGTCAAATAGGACCAGCCCTTCCTGAATCCATGCTGTGTCTGCCTGATGGAACCACTTCGATCCAGATGTCTCGCTATTTCTTCCTTAATGATAGCTTCAAGCATTTTCCCAACTACAGATGTTCTTGTTACCTGCCTTTTGCCTACATCCTTTTTTAAAAAGTGGTATGATATTCGTTGTCTTCTAATCTGCTGGGACCTGGCCAGAGAATTTTGGTAAATTATCACAAACGTCTCTACTATAACTTCTGCCATTTCTTTCAGTACCCTGGGATGCATCCCATCAGGACCAGGGGACTTGTCTACCTTTAGGCCCACTAGTTTGCTCATCACTATCTCTTTAGTGACAGCGACTGTATCAAGGTCCTCACCTCCCATCGCATCCATAACATCTCTCTTTGGTGTGTTAGACGTGTCCTCCACCATGAAGACCAACACAAAATAGTCATTCAAGGCCTCAGCCATTTCCACAGTACCCAATATTAATTCCCCCTTCTCATCTTCCAAGGGACCTATGTTCACTTTAGCCACCCTTTTCCGCTTTATATAATTATAAAAACTTTTACTACCTTTTTATATTTTGTGCTGTTTACTTTCATAATCTATCTTCGCTTTCCTTATTGCTTGCTTAGTGGTTCTTTGTTGCTTTTTAGAGTTTTTCCAATCTTCCAGTTTCCCATTACTCTTAGCAACTTTGTACGCATAAGCTTTTAGCTTGATGCATTCTTTTATTTTCTTCATTATCCAAGGCTGTCCTTGCTTTTAACTGGAATATACTTTTGTTGAGCACCGTGAAAAAACCTCTTTGAAAGTCTTCCACTGTTCCTCAACTGTCCCACCATATAGCCTGTGTTTCCAGTCTACACTAGCCAACTCCTCCCTCATCCCATTGTAGTCTCCCTTGTTTAGGCATAATACATTAGTTTTAAATCGAACTATTACACCCTCCATTTGTATGAGAAATTCACTCATACCATGATCACTCTTTCCAAGAGGATCCCTAACTACAAGGAGGTTAATTTTACCTGACTCAGTGCACAGGACCAGATCAAAGATGGCATTTTCCCTTGTAGGTTCACTAACATGCTGTTCAAGAAAGCTATCATGGATGCATTCTATGAAGTCCTCCTCAAGACTGCCTCGACCAACTTGATTTGCCCAATCTATGTGGAAGTTAAAGTCCCCCATGACAACTGCTGGTCCATTCTTACATGCATCAAATATTTCTTGGTTTATTGCCTGTGCCACTGTAATGTTATTATTCGGTGGCCTATAGACAACTTCCACCAGTGATTTTTTTCCCTTTACTATTCCTAATCTCTACCCAGATGGACTCAACATTCTGCTCGTTAGATCTTATATCGTCTCTCACCATCGCCCTGATTTCATCCTTAACTAAGAGCACTTCCCCACCTCCCTTACCTTCCTGCCTATCCTTCTGTATTACCTGATACCCTTAGATATTTAATTCCCACCCATCTCCACCCTGAAACCATATTTCTGTATGGCCACTAAATCATACCCCTTTGTACTGATTTGTGCCACAAGTTCACTGACCTTGTTTTGAATACTACAGGCATTCAGATAAAGTGGCCTTACACTCATTGTCCTTTTAGAATCTAGTAACCCCTGTGTCCTTTGCATTTGACTTTTCTGTAGTCCACTCTTACTTTTCCAACTTTTGCTTTGGTCTCTGTTTTGCTTCCCTCTATCATTCTGCATGAAATTCCATCCCCCTGCCATATTAGTTTAAACCCTCCCCAGCAGCATTCAATCATGATCTAACCATGATTGCTGGGTAATGCTTATGGCCCACATCTGTGGAAAAAAATCTGGAACCATTATCTCCACTGGAAACTCAACAGTTCACCTCCCATATAACCCAAAGCTTCTGTCCCGAATATGTCCATCTCAACAGAAAGTAGTGAGGTATTTCAGATACACACTCTAGCTTACAACAGGCCACCTTGCTACAATGTCACTGTTCACACTTATACTGTTCATTCTCACAACTATTCTGTATGCACCCTTTATGCTAAGTGTAGCGTATCAAACAGTTTCATCTGAATTCCCTCATTTCCTAGCCTGTATACTAAATGAACTTGCAACACCTGATATGAAACAGTCCAAAAATTGCACCTTTTACCAGTGTCTTCAGCCTGACTATGTATTCACCAACCATACCCTTTGGTCCCTGGTTGCACGTGCCAAACTTGTAGCTCTTAAAAGTCTAGGATGGTACCAGATTAAAATTTTCTTTCAAGATTTTCACTATGTTCTTGTATGAGACCTCCTCCATGGTACTAGTAGAGATGCTCTGCATTTCAATTAGCCATTGGAATCACTCAATCTCCACATCTTTCTTTGAATCTCCATTCAATGGTTATTGCCAGACAGAGATCTTTGTACCTACCACATATGCATAACTCACATTTTCCCGTGTCCATTAAGGTGCTTGTTTTAGTTGATGACTTTATTGCAGCTTATCAGTTCTATTTTCCATTATTCCTTCTTTATCTTTAGTTTCCCTTTACTTCTTCCCTCTTGGACAAGCTGCCTTCCCAAATCCCAGACCAGCTACACAGTCCAAGAAGAACCAGCCACACAGTCTAAGAACAACCTCAAGCAAACCAGATACCTTTTTTGAGCTCTCCGCACTTCCTACATATTACTCTGCACATTTGGCATATGACTGCACTACAGATGATGTGTCTACAGGGGCTTATACGTTCCGTTAGTGACAAGGATGGAATGGGAGAAATTGAAGTTGCCCAAAGTGCAAAATTGCCCAAAGGTGGTCTTTTCATTATGCCAGGATGAGTCTGAAAACTCAAAATTACTCACAGTAACTTCAATGAAAAGGCTTTAAGAGATGGGACTGGAGCTCAGACTTAGGCACGTGAGAAGTAAAGGGTGGTAGTACAAGCAGACGAGATAAACCTTGTAACTTTTAAAATGGGAACAGTGCAAGATAGCAGCTCAGAACCAGTCTGGCTATATCAGGAGGTTTGGCTTTGATGATAATGTGCATGAGCCCCTCAGTTCTTGAGTAGAAAGGATGGAGATGCCCTTCAAAGAGTACTGTTGAAATTGAGGGTGAGTGTGAGCGTGCAAATCAAAGTCCCGTGATAGTGTCAGGAAGCAATCTTACAATACAGACAGGATCAGTTATGTATGTCACTTTGATAAACCTCCCAGCACCAAGAAGGGCAGAAGATAAAGTGACTGAAAAATTGCAGGATCATTTTAATTGTGCATCTTTGAAGATTGTAGAAAGCTTCATATTCGAGACCAGAAATCAAAGGTCATGTGAGACTGTTATTGGCAGCATAGCTGTGTTAAAAAATCTGTCCTAATGCTGTAATTCTGGCATCGTCCTGAATTAAGTGCAATAGGACAAGTTTGTGTGCAGTTTAACTGATAAGCAAATTCAATATAAATTATTAAATACAGAAGATTTAACATTGAAGCCTGCATGTTAAATAGCCGTATCAATGGAAATGACTTCCAAAAACACCAAAGAATTTCAGGCAGTGAATAGTGTCAGTGTTACATTGGCAAGTGAGAATAGCAGGAGCTCTGATACATATAAATGAGTCTGGTGCGAAAGGCAAGACTGGTAGGAAAAGCTGCTGCCAATGATATGGAGCATTGCTTCCCCTGCAAAAAGAGAGGACCTATAGCCTTGGAATGTTAGGCTGGACCCAGGATTGTAAGCTAGAATAATGTCAGTCAACCAGGTTCTAAATGTAAGGAAACACTGAGAACACAAAGGAGAGACCAGCAGAATGTTGATGCTGATGAATAGCATGAAATATTAAGATCAAACAGCATATACACTATTTGTGACACTAATGGAAAACCCAGCAATTTTAAAATTAAAGTGAAAGTTAATGATCAGTATATATTGATAGGGACATTGATGCAGCTACTGATTGCTCTCTCATAGACAGAGATACATGCATCATTAAGCTCAGCAGAATACAATTATACATACTACAAGCATTGAAGGGTGATTTTCCTCTAACAAAGTTAGAGATGGGAAGATTGATGCAAGAGAACCCACAATTAATGCAATTATATGAAAATACTTTGAGTGGCTGAATTGATTCAAACACATTCAGTTGGAAGTATAAAGCTCTTCCATCATAGATGTTATGCTTCTCCAAAAATGTGGCTAGAGAGTAGTTATATCCAAAGGACTACAAAGCAGAATAACGAAGGAACTTCACTCAGGATGCTTGGGCATTGTTAACATGAAAACAATTCAATCATTTTAATTTGAACAATTTTATAAAATGAAATGAGATCAAACTTCTTTCACGTCTCCTTATTATCCAGCTTCAAAGAAGCCAAGAGATCAGTCTGTTCAATGAAATAAGCAATAAAGAAGCCAGTCATGCAAGGCAGATCAGGTCTGACTAAAAAACATCAACAAACAGAAAATATTCAGAGGTACAAATCAACGTCATACTTCACAACAGGGTACAAACTTGCAGAAATGTTGATGCATAGTAGAGCCAGGACCTTTTTGATTCTGTTTTGGCAGAAAGGGAAGTGGAGGAAAGACAGTTGAAACAAAGTAAACTTCACAACACATGCTGAACGGGGAGAAGTTTCAGATTGCATGATGAGGTTCACGAGTTAACATGCCAGGCAGATTGAAGGATGTGAAAAGTGGGGTATCAGAGAGATTGTGGATATACTGTATATGGTTCCAAGAATTATCCTGTAAGAGTTGGCTAAAAATTCACACAAATCATGTGGTCTTAGCTCAAGATACCAAGTGGATAGTGAGGAAGATGTGAATTTGATTGCACTCGCAAATGAGTTCTAAAATAGTGGAAGGATAATTGACATGGAACATAACTGAAGAGAGACAAGAAGTGAGACCTGCCACATCAATAACATCTGCTGAGTTTCTAAATCAACACAAGGAGCACCAGTACAATTACAAGTTCAGAGAGAATTCAAAGACATGCGAATCTTTTAAATTTGTGAATGTTATTAAATTAGCTTCACTCCTATTCTTCTAAAAGGAAAAGCAGAGTGGCATGTGTAAATTAGTGTGACCACTTTTGACATAGTTGATCATCTGTGAATCCTTGTATACAGTCTGAGAGGAACCTTAATAAACTAAGCACATTTTTGGAGCTCTCTCTATTTCTCACATATTACTCCACACACTCTGCATATCACTGCACTGTGGACTAGAAATTCACATTATACCACCCAAGATTACTCTAACATTTGCACCCAGATATTTTCATTGTATTCCGCTTTCACTCTCTGAGATGAACAATTTCTCATCCTTGGTGACAATGCAGTGATAACATTAATGTAGTGACAAGAACCTCCATCTCATCTCATCATGCCTCCTGTTCTTCCTTGACCTCTTCAATCCACGTTCTTCCTTAGCCTCCTCATCCACCTACCCACATTCTCAGTGAGTTTGCCTGACCTCATTATCTCAATGTGGGGCTTCCTATTTCCACCTTGGCTATTATTGACTAACCTATATCTGATAGTTTCCTTGTATTCCTCCCTACCCTCATTCCCTTCCCCCTCTCAATCCACTTTTTTCTGTCCTGGGGAAAAAAAACGTACCCCAAGTCACTTAAAACTACATTTTCAAGTTCTCAGCTTCCTAGCCTCTGACCCTCCATTCACCGGGACATTTCTTTGGCTAGTGATCTAATCAATCACACACTCTCACCTCCACTATTTATGCCCTTGTCTCTATCAAAAGCATCATTCTCTCTCACCTTGGTGATTCTCCCTTTTCAGTTCTTATAGTGATCCCACAAATCCAAGGAGCAGAGATCTGTATGAATGTATGCATGTTCTTTAACCAGAGATTGATTGAACTAGCAAAACCTCACAGCACTGTTGAGCCTTCTTTTTTTTACCAAAATAACTCATTATTCCAGGATAACCCTGGAAAAACAATGATAATTCTGCCTTGTTTTCTCTCATAAACAACTCCCAAAACTCCTTCTTCCCCTACTCTCACCTCCATCAACAGCATGATGTGATCCTGAAGATTTTCATTCAGACTGAGACCACCTGATCAGCTTCCTCTGTCACTCCCATCCCTTTACCTGCTACACTGCCCAAATGTCACTAACACCTTGTTTCACTTTATCATCCTTACAGTCATCCATGAAAAACTATCTCCTGCTCCACCAACCCTATTTCCATCTCAAATAACCCACAAAGACATCTTTGTTAACCCCAAGAATTAATCCTTGGCCCCTCCTACTTCTCATATACATGCTGCCCTTCAGGGTTATCATTTGAAAACGCATCAGATTCCATATGCGCACAGATGACACAGCTGACGATATTGCCCTGCTCTTTTTGACCTGCATTGACTTTAAAGCACTGCAAATTCCCATGCTGATTTTCAAATCCCTCCTTGTCTTCACCTCTTCCTAGCACTTATAACCTCCTCCAGCCCTAAAGACTTTTAGATTGATGGGCTCCTGCAGTTTTGGCCTGATGCACATCCTATTTTAATCCCTCCATCACTGGCAGTCCTATTTGCTGCTGCCAAGATACTATGTTCTGGCACTCCCTCCCTAAAACTTTCTGCTTTTCTACTTACTTCTCTCTCTGCTTTGGAATGCTACTTAAAACTGGTATTTGCAATCGAGTATTGGTCATCAGACCCATTATGAATCTGTGTCCAGTTTTGTCTGATGTCTTAGAATGTTTGATGATGTTAAGTTTACGGCAGTGATGAAATTGCTATTGTTAACAGACATTCAACTTTACTTAATAAAGAAATGAGCAAAAAAGCTCTCTGCTATATAAGAGCTAAACTTGTTTATTCCAAAAATAAAGGGGCTGGCTGGTATAATTTGCATCTGGTAAAAGTTTGAAAAAGTACCGAAATCAGGAAATTAGAGGGCAGAAGTACCAAGCAGTCGCTAAGCAATACTTGTTAGTTTTCAGCACAAATTGAAGGAGCCAATAAAGATTTCCAGACCCCATGCCTGGGCAATCTTAAAATGATTAAAATTAGATTTGTCCATAGCCTCTTCCGGCTTCGATCTTCATTAACACCAGCCTTTGTCTGTTCACTATTTTCTCACCTTGCAGTTAAGTTAAAGAGAGGATCCAATCCACAGCATTGGACCCCAAACAATTCTGTGTTTATGAGAAAGTTCACCAGTTTTGTGAATATCGAGGAGTGGTAGACTCTTAACTGGCTCCTTAGTTCAGGGACAATGAGGATCAATTGCTAGCACTGCAATGATATCCACATTCTGTGTACAAATTAAAATAAAACGTAAAATTGAGTGTCGAGTACGTAAAAGTGCTATGGAGTCACAGCTGCCTCATCTGACTGCCATTTGAATATCTCTCACTCATAGGTGTCATTCCTACCACACAAGCGTGGTTAAAATGCAACTGTAATATTTTCTCATCACAATGTTAGTGCCAATCAATTGTTTCCAATAAAAGGAAATGAATGATCATCAATCTACAATGAGGGTTGAACACTTTAGGGATAAATTAAAACATTTGCAATTATATTGTTCATGGAATGCTACAAGGTTATATTTGATTCCTTGAGAGATTTATCCATTTGATCCCCTCTCAGTAAACAAAAGTAACAAGAGGCTATTACCACACAATGCTTAAATTCCATTGGAGATAATTGGTGTGAAAAGCTGAATGTTCTATGCTTTGAGATGCTCGGATATGATTTAGGGTTTTGCATGCATTGTTTTTCTAACAAATGAATTTAGCCCCCATTTTTCTCTTCCAGCACCTTTTTCTGTTAACTGCGATAATTAAAAACACAATTAGACAGGAAGCAAATAGGTGAGCTTTGACGGGTTGAATATATTTGCTCATCCTTAACTTTCCTTATATTTTGCATTAAGTAGTATTTTCAGATAAATGTTTAAATGTTTTGTAAACCATTTAAAATATAAACATTTATCTGAAAAGATGAAAATTATGAAATATATTTTGGCCTTGGAAATTATACTTTTGTCAACCTTTTGCTGGAAGACAGCTACTTTGATTCCAGAGAGTACTCGCTTAAATTCTTCAGCTGAGGATTTTTCTATAAATGACCATTTTTTCCACCATCAGAAAACATTGACTCCTAAGTAACCATTTTATTCACTTTTGACTCGACTGCAAAATACGAGGACTAATTGTATCCTCACACTGTGCACACTATGACCCAGGGGATACTGGATAAGAAGCGACAAGTGAGAATGCTAACTAATCTTCCTTTACCTATCTGTGGCTAACTGAGCACAGATAGGAAATCAAATCTAAAAGAGTCTTGAACTGTGTAGCTCAGCTATTTTTTTTGGAAAACTTATTGGTCCGCAAGGGAAACTCTCTAAATTAATGTGCATGAGGTCATTCTTACCTTGTGCCTCATTTAACTTAACTAGTGGCAGCTTTTGATAGCCTTATGCATAAAAGCTGACTCTTCCATTTAGGAGCAGCATAATGGTGTAGCTAGTAGAGCTGTTGCTTCACAGCTCTAGTTCAGTCATGACCTACAATTGCTGTCTGTGTGGAGTTTGCATGTTCTCCCTGTGCCTGTGTGGATTTGCCCCACATGCTCTGGTTTCCTCCCCCATCCTAAAGATGTATGAGCTGGTAGGTTAATTTTTGCCCCTGGTGTGTAGGTGAGTGATAGAGTCTAGAGGGAGTTGATGGGGATGTGGGGAGATTTGGATTTGTGATGGATTAGTGTATATGTGCTTGATGCAGACTGTTTTCCTTACTGTATGATTCTCTCTCTTATTTTTGATGAATTGGAGCTAAAAATAACAGGTGACTTTCTTACTTGACCTGTAATAATATTCATTTCAACTTTGTGCTTGGGAAATTCTTGGAATTTTGTAAAGTCATCACCACACTATTTTCATTGCTATTATTTAGATTCTTGCCTGCCAAATATTTGGAAGTAATATTATTGTATCAAACTGAACCTGACAGTTAATGAGACTGTAAATATATATTTTTAATTAACATAAAGATTAAAGACAAGAACAAGCATCTAACATGACTTTGTATCTTTCTTGCGTTGAATATGCAATCACAACATTAAAAAAGACCCTTAATTTATGGTATTCTTCAAGTAACCTTTTTCAATCATCCACCATTGGTTTAAAACAATTTTACAGTACAACACAAAAGTATTACATTTAAGGCTGGGCTGTTATAATGTACATTGGTTGAGAAAATATTTTGCAGCTGTGCATCAACTGGGAAAACCTGGAGGAGTGTGTGAGCTTGGGCGAGGGTGTTGAGTTAATAGCAGTAAAAGTATAAGGTCAGTTCCAGCCCACAAACATGTACATTTAACTCAAGCCTATTATGCTCATTGGCCCTCAGGAGAATTTGGTTGACTATAAACATATAGTAATAGCTCAATTACAGCAATATGTCAATGCACTTAAATTTAATGTCACATGCATAGGTTTTCCCAGGCTTCCTAAAACTTGCCAGTATGAACACAATAGCTATTGAGGGGGCTGATTATAATTACTATAAATTATACCTGCTGTAGCTTTTTTGCTTACTAATGCAAAAGGTTTGTTCGCTGTTTTTAGTGGAGAGATTACATGCTACACTGGAGGATTTATAAATCACGTCAGGATTTTGGGGTGGTGAAACTGATGAGCTTAGATTGGACCTCAGGGCAAAGATCCAGCTGCTGAGAGACTTACAGCTGTTGAGCAGAAAGGGCCGCAGCAGAGAAGGGTGGAGCAACGAAGGAAGTAGCACCGCGGAGTGAAGCATGGGCGGGAATGGCAGAGCAGGTGATAGAGGGGAACAGTTCACACACGGTGCTACATGTGACAGCAGCTACAGCTAGTGGCCACGATTCTGATATTGTCATCTCACTTACGGTAAGGAATTTGCAGCCTTATTGAAGCATCCAGGAACCAATAATTGCATTCTTATACTTCTGGGTTCTTTTAGATCTCTGCCGAAGACAGATCCAAGGTCTCTCAGTTGCTGGCCCACAGACAGATGAAGCAAGTACTGTACTTGGGGAAAGGCCAGCAATAGGTGAACTCCACAACATTGGGCTTTAGAGGCAGTTACGCCCATAACCGTCTGGGAAGCCCCCACTCTGTCTCCGGGAGCCCAATCTCCCGCCCTCCCGTCAGCTGGAGACCGCCTCTCCCAGTGGTCCCGACTCCGCCCAGGTCGATCTGCGCATGGCAGCTGGCCTCGGGTTCAGTGAGATCCCAGGAAGCGGCAGGGATCTCCAGCTCGAAGTGGTTTGGAGAGTAAGGGAGGGATTGGGGAATGGGATGTGGTAGAAAAGGGAGAGTGCTGGAAGAGTGAACGAGGTAGTGGGGCTGAGGCTGGCTCATCTTCATAGAATGAGCAATATGTCATATTTTGGGATTCTTTCTGCCTAGGTTTGGCAGAGAGAATTTGGCATAAGAGTTACAGTTAATAATTTTTGGAGGTAATGTGCAATGAGACCAACTGTAAAGAAAATGGCAAAGATGATCGACGTTTGATAACCAACATTTAATACGGTTTCTTATTTTAAAAAAAGCCTGCACTTGTTCCTACTGGCAAATGACTTCTTATTTACATATAAAAGACAATCTGCAAATCCCCATGGTCATTTGGAGCATTTGCCACCTACAAGAGTGTCCACTTTCATGTAGGTGCCATGATACATTTGTGTCATGAAAGTCCAAACTCTCTTGGCCTTACTTAGACTGCACCGGTCGATGCATATTGCAACACTGACAAAGACCACTTTAGCCACCAGCACCCACAGCCCCACCAACAAGATGAAATCAAATCAGACCTGCAGACTAGCAACAGCACAGGAGAAAATTGGGGTAAGCTACCTGGCCCCAAGCCTGCCCTGCCACTCAGTGCAATTGTGCTGATCTACTCCGGGCCTCAACTCCTCCTCTGTGGCCAATTCCCATAGCCCTCAATTCTCCGGCCATTTACCTAAATGATTTTAATGATCTAACCACAACACCTCTCTCTGGAGAAATCCAGAGAATCACTACTTCCTGCAAGAAGAAATTTCTACACACCCCAGTTTAAACTGACCAGCCCCTTGGAACAATGTCCCCTCATTTGAGATTCTTCCCCAAGTGAAACTACTCCTCCCAGAAAAGTTCCATTGTTCCGTGAATTCCCTTCACCATCAAACAAGATGAGGGCAGCATAGCTGTGCAGCAGGAAGTGCTGCCGCTGCACAACTCCACCAATCGAGCTTCCATCTGGACCTCAGGTGCTGTGTGTGGAGTTTGCGCATTCTCCGTGTCCCTGAGTAGATTTCTGCCGGGTGCTCGGGTTTCCTGTCAATCCTCATCGAGGCGAGGGCAAGAGGATTCAGGGGAGTTGACAGACATGTGAGTGAAAATAGGTTACATGGAATTAAGTGAGGGAATGGGACTGATCAAATGTTTCCGAGCTGGCATAGACTTGATAGACTGAATGGCGTCCTTCTATGTCATAAGAAAAATTGTAAGCTCCCTCCAAGCAAGCATGAGCAGAGCAGACACCATGAAGATTTGATAGAACTGTTTAAAATCAAATTCAGTGTTTCCAACAGCTGAAAGGTCATTCATCAGAGTGTAAGCTTTAAGATGATTGGCAACAGCACCAGAGGCTAAATTAAGGAAAGGTTTTTTTATGCAGCAAGTGGCACAGATTTCAAATGGTGCTTTCCATCAGCAGCTTTCATAATGGAATTGTATAAGTTCTTGAAGGCAGAAAAAATCATTGATATGGGGAGGTAACAGTGAAGGAAGACTAAGTGGGATGCTTTTAAAAGGGAAAACCTCTTTCAGCCAAATGGCTTTCTATGCTGTACAGTTTTATGATTCCAGGTAAATAATAAAATTTATAAGATTACACTGAAGAACAGAGAGCATACAACGTAACATTTCTTCAAGCTCCTTTTTCTACTCCATAATGCAGTCCCTGTGGTTGAACAGAAGTAAATGCATGAAGCAAACATCTCAAATCCCTGCTCTGGCAGCTGAGGTACTCTCGGCCAACATCCTCTGGGCTTTCGAGTTTGCCAGGGTCTGCCACAGATTGCTCCACCAGACTCATCAACAGTCCAAAGGCAGCATGTCAGCTGTAGAGGAGGTGTCAATGGATAGTGGGAGAGTAGATGAAAATGGAAATGGTTTCAGAGGAGTTCACACTTAAATAATCTCCTTCATCATTATCTTTTCATGGGCCATCCACACTATACCTTTACCACCCTACCTGATAGAACGTCGATACAAACCATTGTTATGCTGTGAGTTCAGTTATAAGGTATCTGTCATCCCATTCAGTGCAGCTGATGTATTGGCACCCAGAATCTGTGTCCGTAGAGTTGCCACTCCATCCATGCTGGAAGGTATGCTGTGATGTCAATCTGCTCATTCTTGAGGTGAACACCTGCTCTCTCTCTCTGCAGGTGTGGTCGGTGTGCCAGAAAGGCTTGTCAGCACATCACACCTTCTCTGCTGCTTCTCAGTGATTCTCCTTTTCATCATCGCCACCCCAGGATGGCTCACTCTGTAGTTGAGCAGGGAGCTTGGAGTATGCTCTCTGATACAAACACTAAACTCATGCCCCTGCTGCCACCATCTGCTTTTGCTCACCCATGAATGTGAGTTATCGGGTGAAATCCCAACTACCTGCCTTTAGATTTCACCAAAGTGCAAGATTTAAGTGAACATGAATCCTATGGTGCGATGCTATGAGATTGATTCAGCTCCTCTATGGATTTGTCATTCATCTGGTCTGTGGACACTTGCTGTACGCTGAGAAATTACACCTAATGAGTACAAGTAAGCACTAACAGGGTGAGGATGTTATCATTATGAAGATCCTCTCAGTGGAATAGAATTCTTCTCTCTATGAAGTTAAGATCATTACTACATTGGGTAAAAAATAAACTGCTGGAAGAACTCAGTGGGTCAGCATCTATGGAGGCAAGCGATAGTCAATGTTTTGGGTTGAGACCCTGCATCAGAAAAGCTCAGAGGGTCCTCTGTAGGGTTCTGAGTGAAACATGAGTTTCATCAGTTGCATTTTGCACCCTTGGAAACCCTGTCATTCTGCAGAGCTGCGTAACCCTTCACCAGATCCAAGAAATAGGGTGAGAGTTTTGAAGCCCTCTTGAATGTAACAGGTGTTTTTCTTTGTTTCTGTTAATATGACGAGATATTCAAGCCCATGGTAACCTTGAAGTTTTTAGCCAATACTTTTTTTTTGTGCACGAATTGATCTGGAAGTCTTAAGCCTATGCCTGGCCCATTCCCCAACAACCTGTGTTTTAGAATGAAAGATGGTGAGAAAGGTCTAATAAGACCCTCTTGATCTGTATCTCTTAACAAATATGTATCTAATGTTTGGAAGAGTTGCTTTCTGTGATAACTTAAGTTGTAAGTCTCCTTTCATGCAACCTCCTTACACTCCTCTTCAAAACATTAGCATAAGGATAGTCCCAATGATACTCCCATGTCCTTACACTCCTCTTCAAAACATTAGCATAAGGATAGTCCCAATGATACTCCCATGTCCTTACACTCCTCTTCAAAACATTAGCATAAGGATACTCCCAATGAAAAATCCAGGTGTCCAGTGTAAGTCCATCCTTTGAACAGAGGTGAGAGCATAGGTAACACCAGATTTGTTGCAGCTGGGTCACTGTATAGTTGTACAAAGCAATTCTTCTTCAGCCAGCAGCTCAGGCTTTCCACATTCCTGCCTAAACCTTCAGAAACAAAGGCTTGCTACTGATGTTTTGACATCAGTATTACTTGGCTGTTATTCAAGGCTCCTGAGCAACCATGAGGTATTTTCAGTTAACCTAGCTTTCTTGTGTGAAAAGTCTTGACAAGTGGGAAAATGGGACACAAAGATTGTACAACTCAATTGTGTAATAAATAATTTGCATTGAATATTCCAAGAAAGTACAAATCAGGCTCTGATTGCATATATTAAAGGAGACTAGATATGCACACACTAAGTCACACTTAAGTGAGACAGATGATACATCGATAAACTGAGACTAAGTGCACACAAATTTAACTCTGTTCATCCAGATTTAATTGCAAAAGACTATAAACTCTGATTTAATGAGAATTCACTGTATATACATTGACTTAACTGAGACTTACTGTATATGGTCTGATTTAATTGAAGTATGCATTTTGTTTTAATTGACACAACTCTACCTAAACTGATTAATTGAGAATGACAACATACCAATTTAAATGAGTCTAATTACATGTACACAGATTTAATTGAAATTGACAGTATAAACACCAATTTAATTCCAGACTTTCAGATTTAATTGACATTAACTGTACACACAATGATTTAATGCACACTAAATATACACACACTGATTTTATTAACATTAAATATATACATAGTGATTTAAATAACACCAGTTGTACACAAACTGAATTAACTCACACTAGCTACACAATCACTGTTTTAAGTTGACGTTAGATGCATGATACTGTATCACAATAATCAGTGGTTCAAATTATAAATGGACTAAATTGTGGTCCACAGCCAGAAAAAAGGAACCAATAAATCTTCTCAATCGAAACAGATTTCATCTAGAAACTGCATAGAATCACTCTAAGGTACAAACAAAATGGATGATTGCAAATGCAGGTGAAATTGATATAAGAACTCAGTTTGTGAGAGCTGCCAGATATTTGGTTGTGAAAAAAGACGTTATAATAGACCAAGATTTGAGGAAATGGAGAGTGGTGATCATTGTATGACAAGATAGAACCAAAGAGATGAATATCTATGTATTTCAAATTATGATATACATATTATTAAATATTTTACACATTGTATGCATTTCCTTTACATATTTATCTTAATTCCTACAATATGCTTCAAACTTAATATATTAACTTACAGCCATAATTTCAAGTGTACACAAAAATGTTGTATGAGAAGAGTGGAAAGAGTGGGGAGCTACATAAAGTTCTTGTGGTGAGCATCAACAGTTTCAGTGTGTGGGCCTCATTTTAATTATAGAAAATGTGAGAAAGCAGCAAATCTAATTAAGAAAACAAGAAAGAGGGAGGAAGTAAATATGAGAGTAGTCATAGGGCCAGTAAGATACTGTTCAGAAACAGGCCCTATGGCCCACCAAGTCTGCACCAACCATCAACCATCCATTTGCACTAATCCTGAAACAAAAACAGAAAATTCTGAGCTGCTCAGGCCACATCTGTGGGTAGAGAAACAGAGGAAATATTTTAGGGTGAAGACCACTCATCAGAACATTCTGATGAAGGGCTGTTGACCTGAAACATTAGCTCTCTTTCTCTTCCCAAAGAATCAGCATCTGCAGTTTTTTTTTGATTTACATTAATCCCATTATTTTATTCTGCCTACATTCTGTTTCATGCACCAAAGTGGATAATTTCATTTTTCCACAATATATTGCATCAACTATGTTCTTGCCCACTCAGACAAACATTTATATGAAGATGCCATGAATTGGTAAACTTATTTTGAACAAATGCTTGGTTCTTTAAAGTATCCGACTTTTTTTGGTTATATACAACTGTATTGATTTTCTGGACATGATAGGCTATTAATATATGAATAAAACCTAAAGGAGGTAGAAGTAGTGGCTCTCACAAACTACAAAGATTTCACTCCTATAGTTTCTCCACCTTTTATTAGAATCACATGATCAATAATCTATTGTTCACATGAAAAGACAGCAATTCTCTGAAAACATTGATTATTCAATGTATGAAATGCTTCTGCAATTAAGCCAGCCATTCTAAACATTTACTTAAACCCAGATCTCTCAAACCTGTGGAGAAATGCCACAAGTAATGATAGATCAAAAATGTCTTTTGAAATTGGGGTTATAACAGCAAAATGCAAAATTGCAAGAACAATTTAGGTGAAAATGAAGAAAAATAAGGACAACACTGTAATAATTGACAAGTTATTGATCAAGAATATGCTGAGCTGCATAAAATCAGAGGACATGATGGTTCCTAATATTGTTGGACAGTTAGCCTAAAGTCAGCAGTGTAAAATGCTTGTGAACATTATATGAAGTGGAATCAATACTTATTAAGATTACAGAGGCTGTAAGAAGCATTGGTTTTGGATACAGAAATTATACAACATATGGAATGTACATTAGGTGGTGGTGGATGAGTCGTCAGTGTAGCCCTGCGCCACTATTTAATTGTCAGTTTAAGTTAACTTGATGAACTTCTTGCATGAAATATCCTATTCTGAGGCCACATATTGCTCAGGAAGGTGGACATCTGACAAAGATGCAACATGTTAAAGGTCTTAAATAGCATCTTCTTTTATAAGGTATACAAACAACTTGGTGGTGGAGGTGAAGTCATCGGCCTGAAGTGTCAGTACTGCTTCTCTCTCTGTGACACTGCATGGCCTGCTGATTGTTTCCACTATTCTCTGGTTTTGTCTCAGATTTTTAACATCTGCAGTTTTTTACTTTTCTATCCTCAACCATTTCAAATGTAACTCAGTTTTCCTCTCTCCATAATTGCTGCTTAATATGCTGGACTTTCTCATCATTCTCCTTTATTTCAAATTTACAGGAATTATGTTGTTCTGTGTCTTACAGTCCAACAGTTACTTTTACTTTCTCCTTTTCCCATCTCTGCTTACACCTCCTTCACACAGGTTAGCTGCCTTTAACCAGCCTTCGTGTCCTACCCTAGTGGCATTAATCTGTGTCATCCATCTTCTCTTGGCTTTCACCCAATCACAGAGTTTCCCTTTGTTCTCTCCATTCCTCCCTCTTCTCTGCAGGTTTATATAGGTCTGTTTTCTCGAGACACAAGAGAATGCAGATGCTGGAATCTGGAGCAAAAAGCAAACTGCTAGAGGAATTCAGTGGGTCAAGCAGCATCTGTGGGTGGGAAAAGAATTGTCTACGTTTCGGGTCGAGACCCTGCATCACGACTGAGAATGGAGAGGGGTGACCTGAAACATCAACAACTTTCTTCCCCAATGGATGCTGCTCAACCTGCTGATTTCCTCCAGCAGTTTTCTTTTTGCTCCAGATTCCAGCATCTACAGTCTCTTACGTCTTCATATCACCCCCAGCCTCTGTCTTCCCCTTCACCTCCCCTCCCCCCACCTGGCTCCATTTGCCTCTTTATTTTTCCTCGTCTGCTTCGATCCATCATCCACCTGCCTCTGTCTCCCAGCTGCACCCCTCCCCCCAACCGGCTCCTTCTGCCCATCATCCTTCACTCCTCCTCTGTCTTCTTCTCCCTCTCTCCTCGTTATTACTGACCATCTTCCCTCTCCACTCTCAGTTCTGATGCAGGGTCTTGATCCAAAATGTTGACAATTCCTTCCCTCCCCCCCACCCCCCAACAGATGCTACATGACCTACTGAGTTCCCCCAGCAGTTTGGGTTTTTTTTGCTCCAGACACATATTTTCTATCTTTTTTTTCCAGTTCTGAAGACAGGTGTTTGACCTGAATGTTAACTCTGTTCCCCTCTTCACACACGTTACCTGAGCTGCTGATTATTTCCAGCACTTTCTGTTTTCACTTCATGTATCTAGGGCAGCCTGCTACCGCACTGGTTGCAACAATCTAATACTAGAGCACTTGAGTCTGTCAGTGAGTGCTCATGGCAGTGACATTTAATCTTCATGTATTTATCAACAAATAAATCATATGTTTTTTGAAATCTGCATGTCTGGAGGAAGTACATTGTATTGTCAGTAGAGCTGCAATATTAGGTGGCAGAATGCCCATAGAGGTCTTGAGGAAGATTCGGCTTAGAGGAAGATATGGCCAGACTGGGAGGGATATTGTTTCTAACAATGCAATGGAGCATGAATGGTTAAGGTGAAGAACTCTTCCAGAAACACTATTGAAAAGCTCTGACTGTAGGTAACTGTAAACCTCTGTCCCACTTCCCAACCATCTTGCACTTCCTCATTATCCTTTCCTTTAACGTGACAGAAGTGTGCACACAGTTGCACACAGAAGTGTTATCCCTATTGTGAAGAAAAAAATATTTAGCACATGACAAACCACAATAAATTGGGGCGCTCTGTCTGGAAAACCTCACAGGAAGACACGTCCATGGCAGAAGGGCCCTAGACTTGTCCAAACACCTAACATGCTGTTTCAGTGCTGCTGTGGTCTTCCCAAGGATTTTACCATAATACAATTCAGCCACTGAGATCAGATTTCTCCCGAGAGAAGAAAGTCTGTTAGTGATTCCCATTGGCCACAATGTCCAACCTCCACTTGCTATCCAGAGACAAAAAATATTTTTTGAAAAATTGTCACAAATTTCAAAATAGCAATCAGTAAATAAATGAACAGGAATCAACATGATCTAGGGCTAGGGGATCATGCACAATGCAGTGGAAATCGCTCCAATTCATGAAAGCGGTAGAGTTGTCTGAAGCAGCCTACATTCTGACATAGAAATAGCATACGACTCTCTGGACAGCAAGGAACCAAGAAACTTGTGCAACCCCCTGAATCAGTTCTCCTTTAATCAATATTCTCAGAAGAAAAAAAAACATTAAACTTGAGGCAAAGTTTACACGCGGTTCAAGGAGACCGTGAAGATCTTGAGGCTCTAATCGTGGAGTTAGTGAACTCCACCGAGAACTTGGACGAATATTTCTCTTTCAGTCAACACTTTCAGTACTAATGGGATCACAGCCCTCTATTCGGACGGTAGACCTCCGCTTTGCTGCTTGCTGGGTGATGACGGATGGTTACCCGTCCACTCCCATGGCATGCATGGTAAGAGTTTTGTTCTCAAGATGGACATCTATCCCCCACAACGGGGAAAAAATCACTGACCTCTAGCTACAGTTTTTAATGTGAAACACTTAATAATAAAAATGATCGAATAATTAATTTAATTTCCATTTGTCTACAAATGCAAAAGAGTTAATGTAAATATGTATAAATTGTAACAAGTCTATCTATACCTTAGATAATAAGTACTGTGTGCACTGCCTGTCTTCAAAACTAACCCCTGAACCAAATTCTGAACCAAAATTCCTTGCCATGGTGAAGGCAAGATTGCTGAGGGACATATATATCGATTTAGACCTTGGTCTCTCCGCGATGAAAACAACTTAAGCCAAGAGGGTCCGTTGATCGGCCTTTTCGTTCTGCACTAGACCCGCCTGCGGTAGTTTAGTCCGTATGGACTCCATGCCGGTCGTGTATTGGAAGTGAAGTTGATGGCAGGGATCTGTGCAGTGCGGCGTTGGGGTGAGGGGCGATTCTGGAGACCCAGCCTCTCAGCGAGTGAGCTGTCCTCGGAGCTTGGTTCTGAACCAATGGAATATTGCATTAACTTCATTAAACTTTCTAAACCTACTTCAGCCATTTCGTCGTTTTGCTTTTGTATGTTAACATCTCTGCACCTCATTGTCAGTGGTGGATCTGGTTATTTCTTTACATTGCCTACACTGTGTCCTTCTCCAGCACCCAAAGCCCCGAACAGCCCGCCCAGATTCAGCTGATCTTTATACTCGAATTGCTTCCCTTGGAATACAAAGAGCCCTGGTCTTCCCCGTACGATTTTCAGCGGCTCCAGTAACAGATTGCCACATCACCGCGGGGAGCCGCCCTCCGCTTCGCACTGAGATTCGGCAGCAGAAACAAGTCCGATTGAACGCTTTGCTCCACTGCCAGAGCCTTCACCGTGGCCTGGGGAGGGGGTGTAGGTATGGGTCTGACTATGGGCACCCCTTTCTCACTGTAACCACTGTCTGCCCCCAAGCGAAGCTGCTACTGATCGGGCAACGTAGGAATAATGAGAAAGTGGGGCCGATTCTGACTGTCGGTGTTACTGTTAAAGATTGCAACTCAGAATGTTTTCATCTGTGAGCCCAGCACATATGGAGACTAATTTGGAAAGTAAATGTGATTGGCGTGCTTTGTTTGTGCACGCTGCAACCCGCAGTAAGTACTCAGGTAACAGCAATACATAGGGTCAAATACATTTCCCGATCTCCCAGAATCATCCGGTTTCTGTATTACAATCGTGTTGGAGTACACATGTTATAGTTACAGTCCTTTCCAAGTTAGCTGTGTGCAGAATAATCTAAAGGGCGTGAGATCCTTTATAGAATCTCCGTTTGCCATTTCCTCAATGGGAAAACGTCCAGACGTCTCAGCTACACGCTGTCATCAATGGACAGCGGCTGGCCCCAAATACCAGTCTGGAGACAACAGTCCCTCCTACCAAACCCCGCCTAAAAATACCGCCGCCGTGGCCGATGCGACTGGGTTGCGCTTTTTGACAAGGCAATAAAATGACCTGAACTGACCTGGTCTGTGCAATCACGCGGGACCCCCAGGTCACTGGCCCTAGTGCATAGATTTAAATGTGCACCAAAGCGCAACGATGATGTTAGAATCAAGGATCCACAGCGTCCTTGTTTGTGACTGATGCGTTATTAATGTTTTTGCTAACGGAGTTTTCGTGTTTTACGTGCGAAGAAACATGTGTTGGAAATGCGTTGATTGCTTGGAGACTTACAGGGGAAGGGCTCTTCCCAGATGGAAAACTGGATACTCGTCATTGCCCAGTGACTTCCAGGGCTGAGATCCGAATACAGTAACTCAAGTATTTGTACCTAGCTACCAGAATAGACGTTCTACACTCTTACAGTAACTAACTGTCATGAAGTTTATCGTGGCCCTTTTTAGTAAATACATATTGTAAATTACGCTGAGGTTGATATGTAATTGAACTTTGGGATATCTAGGAAAAGGTGGCATCTTGTAAATGCGGCCATTTCACTGGGCGTCCTGCGATTTGTTTTTCTTACTCGTGATCTAGGCTGTTTTTAAATGCAATTAATGATATTCTTGGGTGCAGTCAGATAAGCAAGCGCCGCGAACTCTTCTGAAGAACACTGAGCTGAGGAATGTTTATTTCATATTAGGGAGGCCTAGTACTGTGAACTCAACTGTTCCATAAAATGGGCAAGGACTCAATCGCCGGAAATGGGCGCAAACGTATTTATCAAAGAATAAAAAAAACTACTGGCAATATTTTGCACCAGTCCAGAAAAAAAACGAGTAGCAGTGGGTTTCTCCTCAAAGACTAATAATTCTTTATAGACAACGTATTTTCTATTGTTGCAGTAGTAGCTCCGTGCGGCTACTCCATTGGATCATTATTGAGATTCAGCGTCTGAGATTAAATGATGCAATGACATTCATTAATAGGTTAAAATTCCAAAACAAAACAAATTCAACCTGGAAGCAAACCCAATATCAGAGCGTGCCAGGGACTTCGCAGATCTGGATTAAAGCAAACAGATCAATAAATGAAATGTGCAACTCTTCATGGGACGAAGATCCACAAAAGAAAAATAGTTCAGTGTTTTTTTTCTCTGGGGCTTTTATGTTGTAGTAACCTCGAAGTATATTGAAAGAAACAAAATACCACTTACAGGTTGAGATGCTGTAATACTAAAGGCTGCATCAGATGGAGGCGTTTCTGTTCCATTTTTAATATACTGGCGATGTTATAGCTTCTTGTGCAAAAAGTATTGTTTTTATGGGGATGGTTTCTATAAATGCCCTTGTGATGACAATTCCAACTCTGCATTCGCTAAAATGGAGTCTGCGCCACCCACCGCCCACAATTTGCTCTGGTTTGGATCTTTGTTTTAAAAATCTGTTATTTTTTGTTTATTTCTCTGGATAACTCCATGTGGTCATTTAAGCATCATGAACTAGCCATGGTTAATTTTCATTGCAGTCAGCGTCAGCTACCGCGAGCGTAAATAGGTACCTAAAAAGAGAATTGTGCTCTATTGGGGATAGATCAGTGTAAAATATTCATCAATGCATATATGCATATTAATCACCATTTCTAACAAACACAATAACACCAAGTTCCACAGTGACTTCCACACAGAATCCTCAGAATTCTGTTTTATTGTTATTTCCACCTATCGATTAGCAGCAGAGCTATATAGCCATCGCTCAAATACTTGCTCACTTGCCCAATAAATTATTTTCAACATCCTCATTTGCGCTTCTGATGAGGGGCTTTCCTTCATTCAGACAACTGGCGGTGCTTTTTAAACCGGTAATGCGTCTGTATATCAAAAGACTGGACGAGTCCAACGTGTGGTGAATGTACAGTGCTTTTGTTTACGCGATTAAGCTTTGTTGAATCTGATAGTGAACCAGTGGGAACACACCTGGGCCCCAAACAACCGTCTGTACTTGACATTGGGGTTACGCGAAACTGAACTGTCAAAACCTTGCAAAGATATTAATTCATCTTTTGATTTGCTGTAGGATTGCTCCATTCTTTCTTGAAAGCAAGAACCTTCATCTTCATAGAATTATAGCGAATTCCTGCCACATCATCTGGATGATTAGCATTTAGCTTCAAATGGGCTAAAACTCGCCTCTGGGGCTTTCCTACCGTAATACAGTGCAGGATTAAACGTGCGTCCAATGGATGTCCAGTGTCACGAACACTCAGCACTCAGATCTCACAACAAGATTGAAACCCGGGGCAATGTAAGCCAACATAGTTTATCTGAGGAGTACAGCTAGAATACGGTCAAAGATAGTGACCATTTCTACAGGCCATAACCACGGAATGATTTTGATCCCTCCCCTTCCCCCGCTCCCCAAAAGGATTTGATGCCGCTAGTCCAACGTATGCAATGGCTGGACCTCAATTTTGTCCAAAAACAATTATTACCGCGTACAATTTAGGTCTCCCTATTTCAGAAAGGATACACGTCCCCTGAATGTGGTGCAATGAAGGTTTGCTAGAATGACTCTTGGGATGAGGGCTTTGTTTTGTGAGGAAGAAATTAATAAATGGACACACACTCTCGGGTGTTCAGAAGAATGAGAGGTGAAATGTAAAGGGCCCTGAAGAAAATGGTCAGGGTAGATGCCGTGAGGGTCTTCTGCTGCGGGGGAGCTGGAGAACATTATCGGCCACTTAAATCTGGGATGGGGGGAAATTCTTCTGTCAGGGGTTAGTGAACATCTGGAGTTCTCTGCCACAGATCTGGAGGGACTAAGTTATTGTAACCAAGGCTGAGATGGATTTTTGGATTATAGAGGTAGCAAGGGTTATGGAGATCATGCTGGTAAGTGGAGTTGAAGCCACAGATTAGATTAGGTCTGCATTTACTTTAATGTAAGAAGCCTCAAGGGTCTGGCAGATGACCTTAGAGTACGGGTCAGCTCATGGGATTGTGATATTATAGCCATTATGGAAACACTGTTGAGGGACGGGCAGGACTGACAGCTCAATGCTCTGGAATACTGGTGCTTTTGGCGCGATATAGATGGAGGTAAGAGAGGAGGGGGAGTTGCACTATTGTTTCTAGAGAACCCGATCAGAAAGTTTATAAATGGCACCGAAATTGGTGGTGTAATGGACAGTGAAGAAGGTTCTCTAAGGTTACAAGAGGATATCCATCAACTGGAAAGTGGGCAAAGGAATGGTAGATGGAACTTAACGCAGGCAAGTGTGAACTGATACATTTCGGAAAGTTGAACCGGACAGGACATACACAGTGAATAGCAGGGCCATGGGGAGTGTTGTTGAACAGAGAGACCCTGGGATACAAGTACGTCGTCCCCTGAAAGTAGCGACACAGGTCGACAGGGTAGTGAAGAAGGCATATGGCATGCTTGCCTTCATCAACCGAGGCACTGAGTACAAGAATTGGGACGTCGTGGTACGATTGTACAAAACGTTAGTTAGGCTGCACTCAGAGTATTGTGTGCAGTCTGGTCAACACACTACAAGAAAGCTGTGAATAAGCTAGAGAGGGTGCAGCGTAAATTCATGAAGATGTTGCCTGGATTGGAGGGCTTGAGTCGTAAGGAGAGATTGGATAGGCTGGGTCCGTTTTTCCTGGAGCAAAGGAGGCTGAGAAGTGACATGATAGAGCTATATAAAAATATGGGGCATAGATAGAGTAGATAGCTGGAGTCTGTTTCCCTTGGTTGGGTGTCTAAAAGTAGAAGGCGTAGGTTTAAGGTGAGAGGGAGGAGGTCCAAAGGGGATTGGAAGGCTAAATTTTTCACCCACAGTGTAGCTGGTATCTGGAATGAACTGGCAGGGGAAGTGGTGGGGACAGGAACAGCAACAATATTTAATATGCATCTGGACAGGTACTTGAATGAGCAAGACAGAGGGAAATGGAATTAATGCAGGCAAGGGGGATTAGTATCGATAGGCACAATGGTTGGCATAGATGCGGCGGGTTGAAGGTCCTGTTTCTGTGCTGTACATCTCTATGACTATATGATTCTATTGAATGGCAGAGCAGGTTTCAGATTCTAGATGGTCTACTCCAGCTCCTATTCGTATAGTCTCACTAACGTTCACCCTCATGGTGCTGACCAAAGTCTGGGGGATTTAGTACAACGTCAAGGACATTAGAGTCCTCTTAGGGGCGACGTTGTCCACTATTCTTTAGCACCTTGGGCCAGTAATGCAGTAGTTGAAGGCCGTTGGTTTTGTGTCGGCGTTGTTAAGACATATATGGCCCTGACTAGTTATTAACTAGATGTCAAGGCAGATGCACAAAATGGGAGAGGGACATTGCCAGGGTTCTGGACTTCTGGGGAAGATTACAATATCTGCGCATTGATTTGATCACGATCAGAAACCCATGTACTGGGATTCTTGAAAATTCATTAGACAAATCTGAAGAATAACCATCCAACGGAGCAATCAGCGCTCTTCCCACTGTGCTGCCTGGGCAATGAGGAGTAACACTGGAAAACACAAGACTACTCCGAGTTTCCACTGGCTTTCTGTCGCAGTTAAAGTAAATCTATAGGGGTACGGTGGCAGAATATCCGAGGAAATGAATGCACGGAATGCTCAATATGAGCAGAGTGAAAGAACCATCTCCCAGTGAGCTGTCTCTGGTGCTGAAGACGCATTGGCGAAGGCGCTGCGACGTGGTTTGATGTTTTAATGTTGTACAGCGCCTGGGGCTCATGTCCCTGTGAAGCGAGAGGGCGCCCAGCCTCTCACTAGAATATACCAATTCAATTGTGTAACTCGATGCACACCAGCCGTGGTGATATCTTCTTTCTGATACCAGAGTGTCGTGCGTATGTGTAAGCTTACTATACTGGACTAAAGTCAATGCCTCTAACAGGTGGAAATTACTGCGGATGAAGTTTTTTATATGTAAAAAATGCGCCTCCTCGCACTGCAAAGTAAAACTTAGTTTATTATGCAGTGAACGTTACCCAATCTCAGAGCCAGTCCGGAAAATATCAATAAGGATAGGAAAACCTCGAAAATAAACCCTCAGCGGAAATATTTGGGGGTCCTAGAGCTGGGGGTGGGGGGAGGGTGGCGTCCCTTCGGTAAGGCGGCCGAGGAGACTGTTCGTTTGATCCGGAGACACCGATTGGACTGCGTGAGGACTCATGATCACAGACTAGAAGATTGTCGCAGAACTATATTGTATGAGGTGTTAGGATTCATTTAAGGGCCCAAGTTTTTCATTTGCAGAATCTCTGGGATTTTATTCGCGATCGGCAGCCAACAGCATCTAAAGATTCACATGCTATTTGGACAAATAAATACAAGCACTCGCACATCAGATGCGAAGCGTTTCTGTCAAACCGCGTGGCGTTGCAGGCTGTGGGCGAGAGGGATCGCGGGCTTGTTCTCTGAAAGGTATGAATTGTATTTAAGTTCACAGGATAGCTTAGCTCCCGGGTTCGCACCCACCCCGCAACAACCCTGCCCCTCTACACTCGCTGCGATCTTCCATTCCCCGCCCCCTATGGTGCCATTCTTTATGCTCAGCAAAGATGTGAGCGATGATAATCATTTAATGTATTTTGTATTGTATCGATCCCACTCGTCAGGGTTCAGTCTCTTTCATGCGCTGCATGTATAAATCTCCTGTGAGTTTCCAGAAATTTGCGGTCTCTTGCCTGAAGAAAGAAAGCGCTGTGGATAATCACCCTGAAACTAAGCAATAGGCGAATCTGACATTGACTATAGATACACATAAAGGCTCAATGAAAATAAATCTTTTCGCTGAAGCCCAATGATTACGGCGTATTCATTGTCTGAATTCCAACTACTACCTGATCACTTTAAGCCAATCAGACAGCAGTTAAATGGAGTACCATGTTGATTTCGGACGATGATCTGATCATTATCACAACATAACTTCCTGCGAGTTCGGCTCCGGAAATAATAGGCGGCACTGAGTTAAGGTACTTGGATAAATCGGACGACCAGATGGCCGTTTGTTATCCTTGACCTCTTGTGCCCTTAGTGCTGGAATTTTATTGATGTCAAGCTTCAAAAGTAATTTAAAAACGGTAGGACCGAATTCTGCAGTAATGTGAAAATTGCTGATAAGAGGTCGATCCAGGAGATGTTGCAATGTTGCACCAAATCAGGTGCAACTGTTTATTTTATTGGCGGCGACCAACGCACGTCACAGTTATAAATGCTTCGCCATATAAAGGGATTGTAATGTCTCGTGTAGAGTGGCTGTCAAATTAGTTCATTCGGTCCAGTTGAGTAAAACTAAAGCTTTCGGCCGAGCCAGTGGCTCCGGGGTTATTATTATCGCGAATACCTTAAAGAGCGGAATCGTTTATAACAGCATGGGCAGAAACGTTTGAATATTTGCACCATGTTAGCGACAAACAGTGTTTTGCAGGGAACGTTCCTTGGCGCAGTGCTCTATTTTCTCAGTGCAACTCCCTTGTTTTCTTCCGTCGGAGGCGAGAGATGGTCCAAGCTGCACTCTTTGCTCTTTACTACTTATTGACTTCCTGTCCATTGCACGAAGACGCCACAGTTGTCAGGGTATCTTCTGTTAAGGCTTTCTTTCGTCCCAAAGCGCTGGCAGCTATGTAGCAGCCAGCTCCTATCAGCTGTCTACTTTCAGCGCGTTTTGACGTTTCAAAACTGTTTTGTCAATCGCCTCGCCTACAGAGACTACTGGAAGGTATGAAAGAGAAGGATGGGCATTGACACTTGCAATTGACTCTGGGCCAGTCCAAGAGTGCCGTGTCAAAAAAGGCTCGAGTACTGGATCTGCAAACATCGCTGTCGGAACACTACTTCACAGCTGGATTTCAGGTAAAGAGCTAACTAAATACAATTCGCAAATAGTCATTATCTATTTAATTGTATTGGTGCGGTTTGGCTCTCAAAAACATGTACATTGGTAACGATTCCAAATGACGAGTTGCAAAACCACACGCTCAGTTTATGAGTGCGTACATCTCACTTTGTATTGGTCAGATACACGCTTTCCCTGGGTCTCGCTATCGACAGAGCGAGATTAGAAAGCGAAATGTAGCTCAACCCTTCTACTACAGCAACTGAGATTAAGAACTCGGGTTATTATGGATTGAAAGATCCTGTTGACCTGCTCCCAGTGAAATATTGTTATGACAGAGAACGCATGATGATATGATAATGGTTGTGGTATCAACAGCAACATTGGCTGGTTACATTCAGTTTAACTGGTTTTGACGACGTAGGTCTCGGTGGTTTCAGCCTTCACCTGTCAAATCACACCTTTTGGAACATGGTCTCGAGCTGACTGTGTGAAACTCAGGCGCTCCTCGCAAACTGGCGTGCCCATTACTCCTGTCTCAGTCCTACAACTAACGCAATCCCGAAACACATTCCCTAACCACTAACCACTGCATAAAATGCAGTAGATACTAGCTTCGCCGAAGGCTTGCACTTGGCGTAACAAATTCCTTAAATGATTTATTGGATGGGTGGGCAGAAGCGGGTTGTGTTGGCTATGATGAGACCTTCGCGGCATTTCTCGACTAAGATCATCGGCACTTGACTGAGATAGCAGTCCCTTCCGAGCTGGGAGTGACTGAGAGCAGGACAGGGCTTATCTAGTGAGAAGGGATGCTGAAATGGCAGCGCAAGCTTCTCAAAGCTTGCTATCTAACATAGTCCCCATTTATATTGAGTTAGTGCGAAGCCCAAGATTCTTTTTCCTGTCTTATCACTTCTGGCTTGTACTAGGAGATCGCGCTGTTCTTTGTTCTTTCCGACCATTAGACCGTCAGACAGGGTTGAAGCCAGCACGATTGCTAAAAGGCTGCTACTGCTCCGACACAATGTAGTGGCAATGCTATTTCATTATGTGACTTTCTTTTATTATACAGTACAGCGAAAATAGATATTTCAGTTTTGGAATCAAGAACGCCTGGGGCAATGCCTAAGACCACAACAGGATCGTTACAATAGGTACGAGTATAAACTAATTAAAACGGAGCAAAGTATTGGATGTCATTTCATTTTGAAACAAGTGACCTCTTGTGAAGCGCCAATGAGATTTTCTTTAAATATGGGGGGGGGGGGGATAAAAGGAATATTATAATTTTCGATCTTGAATCGCGCTCCTCATGCAATTCCACACTTTCTGATTTTCATGAAATCACTTGTAATTACAACACTTCTTTGACCTATAATTTTAAACTCACAGGGTTAATACAGAATCTCCAGGCATTTTTGCTTTCTTCCTGGGCAACAATGGGGGCGGGCGGATATTATGTTGTTCTCTGAGCTCCCCGGCTCTCATTCTTGACTTACACTGCATTATGCATGGCGGTAAATCAATAATGCATAAATCCTGAAAACCCCTCCAAGCCTCAGCACCGGGAAACCACATCTGTGATGACAGATATTGCAGAATGACGTCGATTTGCCCAAAGGTAGGTTTTCCCATTTCTGGCGGAATCGAATGTAACTTCCCGTGGAAGAACGCCATAGTTCCAGCCGCCTACACTTCGCAAAGGCACTTCAAAGTGCCAGCGCGATTCCATTAATAGTTCGTTTATGTAACAAAATAGTCAGCCCACTTCTGCCGCTGAACGGCCCCATGTCCCCACGCACCTACCCCCTCGACACATAGGCGGTCCTTCATCAGAAAGTGGCTCAGATTTTCTGTCTGCAAACACGCAAGGACTCCGAGGTGTCCCTTTCTTGTGTCTCGGTTGTAAACCTATGCAGGCTGACAGAGTTGGAAGCACAAGCGACCACATTGATCAGTAATGTTTTTAACCAACAATGCGATTGTCAAAGTCAGGAATGGAGAAGATTTTGCTAATATTTGTCAGGCCTGTTTGTTTCAATTTAGACATTATGAAATGCTTAAATGTTTCGATTTCTTTCAAAATATTGAAGATTCTGGGCTGGCGTTTTAGTCGGCAAGTTGTGCGGACGCTGCTGCCTCTTGTGTTTCCTCCGTGCGGTTTAATATAAAGGTTGTGCGAATAGTTATAGTGGTCAAGATACGACATTATTCCGTGAAGTACACCACGAACATGAGATTGCGAATGTAACTGTCCAGCCCCACATGGAGCCGGCAGTGCCAGCTGCTGGAGCTGGGCGCGGGGAATTCTGAATAAGCGCAAGATTCAACAGGGCCTTCTGACTAGTGGCTGGTTCCAGCTCTCTCTCTCTCTCTCTCTCTCTCTCTCTCTCTCTCTCTCTCTGTGTGTGTGTGTGTGTGTGTGTGTGAGTGAGTGAGTGTGCGAGCACTTATGTTCCAACCTCCCATTGATTTTCTGGTAGTTATAATGTCCATCAACTGCATTTAGTGCCCATTAATGAAAGCTTGGAATGATGACACGTCTCATTTTCCAATGCCCCTCGACTAATTTTCGCCCAAACAATCCGATTTATTGTTGATAAACAAAAACAATTCTGGTGAAAACTAACCTAATTACTAATTTTTGAATGTTCTTTTCCCCTAGCGAGGCATTCACCGTTTTAATGCTCATCCACGTGCTCCATGCAAATGCTTTCAATTCACTTCCCCGTTTCTATGTCCTTTGTTAAATGTTTAGCCTTTTACAACGTAAGCCCTTATTGTATTTCCGCACTATTCTGTTATTAGACAGCAGTTTACCCTGCAATTTAAAGACGCTCGAGATTTGATGAGAATATAAGTGTGGGATGGAGGGGGTGTTGGATGTGTGAAGCATTAAGGAGAGTCGTTCTGGGTCTGCTGAACGCACGTAGGACATTTCAGACTGATCTACGAGAAAATAAACTATAGCAAGAGAAACATCCCCTCCCCCGCCTTTCCTTCTCCCACCCCCGCACCTCCCGAGAGCTCAGCAGCGTTCTCCTGCCCAGGAACCGAGAGGATGTTATTATAAACTCAAGAAGGTTATTAGCTCCAGGTTATTATAAACTACGGCCATCCCGCCGCTAAAAGTATAAAGTTTATCTGCAAACATCCGAGGTTACACAAAACAAAGGAAGCAATGTATTTCTTCTCCGCGGAACAGGGCTTTGGGTTCATTGTTGCTTCAATGAGGGATTTCATTCTGCATGAACCTCTGAGGAAAATATCCACGGGAGCTGCCTGAGGTTAACCTTTAATGGGATTAAAGCATTAACCGGACTGCCGAATAGGAAAGGTAAACCTACACTCTGGTCAAACGGAGCTGTGAGTCGGAGAATATATGGGACTGGATGTTTGAGGAGGGCTGACGTGCGTTACGTGCAGAGTTTGAGGAATAACAGAGGGGTTTGTGAAGAGTGGGATGGGAATAAGTGGCTGCAATGTGTAGGCATTGATGGAAGAGTGAGGGGAGAATAGGATGGGTGTGAGGAGAGTGGATTAGGAGTGCAGGGTGAGTGCAGAGTGAGATGTGGTGAGGTGTGTGTGGAGCATGACATAGCAATGAGAGTGTGGACAGTGGGTTAGGAGTGAGGAAAGGGGAGAATGGGGCGGGAGTGAGGGTGCATGCAAAGGGAGGTAGAAGTGAGTGGTTTGTAGAATGGGCTGGTGCGTGGAGTAGGAGTGATTGTGTGTAGAATGCAGGGGAGGGCTGAGTGTCTCTGGAGAATGAGAGAAGATTGTATCGGGAGTGGGATGGAAGTCAGGGTGGATTGTGGCGCGGGAGTGAAAGTTGTGTGGAGACTGTGTTAAAGCTGTTGGTGATGAGAATGAGTTGGGAGTGAGGGATCTGTGCAGGGCAGGGTAGGAGTGAGGAAATGGAAGACAGAGTTGTGTAGAGTGTGAGAAAGGAATGAATGGCGTGTGGAGGGTCAGGTATGAGTTAAGGAGGTGTGGAGAGTGAGGGGTAGGGATGACGACGTGTGGCAAGGAGGGGCATGAGTTTGGGGTTTGTGGAGGGGTGAAGGAAGGTATGAAGAGTAGGCAGGGTTGGGGTAGAATTGAGTGGTGTCAGGAGAGGGCAACAGGATTGAGGGTGGAGTAGACTAAGGTGTGGACGGTGAGGTGGGAGTGAGATTGAAGTGAGAGAGCTTGGACAAGAGGGTAGGAGTGAGGGTGTGTGGAGAGTGAAGGAGGAGTGAGGGTTTGTGGAGCAGGATGGGAGTGAAGGAGATGGAGAGTGCATAGGTGCGAGGCTGTATGGAGTAGGAGTGAGGGTGTGTACAGAGTGGACTAGCAGTGAAGATGTGTGGACAGTGGACTAGGTGAGGGTGTGGAGAGTGAACTAGGAGTAATGGTGTCCGCAGAAGTGTGGGAGTGAAGGGGGTGGAGAGCGGAGTAGAGTGAGGCTGCATGGAGAGGGTGTGGGAGGGAAGGGGTGGGGAGCAGAGTAGAGTGAGGCTGCATGGAGAGGGTGTGGGAGGGAAGGGGGTGGGGAGCGGAGTAGAGTGAGGCTGCATGGAGAGGGTGTGGGAGGGAAGGGGGTGGGGAGCGGAGTAGAGTGAGGCTGCATGGAGAGGGTGTGGGAGGGAAGGGGGTGGGGAGCGGAGTAGAGTGAGGCTGCATGGAGAGGGTGTGGGAGGGAAGGGGGTGGGGAGCGGAGTAGAGTGAGGCTGCATGGAGAGGGTGTGGGAGTGAAGGGGTGGGGAGGGAGTAGAGTGAGGCTGCATGGAGAGGGTGTGGGAGGGAAGGGGGTGGGGAGCGGAGTAGAGTGAGGCTGCATGGAGAGGGTGTAGGAGTGAAGGGGGTGGAGAGTGGAGTCGGACTGAGGGTGTGTGGAGAATGGCATAGATTAAAGCAGAGTAATAGTGAGAGTGTGAGCAGGTCTGAAGGTGTATAGAAATTGGAGCAGGAGCAATGGTAAAGGGCATTGGAAGGTGCATGTGAAGAGGGAAGTAGGATCAGGGTGTGTAAAGAGTAAGTTTGAAATTAGGCATTTATGTAGAATGAGGTGGTAATGAAGGTTGTATGGGGAGGGAATAGGAGTGAAAGTGAGTAGAGTAGGAGTATGCTTGGAGTTGGCTTTGGAGTGTATGGGAGTGAGGGATATGTGAAAAGTAGAATGTGTAGGGGTCATTGCGCATCATATCATTGCGTACTAGACGGTCTACATTTTAGAGGGAAGATGCACAAACTTTTTATAACACCGCTTGTTATGTCAGGGGTCCTCTTCTATCACATGACTGCATTACAATTAAGATTTCAATTAATACCAAAAATTCAGACCTTCGGTGCTGTCTGTGTGAGGTTTGTACATTCTCCCTTTCACCTCCAGGTGCTCTGGTTTCCTTCCATATCCCAAAGGTCTGCAGTTACTAAGTTAACTAGCCACTGTACGTTGTCCCTAATGTGTAGGTTGATGAGAAGCTGGAGAGCATAAAATGGGACTAGTTTATGATTAGTACAAATGGATGCCTGACAGTTAGCATGTTCTTCTTGGGCCAAAGGGCCTGTTTCTGTGCTGTATCATTTTGTAACTCTCTATGACTTATCATCACAATCCAAGAACAGGAGGATATTCCTTACTCTTGAGCAACTATTTATCTAAAATATGCTGCTAAACTTCAGCTATGAAGACATTTTGAATCAGGAACAACAAGAAGAGACCACAGTCTCACATGGTATCAGAAGCAGAAGGTTAACATTTATAGTATTTTAAGGCACTCCTGAAGACATTCACCAGGCTAATTCTTGGGATGAGAGGGTTTACCAAACACAACTGGCTAAGAATGTTAGATCCATATTCTTTGGAGTTCAGAAGAATGAGGGACAATCTTATTGAAACACATAAGAATCTAAAAGTGCATGACAAGGTGGATGAAAAGATGTTTCAACCAATGGGAGGGTCTCAAACAAGAGGATATTATTACAAGATAAGTGGCAGTCATTTAAAATGAAGTGTGTCGGAATTTCTTCTTGTAGAGGGTGCTGAATCTCTGGAACTCTGTATTCTGGAGGATTGTGTAGTCTAGACAACTGGAGGTATTTAAAGTGGAGTTGAAACATTGTTGAATATTTGGGGAACGGACGGCCATGTGGAACGTGCATAGAAGAGGAATTAAGGCCTGGGACAGGTCAGCCATGACCACATTGAATGGCAGAGCCAACTGGAAGGGCCAGGTGGCCTACTCCAGCTCCTATTTTCTTCTGTGTTTTTCTTCAGGTCCAGGAGATCAAGTCTGATGGGGATCCACAGTGAGTTGGTAAGTTGGATACAAAATTGGTTTGGCCATGGAAGACAGAAGGTAGTGGTGGAGGGCTCTTTCTCTGACTGGAGGTCTGTGACCAGTGGTGTTCTGCAAGGATCTGTGCTGGGACCTCTGTTGTTTGTATTATTTAATAAATCATCTGGATGAAAATGTTGGTGATCTCAGTAAGTTTGCAGATGAGATGAAAAATGGTGTAATTGTAAGTGATGAGAAAGGTTGTCAAAGGACACAGCAGGATATAGATCAGTTGGAAATTTGGGTGGAGAAATGGTGGATGGAGTATAATCAGGACAAGTGTGAGGTGATGCATTTTGTGAGGTCAACTGCAAGAGGAAAGTATAGAGTAAATGGCAGGATCCCTAGGGGCACTGATGTACAGAGTGATATGTGGGTGCAAGTCCATAGCTCCCTGAAAGGAGCAACACAAGTGGATAGGGTGGTAAAGAAGGCGTACAGAATGCTTGCCTTAATCCGTTGGGGCATTGAGGATAAAAGTTGGGAAGTCATGTTGCAGCTGTATAAAACTTTGGTTAGGCCACATTTGGAGTATTGTGTGCAGTTCTGGTCACCGCATTACAGGAAGGACATGGAGGCTTTGGGGAGGGTGCAGAAGAGATTTACCAGGATGTTCCCTGGATTGGAGTGAATTAGGCATAAGGAGAGGTTGGACAAACTTGGATTGTTTTCTCTGGAGTGTCAGAGGCTGAGGGGAAACCTGATAGAAGTATATAACATTATGAGAGGTATAGATTGGGTGGATATCCAGAGTCTTTTTCCCAGGGTGGAAATGTCAAATGTTAGAGGGCATAGCTTTAAGGTGAGCAGGGAATGTTTAAAGGAGATGTGCAGGGCAAGATTTTTTACACAGAGAGTGGAAGTGCCTGGAACCTTCTGCCAGGGAGGTGGTAGAAGCAGACATGATAGTAATGTTTAAGTAGGCATTTAGGTAGACACACAACAGTCAGGAAATAGATGGATACAGACAATGTGCTGGCAGACATGATTAGTTAGATTGGCATCATGGTCGATGCAGACATGGTGGGCCTGAGGGCCTGTCCCTGTGCTGTACTCTTATATGTTCTATGTTTTTTCTTGTGTGTTCTTTGTAAAGTGCTGCTTATAAAATGGCAGAAATATACCGATGAAGTCCATTTGAAAATCAGGGAAAAGTCAAGCTATTTATTTGGACATCCAGAGTCTTAGAATCACTAAGGCTCAGAAGTGGATCATTCAGCTCATCATATGTGCACTGACAGTGTAGGAACTACCTGATTAGTTGCATTCTCTGGCTCTTTCCTCACAGCCCTGAGCAATTTTGCTTCTAATATCTCCTTGAAAGCTATGATTGAATCTATATATATTGGTCAATGAATTCAGAATCATAACTATTCACTGCATCAACAAGTTTTTTTTACAACATCTTTGATGTTTTTTTAACCAGTCACCTTAAATCTGTACTTTTTGACCTACCAGTGGGTGACAGTTTTTTTTTCACCTGAATCATTCTGTCTGTAACTGTCATGATTTTGAGCACATCCATCAAATCACATCTCAAACCTTCGCTGCTCTAGGAAAAACAAGTAACGCATATCCAGGTTGCTGAAGTCCCACATCCCTGGACTATTCTTAAATCTTTTCTGTAGCTTCTTGTAAGATGGTTGACATTCTGTGATGATCCAAATAAGACACAATATAACAGTTGCCGCAAACCAGTATTTATAAATAGGTTCAATAAAACTTCCTTGCTCTGTACTCAATGTCTCCATTGAAAAATCTTATTTTCTCTATTCATAGAACATATAACAGTGCAGCACAGGAACAGGCCCTTTGGCCCATGATGTCTGTGCCAACCATAATGCCATTTTAACTGGCACAGCTGCCTGCACAGGGTCTATATCCCTCCATTCCCTGCCTGTCTAAATGCCTCTATAAACATTGCTATCATATCTGCTTCCACTAGCTCTCCTGGCAGCATGTTCCAGGCACCTACCACACTCTTTATGTTAAAAAATTGCCACATAAATCTCTTTTAAACTCCCCCCCCTCATCTTAAAGCTATGCCATCTAGTATTTGACATTTCCATCCTGAGAAAAGGACTCTATCTACCCTATCTACAACTCTGATAATTTCATATATTTCAATAAAATTGCCCCTCAGCCTCCGACGGTTCAGAGAAAACAATCCAAGTTTGTCTAACCTCTCAGTATAGCTAATACTCTCTAATACAGGCACTATCCTGGTGAACATCTTCTGTACCTTTTCCAAAGCCTCCATATCCCTGTAATGGGGCAACCAAAACTGCACACAATACTCCAAATGTAGCCTGACCAAAGTTTTATACAGCTGCAACATGATTTCCTGACTCTTATACTCAATGCCCTGACCGATGAAGGCAAGCATGCCATTCGCCTTCTTTACCACCCTATCTACCTGTATTGCCATTGTCAGGGAGCTACGGACTTGCACCCTGAGATCACTCTGTACATCAATTCTCCTAAGGATCCTACGATTTACTCTATACTTTAAGATAAGATCTCTTTATTAGTCACATGTACATTGAAACACACAGTGAAATGCATCTTTTGCCTAGAGTGTTCTGGGGGCAGCCCTCAAGTGTCACCATGCTTCCGACGCCAACATAGCATGCTCACAACTTCCTAACCTTTAAGTCTTTGGAATGTGGGAGGAAACCGGAGCACCCGGAGGAAACCCACGCAGACACGGGGACAATGTACAAACTCCTTACAGACAGCATCCAGAATTGAACCCAGGTCACTGGTGCTATAAAGCATTATGCTAGCCACTACACTACTGTGCCAGTTATGTGGACATCACTCACAACACCAGCATTTGTTGTCTATCCCTATTTACCCTGAACTGAGGCAGTTAAGAGCCAATGATGTTGTTTGGCCTGGTGTGACATATAGGCCAGATGGGATAAAGATGGCAGATTGTATTCCCTGAGGGACGTAGTGAACCAAATGGGTTCTAACAGCAATCTGGTAGTTTCATTGTTACAGTAACTAAGACTACCCATTGTTTCATATGCCTTCCTAATTACTTTCTTGTTATGCTCTGCCATGGTTAAATCTTTCTACCTATATTCCCACCGTACCTGCCCTATAGCCTTACAGTTTCTGCACTAACTTCATTGTGTTGCCTCTCCAAATTCCTCCTCTGACATTTCACTTTGCACTTCTTTATGCTAAATTTCATCTCCTGGGCCTCTGTCATTTCCATCAGTCCATGTCCCAATAGATTTTGAAACTGTGTCTATTCAGTTAAAACAAATTAAGAAAAGTCGTGTTCTCAGTATGAACCTCAAGAGTCCGCCACTATCAACTTTCCTCTAACCTGAGAAACAGCAGTGTACCCTTAGTCTGCAACAAAAACAGAAAACGCTGGAAATACTCAGCAGGTTGGACCGCCACTATGGGAAGAGAAGCAGAGTCAACATTCCAGCATTTTTTATTTCTGTTTTGGATTTCTAGCATTGACAGGTTTTTGATGTTCACCAGTAGTTTACAGTAGTTCCCACTTTGCACTGTTGCTCAGCCATCTGGATGAGACTATCTTGCCTCTGTTGATATCATCTTGTGTGGAGCATTAATCAAGGACAATTAACATGAACAAATATTTAAGGTCCTTTGAATGTCTCCCAAAACATTATAAATCTATTACACCAGCTTGGCATGATATTGTAAAATGGGTGGTAGTGAGTTAATAGTCCATTTTACATCTCACTTGATTGCTTTACATTTACTTCAATGGGAAATAAAATCGGGAGTTGTGTACAGGTGTGTCATCAACCACACTATAACCTCACCTAAAGTTAAAATTTCAGCCTCAGAGGTGCAGTCTCAAAAGATATAAAAATAAGAATAAACCCTGAAAATGCTAGACTTTGGCAGTGACGATTGCTAAACACATCAATCAATTAAATGGCAGTGCTTCCTAGAAGTCAGATCACTATGCCTTCTTTTCAGTCAGTCCCTTGTGATTGAGGGGTTTTGTAGGTTATGAGGTGACTGATGAGGTCAATGTGGGGAAGAGTAGGCTCTTCCTCAGATGGGCAGAAGGTGTCTGACGGGGCATGTGAGTGAGGCGGTACGCTCCTTCCACCATTTCTGCATGGCTTCTTTGCTCCTTCTCCACCTCGCATGGTCATGAGCCAGAGATCCTCGGGATTTCTCAAGCTCTGGAAAGTCTCTGAAATTAAAGATGGGCTTACTTATTAAAATGATTAAATAAGATTTAGGTTTTGGGAGTTAATGGGCTATTGCATTTTTTCAAGGACATCCATCAATCTTTTGTCCACCTCGTAATCTCCTTCCATGATAAAGACAGGAATAGATCACCGCCCAGCAGTTTGAACAATAATCTGAATGGTAGTTACAAGTATCAAAGTCTACACATGCAAAATAATTCTTTCATAATAGTAGAGCTCCAAATGGGCCTTAGCTATGAAGCTATTAATAATATTTTTTTACAGGACTATAGGAAAGATGACATGATTGCTGAAAGAAAGTATGAAACCACAAATTCTGTTCAATATTTTACAGGTTCTTTTAATTGGACCTTAACATCTTTGAGCGTATAGAGAGATATACCTGATAGGTACAACTCCTTAGGTACACATTTTGGATTTCCTGTTCGTGTTTACCTACAAATCACACCATCTATAAAGGGGCCTAATATGGATTTCTAATAGACTGGAACTCTTCAGATAGTGACAGAACTGGTAGACTTAGCCAATGAGTGTAATTTACTTGAACTTCTAGTAATATCTTGTTGTATCTTTTAACACTTTGTCGAATTGAAATGGTACCTCTGTTTCTCTCCCATACAGATGATGCCCGGCTGCTGAGTTTTTCCAGAATTTATTTTATGTTTATTTCATTTTCATCTAGGGTTGTACTGCTGGTTTATAGTTTCAGATGATTATTTTTTTAAGGATTCAACCTGACTCAGTGCTGTTTATACTGTGGGTTTATGGATTGCTTGTACAGTGTTGCGCATTGTAATGATGTATTGTTTACTTAATATCTGAGGGGAAGAGGCGCATAATCAACCTAAAAAGTTTCCATGCCAAACCATCACCCAGTGGTTGTAGTTGCCTGGTGGGCGTCCATAGGCTTTCTCGGGGGAATTCACAGAATTTAAATGGTTGTTCCAGAGGCCCATCTCCCTTTATCTTTTTGCTCCATTCTCTCTGATTATTCAACAAAAGATTCTATCAATCCAGTATAAAGGAATCGTGCACTGAGGTGGCTCATTGTTTGAAATATTAGGTTATTGTTTCAAAGTAAATCAGTTAATGTCTCATTTTTAGCATGGTTTTAATCGAAGTCAAGGATATTACCGAAGAGATATTTTGCCTGGTGGGTCTCATAATCTGATTCGAATGGCTCCTTTGAACTATTATAAAATTAAATGGAGCACATATTGTGCCTGATTGTTGCATTCGCTTGTGCTTTGCGACTAATGGCGCGGGATTATGTGCAGTAATGAGACCGTGGGGTGCCGGTAAACCAAGACATTTGGAATTCACAGACAATGAAAGGAAATTTATTTCAAAGTGTATTTTACATGACAAAGACATACTGAGGAAAAGCCCACCCGCCTCCAGCAGCTTATTTGATTATCCAAGGGAATACAACTTTGATTGAGCAAACTGTGTTCATTCTCTCTCAGTTAATGACTGCCTGGCATTTTTAACAAGTGCCTCACATTGTATGTTTACCCGTTTTAAGTACCCGCATGTGCATATATCAATTTGCGATTGTTTGTCAGCTACGAGAGGCTGTATTATTAAATAATCATCACATTTTAATATTTTCCTCATTATCAGTATTTTTGCGAACGGCAGAAAAGTTACCCTCTCTTTCTTACCGTGGTGTCGGACTCTCAAACTAAAAATATTCAATACTTCAAATCCGAAATAAAAGCGAAAAACCCTGCAGTTACACGGCAGGTCTGAAATGCAAAGATTAAACATGCGGTTTGATCGTATCCTGGGGGTAATTCGACGCAGGGTATACAGCCGAAACAAACTTGATCTCCTCCCTTAACAGATTCTGAAAGGCCTATAGCGCCTTTCTAACATTGTCATCTACAGTTCTTGGCCTGTGCAACTGTGACAGGACAGCATGACTCCACCACCGGAGGGTATAGTTTAATCGACGTGCGACAGCCAATAAATACATAGCAATATGCAAACTATGCAGACGTGGTATTGGTTGCCTTTGGATATGCTAACTCGTGTGCTTGAATATACGTACATATAAACTGTTATTGTGCTATTATGTGCAGGTTATATATACACCCTTGTTAGTATATATCCCTTACTTGACTATATGTCCACGTGTAAAATCAACGCCTTTAGAATTTTTTCTTCCATTGAGCAGAGGTTGTAAATCATCTAAAATTGAATCTTCAATACTTTACACATCTGCATGCCCTTCTAATGTTCCTTATCTTAATGACGTTTCTATTTTATGACAGTCAGCATCCACGTTAACACAATGGGCAAACGACCTAATACAACAGCAATGGGTGTACGTCCAGTAATCTTGGTCAATATCACGACCGAAGCAGCAAAGGTGAAGTTCAAACCACACAGTAAAACTTTTGTTTTTGTTCTATTCCAAAGCTCAGTTTCAATACCATGTTGGTGATTCCCATTTTATTAACTTGCTGTTGTTGACATGTGTATGTTTATCAAAGTGCCTCAATGTCCTAAGTACCAATTCGGTAAGTCGAAGTCGATATATCTGAATGTGCCATTGCGTGGGTGTGTAGGATGACATCAATCTCCAGGTCAGGTAGATGATGTATAATTGTGTGGTGCATGGTGTTACTCTTCCAAAGTAATGATTATATAAAGAAAATGGCTGGTTCAGAGTTTGTGTCTAGGGCCACTGATTAGTAACTTCTCGGAATTAATGGTTTGCCCAGTAATTTCATAAATTGGTCGCGTTTGGATACAACATACAGTTCAATATTTGGGACCAGTAGAACTACTTATCTTTCCCTTTTTTTCACTGCTTGGAACTCGATTTGATCAGAAAAAGGATCATAAACTGAAGCATCAACATATAACTGAACCTTACCAGAACCAACGGAAACAGTGAAATCGCCGTTCTCTTTCCCCACGAGCATTCTCTCTAAACATGATCAGCATTTCTTGCTTATTTTCTCATTTTAAAGGTAAGTAACCCCATCTTTAATGTCAGAGGCTTCCCACGGCTCGAGAGTGTGTGCAGTTGTAAGAGGGTGCAATGTCTTGTTGGTGTTAACTCCCTTTGGATTTAATCCTGCCCAGTAATTCATGCATCGACTTCAGTGTTAATCGCATTATCAAAAAGTAATAACCTCAAAACTGTGGAGAATGACTTGCATGTTGGATGGTACTGCACTGAGTATGTTATGCAGATGGTTCATTGTACACTGGGGACCGAAACCACCCTCCGCCCAACTCTCCACCCCCTTACCCCAATCCCAAAGCCCACAACCAGCACCACCACTCCCCTCTTCCCTCTCCCCCGAGCGACTCGACTATCAGTTGTCGCCAGACGCCAAGATCGAGTTCGGGACTTGATTCCGTGGTTCCTGAGCACTGATCTGAGCCCCGGAGCCGGAGACGGGTATTGAACAGCAGTCGGTTCCGTGCTGTTAACCCACCTCTTCCCCGATGCCCTCCAGGCAGCAGAGCCGCTATAATCTGACGACATTAATAAACTGCGGCATCTCAACTCCCGCTAGAGTTAATCTGTCTTCGAGCAACGGGATGGATTATTTTGCAGTCCTGAAATTCAATTCGTGTGAAGGGTAATTTCGCATTCAGATAATAAAAGAAATCTGTGCTCTCTCGGTCTTTGTCACTTCCAATAATAACTTGGGATTCATTATATGTTAGCCTATTTCTACTATCTCAATTTAGACGTTGCAGATGCTCTCATGGTAATTGCAGAGGTTTGGTTCCTTGACGAGTATTATCCTGCATTCTTGACTTTCTGCTCAGTGCTCCAGTTGCAACAATTGGCGAGAGTACCGACCCGTTCTGCTTTTCAAAGTGAATAACAGGAAGATAGAAACTGTCCTCCCGATTCAGGTTCCAAATGCCCATAAAGCGAAAAGTAATCAATAACAGGAAACAGTGGCCCTGACCATGGTTAGCAAATGCCACCGCCATGAACAGCTACCAATAATAAAGTGACCTGACCCAAAAATTGCCATTGTAGCTGCATACATGGAATGTCTTCACCCTGAAGCAACTTGTAAAGTTCTGCCTCCCACAATCATCCCACTCAGCCACTGAAAATACATTCTGCTTGGGTGGTGTATGGTTATAATTTCGAACTTTGGTTAAAATGGTACCAATGATTTTCAGCAAGTGGGTTAGAAAGTAGAATTTAAGATCAACACAGAATGGGTTATTGAAAATCATTGTACAGACATCACTTTGCACCCACAAATCCAATCAGAGCATCTGTAAAACATTCCTATTGTGAACATCGGCATTTGGCAAGCATTGGGACAAAGGGGAGAAGAACCTTTTTATATCTTAGAGTGCAGGACCATGGAATATTGTGCCTAAAAGTAAAAGTGAAGCCACATTCAAAAACCTGAACAGTTTTGTTGTGTTCAGTAGTTAAATGGACTTTGTATCCTCTCTCCAAAACTGCACTCACTCCCCTGCTGCCTGTCCTCTTTAATTCCTTTCACCATGTGTAACAAGGGACTTCACAGGAGCACAATCAGTACTGAGCCACATTGATAGAGGGAGGAAGTGTGTGTGTTTTGTGTGTGTGTGTGTGTGTGTGTGTGTGTGTGTGTGTGTGAGTGAGAGAGAGAGAGACAGACAGACAGACAGAAAGCTGCAAGCTACAAAGAGGGAGTAAATTCCAGAGTTTAGGAGCTTAAATCACTGATGGTACTACTTCAAGGATGAAGCAATTAAAACCTGTGATGATCAGGAGAATAGAATAGGAGATTACTCAAAGAGTTTAAAGCAAATCAGGCCAAAGATGGATATGCAAGTACAGGTGAGAATTTTATATTTACCATGTTGCTAAACCAGGAGGCAATATAGTTCAGCAAGCCCAGGTTTGCTGGATGAATGGAGTTTGGTGCAAGTCAGGTCAGGCACCAGTTTCTTTTAAACCTTGAAGTATATGGAGGGTTGAATAAGGGAGGGAGGGCAGGATTAGATAGCCAAATTCAGGGGTAACAAAGGTATACATACTTCAGTGGCAGGGGAACTGAGATATAGAGAGAGTCAAGCAATATTACTGGGGTGGGAATAGGCAGTCATGTGTATGGTGAGGATACATATTTCAAAAGTCATCTTGGGGTCTGGTTCAGTTTTAGACAGAAGCCAGGTGGAAGAATAGAACCGATGGATAGGGAATGTGTTTTTTGATGGGGACTAAAGACTTAGTTTGTCCCTATAATTAGTTTGAAGAATTTTAGCTTATCCAGTATTGGATGTTGGAAAAGCAATCTGAAAATTTTGTGACAAGAGTCCAGATGAGAGCTGGTGAAGTAGTGCTCAGTGTCACCACTGTACACATGGAAACTGATGCTTGGTAAAGAATGATCCGCAACACTGCAACCCTGAATCCATAAATCAACAAGAAGCTGGCCAATAATCTGCAGACCAGCAACAAAACATGGGTAGCCTTTCATGCACATACACTGTACCTTGTGCCTCAAAGAAGTCTGTTATTTACATTGGTGAACTTGCTACAAAATTATCCAAGTAAAAATAAATCCTGCTTCAACAAAATAATGTGCCTAGCTAAATATGTTGACCGTCAACAGAATCTCAGCCTTGAATTAGTGTAAAATTCAGTCAGCTCTTTAATGTGAACCCAAACTTAAGCACAATCTCAAGCACCACCACAAAGACTCAACATTTTATTCCAGTAGCAGCTTAAGAACCCCATAAGCACAGAGAAGAGAGTGATAACAACTAAGTCACTGAAAATAATGTGTGCACATCTTGCATAAAAGAATTGCATAGAATAGAGTTCCAATGTATAGCATCCTTGTTGTTATTCCCATATATAATTACAATATTAGTTTACAATTTTAGTTTATATAAATCAAGATTACTTCAAAATGCAATTGCTTCATGTTGAATAATGAGGAGATTCTGCAGTTCTATAAATCTCTACGGTTTTTTGAATAATAGAACTGATATTTCTGAATCACGGCTAAGAATTTATACAGCAGTGTAGAAAATATCAATCAACTCTTTTAATCATGGGGATTAGTTATTCTGTCTAGATGTGAACAAACTGGGTTGACGTGCATGTGGGTAAAACATTTATGTTAAAATAGTAGTGGAGAAAAGTAAACACATGAAAAAGGAGGAAGGCATTTAAAATTATATTACTTTAAGTGTGAATTGTGTAGAATGTTTATTTCATTTCTTATTGTAGTAATAAAGCTAGTCACAGCATACGAGTAGCTAAATATTTAAATGTTTGTTTAGGGAGTTTAACATTTTTCAGCTCTGCCTCATAATGACTCACTTAATATGATGTTGAGGCTTCCTTGGTCAGATTATTCCCTTAATAAGCAGTGTTATAGTCATAGTGGAATGATCTATTGCGTTTGTGTGGAACTTAACATGGAACATTATAGCTCGGGATGTAATCACACCAAAAGTATTGATGATAAAATAATCAACAAGCTAAGTAGTTACTGTATAATGTGAGCAAACATAATAAAAACTCGGCAACTTCAAGAACAAAAACAGAAAATATTGGAAATACACCATTGGTTCATCGGCATCTGTCAAAAGAAAAGGCAAGTGGGTAGCTTGCGTGAGATCTTTTGTTAGTCCCTGATGAGGAAGTACAAATTGTTTTTCTTTTGCATACCAATTGGTTTCAGTATTCAAACATTTACTGGATTTCATTTAGCATTATTAGCACCAACAGAATAATACAAGCCCAGGGGTGAAAAAATGATTGCATCAATTTGTTGCTGCAAACTAAAACTTGGGAACGGTTCTTTCAATTTAGTTCTCCAATCTTGTGTAAATTAGTCTGAGGGCTGCTATTTCTGGCTAGCTCACCAGCAACATAACATCATTTCAAGGGTCGTGCAATGGTGGCAGCTATTCAAGTTGCTCTCTAATTGAGGGAAAGGTGAGATGATGGGTCAATGGTGAGAGACAGTTGACAAAGTTGTGGGGGTCAGGAGAAATGAGAGGCGATTGGAGAGAGGGGAGGAGATTAGTGGGAGGGTTATGATTATCTGGAAGAAAGATAATTAAGAGATGGGGATGTGACCAAGAGGGGTGAAATAAGTAGAAGGAGGGTATATGCTTGGGAGGAGGGAAATGATCAAGAGACAAATGTAAAGCTCCCCATGTTAAAACATCAGTGTGATTCAGACAGAAAGTTTACACAGTTAATGCATGGAACCTTTGTCTTGGCTTGGATTAAAATCAACACCCAAAGCAGGAAGCAAATTCTAGTCACACCACTGACCTTGCTATTTTAACTAAAAGAGTTGCAAACAAAAAACATACATGAACATTTCAACACCTTTGAGATTATTTCTGATAATCAATTCTTACTTATGATAACGGTTACATACAAACATACAAATTAGCAGCAGAAGTAAGTCAATTGACCCATCCAGCCTGCTCTGCTATTTAATGAGATCATGACTGATCTCATTGCAACCTCAACTCCACATTCTGTCCACCTGTGGTAAACTTTCACCCTTCTGTTTATCAATAACCTATCAACCTTTATTTTAAAAAAAATTCAAAGACTCTGTTTCCTTTGCCCTTTGAGGAAAAGAGTTCCAAAGACTTAAAACTCTCTGTGAGAGAAAAAAATTAATTTCAAATGTCATAAGTGACCCCTTATTTTTAACAGTGACCCCTAGTTCTGGATTCCCCCACAAGGAAACATCCTCTCCACATCTAATCTGTCAAGAATCCTTAGGATTTTATGTTTTTCCATCATTCCTTTTCACTCTTCCAAACTCTAGTGGATATAAATCCAGTCTCTCCAACCCTTTCTCATAAGACAATTCGTCCCTTCCAGGTATTAGTCTAATAATCCTTCACTGAACTGCTTTCAGTACGTTAATATCCTTCCTTAAATAAGGAGACCAATATTGTACTCCAGATACGGTTTCATCAGTGCTCCATATAACTGAATCATAATCTTTCTGCTTGTGCAATCAATCTCCCAATCAATAAACAATTATTTCTGTTATTTGTCCTAATTATTTGCTGTATCAGCACACGAGCCTTTTGCAAATCATGCACTAAGTACTAAGACACCCAGATCTTTCTGCATCTCAGCTCTGCAATCTCTCACTGTTTGGATAATATGCTTCTTTTTTATTTCTCCTGCCAAAATGAACTATTTCACATTTTCCTACATTATACTCCATTTACCAGATCTTTGCTTATGTCCTGTTCATAGCTTATTTTCCAACACATTCTTTGTGTCATCAGCCAATTTAGCAACCACAATTTTGGTTCTTCAATCAGTCATTTATATAAATTTTAAAAGGTTGAGGTCCCAGCACTGATCTCTGTGGTGCACATTTATTACCTCATGTCAACCAGCAAAAGAGCCATTTATCCCTACTCTCTGTCTCCTGTTGGTTCGCAAGTCTTCTATCTGCACCAAAATGTTCTTCCTATATGATCAGCTTTTGTTTCCTGCAATAACCTTTGGTGTAGTACCTTATAAAATGTTTGGTGGAAACCTTTGTCCTCAATTATGTGTGTGGAACCAAATAACATGGCTTCATTATTGTTCTACTTTCACAGATGTTAACAACCAGAGAAATAATCCAAAATTATGAAAAAAAAATTTCCAGTGATTTCTTTTTTGAATTTTGTACCCAACCTGAAAACAATGGAACATTATTTAGTGGTTGAATACCAGGTACATATCTTTCCATTTTGCCACATTAATACTCCTCCCCCTATAAAAACCATTGTACCAGTTTGGAAGTTTTCTGTGAAAATCAAAAACAAAACTAGAAAATGCTGGAAATGTTTCAGGTGTCAGAATTCTTCGCTGTCAGACAGCTTTTCAAGTGTTATAGGATCTTTTATATCTAACAGGGAGGGCAGACAATGGTTTTGGTTAAATGTGTCACGCAAAAAATAGCACTTATGACAGCACAGAACTCTTTCAGTGCTGATACACCAATGCAGAGCTGAGACAGTGCTGTACTGTTGTAATGGATGAGATATCTGATTCTGAAGTGATAATGCCATATATGGTGTCTTGCCATAGTAATCCCTATCAACATCTCTAAAAAATATTTTCAAGCTATTGTTACATTGCTGTTATGGGAATTTGCATCAATTGGAAGGTATGTTTCCTATGTTACAAGTGTCTACAATGTGTTGGGACTTAATTGGCTGCAAAATGTTTTGGTGAGAAAGGCAATATATAAAAGCAAGTCTTTTCCCTTCTAAGTGAGATTGCTGATGTACAACACTAACAATTTTTAATTGACAATTAAAGCACCATTGTGACTTCTCACAGGAACAATATCAAGAAGGTCTGACACCAAGCCACATGAGCAGCTATTGGAGAAAAGGAATAAAAAGTTTGGTAACTGCAGAATGTTTTAAGAAGCCTTCAAAAGAGTGCTCGAGTGGGAGAAAGGTTTAGGAAGGAAATTCAGAACTCAGGATTTTAGCTGCTGACAGTGCAGTCAGCAGTAATGGAGTAATTAAATTTGGGGATGTTGAAGAGTGGAATTGGATCAATGCAGATATACCACACAGCTTAGGAGGGAAGGGCAAGACTATGGAAGCATTTAAAAAACATGAATAAACATTTTAAAATATAGGTAATTCTTGGATTTGGTGTAATCTTGTTCTATAGACCCATGTTCACCAGGTGAATGTGCCCAAATAAACCACAAATAATCCTTAAAACCAACAGATGAGATTTTCATCTCTTTAATCTGTGCTGGATCTGAAACTATATCTTAGAAGTGAAAAGCCAGCCTTGCTCAATCTCGCTCCAATTATTATCCCCTCAAAAGGCAAGCAAGTGTGCAGCTGATCGCCTAGCCTAAATAATATTCATGTTTATCTTTGAACTGAAAGTCATTTCACTCATGACATAACCCATAGATCCAATCTCTCACTTCATCAGAATGCTTGGAGTGGGACTCAGCTTCCATCTGTTCTGTGTGAATATTGAAAATAGCTATCGCAATATTTCAGTACTACATTCAATATTTAGATTTCTCCACAAATTATTTGTATCATGAGTGTTCAACAGTAGATTGCAGTTTCTGTATATTACAATGAAAGCAAAGTAGGTATTTTTCATAAATTAAAAATCCCAGCATTCCTGTGAACTGAAAAGACGAATTCAATGACCTGATGACAGCTGCCAATTCGTCCATAAAAAGATTTAATCCAAAATGTTATTTCAGAAGGAATTGCTGTTTTGGTTATTTCAGACATTGAGTAAAAGGAAATACTTCCAGACTTGACAATTTTATTAAAGTTTTAGGTTTATATAACCCCACAACTTTGCCCCCATTATCAAATGCAAAAGTTCAATTTCCTCTTCTTTTGGCTATTTTCTGACAATTTTCTTCCTTTAGCTTTTTAATACTAAAAATTAATTTTAATTATGTAATTTTAATGTCTTACTTCGTGATGTATGAAAATAACTAGGTGAGGCTTTCCATAAGGAGCAACTGAACTCCCAAATGTCATTAATCACCCAGAATGATGCTGGATAATTGATATGTTGGTATTAGAAAGGTTGTATAAGATGAACAGTAGATATAATTTTCTGACTAATTAAAGCTGCTTGCTGCTTAGTGGAGAATACCTTCCTTGGTGCTTAATAATGAAGCACAGGTGGGCGTGAACTCTGTAAAACTCTTTCATGGTGTTATCTGCTCATTTTTTTGCATGTGTATTTCTCTTCATTTCACCAATTTGAAATTCACTTTCATGAAATGGTACTGTTCCAAAATTGTTCATGAACCCAACACCCGACTCCTGAGTTCTTTTGCAGGAGATTATTGGGTGAGGAGAGAAAAAGATTCAAAGATGTGCTTTAAGCTTCCTTGAAGAAGTGCAACATCGCCACTGACTCCTGAGAACCTCTGACCAATGACCACCCGAAGCAGAGAAGGAGCATTTGGGATTGAGAACCTTGACACCATTTGTCGAGGGCATACAGAAGCTCTGCATAAGTGGTGGAAGGACTGCACCACCTCACAAACCACCCGGCTGGCCATCCTGTCAGCCACTGCCTGCCCCATCTGTGGAAGAATCAGAATCAGGTTTATTGTCACTGACATACGTGGTGAAATTTGTTGTTTTGCAGCAGCAGTACAGTGCAAGACATAAAAATTACTGTAAGTTACCAAAAAATAAATAGTGCAAAAGAGGAATAATGAGGTAAAGTTCATGGAAGAGTCTGCAGTTCTACATTAGCTTCATCATCCACTTCAGATTCTCAATCCCAAGGAAGGATCTAAGAAGATGATGAAGCAGACTAATCTAAAGCAATGGTAGCATCCAGGTGCTTGATTCATGATCATTCTTTGTACTATGTGCTGGGTAGATTGGCAGATATAGGTCATTCAAATGTCATTTTGAAGCCTTTGCTTTCCTCCCACATTAAGAAATGAGAATTCTGGACAACTTTTTCACTTTCCCTCTTCTGGAACTGTGAGCATTTATTTAAGTTGAATGACCTCATTTTCTTGGTTAATTCATTGTGATATTGTTATGTCCAGCAGCCAAGGAGCAGCAGTTATGACTTTTTTGTAACTTGACTATACATAATTTATACGAAAGCCAGGAGGGTATAGCAAATGTCAAAATTAGCAAAGGTTAGTTGTAAAATGAAGACATTAAAAAAACTCTTCACTTAAAATATAGTATCACTTGGATCAGTTTCTCAGATATACTGAAAATTCATTTGACATGATTTTAAATGTGGAATAATAGATAGAAAGCTTCAATTAGACATATTCTATTTATCTATCTGCAACATTTTTAGTGTTCTCATATTGCTGCTGCAATACCCTGACTAAAATCTGATAACAACACTAACTGGGGACTGTGCAGAAGGCTCATTGTGGCTTTGTTTTATGCCTGAATTCTCAGTGAATCCTTGTTCTACAATGGCAAAGGGGCATTGAGATATTCTACGATGCAGAAACATAAATGGGAAGAAATTGAAATTACAACTAGATAAAAAAAGAGTATTTAGTAAGTCTATGCTGGGAAGCCTCCTCAATAAACAGCAAAGTAAATGATCATGGGTTAGGGGAAGTGGGAGGGGCATTTGGCAGGAGTCCCAAGTTAGTCTCAGCATGTATTTTCTACATGAGGTCTGGGACATATCAGATTTATGTGGATGTGTTACAGAGAACTCCGTAGGTTTATTGGTGAGGACAATCATATCAGTATCAGTTTGTCTTAAAAAAACTTATCTTTCACATTCAGTCTGCATTTTCCACCTTTTATTATGATCAGTAATCAAGTTCACATTCATCTAAATTGGTCATCTACCTTATTTCTCCTCATCAGGATATTAAGTTCCAATAATTGCACTCAGTAGCAAGCTGGTATCTTTATTTACCATGAGTATTAATTTAAGTTCAATCTCATTGGATCATGGTGAATGCATGCTGGATACTTTGATACAAAGCCATTAAAAGTGGCTGAGTGGTTAATGATAGCATCCTTGAGTTTCGCTATAAAACACACTGTGGTAATCTTTGCTTGCAACATTGATTCCTAACCACCTTACTGGCAAAGCACACATTCAACAGATGTTCAGCCTCTTGTATATCTTATATTTAACACTCCATCTAGATTGTTACAAACTGAGAATTTTTTGAACCTTTTCCCTATCTGCAGATTGCATTTATAGTTTCTCCTTATTCAGTCAAGTCCTCACTTTTAGTGATTTTCAATTGGCCTTTTACATCTCCTGGTTATCTACACATTCTTAATCTTGTGTCCTTCAAAGTATTGACATTGTATTTGCAGACTGCTTCTGACATTCTTGTTCAACCAAAATGGCTTTGTTTTCCGTCTATTTTCTTGCTTTTCTCTCATGGTGAGTCACAATCTCAAAAGCAAGTGGAATTAATTTCTCATTTCTTGTTTATTTTCTTGTTTTTCATCCTACGTAGCACATCACAGCACAGCATCCTGCAGATCCTATGCTTTTTTGACATAACCTTCCATATTTAATTATTATTTCATTTTACGCTTTTCTTACAACATGGAGATGTCATGTATATGTGAAAGAACAGGGGAAATATATTGAGAGATTTACCTTAATTTGCAAGAAAGGAGACAGAGGGGATCGTTTTCACTTCATAGTGAAAATAAACCATGGCAGCATAGTCATCCATATGTTCTTCAACTATTACTTCTTTCCAAAATTATTTTATTAGTTTGAAGTTAGTGAATTTAAGGACGAATATTAGGAAATTCTTTTTCACACAAAGTAGTCAATTTATCAAATAAGGGGAGACAACTTTGACTCAATTTCACAAATCATTGAATGCTTCCTTTTAAGACCTTAAAATGTGTAACACAGAAATATGAATCATTCAAAACTATTGTGGTTTAGTTATCAATGTTTCTTCTTCAAGCACCAATAAGGCTAAGGTTACTGCCAGAAGTCCCGATGAGGTGGACTTGCTATTATTTACTGTCACATCATTCATTTGGCATCTTCACTTATAAACTCTTGACATTCTTTTAACTTCTTCGCAAAGAACTCATTCCACTTTAAATGACTCATTTTGATGAATGTGAATGTGAACACTGGTTATGACAAAAGATGTCAATACAGATTGAAGGTGAAAGATAACATTTACAGAAGCTGAAGTTCACAATCATACTTGTACTGACAGACATCCTCCAACTAATAAATCTAAGTAAGCTAAGCTGTTACAGAATTCTCCCTAAGATATCCACATTAAACTTGATACAAGAGCTCATCTAACACATACAGAGCTCCCTTGTTACCTACCAAACATCCCCTGCCCCTTCCACCCATCCATTTACTCAGTGATTGACTTGGGATGCTTTCTAGCATTTCATTAGATTTTAAATGGTGCATTATTTCCAAGACTGTATATATGCATATGCCAGGGAACTGCGGATTACTTTCAATGATGTTTAGTTTGCAAGATTAAAAGATAGTTCTGGAGGAGGAAGGCTATTTTGTCCATCCTAATTCATGCATCCAGAAAGACCTGTTCAAACATTCAATGATTCTTCAAAACTGACTTCAAGCTTGTCATCTCTATATTTACTCAGTTTATTTTCTAAATTGATCAATTTTTGTGAATAGAATATCCTATCATTAGTCCTAAAATTATCTTCTACTAATTTTAATCCATGGGGCTAATTTTAGAAGGAAAAAACAATTGAGAAAATACCGTTGGCCAATCTGTAACTGTCTACTTACTGCACAAGGTGAAAATGATCCGCTTAATCTCTTTTCCTGCTCTTGCAATTTAATGTTCCCAATTTACTTTCACTGTTCTCTTAGTTACATTACACACATCCATAAGTTTACCTCTCAGTTGCCTGGTTGAAAAACCCAAAGGCCAATCTTGGTCTGACACTAACCAGGAGCTATCAAAGTGACTGTTTCAGGATAAAATTACCCTAAGTCATAATTCTGTACTTTTCCCATTAACTGTACTGCAGCCTGGGTTCTAAACCTTTAGTTTACCCATTCCCAATTCTACATATTCTTTGACAATAATGTCAATAGTCATCCATTGGGTCCATAAGACACAGGCCCTTCATTTGTTCTGGCATGTTCATGTCCTTTTCTGTAGCAGTTTCTCTCCCTGTAAGAATGAAAGTTGGTAAATATCTGCACCGTTAAAGGCTTTGCTGGACAGAGGAAGCAGTTCTGTGTCAAGTGCATGACAAGAAGACATAGAAAGTGCGACCAGAAGGGAGAACTACTTGTGAGGACAGTAGCAGGGTCTAGTGCATGTGAGTTCAACCAGGTAGTGTTGGCAGTGAAAGATTCCCTGCTGATTTGAGCAGAGCTACAAAAAGGAGGAAAGGGAATTATTGATGGTGCTGGGATTATCACTGCAGGGCATGCAGAGTACAAGACGTATGAAAAGGATTCTTTCTTTCTTTGGCAGTCTGCGAAAGAATCAGTAACTATTTTTCCTATGCATCACACATAGCTTCTGGGAGCACCTTTGGTAATGTTTACATTTTCTGACACCTTTCTTCAGTTTACACCTATTAGCTAGCCAGTTGAAAGAGGACCTCCTTTCTAATGGTTATGTGTTCCACTTACATCAGAAACAAGTTGCCTGAATCTGCACGATCCTAACAATAAAAAGCAGGTCCCTTTTTTAGGCCATTAAGTAATAACCAACTTGATGGATACTTCACCTTCTGAAGTAGAGCATTGCTACTTCATTCTAATATACTGTTTTCATTTTCATAGCCTCTACATATACTGTACACAGAAACTACTCCTTTGCTATATTGACTTGGCTAAAAATATCTTCTTTCCTTCAGCAAGAAATGTGTTTGCAGTTGAACATATTTTGCTTGTTGAACACTGCTGCCACTGTGGGGATTAATCCATTTTACTGGGCCATTTCTGTCAAAAGTTAGAATCTCTGGCAAAAGACATGACCCATGCCTACGGAAAGAAAACCTTTAGAGTGTAACCAGCTTATTTTGAAGATTCATAAGTAATAAAAAAATCTAATTACTTTTTATTCCTGGTTTGATTAAACAGACTCGATATGATCATAAACTGAAATCAATATAGACATAGCAAGTTACTTAATTTAAACAATGAACACATGGTGAGGTGTACAATATTAATAAGATTGAGACATGATTTGAAGACTTTTTGAGAATAGAGGATATGTGGAAAGGAGCTACAGGTAAAGAATTAAATTTTATGTCAATCCAGACTTGCTGAGATCTGGAAAAAATCATGGTAAGAAAGGCAATTCACTAGAATGAATTATATAGAACCATACAGCACAAAACAGGCCCTTTGGCCCACCATGGTATAAAATGTTACAGGATGTTGCTAAAGGGTTACCTCTGAGCTGCTTACCTATATTGCTCCTGCAGATACTGACTGGGGCACTGGGTATTTCCAATAGTTCAGTCTTACAGTATTTGTTGTTTGCTAATGATCAGTTTTATGTGTCAAATCCAAATGAAATCACCTTCCTTATCTCATGTGTAATGTTGGAAGTTATATAGAGCAGTGAGTAATTAGAGAAAAAGGATTGATGGAAAAACAAAACATGTTCCTAGACATTTAGAATAAACTTGAAACATAGCAAATTTGAAATTCCAAGAGTTGCTCATAAAATATCATAAAATCATTACATTGCATGAAAAGTAAATTGGTAAATTGGTTTATTATTGTCACATGTACAGTGTAAAACTTGTTTTTCATGCCGTCCATACAGATTATTTCATTACAACAGTACATCGAGTTAGTACAGGGGAAGACAATAACAATGCAGAATAAAGTGTTACAGTTACAGAGAAAGTGCAATGCAGGTAGACAATAAGGTGCAAGGCTATAACAAGATAGATTGTGAGGTCAAGAGTTAATTTTATTGTACTAGGTGGATAAAGGTGGAATTTTAAAATCTCCCAGATTATTTGAGACTGGAGGAGATTGAGCAAAACCAGTCTTGAGTTAGTTCCAGTAATAATGGACCTCAGAAACAAAAGAGACAAAGCACAGATGAATACTTTATGGCATGCAATAGGTGAACAAGGCCTGAGGTATACATAGAAATAAATCAGGGAGACAGGTTTGAGAAATATTTAATACATCAAGAGAATATTTTTCAATTTGAAAGGGAAAGCATTAGTCAACGTGCAACAGGTATGAAAAAAGTGACAAGTCTTGTGAGTGCAGGTCTCTCATATAGAACCTCATTATATGTAAAATTGCTGTCAGAAAAGCAATGATTTAAAAAGAAAATTCATACAGGAAAAGAGCAGAATGAAAGTGAAAGTCAGGATGAATTCAGACAAGCGATTATGTTAAATGGAAATTGACCTTAAGATGTATGCCAGAACTATTCATTTTAAGCTAAACATGCCAGCTCAATGTTACATTTTGGTATACTCTTCAAGAAATTAGGTTGAAAATTGTGCAATTCATATTCAAAGCAGGTTTGTGTACTCTTGCCAAATCAAGCAGATTGGCAAATATCATGAAGCACAGGAGTATAATGATAATCCAAATTCAATGACTTCATATTCTGGAAAGTGAACATAGCCAATCTATTGACTTGGAACATGCCAAGAATGAAGAACTAATGGGACCATTAACAATGAATGCTTAAAATTACGTTGTTCTATTTATGTCCATGAGAACTCTCAGGGCAGGTAAAATTGAAATGGCTTTCTGGATAGCAAGACTTCAGTGTTAACCACCAAGCTTCCCAACCCCACTCCTTGCACAATATTGAATATAACTCTACAGCTCTGAGTTAATACTAGAAAAATCAGTTGTGCAATATGACAACAAAAATGTTTGATATCCAAAGTAGATCATGGCTGTAGGTTGGGACTGATATATTTTAATTACAATCTAAACAAGAATTAAAATTGGGAAATCTTTTAACTGCATTTTTAACTTAGCAACTTATACAAAACTAAAAATTTAAATATATTTGTGAGTAATAATTTCTTCACCAGTATAATCCTGATAGCATTGGTCTCCAGTGCAAAATGGCCAAAGATAACATGCCAATTAAAACTGAACTTTAGGAGTCATCAGCATTATAGGGGTAGACTGTGCCTGACAATCAGACTGCTTATTGGTTGTGGCCTTGCAAACATCAACTATCGTACTGGGTAAGGTGTAGTAGGGGTGGTTGGTGAGCTCTGTTCAGTATCCCTGTACAGAACTTTTGTTGAGTAGTAATAGCCTACAACAGTAAAGAAATTGGCAACTAGAAGTTGAGAGATAATGGTGACCAGGACGCCAGAAATCCCACTTGTGATAAGCAGATTGATTGAGGGTGAGATCTTAATGTGCCATGGGATTCTATTACTCAAAGTCAAAGTCAAAGTCAAAGTCAAGGTTATTGTCATATGCACAAGTACGTGTTTGCACAGGTTCAATGAAAAACTTACTTGCAGCAGTATCACAGGCACGTAGCATCATATAAGCAGCATTCACAAGAAAAAGTTAAACATAAATTATACACAATTTTTACGAAAGAACACAATTAGAACAAAAAAAGTCCATTTTAGTGCAAAGTGATCAAAGTGGTCATAGTGTTGCCAAATTGTAGTGATTAGGGTTTTGCCGGTTGGTTCAAGAACCGAATGGTTGAAGGGAAGTGGCTGTTCTTGAACTGTTCTGGTGGTGTGGGACTTCAGGCTTCTGTACCTCCTGCCCGCTAGTAGCTGTGAAAAGATGACATTGCCCAGATGGTTGGATGGCTCCTTCTTTTGGGAACAATTGACTATTTCTTATTTGTCTCATTGATTCTGTGCTCTTGAAATTTAGCTTCTGTTGTTCCAGGACCTGAAAGTTGGATTTCCTTTCCAATTAACTCCTAGAGCTTTTGTGTGGTTTGACTTACTTGTTCCCCATTCAAAAATAATTAGGGAGGACCACTCATGTACATGAATGTGTACGTGAGTTTGTGTGTGTGTGAGTGTGGGTGTGTGGAGAACACTGAAGATTTAACAATATTCTGCAATTTTTGCTATTCTAGTGATGCCTTATTTAACTGAGCATCAATTTCACAATCATTGTAAATAGGAGTTTGTAAAGTGACTTTGGAAGACAATAAGAAAGAGCAAAAACAAATCTACAAAGTACAGCGACATGTGGCTGGAGTCAATAAATATCACTGTGTTGGAAAATGCATTTTAATTCAATTTCATGTATTTCATTGTTATGTCTTTGAAGATCTTTTTCCTCTTTCATTTAAGGTTATGATCTCAGGTGCAGTATTATTCCACAATTAACTGATTTTGAATTTTTATTTTAGCCCATTGGAGAATTCCTTCCTCACTCCTTTGGGGATAGAAAATTCCTTCACCAGCTCTTTGGAAATTCCTTCACCTGACTGGTAGAGAATTTCTTCCTCAATCCTCTGGGGTAGAATTATTGAAACATAGAAATTAGGCGATTTGGCCCTTTGCGCCTGCTCTACCTTTCCATAGAATCATGGCTGATTATCTCTCTCAAACCATATACCTGAGCTCTCCCCATACTCTTTACATCAAAAAAATTATCTATCTCCTTAATAATATTCAATGACTTGGCCACTGAACCGCGTAGTAGTGAATCCCATAGGTTCACCATCCTATGGGTGAAATAATTTCTCATCTCAATCCTAAATTTGTTGCCCCGTGACCCAGGATTATGATCCCCATTTTCTGGACACCCCAACCAGAGGAAAAAATCCTCCCTGTCAGAATTCATAAATTTCAATTATATCCCCTCTCATTCTATTAAGCTTTACTGAATACAAATCTGGTTATGTTAATTTCATTTCATAAGGAAGTCCTGTTATCCTAGGTCAGAGTCTGCTCAGCCTTCACTGCACTCCCTTGATGGTAAATATGTCCTTACTTGGATAAGGACACTAAAAATGCACATAGTACTCAAGTATGGTCTCACCAAGCCCCTTTATAATTATAGTGTAATCCTTGCTCTTGCACTCAATTTTTTTTGTTATGAAAACCAATGTACAATTTGCCTTCTTAACTGCTTGTTGCATCTGCTTTCAGTGGCTGCTGTGCAAGGACACCCGTATCTTTTTGTACATCAATACTTCCCAATCTAACGCCATTTAAATTGTACACTCTATTTCTCTTTTTCCCGAGGTGGATAACTTCATGTTGTTACTGTGTCTACTGAATTTTTGTCTACTCATTTTATCTACCTAAATAATTGAAGCCTTTCTGCATCCTCCTCACAATTCATAATCCCACCCAGTTGAGTGTTGTCAGCATATTTTGAAATATTACATTTGGTTCCATCATCCAGATCATTGACACATATTATGAATAGCTGAATGTCAAGCACTGATCCATGTGGTATCCCACTATTTATTGCCTGCTGTTCTGAAAAAGACATTTTTTCCTTCCGGGGGGGGGGGGGGGAGGGGGGTGGGGAGGGGGGGCGGAGGGGTACAGAATGGTGGGGCAGAGAATTCCTTCCTCGTTTTCATTAGATTTGTGGTTCCTTAACATTTGTGGAAGGTTTACTGTTCCTTCTTCCATGAAGGCGGAACTAAACCATGTGTTTAATTGTTCTGCCATTTCCCTGTTCCTCATTATGAATTCCCCACTTCTGATTCTAGAGGACTTACACCTGACTGCACTGATCATTATTGTACATTTTTGTTGCAGCTTTTATCATTCACTTTTATATTCATTGCAAGTTTACTCTCAAATTCGATTTAATGAATTTCCTCCTGAGAAAGGAATACTCTAGCCCACCATAGTTCTGTGGGGTAGAGGATTCCTTCCTCAGTTCCCTGGGATAAAGAAATTCCTTCTTCAATGGTCCAGAGTAGAGAATTTCTTCCTTGTTTTGATGATATCAGAAGTTCCTTCCCCAATTCTCTGGGATTGGAAATTCCTTGCTGAAATTAATCCTTCATTTCTTTGTCCTCAGGGGTAGAGACCTCATAACTAATGTCTTAGGGGCAGAAAATCCCTTCATATTTTGGGGCAGAAAATTCCTTCCTTAGTCCTTATGGGTAGTTCTTCCTATGGACTCTGGAGTAAGAATTCCTTCTGCAAAACTCCAGGACAGGGAATTCTTTCTTCAGTGAACTTGGGTAGAGAATTCTTTTCTTAGTCCTCCGGAACAGAGAATTCCTTTTTTAGTCAGCTGGAGAAAAAATTTCCTCTTTAATCTGCTGGAGTAGAGAATTGGTATTGGTATTGGTTTATTATTGCCACTTGTACTGAGGTACAGTGAAAAGCTTGTCTTACAAACCGATCGTACAGGTCAATTCATTACACAGTGCAGTTACATTGAGTTAGTACAAAATGCATTGATGTAGAGCAGGTAAAAACAGTAACAGTACAAAGTAAAATGTCACAGCTACAGAGAAAGTGCAGTGCAATAAGGTGCAAGGTCACAACAAGGTAGATCGTGAGGTCATAGTCCATCTCATTGTATAAGGGAACCGTTCAATAGTCTTATCACAGTGGGGTAGAAGCCGTCCTTAAGTCTGGCGGTATGTGCCCTCAAGCACCTGTATCTTCTACCCAATGGAAGAGGGGAGATGAGAGAATGTCCCAGGTGGGAGGGGACTTTGATTATGCTGGTTGCTACACCAAGACAACAAGAGGTAAAGACAGAGTCCAAGAAGGGGAGGCTGTTGTCCGTGATGCACTGGGTTGTGTCCACAACTCTCTGCAGCTTCTTGCGGTCCTTCCCTCTGTAATGTCCCATCCTCAATTTTCCTGGGCTAGAGAATTCCTTCTTCAGTTCTCTGGGATGGGGGAATTCCCTCTTCAGTGCTCTAGAGTTGAGAATTCCTTCTTCATTCCTATGAGATAGGAAATTACTTCCTCAATCCTCTGGAAATGGAAATTCCTTCATTTCTCTATGATAAAGAATTCCAGCATCTGCAGTTTCTTGTGTCTCCAAATCTGCGTATAGACACTCTGTTTTTTCATCTGTCAGTTAGATTGTGATATTCTCTTCATAACTATCTAAAGCTAAGAAATTGCTCTCCATTTGTAGGTGCTGAGTATGCTATTTAGTAGCAGAAGTACAATATACAGAGCGTACAAAGCATTTTTGCTCCTGTATAGTGTGCTTAGCTCCACCAATCAGGAATGAATTTCCAAGCACTGTTTGTTACTATTATTTGTTTTGTGTCCTTTAACATCTATCACTCCATTGCTAATATTTACCCTGACCCTGTGAGCACTTATTTTATAAGAACACAAGGAATAGGAACAGAAGTAGGCCATCTAGCCCGTCGACCCTGCTCCACCATTCAGTGAGATCGTGGCTGATCTGGCCATGGACTCAGATCCACCTACCTGCCATTTTCCCATAACCCTTAATTCCCCTACTATGCAAAAATCTACCTAACTGTGTCTTAAATATATTTAATGAGGTAGCCTCCACTGCTTCCCTGCAGAAAATTCCACAGATTCTCTGGGAAAAGCAGTTTCTCCTCATCGCCATCCCAAATCTATTCCTCTGAATCTTGAGGCTACGTCCCCTAGTTCTAGTCTCACCTACCAGTGAAAACAACCTTCCTGCCTCTATCTTATCTATCCCTTTCATAATTTTATATGTTTCTATAAGATCCCCTCTCATTCTTCTGAATTCCAGCGAGTATAGTCCCAGGCGACTCAATCTCTCCTCATAGGCTAACCCCCTCATCTCCGGAATCAACCTGGTGAAACTCCTCTGTACTGTCTCCAAAGCCAGTGTATCCTTCCTCAAGTAAGGAGGCCAGAACTGCACGCAGTACTCCAGGTGCAGTCTCACCAGTACCTGTACCTTGCACCTCACTGCCTTCATGTTGCACAGTTCTTTTGAGGTTTCATACTGCTGTCCACCTGCATTATATTGGAAAGAGGGTGGCCTTGCAGTTCTAAAGGTAACACAGCAGCAGGCCCATTGTAAACCAAACATTGCATGACCAACTACTTATAGTTGGCCTAGAGATAACATCATTGGATAATCTTTGAGTGAACACACAGGAATGTCATTAGAGTGGAGGTTAAGAAAAATGCTGGGACCCATAAACAATCACAATCCATCTCAACTTCTCTAGGCATATGGGAATAACTTGAACCATCATGTTAAGAGAAATTCTTGTCATCTTTGCAATTTCCTTGTAAATGAACAGATGAAATTATTCCAATAACATACTAGCCCAGCACACACCAATTCTTAATTAAGCTACACAATGAGGTTATTGACCTTTAAGATTGTGTTACATGAATAGCATAATTATGTCACCAAAGTTACAGCCATCAGGGAATCTGTGGTGAAACGTCAATTGTGATTCATCGGCTATTTGATTAATTAGAATTCACAACATTCCTTTTGAGTGATTAACAAGTCAGCACTATTAATTAATTATACAATTAAGACATTTGGGCAGACTGGATGGATAAAAGTGCAGAAAATGGATATGAAGCTAATCTGGAATCCTGCTTGGAAAGAGAGCGAGAGCAAGAATGTCTATTGTGGGTTTAAGCAAGAGTTGACACAGCCAAGGTTCAACTATATGTTTAACCCAGGCTAACAGGGCATATTTAGGTGAGATCCCAGTGGGCATTCCGCCAAGATTCAAAAGTTCACACTCTCCGCTCAAGTGAAATCCTGTAGTGAGGCAAATAAGGCAGAGAATAATTTCCAGATTAGTGATGTCGAATCCACATGCTGATCTCTTGATCCACACCCTGACTTAAACTCAGGCCTAGTTTGGTTTTAGATCAACTTTTCAGATCCTCAGACAGAGAAGGAAAGATAATATGTTGGGTTGAGTGGATCACTGTAATGCACACTTATTTGTGGCTGATCCTCAGTCTATGCGCAGGATCCACATGTGCCAACAGTAAAAGTAAAGTGAAGGACTGATGGTGTGAAATATTGTTTAAATTCCCTTTTTATTTAAAATGAATTTGCAATTTTTTTCTTGAAAAAAATTACGTTTTTTTCCAGACTTAAAATTGTTAAAATATCTTATTGTTTGAAGATATATGGGGCAAGTGCCAAAAACTAATTCTACCTTCTCAGCCTGAGAGATGGAGGACAGTTTATTATGATAGGAATTAAGAAAAAGGATTAACAGAGAAAAGGGACTAGGTGGTGGAAACTAATTCCATGAAGGACACTCACCATAATAATCTTCCCTTCTTATTATTCGAGCATGGAAGAATCTCCGAGGAGAGGAATAATCAGCCAATTGCAAAGATAAGAAAAAAAGTAGTCTCTGTAGCCAAATGATAGCACTATGTGATGTGTTTGGGTTCACTGGCTGATAACCAAACCTCGATGTCTTCCAGAACGATCACTCTCCATATTTTCTATCTCACTTAGGGCTTATCGGCATTTCATAGAGAACTTTTGGCACATGAACTGCATCTTAGCATTTATAAAAAATGTATGTGTAATGCATTTAGGTATATGCTTGGAGCAGCACGTACAGCCACATTTTATGGATACACCTGCTGAAGCACAGTCAATAATGATGAATTTGGTTTCTGTCTTCTTCCTGTCGTCTGTATTTAGCTGATAGCCATGAAATGCAAATTCATTGCTTCATATCTTCATCTGCATTTGACCCACCTTAAGTAAAACTGTCACGTTCATCATTAATTGAATCTTGAAGCAACCTAAATTTTCACGCTTCACTTAGTAAAGAAATAAAACAGAAATACTCCAAGCATTTAAAAAAACTCTTTGCTCACATTTTATTGTAACATGGAATGTGTTGTAAAGAGCAGTGGGTCCACTTGCACTTTGAGTCTTATGTGTAAGATACAAGCCACTGTTGATGAATCCTTTATATTGTATAATACCCCAGCACTATGCAGCATTTTCTGTCAGGATGCATTGATAGCATGAGATTTGGACTACTCTACATATTGTAAGTAGAAATAAAATCAGTTGCATTCCAAGTTTGTCTTTCTATCCCATGTTTCTTTGCTTTTTCTGTCAGCTTCTGTTAACTTTCTTGAAGCCTAGATTTTCTTTAATAATTTATGGATCTTTCTGTTAAATCTAATTGTCTTCTGTGATTTCTTTTGTTTAATCAGTCTGCTTTGGTGGTCCTCTCTCTGGTTTTCCTGTTACTTTTATGTCCAGGGCTGAACCTTATATGAAGATTTCTTCAGATCAATGCTTCCTTTTCTTTATTGCATCCTTATTGTCATATTTTCATCAAAACCTTCTTGCTACTTCTTTTCCTTTGATGGACTGTTCCTACTTAGTAACTTTTTTTTATTGCAGCATGAGACATTAATGAGATATATAATAATAGAAACTTACAGAGGAGCTGAATACAATAGCAAAAACAACTTGAACTAATATGCCATCTCTGGCATGGTGAAATCTCCTAAGGCACTTCACTGGACTACTATCAAACAGAATTTGACACTAAGCCACATAAGAAGGTTTTAGGGCAGATTACCTACATTTAAGGAGAGCTTTGAAAATAAGCATGTGAATTTTAATAGCAAGGCACCGATTAACTGGGAACCAGTGCCGATCTGCAAGCAGAGAGTTTGGTGCAACTTCGAACATGAGCAGGAGAGCATTGGATAACCTTAAACTAAGGAGATTAGAACAAACATAGTCTGACTAGGAGTGCATGAGAACTGCCTGGCCTACAGGTAACAAAGTTTCTGGGGGGTTCAGAGCTGGACAAATGAAAATCTGGAGGTTCCCATCTCACACCCCTTGTGTGAGTGGGGCTTGTTGGGCAGCGGCTTTAGGTTAGAACAAGCCCCGCTGTATAACAATATCCCTGGTACAGGCTCAATTGTCTTCTTTGTATGAAAGAGGAAAAAGAAAACATAATGCAGGATTTGCTAGTTACCTGTTCTTGAAATCTGACTATTTTTTGAAAGCACTGCAATCCTCAGTATGTGTGATTACGTTCAATTGTATGCAGTAAAATCCTCCAAATTCATTGGAAGGATAAGTGAATCGACGACATTCTCCTCCCCTAAGCTGATATCGCAAGCACTGGCTCCCTAGTTACACTCAGTCAGCAACGTTGTCTGCATGCCTTAACCAGACTCTCTGTTCTGAGCTCTGTCACAGGGAGAGATTACCAGTCAACAGAGGAAAAGATTCAGGGATGTGCTCAAAGCCTCATTGGAGAAATGCCACACCTTACCTCTTGCACTTTCTATGTGGAGTCTGCATGTTCTCTGTGTGACACTGAGGACTTCCCCCCAATGCCAAAAGACATGCTGGCATTTTATTTTGCTGGCAACTTACTGTACGTTGCCTCTGATGAAAGTGAGTGGCAGAGAAATCAGGTGGAGTTAATGGGCATGTGCGAGAGAATAGGATACAGGAAAATATTTGGCAGAATGGAACTGATTGGAATGGTACAAGTGTTATCATAGACTTGATGGGCATATAGCAACACTACCACTTGCAGATTCCTCTCCAAATCGAACACTCTTTTACTAAGGAAATGTAGCATTTCAGCATTGTTGGATCTGAATCTTGCATCTCCCTCCTCAACTCTACTGTAGAGGTGCCTACATCAGAAAGGCAGTAAGTGCTGGCCTTGTCTGCAATACCCGGGTCCTATCAATGAATAAGTAAAAGCCCAATAACACTACAGGCAACTCTGTGGTTTCCACCAGAGTTCTGGGGTCCTGGAGTTTGGGCCCAACAGTCGTTGCCTTATGCTGCCTCTGGGTTCAACAGCAGGTAACCCAAAGGGGGGCATGGTCAGTGACATTACTGAGATGGAAACAGATGGGCTATCCATTAGAGATAAGATAAGATACTTTTATTAGTCACGTGTACATAGAAACACATAGTGAAGTACATCTTTTTGCGTAGTGTTCTGGGTGCAGCCTGCAAGTGTTGCCATGCTTCCAGTGCCAACATAGCATGCCCACAACTTCCTACCCCGTACGTCTTTGGAATGTGGGAGGAAACCGGCACATCCGGAGGAAACCCACCCAGACACAGGGAGAATGTACAAACTCCTGACAGACAGTGGCTGGATTTGAACCCGGGTCACTGATGCTGTACTTACACATATCCAACAGGAAGGTTGTAAACAGTCTGATTGTCTCAGAGAATTGCCCTGCTGTGGTATGGGGCCAGTGAGTTTGTGGTAGGACCATAGGCAATAGTTTGTTTCCCAATCCTAAATTGGGAATCATATTAGATTTCTCGGGTGAGATCATGTGCCACTGGGTGTGGAAAGGTTTAGTTATGAAGTGCGAGCTGTTCTGAGGGAAGGGGCAGCCTTGAAGGGCCTGCTGGCCTTTTCCTAAATGTTATTTTGTCTCTTCAGATGTACTGATGAAATTAAAGCAACTCCATGCCTCTATCATAGAGTACCACCAGTTGTGTGAATCAATGCCAGGATATCAACATTTTTTCTAAGTAAGTCATGAGAGACTAATGCCCTAATTTTGCTTAAATTTACGTGAGCAGCATTGTGCTTGTGTGTGGCTGATCATTCTGAAAGGTAAGGGAGTTCTGACTAACACAAAATCAACCAGAAATAGCATGACTCATCAAACACCTGGGAGACGGCAGAACTAAGTACAAAGGAGCACGATACAGGGCACCCCTGGATTAGGAATGGCAAACTTATGGACACCCCTACGTATGAACGTGTTCCCATAATAATAATAAATCCAAAAGTCCAATGTGTGTGTATATATATATATATATATATATATACACACACATTTGTTCCAACAAATGGCAGAACTTTTACTGTTCTCTCTCTACTTTGAGTAATTGTTCTTTCTTATTTGTCTTATGTGTGTTTGGTGCCATTCATTACAATACTGCAGAGGTATGGTTACCATATTGAGTGATTTTTGTGCATTTTCCGACCTGTTGACAAAATCGACTTACGGACGTCTGTAAAAACAGAACCTGTTCATTACCCGGGGACTGCCTGTAGATTACAAATGGGAAAATCTGATTAAATAGGCCAAAACATTAACACCTCAAACATAACCCCATTTATAACACTTTTGGGTGGGTGGAATGGGGGTGGGTAGTTTGAGGGAGCAACCCAATTTACATACATGTAGAGAATCCATGAGGAAGTTAGGCACAGTGATATGTAACAGCATTTGCAAATTAATGTGCATCTTCCTGACATTTCTCCCATTTTTACAGTTTGATTTTGTTTCTTTGTGTTATGCTATCTTGGTAATTTATTGTAATTTCTATGCTACCTCAAGATCATGTTTTCTATCTTTGGTTTCTGATGATACTTGTTCTGTTATGCTGTCTATTATTTTGAAGGATGTTCTTTGCAGTTCTTGGATCTTGTTCCTATGCTATTTTATAATCTCACACCTTCTTCTGTTGTGCCTTGTGTGACCTCATACCTCAGTATCTTTTGATGTTGTTTTTGTTGCTGGGTTTTGTTATGTATTCAATGCTTGCCCACGACCTTGCTCCCTGATCAGTGAAGTCCTCATGTTACTTTTTCTAATTAATTGGTCTTTCATCTATTATTTCATTGCTTTCTCATATTTGTGCCTGTAACTTCTATTTTAAAGCCTTCAACAATCTTTTTAAGGTATTCAAATTTCTTTATGACAGAGACGGAGGCCATTAAGCCCATGTTGGCTCTCAGAGCATTGCTGTCAATCCCATTCCCCCATTTATTTTCCCTGTAACCTTTCTCACAAATCCATCAACTTCACCTTGATTCTCCTACCACACAGCCACACTAGGGGAAATTTACAGTAGCCAATTAATCTACCATTCACACATCCCTGGGATGTGGATGGAACCCACAGCATCCTGGAGAAACACACACAATCACAGGGAGAACATGGAAACTCCATACAAGCAGGTCAGGATTGAATTCAGATCATTACCTGCAGTACCACTGTGTCTCTCCATTGAAAATCTGTTGAATCATAGAGAAACTAGAACATAAAAGGAGGCGATTTAACTCATCTGTGGCAGTTTATAAAGAACTTCTGAAACTAGGTCTTTAGCCCTGTAGCACATGGCTCTTCAAGTACACATCCAAGCATGCTTTAAGTGTGATTTATATTTTTGCTGGAAATTTTACCATCTTTTCAGACATCGAGTTCCAGACCCATCACTCTCTGGGTGAAAATGATTTCCTCATCTCTCCTCTAAATGTTTTAACAATTATTTTAAACAAATCCCTGATTTTTAATATCTCTGCTAAGGAAACGTCCTCGCTGTTTACTCTAAGCCACTCATAATTGTATACACCTCAATTATGTCTCCTCTCTGACTCCTCTGTTTCAAAGAAAACAACCCTAACTTATCCAATCTATCCCCATAGCTACAAATTTCCAGACATGAGGTCAGTCTCCTCTGTTCCCTCTTTATCCTTCTAGTAATGTGTTCACCATTCTGTAGCTGTGTCTTAACTGGTCTTGTAGACAGCTCCAGCATAATCTACATGTTTTTATATTCTATGCTTTGGCTAATGAAGTAAATCTTTGTGAATGCAGTTTTAACCACCTTATTGACTTCTCCTGCGACCTTTAAGGATCTGGAGCCATACATTCCAAGGTTCATCTGTTCCTCCACACCACTCAGTATTTTCTCAATTATCCGCCTCCTGCCTTGTTGCACCTCCTCGAGTGGTCTTGATGGAATTCCATTTGCCACAATTTTACTCATCTGACCAGACCATCCATGTCTTCCAGCCTTCCAAAGCCTCCCATCTCAATGTCAACAACAAGGGCTTTATAAAAAAATGTATTCCCTTATATTATTATTCTTTGTTTTATAATATTTTTACTTCTCTTGGCTGCTGGCAATGTTTGTTCTGGAGCAGATGTTAGATTCATTGCTGTATGAACATTGTTTCTTTCTTGCAGGAAAGTCAGCATTAGGAAATGTCATTGTGTTTTGACAGAGACAAACAAGAGTCATTGTTAATTGTTTGTCAGCTAGTCCACTGTTATAGACAATGTTAGTATATGTGTCAGAACCCCCTTCTTTTAAGGTTGGCTGAAACTAATTGATATTTTTAAGCATCAATTTGAAAATCATAAATCATAAGTCAAATCTTGCAAGATCAGTGCATCTCATAGAATGCACAATTATTTAGAGTTTTCCTGCAGCCTTCCCTCAGCATTTTTTTACTCTGTTGCCTTCCAGAACTGGGCCTGGTATTGGTAATGTATCTTGGACATTAGAAAACAACAGAACTCACATTCTTCCTTCTTAGCAAATGGGATTCAGAGATTGAGAAAGAAATAAAGGGATAATATTGATGAAGAATGAATTAGAGTTAAATCAGAAACAGAAAGTGAAATAGTTTGAGGGAAAACGTAGCAGGTAAAAGAGAGGAAAATAATCAAAGAGACAGAAGGGAAATGTGAGAAATGTTAAAAGTTTAAATTAAAAATCTAGAAAGTATAAAACTGAAGAATCATTTAATAGAAGTCTTTAAAGTTATTTCTCATCTTCTGACAACATAAAAGGAGGCCATTTGGCTCATCTAGTCTTTTCCAGCTCTCTGAGAATTCCTATCAGTACCATTGCCCCACTTCCCTGTAATCTATTCTTTCTCACATGCCCATAAACTCCATTGTAATTCACCTGGCACCCACCTACACCAAGGGTCATTTACAGTAGTCAATCAAGCAACCAGCGTGTCTTTGAGATGAGGGGGAAACCTGCAGCAACTGGAGGGAACACACGTGGTCACAGGGAGAATGTACAAACTCCACTCAGACAGCACTGGAGACCAGGATTACACCTGAGTCACTGAGTTCTGAGGCAGCAGTGCTAACTGCTGCTCCACTTTGCACCCCTGGGAGGATTGGATGTGATAAGAATAACGAAACAATTTCCAGTTGTAGGACAGGGCGGAATTGGAGCTCATAAATTGACCAAGTTAAATCAAAGAGAGAATTCAGGAGGAACTTCTTTAGAGTGGTTAGAATTTGTATCTTGGTACCATAGGCACTAGTTGAGATGATAACATATATGACACATAACATATATGATAACATATCCAAGGGGATATGCGATGAAGAGACAGAGAAAGAAATGGAAGACCATGTCAGGGAAGTTAAATGCAGAAGTGTGGGGGTGAGTCTTGTGTGAAGCACAAAAACTATTGGGCTTCTGTGCTGTGAAAACAATGTAATAGTCTGAAAACCTGCAAAAGAATGCATGACTTGTTCTTTGAAAATCAAAAAAAAAACTGGAGGTGCTGGCAATCTGAAATGACAAGAATGTAATTCTCCTTTCCACCCCAACTCTGACCTATTTGTCTGCAGCTTCCTGCACTGTCCTAATGAGGTCCAACATAAACCGGAGGAACAGTATGTCAACTTCTGTCTGGGTGTGTTGCAGCCTTCCAGACTCAACTGTGAATTCACCAATTTCAGCTAACTTCCTTATTGGTTATGGGTGGCAGCACAGTCTCACCCATAACCAATAAGGAAGTTAGTGCTGCTGTCTCACAGCTCCAGCAGTCTGGGTTCAATCCCAACCTTCATTGCTCTCTCTGTGGAGTTTGCACATTCTCCCTGTGACTGTGTGGCTTTCGTATTTCTTATCCCCATTAGGAGGCTATTTGGTTCATCAGTGTTTGAGAATGTTTTCAACTGAGCTTTATCATGGTCTTGGCTTCTTCTGACTTGTCAAGGGTATTGGATTTGAGTAAGAAAAAAGAATTGCCTTATTTTTGTTTCTATTGCACCCAGCATTCACTTATATCTTTCATACTTATTCACTATTATTTCCACAATCGAGCTCTTTTATCTTGTACTTTCATCCTTTGCTCATTTATTGTCTCCTCGTTCGCTCCTGACTGATTCCTTCACTGCTGCTTTTAACTCTCCTACATCGCTTTTGCTTCTCCTGTTCTCTTGATCATTTTTCTTTCCTCTCCCCCATTTCCTCTTTTTTTATTCCCACCTGTTCTTATCCCTCGTTTTTTTCACCTTGTTCTCTCTTTTCTCACTTCGACATTTTTGTTTCCACTCTACCTCTCACTGCACTGCCTCTCCCACATGCAGGGTGAGGTGGGAGAGATCAGGGAGCTGGACTGTTCTCAACCAGTCAGGAACGGACACTTTGGATAGAGCTTGAGAAAAAGAGCTTATACTGAGCACAGGGAGTGCGGCTACAGAAAGAGCACGGATCAGAACTTTGAACAAAGGCATAACAAAAAGTGAAGTGGTAGAACAGGAACCTCAGTGCACTCGCTTCATTGGTATAAGATAGACGCTGTAGTGTCTATTTTCAGGTTGCAAGGGGCCTGCTCCATTCAGGGATCTTCAGCAGTAGCTGTGACTTCAACATGAAAAGGATCCTTTTATTAAAATTCATTCCTGTGAAGTTGGGTGGAGTAGGAAAGGTTCTCCAGCCTCTGCATTACTTCCTGTAGCAGCCACACAACCCAACCTCACATTGTGACTCTGTGCTTTGAAGTGTGATGGATTTTAATTTGGGCCCAGAAAATGGGAGGCAGAGGAGAAAGACTTTTATAAAGTGGGTAATGATAAACAGACAGCCCTGCTCCTCTGGTAAATAAGGGCAAGAGTGGAAGTTCACTGGGGAAAGTTTCATCAACTTTTTGATGATTTTTTTCAATCTCTGATGACCACACGCTGCTGCAGTCTAGAGAGTAAAGTGCTCTGAAACATTGTTCAAGTACCACAACCAGTTCACTTATCATTGATTTATCACTTATCACCCACCATTAATTTGCCTATTTGATTGTTAATTGGATGCAATTGCCATTACCAATCACAATCTATCAGCCAATATGAATCAATGCAGCAGAAGCACATCTTTCTTGTAGAGGGTGGGCAGAATGTGACCCTGAGATTGAAGTAAAAGTACACTAATTGTCTCTGCATTAGCAGGCTAAAGACTTTGGGTGTGGACCTGTTGCTTGGTAATTCAGTAATGCCTGAAGCCCAAGATATCTGATGCTGCTGCACTGGCCTTGCATGAGGAAAGGCCTTTCCTTCACATGCTGCACTAATACAGAGTGCACAAAGGATGCTGGGGAATTCCAGGGCAGGGGGGCTCTGAGATGGTAGGAAGTGTTACACAGCATGAGGTGTCAGGTTGAGGGTGGCCTGTTGGTGGAATTACTTGCAAAGGGAGTGATATTGAGAGCCAAATTTTGAGTTGGGTGTCTTCAGGTTGGATGATTGAGGCCTGGTGGATGGAGGGCGGGGAGAGGTTGAGCCAAGGGAGCAGAAAGGCTGGGGTGGGTGATTAGGGCTTGGGGGTCAGGGCCTTGTTGTGTGATTTGACCTGAAATGCATCATTATTTGCAACCCACTTCTGAAGGCATAGATTTTCCTTTGTGTGTGGTACTTTCAGGCTTTATACAAAGGATAGTGGAAATGGGAGAGTAACCCAGCATGGATGAACCTAATTTGGTCCAGGTTGCTGTGCCAGCACTTTGAAAGTAGTTCACCCATTAAAGCAACAAGGTCAGTCAGTCAAAGTTGCCTAACAGAGGTGCAGGAGAAAAGCTCAGTATAAGAGCAGCAAACCATTCCAGGCCTCGCCACATTAAGTTGCTGTAGTCTCTCTTCCTCGCCTTCCTGTGGGCCTTGGCCTGGGTCCTCTTGTTCCCTCCATGGTGATGCTACCAGATCTGACCCTGTCTCTCCAGACTGGGTGATGGTGTCCAGCTTGTCCCAGTCAGCAGTAGGAATGCTGAAATTCTTGAGATGGCAATTTATGGTGTCACTGTTTCCGAGCTGTGGCCAATTTCTGGGACGCAGAGAGTTCTTGGGTTGGTCTTCAGCAGATGCTCAACATCCCTGCCAGCAAAGTTGGAGGGTCTGGATCAGTCTGCACAGATGATAGTCAGTAGTGCCTCACCAGCTCTTTGGGAAAGCTGAAAAGTTAGACCCACTCCATTGCACCTGCACTCTTTATTCTTTTGAGTCATAAATCTCTGTTAATAACCATTCCCTCCATCCAGTCTGGTTTTCAATCCAGACACTCAAGAAATAAAGCAACAGTCTGCTGGAGGAGTTCAATGGGTTAAGCAACATCTGTGAGAGGAAAGGAATTGCTGATGTTTTGGGTCAAAATCCTGCATTAGGACGTCCTGCTGCTCGACACACTGAGCTCCTCCAGCAGATTGTTTGTCGCTCCAGATTCCAGCGTCTGCAGTCTCCTGTGTCTCAAGAAACCAAGTGTTCCACCCTTTAACTCCAGGAATTCCTCCCCCAAAATAAGAGAAGGCTGAGAATCCTGAAATATTCAAGAGAGAGCCCAATAGTTTTTTTCCTGCCTACATTATCAAGGGTTTTGTTGCAAATGCAAGGAAAATGGAGTTAAAGTATAGATGAGCCAAGATCTAATTGAAAAAAGGAATAGACATTGAGGGCCCATCTTATTCTAGTGAAGATCAGCTTGTCTGAGTGTCAGAGAATGCATCAAAATAGGTAGAGGAGCAGAAAATGAAGGAAAGCTTACAGAGGCAGGGTACAATTGATTAAATATCTAAAAATACTCTTGTTAATAATGGGGAAAAGGGCAATTGCATTGTGTGCAGTGAGCATAAATAAACAAGGAGTGTGTAGTGTTGGGATTGAAGTGCCAATAGATTTACTGGTGCGAGGCAGCAATTGAGATGCTAATTGTACTGGTGAGTTGTTCATTATTCGATGCTGATGACAGAGGCCTCATGTTGCCAAGGCGTCAAAGACTGATTTGAAATGCTAAACCAAGTCTCAATGTCATTTCCTTAGAGTGTTCTGTATAAAGTAATGGTACCTTTCACAGGAGCTTATGTGATCTAATTCCCAGCCATGACAGACACAGGAGAAAAGTAAACAAAACATCTTGAAAGTGTAGAACAGCAGTTGGAGAGAGAAGTAACATGTTGCTGATATCTGAGGTGGAGACCACCCCTTGCTCCACAACCTGCCCTCTGACAATAAAGCTGAGAGCCTACAAAATGTGGACCACTTCCTGTATCGCGAGAGCCACCTCTCAGTGAAGGCAGACATCGATAATGAAGTTCACCATCACCTTCTATGCAATAGGAAGTCTTTGGTTGACTAAGGAAAAGGGTATTTCAAGATCAAGACCTCAGACATGGCTCAAAACTTATGGTCCACTGGGCAGAGGTGATCCATCCCTTCCTCTATGCTTCTGAGACCTGGACTACCTACATTAGGTACCTCAAGGCACCAGAAAAATACCATCAATGCTCTCTCTGCAAAATCCTCCAACTTCATTGGAAGGATAACCACAGTGTCTTCTCTCAGGCTGGACATGCTCAGCACTGAAGCCCCTGTCTACAGTCAGTCTGCTGTTTTGGCTAGGCCATTTCATTCACATCTGACACCCGATTCCCAAAACAGACACTCTATTCTGAGCCATGTCACAGGAAAAGATCGCTAAACGGAGAGAGGAAAAGATCCAAGGATGTGCTCAAAGGATCCTTGAAAAATTACAACATCCCCATTGACTCTTGGGAATCTCTGTCCCATAACAACTCAAAGTGGAGATGGAGCATTCAGGATGGTATTGAGAACAGTGACATATAGAAGCCATATGTAAATAGCAGAATGAATGCACCATCTCACAAACTATCCACCCATCCAGTCAGGTACCCATCCTGCCCCATCTGTGGCAGAGTCTGCATTTCCCATATTGGTCTCATCATTCACCCCAGAACTTACAAAACTGGAGTGGAAGTAAGTTATCCTCAGTTCCGAGAGACTAAGAAGAAGGAGATCTCATCTATCAGTGAGATTTTTCACCTGTATGTCATACTTTGCAATTGAAGCCTTCAACTCAGCTGTGGTAACAGTCACCTACTTGTGGTCAGGAGAAAGTGAATCAAAAAAGATTGGCATCCTGAATTCTGAAGGGGGAGCTTAATTGCAATCAGCAGACCTTGGCTTGGTCAACTCAGGAAGCTTTAAATACTGGAAGTTGCGTGTAGCATGGCAAGGATGGCATGAAATAATGAACAATAAGGTTAAAATCTTAAAGAATGAATCTTTGTATTCTGCACTCCTTTTGCAGAACCTCAGTGAAAATCTGTGTGCAGCATCTTTAGTTTGTACAGAGGTAGCTTCCATGGTTTGGCACAACATCGTGGGCCAAAGGGCCTGTCCTGTGCTGTACTGTTCAATGTTCCCTGACTCCCACTGTGCTCCTGGTCACCAAGCAGCTGTTAGTGAAGCCTAACGACCAAACACAAGCAGGTATCAGATCTCACTGTCAATTTACCTGTAAGCAGGTCAGAAGTACTTTTTACTTCAGTCACTTCTGAATGTAGAATTAACATCAAGACCAAACCTGCCAGTTATCAAACTAGCCAAAGCTTTCATCCTGCACTTGGATAGTGAAGGGGTAATTTTACTTAGCAGTTCTGATAACCTGCTCAAGACAGCGCAAAACAAGTGTATTGCTGATAATTTTTGTTTGAACATTCTTTATTCATTTTTATTTTGCTGTTCATTTTCCTGTATGCACCTGACTCTGAGAACACTCAAAAATGTGAAAACATTTATATTATTTTCTCCTCTTGTGTTTTTACTCTCGTATAAATATTGAAAATAGTTCATATTGTACAAAATTATATAAAACTCCTCTGGCTGATCTTTTATGCAACCTTAATTTCTTTATTTTCTCAGTCTTCAACTCCTTCTACATACTATTTTTCCTCTCTCTCTGTGGCCCTTCTTTATTCTTTCCTCCTTATTTTCTCCCATTCTACCTCCAGTATTATCGATCATAAAATCTCTTCATGTATTCTGAGATATTAAGCATGGAGTACCAGTCTCAAGTGCAGTTTTACATTTGATGATACATTCACACCTCTGTTTTTGGGCTATTCGTTACAAGAAGATCAGCCTCTCATGTGCATTTGTGCAGAGTTCTCATGAGCTATATGAGCTACATTGCTGAGGGAACTCAGTAATGCTAGGCCATCACTAACATGACTCTTTAGCAATCTGCTTTTGAAACATATGCTGTTGACCTAAAATGACTCAATCTCGGATTCTTCTCTCCCTCCTGAAGTCAAGCTCCCAGCCTTTGCTTCACATCTGCGTCTGACTGCAAGTTTATTGGATTGGCTGCTTGTTCCTCCTGTAAGAGAGGGATAACCCTGTGCATCTGCTCTTTTTGCATCATTTCTGCAGGCAATCTGGATTTCCAGTGTTCACATGAGTTGGTGCATTTAAAGTACATGCACTTAGGGAACCAAAGGATTGAAAGCATCCCATCACTGTAAGTGCACAAAGGTGATTCAGCTGTTGGAGCAATGAAATGAAAACATGTTTGCAATGTCAGGCATCAACATCTTCATTCAGTTAGGCACAAGTAGTTAACTATTAATTCATAATTAATTGTACAGTAAGTGACCTCTGTGATTCCTGATTAAAAATGAATCCCCCGGCAATAATCTTGAAGATTATTACAACAGATGGCCTTGTGTGTTCTTGCTGGTGGGACTTCAATTAGAGATCTTTTAAAGCTTGTTTGCTAATCATTTTCTTCTTTTCCTTTTATTTTCTACATTTAGGCCACGCCAGTGTTAACTCAGAGGGAAAGGATGGCTAACTCAACAGAGACAAATGCATCTCTCAGCAACTTAACGGAGATTGAAAGAGGGAGTTCTTACAAAACAGTTGAAGTAATCTTCATTGTGATTGTGGCAGGATCATTGAGTCTGGTGACCATTATTGGAAACATTCTGGTTATGGTTTCTATCAAAGTAAACAGACAGTTACAAACAATTAACAATTATTTTATTTTCAGTTTAGCCTGTGCTGATTTGATTATTGGGGTGTTCTCCATGAACCTGTACACCATTTACATTGTAATTGGCTACTGGCCCATGGGTCCAGTGGTGTGCGATTTATGGCTGGCTCTAGATTATGTTGTCAGTAATGCATCTGTCATGAACCTTCTTATCATCAGCTTTGACCGCTACTTCTGTGTGACAAAGCCCCTCAGCTACCCTGTGAAGAGAACGACCAAGATGGCAGGGATGATGATCGCAGCTGCTTGGGTGCTGTCATTTATCCTGTGGGCTCCTGCCATTCTCTTCTGGCAGTTCATTGTAGGTGGGCGGACAGTTAATGAGGGTGAGTGCCATGTACAGTTTTTCTCAAATCCAGTTGTCACTTTTGGCACTGCAATAGCAGCCTTCTATCTACCGGTTATTATCATGACTATTTTGTATGTGCACATATCTCGTGCCAGCAAGAGTCGGATAAAGAAGGATAAGAAGGAGCCAGAGTCCAACAAAGGCACCGTTTCTCCCAGTCTAGTGAGAGGCAAAATAATGAAACCGAATAATAACAACATTTCAAGTGCACCTGATGGGTTGCAGGATGTCAAAGTGCAAAATGGCAAGGCAGCTGGTGAAATAATGACAGATAATTGTGGCCAAGGAGAGGAGAAGGAGGTCTCCAATGACTCCACTTCCCTCAGTGTGGTCCCTTCCATCCAGAAGGAGGAAGGAGTGATTGAAGAGAGCACAAAGGTCTCCACTACACAAAGCCGCTTTAGGATCGACAGCTCCAAACTCTCCTGCATAAAGGTCGTCACTAAATCTCAAAAGAGTGACTACTGTGCCACCACAGTTGAAATAGTGCCAGGTAATAGCAACAAGAACGGTAAAGACAGAGAGATCACAGCAGCCCACAAGATCATTAAAATGACAAAGACCCCTGCTAAGAAGAAGAAGGGAGCTGTAACTCGGGAGAAGAAGGTGACCAGGACCATCCTGGCTATTCTGCTGGCATTTATCGTCACCTGGACCCCATATAATGTCATGGTGCTCATTAACACCTTCTGTTCAGTCTGTGTCCCTAACACAGTCTGGACTATTGGATACTGGCTCTGTTACATCAACAGTACCATCAACCCAGCCTGCTATGCACTATGCAATACTACCTTCAAGAAAACCTTCAAACATCTTCTCTTGTGTCAGTATAAAAACATTGGTGCAACAAGATAAAATCAACAACAAACGCAACTCCATGAACACTTTATACATGTTGAAGGTGACTTTCATAATGTTTATCTATACATGTATATAAGTAATATGTTCAACATGCCAGGTTATGGTTCAAGTAGACATTATATGTATTATGATGAAAGCACATTTGAAGTATGTCCAATGAATTTCTAATGTCTGTTATAAATGAAGAGTGTGTTGATTATTATAATGTGTTTATGGGAAATAGAAGGAGAACCTGCCCAAAATTTAAATATTATACAATTCAGCATAGGCACATAAAAAGGGGAATGTTCATTTTCATAATATTACTCAGTATCAAAGATATTAACTCATCCCTTCAATATCTTTGTGTTTCTAACGGATGCACCCTTCATTACCATATTATTAGCAGTTGTGATTGGGCTGCTTCAATACTAATTCACTCATTATTTGGAAATGATATTTAAAGAAAGAAAACAATTTTCCTATAGATAATCTCCTAATCTGATAATTTATAGCATTTTATTGTGGCCCAGGCTGATACAAATGCACCAGAATGGTCCTCCTAGTGGATTTTTATCCTTCAACAGCACTAAGATCTACCTTTTAATTTCTAAGAACACAACAACCTTGAGCCCAGAATACAAGGAACAACAATAATCCACTAGGTTTAAGTACATTGAACTTCATTAGCCTTCATGGATTCTTGACAGGAGTCTCCTACTAACACTGAACCTCACCATGTAACTAACCTAATAAAACCTTGTGATCTATCTGCTCCATCTCCTGAAATCTGAGATGATATGTATAACATTCTACTGTGTCCTTCTGGCTATTAAGACTGTTGTTAATGTGTTTAGTTGAAGAGTGTGAGTCAGTAAGGTATTTTATTGCCTGGGATTACCCCATGATCTTGGTAGGGTGTGCTTTCCAGAAGATTAGGTGTAAAACAACATCTATACAGGTTTGTATAGCACCTATAATGAAGGAAAAAAAGTCACAGAGGAATAACCAAAAACACAACAAACTAGGAACTGGTCCCAAAAGAACATGATGAACCAAAATGCATTCTCTCAACCTAGAAATGAAGGCACATGTGGATAATATTTTGTTTTTTTTTGGATGTTGGCTTTTAATTTCTTCCTGTTGACATCTCAAATATTTGTAGTTTGGTTCATGCAGGTGAGGTAATTAATAATGAGAAATTGATATAGTTTAATGCATTTATAGGCAGAAACAAAGTGTAAAGAACTGTCTCCCAGTGGTCATGGTCTCCCTTTCCCTCAATCTGTGCATGGATTGCTGATAAGTTAAGAAATATCAATTTGCAATGACTTATTTCATGAGATTTTAATGATTAAAAGTAGTTAAAGCCTCATCCCAAGTAAACCATTCTCCTACTACTGAAGCTTAAGCCAAAAGCTGCTAAACTGACAAGGCAACATCTTAGGGACTAAATTGGACAGGTCCGTCAATCTGGCATAGGGATTCTGATGCCCAATTAACCTGATGTCCATAATTTCCAGTGCAGGAGTTATGTCAACTTTATGCTGACTGCACTTCTAAATGATTGTTGCTTGAAGTCAGCGTTCACTGGGCTATTCATTAGCTTACTGCCTCAGCAGGGACACAGTTTTGTGTTTAGCAAATACCAGTTAAAGCTAACCTGCAGTATTTAAAGCCTGAGTGTGTTCTTCCAAAAGGAGCTGGGGATTACAGCTATAGCAGGTCCTGGGAAGTGTCTGAGTACTCATTCTGAAGTAGGAGATATTCGAGAATGGTAGAGCATGGGAAAGAGAAGGCTTCAGGACTATCCCACTGCAGTGGGAGCCATGGTGGAGGAGACGGAAAGCAGGAGAGATGTTCTGCTTCAGCGGCAACTGGGAACTCCTCCAGCATACACTGCAAAGGCATTCAGAGCAAGTTACTATGCCGCTTAATGCCAGTTGAAAAGCCTGCATGAAGAAGACTGCTGATGTCTCGTGCCCACAATCAGTGAATACATCTTCACCCAATGTCTCAGGCACCCTCTGTACACCACAGTCCCATTGACCACTGTCTGTCAATCAGGTCCGTAACTAATGTTCATACACTCAGTTGCACACATAGTAAGCCTTTCATCCACTTTTCAGACGTTGCACACAATTCAACCATGACAGCCACATCATCCAAATAGATTGCATAACATGGAATAACTCATTGTACACGTTCCTGAAAGAGAGGAGGATATTCTACAGGCAGCAGTAGCAACTGTGGCTGGGACAGTCTCAGCTGCATCACCATGTTCTCGTGGAGAGATTGCTTCCTGTTACTGAGGCGACCTCTATTGGGTCAGTGGTCAGTCCTAGGCTGAATACCTAACCCTTCTCAAGTTCTACTTCTCTTTAAATTCACAATTTTTTCTATTTTACCAATTGTACATGGCAGAAACATGCATCTTTTACATTCACCCATTCCCCTCAACACAATGCCACCCCTGTGGCTTTCCCTTTCAGCTGGCTAAGAATCACACCCTAGTAACGTGGTGGTGGAAAGGAGTATTGATGAAGGCACATTATCACTCAAAATAAACGCTGCTGTAATAAAACAAAGTGCTGCTGCTCTGCATTCTTTAGGGGTATCTTTGCATGTGGTGTGGCACTGGGTATATAGTCTGTACCTTGGGCTGGGGGTACGAATAACTCAGGAGATCACAGACAGGTTCTGCTAAAAAGGAGTTAAGTAAGGACTTCAATGGAGAAGCCTACAGAAGAAGGCGAAAGAGATGAAATGCTTGGTTCCAGAAGATGTGAATGATGTCAGGGAGCATGGAGGAATCTACATCATCCCTGTAAAAGGCTTTGCATAACAATGCAGCCCATCCATTGCTTTGTGGAAGTGCTGAGCAACTCCATTTGCATAGTTGGAGACCCACTGCCTTGCAGCCGATAGCTCAGGTCCCATTGCAGCACAGGCAGACTCCGACCAAAGTCTGTGTGCTGATGTGGAAGCTTCGATTTCTGCCATGCAGTCTCAGTTTGTTGCTGCTTAGGCTCAGATTGCTGCCATCGTGGGTGAGAATACCAATGCCCAAAAGAGCTTATGCGACGTCACAACAATACAGCAATCTCTCCTCACACACAGTGCTGGGATAGCTGGGCTATCATCTACAGCGAGTGGCAGTAGCATTGTGCAGTAGAGCCTGCCACCCTTCCAGGTCCACAGCTGCACTCTGCAGGATGACAGCATTCATTACCCCACCACTGTCATTCTGCCAATCCTCTTGTCATCATAAGAGAGGATCTCCAAGCCACACAGGATATTCAGGAGCAACTCTTCCACTGAGCAGCCCTTCTCACCAGGAAGGCTGCCATCCTTGATGGGGAGGTGTGATACAAAGACAGGCCTTCCAGGGCCACAGCTACACTCCGATGCCATTTGCAGTCTCTTTCACTAAAGCTCTTTGACCAGGCCACATTCAGCCCAGCTAGCCCCACCACTGCTTCTGCTCTGCATAGACCTCTTCTCAACTTTCTTCATCATTTCCATCAGTATAAAGCTTTATTCCCTTCCCTCTCAAACATATGTACAGTCTCCACTTAAATGTGTTTATATTATTTGCTTAAACCACTTCCTGTGGCAACGATTTCCACCTTCTAACCTGTCTTTGGGTAAGTAAGTTAGATTTCTCGGTGTTGTTGGCCTCCATCTGCTCTTCCTGACCAATGGAACTATTCTCTCTCCAATCACTCAGGCAAAGACACTAAGGGTGAAAAACTGATGTTTCTATTCAATTTGCCAAGTTTGGATTGATAAAATTGGTTTGGAATACTTATTTAGTGTTGGCTTTTATTTTTATGCTGCAGTTGAATAAATTGTTGGTGAATAGAGAACTGAGGTGTGTTCTTTGGTACTGCAATTGGATGAGCAGACAACCTGGCCAGGCATGATGGATCCATATTGCCACCCCACTTTTCTTTCTTCTTGTTCCCTTTCTCCTTCTGTCCCTCCTTCCCTTGCTCCTAGTGTTTAACTGCTTGACATGGAGCTGGTGACCAAGGCAAAGCCCATGTAAAGGGAAGCCTGTGCAGCATACAACAGAATTGTCCTGCTGAGTACTGCGGAGCTCCTCCAGGGTGGTCCAGACTGTGGAATCCTTGTTGTAGTTTACCAGTAATCTGCTCTCTCACATTTTGTCTGCTAGCCATGTAGCATTTGTTGGGTGCTTGACCCAATCTGTGTACAAGGATCACTGTGCCACACACCATGTCCCCAGGGATTAGTCCTTGACCTCCAATAACTGCCTTTTGTTTAGTTGTGGTGGTTGAACTACAGACAGTGCAGTAGACCTTTGTAGAATAGAAGCTTAATGACTGCTCCCAGGGCACCAGCATTGACTTGTATCAAATCCAGTGATTGGTCATGCTCTGCCTGGACATCAAGAGGGTGGTATTCCTTTTGGCTGCAGAACACCTTAGAGCTTTCAACGTGACACCTGCAAAGTTGCAGTCAGACCAGCCTGCACAGTGAGGAAGGCTGCACTGTGCACAAAGCTGTTTACGCATTCCATTTTTTTGTTCTCTGGCATAAGAAATTGCAATATAGGAGGCTGACAGCCAGTGACAATGCATTATCCCATCAAGTCTGAGCTTCTAATTATGGCTGGAGAAGGTGATAGGTTTGAGAGAGAGCATCTCTACTGAAACACCAACACCAGGCAGATTGTTTTCTCACTGAGTTTTAGAGAATTGCTCCTGAATATTTTGTGTATGAGAGCCCTTCTTCTAAGAGACTTCCCTCCCTGCCCCCCAGCTTCCTCCCTCGTCAAGCAGCTTGCACTTCTCTCTTTGCTCTCTGCTCATTCTGTATACAAGATGAATGCCTGCTAATCCCTCCCATATCTTAGAAAAACTGGTTTGTGCAGAAGCCTTGAAGTCAAGCCAAAAGCTTAGTGAACTGGCACACCATTCCCTGTACACCACCGAAGTGTAAAAGCTAGAAACAACCAAACCCTTGTGGAGTTATAGCCACACCAAGCAGAAATAAATCAAGTGTCTCAGCCTAGTCTCAACTACCTTGGACTTTCAAAAATTGTATGCGTATTTCCAGATAGCCTGCTGTGCTGAAAACTTACAATGTTATCACGACAAATAACTTGGAATAAATAGGAATCCACCATTGTACTGTATGGGTCAGCAGATAGCACTTGTCTTAGTGATGGAAGGATTGTACCATTTGTAATGACAGAGTTGTCTAAGGAAATGAGACACATCTGGCTATTTTGAAGTACGTACAATTTTTGAAAAGGAAAGTCAATCCTGAAGAGTCTTGATGTTGTTGATTGATTTTCTACTCGTGATTATAGTGTCACAAGTGTTTGTTTGCTTCAAGAGTCCTTAGACTTGGGCAAGTGTGTGGAGATTGGTGTGCTAGGGTTTGTCTTTACTTATGCAGAAACCAGTTTTTCCCAGATATGGAAGAGAATTGCAGGCATTCTTCCAGCAATACAGAATGAGCTGAAGGCATGGAGAGGAGGGCAAGTTACTTAACAAGGGAGAAAGAGGGAAAGAATGCCATTCAGAATAAGGGCTTTGATAACTGCATGGAATATTCATGAGCAACTCCTCTACCTAAACATCAGCATGAAACAATGTTTGAAATGCCTGTGTTTCAGAAAAGCTGTTCTCTTTAAAATCTGCCACCTGTTCCAAGCACAATTGCAAACCATAGATAAAATTGTCATTCTCTTCAGTTGGCACTGAGGGTACTGCACTTCTGTCATGCTGCGACTGATCTGGAATTTTAATTCCCAAACACGTCTGAGGTCCTATTACTAAACCATGGGAAGAGATACTGCATGCTGTTTGGAAGAAAATGGTTGTTACTATTTTAACAAATGAATTCCAAAAATAATCTAGCTTAAAGACTACACGCATAGTTTGTCTTCTTCAATAAATATTAGAAGAGACGAACTGTTCTATTTCCAGAAACTTGGCTGCACCCTTACTCAATATTCTACATTTAAATTTACAGCCCAGTGGTATGATTAAATTTGCATAAAATACGACACAGATACACAGTAACTTGTTGATAATGTCCAGTTTTAGAATAAAAACAACAAAAACGTCTTTTGAACTACTATGCTTTTTACAAATTCTTCTTCAGCCTGGTTTGATTACCTCTGATTTTGAACACTAGAAGCTATGCTGAATTATGGGTTACAATCTTCTCAATACAAATGATCAACACACTCTTTCTGTAAACATATGTACTTATTGATTCTTCTATGATTACTGCCTTGCTGTTAGACAAGGTTCTCTGCAGAGTGCTCATTTTATTCAAATATGAGTCAAAGTGGAAATGTGTTTCCATCAGGCCAGTGCCAGTGAATCATTAACAATATCTTACTATAGAAATATCATGGGACAATAGGGCTAAAGTAAGGTGCCTATTGCACCTTATGTTCCACATCATTGCCTCCTTTTAGTTTCTATTCATTGTGGTTAAATGAAATGAACCTAAAACTTACATGCACCACTCTCATCTCTTTGGTAACATTGTCATGCTCTCAGATGTATCCACACCAACTGATTTCTATTAATGACGTTTTATTTGTGTGCTCATTAATACCCTCAATATGCATGTAGAAAAAGTACTATAATTTCACAATTCATTGAAGTTTCCATTGTTCGAAATGACTGTTTTACATTGTGAATCCATGAATGAGACAAGACCTTCAGACTGCGTTTTGAGCACCATGGTATGAAAATGACATTCTTCATCCTCAGTGCCATTGTTCTTTCACACTTCTTTAAAATTTGGAACAATATTTGAAAGAAATGTTGTACTTTAACAGTAGTTGTGCCAGGAGTATTGAGCCACAAAGGCAAGGTACAGACTGCTGGGCACCGATGTGCAAATTTTCACAGTGCTGGTTAAGAGAGGCAGAGGAACTGCAGAGATATAGCCCTTTATTGGTGATTGCACCAAGGCTTGGAGATAGATCTATCAGGCAAAGGTGCTTTGTCAGGCATGGTATCTTACATATTTGAACCTGGATTCAGTGGGGAGGAATCGATCAGATGGCAAACTTAAATATCAACATCAGTCTAGACACTGAAAAAGAACTAAAAATGGGTGAGGACACGTTGTGTTTCAGATCTGTACTGAAATGTTGAGAAAGGTGGATTGTATTTTCCACAGTATGTTTTTAAATTATCTATTCTAATTTGTTATTAGCAACTTGGTTCTTTCATTACTTGGTAAAAGTTAAAGCATTTTGTTTCCTCTACAGTTTGCATATGCTGGTAGGTTGTTAATAACAGTGATTGATTGTATTGGAGCACACTTGTGCCTTTTCAGTAAGTGATCTAATTAGATGCACATAGCACATAATTTCATTATGGAAGTTTTTTAATAAATGATGCATTAATGACAAATTGTTAGAATCTTAAAAAATAGAACAAATTATTCATGACATCATAGTTATTGATAGGAAAAATTCAAATATAGGATTAACTAATTAAGGATGATAAATATGTGAAATGGCATAATATGCCAAATGTTTTATTACTAATTGGTGGCTGTCTTGTGCACTAACTACTGGACTGATAGAAATCTGTATATAGATAATTTATATGTGTTAAGAGAGCAAGAATATAGACATATATTTATACGGAGCAAAAAGACTGATGTATGTGATGTATATGATGTACAGATATTTATATCGATTATTTTTAATCATTGCATTACTGTGACACAGACTTTAGGACCAGCTGCATGTGAAACTAGAAAGTCATTCGATGCACGTTCAACATGAAACGAGATCCTGATGTCAGCCAAGCTGAAAACACTGATATGGACTGTCCACAGTACCTCTATGTACAGCAAATGAGATTGGCCAAAAGTGGCATTGTCATTTATTGCTTGCTGTATTCTCATGCACATATTAGGTGGGTAACACACTGCAGTTCAGAAACACATGAATAGTAGTCTGTTCTTGCAGTCCTAAAAACGGGATGCAATTCCTTTATTTTACAATCAGGTTTTTTAGTGTATTGGAGAAAATATCAGATTTGCTGCTTTTTTTATCAGTCGGGTGAAAGTTTTGCTGGCAATTACTGCCGATCACTGTTTAGCTTACCAGCTCACTTCAAAGGATAGTTACTGGTCAACTGTGTTAGTGTGACACAGATGTCACAGAAGGCTGAGTTGGAGAAGGATGTTCCCCTAAAGGACTTTACTGAGCCAGTGGGATTTGATGACAATTTGTCAGCTTCACTCTATCTAATACTGGCAACAGATTTTTATTTCCATATTACTTTAAAACTGAATTCAAGTGTGGACAATAGCCTAATAGGATTTAAACACTTCTTCTGGATTATTAGTCCAGGCCTATGGATTACTAGGCCAGTAACATAACTATGGCAGTACTGTACTGATTCGTGTAAATTTGCTGTAACGTGTTGTGTCTTTGTTTAGTTTTATGGTGTTTGAAAATTGGTATAAAGCATTTATGTTTCTGTGAAACACCCTGTCTACATGTCATTATTTATGATATATAATAGTCAAGGCTGGTAATTTTGTATTTTCATGAACAAATGGATAGAATCACTGAGAATAATTTTCATTTTGCCTCTTGGGTGCTGCTCTTTTCAGGCAGTCCCTGGTACTAAGTTAGTAGGGTGCATCACCTGCCATTACACGAGCTGCCCAATTTTAAGTTCTATTGATTTAAATGTAAATGGAAGTTGAGGATGGATGGATAGTTCAGTAGCAGGTGAACAATGAACTTTGCCAAGTTATCATCCCAGCAGTGAAGGTGAGGATTTGCCCTGTTGCACAATTAACACACCAGGGATAAAAATCCCAGTGCCCTGCATAATAACAAAGGAATCCGGCCCTTTCAATTATTGCAGACCTGTGGCCCTCCTTAGTGAGGAACAAAACTGTAAAATTCAATCCTTGAAAACTCCATCCTGAAATTCTATACAATATCAATAGAATTTGAAAATTTCAGCCAAAATACATAAATTCCCTGAATCTAATACATTTTGATAGTATGTCAGAAAAAGGCCCACTGGCAACTTACTAATTTTGAATAGCCAATGGCATTGGATATGCATCGGTTACTTGATAAGTTTTCCAGACATCGGGTAAACTTGAATGGTCAGGTATCCTTCCACATGGATGTAGAAAACTTTATCTCCACCATTAAAGGTGGATGGAGGCCGTGTTAACTTTATTGGCATAGTTATGTATGATTTGAGCAATAACGGTTATCCCACAGAGGTAATTCATGTATTGGAGACCTTTCAACTTGATGAAGTACTCAGAAAATCTAAATTTTGTTATATTATCAGTACTTTGTAAACGAAAAGCTTTCGTGATTTTTCTTTGAGTTAATCTGTCTATACTGGATTTTTGTCTTCCTTTTGTTATCTGTTTGCTTATGATGTTAATTGAATTCTCCTGATTAGTATTAAAGTATTAAATTGCAGCTATGATAGCTATTTGTTTATTAAAAAGTAATAATTTTAATTCAAATATCAAAACCTATGCATAATAAGCAAGAACACATGAATATACATATTTAAAAAGTGTTATCTAAAAAATACAAACACCTCAGTTATACATGAGAAATTACTTATGGCTAATTTATGTTTACATCTGTGATCTAAGAGTTATGTTAATTTTGATGAAATTTCCTCTAAGAATGTGGTGGTGAACCCTCACCAGACCACCATAAGCAATGTCTGTTCTGTTGCATTGTTCAAGTTACCTTTTAAATCCCTGGTCCTGCAGCATCTTTGGGTTTCCCTCATTTGCTCCTGCAGGCCCCCTGGATGGTGCAGTGAGACCAAGTCCTATCCCTGTTAAGTACTTAAGAGAGAGAGAGAAAAAAAAGCTGACTACCTCCCTGTGGCAGCAATGTGCCCAGAGGGAAGATGAGGTACTGTTCCTCGAGCTCATGTTGACATTGTTGAAACAATTTAGAAGACGGAATGCAGAGTGAAAGTAAGGTGGGGAATTAAAATGGAAGCTCAGGATCACTGCTGAGGAACCGAATGGGGGTGTTCTACAAAGCGCGCACTCAATTTGTATTTAGTTTCTCCATTCTGGGCAGCGCCTCATCTTCTCTCTGGGCACATTGCAGCACTCGGGGTGCAATGCTGAATTCTGTAACCTAAGGTAACCAAAGTTTCCCTTTCCTCACCACAGATGTTTTTAGGTATTTCAATTAGTTTCTTTGCTTCTTTTCTATCTCTACATGCCAGTATTTAAAATAATTGTTATCTTGACAACTTTGGTTGGCACCTCTCACAGACATTCTGTTGGTTCTCTCCATCCCTCCCCCTCTCCCTTGTTTTCTCACATCCACTTTTCATGAAGAGGCATTAACTTGGAACATTGACTCTGTTTCTCTCCCCACGGAAGCTGCCTGACCTGCTTCTGGCATTTTCTGTTTTTGTTTTGTATTCCCAGTATCGACAGTTTTTTTCTTCTGTAACCACACTGGCAAGTCTGGAGTTGAATAACGACCAGACTGGGTAAGGATGGCGGATTTCCTTCCCTGAAGGTCGTTAATGAACCAGATTTCTTTTTAAATTCCAAGTTTATTTAATTACTTGATTTTTCCCAGCTGCTATAATGGGATTCAAAATCATGCCTCTGGATCAGTGGTCCAGAACTCTCACTGCTGGTCTAATAGCATAACCACTATGCTAGTGAATGCCACAACATAACATGGCCAGCTCCCCAGGAGAGTCAGAACAGAAGTATTAAAATGCATGTCTTGCCTTATTGCAATTGATTTTCTCACTATCTAAAGTGACCTTTCATTTTTAAATCTTCACACTGTCTTAGTAACACTGAATACCAGGGAATGAAATGGCAACTAACCTAACCCTTGTAATTTGTCATTTCAACTTTTCTACTGTCACTGGCAAAAAAATAATTGAAGAGGTAGAAAATGCCAAGAAAGAGCAGTGGAAATTCTTCCCACTTGCCCTTCCACTCAGAGACACTCCACTGACATCCACAATCAGGCATTAGTGAGGCATGAGATCCAACACAGGGGCTGAGATGAACACTGCTCAGCTTTCAGCTCCTCCTCCTTTCTTACTATCAATTGCTAATCTCTTTGCATTTATTTAATTTCACTTTTATCTATTTTCTTGTGGTAGTTGTATTTCAGATAAAGCCAAAAGATGCGAAAACCGACTGCACTTCCTTAGTGATTGTAGGTGGTGCTGAGGTTGGAGATTTCACACATTGGATGTCACTTACTATCTTACCAGATGTCTCAAAAGCAGGTACAACTGTAGGAGGAGGGTTTTACATTGTAAAGGAATAACTTCCACTTTTGCTAGGATGTGTAAAACTGGGGTGCACCAGTCAACGTCAAAGAAAATTAGATCGGACAATCTACTTCTACTGCTAGATTTCCTTCACTCACTGTCCACACCCACCTAAATTGTAGGAACATGGGTTCAAGAGAAAGTCACTCAGCACCTGCAGCTGCCATTCCATTCCATGCGATCATGGCTGATCTATGACCTAACACCTTCTACTTGTTAACCTTAGTTGTTAAATTGTTAATCTCAGGTTCAACTGACTGAAAATCATCTGCAGTGTGCAGAAGAGATTTACAAACTTTTAGCACCTTAACATGCAGAAGTACTTGATAACATTCCCTCAGAATGGACTGTTACTATTTTTAGGCTATGTCCCCAAGCCCTAGGTTTACCATTCAGTATAAATAATTTCTTTCTAATACCATAAAAACTTTGATCAACTCATTTCTTACTCTTCCAGATTCTGGAGAACTAGTTTTTACACTGTCATCCTGTACATTAATCCTCAGAGTCCAGGCATCATTTTGATAAATCTTCCCATCACCCCCTATCTGGTGAATTTACCCTTAAGATATGCTGTATTGAAGTGCTCATTTTACTCCCTATGTGGTCCAACCAGGGAGCTGTGATGTAAGTTCTGAACCACTGTAATCTGAAAAACAACTCTTTATTAGCTCTTTTCATTGCCTTCACTTTCAATGACATTTTAGTATTTTATACCTAAATCCATTGGAAGTCCACTATTTCTATATTTTCACCATTTAGACATACACTGATCTATCCTTTGAGATCCAAAGTGAATGACCTCACACTGAAATCAAACTTTTCCATAGCTCTGCTCAATTATTTAAAAGATAAATATCTTTTTATATATAAATCTCCAGCAACAGGGCTTAGAGTGCCACCTATCTTTGTGTCATCACCAGACTTGGATATATGACTGACTGTTATATCCAAGTCATTACTAAACACACTGGATTATTCCAGCCCCACCACAGATCCCTGTAGGTGCACTAGTCACACGCTACCAATTAGAGTACTTGGCTATTAAACCTCTTCCTGTCTCCTCAGGGGACAGAAAGGACAGATAATAGACAGGCTTTCTAATGGGCAGAATGTGACGAGCTGCTTCCCAATTACACACAAGGATCTGTAACTCAGCAATGCGCTGTATTTATTGATGATGAGTCGGAAAACCACACAACCATTCTGCTGACAATGCAAAGATAGGTGATACTGTTTGCACTGAAGGTGGAAGTATTAATTTAAAAAGAGATATAATAGATTAAATACATGCACAATGGAATTCAATGGGGCAAATTTCTGATCATCCATTTTAGACTTAAAAAGGATAGAAGAGAATAATTTCTCAACGGTAAAACACCAGAAGCAGTCCTTGTACATAGATCAGAAGTAAACTCGAATATAAATTGAAGCCCAACCCAAGCTCAACCAGATGCTTGCTAGGAATCCTGTCTCAGCCTGTCAGTGCATTCACTCTACCCAGCACTGAGGGTGTCCAGCCTCTAGGTCCATGTGTCCAACTGTTAAAACTTGGTCCTCAACCCTTCAGTGGGACAGTGAGATTCGGCAGCTACAGTCTCTGGATCAGACCTGAGGGCCAACAATGTTTATCAAGCTGGATAGTCAGATACTGTCAGACATGGATTGGGTGGCCAAGTTTTATTGTAGCTCAAGAGAAGATACAGAGTAATCATAAAGGCAAATGGAATGCTAGCTTTTATGACGTGAACAGATAGAAAGAGTTGTTAACAATCTGGCAAGACTACTGTGGAACTTTGTGAACAGGAAGTATTTCAAAGCCTTGGAATGAGTGCAGGATTGAGCTGTTGGCCAAGGGTTTATTTTACATTCCCAGATTGGGCATTCCCAGGAATTTAGAAGATTTAGGTGGCGGCACGTTAGTGTAGCAGTTAACGTGACGCTATTACAGCATCAGCGATTGGGGTTCGATTCCCGTCGCTGTCTGTAAGGAGTTTGTATGTTCTCCTGTATCTGCGTGGGTTTCCTCCGGGTGCTTCAGTTTCCTCCTACATTCTAAAAGACATATGGGTAGGTTAATTTGGGTTTAAAATGTGTGGCGTGAACTTGTTGGGCCGGAAGGGCCCGTTATCACGCTGTAAATAAAATTTTTAAAAAATTTTTAAAAATTTAGACTTTTCAGGCTATTAATTGGAATTGGCAGGGTGGATGGACAGAAACTATTTCAGCTGGCTGAGGCATAAGGGACCAGGGGGCACATTAAAAAATTAATGTGAGGCCTTTTTCGAATGAACCTAGAAAGTATTTCCAACTACAAAGGTTGTAAAAGTTTACAAATGCCATCTGGTGCTAGGTCAGCTGCTGAAGAGTTAGACACGGACTAGCCAAGATCTCGATGGGCTGAATGTCCAGGTCCAGCAGCACATTCCTATAGCTTGAATGGATTTGGTGCTTTCACCATTATTGTAGCTTGAAGAGTGGGTGGAGAGGCAGAAGAAGCAGGCTCCAGGGAGAGGCAACATCAGAGGGAACTACACGGAGGGTAAATCGCAGGAAGCTGAACTTCACTAGAGCATGTGGAGCTTAGAACCTTTGTCTGGGTTCGCCACAGGTCACTGCTTGAGGAAGGTCTCATTTACCGGGAAGTCACTTCGAGCTCTGCAACTATTGCGGCATCATCTGCAGCCCAGCAAAAGGGCACCCACGTCATTTCCCACAGCTGTCAAAGACACTGAGGCCCTGAATAGCTGTGCCTCTAGGTCATTTCTGGTTGCTGCTGCTCACATCCAGAAAGTTAATTAATTCCTTCTGTAATTTTGAATCCTTTTCTCTAAACAATAATCCTTCCCCATAGATGCCGCAAAGCAGGAAGACAGAACTCTGAGCTGACATCCTCTGAGAACAGGTGTCGACCACTGCGCAAACGCTGCTTTGTGTGTGTAGTAGTATAGTCTAGAGCCCATGTAATAGGAAGATGAACAGCAAATTGGTAAGAAATCGCACACAGCTCGGGTCTGGGCCAGCTTTACAGGTGGTTGCCATGATGACTTCAGTCATTGCCTGCTCTCTGTCTGCCCTCTCTTTATTGTAGAACATTGGGTCAAAGGGACACTGCTTGGGAATATCAGCAGATACAGCTGACATCACTTCACAGAGCACAGGTGCAGATAACATAGGATCATCACATTGTACACGGATGTGTATAATCCTGCACAAAGGAGGCACAAGAATGGTGGGGTGGTTTGGAGTGTGGTGGAGAGAATGAAAGGGAAAGGCTGTGTGAGGGTGGACAGTAGGAGAGACTGATTGGAGTGTTGATGGTGCTGGCGAAAGAAGGTGGAAAATACATTTGTGAATAACAAAGGTTGGTCTGACAGAAGTTGCATAGATGAAGAGTACTCCAATCTGAATTACCAGAAGAAAAAAAATTATGAATGCTGGAAAAGTGAGAGACAACAGCTGGAAATGCTGATCTTCAAGTCCCTATTGAGATTGAAACAATGGGCCAGATTGTCCACTCACTCCTGTTTCCTACACGTCTGGCTGGCTGGCTTCTTTCTGAACTCCTGACCTCCCTCTCAGCCATTCCTGGAGCTTGCTGCCTGCCCCCAAATCCTCCTATTTCTGCAGCAGACCAAACAAACCAAATTGGAGCAATGAAATGAAGGATAGTCAGGGAGGTGCATGACAAAAAATAGTTACTGAGGTAAAAACAACTCTACAGATGTGATTTAATGGCATGATATAAAATGTGTATGTAACTTAAGTTGTATTCTCTTAGAAACAAATATGCCAACTCACTTTTCCAAATTGTTGTACTTAGGAAAAGTAAATCATACTTCCCCCAATTCTATCTGTCTTGACCGCAACTTAGTTGCAGCTTTTTGCATTTCATCCTGCAGTATGGCCTTACTGATTATCTGAAATCATTGAACTCAATATTGAGTCAGAAAGACCCAGTTCAAACCAAGGTATTGTTTGAGATTACATTGGAATTAATTGGAACAGTGTAGGAGTTGGAATACAGAGAGGTCAGAGTGAGTGTGGGATGGAGAATCAAAGTGACAGACAACTGGAAAGTCAAGGTTACATTTTTGAACAAAAAGGAGGTGCGTGGCAAACCACTCACCCAACCTGTGATTCCCAGTCCAGAGGAGAACCAGATGGTGGACAAAAAATACAAGTGACTAAATTGAAAAATGTGCAAGAGAATTGCTGCTTTCCCTGGTGTATTGTAGAGGATCATGGCTGTCACGTGACAGCACTGTCCCCTACCTGGTCGGAAGACACACCACTGCTAATCAAGGTTTGACCCCGCCCCACCCATCAGCACACACCTGACCATTGGCCTTTGTAATCAATTAGTCCTTGCTGGCACCGGGCCATTGGCGTTTGTAAATTACCTGGGCTGGACCCCCCAGTCCTCCAGCACTATAAAGAGTGCCACATGTGCTCAGCTCTCTTTCTTTGCGACCTTCGAGGGACCACCCTGCTTCACTCCAGGTCGAGTACCATGGGACGGCACTGGAGAAATCATTGGGGAGGTGTGCACTGTTTAAGGGTTGGGAGTGTTTTAGTGTCCCTAGTAGCATAGAGCCGTGCCTGCACTTTGTCAAGGGGTGGCGGGTATCGTATTGCTTTCCCTTGATTGTATGTACCTAGTCTGGTGTGTGTGTGTGTACCTTACCCCCGTTGTGATTTTCCCACACTTGCTATAAACCGTGCACGTGTGTGTGTTATTCCTGTTACCATTTTCCCCGCTTGTCTTTTGTAAATAAATCATTTCCTGCCAGACTGTGTTCAGAGTCCTTGCCTTCTGAGACCATGAATCTGTTTTGCACCGCTCCCTTGCCAGGTGTTGTAAGGGGAGATGGTATTGCACCTCTGCCAGTTATATGGGAGCATGCCATGGGAAGGGAGTGAGAATTGGTGGCGATGGAACAGTGAACCAGGGTGTTGTTGGTAGCCAAGCAGCACCCGATGGAGGCCCTGGTGATGGGCAAAGGAAATCCAGGGTAAAGGAAGCAGATATTGTCGATTTCCTTGCATATTTTCCATTGTTCCTTTGCCTGAGTTAATGTGAGGAAATGCTAAAATATTTTGTGAGGTAATTCCGGAAACTCATTTTAAGTCATAAATTGGCTGTCACAGAATGTTCAATCCAACCTGGGATTTTCTGGCATTAGGGTCACAACTATGCTGAATTAGGTCAGCTAATAAAATCTAATGGAAGGGCAGAAACACAACATATCACTGAAGCACAGCATAACCTCAGTGCTTGGTGTGGACACTGATAAACTCCTTTTGGTAAACCTCAGAGTCTTATAGAACGGAAAGTGTTCCAGCTTTTTAAAAGAGGCATCTGCTGTAATCTGATATTTTACACTTTCCCTTTATAACCCTGAAAATTAATGTTTTCAAATTTGTTCAATGCCGTCTTGGAATTTGAACTCACAACATCTCACCTAGTGGTCCAGTACCAGAGCAGATATATCACAGAACATTTATTCTGAAACATACCAACATTCCCCAATCTTTGAGTCTTATCGTAAGAACTTGTTATCATGGTATTTTCTAACTGAGAACAGGTTGATTGCCCTTCATTTTCACTGAATAGTAATTATACTAAAGCTCCTGAAACTTTATTGATCTTGTATTTCTCATACATAATGTCAGTCCTGGAATGTGTGTGCATTTTTATTTCAAGACAAAGGAGTTGATTAAGGAACAAATTTTCACAGTACCTTAGCTGCTAGGCTGAATTTATTTAATTACTTTATATTTATGATCGTTTCTGTAGCCTTGGCAATCATCTGAGTTGCGCATACAGAGATCTGTAAAACTCAACTTGAATTTGTTCATGGTATGTGACTGCAATCTCTTATACCCAACTCTCATTTACAGTAGGTCTCTCACACGGTTATCTCAACCTCATATCAAACTGGTGCAAGTGCAATGAAAGTTAAATAAGATTCACATCACCATGGAAACTGGATGGGCTGGTGGTGCTGATATAAAAAAAACAAATAAAACATAATGCTAGGCTTACCCACATTGCTCAGTAATCTAGTAGATATTTAAAGTAACATTACAGAATTTGTCCACGTCAGCCACCTTGAGAACAAAAACACATTTCTGCCACTACCCATGACTTCTGTTATTAAGTGTGATAATGAAGACATTGATTTTACCTATAACTTTGTGAATGTTATCTGGATGCCCGATAGTAACTTGGAAGAAAGACACATTCCTTGCCTCTGTTGGTTTGGTAGAATGATGTTCAGTTTCAGTTTGAGCACAGGATGCAAACAAGACAAGGGTTATATTGGAATTTAAAGAAGAGAACATTTCAGAAAACCCGTGACTGTAGCAACATTGTTCAAATGATAGACTAGGAAAATAGAACATCGCACAGTACTACACACAGACTGACCCACAAACTCTGTGTCGACCATGATGCCAATCCAAACTAATCCTATCTGCCTGCACATGGTCCGTATTCCTCCGTTCTCTGCCTGTTCAAATCCTCTTAAACTATTGCTATCGTTTCTGCTTCCACCACTTCCCCTGGGAGTACATTCCAGGCACCACCTACCACTCCCTCTGTGTGTGTGTGTGTGTGTGTGTGTGTTAAAAAAAATTGCCTTGCAAATCTCCTTTAAGCATTCACCGTAAAACCATGCCCTCTAGTGTTTGACATTTCCACCATGGAAAAAAGACTGACTATCTACCCTATCTATACCTCTCATTATTTTATATACAGTGGCATGCAAAAGTTTGGGCTCCCCTGGTCAAAATTTCTGTTACTGTGAATAGCTAAGCGAGTAAAAGATGACCTGATTTCTAAAAGGCATAAAGTTAATGATGACACATTTCTTTAATATTTTAAGCAAGATTACTTTGTTATTTCCATCTTTTACAGTTTCAAAATAACAAAAAAGGAAAAGGGCCCGAAGCAAAAGTTTGGGCACCCTGCATGGTCAGTACTTAGTAACACTCCCTTTGGCAAGTGTCACAGCTTGTACATGCTTTCTGTAGCCAGCTAAGAGTCTTTCAATTCTTGTTTGAGGCATTTTTGCCCATTCTTCCTTGCAAAAGGCTTCTAGTTCTGTGAGATTCTTGGGCCATCTTGCATGCACTGCTCTTCTGAAGTCTATCCACAGATTTTTGATGACGTTTAGATCAGGGGACCGTGAGGGCCATGGCAAAACCTTCAGCTTGTGCCTCTTGAGGTAGTCCATTGTGGATTTTGAGGTGTGTTTAGGATCATTATCCTGTTGTAGAAGCCATCCTCTTTTCATTTTCAGCTTTTTTACAGCTGGTGTGATATTTGCTTCCAGAATTTGCTGGTATTTAATTGAATTCATTCTTCCCTCTACCAGTGAAATGTTCCCTGTGCCACCTGCTGCAACACAAGCCCAAAACATGATCGATCCACCCCTGTGCTTAACAGTTGGAGAGGTGTTCTTTTCATGAAATTCTGCACCCTGTTTTTTTCCAAACATACCTTTGCTCATTGCAGCCAAAACATTCTATTTTAACTTCATCAGTCCACAGGACTTGTTTCCAAAACGCATCAGGCTTGTTTAGATGTTCTTTTGCAAACTTATGATACTGAATTTTGTGGTGAGGATGCAGGAAAGGTTTTCTTCTGATGACTCTTCCATGAAGGTCATATTTGTGCAGGTGTTGCTGCACAGTAGAACAGTGCACCTCCACTCCAGAGTCTGCTAAATCTTCCTGAAGGTCTTTTGCAATCAAACGGGGGTTTTGATTTGCTTTCCTAGCAATCCTACGAGCAGTTCTCTTGGAAAGTTTTCTTGGTCTTCCAGACCTCAACTTGACCTCCACCATCCCTGTTACCTGCCATTTCTTAATTACATTATGAACTGAGGAAATGGCTACCTGAAAACGCTTTGCTATCTTCTTATAGCCTTCTCCTGCTTTGTGGGCATCATTTATTTTAATTTTCAGAGTGCTAGGCAGCTGCTTAGAGGAGCCTATGGCTACTGATTGTTGGGACAAGGTTTGAGGAGTCAGGGTATTTATAAAGCTTTGAAATTTGCATCTACCTGGCAAATTGTGAACAAGCCATAGCCCTAACAAGTTAATGAAGGTCTGAGACCTTGGTAAAAGTTATCTGAGGTCTCAAATCTCTTGGGGTGCCCAAACATTCGCATGGTGCTCCTTACCTTTTTTCACTCTAAAACTGTACAAAACAAAAAATAATACACTAATCTTGCTTAAAATGTTGAAAAGAATGTTTCATCTTTAACTTTATGACTTTTGGAGATCAGTTCATCTTCTACTCACTTAGCTATTCACAGTAACAGAAGTTTTGACCAGGGGTGCCCAAACTTTTGCATGCCACTGTACTTCTGTCAAGTCTCCCTGCAGCCTCTGACACCACAGAGAAAACAATCCAAGTTTGTCCATGCTCTCCTTATTGCTAATATTCTCTAATCCAGGCAACATCCTGGTGAACCTCTTCTGCACCCTCTCCAAAGCTTCCACATCCTTCCTGTACTGTGGCGACCAGAACTGCACTCAATACTCAAAATCTGGCCTAACCAAAAATGTTATACAGCTGTAATATGACTTCCTGACTTTTATACTCAAAACCTCAACTGATGAATGCAATTATGCCTTATAACCTCTTTACCACCCTTTCAAATGGGTTGTCATTTTCATAGAACAATGGACTTGCACCCCAAGATCCTTCTGCACATCAATGCTCCTCAGGGTCCTGCAATTTACCCTCTTTTCCTTTTACATTTGACTTCCCAGAGTGCAACACCTCAGAGCTTCACTGAGAAATTAAGTCAGGTGATAAGAAACAATCAGCCCAGTCAAGAGGCAAGTGTTATTTTGTGCCCTGTCTCTGATTACTCTGAAGGTTGGGTTATGAGATTATTGAGGCACATCCAGTTGCACTGTGTTTAATCCTATTAAGGCTTCCTTGTGAATTTGGCTGCTATAGATTCTGGGCAGTGAAGCGATGGCTAAATTGGAGATCAGTAGTCTTCTTATCCTGTACTGGAAGCCCAGTGGAGAGGATCCAAGGTAGCTGAGATATACTTTATCTACAGGGAAGCAGAATCCCTCTGGGCCCCAATCCATGTGCAGTGAGGTCACGGCACAACTTTATACAACATTGGTTTGACCATGGCTGGAGTATTGTGTGCAGTTTTGGTTGCCACATTACAGGAAAGACATGATTAAATCAACAACAGAGCCTGTGTGTAGTGAGTTAATGGTGTGAGCAGCCTGCAGTCAGGACAGAGGCAGTTTTGTGAAGTGCCAGCTCCCCACACTCTGCACTCACACACAAATTCTGTTGCAGATGATTTGGGTAATGACTTTGGCAGCTTCGAAAAGAAATCTGATGGGTGGCATGGTGGCACAGTGGTTAGTGCTGCTGCCTCACAGCTCCAGGGACCCGGGTTCAATCTTGACTTTGGGTGCTGTCCTTGTGGACTTTGAACATTCTCCCTGTGACAAGGTGCGTTTACCTCTCACATCCCGATGATGTGCTGGTTTGTAAGTTAATTGTCTACTGTAACTACCTCCAACTCTCCAGGTGGGCAGTAGCAGAATCCGTTTCTAGAATGCTGAACTGTGGGCTGTATTGATTGGCAATGTCTCAGCAGAGACACCACGAATCCTTACACTCAGCCTTCCGTCTACTGTCGGACTTATCTAGAGAGTCCAGGCAGTGGAACCATTGTTTCCACATGCCAGTGGTCTTCCCCATGGCTGCATCATGTGTGTATGATACACACATGGATTTAAAGGGGACCTAAGAAGCAAGTTTTCCACACGGGGGGTAGTGGAGGAAGTGGTAGAGCTGGGTGCAATTACATCATTTAAAAGACATTTGGACAGGTACATGGATGGGAAAGGTTTAGAGGGACATGGGCCAAGTGCAGGCAAATGGGACTAGCTCAGGAAGGCACCTTGAACGGTATGGATGAATTGGGCCGAAGGGTCTGTTTCTGTTCTGTATAACTCTATGAATCCATGGCTTTGTGTTTTCCTCTGTTTGAAGTTACGACCCATGCTGCCATGCTGGCCATTTGGCACCCTTTGGTTCGTCATAATAGTGGTTGTCCACTGCCAAGCAACTGCATGTTGACCTGTGCCACACTGTATGTTCAGTCACACACCTAGAGGCGATCAAAAAAATGGAATCCCTCTTGGGTACAGAACATTTCACAGCTGACACATGGGACCACAAAGCGATGCATTATATATTGCTCAATAACACCCTCCCCATAAGCCTCCAGCCCCTGTGGAGACCCCTCTGCCTGCTGTTCTCAGGTAGGAGAGGGTGAAGGGGGCTTTACTCTGCTTAAACAGCATGGCGTGTGCAATAATGGATAAAAAAGTGTGAGATGCTGCAAATAAATCGAGATCCTACCAGGAGGGAACCTGACCTATAAAGGTCACAGAGACTATCACCTCATCCTGCAACTGAAGTTACAGCTGAATTGGGGGGCAGATTTCTGTGAGGGTTCCCACACTGAAAAGCAGGCAGCTCACATGCTGTTCTTCAGTGAGGTTCAGGTCCGAGGATTTCTTCCTGGACATTCTGGGTGGACATACCTTCCTACTGAGCATACAACCTCCCCTCCTCCCTCTTTCAGCAGCTGTTCTCCAATCCAGGTTCTCTGCCCATTCTCCCAGTCAGTCTACACTGCTAATCCCTCCATGTCTGCAAGCAGCTGATTTTGTGCAGGAGCCTTGAAGACAAGCCAAAAATCCTTCAGCATCTGGCGCACCATTCCCTGTACACTTAAACAGCTTAAAAAACTCCAGAAAGCATCAAACATTCATAGAATCATTGCCATCAAAAGTAGTAATCAACCAGCAACTTACCTAATGTTGTCACGAAGTAGCTGAGGGGTGGGATCCTTCCTACTTCAAACAACTGCTCAGTCTGTGAGGTTCAGAGAGAAAATTACCTGGAACATTAAGCTCCAAATGACATCAAATCAGCATTGATATCAATTGATGTCACAATGTGCCTGCTCTGTACACTCCCTGTGGGCATTGACTGCATAGGCTAACTCCCTTCCCAATGTATTGGTTTGTGGGGCTCATATCATAAATGCACATTTGTGAGCATCAAACACCATCCTGGAACTGACTGGGCTCCCATAGTGTCTCAGCTTTCTGCATTGTTAACTATTATAGCAAACGTAGGTGTAGCGGTGTCGAGACAACACCAAGAAAATGCTGTGATTTTAAGACTTTGTCTTCAGAGAGCCCCATATATTCTCCACTAATTTAATATCTCTCTTCTGAGGAAAAGGATTTTCAGCAGTAGCTGTGAAGGAAAGTTCAAGAGGTACAGAACAGTTACAAGATGAAAGTTAGTGTGGAAATCATTCTCAGCAAAGAGTAATTGAAGTCTTAATACTCTGCTTATCTGCATGACCATTATAAAGAGTGGTGTTGTTCTACACTGCAACAATATGAATTATTTATGTACACTGAGACTAATTCCAAACAGAAATAGTCTTTAAATACATATAGGTATTTAAAACAAATAGCCAACTCAAGTCAAAACAAGCAGCCAGGCTACTTGGTAGGAGTGAACAAAGGACTTAATTTCACAAAGGCCCTCCCATCCTTGAATAGGCTACTGTTCTAATTGCACTAAAGGCCAGTTCATGTGGATACGAGCACTTGCTTTGCGTATGAGGTCTAATTGATTTTATTCTGAGGCCCAGCTGAGGTTTCATACTATCAATGCAAACCAGAGAGGTTCAGGCTGAGCAGAGAACTCACAAAAGCTCACAGCAAAGGGATATGAATGTAGGCTGAGTGTGCAAAAATGTGCACACTAAATGACTGATGTGTGTCAAATGATCTTGTTCACACCAGATGATAGAGTGCAAACCAAGTGATCCAGCCCACACTAGAGTCAGGTTCAAATCTGGTGATCAAATGTGCATTGAGTGTACAAATGTACACTGACTGGTCAAGCGATTGAATGCATACAGTGTTTGAGCACAGAGCTTTGGGAGTGATAGAGGGCACACTGAATGATCAGGCAAACATTGAATAATTATGTAAAGGCACATTGAGTGATCGAGGATGTTCTGAGTACACTCAGATTGAATGACTATGTGCCCACTGAGCCCTCAAGCACACATTGAGTAACTGGCTGAATTGACTGACTGCACACACCAAGTGATCGAGTGCACACCAATTACACAATGAGTAATGGTTTACACACAGAATGATTGACTGTACACCGTGTTATTCAGTCCACTTCAAACCATCAAATGCACAGTGAGTATTTGAGTGTGCATCAGGAGGTCAAGTGCATACTGAGTGATCGATTGCACACTGAATGATTGTGTGCACAAAACAATGGAGCACACCTCGAGTGATCAGGTACATACCGAGTGATAATTGTGCACACTATAAAGATGTATAAGTTGTGATTTAGATGAGAATAGTAATGCTGAATAATTTTCACTGGGCCTGATTTTATTTAAAACTCTTGCCCACATAATTAATTTGCAATTTGTGTATGATCAGATTCCAGCCAATGGTATGATTTTAGGTTGCTGAAGTTTGATGGTGTATTGTCTGATCCCAGTCTATACTTTGGAATTCTACAGGGCCTTTTTAATTAGGCTTCAGGCACCATGTAGCTGGATGTCATTTGCACAATCCCAGTAGAAATGGATGGCTGAAATATCTGCCAATTTTATCAGTTACATGACAATTTAGTTGCTTGATGTGCATCATTATTACCATTGGGTACTGACTGAGTGGAGTTATGTTCAAAGAAGGCAATGATTCTGAGATTGAAAAGGTTAGACTGTGAGGACAAGAATACAGAACAGCATTTCGTTCAATTAGGAGAGAACGACTAAAATGATTAAAATGAGACACCGAGGCATTTAAAATGATGAAGGACATTAAGACAGTAAATTGTTATTTTAAGCTATGATTGTAGAACTAAAAGCATGAATACAAAATTAACAATTTTCCAGAAAGATGAGCATTGATGTAAATGATCAAGTGCTCTACTAGGTTTTGGAAGTATTATGTTGGATTCTCCTCTCCTTTTCTGTTGGAATAAGCAGAAAAAAACCCAGCCTGACCAGGATTCTCCTCACCTGTGCCTTGCTGGGCTGGCCAGTGGCCACACTTCTCCATTCACCACACTGCGGGAAAGCTGCCCATATCCCGACTTCTTTGCTGAGGGTGGTGTCTCCCAGTCCCCTCCCCCACCTTCCCCAGCCCCTGTAAATGACTGCAATCCTTGAGGTAATGTTGGAAGACTTCCAATGGCACCTCCATTGCCACTGGGCCTCAGAATATTGTCTTTTTAAAGGTGAGGTGCAGAAATCGCAGATTCCTCTTGACCTTCATGGTTTAAAAGCTTTTGCAACAAAAGTCCTGATGTAGCCATGCCAAAGTTTTCCTCAGTGGGCAGTGGTTCCTATCATCTTTTTGGCAGGAGATCTCGCAAGAGTCCATCCTTTTTGATCAGAACCATGCAGATTTTGGAGGATTAGAACAACCCATCAATCCTCATGTGGAATGTCCTCCCCACTGCTTAGTATTCAATGGTCATGACTGAAATACCTTGTCTCTAGGCTGGAGCATGCAGCCCAGAATGGCCCCCCATGATCCCTGCACTCCTGCTCTCATATGGGCCCGATGCGGCGGGCTGGTCTGGCTGGCTCTCTGTACCCTCAACTCCCATGCTGTGGTCCCTGTGACCACAGGCCTGAAGGCTGTGTGGTGCTGGGCCACTTCTGATACACTGTTGACCAACATTGAATGGAGGCAAAACAGAGGTCAGAGATCTGACATCTGTCAAAGCTGTGATTAAATTTAGCATTGACTTCCAGAGACATTTAAAAACTATTACAACTGAAGTTAAAAGTTAAACGTAGATAATACACAATGAAAAACATTGAAGTGAAGTAAAATAATTTAAAACTTGCTCATTTTCCCCTTTACTCCTAATCAGCAGGCCTGGATTCCCCACTGTAATAAATGGAGTTTCAGGTCCCTTGCCAGGTCTGGTCTAATGCAGGATCCCAGTGATGATTCCCCTGTTAATGCTGGGTTATCCCAGCCAGCCTAGAGTCTGCAGTTATTCTCTGGTGACAGATTCTGCCCCTGGATTTGTCAGTCAGTGCCCTAGACGCACAGTGCACGTGCTTTTTCAATGTGAACACCAGCAATTCCTTTCAGGAGCCGTAGTCAGCACCACTTGGCCCAATATCCTGAGGTTTTCCCTCAGTTATATTTGGAAGACATTGCTCTTTTTGCCTCTGTTGATTCTTCAAGGGGCGATTAATTAAATGGACTTGAATCCATAAGGCCACACGTTACATAATCAGTGTTGGAAAAAGCAGGGTTCTTAGACCAGGTCATTCCTCCTTCAGTGCTTGTAGCTAACATTTAATCTTAGCAAAATAAAGTCTGATTGCAACCAAAAGTGGAAGATTTTCTCTTTGTCTCTCAAACCAAATGCCTTGGTGCTCAGAATTACATTAAGTAGCACTCCTACTCTCTTTGGTTTGCCTAATTTCAGAAAATTACATTTAAATTTCAATTACAATTCAAACAGAAGGATTTTTTGTTACTTAAGAAGGAACAATTGCCACACAGGGTCTCCATCTTATTTACTGTGGCTTCAGCTGAAGAACACAAGATGGAGAGTGGTATAGGGCATTTAACTCATTAAGTGATTTTACCAAAAGAAAACATTCATTGGCAAGTTAAGACAACTAAATGGGGAAAAAAAAAACCTCATTGGCCCAATTTCTTAGAAAATAATATTTCTTTACAACATAGAGGGAGGCTATTGAGCCCATCAAGTGTATGCTTGCTCCCATTGGAGTAATCCCATCAGTCCCATTCCCCCACTTATTTCGTTGTAACCCATTCTCTCTTACATACGTATCAACACCACCCTTATTCTCCTGTGCAAAGGACGATTTACAGCAGCCAATCTACCCACGAATCCAAACATCTTTGAGTTATGGAAGTAAACTGAAGTTCCCAGTGGAAACCCATGTGGTCACAGGGAAAATGTGCAGACTCCACACAGGCAGCACCAGAGGTCAGGATGGAGCTCAGGTCACTAGAGCTGTGAGGCAGCAGCACAAATTGCTGTGACACTCTGTCGTCCAAAATGCTTGAATTAGGTTTTATCAATGTTCATCCCAAGGACAAGGAATGTCCATGTAGGTCAGTATTGCTATGGGAGCAGTTATTGACATAAAATCCATTGAAATCTATTCAACCACTTAGAAACTTCCCTGTGGGCATTAATAAAATACAACCCTATGTAAATGGTCTGAGGATTTCAGCAGCAACTTGTTGCGGGACTGAATGTCATGTTGTGAGTGAGGAAAAGGTGACCTCATCACTTCACTTTCCAGTAAATCCTCTGCCCAGCACTGTAACCACCAGAGAACCTTTGTGTTGTACATCTCCTAACCCTTTTCAGGATGAATGAAAAAAGAGGACCCTACGCTTGGATCAACAAACTGGCCATAAATGAGGTGTATACGCTGCCCTAAAGGAGACGGCTGCAGTGATGAGTGCAAATTGCCTGACCCCCTTTGTGCCACATGACTCCAGCATTACAGAAAGTTCACCAGGACTAGCAAGAGTACCCGGGCTTCAGGCAGTAAGTGAGATAGTGCTCTCTAAGACCTTCATGGGATGCAGAATCGATAGGCACACACCTGAAGAAAGTGTGTCCAGGGCATATCCTAGCTTCAAGCATCATCTGAGGATAGCCTGTGCCAATTAACAGATGTAATATTCATGTCTACAGCTGTTCTAGGCTTTCACATCATGGTACCTTTGCCTTCCTTCAGGGATCAAAACACTCCATTGGAATCCAAGAGAACTGTGGGCTGTACCCATGGATAGCCAGTGCTGCTTCCCTCACTGAAGTGTTGACTATAGTTCAGGAGGTACCAGGGGCCAGATTGGAGCACAGCTTGAATTACGGATTCCACATGGTCCCAACTGCTGTTTCTCAAGAATTGTGGAATCTGACAGCAGACACCTTCATTATCTTTTGAGGTCACACCTCCAGAGATTGGGGGCTGGAGACCTCCCGCCATTTCTTCGCACAGCAACATATGCCTGGAAACCAGGTTTCCCTCAGGGCCACTTTGGAAGTGGGACCAAAGGCCACCTACAAAGCACCTACAGTATGAAGATATGGCAATTCTGTAGCTGACCTGCCTCAGACCCTTGACACATCTGTACAACAAGAGGAACCAACTACCCCCTAGCTCCCCTCCTTACCACCCACCCACTCGAGACCCTTAGGGTTACATTTATCATAGGTAGTAGATTGGATGAAAAAGAATGAAGTTCAAGCAGCCTGAGGAAGGACAGTGCTAAAAATGGGTGGCGTGAAAGCTTGCAATGTGGAGCAATTGTACTGAGATAAACTGTGCACTGACAGGCTGTTTTGTTACTGGTGGAGGTCACAGATATACAGGAAAGGGCACATTTGTTTGATGCTGTCATTCCCTCAGCTGTTGATTACTGCTACTGCCATGTGTGGCAACGGGGGCTGATGTGTTGTCAGGTTGAAAGACTGGTCATTGCTTCAGGGAATATCATGCTATTTGGAAGTGGCAGAGAGGGAGGTCAGACCATGGTGTCAAAGGTAGACTGAGTTACACAGAGAAATTTCCTGAAGTGATCTCTGTTCATCGTGTAGCTATCAGTGAACAGGCCCCATCCCCGGCAGCCCCATTCATGTAGTTCAGGGTCCATTGAAATTAAGATCTCTACCTCAACAATATTAGAGTCATTGAATCACAGAGAGATGCTGCATATGTAGATATATGGGAACTGTGCTAAAGGATGCAGAGGTTTGTGAGGACATTGTCAGGGCTGCAAAATTGTAGTTGAGGGGAGACAGGCTGCGGTGGTAGGTTTCTTTGGAACATGGGAGACTGAGGGAAGATTTAACTGAGGTGTATAGATTTACAAGAGACCTACAGAATGAACATATTTTCCTCAGCAGAAAAGGTGGTAATGAAGTGATACAGTTTTACGTTAATTAGTAGAAGGATTAGAGAGGCTATGGAAAAAAAAAATCACCCAATGAGTGGTGGGGTCTAAAACTCTGTGTTGAAATGGTGATGGAAGTAGAAACCCTCACCATAATACCTAGACAAGCACCATGAAGAATCATTAATAGCAAGGCTATGGATCAAGGATTGGGAAGTGGGATTAACCTTTGGCTAGCATGAGCACAATGGGCCATATGGCCGCCTTAACTGTATACTTCTATAATTAAAGGGATGACAATAATTAAGGCCTTGTCTGATAAGAGCCTCCTGAGGTAAATTGTTAATGGGTTCTTCTCCTCCAAGACAGGAGGTAGTTAGTGAGTTTGTACCATCCACATGCAGATATTGAGACATGTCATGGACGATTAGGGGTCAGCGGTGTGTAAGGTGTGAGTTCTTGAGAGTCTAAGGTTGCATTCATGGTGAGTATGTGGATATAAGGAGATGGAGCAGCAGCAATGCAGTGAATGTCGGTGAGTAAAGAGATGAGGGAAGTTGGAGTACTGAGAGCGACGAGGCAGCAGGATGTGGGAGTGGAGCAGAGAGTCCTGATGCAGGGTTTTGACCTGAAATGTTGACAATTCCTTTCCCTCCACAGATGCTGCCCAACCCATTGAGTTCCTGCAGCAGATTGTTGTTGCTCCAGATTTTAGCATCTGCAATCTCTTGTGCCTCCCACACCCTATCCTTACCTTGAAGACTCAGGTCATTGCCAAGAACTTTTTTTCAGCATCATAGCCATGTGCTGGGAGCTGAGCTCCTGCCATTGACCACCACTCCCTCCTCTCCAGCAGTCCCTTCCCACAGGAGAGTGGTGCTTCTGCAGAGTTTTCTTCCCTTTGTGGAACAAACTCTACCTGCTTCTGTCCACAATCTGTAGCTGTGCCTCCACCATTAGCAGCAGGGCTCACTCTGAGCCTCCTCCCTCAGCTTTCCCTGTTGTCTGCAGCAGAGTGCATTTCAACTCCAGGTGAAGCTGGCTGACTTGAAGTGTTATTGGTGGAGTCTTGTTTTCTTACATGTAGCTAATGAAGGATGCAGGGAGTGTCTGCTGCATGTCTGAATCCTTCAGGTGAGGTCCATTTCCAATTTAAAAGATTTCAGGGTCACACGAACAGCCATTTTCCCTGACATACTAGTTTTCAGTTTCAAGCTAATTGTTAGCCAGATCATGTTTTATTGGAAATTGCTCTTTTAAATCCATAAATCAATGTGGTTTAGAAATAAGCATTCTCTCTAATATCTATTGTTCCAAACAAAAGGTTTGTTTTCAGAACAGTTTTGCTGTCTTCCTGACAGTGAAAGAGTAGCATGAATTTTTCCAGTTCATTGAGCCAGCACATTTTTGGAATAATAATGATTGTCACAGGAGTCATTTCCACAGAGCAGACACATTCTTGTGAAATGCATTGCCTGTTGCTGGAGAAAGATAAGGTTGTCAGTTAAGGTGTTTTTTAAAGTATTTCAGGTAAAAAAAAATCTAATATGAAGTTCCATAAATCCACAGCTTGTGACAATGCTCAGAACATATGCCATGGTCATAAAGCAAATTGTTCACTTGTGTCTGGAATGAAAATGAAGCATCACTCACAACACAGCTAAAAGGCAAATCAGATCAAATTCTATGAGGTAATTAAATTGGTTGATGAGGGAAATCCAGAGGATATTACCTACTCAGATGTTCAGGACCTATTTAATAAAGTCTCACCAATGAGTCTTACAGAGGTGAATAGGACCCAAGAAATTGCTTGTACATTCACCTTCAACATTGTCCAGTTCCGATTGAAGGTCATTGATCCAGATCATTAAGCCTGCTTCTTTTGTCATCATTGCTGCCTGACCTGGTGAATGCTTCTAGCATTTTCTGTTTTTAATTAAAAACAAGAGTTACTTTGAAATCAAAAGACCTCGTCTCAAAGATTACTAATATATGTCTGCAGGGATCTGGAGTGAGTCTCTTACTGTTCATTCAAAGGCAGCACAAAGAACAATAGTTTTTTGCAATACTATAGAAGTTACTGAAACAAAGATGTACTGTATGTACCAAGTATTTCCTGGGTTTAAGTCGCACCTAATTACTGATTTCAGCCAATCCACTGTAGAGTCTTTCCAGTTGTAGTTTCTCAGTGCTAGAGAACAGAAAACTGTCCAGATTTCTTTTCTTGATCACTACCTTCTGCTGAAAGTTCTCCAGTGTGACTGATGGACAAGGACTCAGTTGTCTGTGTTGATTTTATGTGGATGCTGGTAATCATATGATATCTCAAACATGAACAAATAGCTCACAGGGTGATACACTGGAGAGCATACAACATCAGTGAAAGTATTCTCCAGAAAGGACACAATGGCCTCAGAAGAGGAGAAGGGAAGAAGAAAAGACTGTAGGAACTTACATAACGGAACATTGCAAACTAAATTTATAAATGAAATTATGGCACAAAAATCAACAAATCACCCTTATGCTTTCCGTGTAGGTTTATGTCTACCTTTATGTTTCTGATTTTGTCTGTCCTGGTGCTCTTAACCAGTCCTACCCTGGTGATGGAAGGCTGTAAATAGCTATACAGGATAAGCAATGGAACTGGAATACCTGGCAGTAGACTGAAGAAGCTTCACAGTGGTGACAACAATCTGGGCTGGCTGATCAGCAACAACGAGAGCCTTAGTAATTTCTATTTCCTATTTTTATGGAATGTTTAATGTGGGAGAATTTCAACTGTGATTGCCTGTTCTGTGTTCTTAAAAATGGTGCTAGGACTCCAGTTCTTGTACATTTGTCTCCCTACAGCCTCTGCCTGATCTGCTGGGCATTCCCAGCATTCTCCTTGTTTCAGATGTCAAACAACTGCTACGTTCTGCATCTCACAGTTCCAGTGGGATATCTATCTATCTCTCTCCTTCTCTCTCCTTTTGTCTCCACATGTGCTGCCTGACCTGCTGATGGTCTTTAGCGTTTTCTGGTTCTGTTTTAGATTTCCAGTAGCTGCATTTTTGTGATTCAATTCGTATTACAGTCTATCTTTTTCAGAGTTTGACAGACCAGTCTTCTGCACTGTATGTTCAAATTTTGCCTCTGCTTCCCACATATATTATCAGAGTGTCACAGTGGCTGTCCTGCCCACTGAATGCCCACCCTCCACCCAATAATTTAGGGGATCCAGGGATATTATTCCCCAGCCAACCATAACCAAAGGGGAATATTGTGAATTGAGATCAGCCTGTTATGTTGCAAGGTTTCCTCCAAAGTCCTTTGTCTTGGACGGAGATAGCCACATACAAAACTAAACAAAATTGCATGGAATAAATACATGGCTTAAGAAAAGTCACAGTGAATTCAATGTTAAATTATGTGCAACAATTGTATATAAATGTTCCAGAGCCCAGCATGAATCTTAGCTGTGTGAAAACAAGTCTTCCACTTCACTAATTTTTTTATATATCACAATAATATTTATGCTCCTTGGGTGTTTACAAATGAGAAACAGTAATTAAGACCATAAATTGGTGATCAGTGATTTGTTATAAACAAAGCCTATTATTCATAGACAGTCACATCAAACCACCAGGGTGAATCAGGTGCTTGACCTAATCTGTGAGGAACTGATGATGTCGGGACTCAACGTGGAGGTGGAACGTCACCAAACTCACCACTTATTGGTACCCATTGTTGGACTTCCTGGAGAACTAAGGGTTAATAATTGAACTTCCTTATTGTTGAATCATGCTTTCCAATATGAAGACACAGTTTTAGGTATATCAAGAAGTATAGCTTGTCTTCTGCTTCTGGTGTCTGAATATTACATGCCACATGTGTTTATACTGGAAATAAGTGTCTGAGATGACATCAGGCATGATGGATTAAAGTATATCTTTAGTGGTCAGTGTAATAAAAATAGACAGAATCTATTAACTATAATGTGGAATGATAATGGTTAATAAAATTAATCATCAAAGGAATTGAGAACAGTTAGGTCATGATGATTTGTCCGAGAAGAAAATTTTTGTAGTAAACAACTATAATTGTTTACTGAAAAGCACTCTCATCAAAGGATTCAGGAACAGATATGTCAGGAAATCTAATCTATGAAATGTTCCATTGATGTATAAAGGAATATGGTTTACAACAGTTCTTTGGAGGGCTTGAAGGAGAAAATGGAAAGAACTCTCAACAGAAGAAATTAATCTTTAGTCCTTCATATGTGTGAGAGTATCAGGCAGCCATTTTACTTGTGTCATGACATTTGTTTCTGTTAAAGTAAATGGAACCCAATGTGCAAAGGTAAGCACTTCCAATGGCCAATACTTCTGAAGACACAAGAGACTACAGGTGCTAGAATCTGGAGCAAAAAACAATCTGCTGGAGGAACTCAGCTGGGGGAGGGGTGGGGAAGGAATCATTGACAATTTGGGTTGAAATCCTGCCTTAGGACTTTTGCAGGTCTTCAGTACTAGTAACTAAAAATGATTTCTTCCTCTGTGTCTAATTGGGCTACTCATTTATGCCATAAAGTCTATTCCACATACTCAATCATCATGTGCCCAGCATTTATTTGAAGCACATTGTTAAGAACCTTGGAGGGAAGGAGGTTACTTAACCATTGAATGTTAATGTTCGCAAATAGAATGAACTTGTATTGCCTTCAGCAGTCATCCATCATGTAGAAATCTGCAAGTGTAGTTTTTCCCATTATTTGGGAAAAGAACTCGATTTGATTGAGTTTGATGTCTCCTGTTAACTTTACCTACTTATTTTTCAAGTGACAGGAGTGGTTGAAAATGTGAGCCTGTTCGGCCCTGAGTAATAAACATCCAGATAAAGCTTGGACCTGATGTGGAGAAATGCGAACATTCGCAGACTGAGAAGGTCAAGCAAAAATATTGTTGTTATTAAATTTCCTTTTTTTTGATATATGTTTAGATGCAATTGCTAAGAACTGCAGACCAATTTACATTACTGGGATGGATGCATTATTTAAGCACTTATGTATATCAGTGTGATTTTTTTTGACAGTGGTGCAACAGTGGTTGAGTTACTGGACTAACAATCTAGAGACCAGTATTATATCCGACTATGTCATTATCAGAAAATGCTAGTCATTATTTATGATGACCACAAAGCTATTAGATTGCCATAGAAAGCAATCAGGTTCGGTAATATCCTTCAGGAGAGGAAATCTGCCATTCTTAGCTGGTCTGGCCTAAATGTGTCTCCAGACCCACCAATTTGGTTGACTCCTAAATAGCTACGCAAGGGCAATCAGGAATTGGACAAAAAAACTGGCTCTGTCAGCGATTCTCAGATCCTGAAAAATGAAAACCAAAATTGTCACAGTAAATTGTAGAACTGTTGCAAGTGGTGATCTTTCTTGAAGGTTATGTCTCAATTTATGGCCTTTGAGCACAGAAAAAAGGTTATCCGCAAGTGATGCCCATCAAGGACAGAAGAGCTGTTGAATAATATTCCATGGGTTTGAATAATGACTCCTGGGAGTATATGAAATGTTCACCATGTTATTCTGTCTCTTTGGAAAGCTGTTAAATCCCACACCATCAGACATACAGGTTAATTTTAAATGTCAGTTAACAGGCAAAATAATTATTAGAAGTTGGCTAAAATCCTGATCCTTTGTTGTTTTCCAGAGCTCTTTGCTCTGGCTTATACACTAGAAAATCACAGTTATTCAACATTCTTCTTTTTTTAAAATAAGGACCAAAGGGCACACTGTTAAGTTATAAAGCTAGAAATCTTAGCACTCTAAGGAAATGACCTGTAATGATCCACAGACACAATGGGGAACAGAAACAAGGTTCATCTTAGAATATAGGAAATGATCAGAGAATGCCAGTGTGGCGACTCACCGTTTAGTCGGGCGAACCGGCTCGACAGTCGGGTCGCGCGGCGTCGGAGTGACGAGGCCCAAGATGGCGGCGGGCCTCGTCTTTCCGAGCGACGGGGAGAACCCGCACATGGGAAAGTCTTGATGACGTAGGACTTACGTCATTGCCGGTTGTTTTGGGTGGGAAAATTCTCCCTTAAAGGGCCCGCGCAAGGCGGGAAAATAAACCAGTTCTTGTTTGGCAATCCTCCGACTAGCGTCTTGTTTTATTCCGCAGTAGCAACCGCTACACCAGCATAATTTTAACAAGTAATGCTGAACCAATTGTTTTTCCTTGAGGCTATGGAATAGATTTTCAATGCCTCCTCCCTCAACCTTGCACCCCTGGGAAAGTTTAAAGCAATGTTGATTCCATTTTCCGTCCTGAGATCCAATCATCTCCAATATGGCAATATTTTACTTTCATTGTCTTAAATATCGGCCTGAGGTTCCAGCTGCAATTAATTTGGACGGAACCAAATTTAAATCTGAATTTGCAGCATCAGTGCTACTAAGTGATTTAATTGAAGATCATCTTCTGAGGGGAACAGGCAGCTCGTACAATGTCAAACCTCCATGAGTAACCTATCAGAATGGAGAATGATGCTCAGAAGAAGACACTATAAGTTACATGGTCTTATTCTTCAGGATTCCTTGTGTAACAGGAGATGAGTTGTGCTTCTCTGGAAAGAATACTTTTCCCTCCCTCTCAGAGTCCTCCCATCTCTTTAGATCCACACTACCCCCACCCCAGGGCACTTTGTTTATGTCGGGGAATATTCTTTGCATCCCTGGGGGCAGCAAAGTTCTGCTCTCACCAGCCAGCTTTCTGTAGATCATACAGGTGATGAATATTAATGTCCAGAAATCATGAGCAACACAGCGAAGCTAGGTCTGAAAAGCGCTTGTACAAATAATAGAACAGAACCTCACAGAATCAGGCCATTTGGCTCATCAATTCACCTCACTGCCTGTTCTTTCCCCATTGACCGGCAATGTTTTTCTTACCAAGCATTTGCTCAATTTCCTTGTGGAAGTTAATAATGAATCCGCTGTCTCCATTTCACTGAATTCCAGATCATATCAAATATAAGTTTTTTCTTCTGTTGCTTTTGGATATTTGTTATCTGCGCATACCTGAGAGAAGCAACTCTCCTGACCTTGGATTTCTTTGCCAATTGCTGTAAACCTGTGTCTTCTGGTTGCTGATCCTTCTGATGCTAAAAACAATTTCTTCTTATTTATTCCATCAAAACCTTTCAGGATTTGAACAGTTATATCAAATCTCTAAGGAGAGTTTCAGCTTCTCCAATCTCCCCATATATCTATATCCCTCATACCATTCCTGTAATTCCCCTCTACAACTTCTGTAAGGTCTTGATATTCTACCTAAGCTAGTCTTTTCCTGCGTCTTAACCAGTATTGTGTAAAGGCTCAGCATAACTTTCTTGTTTTTGTACTCTATCCTCAAAACCAAGCATCCCAATAACTTCATGAAAACTTTTCACATTCCCTACAAAACCCGGAGTACAAACATACCAGATCTCTTTGGTCCTGAATCCCATTTAAGAAATCACTATTTATCTCATATTGAGTCTCTTCCTTCTTCCTACAAATATGAGTCATTTCCAATTCTCTGTTAACTTCCATTTACATGGAACATCAAACAGTACAGCACAGTAACTGTGGCAATGCATGTAGATAGGGTGGTAAAGAAGGTGTATGGCATGCTTGCTTTCATCAGTTGGGACATAAAGCATAAGTGTCAGGAAGTCATGTTGCAGCTGTATGAAGCTTTGGCTACACCACATTTGGAGTATTGTGATGGCCTTTGACCCATGATGTCTGTGCTGAACATGATACCAAATTAAATGAATCCCTTCATCCTGCACATGATCCATATCCTTCCACTCCCTGCATATTCATGTGCCTATCTAAAAGCCTCTTGAACGTCACTATTGTATGGGTTTCCACTCCCACCCCTGTCAGCACCAGGCACCTACCACTCTGTGTGCGGGGAAAAAAAACTTGCCCCGCACATCCCCTTTAAACTTTCCCCCTCTCACCTTAAAGCTATGCCCTCTAGTGTTCGACATTTCTACCCTGGGAGAAAGATTCTGGCTGTCTACCCCCATCTATACATCTCATAATTTTATAAACTTCTGTCAGGTCTCCCCTTAGCCCCTGATGCTCCAGAGAAAACAATCCAAGTTTATCCAATCTCTCCTTATACTAATACCCTCTAATCTAAGCAGTATCCTGATAAATCTCTTCTGACTGCTCTCCAAAGCCTTCTCATTCTTCTTGTAATGGAGCAACCAGAACTGCACAAATACTCCAAATGTGGCCTAGCCAAAGCTTTATACAATTGCAACATGACTTCCTGACTCTTGTACTCTATGTCCCAACTGATGAAGACAAGCACGCCAGACGCCTACTTTACCACCCTATCTACTGGTGTTGCCACTTTCAGGGAGGTATGGACTTAGACCCCAAGTTTCCTCTGTATATCAAATTTGCTACACTCTTTCCCATTTCACTAGCCTGCCTATGTCCTCCAGATGTCTGTTGCCACCCTTCTCTGCGTTTACTGTATGAAAAAGATTTGCATCATTTGTGAACTTTGAAGTTATTGCTCGTACACTCAAGTCCAGGTCATTGATATCCATTGTAAAGCCCTTTGACCTCTATTCCAACCAGGAGGGAACATGGCTATATACTTCCCTAATATTTGATAAAAGATAACCATTCACCATAACTTTATGTTTTCATCCCTTAATCAATCTTGTACCCATGCACTAACTGCCTCTTTGTTCTTATGCACTACAAATTTGCTAAGAAGCCCATTGAGCAATACTTTACTGAAAGCCTTTTGAACGTTCATATAGACAATATCCATCACACTACCCCAACCTAATCTTTCCAGTACTTCATTAAAGAACTAAATCATCAGTCAAACATGATTTGCCTTTAACAAATCTGTGCTGGTCTTCATTTATTAACTATTTTTTCACCTGCTGGTTAATTTTGTCCCACTTTAATGTCTTTAATATTTCCCCAGCTCCAATGCGAGGCTGAATGGCTTATAATTGTGAAGATTAACCCTCTTGTTTGAACAGGGGTGCATTTTAATATTCCCCTAATCTCTGGCACCACTCCCATGTACAAGGATATTCAGATGGCCATGGGCTGAGCCTCCACGGCTTCCTTCCTTGTTTCTCTCAACAAGCTGGACACATTAGGCATGGACTGGGTGACTTTACTACATGAACCCTTCAACATTTTATCATGAAGGGGCCAATCTTCTGCCGCAATTCCAGCGCTGATTCCAGGACTTACCCAGGTATCTCTGTGGAAGTCCCAGTTTCTGCCACTTTTGTCAGTCTGAGTCTGCCGTGGTGTCTGTCGTTTGGTCCCTGCTAGCTGTGGCTGCCCCTGTGCTGTTCCAATGGGGCAGCAAGACCTTCCACCGGTTTCCCCATTCACAGACTGGGAAATCTGTGCACTGGGCTTGAACCAGTTTAAACCTGCACAAACATGGCAGTCCTCATACACATGAATGGAAGATGTCTGCTCCCAAGATAAAGGTAAGCAATTAGGTCTTTAATATTTATTTAAGTTAGTTTCAATGATTGTAATTTATTTTTAAGTATGTGGGTACCTTTTAGTTTTTAAATATACATTTAAATATTGTTCAATTTTTAACAATATTTTACTTTTTAGTGTGGCCAGAGCATTACTACACATCCGTGGATACTAAAGACAGCCACAAATCCTTAAATGCCCAGATCACACTGACAGCTTTGGCAACCTATGAGACTGTGGTGAGGTTTCACTAGCTGTTAATTGAGTGCAACAGGTCATCTGGACTGAGGCAGTGCCTGTGCCCTTGGGGCCATGCAGGAACAAACAGGATGACACTGGAGCAGAAGCCCAGTGTTCTTGGGGCAGTGGAGGATCTGCCCTCTTCTTTTCTGAAAGCAGATGAAAATGTTGATGACGTAGATGTGCAAAGTGATGCAGTTCAGTAACAAAAAGATATATGCCAAATAAAATTGTGTTTTAGATCTCTCAGTATATGAATGGTTCATTAGAACCACTAGTGCAGTGCTCAAAGACAAATGGGAAATAAAACAGAATAAAATAACTGTTCAAACAATCCACAAGACTCAACACAGCATCTTTGCAAAATGTTTCTTACATGATCTGATAATTTAAGGAAGTAGTTGAATCATCATTGAAGGAAGGAGTACCTTGTGACATCCCCATATAAACTTTGTACATGATGAGGAAATTGTTTCTGTCCTCCAGATGAAGTTGTCAATATAGACTTCTCTGACACTGCTCCACAGTGTATATTGAGGAAAGGCTCAGCACATATTCTCTCATTAACAGACCACTGAAAAAAAACATCTCAATAATTAATTTCAAAGACACAATGATGCATCCTAGGGACAGATCATTTTCTGTTTACACTTCATTCAGCCCTTATATACCATCTAATACTTTGACTATTCATAATCTGATTAGTCTTATTGCAATACTACTGCATTCTGACTAATTTGCTAATCAAAAGAATGTTTGGTATCTTGCAACCAGCTGGAGTCATGTCTCTACTTTGCAATTTAGAGAAGAAAGAGAGCTTCCTTATTAAGTTATTTTAAGGCACAGTTATCTCTTTTACCGATGGTTTAAATAAAAGACGGGGTGAATTCACAGACTGTACTTTCCTGGTGTTAACCTCCTGAACAAAAACAGAAAGTGACACAACCTCTCAGCAGGTCAGGCAGCATCTGCGGAGAGAGAGGAACAGAATCAATATTTCATGTTGTCAACATGACCAGATGGAACCTGAGGCACTATTGCTAGAGCTTACATTGGACACAGTCAGAAAATTAAAATGTCAGGAAACTGGAAGCTCAGCCACCACCAACCCTCATCCTATAGACTAAACTGTGTTCTACAAAGTGTTCACCCAATCTACATTTGGTTTCCCCAGTATAGAGGAGACTTCTTCATGAGCATTGGAAGGTAGTACACTAGTTTGGAAGAAGTACAAGTGAATTTCTGCTTTGTCTGGAAGGACTGCATGGATCTCTGGATGCTGGGAAGGGACAAAGTAGCAGGGCATGTGTTGCATCTCCTACCATTGCATGGGAAAGTGCAGTGAGAATGGGAATTGCCTTTTCATTCAGGGACTTGTTTAGGATTCAAGCACCTGCAGGTTTTGCACGAGTTAGTCTCCTTAGGTGGAATCACTTCACATTGTCCTCAGTTGCCTTTTTTTTAGTCATCTTTAGAGATTGTACAGCCAGACAGGAATTAAAATTAAACGCAGGTGGCTGAACAAAAAGACCATTGACTGATGCATTGAACACAGTTCCGTGTGATATTGGACCACTCCAGTCCCTACACGGTTTACTCCTGATATCAAGATCAGAGCCTCTGAAGAAGCAGGTGAATGCTGCTCATACTGCACTAATGGTCCCAATTGCAAGTGTGGTAACTGCTGTCAATCAATAAAGGTAGTAAATATGGTTTTCCTAAATTCCCTAGATACTCTAAAGATTCCAGCAGATTGGAAAACTGCAACTGTAACACCCTTATTTAAGAGATGAGGAAGACAGAAAGCAAGAAACCCTAAATCAATTGGCCAAACATCTGTCACTGGGAACATGATGGAATCCATTATTAAGGATGTATTAGCAGAACATCAAAGTACAGTCAACATAATTGTATAAAAGCAAAGTAATGTTTAAAAAATTATTATAGTTGTTTTGAGAATGTTACAAGTAGAGTGGATGAAGGGAAACTGGTGGATGTAGTGCTTTTGGATCTTGGAAGATATTCAATGAGATGCCACATAAAAGGATACTGCACAAATGAAAACTTATGACATTGGGAGTAATATATTTGCATTGCTAGAGGATTGGCTCATGGAAACACAGTAGGATAAATCTTTGGCAAATTGTCACTAGTGATGCTTCAGAATTAGTCCTGGAGTTCAGTAATTTTATTAATGACTTAGATAAAGGGACCAACTGTATTGTCACCGTACATGTGGTAATGTATGTGGGAAAGCAAATGTAAGCAGAATACAAAGAAACTGCAAAGGGACATGGATAGGTTGAGTGATTGGGCAAAAATTTGGCTGATGGAGTATTAAGTGGGAAAATGTGAGGTTATTCACCAGTAAAACATATAGGAAAATAACAATACTGTTTCACTGGAGAAGGACTACAGATAACGTTGTACAGAGGAATCTGGAAGTCCTCATTCATGAAAGTTAGCGTGCAAGTACAGCAAGTAATCACGGAGGCAAGTGGAATGTTGGTCTTTATTGCGAAAGGGGACATAAGGGAATATAAAAGTAGAGAAGTTTTCAGGGTACAGGTTGTTAGTGAGAACACACCTGGGGTACTGTGTACAGTTGGTGCTCCTTATTGGAGAAAGGTCAGAGAAGGTTCACTAGGTTGATTCTTGGGATGAAGGGGTACTTACAAAGGTTCTGCAGGTTGGGCCTACACTCATTGGAGTTTAGAAGACTGTGAGTAATCTTATTGAAACACTTAAGGTTCTGAAGGGGCTTGACAAGGCAAGGTGCTGAGAAGAAATTTCCCTGATGAGAGAATCCAGAACAACGGGTCATCTCTTTTAAGTTGGAGAGGAATTTATACTCTTAAAACATTGCCAATCTTTGGAAATCTCAACCCCACAGACCAGTGGAGCTGAATCAAAAATATTCAAGGCTATGAATATTTTTGGGCAGGTTTTTACTTTATACGGGAGTTACAGGTTATGGGAACAGGCAGGGAAATGGGCTGGAGACCAAGATCAGATCAGTCAGGTCTCATTGAATGGTGGAGCATGTTTCAAGGGGTCATGTGGCCTATTTCTGCTCTTATTTATTATGTTCTTGTATTCTTATGTTGAACCAGATGACAGTGAGTAACCTCTCCCCACCCAAATTTTGGATTGGAATTTGGATAATTCAAAACTTTAGGCCATAGTAGGAAACAACTCGTGTCTCCAATGTTCATGAGGAGACATGAGACCATGAGGAACAAGTGCAGGTGTAAGCCTCCAGGTCCATTCAATAAACTGACATTCTATCACAACACTTTCCCATCCTGTTCCTAAGTTCCTTGATTTTCTTTGTGCCCAAAGATTAACCAATATTACTTCTGAATATACTCACCAAATGAGTGCAAAGAAAATATTCCAAAGGTTTACAATATTCTGAACTGAAGTATCTCTTTATCTCAATATTAAATGGCTGATACCTTATCCTGAACCCATGACCTCTAGTTCTAGACTGTCTGAGTAGAGGAAGAGTATTTCAGCATCCATCTGGTCAAAACTTCAAGAATTTTAAGTATTTCAATGAGAACACTGTTCATCTTTCTGAACTCCAGAGCCTGGAGCCATTCTGCACATTCTCTCATCTCTGGAAACATTCCATTGTTGCATCCTCTCTAAGCCGGGTATATCCTCCTTGGCTAAGAGGACTAACCTGTATAGATTACTCGATGCATGATCTCATCAAAGATTTACACCATATGCAACTTCCTGCACCATCTGGAACTTTCAAACCAATAGCAAAAACTCCAACACACCACTGTGTTTTTAATTGCTTGCTCTACCTGCACGCTAAATTTATGTGATTCATGTCCAAAAACACAAGTCTATCTGAAAGTCAGCATTTAATAAATTAATTACTAACTTTTAAAAGATATTTTGCTTTCCATCCTTCTTAACATTTCCTCAGATTATTCTCCATCAACTGCCTTCTTATCTAATCACTCAGCAGCTCTCCATCTCTCTGTAGCATTTTGATTTCTCTTCATAGCTTACTTGCCCACCCTGTGTCATCAGTGAACCTGGATTTAGTTCACATCATTTCCTCATCAAAGTCATCGATACAAATTGTAAATAGCTGAGTTCCAAACACTGATCCTTGCAGTGCTTCACCAGTACAACAGCCATCCTGAAAATAGTCTGTTGTTCCAAACTGTTTTTCTGTCCACTGGCCAACAACCCATACTGATATACCACTCTAATCCTGTGATCCCCATTTTATGGAGAAAAAACTTCTGCATGCCCTCATTGAAATTTGCATTGCCCCTTATCTACATTGCCAGCTACAGCTCAAAAATTGAAACACCATTTCACTTCTCATGCATGCATGCCGACTCTGCCCAATTATTATAGCTTATGATTATTTTTCTCAAGATTTTGTAAGTATGTCACAGTTCAAGAGATGCAGGCAAATCCATCACATATCCACGGTCAAATGAATTAATGAGGCCTCAGTACTGGACCAGTGAGAGCCACATCTGCCCCCAATGCATTCAGCACTCTTACAAATGCAAGGGCAAGAACTGTGAAATGGTTTTCCTTCTGTGCACTAGAGCGTAATATTAGTTCCTATTGGCAGGTTAGTGAACAGTTAGGCTGAGCTTTTTAGCGGTCAGCAACACCAATTTACTTTGGAAAGTTTGACCACTTAAGGCAGCAATTGTCAATTCCCTTTGTTCCTTTTATCTTTGCTTTGTATTGTCTGGGGAACATGACTCAAGCAGTTTTTCCCTAATCTTTCTCAGAATGGTCTTGTAATTCTCAGTTCTGCCCCTTTGATGCTACTTTGCCATTTCCTTCAATTATCCCGGGTAATCTACCACTGATCTCCTGGCCTCTAAGCATCCACAATGTAGAGATAACTGGTGCAGAAGGACAGCTGCCATTTCTGAAAGGAATTAATGAATCATCCTTCAAGAACTCAACGTTGAGAAAAATATTCTTTCATTAGAAAGCTCAGCTTTTCCCTTCTAAGGTATTTAGAATCCATGTGCTTGTGGTGGGAGTAGTTTTAAATGTACAGTTCTGTTGTAGCAGTTCTGATAAGGACAAGCATTTCATTTTCAGCTTTATTGCTGTCTGTGCCTCATACATATGTGCAATTAATCAGTGTCAAGCACTTGCGAAGGAGTCAGGCAGAAAGTGTCTATATCAATTTTTGTTCATCAATGCAATATTAAGTAGTTTGACTCAGTTCAATACTCTACATTTTAACCTGTTGCAATAAAATATACAATAGTCACAAAATGTACTTTACCATCAATTTAGGTTGTTGCAAAATAATTTAATTACATGTTATTCTGCTTGACTTTCACAATGTAAAATAGCATGGTATAACATAACTGTGTAAACAATTTGACTATAATACTCCATGAAGTCTCAAAGAGAACATGCCAGATATTACATTGTGTGTGTAATGCAATATGAACACAGGCCTTTTCTATGTATTTCTGAAAGTGCATGGGCATGCAGTATGAACTGGCTTGGAAAAGCAAGAAATTTTACACAGCACTGTGCAGGATGAAGAAATATGGAAGAATCGGTTTTAGCAAAATGAGGTTGACCAAAATGAGACAGGAGGACTGGAAACTAAAGTAACAAAAGCTCCTCCAGAGAGTGCAGGCTCTCCTGGAAGATCATTCCAAGGAAGGAGTGAAAAAATAAATATTCTCGTTGCAGAAATCATTACTTTCTGGATTTTTGTGACAGCAATAGCAAAGAATTTTGATTTTGTATTTGCTATCCTTGGCTGATTATACATCTTCTAAGTTCTGCAAATGACAGTCAGTTCCCTGAGAGTGGAGATGGATAAATTGGTGCTTCTAGAGCTGTAATGAACTGGAGTTTCACACACCTTGCAGCTGAAAGTAAAGGAGCAGCCATGGTTTACTGAATGGATGAGAGGCACAGTCAACTTCACTTCTTATATTGAAAATAGAAAATGCTAGAAATGTCTATGGAGAGGAAAGCAGTTGACATTTCAGATCAATAACCTTTCATCAGAGGTAGGAAATGTTTGAGCTAAAACAAGTTTTAACTTGTGAAGAAAGGCAAGAAGGGCAGAGAGAATGAAATGAAGTTCTGGGATAATGTGGAGACTTGGTGAAATTGAATGACATAAGTGGTGGCGATGTCAGCAGAAGGAGAATGGTAAAGGATACTGTCTGAGGGGGTGCAAGCAGGAGGAGGTGAAGAAAATCTGCAGTTACAAGAAAAAAGGGAAAAAGACTGTATTCTGGTAATGAGAGATACAAGGCTTGAAGGTCTGGTCATCTGATGAGCTGCTGAGCTGGTAAACTGTAATTCGTCTAGTTGGAAGGTAAGGTGCAGTTTCTCAAGCTTAATTCAGCTTCTTTGGAACAGTGAAGGAGCCCATAAACAGAGTTCAGAGAGGGAGTAGGAAGGAGAACTAAAGTGAGAGGTAATTGGAAGCTCAGAGACTTGGTCATGTTGTTTTCTAAATGTAGAGAAGACCCCATATATCTCTTGTGTTCTTGTACATTCATGTGTTTTGCATGAAATAAAGTTGGTTAATGGTTGAAAATGCACTGTGCAATATCACAAACGAACAAGCTTATTATAAGTGAAACAATGAGATGAAATTTCTACAATATCTTTAGCACATCACTGTAGTAGTTGAACAGTAACAAATTAACCTGGCATCCATTCTACAGTGGGCCCTGACCTTCATAAAAACACAACTCCCACAGCCTTCCACCCCACCTGGTTTACACTGGCCTTATTGAAGGGAGATGGAGACATGGTGGTGATGTGGGAGACTTGACTCAAGCCAAACAATACCTGCTTCACGAGAGTATGGAACCCAGTCAGAGAATTTCTGGTTTCCTGGCCATTCATTTCTCAATCAGATTATTGACATCTGGTGCATTGAGTGGGACCAGGCTTTCATGTCCCTCAGCTGGGGACACTACGGCCCAGTGGGTGACCAGGTGGGAGAATAGTGTTGAAAAAAAGAATCAGCCATGATTGAATGGCGAAGCAGACTTGATGGACCGAATGGCCTAAGCCTGCTCCTATATCATATGGACTTATGTCTAGGTATCAGCTAAATCTGAAGTGTAAAAGAAAAATCGGTCAACTTTATCTATTTATAAAGATGCAAGAGAAAACAAAAACAAAAGCAAACGATCTAAAGGAGCCCCTAGTGGTGCAGCTGGTAGAGCCGCTTCCTTTTATGGCTCTAGTGACCCAGGTTTGATCCTGACTTCTGGTGCTGCCTGTGTGGAGCTTGCACGTTCTCCCTATGACCACGTGGGTGTCCTCTGGGTGCTCCGGTTTCCTCCCAAGTCTCAAAGACGTGAGTGTTCCCAGCTTTAAGGCAGGCATGGTAGTGTAGCGGTTAGTGTAATGCTATTACAGCACCAGCGACTCAGGTTCAATTCCTGCTGCCGCCTGTAAGGAGTTTGTACGTTCTCCCCATGTGTGCGTGGGTTTCCTCCGGGTGCTCCGGTTTCCTCCCACATTCCAAAGATGTACGGGTTAGGAAGTTGTGGGCATGCTATGCTGGCGCCGGAAGCGTGGCGACACTTGTGAACTGCCCCCAGAACACTCTACGCAAAAGATGCATTTCACTGTGTGTTTCGATGTACATGTGACTAATAAAGATATCTCTTAGCTCTCCTCACTGCCCCACGGACCTGCATCATTCAAGGGAACAAACTGCACACGATGGAGCTTTGGTCTTAATGCTTTTTTCTAAAAAAACAAAGAACTTTTACATAAATTCTTCATATTCTTTTCTATGGGGAACCCATTAAGAATTGAGCCTTAGACGCTGTGTTAAAGTATTCAATAAACAATAGAATTGATGCAAAGAACCTTTCTTCCAGGGACAGGGAATGATTATAAAAAAATGTACAGCTGCTGTTGAACAACAGCCATAGTCTCCAATGACCATGGCCCTCCAGGAGGGGTTAACTTTCCTCCACTACTTTCAGGGCCTCATAGCATCCAACATTTAGTTGAGGCCAAAGAGCTAGCTTGACATCTTGGGACATAAATTTGTTCATTCAATTCCAAAAGAAGGAGTGCTTTGTTGTTGAAAATCCAGTTAACCTGGAGTAGAGCAATCCTGCCCATATCTCTGGATACCTTAAGTACCAAATGAAAAAGTCATGACATACTTTGCTGGATGTTCCTCCTTCTTTCTCTCAAATGATGACTACAGTGGAGCAGTGGTGAATGAGCTGGTTGGGACCACAAAACTGAAAACTCTCAAAGTAGTGGAGTGCATCAGTGGTGTTATGGATTTAAGTGGGAAGAGACTGAACAAAGGGAGAAAGAATAGAGTTAAGTTAGAAGAAACAAGAGAGAAGAAGAGGATGAAACAATGGGTCTACTTGAATATTTCTGTCTGTGTGTCTCAGGGTGGAGGCTGAAACAGAGGCTGTGTGTGGTTAGCGACTTAAAGGCTGGAGGCTGTGGAGGGATGATCTCCCAAGGACATGAGGTCACTGACTATCTGGGAGACAATGGCCTGATGTACAGGTGGGTCCATATTATACTAACTGCACTTCCCCTGAAACCAAAGGACCAGCATTCAAGCTTCAGTCTTTGTTCTTGATGAGGTTGGTCCTGACCTGCAGCTTCACATGTGTGGCTGCTTACTTTGACCATGGAAGTCAGGGCCCTGGAGACTCTCAGCTTCCTAGCTTCAGGATCTTTCCAGGCTGCTGCTGTTGATCTCTGACATGTCTAACAGTTTGCTGCTCACTGCTACAATAATGAGGTCACACAAACTACACAGTCACAGAGAGACAACTTTGTCCACTTCTCCTTCAGCCCACAGGAGCAGGAAGAATGGGCATTTACACACACTGCAGGCTTCACTGATGTGCAGGCATTCTTCGCCTTCCGAGCACCTTCTGCCAAAGGACATCTGGCTAAAACCTTGGCCCCCAATCACAAAAAGTATAATCCCTGAGGGCAGGGTTCTTCAGAGCCTTTTCAGGTTTCTCTGACACCCTGCAAACTCTCTCCTGTGGCCTTCCATCTTTTCAGCATCCATTCATTCAGCAGCAATGTTCTCCTGTATTTGGACGAGTGTTATGGTGGACCACAGAACTGTTTTAATGCCAAAAATAAACACCTATTTTAAAGGGTCCTGCCACATTGCCATTGGATGGGGAGGACTGTAGTGGTTAAAATCACCACCACCACCTTGGTAGTCTTTCCAATATTCTTAAGGAAGATGTTGGTAAAGCATGTACTATGGTATCATTTCTTTAACAGTCGTAGTTTCTCCCCACCATTTTAAGTTAATCAGAATGTGTGCCCCTGGTGTGGAGCCTTCAATGCTGAGTCTGTGTGTTAGGAAACTGTCAGAGCCCTCCCCATCATCTTCTGTCTGCAGGTGACTTCCTGATAGATACAGATGCCAGGAAGATTCCCTCCAGCACGGTGTAAATGGACTCCCATTCTCTTCAGTTCATCTTCCTGATGACTCATTTCAGCACTAAGGGATTTTATCCTACCCAATGCCAATTTTACGACTGTTTCCACTTCAAACACTAATCTGCCTTTCAGATGCCAATTAATGAGTTGTGTTTTTTTAACTATCTTCTGTAATTCAGATTTTCAGAATTCAAATGATAGTCAAAATCCAGCACCATAATGATCAGATCTGTGTGAAACTATGTAGACTGTGCTCCAGGCTTTAGAAGGGGAACTTCAGTGTACAACTTACTCTATGTGCAATATTATACACTTTTCTTTCTCTTCTGCAGGTATAAAAGGCTGCGGGAGAAACAGTGATTAGTAAGCAACTGAGTGCCTGCGATGGATTATAGCAATGTGATGCTTCATTTCTCCATTGATTGGTGCACAGAGGGAAGATAATATAAAGCAGCCAAGCTAATCAATGAGCTCAAGTCCTCCAGCATGAGTAAGAAATATTGCATGAAGAAGTAACTGAATGTTTTGAACTAAATTGTGCTTTAAATGGCTAGACAGCCATTTTTGTCATAGTTTGCTGTTTGATTCATATAGACTGCCTCTTGGGTTTGTCTTCTTTAAGCTGTTGATTATGGTGTAAAATTCTTTCCTTATTCCTTTCCTCAGGTGGAATTTTTATGCAATGTTAACATAGGGCTATCAGTGTCTATATTTTCTTTGGCCAGCAGTTTCTTCCACATTTGTTTTCAGACTTATCCGCAAACAAATTACATGGTTTGAAAATCTCAGAATTCTGGGCTGAAGCAAATGATATGCAACTGCAATACGCCTCAGATTCCTCAGTCTTTTACTTCTGTTCATCAAACCCTCCATCTGAACAAACCTCCACAAGCAAAACTGGCCATGCCTACAGGTCTCAAACCAAACATCCTCCCACAGCCTTTGGGTGAGGTTCAACTGCAGCGAGGAACAACATCTGCTTAGAAATTCATCTTCAGTAGCTCTAAACTCCCATGGAATGAATTTTGGTGGCAGAGTGCTATAAGCTGGGGATGAATTTCTAAGCAGCAATTTTTCTGGATTTTTAAATGCAATATTGCTAGTGCTTTTAAAAAAAAAGTGATCCTCACTAAGACCTTTCTCTATTTTCCGTTTTTTTTAATGTTCTTATGACACAAGAGTAGGTCATGCTAACAACTAGAGAGCTTGGTGGATTGCCAGCTGTTGAATATTCTAGGCCAGGTGTGTATGAGCGATTGTTGAAACTTCCATCAGTTTATCTCTTCCAGATAAAAAGTATGTTCAGGATTACTGTGGGAACCAATTGTTTCTTTTCCTCTCTCTTTCCTCACCCTTTCTTTTCATGTTTTTATTTTCCCATTGAACAATGAATTCATTCTCTTTAATTTAGCCTCCAACTCAGTTCTTTCTGTATTAAATTACCAACTTGAAATCACATTTCTTAAGGCAGTACCTTGTTGCTTGTCCTATTCACTCAGATCCCAGAAGCTTTCAGTACCATCTTCAACTTCTATGAGTCTATTATTCAGAGGACTATCCCAACATGTTCCCTCTGAGTTAGCTAGGGTCAAGCTCAATTCCAGACACAATCATATAATTAGTAAAGCAGTGTGCGCTGTTGTAGACCTTCAAAGGATACATTAAATTGAGATGCGGTGCACCTTCTCAGCTGGAGCCTCAAGGCCATGGAAATGATACTTGCTTCTTGACATCAGGGCCAACATTTATCCATCAAATATCACGCAAACAGATAAACCAGTGTCTTAATCCAGAAATGTTTCATATTTTTGTAGTTCCTTACAACATAGAAGGAGGCTATTTGGCCCAGCAAGTCTTTGCCAGCTCCCAGACCATTCCATTATTTTCCATCCCTCACTCATTTCTTTGTAACTGTTTCTCTCTCACATGCCCACCAACTCCCCTCTGGTTGGGAAAAAACAAACTGCTGGAGGAACTTAGCGGGGCAAGCAGCATCACTGGAGAGGAAAAGAAACAACTGGGGTTCAAAGTAATCCTGAAGTGGACCTGAAACATTGATCGTCCCTTTGCCTGGGCAATGCTGCCTGACCCACTGAATTCCTCCAGCAGTTTGTTTAGTACTCTGGATTGCAGGACATGTAGTCTCTTGTGTCTCTTCTGGTTGCTCTGCCGCCACCTGCACTGGGGATAGTTTTCAGTGGTCAGCTTATCTATCAGCACATCTTTGGAATATGAGAGGAGACCAGAGCACCTGGAGGAAACCCATACAGTCACAGGGAAACCATGCATACACCTCCCAGAAAGCACCAGAGTTCAGGATCAAACCCTGAATCAGTTACAGCTGTGAGAAGTCAGCTCTAACTGCTGCACCACAGCATTGCCCTACCCGTGGGAAGTTGCTGGGCAGGTGCTAGTTGCTGCATTTTCTACATTACAATTGCTTGTAAAATACTTTGTGGTGTCCTGAAACCATGAAATGGTCAAAACAAATATGAATTGTCCTTCCTCCTGTGGTTTTCATGTGGAACTGAGTGAACAGAATGCAGGCTCCCCCTGCTGGTAATATGCAGATTTGTAATTGGTCTGGAACAGTAGGTGCTGACGGCTGACTGGGAGGGGCCCAAAGTACTCCTGGCAAATATCTACACTGGTTGCTGCACTGAGATTTAGAAGATTCAAAATTCCCACTGTAGAGTTTAAAGCTTGAAATTAATGAGCTAACGCACTGACAAGTAAATGTAGACGGGAATCTTGTGCTGAGAGGCTGTGAGAGTCCCAGTCCATTTTAATGAACCAGCCTCATTAATCAGAATCAGGTTTATTATCACTGACATATTTGTGAAATTTGTTGTTTTGCAGCAGCAGTACAACTCAGATGTAAAAAATAGTACAACTCAGACGTAAAAAAATACTAAAAGTTACAGAAATAAATAAATAGTGCAAAAGAGGAATAATGAGGTAGAGTTCATTGGTTCATGGACCATTCAGAAATCTGATAGCGGAGGGGAAGAAGCTGTTCCTGAAATGTTGAGTGTGGGTCTTTAGGCTCCTCTACCTCCTCCCTGATGGTGGTAATGTGAAGAGGTCATGTCCTGGGTGGTGAGGGTCCTTAATGATGTATGCGCCTTCTTGAAGCACCGCCTTTGAAGATGTCCTTGATGGTGGGGGGGGGGGGGTGTGATTTGTATCTGTGATGGACGTGGTTGAGTCTATAACCCTCTGCAGCCTCTGATTCTGCACATTGGAGCTTCTATATCAGGTGGTGATGCAACCAGTCAGAATGCTCTCCACCGTACATCTGTAGAATCTTGCAAGAGTCTTTGGTGACGTAGCAAATCTCCTCAAACTCTTAATGAAGTAGAACTGCTGGCGTGCCTTCTTAGTGATTGCATCAATGTGCTGGGCCCAGGCTAGATCCTCTGAGATGTTGACCCCCAGGACCTTGAAGCTGCTCACCCTTTCCACCGATGACCCCTCAATGAGGACTGGTGTGTGTTCTCCCGACTTCCCCTTACTGAAGTCCATAATCAATTCCTTGGTCTTGCTGACGTTGAGTGCAAGGTTGTTGTTGCAACTCAACCAGCCGATCTATCTCACTCCTGTCTGCCTCCTCTTTGCCATCTGAGATTCTGCCAACAGCAGTGGTGTCATCGGTGAATTTATAAATGATGTTTGAGCTGTGCCTAACCACAGAGTCATGAGTGTAGAGAGAGTAGAGCAATGGACTAAGCACGCATCCTTGAGGTGCGCCTGTGTTGATTGTCAGCGAGGAGGAGATGTTACTGCCGATCTGCACTGACTGTAGTCTCCCGAAAAGTCGAGGGTCCAGTTGCAGAGGGAGGTACAGAAGCCCAGATTTTGAAGCTTGTAGATTAGTACTGAGAGGATGATGGTGTTGAATGCTGAGCTGTAATCGATAAACAGCAGCCTGATATATGTTTTGCTGTTGTCTAGGTGCTCCAAAGCTAAGTAGAGAGCCAGAGAGATTTTATCCACTGTAGACCTGTTGTGGTGGTAGGCAAATTGCAGTGGGTCCAGGACCTTGCTCAGGCAGGAGTTAATTCTGGCCATGACCAACCTCTCAAAGCATTTCATCACAGTAGATGTGAGTACTACTGGGCAATATTCATTGAGGCAGCTCACCCTGCTCTTCTTGGGTTTGGAATAACATCCCACTGAAATGAGTGCTTGGTGATAAATGGGCACCCTAGAAGCTACCCACTCTGAGAAGGTGCAGGAATGGTGGTTTCCCAAGATGGCAATGGCTCTTTTTTTTGTGTGGAACACCAGGAGGAACAATTCTGTTGTTCCTGGCCCATTTCACTTTGCTGTAAAAACTTTTGATCCCTGCCCAGCACCTTTCACTGAGTTGCATTTGTGCAGAGAACTCTTCTCCCAGAGGCCAAAGGTTGTAAGTGCATTCACGAGGCTCCAGAGAGTGCTTCAGCCATCGGAGAAATTAATGGTAACTGGATGACCTCAGCGAAAGTTCTAATTTCCTGTTCCGAGAAAAAGGAGGCCAATCTGCTCTCATGCTATCTCGTAAGTTGAGGTCATCGCTCAAGCCCCATTTCCTAAGATTGTTTCGTACTGCGCTTTATGAAATATTTATTCCATTTGCTTTTAAATTACTAAATTTCAGTCCATCAGAAGGAAGAATGGGGAACCTTGACTCAGAGATGGCTGTTTTGAGGAGATTGTATTGAGGGGAGTAGTAATCGTTAGCATTGTGCTGCAGTCATCCTTCTGGTAGGCTTCCTGCCACAGCAGAAGGATACAGTACATCACTGTGACTGTCTTCTTCCCACAATAAGTTCCCTTATCTGGCCCTTTTCTATACACAGTGAAGACTTTGTCATTCAGTCGGCTGGAACATGCAGGTCTTCTTCGACACAGTGTTTGCAGTTCCACTAGCAGATTTCTGAATTATGCATGTTTCATTCCATTTGGTGATGACTATTAACAGGAACCATTCTGATTGGTTCACCCGCTGTTTCCAGATGTTTCTCATTATTCTCATTAATATATTCCAACAATTTTTTATACCAAAACAAAGCAGGCCCAGAATGACTTGTGCACTCAGAAGGCTTGCTAAAGCAGCATGGGATGTGACAGGTCACACCAATGCTGTGTAAGGCCCCTCCCGCTCAAGGCCTTGTGCATAAAAGGACAGGTCCTGTACACTTCAACACACACTAACTTTACCTCCACAAGTACCACAATGGCAGGGCTTGCGGAGGATGTAAAGTCAGCCACAGATTACAGGTTGCTGGTAAAGTGGAGAAAGGGCTAGAGTGGGAGTGTAGAGGAATTTGTGTGACGTGGAAGGACTGAGCTAGTAGCTGGAGTGTCAGGCAATGGGTTTGGTAGCTTCAGAGAAAGGGGATCAAGAACGACATTGGATATGCAATCATTGATATGAGTGTTGGAGCACAACCAGGTGTTGGGGGGTGGGGGTGTTCCAAAGCATGATTTGGAGTTGAGGGAGCCTTGTATATAAAACTGGGTGATCATGGGTGGGTGTTGCAGACATGGCAGGATGTTAAGCAGTTGGGGAGTGAAGGGCAGGCAGATACAAACCAGGAGGTGGAAGGGGTTGGAATAGTGATTGGGCTGGGGTCCAAGAAATTGTGTATTGAACATATGAGCTTGGAACCAAAAGACATTGGCAGTGAAGCCTTTTTCACTCTGAGTAGACCATCTATTCATAGCCCTTGAATGTTATTCCCTTCGTAGCCCTTCAACGTTAGTCTCTGATTATAAAAACAGCTATAATACCATTGCAATAGATGATAATTCTGATCAATATATACACACAAAGAGATACTGCACAGATCTGGAGTTTCTGAGCAGGCTTTGGATGAGTAGAATTTCAGAAAGTTTGGCAAGATGTACACTGCACATCCTTCGACATCGCTGTGGCACTTACACGTCAAACAAAGGACCCAATCCTTTGTAATTTAGTGATTGGGTTTTAGACAAACGTTTTGGGCCAGGTGAAATAATTGTCTTGCTGTATTTTTTGCATACAAGCATAAAATTAATATCATGTGGGAAGTGTGCCCTTCCAACACAATTGCAAAGTACAAAGAACAATTAGCAATGTGATTGTGTGAATTCTGAAACAACTGAGATCAAATTCCTCCCACAATTGCATTAAGAGGTCCCAATCCAAAGAAAACTCATCATGGACCAGGTTCTATCTGATTTCAGATGCTGTGTGTGGGGTTTGCACACATTCCCTTTGGTTTCTATTGGGTGCTTTGGTTTCCTTCCAAATCCCAAAGATGTGCTGGTAGGTTAATTAACTAACGTAAGTGAGAAAAAATAAGTTGCAGCAGTACAGGGAAATTAAAGGAATGGAATTGCTCCTCTGGAAGCTAGCATGGACCTGATGGGCCAAGAGACCTCCTCCCATGTCATTATAAGGTGAGATAAGATGTATCTGCTGAACAGCAGGGAAGAGAATTTATGCAAGCGCTCTCAGCGTTATCTAATCTAGATAGTGGCCCCACAAATTGAGCATAAAAGTAATTTTACCCAAGTTAGACATTCTAGTGATTGTTCCCAAGTGATATCGGCATGTGGGGAATTAATCCGGTTACTTCTATGGGCAGTTCATCTGCACATCTAATGACATTGCAGGTTGTACTGCAAGTCTTTCCCCCATGGCCTACAGAAAATGTCACAGTTTGGAGGTAACTTACAACCTGTGCTGATCACACGGAGAAAGAACCAGGAGCACATCACGCAGGATTTGTCAGTTAAAGGGGCTGCACCGTCACAATGATGGCCTGTACACAGTATCTGCCGCCCTTGGTCTTCATTGGTCAGGGTTACACAGCAGTGGAGCTTCCTTCACTCCTCACACCCTCTTTGTGCGAGGCACTTCTGATATGCCTGCCCTTCGATCAGCCTACAACTCAGTGACAGAGGGTCATTCGCAGCATGGGGCTCGACTGGGGCAGAATGTCACATGGGCCATGCCTGGACACACAGGAGATCTCACATGGGCCATGCCTGGACACACAGGAGGTTTCACATGGGCCACACCTGGACACACAGGAGATTTCACTTGGGCCACGCCTGGACACACAGGAGATTTCACTTGGGCCACGCCTGAACACACAGGAGATTTCACATGGGCCATGCCTGGACACACAGGAGATTTCACTTGGGCCATGCCTGAACACACAGGAGATTTCACTTGGGCCATGCCTGGACACACAGGAGATTTCACTTGGGCCACGCCTGGACACACAGGAGCTTTTCCTGAGCCTTTCCTTTCCCTTCCCTGTGTTTTCCCTCACCTTTGTGGCAGCCTTTGCTACAGCTGTTCTGCTCCTGTCCTGGGCGCATTTCTTCAATGTCTAAAGTGCTTGGTGCTGCAGTGAGTGGCAGTTGCGAGCTTCTCACACAGCTTCTGAGAGATCCAACTTCAGCACCAGCATTGCCTTTGACATATTTTTGCCCAACTTTATGAAAGGTAACATGGGATTGGGATGGGTTTTACACTGTATGTGTTTAGCATGCCAAAGGAGGGTGAAATCTAATTGCTAAGCAACATAAACTACAATCACTAACCATAATTTTTACTTCATTTTAATATAATTTACACAGAGCCAATGCTTGTGAGCATTATGGCTGTAACACTAGAGCTGATGTTAAATAGTAGAGTGGTTACTTTAATTACAAAGATTTTGTTTAACACATTTATAATTATTTACTCCTTCGATGTTGTTTACTCATTTAGCTATATTTCCCTGGTGCCTGTCAATGCAATAATTATAGTTTGCTTGATATATATATATTTGCATTCTTGCTTTGGACCATAGAAAATTACAATTTAGCAGGTCTATGACTCAACTGTTGTTGCGAATATTTTAACAGCTGTTTACCATTTATTTTGCCTCAAATTACTCTTCAGCTTTCCAGTGGTAGGACTTATTAAAATGGACATAAGGAAAGTAAGCAACACGAAGGCTGTAAAAGGAAGAGGGGTTGGCTCACCCTGGGAACTGTGAAAGAGGGAAGGAGATTAAAAAAGAATAGTGAAGGAAGATGATGAACATTGTCACAAGAACATAAGAAAATAGGAGCAGGACTAAACCACTCAGCCCCACAAGTCTGCCCTACCATTCAATATGGTCATGGCTGATCTGTCCCAGGCCTCATCTCCTCTTCTCTGCCTGTTCCCCACAGTCTTTAATTCTCCGATCTTTGAAAAAAAATTACCTACTTCCTCGTTAAATAGCTCCAATGATCCAGCCTCCTCAATCCTCCAGGGTAGAGAGTTCCAGGAGTTACCACACTCTGTGAGCAGAAATTCCTGTCATCTCAGTTTTAAGTGATCACCCCCTAATCTTGTAACTATGCCCTCTCATTTGAGATTCTCCCACTAGTGGAAACATCTTGACATCCACCATAAGGATCTAAATGTTTCAGTAAGATTTCTTCTCATTGTTCCAAACTCCAAAGAATAAACATTAAATTTCCTCATGGTTGTGAATGATAGAATATAGTTATTCCCACTGAAGGGATACCTTACTGGAAAACAATTCATTAAACAAATTTTTTAAAATCCAGAAGTCTGGGCCAATGCATTTTGAGTATTTTGGTGCAATGATTTCTCACGCACAGAGCATAGTGCACTAAAAATTGCTTCATAAATTGAATGCACATGCTCCAGAGAGTTAATAGAAAAAAAATTCATAAATCAAACAATTGTAAATTAATATATACCTGGATTTGGATCGGGCAGTGTTTGGGGATTCTCTTAATATCTGTCAAAAAAATGGAGGAGATAGGACACTAAAAACAAATGGAATATTGAGATGATGTGATAGGAGGCCTTGAAATTCTAAAGCACCTGGAGCTCCTGTTGCTACAGTAATGCAGGGCCAGTGCTGTGGAATCCACTAGTGCACGGCATTGTATGCTGCAGCAGCACCTACCACATTACATTCTTTAAGGTCCTTCCTTCAGGCAGTCTGGCTTTGCAGAGCATACAAAGGGAAAATGATGTTGCAGGTGTGGATCGCAGCAGGGAGAGGCCTGGGATGGTGTGGGGGTCAAGGTGGACCTGGAACTGGAGGATCATGCCAGGTCAGCTCATCAGGCTGGGAACATGGTGGTGCAATCAACCGCTAGATGGGGATCCAGCCTTGTTTGCTGGGGAATCCAGGGCAGAGAATGTGATGGCACATGTTGGTGAGTGATGGCTTGCATTTGATGGCCAGATGTGATCAGGGGTGTGGTGAAGGGTGGGTGCGTGGTTGTGAAGGTCAACACCATGTTCAGTGAGGGTGGGGGAGCAATGGGGAACGATTGGAGAGAGATCCAGCCCAGAAGAGGTTGTGGAGATCAGAGGGGAGCCACTGCAGAGGTGTTTTACTTAAATGGGACCCAGCTGATGCAGGTACTCTGTGCCGGACTCCGGAAAAAATGTGTACCCTCTGTGGGGCATGGAGGCTTGGGCCAAAATCATGGAAATGGCATCCAAATCCAGTTGGACGTAATGGAAGTAACAGAAGATGAGCTATCAAATCGGAGGCTGGTGGGTGGAAGATGAAGGTGAGAGAAGTCACATCAAGGTTTGGAAAGAGGTGAAGGAGGGACCTTGTGGGAAGCTAGGGAAGAAATTGTGGAAGCCCTTGCAGAGATGTTAGCATCATCTTTAGCCACAGATGAAATTCTGGAAGACTGGAGGGTGGCTAATGTTGTACCATTATTTATGAAGGGCAGCAAAGACAAGCCAGGGAACTACAGGCTGGTGAGCCTGACATCAGTGGTGGGTAAGTTCGTGGAGGGATTCTGAGGGACAGGATCTATCAGCATTTGCATAGATAAGGACTGATTAAGCATAGTCATCATGGCTTTGTGCATGGGAAATCACGTCTCACAAATCTGTTAGAATTTTTTGAAGAGGTAACCAGGAGAATTGATGAGGGTAGGGCAGTGGACATTGTCTATATGGACTTTAGCAAGGCCTTCGACAGTGTTCCGGCTGGAAGGCTGATCATGAAGGTTAGATTGCATGGGATCCAGGGAGAGCTAGCTAAGTGGATACATAATTGGCTTGATGGTAGGAAGCAGAAGGTGATGGTGGAAGGTTATTTTTCGGTACCACAGGGTTTGGTGCTGTTCATTGTTGTTCATCATTTATATAAATGATTTGGTTGAGAAGGTACAAGGCAAGGTTAGTAAGTTTACAAATGACACTAAATTAGGTGGTATTGTAGACAGTGAAGAAGGTTATCAAAAATTACAAGGGGATTTTGATCAGCTGGGTAAGTGGGCTGAGGAATGGCAAATGATGTTCAATTCAGAATAGTTTTGCATTTTGGGAAGTCAAACCAAAGTAGGACCTTCACAGTGAATGATAGGACCCTGCAGAGTGTTGTAGAACAGAGGGACCTAGGAGTACAAGTACATAGTTGCCTCAAAGCGGCATCACAGGTAGACAAGGCGGTGAAGAAGGTGTGTCGCAGGCTGGCCTTCATCAGTCAGGGCTTTGAGTATAGGAGTTGGGACATAATATTGCAGTTATACAAGGTGTTGGTGAGGACACACTTGGGGGATTGTGTGCAGTTTTGGTCATCCTGTATAGGAAAGGTGTCATTAAGCTTGATAGAGTGCAAAGAAGGTTTATGAGAATATTGACAGTTCTCAAGGGCCTAAGCTATAGAGAGAGGTTGGGCAGGTTAGGACTTTATTCCTAGGAGCGTAGGAGTTGAAGAAGACCTTATAGAGGTTTATAAAATCATGAGGGGCATAGATAGGGTGAATGTACACAATCTTTTTCCCAAGGAAAGGGAATTAAAAACTAGAGGGCATAGGTTTAAGGTGAGAGGGGGAAAATTTAATAGGGACCTGATGTGCAACTTCTTCACACAGAGGGTGACGCATATATGGAATGCGCTCCCAGAGAAAGTGGTTGAGGCAGGTACAATAGCAACAATTAAAAGATATTTGGACAGGTACATGGGTAGGAAAGGTTTAGGGGGATATGGGCCAAATGCGGACAAATGGCACTAGTTTAGATGGGCTTCTTGGTCAGTATGGATGAGTTGGACCGAAGGGCCTGTTTTCCTGCTGTATTGCTCCTTGACTCTATGAGAGAGATTGGTGGATACTCTTTTGAGAGTCCTCTAGACCAGAGTGCAGGGAATAGCCTGGCTTTGAGTAAAGCAACTCATTTCAGAAGACCAGGATGATTTAGAATATTCAAAGATGAGAAAAAATAATGTATGGTGGAAAATTGAAATATTGTTACTGGGCTGGATTTTGAGCTGAAGACAGAACAAACATTGTTGCACAAGTGCCAGGCAATGACGGTGTCCGACTGTAGAACTCCAGCTGTCACCCCCTGACACTCAATGGCTTTACCATCACTGAGTCCCCCACTCTCAATATCCTGGGGGTCACCTTTGACCAGAAACAGAACTGGAGTAGCCATGTACACAATGTGGCTGCAAGAGCAGGTCGGGGGCTAGGAATCCTGTGGCAAGGTACTCACCTCCCAACTCCCCAAATCCTGTCCACCATCTGTAAGGCTCATGCTCTCTGAGTTGTTCTGAGCTCTTACACAATCATCCATGTGTCCAAAACAGCAGAATCCCCTACAATATGTCTGCGGCCAATACAAGCAGTTATGGTTCTCCTTAACCAATAAAGAATAAAGAAATCTTAATATGTGTACACAATCAGAACCAGGAAGTATCTGCTTAGAATAAGGAATTCAGTATCATCTCAGCTACTGAAAGCAAAATAAAGGGGAAGAAAGGTGGGACTGAGAAAGATAAAAGAGACAGTAAATCAAATAATTGAATGAATAAGAAATAACATTTGTCAAAACTGATTTTCTGTTCCAGGGAAGTTGTTTGGCATTATTTACAATGTATGGCACCAGTTGAAAGGACATGCCTTACATTTCCTGGCATGTTTACTCTGTGTCGGTGAAGTTAATGCAGCAATGTCATGCCATTCAGACCATTTGAAGAAGCTCTTGATGATACAATGGATCAATCATCTAGATTGTTGCAATTAACCCAGCACGTGCAGCTGCCGGCATCCGCTGTCACTGCAGTTTACAGCAGTAACAATGAAGATCGGTAGCATCATTGTTATTTATTCTTGCAGCAGAATACAGCCGGGTCAGAGCAGGAAACAACGTTAACACCATGATTATTCTCATATAACAAGAAGTTAAAGGAGGAGGCTGAGTAGGGCTGAAGGACATAACTTTACAGATTCTGATATTATATTCCATCTGCCATGTTCTTTCCCATTCACTTATCAATGTTCCCCTGTAGACACTTTGCATTGTCTTTACCGGTTGCTTCCTCACCTAGCTTTGTATCACAGTGGTCATAGAACCAGCACATTCTGTGCTTTCACTTAGATAACTAAAGTGGAATATAGATAACAGAAAGCCTAGCACTTGTTAGCATTGTATCACACTAGTAAATGCTGGCCATCTTAAAGTAACTTATTTATTCCTTTCTTTGTTGTTCCTGTCATCAACAGATCCACAGTGGATGCTAATAAACAAAGCTATATCATGCCCACTGTGTTTGGGGATTCCAAAGAGAACCGTTGGCACTCAGTCACTAACACTATAAAGCCCCAGACTACCATGGAAGTGGACTAAGTCCAGAGCTAGCAGAGTGACAGATGCCACTGCACCTCTCTCCTTTCCATCATTGGACCCCACATGAAAGCTCACAGCAGTCTTGACTGCATTATGCCACGGAATTGCCACTCACATCTTACACCAGATCAAGCCTGAATGGGGAATGTAAGATATTTGTATATAATGTTTTTAATCATTTATGTATGATTCTATGTGTTTTTAATGAGCTTGATATTTTTGAATAAATTAATGAATACATTTTCTTTTAAATCATTTACATCAATTTTAATAGCTTTTAAATGTCTCTGTTAGAAAACAGAACACCATCAACCTTACTTTCTGTCAAAGGCTCTCAGGAGCAGGACTTTAGCAAAATCTTCCCGAGGCCTAGTCACAGCCGAGGCTTCACTATGCCTTACAGGAACACTGTCATTCCTTTCATACATCTGGATCTGGGAAGTGATTCTGGGTGGTGTGCTCTATTCAGGAAGCTGTCCCCCAATACCTTACAGATCTGTGAGTCATTCTGCTGTCCAGCAATCTTTTGCATGATACCTTTTGAAAATCCAGCTATATCATATCCACCGTTTTCCCTCATCGACCCTGGCAAACGCTTCCTCAACAACTTCTATTAGATTAGTCAAGTGTGATTTCCCTTTCACAAAACCATGTTGACTCTGCCTAATTACATTCTAATCGCTCTGTTACAACATCCTTAACAATGGATTCCCACACTTTCTCTGGACTGATGTCACAAGATCACAAGCCATGGGAGCAGAAGTAGGCCATTCGGCCCATCGAGTCTTCTCCAAAGAAAAGGGAAAAAAAAAGAAATGAGAAAGTGGGGGCAATGAGAAAAAGAAACTATTCTAACCCCAATTTCTGGCTTTATCCCCATATCCCTTGATACCTTGACTAATTGGATATATATCTATCTCCTCCTTAAATGCCTCCAATGATCTGGCCTCCACTGCTGTACGTGGCAATGAATTCCATAAATTCACTACCCTCTGGCTAAAGAAATTTCTCCTCATCTCTGTTTTAAACCTGTACCCTCTAATTCTAAGATTGTGCCCTCTGGTCCTGAACTCACCCACCAAGGGAAACAGCTTGGCCACATCTACTCTGTCCAGTCCTTTCAACATTTTAAATGTTTCTATGAGGTCCCCTCTCATTCTTCTGTACTCCAGTGAGTACAGTCCAAGAGCCAACAAACGCTCATCATATGTAAGACTTGCGTTCCGGGAATCATCCTCGTAAATCTCCTCTGAACCCTCTCCAACATCAGCACGTCCTTCCTAAGATATGGGGCACAAAACTGTCCACAGTATTCCAAATGAAGCCTCACCAGTGCCCCTTGGAACCTCATCAACACTTCCTTACTTTTATACACTATACCTCTCGAAATGAATGCCAACATAGCATTCGCTTTCTTTACCACCGATCCGACCTGGTGGTTAACCTTTGGGGTATCCTGCACAAGTACCCCCAAGTCCCTTTGTACTTCTGTACTTTGAATTTTCTCCCCTTCTAGATAATAATCTGCCCGTTTATTTCTGTTTCCAAAGTGTACAATGGCACATTTCTCAACATTGAATCTCATCTGCCATTTCCTTGCCCATTCTCCTAAACTATCAAGGTCTCTCTGCAACCTTCCTGTCTCCTCAATACTTTCTACTCCTCCACCTATCTTGGTGTCATCCACAAACTTAGCCACGAAACCATTTATTCCATCATCCAAATCATTAACGTACAAGGTAAAAAGAAACGGCCCCAACACCGACCCCTGCAGAACACCACTAGTAACTGGTAGCCAACCAGAACAGGATCCCTTTATTCCCACCCTTTGCTTTCTGCCAATGCTCCACCCATTCTGTTATCCTACCTGTAATTCCATGACCTCTCATCTTATTAATCAGTCCCTTGTTTGGCACCTTGTCGAAGGCCTTGAAAGTCTAAATACACAACATTTACTGCCTCTCCCTTATCCACCCTACCTGAGATTTCTTCAAAAAACTCCAACAGGTTGGTCAGGCAGGATCTTCCCTTCATGAAACCATGTTGGCTTGGACCTCTAGGTATTCCATAACCTCATCCTTGAGGATCGATTCTAATAACTTTCCCCCCACTGACGTCAGACTAATAGGTCTGTAGTTTCCTTTATGCTGCCTCCCACCTTTCTTATACGGACTAATTGGTCTATAGTTTTTGATTTTTTTTTCTCTCTTGCTCCTTCCTCTAAATGTGATGTTACATTTTCAACCTTCCAATCTCCAGAATCCAGGGAATTATAGATCACTAATGCATCCATTATCTCCTCAGCCATCTCTTACAGAATACTAATATTCATGCTGTTAAGCCTGGGGAGCTTGTCAGTTCTTAATCCCTTTGATCTATCCATTATTTCCTCTTTACTAATGTTAATTCATTTATGCTCTTACTCTCAATCAGCCCTTGGTTTCCCCAGTATTTATTTGCTTGTTCTCTTTTCTACGGTGAAGATGGATACAAAATATTTGTTGACTGTATCAGTGATTTCATTCCTCATTATAATCACTCCTATAATTGGAAGTTACATTAATCTTGAACACTGTCTGTAATTCTTGCACATGTTCCAGCTATCTCACATTGGTGATCTTTGCATGGCATTCACTCACATTCAGTTTGCTAAAAGACTCTTGGACATATAGATACATATTTGCTGGACACTTAGGAACAGTAACTATACTTTGTGATAGGAGAGAACCTGAGTGATTCCTGATATTTCTCAGTTCTTCATCTCTCCTATCCTTTCATTCACTCCTATAAGAAGAATACTACCTTCTAACTTGTATTAAAAAAACCTGAAAAAAACCTTTTTCTCTCTTTTCAAGATACCTGTTGAACCACTGTGTACTTTCCCATTGTATTTTCACTATTGTGTTACATAAATGTATTACTGTCTAAGATCTACAGTTTGTAAAGTACCAACAAAATGTGTCAGGTAAATCAATTGAACAGAATATTGGAGGGAAACGGATTTGGCTTCATTATTAATCAGAGCTGGGGAGCATTCAAAAAGATCTTTTCCCCAGGAGTTTTAACAAGCTTGTGTCACCAAATTCAAGTAAATTCCATGTTACGAGCAAGGAAAATCCTTGAGGACAAAGGATCTTTTTCTATCCAAGAAGGTTCCTTTCTGTGATATGTGTAACAACATTTTAAATTAGTTCTTTTGAATTGGGATTTATATTCTCAGCGGTGAATTGGACACCTCCGATCTATATTTTTAGCATTTTTGCTGTATCTGTAATTCCAAGAGTATATTTTGTTCTTCTCCATCTTAGGCAGCCCTTCAGGATAGAGAATGACCTGCTTCCACTCCAGGTCAGTGGGTTCTGAGGTGAGAATGGTAGACTCCTGCACAGATGGTGGGGTGGTGTTGGAGGCTGATAGGGTGGGTGGTTGGGTAGTTTGGGAGGTGGTGCACAGGACTTCTGTATGCTCCCGATGGATGGCCTTGAGGTTACGTGTAATGCCATCCCAAATGCTCTCAGGATTTGGGGGGAGTCTTGAACTTCTTCAAGTAAATTTTGAGCATATACTTAAATCTTTCTCTGTGTCTGCCTGATAACCTCGTCCCATGACAGAACTTGGGATAGAATGTCTATTTCTTGAGTTGGTGTTGCATATGCAAATGAACTAACCAGCCCAATGTAACTGAGTGAGAGTCACTAGGGCCTCGGTACTCGGGATGTTGATTTGGACGAGGACACTGATGTTGATTCACTTGTCCTTTCAATGAATTTGGAGGATTTTGTGGAGACACCAACGATAGTATTTTTCCAATGCCTTAAGATGGCTGCCGTAGATATTCCTGGTCTCAGAAGCATATAGGAGTGTAAGTGTCACTGCTGCCCAGTAGGTCATGAGTCTTGTGCCAGGTTTGAGGTCTTGATCTTCAAGTAGCCTTTTCCTCAATTGACCAAAGACTGCGCTGGTGCTTGAACACCATGGTGGATTTCATCATTGGAGTCTGCCTTCACTGAGAGGTTGCTGCCAAGAATTGGGAAGTTGCCCCCATTTACTAAAAACTTGGTGTAAATCTTAATCGTCAGAGAGTACCAAGGTGCAATGGGGGTAGGGTGATGGAGGACTTTGGTCTTGCAGATGTTGAGTGTAAGGTCCATTTAGTTGTATGCCTCAGTGAATGAATCAGCAATGATTTGCAATGTAGCCTCTGAATGTGTGTAAATACAAGCATTATCTGCATACTGCTGCTCAGTTACTGAGGTGTGAGTGACCATGGTTCTGGAATGTAGTTACTATGGATTGAACAGTTCCCCTTCAGTTCTGAAGGTTAGCTCCACCACTGTGGGGAGTTTATTGGAGTGAGATGCAACACTGAACACACAAAAAAATAGGAGCAGGAATAGACCACTTGGGACCTCGGTCCTCCCCTCGCATTCAATATGATTGTGGCTGATCTGCCCAAGCTTGATCTGCTCCACATCTCTTCTATGCCAGTTTTACACAGCCCTCAAGTCCCTGATCTTTCAAAACTGTATCTACCTCCTTTTTCTGGTACCTCCATTGATCTGATTGCTACAACCTGAAATTCACCACCCTCCATGAGAAGAAGTTCCAATGTACCTCAGATATCAATGACCAGCCCATTATCTTGTAATCATGCCCTCCTTGTTTGAGACTCTCCCACTGGTGGAAGCATCTATCTTAACATCTACCCTGTCATGCTCCATTAGGATCTTATACGATTAGAAGAATGTCATTCTTTGATACTCCAGCAGTAAAGATTGGAAAAAAATGTGCTGGGCCTTGTCTTCACCGAGAATATTTCTTTTGTAGACCATTGGATAGTATCGTGGCTTGAATGGAGCAAGTGTGAGTGAGATGGATTTCTGAGAGGAACTGTACTTGAGGAAGTTGTCTCCAGTTTGTTTACATAGTTCTTTCTTACCTGTGGTATGGGTTCAGATTGATACAGATATTTTGAAGAGGATTGGAATCCATCCCACAATGATAACTTTTATTAAATTGGGATTCTGCAGTAAGAAATTTATTTGCAGTGTTCTCACTATCCCTTTTCACTATGTCAGGTGCAGGCTATAGCACACAGTCGATCGACCTGTACTTGGTAATTTATTACATCCTTATTCTGACCTGGAGTACTTTCTGCCTCTTCAATTGCTTCACTGCTGAACAGCCCCAGGCACACTGCAGACAAGAGTGGAATAAGTGACAGCACAGAAGTCTTTGTTCTGCTATTAAATCTACCTCTATATGGATCCTAGTGAGGTGATTATCACAGTAGGACCAGCATTAATTGTCCTGAGAGGCACAGCAGTCAGTGTGCCATTGATTGAGGGTGTTTTGCACAAGTTGCTTTCTACATCACTTCAGAGGGCAGTTCAGAGTCAACCATTTTGATTTGGGACTGAAATCATATTTAGGAACAGCAATTATGTACAGAGGATATTTTTTCCAAAAGGATGAGTGAACCAGTTGGAGTTTTACAATAATCTAAATGGTTACTAATCCCTTTTACTAATATCATTTTTTTTTAATTTCCAGATTTTGCATTCAGCTTAAGGAAATGTCTCAAAATGGCCTGGTGAAATTTAATTTTACGTTCTCAAGATTTTGGCCTAAGCCTCTACATTACTGGCCCTAAATTTTATGTGTTTAATCTTACATTTTTACTCATTCATTCCAATCACGTGGGAGAGTCCAAACCTTATTTAATTGCAGGATGTAGTTATGGAGCCTACAGAAAGGACAAACCTGGAGACCCTCTTAGAGTGTTACTGCAGGACTGTTGAGAGTAGATCAGAAGGCTGGTGGTATGCTCAGTCTGGTGAAAATATGGTCCTGACTGAAGTTTTCCTCAGTGTCAGTGCTTGGCTTCCGGTGAGAGCCATAACCCAGGTGTCCTCCAAGAACCTCGCCTGCCAACCGATGACCTGTGTGGAGGAGGACCAGAGACAGATAAAGGCATCATAATTATCATCAGGAAATGGCTTGGTGTTGGAAGAAGTGCTGCTGGTGGTCACAGACCAGCAGCACTTTCTTCTTTCTCATGGAACAAGGTGAACAGATTATCCTCACCCTGCAGTGAACTCCCACCAGTACGATGACACTAATGTCAGTGATGGCAGTCTGCTGTGACCTTGTGGCACTGAAAGGCCAGCATTGCCTTCGCAACCACAACTCATACACTGGAGATGGCCACTGGTGAAAGAGCTCCGTGACCACAGTCCTAGTGAAGGTGGAGGTGTCTCCTATTCAGGAGCCCTGCATGTGGATCTTCCCTCTTTGTGTCTCCTGGTCTGGGGAGACTTCCTTGCTGCGGCGACATTGCCACAATGATAAATCCAGCAAAACACATGTTGTAACACAAAATTGTCCAGAAAACCATAAAGACTGTGCACAGTGGTTCAGGGAAGATATAAACACTGCTACTGTAAATAAATAGACAAAAAAAATTCATATGCCCACTGAAATATAAAATGATTAACCTAACCAGGGATGAGGATCCCTTTAAATATAAGAGAAGCCAAGCTTTCATTTATAAAGTTCCTTCACCACCTCAGGACGACTCAAGTGGTTTGAAAATACTTTTGAGATGTCATCACTAGCGTAACTGAGGAAGTACAGCGGCAAATTCCCACAAACAGCAATGTGAGAATGGCCATAGATTATACAATAAGGCCAGGAAGACCTCCATTTCCATGGGATCTTTTATGTCCAACTTACGTCAAGTCAAGATACGGTCTTGATCTTATCCTCTCCTTTTGGTTTAATTGTGTGTTTAAATTCACGGAGCAGGACTGCTAGTTTTGAGTCAGAGCTAACCAGTGAGCCAAGACTGAAACTGTGTCTGGCTATATCCATCTATGGTGAAAGGAATGTAACTGGGCTGTGTCCAGTCACTGTGGAACTTGTGGTGCAATAGAATCAAGGGCAAGTTGTCTGGCAACAATAGCTGTCAGGGGACAGTGGTCTGATCTAAAGACAATCCTCAGCAGGGAGAACTCCCACAACAGAGTGTCCCTACTCGGAGAATCAGCTTTGAATCTCCTGTAATGAAGGGTCTTTCGTTCTGCAGTGTGTAGTCATCCGACTGAGAAGCCCGGCATTCTAATCTCCAGAAATAAAATAACTCTTTGCTTGGTTTGATATTCGCACATTTTCTCAATGCTTGATTGTTACAGAAAACTGTACAAGGTTCACAATGAGTTCTTCAGTTAACGATGAGACTGAAGGAGAAAATACCACTTTGGTTATGGCAGAGTTCAAGAAAGAGGTGAAGTAGAACTGGTACTCACAATGAATTTCCAGGTAATGTACAAACTATAAAGGAACTGGTGTGTTACTGGAAAGGATCAGACTTCCTGTGTTGTTCTGAGTGCACCTCCAGTTGCAGTTGTGTCTGTAATTCCCAAGTAATTCCCAGTAATTCTCCTAATTCTCATTCCTACAGGTGGGAGAGAGTAAGGCCAATGTTGTGCAAGGTTTAGCAGCATACCAAAGTTTCCACTCTGTTGCAGGTTGGTTACAAGAATATTCTAATCCTTAATTTCATTTTAATTTCATTTTAATTTCCTTTCAGTTTTTATTGACCAGCTATCTTGCTGATTCATTTATGCTTTCCTTGGTGACTGATCCAACACAGATCACAGCAGCCACAGCTGAGGATTGTGTGCATTCTGTCATATTTGATTTGGGCTTCATTGTGCCTTTTGTGAACTAAAGCAATGCTGCGGTGGGATGCAGTGTGTGGATATGCCCTGTAATGAGCTACCTAAAGGCACAGTACTTTCCACATTTCCATTCCAACTCCCAACTCAGGACTGAAGCTAACGATTCATTGCTTTCTCTTCAGACAATAATAAATGTTGGGGACAGGCCAGTGCTCCTCCCCCAGTGGTTCACTAATCCCTGCCATTCTGTGTTATCAGATCCCACAGGAGGAACAGAGTAACTGGTTTTTGCACCACCCAGATTCTTCAACAGATTTATGGAACTGATGGTAGCAATGATGGCTAGTTAGAGAAAGACAGGAGGGGTAAATGGTTCATGGTGGCAGAATGCACTGGAGAATGTGAGATACTTGACATAAGTGCTGTCTTTGATTTGAATAAAGAACATAATACCACATGTTAAGGACAATGCCAGTTTTTATGCTAGGGAAACATTTGATTCTCTCTGATTCAGTTAACATCATTGAGATGCATTGGAAAACACTTCACTGTGATGTGGCTAAGCTTTGATTGACACTATAAAGTGTTCCTTGTGTTCTGGAGGCCCCTGACCACACTCACCTTACTCAAAAGAACTTGTGCTGCTGCAAGTGGCTTCCCCCACTTTCCCTCCAGCAAAGACAACCTTCTTTTCTCTCTAATCTGAAAGCAATATTTCTTCGCCAGACAGAGAAGAAATTTCCTGCAACATATATTGGGCCTTCTGTTGGATGGGAGATGAGCCACTCATTATTGGTAGCCAGCAGTTTTGAACTAGGCTGGGATTTCTGATAGGGTCAGCAGCCTCATTTCTTCAGCACTTATCCTAAAAGGTGGATTGTTCTTTTAAATGGAGCTTTCCTATAGCTAAATGCAGTGTTAGTTGTAGAAGCGCATCACGGACACCAGCCTCCCCTCCTTGGACTCTGTCTTTACCTCTTGTTGTCTTGGTGTAGCAGCCAGCATAATCAAAGACCCCACCCACCCGGGACATTCTCTCTTCTCTCCTCTTCCATTGGGTAGAAGATACAGGAGCCTGAGGGCACGTACCACCAGACTTAAGGACGGCTTCTACCCCACTGTGATAAGACTATTGAACGGTTCCCTTATACAATGAGATGGACTATGACCTCACGCTCTACCTTGTTGTGACCTTACACCTTATTACGCTGCACTTTCTCTGTAGCTGTGACACTTTACTCTGTACTGTTACTGTTTTTACCTGTACTACTTCAATGCACTCTGCACTAACTCAATGTAACTGCACTGTGTAATGAATTGACCTGTACAATTGGTTTGTAAGACAAGCTTTTCACTGGACCTTGGTACAAGTGACAATAATAAACCAATACCAACCAATACCAATACCAATACCAAGAAGGTCAAGATAAGGCATTGGCTGGAGCACAGAGGTCTAAATTATTGGTGCTGATGGTCATGATCTGCAAACTCTGCATGCTTTCAGTGGGCATCAGCTCTGCATGGACCAACACCTCAGTAAATGGTGTCCAATGAGATTCACACCCCAGCTACTTGCCCAAGTTTATTTAGTTCTGCCCATGTTTGGATGTTCTTCTTTGGCAAAAACTGTTCAACTCCTGGCAACTGCTCCCTGGAAGCAGGGTCACTGAGCCTCAGTGAGCAAGTTATCCTCAATCCCAAGGTACTGCCTAAGAAAAGAGTGTTGCTCATGCACACCAAAACCTGATAACCCCACCGGTAGTTGTTGCTTCTTCAGCTCAGACAGCAGGTGGCCCCAGAGCTTTATTACACCTGTGTACAAATCCATCACGGCTGCACATGCTGGAATGCTGACAGTTTGTGTGAAGACACCATATCTGCTTTTATCAGCATTCATGCACAGCCTCCCAGAATTCATGTAAAAATCAATGAGGCTGTGTTGATCAGTTAGAGAGCATGTAGAACCCTGTACAGGAGAGGGCTCTCAGCTCTGGAGCCTTTCTACTCAACTTTATAAATTTTGATGCAGTTTCCACAGTATGATTTCCCTTAACTAGAGTAGCTATGAGTGTCTGCCTTTCAAACCAGATTTGATATGGCAATAATTTATTGGCAGTAGAATTATGGAATCCTACAAAGTTTACAACACTGAGGAGGTGGCTTGGCCCAATGCATCCATGTTAGTAGAATCCTGTAATTTCTTCACATTTGAAGGCTTACAGATGGGAGATTTAGACAACACAATGTCAAATCATCCATCTCTCCACAGTGATTAGCCTTTGGCAGATCCTAACACACAAGTGTCACAGGAGTCTCTTGCTGGAAAGAAATGGTTGAGATGGTTGAATTTTTAATATTCTTGGGATTGTGGAGTAGCAGCCACAGCCAAGGCTAAAGAGAAACCAGTTGGGGCTACCCTTAATTTTAGAAGGAGCCTACAGGAGATAATAACATTGTTTGTCATTACTTATAACTGAAACGAATATAACCAAAGTTGCAAACCATTCCAATTAGTAAGAATGGGCTGAGTGGTCAGCAGTCACATATAGATTGAAGAGGAAAAGACTGCACATACTCTTTCCTGAGTGAGCAATCCTCCTTTTGATACCACTCAGTTATAACTTCACACACCTGACTTATAAAAGCTGGAGTGGGGGCTGAATGAGAATGTTAGTGAGAGCGGCTGTATAAAGTGGCTCCAGATGAATGCTCAGAACAGAAGTGAAAGGTAAGTGTGACCAAGAGTAGCAGCGGAGGTGTGAAGTGTGGCTCTGCAGGAGTGCCCAGACTAGGCGTGGTTGCTGAGTAAGGCTGGCAGTGAGAACAGCTGCATAAAGTGCCTTCAGATGAATGTTCAGACTAGAGGAGCAAGAGCTGAGAGCAGCAGAAAGCAGAACCAGAAACTGAAATAGTGACATCAGCATCACTGCAGAATGAAAAGATGACAGACCCAAAGAGAATACTAAATATTTTAACAGCAACTGTCAACAGTAAATATTGAGGCACCTAACGATGTAGGATAAAGAGCTACACTAGTTAAATAATTAAAACTAACTTAATCAATTAGAGAACTAAATATAATTATTTAATTATTAACTTTTAAGTAAATGAAACAACATTTAGAGAGCCCAGTAATGAGAAAGCATGGACTGGAGAGAGCTGGTATATCTTAGTCTGTGCTCTGACAAATAGTGGTGTGGCAGGGCACATCAGACCCTTTGAATCCATACCCCACAGCACGCAAGGATTCCAGGAAACATCTGCAGGAAAGATTCAAAAGGATCAGTTGCACTGTTGGGACAGTCCTGTAAGCTGCAGGAGGCAGTGCAGTGAATATTTGGGCAAGTTTCTGAGAATTGCTGAAGTGAAAGGGGAGTTCGATATTTCACCTAGACACAATTTCATTTATCTATTTGTTCATGAGATTGTAAAGTCACCAGCAATACCAGCATCTAAAATCAAGCCCGACTTCAAAATCCACAGTGATGAATCTGGAGTCACATATTGGTCAATCAAGAAAGGAAAGCAGATATCTTTCAAGGGAAAGTACATTGATGAAACTGGTGAGTTTTACAATAACCTGGTACTCCCATGATTGCAAGGGGGAGAGATTTAATAGGAACCTGAGGGGAAACCTTTTCACCCAGAGAGTGGTTAGTATATGGAATGAGCTGCCAGAGGAAGTGGTTGAGACAGATACATTAACAACATTGAAAAAGTACTTTGGCAGGTACATGGATAGGAAAGGTTAGAGGGATATGGGCCAAACACAGGCAAATGGAACTAGTTTAGATGGGAATCTTGGTCAGCATTGACCAGTTGGGCCAAAGGGCCTGTTTCCATGCTGTTTGACTCTATGATTCTACTGTTAACTAGTCATGATTATAGATATTTACAGGGGCAAAATCAGTAAAAGATATAGAAATAGTGCAAATTTCTTAAGTGCAAAGGAGTTCAACCAGTGAGGGGCCAGCTCTGGACTTAGTTTGACATTAGCAAATGGAAGGGATATTAGTGGGAGAGCATTGTGCTGATAGTGATCATTATTCAGTTTGATTGACCATAAATTGACATTTACAGTTTGAAAGGTATTTGGATATTTATTTCAAGTGTGGTAGCCCAGACATTTACCTGCCAAAAATAGGGGAGTGGAATTAAAGGTGAAGAGCATTTTTTGGGTGGAATGTACATGATGGGCTGAAGGGTCTTCTGCACCACATTTGGAGGATAAGAGCATTCTGCAGGTTGTTATGAGAAGTATTTTGTTTACTTTTAAAGATCGCTGCATAAAAAAAAACTGGCTGGAGTAAGCAACATGTGGACAAATTGCAGCTTCATGACAGACTGCAAGTTGTTGCGAGGCTTGGTAGATACTCTCATTAGGAGACAGTTACCTCAGTTGTTTTATTTAAGGCTTTTGATGTTGAGCATCACAAAGCTCCCATGGGAACGCTGGAAGCTATGGTAGTAAATGACACAACTTTTATTTTATTCAGGGTAGGTACTCCAGTTCTCAAACCCTGTGGAGCTAACAGGCAAACATTCCCTGGATTGTGCTTTGAGAATAGCAAGGTAAATCAATTATAAGCAGAGAAAGAAACATCTTCTGAAAGATAAATTCCAAGCGAAACTATCAGAATGCAACAGTATCTTTGCACAGTGACCCAGCAGAGGCAACACTTATCCGTTTTTCTATGCTGCAATAATGCTTAAAAATTTGTGGTCAGATGCAGAGGAATCTAAAACAGGCACTTTTTGGCACCCAGACACCAACCTCATCAAAACAAAAAAGAATTGATGCTGGAAAAGCTCAGCAGGTTAGGCAGCACTTACAGAGAGGCAAACCGAGCTAAGAGTTCAAGTTGTTGATCTGTCAGCCGACTGCACCCCCATATCCCTGCTTGTGGCTTCTCGGTGTAAACACACCCACACACTGCCCCTGCCATGCCCCCATGCACTCCAATGTCATCAAACCACAGAAGTGGTATATTTTGATAAATCACTTTAAGGTTACTACCTCAAGAAACCACATCACATGGTTATCTCTCGTAACTGTTTTTGCACAATACTTGCAGTACAATTAAAACCAAACTGCCCTAAAAAAAAGATGGTGTTTGCTTAATACTCTGTTGCCCAAGTAAGTGAAGAAACTTCAGCATATATTTTTTTTTAATTTCAAAAACATGACCTTATTCACAAAAGTTCCAAATACACTGTGATACTTGGTTCTAAAGACTATTTCAGAAGAACCCACAATACATTATAAGAGCTGGCCTGTGTTCAGAACAAGGGACCTGACATATTTTATAGAGGAGTTGGGTATGGTCCCACAAGTCCCAAAGTAAAATCCTGGGGAGTCCATGGTCTTTTCCTGCAGTCATACTTAACTTGGTCAGATTCATCAAATGGTAGACAGGAGGGGAGGGTGAAAGCATTAATTGAGAGGGAATAGTTGGAAGATTATGTCCAAGAGGATACAACAAAATTCAATTACTTGACATTTCCTGATTTCCCCAATATAGTTTCTTCTGTCTCAGTCCTGTAACAGGTCCATGTAAACTTTTGCTATTTTGTTTTCCTTTTTATATTTTTACGGAAGCTTCACAGTTTTTATATGTTTATCCCTAGATTACTATTGTATTCTATGTTCCCTTCACTTATTAAATTATTGGTCCTCCTTTGCTGAATTCTGAAGTTTCCCCAGTCCTCAGGCTTGGCTGCTCTTATTGCAACATTATAAACCTTTTCATTCATTCTAATATGTGATGCTTTCTATGTAATACAGAAGGCAGAGAGTCATTATTTTGGACCCCTTGTCAGTTATGGATTGGACCACTTTTCCTGTTGGGCTTGTGTGCAATAACAGATAGTATATTTGGTTGTAAACTATATATTAATTCTTTAAATGTTAGTCATTCTTTTAATATAGCTTCCTGACCTACTATAGCCATGTCACCCATTCATACCTTTTTAGTTTAGATTTAAGATTCTGGTTTCAGGTTGAACTAAAGTATATTCAACCTTAATATAACATTGATCATGTTCTTCTCTCCTCCCACAAACTGCAGGATTATTAACTAACTATTTTTCATTGCACAACACTAGATCTAAATAACCTTTTCTTTAGTTGGTTTCCCAACATTACCAGTCCTAGATAGCCCTCTTATACAGTTCATGAACTTGTCCTCTTACATTTTATTACTACTTTGGTTTGGGCCAGAACCTATGCATGATTATTGTATTATCTTTGTTACATGTGCCTCTAAATTCCAATTTCACACCAGATCCTACTATTTGAGGGGTAGGGGGTCTACAGAAAACTTCACCAATGCTTTCTGCCCCGAATGTTTCTCAGCTCATCCCAAATTGATTTTCAAAAATTAAGATTCTCTCTTGTGCTTGTGAATCCATTCTTTACATCTCCTTTTCCATTTTACATATCTCTCTTGGGAATATTGTTTGCCATCTGAAAAATTGGCAGTGTGTGGAAGGCCAATTGAAGCTTTGCTTAAAGCCCTAATTGATGAAAATTCTTGCTGAGCACAAAGCTCCACAGAAAAGCCTGCACACACTTGTTTGCTCAAAAGGCCTTTTCTGCAGATACCACATTGGTCTTTCTATACATTTTTAATCATATTGTGTCTTCAGTCTGCCTATGGATGCCACCGACCTCGTTGTTTTTTTAAATGTGTGAAGTATCGTGGAAACTTGACTTACAAGAAATATGTTGCTGTTAGAATCTGCTAACAATCCTCCTCCCCTCCAAATTTCAAGTTATCTGCAAGATTAAAAATTACAAGTCAATACTTTATGTCATAGCCTAATAATGACCAAAAAGGAACCCAGCTGTGTCCTTCCCTTCAGCATGAAAACAAACATTCACCATTTACTCTCTATTTCTGTCCATTATCCACTTTCATATCTGAGCTGCCACAGCCCCTTTGATGTTATGAATATTAATTTGTAAACAGATCAACTCTGCTGTATTATATCAAACTTAGTTTGTAACGTACTTGAGTGTTAGTTCACCGTTCACCTTTAAGAGCTAGCAGTACCATTTGTATGACATTGAAAACTGTGTGTCAGCCACTGCCATTAGTTGAGAGTTGAACCACTTTCAATAAAAGGATGTTTCCTCAGTGGCTCTCACTCCTGTTATTTGCTGCAGTGAGCAGCAACACAAAAGACCCTACAGGCACTACAAAATCTACATTGCTCTCATTCATTTACTCCACCATACAATCCAGTCGAATTAGTACAGGAAGGGCTGATTCCATTCTATCAGTTCCTATCAGGCAGATTAATTAAAAACATTTTCAGTGATCGATGATGATTTTCCTGCCAGTCTCCTACCTGGGAAGTTCCCTGGTTTTCTGCTGATCACAGGACAGTAGGGATCAGCAAAACTTAGAATATCCTACCCTTTGTTGCAAAGGCCCAAATGCACTCCTTCTTTGGGTTTCTCTGTAGCCAGGGCGGCACAAGGATGCAGCAGTTAGTGTTGCTCCCTCTCAAAGGCAGGGACTTGGTTTAACCCTAAGCTTGGCAGCTGTCCGTATGGAGTCCACACATTTACCCTGTGAGTATGGATTTCTGCTGGGTGGTTTCACTTCTAATCTCGGGTGCTGTCTGCGTAGAGAGTTTGCATGCCTTTTCTGCAGCCTGCTCAGGTTTCCTCCTACAGCACAGAAAAACATTCTGCTCTGGAATAAAATATGCAGTCAGTGCAGCTTTTGCTTCTACCTAGTTATTAGCTGCAGGAGATAATTTGTCATAAGTGGCCTATAACTCTTCACTGCCATAGCATAACAGCAGTGCACTTTCTCCTCCATCATCTGTGACTCCAAATCCTGTTCATTGACCTTTCAAAGCTGCAAGAACCAAGGGGTAGCTCACAGTGAGGCGAGCAATGGCCTTCACCAACTTACAGTGTGAAATGCAGTAAATAGTGCATTTGAAATGAAACGGCTGTTTCTGTTTAGTTACATGTGTCTTTTCAACATTGCTTGACTTGAACAGATCTAGGTTAAGAGATTAAGTCCTGAGAATTTTTTTCGTCCTTGGCAAACCGCAGGGTTAAACAGCGGCCAATTTATAGGCACAGCTGCAAGAAAACCCATATACTGGATCCAACATACAAAACAAAATTTCATTTTGGGTGGTACCTATACTATACAAGATGTTCAAAACTAACAGTGGACTGCACTCCCAGGTTCTTATTCATAAATCAATGAAAAACTGCAACAAATTGATTCTGCTATCTATAATTAATTATGTAAACCAACTGCAAACACACAGTGTAAACCATAGTTCCTTTCTCTATTGCTCAATTCTGGGAACATTGGGCATGTTCACATATATATTAAAGGGGAAATACACAGTCTTCTTAAAATGGAGATGTGCCAATACCGTTATTAAATTGACCCAGTGCCATGGCAGGGAGTGCAACTGTCTCACAGCTCCCAGTGACATGGTTTCGGCTCTGACCCTCCGGAGCTGTCTGTGTGGAGTTTGCATGTGTTCCCTGTGAGAGTGTGTATTTTCCTCTGGTGCTCTGATTTCCTCCCTCATCCAAGGATATGCTGATTGTTAGGTTAATTGGTTAATGTAAACTGCTGCTATTATAGGTGGCTGATGGGAGAATCAGTGGGTTGTTAATGGGGAATAAATGAAAGAATAGTTTACAGGGTAATAATTTGTTTTGATGCAATTGCACGGAGAACCAGCATAGACTCGATGGGCTGAATGGTCTCCTTCTGTCATAAGGAAGTATGAAAATCTATGAAATAAAACTAACTCAACATCACTACATCCAGTAGTTCCCCTTAATATTCCAAAAAGGTACTTTGATAAAATCACTCTTTAAGCTTCTCATCTCTGGGAATATAGCCTGAAGATTAGAAGCTTATAGAGTGATTTTATTAAAGTGTGTAATGTTATCTCATAATTTAACTCTTGGTGAGCAGATATCATTCTGGTAAATCTCTGTTCCACCCTGCCCTAGGTCAACATGCCCATCCTGGGTTATGGTGCCCAGAACTGTCCATATGTGGCCTAACGATAGCATAATTCCCAAAGATTTATATCTTGTCTAAAGACCAGCATTCCTTTTGCCTTTCTAGTTACTTCTTATTCCATCTATGACAAAGGTGATGAATCAGTGGATGTAGATCCTTAAGTTTCTTTGGATGTCCACCATTCCTAATATTTCACCCTTTAGGAAGTATTCCATTCTGTCTTGAATCCAAATTAGATGATCTTGCATTTGCCTGGATTGAAAGGCATCTCCCACAGTCTTGCTCATTTACCTCATTTATGAATATATGCATGCAATTTGATTGCTTCTAGCTGCATTATCTACAACATAGAACACTACAGCACAGTACAGGTCCTTCAGCCCTCAATGTTGTGCCGACATTTTATCCTGCTCTAAAATCATCTAACCCTTCCCTCCCACATAGCCCTCCATTTTTCTATCATTCATGTGTCTATCTAAGAGTCTCTTAAATGTCCCTAATGTATCTGCCTCCACCACCTCTGCTGGCAGTGTGTTCCATGCACACACCACTCTCTGTGTAAAAAAAATTACCTCTGACATTCCCCTTATGCCTTCCTCCAATCATCTTAAAATTATTGCCCCCTCATGTTAGCTATTTTTGCCCTGGGAAAAGGTCTCTGACTGAGCACTTGATCTATACCTCTTATTATCTTGTACACCTCAATCAAGTCACCTCTCATCCTCCTTCTCTCCAAAGAGAAAAGCCCTAGCTCACTTCACCCTATCCTCATAAGACATGCTCTCCAATCCAGGCAGCATCCTGGTAAATCTTCTCTGCACCCTCTCTAAAGTTTCCACATCGTTCCTATAATGAGGTGACCAGAACTGAACACAATGCTCCAAGTGTGGTCTAACCAGAGTTTTATAGAGCTGCAACATTACCTTGTGGCTCTTGAACTCAATACCCTGACTAATGAAGGCCAACACACCATATGCCTTCTTAACAACCCTATTGACCTGCATGGGCAACCTCGAGGATCTATGGACCTGGACCCCAAGATCCCTCTGTTCTTCCACACAGCTAAGAGTCCTGCCATTAACTTGTATTCTGCTTTCAAATTCAACCTTCCAAAGTGTATCACTTCACACTTTCTGGGTTGAACTCCATCTGCCACTTCTCAGCCCAGGTCTGCACTCTATTAATGTCCTGTTGTAAGCTACAGCAACCTTCTACACTATCCACAACACCACTAACCTTTGTGTCATCTGCATACTTACTAACCCACCCTTCCTCATCCTCATCCAAGTCATTTATAAAATCACAAAGAGCAGGGGTCCCAGAACAGATCCCTGCAGAACACCACTGGTCACCGACCTCCAGGCAGAATACACTCCATCTACCACCACTCTCTGTCTTCTACGGGCGAGCCAATTCTGAATCCACACAGCCAAGTTTCCCTGGATCCCATGCCTCCTGGCTTCTAAATGAGCCTTCTATGAGGAACCTTTTCAAACGACTTACTAAAATCCATGTACACCACATCCACTGCTCTACCTTCATCAATGTTCTTTGTCACATCCTCAAAGAAATTCAATCAGGGCTTGTGGCCTACATTTTTGTCACAGGCAAGTTTGGAAATGTGTCATTCTAAGGTCATAAGAATATAAGCAGAAGGAGGAGTAAACCTTTTGCCCCCTTGTACCTGCCTCATCAACTATAAGATCATGACTGATGGTTCACCACTGTCCCGTGTAGGACTGATATCTTTCCCAGCTTGGCTGAGTTCAGTTGTCCACATTATATTCCATCTGCCATATCCTCTTCCATTAACTTAACCTGCTTTTATCCCACTAAGCATTTCTCCAACCTCTTCACAACACACGGCGCCACTTAGCTTTATATCATCAGCAAACTTGGTTATTATACCCTGATGCCCTCATCCAAATCATTAATACAGGCTGTGGACAACTGGGACACCAGCACCGATCCCTATGGCACCACAATGATCACAGCCTTTGAGCTTGAAAATTTTGCATTTATTCCTACTCTCTCTTTCATATCTGTTAACCAATCCTCGATCCTCGCTGGTGTATAATCCCAAATCCCGTATACTCCATTGATGTTTAATAGACTCTTGTGTGGCAGCCTAATGAAGGTCTTCTCAAAAAGTCTAAATATATGACATTCACTGATTCACCATATCCATTCTGCTAGTTAAAAACTCAACCAAATTTGTCAAACATGATTTCTCTTTCATAACTCCATGTTAAACTGCCCCCAATCTTGTTATTTTCTAAATGTTCTGTTATCACTTCCAAAATAATAAATACTAACATTTTCCCTACTCTTAGGCATAGGGGGAACAAGTCTGTACTTCCCCTGTTTTCTCTCTCCGACCTTTCTTAACATGTAGAAGTACATTTTGCACCCTTCTAATCTCTGGGAACCATATTCAGACTTGACTGAGTTTTGGAAAATGACAGGTCATGCATTCTCTCCTCTTTCAAACCTTGGGATGGAGCTCCTCTGGTTCTGAGGATCTAGGATCATTGGATCCTGGGGAAGCATGTATAAATAAATCACTTTCAAAGAAACTCCCCAGAGTTGCTACTTTAATTTTTTAAAAACATTCAACTGACCTACTCTTTAACTACAAATACTTACAACCCATATGCTAATGAGAACAGGCAGGAAAGTAGAGTCGAGCTCAGGATCAGGTCAACAGGAGAGACAAGAGGCGACTGGTCTACTCCTGCTGCTAGTTCTTTTATTTTCTTGTAATTGATATTGGACATTTCCTTTCCTGTGTCTTGCACCTATAAATTCTGAAATGTGTATTGATGGGGAATGAGGGCAGGATCCTGAGGAAGCATGGTAACAGTGGAAGGTGGAACGTATCGGATGACCTATTATATTGAAACACCATCTACCCTTCAAGTTGATGTAAAAAACATTACTCTGTTCAAAGCTGAGGAGAAGGGCTTTCCCAGTGATCATAATTACCCTTCAATCAATATCACGAGAAGAGGTTTAATCATCATTCTTCACACAACAAATCCTTGCCATTTCAACCTGGCTGCTAGATGTTTGCCATTATAACAAGAAAACTGGATGGTCAGGAGCCATTTTAAGTCTTGTACCTTCAGGGCACAGGAGTTTCTGTAAATTCAGATGTACTGGGTGAATTACATTTTAATGAGATCCTCAAAATGTGCTGGTGATGCTCTAACAAGAGAGGAAAAGTTCATGGAAAGAATGAGACTGGTCCATTTTACTTTACCATCTGCCAATCCCTCCTGCCCTATTCAACACCAGATTATGGGGAATGGAATATTTTTCCCTGTTCTCTTCTATTCTCTTCCTGAGAGTGATTCAAGTCAGAGACTGTTCTGTAAGTCTTTTCTGGTTTTCAGCCATATGATTTTAAACAGTATTTTATGTAAGTACGGTCATGTAAGGTTGAATAGTTTGTTCCTGGAGGAAAAAGACATGCCACTGATTTTGTTTATAATTGATTACAATAGAGAACGTATATCATCATTGTGGTAGTTTATTCAGTTAAGTGTGTATGTTCTCTCACATGAAATATTACACACAAGCAAGAATTTCTGCATGTAGTTATAAAAGGAAACCTACTCTCAAATGCTGGAAAGTGAACCAAGTAAAGCCCATCATCTGGGGCTGAGTGGCAGGTGGTGGGTGGCAGTGGCAGTATGTGGCTGCAACTTCTGAACACACGTAGTCCATGACCTGGGGCTGGGTGGAGGTTTGGCAGAGGTGGAGATGGAAACACAGTTGCTTTCTAAAACTCGTACAGAAAGGAAGATCTAAGCTCCTAGCAAACAGTTTTACATTATACCGATTATACCAATCACACCGTGTACATTAAACTTTTGCATCATGGCAAATGAAAGTTAATGGAATTCCCAAAATGCACATCTTCTTCCGTGCTAATTTGTGAAAACTGCTCTTAAATTTCGCCATTTACCTTTAACTAAAGTTACCAGCTATACCGCCAACCTGTTCATTTATTGATTGCCAGACTCAGAATGTGCATCTTTCCTGCAGTATATTCTCCCCCACTTTGTCCAGCGATAAGTTGCTGCAGTTCGAACAATCACTGAGCTGCACTGCAAAGGCTGATCTTGGAGTTCCTGCAGGCCACCAAGATTGAGTATGATGGAAGTGGTCAAAACATAGAAACTGTGGAAAAGGACAAACCAGCTATTCAGACTGACTTTTTGCTGAAATGGTATATGTGATTTGATTAACTCCACTCACAGAGAGGCACTTACATGCTACTTAAGGCAATGAGCACATCATCATAGAGTCATAGAGCACTACAGCACAGAAACAGGCCATTCGGCCCATCTAGTCCACGCCAGCCTGGTTTTCCACCTAGTCACGTCTACCTGCATCCGGACCATATCCCTCCAAACCCCTCCCGTTCATGTACTTATCCAAACTTCTCTTAATATTACAATTGAACCCGCATCCCACCACTTCCACTGGCAGCTCGTTCCACACTCGCACCACCCTCTGAGTGAAGTAGTTCTCTCCCAGATTCCCCTTAAGTATTTCACCTTTCACCCTAAACCTATGAACTCTAGTTCTAATCACACCCAACTTGAGGGAAAAAGCCAGCATGCATTCACCCTATCTGTACCCCTCATAATTTTGTCTACTTGTATAATATCTCTCCTCATTTCTCCTGCACTCCAGGGGATAAAGTCCCAATCTATTCAACCTATCCCTGTAACTCAGGTCCTTAAGTCCCAGCAACATCAGTGTAAATTTTCTCTGCACTCTTTCAAGCTTATTGATATCTTTCCTGTAGGTAGGTGACCAGAACTCTAAGTTTGGCCTCACCAATGTCTTATACAACTTCACCATAACATCCCAACTCCTGGACTCAATGCCCTGATTTATGAAGGCCAATATGCCAAAACCTCTCTTTACAACCCTATCTACCTGCAATGTCACTTTCAAGGAATTATTGATCTGTATTCCCAGATCCCTTTGTTCTGCCACACACCTCAGTACCCTACCATTCACTGCGCAAGTCTTACTTTGGTTTGTCCTCCCAAAGTGCATCACCTCACACTTGTCTGCATTACATTCCATCTGCCATTTTTTAGCCCATTTTTCCAGCTGGTCCAGATCACTTTGCAAGCTTTGATAGCCTTCTTCGCTGTCCACTATGCCCCTCAATCTCGGTGTCATCCGCAAATTTGCTGATCCAGTTTACCGCATTATCATCTGAATCATTAATGTAGATGATAAACAACAACGGACCCAGCACCGATTCCTGTGGCACATCACTAGTCACAGGTCTCCAATCAAAGAGACAACCATCTACTACCACTCTCTGGCTTATCCCGCTAAGCCAATGTTGAATCCAATTGGCTACTTCATCCTGAACACCAAGTGACTTAACCTTCTGGAGCAGCCTCCCACGTGGGACTTTGTCAAAGGCCTCACTAAAGTCCATGTAGGAAATATCCACTGCCTTCCCTTCATCAACCTTCTTAGTAACCTCCTCGAAAAACTATATTAGATTGGTTAGACATGACCCGCCATGCACAAAGCCATGTTGCCTATCCCAAATCAGGCCCTGTCTATCCAAATATTTATATATCCTGTCCCTCAGAATACCTTCCAATAATTTACCCACGACTGATGTCAGGCTCACTGGCCTATAATTTCCTGGCTTATTCTTAGAACCTTTCTTAAACAACAGAACAACATCAGCCATCGTCCAGTCCTCTGGCACGTGAGCTCACCCATGGTTAAGCATGTTTTAACACATTTATCTCTGCCAGGGCCCTGCAATTTCTGCACTAGACTCCCACAAGGTCCAAGGGGACACCTCGTCAGGCCCCGGGGATTTATCCACCCTAATTCGCCTCAAGACAGCAAGCACCTCCTCTTCCGTAATTAGGATACAGTCCATGACCTTGTTACTCTTTTCCCTCAGTTCAAAAGACTCTGGGTCTGTCTCTTGAGTAACACAGATGTGAAAAATCCATTTGAAATCTCCCTCATCTCTTTCGGCTCCATGCATAGATGACCATGCTGATCTTCAAGAGGACCAATTTTGTCCCTTGCTACCCTTTTGCTCTTAATATAGCTATAGAAACCCTTGTGATTCTCTTTCACCTAATCTGCCAGAGCAACCTCATGTCCTCTTTTTGCCCTCCTGATTTCTCTCTTAAGTGTTCTCTTGTATTTTTATACTCATCAAGCACCTCATTTGATCCTAACTGCCTATACCTGATATGCACCTCCTTTTTCTTTACCAGGGTCTCAATATCCCTCGATTACCAAGGTTCCCTAAACCTGTTAGCCTTGCCTTTTATCCCAACAGGAACAGACAGATTCTGTACTCTCAATGTTTCACTCTTGAAGACCTCCCACTTACCAAGCATCCCTTTGCCGGAAAACAACCTATCCCAGTCCACACCTGCCAGATCCCTTCTGATGCCATCAACATTGGCCATTCTCCAGTATAGAATCTTAACCCTAGGACCAGTCCTATCCTTTTCCATAATTATCTTGAAACCAATGGAATTATGATCACTAGATCCAACGTGTTCTCCTGCACTCACTTCTGTCACCTGCCCTGACTCATTCCCTAAGAGGAGATCCAGTATCACATTCTCTGTAGTTGGGACCTCTACATATCGATTAAGGAAACTTTCCTGAACACATTTGACAAACTCAATCCCATTCAGTCCTTTTACAGTATGGGAGTCCCAGTCAATATGTGGCAAGTTAAAATCACCTCCTATCACAACATTATATTTCCTGCAACTGTCTGCTATCTGTCTACAAATTTGCTCCTCTAAACACTGCTGACTATTGGGAGGTCTATAATATGGTCCCATTAATGTGGTCATCCCATTTTTATTCCTCAGTTCCACCCAAGTTGCCTTGGTAGTCGAGCCCTTCAGTATGTCCTATCTGAGCACTGCCGTGACATTTTCCCTGATGAGTAATGCCACCCCTCCCCCTTTAATACCTCCCCCTCTATCATGTCTAAAACAACGGAACCCTGGAACATTGAGCTGCCAGTCCTGCCCCTCCTGCAACCACGTCTCACTAATGGCTATAACATCATAATTCCACATACAGAGCCGTGCTCTAAGTTGCCTTACCAACTCAGAACATTAATTGCACCACACTCAACCTTTCTGAATGAAAAACATGATGATGCTGGAGGAACTCAGCAGGCCAGACAGCATCTGTGAAGAAAAGCCGGCGGTCAATGTTTCGGGTCAGGATCCTTCTTCAGGACTGAAGATAGGAAAAGGGGGAAGCCCGATATATAGGAGGGAAAAACAGAGCAGTGATAGGTGGACAAAAGAGGGGAGGTGGGGTGGGCACAGGGTGGTGATAGGTCGATGCAGGTAAGAGATAGTGATAGGCAGGTGTGGGGGAGGAGGGGAGAGCAGATCCACCGAGGGATGGGTCAAAGATAAGGAGAGAAAGAAGAGAAGAAGCATGGTGGGGGGGGGGGTGTTGTGGGGAAGGGGGTGGGTAATTACCTAATGTAGGAGAATTCAATGTTCATGCCGTTAGGCTGCAAGGTTCCAAGACGGAAAATGAGGTGCTGTTCCTTCAGTTTGCACTTCGAATAATCAACCTCTCGGTTTCCATCTTTGCTTATAGTCTTGACATCTACTTTCCCCACAGTCTCTGCACTTGCTGTCCTGCCACTCTGGTTCCCAACCCCCTGCAACTCCAGTTTAAACCCCCTGCCCCCCGAGCAGCACCAGCAAACCTTCTCGCAAGGATATTGATCCTCCTCCAGTTCAGGTGCAAACTGTCCTGTTTGTGCAGATTCCACCTGCCCTGGAAGAGAGCCCAATGATCTAAAAATCTGAAACCCTCCCTCCTGCACCATCTGCTTAGCTACATGTTAAACTGCACTATCTTCGTATTTCTTGCTTCACTAGCATGTGGCACGGGTAGCAATCCTGAGATCACCACCCTGGAGGTCCTGTCTTTTAACTTAACACCTAACTCCGTGAATTCACTTTGCAGGACCTTGTCACTTTTCCTTCCTATTTCATTGGTACCAACTTGTACCACAACCCCTGGCTGCTCACCCTCCCCCTTTATAATGCTTTGGACTCGATCCAAGAAATCTTTGACCCTGGCACCTGGGAGACAACATACCATCTGAGAGTCCCATTCTCGTCCACAGAATCTTCTGTCTGCTCCCCTAATCCTTGAATCCCCTGTCACTACCACTTGCCTCTTCTCCCACCTTCCCTTCTGAGCCAAAGAGCCAGACTCAGTGCCCTAGATCTGACTGCTGTGGCTTTCCCCGGTAGGTCATTCTACCCTCCCCCCCAAAATATCTAAAATGATATACTTGTTATTGAGAGGAATGGCCACAGGGGTATCCTGCACTGACTGCCTATTCCCTTTCTCTCTCCTGACGGTCACCCAGTGTATTGTGGAGGGTCGTGGCTGTCATGTGACAGCACTGCCCACTACCTGGTTGGAAGACACACCAATGCCAATCAAGGTTTAGCCCCGCCCAACCCCGCCCATCAGCGCACATCTGACCATTGACCCCTTTAAGTACCTTTGTACTTGGCCTTGGGCCATTGGTCTTTGTAATCAATTAGTCCTTGCTGGCACCGGGCCATTTGCCCCCTGTAAATTACCTGGGCTGGACCCCCCAGTCCTCCAGCACTATAAAGGGCGCCAAGTATGCTCAGCTCGCTCTCTTTGCCACTTTCAAGGAACCACCCTGCTTCACTCCAGGCCGAGTACCGTGGAACGGCGCTGGAGAAATCGTTGGTGAGGTGTGCACTGTTAAAGGGTTGGGAGCGTTTTAGTTAGTGTCCCCAGTAGCATAGAGCCATGCCTGCACTGAGTCAAGGGGTGGTGGGTATCGTATTGTTTTTTCTTGATTGTGTGTACCTAGTTCATTGTGTGTGTGTGTGTGTGTGTGTGTGTGTGTGTGTGTGTGTGTGTGTGTGTGTGTGTGTGTGTTTTATCCCTGGTGCGATTTTCCCACGCTCGCTATCAACTGTGCGTGTTTGTGTGTGTTATTCCCGTTACCATTTTCCCGCGCTCTTCTTTTGTAAATAAATAATTTCCTGCCGGACTGTGTTCAGAGTCCTTGCTTTTGAGATCCATTGAATCTGTTTTCTCAGTCACAACACTCAGCTGCCTGGCTCCTGCAACTTAGGTGTGACTGCTTCCCTGTAGCTCCTGTCTATCAACCTCTCAGTCTCCCGAATGATCCAAAGGTCATCCAGCTCCATCTCCAGTTCCTTAGCACAGTCTGTAAGGAGCTGCAGCCTGATGCACTTCTCGCAGATGTAGTCATCAGGGACACTAGAGGTCTCTCTGACTTCCCTCATCATGAAAAGGAGGACACCACTGCACTGGGCATCATTCCCACTGCTCTACCTGTGCAATAATAAAGAAAGAAAGAGAATCAACAGAACCTCACCTTAGCTTCCACCTTTTCATGTCTAAGCCTATTGCCAAAGCCTTGGCTCCCCACTCTTACACTGGCCCACCCACACAATGGCTGCTCCAAAATGGCCTGTATTGTAAGTCATGTGTGCTGAACAAAGAAATCCACCAACAATTCCAAACTCGGAAACAAAATCCACTCATGCATTATAATCAATTTATATTGTAAACCTGCCAGACTTATTCTGAGAAGGAGAAATCATCTGTAAAAACACCAGGGCCATTTGGATCCAATACTAGTTTTGTACTGATAAATCCATCAATGTGTACAACATTTCACATATTTTGGAGAAATAGTAGCCACAAGACATTCAATAATAGAACAGTGAAAATCATCTGCAGATACACTCACCTTAAAAATAACATGGAGGTGAAGTTCTCTATTAACTGAGTGGCTAAAGTTTTCCCTTGATAGAGAAAACAATCCACTTTGGTTAACAATGATGCTCTGGGTAATTGCCTACTATTTCAAATGAACTGAAAGCCCATTTAATTAAACTTATGTGCCCCCACGGTATTCAGTTCCTAACTTGCTATGTTATCAGTTTTAATAAGAGACACCTTAAACTGAAAATCATTTCAGTCAATAAGATTGTGACACCTTGTAAAATATATTTACTTAAAATAAGCTTCTATTTTGACATAACAGTAAATCCTGTATATCTGAAAATATTAGAAGGGTACTTCTATAGAAACATTTCTAAGTGGAGACCATGAGCTGGGGTTTCCTCACACCACGTTGCCTGAAATAATGTCGGAAAATGGGTTGAGAGCAATTACCATAGTTCCACTCAGCCCAACTTTCGTCCTCTTGCTCCTGGCAAGTTCCTCAGCTGTCTTGTTAATTCCTGCAACATGTAAAGCTCATATCCCCTTCTGCCATCGCTGTGTCTGTTAATTCCAGGGATTCCCAAAAGAAAGGAAGTGGTGAGTTTTGGGGTACTGTTGGCAAGACCCCTAGGCTGCTGTACAAGGGGAGAAGCCCCAGTGTTGATGATGGGTGAATCTGCAACATTGAAAAGTACAATTCCACATTTGTAAAAAGGCTATGCTGTTAGGTAGTGTTTCGGACAGTTCTTATAATTTTTTGCATGGTAGCACAGCTAGTAGAGCTGCTGCCTCACATCTCCATGACCTGGGTTCAATCCTGACTGCTGGTGTTGTCTGTGTGGAGTTTGCACATTCTTTCTGTCTGTGGGTTTCCCCCAGGTGCTCTACTATCCTCCTATATCCAAAAATATGTGGGTTGGTAGCTTAATGGACCATTGTAAATTGGCTCTTGGTGCGTGGTAGAATCAGTGAGGACTCGATGGGAATGTGGAAGCAATAAAATAGGATGTATAAATGGATGGTTGATGGTCAGTGTGACCTCAATGGACCAAAGGGCCTGCTTCCATGCCGTACCACTCTATGACCTCTATGTTCACAAATATTACTGACGAAGACTTTGCTGGAACAACTAGTAGAGTCAGTTTGTGTTTTTGTCAAATCTGGTGGATTGCTTGATGTTGGTTGCTCTATCCAGTTTCTCCAGTATTTATTGTCACAATTTGATAGAACCAAATGTCTTGTTAGACTATTTATTAAAGCTATCAAGAGTCATCCATATTGTAGTGGTCCAGGAGTCACATAAAGGCCAGATTAAGTAAGAACAGTAGATGTCCTTTCTTAAAAGACACAGTGAACCAGTAGGATTTTACAACAATTATATTCATGGTCCTCCACAGTGATAATGGAAGTGTATTAAATTAACTAAGTTTAAATATCTCAGCTATCATGGTGGAATTTGAACTCATATCTTCTGAATCATTATTCCAAACTGCTGGTTTACTAGTCTGATGGCATAACTCCTATGTTACCATTACCAAATGTCCCATCTTTATATCATTATATTGTTTCCACTGATAGAAATAAATGACATACAAGAATAACCTTGCTTTAACTCACCAATATTGTGCATTTACTTGTTTTTGCACATCAGATTGTGATTCCCAATGAACCTGACATTGGATTCATTTATTGGGCTCACCTTGGAGCAGTGATTAAATAGCCTCAGCAGAAATCTGGGGATGAATGGGATTTCAAAACAAAATCTGTTCTAGGTTCTAAGAGAAAAGAGCCAGAATGCTATGCTGCCATCAGCAAAGGTCACAACAGCATTCCATTAACCTGTTTTCCAGTGGATGGACTGCATTAATGACAATGACAAGTATAGCACGTTTATTGTGCGATGTTACCTCCCAGCACTATCACAGAAATGTCAGGAAATTCTTCCCTGCTTTTTCACTGATTTCCATGAGTTGTGAGGTGGAGTGCATTCAATAAATTAGCATGTTCAGAGCTCAAGTTGTAAACTTGGCAAAGGGTAGGCAAAACCATTCCACTAGCCTCAGTCCTTTCTACAGTGTACCTGACTTAATACACTCACTCAAAGGTAGAAAAGATTGCTGAGATTGAATATTTGGTGTTCACTCTCTAATTTCATTTCCTGAACCTCAAGAGTAAAGATCAGAACATGGAAATTCTGTCAGTTTTGTACTATCATTTGAAGGAGTGCCACAGATAGGGGAATTTTAAACTTGAGTTATACAAAATCACTTGCATTTTGGTCTCCTGTAATGTTTTACACATGTTCAAATGTATGGAGCAGGTTCCATCCATAAACTAATGGTATCCTAAGTCAAAATCATGTGACACCACTGAAGGTCTTGAATTCGTGAGCCTTTGCAAATGCATGTGTTTTCTTTGGCACACGAACACTAGTAGGTATGTTTCAAAGCTTTACATGCCAAAAATATTGAAATGATTAACAAACTTAATAGACTATAGTGATGGAATTATTCAGTGCAGTTTTCGTAAATAATGTGACATTTTGTGATTTTAGATTGTGTTACTCCCAGGAGGAGAATTAAAAAGTGCTTACTTTTATTGATAAACGTACTTTCGGGTGTCACTAGGTCACCATTCTAAAAAACATCACAATTTTCTCTTTATAGAAAGAAAGAAAGTGACTGAGTTTTATTTCTTAGCCTGAGTGCGCTGGATTATGGTAGATTTTATACGCATTATTACGCAAACAAATTTTACGGGCAACCTCAATGATAGCTTAATCAATGGCATTTCAGATGCAATCTGAGTGCAATTTCTCAACTGCATCTGAATTAGAAGCTTGACTGTAAGACTTATTGATCCAATTCACCATATAAATCCAGACATAAAGGACACAAAACAGTTGTGATGCTTGACATTTATTCATTGGTGTTTGAAACACTAAATTCATGTAAATATTTAACGTCAGAATATTGAATGTTTCTTTTTTGATTCATGATTTCATTCTTTATGAAGTATCTTAAGATTTAAATGTGAGTCCTCTCATCCTCTTACACAAAGTCAAATTGGAAAGCACCATGCTTTTGACCATGCTGTGCAGTTGTCTTAATATAGTTCATGTACTGGAACAATAAGAATTTGATCAGGTAGTAATACCCAGAAGGTGAGCTAATGAGTATCATTCAAAACAGCCTGTACATCCACGCATTAGGTCATGCCAAGATCCACAGTTAATAATGTCCATGTGATGGTTAAGGATCAATGTACATCCAAACTGGAGAATGGTTTGCAATTATAGGTATCTTCATTGAACTTACAAAAAAATAAAAAAAATCATGTGCAAATTTCAAAGAGAGCAGGGCACATTGGCTCCTTTATTCCAGTTTCAATTTACATTCCTACAGTAGAATCACGTATTCAGGAGAAGAAGCAGATTTTGAATTTCCAGGAGACGCTGGTTGTTTTTGATGAAAGGAAGAACAGTGGAAACTGTGGGGAGAGATCTGCCTCTGGTCACTAGCACTAAACACATGTGAAAACATTGGTCTCTGTATCCCATTCCCAATGTTTGGTTCCATTTAAGTTAAAGGAACTGACTATCAAAAGGTCAGTACACCCAGTGGCTGAAATGCTTGTGGGCGTTTAGCACCGATGACCAAAGATTTAATTTTTCCTTCTTGTCTTTATGCAGTCTGGGAATGATGAAGGGACGGAAAGAAGACAGGAATGGAAGGGATAAGGGTGGTTCCTCTGGTTCTAATGCTGAAGCTATCACAAATGGTGCCTCAAACTGCCATTTACTCTACAGAACAAATGTTTCAGTGTTGTGATGAAAGATCATGTACTCAAGGCTATAAAAGTGAAAAGATCGACTCTGCAGAATGAACAAAATATCACCCTATTGGCCAGAAATACAATGAGCCCTTTAACTTTCACTAAATATACTGTAGATACAGATCTTTTGGGGGAATGGACTTTATTGTCACGAGTAAGATCCCATTTGGCAAACGAGGCAGATTTATTGCAGCATTAACGCACTCATGATGCCATGTGTAGCATTGAAGCAATGAGTTCATGGAGAGGTTTACTGCTGAGGAACTAACAACAAATATAGCCTTACTTTTGTTTTTCTGGCAAGTCATTAAATTAGACCTGAAGGGAGCATAAAAACAATTGCCAGCCACCTCAACTGCTGACAACATGGTGAAATAATCTGTTTCTGTCTTTAATGAACAACACTGGGCTAGAAAAGAGTCACTATCTATGTATGTTAGAATCAGAACTAGCAGAAGCTTCAGAAGCAATGGTGGCAGCTAACCCACAGGTGCTACGTGAATAGAACACTCAATAGAGCTCATTTAGCCAACAGTACATGGTGATCTGGAGCATCCCAGATAACTCTGACGCAGATCAGTAATTTGGCTCTGTAATGATGGTGTCCAGACAACTTGCTTATTTACTTATTATTTGTTTGCTTGTTTCTCCAATGCGCAGATGCTGACCAGTAAGTCACCAATGTATATTTGCTAATTAGGAATTCACAGTTTATGAGAACTCTCCTGTTTGGTATGGAGATGTATCTATTGCTTCTTGATGGAACTAAGAGAGCTATGGAACTAGTGTTTCTTGGTGGGATAGGATATCTTCTATAGGTAAAATTTCCTTCTCAAACTTTTGCCCAGCAAAAGTGAGTTGAAAGTTTTAAAACTGAAGAGGGCAGGTTTTCATGTTTCCTGAGTACTTCTTAACTGGATGGACAGCCACTTCTCTGTGATTAAGATTTTCAAGATATTACAACCTGAAACTCTCATATTTCATAAGTAAATTTTAGGGACATGAGAATGATGGAATTTTATGCTTGGGGTGAAACACATTAGTACTAGAGAATGAAACAGCTTCCTATTTTAAGCAACTGAGTGTGATGTGCTCCCCATGAGATATAAAGCTATTTTCCTTACCTTTACTCTCACACTGTGTCTCAGCCATAACTTCAAAAGGCAACCTCTATTGGACGAATAACCCATCTCCCGCTCTTTATACCAGTCAATTTTATGAAATTGCTGTTCCAAATATACTTCGAGCGTAAGATGGGGCCATTTTGTGTTACATCCAAGTGGAGAGAGATTTAGACTCATTTTGCATTAGATCTAACACAGAAAAATGATGTTCCTGTTGAAGAGGTGAATGATTCGCACTCCTTAACTTGTCTTCCATTTCTCATAACTTAAAATTTTGTTATAGCCCTCATGAACTGAGGTACATTAAAAAAATTGTCCCAACACTTATCACTGAAATGCCAACTGCACATTGTGCTACAAGTTTATTCTTTTCTTTAGTCTGAATAAAAAAAAACAAAGACAAATATTGATTTTTGTTTTTAAAAGTACTACAATCTTGGATCTGCATATACAAAGGATCTACAATGGCATGGCCTTGCTGTTACACAGAAGGATTTTGAGAGAAGCTATGCTCTGACAGAATCTGCCCTCAGACACCATCCAAGTACTGAAACAATGACCAACTTTGGAACAGATTAAGCCAATTTTGGATCACACTGCAGTTCAGTGTACGTGCTGCAAAACCATTTTCGACATAGAGGCAGTAACACAGAGTATCCAGTGTACTTGCCAGCATTCTCTGAAATGCTATGGAAAGTTTCATGCGTGCACATTAGGCTGACACATGCACACACTGATACAAATCACTGCGGGGATCTGGATTCACAGTACTCACTGATCACTGCCTCTGCTCTTAAACGGGGCATAGTAAGCACTATCATCCATTGAAATTCAAAGCCATTTGATCCACCAATAAAATATAACACACTGACAGTGGCAGCCAAGTGTGGCACTGAACCAGACGCAGCAATCCCCAGCCTTTGCAGTTGCAGATTGACAGCTCTGAGGGTGTAGTGGTGGAAACATTGTGTGCTGAGGTTTGAAAGTGAAAAATCACCAAGGTTCCTGCTCCTGATTGTCATTAAGTGATCCCTGTTGGAAGAGTGTGATCTGGTCTGGCTTGAAAGGCCAAATTGCCTGCTCGTTTGTCTTTTTTCTTACATGATGATCAATCTGCTCATTGGCAGGAAATGCTAAAGGCTATGTGAGTGAGTTTTTGTAGGAACCACCGCCTTCGGAGGAATTAGGAAAAAAAATTTTTTAAAGATAAACTTTGAAATTCCATGCCCGAAAGAATATTTCCCAAAGACAGAATAAAAAAAACCTGCAAAAGTCCTCAAAATGATAAAATGAATGCTCCTGATTTGAAAGCTGCCAAGTCAGAATGGGTTCCACCCTGCACTCCTGAATCATGTGTTTTTTGGGTAATGATTCTTGCTGGATTTGATCCCTTCTTTAGTTGGCCGTCATTAATCAAATGTTTCCCAGGCTGCTTCACGTCTGATTTGCACTCTCCTTGCACCTCTTGCTCCACCTCTCATGATTAAAAGCCTCCTGTTGTGTTGCTACCTGGGATCCATTTAGGGAATTGTTCCAGCTGGAAGAGAGGAGATCCCCAGGTGGTGATGGCCAGCATCACAGCGACCACCCCAATCACGTTCACTCCGAAGCCAGCCTTCACCTGAAACACAGAAGTGGGACTTTAGTGTAGGCATTGTCCCGGGAAAACATTTAATTCACTATTCAGAGCTCCAAGTCAAAAGTCATCATCAAAACAATTCTGATTCAAAATGTCCTCACTATTGAGATCAGTACTAAGTTCTTCCCCTTATGTGAGTGCATACACTGCAGTGGGAGCTGCTGACAAACAAAGTCAATCAGGTTGGTAACAGAAACAATAGTACACAAACATGGGACAAAAGTTGTTCACCATTTTATCTAGTGCTGAACCATTGCACATGTAATTGTGCTCAGTATAGCCTGAAACTTGTATTATGTGAATTGGCTGTGTGCACAGTTCAGCACATCCTTCTCTTTTAGAACATAGGCATGTCACTTGCACACAATGGGGCTGTTTGTACTGGAAAATTTGGCATTACTGAGGTAGATATTGTTAATTAATCAGCCCATTGAGTCAGTGCTACCTTCTGTGGTAGAGAATTCCAAAGGTTCACCACTCTTTGGGTGAAGAAATTTCTCTTCCTCCCAGTCCTAGATGGCCTATGCTGTATCCTTAGACTGTGATTGCTGGTTCTGGACTTCCCTATCAACGGGAACATCTTTCCTGCATCTAGTCTGTCCAGTCTTGTCAGGAATTTGCAAAGTTCAATGAAACTGATCAAAACAAAACAATTCTAAGTCAAAGTAGAACTGCCATTCTCCGGTCTCCAACTCGCTCTGTCAATACGTGTCCTCAGTATTGACATCAGTTCTAAGTTCTCCCTCTCTGTATGTGCATACTCTGGATCAATTGGAACTGCTGACAAAGTGTCAACAAAAAAATAGTACACAAATATGGAACACAAAGTCTTTCACCATTTAATCTAGTGGCCTGCTTCCTGAACCACTATACTAACCGTGCTCAGTATAGCCTGAAAATGGGTACTATGTTGTTCCAGAAAACCATCCTGTATATACTTCAGGAATTCCTCCTCCAAAGTATTGCTACTAACCCAATCTATAGTAAAGTTACTCATAATTTTGCCAATTGGGAAGCCTCCTCTATTACGTAAAATATGACTTCAAAATAATTTCAAAGTGTAGGTTAGTTTGTCACACTGGCTCTAAAGTAATAACCAATTGTTCCATCATTACAGGTGATACACATTGAGAAAGAAGTAAACTCTTGATCATTTATTCCCAATCCTCCTCCTATGCATGTAAAGGTGAAGGGATAAATACTCAACGTTTTGGAAGTGGAGTACAATGTGTTATTGACAGTAGATGGTGCAACCAAGGGTGAATTTCAGGCCCCTGTGTGCCTTACCATGTCCTGAATTTGGCAGTGCCCATAGCTGAAGACAATGGCATTTGGTGGATTACCAACAGGCAGCATCACAGCAAATGACACACACATTGTTGCTGGTATCAATGTGTACAGCGGATTTATCTGCAGTGTCTCAGACTACAAGGAAAACAGAAAGCAAGTGTTAAGGACAAAGTAATAGCATTTCCAGAGTAGCTTATGGTTTATGTAAAGAATAATAAAATACTGGAAGTTGTTTTTCATGACATGTTGCACAATGAAATGGAATTCTTTAAAGGGGAATCACCACCTTGTGGGAGAGAGTTTTGGTAACTTCACACAATAGAATCTTCTAGTGCTGAACATTTCTCTCCCACAGATTCTCTCCACTGGTGCAATAGTAAATTTCTTGCTTTAACTGTGGGGGCACAGAACCCTAATATTCTCAGCTGTAGAATTTAAACCTGTGCATGCACGTCTCACAAAGCCTTTGCCTTCAGTTCCTCAGTGATAAATTATCTTAGATTCGAGGAGGTTTCGCTATGAAACATGATGGGGAGCTGAGTCACAAACAGGGAACCAATTAACCTTTTCTTAAAGTTTGTTAATGCTTTTCAGGGTGCAAGTTCCTGAGAATGCAATGCTTTCCATATTTTGTTTCCATGTGCACCCACAGGCCTGATAAAAGATGAGAGAGCACTTCTGGCATTAATTAGATTACTCCATTGCACATCAAGAGCTTAACATAAATAGGTCTGCAACTCTCTGCTGAAAAGGGTATCAATTCAAACACTTCAAAAATGAAATTGATTATTTCTTTTCGACAAGCATATTACGAGCTGGAGCATAAGCAAGGAGATGGAGTTAGGGTGCAGATCAACCATGATCTAATTGAATGGTGGAACAGGATCGAAGGGATGAATGGCCTACTCGTGCTCCAAATTTTGCAACAAAGTGGGAATTAGAGCATCTTAGTTCAGTATCATACAGGATAATCAGAGTATACATGACTACTACTCAGTATAGGCTCACCAAAGTGGAGAGAATAGGCAGGAAAACTGTGATGGTAGCTGGATTACTCGCAAATTCAGTGACAACAGACACCAAAAGGCATGCAATTAATGCAACAGCCCATGGTGGGAGATTACTCATTGGTTCCATTTGACGTCCAATCCAATCTGATAGGCCAGATACCTGAGGGGAGAGAGATAAATTCAATAAAGAGTTGTGTTGACAATGGAGAGAGCTGCAGATTGTAGAAAACAATCCCTTGTTCAGGAAACAGAAAGACCATATGATGGTATAAAACACCAAAATGATGCTCATGCAACACAACTGAGAGTTCAATTAGTTCGCTGGTAGACTGAACTGAAAAACAGTTTCATCTATGTACCGTCCTGGAGTAGGGAAGACCTCGTCTGATAAGCATAGTCCTTCCCCAGACTGTTCCTTCTTATCCACAGGTTCAGCCAGCAGGGTGCCCAATATTAAATGAAGAGGTAGGTTTCATTTTATTTCCCTTACAATTGGGCAAGTCCATTGAGTTGCTTCATCAGTTTAGTTGCCATCTATAAAAGCATCTTACAGTTTGTTAGGAAGTTTGATAGGACCAAAAGACCATCCTATTATCTGATCACTTTCCGTGGTGTGAAGCAGTAACTTTCACCAACTGTTTGTGCCAGGCTAAGCTCACTTGCAGATTTGCCTCCTCATGCCCATTCACAAGGAATCCAGTTCTGAAGCACGTTGAACACTTACTACCTCTCATGCCTGTCTTTACCTTGCAGCCCGCAGCTAAGGCGTATCCTCCTCCAACCAGGATGACAATCTCCCAGGGCATGTGCTTCTGAAAGTCTTTCCAGTTTATCAGTGGTGCCAGGGGATTGGGTTCCTTTGATTTATTCAGATTCTTTAAGTCCTTTGCACTTTCCTCATCTGCATAAAACAAAAGAAATTAGCAGGTTTAAAACCACCTCAGCACCTCATCACAGTCATGTTTCAAATGTCATTACTTCTTGCAATTGTGTGGTGCGGAGGAGCTGGCACCAGATTGAGGAGAGGCCAGCAACTCGCTTATCAGAACTCACCATTGTCCTCCTCACCAAAACAGGAGAAAGATGGTTTCTTAGCAGGAATCAAGAAGAGAAGAAAGCCCAGGAAAATGGAGACAGTGGCATCTGTCCTATAGCCTTTTCTAAAAGGAAAAGGAACAACATATAGAGAATACTGAGAAAAAAGATCCATTAGGTAATCACAGTCTACACAAAGTAACCATTATAACTATCTAAAATACGAGATCAATTGTCAAATCGCAGTGATGGTGGATCTGGACACTGGATCCGAGTGACAGTGGATCTGGTGCGGAATCAGCATGCTGAGAATCAAGCCAAGGCTGATGTTGAAAAGGTTACCATTAACCATGGAACCTCGTCCTTACCTCTCAAAGAGTGACGTCCATCCTGGAACAAATCCTGGTTCCCGAGTGAACCACAATAATGTCATCAATACAAAGAAAATCCCCGTCACCATCTCAGGGTAGCTGGAAAAGACATTAAAATATAATGGATTTAAATTCAATTCCACTTTGAGAAACTTGAAAGCCAAATATTGGTTCAATCCTTTAAAAGTCAGGAACAATTATCCCCTTACCTGAATGGCCCTAATTTCTCATATTCCTCTTGAATTCTCCTTTCAGACATCTCCTCACGTTTTGTCTTCCTCTTTTTGCTAAGAGAACAAGTTTCCTTAAAGCTGTAACAAAAGATGTATTCAAGTAATGTAACAAAATAAAGTGAGGTTACTCTCTGTTCTGTCTAACAGAGACTTCTTATCCCCTTTATGTAGAGACAATGTGTGTACAACATAGGCATTTGTGATATTGAATCAGTGCTTCCTATAGAGACTGGAATTAATCCCAGTATCTTAAGTCATTTTAAAATAAGTACAGAGCCTTAGTTTTCCAAATATTCATTCACATAGAGGACTCTTGTCCAGAATCAAGACTTATCAATCATTCTTGGATGCATTTTAACGGATAGAAAAGCTGAGGAAGGCATGAGACTGATGATATGTGATAGCATCGGTTGATATTTTTTGCTGCAGAATAATATTAGTAAAATTAAACTTCAAGTTCTCAAAGATTTTCACCATCTGGTAGTTCACATCATAGAGTAGGCAGACTGTACCTGAGACGACAAATCTGCTTTTGGCCATATTCCATTCAATGATAACTGTTTTCACTGTATGTTCTACTTCTGGATCTTTTATTATTATGATTTATTTCATTTCTAAAAAGGATCTACCAATTGTAAATAGAGGATGTATCATAGCAGATCAGTCTTCTTGCAAAACTGTTCAGTTACTTGGCTTTGCTATGAATGAGCTCATTTAGAAGTTGATTGGATTCTGTAAAGCCAAGATGTAGTGACACCTGCCTGAGTCCAGTATGGTAAAGAACTCCAAATGCTGCGTTCTGACAGCAGTGACTGGGACTGGCATAAACAATGTTGCCTCCTTGTGAAAGTGAGCTCTAGGCATCCATTTATATATTTCTCCAAGAACCACAGGAGAAACACAGGCTGATATGATGCTGATGAGCAGAAAATTCTGTGCAAAATCTTCTAGGCTTCTAGGTGAGTGATATTCAGCATGTAAGGAGGAAATCTTCTTTGAGACCTGACTCTAGATGTGTGCAGCTCAGACTAATCCATATCTTCATCCTTTTCTTCGTCATGGCATAATAGAGATTTTAGACTGGGAAATCTGAGTACATTGAACAGAACTGAATGAAAAAGAGATGATATGCAAAGTAACAGTAAACTTGTTACTTTGCATTTGTTGAAAGTACCATTAAAAGTATCCTGACTGGTTGCATCATGGTCTAGTATGGCAATTCGAATGCACAGGGATGTAAGAAGCTGCGTAGTGTAGTGGACTCAGCTCAATACATCACGGGCACATCTCTCCCCAACATCAAATGTATCGACATTAGGCACTGCCTCAAGAAGGCAACAACTATCACCAAAGATCCCCACCATCTGGGCCATGCCATCTTCTCGCAGCTACCATCAGCAAGTCTAAAGTCCCACATCACCAGGTTCAAGAGCAGCTACTTCCCTTCAACCATTCAGTTCTTGAACCAACCTGCACAACCCTAATCATTATCTCAGTACAGCAACACTATGATCGTTTTGCATCACAATGGACTTCGTTTTTTTTTTGTTCTAGTTGTCCTCTTTCTTGTATAATCTATGTTAAGTTTATGTTTTTCTTGTGAATGTTTTGTCTCTAATGCTATACGCCTGTGATGCTGCTGAAAGTAAGTTTTTCATTGCACCTGCACATAAATATATACTTGTGCACATGACAATAAACTTAACTTGACTTGAAACTTCAGTGGTAATACAGAACGTGACCATCTCAATGTGGCGTCTGCATCAGGAATACCTTACTGCACCTCACATTGCCATATACAGTATATAGTGGTGTGATACTTTGGGCAAAAGTTGAGAAAATATATTAGAGAGGTTTCTTCATCACTTTTACGCTAATGTCTCTTGGGCTTCTAGCCTGCCTCAGAGGGGACTGGGACAGTTTTGGGAGGATCATTCAAGTGTGGCCTTTTTGTAACAGAGTTTAGAGATAATCATTTCGAAGAACTCTTTTTACTTGGTCTATTGCCCCAACTCTATACCAAAATTACTGAAACTTCAGAATAAAATCCAAGTCATTGTAATTTTTAAGTGAAAAATATCCTGTTAAATCTGAAGTCAAGCCTCTGCACTAGGTCTGACTACTTGTTTTCGCTCGTCACAGGCTTATCTTCAATGCTCTGAGCTGCCAGACATTTTTGGGCTATATCAGCTTTTTTTAAGAAGTTGATTAACCTTTGCTAGTTTTGTAGATTGGTGAGTTATGGTATCAAAGAACCAAATACAAAGAATGGGCTGAGATTGCAGCTTCCTGTTTATCAATTTATCCTAGTTTAAGAAGCTGACTTATCCACAGGCGGTAAACATGGCACTTTGAGATAACACTCCAAGTAATACAGCCACAGCCATTAAGAGCAGAGAGGGCATTTTACCACCATTTCAAAACATATTAAAAATGGAGAACAAAAGCAAATGGTCCCTTATTGTAATTTCACAGTAGATTGTGTTTAGTGGAGAGCAGAGCCTTGTTTTAAATCTTGCATTGTTGTGAATTGATCATCACACAGTGTGTTGTAGCAAATAAAAAAATACAGGGGCAAACCTCTTCTGCTGACAGTAGTGGTAAATACAGCAACAGAGAGCACAAAACTCCAAAGGATAAAGGTTATAGCAAGGTAGCCTGGTTAATTCCCTTTCTCAGTTAGGGAGCCAAGACTTGGTGGTTGCCACAGTAAATAATCAGTAGCAGGTTAAACCTTCTAAGTTATCTCACACCATGAAGTTGCATGCATGCTGTCCAGCCAAAGGGTAAAATCCCACAGCCAGGGCCCATGATGTTCCTTGCCTGTGCAATTACTCAGATAATCAACCACAAAAAGAACGCCTGCAGTATTTGCAGGCAGTGTGGCTTAGTTGTTTCAGGTTCCATGCTTACTTGCATCCCAGGAAGAGCCAGTGCATCCAGATCCAGGTCAACACCAGCATGATGATGGCAATGGGAAAACTGAAAACGAACCATGTGCCAAAGTTGATAGATCTTGATTCTGGGTAGCGACTGTGAAATAAAAACAGACAGATGTCAGGACTGGCAGTACCAACAACAGATCTGCCGACATCAAACACGTAGCAACACTAATTTCACCACAAACTATAAAGGAAAGAAGCTCAGTGCTGATGTGGTGACTACATGGCTTCCTTCATACCTCTTCTTTGCTGATCTGAGGCCATATTCTGTGTCATTGAACCCTTTCACAGCAGCCAACTCATGACACCTGATCCAGGCCCACCCTGGGCCAGATCTGTGGCAGCAATGGAGCTGACCCTCTGCAGTGTGGAATCAGATGACAAGGTGTAGTGAGGCCTCAGTGACAGCTGGGCTTCAGGTGGCACAGTGCTGAGGCCCTGCCCCTGTAACACCACAAACAACCTTTGACAGGAGTCCCAGCTCTGTGCGGAGCCTCACCTCCTATTAAAACTTTAGGACTTTTTTAAATGTCGGAGATTGAAATAGTGTTGACTTTGCCGTAAATAATATTAAAAAATAAAATTATTAAAACATTTTAAAAATAGAAACTTCAAAAATATATTAAACTGCTAAAAAATTAATGAAATAACTTAAATAAAATAAGTAATAAATAAATAACTTGCCCTTCTCCACCTAAACTTCAGACTGGGAATCCCCATTCAAATTAATGGGCTCACTGCTCCTGCACAGGGAAATCTGGGGAGTCCAAGTACAACCAGGCTTCACAACTAGATTTCACAACTAGATTTCAGCAACACTCTACAACTCACTGACTTACAGGGGCTCCAATGAAAGCTTGGCACTTATTTGAGTGCGATTGGCCAAGCACTGGTGATTGCTTTTGGATCTGCTGGTCACAACCAGCTCCCTTTATTCTTAAATTACTTAGTCTAAATGACTGATAACTGGAGCCATCATTGTTTCTGTTCCTCCTTATGGGACATATATCCATGAGCAAATCAAAAACAGAAAATGAGGAAAGCAACATCTGTGGGAAATGTATAGAGTCAACGCTTCAGATCGAAGCCCTTTCATCTGAACTGAAATACATGTTTGTTTTGAGTTGTAGAGGGGGAGGGGTGGAGGAGGAAACAGAAGGAATGCCTGTGATAGGCTACAGATCAAAGTTGTCCAGGTAAAAATTACTTTAAAAATAGGCAGGTGGAGACAGAAGAGGGAAAAGAACAGAAACAAGTTGAAACGGAAAGGTACAGCCACAATGGTGGAGATGAATAAGGATAGTTAATTGAACTTGTTAAATTCAATATTGAGTCCTGAGGGTTACAATGTATGGAGTGGAAGGGAAGGTGCAGTTCCTTGAGCTTACATTTGAGCATGTTTAGTGCAATGTAGGAGACCAAATTTAGAGACGACAGAGTGAGAATGGGTGGACTAAATGGAGGTGTTCCGCAAAGCAATCATCCAATTTGTATTTGGGTTTTTTCAAGGTATACAGTAAGCCTGTAACTATAACTGTGAGAGAGCCCTTGCTAAATGGCAGCTCAAGAAGGCAGCTCAGCACCACCTCCTCCGCAGCATTTAGGGATGGAAATTAATTGCTGATCTTGCCAGCGATATCCATAACCTGTGAATAAATAAAACAGCATTTTAAAGGCCCAGGGGGAAGTTTGTTCTAGTAGTGGTCTATCAGGCTAATAAACAGGGTCATTACGTGAGGGCTGAAGAGCTTACGTATTGAACTGTTCAGCGAAGATGAGGTTAGTTGAGGTTCCGGTAATTGTCATGAGGCCTCCAATGGTAGCAGCATAGGTGATGCTTAGAGACAGGCACTTGCAGATCATGTGATCACGCTTGGTCTTGTATTTACTGCTGTATTCCTTTCTGGGCTGACTTTGGCCCTGTTGGGAAACAGAGCAACAGCATAAAAATCATAGTGTGACATTAATCCATTTCTCTCCCTCTCTTTGTATCCTTCTTTCTTTTCAGTGGATATCCCGTCTGCTATGGATTGGTGTTCAGCAACTAAACCAGTTATTTGCTGTGCTATCAGTAAAGCAAAATTCCATACGTTGAGGGTCTGAGGTATCTCCAGTCAAAACCAGTGTTAAACTTGCCAATGCGAGACACCCGTGGATGTCTACTGATCATTATAAATACATTGGAAATATATATACATATAGTGGACAATAATAACTCCCAGCTGATAATGGCTAATGCATGGAAACAGGTAGCAAAGCACCAACGTGCATCTAACTGCTTCTAGGTCTTGTTTCTACAGGCCTACCTATCCTACACTCAACCAGTGCCACTCCCCATTCCATTGTCCTTTAACTATTTGTGTTGGGGAGTTATGGACTATAAATCTTGTATTTCAGGATAGAACATAGACTGCAGACTCAATAGCCAGCAAAGCCAGTCTGGTGGACGTTTGACCCATTTCAACACCTGTACACTCTAAGCAGAGCCAAACTGCAACTGATAAGCTTCTGTGAATTCCCACTGCCCAGACTGAGCTGGAAGGCAGCCTCAGTGGATATTTACTTTGTCAACATTATCTGTTGGGTGTATTTGGCAAGCAAACATATTAAACTGAGGCCTCGACCTTTTGGATCTGTTCGAGTGTTTGAGTTTGAATAATTGAGAATTTTGAGCAGATTATGTGGCTGATGAGGGTCCCCAGCTCAAGTAAGCAGCTGATAGCAAAATGATCGATAGCCTTGCGGCTTGTTTACTTGTGTCTATTTTCAGCCAAAACCAGGATGAGGAATGTTTATGTATCCATAAACCAAAGTATGAGTAAATCCTTCACACAAACTCTCTGCAGGCAGCCCCATTGGTACAAGCCAGATGAACCCACTCCACGTCACACAGAGGATGCAGTTTAATCTCCTGCTAATTAGTCCACTTTGGCTAGCTTGATACGAGTGGCCCTTCCTCTTGTTGAAGAGTACCCCCTCTCTTCCAGCTTTTCCTATTGACTCCCTCCTCTGATTCTAGGGATCAACCCTATGATCCCTCTCTACAATACTTCCATGGCAAGCTGCTTCCCTCATTTATATGTATCTGACCAAAGCACTGCATAGCTGCAGGATGAAGGACTGAGATGTGTACCCTATTGATTCAGCAGCACAGCTCAGCATTCTGTTTACTGCTCTGCAGAGCTCTGATACGCGTTCACTATGCTGATCATGTTCAGCTTCTTTTAGCCAATTCCACACCATTCTCTTGCAGTGTTTAATACTCTGTAATTACAGACGCATTCATTTTCACATGCAATCACTGTTCTGGTTTAAAATGTCTTCTTGTTTTTCTTGTCTGTTTCATCAGATTCAAGCTTACCACCTGCCACAACCACCCTGGGTTAGTATCATGTCCAGCTATGGCCATATTCTTTAAACCCAGCTCAATAACTTGGGTGGAAACAGTTGTTTCTTCCCCTGTGGTGAGAACTCCCATGAGGACGAGCCCACAGTTCATCAGTACACTTCTAACGTGTGCTAATGTTTTCCAGAATTGAGAAAGCTCCTTCTCCATCCCAGTGCTTCCTGAGATCCCACTGTCTTGTGGTTGGGCAGTGGTCTTTACCTGAGTCCTTTGTTTGTCCATGTACACACATCCTGGGGCATTTTAAATTGCCTTGCAGTACCTGGAGGAGGCCACAGGTTTGGCCTGGTGGGAAGTCAGTACAGCTCCCCACGGTTGTAATCACGGATCAGGCCCCAGTGATATCTGAGTCAAATGACTAAACTTGACTCAGACATCAAGTTACAATGGATCTAATTTTAGCCAATATCCTTTTCAATCTGCTTTAGATTTCCAGTCAGGCAGATTGTTGGGAAAGGAGCAGGTACATCTACGCCTTAATTTAGTTGGTAGTAATACCATTCCAACCTCTTCTCTTAGGCAGAGGGTAATATTTCACTTTTAAGTCTGTTCACATTGCTAACATAACCAGTGCAAATCCCATTCCCCCCTCCCTTCACCACATGTTGCAGGATGAGGGCAGAAGGAATAGTCAGAACACTGAGGTATATTTGTTGCTGTTTGGGCTGAAGCATAGTCTGGTGGTTTTGAGGGGAACTGCTGACGTTCAGCCATTTGAGCACAAGTAAGCTCTAGACTTGCACCCATGTGCTGTGAGTCTGATATTTACTGAGTTACAGATGTGCTGCAGTGGACACTTAGCATTGGAGCCCAGGTGCGGAGGGATGGCTGAGCAGTACACTCACCGATCCTGCATTAGTTTAGACCTGGCGCGGGATACCAGACCCCATTGATTTCAAAGGAGATTTTAGACCTGTGGATCAGAAGGCAAAGGGGAAGGTAATTTTTGAAAAATATTTTACTTTAGTTTAATACTTTTAATTATATCCCTGTGTGCTTATGTTTAATTACTTACTTTGATGTTGACACCCGTTAAATGTTTCTGAATATCTGAACGAGGAAAAAGATCTCTGATGGCTCTGACAGAAGGGGTTCAGAGACAGGGCCTGTGCGCTGCAGCCTGATTAATATCCAGACCCTGCTCCATGGCTCAGGGAAGATCAGGCCTCCACACCCAGCCCTGATAGGTGCAAGTATACATAGTTCACAGGCACTGATTTCAGGAGCCAGGCTCGACCCAGGAAAATCCAACCCAACAAAATATAATGTCCATGTCTACTTGTTGCTATATGCTTGATTCACGTCTCCCCTTGAAGGAGGAAATTGGTAAACAGTTGGAAGCTACAGAAACGTTTAAGTGAATGCTGCAGAATGCAAGTAGTCTCCTAATCTCTCTCACTATCACAGGCAACAATGTAATCATAAAACATCATAATCAGGCTCCTGAGAAAGGACAGCAGGGTCATAAAACAGGAAGAAACAAAATCCAGTCAGTGACCAAACACGATCAGTGATAAGACCACAAATCTGATAAAGCTACAAACCTGCCTCTCTGACTTAGTCAGCATCTCCTTGTCAGATTGGTTTTTCTTCATTCCACTAGAAAAATAAACAAAATATTAAATAACTCCAGTAAACCATTTCAGTATTTTTCAGAATCATGTTGGCTAAAAACACTTGCTAACTATCTCGAAGAACTTCTAATTGTTATTCATAACAGTTAACTGAGGGAGTTTTTGGACATTACAAACAGTCCCATGTTCTCAGTTATTGAATGTAAATAAAAATTGCATTGCCTTATCAGAAATTCAACCAATAATTCTTCCAGTTCACTGCCTATTTCCTGATTGAGCATGAATGGGCAAAACAAATTATAATGTCTAAGGCGAACAGATTAGTCAAGCAGCATGCATGCTTAGCCAATAAAACTTAAGGCATCTGTTTAAATTGAACTGGGTGTAGAGTGCACACAGCTACTGTGTATTAATTTCAAGAACAATGTCCAGATTGGATTTGTAAAGTGGTGCATACAGCCATTAAAAAGAGCTTGTCTAGTTTAGATGGCACATACAATGTATTGATCCATTCTCATTAAAACATCTATTTGGGTTCAGAATGGTCTTAATGGAGAGATGAGCAAATAAGTTGCCAATGCCACAAATGAGGTTGAGCTGATGGATACTGATGTGAATTCTCTCTCCTGGCATTGTGTCAGCTCCATAATTCACAACTCATTCCTTCAGATATTAGTACATTGCTGGTATTAGTCTGTGCATATTCCTGGTCCCAACATTTCTATGGTTCACTTCACGAGTTTGTATAGATTATGGATACTTTGTAGCTATTTAGCATTTGGTTGTGAGCCCCACTACTAATGGAATACTGATCAGTGCATTTAACTGACTGGCACAAGGAGTAAACCCAGAAATGTTCATCTGACTCATTGTTCAAAGCACTCTGTGTACACACCTCAGAGCCCAGCATTAATAGACTCAGTCTGAATACTTTGTAAGGACTGAATTCTAAAATGAATCAAAGAAGCCTTGTATCAGTGATGATGTTCTTTCCTTGTTGTGTCACTTCTGTAGAAGAGTGGCAACTGCGAACAGTAGAGAGAGCTAAAATAATCAGCTCATTCCATGGCAAGCCTTACCTGTCTGATCCCAAACTAAAAATGCCTTCCTAATTCACAGTGGATAATTTTATTGGGAAGATCGCTCTGAAGATTCAAAGCCTTCATATATTTAAATATTAAATTATTTATTGTATCTGATTTCCCTCAGTGCTCTTCAATGAGATGTTGAATCTGAAAGTATCTTAGAATCTTAAAACCAGTTCTGATGAAAGATCTTGGACCTGAAACCATAACTGTTTTCCAATCTTCACAAATGCTGCCTACATTTTATATTTTTATTTCAGTATCTACAATATTCTACTTTTCTCAAACTATCTTGTCTCTGAGTCAACAGCTGTGGGTTCAAGACCAATTCAAAGACTTGAGCACAAAATTTAGAGAAACTCTTCAGTGTAGCATTTAAGGGATCACTTTATTGTTAGAGATACCTCCTCTTAGGTGAGGTGTTAAACCAAAGAACACCTATCCTCAGGTGAACATAATATTGTTTGGAAGAAAAGTAAGGGATATATCATCAGTGTCCAGACCAATATTAATCCCTCAACCATAATCACTAAAACAAATCACTTTGTCATTATCCATCCCACATCATATCTGAGTTTTGGTTAAAGACAAAATGCGCCAGGACATCCAACCTGGCATTTGCTCACCATCCATTGGTTGGTTGCAGCCACAATTGTGCCACTCAGTGACGACTGACATGCTTGATGCAGTCCTGGCTGAGTTCAATAGGCTGACCCGTGATGGACTCTGTCCCACTACCCTACCATCTGCACATGCAGGAGGTCAAGTGATCATCCTTCTTACACTCTGTTGATGTCAATGTTAAAGCTACCCACTTCTCTAAAGCCTGTGTTTCAACTTATCTAAAGGCTGCATGTAAATATTGAATCAAAGTTATTAATATTAATTAATTGTCTTCAAAATATTGGTAATTGCATTGCGTCTGAACAAAATATTGAATCATATTTGCCTATTAATGTCTCTATTTGTTTAAACTAACTTCATTCAGACACCTTACAGCGATATGTACAGTGAGAAATAGAACAATCACAGCAGGGGAATGGATTTCTTAATTCGGGGTTGAGCACACTGTTAGGTGGCAGCAGGGGAAGTTTTACTTTGAATATCTTATTGGTGTAGGGTAGCAGCTTATGCGAGCTGAGTATGCTTTGAGGAGTGAAGGAAAGGTTCCACTTAAGTACTTAAGGATGATATCTGCAGGGTACTGTACTAGGCTAAATTTAGCACAAAATCTTCATTCATGATAAGCTGGAACATTCCTTTAATTTAGAAATGTTACCTTTTAGCTCTGTAATTTTCACAAAATCAATAGACCAGGGGTGATTTAGAATGTGCCAGTATTTGATCGATATCAACAATTGAGTTGGGGAAATTCAGGCAGCTTTATTATCGAGTAGTGGTAGCCATTAATGGTAACAAATCAGGAAGGAATCCAACCACTGGCGACTCTTAATAGAGAGCAGGAACAGTATGAAATACCTATAGTAAACCAAGTAGGGTATTTAACCATGGGTAAAGAGAAAACAGGATATTTTAAACATTAGTACTAGCAAGTGCAAATTGTATTTAGACTTTAAGTGGTATTGGTATACCCACATTTGTAGTATTATGAAGTTTTCTTTTCAGATTAAAGTAACTTTGGTTCTCTAGATGGTGCAGACATGAAAATGCCAAAATTTTGAGCTTTAAATGATGAGAGCAGGCTGGAATGAAGCTTACCTGTTTTAGCAATGTTCATGCCTGCAGGGGACAAGGTTGATACAGTTGTTAGGCCTTATTTTCCTCACTTCCATAGCTCTGTATCCAGCAGTTTATGCTTTGAACTGTTTCCTCAGTACAGACTCCCTTTTATGTGGCCAGTCAGATTGGATATTTGAAAGAGATGGTAATGGCAGAACTAAACATTTGTGAAATTTACTGGTACATAGTGAGAATAGACGCTGAGAAGTACTTATTTTAGGATTATGTTATCACCCTCTCGAATTAACAGCCAAGCAAGGAGGCCCTTGAAAAGGAAAGTGACATTTTGCTTACAGAAGAAATCATTTGCAATCATAGGGGTTACCTGCTGGTTAGTGTGATTATCATTCTTGGACAACCTCAGAGCTTTGCTTGATTGCCTTAAGAAGTCAGAGAGACATTTCTCAGTATTTTTTCCAAATAAGCTGCTGTGTTTATCTGCTGCTCCCAAGAGATAAGGGGATGAAGATGAGTAGGGGTGTGCAGGATTGCATTGTTAATTTGCTTTTGCAAGGACCATAAATGTTATTTTTCCTTTCAGGGATCATGATCTTGCAAAGTTACTTACATGTGCTGAAATTGGAATTGTTCCTTTCCAACAAGTCCCAGACTGAGCCAGGGACTGTTCCTTCACACAGAGGCCTCTTGCCACTTAGGGATCAGGCATCCTGAAAAGCCTCAGTGGAGCCTGGGTCAGCAGAATATGAGGCTGCCCAAGTCGCTGACGTGGGGAATCCAGCTCTGAGGGATTCATCAACCAGTGAGCAGCTGGAAAGTCAATGGTTCAGCAGTCGCCAAGGAAATCCATTGATCAGCCACCTTTGACCATAAAAAGTACTGGCAGTAACTGCCTGTAAATGGGTCAAATGAACCAGCTTTATTTAACTTTATTGCTGCCCATTGATTAGACTTTATAACTTTCTGCTCCTTTCACCTCTCAAAACATTCTCTACTTTTGAACCTGCAATGAGTGTTCTATAATTCCAGCCTAAGACTTGCTCTATCATAAAACACCTAAATCTTAAGAAAGTTCTATTAGAAAAGTACACACCCACTCTAACACAATACATGCATACAAACCAAACTACGGCCAATCTTAGCAATTCTGTAATCTGTATGTCTTGGTGTTTGAAAATGTTGGTAGCTGGCCTGGTGGTACCTTAAGTTTTTTCTCAAGCAGTTGTTGCTGCGCGGCAGTGTAACTATGAAGGATTAGCTCATTATTACTTTCATAGATATGATGGCTTTAACCTGACACAGATAGCAATGCCTTTTCCCAGGGGTCTGTGCTGCCTCTGGCCAGTCCTCCTCAAGTGCAAGTGTAACAGAGGGAGCTGAGTGTAACCTGACTCAGCTGCATGCTGTCAGTTAAGGCCTGTTTTTACAGTCTCCTCCATACCCAGGCTAACTAAAAGCAGCAACTAGAGCTGTTTGCGCTCACATCTGGGGTTTTGTCCCCACTGCACATCTCTTCAAGTATCACCACACAGTTAATAATTTTTGTAGCCTTAAGTCTAAAGGTTGAGTGTTCCAGTTCATTTTCAGGACACACACGCACGCACGCACACATGCACACACACACGCACACATGCACGCGCACACACACACTCTCAGCTAATAGTGTGGGGCTGCTTTTCTGGAGATGTTTTCACAGTGAGGGGTTCATCCTCTAGCTTCATATTCATGGTTGTTGGAACAGATCCCATGGAAAATTCCCAAAGAATAGCAGCAATTTCTCATGCTGCCCTAACCAATATTGCTTGACCATTAACTACCAAAAGCTGATTAACTACTCACTCATGCTTTTGCTGTTTAAGAAGCCCTGAAAAATATTTGCCTACATACCAGTGACTGCACTCCAGGAGTGTTGGTTCTGATGGTTTTTGGGATGTCCTATTGAGATGTAATATAAATACTTTCTCTCCGTTTATCTTTGCAATAATCACAGTTTCATGCACTTAATTTCTGCTGTTGTCTGTTTCAATGTAACTTCTCAATATGTTTTTGACGTCAAAGAGGTGACTTCCAAAAACCAAGGGAAACAATAAGTTATGTTAACCAACTTTACGAGCCTGTTAAACATCTCAAAGTCCAAAAGCAACGGTAGTTTAAATTTAGCTTTCTTGCTCCTGCCAGGACAAAGTGTCAGCCTTCAGTCTCTCCGTCACTTCTTTCACTGCCCATGTGTAACACTTGAAACACACAATGCTTATAAAAAGAAAGCTTTTCCTGTTCTGAGCATTAACAAATAATTTAACAGCAGGAAGCATGACCTATTTCAATTACACCCATTCCAATACAAACTCCTCCTGTCCCTATGTACTCCAGTTTATCCAACTCACCTTACATCATTTGAATGCCCTTTCTATTTCCATGTAATCTGGGACATATCTATAATGCACAAACTCTTATTGACAATTCTTATAACATCTAGTACCATGATGACATCTGAAGGCCTTTAAATTATTGCTCAAAGGATTACTTTTTTCTGAATGAGAGTTCAAGTCAAGGGTACCGGCCTGTTCATCTCTGAAGGTTGACTCTTTGTGGTGAGGATCACACAGGGCAGTGCACAACACTGAATTAGGTTTTCAGGTCATTCTGGAATTAATTTCTTTTTTTCTCCAGCAACCATAACAACAATAAGTGCCTATTGTAGATAGTTAGAAACTCAGTTTAAGCTAATCATCAAGTAAATTGAAAATCAAGTCTTCCTGGATTCTAAACCAGCTCCCATCCCCTGTCCTATTCCTGGAGCCCAGTTCACATAACTTGAACCACAAGCACGGTAGGAAACTTACTTTTCTTTAAGGTAGATGAGCTCCAGTTGCTTCTTCTCATTCTCCTCTTCTGGAAGGAATAAGGGGCAGATAAGGAAACTTGCAAATGAAAAAAGCAAAAGTGAAAAAGAGGCCAACTCCATGGCTTTGGCTTGGAGGTACAGCCGCCCATTGTCCTTAGCCAGGCCGTGCTTGGTCTCCAGCCTCTACCAATGTCAGCTGACAGCTGTGCTGTTAGTAATGGATTCAGTGCCTCTGCTCTCAGGAGGGAAGCCTGCTCCTGATCAAAATCCATGCAATCCGTGTTAGCCCTTGAGAGTAAACTCACAGGTAAAGAGCAGATTATCATATATTTTTCAAGTTTCATATTTCTTTACAATATAGAAGGGCATACGGCAGTTCCCAAAGCATCCCAACAGACCCATTTCCCCACTTATCTCCCTCTAACCTATTCCCTCCCACGTGGCCATCAACTCCACCCTACCCCACCCCCCTCCCCTCACCACCAATTTTCCTGACACTCACTGACACACTAGGGGAATGTTTCAGTAGCCAATTACCCTATCGGTGCACATTTAAGATGTGGGAGAAAAATAGAGAACCCTAGTCAAATCCAAGTAGTCACAGGGAAAATGTGCAAATTTATACAGACAGCACCAGAGGTCAGGATCGAACCCAGGTTGCTGGAGCTGTGCAGTAGCAACTGTACCTGTTGCACCACTGCTTTGTTATTGGTGGCTTGCTGTGGCCAAAAAGCCAGATGCTTCCTCCCTGTCTCTGACCATTCAGAAAGAATGGATAAGGCGATGGGGTCTTACTGTGGACCGTAACCCTGTGAAGGTCAACGTGTCCAGGAGAAGGAAATGGTGTTGATTTTATCTTGCCCAAACTGGCCATAATGAAAGAGTTATGGCTCTTTAACATGACAATCAGCCCGCTATGATTTAGATGCGATCTTACAGCAAGATGGTCCAACACCTGTCTCTTGTGGATGATGAGCCTTTTAAAGTGCTAGTTAATTTAATGACCTCTACCAAAAAGCAGGGACTTTGAAGACAAAAATATTGGAATGGCAAACTTAGTGCATGTAGTCAATGTGAATTATTACAAATGAACTGAGTTAGTGTAGTCGTTGTGAATTACTACAAACAATGCAAACTACTGCAGTCAATGTGAGTTACTAAGAACAATGTGTATTAATGAAGTTGTGAGTTACTCCAAGTTGCTGCAGTAATTGTGAGTTATAGGAACAGAGAAAACTAATACCCACCGTATTTTTGGGAGCCTGAGCCAGAGTATGTATCTTCCACACTGTCAGTGTCCGTGATTACAGCTAACTCGACATCGGATTCCAGGCTGGTGTTGATGAGCTGTTGCAGGACAGCTTCTGCGATTGGCATCACCATGGCAGTGGTGGAGGTGTTACTGAGCCACATGGACAAGAACACGGTACAGCACATGAAGCCAAGAACAAGCCTGTGAGCAAAAATGAACGTAAGGAACTTGCAGAGTACTTAGTACCAAAGGTGGGGGTGGGGGTAGGGGGGGAGGTTGATCTACATTGGCACTGTCCAATGGAAGCTGATGTTAGGGCCTTGCTAGTGAGGTTGTTTAAAGCCAGGCCACGTCGAACCAGCATCTAGAAACCAGGGTGCAGCCAAGGTACCTATGGCTCCACCCTAACAGTAGGTGGCTGATTGGACAGGGTCAAACTTTGACAACTCTGAGTGATGCTAATCCTGTCCCAATATGGGAGAATGAGGTAGATGCATCCTCTGCACCTGAATCGACAGAGGTTAGGAATCCAGGAATGTCACAGCCATCTTAGTCCACTTTGATCCAGTGGAAGTGACCCAAGGAATATGCTGCACAACTCTTCAATTCCCAGAAGAAAGATCAGCTTTCTGTTCAGGTGATCAGCTCCTTCTGGATCATGGATTCTCTGAAGGGTTTTGAATGCCTTTAATGGAAACCATGTGCTCTCTCCATGGGTGTCCTGTCTGTCTAACTCCATTTCTTCGCCAGGTCTACATTTCGGTCTACTGGCCTCCTGTATTGGACACATACCCTATTGCCAGTTTCTTACCCATTACACAACAATCTCTATTCTACAGTAACTTAGGAACACAGCTAAAGATATATTTCTTGTCACCAATGTGAAATGCTCCATTGATTTGCCAATTCTATGAACCATCAATGGATTCCATTATAATAATTACTGCTTTAAAGTTTTAAACATTCATAGATTTTGATTTCAATATGGCTGCAGTGCCCCCTACTGCCACTGGAGGTCTCCATACTCTAAGCATGTATTTCCAACGCCCACAAATTGCCACAGAGAGCCTACCCGCTGTTATCCTTGTGCATTTGTTGCAGGAACTTTTGGTGAAGTGTGAAACATGCATTTAATGCTACAACATAAAGTTTGCTGTTGAAGGTGTGTCATTCCACTGTCTTCACCAGCTGGGACAATATTTAAATGCAAATCAAATAAAAATACCTGCAGATGCTGGAAACTGGAAATATATGAAAATTAAAAAAAAACTGCAGATGCAGTTCTGGTGAAGGAACTTTGACCTGAAATGTTATCTCTGCCTGATGCAGCCTAACCTGCTGAGTATTTCCAGCATTTTCTGTTTTTATTTCATCATTGAAATGCATTGAAAAGTTGCTGTGATTCCATGGTAGATGTGAACTGAAGTCCCCAGAGACACTTTGAGAGGACTAAGGAGGCTGTCTTGGAACTATTTAAGGCCCATGCATACTTAATTACAGCTGGTTAGCTATGGGAGGTTGTTTTAACTGAAGGTAATTTGATAATAACTGCCAATGACCTTCCCTGGTATCCAGAGGTACTTGTGAAAGGGTCCACCCCAAGCAAAAACTCTACACCTGAGAAGGCCTGCTGGGACGATCTGCTGGATCAGAACAATTTCCAGCACAATCCCCTGTGGATAAGAAGATTTTGATCAGGCTTCTGTTTGACTAATAGCCAGCAGTGCTTTATTAGCACTCATCCATCCAAATTTGTAGGGTCAGCTATATTTACATAATATTGAGCCTGCCCTTGGGGATTCACCAAAGGAGAGACAAGAAGTGAAGGGTAATCAGGCCAAAAAGGCAGCTAATCTTTCTGAGGCATTCTGCTATGTACTTACCTTCATAAAACTGTCCAGATAACAAAAGCAACTGACAAAACTCAGTGGCTAACATCATAAATGTATAAGGGCAAAATGTTACCATAGCCAAGGCATGAAAAAAGAGACACCTAACCCCATGTAGATTACTGGTGAGGTGGTTCTACATGAGAGGATCATCTCCTGGTAGCTGTCCCTGTGAGATCCCGGCAGAGACCTCAGCCTACAGGTGCTTGGGTGGATGTGTCGCCAGTGGACCTGAACTGACTCTGGTGCAGCTTGTTCCTTCCTTCCTTCTTCCTGCATAACGGAAGGAGAGGGCAATTCCTATTGTGTTGTTGCTGTGGTTTGCATTGAGAAAGGAATGCTGGGATACTTGGGAAATAAAGCATACTAGGCATTCTTGACAGTGAAAAGCCTTCTTACGGGCCTTGCTGTACACACCTTGGCACTGAACACAGCCCCTTGCAATCCATGGTACAATTATTCTTCATCCAGGAATTTTATTTTGTGCTTCTGTGCTGAAATTCCAGGTATGCAAATTCCAAGTATTCCAGATGAATGCAGCACAGGGCCTCTGTTAGATGATGTAATGGAGAAAGTGGGATCTGCTTCAAATGTCAGTTAAAATATTCAGTACAACATTAGAAAAATGGTGGGGCCGGCATAACCAGGCTCCACTTACTTTTCTAATGTTAGGGACACCGTTTGCCCAGTTATCGGATGAATTGGCAAACATTCCCTTCAATAAACCTAGACACTAAGAGGCTGGAATACACCTAGGCTTTTATGGAAGCCCTGCTGTGTTGCTCTAGACCCTATACTCCCTACATAGATGAACCATAAAGCTTAAGATGATATATACTCACATTCCAGGTTTGGCTCCTGCTAACATCACCATGCGAAGAGCAATCCTCTTGTGCAAGTTCCACTTCTCAATGGAAGCAGCCAGGCAGATGACACCAATCAAGAGTAATGTGGTGTCCTTAAAGTACTCTGAAGCGACCTGTATAAAACATGCAAACATCAGATCTGGGACTGAAGGAAATTGTGCCTGCATTGGTATTCACCAAGGTGAAGGACATGGAGTCATACAGCATGGAAACAGGCCCTTTGGCCCAACCTGTCGATGCCAACTGTGTTACCCAGCAAGCTGGCTCCATCTGCCCACGCTTGGCCCATAGCCCTCTAAACCTCTCCTATCCATGTACTTATCTGGATGGCTTTTAAACGTTGCTAATGTGCCCGCCTCAACCACTATTTCTGGCAGCTCATTCCAAATACACGCCACCCTTTGTGTGAAGAAGCTGCCCCTGATGCCCCTTTTAAATCTCTTGCCTCTGATCTTCACTCTCTTGTTTTTAGCACCCCCTCCCTGGGAAAAAGACTTCCTACTTTCATTCAGTCTATGCCCCTCATGATCTTATATACCTCCATCAGGTCACCCCTCAATCTCCTATGTTCCAGGGAACAAAATCCTAGTCTATTCTAATGTAGAGCAACATGGAGGATAGTGAGATCAGTGTGGGGTATGCTAACAACCTAGGGCATGTTGAGATCAAGGATGTGCTGTTGGGTCTATTGAAGAACATTAAGGTGGATAAGTTCTCGGGGCCTGATGGGACATCCAAGCTACGGAGAGAGCTGAGAGAGGAGACTACAGGGACCTTGACAAAGATCTTTATATCCTCTAGCCACAGATGTGGTCCCAGAGGAATGGGGAGTGGCCAGTGTTGTTCCTATGTTTAAGAAGGGCAAAAGGGATAATTCAGGAAATATAGAACTGTGAGCCTCACATCAATGGTAGGGAAGTTATTGGAGAGGATTCTTAGGGACAGAGTTTACTCACATTTGGAAAAGCATGGGCTTATTAGGGATAGTCAGCATGGCTTTGTGTGGGGCAGGTCATACCTTATAAACTTGATTGAGTTTTTTGAGGAGGTGACAAAGATGATTGATGAGGTAGGGCAGTGAGTGTTGTTTACATGGAATTTAGTAAGGCATTTGACAAGGTCCCTCATGGTAGGCTGATCCAGAAGATTAAGATGCATGGGATCCATGGTAACTTGGTAGATTGAATTCAAAATTGGCTTGGCCGTAGAAGATAAGATGGTAGCGGTGGAGGGATGCTATTGTGACTGGAGGTCTGTGATCAGTGGTGTTCTGCAGGGATTAGTACTGGGACCTCTGTTTGTGATATATATAAATAAATGTCTTGGATGAAGACGTAGGTGGACTAAATAGTAAGCTTGTGGATGACACAAAAATTGGTGGTGTTGTGGATGGTGGGGAAGGCTGTCAAAGGATACAGCGGGATATAGATCAGTTGCAGATATGGGTGGAGAAATGGCAGATGGAGTTTAATCTGGGCAAGAGTGAGGTGCTGCACTTTGGGAGGTCAAATGTAAGGGGAAAGTATACAGGAGATGGCAGGAGCCTTACGAAGATTGATGTACTGAAGGATCTTAGGATCTAACTCCGTAGCTCCCTGAAAGTTGCAAATCAAGTCGATAGGCTGGTAAAGACAGTGTATGGCATGCTTACCTTGATTGGTCGGGACATTGAGTTTAAGAGTCAGGAAGTCATATTACAGCTGTATAAAATTTTTGGCTAGGCCACATTTGGAGTATTGCATGCAGTCCTGGTCACCCCATTACAGGAAGGATGTGGAGGCTTTGGAGAGGGTGCAGAAGAGGCTCACCAGGATGTTGCCTGGATTAGAGAGTATTAGCTATAAGGAGAGGTTGGACAAACTTGGATTGTTTTCTCTGGAGCATCAGGGGCTGAGGGGAGACCTGATAGAGGTATATAAAATTATGAGAGGGATAGATAGGATAGATGGCCAGAGTCTTTTTCCCAGGGTAGAAATGTCAAATACTGGAGGACATAGCTTTAAGGTGAGAGGGGGGAAGCTTAAAGGAGATGTGCAGGGTAACTTTCTTTACACAAAGAGTGGTAGGTACTTGGAACGTGCTGCCTGGGGTGGTGGTTGAAGCAGACACAATGGTGGCATTTAAGAGGCATTTAGACAGGCACGTGAACGTGTGGAAGGATATGGATCATGTGCGGGAAGATGGCTTTAGTTTAATGTAGCCTCATGGTCGGCACAGACATCATGGGCTGAAGGGCCTGTTCCTGTGCTGTACTGTCCTATGTTCTATGCTATGATACAATAAAGCCCATTATGCTAAGAGTTGTCACAAGCTAACATAATTCTGTAAAGTATCAGAACCTTTTTCACAGTGCCATGTATAATGTTGGCAATTTTGCACTGAACATTCATTATACTGATGACCCCTGCCCGACAACACTGACAGCATTTGTCATACAATGCAGTGTACAAAGAATAAAATTTGAACCAGAGCTACCAGTTGAGACGTTCTGAGCAGCTACAACTTCTAGAGTACAACATAAGGCTGCTCTTAACCATATGGAGGGTGAGGTGGAGGGTAGGCAGGTTAATTACTGCCTGAAGCACAACTATTTCTCATCATTTGCCAACTTAAGCTGAAGGGTTCAGCAGACAGCCAAACGTTATGACAACTCAGGAACCCCAATTACATATTAATGAAGCCGGTGCAAGGTCTCCATAGGACTCCCTGTCAGGCTGAGACATTGAAAATCTCAAGCCAGAATCTCAAGACAAACCAGTCAACATTTTGGATTGAGACCCTTCATATGGACTCATCATTTAATACATCTTCTATAATCAGTTCCTCTTAGAAGAGAAGAACAAGATTCAGTCTGTCTCCATGACAGCAAATCTTGGATGGGACTAACAAGCAAGGATTAGGAGATTCCCATGTTTCCTGATCTAGTAAACTGGAAACCTCTGCTGAAGTCTACACTGGTCTTGCTATACCTCAGAATCTCATTACACTATAACCAGAATGTAGATATTGATGTGAAGAAGTGTGAATCATCTTGAACAACTGAGGTCCGTGGCAGTTGGAAATTGCAGTATGAAGATATTGATTCGTCATTATGTCACATTAAGTACAAAGGCTTTGAGTTTTCACCAGGTTATGCTGATAGTCTAATGCAATTAGACTAAAATTAAACAATTTTCAGCTACATTAAAGAACTGAGCTGCATTTTCCAAAGGGCCTGAAGCAAGTTAGTGAAAGGCGGAGGGTTTAGTGGATAAAGAAAATGAGGAAACTTGGGACAGTGGAAAACCTGACTCTATTGTGCTGACAATTAACGTTACAGGGCAAAAATGTCTTCTGTAATTGTACTTGTGCCACTCTTTTAGCACAGGGTTTAAGGATTTTCCATGCACGAGGAGAGGGTCTTCGCAGAGCACTTTTAGAGGCATGGGTTACCCGATTCTGTACGGTACTGCGGGAGACTCTACACAAAAGGTGGCTGAAACTCACATTCCATCTTCACAGCAAAACTAAAGTCCTCTCTCATGATGGATTAGTTCTGCATCTCAGGGCCCAGCTTGGTCTTTGTTGCAAGGCCATGTCCAGTCTGTACCTAGATCCCTGATCCACGTTAACATTGGGCAGTCTTTGGGGACCAAGGTCAAGATGGGTTGAACCCAATGATTAGGCATTTAAATTATAGCTCTTAGTTTACATCTGCTGATGGATAATCCATTAAAATTACATCATCTTCATTATAGTACAGGGAGAACTTTAGCCTCTGATGCAGTGATAATTAATCAGTGACTTTTATCACCTGAGAGATTTTACTTACATTTTAGTTTTAATTTAAAAAGTAACATTTTAAGTGGCAGCTTACAATCCCTGTAGGTTGCAAGAGAGAAGTAGTTGACCTCCTGACAAACTTTAATGAAGAAATTTTGAGTGAAGGCCTAGGAATTTCCACAAGGACATGGAAGAACAAAATCAAATTGAATCTCACTCTTAGTCACTCATGTACATCTTTCCCTTTCTCCTGGTTTTATCTTCATTTTATTTGGCAACACTCATTACATGCTGGTTGGGGGTGTCAGCTGGACGAAGGGTTGCTGGCAGAGGAACAGAACTATTGCTGCTAGATAGCAAAGCAACAGATGAGCAGTTATAACAAAGAGGTACCATCTCCCACTCTCCAGATCCCCAGGAACCAACTCCCTCTCCTTCTAAATATTGCTTCCACTTCACCTCTGTGCTCATTCTCAATTTTGCTTTGTGGCTTAGACTGAGATCTCAGATTTTTTTTTAAACAATAAAAAGACTGTGAGCTACTGATGAGATCACAGGACCATACTTGTAGGGATTCATGACCTGCCCCAACCATAACTAAAGACCATGGTTCAAGACAAGGTGAGAGTGACTTGAGGAGAATGAACAGCACACTAAGTAGGTGGGGTTAGACCTGACTCAATGGAATGGTTGTTCTAATCTACTCCCAACTCATAGTTCAAATTTGGTTTATTAAAGTTTGTTCCTGTTAAAGTTTGTTGGCTGGAGGCACCAATGAGAAATATATCTTTCATCAAGAGGCAAACAAGCGTGCGTATGGACTGTCTGGGTGAACTCAATCTTATGGCATCCACAGAACTGAATGTCCAGATGGGAGTTCAGCAGCAGCCAAGATTCTCAACACTTTTGGTCTGCACAAATTTAATGAGAATCAAAATCAGGGTGTTTCGCTGGAGATGATTGTTCTGTCACACTGGCTATGTGCCAAGTAGCAAGTCTAAACCCCCACTAGTCCCAGAATAAACCTGTGTACCTGTGTGGAACATCACTCCTTATCTATCCTCAAGCTGACAGTTTCTCGGCATACATACATATATCAATCAGCACCATGATCATTCAGTTGCCAGCTTCTTCATTCGTCTGCATATTTAGTTCTACATATCTGCTAGAAGAAAGTTATGAAGTAGTCTGGCAGAGAGATGAGATTACTTCCTGAACTTGGCCAAGGACATAAGATTGGACCTCTCCTCATGACTATTTGGGTGAAAGGTCATTGACTTGAAATGCTAACTCTGTACTTACAGAATTTTCTGTTTTTATTGCAGATTTCTGCCCACCAGAATATTTTGTTATTGTGTTATTGGCCAAAAATATCGTGGGCAGCATGGGAAGGACCAAACAAAATAAGGCAAAAGTTTACAGAAGAGAAATATAGGATAATGAATGCACCATTTATTGTTATATCTAGTGAAAATTATTATTTATCATTGTAATTACTTCTCTTAAGCCATGTACTCACAAACAACAAAATGGAGGCCCAAAGTATTACACACAAGGCTGTCTAAACATTCCTTGCTACCTTTGGGATGCAGTGCTGTAAAACTTCGCTGCTTCAGTCCTTTAAACAATTTACTGGCAGTTTAGAATCTTGCATTTAATTTGGAATTTTCTAATCATGAAAATGGAAACTCAAAAATCATTTCAAAGCAGATCATATTCTTCAGAAATCTGCACTGCTGCCTGAACTACCAATTCTCACGCTGTGCCTGTTAAATCAGGTCAGCATGGCAACAAGCTGGAGGTGGTAGACAGATCCCAGGATTGTTTTAATCCCTCAAGAGCCATTAGATTTCGTAGAGTTCAATGAAGTCAGCATCATAAGAAACTCAATGAGCTTAAGGTAGTAATTGGATTCATCCCTGTCCCTGGGAATACTGAAAATTCTAAAGTGAACTAGATTAATTCTTCCACTAGATTTTGTGGTTCACTAAGTAAGAGATTTGTAATTTGCCCTCATCGTACTTCAATGTCTTTTCACCCCACCACCTCTTTCTTTTCTCAATCTTATTTCATAGAAACCAAAATCTCCAGCAAGCTGAGTGTTCCTTCTTGTGGTAGCAATATTAGTGTCTTCTGGAATATTTGTCAATCCTTTATCAAAGGTTGTTGCTATTTAATCTTTGCCACAGGTCACCTGTGCATGAATTCCAAAAAGTAGGACAAGCACTAACATCTTGTTCTTAACTAAGCACAAGAAGACAGCACATGCTGACTTCTGTAAGGACCTTCATTCTGTTGGCTGACCCAGCCACTGCAAAGAGGTGAGAGACTTGCTAATTCGTTGGAAATAAAGGTCAAATGACCAAAGTACAATTCTGAAATCAATCCATCCTCTCCTTCTGCAATTCAGCCACAAAATATAGTCAGAAGAGGTTACAGAAGCTATCATCTGCTGGACTGCATTTATATAGTGCTCTGCATATCCCTTTCAGCATATGCTAATGCTCTATAGAGATCACAATCTATAATTAGGTAAAACTGGAAGCATGTCTGGTAATCCCCTTTCTGGGATGTTTAGTGTGTTTTTTTTCATGATTGTGTTGTTGATTCTGTTATCCATTGACCTCCCTGATAGTAACTTGGGAATAGGCTATTGATCCACTCATGGTTTAACTGCGTGCTAACTCCATTTACCTGGCTTAGTTCTACAGGCTCCAATACCACTGCCTGGCAAAATTCTGTCAAGAGGTAATAAAATAGAAAATGCTGGAAACATTTAGCAAGTGAAAGAGAAACATAGTTACTGTTTTAGGTTGAAGATCATTAATCATAAATGCTGTCAATCTCAGTTTTAAAGTTATCCTGGCCTCAGTAGTGTATGGGTGACAGGAGACAGGAGAGAGAGTGTTTTTGCAATGATCCCAGTATTCCTGGAACTACGTGTGTGGGTCCATTCCAAAGTCCAACTGCCTATAAGTGCAATTGACATTCACGGCTCATCTGTTCAAATTAGCAATTACAAAAATTGATTATTTCTTCTGCTAAAGTAATCAGAGGCACAAAGGCTGTCATGACTGCATGTCTGATGTTAGACAATTACAAAAGCTGATTCCACCACCCCCAAAATGTGAAGGCATTCATCATTACAGAGCTCACCAATGTGGGTGAAATCATTGTGTGATGTCAACATGCACATTTAACTGAAAGCTTCAGACAGAAAATGGGAAAATTACTGCAATCTTATTGGCTTAACCTGCAGACGGAGATTAAAGGCTGGAACGAAAATAAAGTGTGTATGCAGTATAATGCTGGCAGTTTACATACTGGCTGTACATTTCTGTTCCATCTGAAACCCAGCCAAATTTCTATCTGAAATGCATTCTGTAGCACACTAGTTTCAAACCTCTGGAAGGAGTGAATCATCAACACAGAAGGCCTTAACTTTAATGAAGGCTCTCTAACTGTCTCTATGATTCATTCTGGGCACCAATGCAGAAACAGTTTAAATGGCCATCTTCAGCTGGTACACTGTTTCCTTAAGGTTCCACCAATCTGCTGGGATGATGTTACAGACAACCAAGAGAACTTCAGAGCAGTTGGCCAAAAAGCTCGACTGAGTAAAGTGCTGAAGGAGCACCATGGAGGAAGCTGAGAAGTTATATGGAGCAATAAGCCTCACAAAACTGGCTATAGTTAAGCTTAAGAACAATTTCGTGGACATAATCTGCATGGATACGTGGAACGCATGTGACTAACTTTCACATGCAAGGTTTCCAAATGAACTGAAATTTGTGGGCTCAGTTACCATCAGGCAATTGGATTAGAATCTGCTTGAGCAAGATAGAGTGAGAGGTGAGCAGAATTGGAATTTCTGCCTGACTACATTAAATAGTGGAGTCCCACATACTTGTGCGTTATATGGTCACAGGGAAAGATTTTTCCGCAGCAGCAGCTGATATTTTTTTCAATCGCTTGCACTACCAAACGATTAGCGAAAGAAAGATCAATATCAAAGAGATTTTGACTTATTTAATCAATGAAATTTAAATGCAAGTTACTGGTATTTTAGGAAAGTCTACCTAAAAACATAAAGCAAGGCTACATAGTGAAAACTGCCCAGCAGCAGATATGGAAAAAAAGTTAGATGTGATTACTTACAATTTACCAAAACTTTCCAATTAGTTAAAAATATTGCCAAAAGATAAATGGGTTTTAGAGGTATCTCAATGACCTTTAATTAACAAAAGTAGCCAGCACTTTTAATTCCTCATAATCCTTTGATGGGGCCAAGGAAGCAAACTATTCACCAATTTACCAGGATCTAAAACACCACTGGGCATCATTCTAATACTGTCTGTGAAAGTCTTATAAAGACAGAGATTTTCATATGTGGGGTTCAGCACAGGGCTGTGTCGATTTCATCTTGAACACTTCTTTGACTTACTATGATTCCTCACATCTGCTGGCATTAACCAAGTGGTTCTCAGCAGCCAGCTCTTAAAGGGATAGACCACAATGTCATGAGTCAGCATGCTTCCAGCTATAGGGAAGTGCTGTTACTTAATGAATAGATGCCGCAGTAATGGGAATTTTTGTGAGATTGACTGTGGTGGTTGGGAAAGTGCTCCCAGGAGTTCAGAGGGGCAGGTATAGGTTGATGGAGAGAAGTGCTTATCGGAGGCCTACCCTTTGTGCAAGTGGATATGCAGACTCTCTAGGATTACAGCCAGGCACTTTTGGTATGAAGTTGTAGGGGAGATTTCTGTAAGAAGCAACTACTACATGAGTGAATTCATTGAATGCCCGTACCTTAGAAAATCCTGCAGTGAAGGAAAATGCCTGTGCAGGAGCGGGCTGAAGGAAAAGTAGACAAGGTCTTCTCTTTGAGCATGGAGTTTGGGAGGTGCTCTCTAATGCAGCAGGGAATAGCAATCTGTAAGATATACCAGAGCCTGGAATGATATCGAGTCTTGGAAGCTGAGACTGTCCGTGCCCTCAATCTCCACAGGCAAAACTGTCAAGGAGCATGCGTGCAGGAGGTCATGGATCTCAGTGAGGGTAAAGGACGCAGTTTGAGTACTGTCTCTTGAAATAGCACCCCTTCAGAGGAAGTGAGGTTAATAAAACCTAGTTGTTCTGTGAGCTGATTTTCAAATCAGTCTGGTGGAAACAATGCTGAGACTGAAGTTTGGGCATTGCACAATTGTTGATATCATTTGTGGGAGTTTTACCCTGAAAAGAATGGCACAAGGACAAGTGAAAATTCCATGGAAAATCAGGAGTTGGATTATCTGACAGCTCCACTCCAGTTTATGCTGAGTTTCATCTGAATAGGACTGTTTTTATGGAATGGTATGAAGGAATAATTAGGCCTAGATCCTTATCTCTTGAAAGAAAGTTCCCTGAAATTTTCTGCATGGTTTATTACTTTGCTTTTTGCCTCTGTAATTATCCATTTTAGATTGAAGCATTTAATGGACATTCTATCCACAACCTTCCATGGAAATGCATTTCTGTGTTCACAGGCCTCTGTGTGACCAACCTGTCCCTAGGTTTGGATTTAATTTGCCAAAACCTTTGCTTTTAGAACATTAGATAGATGGACATCTATTTGTCGAAGGGCACGTGGAGTGAAGGAAAGACTTCCCAGAAAAATTTTGTGGAAGTTATGAATATTCTGACATGACCATGTCATCTCTAAGTTTTAGTAAGATACAAAGCTCAGACAAGGCAGCATAATTCAAGCCTGTAAAATGCTGAGAGGTACATCAACTGTGCATCCAGGTGGTTTATTTAACTTGACTGTGAACACAAAACTAGAGAACAGCAATTCAAAATTAACAAACACCAAGTTAAGTGAGACAGAAGAGTCACAGTTGTTCTGTTCCTACAGGGTGGTTCATAAGTGAAACTGCTTCTGAAAAAAAATCATTATTTTCTCGATGCTAATTAATGTCTTTGAAGAAACAGCTGACTAATATCTGTTCAGACATGGGACTGAATGTTGTGAAGATAAAGATGATCACTTCTGGGTGAAATCACAGCTGTTGGGAAATTGGTCCAGGCACTTCTGTGGACAGCTCACTTTAGTGGGTCTAACATTTGCCTGGTGTCAGTCACGCACCTAATGACATCAAAAATCATGTAGTTCAATGGAGATGCAAGAGACTGCAGATGCTGGAATCTTTTGCAAATATCAAACTGCTGGAGGAACTCAGCAGATCAGGCAGCATCTGTGGAAGGAAATGAAGAGTTGACATTTTGGGTCGAATCTGATGAAGGATCTCAATCCAAAACATCAGCTGTCCATTTCCCTCTTGATAAACGTAAGAACGTGTTAATTCTTAAACATAAGAATTCAAATAAACACAAGGTTGTGTTTTCCCCCTCATTAGCTATCATTCTCATTTTAAAGTTAGACCTTGGAGTGGAGTACAGTTTCACCCATGCTAACAGTCTGTCAGAGCTTTGCGTTAGTGCTTGCTCCTTTTGTGCTTCCACAATTGGAGAAGTTGACAAAACTATAGAAATAAAGGACTGCTGATGCTGGAATCTAGATGAAAAACACCATGATGCTGGAGTAACTCAGCAGGCCAGGCAGCATCCATGGAGAATAGCAGGACGTTGACCGCCTGCTTTTCTCCACGGATGCTACCTGGCCTGCTGAGTTCCTCCAGCATCATGGTGTTTTTCATCAAGTTTATAAGACTGTAGAATTGCAGGGGGGAAATGCACACAGTTCCCTCTGTTGTTGCCACACGTGCAGGGAGACAGTCCTGGTGCAAAACCTGACATGGACACCACGTTTAAATATAATGCCACTGTTGCTGCTCCAGCTTCAGCCCAGACCAGGGAACCAAGCCCAGGCTCTACTCTCTGAGGTAATCATATGTTAGCCACAGTGTTATTTAGCACATCATATCACCCATATAGCCTCTTCATCCTGACACACATGATATTAGTTATGTAACAAATACTAAACAATGAATGAGAGATATCCAAATCACTTGCCACCCTTCACTACCTCAGATCACCCAACACACTTTACAGCCAATGAAGCACTTTTGAAGTGAAGCACTTTTGAAGTGGAGCACTGTTGTAATGTAAAGAAATAGAACAGGCTCTCTGCACATAACAAGCAATGTGCTGGACCGCTTGTTTTTTCCTACTGATGCCGTTGAGGAATAAATGTTGATCAGAATGTTAGGAATTTTCTGCTCTTCTTGAAAAGTGCCTTGGGATCCTCCATGTCCACCTGAGAAGGAGCTGGCATATTAATTTAACATTTCTTCCAAATGATGGCACCTCTGACAGTGCTACATTCCCCAAGTACTCTGCACCATTCAACTTACAAATCAGAGATTGTCTCCTCGCATTCTGCCAGCATGGATTTTGAAGGGAGTTACTGATGTGACAGTGGAGTACTCTGAATCGGCAGATTACAAACCACCTGTGAATCAAACCTTGTCCATGAAACAGCATCTCATTCCTTGAATGAAAGACATATTTGCAGTTTTGACTAGAGGGCAGCAGTTCACTAAGTTAGATACAAGTTCTGCATGTCAACATATAGCGTTAGTAGAACAGTCCAGGAGGGTTTTGATTGTCAACCAGAGCTTGTTCACTATACCTGACCACCCTTTGGAGTTTTGTCTGCACCTGTTATCTTTCACAGAACCATAGAGTGGTTGCTGCATTCCTAGGGCTCCTGTATACTTGATATTGCACAATATCCTGATTAGGGGAGCCTCCAGGGATGAATACTGGTGGAACCTGGAGCAGCCTGGAAAAGGCAGGCCTGTGTTTACAGAGAAGTAAGTGTATTTTCTTGGTAAATGAAGTACACTGCTTCAGACAGCTCGTGGATGCCCAAGACTACACCTAGTTCAGGTAAAAGCCTTTACCAATACCCCTGCTCCAACTAACGTAGCTCAGCTGAAGTAACTCTTATCTGAGATCATTGAATTATTGTACACAATCAGCTGTGAAAAGCTATGTGGGCTAAGGCTCTAGTGAAGGCTTTTCTGCATCCTGAAGAATTGCCACAGGCTGCTAATGTGCTAAACTGCTACTCAACAGAGCTAATCTGAGCCAAAAAGATGACAGGCAGAAGTGGTCAGTTCTGTTACAAACAGAAAGAAAGGGTGAATTATCTAAAGTTGGAGAATTCGGATTGAGTTCTGCAGGCTGCAACAAGCCTGTAGTCTGCCGAAGCTTAATGTGTTCAATAGAGCCCTCCATGGGTCCAGCAGCACAGGAATCACATTGAGAAAGCCATTGCCATTGGTTTGATGAGTTTGAGGATGCAGCCATTAAATGAAATATTCATTGAAGTTGCAGCAAACCTTGCACACATTGGTGTGACATCAGTCTTGGCCGGAGAAGCACAAGAGAAAGGACAGAAGCAAAAATGGCAGTTCAGACTAAGGCTACGTCCACTAGCAGCTGGGACAGTGCACAAGTCCTTCAGTTCATAAAAAACATGTAGAGAAATGTTTTATTTTAGAGTGAATAACGATGGATTCATAATGGACATGGGTTCAGGAACTTACAATATGTTGGCAAAACTTCCAACAACACAAAAAAAAATGTCTTGTATAGTGAAGTAGTGTAAAAGTTATGGGATCACTTTCATTGTGAACACTTATGAATTGTGAGGAGACACAAATTTGGAAGCAGGAATCAGAAATCAGTGAGTCCTGTGTTTTGTTGAAGGAGTGTCTCAGTATTACAACTGTGACACTTACTTAGACCATGTGCTGCAAGACAAGTTTGTTTGTGGTTCAATCAACAAGTGAGTTCAATCAAAATTATTAAACATACAGAATCTCACACTTAACCTTGTGTGCAAAAGTGTTTTTCCACTCTCTTCAGTCTCTGACCAGTTCTGAACTAATTCAGTATTTCCCTCTCCACAGATTCCAGCTGACTCGTTGGGCTTCTGCAGCACTCTCTTTTAGTTCATATTCCCAGCAGCGGCAGTGCTTTGTACCTCACAGATCCAGGAGGATTCTTTTCTCTCCTCTACCCATCTTCAAATGACAATTGAACCCGCAGCCATGAATAGCCAGCCCCCATTGCATATTTCAACCTAACCCTGACCCCAACTGATGATCACACCCATGAATCAACCACTCCACCAACCACTGATTGTACTCCCTGATCCAAATACCACAACCTGCCCACCAGCTGCTGCTCCCTCTACCCCCAGTTGTCCCTTGCACCAAGCCCTGTACCAATCCTTGACCTGACCTACTTATTTCATAGCCCAATCCTCAATTTACCTCCAACATCCCTAGGGCATTTCTGCAGTTACCAACCACACTCTTCCCTCCCCTTTCCTCCAACACCCAACCCAAGGATATGCCTCAGACCTTGACCTACACAAGAGTGCATAAAGGAAATACTTTACATAGCATATTGCTAATTCAGCAGAGCTCGGTACCTTGGACCTCAGGAGCAACAGAAATTCCCAGCAATGGCCCAGAAACAAATCATTCATCAGCCAACTGTTCAGCAGCTGCAGTCACTCGCCAAATTCAAGGCATTTCTATACAGACTAAACAAGAAGAATGGCAAATACTTGGGCAGAGAATATAAGCACTACAGGCAATTTATAGTTGAGTCCAGGAGAAAACCTTGAGGAATAATGGAGAAATAAATATGGAGAGATAGCTGGGTCTGATTATTGGTTTTGTGTAAGACAGTACACTCCTCAGGGATCAAGCACGAAACAGCAATATTCTTAACTAGCATATCTATGAACTCAACTGGAAATTAAAATGTAGATTACACTCCTTGCTGCACACTGCAGATGCTGTCAGGCATTTGACACCCTAAGAAACAAAAACACCAATCTGGTAACTTAAGAAAACAGACTGGAAATTACTCAGTCAAGTCATCATCTTGCCCTCCTGCTGATACTGCTGATTGCCTCTTCCCCGTTTCTTTGGAATTTCAGGCAGTGAGCTGGAACAAATACTAAAAAGTCAAAGAAACTAGAAAGCTATAAAACAAGAGCAGGAAAAGGCACATTAACAGGTAGGGCTGAATGCACAGGTTAATAATAGTTGCTATTAAAGACTCATCTTCTCGCATCCTAATGTCTCAGACAAAGCAAGGATGTGTCTAAGGTTAGGGTAGATTCAGACTGATCACACCCACACCACTTGTCAGCATTTCACTCTGACAGAGCTTTGGTGACACAATTCACACAATCAAAGCCCCTCAGCCGAACCCCCTCCCACCCTCACCCCCCCCGCACATACACAGAGCTCATAAGTCATTTAGTAAATGTAATGAACAGGCAACACAATTCTTTTTCCTGCAGTTCCCATCACTGATGGCTGTGGCTGTTGCCTTTGTATGTTGGAGATGGGAACTCTGGCTCTCTCAAGAAGTAGGAATGGGCAGTGGCAAATGGATGTCAAAGTAAGAGGAGAAAGGAGGGTGAAGAACTTGTGGAAGAAGAGAGAATGGAAGGTGAGCCGGATGTAAGACAAGAAGGCAAGTGAGTGTAGTAAGAGAAGGGCAGAGTGTAGGGCATGGGGTGGGTTAGACTGGGCACCGTGTCTGACTCTGAATGACACTGAAAGGCAAGAAGTGTTAGATTATCAGAAAAGGGAAAAACTGTACAGCAAGTGGCAACTGAATACATTGGAGAAAAAGGAGGCTGTTAAGATTGGAAGAGAGAAGTGACTATCAGTTAAAGAGGGGGATTGGATCATCATGAAGGTGTAATGATTTTGGGTGGAAATGGATAGGAATTAAATGAATGGGAATCATATGTAAATGTAGAAGTTAGGTAAGGGGCAGAAACAGTGAACTGTGCTCTTCAGAACGACTGCTGTGCGAGATCAGCCATTACAAAATTTGACTTTTTTTCTTTCACAATAAGTAACATTTAATCCTGTTACTGGTGCAATTCTATAGCACATCAACTCGATTGTTCACTTATTCTTTTGCACTTAACCAACAAAGAGCTCTGGAGTAACCAAGAAATGGAAACAGGAGTAGACCATTTGGGCCTTTGTCTCTCCTCCGCTATTCAATATTCTTCCTCAGGTAGAGAGAGGGAGACCAGGTCTGTATACAATATTCTAGATGCGATCTCATCAGAAACCGGTATAATTGTATGATATTTACTCTTGTACTTAAATCCTCTTATAACAAAGGTCAGCATAACATTTGCCTTCTGAATTGCTTGCTGTACCTGCACATTAGCTTTTCCTGATTCATGTACAAAGGCACAGAGGTCTCTCTGAACATCACCATCTTTCAATCTCTCAGCACTTCTATTTTTCTACCAGGGTGGATGGTCTCCACATTACATTCCATCTGCCATGTCCTTGGCTTCTCCACTGTCACCTCTTCAACTTTTCAGTCTCCTAAGTTTCTCCAATGCTATTGTATATTCTAATGCCAATCTCTCTGAGTTCCTCATTCACTCCAGACCTATTGTTCTCTACTATTTCCAGGAGATTTTCTGTGATTTCTTCTGCGAAGACAGATACAAAATACTTGAATTTCTCCACTATTTCCTCATTCCCAAATATAATTTCTGCTCTCTTGGTCTGTGAGCACCCACAGTAACATATGCTAATCATTTTCTTTTTATGTTTTTATAGAAGCAGTTACAGTCCTGTCTGTTTTGTGTTTCTTTCAGAATTACGCTCATATTCTACTTCCCCCTTCCTTATCAACTATTCTTTCCTCCTCTGATGAATCTTGAAATGTTCCCAATTCTCAGACTAACTGATCATTTTGGCAACATTATAAGCCTTTTCCCTTGACCTAATACTAAATTCAACGTATTTTGTTAGCCATGCCTGTTTGGTTTTTTTTGTGCCTTAAAGTAACAAATATTTGTTGAAAGCTTCAAACCAATTATTTAAATATTAGCCACCCCCTGCCTATTGCAGTGTTTAAGTATCAGATTCCAGTTCATCATGTTGAGCTACAGACACATACTACAGTTACAGTTGCCATGGATCACAAAGTTTTCCATCAGCTCCCACGTCATGCAGCTGCAACACATCACCTGCCCTGCCAAGCCTGTCTGAATTCAAGTTGTTGGTATAATTGTTTAAATATAAGGTTACATCATTGTCCTTACTCACCAAAGTCCACACGACATAAAATTTTCACTCAGTGGACACTGAACACGAGACTAAAATACTGTGTCTCAGCAGAACCATGTAACCCAGTGGTGGCTCTACAGATTGTGCAAAATGCAGTGGATTTATTAATGAATTATTGCCTTTACACAAGTTATCTGAACAGAAACAAAGAATCTGAAGCATATTAGGTTAACACCAACTTACACCAAAAGCTTTCTTAGCATTCAAAATTAATTGCTCACAGAGCATTAGCCGGTGGAAAACTCACACTCTTTTAAACATAATCTATACTTATCCTTGGGCTCATTGTACCTTGATTTAAACAAATAAATGGAAATCAGTTATGTTCTTTAAACATGACTGTATATTTTACAAATATAATTTTGCAGATGGAAGAAAGTGCAAGTCGCAGTAGTATGCTGGATGTGACAGGTTCTAAAAGACAGGTGCTTAAGTGTTGCTCTCAGTGTACGGAATTTTCAATACGTCACAATCCGTAATTCACCCCTACCAAGACAAAATTTACAACAACTTCGACACAGGCTCCTAACACTCTACGTCCATGAGCTGCTTAATATACAAAGAACAAATTGTTTCTTTATCCTTGCATTACACAAACACACAAAGCACAAATGAGTGAACCAATCTAAATCGGTTGGAGTGAGAAGTGAACATTTAATTAATAATAGAGCCACAGTACTCATTGGAAGTAGTAACTGACAGATCCAGATTAGTCTCAATTTTCATAAGGAATGAATGTTGGAGCAAAAATCAAATAGTGTGCACACCCACACAGCTGAGTACCATTACATAACTCTGTCTGTTACTGGAGTCAGCAATATTTGCATAGAGTGGAAGCTTATCAGTTACTGGATGCAATGTTGCATGATGCTGAAATTATTCTTTTATTTAACCAATAATTATAGAATCACTGAAATCGGGAAGAATGTTGACTATAGGTTGTGAAAAGAGCAGGAATTCATGTTTTTTTTCAACAACTGGACTGTTAATTAGTGGATTGAGATCCAGATGTTCTGAACATTATCTCCACACTTCAACCTCATTGTTCTTTTTGTCCTTATACAATAATCTCAGACTAATAACATTAGTGCAACTGACCCAGCTGACAGAAACGTTTACAGTTCCACAAGATATTAAAAAATGCTTGAAGAGAGTGTAATAGCTGATAGACAGTAAAAGTGGGTGGCAGGTTCTGGTGGTAGCACAAGAGGAACCGATCCCTTTTATCTGAAGGGGATGCAAACCTCACCTGACAAGAACAAAACATCAGACCTCAGGGCACAAGCTTTGAAAAGAACAATGTTTTTACAGTATGATGCTTTGTTATAGTCCTGAAGCAGTTTATAAACAGCCATTACCCATATATGCACTATGATAAGACTCAAGATCAGAAGCTACTAATCCACCAAAAGGCATCAAACAACTCCAGTCTCTTGCAGCAGAGACCCTCCAGACAAATCTTGCAACTTTTAAAGAATGCTTCTCCTGTTGTTCAAGAGATTCTCTCTCTCTCCTGGTTCAGATTTACCAGCCACAGATAGAATGTGGTTGACCAGGAGTAAAGCAAATCCTTTTATGGTGTTGGATATTCTGCCACACAAATCTATGGCAATGCTGAGACTGTGGTCAGGATCGGAAGCATGCATGGAATATGCATGAGCGATGCAGCCTTCAGGATGATGAAACCAAGACTTTTGAGCAAATTGTGAGAAAATTGACAGGCCTAGTGTTCTGAAACTGGTTAAGTTGGAAGCTGAGACACAAGGCCCCTACTCATGGAGACCTGTCATCTCTATTCCAAACACAGCAGCATGTATTTCATGTATTTCTATGAGTGAATACAAAGAAATAACGAGATCAGGTTCTACATCCCGTCAGTCGCACACTATCATGGCAGTGTAGTGAGTTTTCAGTGTTAATTTTAACTGGAGTGAAACTTGATAATTAACATTTCCAGGTCATTTTACATCAGCTCAGGCATTTACCCACACTCTTACCATCATAATTCAATCTTGTGCATTATAGTACACTCGAATTTCTGAGCCAAGAAGGTGTAAGGCTGTCATGTAAAGCAATACAAACTGATTACAACTAAGGTACACTATGTCCAGAAAGCATTCTTGCTGTGGAACAGAATATTATCTTTTCTGTTCAATATGAAGTGAATGCAAAATAGAGAACGCAACTTATTGACATCATCTTGAAGATAAGAAATGAATTGTTAATGCAGTGGGGAGATTTTGGCTGGTTCATGCTATTGTCTCCACACATCATCATGCATTCTGCCTCCAAAAGAGAAGGCCTAATAACATTTTAATGCTCCCAAAAAACTAGCATACCTTGGATTTTTAAGCTGAGGCTTTCAATATCACTTTCAACATCAGGAACAATAATTTGATCACTCTGTAACTTTATAATATTTTATCCAATCCCTAATCTGAATTTCACTTTTGGGCAGAAATTTCCTTTGAAGTTCTAGTCATTCTAGAATATGATTAATTTTGTATTAATTCCCTCCACTGCTGCCACATGCTGAAACCTTGCCTTTGTGAAAATATCCATTCCTATCAGCATTGCCATTCATAAAAATCAGCATTTAAAATCATGTGCCACTTCTCCTCTGAAAATAATGATTTTAGTTGCTGGCTGTTTGGAAAAGAGTTCAGTTTGTAAGTTTCTCTTTGTTATTCAGGGTACGTTGAGTCATAATCATCTTTGATCATTCTTGTCCAAACCTTTACCAATGCATCAATGTCCATTTAAAAGTAAGTTCTGTAACATTCAAAATGTAAGCTGAACAATAATTTGCAGTTACCATGCCTTAGCTTCACACTGAAGGGAGAATTTTAGGGAATCATCAGTAATCACACACAAATCATTTCTCTTTTCTACCATTGCTACTGGACAACTCTCAACAACCTTCATACTTCATGTCCATTTCTTTTGTTCCTGTGCTCATTTCAAAATTACTTGATGTATTCTAAATCCTCTAGGGTAATATCTTCTTAAGTACCTTGTGTTCATCACTGTAATATGAGAACTATAGAAACTTATAGCAGAAAAAAAGACCAATTCTCAATTGACCTCAACTGGATCCCCAAAAGACACTTCCCTCAGTAGGCACGGTAGTGTAGCGGTTAGTGTGATGCTATTACAGCGCCAGAGACCTGGGTTCAATTCTGGCCGCTGTCTGTAAGGAGTTTGTACGTTCTCCCTGTGTCTGCATGGGTTTCCTCAGGGTGCTCTGGTTTCCTCCCACATTCCAAAGACGTATGGGTTAGGAAGTTGTGGGCATGCTGTGTTGGCGCCGGAAGTGTGGCGACACTTGTGGGCTGCCCCCAGAAGACTCCACGTAAAAGATGCATTTCACTGTGTGTTTCGATGTACAGGTACATGTGACTAATAAAAATATCTTATCTTATCTTATCTTAACATGATGATCTGAAAAACATTGCTAACATATCCAACTGCATACTACAACAGTGATGTATCTTATTCCTTTCACTGTGGCTCTTTCTAATATAGCACCATCATTCACTTTAACAATTCTTGAAATGTTTCAGCTGGAAAACTCTCAGTTATACCATACCGTAATGTCCTTTGATACGTCTCACTCCTCATTAGATACATGAAAATGTTGAACCTGTAGCGGTTGCTACCGCGGAATAAAACAAGACTCTACTCGGAGGATTGCCAAACAGAACTGGTTTATTTTCCCGCCTTGCGCGGGCCCTTTAAGGGAGAATGTTCCCGCCCAAAACAACCGGCAATGACGTAAGTCCTATGTCATCAGGACTTTGCCGCGCGCGGGTTCTCCCCGTCGCTCGGAAAGACGAGGCCCGCCGCCATCTTGGGCCTCGTCGCTCCGACGCCGCGCGACCCGACTGCCGAGCCGGTTCGCCCGACTAGACGGTGAGTCGCCACAAACCATCGATATTCTCTGAGCATCACTTTCCTTTTCAACATAGTACTGACTGGTGCACATCACAATGCTCTCTGTATTATTCCCTGACAGTCCTTGTTTTTCATTGTAACAAGTGTAATATACCACATAACCTCTGCACGCAGCTTGTTCATTGGGATCTCTGTCAATGTTGTCTCTGTTTCCACAGCAAATCCAAGGTATCATTTCAATATTACTCACATACCTGACACAGTTGCCTCATTTGTTCCTGCCATTATCACTGTTGAGGACACTATGTGGCATCACTTTCATTTTCTGAACTTGGGTGACACAATATTCATGTTAATTGTTGGGAACACAATATGGAATTCAGATGCTATTCTGGGATAATCATTGGGAAAATTGTTATTGCACCTGGTATGTGCAAAACCTCTTTGCTTTCATGAGTAATTGTTGCTACAATGGTATAAACAGGCACACACATAAATACATAAGACATGAATTGAATCTTTTCTTACTTCACTGGCCTTTAACACCCCAAACAATGGAAAGAGGAAAGCAGGAACCATTGCTGCTGCACCAAGTGGAACTGCCTCAGACACCCAGTACACGGCAGTGACTATAAGAACGTATGCACATTGAGCTTCCGGCTGAAAAACAGAAAGAGAACATTTACTCAGTTGACTCTGAGACAATGAGTATCACATCAGCAAGAATATTGGCGTGAGTGGCGCAGTGTGAAAATTTGAGCATAGTGAAAGCAGACTATGACTGGGTGACAAACATATCACCACAGCAGAAGCAATGGCACACAGCCAAGGCAATCCAAGACAACCACAGCAACCACATAGTGTCCAGGGAATCCAAGATATAAACAGCACAAGTGCAGACTGGGCCCAGAGAATCTTACACATAGCCATCACATGCACACTCTTCCCAGACGTTCCAAAATGTAACCGAAATGTGTGGCTCAGCAATCCAATGTATAACCAAAGCAGCTGCATACTATGTAGAGCAGTCCAACAGCCACTGAAAATTCTGCCCAGGCAATACAACTGATAACCATAGCAACCGCACACAGTTCCTGGGCATCCCTAGGTTTAGCAAGAGCAACAGCACAATGTGTCTGGGCAATCCAATGCATATTCACAGTAGCTGTACTCCACTGCAAGGCAGTCCAACACTTCACTGCAGTAACCCTGTACTGTGCCTTGACAACCTGGCACAGGACCACAACTGCACATAGTCCAAAGTATAACCACAACTTCCCACTGTACCCAGGCAACCCTTCATATAACCACAGCCGGTGCACATCACATGTAGGTAATCCATGTGTAACCACGACAACTGATTACTATGCTTTTATGGTCCGGTATACTGGCACAGCAATTGACCACTTAGTCTGGGCAATCCAGCTTTCAACAACAGCGACTGATCACTGCAACCATGATGTAATCTCAGCATCAAAACACATTGTCTGACAATCCAACATATATCCACAGCAACTACAGTACACACAATGCCCAAGCAGTCCAACGTGCTGCCATAGCAACCACACACTTAACTGGGCAATCCAATATCCAATCACAGCAAGTGAACACTATGACCTGGCCAACCAAATTAAAAAACGCAACAGCTGCACAATGTGACTGGACAACCCAATAAATAAACACAGCATTAATGCAAAAACCTGCAGATGCTGGAAAACACCACAGCAACAGCACCCCCGTGTTCAGACAGCACAACACATTACCACAGCAACTGCACAATGTATTTGGGCAGTACAACACATAACTAAAGCAACTGCACATTGTATCTGGGCAGTACAACATAGCACTGCACACTGTAACCCGCTAGTATAACATATAATTACAGCTACTGCATACAGTTATACATAACTACTAAATCATATTGCAATTTTAAATCAGCCTTCAACTTCCTAAACTCTTACAGATAGAAACCAAGTTTAGGCAATCTGTCTTCATAATCCCCATGCAATATTCACAGGACTGGAGTGTATTCTTCATTTTGCACTCCAGATGTGGTGTGACAAGCACTCTGCACAACTGAAGCATAACTTTGATTCCAATGTATTCCAGCCCCATTCCACAAATCATTAGCCCTTTTGATTACCATTTATATTTGCACCAGATATTATTGACTGTTTTACCTGGATTCACATTATCTATTTACTCCTTCATAGAACCTCTCTAATTTAAAAAGTCTGTTTTATTTTTACTTTATCAAAAGTGGATATACTGTCACTTAACTGAATTGAAATGCATCTGCCATAGCTTTGTTCACTCAGTTAACCTTCTTCCTTTGCAAACTTGGATTATGCATATTTTATTATCATGTGGACCCGAAAATGATCTGTGTATATCTATAATCCTAATCAATGAAGAAAGTGAATCCCAATATTCATTCGTGGAAGGATATTTTCACAGAGCCGTTTCATATTCCAAGGCCACTTTATGTTCAATAATATCCAAACCACAACTACTTGGTTCACTGTTGGACCTAGTTTCTCATGCTGGATGAAGACACAGGCTGGAGTTTATTCTCAACATAGAACAGTACAGCACAGGAACGTGCCCGTTGGCCCACAATGTTGTGCTGAGCTAATTAAATAGTAATTAAGTGCCTAACTGAACTAATCACTTCTGCCTACACAATGTCCATATCCGTCCATTCTCTGCACATTCATGTGCCTACCTAAGACCCTCTTAAACACCTCGATCATATTTGCCTCCACTACCACCCCTGGCAGCGCATTCCAGGCACCTACCACTCTGTGTAAAAAAACTTGCGCCGCATATCTCCTTTGAACTTAACCCCTCTCACCCTAAATGATTGCCCTCTAGTATTAGATATTTGGACACTGGGAAAAAGATACCAGCTGTCTACTCTATCTATGCCTCATATAATCTTATAAACTTCTATCATCTCTCCCCTCTGCAAAATCCTCACAACCTACCTGGACACCCCCTACCAGGTCTGGACTCGTACAATACCCGCCACCTCTCCCACCACCCCCACCGCCCCCCCCCCCCAATAACATTCCTAGACTCACATAATCCCCTCCCCACCTTGCTTGGACAAACACAATATCTCACACAGCCCAGACTCACCACTTCCCTAACATTCCACCCCCACCCCTACATGGACACTGAGCACTCCTAACTCTGCCTGGACGTACACATTTGTTGACTCCCCTCCCCCCAGTTCCTGCTTATTCTCACCCACCGTGTAAACCCCATCCAGACTTGCCTCGACTCACACATTACCTGCCCAGATTCACTCCTGCACTCTCCGACTCTGCCAACACTCAGCCCTTCCAACCCCCGTCACCACCTGAACAGACCCCTAGAAACAGACCCCTGACTCCAGCACCCCACTCCACCTCCACAGATCATCCCATCACCCTGACTCCACATAAACAGACCCCTCCCCCCACTACCCTCACTTTGCCTACTCTCAGAAGCCTTCCCCCTATCACTGGCACCCCACCTAAACCCAGATCACCACACCCCACTTAAGCAGACTCCTGCCCCTCCCAACCTCACCCCACCTAGACTCAGACAATCCCCACACAGCCCCCTGCAAACCAGACAGACCCCTCAAACTGCCAACCCCACCCCACCTGAACTCACACAAAGGTCTCAAACTTTGGTGAGATAGCAGTGGGCAGCTTGTTCCAGTAGGATTGTCCTTCAGCACAAACCTGTGCTTTATGCAAAATAAAAAGGAAAGGGTGTTCCTTATCAAAAGGAACACTATTTAATATCAAACACATTCTTATCTAATGAATTCTCCTGAGTAGTGGATACTGGCTATATTTTCTGTCTATGTAACATGCACACAATGGTGGGAGGAAGAAAAACAGCAGGCAACCTGCCTAACAGAGTTTGAGTACACAATGATGAAACAAAACCTTGCTCATCAAAGATGAAGAAATATTATGTAACATTGGAACCCTAGGCAATTTCTGAACAATTTACCCTGGTTGGAATATGTTTATAGAATTCAGGAGGCCTTTAGAGGGAGTGTGTTGACACCAGGGAGCAATAGAAGAGTGCCTTGATGAATTGACAAGCTGGATTAATGAACAGAAGGACTTCAATAATGTGGTAAATACAACCCAGATGCTTAAAATGAAAGCATTGGTGTAGGAGACTGAAGGGTGACCTCATAGAAGTTTATGAAATCATGAGGGTTATGGATGAGGTGCATTATCATAGTCTTTTCCCCAGGGTTGGGGAATCTATAACTAGAGGGCACGGATACAAGGTAAGAGGGGAGAGATTTAAAAGATACACAAGAGATAATTTCTTTACACAGAGGGTGGTGAGTACCTGGAATGAGCTGCCAGAGGAGGTGATTGAGGAGGTTACAATGGCAACATTTAAGAGGCATTTGGATAGGTACCTGGAGAGGAGGGGCTTGGAGGGTTATGGGCCAAATGAGGACAACTGGGAGTTGCAGAGAGGAAGTTGTGGTCAGCATGGACCAGTTGGGCCAAAGGGCCTGTTTCCATGCTGTATTACTCTATGACTCTATGGTGTTATGCTAAGATGTATCATCAGAGAGTTCTGGGCATAGTGTGGATGGATCACTAATTGCACCACCACACTAGAAAAGAGATAAGAGGATCTTTAGATGCATAGCCTGGTGTGAGAGTACAAATCCCAGGAAGTGAGATTATCTGCTTGAAAAACTGGAGTGAAAATACAATGACCTCATTTTTCTTATTCTCACAATGAAATATCTACATGCAATATCTCCACAGTTACAGTGGCTGGTTTGCAATAGTGATGAGTAATTAAAGACTAAATAGCTACCAAAATTATATTTTTATTCTAGGATACCAAATTTATTCCCTATTGTATTTGTTTGGAGAACAATTTATTCAAAAGCAAGGAAGGAAATGACTTAGTATCTGTTATGGTTTCAGGGTATCCTAAAGCATTTTACAACTAATTTTTAAAGAGTACGTGTAGTTGCTTAGTAGGAAATGCAACTGTCAATATACCCTAAGCAAGATACTTCAAGCATCACTGAGCTAAATAATTGGATCAGCTGTTTTGTCGCTGTTAGTTGAGTGACGTTGGTCAGACATCGGGTATCCTGCAGTCAAGTGACACCAATTGACTCCCTGAAGCCTTTCTAACATCTACAAGACAGGGATAATATTCCATTTGCTTTCATCTGCCTGAGCGAAGAAGACCCAAAGCATCCATCTCAAAGCAGCCTGATTGAATGCTGCCTCATTCACCTCCTTCAACATTCACTCCCTCCAGTATCAGCACATTGTGTGCCACCTACAACTCCCCAAGGTTCCTCCACAGCACCTCCCAAGCCACCTGGATGGAGAAGGACAGTGAGAATAAGTATTCTTCTAGGTCACATTGGTTGGAAATGTGATGTTGTTCTTCATTATCACTGACGAAGATCCCAGGACCTCCTTTCCAACAACACTTTTGCAGGAGTTTCAGCACAGGTCCAGCAGCCATTCAAAAAGGGGGCTCCATCTTCCTTCTCACAGATGGCAAGTGACACAGCCAGTGTAGGCACCGCCTCACAGCTCCGGTGACCTGGGTTCGATCCTTACTCCTGTGATGTCTGTGTGGGAGTTTGCATGTTCTCTCTGTGACCCCGTAGGGTTCCTCCAGGTGCTCTGCTTTCCTCCCAGATCACAAGGATATGCAGGCTGGGAGTTAATTGGCCACTCTAAATTGCCCCTGGTGTGTAGGTGAGCGGTAGAATCTGGGGTAACTAATGGGAATGTAGGGAGAAATAAAACTTAAAAAATAAAAAGATGAAAATGGATGTGTAGAATTAATGCGGGTGGGAGTTTGGTTGCTGGCACGGATGGGGCGGCTGAAGTCCTTTCTCCATGCTGTGTGACTCTACCACAATTATAGATGAGAAGTAAATGATGTCCTTGTCAGGAATTGGCACATTATGCAAATGAACAAAAAAATATCAGACTAGTCTCAAGCATTCCTCCCTGCTGTCACATTAACGCAATGAAAGCCATTTTCCTATCTAAGTTCATCCATGTAGAATGACTCTCATGTCCCCATTATAATTTGTCATGGGGTCTTAAGTCCATTCTCTCTGCAATCTTTACTTAAAGAGGAATTTGCTGATATCAGACCGAAATTTAATTCTCACAAGTTTGAACCTCTGGCTCCTTCTCCAATTTTACCATTGTCCTGTTTGCTAACCTCTCTGTCAGTTGAACTTTGCCTTTTTCCTATCCAGCTTCTTTATCTTTTAACTCTTCATTGACTTTTCTATTTTTACATTGGGTCCGACAACATTGCCGTTCCTGTTTTCCACATTAGCTCTTTGTTCCCTTCAGTCTCTCAGAACCAGTAATGTATTGATTCGAGAAGCAATCCTGAAGGCAGTCTAAAAAATCTCCATTGATGGCCTCTTATAGAGTTCATTTCTGTTAAGGCTTTCCATGTGGATTCTGCCTTTAGAATAATTTCACATTTGAACAGGGGAAAACAGAAGCAAGGGAAAGGTCCAGGCCTCTTGGGGAATTGAGGGCTACATGAAACTGGCACAGAGGAGGTGAGGCCTGGTGCAGATCAGCCGTGATCATGAATGGCAGGGTAAGCTTGAAGGGCCAGACAGCCTACTCCTGCTCCTATTTTCTTATGTGTTCTTGTGTATTCAACCCCTTCAGCCTGTGCAGCTGTTTAATTAGACCACAGTGGATCTGCATTTGAATTATTTACCCTTTTGTTCCTTATGTATTGATACACCCATCAAAGAAAAATATGATCATCCTCATTTTTCAATAACTCAATTGATCCAACACCAACAACCACTGAGCTCCAGCAACTGGTTCAGTCCTACCTCAGGCGCTATCTGTGGGGAGTTTGCATGTTCTGTGTGAATGTATGGGTTTCCCCTGGGTCCTCTGGCTTCATTCCATATCCCAAAAGATATGCTGGTTGGTAGGTTAATTGCCCACTGTTAATTACCCTGTGTAGGTGGCAGGAGGAGAATTAGGTGGGAGTTGGTGGGCATGTGAGAGTTAATAAGCTACAGGGAAATGGTGGGGGATGAGAATGATGTGATTGCACTGAGAGCCACAAAGACTCAGGGGGCTGAATAATTCCCCTCTGTTTCGTAAGGAAATATAAGATAATCTTTATGGTATGAGTGTTCCACATTTCTATTAGCCTTTGGGTTAAGAAGTACTCCCTAATTTCATTTCTGAAAGGTGCACATTTAATTTTAAGATTTTTTATTTTGGATTTCCTCCACTGATATAAATTGCATCTCCTCTACTAAATCAAGGTCCTCAATGCAATAACCTTTCAAAATTCTAATCTCAAGGGAATATAAACCAAGTTCACGCAATCTCTCCTCAGAATCTACATAGAACAGTACAGCACAATACAGGCCCTTCGGCCCACAATATTGTACTGACCTTCAAACCTTGCCTTAAGTCTATCTAACCCCTTCCTCCCACATATCCCTCTATTCTAAATTCCTCCATATGCTTATCTAGTAACCTCTTGAATTTGACCAATGTACCTGCCTCCACCACCGCCCCAGGCAGGCATTCCATGCCCCAACCACTCTCTGGGTAAATAAAACCTTCCTCTGATATCTCCCTCTAAGCTTCCAGGGTGTTTTCAGAAAACTGCACTGTATCTGCCCTTCAAGCCAATAAAATTCCTACATGACAGTGTTCAACACCCCAGATGGAGTTTGCTAAGAACTTGTTCAAATGAAGCACAACCTCCTCTGGTTTATGTTCTTGAGATAGTTTTGTGCATTCAAGCTTTCTGATGGAATCCAAATCAACATAATTTTTTTTTCCACATTCTGTCTTTCCTAGAAAATCTTTCCCAAAATCTTTACTGGTTTTGTGAAGAATGGTTCAGATCTTTGAAGGCTTTTCAATGTGGAGAGCAGAAGATTCCACTTTCAGAACCAATGAAGCCAACGTGTAATCAGTAGAATCTGCCACAGAAGCTGCTGGATGGGGTGGGCCGGTGTGTAGTTTGGAAGTTGGTGTGCAGTTTGGAAGGTGGTGTGCTCCTTCAACAATTTACTCTTGGCTTTTGCGTGATCCCAACAAATGGACGCAATGTTCTCAATGTAATTCTCAATGCTCCTTCTCTATTTTGAAACAGTCAGAAGGGCAAGGAGAAGGCTTTGAGAGCATCTAAATCTGTTTTAGGCATATGGTGCCAGGGGCACGAAAGATGTGACCTACCCATTGGAGCTAATTAAGTGCAATTGGCCCTCAGTGCTGGGGATTTGGCCCAGGAGAGGACACTGCATTGGTTCACATAACCAATTAGTTCACATAACCTACCAGAGGATTTGGAGAATCTTGCAGAGCCAATGTTGGTGGTATCTCTCTGCTGCTTTAATATACTTACTGCAGATGGTCCATGTCTCTGAAATGTACTGGAGGGCACGATCACTGCTGCCTGGTAAACCATGGGTTTTGGGCTGAATTTGAGAACTTAATCAGAATAACCCAATATTCTGTTCTGTCAGAGACACAAACATGGCAACTCTCTTGATCCAGGCAATGTCACCTGTTATGTTATACTATCATCTGACTGAGAGACCACAAGGATGTGTGCATGAGCCATGCGGTGATGACTGTTGGATTGACCACTACCCAACCCACTTTGTTACATCCATCAGTCTGACTCAAAACAATGGCAGCAACAGAAATACTGCTGCAAGAATGTCCATGCTCAGGTGTCTAGATCGCTCTCCTCAATGACATCTCACAGGCAACTTAACAAACCCCAACCAAAGGGAACTACAGAACTTTCACTACATCTCTTGAAGTCTACTATAGTACGAACTGTGAAGAGACTCTTGGGTTTTCTCTCAGGAACACCAGGACTTGTTTATTGAGAATGACCAAGAGATCAAGGAGATAACCAAATGCAAAGGCAAGGCATTCTTAGCTTGGAAACTCCAGGGAAAGCAAACAACTCTACAGGCACCTGAAGGATAAGATCCAACATAAATATTGTGACCTAAAGAACAGATGGTGGGTGGAAGGAGTGCAGCAGGTCCAGCAACTCACTGATAACCATGAATTCTTCAGCACTGTCAGGGTCATCTACAGTCCAAACACTGGAGGCCCCTGCCCTGCTGAGAATCAAGAATAGGGGTGAACTTATCAGTGAGAGAGCCAGTGAGCACCATCAGAAGGAACACTTCTTTAACTAAGCTGTTGGTCCACCTGCCTTAATACTTTCTTTTGTGGTAAATTTTGTTTAAGAGTACTCTTTGGGTCAATTTCTCATGCTAAAAGTTCTGTCTGAATACATGTTGTAAGTGATGAACTACTGCATGATAGAGATCTTTGTATGGTGTAGACTCACAACATGCATGCCCAGAAGTTGGACCTATTTGCCTATGTTTTAGTGCACAAACATTGCATGAAAGCGATTTCCGTATTTTAGGTTCTGCGGACAATAATTTTCAGGTTGATTAGTATCTATCGGGAAATTGGAGCAAGAATTTCTGGGCATAATCCATAATAATACTCCTGATTTTCCAAGTGCCAGAAACACATCAAATTATGTCATCCAGGACATAGTGCAACAGAAATTGGATGTTAAAGGTGCAACCCATGACCTGCATGCTTAACCTACAAAGGCGAAGAGAAAAACCTGCAGAAAGAACAAGGATTCACTCTTTTCAGCAAGCTACTGCTGCCTGCATCTTTCAGTTTTTTTTATTCACCAGCACATTGCTAGTAGTATTGCTGGATCTCATCATTCAAAGCAACCTTTCTATGTAATTCACAGTGGAGTTACTTGGTGTGGAACCACTCATGGCATGAGACCCCATCTGTGCAGATGACAGCGGGACGGGGAGGGGATGATGTGCTGTGAGAGTGGCTGACTACACTGAAGGTTTATTCCCCTCAATCACCTATCCCAGGTTTTCCTGCACTTCTGCAACTGCTTTTCCTGCAGTTGCTCCGTGGCTGCTATGGAGAGAGGTTTTTGCAGGCTCTGACCACCTTCTTATGCTATGCTCTGATGTGGCAGCTCTGACCTCTATTAGCAGCTGTCCTCCAGAGCTGTGCACATTGATGTTACATACAGGAATTGGGGAAGTTGAACTTTTTGCCCATTACCTGATATTTTGTGGGTCACCTGATGGCACTAACACAGCACCCATTTAGTGAATCAAAACAGAGTGAATTCCAATTTCTAGACCGCAATCTAAGACACTTCCTATCATAAAAAACATTTATGGAGTTGTTAGAAAAAGGGCTAGCAATCATGATGAATAATTAGCCCAGGGCCATTTGCCCTGGTGCAGGCAGCATGCAAACCTCTGCTGCCAGTTTATTGACATGATTGTACCGACCAGTGCTAACTGTGCTGCTAAGTAGATTAGCCTAAACAGAGGAAGAAGGGCTAATTCACTAATGTCCTTCAGGAAGGGAAATCTGCATCCTTACCCAGTCTGGCCTATATGTGACTCTAGACCATTCAATGTGGTTGGCCATTAACTGATACCTCTGATGACAATATCCTCACACCCCCAATCCCCCATCTGACATCTCACCACCCCTTCATTTTGCAGTCTCTGGTTTGCAAGCTGCAGATGTACACAGCCACTTGTTACATTCACTCCAATCAGCAGAACTCCAGTCTTGCAACCTTCTCCTTTCAGTTAGCCAAGAACGGCAAGCTGGACAGACAGTGATGTCAGAGCTGGAAGAGACTGAAGGTGAAGACACACTGCGCTTCAATCCAACATGGCCAGGCAACAGGAAGGATGCTGACACTGGGTGTAATTTAAAAGTTAACTAAAGAGCAGAACTGCGTGTAGTGAGTCATGGGCACTGATGGTCTGCTGCCAGAGGAGGGGGAGAAGGAAATCCTGCTGCCCAGATGGTACAACCCAAAACCAGAGCTGCTTGAGATGATCTTGCAAAGATATCCAAACTTCTTCCACTGCAATTCAGAATCCTTCCACCAACCACATTGCAGGCACTCTGAGCATGGGAAAGCAATCTAGGAATTGAGAGCATTTGTGGCTTCCCTTCTGCATTTCTACACGAGGGGTATGGAGGGTATGCTTGGGATGAGATCGGATTAATAAGGATTTTAGACCATTGGGGATGCAGTACATCAAGTAGTGTCTGATAGTCATGCAGTGGGTTGTACCTGGCATTTGAAGGTGCATTTATCAGATAATTCCAGTCCCTGCTTGGAAAGAACTAGTGGCAAATTGGTCCTTGTGTTGCTCTACAGCTGTAGGTCTGGGTGAAACATCATTTATTACAGTATTGAGCTCCCCTCTATTGCAAGCATTTCTTGGTGTATATGGGAGAATTGCTTCTAACAGAACCATGGTGGACATGGCCTCCTGCTAATTGTTCTGAATAGAAGATGGTTACAAATAAATTGTGTGCATTAGGTCAATCATAGTCAATTATGCCAGTTTGGTCACCAACTTGATTGATAGGGGAATTGCCCAAGCATCTCCCTATTGACAGCCTACATCTGTGTCACCATATGGAACCTTCAAGAAATGCCACGATCTATAATGACTTACCCAATGGTGCCATTTTAGCTGAACTTAAAAGGCTAAGTCATGAAATGGAAATGGTTGGACTAAGAAACTCTGAAGGAAACTCTTGCTCTGCGTCTAACCTGAACAAAATATAACTTACACCACAACATTGACTCTGAGAAAAAATGGTATTTCATTCTTAGAAATGACTTCTCACTAGATTGAAAAGACATCTTAAAATATATTATTTGGATTGTAAATGCATATTTGGTTCTCAAGTTAACTTACAGAAGGAGTATTACAGAAATATAATTAAGGCTTAATATGAATATTGAACTAATATTACACATACAATATTACTTCCAATTAACTTTTGTACATTATGGGAATATTTGATTCCTATCATCTGTGACACTTTGCCATGCAATTTGTATGTGCACTATTATAATTTTGCAGATATTTAATATATAGATCCATAAAATACTGGGCTACATCAGTCCTGAAGCAAGGTCTCAGCCCAAATTGTCAACCATCCCTCTGCATCCACAGATGCTGCCTGACCTGCCGAGTTCCTCCAGCAGTTTGCTTTTTGCTCCAGATTCCAGCATCTGCAGTCTCCTGTCTCTCCACTGGGCTGCATCTATGGTGTTACATTAATGTGACTGTAAAAGTTTTAATTGTTTTTACTCGTGGGATTTGACTCAGACTGCCATGTACTTACCTGTATGGTAATGTGAACCACCAGCAAATTGTGCGTCTTTTGCACACTTCCTAAAGATGGTCCTATCAATCCTTTGATGAGACAAGCCATGATACAAATAACAATACAATAAGTTAAATCGTGATTGGACTCATTTAATTGAACTGTGCAAACTACTGTCACCTCCCTGTACAAAGTAAAGACCCCATTATTCTTCAGCCTGTTGACTTGTACAAAGTATCCCTCCAACAGTATAGTTCTCACACAGCACTCAGTGGCCTGTCTACTTCTTCTCTTAAAGACCTGCCTACCCACACAGCATCCTGCTCAAAAAGTCTCCATGCTTGTTCTTTTACCCCTCACTTTTCACTGCAAACAAGTGAGGGCCAGTGCTTGGAATGAGGAGCTCTCCAGCACAATGAGCAACTATGGTTTATCATTTACTGAGACTGACTAATATATTACTCATTATCCAAAGTCAATGACGGAATAACATTTAAACCAGCTCATTAGCACCTTAACTATACATTGCCACAGATGTATCTGCTGAATCTCCCCTTTCTCCTCTATTTAGTTTGTGTGCTGCATAGAGTCTTTTACCTTGTCCTGCAGGTATACTGTAAGAAGGGTAAAGGTCCCAGAAAGTGAAGGCACTCAGGTTAGAGCCTCACTATACATGGACTGTGTCACCATTCTCTGCTCAGACAGATGGTCAAGCTGTGGATTGATGAGAATTTATGAGCATTTCAAATTGGCCCTAGGGGCCAGGGTCAATCACACAAAAGCAAGGCCATGTTCCTTCACAGCTGCTCTGACCAGTCCTTTGTTCCCTTCACCGAGAGGTCCCACTACAAAGTGCTGGGGAGCTGATTCAGAGCATCCACCAAGAACTGGGTGCAGGGTATAGATAAGGTAAAGAAAAAAATTAGTAATCTCAAGGGGCACTTGCTGACATTTATTTTAAACAGCTGCTTAACACAAGTCTCTATCCAGTTTTTCTATCCAGTTATAACTGAGTACTATGATGGATTATTTTACGGCAGTCATGGAAGTACATCCAGGATCTTTCCTTGTCCCCTTCCATTTTCTAATCTCTATGTTGTCCCTTGCCAGCACCATTCAAAAGTAATGCCAATTTTCACATGTATGTTGAGAGCATTCAGTGCTATCTCATCATCACCTTTCTTAACTCTTCTGTTACTTTTAAATTGCCACACTCCTTGTCCAACACCAAGTGCTGGATGGGCCATTATCTTCTGTCCCAGACACAAATTCCATTCCCGAACCACTGACTCCATCTTTCTGGCAACTGTGACACTGAATGAGACTTTACAAAACCTTGAGGTGAGCTTCCAACCTCATATCCTTAGCATCATGATGACTGTCTATTTCCACTTCTAGAATATCCCCACTAACTCCACCCCTGTATCAAGTTCTCTCCTGCCATAACTTTCAAACACACCTTCAGTACCATCCAGATTCTCCAGAGCAATGAGTGGGAAATCAGTACAACTCTGGGCTCCATAATGAACCAAATGGTGGTGCACATTCAAAAACAGTGACAAATTGTTGACTGCTTCTTTGAAGCTTCTGTATTCATATGGAAGCCCAAATTTACTCACTTACACAGGGAAATGCTAACTTTGTCCCAAACTCTGGGCCATCACATTCTTTCATTTCTTCAAACGGATCCTAACTCCCCATTAGTTCATGCAATCATGTGACCTCCTATCATTGTACCTCTCCCATATGCAATGGGTGGACGACTTAAATGTTGAATTGTTACTATTTATTGAATTATTGCTATAAATAAAATAGAAAATGTTTTTACTTTCTAATTCCAGTGCAATATTCTTTTTAATTCCAAAGTAACACATCAGATGGAATCTCATAATACAGAGCAAACTAAAGAAATATACTGGAATTTTCCCCCTTTAGGAATGGTCGGGAAAACATTTTGGGTGGTCAGATCCTGGGAAAATATTAGTGGATTCACTTTATAGAAACCCCATTAAGATTAAGATTATGCAAGGAAACATGGAGCCTGCTTGTGATCCAGAAAAACAGCACAGCAGTGACACAAACAACAACTCAGCCAATCAAAAATATTGGAGAATGCAAACTGAAAGATGTAGAATTAAACACTGAGCCAACGCCTACAGAGTTATCTTGTCACAAGCAGCTCTTCAGGATGTACACATTTTTTACATATTTGTGTATGTTTAAAAGCAAAGAGCAAAAAATACAAAAGTTAATTTTGGCACTTAATGAAAAGAATACAATAGTTTCATTTGGATGAGTCTGATGAACTTCATGAATTCCCAATAAGCTCAGCACACTTATAATTATTGGCACATTACATTCCCCAAGATGTCCATACTAAAAATTTCAATGCTATGCATATCACACTTCTAAAATCACACCAATCATTAATGCAATGTCAGTGTTCTCCTGTCTTCTGGCAAACTCCCCTGAAGAATACAGAAATTACACCCACTAGCCATCTGCCTGTTATCTCTCTGTCACTCAATACTTTTTCTTCAGAATACAAGAATTCCAACAGGTATGGTATATGATAGACAAAGTGCTTGACTGCATTCTAAATCTTTACTTTATCCTGTTTACTCATTTACCTCTTTATTAGAGATGGAGTACAAGTTGAAGAAACTTATCTCTTGTTATCTTTGTTGTTGAATGTAATCCTGAGAAAACCTGATACAGATTACAGTATGTAAGGTGCACTGAGACATGACCCATCAGCATTGTGTGATGAGATCAGATACCTGTTGCCCTTGATGTGACTTATTCCTCCATCAGCACATTCTTCTTAATTACATTTGTCTGTGCCTTTGCATCTTACTGATTCTAAAGTTTGTCCTAATTTCTTTGGGAATTGTTTAATTTCGAATGGGTCCAGAAAGGCAAGGGCTCAGGCTATTAAAAATGGCATGTACAAGTTGTGGCTTAAGTGCTTATTATCAGACCTTACATTTAACCATCAAGATTAGTTTTCTCAATCTTATTGAAAGGTCCCATGCTTTTATTGAAATCTTCAAATGACAATTGTGCTCTTTGATTAAAATCAAGAAATTGTACTGCTGAACCATAACGCATGGTCCTGTGACCATTCTCCCGACATCGGAGGAAGAATCCCAGGGGAAGAAGTGAAGATAAAGCACTTCAGATGGGTTCACCATACCAAATAACATCATGCCAGTTTAAAAAGCAAGGCACAGATATAATTGTACACAGTTTACCTCTGAAAACACAGGCAGCAGCTTAGTCTGAATAATTTTTTTCCTTTTGAAAGTGTTGAAAATTAGACAATCAAAGATTTGAAATTTTCCAAGAGTCAGTGAATAAATGCACAGTGTAATTGTGAACCAAAAGACCTGGTTGCAAATAGCATTCTTGCCACTGATTCAGAAAAGTGCTTCTATGACGTATGTGTGTTAAAGATCTTAAGGGACCTCACCTGATACATCTTAACATGTTTTCTCTCAATCATTACCACTAGAAATAGATTAACAGATCTTTCATCACATTGTTATTTGCAGGACAATGTAAGTGCAAAAAAATGGTTGCTACATTCACACAGTGAACAGACTACAGAGTAACTTATTCTGTATAAAGCATTTTGGGATATCTTTGAAAGACAAGGGCTGATCAATGTATTGCAGCACCATTTTCTATGTCCTCAGCCAGGATACTATAATTTGCCTCAAATACCTTATGCCAATGATGGGTAAAAAAAAAGTGGAGTTCCTTCCCAAGAAATGTTTGTAGATGTTTTTGGGGAGAAGCTTGGACACAGTTGTAATGCCTCAAAAGTAGAATAGCCAACATTAATATACACACCATGGGCAAATTGTAGACACAAGAGATTCTGCAGATGCTGGAATCTGGAGCAATACACTCAAAATGCTGGAGGAACTCAGCAGGTCAGGCAGCATCTATGGAGGGAAATAAACAGTCGACGTTTCGGCTCAAGACTCTTCATCAGGACTAACAGTTGACATTTTGGGTCAAGACCCTTCACCAGGACTGCTGTCCTTTTACAGATATCACTGATATGCGTGAAAGGATATCGGTGCCTTTGGAGATGTACTTTAGGTGATTCCTTATTCCATGAATTAGAGACAAGACCAGAGCTGAGATAAGAAGAGCCCACTGATTTTAACACCATTCATCTTTCACACCCCTAATCCTGACCCTGAGTACAAATGAAGGAAGTAAAATTCCAATCCTACAATCTGGGCCCTGTGTATAGAGGGGGTGCAGAAGGTTCATTCAGTAATGGATCTCAGTTTCCCCAAGAGTTCTCTGACAACTTTCTTCAAACTTGAAATTTTCTCCCTCATATTTAAATCTTACTCAGACTCCCCTCTCATTACTTCTATAACCGTCCTCAGTACTCCTTCCCCAGATACTCACCACCCTGACTCCAGTCTTCAGACCATGCCTGCTGGTGGTAGCTGTGCCTCCAACTGGTTCACCTCTGGCACCCCCTCCCTGACTCCTCACACTCCCCTCATTCTATACACCCAGCACTTTAACCCAGGTTCTGACCAGCCCTCTAATCTGTGATTGTATCTACTTAGAACCATAGAACATAAAACACTACAGCACAGAAAACAGGCCATTCAGCCCTTCTAGTCTGTGCCAAAACGTTATTCTGCTAGTCCCATTTACCTGCACCCAGTCCATAACCCTCCAGACTTCTCCCGTCCATGTAGCTATCCAATTTATTCTTAAAACTCAAGAGCGAGCCCACATTTACCACATCAGATGGCAGCCCATTCCAGACTCCCACCACTTTTTGAGTGAAGAAGTTCCCCCTAATGTTCCCCCTAAGCCTTTCCCCTTTCACCCTAAATCCATGTCCTCTCATACTTATCTCTCCTAATCTAGGTGGAAAGAGCCTACTCGCATTAACTCTGTCTATACCCCTCATAATTTTGTATCATCCTTCCTCGTCTTGAAAGTTACCTTCACAGAGCCATAGAATGGGTACGGGTGGGAGGAGGCCATCTGCTCTGGCCGTCTAATGGAGGGCCTCTCTAGTTCCACCCTTCCCCATTGAGAGCATCTCCACAATGACGACCCTTTGGAAATGCAACGTGTTATCGCAATATCCAGAGTTTCCACGCCGAATCCGAGTAGTTCATTCATCCTGAAGAAGTATACCAAGTACCAACCGCCACTAATCTAACAGCATCTGGAGGCTTTTAAATTATCCGTCACCCGACGATCTAATTTTCTTTATTGTCTAAATGCATCGTTTACATTACCTCATCAATGAAGGACTTTTAAATACGACACTCAATGATAATGAAGCAATATTTAGTTACCACCGTGCTTGCACTCGGGAAGGTGTTTTACAGGTTTTACAGCATCATGAGACATCACCTGGAACCGCAGTACTTTGCAATGAAATAGTGCACTTACACTGTCAGGGTAGAGGACAGGCAGGGGTAATGTCAGAAGAGGGATCAAGACGACCAGCAACAGCTTCCGGGCTCTCCAGATGTTCCTCAACATCCCCATAGTGTCTAAACAGTAAACCTTCTGGCCTTACTGAATGAGGGGGTTTCTCATTGGAAACGGTGGAATCGAGTGATGAAACCTGGTCCCTGAAGTAGATGGGAACCTCCTGAACTTGAGTGTTTGCTCTGGAGTCAGGAAACCCTTCCAAAACACCTGCCCAATTGATGATATCCAATTTTTCCCTCAGTTGTCTAAGATACGTTTTAACCAGTAATTCCACTCTAACTATCCACCGGTGTCCAATGTCTCTGGAATGGGGATAATTCCTCAATGTCTTCTTGCCAGATTTTTGCCTTGCCTTATGCTGTGTTGCTCAGCCCGAAAGCAACGTGCTCCCGTGCTGAGGTTTCCTCCGTGAAGTTTCAGAGCCGGTACCGGGCTCTCTCTCTCGTATCTCCTTCGCTGCGATCAGTTGGGGATCCACCAGTAACTTCCTTCGACTGAATTGAGATGTGGCAGGAACCAGCAACTCTTTATCTACCTGTCCTTCACCCTGACCCTATTTCTACCGCGACCCCTAAAACTTCTCAGAACTTTTCGCTTTTTATCAAAAGTTAATTTCAACCATGGCAAGACCCCGCCCACAAGCGGGGAATCCCCGCCAATCAGTGCATGACAAACACCTCTTCCATCCAATCAGACCGTGGCGCTTGTTTACAGACACCCGCCCCTGTATCATGTTGTCCGAGCTACTCAGGTGATCCATAGCGATTTGCGCCCGGACACAATGCAGAGTTAATATCCCTGCTCTTTAACCCCAGTGTGTGCCTAATCCAAGACACACTGGGGAACCTGGATCGCTTGTTTATTTGCTTGATACTCCTGGATAATTTGAAGAGATACTGGAATTAATGTGTGGTGAAAATTAACTGCAAATCGTATTAACTAATTATTCCACAGATATGGATGGAAACATTACTTAAAACTTGAAGAACTGTTTTAAATTCAATAAAGTAACTTAAAGCAAAACGGAATTTACAGGCAGCTTGCTCGCGCACTGGGTGTCCTGGGACAGGACAAGACGGGCGACCATACCATGAATGTCGATCCATCTGCAAGTAAAATTAATTAAATCATAAGCCACAGAGTTCTTCCACAGATAACCAAGGAAACTGGCTCCAATTTGCACATGCAACAGATTTATACATCTGAAAACGGGAAAAATATCCTGCAAACTCATGTAATGGAGACAAAAAGTGTCCATTAGTAAGTTCGTAATATTTAAAACCAATGGTCCTGTTTTCAGGTGAGCTCCATACTGAACTTCCCAAACAAATGTTTTTTTTTAAATATAAAAGAACATGCAAGGTTTATGTTTGTGTTTTGCAATACGGACCCCTTGGATATCGTTTAAAAGAATTTTCACCAGCAGCCAAGAAAGCTTCGGAAGTTGAAGGGCGAAGCTCATTGTCCGTCTCTTTCAGCTCATTGTTCAGCTTTCAGCCCACTGTCAGCTCCTTGCAGCAAAAGGAATACAAAGTGCTTGACATCTTAGTTTCTAATGCGCAGGCAGTTCCCCTCCATGGCAGATCAAATGCCCCTGGCAGGCTCTTCCCACTCTCTGTTCGGTATGGAGGACAGCATGGGGATCTTGGTGAAGCTGAGTCATGACAGAAAGCCTTGGTTTAAAGAACACATTTTGTATCCCATTCATGACATTCCAAGGCACTTTAGGGCGAAGGAAGTACTTTTCATGTGAGCCACTACTGTTATATGGGAAACACAATGGTCAGCATCTGCACGGCAAGATGGCACAAGCAGATAGTTAATCTGTTTTAGTAATGATGATCGAGGATAATATTCTCCTGCGCTCCTTTGGAAGAATTTTATGATTCTTTTTATGGCTATATGAGGAACAGATGAGCTTTGGTATAATATCACATCTGAAATTCTGCCTATCTGACAGGGCAGCACTCAGTCAGTACTGCACTGGAACATCTGCCTAGGTTTCCTGGAGCAACAAACATCTGCCAGCATCTGCAGCCTCTTGTGTCTCCAGCCTACGTTTCCTGCTTGTCTCTGGAACTTACGCCCATGACGTTTTGGGTGAGAGGCCAGAGGCCAAAATCTTTCCCACCCCCTCCCCCCACCACTCCCCAACACCCCACCCATTGCGCCACAGCTGATACCTTGCTGACGTATCAAAGAAGATGCCTACCTGGAGCTAAATCATGCAACACTATGGCTGAGAAAAGAATCAGATGCAGATAAAAGCTTTAATAAAATCCCCGAAAGTGGATGGTGTAAATAGGGATGGGGCTGGGGGAAGGACATCAAGAAAAAGCAACAAGATTCCAAGCTTCATTGGGCATTTAACCTGCAATTCAAAATATGCCATTCATGCAACTCCAGAAAAAGTTGGTGCTGTGCTGTTGGAAATTGGGTTCACCTAAAACAGGGCAATATTGTGCACATTTCTGGTCAATTTAGTACCCATTGGGAATTTCACCTTCTGATATTTTGGCAGGGATTTTGTTAGCACTTTTTTTCCTTTGTAAAACTCCCCCAGATAAAGCCAGTGGTGGTGTAACATAGTTCAAAGACTCAGCTGCCAGCCTAGATGAAAATGTCATCACCATTACGGACTTTAGCAGCAAATGTGTCAAGGACTGCGTACCAAAGAGGAAAATCCAGGTGTTCCCCAATGGAAACCATGAGTGAACTGAGAGATCCAATCCCTACTGAAGTCTACGACTGCAGCATTCAAATCAGGTGACCCTGATCTTGACAAGAAATCAAGGTACGACCTCCGTAAAGCTATCAGAGATGCCAAGAGACAATACCAGTCCAAAATTGAGTCTCAGACCAGGCGTCAGTTGTAGCAAGGCTTCCGTGCTGTAACAGGCTACAAAACAAAGTCGGGCAGCATCGCCAACAACAGCGCATCCCTTCCCGATAAGCTTAATGCATTCTATGCGTGTTTTGAACAGTAGGGACTGGTATGTCACCACCCACCCCAACAGCCTCCAATGCACCTGAACCCATGGTCACCGTTGAGGATGTAAGATCAGTCTTCCGGAGAATGAACCCAAGAAAAGCATCTGGCCTAGATGGTGTCCCTGTCCGTGTCCTCAGATCCTGTGCAGATCAGCTGGCAGGGTATTTGCAGACATACTTAACCTCTTCCTGCTTCAATCTGAGGTTCCCAGCTGGTGTAAGAAGACCACTATCATCCCGGCACCTAAGAAAAACAAGGTAACGTGCCTTAGTGACTACCGCCCAGTGGCTCTGACATCCACCATCATGAAGTGCTTCGAGAGGCTGGCCATGACATGCATTAACTCCAGCCTCCCTGACAATCTTGACCCACTGCAATTCGCCTACCACTGAAACAGGTCTACAGTGGATGCCATCTCCCTGGCCCTACACTCAGCTCTGGAGCACCTGGACAGTAAAGACACCTACATTAGACTATTGCTTATTGACTGCAGCTCTGCCTTCGATACTATAATTCCAAGCAAACTCATCTCCAAACTCCTAAACCTGGGACTCAACACCTCCCTTTGCAACTGAATCCTTGACTTTCTGACCAACAGACCGCAATCAGTAAGGATAGGCAGCAACACGTCCGGCATGATTATTCTCAACACTGGTGCCCCACAAGGCTGTGTCCTCAGCCCCCTGCTCTACTCTCTATATATTCATGACTGTGTGGCCAGATTATGCTCTAACTCCATCTACAAGATTGCAGATGATACCACCGTAGTGGGCCGTATCTCAAATAACGATGAGTCAGAGTACAGGAAAGAGATAGAGATCTTAGTGACATGGTGTCATGACAACAACCTTTCCCTCAATGTCTGCAAAACAAAAGAGTTGGTCATTGACTTCAGGAAGGGGAGTGATGCACATGCTCCTGTTTACATCAATGGTGCTGAGAGCTTCAAGTTCCTAGGAGTGAACATCACCAATAGCTTGTCCTGGTCCAACCACGTAGATGCCATGGCCAAGAAAGCTCACCAGTGCCTCTACTTCCTCAGGAGGCTAAAGAAATTTTGCATGTTCCCTTTGACACTCACCAATTTTTAACTGCAGAGAGTTGTGGACACAGCCCAGCACATCATGGAAACCAGCCTCTCTTCCTTGGACTCTGTCTATACTTCTCGCTGCCCAGTAAAACAGCCAGCATAATCAAAGACCCCACCCACCCTGGACATACTCTCTTCTCCCCTCTCCCATCGAGCAGAAGATCCAAAAGCTTGAAAGCACATACCAGCTCAAGGACAGCTTCTATCCTGTTGTTATAAGACTATTGAATGGTTCCCTAGTACGATAAGATAGACTCTCAACCTCACAATCTACCTCGTTATGATCTTGTACCTTATTGTCTACCAGTACTGCACTTCCTCTGTAGCTGTGACGCTTTATTTTGCATTCTGTATTGTTTTACCTCATACTACGTCAATGCACTGTGTAATGAACTGATCTGTATAAACGGTATGCAAGACAAGTTTTTCACTGTACCTCAGTACAAGTGACAATAATAAATCAATACCAATACCAATTTGTTTGCCATGAGATCTTCAACCACACTGCTCTGAAAAACAATTACTTCATGGACAATGATGTTTCAACTAACCCCATTTCTCCAAAAAAACATGCTTTGTAAAGGAACACCACTCAAGCTGCACTCTGTGGCCTCACTGCAATCTTTGACCTTTTTGTGATCTTACGTACATACTCACATATGTGACTGCTTTGCCCAGTGAGGTCACTTGCGTCAGGATCATTCCGGATCTCTGCCACATTTCAAAGTTTGCTGCTCACTGCTGCATTAGGAAGGTTGCTCAAACTCCTTAGTTAAGCTACTTTTCTTTCAGTGCCCAGGAACAAGTTGAGCGAGCATCAGAAGCTTTCCCAGAGTCCAGACATACAGTACATAGGCTGCACTTGTCTCCTTAGAGAGACCTTCCTGACAACTTCATTGCCTATATTGCTGTAGCCCTGGAGACTTTCCATGAGCTCCATGCATAGAGAACAAACCTCCTGAGGACACTGTTACTCTTCAGGCTCCTGGGAACACTCTCTCAACAATGCAGCATCCATTTGTTCTGTACTAACTCTTCTCTAGTTATAAGAGCATTGCTTGTATTGTGATATGTCCTTTTAGGTGCCAGCTCCAAAGATCATTAATAAAGAGCTATATGCTGAGTACTTTAGGAAAAGCAGCACATCAGTTTCAGCACAGTTATTTCATAGGAAAATCCAGTAACACTCATCAGTGGACCACACAATTGATGTTGTCAATCTTCAAGCATCTTTCACAAACAGTACTGGAGCTGTTTTAACACCAGTAAAAATAGTGCAGAGAAATATCTCAGCTTTAAACTGTCCATGCTGATACATTTTGTCTCAGATTAACCTGATTCAGTAGGTCATGAGTTCCAAAACTACTCCAGAAACTTTGAGTACCTAATCAAGGCTAACATTTAGGTATGGTTTCAAGAGAGCCTGAACAATTGGGGGTGCTGTACCTCAGGTGACGGTTTAAACTGAGATCTTGCTAGCTGCAAATGATTCCACTGGAGTTGTTCTGGACAATTTTTATCCCATACCTAACACAACCCCAAAGGAAAGATTACCCTAGTCATTTGACTCAGTGCTGTTTGGGAATACAGCTGTGCGGAAATGTACTGCTTTGCTCTACGGCCTTACAGAAGTGACTAATTTTGATAGTATGGGACATAAGGTCATTCCAACTCAATGAACATTCTATATAAGTGCAAGTACTTTCCTGTATCCAAATCACAAAGAAGGCACACCAGTGACTCTACTTTGTTAGGAATTTGAGGAGATATGGTATGTCACCAAAGGCTCTTACAAATTTCTACAGATGTACGGTAGAGAGCATCTGACTGGTTGCACCACTGCCTGGTATGGAGCCTCCAACGCACAGGTTTGCAAGAGGCTGCAGGGGGTTGTAGACTCAGCCAGCTCCATCTTGGACACAACCCTCCCCACCATCGAGGACATCTTCAAGAAGTGGTGCTTCAAGAAGGTGACATCTATCAATAAGGACCCTCACCATCTGGAAAACACTCTCTTCTCATTACTACTAGCAGGGAGGAGGTACGGGAGCCTGAAGACCCAAACTCAACGATTCAGGAACAGCTTATTCCCCTCCGCCATCAGATTTCTGAACGATCCATGAACCCATGAACACTGCCTCATTATTCCATTTTTTGCACTATTTATTTATTTTTGTAATTTATAGATTTTATGATTTTGCACTGTACTGCTGAAGCAAAAAGTGATAATAAATCTGATTCTGATTCTGAAGTCTGAACACAATTTTCCATGAAGAGCAAAACTAGTATTTCAGCAATAATTTTCACTTCTAAAAGGTGTTAAAGCTACAAACTCTGTACAAAGGTTCTTTTAATTGTTCAATAATGTTTTCAACTTACACATCACAAGCTGGCAGATGAAAGAAGGAAATCTAATTAATGATGATAGTGTCCAATTCCTTGTGCATTTTATCAATCAATGTCACACTGCTGTGGCCGTTTTTGGACAGTATTCAATTCTAATTAGTCCACTGGGAAAACTTTGGAGTTGCGTGTGATGTCCTGTTCTTGCTGGCTTAATAAAAAAATGTTTGGTTATTCAAGAATATCCGATCCTTACATTGATTGATTGTTATCCAGTCACGATTTATAGGGAAAATTTCATTTCTTGTTCTGCTTCATGTTTGCCTAACAGCAGTTCCATAGATGCCAAGTTATGTCCAGATGCGGTTCAGGGCAATAGGTCAGGACAATATTTGGATTTATCCTTTATGATTTTAATTATAGGTAGCATAAACTACTTGCTGGTTCTGAGCAAACTGAGTTAATGGAAGCTGTTCTTTTCACTGAGTGCATGCTGAGACTGGAGCCTGTTGAAAAGCATGCTAGAGGACTGTGTTCAGAAGAGTATAGTCTGCAGCATGTAGCGATACCTATGTCATTAGGACAGTGCTCATTAACTTCAAATGTCAACATCTCCCAGTATTGCGTGCTTGACATGAGTTGTCTGACGGGTATCAAGAGGTGAGTCTACTGAAGCAAAAATGCATTCTGTAAGCTTTTTCTATTTCTTCACTTCATCTGTTCTGATCACATTTTCCTTGAAATGATGGTGAAATAGAACCCTGCGTGGGTTAATGCATGCTCCAAATGTAATATCAGATCATTCAGTAGAAGAATGGGAAGATGTGGGGTATATTGCTTTTTTTCTTGCATGCTAGTTTCTGGTGTTTATGGACCTGAACCCTGTTCTTGATCTGTGTGGGAAGAGAGGGGGTGAGATGAGAAGTGAGGGAGTGGAACAGTTACGTGTGAGGGTTGGGGTCGGGGGGGGGGGGGGGTGGGGAACCACAGTTATGGAAGATGTCACAGAAGTGTGTAAAGCATCATCATCAGAACATACACAGTGGAGGCATACACATGCAGGAAGCAGCAGCAATAATGTCATCAATGTACAAGAAAAAGTGATCAGGAAGGATCTTGAGTCGGACTGAAGATCCCACATACTCCACCAAGAGATATGCATAACTTGGGCATAGGTGAGCCCAGGAGAGCCAGGTAAAGGGGTATGGAGTGGAGGTGGACTGGTTGGACTTCTGTTCAAGAAGGAAGCAAAGGTCCCTGAGACCGTCCTGGTGTGAGATAGAGGTACAGAGAGATTGGATGGCTATGTTGAAAATTATCTGGTTAGGAACAAGAAACTGGAAACAGTCAAAATGGAGAAGAGACTGAAGAAGTGGAGAATGAAAAGAGTAAAGGAAAGAAGAAATATATTCTGAAATATTTTGCGGATAAGAACAGGCCTAAACGATAGGTCTACCAAGATGGTGCTGCTGATGGTGGGCATGGGAGTGGGAGGGGTTGTTGCTGGGTTGGGGGACTATAAAGTTGCAGATTGCAGAGGAAAGATTTCCAGAGAAAATGAGGTAAGTGACTGTGACAATAGCCTGAAGAGCTTTGATGGTAACATCACCATTTGTGACACCATTTGTGTCTTTTTTGCTCTCCTTATCAAAGACATTCCCTCTGTTCCACCTAGCCCTCTAAAACATGCTTGATTTCCAACTTTTCCTACTTCTGGTTAAAATCAACAACCTGAATCATTGACTATGTTTCTCTCTCCATAGTTGCTACCTAACCTGCTAAGTATATCTAGAATTTTCTGTTTTTATTTAATAATTATGAAGTTATGTAGGATTCTCACTATATTTTCAGTCTAGATGAGAGTATTACATCATCAATTTGACAGACTAAAACAATTTAAATACATGTTTCCAACATCAAAGAGATGTACAAACTACGGTAACTTAGTCTTTGGGTTTGATAAACTTATTAGTTGGACTGGGTTCCAGAATAAGACTCTGAATTTCTATTGGGATTCCTGTCACACCATGTATCTGCATGTGTTTCTGTGGCATTTCCATTGTTCTTATTATTGAACCTGAACAAATAGTATCAAAGGTACTGAAGACCAGCATCTAATACTCGTTATCCACTCCTGTAACAGATCTGACCTCCAGTCCTATGTGGTTCTGTGGTGGATACAGAGGCCAGTATGGGAACCACAGACTCCCCTACAGCTGAGGCAGGTGGTGGCTGAAAGGACAGGCGAGTGGGTAGCCTGTGAGGTGATCGGCTCCTCTAGATGCTTGCTCAGGACCATGCATGGCCTTCAGGTTCTCACTGCCATCCTGAATGCTCCTCCTCCACTTTAAGCAACCTTGGACCAGAGATTTCCAGAACGCTGTGGAGATGTTGCAGTTCTTCAAGGAGGCTTTGAGCACACCCTTGAATCGTTTCGCCCGTCCAACTAGTAATCCCTTTCTATGACAGAGCTTGGAGTGGATGGTCTGTTTCAGGAATATTTCATAGGGATTATCCACAGGCATCTCCATGCATCCTTTAAGTTCGCTTCAACAATCAACTACAGCAAAACTGTGTTATAGTTACACTATTAACAAGTTCGTACATACACCATTGACTTTAAATTGAACCAGTTTTCAAGTCTATCCCATTAACAATTGAAACACACAATCATTGTTGTTTCTGCTTCTTCCTCGGCAGCTCCTCAGGGTTGAAGATGACTTTCCAGTGCTCTCGGTTCTGAGGTGACTGACAAGGCCAATGTGGGACGTGCGGACTCTGCCACAGGCGAAGCAGGAGATGTTTGAAGGGGCGTGTAGGTGGGTTTTAAGGGAGTTGATGACCTCTTCTGCTGTTTTCTCTGGGCTTCCGCATGCTCTGACAAAGGGACTCGAGACTTTCGGTGCCATCCTGAACACTGCTTCTCCATTTTGTGTGGTCCTGGGCCAGGGAGAACCAATGGGAATGTTTAAGGAGGCTTTGAGGTCATCCTGATGATGTGGCCTGCCCCTTTAAGTTGATTGACAGTGATCAGAGCCTTGATGCTGAGAATGTTGTCATGAGAATCCTGTCTGTACAGCTTGGACTATCTGGCCTTGTTCATTGTACCGTTTTGTCAGCCTGCCCAAGCAGCACAGCTAACTCTGATCTTACTTTACATTGTCTTGCACCTTATGGTCTATTTGCATAACACAGCACGGTGCAGTTAACCAATGACCAAACTGTTGATCCCCTCAGTGTGGTTCTTGGAATAATTTGGGTTATGGGGGGAATTAAAAAGCAAACTCCTGGGGTAGGAGGGAACCATTTATGAGTATTATTAGTTTACAATTTCCTAATGCCCTATTAATGAGTAAAAAATGTTTCTTATAGGCAAACCAGGAGTGATACTGCTCAACTACAGAGCATCCAACTCTCATAAACTAAATACAATAATTTTTTATGACTGTAAACAGGTATCACGTGTCATGAAACCTACAGAAAATTGTCCAGATTTGCCTGTCCTATCACTTGCTCCAGGGAAGAGTGGAAGCCATTTTGTAATATAAAATAACAATGAAAAGGGTGGTATTTCTGGAGAATTTTTAATGTAGTAAAATGTTTAGGTGTTTCACAAAGTAAATTGCACAGAGCCACCTAAGAAGACATCAGGAAGAGCCTCAGTTTTGCGAAGTATGGAATGAGGAAGGCTGGTTAGGGTGCATTGGAAGAGTTAAGTCCAGAATAAATCGGCATGAGTTAGGGTTTCAGCAGTAGATGAGTTGAAGCAGGGCAGATACAGATGATTTTAGGGAGGTTATGTGGTCTTTGATTGGATGGTTCTGTCCTGGGAAATTCATTTCGGGGTCAAACATGACCCTCTGGATAGATGAAAATGGAACCTGCTGGAGGACCATTGGAGGAGGATGAGGTGGCCGACCATGTCAATGGCTGCTGGTAGGCTGAGAAAGAAGGAGAAATTACCTTTCTCATTATCACATCGGCTGCTACTGGAGACCTTGATAAGAGATATATTGGTATTGCAGCAGATGCCAATACTTAGTTGGAAGGTTTAAGGAAGCAGTTCTGGGAAAATCAGGCATGAATTTGGGAAGCAATGATGTATTTAAGGACTTTGGAGAGGGACGGGACTTTGTAGGTAGGTAGTAGTTTATGAGGTTGAGAGGGTTAAAATTGTTTTTGAGGAGAATTGGGATGGCAGCAAATTGAAGAAGGAGCGTACGTATGAGAGAGTCATTAACAATTTCAGGAGCACCAGAAGTGATTTTTGTGGGAATAGGACTGAGGGAACAGGAAGTAGATCCCATAATTGAAGTGAGCTGAGATAGGAGAGGAGCTTAAGAAGATCTGAGATTGGATCAAGGGAGGAGAGAGCCTTAGAAGTTCGGAAGACCTATGGGGAGGTAGAGGGGAGGCAGACGATATTAACCTGATGCTCTCAATCTTAGCAACAAAGTGATCTTCATACATGTAACACCAGCGCTGGAGTCAAGTCTCCATAGACTGGCAATGGAAATTAGAGATCAAAGCACTCAGATTGCTGGAGAGGGAGCATTACCTTGGAATATAAACATGTGGTCGCTGTTGAATGTTTATGGCAAATTCTGATACGTTGTCTCTCCTGGTTCAGAGTTGAGAATATTTCCAATTAAACTAATTGCTATGATTTAGCCATTAATATTTATTAATATAAGGGAGCAGAAAGGATCTGCTTCAATCATATCAACCTCAATTTGACATCTATTGAATAGAACCTTAAAGTAATTTAAGACTTATTAACATTTCATCTCTTAATAAATGGAAGCCATAAATACATAAGCTGTCATTACAAGCCTTTATGTAATTATTTTTATATCATGTTTGCTACTGCTGCCCATTTCCCCTAAGGAGCACTCTCACACCTGTTTGATGGAAAGTACCACACCAAATCCAAGCAAAGTTCGGATCATCGTAGTTCAAATTGTTTGTTAACACTATATTCTGCATTCTGTTATCGTTCTCCTTTTTGTACTACCTCAATGTACTTGTATATGGAATGATCTATCGAGATGATGTGCAAACAAAGCTTTTCACTGAACATGTGACAATAATAAAACAATTACCAATATCTTAGCAAATGTGAAAATCAGCCTCCAAGCAGAAGCAACGTTTGCAAAATGACAAAACTTTGTTGAGAGTGTAAAAGTTAAGTTTCAATGTCTGAAAAATGACTCAAGTCACTAGGTGCAAAAAGTCTGAGCATGGTAATATCCCCAACTTAATCAATGGACCAGGACAGAGATCTGAGAGAGATAACTAGTCTAGAAAATACCAACTTCACTGAAATAGAAGTCTAAAGTATATTAAATGATGTCAAGAAGTCAAATAACTTCCAAAGAAATATAGTTGTCAGAGAGAACATTCTTGAAGCAAATTTGCCAACAGCCTTAAGGGGAGGTTTCTTTGACCTACCAATGTACATTATTCACAAAAATATGAATAGATCACCTGCAGCCAACAACAGATCCTAACACTAGTGAATGGGGAACTTCCCAGATTGAGTATTAGAACTCAGATCTACAGGCTAATAGAAGAGAGGCCTATTTAAATATTGTTGAATAATTCTGTAGTGTAGCGGTTAGCGTGATGCTATTACAGTGCCAGTGACCCGGGTTCAATTCTGGCCACTGTCTGTAAGGAGTTTGTATGTTCTCCCCGTGTCTGCATGGGTTTCCTCCCGGTGCACCGGTTTCCTCCCACATTCCAAAGACGAACTGGTTAGGAAGTTGTGGGCATGCTACGTTGGTGCCAGAAGCGTGGTGGCACTTGCAGGCTGCCCCCAGAACACTCTACACACAAAAAAATGCATTTCACTGTGTGTTTTGATGCACATGTGACTAATAAAGATATCTTATCTCATCCTAATGCAGTTAGATCTGCACTCTGACTATTAAGACATATGGAACAATTATGTTTTGTTAACAGGATTGCCATTAATTTCTACATCCTCTGCAAGGCAAAATTAAGAATTCTCAATGGGATGACAAATTGCTCTCCCAATCCACTATTAACATCTCAATGACAACAGAGCACAGAGGGTGACCTCTGAAGGCTTCTATGGATGAAGAAAGCATACTGGGAACATTTATAGTTTCTTCAACTAAGACAATAAATATAAATTTTAAAACAGCATTTTTATCTTTCTTCGCCTTATGGGATCCCAATTTTTAACCACATTTAGTAAAAAAAAAGTATGTACCATTATACCAAGAGATGTTATGCAAGAACAATGTACTGACAACCTCTCATGTGGCAGATGATTTATTTCACTCTGTATTTACATACACATATTATTAATGCGTTTGTTGTGTATAATACTGTTACGTTGAGTCTGTACGTATGATTCAGTTTTCAGCCATGTTAAGGTAATGACATTTCCCTAACTGTATCTGGAGATCCCTTTAATTGATGCTCCTTAATCTCACGTTTTTCTTGCTCCAGCTCCCAAAAGATTAGACCCATCGTAATTGGAGCAAATTCCATATTATTATCCTTTTCTAGCCTTCCTCAGGTGTGCTGTTTGTGAAATTTTTGATCCATAAGGTATGTTTAGTTGGATTCACCCAACTAATAAAGGTCTTGATAAGTACTTTCATGTTTCCAGCAGAAAATGGTTACTACTGCTTTAAACACACATCAGCAAATAAGAACAACCACCCACATAGCACGATGTTACATTTTCTGCACACTGACTCTAATGCCCAGAAAATTATCCCTCACCCAACAACGTTGAAAAAACAAATTCAAAGTGCTTATCTGAACACAACCACTTCTATCATATTTTCATGTTGCATTTTAATTAGTAAAGCAGTTTATATTTTTAAATCTGGTTAACTACGTGCAAGTAATAGTTAAATGCAGGCAATCTGCGGGAATTAGAATGCCTATATCATTGAAGAAAAGCTGACTAATCTTATTTCATCATCAGCTTGCATTACCAGATTTTTATTTTTGCTAAGGGATGTTAGTGTTAGGTATTGAAATCCTTTCAGGCCTTCTGTATCAGTTCAGATATAGCATAGCCAATTGCAGAATAAAGATCCCACCACACAACTCTACTCTCAGAAGAGTAATCTATCACTAAGAATTGTAATTTGTTGCCAGCTTATTGATTCCCTTATAAAAGGGACTCACACACTCTTGTTTAGAATTCTCATAGCTTGCGGAGAAAGGAACCTTCGTTTCATTAATCTGCCTTGGATTTAAACACAGGGACCAGAGGGGAAAGAATTATCTGGAAATGTATTCAGTTCCCCGTGAATTAGCTTTCAGGGCAAGTTGCAGTAGTTAGAATGAATTATTTAATTGATATGCAAATTAGAATAAAAAAACAATATTGCACTCTACATAAATCCCTATAATATATTAAAATAAAGAATCTTAGCCTCATTTACCTTTAATGGATTTTTTTTTAAGCTCTGAGTTGCTAATTCAATAAAGAGAAAGGGGAACAAGAGAACAGCTTCAACATTGGTATGTCATCTGTTGGGTGTTTTGCCTAGAAATGGTCTTGGCTGGTTTTAATTTAACCTGTAGTCTCTATTATTAGTCTTATTTTAATTTGAATGCATTGCGATTTTTATTATTATTTATTTATTGGACATAGGCATTATTGCTCATCATATTTTGCCCTTGAAAAGATAGTAGCTGCCTTTTTGAACCACTGCAGTCTTTCTAGTGAATCTATTCCCATAATGTTCTTGAATAGGGTGTCCAGGATTTAGATTCAGTGAAGATGAAGGATTCCTAATATTTTCCTAAATCAGGATGGTGGGGAATTTGAAGGGAGCCTGCAGGGAGCAGAAAGTCTACACTATCTTGAGAAATAGGCTGTTTTCCAGTTCAGGTACTGCAAGGATCTATGGAAAGCTTGATGTATATTCAGGAAACCAGAGAAACCATCAAAAATCTTCAGAATTAGAAGAGAATTAAGTATTCAAGAGTTAGAATTTAAATGAGCTTTTTTTCACATCCAGCGCCCTCAAAATCAAAGTTATTAAAGCATTAAATCACGTCTTAAAGCCTGAAAGATGTTCACTAATGCCTCTACCCAGGTATCCTGTTGATGCCCTTGATATCTAGATGCCCGATAAACTGTGAACAACAGGGTCAACAGCATCCTTTCAAAGTCCACAGGCTTGAGCTGCCCACTATACTTGGAGAGTCTGTAAGTAAGTCTTCGGATGTCAGTAATGTTCTTGGGGATGATGTTATTAATAATAACATTGAACTTCTTTCCTGCTCTCATTGACGCGAGTTCTTCATCCTTCAGGGTACACTTAAAGTTGTCATCGATATTCAACCCACCCAGAAGAAACTAGAAATGCAACAGAGATATAAAAATATGATTAAAATTGCAGGGATATAGTACCTTGGAAGGCACAAGCAATCATAAAACAGGATTGTAAATTTATGGGAATCATTTGCTCAGATTTGCTGTTCAAACTCTAAGATGTTAAGAATTCTTGGTCTGTGCCTAGTTGGCTGATATCAGGAAGGATCAATAGATGGCCTGTTTCTGGTTGGTAGATCAATTGGCTCCTATAATTTACCTGTAGTGTAAGAGGGTGGTTGGAGAATCAGGGTGGTAGGAGAGAGAATGAGCTTTATGGTGATGGGATTGCTCTGAGACCTGGCATGGACCCACTGGACAGATCAGCCTCTTTCTATGTCTTAAGAAAATATGGGAAATGTATGAGAATTGATTTTGGGTGCCCTTGGATTAGATTCTGGGATGGCACAAAAACAGTCAGGATTTCTTCCTTATAACCACAGTAAATAAATTATTGAAGTTGTATCAGGGGTAGGATTAAGTTCTGATGTAGCACCCTCCAGCATTTGAATCCTCTGCTTCACTTTTTAGCCAGGCCCACATGTGAAGATTGGCAAAGTGCTGGAGAGCAGCCAGAACATGGGAACTATCATCCCAGCAGGAACAAAGGTGCGGATTAAATTAGATTATAAAAAGGATAAAACCTAGAGATTGATAGTCGTGTTTCAATCTCTATATGTGAAGAGCAAAACATCTTGAAGACAGTGCCTTAGTTTGGAAAAGTGGTGTAGGTGTATAGTTAATTTTATATTTTGGCTTTGGATTTAAATTATCCAGTATTGGGAATCATCCCAAAAACTGGGCTCAGTGCATATTGTACAAGCAGTATTCTCCTGAATTATTCCACTTCGATACATACCACCACTACTGCCACGTATCTCTCCACCTCCCCTTCATCCCCCACTTCACCCCCTCCCAATTTAATACCATTAAAGAATGGCCGGTATAGGACACATGGACGTACACCAACACCAACATCAACCACCTTCTTCTCTTGGCCAAATCATTAATGTGGTCACACCAAAAATAAACAAAACTCTGGATGCATAATGTCTATAAAGTCACGAAGATTAATATGAAATAAAAGACAAGAGAATTGGGCATGATATCAAAGAATTATATTTATTTTAGTAATGTCAGACATAATTCTAAAACATTGAAGCTTAGATTTTGTTATGTATAGGTGGCTAAGGTATACTTGTGATTGCTGTCTTCATATCCTGTGTCCATTTATTTAAATCAGACTTATTACAGTCAGATTGCTAATCAATGAAGAGCAAAGTTGTGTGAAACCCAGTCAATAATGAGAACCACATGACGCATTATTACAGCCAAGCTTTGAGAGGGTTTTAATCATTACCTTCTGTTACCATCAGGTACAGAGGCACAAGATGCAAGAGAGCAAATTATTTGGAATGTTTATTGTGAGTGATCCATGTGCTGGGAATGGTAAATGTGAGGAAAATAATTTAAAAAGGTCAGTGCAAGAACTTTATTTACAGTGCAGCAATAGTTCTTGATCTTGACTGTTGGAGACAGTGACTGTGAGACACTGAATAACACTGTAATGATGGAGTGTGGAATCCAGTCATTGAAGAGTGTTTACTGTGAAAGGTCTGATTATTGGAGAGGATTATTATGGGTTCTGTCATTCATGAGGAGCCAAGCAAGGAAGCTAATTATCAAGCAAATTATTGCATGAGACCAAGTTACTAGGCAACAATGACATGAACGTTTATATCATTGGAATGGGCTACTAAGATGCAGAAGTTACAGAAATAGGGCATTTGGTCTATCCTATCTGTGTTGACAAATAGCTCCTATCACAATTACCCACGTTGGTTCTGCTTCCCCTCAATCACTTTTCCTCCCTTTATTTATCCAATCTAACTTTGGAGGTTCGATGGTTCCCACCTCAACCACTAGTGCTGGAAATAAATTCAAGAGCCTCAAAAATCTCCGTGTGAAATTTCCTACTGTCGTCTGTTCCTAGTCACTTAAATTTAATGGCATCAATCCTCTTTTTTGACACTCAACAACTGAAAACACTCGGAGCTCTCCAGTTATTAGACAATATTACGAACAAATAATGTTAATAGCAACCCATGAAAACTAGAAATCCAAAACAAAAACAGAAAATAATACAAAATGTACAAGATGTCATACAGAATCCATAACGAAGGAAGGGATGTATTTCTTTGTAAGTTGAAAATAGCAGGATAACTAAGTGAATTTTGGTAGGGTTGGGAAAGATACTTCAATCACAGTGGAGAAAGTAATGGGTTGAATTATAGCTGCTGATCAATCTGCTGCACTTAAATTCAGGACAAGGGAAGGTCCCCCAGGTCCCGAGGTGGGACTACGTTGTTAGTAATTTGCCTGAGGTGACAGTGAGTTAGGTGCAAGTGCTGCCCTACTGCTTCACTAGAGGGAGCTGCAAGCTCAATTATTTCTATCAATGCCTCTGACAACTCACTTGGAGTGTCTACTCTCTGTCAGAGAGTCTGTTCAGGTATGCCTAGAAATTGGATCATGTTCCACTACATTTTCTTAGGCACTAAACAGAACCAGATGAAGGGTCTCAACCAGAAACATTGACTGTCCATTTCCCTCCATAGATGCTGTCTGACCCACAGAGTTCCTACAGCTTTTTGTGTTTATTTCTGGATGTGCCCCAGGTTAGCACGTCTGACCTGTTCCCATCACCAGGGTGAGCCTGGTGGTGTCATTGGCTGTGTATTGCCCCCTCCACTTGCACTGACGTAAATTGGAGCCCAAAGTTCCACTGTGTGTTTGCCATGGATCAAGATAGTTCCAGCAAGAAGCACATTGCTGTAGTTTGGCACTTTACTCACTATTTCAAGGGGCACTCTGCTGACGTAAGACCTGACTGCTCAGTTTGAGAACTGACTGCAGGCTGCTCTGACACTTTTCAAGGTCTACAGACTGTGCAAACATTAACAGGGAGCGTTTTTTCCAGCACTGAGCTGCTGGTATCATCATTCCAGGGCTGTCCGCTCAGAAAAGCTTCCAGACCTCAGAGCAAAAGGCAAAGACGTGCACCTCCCAGAAAAAACAAAATCCCACCATCCTGGGAGACACCACATCCTATCTGGGGCTCTCCAAATGAACAATGTGTTCACAAGCTCAGGTTTTCCAAGACTGTGATCTCTGAGATATGTGGCATTCTGCAGGAAGACCTTCACCCACACTCTCACACCTGAACTGCTCTCTCCATGGAGTCAGGGTCACGTTGACCTTCAGTTTCCTTGTCACAAGATTTTCCGATGGCCACAGCAGATTTCTGCCTTTTCTCCCAAGATACTGCTCACCGCTGCATCAGAGAGGTCACATAAAAACTGATTTCATCTACTTGAATTTCAGTGGAGAACAGGTGGCATTTTGGGCACCAGGATTTGCCAACATTGTTAGTTTCCATGAGTGCAGGCAGCCAGTCACTGCACCCATGTGCTCATTAGGGCTTCCATCAATAACACGGGCCTATTTGTGAACAGGAAAGTTTTCCTCTCCTTTATTGTATAGGTCATTGTGTACCGTGCAAAGAGCTTCCTCGTGGTGAATGCAGTGTTTCTGGGAAGAAAACATGACTCCTTCATTCTCAACTGCAGTGCCGGACAGTTTGAGTAGCCAATGGAGAATCCTTGCAGACAACGGCTACCCTACATTCCATGGTTCCTCACTCCAAATCAGGCTCCTACCATAACATCAACGTTCCTCTACAATAAGAGACATGCAGGTAGAAGGATTATTGGTCTTCTAAAAATGAGATACTATTGCCTAAATCACTATGAAGTTGCCCTACCGTATATGCCAACGAGTGCAAAGACTTCATCATTGTGTGCTGCATTTTGAACAACCTGAAGACAGCCTGCAGTGATAGAGGAAGAGCAGCACACACACCTGGAGCTTGAAGGACATGAGGCAGAGCCTGAAGCAGCTGCAGCAGGAAGACCAGGAGAACAAGGAGAGCTACTAGCAAGAAGTCATAGTTATGCATTCACAGTGTCATCTCCCAGAGGATCTGAGGAGGGAGGCATTGTCTGCATGGACCAAAGGGATTTCCATCTGCAGAAACAATTTTCAAAATGAGCCTACCATATCATAGACCCCCCAAAGGAAATGAAGTGTGCCTTTCCACAAGCCAAACTTTGATGCCAACATAATAGCTGAAAGAGCACAGATGATACATAAACTCCCGCCGTGCATGTCCACCTACACTGAATATCACTCCTCAATGAACAAGTCCCTGATCCATCATTGATGGTGGCAGAAACACTGAATCTGACACAACTTGACCATTGTACTGTCCTGCCCTGTTTCACAAGCAATCACTTTTCACTAATGCTCTCTCACCTATCCCTGTCACTTCCAATCCTCTGTCCAAAGAGAAGCACCAAGAGCACAGTGTCATATTTCTTTGTCTCTCATCAGAGTCCCTACCTCAGTGGAGGCCATGATAAATATTGTAAGAGCAGAGCAAGTAGGGATTGGAATCATCAGATAGTACTCGCCCCCACTGGAGGCTGCTCACAGTCAATGCCAAAGAAACATGGCAAATGTGGCATGAGTCTAATTATATCATTACCAAGTGATGGGCCACAATGAGGCTGTAATTTTTGAGGAGAAAGCATCACTCAACACGCCATTACCAAGGTTATGTTTGAGCATGTTCACATGACACACATGACATTAGTAACCCATGTGGTTGAGGGGATGCAACAGTACCAGCAGCTGCCTCATAACTCTGGTCCATCCCTGCAGATTGAAGGATGCTACTTGTCCAAAATGAGGCTGCATTTGAACAGGACTAATATCTTTTTATAGCAAGGAGATATCAACTGATACATATAAAATCTGATATTTGTCCTGAGAAGTCACACACTTTAATGACTTTCCCAGCTGACAACCTTGGGTCTCAACATTCTATGTTGCCCCCTGGCTGCTGGGAGCCTGCTCCTTTCACTCTGAGTCTGCACATTTGTTCCAGATGGCTCAGAGGTTCTTGACTTAGATCGACTGGCTTCAAGATCGCAGCCAAAGTCCAAGTGAAGTCTGACTGTGCGCATGGGTGAGCGTGCTGCCTGGAAGGCCCAGGTGGGAGGTGAACTTGCGGGGGGGGGGTGCGGGGGTCATCTTTGTCCTGAGCCAGCACACCAGGCAGCCTCTCAGGGGACTGGGTGGACTTTGATCCCCATGGACTGTTCCACCATTGTTCCAACTTCCAGACCCGGAGCCGAGGCAGTCGACAGGCACCAGTCACAGGTGTCTAATCCCTGCTGTCCCTCTCCTCAGGGTCAGCCCTTTGCAGGAGTCTGCTTGCAGTGAAGAGAGGTGGGATTTGGTGGTGTGGTGGGGGTGGGGGTCTCTGCTCCAGCAGAAGAAAGACAAGATCTCTCTTGCCATATTTCTGCTGCTACGGATGGCATCCAGGAGAGCAGTCTGCTGACACTCAGCATCTCGCCTTCTTGAAGAACAGCTAGCTGCGCATTATAGCGCCCCTTTGCTCCTCAGGAACCACGAGCCGCTCCTGAGTAACATCCATTGGGAACTGCAATCGGCTCACAGGTGACCCCTGGCTTCTCAGTGAGGTGACCAAGCTGCTCCCTGTTGGCACGTTGTGGTTCTTTCACACCTTCAAGCGGTGTCCATGTGGCAAAGACCAGGCCTCGAGCAGAATCGGGGTGAAACTGTCGCGAAGCAGATAGCCTTGCAGCGGCCTCGTCCGTAGCTCGACAGTCACTCTATGTCAATCTGCTCATCCTTTGTGGCGCCAGGTTCTGAGCCTGGGGTGTAGAGTGCAGTGATGCATTGTGGTCATACCACCATCATCCCTCTCTTGCTCCTCTCCCCCCAGTGTTTCCTCCTGCTACCCCTCTTTTGTTTCCTGCTGAAGGAGGGACAGGTGACCTATCTCAAGAGCCTGAAAAGACAAAACACAACATAGTTGCACTTGTAACCCAGCTGCCAAAACACCTGACGCATCAGTAAAAACGGGAATGAGATATATTGTTGTTTAAATGAAAGGGGATGAAGTGAGCACAATGAAACATTGTCAGTGGGTTTGTCTGGCATATTGTTCATAGCCCTTCCTCATGAGGTGGTGTGGCCCTCGTCTCCTCTGCCTATGAGGAGGAGGAGGAGGATATCTCCTCCAGCCTGGTGAGCTGCTGTACTTGCCAGCGCCTCCCCACCCCCTTCCCCCACTTATCTTGTCCTCACTGTCTTGGCCCAAATAGAGGAGATCAAAGACCACGAGTAACTCTACCTTTGGAGGCTTGATCTCTGTGTGAAGGGGGGGAGAGTATTAGTGGAAGAATAAGGGTGGAGGATGGTGTAAGAGAGGGTGGGCTGGAGTGTGCAGATGGATAGTTGTTTACAGATTGAATCCATTTGCTCCTGTTTTTCTTTATCCACAAAGATGCATTTTATACATAGACTTCATACGTCTGTGCCCACTTCCTGTTGAAGTACTGTCTATCAGGAAAATGACTTGGCAACATTCCCGAACACTGCTGTCATTTCCCAGTTTTATTTCAATGCACATGATGATGTCATCAATGTGCACAGTCTGCATTAATTACTTATTGAGAGAAATTAAATCAGAAGATTAATACCTACAACTTTGTACTTAACTCTGAATAATTCAAGGAATACAGCACACTGATGGTAGTGAAGCATGCCTGGTGAAGTCTTTCTGCTCTGGCACTGGTTTTATGTTTTATAAACCTCCCCAACCCCTCCTCCCCCATCATTATAATGTACATTAAATCTCTTCTCTGCAACATCGAGCATGGAATCCATGCACTGATGTCCTCAGTTCACTGAAGCCTCAGCTGGTGGCTAGCCAAGGTGCAAACAAACCTGTGAAAAGGAGGTGAGAACAACCTGCTCCATGTAAACCAGGCCACTGTTACACACTCCCCCTTACCCGTCCCCCCCTGTTTTACATGATCCCCATCTTTTGTCACAATTCCCCCACAATTCTGTTTCTCTCATCTCCATGGCACCCTGACGGAGAGAGCTCTTTAATACCATGGACCTAATTCCTGTAATAAGTTGGCAGCTGTTAGCCCAGTTGCGCAGGTCAACTGTTAACATTCCTTAAAGGGAGAAAACACAATAATAAATTTTTAAAGGACAGATGTCTCAATCTTGTGATTTTTTTTTGGGGGGGCGGTGACATCAGATTTGAGGATCGGGCAAAAAGTAGCAACTATTTAGTACGCCAAATCTGTGTGAAATGCTATTTCCAGGCAAGTACTTTTAGTGAGGTTCAGCTCACTTTACATATCTTGAGAGATCGTGAAAGTTCTTTTGGTATTTCCCCATGGTGTGCGGCTTCTCATCCCTGGAGGACTGATAACACTAGCCATCTCCTACGGGGGTCTTCTAATGGTGAGTGAGGAAGAGGTAACTATATCCCACCCTCCAGTTCGCATGAGCCTCCTCCTGGTGTCTGGCTGACCAAGACTCTTTCTGTAACTCTGTATGCCACTGCCCTCACCACTGTGGCCACTTTCTCCTCCGTGGCAGTGTGTCTGGCTGTCACGAGGAGTGTGCCGTCTGATGCCCATCTCTGAATGCTGCACTGGATCTGACCTGGGCCCCCAGGAACAGAGCAGGTCCTCTTTTAGCTCCTCCTGTGTGTAAACCACCCTAAGGCGTTGCCAAACATCTCTTTGACCAAATTGGTGATCATTTATTCAGGGGGCCCTGATCTGGTTCGAGCAGAACAGGACCCAACACCACATGTTTAGCTTCATTAGGAGTTTGCGGAAATTTGGTACATCACCAAAGACTCTTGCAAATTTCTACAGCTGTATGGTGGAGAGCATTCTGACTGGTTGCATCACTGCCTGGTATGGAGGCTCCAATGCACAGGATCGCAAGAGGCTGCAGAGGCTCCATCACGGGCACACTCCTCCCCACCATCGAGGACATCTTCAAGGGGCAGTGCCTCAAGAAGGCGGCATCCATCATTAAGGACCCTCAGCACCCAGGACATGCCCCCTTCTCGCTACTACCATCAGGGAGGAGGTACAGGAGTCTGAAGACCCACACTCAACGTTTCAGGGTTAGCTTCTTCCCTTCCGCCATCAGATTTCTGAATGGTCCATGAACCCCTGAACACTACCTCATTATTCCTCTTTTGCACGATTTATTTATTTTTGTAACTTATAGTGATTTTTATGTCTTTATGTCTTGTACTGTACTGTTGCCGCAAAACAACAAATTTCCATAAGTCAGTGATAACAAACTGGATTCTGATTCTGATTCCCTTTACAAATCACTGCCCAGTGTTGGATGATCCATTTGCTTCTGCATAGTTTTTGAGGGCTTACAATGATTCTATATATTCTGCCTTTTTATATGCATCTTTGGTGTGCCCTGGGAGTCCGTGTTGAAGACTGAGATATGTCTGGATATTTTTCTGGCATTGGGGTATTTACACCTAACAGAATAAGGCAGTTTTGCTTCTTATTCTGGTTTATTCGATCATCAACTGATTCACCTCGAGCTTTTATTTTCTGATTACTCTCTTGGAAACTTGTTCTATGTTAAAGGCACTAGTTGTTATTCTGTAGTTATACTCATCACTGAAGCTAATGAGGATTTTATTTTGTTTTAAACGCTCTTTGATGAATACAAATAACCCCCTTTGGGTTTGTTTCATCCACGCAGAGGCATCTGGCTACGTGGTTTCCTTTTGTATATAATTTTTTTTTACTTTGAATTGTTATTCTTATACTGCAAAACATCATACTGGTCCAAAATTATTTGGCACACTGTGCAGTACAACACAGCAGCGATCTAGTGGAGAATGTACAGCACCTTGTTGATTTGGAACAGTCTATTCATGATATGGCAGGGCATTGTGTTAATCCAGAACATTGCAAATGTTACAGCTGTCCAAAGGTTTTTGCACAATATTGTACTTCAGTCCCCATGGCAGTTATTATTGTCAAGTTGCAAATCAAAAAAAAATTACACAGAATTACCATTAAAAACTTATAAAAGTGATACAGTTTGTCTTCAGCCAGAAAGTCAAAAAAGTACACTGTTCTGAAGTGATACGTGACTGTTTGTATTGGGGAGCTTTGACTGCCAAGCACTTTAATTTGGTTTCTTCCTAATCAAATTAAGTAAGCATTCAACAACATCATAAAAACAAGTGAAGGAGCATGGGAGAAAGACAGAGAGAGAGAGAAACCTCATACAGCAGCTCCACGTCCTTCTGTGACCTCTGGAACACAGGATTAATTGGAATGTCGCAATCTAGATTTCTTTTTAACCTCTGTGCAGATGGGAAGAGAACTAGAAGGAGGAAAGGAAAAGGAAATGTTGTCAATGAGAATAAAATAATTACAAATTCACACACATTGATAAGCTATCAACTGCACATTAACATTGAGAATAAAAATTTTTAATAAGTGGAAGGGGGTGCAGAATGAGATTTATGAAAGAGACTAAGCCGACACGTGAATAAACCATTGTATCCTGCCCGTAAGCATCACACTCTATGAGTTACTCATCTTGCCCTGTCAGATAATGTGCATCATGTCAAAGATTTCCCCTACATGAACATTTTTGTATCAGTGTTTATCTCATAGCCAACTTCTAAAGCGTACCATCGTTGCTCACTGTTTTAGTTTATAGTGGCTTCTCTTATGTGTGTACAGAGCCATTGTGGGTGATAAGTTTAATGGTTTTGCCTCAGGATAAAGCTCCATTTTAAAATGCAGAAATAGGTCCAAGATGAGCTGATTTTGCCAGCATTTGAGAGTGAAAAGAACAGCCAGAACTGTCACAGTGGGATGCAGGATTTACATAAAACTTCTAAATTGAAGTAATGCCAATTGTATCAGGCTGTGGTATAATTCAGTAAAAGTGAACTACAATGAACTGTTTAAACATAAACTAGTGCAGGAGCAGTGGAAGCATTCAAAGAAATCCAGAACAAATATATTCCCATTTAAGGAAAGGGACAGGTTCCAATTCTGAACCTCATCGATACTGAGGAACATTTACAGCCAGACAAAGCAAAAAAAATAAAAGATGTCGAGAGCTCAACACCACAGAAAGTCTACAGAAATGTAAAAGGTGTCGGGTTGAAATTAAAAATGAAACTAGGAATACAAGGAGGATGCATGAAAAAAGTATTGACAGGCAAGTCATAGCTGAGGTGTTCTATAAATATATGAAGTAAAGAGGATCAGAAAGGAAAGAGTGGGTCCTTTTAAAAACAAAAATAGTAACATGAGCATGGAGTGGAAGATATGTGGAAAGTTCTGAGTGAATTCTTTGTATCTTTTCATGATAGAAGGGGATGATATAGGAATGTTAAGTCTTGCAAATGAAAAAGACCGAGAGACAGGTGACAAAGACAGAGAGACATATTAAGGGCCAAGCGTCTTTTAAAGTGGATAAGAGAGAAAATGCTGGAAACATTCAGCAGGTCAGACAGTATCTATAGAAAGAGAAACAGAGTTAATATTTCAGGTTGATGAGTCTACGTTGGAACTGGGAGAGAGAGAAAGTAAGTTGGTTTTAAGTTGCAGAGATGATATAGGAGGGATGGGTAGGATGAAGAAAATATCTCTGATAGGATGAGGTCAATGTTACTATCGTGATAAGCTGTTGATGAAGCCATCCGGTTGATAGCTTAATGAGAGAAGTTAGAGAGAAAGAAAGCAAACAAAGGGTCTTAAAACCAGCTTGTTTTTCTCTCTTTTCTAGTTCTGATGTAAGGTCATTGACCTTAAACGTTAACCCTGTTTCTCTGTTTGCAGACCTTGTCTGACCTCAGTGTTTCCAACCTTTGAAGCAGAAACAGAAAGAACTCAGTGAATCAGGCAGCATCTGTGGAAAGAGAAACCAGTCAATGTTTTGGGTCAGCAACCCTTCCTCAGAACTGGGGAAGTTATCAGGAAGAATCACTGGCCTGAAATATTGAAACTTCTCTTTCCACAGATGCTGCCTGATTGGCTGAGTTCTTCCAGCATTTCTGTTCTTGTTACAGATTTCCTACATCTGCAATTTTTTTTGATTTTCATTTAAAGGTGGTTCTCCCTGTAGCATGGGTTTCCTCCGGGTGCTCTGGTTTCTTCCCACATTCCAAAGATGTACAGGTTAGGAAGTTGTGGGTATGCTATGTTGGCGCTGGAAGCGTGGCGACACTTGCGGGCTGCCCCCCAGAACACTCTTCGCAAAAAAAATGCATTTCACTGTGCGTTTCGATGTACATGTGACTAATAAAGATATCTTAATATATCTTTGGGCCTGGATAGATGTATCTAAGACTCTGATGATCATTTTCCATTGCTCTTTGGCTACAGCCATGTGCTCGGGGACTTGATAGTTCCTTAAGTGGTATCATTGTTTAATGGGGAAAAAATGATAGATGGAATAAATACAGGCCAGTAAGTTCAATATCAGTTGTGGGAAACTTGCTGGAAGAAAAAACTGGAAAAAGTTCTAAGGAATTGCATAAATCAGTGTTTAGAATGGTACAGATTAATCAAGGACAGTCAGCATGGATTTGTTAAGAGAAGATTCAGACTAACTAGCATAACCCAGTTTCTGAGAGAATAACAAGGTTTATTGATGTAATATATACATGGATTATAGTAGTGTGTTTGACCAAGTTGCACATGACAGATTGATCAAGAGAGTAAAATCCTAGTGAAATTGACAAATTAGATTAAAAATCAGCACAGGTGGAAAAAAATCAAATGATAATTGTTGTTGGGAGTTGTAGTCACTGGAGAACTGTATGCGCTAAGGTTCCATAAGACTCAGAGCTAGGTTTTTTTGCTTTTCATGCCATATATAAATGATTTTAACTTGGGGGCCACAATTAGGAAGTTAACCAATGATATCAAAATTGGTTTTGTGGTTGATGGTGAGGAAGAAAGTTTGAAGCTGCAAAAATAAATCAGTGTTTAGAGAGCACAAGCATGGAAAATGGAATTCTGTCCAGGGACATTTGCTTTATCCTGATGTATATGTTCCTTTTTTCCATGATATGGATATTGAGGAACATACAAGGAAGGATAAAGCAAAAATTGGAAGATAGCAAACAATAATACGCCTGGGAACAGCAAACAATCAAGGGAACAAATGATAAATAATAGAAAACTAAGGGAACAGAGGGATCCTGGGGGGGGGGGGGGGGTGGGGGTAATAGCACACTGAAGGTAACAGGACAGCTAGGTCAGGTGGTTACCACTATTGGCCCAAAGCATAAAATATCAGAGGAAGAAAGTCATACCTGAGCTGTATAAAACACTGATTATCCCACAGCTAAAGGACTGAGTACAGTTCTGAACACCACTCTATAGCAGAGCACTGGAGAGGATGCAGAGTTGCCAGGGCTGGAAAATTATCGTTATGAGGAGATACAGGCTAGGCTAGGGTTGTTTGCTTTGGAACAAAGGTCACTGAAGGAAAATTGATTGAGGTATTTAACATTGTGAGGGCCCTAGACAAGATGAACAGGAATGATCTATTTTCCTTAACAGAGATTATATTAAAGTGAGGCAGATGTGTGTAGATGTGTCTTCTCACAGAGGGTAGTGAATGTCTTTAATTCTCTACCCAGAGGTTTGTGGAGGCAAGGTCACTGGAGGTATTCAAAGAATAGGTAGATCACTTCTTGAAATATTGGGGAATTGAAGGCTATGGATAACTGGCCTTATTCTCAACTGAGGAGTTGAGGCTGAGGGCAGATCAACCATGATCATATCAAATGGCAGGATAGACTTGAGAGGCTGAGTGGCCTACTCCTGCCCCTATTTTCTTGTGTTCTTGTAACTAGAGAGCATAAATATAAGTGCAGAATAATTAGAGGGGAGTTGATGATATATTTTTGCTCAGGAACTGACAAGTGGGATTCTGGAGCTAACTCTACGAAAGGGTGGAGGAGACAGAAATTCTCACCACATTAGTAACTGGATGAACACTTGAAGGCCATAACTTAGAAGCCTCCAGACCAAAGACTGGCAAACGGGGATAAACTTAGTTCAGCATGGATACATTAGGCTGAAATACCTACAACTGTGCCTTAAATGTATATAATTTGCAACATTTTAGTGTTAAATATATTCTATAAGTTGTCTGTGTTTTACTTTGAAGGTTGAAGCTGTGTTTACGCAGGTCTATCTTGGCATCTGTCTGCAGTTAACACGAGAAGTGATATCTGAAGGAAATCATCTCGTGCCTTACATACCAACATCTGCTTTCACTCATTAAAATTCCAGAAAAGTAATCTAGAAGTATTTAAGATCTGACCAAAGGTGTGCTTATTCTATATATTTTCCATATTTGTGGTATCTTCTGTTATTTATCAGCATGTATATGTGCACAGACTAAATACATTCATGCACTCTCTTAACTACCCAGCTGGTTATATGGATCAGGCCAAGAAGTCTGTGTAGACAAGCTGTTCCTGGTATTTGAAATATTACGGTTAGCCTCAGCATCTTAGATCAGTGTGGTGAGCATTTTTTCTCTTGATTGGAACCTATTGGCCCTGTGGGGAGTGTCAGATGAGGTCTCATCAGCATTTGGCAAATAAACTGATGATACACACCATCCTATTTTCATGCATAGCAAGCAGCCATTTGAGTGAGGCAGATGAGGAAAGTTGGCACATGTGAAGCCAATCTGCAGCAAGAAATTGATGACTTCAGGAAAGGGGGGAAATTGGAGAAAAAGGAAAGACTACAATATACACATTGTTTCATTTCCATCCAACCTTCAACAACCTCTGTCACACATATCATAACTTGGCAAAGCAGCAACTAAACAGAGACTGGTATTTCCTAACTGGTGCTTTGGACAGTGTTGATCTGAAGAATGTTAGGGGTGAAAATTAGACTGAGCTTCTTTGTGGATCCAGAGGCAACTGCGCAGAAAGGTCCAAAGCCATTCTGAAACTGAACTTCAGGTCTCACCTACATACTGGGGCAGCCTCACCAGTAAGAAAAGCAGAACCTGGCAGCGATTAATCAGTGTGATCCTTGCCCTCAGTGTGATCAGGGATTAGGGAGGGGGATTAGGTCAGGCATCTGCAGGTGAGGATACCCTGGGCCCATGCTCATTATTGGAAAGTTCTGGCAAGTGCCACAAGTCTCATCAGCAAGTTCAAGCCTCCATTCTCCTATGGGAAGGTGAATCATTCCAGTGGTTTCCTGGCTGCGTTGCGTGGTTATCTCCACATGAACTTGCCTGGTACTTGTGCTGCAGAATCTGCCCACAGAAACAGTACCAGGTTAGAACAGCCACATGGAGACACAAGAGAATGCATATGCCTGGAATCTGGAGCAACAAACAAGATGCTGGAGGAACACATTGGGTCAGGCAGCATCTGTGGAGGGAAGTGTAGTGGTTAGCATAACGCTATTACAGCACCAGCGACCCGGGTTCAATTCCGGCCACTGCCTGTAAGGAGTTTGTACATTCTCTCTGTGTCTGTGTGGGTTTCCTCCGGGTGCTCCGGTTTCCTCCCACATTCCAAAAGGCGTACAGGTTAGGAAGTTGTGGGCATGCTACGTTGGTGCCGGAAGCGTGGTGACACTTGTGGGCTGCCCCCAGAACACTCTACGCAAAAGATGCATTTCACGGTGTGTTTCGATGTACATGTGACTAATAAAGATATCTTATCTTAACATTTCGGGTCGAGACCCTTCCCCGGCTTGAAATCTGGTCCAGATGAAGGGTCTCGACCCAAAACGTCAGCCATATATTTCCCTCCACAGATGCTGTCTGACCCTGCAGCATCGTGTTTGTTCGAACAGTCACATGATTTGCAAGCCCATTCAATGGAATGGAAAAGTTATGGCTGTAAGGAAGCAGGGTAAAAATAAATAAGTTACAACTTTTAAAAAATTATTTGTGTTTGTTTTATGTATTTAAGTGTCTAAAAGCCTTACTGAACAGGCACTAGATGCGTTTAGCCTGCAAAATCAGCCATTTGTTTCTGAACCTGACAAGAGCACAACCTCAGCACCAAGCAATGGCAGCAAAGCACTATCAGCAAGTTCAGGGCCAGCGTTTCAAGCACCTATCCATCATCCCTGGATGACAGCTTCAGGGGCCTGAATGCAGCAGGCTCTGTCCCTGACTCAATCAGTTCTCATTCTCATGAATGTTCTTTGCCCGGGATTAGCTCTAATTGATGAGTTGAGTGGAAGTGAAGGGAAGAGAAATCTTGTCCTCATCTCATGCACCAGCTGATACGGGGCTCATTGATGAAGTACAGATTCAAGTAATTATTTCATTCCTGAATGAATTGTACCACTTCCAGCAGATATAACCAAATCGTGCATTAGCCAGGTGTGATAGTCTGGCATATTCCTAAACCCAGTGTTTATTTTTTGTTCACTTACAGTATGAGAGCATTGCTGGAAGGTCTGCATTTGTTGAGCACCCCTTAACGCCCTTGGGAAGGTGATGGTCGCTTCTTGAATTGCTTCCGTCCTTAAAGTGAAGATAGTAGAGCAGGGAGTTCCGAAGTTTACACCCAGCAACAATGGAGGAAGGGTCAAATATTCCCATTGATGTCAAGGGCAGGCACTCTCTCCTCACCTCTAGAAATCAGCTCTTATGTCCATGTTTAGACTTAAGCTCTAGTGAGGTCTGGAACCAAGTGACTGTGCCCTTAATGAGCAGGTAATGACTGTTCTGATAGCACTGCTGAAGACACCTTACATTGAGCTGTTGATGACTGAGACTGGACAGATAGGACTGTAGCTGGATTAGATTTACCCCTGACTTGAAAGAATTCAATTGAATAAAAGGACTGCAGGGACCTCGGTGGTTTGAAGGGTTGAAGACAGTCAGAGAGAGAGAGGAAAATCTGTGGAGAGACTAGGTTCAGATGAAAACAAGGTTGAGCATTTTAAAATTAACTTTTTGCTGGAATGGAAGCCAACATACATTATGCAGGAGACACAAGAGACTGCAGATGCTGGAATCTGGAGCACTAAACAAACTGCTGGAGGAACTCAATGGATCAAGCAGCATTTGTGGAGGTGAAGGGATGACTGATGTTTCAGGTCATGACCCTGCACCAGGACTGAGAGTGTAGAGCAAATATATCCAGTACAGAGGCTGGTAGGTGATAGGTGGAAACATAAGAAGAAACAATAAGCAGGTGGAGCCAGGTGGAGAGGGGAGGGAGAAGGGTAGAGGCAGGGGCTGGTAGGTGATAGGTGGAGCTAGATACGGAAGGGATGATGGACAGATGGAACCAGATGTGAGAGGGGATAGGAAAGGTTAACCTCGGGGGGAGAAACCCAGCAGGATAAACATGTGGGTGAGGGGCAGATGGAACCAGGTAGGGGCAGGTAATGAGTCGAGGTAGCGAGGAGGGGTGGGGGGGGGGGGCGGAATGGAAAAGGTGATCAAAGGGAGATCCTGGGTGGACTGGTGGGAGAGGGCAAGGAACACTGGCGAAGCGTGTTATTAACTAGCAGAAGGCTGATGGGTTAACAGGACCACTGAAATTTCACAGGTATTGCCATCTATACATGGAAGCAATAATCCTATTTCCCAACTGATTTCAGATTTCCAGCATCCACAATGTCAGTGTCCGTTCCTTTTCAACCACCCTGACACATACCTCTGGGATTGGAACAGGCAGACTGTCACATGTTTAAAGAGTCGCATTGGCTCCCATGGTATCTGGAGCAGATATAATGGGTCAGGTAATTAGAAACACATACTTAAAGCATAATGGAATAAAAGCTCTGTCTGCTCATGAGATGCAGATGGATTTGAATGAGGCTTTGGGCATCCCATGAGCGCTCACAGTTACATTTTTGGGAAGATAATGCAGAATAAATCTACAGCATTATGTTTGGCCAGAAGTGACTGGATTGTGGTGGTAATGGGGTAGTGAAATCAGTTTCATGCCCCATACTGTGCTTTTCAAGGTCTGGTATTAGGTACCAGGCTGAAAAAAAAAGAATAGAGTGCCTGCAGGAGTTCTCTGTCTCATTCACTAATGCCCTTCAGAGAAGGAAATGTTACTCTTCCCTGCTCTGGCCTCTACGTGACTCCAGACCCACCAACATTGTTGGCTCTTAACTGCCCTCTAAGTTATTGAATTCAGGGGGCAATTAGGATGGCCATTAAATGTCAATCTTGCCATGACATCTACAAATCCTGAATGTGTAAGTAAAAAGTAGTGTGTGTGGGAGTGGCCCTGACAGAGATTTGCAACCAGGGTCTTTTCTAGTCTTGCTCTTTTTCATAATCCTGCTTCATTAAAGCCATGGAGTTGGGAACATCAGGGATGAAAACAGTTACTGAATGCATTATCCTGCAGCCAACAAAACCAGTTCATTAAATAGAAAGAATTTCCTTTCACCAGAAGCCAGAAACTGGAACAGCATTTGTTTGCCAGAAGCACCACTAAGTGAAGCTGCTGTTTTTCACTATTTAGTCACCTATCAGACCATATCCATGGGTGTGTCTTGTTTGAATGACATTTTGTTGGATAATGTTAAATGACACTAAATATAATCCATGTATTCATCGTCAGGAAAAAATGCATTATGAACCCATTGGCATTTACTTAGAAATGGAAATAGCAGCCTTTAAAAATGAATATAGACTTCAAGTACACTGGAGAACGATGCATTGAAAATTATTTTATTACTGATGAATAGATGGCACTGCAGGTTTGATTCCATTAATTTCAATGGAAATGCTGTTGTAAAGTTGAAAAGAATAAATCTCCTGTGGAATTTAACACAGGCCTCATTTAAATGGGTTCCTACCAAGTAAGGACTGATTAACAAGATGGAGTCCCTAGGTAGAAAGCCTGCTTTTTAATAGGCCAAAATTCATGTGAGTTAGAAGATACATTTAGAGCAAGAAAGAGATCAATTAGGGATGGTGGTGGGGGCACTCCTGATCCTGGGGATGGTGGTCAGGGAGCAAGGTCGGAGGTTAAGCAATTGGAGGTCAGGGAATCCTAGTTACCGATAAGTGCTATCTTATGGTGATTGGGTGGTGAAGGAGGGTGATGGGGTTCCTTATTGTAGACATTCTGGTTCTCTGACAATGGTCAAGATGTCTGCTGGTATTCCAATGGTGCCCGAGGACGAGGGTCAGGGTTAAAAGCAAACAGAAGGCCAGGAGCAGGGTGATTACTGCGTAGATTGTTGGCTTGAACAAAATGCATTTGATCCTTAAGCTATACTAGCCCAGCAAATTCACCCTTTCTTACCTGCTTGCACCTGTTGGGTTTCTCAAGGCCTGCAAAACCCGGCCACCTGTAGTTACACATCTAACGATCATTAACATGGAGGTAGGTGGTGTAATATATTAAAAATCCACTTTATAGACTGAATTGACTTCCACACATCATTTTGTTTCCAATCTATAGCAATGGCAGATTTGTTCAAGTTCAGATTGCAGATTAACTTCTGACAAAGCTATACATTTTTGAGAATTAAGATTCAACTAATGATATTGTCTCTGACTGCTGGATTAGAGGATGCAGTGCTGGAATTGTCAGAGAAGCTGTATACTGAACCCTCAGCATTCAGTGCACAGAGAGGCCCTTCCTCCACTTGCTTTACTGTGATGGAGGAACTTCCTGTTCTCTCCGTAGGTTTCTCCAGGTTCTTAGTTTCCTCCCACATCCCAATGGCATGCATGGAGGTTAATTGCACACTGTAAATTGACAGCGTGTAGGCAAACGGTAGAATCTGGGGGTAGCTGATGAACATGTGGGGAGAATAAGAAAAGGGGAACTAGCGTAGTATTAGTGTAAATGGGTGCTTGATGATCAGAGCAGACTCAATGGCTGAACTATTTCCATGGCTCTATGACTGACCTTGAGTAGGTTGCAGTTAATGGGGGGAAGAGCAGGGTAGAGGAAGGGCTGGCCATTGTTGAGGCTGGGGAATAGGCTTCATAAGACCACCTCAGAATTATGTTATTTGACTAATCAGATAAATATGTTCTTAAACCAACAATAGACAATAAATGGGACAGAAGAAATGTTTGCATTCTAGGATTAATTGAGCAGTACTGTCACAATGAAACATTTCAAATTGAAATTCACATCACTTTTACCTTTACTAGGCTGTAGTCCAGCACTTCTCACTGCCAAAATTGCTCTCAACCAGCTGCCCAGTAATGATGTTGTTATTAATTAGAGGCAGCAAGCTTGGATGATATGGAGTTTAGAGTATAAAGGAATGCTTTCTATAATCTCCTGTAAAATGCTCAAGGTCAGCCCACTATATTGTAGTGAATCTTTCAGCAGTCATAACTTATGTTGTGGCATAACAACAAGATATTTCACTTTGCAGAATCTGATCTAAATTTCTGACAGATTGTTAGAAACATCTTTGATCTCAACAGCACTCCCTTTGTTGATGCCTTGGCTAATTGCAATAAATTGTGAGATCATTAATCTTCCCTAAAGTTTCATTTTAAGTATGTACGTAACTCATCTCCCTTCACAGCTGGGTGCAGAATATTCTCCAGGTTTTTAATTCTTCTGTTAGTGCAGACCCTTCAACACTTGGGAGTAATTTTGCTTTTATGCAATATTATTTCTATTTTTTCCCCTGAATTCAACAGAAATAAAGACCAGGAGAGAACAGAATTGTTTTACAATGCTGTACAACATCAGGATTACCCATTTGTGTAGTGCATGCATCATGAACATTGACTTGAGCCTGGTGACACATATCCTGACTTCCAACATCGACTCTTCCCTGTGAGACTAAAACAAACATATATGATTCACAGACCTGTGCCTCTTGAACTCCAGTGATTTCTAAACCTCTTGTCACCACAACAATCCCAGGTGGATGTAGTTTCTTTGTGACACGGTTGAGTGTTTTGGCTTCAGGAAGACAGTCGTGGTAGAATTGCCCATTCTATGAACAAATGCTTCTCAGCCAGTTGCTTATAACAATTGAACCTATTCCTTTCACACCACTGAGCCCACCCTCCAGCAACAGACCATTAGGATCCTCAGCTCAACACAGGCAACTCGAATTAATGGCCAAACCCAAATATACCTTTTGACAAGGTGTTGTAGGGGTAGGAATAGAGAGGGTTAATAACGTAAAATAAGATGTAGCTTGTACTGATGTGGTAACAGGGAACCACTGATAAGGTTCAACAATAGAGAGATGGGATGCAGCTGTAACTGCACCAGGATACAGAAGCTTGCTGATTATGTTACAGCACGCCACTATTATTGTGGCTGAAACTTAGATTTGCTGTTAACTAAGTTAGACACGGATAATTAGTGTTTTATTCTGCAATCAAAACTTAGTTTTACTGTTAATTAAGCCTTCTGTGTAATGATGTATACGAAGAGTTGTAACAATCAAAACTTAGTTAATTAAGTTTTCTGTGTGATCACATATGCGGAGAAGTGTATAAAGCTGCTCCAAAATTGTGTTTGGGTAGATCGGCTTTGTCTGGTCTCCTGGTGTGCACCGGTTTCTATAAATCACCCATTGTTTGGACACCAACTCCATGTTGCCTTTCTCGTTCACCCCTACAATGATAGCCTGGTGCAACTACAGCTACATCCCATCTCTCTATTGTTGAACCTTATCAGTGGTTCCCTGTTACCACATCAACATAAGCTACATCCTATTTTACTAGTTACTAACCCTCTCTATTCCTACCCCTAACAATGCAAGTTAAGTGAACTACTCTCATTCTCAAGCTTCAAAACCTATGCAGATGCCTAGAAATATTCCAGATTCCTACATCAATATGCCTGAGTACTCCTGTCTCACCAGCAGAACCAACCCACCAGAAGTGGCTCTAATCTTCCAGGTGTGGTACACAATCCTGTGAAGTCCTTTAGGATATTTTACTACTTAAAATATTCTGTACAAATGCAATTATCTGTTGTTTGTGATTTAACATGACAGATCTCCAAAGAGAAGGCCTATTTTCAAAAGCTCTCTGACCCAAAGGAGTCTCCTCAGCCAGGAGGTCTCTCCACCCCTCCTTGTTTAATCATTAAAAGTAAAGCATTAGATGTATATCCTGGATTCCTGTCATGATTCAGTGAGTAAGTGCAATACATTAACTGACCTCAGTTCTGCAATAGTGCAAACCTTGTCCTAGTTCCCTTAAAATATCAAATGACTCAAAAGCTGGCAACCACACTCGTATTACACAATGGCTCCTTCTGGAAAATGATGCCCATTAGGCAAAGAAATTACCAAAATCAACAGTGAAGCCTCTCAGAGCTGATCAGTCAGTTAAACGTGGCGAAAAGTCAACTGGAAGAAGCTTGCAGTGCGTGAGATATCACCATTTATCATGAGCTTTCAATAATAAAAAACATTTTTTATGAAATGCTGAAAATGCAACACTTGCAAGCAGCTTAAAGTAGATCAAGTAAATAACTTTCACGAAGTACCATTATGAACCATAATTGTCATAAGTGTCATTATGAACCATAGTAGTCAGTGAAGTGCTGATTGTAAATCAACTTTTGACCAAATGGTAATGGATAAATATTTTTTGAAATGAAATCCTGTTCTGCATTTCTTACTGGAAAGTCTCCAGTAGTCTCTCATTCAAGCTTAATCAATTTTCAACAGCAGAATAGCCCAGAAGGCAATCAATATGAAAATGCCAATATGGCACATGATTAATTCACAATCACTACAAACAGGAAGCATCCACAGTAAATCATTAAGAAACATAGCTGTATATTAAGCGACAATATCAAATTCCAAACACCTATGTTATGTCATGTAAGTCCATGCCCTTAAGTAATATAACTGCGGTCTATGTTAGCATAAATTTAGGATGTTACCACATCTTGAGCTGAAAGCAATGGTTAATGACTCTAGGAGAAAATGAGCAGAGTGATGTGCCTTCCCTGTGTAATGATGCAGTATCAGACATCAGCATGTAATGGCCACCCAGGATTGATTTTAGGTCCAATGTGATGAGCTAAGACACAAGGTCAATGATGCACATGCACACTTCCAACAGGAAAGATACAAGTCATAAACTAATATGGATGCTAAAATAAAGACAGTAAATTCTGTAAAGTTACAAACAAACAGGCAGCGTCTGTGAAGAAAGAAGTCAAACGACTGTAATGGTCGAATGGCCTTTCAGCTGAAGTGGAAATGTTGGAGATAGAGAAACACAGGGAAATGGTGGAGGGAAAGAAAGAATAAAACAAAAGTCTGATAAACTGAAAAGAAGGGGAGATTAAGTGGCAAGAATTATGGTGGTACAGGCAAAAGGGAGTGGTGATGGAACAAGAAACAGAATGGGTCTAGAGCAGGGGTCATGGGAACAGTGGCATTGTTATTTGAAACTCACTATAGTTGCTGTGTGCCCAGATGAAAGGCAACGTTCAGTTCTTTGAACTTAAGTTTTGCTTCCATGGAACAAACTAAGCTGCCGAGTTCAGGTGATCAAAGTGGGAATGGGATGACAGATGACCAAAAGTCAGGTTCACACTTGATTATAAATGCTCTGCAATCGAGTATGGTCTCCCTGGTACAGAGGTGAGTGTATTGTGAGCAGTAAGTTGAAAGAAATTGCTGTTTCGCCTGGGAAAAGTTTCTGAGTCTCTTAAACACTTCAATCATATTTGCCTCCACTATCACCCCTGGCAGCGCATTCCAGGCACCCACCACTCTCTGTGTTAAAAACTTGTCCCGCACATCTCCTTTGAACTTGCCCCCTCTCACCTTAAATGCATGCCCTCTAGTTTTAGACATTTTGACCCTGGGAGAAAGATACCAGCTGTCTACTTTGTCTATTCCTCTCATAACCATATAAACCTCTTTCAGATCACCCCTCAGCCTCCGCCGCTCCAGAGTATACAACCCAAGTTTGTCCAACCTCTCCTTATAGCACATGCCCTCTAATCCAGGCAGCATCCTGGTTAACCTCTTCTGCACCCTCTCCAAAGTCTCTACATCCTTCCTGTAACGGGGCGACCAGAATTGATTGCAATACTCCAGGTGCAGCCTAACCAGAGTTCTATAAAGCTGCAAATAAGTTCCTGACTCTTGAACTCAATGCCTTGACTAATAAAGACAAGCATGCCATACACCTACTTAACCACCCTATCAACTTGTGCAGCCATTTTCAGGGAGCTATGGACTTGGACCCCAAGATCCCGCTGTATATCAACACTGTTAAGGATTTTGCCATTAATGGAGTCCATTGCAGGCATGTGAGCAAGCTTGGTGTTACACTGCATTGACGTATGGAGCCCTTAGAAGATGTCAGTTTTCAACTGTAAATGTGTACTCTGGGTAAGATATGGGTAAGTTTAACATGCAGAGAGCAAACAATCACATTGTGTGAGGACATGACATAGACATGCAGTGCAGGTGGGGCAAGGGAACATTTTGCAGTTAGTCACTGCATCGCCAGCCCCCTGCATGGGAGTCTTTTACGATGTTTTATAGTTTGCATTATTTCCTGAGCCCTCTAGGTACTGTGAATGGTGTGCTCCCTGCCTGCCTACCACCTTGTGCAGTGAGTCCACTGGAATTTACCATATACATTGGTTTCATGACATATCACACCCATTTTGCAAGTCAACAAAGAGAAAATGAGTACCTGCCCAGATTCTCACTACAGCTTCCAATTCATGTTTAGTCACGAGACACAAGAGACCGTAGAGGCTGGAATCTGGAGCAACAAACAATCTGCTGGAGGAACTCAGCAGGTCGAGCAGCATCTGTGGGAGGTAAGGAATTGTCGAAGTTTCAGGTTGAGACCCTGCGTCAGGACTGAGAGTGGAGAGGCAAGATGGCCAGTATAAAGAGGAGAAGGGAGAGGCAGGAGTCCAGGGTGATTGGTAGACTGCAGAGGGGTGTAAGATGACTGGCAGGTTGTGCCAGATAGGGGAGGGGAGCGGGGCTGGTGTTGGGAGACACTGGCTGGTGAATGATAGACAAAGAGAGAGAGAGAGGAAAGATATTGAGAGGCAGATGGAGCAAGGTGGGGGGAGAGGGGGGTGAGAAGTTTGGAGACAGCTGCAGGAGGGAGATAAGCAGGGACACAATGGGCTACCAGTGCTGGACTCTGATTATTTAGGTGGTAATGGGAACCATTAGGGGAGAGGTGAAAGGCAGATGGAACCAGAACCAGATAAGGGAAGGGGAAGGGGAGCGGGAAGGGGTGGGGGGGGGGGGGAGCCTGGGGGTGAACTATGTGTGTGGTGGGTGGATGGGACCAAGGGGGGGAAGGGGATGAAGATGGGTGATGGGGGGCTTGGGGGATGGGGTTGAGGGAAAGGGGGCAAAAATGGGAGGACCAGAGCAGGATCTGAAGGAGAGAGAGAGAGAGAGGAGGAAAAGGGAGGGGGAGGGGGAAACAACCCACTGGAGGGGAGGGTTACCTAAATTTGGAAAACTCAATGTTCATCCCATTGGGTCTCTGGCAGATCACGTTGCCCACTGTCCCAAATCAGTCTTAAAGATTTATAATAAAAATATTTTAAAAACCATGGAAGCATTTTATAAAGTATGAATATCAAAAATTCCTTCCACCCAACCATACTCTAAATGGCTTTATTCCCTTAGCAGGAGACCTTAAGCATTGAACTGATCTGCAGAATCACAAAGTCAGGTGTCTGTGCTGTGTGTGTGCACAGGCTGTGTCCAGCAGTCCCAGTGCTGTACGACTAGGGCCACCATATATCTGAGATAAACATGCAAATGGCACAGAGGACTCCAGGTTGTGAACTGCACAAGTGTTGCATTATGAGATGAGATGAGATTTCTTTATTAGTCACATACACATTGAAACACACAGTGAAATGCATCTTTTGCAATAGAATGTTCTGGGGGCAGCCCACAAGTGTCACCACTCTTCCAGCGCCAACATAGCATGCCCACAACTTCCTAACCCGTACGTCTTTGGAATGTGGGAGGAAACCGGAGCACCCAGAGGAAACCCACAGACACGGGGAGAACGTACATACTGCTCACAGACAGTGACCGGAGTTGAACCTGGGTCGCTGGCACTGTAATAGCATTACGCTAACTGCTACACTACCGTGCCTGCATTATTCAGTATGCAATGCGTGATCGATGGCACGCTGCAATATTCTAGCATGAATGAGAAGTGGCATGGCCTCAAACAGAAGTGCACCTCTTTCCAATATACGCTAAATAGCTCATATCCATCTGAGCTTCTGTCATTCCAAAGGAGAAACCTACTGGAAGGACTTAATCCACTGGGCAGCCCACGGGCCACTGGTCAGTGTTCATGAGGCTAGTGACTCTTCAGACTAAGAATGTTGCAAGGTAGGAGGAAAAAGGGATCTCGAAGAAGTGTATCAGAGATCATAAACTGAATGGAAAAGGTTAATCCAAAACCTGAAGCACAGCCTGGAATTTCCTGTAATAGTGTAATTGGCAATACACACTCCAAGGTTCGCCAATCGATGTGCCAATCTCAGTGTTTGAAATTTAGTCCATAATCTTCTGCTTCTGTCCAATTGTAATTCCACCTCAGGCAAAGCAATGGTTTGTGAAAAGTACAGCCATTATCTCGGCTGCTTTCCACTTTGACAGGAGTTCTGTGAAACCCTCTCTCACTGCTCCCCTTCTGTGATCTCGGCTGCTCTCCAGCATGTGCTCCTCCCCCTCCCCCTACTTTCTTATTCTGGCTTCTGCCTTCTTCCTTTCCAGTCCCGATGAAGGGTCTTGGCCTGAAACGTCGACTGTTTATTTCCCTCCACGGATGCTGGCTGACCTGTTGAGTTCTTCCAGCACTTTTTGTGTATTGCAACCATTAGCTAATCTTTGTTCAACAACAAAAACTTTCAAATCCTTGCAGATACAGCGCATGATCTTCTGTTATTCTGCAATTTGACCTGATTTCTTTTGGATCACCTTGCTAAAACTTTGCAAATAAGGGACATTGTTACAGTTGAGCATAAGTGTGACAAAGCTAACTTCACATATTAGTTTTAACAAACGATCCATTTAAAATCCATTCAAAATATATCATCATGGTAACATTGCTAACGTATTTACTTCATTTATAAAACATTCAAAACTAAGGAAAACATATCAAGGGACAGATATCAAAGTGATTAAGATGTAGACGTAGTTCAGATTTGCATACCTGTCTTGCTATTGCTTTCCTGTGTTCCTTATAATATTGACTGGTATTCAAAGCGCCTCTCCTACACTGTAGTTATTTGCGATTAAAAATTCAAATGATCAATAGGTTCTCTTTTAAAAGATATCTGAACAAATAAAGAATTATAATCTATCCTTCATTTAGATTCATTGTTTGTTAATTTTCCCAGTGAGACATATAGACAGCCTCATGGGAATAAAGTACAGAATCGATGATGATCCTGATTTTCAAGTTTAAGAGAACACCGGTCTGATGATATAAGAGTCTCTTCTGCCACCAAGGAATGACAATAAATAGAGCAAACACTGTTCTTAATTGCTGTAAGTGCTCACTGTGCCAGTTGTGATGCTTCTGGCCCAACTGCTGTTGCTGAACCTGATAAGTGATTTATAATTATATAAGTCGTGCTTCTGTCTGGCCTCCAGTACAGTCATGTGGCAATGACGATTATAGTAGCTACATTTTAAGAGATATGCATGCCATTATTTCTAATAATGAGACAGGCAGCAAACCCCTGTTCAATTTATGGTGAACTAGCACAACTTGTATAGAAATTTTGAGATTTGTATATTTAATGGAGTAGGTTACAAGGAAACAAGTGGGGAATGTGTTTGATGGGATTGCTCGGTGAGCCAGCATGGGCTTGATTAGCACAATGACCTACTTCTATGTCAGAAGAAAATATTAAAACAACTGTACAAATATCCACATTTGTAGTTGATGAACATCTAAGAGAGCATTATTAGACTGGCCATTATTTTAGCAAGAGTCTGGGTCATTATAAAGAACTTTCCACTGTTTGGGCAGGACATAACAAAGATAACTTGTTGCTTTTTTGTACCATATACAGCAAATGGTCACAGGTACAAAGTGGAAACAAATTGATGTCAGGACATGCTTCTTCCAGTGTGATTATTACCTGCAGTGCTCTTTGCAATAGAATACACATGCTATATTTATTCATGAAGGAAATTAATTGATGCAATGGAAGAACAGTGGGCTAGAAATTCACAGAGCACCATGTTTTTATGCATTACGCATAAGCTTTTAAATCTGAAAAACAATTACTGAATGGAATCAGCAATTTCCTTGCAGGCAAGGCACATTTAGTTAACTACAATGTGATTTTCCATGCAAATTGCTTGTTTAAGCACAGAGGACTCTAGGTTGTGTACTGCGTAGGGAATGCATTGTTTGGTATGCAATGTGTGATTAATGGCACGCTGCAATATTCTAGCATGACTGAGAAGTGGCGTGGCCTCAAACAGAAGTGCACCTCTTTCCAATATGTTAATTAGCTCATATCCATCTGAGCTTCTGTCAGTGAGTTTGATTGTTAAGCAAAGTCTTAATTCATCTTAAGTGGTTCCAGAATTTTCCACCTAAAGTTAAATTGTTTCTCTTTCTTTGTGGGATTTTCCAAACCATAACAAACCAAAACAATCTCTGTCCTGGGCTCTGCTGGATAACCGTGGTGCCCACTCCCTTCACCAGCCATCACTCAAGGGAAAATCTGCTTTAAGAACTCCCACCATAGCAGATTGCACAGCAGTGTTTGTGCAAAGAGTCACAGAGTCGTACAGCACAGAAACAGGCCCTTCAGCCCAACTGGGCCATGCCGACCAAGATGCTCCATCAAAGCCCATCCCATTTGCCAGCATTTGGCCCATAACCTTCTAAACCTTTCCCATCCATGTACCTGTCCAACTGTCTTTTATAAGTTGTTATTGTACCTACCTGGCAGTGGAGGAGAATTCCAAGTGCAAATTGGAGGAACAGCACCTCATTTTCCATCTTGGAACCTTGCAGCCTAACGGCATGAACATTGAATTCTCCCACTTTAAGTAATCCCTACACCCCTTCCCCTCCACACAACCCCCCCCCCAACCATGCCTTTTCTTTTCTTCCCTTTCTTAGCCCCTCTCTCTTTTTTCTACCCCCTTTGTTTCTCCTTACCTTTGACCCATCCTCTGGTGGATCTGCTCTCCCCTCCTCCCCCACATCTGCCTATCACTATCTCTCTCCTGCATCTTCCTATCACCACCATGTGCCCACCCCGCCTCCCGTCTTTTGACCACCTATCACTGCTCTGCTTTTCCCTCCTATATATTGGGCTTCCCCATTTTCCTGTCTTGAGTCCTGAAGAATGGTCCTGACCCAAAACGTTAACTACCTGCTTTTCTCCACGGATGCTGCCTGACCTGCTGAGTTCCTCCAGCATCATTGTGTTTACTTAAATCTAATGTTGAGAATGGAATGAATAATGACAACATTCTTTTATTGCCCTGTTTCAGCTGAAATGCAAATGTAAAGCTACTGGCTCATTAAAAGAAGAACATTGGGATTCCATAATGTATAAGACTGTGTGGAATTTTAATTCCCTCCAGAGCTGAGATCTTATCTCAGACTTATTCCTCAGATAAACTTGAGAGTGGCACGGTGGTGTAGCGGTTAGCATAACGCTATTACAGCACCAGCAACCCGGGTTCAATTCCGGCCACTGTCTGTAAGGAGTTTGTATGTTCTCCCCACGTCCGCATGGGTTTCCTCTAGGTGCTCCGGTTTCCTCCCACATTCCAAAGATGTACGGGTTAGGAAGTTGTGGGCATGTTATGTTGGCGCCGGAAGCGTGGCGACACTTGTGGGTTGCCCCAGAACACTCTATGCAAAAGACGCATTTCACTGTGTGTTTCGAGGTACACGTGACTAATAAAGATACCTTATCTTATCTTATCAGTAAAGCAGCAAGGAAACAGTCCTTAGTAGGTTCTTGAGAGTAGACGTGCTCCTTTGAGCCCCATGATAAACTCCACTGTACGATAATGAACTTTTACACAGTCCTTCTTTCCGTGATCCACCACGTTGAACGTCCTTTTGATGCTGGTAAGTGAACTCTGGGGCACCCATTTTCTTCCTTCCCCATCAGCCAGTTGCCACTTTCCAATGGTACCAGCTGAGTAGCTGACTGGCAGGATTCACTTGAAACCCACCCATTAAATTCTGCTGCCTTCCCACTCACATTCCTGTTTGCCCCAAGCTTTTGCACTTGGTGGAAAGGAGACAGCAATGGGCTCTCCACACAATAACACGGACACCAATCTGGCAGACAATTCACCAGCATATGTTTCTCTCAAGAATTCTTGGAATAGGATCGCGCACTATTATGTGTTTCCAGAAACTATTTATTTACAGAGGACAGCAGCAGTTCATATCATTTCAAAACACCGGAACAATTGATGAAGTTACAGTTTAAGGGATAGGGAGTAAAGGTAGAAGTCCTATTCAGTATTTTTTCTTAAAGATCACTAAAATTTCCATGTGCCGGTGAAGGATTAAAGTTACACAAGCTTCTTTTCACAGCTGTTTCAGGAAGCAGTGCCAGAGTTCCAGACTGTGATCCTAGGCCCACTGGAGCAATGATTCACTGTCACATGCTTGTCATCTTCGCCTGGAAACATAGTAGGTCACCAAGAAAAATAAACACGGGTGTCTGTGTGCAAATGCCTACAGCATATTCTCTGAGGCTGCTAATGTATGTGTAACACAACTACCTGCTTGCCAGCAAATGATCTTGCTATTAATCTTAGAGCCATGTTGAAGAAAGTTGATGAACCCCTTCACCTGATCAACGATGATGAAACAGAAACAGTGGCTGCTGTATCTTGAAAGGATTCTGAAGAAGACTGTTTTATCTATCTTATACTTAACAAATGATTTAATGTGACATTGTAGACCCATTTTAGCACAGAAAGTAGTTTATAAACTCATGGACACCCATGTTTTATTGGCTTACTTCCACGCGCAGAGCAGACAGCAGAATGATTATTACAACCCCTTCTTGCTTTTAAAATATTCTTGAACTGATAGATAACTCCTGATATGCTCTGTCTAGTTCATTAAACAAACAATTAATCTTAAGAAACAAACATCCATTGCCCTCGAATTGAAGTCTATTCAAAGATTTGATAGGTCACTCTTTCCTAAAATGATTTACTTGAACTTCAATGGAAATAAAAACTGGGAGAAATGTTAAAATGGCAGCTGACTCAACATCACTGTTTTACACCACTGCACAAATATGCAGGTAGTTAAGGACACAGAGAACTCAATACAAACACAGACAGAATTTAACACAAATAGTGACAGATATAGACAAATGGAGATACACATTTAACACAACAGAGAGAGAGAGGGAGAGAGAGACACGCACACAGATGGACACACAAATATGCATGTCAGCATAAACACAAAGTAGCTGATGTGGACACCAGCACACAAGAAGATAACCTATGCACACTAACACAGAAGCAACAGCCACCGAGAGGTGAGACACGTGCACAGTAATGCACCAGCATAAAGTCAAACAAGAAGGTACTAATTTGTTCACACGCATGAACGATCTCACAGAAACGCTGTAGCTAGCCCTCATCATATGAAATTTATCTTGGTTGGTGAAACGAAACAAACAATAAGACATTAGTGATGTGGTTTAAATTCTAACTGATGCTCGGCAGATGAAAAGTAGATTGCCAATTTGCTATTGCTTGCTTTGTGCTCACAGCCAAGCCAAATTCCATTCCCAATAACTTCAAACCCTAAGCGCAAACAAGGCTCTTCAATATATTCACGTTACATACAAATAACTTTTTACAGATCCTTTTCTTAATGAAATCATCCTTTTTATTATGCCCCACTGCTCTTACCTTTATTCCTTTTAGGAAGTGCAGTTGCACAAACATTGGTGGAAAATATCAGCAAGATCAGAGTTCTCCCCTGCATTTTCCCAAGGGATCGATTAGTTAATGAGCTTGAACTAAAACAACTCCTTGGTGGCAATATATGAGAATATAGTACAGCTCTGAAGAGTCTGGAAGTCTCTCAGAGCCTCCTTAAGTGTCCAAATGCAGTGGCTCTCTTTAAACTTGCCTTGACTCTCAAAAACATCTGGTAAACATCAGCAGTCTGAACTACGTATGCATGCTGTCACTCAGTCAACCAGTTGCTCCCTCTCACTCCCCGTATTTCATATACGTATTTTCATACAACGTAATCTTACATATATATATAGAGAGAGAGAGACACACACACACAAACACACACACACACACACACACACAGAGCAGAAATCAGGCAAATAGGTACTTGGTATTTAATTACGTAGACTTATGTGGGCAATTTGTACAGCAGTGTCTCATGGTGTATAGATAGATCTACAATCTTTACATTCCAGATCTTGGCAATGGTATGCAAAGCTCCACTTTCTAATGAACCATATTCGTCAGTATTTTTCCTTTCCCACTTTCAAAATACTGAGTGTGAACATGCGTCAACCTCACCTAGATTTTCTCTCATTTCCTGTTTTAATGTCTAGTGTTAATGTCTCTTTCATCCAGACTGCTGCCATGACCGCACAGTCAACAACAGCCCACTTTTCTGACAAGTCCATGGTAAAATCCCTCTGCTGAGGTTTGTGATGTTGCCACAGCACTGACTGTCCTGGCCACAGAGGTCAGAGGTGATATCCTCTGTGACCTATACTGCTGCACAATTTTTACCTGGCGCTCTGGAATTCTGCAATCAAATAAGGGAAGCTGGCCTGAAATTAGCATTTGATCTGGAATTGACAGGGGAAATGGATTTAACACTAGTTTCAAGTGTGGACCCCAGGAGAACTCCAGATCAGCCAAACCATTTTGGCACACGGGTTCTCCAGCCACGGAGTAAACCACACATGATGAATGCCACATCAGACCTGTCAGTGTCTGTTGCGCACAGGAAAAGTGGGTGCTTCGAGAGCAGGTCTTTGCTAAGTTCAGTGACCTCATCAGACATTACAACTGACAATCTTTTCATCCTACTGGAAGCCAGTAGCTTCAGAAAAAAGGGAAAAAAATTACTTATTTTACAATCTAGATTATGGGAATGAACAGCATTGCAAGAAATAGCTTGCTTTGAAATCAGGCAGCAGAATGCATTGGAATAAGCACAAATCCTCAGCACATCTTGTTTTCTCACACAATTCAACCACACTAAAGCCAATCAAAATGAGAAGCAGTCTGGATGACAAGCTTGTGTGCCTGAAGGCAGAAACATTCAATTTTAATGGACTTTGCAAAGTTTTTTTTTCAAATTTCAAGCCTAGGATGATAAAAATGAACTAATAATGATGCCAGAAATCCTCAGAATCCAAGACCACTGAAAAATAATCCTGTTTTCAGCAAATCCAGAGGAACCATACCGACACGTAACAAATCAAAACATTTTAGGTACAAATATCCAATCCATCCCAGAGATACTTAAACATCCAAAGGCAACAATTGATGAACTCTTACGCATCACTGGGTTCAATAAAATAGACAACTCCACTATATAAAAATGGGTTGATTCACCAAGGCTCAGAGACAAAAGAAGCAACAAGCATATCATCCTACGTCCTCTGTTTGACCATGGTGTGAACAAACTCAGCAAGACTCGGGAGCTTCAATAACTATGACAGCTTATTACAATCACATCTCAAGGCTGATTATGGAAGAGTCAACAAACGATGTTGCATCGCAGAACAATCAAGCACCTGCCTCTGCATTGAGGCAAGCAGCTTTAAAACAAATGCCACCAATGTTATATGTATATATTTTCCTGCCTGTTCCCCTTAACTTTTGACTCCCAAAATGTCTAAAATTCTATATTCAATGGCTCCAGCTCTACTGTTCTCTGTGGAAGAGAGTGTCAAAGATTCATGACCCTCCAATAAATGAAATTCCTCTTCATTTCTCTCTTAAGTGGGTGACCCATTATTCAGAATCCATGCAACTTACTTTTAGATACTTTTATGAAGAGAAATATCTTCTCAGCATGTACCCTGTCAAAACTCCTCATAATTTCAAGAAACTACCTCCCATTTTTCTAAAATGAGTATAGGCCTTATCTGCTCAATCTTTCCTCAAAATACATCTCATCTTCCCCAGGAATGATGATTGAGAGTAGACTGTTTGGGTGGCAATTAGTTGACTTGGATTGTCCTTCTTTTGTAACTTCACTGGAACAGCTTGGCCAGAGATGTAGTCAGTTCTGGAGTACAAGTCTTAAGGACTACATTTGGGGTGTTTGAGGTCTTATGCCCTTTGCTATATCCAGTGCTCTCGGTGATTTCTTAATATCAGAGCGAATTCGCAAAGTTTGTCTCTGTTCTGGTAGGGATGTCAGAAGAAAGCAGAAATGGATCACCAATCCTGTTCTTCTGGTTGAACATGACTGCGAATGCTTCAGTCTTGTCTTTGCTGAGTTCTACCAACTTTGAGGGTGGGATGATCTCGGATCCTCCTTCTCCCATCACCTATTTCACTGTCCCCCATCATTCATCACCTGATGTGGCAGAGCTGTTGGTTGTGGGATTGCTGAGCTATGTCAATTGCATGCTTCTTTTCAGCATGCCTGATGTCGTGAGCAGCTTCACCAGGTTTGCCCTCATTATTAAGTACACTGGGTACTGCTCCCAGCATGTTTCTCTTCTGCACTGAACTAGGGTTACTCCCTTGGCTTGGCAGTAAGAGGAGAGTGAGGGATATGCCAGGCCATGAGGTTACAGATGGTGGTGCTGTACATTTCTGCTGCTGCTGATGGTCCAAAGTGACTCAAGGATTTGTAGTTTTGAGCTGCTAAATCTGTATTGCTACCCAACTAGGAATATTGTCGTGCCACACAGCACAACAGAGGGTGTCCTTGGTGTGAAGCCAGTACTTCACCTTCACAAGGACTGTTCCTTGGTCACTTCTACTAATGTTGTTGTGGACAGATGCATCTGCAACAGGTAGATTGGTGAGATCGGTCAAGTGGGTTCACTCACTACTTGGCGCAGACTCAATCTCACAAGATCTCCTAGGAGTCAAGCCAGCTTAGTCAGTGAAAGCGTTAGCAAACTTGGTGATTGACGGAAGTTTCCCATCCAGAGTTCATTATTTTCAGTACTTCTTCCAAGTGCATAGAAGACCATGGATTCATCAGCTGAGGGAGGATGGTGCAGATCATCAGGAGGAGGTCTCCTTATCACGTTTGACTTGATATTATGAGGTCTGGTGACACGGTGGAGGACTCACAGGGCTACACCCTTCCTTCTGGATAGCATTTGCTGCCTTTTCTTGTGGCAGTTTTCCTCCCCTGAAGAATATTGATAAATTAGCTTGGATTTTACGATAATCCAGTAATTAATTATCACCATTACCAAAATTAGTAATGACAAGTAAGATCATAAATCAGATTCACACGTTCGATCTGTCCAGTTCCATCGGGTTAACAAATGGCACATTATACCTATTAATCTGAGATGCATCACTTGTCAAGAATAGTTCTGAGGACAGTATGGGGAATTATAATTAGATTTCCAAAGACCTCCTTTCCATTTTCCGGCAGACTGCTTCTGTGCACGTCAAAATCTGAGGATTTTCATCCTGAGTACACATTGTCCACATAGATCATGGCAGGTGATACTCGTTATTTGTAGAGTTTTTCATTAGTCAGAAATAATATGTTAAATGACGTTGTCTTGAAATTCCTGGGCTTTGAAAAAGTATGAAAAAGAGGGAGGTAACAACAGGGTGGAACAGAGCAGTGCTGGGTTTTGTGCTGTACATATCTCACGTTAAACTCAGCCAAATGTGACTGAGGGCAGGGAAAGCACCAGCTCAATCAGTGCAGGATTTAAGATGGGATGAAGTCGCCCTTCCTCAGTAACAACACAGTAGTTGTGACCTTTATCCTTCATGGATGCGTTCGGAAATCCAGGATTAACTGACAAAGGAGGAGCCTTAAAGGAACCTGCAGCAACTGATGGGTGGGAAAAATGTTTTTATTGTTTTTTCTTTCTTTGTGTCTTCCTGGAATTTTTTTTTGTCTTTCTCAAATCAATTTCTGAACTTCACATCTAGGTCCAACTGGAGAGCACTGCCAGCCTATACATTTGTGCATGTAATCTCTGAAGGCAGCGAAGAATATCTGAAGGATATACAAGAGCAGGCAAAACAGTCAATGCTTGCACCACAGGTCCTTTCAATTACATAACATCAACAATTGCTCATACCTTCTAGAAGATATCTGGTTGTCAGGGTTCAGTGATCCAGAAGATTTTCCTGAATTAGTCTTTGAATTTCATGCTGTGGATTTGGGAAAAGAATAAAAAGAAAACAGCCTGGGTTCTGCCTTCTGATCGGTATGCAGCAATCTCTGTTGAAAATTGTTTGCATATTACTGTTGAGATAGGATGCAGTCAGCTCCAGCTCTGATCCTCCCGATATATTCTTAAACTATGCAGATTCATTTTTACAAAGATAAATATGAAGTGTCAGAAGGCTGCCAATTCCCTGTACAGGGTATCTTAAAATAAGCCCCATCTTCAAAAGACAGAAGAAAACTGGACTAAGATTTGTGTGAATGTTATATTAATTGACATTTAGACAAGACAGCAAAGATAACAATTTAAAAATCAGTCTTGGATAGACAGGTTTTAACCAAAAACATATGGTCCCTCTTTACATCTGCTGATCTGGAGGTCAAATCATCAATATGCTGTTACATTGGAAACATGTGTGACACAGCATGCAGAGTGGAGCTCAACAAAAGTAACTGCAGTCACATCTGTATTTGTTGATTTTGGGTGCAAAGTTTAAGATAAATCTAGATCTTTCCCCTTGCTTTTTGCAAGGCTTCTTGAGTGGAATCACCATTTAAAAGCAGCCATTATCATCTAATCTATATTTAGTACTTATAAAAATATTGTATGACCGATGGAGTTGACATTCTAGTAGGGTGTACCATCGTATGTTACGTGACTGGAAGCCATCACAAGGGAGTTTTCTAAAATCTGAAAATCAATCTCTGGAGTTCAGAAACATTACCAACCTGTCGTTCTGTGAGCAAGTCACTCACACAAGCAATGGATGACCTGGGTCATCAAAGGAAGTAACATTATACTAGCATTGTTTGTCACATTTATATTAAGAAAGTTATTGGGAAAAAAACATTCTGCTGGTATCACTATAAGAGTGTCACAAGGAAAGGTATCTTTTGCAACTAATGCTATCACTATAGGTTTAATGGGAAATATAAACCAGGACCATTTTATAAGGCTGGGGCCTTGTCTTATAGCTTGATCTGAGACATCCACTCCATCTAAACAGAATCCACTGGAAACAAAAGAAATGAGCTGGAGCACCATCAGGAGAATGATATTGCCACATTTTAATCAGCACGCAAGTACGTCAGTTATAGAAATAACATGCAGTTTAATGAAATCAAAGTCATAATCAAGTAGTCTTTAAATAAAATATTCAGCTCAATTTGAATCCTAAATTTACAGAAAAGATGTTTCATGTAAACAAGATCGTGAAGATATCATCAATTAGTTGCAGACATAGGTATGTATGTGCTCTTACACATCAACTTATAAGAAGTGGCCATTTTGTCTTGGAAGGTCCTTTTCCAAAGAACCTGCTTATTATTCACAGCACGAACATGCGGCTCCCCACAAGAACCTTTTCTGGTTCAGATTATTTATAGATCAGAATTTCTGTTCAAAAACATTCTGCAGCTTCCAGTCAGTGAACTATATCCCTCAACATCTGGCTGTGAAACATCAGTTGCACCAGAAACCAGGCTGGATTTCCTCAAGTGAAAGGATACCTCAGCGCAGAAAATCCTGACCTCAGTCTGTGTAAAATTTTCCCCACTGATGCAGTAGAGCCCAAGCATATCAACATGCTTAGCTCTGAGATTCCACGATATCAGGAGCAACTCTGTCTGAGTAGAGGCACTCTTGATGTCATACTGATAGTTTTACCTGCCATGCGTCTGCCATTTTATCAATGTTTGCTTGAAGTCTATTACTATTCTCTTCGTTACAGATTGCGTTTCCATGGGCTGTACCCTTTACAAATTTTTGAAATCAAAACCTGTGTACCTAGGTCGATGTGATTATTACACAGAAACAGTTGTGCCTCTAACATTGACCCCTGGGGAATCCCATTATATACTCCCCATTGTATACTTCCAACCAATCTGATAAACATTCTCTCTTACTCTCTGCTTTCTGTCCCTTTGTCAATTTTGTACTCAAGCCGCCATTGTTCCTTTATTGAGATGGTATTTCCTTTTGCTGATAATTCTATTTTATGTTACTTTGCCAAGTACAACAACAACCATAAGAATATGGGAAACAAAGGCACATCCTGACGTAGGAACAGGAGAAATTTACTTGGCCACTCAGGTATGTTTCCCCACTCACTGAGATGAGTCCTGATCAGCTATCTAACTTCAGATACCCACCTTTTCCCCACAGCCCTTAAAAACTTTGGTTAAGACAAACCAATCAACCTCAGATCTAAAATTGCACTTGACCAAGGATCAATTACCATTATCAGCACTACCTCAACAATCATTTTGATTATTTCGTCAAAGAACTTGATCAAGTTTGTCAAACTTGATTTAGCTTTCGCACATCTAAGCTAACTTTCATTTATTAGCACGCATTCTTCCAAACTCCAATTAATTTTATCCTGGATAACTGACAAAGTTTTCCCTCCACCAATGCTTGACTGAGTGACCTGTAGTTTCCAGGCTTATTCCTCTCCAATCTTATAAACAGGAATGCAACATCTGTAATTCAGTGCTCTGGTATCTCTCCATATTCAAAGAAAATTGGGCATGTAAGAAAGAATAGGTTAGAGGGAAATAATTGTGGGAATGTGATTGATGGGATTGCTCTGCAACCTGGCAAGGACTTAAGGGGCTGATTGGCCTTCTTCTATGTTGTAAGGAAATATGATACGAGAGTGTAGCCAGAACCTCTGTAATCCCCATCCTTTCTTCTCTTGGTAGCCTTAAGGTACATCCCATCTCTATTAAGTGACTTTTTCTATATTGAGCATTGCTATTCATCTAAGTACCACCTCTTTATATGTTTGTATACTATCGAACATTGCTATGTCCTCCTCCTTTACTGTTATATTAATTGCACCTTCTTCTAAGTGAAGACAGATACAAAGTACTCATTTGGTACCTTAGACATTCCATCTGCCTCCTTAGGGTCTTCTCCTTTTTAGCTCCTAAGATGTCCTTCTCTTAACTACCCCTTTATCTATTTATAAGTGACTTTTAGGTTTCCTTATATGTTGTTCAGTAACATATTTAATTACTCCCCTCTTCATACTGCCCCTCTTCTTCCTATTTGTAGATCTCTCTGTGCATTCAACTTGGCGTTGTACTCGAACGTATTAGAAACCTTTTTTTGTCTCATTTTAACTATATTGTTTAGTAATCCAAGGAATTTCAGCATTGCCTGCTTGGCTTCCACGATCATGGGAGTGAATCTACTCTATACCAACACTGTCTCCTTTTTGCATGGCTCTGCCAGTTTTTGTAAATGACTTTATAGCTCCAAATACTTTGAAATACAGAAGTAAATGTTAATAAACTCATACGAAAAGTGCGGTCTATGCCTAAGTAAAGGCCTAGTTTATCTGAATGAGGGAAGTGGCCCCAACCCTATTCTCACCCTATGCCTTTGTCACATTTTTCCTTCCCCCACTCAGGGAACCTTAGGCCAAATAAAATACTCCCACGCTATCCTGACCACACTCAGCTCATTCAACACAAACTAAAAATAGGAAGTGGGGATTTTTATGCTCACATGAAGCTGAATGAAATAAAGCATGGAATAAGGGAAAATACTGAGCTCATTGAGCACACTTCTCTCACATTGGATGTGTCATTTGCACCATCCTGGGCTCCTATGGAATTATGCTCCTGACTCCCAAATGATTAAAGAGGACAAAGATGCTTTCAAAGTGTAAGCTACAGCTATGGAAAACCACTAGGCAAGAACCTTGGACTATGCTGTTCTGTTTTCTGAGCACTGAAGAACAATTTACAAGGGAACTGATAAAGGCAAATCTAAGCTAAATCTAAAACAAATTGTTCACATTAGAAGCTAGTAGCCCAAGCCTACATGATAAGATAACAGCAAAGAAATCTGGTTCAAGTGTCTGGGCAGTAATGTGAGCATGCTCCAGGCATCCATTCAGGTAATGATCATGTGGCTGATCACATGCTCAAGCCAGGGGACAATGAAGGTAAGGAGCAGGAGGTATGAACTTCAGTACTGTAGTCACAAGAATTGAATCTACTCACTTGGAGGAGTCAATTTAGTCAATTGAACTCAGGAAGGTACGTTTGGCCAAGAATGACAATCTTCGGAACATTCTTACATAGAAACAATCAGCTAAGCTGGGGTCTGTGCATAGAATAGTTGAAGTGATTTGTAATCGTGGTAAAAGAAGAGTCGTAGAGCAATATAGCATAGAAACAGGCCCTTTGGCCCAACTCATCCATGCTGACCATGGTGCCCACCAAGCTAGGTCCCATTTGCCCACAATTGTCCCATATTCCTCTAAACCCCTCTGAGCAATGTACTTATCCAAATATCTTTTAAATGTTGTTATTATACCTGCCTCAAACACAGTTTCTGGCAGCTCATTCCATATACGCACCACCTGCTGCATGAAGACGTTGCCCCTCAGATCCCCTTTAAATCTTTCACCTCTTACCTTAAACCTATGCCCTCTAATTTTTAGTTCCCTTTCCATGGGAAAAAGACTGTGTGTTCACCCTATCTATACCCTTCATGACTTTATAAACCTCTGCCTCCTCAGTGAGGCCTCCTTTAGACATTTTTTGTAACACAGGGGCCCGAATAAAGTAATTTGTTTAAGGAATCCTCGTCATTTGTCTTCTTTAAGGACAGAAGGATTGGAAAAGACTCTATTCCTGCACTCTGTCTACTCATCCCAGTTCTGGAAAGGTTCTTCCTGTCATCCAATGACAGCCAAACAAAACTGCAGTCTCTGTATCTGCATGCCGACTGCATGATAGCCTATTTATATTTCAGTTGATATTGTAGAATGAGGTCAAAACTTGCTTTCCACTTTCTCTGGGAAAGTTCCTCAAATCCAGTTTTGTCCAACTATCGGCTCTGATATTTCTCCCCACTTCAGATGTTCCCACAGATTTCCCCACTGATCTAAAATATTAACTCAATTTCTAGCATACATAGTGTTTTGCTTTTGCCTAAATATCATTTTTGTCATTAAAAATTCCAGCACTGTTGTTAATCCCTATTTTTGAGCTTCTTGCTCTATTTCATCATTTCCTGAATTATTTTGATTCACTTGATCCTTTAAGTGGAAGAATGTTTGCTATGTCGTAAAGGAATTCATGGCTCTCTTTCACTATTTGCTGCCAAGTGCTAATCTTTCAAGTATTGCGTTGTAGTTCGATTCCCAAAGTCATGCAGAGAAAGAAAACATTGCTCTCAATCTGGTATGTTATTGTATTCAGATAAATTTATTTATCATTTCTTTACATTTTTAAATTCAGATTAAAAAAAAACAACTAATCCAAATACTCAATCACTGGATCTCTAATTTGGGGGCCTTGTGAAAGTGCCACTAGACATTCCCATTGTAGGTTACCAGGAGGGTTCGGTAAACTTTATAGTGTATGTTGATGGGTCATATAAAGAAAGCTGCATGGAATGGCTACTAATTAGAATTTCCTTTTATATGGTGCCTTTTATATCCTCTGTGTATCTAAACTCAGTTCACAACCATTCAGACATTTCTGATGAATTATTTTTAAACAAAAATATATTTATTTTAGTTTTGGTTAAAAGCTCCATGTATCAATAAAATTCTCTATGAATCTGTTCTTGGTGGCATTGCTTGTAGAAACAAGACTAGCTAGAGTTTCAGAAGTCTTCACTTCTTTGGATAGGTCAGTTAGGTTGCTAAATATCACCTGATCCACCAGTTGCCAGGCAGCACATCAATCAATATGGCACTCTCAGGTGCTAACTGATTTACTGTGCATTTCTAACGTTTCCCTATTTGATTTCAGATTTCCAGTGTTTGTATTTCTAAACTTTTATTTTGTCAGCAGCTAATCAGCCTTGCTGCCTCTGTCACAGATTCCTGTAAACACCATAACAGGAAACATGTATTCTCTTGTTTACGGCAACATAAATATATGTCAACATCTACTTCATTAACTTACTCATTTTCTTCTTTTGAGAGCAAACATCTAAATATGTGTTTGTCTATGCTCAAGGCATTCAGCTGGAACATAATATTTTCCTGAATGTCTGATCTCTTTTGTATCATAGGGAAAAGTCATAATTGAGTGCCAAGAATGAAACAAAAGAGCGAATGAGGAGAAGCCCATTTATACATCCTCAGAAGAGCAAAAGACAATCTAACTGTTCTTAAGCCCTGCTAATATTAGAGAATGTTCACAAGGCTCACAGCAGATGGTTATCCACGGGGATGTTTGGATTATCTCCAAGTCCTTTGGTGGTAACAATCATATCTGTAAAAAGTGAGAACAAATATCCTCACAGTGTAGAGCACCTCTATCGGGTAGATTGACAATGTAACAGGAAAGAGGGAATTAGTTTTATTCACAATACTATGGCACAGTGTGAAAATTGATGTTTAATGCTTACCAGGTAGAATTCATCAAAACCATATTTTTGTAACTGAAACCAGTTCAGTAGGACAAACCCCAATTTAACTATGCAATCTAATTCAATGTGTGGATTACTGTGAAATAGCAAAAGTGGGGAGGGGTTGGTGGTGGATGGAATAAAGCTGTTTTCTTACACAGATAAACCCTTAAACAGTGTCATCATCAAAGCTTCTGCTGAGGGACTGGGTGGCTTGCAGCCCATTGTTGTGAATTATGACCTCTTGCCTGGGTTGTATCATTACTAGTAAACGCTAGAACAAGGAGAGAAAGAGAGAGAGAGAGAGAAAATGTTACAAAAAGAAACTACTGTTAATAATGAACTTTTCAAACATTGTGTCCTGATTAAACAAGACAAACATTGGAGCCAAAGTATATAATAGGGAAAGAAAGCACATCTTTGTTTACCAACTTGGTGTAATAAAACCAAAGTTATTGACATTTCAGTCAAGATCAGTGCATGCCTTTAGAAAATATCATTCCCTTTACACATAAACAGGCTTAAAAACATTATAAAAATGCAAACAATAGCGATAGTTCTTCACAATACACTTCCTTTGAATGAATCTACAAAGTAAAAGAGTGAACCTGTACCTATATCACTGAGTTGCATTCCTTTAACCCTGTATAATAATGCAACTATCATAAAGAACAGGTGCAATCCCTTCAGCTTTCCAACACCTAAAGTAAACTGGGCAGCAATCCTGAAAAATTAAGGCAATTGCCTCCAGTGTAGTGCTACCTCTACATCAGTTCTGCACATAACTGCTTCCCTAAAGCAGGATCGCTGAGTCAAACTTTGTCAATCTACTGTATGCCCTCATGTAGTACATACATATACAGGCAACCCCCAGGTTATGATAGGGTTCTGTTCCTGAGAACTGTTCATAACCTGAACTGTTCATAAGTTGGAAATGAACAAAGATAGTGTGTGGGAGAGGATCATAGAAACAGCTGAGATGGGTGAGCAATCAGGCATGGAAAGAATAGCTGTCAGCCAGCCTCACTGATTCGGTGAGTAAGTGAGTGAGTCTGCTCAGCACTCCCAGCTCTGCTGAACTCAACCCAGCTCCCGATAGTTGCGGCTCGGGGCTTGGGGAGAGAAGGCACGTGGAAGTGCCCCATTCCCAACCGGCAGAAGATTCCTGCAACCCTGCAGCAGCCGGCAAATCCGTCCCCATCCATCCCGCTGGTCTCCCAAATGCTCATTTGTATGTATGGCTTGTCCATAAATCGGGCGTTCCTAACCTGGGGAGAACCTTTATATTTGTGTAATGTAACCACTTAGAATGATTATTACAGCATCATGCATTTCTGGTTGGTTCGAATACTGCCTGAGTTATTCCCTGCTGGTCATTTAATACTTAAGGGCCCTCAGCACCAGTCAAGGTTAGAATGTAGCTCACACATGAGTGAAAAAGCAGTTGCTTTAATTTACTTCGATGAAGTAATGTGATAACCAGAGTTAGTGTAAGTATGAAGTCTGGTGCTATATTCCAGATGGTTTCTCCATACCTGTATGAGTGTTCCTTTGGTGGTGAAAAACATATAGACCATGTATCCTGGGATAAAGACCATGGAGGAGACTGCCATGAACCAGCCAATCCCCTGCCCCCATTTGGGGTAAATGTAATCCCCAAGGGTCAATGGTGACATTTCAACAACACTGAAGAGAAATACTCCCTAGAAAGTGGGGACAAAACAGTATTAGGAGATAAATCCATCATGGTCATGATCCAAGTATCAATGTAGAGGATATGCCTTTTGCAAATCAATGGGACCAGTGCTAGTACTCTGCGGTCCTCTACTTCTATATTTCAATTCATTAACCACATTGAACTGAATTATGAGGCAGCGTATAATGCATTTCTGTTATTATATAGCAAACTCAGAGCTACCAGTTGGATACAGTCACTTATCTTTGTGTTGTTTATGGGATCTTGCTATGTTCACATTGATGGTAGCATTTCCTGGATTATAACAACAACTGCATATCAGAAATACGAAGCACTTCAGGGCATACTGAAGGGATAACAAAAGCATTGTAAATTCAAGATTCTCCCTCTACTTATTTACCTATCAAGTAACTCAGAAGAGAGGAATTTATAGTGCACCATGATACTTGGGCACCAACTGGACATATGCAACTGTGAGCTCAACCGAGCTAGCTCTGACTGAAAGTCTGAAGGGAATTGCAAGAGTTCAGCCCCTCCCAGGTAAGCCTCAGACTTAAAGTAGACCACTATAAGTCTGGAATGTGCTCAGTGACAGATGCTCCAGCACAACTGTCACTATGCTCCAATGATCGTTACTCCACCTGGAGTCCAGTGGTGGACTCCAGTCATGCCAAGGTTCCCCAGCATTACACTGGGGAATCTGTCTCTCCGGTGCTGCACCATCCACAGCTGGTGTATCCAAATTGGGTTCCCTGTTATGTAGATTAAATGGAAAAAGTGAGTGAGACAAGATTAAATTACTTTTACTTTTAATGTCTTAAATTATTAGCGTGTTTTAATCTATTTTAATTCATTTTAATTTTCATAATTTTTCTCTTTTAATTATTTAAAGGACACTTAAATTTATTAAACGAGTCTAAATATCATTGCAAAGCCTTAACAACGTTGATAGGAGCTGAGGCTCCACTTTTAGTCTTGCCTCATATCAAATGCTGTCGGGGCATTCTGTAGATGGGCTTCAGGACTGAGGTCTGCTGATCACTGAGGCCTTGTTGTGTCTCACTGGACACCTCACGGGTGCAGGAAAGGTCTTCATCTCATTTCTGACCCAAGTAATTGTAGGCAAGTGGTACTTGTGAGTCTGGGTAGAGGGCCAAATCTAACATGATTCAGCCCAGTAATGGCATTACACTATTTATGCCATTGTTCACTGGCATTTTTGGGTTAGCGAGTAACTTCTACGTTTTAAAAAGGACATAAGATTTGTGAGGACAAGGCACATGAGGGTGAGGAGGATTTTCGGAGCTGTTCCAGTGATGTTACTTTTCATTGTGTACACCAGCACTATGAAGGCAAAGCATTAGATGGTGTAAAAACAAAAAACGCCTATTGGGAACAAGTTTGTTTAACTAGATACAGAGTAGCCTTCTAAATTATTTACAGTTATATATTCACATTGGGAATTAAGAGAATGCTATCAAAGCATTCCAGGAATTTTTGACTATCTAATGAATAACAGAAGTCATTTCAGTATGTATTTCCTGCCAATAAAGAATAGTAAAATGTACTTGGCATGTTAAAGCTATCTACAGGCAGATCATTGCTGCCACTCTAACATTTTACTCATTCTAAATCCGGTGCTGAAGTCCTGAAAATTGGACAACCTGGATAGATTGGATCAGTTGCAGTTGGGCATCAAGTGACCAATCTACATTCTGTTAAGGACATCATATTCACATGCACTGGTTTTTAAAACCTATCTTCCTCCCTAATTTTCCCTTCCTTTCCTGAAATCACTGGTAGCCCAGGGCAATGGTTCAATCAGCACAACTTTACCTGTAAATCATCTTTACTGTTGCAAATAAATACCAAGGTGAAGTCAAACAAAAAAATTAATGCAGAGCAACGCAAGAAGAGATTATTGTAGATCACCAAAAGCTTGGTCAAAGAGGAAGGATCTATTGGTCAATTTAGATGTTAACATGGTTTTGAGAGGGAAATTTATTAGATGATTTAATTATAGCAGAGTGGATGAAGGAGAATCAGTAGGTGTAGCATATTTGATATCCAAAAGGCATTCAGTCAGCTATAACATGAAAGGCTTTTGCACAAGGCAACAACTCATGACATTGGGGGTATTTTATGTGGAGAAACGTAACATTATGCACTCTGGGGGGAAGAAACTAAGAGTATTGTTTAAATGGTGCAGGGGTATCTGGGTTTCCTCAGTCCACGAAACACAGAAATGTAGGAGAGCAAATAACAGGAAAAGTCTTTATTCCAAAAGGAATTGAGTATGAAAGCGGGGATTTCTTGCTATAGTTATACAGGGCATTGATGAGACCATATCCTGAGTACTGTGTATATTTTTGTCTCTTTATTTAAACTGGGATATACAGGGATACACTTGCAATACCTGTTCAGAGAAAGTTCACTGTATTCCCTTCCAGGATGAGGAGACTTATGTGGAAAAACTGAACAGGATGACCTATACTCACTCACTGGAATATGCATTGGAAGAATGAGAGATGATCTATTGAAATGTGTAAGGTTCTGAAAGGGCTTGATAAGGTAGATACTGAGAGGACATTTGTCCTCCTCAGGGAACCTAAGGCTAGAGGTAGATTGTTTCAAGTCAAGATATAGCACATTTAAGACAGAGGTGAGGAGGAATTTCTTCTCTCAGATGGTTGCGAAGCTTCAGAATTTTCTGTCCCAGAGAGCTGTGGAGGCTGAATCATTGAGTTTATTGATGGCTGAGATGGCCAGATTTTTGGGCTAATGGGGAGTCAAGGATAATGGGGAATGGGCAGGAAAATAGAATGGAGGTCAGGATTAGCTATGTTATAATCTTATTGAATGTCAGAACTGGATTAAGGGGCCATATATCCTACTCTTAGTCATGTGTCATGTTCTTAGAGTCTCCTAAGGGAGGAAAGAGGGGTAGAACGGTTAGAGGTTTAAAGATGGAATTCCACTATTCTGGAACTTTGCAGTTGGAAGTAAGGCTGCCAATGGCAGAGTGATTCAATTCAGAATGAAAAAAGAGCCACAAGCATTGTGGGCTTGTAGTGATTACAGCAATTTGGGGGGGGGGGGGGGTTGGGGGGGGGTGTGGGTGGCTAAGACTTCTGAGCAATTCAGAAACAAGGATGAAAATCTTAAAACTAAAGTATTCTTTAATACAGAATCAATGTAGAGCACCAGCTAAAGAGGTGATGGATTGTCAGGTTTCGGTGAAAATTAGGACACAAGCTGTAGAGTTGTGGATCTTCTGAAATTTAAGGAGATTAGAATGAATGAAACTAACTGGGATTACATTGGATGAGTCGAGTCAAGGAGTTACAAAGGCCAGGGTGCGGAATTCAGCTGAGTTGAAATGGGACAGTCCATAATGTTAAGGAGGTGGAAACAGGAGGCCTTTGTGATCTCCCAGAAATGGGGTCCAAAGGTAACAAACACTGCAACTCAGGCTCAGATGCTGCCACAGAGAGAAAGATGGAATTGGTCACCTGAGAATGAAATGTGTGACAGGAGTCAAAGATTACAGATTTGGCTTTCCCAACATTTAGTTTGAAAAAATTTCTCCTTATTCAGTGCTGGATGTTCAGCAAACAAGCAACTAATTTAAAGATGATGACAGGGTCAAGGGGAGTTGTTGTGACTTGAAATTAAATATCATCAGAGCATATGTAGAACCTGACACCATTTTTGAAGGACATTGCCAAGGCACAACATGTAGATAAAGAATAGGAAGGGGTCAAAGGTGGATCCTTAGCATATACCAGATAATGGTAGAAACATAGGAAGACAAGCCACCGTTGGTGGTGGTCTAGCTACGACTACAGAAACAAGAATGCAACCAAGCAAGTGAGGGTAGTGAGGCAACCACATCAAAGGATGCAGACAGGTCAAGAAGGACGAGAAAGATCTAATACTTTTATAATTAGTAGTTTTGATCAGAGTTTTTGAAGCATTGTTGTTTGGTGGGAGGGGCAGAAACCCAATTGATGAGATGTAAACAAGGTATTTTTGGGAAAATGAACAGTTTCCTGGATCTCATCTATTTAGCCATTCTTTGCTTATTGAAGGAATTCAGTGCTCCGAGATATTACAGTCAAGCTGTCATCTCCTTCTTATATTTAACGTGATTTTTTTCCCTTTAGCCCAGGAACAAACAGGTCAATATACTGAACATCTAAGAATACAGATGCTGAACTCCCCTGTTAGGACAGACCAGGGTTTGAATGAGAAGTGTCCTGATTGGAAACAAGGCATATATTTTGCTTTCTGTTCTGTTCAGACTGTTGTATTACTTTCTGGCTCATGACAAAAACTAAGTTGCCCTAAGTAGGTCAGGAAACATAAATGGTGTGGTGTCCAGGGTAAGTTCATGTACATTGTTTATCTCATGAAACGATATTGGAACCAGAACATCAGAGTGGTCAGGACAGAAAATAATAGGTATATGAAGAAACGTACATGCAAATAAAGAAATGAAGTTAATAATGAATAGAAAAGAAGCTCCTTGCATCATACTAATGTTTTTTTTACACTGCTCCAAAGAGCAAAAACATCACTTAAATCCACTTTTGTCTTTGAATGTTCTTGACAGGTTTATAAGAATGCTAAAAAGAGGTCTTTGCCTTACCAGAACTATAATGGGTGTAAAGTATACCCAACAAAGCTTCCACCAAATGCAAGGCTTGTACCCAATCATTTCCTCAATGTTTTTATAAAACTTGTTAACTCCTGTGAACAAAATAAAATATATATTTCTCTTTATATTATTACCAGAATCATTTACATGAATCATTTTTATCTGAAGGTCTAATTATATCCAAGTGATTAGCAAATGTTTGACTCACAGGGCTCACTGCAGAAAGTTACCCAACATTCTTATAATTTAATCAAAGGAGCAAAAACAGGCCACTATGAAGATGACCATTCAATCCTCCTTTGGATCCGGGATCAGATCCCTGAAACTTGTAGCAACATTGAAACATGGAAATAGGACACCCTCAAGTCTGGTCCACCATTCAATGGGATCAAGCCTGTTACTAGCATTCAACCAAGAACTGAAATCTACTGAACCTCCTGTGGACTGGCTGACAATAAACTCTAGGCAGTGGTTGACTCTTAATTTCCTTATTCAGATCAAGGATAATTAGGGATTGTCATTAAAAGCTGGCCTTGCCTCCAATTCCCACATCCAATGAAAGAATTTAAAAAGAAATCTATTCTAAATCTACATTTCTGATATTTCCCATTAATACCATGTTGGCTTTTCTACATGGTTGTCTAATCACTGCATTTTCATATTCCACAGTTTCATTGTTGTTGCCAAGAAACCATGAACTGAACTTTCAGTTAAATCTATTTCTGTTCTGTTTAACTCTACCCCAAATGTCTCCTCCATCTCCTGACCACCCATTACATCCTTTGTTATTACTGAAGTCAATTAATCCTTAACCACTACTACACTTTCTATCATGTTGCCTGTTTCCTGTAAACTTAATAACATGCTATATTTAGTTCCTAATCATGACTGTCTCTAAAAGATGTTTCAGTACATGACTATGCCACAGACTCCAAGCTGAAGTTTTGCCTGCAGTTCATTCAGCTTTCCCTTTATTATCTGTAGAACTGCAACCTCAGTTTCTTGTGCTAAACACACATATAATAGTACATGTTGTTGTACCCCCCTCCCCCCACTGAAACGGAGTTCCATTAAAATCATTAGTACTGAATTTCAGAATAGAATATATATTATGCATATGCTATAATGGGCTTTAGCACAAGCAACCAAGGGCAAACATTTTGCATCTGCTTAAAGAATGCTCATTAGGCCACATAACCCAATCTGCCTTTCTGCTCCAATGTTTTGCTCTGGTACATTTCAATTTTGTATGTTTACTGCATAATAGCATAAATAATAGTGCTGCACACATAATAAATAACATTACTGAAGAAATAGTGCATGACATTCACAATCTCTTCAGACCCCCCCCCCCTCCTCCCCCAGGCAATATTATGAACAGTGGGCAGAAAGTAGGCAAACCTGAGGAATCCAGAAGCTGCAGTTCCCTGCTGTGCAATTGCCATTGCTGAAATACATTACATCAGCAGCAATTTCCAGTGATGGAAAGCAGTGGGAATCTAGCTGAGTTCTCTCTCAGAAGGGACATACTTACCTCTTTGTTCCTATAGTCTGTTTTAATTTCTAGCCAAATAGGGATCACTTGCCAGTATGACTTCTGACTTCATTATCTAAGTGATGCAGCCACTACAAGTACCATGGCGATACAAATTTCACTGATTTAGAGATATAAGAAAGATAAGTTAGAGACCCAGAAGAAAAAAAGCCGAAGATTGATTTTCTCTCTCAACCTTTCCTGGATTGCCAGACTCCTTCTGGGAAGGCAAGCAAGAAGCCTTTTCCCAAGCATTGAGCAATGCTATTTTTGTATTCATCCCTGGGTGCCGTGAATAGCAATCTAGGGATGACCCTGAACTTTAGAGAAGAAATTCCTTTGATCACTTAGCTGCCTTCTGACAGCTGAGGTCCTCTTAAGAATTAAATGCTGTGTGATGGATGAAGTTAAAAATGTAAGGATCTCATCAATTGTACTTGGATCTGTTTCTTTCTGATAATCATCTTCACCTTTGTTGTTCTAAAACCACAAACTCTGCGCAACCTAATATAATTGATACAGATATCTGCTGCATTTAATTGGCCATTAAAATGTGTTCTTTTTCATAGCTTACTGGGGAGAATAAAAGGGCTCACATGAAAATATATCACATTCATTTGTTTCTTAATAATAAGAGAACCAGGTAATACTTAAAGCAGCTACTAACCATAAAACCAAGATATTGAGATAGTCTCAAAGAAAACCAGAAAGAGCAGGGTCATCCCACTAGCGGAATAATAGTCAAACAGCTTGAACACATAGAGGCCACCCTGTATTTAGAAACAGAAACAAAGTTCAGAAATGCAAGGTGTAAAAATATACAAATGCATTTAGAAATTATCTTCTCAGGGTATCCTTTGTAAATCAGTTTAGAATATGGGACAAAATGCAAAAGTTGGTAATGCAATTGTGCTTTGGGACAGCAAATTCAACAACTGTTAAAGTGCACAAAAGGTCATACCAACTGAGGTCACACCAACCGAGGTCACCAACTAACAATGAAATCCACTAACAACACTGGAGAAATTCACCAACACAAAACCAGGGGAAACAAACCTGCATCCAGGAGCAATAACTTAGGAATTTGGTACTTTGCACTAACCCAGCTTACCCAGCTTACCCAGCAGTAGCAATGGTAGTCCATTGATTCACCTTACAGAACAGCAACTTCAATAACCCACTCCTGCTTTCCCGGTGAAATAGTATAGAGTTTTAAGTTACAGAGCAACACAATGGTGAAATGTGGGAATCTGTTATTAAGTTGCTTCAATAAGTTCTGTCTGAGCACAAACCCAATCTCTTTCTCATAGGGAGGAAAAGGAAATCCATCCAAAAGTTTATTTAGGCCACCATGTTATACCTCCTAAACAAATATTTTAGTGTGGTATTCACTGCCTGTAAAGGTAATGGAAACAGAGTCAATCAGAGTTTTCATAAGAGAATTGGGAAACTTGCAAGGCTATGGGGAAGTTATAAGGGAATGGTTCTGAATGGAATACCTAACAAGGAGCAGGCATGGATTCAATTGGCTGAATGGCTTCCTGTGCCATAACAATGGTATGATTCCTTGATTCTAAGTAGTGTTCCAGGACCCTGTGAGTAGGTCACTCAGTTATCACAGTTGGCATTTCTTGGTGTTTCTGACCAGCAGATTAAAAATGTATAGATGTTTTGAGAAGTGGTAGTATAGTAATACTTCATTTTGAACTTTTTCTAGATTACTAGATTCAATTATTTCATCTCCATTGATTGTCATTGGTTCTAAGTGAACTGCCTTTGAGCACATTCAACTGGACAATCAACAAACTACGGCTCAACTTTGATAATAATTTATCATGTTGCTACAAAATTGCCAACATCATTCAAAAATAGGTAATATGCCGAATCCAAAATGCCAATCCATTTCAGTAGAGGCACACCTTCTGAGCTTACAGTTTATACACATGAGATAAAATGTTTTACTTTCCACCTGACCTTTGCTATCATTGGCTGAGGAGCATCTGAATACTGAAGCAAGATTCAAAAAGGTTTGGCAATCACACACCTAACCTGAATTAGCATGGAGTACATAAAAAAGGTTGAATTATAAACTCAGCTCTGACCAAAGCACACTTGAGCTGTAGAGAAATCCACACTTGTTTAAGTTGGAATGTTTATACACATCCAGTCTACAGTCTGCAGAGCACAGTACAAACGAGACATGTCTTAGGGTATTATTTCAAATGTACCTGAGTAACATTACTTAATCCAATGAGGTATGAAATGAGGCACACCAATGCAATGAACAGCTTTTTATGAGATCGCAGGCTTTGAGGGTATTCGTCCATTAGGGCAGTAACAAAGCCTTCCACTGTGCAGAACTAAAACAAAGGAGTAATTAGATAGAAACGACATGAAGAATATAACAACAAGGAATGCAAACACTAGATTCAGGAAAAGTAAAGTCATTGTTCTTATTAGATTCTTGGATCAGGAATTAGTCCTCTGAGATTCCTATATTAAATGTTCATGTGAATATTTAATACAAAAATTCTAAGGGAACTAATACAGAGAAATGGTTTTGTTCAGTCACCATGTTATACAGGGCTGTCAGTGTCACTTAAATGGAGGGCTACATGCTTTCTTTCTTTTTCAATCTTTTTATTAGTTTTCAAATCAATACAGATTAATATATCAATGTTTATACACGTAATACAAAGAGATCAGGAGAACAATCATGACATGGATAATCATAAAGAACAATAGAGTATAAAAAAACTGTAGATCCAATGATCTGTTAGTGAATGAATATAATATAAAAGAAAAAGATTTATTATAAAATAAAATTTTTTTTTAAAAACCCCAAAACAATAAGAAAAATTATAAACAATATATCAAACCAAACTAAGCTAAAGAAATAAAAATTCAAAAAAAAACTGGACTAAAATTTCTCAATAGAAACAGAGCAATATTATGTCATCAACTCCGTTCCTCTAAATTGAAAGGTTGAGGGCTACATGCTTGAGGTGAAACTACAAGCTTACTTTGACTAGCAAAGGAGAACCAGTACCAGTAGGAATAGGCTGCTGTGAAGCCAGGTAATCAAAAGGAAATGGATTGCTCAAGCTCATCAGTACATAACACAACAGAATACCTATACCAGAGCAGTTACCCAGAATGATGGAAGAACCTAAGAAGGCAGGAGGGATTAGTTTAGATGGGAATTTTATTACTAATGTAATTGGTTCGGCACAACATCATGGGCCGAAGGGCCTGCTCCTGTGCTGTACTGTTCTATGTTCTTATGTTCAGTCTATGACCAAGAAACTGATAATTTTTGAGAAGACTGTGACCTGGATGATTCAGGAACATTTGCACACAGGATCCAATTTTCCACATAGCAGAGGCCGTGATCATCAGCTCAGATAAATTCCAGGCTGCCTCTAAAATATTAGTGCACGGTCTGCCTACAGATGTATCAGGGTGGGGTGGGTGGTAAGCAATGTTACAGCTGCATCATTCAGCCGGGTCAACAACTTTATTATTTTCAACATGTGAGGGAGAAATAGAATTTCAGCTTTCCCAAATTCTAAGGGAGAAGGGAAATGTAGCTCATGGGTATTCAAGCCCCAATTATTTAACCAGGTCTTGAAAAAGATTGCAAAGTTTATAGGCACCTTAAAGATACTATTGGAGCCTGCTCAATAAACATATTCAAAATTATATTTTTGTCGAATCTTAAGTAGGAACTAAAAGGGCTTTTTTGAGGGCCTCAGAGTGCCCAAGGCTGCCTCAGTTCAGCATTCTTACTCCAGCTCTTTTGAGTATTTCTGGTGTTGTTCTTTTGTACTTTTCTACCACCCGGGATATGGTGAAGCTACAGAAAACAGCAGTATACATGGCTCCTGGGGTTACGGAAGACCTGACTATAGAAATCCAAGTTTACACAAATTCTCCCATAAAATTTAAAGCATTTTTCAACACAGGAAAGTTATTTACAGAAATGCAAACACCTTCAGGAGTTATGGAATAGGTATAGCAGCTAATTAATTCAAAAGACAACCACTGCTCAAAAAAACTGTTTACATGTAACCACCCCTCAGCAATCAAACAGATCTCAAATCTAAGCAATCTGTTTAACGTAATACAGAAGAATGTATTGGTAAACAGTTTAGAGTAAAGAGTAAACCACTTTGTGTGGGACTGGACTCACATTTATATTAGACCAGGTAAGGATTCCTGGTTTTCTTCTCAAAAGTACATTAAGTGTTTTATGACAATCCACAACTCTTATGGATACCAGACTTTTATTCCAAATTTATCTGCATTTTTTAAATTTCAAATTCACTAACTCTCATGGTGGGAAGTGAACCCACATCTTTGGAGTAATTTTCCAGTAACAACAACAACCTCCACTGATTTAGAGCCAAGACAATGCACAGGAGTGAATCTCATGCAAAATTTGACAAGGATCCAAGCAGAAAGCTGTTAAAACAAAGGGCCAAAAGCTTGATCAAAGAGAGATTTGCAGGAACGTTTTAAAGGTGCAGAGGGAGGTAAAAAGTTCAAAAGATTTAGGGAAAGAATTCTTGGGTTTAGTGACCAAATAGCTGGGAGTGGCCACCAATGGTGGAGTGAAAGGCCAGGAATGTACAGATAGTGAAATGATACAAAATTAGAGGAAATTACAGAGCTGGGAGGATGAGGCGATGGAGGGATTTATAAACATGATTGTGAATTTTAAAATATAGGCATTACTGGATTGTGAGCCAATGTAAGCTGGTTAACACAGAGAAAATGGGTCAACGGGACTTGATGGGAATTAGGATATGAGGAGTAGAACTTTGGATGAGCTCAAGTTAACAAAGAGAGGAAGGTGGGAGGTGACCAAGAGTGAATTTAAAACCCACAATGATATGGATGAGTTTCAGCAGCTGGTGGGTTGAGGCAAGGGCAGTGCCATGAAGTGGAAGTGGTTGGTTTTAATATGGAAGCTTAGCTCAAAGTCAAATAACGAGATAACTGCTTCTCCATCATACACCATTGCAGTGATGATTAGGTGCCATACTCAGCTCTGCAAATTCAATGTTCTGTCACAAAGTGTCAAAATGCTGCTATCAATAGACTGAAGAATTTTCATGGCCCATATATTGAGTTCAGAGGTCATGGCTGTCCCTTTAACTGAAAACTAGACAGGTATGGGCAGGAATAGTGGATGTTCCCAATCTTGATCATTAGCTGATGATTCCTGCAAGTTGAAGCATGCATGTGAATATTAGGTGAAGGACGTGTTCAACTTTGTGCATTTCAGGATCAAATAACTCACAATCTAGCTCTCACATGTGAATAAAAATCATATTAATGTCCCAAAGCAGAAAAGCAATAGCATCTTCAGGTGGGAAGGAAGTAAAGAAAAATAACAATTTTAATTCAAAATTCATCACAATGTTTTGCTCCTTTGATGCCTGATGAAATATTGCTGATACCATATCAGAAATTACGGTTATTACTTTACACAATTTCAGTACTAACCTGTGAGTCAAGACCAAGCATCAGTAACATGGAGAAAAAGAGAATGGCCCATAGTGAAGCTGGATTCAGCTGTGTCACAGCCTGTGGATAAGCCAGAAATGCCAGCCCGGGACCTGTGCATGAAATCACAAGGACATTTCAGATGATGCTCCAGAACTAAAAGGCAGTAGAAAAACTCATTAAAATGCACCTATTCCACAGAAAACATACAATAAGGGTATAGAGGCCCTGCTGCTGGCACAGATTGGAATGATAATCCTGCCTGCCTCAGTCCAGATCTTTACTTGGGCTCAGGAAGTCTGAATCAGGAACATATCAGCAGTATCTAGACCACTGGAGGAATTTTCAGAGCAACCTGGCTGCTTAAATAGCAGGTAAGATTCCATGGTTATCAAGGAGTGTGGTATATCCATTTGTGGTTGCACTAGTGGTTTCAGCCACAAGAGTGGAGAATCTCCTAGTAATAGAGATGAGAATTTCTTTTATTAAAGAGTACACAGTGATTTATTTTACCCACTGAAGTTAGACGTCCACCCACTACCTCCCCTGCCATAACAAGCTGGTTTTGCAATGGTGTGCATTATTCGGCTACTCACATATCTATTTCTGTTTCAACACACACAAAATGCTGGAGAAACTCAGCAGGTCAGGCAGCATCTATGGAGGGAAGTAAGTAGTCGATGTTTCAGGTCAAGACCCTTCTTCAGGACTGGAAAGGAAGAGGGCAGAAGCCAGAATAAGAAGTTCGGGGAAGGGGGAGGAGCACAGGCTGGCTGGTGATAGGTGAGTCCAGGTGAGAGGGGGAAGGTAGGTGGGGGGGAGGTGAAAGGGAGTTGTGTGAGAAGCTGGGAGGTGATAGGTGGAAGAGGCAAAGGGCTGAAGAAGAAGGAATCTAATAGGAGAGGGCAGTAGACCATGGAATAAAGGGAAGGAGATGGGGAACCAGAGGGAGGTGATGGGCAGGTCATGAAGGCAGGGGAGGGGAAAGAGAAGGGGTGAAGGGAACCAAAGGAATGATGGAAAACAAAGGGGGTGGGAGGGAAAACAGAGGGGAGGGGTTACCGGAAGTTGGAGAAATCGATGTTGAGGCCGTCAGGTTGGAGACTACCATTGCGGAATATGAAGTGCTGTTCTTCCAACCTGCGTCTGGCTTCAATGTGGCAGTAGAGAAGGCCATGGATAGACATGTCAGTATGGGAATGGGAAGTGGAATTGCAGTGGCTGGCCATCGGGAGATCCTGGCTGTTGTGGCGGACGGAGTGAAGGTATGCTTCCATTTTTGTTTGATCAGAACTAATCCTACTGATTATTATTATTTTATCAAGTCTTAATAGAACATAGAAAACCTACAGCACAATTCAGGCCCACAAAGTTGTGCCGAACATGTCCCTACCTTAGAAATTACTAGGCTTACGCATAGCCCTCTATTTTTCCAAGTTCCATGTACCTATCCAAAAGTCTCTTAAAAGGCCCTATCGTATCCTCCTCCACCACTGTTGCCGGCAGCACATTCCACGCACTCACCACTCTGAGTAAGAAACTTACCCCTGACATCTCCTCTATACCTACTCCCCAGCACATTAAACCTGTGTCCTCTTGTGGCAACCATTTCAGCCCTGGGAAAAAGCCTCTGACTATCCACAGGATCAATGCCTCTCATCATCTTATATACCTCTATCAGGTCACCCCTCATCCTCTGTCGATCCAAGGATAAAAGGCCAAGTTCACTCAGCCTGTTTTCATAAGGCATGCTCCCCAATCCAGGCAACATCCTTGTAAATCTCCTCTGCACCCTTTCTATGGCTTCCACATCCTTCCTGTAGTGAGGCGGCCAGAACTGAGCACAGTACTCCAAGTGGGGTCTGACCAGGGTCCTATAGAGCTGCAACATTACCTCTCGGCTGCTAAGTTCAATTCCACGATTGATGAAGGACAATACACCATATGCCTTCTTAACCACAGAGTCAACCTGTGCAGCTGTTTTGAGTGTCCTATGGACTCGGACCCCAAGATCCCTCTGATCCTCCACACTGCCAAAAGTCTTACCATTAATACTATATTCTGCCATCATATTTGACCTACCAAAATGAACCACTTTCCACTTATCTGGGTTGAACTCCATCTGCCACTTCTCAGCCCAGTTTTGCGTCCTACCTATGTCCCGCTATAACCTCTGACAGCCCTCCACACTATCCACAACACCTCCAACCTTGTGTCATCACCAAACTTACTAACCCATCCCTCCACTTCCTCATCCAGGTCACTTATAAAAATCACAAAGAGTAACGGTTCCAGACAGATCCCTGAGGCACACCACTGGTCACCGACCTCCATGCAGAATATGACCCATCCATAACCACTCTTTGTCTTCTGTGGGCAAGCCAGTTCTGGATCCACAAAGCAATGTCCCCTTGGATCCCATGCCTCCTTACTTTCTCAATAAGCCTTGCATGGGGTACCTTATCAAATGCCTTGCTGAAATCCATATACACTACATCTACTGCTCTCCCTTCATCCATGTGTTTAGTCACATCCTCAAAAAATTCAATCAGGCTCGTAAGACAGGACCTGCCGTTGACAAAGCTATGCTGACTATTCCTAATCATATTATACCTCTCCAAATGTTCATAAATCCTGCCTCTCAGGATCTTCTCCATCAATTTACCAACCACTGAAGTAAGACTCACTGGTCTATAATTTCCTGGGCTATCTCTACTCCCTTTCTTGAGTAAGGGAACAACATCCGCAACCCTCCAGTCCTCCGGAACTTCTCCCTTCCCCATTGATGATGCAAAGATCATTGCCAGAGGCTCAGCAATCTCCTCCCTAGCCTCCCACAGTAGTCTGGGGTACATCTCATCCAGTCCTGGCGACATATCCAATAGTATGGACAGATACTGTGAATGGGATACTTTAGCTGAGCTGATACAATAAATAGCAAGACATTGACAACAATGATCAAGCTGGAAGTTCTACCTATTATAGATATTTCTGCAATCTGCTTGATGGATGGAACATGGAAGTAACTCAGTAATACCCCACTGAAGCCCAGTACCTAAATACAGCATATTTAAAATACCTACAAACCTGTATGTCTCCTCTGTTATGCAAATATTAGGTTTGACTCTTCCATTACATATAGTCAAGTATTAATGAGCATCAAGGATGATGGCATGAAAATCTCTGTTCTTACCTGATGAAGCAAGCTCACTTATTGGTTTCTTTGTGATGTGGGACATGAATCCAATGACAGAGAAAATGACTAATCCAGCAAATATGCTCGTACAGGAGTTTATGCTGCACACAATAAGGCAATCTCTGGAAGGTAAAGCAGACAGATGGAATTCATTTAAAGGATCTCAAATATAATTAATCTTGCTTCCAGAGTGACTGATAGGGAGCTAATCTTTAAGTATTAGTTAATTTGGAAAATGATGTTAGATCTTCAAAAATATTCCTTTCTGTTATTTTTCATTCTTATTTTCTCATTGCCTTTCAATCACTCCAACTTATGCACTGTTGTGTGCTCCAGTGAACATGCAGGAGACCTGTTCTCTGGCAATGTCATTGACTGTTTTCTAGCCAGGCTGCCAAAAGGAGCATTAAACTATCCTGGGAAAGGCTTGTGAAAATGTGGAGTGACAGGATCTGTAAAATATTTATTACCTTTATAAATACTGTGATAATGGAAAATAAATACTAATCTTCCCCCCAGCTTTCTCATGTAATCACATATTGGAGTTGGGTGTCAGTCTTCTGATAGTTCTGGGGATGGCTGATAATTTTTTTAAAATTACAGATAGCGCAAATTGACCTGGAAATTTTAACAAGTAGAGCAATGTTTTTATGTACCATATAATGGAATATTGCAAATATTTTAGAAAACCCAATGAATAAAACTGATTGTCTCTGTGTGTAGCCTGTGTGCCTGTGTATGTCTGTGTGTTTATCACTGTTTGTAAGGAACTAGCACAATCATGATGTGATTTCTTGTACCACAACAGCAACCACATTTCTTCACTGACTTCCTGAAAGGGATGTGAAAGGTGCTATATAAATATTAAGCTTTGTTTCTTCCTTTTATTTCTAATCTGCAAGGAGGTCATTGCCTTTCACTTTAATCTAATGTTAAATGCTTTTCTGTAAAGTTTATATCAGTGGTTGTAAAAAGCCTTCTTGCAATAACAGGAATCGCAGACCATAGGGAATAAATTCAAGTGTCACAACAAGTGATTAATTATGCTTTAGCTACAAGGGCAGAAATCAAAGGTCTCGTTTGTGTTGCAGTATGTGGACACGACAATATTTTAGGATGATGTAACCACTACATCAAGCTATAGGCTCAGTTTCAGCAAAGATTGAAACTGTAAAGTATTCATATTAAGTTAATTGCAATTCCAACTAAGTGATTTACCCATAAACATTTACCTGTAAACATTGTTGTGGAAGCTATTATAGCTGCCCAAAGCAATAAGTGATCCCAGACCAAGTCCATAGGAGAAGAAAATCTGTGTGGCTGCATCAAGCCAGACCTATAATAAGAGGAAAACACACTCATTGTGGGAAATTAATAAATCAGTAGTTCATCAAAAGCAAATACCTACAACAAAATAAATGTATATTTATTAATGTAGTCAGCTGAGAGAAGGATACTAATAGATTTCAAGATAATATAGACAGACTGATGGTATAGGCAGCAACAAACAATCTGCTGGAGGAGCTTAGCGGGTCAAGCAACATCCGTGTGGGGAAAGGACTTGTTGGCATTTCAGGTCGAGACCCTGCACCAGGTGTTACAGGCAAATACAGTACGTGGTAGATAAAATTTAATGCAAAACAAGTGTTACATTTTGATAGGCAAAGTGAAGATATGCAACATAAATTAGGGGGCACAGGTCTAGTACAGCTGCAGGAAAAGAGAGATCTAGGTTTATATGTGCACAAATTGTTGGAAATGGTAAAAAAAGTGGTTCAAAAAAAGCCTTACAAGTAGAGACATAGAGTACTAGAGCAATTGATGAAATTTTGTTGAATGTTGGTTCAACCTCAACAGGAGCAGTGTGTCCACTTCTGGACTCCACACTTTAGGAAGGATATGAAGGCCTTAGAGAGGATGCAGCAGATTTACTACTATGATTCCAGGATGAGGGACCTTATAATTACAGATTGTATAGATAGATTGGAGAAAATGGTTTTGTTCTTGAAACAGGGAAGCTCATAAGGGGATCTGATTAAAATCAGTTAAGATCCAGATAGACATAGAGAGAATCTGTTTGCATTGACAGAAAGGTCAAGAGCCAGAAGACACAAAAGGAAGATGATTTGCAAAAGAACAAAATGTGATGTGAGGAAAAGTTTTTTTGCTGTATATCAATGAGGTCTTATCTGGAGTACTCATAAAAACTTAGTCTCCTTATTTAAGAAGGAATTTACTTGCACTGGAAGTAATTCAGATAAAATTCACTAGGTTGCTTGAAAATTAAAACATTGCAGAGGTTGGAATTCTGAAATAAAGATAGGAAATGCTTGAAATACACAGCAGATCAACTAACATTTGTGCATAGAGAAACAGAGTTAACAATCAGGTCATTGACCTATAACATCAACTCTAGTTCTCTCTCCACAAATCCTGCCAGATCCACTGAATATTTCCAACATTTTCTGCTTTATTTTAATATATTCATTCTTGCAATGAAGGGGGTGCCTCATGAGGAAAAGTTGTGCAGGTTGGATGTATACTCATTTAGTTTAGAAGAAAGAAGGGTGATTTTATTGAAGCAGGTAAGATAAAAAGGGGGCTTGAGAAGGTGGATGTTGCAAGGATGTTTCCCCTTCTAAGGGAATATAGAACCAGGGTTTCAGAATAAGGGGGTTGCCCATTTAAGACAGAGTTAAAGAGGAGATTATCCTCTCAGAGAGTCATAAATCTTTGAATATCCCTATCGAGATAGGAAGGACACAGTATCATTGTACTATAGGGGAGCCAAGATTTATACAGAATGGAAAAGGAAGTTAGAGCTAGATCCAGGATCAGATCAGCCACAAGCTCATTGAGTGGCAGACCAAGCTCACAGGATCGGGTGGCCTTCTCCTGCTCCCATTTCTGATGTTTCTTATGGATGACTAGAATTTGAAATGCATGACCAAGGGAGTAGTGGAGGCAAATTCAATCAATGCATTCAACAGACAACTATTTGAAAGGGGGAAAAAAAACTGCAGTCCACAGGGAGAGGGTGGGGGAGTGAGACTAGCTTGAGTATTCTTGCAAAAAGTCAGTTAAGATTCAATAGGCTAAATAGGCTCCATTCCTGCTGTAAACTTTCTGTGCCTCCATGATCATCCTAACCAGACCAATGAAAATTATAATCCACCATAATGAGAGATGCTTGAAACATGCTGCTAGGGGAAGGGGGGAGGGGGGTTGGGTTTAGTGGAAATGGATACGATAGTGATGCTTAAGAGGTATTTAGACAGGCACATGAACACGCAGGGAATTAAGGAATACAGATCATGGGCAGACAGATGGGGTTTGGCATCATGGTCAGCACAGACATTGTGGGATGAAGGACCTGTTCCCATATTATACAGTTCTATGTTCCATAATTACTTACTATGGTGCAGATAGAGGCCATGCAGCCCATCATGCCCATGCCTGCTCCCAGTACAGCAACCTCATCAATCTCATTCTCCTTCTTATTTCCCAGTAACTTATTCTCCTCCACATGCCCATCTATTACTTTTTCGATTCTTTTGCCATTTATTTTCATTATGGGTAACTTACAGTAGCCAGTTAACCTACTAGCATGTCTTTGGGATGTAGGAGGATACCGGAGCAATCAGAGGAAACTCACGCAGTCACAGGGATATCATGCAAACTCCCCACATTCAGCACCAGGAGCAGAGTCAAACCCAGGTAGCGGGAGCTATGGGGCATAGGCACTAATCGCTGCACTGCTCTGCTACTAATTTTACCAATGGTAGTAGGGCAAGGAATTTCATTTACATTAGGAAGGAAGAAATTTCTTCTCCGATAAATCAATTCAGCTTTTTATAAACCAGGATCGGAACATTTGTTCAGCTTTCTAAAACCAAGAGAATACAATGTGTAAAACCTGTCCAAATAATTTATCATTTTCAATACTGATACCATTTTGGTAAAACTCTGCTGTACCCCTCCATAGCCAATAAACCATTCCTGAGACCTGCTGCCTAAAACTCTGCACAAGAATGCACATAATCTGATGAACTGTTAACTGTCCATTCCTCAGTACCCTCTCTTAGTCAGAATGCATTCAATGCATCCCTTATGAACACTGTGTAGAAGATTGGTGTCCTTGTGCATGATTCTGTAGAAGGGAAGAGAGGTTGAAGGTGATTCGGCAAGTCACTGCACTGACCTAAGTAGGAAACAGAAGTTATGACAAAACATATTTTTGAAAGGATAATATTGCATTGAACAGGAGAATTTCATACAACCTATCAAGTTCCTCCCTTCAAAATGTAATATGCAGTGACAAGACTATATCCAGCTTTGGAAGGTGAAAATCCAAAGGAAAAAAGCTCCAAATCTTCTGCCTCCCTCAAGGCCACAAGTTGATACTCAGTGGTTACAGTTGATATTACTTTGCATCATATTGCATGAAAACTACAGTTAAATTGAAAATCCACATTTTACTCACTTCCGAGCTTGAGAGTTTGTTGAAATTGGGAGTTAGGTAGAACAAAATCCCTTCCTTTGCTCCTGGGAGAGTCACTCCACGGAAGAATAAAATGATCAACATGACATAGGGGTAAGTGGCAGAAAAGTACACAACCTAGTTAGGTAAAGCAGAGAGAAAAACCACAAAATTAGAAGCATGAATACAAGACATGACAGAATATTCTGCAACAGAGACTGTATCTTTACCATTAGGTAGGGCATCCAACCTTGCAATCTTCCAGGAAGTAAAGATTAATCTCAGATTCCAGCACTCAGATTCTGAACTATTTTTTATTCTCCTGGATATGATTATATGCAGTGCAGGACAAAAAAACAGAGGTAACTACAATATTTCTGCTTGGAAAGGCTTGTAAAACAGTCAGGTTTCATTTCTAAGACCAACTTTACTGAGCTCAATTATACTAAATGAGAACCATTTTCTTGACTTTTCTTGACTTTTCTGAAGGTAAAGTGAAAGAGGAATGCATTGATCCCACCTTTCCCGTCCATTCCACGCCTTTCCAGATTGAGAAATAAACAAGGATCCAAGAGAGGGCCAGCGTGCCAGCCAGAGGCCATCGCAAATTCCCTGGTTCATCTAGACCATTGGTAATTTGGTGCATATTTCGCCTGAAAGTACATAAAATATAAAATGTGGTGTACATTTATCATCTCACAGCAATATATACAGTAAATCTCCCTGGTTTCTTTTTATCTTTTATGGCTACATCCTCAAATGAGTTTTCTCATCTTTCAACTCAATCATATCAATTTCTCATCAGGTATTATCTCCCATTATATAAAACTTACAGTATAACTTATCTCCTCCAACCGGACAAAGAACTATTCTCTAGTAATATGTTTTTGGAACAGTAACCATGTGTCACATGAAAGCAATCCAAAGTGACCGTCTCACCCAGTTCTCTTCCTCAGTGAAAATATTTATTTTTGTTCCCATATTCCCACAATGATGTGCAGGTAATTGACAACTGTATGGACACAGCATTTGCAGTTCCACTGCAGGCCGAGATGATGACTTCTGAAGTTTGAAGGCCATTTGGTGTTTGGGGTTGCGCCGATTGGAGAAGCAGGATTGCTCTTTGACTTCAGCATACTAATGACTAATCTCAGAGTTTGGAAATGTACCCACGTGAAAATCATTATATAACAGTACGTCCCTCTTATGCTTCATTTATTGAAGCTCCACAACAGGAGCTGAGGTCAGACAATATATATGGAACAATATGAGAAAACAGTGAGGCAAGTTACCCATTCTCATGAACATTGACCAACCAAAGGGCAGCATGGGCAGGGGGGGGGGGGGGGGTTTGTGCCTGTCTTTTCATCTGGAAAAACATAAGTGAGGAATTAAAAAAAGAATAAGAGTAAGCAATTCCGCCCACTGTAATGAGGTGCATCTACATAATGACACGAAATGACAAGAATGAGATCAGGCTTTGCCTGATTAGGTGAAGCATGCGTTAGTTGCAGAATAATATCAGATCAACATTATAGCACACCACAAGTTCCAAAGAGCACCAGTGATTTTCCGTTTTCCACATCAACACTCCTTCAGGAATCACCATGCAAGGACAGCAAGCCCAATGGATCACCGCTAATTCCACGTTCCTTTCCAAGTCAAACATGTACTTGGCAATGGAAATATATCAGCATTCAGACTAAACTGGAAAACCCTGCCGAGCATCACTGCAGGAGTACACAGCGGTTCATGAAAGCAGTTCACTAGCACCACTCAGGAGCAAAAGGGATGAACAATAAATCCAGGTATTGCCCACATCCCGCAAATAGATGAAAAAAAATCCATCTGTAATGTGGTCAGATGCAGGAGTTCAAGTGTCTTATTCATGATGTACTAGATTTCCTGCTGCCTCTCCATCCTCCAACAATGTTTTGGTAGAACTCGGGTAGATGTTGTCTAAGTAAGAATATGCACTGCCACATTCATGCCTCCTCTCAATTTCCAGTCTCTGTGCCTGACAGTAGATAAATAGATATTATGGAACTGTGTCTTCTGATGTATTTCCCACAATTTACTTGGTTTGTTTTCTCAATGCTATGGATAACACTTAAGCACAGACTACTCTCTTTGCATTGATAACTGAGAGTCACCTAATACCGATGGTTTATGAGAGCTTTCATAAGACATTGTTTACATCACTTGGAGAGGAGACCAGGGTGCAACTTTTAAAGGTTGATTTTTGCAAGCATCCTCATACAATAACAGGCTTCCAAAACATGTTTCCTAAATTTTAATGATCCAAGGCTGAACAGCTAGTCAGAATCCAAGTGGATCTCCACGGCAAATGGATGGTCCCATTCCTCAATCCTTGGAGATACATCTCAATCAATGGAGACTGGAAGATTCGGAAGGGTGTGTGCAGCTTGCCATCAATGAATATATTTTGTGCCTCTATCAAATGTTACACTTTACATAAATACAGTTAACCAATGTTCATTACCAGCTAATATATTTAGCTTCTTAAATCATAATTCCTAATAACATTGTCCACTCCAATTCACTAGTTAGAATGAGCACCACTTACTCCCAAAATTCTGTCACTGCACTGGTCAGGTTGGTGGTATCTACCAGAGAGTAGTTAGAGAAGCATGCTTTTGTGTTCCAATCATTGTCACAGCTTTGCCAAGGAAGTACCTGAAGAAAAGATTTATACACCCTTCAATCAAAGTGTTTAAAAGGAGGAAATAAAATCTAAAGTGTCTCTACTGTTATTTATATATTCTTCACTGTCTGAGACTCGATGCTAGTTCAATGCTCGGGTCTTGCTCTTTTCATTGTTTGTGGGAAACTCCTGATAACACCCACAAGAAACAGGTCACCCTCCACAATACACAACATCCAGTGTCTCCCTTCTGCCTCCTCCCACAACTGTACAGCTGAAGCTGCTTTCACTAACTCCATGTCCATCTTGAAGCGATGCATGAGACTAAACCTCCTCCAACATAATCTTATCAAAACCACAGACATCATTTTAAATGGAGCTAAATACCTCCAAGACTTGACTCCAACAATCTCCTTTGCTGTACTTCATGCTCTGATCTAATGTAATTACTCCATCACTAGCAGTCAAGCCTTCAGCTGCCAGGGACCCAAGTTGTGGAATATACTCCTTAAAGTTTCCTGCATCTCTTCCCCTCTTTAGTATGCTCTTTAAAACCTGTCTTGCTACAAACCTGCCACAATTTTTCCTTTTATAGCTCAGTCATAATTTTGCTGAGTAACCCTCCTATGAACTCTTGGGAGGTTTCTCTGTATTAAAGATAGCATATAAATGCAATTTGTTGTTCTTGCTTGCAATCTGGATATGTGGGAAGTTGGCACATAACCCAACATCGAACTGAACCTCTCTCTAACATCCAAGAAGACCATTATCTATTGTCAATTTCCCTTCTTCCCATCACTTACAAATTGTAAACCTTTGCACTTTGAAGATTAGCTTCTCTTCAGCCATCAACAATTTCATTTTCTCTATTTATGATAAATTAAAACATTTACAATATTACATCCTGCATCCTCAACTGTACAAAAAATTGTTACTTCCATCACCTCTATTGCCACTGGCTACCCTGAGAGGATTTTCCCTTCTCTAGAACATATCTAATTGAGTGGCTGTTGCCCACAAATTAATTGATGAGAGTCAAGTATAGATCTCTTCTTTTTAGCCACAATGTTGTCATAAGTTGACCATGCCGACTGCAAATATGGTATGAGACAATTAATGGATAAAACTTCCTCCACACATCCCTTCAAATAATCTTGTACAGCTTTTTATCAATGAGTAGATTTTCTTCCACACCATATAATTAACCATTGTCTGAATAGTGTTTGTTCAAATGGAGGTAACACAGTGGAGGACCCAGCAGAGCCACTGCATCGAAGCTCTAGAGATCCAGATTCAATCCTGACCTTTGGCATAGATAAGTTTAGAGTTGCAGGGAGAATAGCTTACTGGGAAAATTAATGCGGGAATGGGATTGGTCTGTGAGTACGCATAGACTTGATGGGCTGAATGTCCTCCTATGCCATATGGACGTACGGAAAGCAGAATGAAGTTTCTTACAAACTGAAAGTTATTCCTAGGTCTAGAAAAGTAAAGCTTGTTGTAGTGCCATTATCAAAATGGTACACCTACCGTTTCTTTAATGCTTCCACACATCTACCGCTGAAATTACATATGAGATCAAAAGAACCCTGGTGGAAATTACTGATGATAATACCTGAGTACTGAGGCTTACCGTTGTGAAAGAGCTGAAGAGGTAGTAGAGAGCCCATGCTATGATCACGATGTAGTAAATGTTGAGCCAAAATGACAAGATGACAGCAGCCACCCCAACCCCTGTCAGGAATGACAGTGCAGTTTATTGTGGAAAAGACATTTATAAGCAATTGCCATATCTGTTAATTTATTAAAAATGAATGATTAAAAATCACAGACTAGACCAATACAATTCACTGTGAATATGAACAACCTAGGGGGTCAGGTGCATAGTTCCTTGGAAGTGGCAACGCAGGTAGACAGGAGGTGAACAAGACATTTGGCACACTTGCCTTCATCAGTCAGAATATTGAGTACAGGAGTTGGGATGCAATGCTACAGCTGTACAAGACGCAGGTAAGGCCACATTTGGAGTACTGCATATGGTTCTTGTTGCCCTGCTCCAGGAAGTTCATCATTAAACTGGAGAGGGTGCAAAAAAAGTTTACAAGGATGTTACTGGGACTGGAGGACTTGGGTTATAAGGAAAGGCTGCTTAACCTAAGACTTTTTTCCCTGGAGTGTAGGAGGCTGAGGGGTGACCTTATAGAGGTTTATAAAATCATGAGGAGCATAGATAAGGTGAGTTCAAAACTAGAGGGCATAGGTTTCAAGTGAGAGGGGAAAGATTTAAAAGGGACCTGAGGGGCAATTTTTCACACAGAGGGTGGTGAGTTTATGGAACAAGCTGCCGGAGGAAGTGGTAGAGGCAGGTACAGTTATGATGTTTAAAAGGCAGTTGGACAGTTACATATTTAGGAAAGGTTCAGAGGGACATGGGCAAAACACAGGCAAATGGAACTACTCAGGTCGGCAACTTGGTTGGCACAGACAAGTTGGGCTGAAGGGCCTGATTCCATGCTGTATAGCTCTATGACTCTATGACTCTCTGCTACCCCAGAGGCTGAAGCATGGCTGGTGGAAGGCTGCATCAAGCATTTGGTCTGTGCCTACTCAGTAGCTTTCTTCAACAGACTGTGTCATCCACATCCGTGTCATCAGTAGCAAAACTCGTGTGTAAGCTTCTCCTTCGGGGAGCTAGCTGCTGCTCTATGCTTTCCTTCTGCTCTGTTCTGGCTGAAGGCAAACCATATCCAATGGGTGACTGTGTTATTATATGCTATTATGTAGTTATAATAAAGAACTACAGTTCCCAGTAGGCAATGCAAGGGGTCACATGGAGGAACAGGAAGTGGCTATAAAAAGAGAGGGAAAGCAAGCCAGTCTGGTGTGTTGGTTAATAAAAATGTTCAGATGTTAAACCCATGTGAAGTTTGTCTCTTGATGAAGAACAAACATAGCATGGTGTCAGAAGTTGGAGTGAGGTCTGAACAGGGAGAGTAGATGAATGCTGTGTGCAATTGAGAAAGAGACTCAGTGAGTACGGAAGAAAAGCTGTAATAAGACAGAGAAAAAGCCGGCCGGCGTGGCGAGGGAGCACGTTGTTCCTGAAGTTCAGCAGTCACCAGATTTGCCAAGAGGGATTCAGGTGAGAGGCTGAGAGTTCCCGTTATGGATAAGCTTAGTCCTCCCACGCCTATACAGTTTACTGGCAATCTAACCGATAATTGGAAACGCTTCAAACAGCAATTCAACATATATTTAGATGCTAGTGGAGCGGGAAGGAACGATGAAAAATTGAAGTGTCTATTTTTCTGCACGTGTTTGGTGAAGATGCTTTGGACATCTATAACAACTTTCAAATTGATGAGACAGCTTTTGAATTGGGCACTTTGATGAAAAAAATTTGAGGAGTATTTTATCCCAAGTAAAAACATCATATTTGAGAGATATAAATTTTTTTCCTGTGACCAGAAACAAGGTGTTAGCTTCGACCAATACCTAGCGTCCCGGCACGGCCTTGGATCAGTACTACTGCAGCAGCATGATGGCACATGGCAACCTGTGGCCTATGCATCAAGGGCTTTAACAAGTGTGAAGCCAACTATGCACAGATAGAGAAAGAACTTCTTGCCAGTACGTATGCATGTGAAAGGTTCCATCAATATATCTTTGGGCAAGCTTTTGAAGTGGAGACAGACCATAAACCATTGGTCTCAATTATGTTCAAACCACAGAATGACTGTCCCATGAGGATACAGCGCATGTTGATAAGGCTGCAGAAATATGATGTGAAGATGATCTACACACTGGGAAAATATATGTTTGCTGCTGATGTGCTGTCTTGAGCAGTCGACAAAACAGAAAAGAGTGACCAACAGGTTAATGCAGATATACAGGCCTATGTTGACATGATTGTCACCTCTCTTCCAGTATCTCCGGATAGAACAGAGCAGATTAGGAAAGCAGCAGAGGCAGATGAAACAATGAAAGTACTCAAGGATACAATATGGAAAGGATGGCCAGCAGCAAAGGATGACTGTCCAATGTGTATTTGGGATTATTGGGCATGCAGAGCTGGACTGTCAGTAGTGAAAGATATAGTCTTCAAAGGGAACAGGTTTGTGATTCCAATGTCACTACACAAGGAGATGCTCCAGAAGATACACGAAGGGCATCTTGGGGAGGAAAAATGTAAATGTAGAGCACATGAAGTGATGTACTGGCCAAGAATGAACCAAGACATCAGCCGGACCACTGCTTCATGTGAAATATGCCTTACCTACAGACCAAAGCAGCAAGCAGAACCACTTACACCACACCCTGTACCAGACAGGCCGTATTTCAAAGTTGGAGTGGATTTGTTTGACTGTAATGGGAAGAGCCATATTGTTGTAACAGACTACTTTTCCAATTACCCAGAGGTTGTGACACTGCAATCAACATCCAGCAAAGCAGTTATCACGTTCCTGAAAGCTTGTTTGCGAGGCATGGAGTTCCACGTGAAGTAGTATCAGACAAAGGTCCACAATTTTCGAGCTGTGAATTTGAATCCTTTGCCAATGTTTGGGGGTTTCGACATATAACCTCAAGCCCACATCACCCAAAATCTAATGGTCTAGCAGAGAGTTTAGTTAAGGTTGTGAAGGGCCTCATGAAGAAAGCGCAAGATGGACGAGAGGATTTCCACAGAAGTCTAATGATTTACAGAAGTGTGCCACTGCAGAATAGCCTTTCACCAGCCCAAATGCTGATGGGTCGACGCATACGCACTGACCTTCCAATACATGAAAACCTGTTGACACCTGAAGGAGCACACAAGGTCAAACAGGCTAAAGAGGAAGAGAAAGAAAAACAGAAACTGAATCACGACAAGACAGTGAAAAGCCTACCAGTCCTGAAGCCTGGGGATCAAGTGCGAATCCGAGATCATGATTCTGGCACATGGTCCATGCAAGGAGTTGTGCAAGAGGAAGTAAATCCATATTCATACCAGATCCAGACAGAGCGAGGGACACCTCTGAGGAGGAACCGTGTGGATCTACGACCAGAAGCTCCAACCCATGGCTGTGACCTGTCCCCTGTCAGTACACCAAAGGGGCCAGCATATGGAGAAAATGAACATGTGGACCAGAGTTCCCAGGAAAACACCAATAGTAATGCAGCAAATGAAAGCAACACACTTGCAAAAACAAATACCAGACTAAAAAGCACCATTAAACCACCTCAGAGACTGAATGAAAGTGGCTGAGTGGACCAGAGTTCTTGGTAGGTTTAGAAGGACAAAGTATTGTGTTTGTTTTTCTTTAAAGGGGGAAGCTGTGTTATTATGTGTTATTATGTGGTTATAATAAAGAACTACAGTTCCCAGTAGGCAATGCAAGGGGTCACATGGGGGGAACAGGAAGTGGCTGTAAAGAGAGGGAAAGCTAGCCAGCCTGGTGTGTCGGATAATAAAAATGTTCAGATGTTAAACCCACGCGAAGTTTGTCTCTTGATGAAGAAAAAACATAACAGTGACCACATGCAAACTCTTCTTCTAAGCTAAACTTTGAATTAAAGGCACTGTCGGAGGTGGTGACTTCAAGCAACAAATTGACAGTCAGTGTGTCTTAGCCTTCCTTGTCTTCTTCTCTTCCAGCACTGCCTAATCAGGTAACATTTTTTGGCTATCTAACAGGCTTGACTCCTGGCTCTGATCATCACAACTATTGTCTGTTACCGTACTTTTTGCAAAGACCCACTCACAGTGACCGTAAAACTTTTTTTTACTGCTTCAGAGTGCCATTCCCACTCCCACGCTCAGATGTCCAAGTGGCCCAGGAGTTAAAAAAACTACCTATTACTGTATGTTGCCAATTAATGTAATCTATCTACATTCTTGACTTGATTTACCTAATTTTTTAAACAATAGGATAAATTTTGCAAATCTTTATGGCAAAGTATCTCGTGCATGACAATTTTTTTTTAGTTTGTTCTTGTTCTCAGATGTGAGCATTGCTGGCAAGGCCAGCATTTAATGTCCACCCCAAGCTGGTCTTGAGAGGGAGTTAGTTAAAGTAATCTTGTAGACAGTATTAGTGCTTTGAGATGTCTTACCATTATAAGCTGGGACATGTCGACTGAGAGATAAAAGGGAATTTCATTATAGCAATCCAATTTTGGATGTCAGAGGGCAAAAGACTAACATTTCACCATTACTCCTATCATCTCCTATCCTTTCTCTATATACACATTCAACGTTATTTGAATATTCAACTTTAATTTTATTATATTACTGATTCTTTGCCAAATCAGTGATAACTTTTAACCAAACATTCCAAACATTTTGGAAGAAGCTTCACTCCATTAAACAAAATTAGATGCCTTTCTCAAAACAAGTTCTAAACTAAACATTCAAAAATACAGACCTTTAAACATGGGAACCAGCTTCCACACACCGAGGCCTCCAATGGCTGTGTACTGACCAAGAGCTGTTTCCAGGAGGAACAAAGGGATCCCAGCAAATATCAGTGTCATAAAATATGGGATCAGGAAGGCACCTGAAATATAATACATGGGACGTTATTCCAAGAAAGGGACGGAAATTTGAAAAGATTATATCCAGGTAAATAATAAAGTGCTTTTAATCTGTATGAACATATAATTAAAATGACTGGATCCAGGTTACTTTCAGTATGGTTTGCATGTGGTATTGTTTCTCATCTGTTTAGCAGGCACTAATTACAAGTGTGTCACGGGAGTGGCATCCCAGCTGGGGTGCAGGATCCTAGATTTGGCAGTAGGAGGGGTGTGGGGTCCTGGGCCTGGCAATGAGGCTACATCTGAAGTATTATGTACATGTCTGGTCTCCCTACCATTGAAGGGTTACCAGATAGACTCCTGGGTTGGGTGGGTTTGTTGTATGAGGAGAGATTAAGTAGACTGGGCATGTACTCTCTGGAGTTTAGAGGGAGAGCTAATCTTATTGAAAGTAAAAAAAAAATTCTTCCAGGGCGTGATGAGATTACCTGGCCATGATGTCTAGAACCAGAGGTCATAGACTGAAAATAAGAGGTCAGTGATTCAGGACTGAGATAAGAAGATCTTTGATAAGAAGATAGAGAATCTTTGGAATGATCTACCCAATACATTTGGTGAGACTCAGCCACAAGCAAAATCCAATCATGTGGTAGATAATTGGTAATTAGTTTATTATTGTCGCATGTACTGAGGTACAGAGAAAAGTTTTTGTTTGCATGCCATCCAGACAGATCATTCCATGCCTAAGTACATTGAGGTAGTACAAAAGGGAAATAAAAACAGAATGCAGAATATAATGTTACAGTTAAGGAGAAAGTCTAGCACAGGTAGACAAATAAGGGCCATGATGAGGTAGATTGAGAGAGAGAGAGAGAAAGATGTGGGTTTACTGAAGGAAAATGGCACTGAGGTAAATGGTCAGCCATGTTCTTACTGGATGGCAGAGCAGGCTTGAGGGACTGATTGACTTACTCCTGCTTCCATTTCTTATCTCTTGCAACAAATACCATAGCAAACGCAGAAAACAGCAATTGTACTTCGATTACTAACACAAAATTTAATTACAAGTTACAGTAAATGTTAACACTAAAAACATAAGCCCAACCAGCACTCGGTGGTGGGCCTCCCAACAAGGCAAGAGCGCAATTTATGATCAGCACAACTACAGTTATCAGACTCCACGGCCTAATTGATACCATCATTTTTAAAGACATTTTATCTACATTCAACTTCATAGGTGATTGTCCAGAATCTATTTACCTACAATTAAGAGCCTTAAGTGCAGCTATTTAGTTGTCAGGGGATGGGTCGGAGTTGTCTGTGGGGGCTGGGGGAATAGGGGAGCTGGGTCCTGAATTAGCAGTGGGAGGGAGGGACCAACTCCAACAATCAATTGAAATTATCGCCTTCCACAAAAGTTCCCCTGCCACCATCTCCAGGACCCCATGCTCCCCATCGTCACCTCTGGAACTCCTTGCTGTATCCAGGATTCCACTCCTCTCGCTACCCGCTGCCAGGGAGTCATTGGAGTGAAAAGTCAACCGAGGCTTGAGCACCATGGGTCAAACATTGTTTCACCCCCGGGGACCATGCTGGGATTTTATAGGTGAGACTGTCACGCACAAATAGGGGGAGGGTGCCAATGTACTTTGAGGAAGAATGTCATCTTGAGTCAGCAGGAAAGAGTAAAGAAGCAAGGACACAGCAGTGTAGGCTGAGGTAACTAAAACATGTGGATTGGAGAAAGACTGATGAATGGCATCAGCAGCTGAGGAGAGAGGAAAGTGCAGCGATGGAAGAGGACACGGCCGCTGATCCTGGTCACGGGAAGGAGAAGGAGAGTCCACTTTAATGGAGAGGGCAGAGGCAAAGAAAGGCTGCAGAAACTGAAGATGCAGAGATAATTGCTGGTGGGTGGGGAGGAGTGGGGAGAGTAGCAGTAAATAAATAATGACATGACCTGAAGCTATTGAGGGACGGTGTGTCGGAAGCAGAGGATGCTCGTGTGAGGTGATGAAACGGCAGAGAGCGCAAAGATGCCGGTTTGAGTTGGAAGGCATGTCAGGAGGGTGAGCTTGAACCATGAGGGCCTGGATGGAGAAGTGCACCAACATGAGCTGGGAAAATGAGTGAAGGGTACCGGCAGTGGCTTACAGGAGGAATGAAAACACCAGAATCAATATGTGGAAAAAGGCAAAAAAATTGTAGCTTCACTCGGGTGAAGACTGCACCATCAAGTGGGATAAGCACCGTAAGGGTGGTGCGTCAGCACAGCGGCCTGTGTCAATGTGCCCTCAGGAAAACAATGGAATACTGATCTCAGCTGCATTGCGACAGTATCCAATTTACACAAATAGCATGCAGCAATGTGACCTACCTCCACCATTTCTTCCACAGAGGTAAGGGAATCTCCAGACATTCCCAAGTCCAATAGCATACCCCACACAGGAAAGAAGGAAGTCAAATTTTCCCTTCCAGTTCCCCCTGTCCTGTAGGGGTTCAGTTTTAGCAGCCTGGCCGTCTAGAGTTTCTGCTGTTTCCTCTGGCCGTGCTGGCCTTGAGCCTGGGAGAAAGCTGATCTCCACTGAACCTTGTTCCATCTCCCGAGTCATGGGTTTCAGATTTATCAACTCCCTGCACTAATATCTGACAGTTTGTGGCGGGAATCAAGTGCTTTTCCCTTAAGGTTTCGCTTCTTACTAAAAGTCTGAAAAGAAAAGGAAGAGTTTGTTAGTATAAATGCAATCCCTCCTTTGCCTACTTTGGTTGGGAGGGACATGAATTTATATCTTCTCAAGTAGGCCCAGGTATATTTTTAATGTCTCAGCCCCACTTGAGGATGGGTGTATCACAGCCCTAACAGACTCCAGCAAACACTAGCCTTCAAGGGAAACGTCAAAAAACAACTGGGCTGCAGTAAAACTGGCATGAACAGATTTCAAACCTGATGTAACACGTCAGATAACTCAACCACACAGGGACTTCTGCACTGCCAATATTGTGGCAGGTTTTAGTTTAACTTGACAACCTTAACAGTAATAGAGACAGTAGTGATATTGTAAAGGGGCTAGATTAACATCAGAGACAAAAACAATTATTAACCCATGGAGTTACTGAGACTAACAGTGTGAGGAAACTAAATTTACATCTGCAAGTCATGATCTTAATACCTTCAGTTGGGTTTTACTGTATCAGTGAATGTAGCTTCCTTTAGTCTGTTTAGAGTTGCCATAAGAAAAAGCTTTACAACCCTGTCAAGTACAATCTTTCAATCAAGGCTTCCTTTGTGTTAAGATAGTTACATAATTAATTGCCTTACAATCCTAAACCAGCTCACCTCTATAATATCCCAATGATGTCAGTATTCTGAATTTAAAAAAACATAAACAAATATAACATGAAGTGTCCACAAAAGCAAAGTCCTTCCTTTTGAAATAAAAACAGAAAATGATGGAGGTACTCAGCAGGTCAGGCATTTTTAATGGAAAGAGAAACATGGTTAACGTTTCAGGTTGAAGAGCCTTTGTAAGTGTTTCTAGAATTTTCTGTTTTTATTCAGGTGTCCAGCATTTTCAGTTTTCTGATGTTCATTTCCTATTTTTGAAGTTGGTTTCCATATAATTTTTTAAATAAGGGTTGGCATTCCTACACTATCCTGAGAACTTCCTTTTGTTGGGACTCAGTTGTCAGTTTGTGGCATCTAACCTAGGGACAGTGGACAGTTGGAAATGATGGTGGTTTATGTAATGGATGCTGATCTGCATAATTTCTTCATGAAATTTTCAGCTGTTTCTGGCTGAGATCACCTTGTATAATGATAAGTACTGCATGGAATGATCACCACTGGAGTATTTGCCTGAACTAGATTTGATCGCCTGGGAGGTTAGAGAGGAATTTCCAAGATCTCTCTCTGTCTAATTTGGTCTTTTTTTTGTATCTTATTTTTCTTAAACCTATACGTTTGTAAATCACAGCTGGAAATTTATTTTTGATCACAAAGCAAACTATTCTTTCTGAGGTGAAATAGCAGATATGTATTGCAATTACAATTTTGAGAATCAGAGGGATCTGGGTGTCCTGGTGTATGATTCACAAAAGACAAGTATGCAGGTACAGCAAATAATTATGGATGCTGACAGAATGTTATTGTTTATTGCTGGGACATCTGAATATAACAGCTAGGAGGTTATGCTTCAGATATATTATTTTCTTCTCAGGCAGTCCTATAGGATCAAGCATGACTTTATTCCACTCCAGATGTATGTGTTATGAGGTGGCTGGTGATGCTAGTGGGGGAACTACAAACACTTCTGCAGATGAGGCAGGAGATACCTGACAGGACAGTTGGTTTGTAAGATGGTCCGCTCCTTCCACTGCTTACGCAAGGTTCTGTGCGCTCCTAGTGCATGGCCCTGACATTCTCAGTAACAATCCGAATGCTCCTCCAGTTGTATAGGACATTGCTGAGACTGTATTACTATATTAACCTCCTTTAAAAAGGAAGGGCATTAATGCATTGAAGCAGCTCAGAGAATATTTACTAGACCAACATATGAACAAGCGGGTTGTCTTCTGAGGAATGGTTGGAAAGTCTAGGCTTGTATCTGATGGAGTTTAGAAAAGTGAGAAGTGACTTGATTGAAGCACGTAAGATCTGAAGGGATCTTGATGGGGAATTTAATGCTTCCTTTTGTGGGAGAATCTTAAACTAGGAGTCGCTGTTTAAAAATAAAGGGTCACCCTTTTAAGATAGAGATGAGCTTTTCTCACTCAGATGTTTGAGAGTCTTTGGAACTCTCTTTCTCAAAGAACAGTGAAATTGGAGTCTCTGAATCATTTTAATTCAGAATTAGATACATTCTTGACAAGCTAAAGGGGTGAAAATACACTGGAGCAACAGTCACAAAGTGCTGGAGGAACTCAGCAGGTCAGGCAGCATCTTTGGAGAGAAATAAAGATTACTGGACTTCGGCAAGTTTGTGGAGTTGAAGTTACAAGCAGACCAGCCATGATTTATTGAATGGCAGAGCAGGCTGTGTGGCTGAGTGCTCTATTCCTACTCCTGATTCATCTTTTGCAGATGATTCTCCCTCTACTGAACGTTAAGATCCTATCTTACTGAGAAGATGCAAGCAGTGCCTGGATGTGTTTCATTCCCAGTTTGCTGTGATGTGAGTTCATTGGAAACCTTCTCCAAAGAGGCAGGTTTTACATCAAAGGCAGAAGTCTGGGGGCTGACTCAGAGGTCTCATCTCACCTTGACAACTGACAGTCCTAACAGAAGATAATTGAGGAATTGTTTCCACACAATTCACCAGTCAAATTTTTTTTGGGAGTTTACTACAAAGGAACAATTGGACCCACCATATGAATTGCTCAATGTCAATGTATTTTAAGTACTGTGCTGTGCCAATACCCTGCTGTATAACTCAGCTATCCATTGCATAATTTGCAGATAAATTTTACTAATTATTTTTACTCATTGTTTTAGTTTCATAACATATTATCCTCCATCTTCAAAAATGATGCAAGAACATGATAGGCATCCATTAACGTCTGGAGGTTAATTGTTAAACCTAGAAAGTTTCACCAATACACAGTGTGAATAAGGATGTAAATTTCACCTCATAAGAGATTCAAGCTGCTTAACAGAACTCTCACCTACCTACCAGGCCTAGGACGTGGGGAAATATCCAGTTTGTAAATGCATCAGTTGTTACCTTGACTATTATATGATTGACAATAAAACAGTTACAACCAGTTAAGATCAAACATAACAGAAAAGTTTAACACTATCTGTAAGAATAATAAAGATACATCAGTCAGAAAAGTTATAAATGTGACTAATAAGTCTTCTCCTGCAAGGCTGAAGTTTAAACCTTTCTAACAGGAATCTTCCTCCAGATCTAACCCATTCTATTCCCAAACTGAAATGGTGTAAGGTAATAATATAAAAAAGGCTTACAGTATATCTGAACAAGGTTATACCCTAACTGAGAATGATCAATGCTGACACCAGGGCCAATATAACGTCTTCTGTTGCCAGTGTGACAATAGTTTTGAACTCAAAATATTCCAAAACAAAAGCCGACCCTATGTTGCTGCACACCACACAAAACAGAACTGGTTGTATATTATTCCGACAGATGTTGCCGGAAGTTTTCTATTTCTTAAAGCCATGCATCTTTAACAAATAAAATCTTACCTTTTCTTAATTGTTAATTGCCTTTTCAAGACAGATACTGCAATAACCTTGTATTCATGATAGCTCACCATACTACATGGTAATCCACTGAGTGTACAAATTTCATGCCTTTCTCTCCCTAATTTACTCTTTCCTCCTGACCCACTTCATTCTATTTTGAGATGCATTTAATGAGTTTTGATTTGCTTGTCGAATCAGATTATTGCCCAGTCTTGTTGGGATTCTGCATGATTAGAGAATCAATACCTGATATTTTCATGACTTCATACTGTTGGTGTTCGAACCACAATCAATTTTATTTCCCATTGGAAGTGAAATGCCAGATTAAATACTCACAGTTTGGTGAGAATGACTAGGAGATCAAGAAGCTAATTAAACCTAAACGTAAACTGGCTCCAGATTAGAAGCTCCACCATTCCTCGAGGGAAAATAAATAAATATCTCCATGGACACCTGAAAGCAAAGCCTGTGACACAAAAAAAAACAGATGCTGGGTGGAAAGAGGGCAGATGGCCCGGTAATTCGCTGACAGTCATGGCATGCGTGAGTTCTTTGGCACTGACAAGTCCACATATGGCTGAAATACCTAAGGCCCCACCCCACTGAGAGCCAACCTAAGAATCGACGTGAACTTATCAGTCAGTACTCGCTGGAAGGAATACTTCAAAGATCATCTCAACCACAACTCTGCCCTTGACGTCAATGCCCTGCACTCCCTTCTATACCAAGCTGTTCAACCCATCCTTGGCACCACACTTGATCAACAAGTCTCCACAAAACTTCTAAAACTAAGTGGTAAAAAACGATAGTCACAATTCCGCAATCATCATCCACATCTGGGAAGAGGAAGTTTTACCAGGGGGCTTCAAAGATTGTGTAATTGTGACCATCTTCAAGAAAGCAGACAAGTTTGACTGTGATAATTACAGAGGGGTCTCCCTGCTGTCTGCTACAAGGAAAGTCATCACCAGGGTCCTCCTCAGCCACCTCCTCCCGTTGGTCGAAGAGCTGCTTCCCAAATCACAGTGTGGATTCTGTCCATTTAGAGACACAGGGGACATGATTTTCACCATGTGCAAGTTCAGGGATCAGCACCAACTGCTAAACACAGGCTTCTACAATTTCACCGAAGCCTTTGACTCCATCATTTGGGAGGGATTTTGGAGCACCCTTGTCTACCTTTCACTTGCCCACAGTGGAACTAATCAAAAGTTCTACTACAAAGTCAGTCTCAGTGAAGACTGGTGTTAAACAAGGCTGTATCATTGCATTAACACATTTTACATTTTTTCTCAATGCAGTGTTTCAACTCACCTCCAGCAAACTTCTTGTTGGAGTGAAAGTGATCTATAGATTAATGGTAAACTGTCCATCCTACACCAACTACACACCAGAACCAAGGTTACCCCAATCTCAGTAGTTGAGCTGTAGTATGCAGATAATGCCAGCATTTGCAATGTGCTCAGAGGCTGAGCTCCAAGACATCATTGACTTATTCACTGAAGCACATTAAAGGATGAGCCTTACACTCAACATCTACAAGACAAAGTTCCTCTACTAACTTGCTTCCACTTTAATAAACAGCCCTCTAACAACACAAGGTTAACAGCAAGACCCTAGAAAACATGCACTACTTCTCATAACTTGGGGGCCACCTGTCATCTAAGACAAATACCAGTGATGAAATTCATTTCACCTTCAATGTATCAGTACAATCTTTGGTTGTTTAAGGAAAAGGATATTTGAAGAGCAACACCCTCAAAACTGGTTGAAAATCCATGGTCTACCAGGCAGCAATGATTTCTGCCCTCCTGACTGGTTCTGACACCTGGACTAACTACAGCAGACACTTCAAGGCATTGGGAAGATACCACCAATGTTGTCTCTGCAAAGTCTTAAAATCTGCTGGAAAGAAAAATTAACCAACATTGACATGCTGTCTGAGGCCAACATCCCCAGTATTCAGGCCCTAATTACATTCAGTCAGCTCCATTGGACAGGCCATGTCATTCTCATGTGCACCACCAGATTCTCAAAACTGACACCCAATTCCAAGCTCGACCATCGGAAGATATTACCAGGTGGGCAGAAGAAGAAATTCAAAGCTGCTCTCGGTCTCCTTGAAAAAAACGCAACAATCCCACTAACTCTGAGGAATCTCTGGCCCATGACTGCTCAATGTGGAGAAGGAGCATTTGGTATGGTTTCGACAATGTCAAGTCCCTGTATTGGATGCACACAAAAAATCAACATAAACAGCTGAAGGAACGCACCACATCACGACTACCCTGCTCCCTGCCCATCAACAATGGTCTCATCAATCACTTCAGAACCAACAAAACCAGGGTTATCTTCAGTCCTGTGAAAAGCAAGATGATTGCACTTTGTTGCTATGTGCAAGTCGGAATGACCTTAAACTAGGCATGACATTTAAAAGAGATTATTTTAACCATGATTCAGGCCTAAATTAGGAATTCACAAACCAACTGCCAAGCACATTGCAACGCACCGTGCACTGTCACTTCTTGTTGCTCACTTTCATTGTGTCTGAACTGAGCTACTTTTGATGATATAAATGGCAGAAGAGGAACAGGTTCTGCTCTATGCAGCACATGATTTAAACTCAAGGGACGGGGGAGCATATTCCCAGTTTATTGAAAAGCAACCATTAAAACAGAGCAGTTAGCAGTTAATTTGGCAGATGGAGGTTGTAATAATCAGATGTGTTATTCAAAGACACCAGCACAGCCACTGACATGAAGCCTTTTCTCTCATACAGTGTTTGCAGCCAGCACAAGCTGGCCCTTCATCCAGCCAGTTTGGCCTGGTCAATGTTCCCTCCTGCTGTCTTTCCTTGAGACTCCTATTTTGGGAGCTGGGAGCGACTCTTAACGTCAATCCTCCTCCACAACTCACTGTCCAATTACAGAGGATTGGTGGACAAGATGGAGCTCTTATGGTCTTCTTCTCATCGTGTGTCTGCCACGGAATTTTCTCTCTTGTTCCACTTCTCCTGGACAGCCTGCTGTATAAATACTAATTCTGTCTTCACAGCCTGACATAAGTGGGCCCTCACTGATAAATCAAAGAATGATTAATCTTTGCAGCTGCTGGTTGCTCAACAATCCCATGTTGCTGAAGCACTTTTTCATTCATGTAGTTTTTCCATCACACTGCATTGTGATTGCTGTATAATTGGATGTCATTTCTACTTACATGCCCAACTAGATGAGTAGAACACTGCCCTAGGCTACAGCAAAAAAAAATCAAGTAAAGACCAAAGTGCAAACGAAAAGAGCTGAAGCATGTGGCAGACAGCAAACTGCAATGCCTGCAAAGCAAACAGCACAGAGGACCTAACACTGAGCAGAAGGGCACAAAGTACACACGACTCAGAAAATAATGTGGGGCACACAACATACATCAAAGAGCATATCCCAGCAGTGAATAAATCAATGAAACATGAATGACTTAATTTAACTAACTGAACATTACTGGGGCTTCAACCCAGCCACGCTCATAGCATTACTAATGTATGTTCCAATGAAGCAAATGGATTCCATTTTAATCAAGAAAATATAATTTATATCTATATTGCATTACACTAAAAATCTGTGCGTAATTTATCATTTCTCCATCCTAAATTCTTGTCGACATTGATAATGGAACTTATCTGTGTAAACTCACATTACACTGTTTTGTCTCTCCCAGTTCTTCTGCCTGTTTTGTAGCCGAGTTTCTATGTGCCATTAAACTCTCCTCCTTCCCAAATATTTTGCTATTTAATCTAATAATATTAAATTAATCATGTAACATTAGCCAGAGAATGTGTTACTTTAAAATTTGGATTGAGCTATGTTAGCAAACCCTGGCATAATAATCACCCCATTTGCCCACCCTCACTGCTCACCTTGATTCATCTAAGGTTAAAACTTGGGCCCAGATATTTGATTGAGAAAATGTTTAAGCAGGGAGTGTGGTACTGAGGCTTGTGTACAATTCAAATTATATTAAAAATATTGGACCTGTGTTTAAACAGAAGCAAGTCCTGTTTCTTTTATTCACTGTGCTTGTTGCATTTTCCACAAAGCATTAAACACTTCTCACAAAGACTTCCATAATAAAGCAGACAATATTTTTAAAAGCTGTGTTAAGTGTCCGTTTCATGATGTTTCTGTCCTGTCAAAGCTGTTCAAATGGTTCAAGGAGGCCATCCAACTTCCAGGTCACATACATTGCAGGGATGGTGTTAACTAAAGCTCCCTGTACAACAGTCATGTCAAAGCAGTTTGGGCTGAGTGCCCCCAACTAACTAACTTGGGGGCACTCAGCCAGATTGTTATATGTCATTGTCCAGTCACTGTCATTACACTCAGGGTTCGTTTCCAGTTAGAGCTCCTGTTTGTGTCTTTCCATTACAATCCCTCTCTCCGTACCCCTTTCCCAACACACAAATAATTATGATTCCAGAGTCTTTTACAGTTAGTTAAGGAACAACACAGTTAGGCCTATTCCTATTGACATTATCACCAATTTTCACTATTTAAAAGTTATGAATTTGAAAATGTAGCTGATAGCAGAGACACAAAATGCAGGTTATATTAGAAGCAAAAATATTAAAAACTGCAGATGCTTTAAATCTGAAATAAAAACACAAAATGCGGGAAACAATCGGCAGGTCAGATAGCATCTGTGGAAAAAAAGTAGAGTTAACATTTTGGGTTGAAGACTCTACATCAGAACCCAAAACTGGGTAATCTATAATTAAAGCTCCAGGTTTTCTGAGATGACAACCAAGTTAGAAGATTTCACTCCCAATGGCAAATTCACTGACACAGTTCTGATGAAGTCTTCGACATAGAATAGTATAACACAGGAACAGGCCCTTTGGCCCATGATGTCTGTGCCAACCATGATGACAATTTAAACTAATCCCATATCTCAGCACATGGTCTATATCCCGATATCATGTGCCAGTTTAAATGCCTCTTAAATGTTGCTATCATATCTGCTACCACCACCTCCCCTGGCAGTGTGTTCCAGGCACCTACCACCTTCTGTGTAAAAAACTTGCCTTGCAAAGCTCCTTTAAACTTTTCCCCTCTCACCATAAAGCTATGGCCTCTAATATTTGTCATTTTCACTCTGGGAAAAAGACTCTATCTACCCTACATATGCCTCTCATAATTTTATATACTTCTATCATGTCGCCCTTCAGCTTCTGACGCTCCAGACAAAACAATCCAAGTTTGCCCACCCTCTCCTTATAGTGAATACTCTCGAATCCAGGCAACATCTTGCTGAAATTCTTCTGCAAAACCTCCATGTCCTTCCTGTAATGCAGTGACCAGAACTTCACACAGTACTCCAAATGTGGCCTAATCAAAGCTTTATACAGCTGCAACATGATTTCCAGACTCTCATACTCAATGCCCAACTGATGAAGGCAAGTATACCATATGCCTTTTTTTACCACCCTGTCCACCGTGTTTCTACTTTCAGGGAACTCTGGACTTGCTCCCAAGATCCCTCTGTACATCAGTGATCTTAAGAGCCTGCCGTTAATACTTTACTTTTACATTTTACCTTTCAAAGTGCAACACCTCACACTTAACTGGATTAAACTCCATCTGTCATTTCTCCGCCCATATTTCCAACTCATTTATATCTTGCTGTATCTTTCGACAACCTTCCTCACTATTCACAACTCCAGCAATTTTCATGTCGTCTTCAAACTTACTAATCAGCCCACCTACATTTTTGTTCAAATCATTTATATATATCACTCATGCAAAAGCAATCACAGAATCTAAAAGAGGGAGGTAGTACCTCAATCATACAAACTTCTGGTCAGACTTCCTTACATGCCTCACATTCCAAAAAGTCCAGGGAAGAACTTTACCAAAGCTTTATGGAAAATTTCCACACTGTGACAGAAAGTTTTAGCAGCACAGTTTGGCCCTCTCATTCAGTCTTTTAAAATAATCCAATTGTTTGAGATCTTACCACTAAATTAATTTCTAATTGTATGCTTCTATCAAATTGCTGGATAAATCATTTTCAGTATAAAAAGTTGACCCATCATGGACAAATGAAATAGAAATTCAGGGAAATAAAGAGGTATGAGAGACTTAAAATGATAAAACTGCGAGTGAAATCCCTTCAAATGTGGCAGAGTGGGATTGACAGGGTGACTGGCCTGTGACTTCCCAACCCTATCCTTAGCATCTCAAATTTATCCCAGAGAAGCAGAAAGGCCCATTTAACTATGGAAAGATACTTTGAGATGAATATAGTGAATTTGTATAAATGACTAAGAAATCAATTCAGAATCTCCTGCTGTTCAACAAGTGCCTGGTTAAGTAATGCCAGGAGCATGCTGCCCTCTGGTGGATTATAAAATCTCACACCAATTTTGTTTGGTGAATTAATTAGTAATCCAGAAAAACTGTCTTACTGATAAATGCCATCAACAGCAGTTTTTGTATTTTCCTTCAGGTGCAAAAGTAATTAATATTTTGCTGGCAGAAAATAATTAATTATTTGTGATTACTAACTGCTGCTTGATTTTGTGCTTTATGTTTAACCTCACAGCAGCAACAAGTTGATTACACAAGTCTGCTGACAGCTACATCAAATTGTGACTCATTTATGTTGACAATAAATTTGTTTTCAACCAGATTTGAGATTCTAACAAAGTCCAAAGGTACAACAATCAAATATTTTGACCCATAACATGTTGCAGTGCCCATGCTTAGAAAGAAATATTGACTGGGGCTTCTGTTCATGATTGAAGTGAATGTACAGGGACACCAGGTGACAAGATTATATTGGTTGCAACAGTCCTCAGAGTCAAACAGTTTGCTGACAGTCACTGGTGTAAGAAGCTAAGTTGCGCAACGAGATCAAATGAATCCACCTGACCCTGCACTGTTGTTATCTACCCACACAAAATTATTAGACACAACTATCAAAACAATAGTTGTCAATGCTGAACAGATTTTGTTACATTAGCATTCTTACTGCTGGATAAAGAGAGGCTATGCCAGCAGCATTTATCAAGAAAGATTTCTGCAAATGTGTAGTGGCCAATCCCAGCCAGCACTTGAATGCTTCCACTGAGACTGAAAGAGTAGGTCAGGCTTCAGTGTGCATGGTTTCTTTTCTATATATCTCAGATGGCTTTTGTTTTAAACTATAAAAAAAACTGTGATTCTTCTGTTAATTTATACTAAATTTTTCACTGGTATTGGCTTAATAAATGGAAAGATATGTCTGTGCCTTCCAGATGGTTTTGAGAATGGGATTGATGTGGGATAACTGTAAATGGGAAGTTCATGGTTGGTGCCGACTTGGTGGGCCAAGGGACCTGTTTCCATATCGTATTGCTCTATTATGCTATGGATCAGGTAAAGTTGATCACACCTTCATGGCTTTTCAAAAATAGTTTTGTACTCATTCCTGCTGTAAAAATGTGCTACTTTGTACAGTTGGCCTTTAGTGCCCATGCCTTGAAATTCATTTTCAGTTGGTAGCGTTAAATATGCAATGTAATCACATGAAGTCCATGGAATCAGTTTTGGAGACAGGTGACTCAACTATGTAATGCATTGAGAGCTCTCAACAGGACAAATTTCTACATAATTATCTGTCTGTTGCCAAGAGCAGTATTGTTTTGACAGCTTCAATTCAAAATCCTCAGCATTTTCAATCTACTCACATTACTGCTTTCAGCTGTGTCCTATTTTGTGACTTCTTAATTCAATATTACATGCATATCCTTGCACTCTTTGGATTTAGGGAGAATAAGTCATGAAGATCACCTGGCAATTCAGAGTCTTAACATAGCAGAATCTATTGATCTCAGATGATAAGGGGTGAATTATAGAATTCACAGCATCGAATGTGAGATATTTAATACACGTTAGTACTGATTCCTCAAATGGAAATGTCCGATTTTGCTCCCCTTTGTCATGTATCTTTCTAAATTTCTTTCCTACTTACATTGTTATATGCTCTCTATGAAAATGTTACCTTTAACATTCTTCATCTTCTGATGATAATAGTTAGTGAATTGATTGATATCTTAACTGATGGAAAAATTATTTACCCATTCAAACCTTCATAGCATTGACAAACCTTGGATTTAAAAATTAATTTTTGCTTCCTTATCATAAAATCAGGGAGACACTTGACCTAATTCCCAACTCCCTTCTTTCCAGTGAAGAGAACTCCAGTTTCTCGAAGTATTTCTTCAATTTCACTGAATGAGCTAGGTGAGTAATGGCAGGCCTTTCTGTAGATGGTGCGCACCAGAGCCACAGTACACTAGTGGTGATGGGAGTAAATGTTTTGGATGCCAATCGAGTGACCTGCTTTGCCCTAGATGGTGTCAAGTTTCTTGACTGTTGGAGCTTATTTGAGACCTATTAGCCCAAGACTACCTGTGTAATGCACAAGCAGGCATTTTCTTAAAGTTGCAAATAGAATTGAACATTGTGCAATCATCAATGAATAATCTCCATGTGTGATTTTATCACTGAAGCAAGCTCATTGACAAAGCAGCTGAAGATGATTAGGCCTCAGGCATTGTTCTCTACAGCTACTACAGTGGTGCCCTGGGACAGAGATGATTGACCCCCAACATCATATCCATACAAGTTATAACTCCAACCAGTGAAGATTTTAATGTTAACTCACACTGACCAGCTTTACCAGGACTCCACGATGCCACCCTCAGCCAAATGTTGCCTTGATAGTAAGGGAAGTTACACTCATCTTGCCTCTGGAATTCACTTTTTTCTTCCCCATGCTTGGGCCAAGGCTGTAGAGATTTGGTGTTGGGGATCTCTGCGGAACCAAATTGACCATTGATGAACAGATATTAGGTAGTGCTGTTTTATAGTACTGCTGACATCATCTTCCATTGCGTTATTCGTGATTGTCAATAGACTGAGGTGCAGTAATTGAATTTATTTTGCTTTTTGTGGACAGACATTTCCCAGTGTTGGGAACTAATGCCAGTCTTGTAACTGTGCTAGAGCAGTTAGCGTAGAGATGAAGTGGCTTTTGGAGGACAAATTTTCAGCACTACAACCAGGATGTTATTTAGTTTCATAACCTTGCTGCAGTTGGTCCTGTTGGCTATTTCTTGACATCACATGGAGATGACTGAATTGGCTTCTGTAAAAGCAGAATTTCAGGAGGATGTCAAGATGGAGCATTCAATTGGTATTTCTCATTTTAGATGATTGAAAATACCTTAGTCTTGCCATAGCACTCATTCTGGGCTCATCTGTTACCAAAATTGGAATATTTGAGGAGCTTCTACTTCCTAATTGTTCACCACCATTTACAACTGGATGAGGCAGGACTGCAGAGCTTTGACTTGATCCATTGATTGTGGAATCAGTTAGCAGTCTGAATGCTAAACAGCAAAATAACATGCTATCTGTAGTCCTATATTAACATTTTGCAGCTTAACATTAGATATCTTTATCAGTCACATGTACATCAAAACACACAGTGAAATGCATCTTTTTGCATAGTGTGTTCTGGGGGCAGTCCGCAAGTGTTGCCATGTTTCCAGCGCCAACATAACATGCCCACAACTTCCTAACCTCTACGTCTTTGGAATGTAGGAGGAAACAGGAGGAAACTCACACCGACACGGGGAGAACGTACAAACTCCTTACAGGCAGTGGCCAGATTTGAACCCGAGTCACTGGTGCTGTAAAGCATTACGCTAACCACTACACTACCGTGCCTGCCCATTTTTAAGCACACCTGGTGCTACTCCAAGCATGCCCCTCAGGCACTCTTCATGGAACCTTCAATACATTTTTATAGTAATGGTAGAGAGAGAATATGATGGCCACAAGGTTACATAGTGCAGTAGAATATATCCTCTTATTGCTGCTGGTGGCCCACAGTTCCTCATGAATGTCTGATTTTAAGCCACTGGACCAGCTTGAACTGTCAGATTTAGCTTAACAATAGTGCCACACAACACTCCTCTGTGGGAAGATAGAAAAACAAAATTCTATCACCCATCATCTTGAAGAAATATCATCTATCATAGTGCTATCATCTTTGGTTATATCTGAAACAGATATTGAGAGCAAAGCCAACAAGATTTACCACAAGCTGATTCTCTCACCACCTGCCACAATCCCAGTCTGGCCGCCATCAGTCAGGATTCAGCCAGTTTGGGCATTGGTGGTGTTGCTGAGCCATTCTTGGTGATGGACAATGACATCCCTGATCCAGAGAACATTTTGTGCCCTTGCTACCCCCAGTGTTTCGTCTACCTGATGTTAACCATGGAGCATGGATGCATGAGGGAGGTGGACAGGTGGTATGGTAACAAGAGGGCGGGTTGCTTGCCAATGGGACAGGACCTACCTAGCAATTGTGATATAGGAGATTGGCACATAGTTATACTTAGTTAAACAAAGAAAGGGTGTTGCTCAACTAGTCTGTAGAGCAACTATCCCAAATGCTAGTGAGAATGTTGCAGATTCAACTGGATGGGAGCAATTTTTTTCATGTCTGAATCCAGTTCAAGATGGGTAGCCCACCCGATTATTGTGATTACATATTGCAGATCTCATAAAACTAAATGTCTTGCCAGATTATTCCAGAGAGCAGTTAAGAGTCAACCACTATTCTGTAGGTCTGGAGTAACATATAGGCTGGACCTGATAAAGATGTTAGATTTCCTTAGCTGAAGGAAATGGAAAACCAGGTGGAAATCAATAAACTGCAGCTGCTGGAAACCTGAAAAAAATAACAGAAAATGCTGGAAACACTGCAAGTCGGGAGTATCCGTGGAAAGAGAAACAAAGCTGATGATTCAGGTCAAAGATCCTTTTATCAGAACCAGAAGAGGGAATAGCAAATCATTTAACTAATCTATAATGGTACATCCTGTCCACTAATTCATCCACCAAATTAGCATCCCCATATTTTGTAGTCATCAGCTCTGTACAAAACCAAGAATTCCACTTCCTCTTACATGCCTTTTGGTCCCTGCCTTTCAGGCTGGAGCACACAGGAGTGATTTAGAATAAAGGAAGTTCCTTACCTGGATTTCTCTTTCACATGGTTTTTATTTTCCAGGTTCTGACAAGACCAAAAGCAGAGATCAGGATTGGCTTGGAAAGGGCTGGGAGTTGCTTAGAAATCTGAGGGACGAGGTTAAATGTATTGTCTTAGCTCTTCAAGAGTAGCCTACAGTTTCCGTAGAGAATTAGATTTCCAGAGTTTTCTTTTCCCATGCATGTTCAGAGCTTGATCGGAGTTCACAGGAAGGAGGAGGGATCACTTGGGTTTTTTTTGGACAATCTTGGCTAAAACCTGACAGTAAGTTATACTTCTATGCTGCAAGGGGTACCTTTCAGAAAAGGCACCTGCCAGTGTTACATTGGAAGGGTGGCACAGTAGTAAACTGAAGTAGTAAATATCTTGCTCCCATTGACTAAAAAGGATCAACATCTTGAAGTTTGCTATCCCATTATTACATTGTGGTATGACCAGGCACACAATCAAGTAGTTTGCCATTCTGTAGGATGGCTAGGCAATTTTTATCTTCTCTGGAGAAGTTAATTTAAATTATTAGATCTCAAAACAAAATAAAAATGTCTGGGCTGCAGGCATTTGAAGAATGTAATTTAAAGAACACATTTTACTTGAAATGATAGCAAGCAGCAGTCAAATACTATAAGAAATATTTTTTAAAAAGATAGCAAGAAAAGAAAAAACACTCATCTCAAGCTCGTATCAGAGCGACAGTAGTCAGAGCCAGATACCCATTAACTCATAACACACATTGCAAATATCTCTTTGAGATGGGCAAACAATTTAATTAAGATCATGCAAATACACACACCCCAAGAGCATGGAAGAAAAATTAATTTTTGGTTGGCTGTGCCAGACATGCAAGGGTATAAACTGCCAACTGTACTCAATTCTTGGGAGTATGACTGGAGACCAAAGCTTTAGCACAGGTTTAATGCTAATGATCAGAGATGAATTTCTCCCAAAGTTCCCTTTATCAGCTGAAGTTGACATATTTATGTCTTTGGTGAAATTTGTTTTTTTTTCAGCAAACTCAGGCAGCAGGTTTGGAAATGGCCTTCATATACATATATAAAAAGAGAATGACTTTACCGATGATTCTTTTAATTCACCTTCTTGAGTATCTACTTATTGCAACATACCAGGGAATTGAGGTCGAATATGTTGATTGGGTAGACTGAGGCCCTTTCTCAAGGACTTATTGACTCCATCATTCCACAAGGCAATGTAACCCACCTGATACAGATGTGGATCGTCACTACTGATCAATCTCTGGTACAGCCAGAGGATCTATTTGTTGACGGTGCTCTAAAATGTACAAAACACTGTTCAAAATTAGAGACATATAGCATAAAACATCATTGGTGTCATCACATCAATTCTATCTTCTGTGAAAAGCAATGTGACAGTGGATTGTCCTATGGATTTGGCAATATATTTGACAAAGTTGAAACTGTATTTCACGAAATAGTGATGGCATTTTCTCTGAACCTTGCAGACAAGTAACTATTCATTCATCTTTATGCAAAGAAAAGTGAAAATTCAAATGGTGAGACACATTTGATCACATTATCAGTAACTCTTAGTTTGATGTTATGAACACAATATATTGTTTACCATCTTTATGATGTATTCACTGGCCTTTAAGAACACACAGAGACCACAGATTTGATTCCACCAATGAAACTCTGATTCCCATCAAAAATTAAATTGGTTCCACCACAAGCAGAATCAAATGCCAGCAGAAACAAATACAGTAAAATAATAGGTCATGGTAATAAAAACACTGGTGACTTTTGAGTTGGACTACTTTTTAATCAGTGCTAAATAAATAGAACTGCTGAGGTGGGTCCAATACTGTTTGGTACTCAATGCAATCAATTTAGCACTAGTAACTTAATACCAATGTCCCAATCTTATCCATGAGTTGTACATATCACGATCGATCATCTGGTGGCTTTTTTCGGGCTTCAGCATCCTTTTTGAATTCTTCAAACTTCTTATAGATATTTGGAATCTAAAAAGAGATCAAACGATTGAGAGATAAAATTTGTTCTCCTCAGTAAATGCTCATGACAAAACTTGCCAAGAAAAACCTAAAAAAAACAATTGTTTGGCTTGTTGGGACTCCTCTAAGGAGGATGGGTAACAGATCCTGCCTTTAGCAAGTTAATTGGCCACAAAAATTAAAGCATAAATGCCTTATGGCAGTGATGTATACCATTGAATCTTGTCATTATAAGGTAATATTAAAATCAGGGTAATGAACTAATCACAATCTGGCATTGGATGCTTAGTTATTTTAGTGACACTAAAACATCAGCTCTCAGCTACTGGCCAAAGCTCATCAGCTTTCCCATATACTCATGCATCTCGCTGTTGGTAATATGTTTTCCTACTTACATCATAGGGGAAATGACTATCTGATGCACAGCCCTGTGGCATAATGCATGCAGCTTAAATTACATTCAAACTTTGGATGAGTATCTGTAACACAGAGAATAGTCAGTAACAGGGGTGGTACATCCATTTTATCCATTTATTTCAGGATCATGAGTTAATAAATTCTTCCTCATTGATCTCAATGGCATTCTTGTAGTCTTGCTTTTGGAAATCACAAAGGTGATATTCTCACAATCTCAAGAGCTTCCTGTAAATGAATTCTGAATCCTGCTGTGACTGATTCACTTGCCTACGAGTTTGAAGTTGGCCACTGTGTTTAGCTTGGGCTGCTGAATTGTTTTGATGTGGTATCTGAACTCACCTATTTTTAGCTCTCTGTTAAACTTAAAGTACTTTCTGTGCAAGTCCATTCCTTGCAGTAGGATGTATTTTTGACTGGAGTAGTGAGAATAAAAGTACTTTATTAAAAAAAATCACTATGATTAGTGAAATCGATTGAACCTTGTAATCTACTGTACATTAGGTTAATTCCCCATATCTAAGTTTTCAATGAATTTAAGAAGTAAGTTGCAATGCCACAACCATGATTAACCAGTGCCATTCCTTGAACTTCACTGATTTCACGTCTTCCAGAGAGGTCTGTCTGTAATTCTTCCAGAAATCTGAACTTCTCAGTCTGACATGCCTGGGGATCAAGATTCCAGGAGCTATAACCTGCCGACACCCATCTTGATCTTTCTAACTTTTGTAATCTGAATAGGCTATCCACATAAGCATTGGGCTCTTGCCACTACCTTTCTGAATTATAACTAAACTGTAACCAAAATGCAGTTGCAAGTTCTTTAGTAATCTTATAAAGTGAGGGGTTTAATTTGAACTGACAAACACAACACCACTGTAATAACACATATCCTGCCTAACTGTGATAAGAAATGAGCCAGACTTAATTCTGACAGTGAGGATTAAAAACTTCCACTGTCATTACTGAACACTTTAGAAGACCAGACTCAAGATCAGGCCATGTATTACCTTCCTTGGCCCCGAAGAAAACACAGTCAATACTAAGTTGAAAGAATATATAAATAATTTAAGTATAAAACGTAAATAATAGTCAGTTTAAATATATCAACTGATATAAAGTCATCCTTCAAACACATAGCCTTCATAAGCATACCTGATAATTTTGGGCCAGATACATCCCCACCACGTTTCCAAGAGTGAACCCTACCTGAAACAAAAGACACACATACTCACCACAGGTTCAATTATCTTCATAAATAATGCTCGCTACAAGTTCTAAAAATGTTTAAAAAAAATGCAAAAAACCCTGCTAGAAGAACTCAGCAGGTCAAGCAGCATCTGCGGAGGCAAAAGGATAGTCAACATTTTGGGTCATCAGGACTGAGTGTAGAGGGGAGATTGCCTGTATATAGAAGGGACAGTGAAGGGTGAGACAGAGGCTGGTAGGTATTAGGTGGAACCAGATTGGGGGTGGGGTGGGGAGTGATATGATAGGCAGATAGAATAAAGTTGGGGAGGGCATAGGAAAGGTGAACCAAGGGAGAAGAAACCCAGGTAGATAGGTATATGGGTGATGGGCAGAAGGAACCCAGTGGGACAAGGTGATGGGTCTTGGAAATGAGGGGGAGGGGGATGGAAAAGGTGAACAAAAGGGAGAACCTAGGTAGACTGGTGGGAATGAGAAAGGAACACAAGGGCTGTTGGTTACCTGAAATTGGAAAACACAATGTTCATACCATTGGGCTGTAGGCTGCCCAAGTGGAATACAAGGTGCTGTTCTTCACCATGGCAGTGGAGAAGGCCGAGAACAAACAGGTGAGTGTGGGAATCAGAAGGGGAGCTGAAACGACATGCAACCAGAAGCTCCAAGATTACCGATGCAGACAGAGTGCAGGTGCTCTGCAAAATGGTCACTTCATCACCCCTCCCTCTCACTTCCGTATCGTGGCTATCTTCCCTCTACACCCTCAGTCTTGAGGCAGGGTCTCGACCCGAAACCATGTCTATCCCTTTGCCTCCACAGATGCAGCTTGACTGACTGAGTTCTTCCAGCAGTTTGTCAGATGTTTCAGATTCCATCATCTGCAGTGTCTTGTGTCTCAAGTATAAAGATGCTGTATATGAATGGGTGAGGAAGGGTAGGCATAAAGGAAAAGGAGTTTAGATGGCACTGTTAGTACAGGATGAAATCAGAGCAAAGTGAAAAGGGACACTGGCTCAGAAAACCACAATGTAGATTCAGTCTGGGTGAAGCTAAGAAGAACCAAGAGGCAGAAAACCTTGGTGGAAGTTATAGAGTCACAGAGTCATAGACTCATACAGCATGGAAACAGCACAACTTGTCCATGCTGACTGTGTTGCCCAGCGAGCTAGTCCCATCTGCCCACGTTTGTCCCTTAGATCTCTAAACCCCTCCTATCCATGTACTTATCCAGATGGCTTTTAAACATTGCTAATGTGCCCACCTCAACCACTATTTCTGGCAGCTCATTCCAAATACGCACCACCCTTTGTGTGAAGAAACTGCCCAATGTCCCTTTTAAATCTCTCGCCTCTCATCTTAAACCTATACCCTCTTGTTTTTAAGCACTGCCTCCCTGGGAAAAAGATGTTGTGCTTTCACCCTGTCTATGCCCCTCATCTTGTATACCTCTATCAGGTCACCCCTCCATCTCCTGTGTTCCAGGGAAAAAGTCCTAGTCTATGCAACCTCTCCTTGTAACTCAGGCCCCCAAGTCCAGAAAATCTCTTCTGTACTCTTTCTAGTTTAATAACATCATTCCTATAACAGGATGACCAAAACTGTACACAATACTCCAAGTGCAGACTCACCAACATCTTATATAACTGCAACATAACTTCCCCACTCCTATACTCAATGCCCTGACTAATGAAGGCCAGCATGCCAAATGCCTTCTTCACCACCCTGTGTTACCGCTTTCAGCGAACTATCCTAGGTCCCTCTGTTCCAATAACACTCCCCAGGGCCCTACCATTCACTGTACAAGTCCTAACCTGGTTCGATCTCCCAAAATGCAATACCTAACATTTATCTGGTTTGAAAGCCATTTGCCAATCCTCAGCCCAGATACCAAGCTGATCAACATCCCCTTGTGATTTTTCATAACCTTCTACACTATCTGCACCACCACCTATTTTAGTATTATCCACAAACATAAAAACCATGTCTTGTACATTCACATCCAAATCATTTATATAAATTACAAACAACAAAGGTCCCAGCACCGACCCCTGTGGCACACCACAAGACACAAGCATCCAGTCTGAGAAACAACCCTCAACCATCACCCTCTGCTTCCTATCACTGAACCAATTATGAATCCAATCTGCTATCTCTCCCTGGATCCCATGCGATCTAATCTTCTAGACTAGCCTGCCATAAGGGACCTTGCAGTCAAAGGCTTTGCTAAAGTCCATATAGACAACATCCACCACCCTACCCTCATCTATCCTCTTGGTTACCTCCTCAAAGAACTCCAAGAGATTTGTCAGACACAACTTCCCACGTACAACCGTGCTGACTGTCCTGAATCAGACCATCTATCCAAATGTTGGGAGAACCTGTCCCTCAGAATCCCCTTCAGCAATTTACCCACCACCGATTTCAGACTCATTGGCCTGTAGTTTCCTGGCTTCATTTTGCTACCCTTTTTAAACAACAGTACCACATTAGCCAGCCATTCTCCAGTCCTCTGGAACCTCACCTGCGGCCAGAGATGAAGCAAAAATCTGCAAGGCCCTCCACAATTTTTCCTATAGCTTCTCACAAGGTCCGAGAGTGCACTAGGTCAGGGCCTGCGGATTTATCCACCTTAATGTACTTTAAGACCTCCATTACCTCCTCCCTGCTAATTCGCATGTGGTCCAAGACGACACCACTCATTTCCCCTATTTCCTTAAGCTTCCATTGTTTTCTCCACAGTAAAACGGAATAGAAATATTCATTAAAAATCTTACCCTTTTCCTTTGGTTCCACACACAGGCAGCCTTTAAAGGAACCTATACTATCCCTAGCCACCCTTTTACTCTTAATATACCTATAGAGTTGTCTATGTGCCTCCAAGCAGAAGTGCTAATGTAGTAATTGGCAATTAGTAATTGGCACCAAATAGGATATTAGGGGTGCATGTAACAATGGGTAACTTTAATTTACATGCAGACTGATCAAACCAGATTAGCAATAAATCAAGTTTATTGTCATGTGCACAAGTACAGTGAGGTACAGGTACAATGGAAAAACTTGCTTCCAGCAGCATCACAGGCATGTTGGTACAGACAGCACCCACTGTAGAAATTATACTTAATTTATACAAGACAATGAAGAGAGAGATTAAAAAAAAGACCTTAATGCAAAAAAAAGGACACAGAGACAGGTCCATGGGAGTGTAGGAGGTGGTCCACAGTATTCCATTGCTGAGATAGGGTTAGGGTTGTGCATGTCAGATCAAGATCCTGTGGCAGATAAATTACTGGAATATGTAGACCAATTAGTTGAGTAGTCTACAAGGGAATTGAGTACCATACAAGGACAAAGGATTAGTTAATAACCTTGTTGAGTGAGGTCCTTTAGGAAAAAGTAATCATAACATGAAAAAATTCCTGATTAAGACAGAAAATGAAGTAAATCAATTTGAAACTAGGGTCTTAAATTGAAACAAAGAAAGTACAAATGAATGAGGGGTGAGTCAGTTACAATGGATTGGGGAGCTTAATTGAAAAGCATGACGATGAATTGGCACTGGCTAACAATTAAGGGATGAACACAAGAACTACAACAATTATATATTCTCTTCTGGGACAAAACATAAAAGAGAAAGTGACCCAACCCTGGCTAATAAAAGTTAAAGATAATATCAGATCCAAAGAGGAGTCATATAAAGTTGCCAGAAAATATAGCAAGCCCAAGGACTGGGAACAGTTTGGAATTCAGCGTAAAAGGACTAAGGTATTGATTAAGAAAGCAAAAATGATTCGGAAAGTAAAGCTGAAAGCAATGTAAAGTGGACTGTAAACACTACTATATGTAAAAAGAAAAAAATTAGTGTAAGTAATTGCAAGTTTCTTACAATGGGAGAATTTATAATGGGGAGCAAATTAAACAAGTACTTAGGTTCAGTCTTCACAGGACAGAAGTAACTCCCCAGAAATGCTAGGAATCTAATGAAAAGGAAGAATTAAGTGAAATCAGCAATTGTAAAAAGTGATGAAGAATCAATAGGACCAATCATGGGCCATGGAAAAAGTGGATTCATTGGTTGTCATCTTCAAAAATTCTATTAAGGAACAGTTTCTGCAGATTGGAGAATGGCGACTGTAACTAAGAGGGAGAGACATAATTGGGAACTACAGGCTAGTTAGCCTAACATCAGTGGTAGGGAAAACATTAACAGTTTATTAAAAAAGATGCGATAACAAGTCGAGTATGTTTGATCCTTATTACAGGTTCTTTGTTTGACAAAATTGCTGGAATTTTTTGAGGATGTAAATAGTGGAATAGATAAGAAAGAACTAGATGTGGTGTATTTGAATTTCCAGACAGCCTTTGATAAAGTCACAAATAAGGGATTAGCATGCAAAATTAAAGCTCACAGAATTGGGGGTAATAAACTAACATAGATCGAAACTTGATTGATAGGAAACAGAAGAAGAATAAAAAGGTTCTTTTTTGGGCAGTGACTATCAGGCTATCACAGGAATTGGTACTTGAACCTCAGCTACTCACAATATATATCAATGATTTGGATGAGTGAAATTAATGTAATATTTCTAAATTTGCTTATGACAAGAATCTATGAATCGTGAGGAAGATGCAGAAACTTCAAGGTGGCTTTGACAAGTTGAGTGATTGAACAAATACATGGCAGATGCAGTACATCATGGATAAATGTGAAGACATCCACATTGGTAGGGAAAAAAAAACAGAAAAAGAGTATTACTTAAATGGTAATAGCTTGGGAAATGTTGGTGTAGAAGGGATCTGGGTGTCCAAGAACACTTGTCATTGAAAGTAAGCATGCACGTGTACCAAGCAGTCAAGGTGACAAATGATGCATCAGTCTTCATCATAGAAGTTTTTGGGAACAGAAGCATGGATGTTGTACAACAATTGTACAAGGCCTTGGTGAGACCACATCTCATGAAGGATATATTTGACTCAGGGGGTGCAACAAAGCTTTGCCAGATTGATTCCTAGGATGGCAGGAGAGTTATCTGAGAAGACAACTGGGTCAATTAGGCTGCATTCACTAGAATTTTGAAGAACAAGAGATCTCACTAAAACATTCGAAATTCTGACATGGCAAGCAGGCTGGATGCTGGATACTCTGGCCAGTTGGGTGGGGGTGGGGTGCAGTGCTAGAATGCAGGATAAGACACATGGAACTGAAAGGGAAATTTCTTCACTCAGAGTGTAGTGAACCTGGAGAATTCTCTACCCCAGTGGCTTGGAGATGCAAATATGCTACTCTACCATCTCTGGCTTCTTGCATACACACCTCTATTTTATCACTATTGGTAGACTGTATCTCCAACAGTCCAGGGTTCACACTCCAGCCCTGTCTAAATTCCTCTGCATCTCACTCTTTTCCTTCAAGGACTTTGAAAGCAAATTCTTTTCCCATTTTTTTTTGGCTTGCTGTTTTAGTTTAATCATACGTCCAAAAAACCTTAACATGTGTTTTAACATTGTAGGCACTAAATAACAAGTTGAATCTGTAAAGAGAAAACACTAATCATATATGTTCTATACATTTATATTTTGATAGCATGCATAATCAATGGCTTGTCTTTTCTCTTTACAGATTACTGATCTGCTACATATTTTTTAATATTTAAAATAATATAGCTATTCTTGATGCTTCAGAAGATTTATTGTTATAAATTTCATGTTTGAGCTAAAATTCTGAAAACATTTTTCCAGATCAATTCTTAAGAGAGCCAGTTAAATGTCAGGTCCCTCATTACTGCTGATGTTTAGTCTCACAACAATCCAAGATTACTGTGTGCTAGTAGCCAGTGCTGGAGGAACATCTCCTCCCACTAACCCCCCACCCCAATCACTGGCCACCGTGCCTTCAGTTGGCTAGGCCACAAGCTTTGGAAATTCCCTCCATATAGCTTGCTCTCTATTCTCATTTAAGATGCTTCTTAAAACTACTTGATGACTAAATTCCCTATCCTAATAACTCATATGACACTATCAAATTATATCTCATAATGTTCTCGGGATGTTTTGCTATGTTAAGTGTACAATAAAGACCCAAGTTATTGAAATGCCTGGGGATATGCAAAGACAACTATTTAAAAATTCCACCTCCTCTAATATGTATCAGATGTTTTTTTATTAATGGGTCTCCATAATACTCCTATGATAAACATACTACGTGCTGAGTCACTGCTAAGGGTGGAGCACAAGCTGCACTGGAAAATATTTCTTAAACTCTTACGTCAAGACAGTTCAAAAAGACCAACATTGGGAACTGACAGAAGAGAGTATGTATTTATTATTTGTATGTTATAACTTTTACATACTGTGACTGTCAAAGGAGCACATTTATTGCAGTAACTCTATTTTCTGACACCCTCTAAAGTATTGGGTTCACTAGTTTTGATAAGGGTCAGAAGATGTACGGCAGTATTTTCTCAGTAACACTAAAATTCTCTGTCACAAAAGCGGTGTGCTTCCACCTCTACCTGCATCCATTTATCCACTTGTATACATTTGGATAACCTGGATAACAAGTCTTTTAACCCTTTTGTGGCCAATATTCTTTGGTCCATCTCATCCAAAGGTTCTGCTGCTTCAATGTTTTCTCACACCAAGTCTTGCTCATCCACAATATTGTACTTAATGGACCATATGGGAACACAGGCCCCCAGGTTTTACCCCAAATCCCCCAGCTGAGCAAATTCCGCAACAAATTCTTCCACTCCTGCCTCATAGGCTCAGCCAACCATGGGGGTAAAACCATTTCCAGTAAAGTCCACCCACCCTTAAATTCACTTGGTCCATCTCTGACACTTCTCTCCCCTTTCTTGATCTCTCTGTCTCCATCTCGGGAGACTGAAATGAACAAAAACAGTGTGTGGGAGAGGATCACAGAATCAGCTGCGAGGGGAGAGTGAGCAGCCGTGGTAAGAGCAGCTACCAGCTGGCCTCACTGAGCTGTTGAGTGAGCGAGTGAGTCTGCTCAGTGCTCCCAGCTAGCCCCCAGTTGTTACAGCTCAGTGGTGGTTGGTGGGGAGAGAAAGCACGTGGAAATTGTTCATATTTGTTCACATATGAAATTCCCATCCAAAACAATGCATCGCTTACATAGTAAGCTGTGATTCAGTTAATGGCACTCTTAGCCCCCCCTCAGTCTGAATAATGGGAATAGACTGCAGGGCAATGAAGAGTGCTACACTGTCAGTAGAGCATTTTCAGATTAGGCATTAAACTGAAGCTCTGTTAGTTCTTTCAGGCAAGATTCACTGGTACTTCTGTGAAGAGTATGGGAGTTATTCCTGCTACCTTCATTAGTATGTGTTCCTCAATCAGCGTAACAAAAAAAAAGGTTACCTTATCTTCATCATAATGCTGTCTCCAGAAATTTGTTTTGGTCAAAATAACTGGTGCCATGAAAGGTCTAAGTGCATTTATTTTATGTTAAAATATCAGAAAGCATTCAAGAGCAAAGAAAGGGAGATAGTCCAGTGAAAGACCTCTCCTCATTTCTACTCTTCCAGCAGAATACACCTCTTGGATCTCCACTGAGTTCCTATTTCAATTTTCAGACATCACTGAACATAATGGCCATAATGAACATTGTTATGTGTTCAGCTGCCCAAGCCCTTAGCTCTTGAATTCATGCTCTAGACTTTCCAGGAAACATGCAGCAAGCTGGGGAGCACCTGCAGGGAGCAAAATAGAATTCCCCTTCCCCTTCTTCAGAAATGTTAAAAATTAAATGTGTAACATTGTTTGAGAAGCAGAGAAATAGGGAGAGGATAAAAAAAGCGAAAAGGGAAGGTTTGTAGTGGGAATGGGAAGAGATTAAATAACAAGAGATGATGGTGCAAGGTAAATAGGATGATAACAGAACAAGTAAAGAAACAAAAGATGGGTTCAATGGATACATAAAGGAGAATAGCAGAATCGTTATTTGAAATTGCTGAACTCAATATTGAGTCCGGAAGCCTGTAACATAACTCGAGGAAAGATGAGATCTTTTCCCCAAGCTTGCATTGATCTTAATTAGAACAGTGTAAGATGCCGAGAACAGAGGTGCTAAAGTGATAGTCAGACAGAGGACCTTTGCGACATACGACCGATAGCTCAGGGTCGCATGCTGATTGAATGAAGAAGCTTCAGAAAGATGTCATCCGATTAGCATCTGTTCCCCACTGTGTAGGGGAGGTAGGGGAGGCCACATCATGAAGGGTGAATGTAGTCTTTTCTTTCTTGGGGTATCCCTTTGATTCAAGGATGATGTGCTTCCACTTAACTTCTAAGGTGATTGATGAGGCCTAAGTGGGGTCTGCAGAGCCTGACAGGTGTGACAAGATGTACTCAATGTGCAGTGTGGGAGGTGGTGTATTCCTTCTGCTGTTTTTGCCAAACTTCGTCCCTTGGTTCACAACAAAGAGAATTCAGGTTCTCAGTTCCACCTCAACTCCTCTTCCATTGTTAGCTGTCAATGGCCAGGGATTTGAATGATTCAGTAAGGATGTTATATATTTTCCAAGGAGACTTTGAGAATATCCTTGAATCATTTCCTCTGTCCTCCTAATACCTTCTTGCTGTAATGATGCTTTTTAACAGAGTGCACGTTTCAGGAGTCTGGTGTGAGGCACATGATTGATATGGCCCACCCTTCAGAGCTGACTGAGTGCACTTACAGCCTCAGCATTGGGAATACTGACACATAAGACAACACTGATGCTGGTTTGCCATCTTTGCAGTGGATTTGGAAGATTTCGTATAGGCAGTGTTGGTGGACCTTTTCTAGGTAGTCAATGTCTCTGGGGTTTACAGGAAGGTGGGAATCACTGCTTCTCAGTAGACAGTGACCTTTACACCTAGTCTAATCTTTAAATTCTCATTCCTCAAAAGGCCAAAGGCTGTGTTGGTGCAGTGGTGGTGTTAGGCATAGGAGCAACATTCATCATCAACATCTGCCTTCTGGTGAGGAGTGGCTCCTGCGATATAAAAAGTGGTCCATACTTTCCAGAGTCCCATTGTGCATTTTATTACCGAGGACAATGTCATGCATGAGTGAGATAGAACATCTGGATGAGTGGTGCCAGTTCTCACTGGCTGGTCAGAAATGGAGAGAGTAAGCAGCTTCCAATCCCTTAGTGTTAACATCTCAAGTGACCTGTCCTGGGCCCAGCACATAAATGCAATCACGAAGGCAGCGCGCCAGCACCTCTACTTTCTTAGAAGCTTAAGGAGATTCAGCATGTCACGAACTACTCCAACAAACTTCTACAGATGTACTGCTGAAAGTACCCTGAGTGGTTGTATCATGACCTGGTACACGAACTTCAATGCACAGGAATGCAAGAGGCTGCAGCGAGTAGTAGACACAGCCCAGTCCATCACAAACACAGCCCTCCCAACCATTGACAGCATCAAAAGGAGGCACTGCCTCAAAAAGGCTGCATCTATCATCAAGGATCACCACCATCCAGGTCATTCCCTCTTCTTGCTGCTACCATCAGGCAGAAGGTACCACACCTTAAGTCCCACACCACCAGGTTCAAGAACAGCTAGTTTCCTACAAGCATCAGGTTCGTGAACCAACCTCCAGAACACTAATCCTACCTCAGCAATGGAGCACTATGAACTACTTCTTGCACCACCATGGACTTGCCTCTGATTGTGTTTTCTTTTGCACTAACGTCTTGTTTTGCATAGTAATTTCTTCTCTTCACTGTCTTGTATAATTTATGAATAATTTAAATTCTGTGTGTTGTCTGACCCTATGTGCCTGTGATGTGCTGCAAGCAAGTTTTTCATTGCACCTGTACCTCACAGTAATTGTGCATATGACAATAAACTCAACTTGACGCAGTGGGGTAGTTCATTAGAGAACCTTTGTTTAGAGATGTTTAATGTAAGGCACATTCTCTCATATACTTCAGTAAATAAGTTGACACTGATTTGGAGCTCAGCCTCTGTATATGCAAACACATAACTATTGCCTGCATACTGCACCTAAGTGACAGAGGTTGGAGTGACCTTCATTCTCAAGTGGAGTAAATGTAGAATCATTCAGTCTCAGCACAGCAAAAAAAAACCAGTTCTTCAAACATAATGTTACCCTTGTCAGCAGACTTAACGAAAATGTTATGACTTGACTTTGGTAAATAGCCTTGAAAATTCAGTGGAGGATGGATTAAAGTGAAGGCTGTAGTAAATGTTCCATTCAATGTCATGGCAGCAGTTTGCAATAAAAAAAATTGATAGATTTTTAGAAATGACAAGAATCAGGAGATATCAGGATCATGTAGAAAAACAATGCTAAGGTTTTAAAAAAAACAACCACCTTTTAAATAGCAAACCAGGCACAAGGCGCCAAAGGGCCTACTGTTGTTCTATTTCTTATGTTCTTAGTATCCAGGGAGGGTAAAAGACCAATGATAGAGCATACAAGAGAGACTGCAGATGCTGGAAATCTGGAGCAACAAACACAAAATGCTGCAGAAACTCAGCAGGTCAGGCAGCATCTATGGAGGGAAATGAACAGTCGACGTTTCGGGCCGAGACCCTTTATCAGGACTCTATCTTTTAGATGATAGATCGAAGATGGAATGAGAATTCTGAAGATAGATCCCATTTACATAGCACCTTTTACAAAACAGAAACATCCCAAAGTACTTGGATGAGGATTTGGAAGGGTGGGTTAGTAAGTTTGCTTATGATACAAAGGTTGGTGGTGTTGTGGACAGTGTAGAAGGTTCCTGTAGATTACAACAGGATATTGATAGAATGCAGACCTGGGCTGAGAAGTGGCAGATGGAGTTCAACCCAGAAAAGTGTGAAGTGATACACTTTGGGAGATCGAATTTGAAGGCAGTATACAAGATTAATGGCAGGACTCTTAGCAGTGTGGAGGAACAGATGTCCATAGATCTCTCAAGCTTGCCGCGCAGGTCGATAGGGTTGTTAAGAAGGCATACAGTGTGTTGGCCTTTATTAGTCGGGGTATTGAGTTCAAGAGCCACGATGTGATGTTGCAACTCTACAGAACTCTGGTTAGACCATGCTCGGAGTATTGTGTTCAGTTCTGGTCGCTCATTATAGGATGTGGAAGCTTTAGAGAGGGGACAGAGTAAATTTACCAGGATGCTGCCTAGATGTCTTATGAGGATAGGTTGAGTGAGTTAGGGCTTTTCTCTTTGGAGAGGAGGATGATGAAAGGTGACTTGATAGAGGTCTACAAGATGATAAAATGCATACATCAAGTGGGCAGTAAGAAACTTTATCCCAGGGCGAAAATGGCTAGCACGAGGCAGCATAATTTTAAGGTGATTGGAGGAAGGTATAAGGGGGATGTCAGAGGTAAGTTTTTTTTTTACACAGAGAGTGGTGGGTGCGTGGATCGCACTGCCGGCAAAGGTTGTGGGGGCAGATACATTAGGGATATTTAAGAGACTCTTAGATAGCCACATGAATGACAGAGAAATGGAGGGATATGTGAAAGGGAAGGGTTAGATAGATATTACAGCAGGATAAAATGTCGGCAGAACATCATGGGCCGAAGGGCCTATACTGTGCTGTAATGTTCGATGTTCTACTTCACAAGAGCATTAGCAAACAAAAACGTTAATGCTGAATGACACAGGAAAATATTGGGGCAGGTAGTTAATAAAAATATTCAACACAATCAGTTTTAAGAAGCTTCTGAAGCAGGCGAAGAGAGGCTTTGGGAAGGATCTGCACGTTGTGGAGCCGTGGCTAGTTAAAGCATTGTCACTTATGAAGGAGGATTTTTCAGTGGCCACGACTGTAGCAGCACAGATATCTCAGATGGTTATCAAGCAAGAGATTTGGAAGATAGGGAGGGATATGACCAGTTAAGCGTCAATTTTTTGACTCACAATTTGAAGCAAGGGTAGAGAAGAGGAGCTTGATATGGTTTATGCTGCAGAAAAGAATCTTCCAGGATGAACCTCAATTGGCAGAAGTTTACGAAGCTAGAACTAATATTTAAAAGCACATTACTTACCTGGTCTGGCCAGATTTGAAGTGACATTAAATCCATCATCTACCAAGAGTCATATCCTTTCAGTTTCTTATTTCTTAAACTTCAACGAGCAACAATGAGCAGCCAGAATGAGATTTAGAAAATAGAATCAAGGAGTCGTGGGTGAAGACAAGGATTTGGCCGAGTAGATCAGTAATTGCAGAAATATGGAGGGAATAGGCAGACTGCTGAGATTTTAAAAGTTGTACAGGAATCGGAAAAGAATGTAAAACTGCAAGTGGTGAAACGCTGTGTATCCCATTAAGCTCACAATTAAGCGAGATGAGTAAAGATTTGGGGTAAGAGAAGAGATGGCCAGAAGAGAGGACGGGAAGATAGAAATGAAGGGATTGTCACTCAAAGCAAAGTGAAGGGACAAACAGACTCAGAAGGGCGTTGGCATCCTAGAGTTGAAGCATGTGAACCCTCCCTTTCAACAAGCTGCTGCCTGGGACAACACTAAGTGCATCGCACCCACGGTCATCACCGTGAGTTAGGTATCAGGGGGCGGCGGGGTCCGACCTCCAGCTCCTCCACTCGGCCAGGGCGGGGCAAGAGACTCTCCCGAGACCCGGTGGAAACCGCAACCACCCCCGACCGCGGATCGGACTGAATCCACCCCTCGCCGCGGCCTCACTCACCAAAAACTGAAACATCCTACGCTACGGGCCTGTTCCACACCTGGGCCCCGCTGTCCCTCTCTCACACACCCGCAGCACCGCACTGCGCAAGCGCGCCGCCACACTTGGGCTCGCCGTTCCACCATCTTGAGAAGGTCGCAGCTGCAGCAATGAATTCCAAGCTTGCACACCTAAGCAATAAGGCGGCTTTTTTTTTCACAGTGGAACAGACGTTTTTGTAACAGCCGGAACTGTAGACCCACAACAGACTGACTCATCCATTCCGCCAAGGATTTAGCGGGCGCACAGTCAACGCTTACATCTTCTGCTTTTTCTGCTCCTTTAAGGATTGCTATTTTATTTTAATTTTAAAAAACTTGACTTTAAGAAACAAAGAAAAATAATGACAACACACATTGATCATGCATCAACCGATGCTGCATGTTCCCTCTCCATCGACACATGCCCCAAATGCAGCTGTGCAGGTGTTGGCTGAACAAACTGCTTGTAAGGTTCACTGTTGGGTCTGTTCATGGTCACCTTAGCAAGGTTCAAGTGCAGTTCCATAAGGAGGTCCCTCAATACACTCACCAGGTGCCCAAAGATTAGGAGAATGAGACTGAAGTGCAGCTAAAAACTGAGGAACAGCCCCTTCAAATAAGAGTAGAAGGACTAAAACCTCTAAATTGACAGAACACAAAATCCTATAACAGAAAAAGCTTAAAAAAACTTGGTTATCATCATCTGTGGAGAGAGAGATTAATGTTTCAGGTTGATGATCTTTCAACAGAACTGGGAAGAACTGTAAGAACTGATAATGAGGCAAAGTTGCACTGAAGAACTTGTCAATCTTGAGAAATGTGTATTGAGCACAATCCTATACCTATAATAAAGAAGTAAACAGGCTGTCACATACCTGATGTACTTATATAGAGGGAGCAGTTTTGCTTGGATCACTTTGATGGATATCAGGGAGAACAGTATGTTGCTTTTGAATTTTAGATTTTTAGCATCTACAGATTTTTCTTTTGGATGCCCATGATGATAAATATCACCAAGAAATTTTGTTTCTGCATCACTGTTCTCAATACATCCTGACATACATACAGTCAGTGCCATGCACAGGCACATGCATGTTCTTGACTGTCTTCTGCACCACTGACTTGTACTTATTTAATCGTCCTTGCTACAGTACTCTATCTTGTTCCAATCGTCTTCCAGCTGGAGAGGAATTAATCCAGCACATGAGCAGGAAATTGCCTCCTTTATCATCTCCATTTCAGAACCAAGATCATTCCAACCCCCACCATTGAAATATGGTACACAGATAACACTTGCATACATAAACACTAAGAATCAGAACTCCAAGTTGTAATTGTCAAATATTAAAGAGCATAGATTTAGGTAAGAGGGGGAGAGTTTAAAGGGAACTTACGTGGCAAGTTTTTTCACACAGAGGGGTAAATGCCTGGAAACGTGCTGCCAAGGGGAAGCAGATATGATAGCAATGTGTAAGAGGCATTTAGACAAACACATGAATAGCAGGGAATTGAGGGGTATAGACAACAAGCAGGCAGATGTGTAGTTTAAATTGGCATCATGGTCAGCACAGACATTGTGTGCCAAGGTGCCTGTTCCTGTGTTCATTTGTTCCAAATGAACAAATATAATCTGATGTACATTTTTGAGGAAATAACAAGGAGTGTTGATGAGTGTATTATGTTTTATGTGGTCTACATGGATTTTAGCAAGGCTTTTAACAAGATCCCACATGGTAGCCTCATAACAAAAATAAAAGTCTATGGAATCTGAGGGAGTGTGTCAAATTGGATCTAAAACCAACAGTGGGAGGAAGGAAAGCATGATGATTGATGGCTGTTTTTGGACAGAAAGGGTATTTCCAGTTGCTTCAATGCTCGGCCTCTTTCTGTCTGTATTATGAGTGATATAAATGCAAACATTTTGGGCACAATAAAGTTTGCACATGATATAAGAAATGGCCATGTGGTTAAGTGAATAGGAAAGCTTTAGCCTGCAGGATATTGACAGATCGATTTATTGGGCAGAAAACTGGCAAATGGAATTCAGTCTGGAGAAGTGCATTCAGGGAGTTGCAACCAGGCAAGGGAATACATAATAAATGGGAGGAAATCAAGACAAGTGAAAAACAGAGGAAGCTTGGTGTGTACATGTGTAAATCTTTAGATGTAGCTTGACAAGTTGACAATGTAGTTAAAAAGAACAGTATGTATTCTTTTATTAGCTGAGCATAGAATGTAAGAGCAGGGAGGGTCAAGAACATCTTGAATCAAACCAAAGCCCGAATACAGTGTATAGTATTGGTCAACACGTTATATCAAAGGTGTGACGTACTATCGAGTCTGCTCAAGGGAGGAAAAGACAGAAATGCTTATCACAATTTAAAATTACTTGAATGTGCACTTTATGAAATGCAATCTACAGTGTTACGGACCTAATGTTAGAAAGTGGCATTAGGCTGGATGACTCCTTTTCAACTAGCATGGGCAAGACAGGCTGAATAGTCTTCCTACATTGTAAATTTTCATTTGTTCTGTCAGCAAAATTGTTGATAACTCCCTTTGGTTTATTATGGGGAATGAGTCCTTATCTGAAATACAAAGAAAAAACACAGACTTGATCAATTTCTTTTTATCAATGAAGTTGACAAAACATAAGTACTGAAAGGTTCAGCATTAGCTTATTGTCTGCAAGGCTGGATGCTGATATGACTACTGTTCTCAACACCCTAGACACACCACCAGTATACAATAGTCAGCAAGAATAGACTACATGAAAAGAGAATGGCTCACCCATCTCCACCTCACCCAGTTCCACCTATCACCTACCACCCCTTGCCTCACCCCTCCCTCTCACCTCTTTATACTATCTTCCCTCTACACTCTTAGCCCTGATACAGGGTTACAGCCCAAAACATTGGCCATCCCCTTGCCACCACAGATGCTGCATGACCGACTGAGTTCCTCCAGCAGTTTGTTTTTTGGGCCAGAACCAGACAGATTTCAAGCTCAGAAATAAAGCTCAATGGCCACACCCATAAATGTAGAAAGACAGCAAGGAATGGCTGACTTGGTTAACAGCGCATTGCCAGAAGCAGGTTATTTGAGAGAAGAACAGTGTACTGACAATGAAAACAAAACTGCACTTGCTGGAAATCTAAAGCAAAAACAGAAAATGCTGGAAATACTCAGTAGGTCAGGCCGCACCTATGGGAAGAGAAACAGTCAAAGTTTCAGGTCAGACTCTTCATCAGAAAGGAGACAAAAGAAGCCTGTAAGACTGCAGGAAGGATTGAGTCTGGATGTCTCTGATAGGGTAAAACTGGAGTGACCATGGGAATAAATTGTAAACAGGGTTATCTGGTTAATCAGCAAATGGGAGCAGTTAGAGAGTGAGAACATAGACAAAAGAACATTGGAGTTGTGAAATGCAGAGCAGGATGACATGCCCAGCAGATCAGGCTGGGTCCAGAAGGTTACTGTGTGCCCAGATGGAAGAAGAGGCACTGTTCCTCAAGCTTGCATTGGGTTTCATTTTGACATTACAGGAGGCCTCAAACCAATAGGTCAGAGTGGGAGGGGGATGGGGAATTAAAGTGGCAGGCAATGGGAAGCTCATGGTTGCTCCTGTGGACTGAATGCAGGTGCTATCTGCAAAGTGTCACCAAATCTGCATTTGGTTTCTCCAACGTAGAGGAGACCATGTTGTGAACACTGATTGCAGTACAGTCAATTGGAAGAACGTGAAAGTCAATCGCTGCTTCACCTGAAAAGAGCGTTTGGATCTCTGGAATCCAGGAAGGGAAGAGGTGAAAGGACAAGTGTTGCATCACTTGTCGTTGCAAGGTACTGCAAGAAGGGGTGGTTGGTGGGAATGGATGAGTGGAGCAAGGAGTCACAAAGGGAACAATCCCTGAGAAATGCGGAAAAAGAGCAGAGGTTAAGATGTGTCTGGTGGTGGAATCTCTGCTCTCAGCCCCTCTCCCCGGGACAATAACTGGGTGTGCGGTAAAAAGGGTGAGCAGCTTCAAGTTCCTGAATGTCAATGTCTCAGAGGATCTATCCTGGGTGCCAGCGTCTCTACTTTCATGGAAGTTTAAGAAGATTTGGCACGTCATCAAAGACTCTGACAAACTTTACAGATATACAGTGCAAATTATTCTGACTGGTTACATCACGGACTGGTATGGGAACTCTAATGCACAGGAATGGAAGTTCCATCACGGGTATATGACAAGAGTTGTTTTTCAGGAGAGTGACATCCATCATTAAGGACCTCTGCCATCTGGGCCATGTCCTCTTCTCATTGCTGTCATCAGGCAGGAGGTACAGGATCCTGAAGACCCACAACTCAAGGTTCAACAACAGCTTCTTCCCCACTGCCATCAGGTTCTTCAACCGACCTGAAATACCCTAATTCCATCTCGGACTATATTTCCCTCAACTTGCTCTAGAGTCATGGAGCAGCACAGCACAGAAACTGGCCCTTTGGCCCATCTAGTCCATGCCGGCCTGGTTTTCTGCCCAGTCCCATCTACCTGCACATGGGCCTCCATACCTCTTTCATTCATGCACCTATCCAAACTTTTCTTAAATGTTACAATTGAACCCACAGCTACTACTTCCGCTAGCAGCTCATTCCACACTCGCACCACCCTGAGTGAAGTAGTTCACCCTCAGATTCCTCTTAAACATTTCACTTTTCAAGCTAAACCTGTGACCTCTAGTTCTAGTCTCACCCAACCTGAGGGGAAAAAGCCTGCATGCATTCACCCTATCTATACCCCTCATAATTTTGTATACTTCTACAAGATCTCCCCTCAGTGCACTCCAGAGAATAAAGTCCTAACCTATTCAACCTAGTCCTGTAACTCAGGTCCTCAAGTTCCAGCAATATCCGTGTAAATTTTCTCTGCATTCTTTCAAGCTTATTGATATCTTTCCTGTAGGTAGGTGACCAGAACTGCACACAATACACTAAGTTTGGCCTCAACAACATCCTGTATAACTTCAACATAACATCCCAACTCCTGGACTCAATGCCCTAATTTATGAAGGCCAAGGTGCCAAAAGCTCTCTTTACGACCCTATCTACCTGTGATGCACTAATATCATCATGTTTAGTTTTCTTTATTTTGTTGTGTAGGTTATATATAATTGACGTTAATTTAACTTTATGTAATTTATGTTTGTCATGTTTGTAATGTATTGTGCTGCTGCAGGAAAAAGCTAATTTTCATGGCATTTACACCCTGGGTGTGTATGCCCATGACAAAAAACTTGAATAACAAGGATGGCGTTCCCCTGGTCCTCACCTTCCACCCCAATGGCCTCAGCATTCAATAGGCCATTCTCGGGAACTTCAGTTACACTATAGGAGATTCAAACATTTCCAAGGCACCGTTCCCTCTGTGACTCCCTGGTCCACTGACGGAGGTTCAATTCCGGCCACTCTCTGTAAGGAGTTTGCACATTCTCCCCATGTCTGCGTGGGTTTCCTCCAGGTGCTCCGGTTTCCTCCCACATTCCAAAGACGTACGGATTAGGAAGTTGTGGGCATGCTACGTTGGCACCAGAAATGCGGCGACACTTGCAGGCTGCCCCCAGAACACTCTACGCATAAGATGCATTTCACTGTGTGTTTCGACATACATGTGACTAATAAAGATGTCTTGAAACTTTGGCTATTTCTCCTCTCACAGACGTGGCCTGACCTGCTGGGTATTTCCAACGTTTTCTGTTTTTGTTTTAGTTTATCGACGACGTTGAAAAACGCGACTCAGTCTTTACCCTGCTTCAATACAAGCAAAATCACCCTCTTTGATCACAAGCACTAGGGTCAACCTGGTGAGAGCAGGTAGTGCTGAGACCTTCCCAAGATGGCATCGTACAGGTGCCTTCGGCCTGTCGTCATGTCCGGTTGGCCGCGGCAGTTTCCGGGTGCAGCAGAGCCGGCGGCGAGTCGTTGGTAGGAGCACCTAGGAGACGCGGCGGTGCCGAGCCGAAATGGCGGACCGCGCACCTCTCTTGGAGTATGAGGAGGGTCCTGCCGTCGCCTTCCCTGCCGGTTCGGGTAGCGGATCAGAAGCGGTGTCTGGACCGCGCAGCATCGCTGGTAGTGCCGAGAGATGGAGCCCGGTAGCGAGCGGTCCATGGGCGGCGGAGGCGGCGCACCGAGGCCCGGAGCACGAAGAGGAGGAGCAGGTGGTCGCCGTGTTTGTGGTCACGTTTGACACCAGAGCAGGTAAGGCCGCCCCGCCCGACTCTTGGCATTAAAATGGCTGCAGAGAGGCAGCAGGAAGATGGCCGCGGGGTGGGTCGGGGGGCGTGTAGAGGGGAGGGGAGGGGAACACTTGCGGGAGGTTCCTGTGCCGGTGGGGAGGAGGCGGGTTGGGAGAAGGGTGTGTCTGGAGGGGTGGGGAGGGCTAGCATCTGAATGGACGCGTTGGGTGACTGGATGGCAAGGGTATCGTGACAGTGGGCATATGGGGAGGATGGGGACTTCTCGGATAAAGTAGAAGGATATTATGTAAAAAGTTGGAAATATGATTGTGTAGCATTTCCATCTTCAGATGAATCAGAGAACTGGATTGCCAGTCTCATTGGATTAGATTGCCCTTCTCGCAAACTGTTGAACGCTGCAGATCTAGTGCCACAGATTCTGTCAATTTATTTCGTTATTTTAACTGCACCCTAACTTATGTGAACACGGACTTGCCTTAATCTGTCAACATATGGCATCTTGGGAATCAACCTAGTGAATCAATTTTACACATTCTTTTGGGTAGATACATCCTTGGGAATGGAAACCCAGTGCAGAGATATCCAGTGTCTTCACTTGACACCCCCACCCCAAATCCTGTGTGCCACAAGTCCCTCTGTCCCTTTGCAGTTTTTGTTTCTCACCCTCCTCCCCATCCTCTCCCTCTTCTGTCTCAGAAAAGAAGTGTAGAGGGTATTTCTGATACAAGAATGAAAGCAAAGAGTTATCTTTTGGCATAGGCACATGTGGTGTTCAAGGAAAGAAGAGTTGCTTGCTTAGTACACAATGTGTATGCATCAGTATGTAGTAACAGGATGCAGGGTTACTGTGTCCTGTGGCATTGTGTAATATTGCGATATGGTTATATTGCTGAGAAGGAGTGTATCTTGCTTTGCCAAAAGAAAATATTGCGTGGGTTGGAATGTAAGCCAGTTGGATTTGGCTTGGATCCACTTCTGTGCTGGGCAGCAGTAACTGCTTTGTTTTGTTCTGCTTGATTAAATGAATCAGCCTGGAGTTCAATGGGGGTTTGGATGGGAAAGAATATTGTGGCCATCATGTGTCATTTAGAAAAAACAAATTTTGCTATATGGTTGTGGTTGCCAGTTTTATTCTATAAGTAGTATATCACATGTATCAAGGTATTTGCATTATGGTCACAATATTTAATGTAGTGAGACCATTGCTCTAACCAGTTTATCACATATATTTAGCCCTGGATCCATTTCTGTAATAGAATTCAGACAGCTCTATTAAAATCTTGCAATGATTTTAATGTCTTCTGAATTTTATCCCAACTTTTTTTCCCTAGCCTCAATCCAATAATTCTGTTTGTTTCACGTAGTATGAGAAATGAAATGAAGCATGAAGGCAAACCTGAAGGGCAGCTGCAGTTGGAGGTTATCACACCACTAGTTTTATGTTTGCATTCTTGACCACTGGTGAAATACTAATGATTGATCCAGCATCATGCTTGGAACTCTTTCTTCCTCTTTTACTTGAATTTAATCCAATTCCTTCTTTCGGAGCTCAGTGATGCAGTTTATAACTCCCTAATAATCAAAGTTGTTGTCGAATATGTGATTTCCTGCACATTGGCTCTAACGGCATGGGATGCTGACAGTGAGTACGGGAATGAATTGGACATTGAGTAAAGAAGATGAAAGAATTTTGCAGTAATCATAAGGGCTGGAAAGATGTGAAGTTAGGACCTCTCGCCCCTTTCAGCCTTGATACCAAATTGACGATTATTAATGGAACTGGAGTTTATTAAAAAAAAACAGTTTCATCTGACACACAATTCAGATGATGTAGGAATGTTTAGAGGCATGTAATGTAAATTTTGATTATATAGGTTGAATTTCAAAGCACATCCAGAAATCTTTCTAGCTTTTCCAGACCTCCAGTCTTTTATTGCCTCAGGTAACTTATGGTCTTCTGATTCTGGTTGCCTACACCAACTCACTCGCCCTCCACACAAATTACCCCAACATAGGTGTGTGCACCCCACGCCCTCCACCATCACCACTTCCCACACCTTCAATGGTGGAATTCCTACTGTTTTCTTTCAGAACCTCCTTATTTTCTACACGTAGAAACATAGACTTATAGAAAAGTATAGTACAGAAGCAGACCTTTTGGCTCACCATGTCTGTGCCGAGCATGAGGCCAAATTAAACTAATCCCATCTGCCTGCATGTAGTCTGTACCCCTCTATTCCCTGTGTGTTCATGTGCCATTCGAAATGCCTCTTAAGTGTTGCTGTTGTATCTGCTTCTACCACTTCCCCTGGCAGCATGTTCCAGATGCCTACCTCTCTGTTTTTTAAAGAAAAGACTTGCCTTGTAAATCTCCTTTAAACTTTCCCCCTCTCACCTCAATTTATGCCCTTGAGTCTTTGACATTTCTACCCTGGGAAAAAGTCTCTGACTGTCTACTCTGTCTATGCCTCTCATCATTTTATATACTTCTATCGGGTGGCCCCGCAGCCTCTGATGCTCCAGAGAAGAAAATCAAAGTTTGTCCAACCTCTCCTTGCAGCTAATACAGTTGACTGGCTGATGAACCTCTTCTGCACCCTCTCTAAAACCTCTACATCCTCCCCATAGTGTGGTGACCAGAACTTCACACAACTCTCTGAATCTGGCCTAACTAAAGTTGTATACAGCGGCAAGATGACTTCCCAACTTTTATACTCAGTGTCCCAACTGAAGTCGGCAAGCATTCTGTATGCCTTCTTTACCACTTTGCCACTTTTAGAGAGCTTTATGGCCTTGCACCCAAAGATCCCTCTGTACATCAATGCACCTAAACATCCTGCAGTGTACTGTATATTTTCCTCTTGCATTTGGCCTCCCAAAGTGCAACAGTTGTCCGGATTGAACTCCATCTGCCATTTCTCTGCTCAAATTTCCAACTGATCTACATCATTATATCCTTTGACAATCTTCCTCGCTATCCTCAGCACCACCAACGTGTTTCCAGCTTTTGCTCTGTTCTTTCAAATCATTCTGAAATCTTTGATTTCCACCATCCTTCCTACTGAGTTTCATTGTTTGCTTATTGTGAGGCATTATCATGTAAATGAAAATTCAATCAAATTACAGTTCAATGCAAGATTCAAGTAGGAGGAATTTGTGAATATGTCAAATAGGTTTTAAGAGAATTCTGTGCCAATTAAGACATTCAAAGCAATAAAGCTGGTAACAGTCTGGAAGCTCACTTTGGATGTCCCCCTCCCAGCAGGTAAGTTATGAAAATAAATAGAGAGCTCAGTTAATACTATTGATGGAGTCATGGAGTACATAAGTGGGCCCTTCGACTCAACTCGCCCATGTCGACCAAGGTGCCTTCCTGAGCTTGGCCCATTGCCTGCATTTGGCCCATATCCCTCTAACCCTTTCCAATCCATGTACCTGTCCAAGTGTCTTTTAAATGTTGTAATTGTACCCACCTCTACCATTTCTTCTGCAGCTCATTTCATATAAACTTGCTCCTTGAGTCCTCTTTAAAGTGTTTCCCTCTCATCTTAAACCTATGCTCTCTAGTTTTAGACTCCCCTACCTTGAGAAAAAGACTGTGATAATCCATCTTAATAAGTTAATAAACCTCATGATTTCATAAACCTCTATAAGGTCACCCCTCAGCCTCCTTTACTCCAGGGAAAACAGTCCCAGTCTATCCAGTCTCTCCTTATAACTCAAGACCTCCAGTCCCAGCAACATCCTTGTGAATCTTTTCTGCACCCTTTGTAGTTAATTAGATTAAGAAAATTCCATAGCTGGAAATACAGTCAATTTTACACAGATGTATCCTTTTGAGGAGAATCACCTTTTGGCTGCTACCTGATTTTTTTTTCATAGTTGATACCTATCAAACCAGGACCTGTGTTGTTTTGATTTCTGGAAGATGTTTTGGTTATAATATAAGATAATGTACATCAAAATACTGTTAATAGGTTTCAGCCCTTTTCTGCTCTTTTTTTATCTCACCTACAGAAGGTGAATAGTACAGGACATAGTTGTCAAATCTCTGCTGTTTTAACTGTCATGCTTTTGGCATCCTTGGGTCTTCTAACTCCTAACACAACAATCCAGTTACTCTGTGTCACTTTTATTCTGGAATGTTGTGTGACTCTTGTCCCACCGTTAGTAACCATGCTGTCAGCCATCTGCCTCTAAATCTCAAAGCCTTTCCTCTAAGGCTTTGTGGATGCTTTTGGTCATCTGTCCCCTTTTGTCTTGTGCCAATTTTTGACTGATTATGCTGCAGTAAAGCACCTAGGCCTACTTTAGAATATCAGACAGCTGCATAAATGCAGAATGTTGCATCCATTTATGGCACCTCTTCTACATCCTGCATTTGTAGGTGGTTACCAAGAGAAAATTAGACAGAGCTTGGTGGTTGAATACAGATGGAATGATTACATGGTTGGAATTCTGACACCATGCCATAGAGATGTATTGGAGGTATTTAGTGTTTGCAAGGAAAGAAATATTTTAGTTATCTGCAAGTGTTTAATCTGTATTGAGTATTATTGTTGCTCAAATTCAAACTAAGCTGATTGCTGGTTGTGTTCTTAGATTGAATTCACTTTATCATTCCATTGGTTGTAGTTCCTAAGGCCTACAAAACATATAGATGGTGAGGTAGGTGTGTTGAGAAACAGTACTAACAGAGATGCTGTAAAGGAGATTAGTATAATTATCCAGCATACAAATTGTCTTCCATTAATTCAAGTCTTTCTGTTCAGGATTTTGATTCAGTAGGTTGGAAAGGAAAAATCTGGAATTTATGATGACAGGTGATTGCTTGCTAGCTTCTGTGAAGCTGCAATGAGAGGTGATCGACATGGTCTGCTGTCTTGATAATTAATATTTTTCTCTGCAGGTAACATTGTTGAATGGCGTTTGCCACAAGAAGTGGACTTGGAAGGAGTGGAATTTAAATCCATGGCCAGTGGATCTCATAGAATTAACTCTGATTTTGTGTAAGGAGATTTCTGATTCTTATTTTTTTAAATGCAAACCTGTGTAAACATGAGGTTGTTTTTAACATGAAATGCTATCATTTGAAGTCAGTAAAGCATGATGGTGGCTTTGTAAAATGGTTACATTGTGCCAGTTTGAGTTAAAACAGCAGGAAGAACTTTAGATGTCCATTTTGTTTGTGAACTTGTTTTCTGGTTATTAATGTTTTGCACTGGTAATATTATTAGAATGTAATCTAGAGGCACGTAGTAACAGTTCAGCAAACATGAGTTTAAATCAGACATGACAGTTTGAGAATTTCAGTTTGTTCTGCAAAATGTCTGGAAATAAAAAGCTGGCATTAGTAAAAATGACCATGGAAATCCCAGGTTATAACCAAGCTGCTTCTGTAATAACTCAATTATTTGAGTAATGTACTATTTGGGGTGGAAGCTGCTGTTTTTACCATATCTGGCTTGTATGTTTCTCCAGACCTACCCCAATTTAATTGACTTTTAACTCGTGCCTGTAACAACCAGTTCTTGAGCAAATAAAATCTGTCATTGATGGTGGGATTCATTTCTGATGTGGATTAATACTTCTGTGTTCATTAACACTGGAAGCACAGATTACGAGAGCACAAGATTTGTTGTCAATGAGAGGCTTCAGTATTCATCACCAAGAGTGACTAGGTCGCACCAGGAGGATGCTGTCTGGTTCTCCAGGTCTTCTCTGCCAATCATCAAGATCATGACTGATCTTTTACCTTAATGCCATTTTTCCAGCAGTATCACGATTTCTCTTAGTTCCTTTGATATGCAGACATCTATCGATCTGTTTTGAACAAACAACAACCGAGCCTCCACAGCCTGCTGCAGTGGAGATTTCACTTGCTTTCAGTCCTAAGTGGCCTACCTCTTTCTCAAACTGTGCTCCTGGTCCTCGGTTCCTTAGCCAGGAGAAATGTGCTCCTTGCAACTAGCCGGTCAAACCCTTTAAGAATTTTGTTTCGATGAGATCACTTTCCATTCTTCTCACAGCTGGAGAATACAGTCCATTCTACTTGATCTCTCTTCATATGGCAATCTTGTCATTCCTCAAACCTGTCAACTGAATCTTCACTGCACTCTCTCAATGATCAGTCAATCCTTTCTTCAGCAGAAGACCAAAACTATACACACTACTTCAGATGGTGTCTCACCAACACCCAAAGCAATTGCAGTAAGGCTTACTCCTGTATCCAAATACTCTTGTTGCAGAGACTCGGGTACCATTTGCTCTCCTAATCGCAACTGCACTTTTGACCCTCAGTGATGTGTAGAAGCATACCTTGCTTTCTTTGCACATCGACATTACCCAATGTTTCACCATTTAACAAATACACTGCCCTTTTGTTATCACTGCAGTGATTAACCCCACATTTTTTCACTTTATCTGCTGTGCTTTCACCCCCCTCGCTTAGCCCTCCATATTCCCTGAAACCTTTTCACATCTTTCTCTGTACTTGCAATACTGCTAGTATAGTATCATTGGCAAATGTGGAAATGTGATATTTGGTTCCCTTAGCCAAATTGTTGATGCAGATTGTGAGAAGTTGGAGCCCAGGCACCAAGACTTGTGGTTACATCCTGCCAACCTGAGAACGATCCATTTATTCCCACTCTTTGTATCCTGTCTGATAACCAATTCTCAGTCCATGTTAGTATATCACTCCTGATTTTGTGTGCTTTTGTTGACAATCTCTTGTGTGGAACTTTATCAAAAGCTTTCCAAAAATCTAAATGCACTGCATTCAGTGGTTCCCCTTTATCTATTCTATTAGTTACATCTTCAAAAAAAAACTCCAGCAGATTTTTCCGGCATGATTATCCTTTCTGCTCAATCCTATTATTCTTTACAAGCTTAGATCATTCATTGTAGATTCCAGCATTTTCCCTACCACTAGGCTAACAAGTCAGTCATTCCTGATTTTCCTCCCTCCTTAAACAGTGGGATTGGTTTGCTACCCTTCAATTCACAGGAACAATTTCAGAGTCTTAAGAACATTGGAAGGTGAGAACCAGAGCATCCACTATCTCCAAAGCCACTTCCTTCAAAACTCTGGGATGTAAATCAGAATCAGGTTTCATTATCACTGATGTGTCGTGAAATTTGTTGTTTTGCAGCAGCAGGGCAGTGCAAGGCATAGAAATTACTACAAGTTACAAAAATAAATAGTGCAAAAGAGGAATAACGAAGTAGTGTTTATGGGTTCATGGACCATTCAGAAATCTGATGGCAGAGGGGAAGAAGCTGGGTGTGGGTCTCCAGGCTCTTGTTCCACCTCACTGATGGTAGTAATGCAAAGAGGGCATGTCCCGGATGGTGAAGGTCCCTAATGATGGATGCCGCTGCCTTGAGGCACTGCCTCTTGAATATGTCCTCGATGGCGGTGAGGGTTGTGCCTGTGATGGAGCTGGCTGAGTCTACAATCCTCTATAACTTCTTTCAATCCTGTGCATTGGAGCCTCCATACCAGGCGGTGATGCAACAAGTCGGAATGCTCTCCACCATACAGTTGTAGAAATTTGCAAGGGTCTTTGGTGACATACCATATCTCCTCAAACTCCTAATGAAGTAGAGCTGCTGGCTTGCCTTCTTAGTGATTGCATCAATGTGTTGGGCCCAAGGTAGATCCTCAGAGATGTTGACACCCAGGTACTTGAAGCTCCTCAGATTTTCCACAACTGACCCCTCAGTGAGGACTGGTGTGTGTTCTCCCATCATCATCGGGTTCCTGGGATTTATCATCTTTCAAGCTCACCAATTTCTCTGGTACTACTTTTTTTGATTAATACTTAGTTCCTTCAATTTTTCATTCTCGCTAGACCCATGATTCTCTAACATATCTGACAGTATTTTTATTGTCTTCTGAGAAGATGGGTGCAGAATAATTGTTTAATTTAACTGCCATTTCCTTATTTTGCATCATAAATTCTCCCACCTGTCACATTTGCCCTCTGTAATCATTTTATGTAGCTATAAAAGCTCTTGTGGTCTTTTTTTTGCCAGTCTACTCACATATTCTACGTCGCCCTTTATTAATTTCTTAGGCCTCCTTTGAGAGAGATGAGAGATCTATTTATCAGTCACATGTACATCAAAATATGGTGAAATACATCTTTTGCATAGAGTGATCTGGGGGCAGCCTGCAAGTGTCGCCACACTTCTGGCGCCAACGTAGCATGCCCACAGCTTCCTAACCCGTACGTCTTTGGAATGTGGGAGGAAACCGGAGCACCCGAAGGAAACCCACGCAGACACGGGGAGAACGTACAAACTCCTTACAGACAGTGGCCGGCATTGAACCCGGGTGCTTGCGCTGTAATAGCGTTACGCTAACCGCTACACTACCGTGCCTTTGTTAAAATGCTCCCAGTCTTTAGGCCTGTTACTATTTTTGACAACTTTATAAGCCTCTTCCTTTGATTTGCTCCTATCTTTACTCATGAATAAATCACTTTCCTTGTTGCGTTTTTGTGTCTTAAAGGAACTTCTTGCAACTTATGCATCACTTTAAATGCTATCCATTACCTATCCACACCATGCCTTTCAGTGTGTTCTCCCAATCAATCACCTCCATTTTTCCCCTTGTACCTTTGTGGTTTCCTTTATTTAGATTTTAAACCCTAGTTTTGCATTGAATTTTCAAAGTAAAATTCTCTCATGTCATGGCTGCTCCTTCCCAAAAGCCCCCTTAATGATAAGATCATTAATCAACCTTTTCTAAATACACAAAATAAGATCCAAAGTCACCATTTCTTAAGTTGTTCCTCCACATATTGATCCCAAAAAGCATCTCGGATAAATTCCAAGAATTTACTTTCCTCTTTATTACAAGAAATTTGATTTATGCACTCCATATGTAGGTTAAGGTCTCCTGTGATTATGGTATTACCCCCATTACACACCTTTAATTTTGTAATTTTAATACTTTTCTTGCCCGGTCCCCCCCTTTTGCTGTCTGACTTTGTTTTTGACATTATATATTTCACTTACTGCTTTTCTAACTTGCCCTTCCACTTTGCTTCTCTCCTTGCTGAATTACTCTAATGTTCCCATCCTCTGCGCCAAGGTAATTTAAACCGTCCCTAATAGCACCAGCAAACCTGTCCTGTTAGGATATCGATTCCGGCTGTGCTGAGGTGCATCCCGTCCAATTTTTTTTTTGCAGGTCTCGCCTGTCGCAGAATTGGTTCCAATGCCTGAGAAATCCAAATCCCTCCCTCTTACATCATCTTACCAGCCATGCATTCATCTGCTCTATCTATCCTCCTGTTTCTGTGCTTTATTAGTATGTGGGACTGAGTAATCCTGAGAATACTATTTTTTTTGAGGTCCTGCTTTTTAACCTCTTTCTTAGCTCTGTAAACTCTGCCTGCAGGACCTCATCCTATTCTCTCTATATGTCATTGGGAGCAATACAGACCATGACCCCTAGCTATTCACCTTCCACTTTCAGGATGCACGACAGCTGTTTTATTGACATCCTGACACCAGAGAACAACACACCATCTAGGAGTCACATCATTGGCTAGAGTAATGCTGGTATGTTTCCCATCCATTGAATTCCTATTACAATTGTTCTCTCACTCTCCCCTCCTGTGCAGTTAAGCCACCTGGGGTGCCACTCTCCTGTCTCTGACTGTATTCCTGCAAAGAAACATCTTCCCCAATAGCATCCAAAATAGAAAATCTTAGTGAGTTTGACTCAAAACCTATTTCCCTGCTCTGCTAGTCTCATTGATCCTCCCTCTGCCTGCCTACATGTAAGCTTTCTAAACATGCTATCCATTAAGTTTTCATCCTTGCACCTGAACCACAGTGATTTCAGTCACTGCTCTATCTCCAAAATGCCATGCTCAAACTGCTGCAGCTGGAAGTACATCCTCAATGTGGTTGTCTGCAACACTTGAAGTATCCCTGGCCTCCCATATGGTGCCAGAGTGCATTCCTCTCAGCCAAGCTACACGCTATGCCTAACCCCTACCCATGACCAGTCGACTATAAAAGTGTATAAAAGACTTGCTGACCCTTTACCTGACTTGCATCAATGTCACACTGTTGAATCAAAAGCTGATGCTGGATTTCTCCCACAACTCTACTCACCCTTGCTTAGCAAAGATGTTTGCACTCCGAGGACCAGTGGCGGAGCTGGCTGAGCCCTGAGGGAAATAGCTAAAAGGCTGGTGGCAAGTAAACTAGCACAATGGGTAAACCTACTTGATTTCATCATCATCAATCTACTCATTGGATCCTTCCTTGACAGTATTCCTGCACAATCCTTGTGGAGACAGTAGTAATGTTAGTGGTAACTGATTTCTCTTTCTATGGACACTGCTTGACTGGCTGAGTTCCTTCAACATTTCTGTTCTTATGGAGACAAAGTCTAGTTTATGTACAGAAGGGGCTCTGCATCATGTCTGGTATTAGCATTAGGCTAAATGGGGTAGACTCAGATCTGGTGGCAAAGCTAAGCATTCATGAGCTGCAGTGGGCTATCAGCACTGATTTCTCTACCACCATAACCTGAAACCTTTTGGCTTGTTATTTCTTATGCCCTACTGTTATCGAGACAGAGTACTAGCCATAGTTCAATGAAGGTCGTGCCGGGAGTACCCTGTGGCATATCTAAAATGAGGTGTCAACTTGGTGGAGCAACAGTACAGGACTACATGTGTTCTGAACAGAAAAATTAGAATGTAGACACAGATAAGCGATCTCACAGCCAGTCCTACTGGATTCATTCTTAATCAGCAATTCTTCCCTACAGGTTGTTTCATTACAGTTACATCACTAGTACCCACCTAACATTGTCATGTTTTGCCCTGCTAATCACAGCCCATCAGTCTGCTCTCGATCATTAGAAAAATGAGTGTGTTGTTTTTAAGCAGTGTCCACTCATCTGTGTTCTGGTGAACTTTCCCAGGACTGCTCAGCTCCAGATCTCGTTTGTGCCATGGTCCAATCTTAGATAAAACGGTGAATTCCAAACATGAGGTGCCTTGTTTAATGATGTACACTGACATCAAAGGGAAAACAGAATGGCTGGTATTGTGCCTTGCTCTAAGGAAGATCAGTTTTTTTGGAGCTTTATCATTTCAGACTTGGGACAGTGCCCAAGGCCCTACCCTCTGTTACTTTGTCAATAACCTTCCTTCAATCATAAGATTAGAGTTGGGGATATTTGCTGCTGATTGTGTAATGTCCAATTCTATTTGCAGTTTCTTAGAAAATGTAGCAGTCCACGTCTATGTGCAGCAAGACATAGATGACATTTGAGCATCGACTGATGAGTGGCAAGTAGCAGTCATGCTATGTGTGCCAGTCAGTGACCACATTCAACAAAACAAACTGTAACTCCCACTATCAACATTAAACACAATGATCAACATTAAACACAATGACCATCACCAATCATCGACATCTGGGAAGGAGAGCCAGAGTCCAGAAACTTAATTGGATCATCAATAAAATATTGTGATTGCAAGAAATTGGTGTATCTCCTGTGACAAGTGGTTCAGCCAAAGCATTTCTACCATCCACAAGTCAGGACTGTGATAGTATACTGTTCATTTGGCTGGATGACTTCAACTCTAAAAACACCACTTCGGATTGGCATGTAATGAAGCACATTCTTCCTCCCCCACCACCACTGGTGCATCATCAAAGCAATGTATACCATCTACAAAATACATTATAGTTCCTTGCCTGAGCTACTGTGGTTGCATCTCCCAAACCCATGACCCCTGCTGCCAACAAGGACAGCAGTTGCATGAGTCCCAATGCAAGTCGCACATAGCCTGACTTTTAAATATATTGCAATTCTTTCATTGTTGCTGTGTCTAAATGTTACAACTCCCTACCCAGTAGCATTGATACCCTCAAGTGAACTGTAGTAGTTCAAGATGACAGCTCATCCCATCCCCACCCCCACATCCTCGGGTCATTCAGGGGCATTTAATACTGGCCTTGCCTGTGATGCCCTCATCCATAAGTGAATAAAAATACCAACTTCTCTCTGCTGGTTCTACAGGATTAATTTTTGCATGTTGTATTTACTTTTATAACTAATGTGTGCTCTTTATACTTCTCACAAAGATATTGACTGTTTTAAGGATTCTAGAATGCATTACTTGTGGCCATTGCTCATTTCTGACATCACAGTGCTGTACCAAGAACTATTGTTAAGCTGTGTGTCACTGAGCCCGTCAGTTGGAATTGAAAGATATCAATGCATTATTTTAAAGCACTGGTATTTTGGATACCATAGAGTTCTCTGCTAGCCAGCAATTATCCTTCTATCAACATCAGTAAAAAGAATTCTGATCTTAACATATTGTTTATGGTATCTTGCTGCATGCAAATTAATTAAAGTGTCTAACAGATCATTGGTCTTTAATTTCTAGATTACAGCAGCACCACATTCCATCTCCTCACAGAACTCTTATTTGGTTCCACATTCCAGTGCTCAGTGCTGCATTCCATGAAATATATTGTCCTTATGGGCTTAAAAGTGTTATATTATGCTAACTGAGTGCACACACGAGGCATTTCAGTAGATATAGAATACCAAGAAGATACCTAAGATTATTAAGGCATTCAATAGGACACTTCCCAAAGCAAGCAAGTAATTGACTATCCATACTATCTAGTAACCTACACCGGATATATAATTTGACTTCCATTCCTGGAGCTTTACAGTTAGTTATTTTTAAGTGGAACTTCAAATGCAGTCTGTGATTCTACATGAATTGTATCCATTGACAGTCCCTGTCTTGTACTTCTGTTAATTCCTTGAAGACTTCAGTTTGGTTTGTTGGGTATGACCTAGCCTTTACAAACTGTTGTCTCTCAGATTAACTCAAATATCTTTTAAGTCCTCAATAACTTGGCCCTTAAGTGTAAGTTCTAATAATATCATCATAACAGATTAGACTAGTTTGCCTCAAATTTTCCTGCTTCTCTCTCAACTTCCTTAAATATATATTACATTTCAATTAGGTCAATATCTGAATTGAGTGTCCTTTTGGAGATTGCAGTTAAAGTATATGTAATGTCCTCATTGCCTTTAGAAACTTGATTGGGAGTTTTGGATAGCAAGGTAACATAGGGTACTACTATTTTTTTCTAATGCTTGCAGCAACATTGGTGGGTTGTACTTCATGATTGGCTATTGGTTCCCTAGGGTAGCAGATATACTAACCTCTTATTTTACGTTGAAGATTTGCAGGAAATAATCAATCCTTTCTAATCTGTTGCAGTTATTCAAAAATATGGTAATTTTAATATCAAAGGTTTGTTTGTATTCCTCCTTGCAATTCTTACTTTATTTGCCTTTTGCCATATTTTGTGTATGATCTAGGCTCTTGTATATACATTATCTTTTGCACTTGTTTTGCTTTTTTCCTCTTTTTTTAATTATAGTTTTCTCTGGCTTATTATTCACTATCGTATTTTAGTAAATTTGGCATGTTGGGAAAGCCTGTTTCAACTGTGGTCTAGCCAGTGATGTGCTTGGTTTACAAATGTTGAGCATGTGTCCTTGTCTGCCTCATGAATGAAGCTATCAGTTGTGTAGATGAATCCTGAAATAAACCCTGGCCGTTATCCTTATTGCATATTTTTATTATCTATAGACCTAACCAGAAAACTGTTCATAGATAAAATGTTACTTTTGTTCCTATATGTTCCTAATCAAATAGCTGTTATTTTGTGTTTTCAGCTACTTTCGGAAAGGTAACTACTTTGGTATGGCATGTTTTGCCAACATGCCTGTGGAGAGTGAACTGGAACGAGGTGCTCGAATGAAGTCTGTTGGAATTCTTTCCCCATCGTATACACTTCTGTACAGATACATGCATTTTCTGGAGAATCAGGTCAGGTGAGAGCTCTTATGCTAGTTGCTCTTAATATGTGATGAATCGTTTCAATCAACATAACACAAAGGATGAAAGTGAAATTTTTTGTTATCAGATTTCCTCTGGTAATAGGTATTAAAGGTTTCTTACTGATCCCTAAAGGTACCACTTAGCCTCAGGAACCCAATGTTCTTAACTCATTATACTTCCTGGTGTAATGGGGATTCTAACCAACACTAATGGATGTGCTATTCTTATGTATTATAGAGAAAGACTTAAAACAATTTTCACCTAGCTTTGTGCTGATGTTGTTCTCTAATGATAGCTATTGTGTTTTCACTTTTATTTTTCCCTTGTACTGACTTGTACTTGGTATTGGATCATTTGCTTATGATTTTGCTCTCAGGGTTTTGTTTATCTTTCTTGCGTCTTTTCACCAATTATTAACTACTTTCATACCTTTGTGATTTACTGTGGTCTATCCAGCAGGGTGAGGGTGACCATTTTCATATTGCCTTAGTATAGGGCACTGACCTTCGAAAACTGGGAAGGCATACTCTACCCAACCATCTGTGTTAGGTAAAATTGATTTTAAAAATAACACAAATGAAACACAGATCTTTCATCCTACATCAAAATAATTAAAATCTGCTAATTATAACGACGTCAATAAAGAAAAACAGTATGGCAATGCTTACAATTAAGCATCTACCGCTCCTTCAAAGGGCTTGGCGTCTTCTTGTAGTGCTGACTGCTGTGCAATGCTTCCTGTGGGTTGTACTTTTCTTTTAAAACAAACTTTTGTAAGATCAGTATTGTGTTTCAACATTTTACCATAAAAGGATGTGTAGTTAAGTCAAAATTTACCCTTGAACAAAATGGTCTTCATTGTAGAAACACTAAGAAGTTACTTTTCAGGTGACCAGACTGTATTGAAAAGACTTGTTTAATGGGGACTGGGCTGCCAGGTAGACACAATATGAATGCAATTTCCTTAGCCAGATCTGAGTACTGTACTGCATTTCTGTCCATCTGGGAAACATTGCGCCACTTTTCAGAAACTGATTATTTTCTGTGGGTTTCAGACACTAGTTTTGTGTTTGCCCATTCATCAAAAAGACAATTCTTGTCTATTAATCTTAGGGTGACAATTCTTGTTTGGTAAGTGACAAAACTGTTTTATACATCATTCCACTTGGGCATGTTCAACAACACCCACTTGAGCTATTCTGTGCACTCAAAGGCTAGATTACACAGACCCAGTTCCTAGATTCCTCCTTGCTAATTAACCTACCATCACCTAATACAGCAGGAATATATTTGTGTCTGATGTACCAAATCTTTGAGTCTCCTGCTAAGTTTTCTCAATAGCCTCTCTTCTGAAAGAAAGCTATTTGATTAAAAGAAAAGCAAACCATTATTGAGGCAGGCACGGAAGTGTAGTGGTTAGCATAATGCTATTACAGTGCCAGCTACCTGGGTTCAATTCTGGCCACTGTACCTTCTCCCCATGTCTGCGTGGGTTTCCTCTGGGTGCTCCAGTTTCCTCCCACATTCCAAAGACTTACAGGTTAGGAAGTTGTGGGCATGCTGCGTTGGCACCAGAAGCGTGGTGACACTTGCGGGCTGCCCCCAGAACACTCTACACAAAAGATGCATTTCACTATGTTTTTCGACGTACATGTGACTAATAAAGATATCTTTAAAGAATTTTTTTCAACAATCTTGGCACTTTCCTTGTGATACATTCGTTCATATTTCCTAAAACATGCCTTCATATTCCTTATAACATAGGAGGTTATTCACCCTTTGACTCTATGCCAGCTCTGGAAGGAATCCCACTCCCCCACTTATTTCCCTGTAACTTCTTCCCTCTTGCATGAATACCCTTGATTCTTTTATCTCCTATCTATACTGGGGGCAATTCACAATGGCTAATTAACTACCAACCACCCCCACCCCACCAGGATGCAAGAGGAGCACTGGGGGGAAACTTGCGTGGTCACAGGGAGAATGTGCAAACTTCATACAGGCAGCACCCAAGGTTAGAATCAAACCTGAGCCATTGGAGCTGTGAGACAGCTGTCCTACCTGCAGCGCCACTGCACTGCCCTTGCTATGCGACTGCACCATTCTAAAAGATACCAAGATTCTGTCCAGGGTTGGTCCAAGAGAAAGGAACCCCATGCTGTCATATTTTAGCTATTAAGAATACTCGGGGCTCACAGATCTGCCAAAATCTTTTTGGTCTTCTATACAAATAATATAATTAAGGAAGTATTTATAAGCTTTCATGGCAAAGCACTTCGTTGAATGGAAGACAGTAAGCTGTAAATTTATGAACAACATAAGCACCAAAATCAGTAACAAATGTTTCTCTCCCTAGTTTGACCAGCAGTTATCATCATACATTTATTTCAGCTCCTTTTAACACCAACAAAATTTGTATTGTTTGCCCAGTTAACAATCATTTCATGCAGATTTTTTTTCAACCAGTTGAAGAAATTCACATTGCAAGTATCACCTCCCCCTCCCCCAAAAAACCAGCTCTTGCTCCATCTTTTTCTCCCCACTTTTTTATACTGGCTATCTCCCCTCTTCTTTTTTCCCAGTCCTGAAGGTCTCGACCTGAAACGTTGACCATTCATTTCCCTCCATAGATGCTGCCTGACCTGTTGAGTTACTCTAACTTGTGTGTTGCCAGAGAATTTAACTTTTTATGTTTTCACCCCTATTATTGGAAGAGAATAATGCAGCAGAAGTGGGAACAGCTTGTGGTCTTTCTTGTTTAATGCATCCAAGCTAACTGAAATAGATGAATCCTCCTTTAAATCACGTAGTAGACCTTTATTCGACATTTGGCATCAATACATTGTAAATGATTGCCTCAAATTTTGTGTAGATCAAACTTTTGGTTGGGAGCAATATTTTAATGAGCTGTAATATACAGCTAATAAATCTAAAACCATTTGTGACACACAGACTGGAAAGAAAACAGTGCTCACTCACTTTGTAAAAATTATGAAACACCAAGAGTTGCACATTGAGTTATTTGGGGCGTTTAAAGATTCTGAGCAGTAAAACTTTGGCCACCATGAAAGATTAAATATTTCCCTCTGTGTGTGATGAATGACACTGTTGTCAGCAACTGATATCTCTGCAGTTTCCTTTATTTCTCTACTATATTAGAGTAAAGAAAAATAACTTTTTATTTGTATTGTGCCATCAGTTCTTAGTTTAATATTAAACCTTGGGGTCAAATAAGTTGTCCTGTTGGCATTCAACTCGCAACATGTCTGTGCCTATTCTGCTATACTGAGTGATTATTGTTTATGCTGGTTCTCATGTTAGAATGGAAAATTAGTCAGTCTGCTGTTTAGTGGTTATGGATTTGGTTAATTAGGAAATGGAGTAGAACAGAACCAAAATCTTGAAATTTAAAACTTGTGCAGAGAGAATAGATTTTCATCAGATGTCCCCCTGATTTTGATGCAAAGGCAAAGGGACATGTAACCATGAATAAGACAGATGTTTTACTGTGATCTCATTCTGATGAGAGTTGTTTGCAAAATCCAAGCTCTAAAACCTTTATCTAACAAAGGAGCATTGTAAACTTTTCTTTTTCCATGACTTTCGGTTAAAATCTGAACCCATTTGCAAAATTTAGCTCAGTTGGAACTCTTACTGAACTGAGTAACAAGTTTTACTGGCAAAATAGGCAGAGTTTTAAAAATCCTTCCAACCAAAAAGCAAATACAGAGGCATGGTTCTCAAAATGATAGAATCCTGAAATAACTCATGGAATGTATTGTACATTTTTACAGACATCAACTTGAAATTCCTGGACATTATGCACAATTAGAAGCTTTTTATGAAGACAAGAAAGGTATTTTACCTGCTGGACTGAGCAGCAAAGGAACCCCGACGTCCATTCAGCCCCTTCATTGGTTGCCATCAGTTAACAAGTACATGTATCCAGAGATGAAGGTAACAAAATATATCGCTATTCAAAGCATTTAGATGGATTGTACAAAGATACAGGAAAGGTAAAATGGTTGTTTGAAACGATTAAACAAAACAAATCTGTTAATATACTAACTGCTTATGTGAGACATGTCATGCTGGTACAAATAGGAGAATGACACTTTAATCATTTGAAATTTAAGCCAACTCTGAAACCAAGTGAGTTGCATTTCTAAGTATGATTCCATCCACAAAAGACTTTTGTATTAAGTTCATACTAAAACTCTGATTTTATCCCAAGCAAAATAAGTGGGGAATTTGTGTTCTGTCCTGATGTTTGCAGCAGGTTTGAATGGGTTAAACAATATTATAACTTGGAGCACTTAGGGTAATTGATAAATCTAGCACCAAATGGCAGTCTCTGATCTTTGCTTTATTTAAGATGAACTTCATGTTTTTCTTTAATATGAACAGTAAGTTGTATAGTATGTTCCATGGGAAGTGAATTTATTCTCCACACAGTTTTTTTAAACTTGAGTAGTTTTATGTAGCACCAGTAATATCAACAAAAAATCTACCATAGTTACATTAAAACAATAAAAATAACTAAGTGAGATGACTAAAAGGTTGATAGGTGAATTTAAAGCAACATTCTGATTTGGGGATTACGTCTGGACACCTGAAAGAAAATAAAGAAAACAGAATGTGCATTAGCCAGAAGAAGTCAAATTTGAAAATTTCCCACACTTAAAGCAGCCAGTTTTATTAAAATATTTGTTTCTTGTGTCATGTAACACAACCTATAGTGGGTATGAATTGGCTTTCCAATCCTCCCAGATCATTCTGGAGTCTTTTGGCATTGAACAAAAAAGGCAAACCTAAAGGCATCTTAATGCATGAATCATTCATAATAAGGTAGATGAACTACTGGCAAAAATGGAGATAATTGGACATGTTCTGATCACCATTACAGAGGCATGGTTGCACTAATTTAATGGCTTGCATTATTATATTGTTAGATATTTTAGTTAAGCATGTTAAACTTTAATTATTTACTTTAATTTTAATAGTTTTTACATGTGCCTGAATGTCAGACCTCCTTTTAAAAAAAAGCTATCAGAAATTGCCCTCTGCTTTTTCAGCTGGCAGAAGTGGGAGTATGACTTTTCAAGTTGTAAGCATTTTCATGGGAGTTTTGCAGCTTGGACTTGAGGCCACTGCTGCCATTGGTGTGCTATGTGTTCCAGGCCAGCCAGGTTGGCCACCACTTCTGGATTAAGAAGCATAGGCGTGGGGAAACCATGGGTGGTTACACCAAGCAGTGGGGTCCAGGGCAGCTGAATATGACCCATAGTGTTTAGAAAATTGATTGTATTAAGCATCAGTTGCAATCTGTGGAGGGAATTTATACTCCAACTCTGAGTATAAACACAGATTCCTACTGAAAACATACCTAGTGTATCCACCTTATTCCACAAGTTTTATTCATTTCATGAACTAACAAGTAATACTGCTGAAATCCTTGTTTTAAAACAGATCACTCATCCTGCAGGATGCATGTCGCAGTTCATCAAGTTTTTTGGGGAGCAGATCATGGTTCTTTGGAAGTTTGCACTTTTAAGGAAACGGATCTTGATTTTTTCACCGCCTCCGGTTGGAGTGGTCTGCTATAGAGGTGCGAATTTTAAACAAGTTTGTCTTTTAACATAGCTCGTACTTCATTTTTCTCCAGCGGTAGAGAATCCATGAACATATAAAATAAGACCATTCTGCTGCAGTTTGCTCAGTGGTTGTCCAGTGCCAGTTATTGACAGGAAGTCACTTAGTTATTGCAAGGTACCCGCTGATTTTATTTGGCAGAAACTTGGCAAACTTAAGTATGTCATGTTTAAGAAAGGTTGTTGGTTTCGTACAACCAAAGTGAGTAGTCAGTTTTGCTTTTTACTAAACTGGTGTGCATTATTGTGGAAAATCTAAAATAGAAATCCCTGGTCCTAATTTTCATTAATCCAGAATGATTGAATATTTATCCCACATCTAAACTCACAGCTGCCACGCAATCTAGGAAGCTGTAATTTTATATTCTTGATGGCCTTTCAGTGACCCCTTTATCACTGAATACCTGTTTGAAATGCATGTTCCAATGTTTTCTGACCATCCATTCGCCAACCTTTTTTAAGCCAACAGTGAACCAAGTTGTCTCATAATTCTGTGTCTGTTTCCTCCCAACATTCCATTCTAGTTTACTGTTGTTGTTGTCTTGCGAATGTTTCACTGCCTGGGATTGGAGGAGTTCCTGAATCCAAACCTTACTTTTATATCAGTGTAGCCGATATAGAAACCCTGGAGACTGAGATGTCCTATGTGGCCTGTAAGTATAAAACAAATATTCATTCTAATATCAACATCCTAACATATTGTATAAAGAGTGAGTGGCCGATACAAAGAGCAGGAGGCGGGGAGAAATGAGTGACAGGCCTGGTCTCAACCTGTTCCTGACTGTCAGCGCCAAAGCATGATGTCACAGGACAGCTGGTGAAATAAAACAGAAAATGCTAGAAATACTCGGCAGGCCAGGCGGCATCTGTCAAAAGAGAAACGGGGTTAAGGCTTCAAGACTGAGACACTTCACCAGAACAATTCTGGTGAAGGGTCTAAGGCCTGATCTGCTGATTGTTTCCAACATTTTCTGTTTTATTTCAGATTTCCAGCATCTGCAGCTTTTTTTTTCACTGTGGGTATTTCTTCCTAGTCTCTTCTAATTGGCCAAGTAGGTTAAAGCAGGGAATGTTTTGTTTAAAATAATTCCAATCTAATTAACCAAATAGAACAGAGGTAGATGTGTTGTAGCTGCAACACATGGGAACTCATGGATCCGTTTGTGGTGACCATATCTGCAGCAAGCGTTGGCTACTTGAGGAAGTTTGGCTCGGAGTTGATAAGCTAGAGTCCAAACTTCATTCACAGTGACATACTAGGGAGGGCAAAGGTATCTGGATGCTTCTTGTTCAAGGAGACATTTGCAACCCTTGGGTTAATTATGTTGCATATGATCATCAGCCAGGAACAGAAAGGTGTGACTGTAAAAGAAGCAAATAGAAGGAACTAGTGGATAGCTCTGAAGAAGCCTTACCCCTTACCTTATCTAACAGGTATGAGGTTCTTGCAGTCCGTTTGGACAAGGGTAAGGACTGCAGGGAGGATGTGCAAACTGTATGTAGCACAGGGGAGTGGGGGTTGTGATTGAAGTGGGGGGAGAAAAGGGAAATGTTATAGGGTTCAGCATAGTCAGGGGAATGTGCTCTTTCTTCTGCAGCAAAGAAAGAGTCCTAAAGGTTGTGTTCCCAGCCCATTGCCCCAGTGTAGAACATCTTTTGGAGGCTGGAGAAGAAATTGGGACTTGGGAGTAGGAGGATCCATTTATGGTGACAAGGCACTAATGACATAGGTAGGACTAGCAACGAGGTTTAGTTGAGGGATTATGAACAATTCAGGGCAAAATTGAAAAGCAAAGGTGATTAAACCCTGGGTTAATAACTGAGCCAGGTGCAAATTGGCAGAGGATAAATAAGATTAGAGAAATAAATGTTGGTTCTAAGATTTGATAAGGAGAAATGAGTTCTGATTGGCACCAGTGCTGGGGGAGGAGAGAGCATTTCTGTTAGGACGGGCTACATTTGAACCATGCTGTCGCCAGTGCCCTGTTGAATCGCATACCTAGGGTTATAGGCAGTGCTTTTAAGCAATTAGAGGAGAGGATGGGAAGTACATGTGACTGATAAAGAAACCTTAAATGGAGTAAGAAACCTAAGCCTAAGGTCTTCATTTGAAAGCACACAGCATTTGTAACAAGATAGATGAGTTGCCTGCACAAACAGAAATGAATGTTGATTTAATAGCTATTACAGAGATATGGTTGCACAGTAACCAGGACTGAGAACTCAATATTCTAGGTTCTTTGACATTCCAAAAGAATAGACAGAAAGAGTATGGAGGTGGAGTTACATTGTTAATTAAGAAAGATATCAGTGAGTGGTGACACAGATACGGGGTGGTTTGGGTGTAAATAAAGGAGAGATTGGAAGGTGTGGTCAATTGGCCTCACAGTAGAACAGAGCATAAATGGGGAAATATCAAAGGTGAGTAAGAAGGGAATCGCAATTATCATTGGTGATTCTTTAATCTACATATTAATTGGATTTATCTAACTGGCAAAGGAGCTGGAAGAGGAATTATAGAGTGTATCATTGTTTCTTGGAGTAATAAGCTACAGAACCCATCTGGGCACAGGATATTTTAGATTTTGTGATGTGTGATGAGGTAGGATTAATAGGAGATCTTGTGCTTAAGATTCACATCCTGAGCAGTGAGAATAGGGAGTAAGGAAAGATACTGAAAAACAGGACCTCAAAGGTAGTAATCTCTGGAGTACTTCCAGTGCCACCTCCTAGTCAGGGCAGGAAAAGAAGGATAGAACAGATGAATGTGTGGCTGAGGAACTGGTGCAGGTGGCAGGGTTTCAGGTTCTTGGATCATTGAAACATCTGGGTCGGGGTGACCTGTACAAGAGGGGTAGGTTACACCTTAACTGGAGGAGAACCAACATCCTGGCCGGGAGGTTCACTAGTGCTTCTCAGGATAGTTTAAAGTAGTTTGGCAGGTGGATGGGAACCAATGCACCAGGTCAGAAAATGGAGGGATTGAGAGGAAGATGGATGTCATGACCAGTAAGAACAGGCAGGAGCAAAGTAATAGACAGAATGGGAAGGACGGGTTGAAGTGTGTGTATATTAATGCTAGGAGTATTATTGGTAAAGGTGATGAACTTAGAGCATGGATCCATACATGGAACTATGATGTTGTGGCCATAACAGAGACTTGGTTGAGAGAGGGACAGGAATGGATGCTTAATGTTCCAGGGTTTCGATGTTCTAGAAAAGGTAGAGGAGGAGGTAAAAAGTGTTGGGGGGGAGGGGGAATTGCACTATTAATCAGGGGCAATATCACCGCTGCATTTGGGACATAATTGAGGGCTCATCTACTGAGTTTATATGGGTATAATTCAAAAAATAAGAAAGGTTGCAATCACTCTGATGGGATTATACTACAAGCCCCCCAGTAGCCACCAGGACATTGAGGAACAGATATGCAGGCAGATTAGGGAAAGGTGTAAAACTAATAGGGTTGTTGTAGTGGGTGACTTCAACTTCCCTAATATAGACCGGGGCCTCCTTTAGTGTAAGAGGTTTAGACAGGGCAGAATTTATTAGGTGCATCCAGGAGGGTTTTTTTTAAATCAATATATAGATAGTCCAACAAGAAGTGGGGCTGTACTGGACCTGGTGTTGGGTAATGAGCCTGGCCAGGTGACTGACCTTTCAATGGCAGAACAGGGAACAGTGACCACAACTCCTTAAGTTTTAAGATAGCTATAGATAAGGATAAGTATGGACCTTGCGGGAGAGTATTAAATTGGAGCAGGGAGCATCGAAAGAGAAATTGGGCGGCACAGTAGCGTAGTGGTTAGTGCGACGCTATTACAGCGCCAGCGATCAGGGTTCGATTCCTGTCGCTATCTGTAAGGAGTTTGTACGTTCTCCCGTGTCTGCGTGGGTTTCCTCCGGGTGCTCCGGTTTCCTCCCACATTGCAAAAGACGTACAGGTAGGTTAATTTGGGTTTAAAATGGGCGGCACGGACTCGTTGGGCTGGAAGGGCCTGTTACCACGCTGTATTTAAAAATTTAAAGAAAATTACAAGAATGATGAAAAACAGTATGATGCTGGAGGAACTCAGCAGGCCAGGCAGCATCTGTGGAGAAAAGCAGGTGGTTAATGTTTCGGGTCAAGATCCTTCTTCAGGACGAGATTACGAGAGTATTAAGCAGGAACTAGGGAGACTTGATTGGGACGGCTGTTTTTTGGGCAAGTCCACATCTGACATGTGGAGGGTGTTTAAAGACCAACTGCACAGAGTACAGTACAAGTATGTTCCAGCAAGAAGGAAGGACTAGGATGGCAAGGTAAGGGAACCTTGGATGACAAGAGAGATGGTGAATTTAGTCAAGAAGAAAAAAGAAGTGTTTGTAAGGTTTAGGAAGCTAAAATCAGACAGAGCCCTTGAGGATTACAAAGAAACCAGAAAAGAACTCAAGAAGGGAATTAGGAGAGCCATGAGGGACCATGAAAAGTCCTTGGCAAGTAGGATTAAAGAGAATCTCAAGGCATTCTATACATGCATCAAGAGCAAGAGGATAACTAGGGAGTGGGGAGGATCACTCAAGGATAAAGGAGGGAACATGTGCTTGGAGGCACAGGATGTGGGAGAGGTCCTAAACAAGTACATTGCATCAGTATTTATCAAGGAGAAGGACATGGAGGATAGGGAGATCAGTGTGGAGCATGCTAATAGACGAGGGCATTTCGAGATAAAGAAGGAGGTGGTGTTGGGTCTCTTAAAGAACATTAAGGTGGCTGTCCCCAGGGCCTGATGGGATGTATGCCAGGTTATTGAGAGAGGCAAGAGATGAGAGATTGCTGGGGCCTTGACCAACTTTTTCATATCCTCTAGCCACAGGTGAGGTCCCGGAGGATTGGTGAGTAGCTAAAGTTCCATTATTCTAGAAGGGAAATAGGGATAATCCTGGAAACTCTAGACTAGTGAGTCTCACATCAGTGGTAGGGAAGTTACTGGAGTGGATTCTTGAGGATAGTACTTATGAGCATTTGGAAAACCATGGTCTAATTAGGGACAGTCAGCATGGCTTTGTGCAGGACAAGTCGTGTCTTACTAACTTGATTGAGTTTTTTGAGGAGGTGATGAAGGTAAAGCTGTGGATGTTGTCCATGTGGATTTTAGTGAGGTGTTTGACAAGGTCCCTCATGGGAGGCTCATCCAGAAGATTAAGTGCATGGGATTCATGGTGAATTGGCTTTTTGGATTCTAAATTGGGTTGCCCATAGAAGACAGAGGGTAGTGGTCAATGGGACTTATTCTGGCTGGAGATCTGTGACTAGTTGTGTTCCACAGGGATCCGTACTGGGACCTCTGCTGTTTGTGATATATCTATATAGATCTGTATAAATGACCTGGTTGAAAATGTAGATGGATGGCTTAGTAAGTTTGCAGACAATAGGAAGATTGGTGTTGTGGATAACATAGAAAACTGCCAAAGGATGCAAAAGGATATAGATCAGTTGTAGATATGGGCGGAGAAATGGCAGATGGAATTTAACCCGGCCAAATGTAAAATGTTGCACTTTGGGAGATCAAATGTAAAAGGACAGTACATTATTAATGGCAAGACCCTTAACAGTGTTGATGTGTAGAGGGGTCTTGGGGTCCGGGTCCAAGTTCATAGCTCCCTGAAAGTGGCTACACAGGTTGATAGGGTGGTAAAGAAGGCTAATGACATGTTTGCCTTTATTAGTCAAGGAGCTGGGTTCAAGAGTTGGGAAGTTATGTTGCAGCTTTATAAAACTCCAGTTAGGCTGCATCTGGAGTACTGCATTCAGTTCTGGTCGCCCCGTTACAGGAAGGATGTAGAGACTTTGGAGAGTGTGCAGGAGAGGTTTACCAGGATGTTGTCTGGATTGGTGGGCACGTGCTATAAGGAGATGTTAAACAAACTTGGGTTGTTTTCTCTGGAGCGGTGGAGGCTGAGGGGAGATCAGATAGAGGTTTATAAGGTTATGAGAGGCATAGATAGATAGCTGGTATCTTTTTCCCAGAGTTGAAATGTTAATACAGAGGGCATGCATTTAAGGTGAGAGGGGGTAAGTTCAAAGGAGATGTGCAGAGCAAGTTTTTTTTTTACACAGAGTGATGGGTACTGGAATGTGCTGCAGAGGTGGCGGTGGAGGCAAATATGATAGAGGCGTTCGAGAGGCTCTTAGAAAGATGCATGAATGTGCAGGAAATGGAGTGATATGGACATTGTGTAGGCAGGAGGGATTAGTTTAGTTGGGCATTTGACTACTAATTTAATTAATTCAGCACAATGACATGGGCTGAAGGGCCTGTTCCTGTGCTGTACTGTTCTACATTCTATTCCTCCAGGGATTAATGAATGCAACACAATAGAATTCTCGATATAGTTTGAAGCTGAACACCTTGGGTCCAAAATAACTTTCCTCAAGTTAATAAGGACAATTTCAATGATCTGAAGAGTGGACCAGGAAAATAGGCTAAAAGAAAGGTCAGGATCAGTGGCAGATATTTAAGCAGCTATTTCATAATGCTTAGCAGAAATTTATCCCATGGTAAGAAAGGTAAACCATCTATGGTTAACAAAGGAGGTTAAGGAAAATATCAAATCTAAAATTGGAATATATAAAGTGGCAAAGGCTAGTGGTAGACCAGTGGACTGGTACTTTCTTTTTGGGACCAGCATTAGTGGACTAAAAAGCCAATAAGAAGGGAGAAATTGATAGACAGTAAATTAGTTAAACAGCAAGAGCTTCTGTGGAAATACAGAAAGGAAGGGGGTAGTTCGGGTAAGTGAGAGACTGGGGAGTTAATAATGGAAGATGACAGATAATTTAAACCATTACTTTATATCACAGTGGAAGATGTTGCAAATATCCCAATGATAATAGCTGTCTATTTTCAAATCGTAATAATCCCTATGATGAGGACAAAGTACTTGTGTGTGTGTGTGTGTGTGTGTGTGTGTGTGTGGGGGGGGGGGGCTAGAAAACAAGTTGCCAAGACCGAATGGCCTGCATCCAAAGATCCAAAAGAAGTGGCTGCAGAGATAGTAGAGCCAGTAATTTAAACTTTTTCAAAACCTGTCAATCTCTAGGTGGGTAGCAGTGAATTTCAAAGCATGAACATGATGCCCTTTGCCCTTGACCAAGAACGGAGAAGACAAGAAATGGAAAACTGCAGGTTCAAAAAAAATAGGACCAAGTGTAGGCCACTCAGCTCCTCAAGCCTGTACCATTCAATCTGATCATGGCTGATATGCTCCAGCCCTCAAGTTCTCTGCAAGTTCCTTGTGGCCCTCAGTTCTATGGTCTTTCAAAAATTCATCTACATCCATTGTGAATGCTACTTATGATCCAGTCTCCACAACCTTCTGGGGTAGAGTATTTTGGATACTTGCTGTAAAAGAAATTTCTATGCACCTTGCTTTTAAGTGACTGATCTTATAACCATGTCCCCTCATTTGAGATTCTATTAGTGGAAACATTTCAAAATCTTCCTGGTCATGCCCCCTTAAGGATCCTTTGTTTCAATAAGATCACCCTCGTTCTTCTAAACTCCAAATATAGACAATGCAATCCCCTCATCCCCAGGAATCAGCCAAGTGAGTTTCCTTTGGATTGCTTCTAATGCAAGTATATCCTCTCTTAAATAGGGGGACCAAAACTGTAAACAGTACTCCAGGTGTGGTCTTACCAGTATATACTGTACCATTGTAACAACACTTCCCTATTTCTAAGCTCCAACCCTCTTTCAAGAAAGGCCAATATGCTATTTGCCTTCCTAATGAGTCACTACACTTTAAACTTCATTTGTACAGCATGGTAACAGGCCCTTCCAGCCCAACGAGTCTGCGCCGCCCATTTTAAACCCATGTTAACCTACCCGTACGTCTTTTTGCACCTTTCTGCTAATTTTGGAATTCGTGCACCTAGATTCCTCTGTACTTCGCTCATCTGCAATCTTTCTCCATTATGGTAATAGTCTGCATTTAGATTCTTCTTGCCAAAATGCATATCTTCATAGTTTCTGACATTAAACTTCATTTACTAAGTTTTCATCCACTTAACTGTAAGCCAGTTGGCTTAACATTTGTTGTTGGGAAGATGCCGCAGTCCATAATCGGATAAAGTAGCTAGTCATTTTAGAAAAGCGAATGAAGTCAAATCAAGTCAACGTGGTTTTATGAAAGAAATGATGTTTGACAAAGTTGCTAGAATTCTTGGGAGGATAATACAAACAGAGTTGATAGAGCAGAACCTGTAGATATAGTGTATTTGGAAAAGGATCTTTGTCAGACTGGAAGGACTTAACTAAAAGATCTGTTATAGAATCATACAGCATGGATTCAGGCCCTTTGGCCCAACTTGTCCATGCTGACCAAGATTCCCATCTATGCTAGTCCTATTTGCCTGCGTTTGGCCCATATCCCTCTCACCTTTCCTATCTATATACTTGTCCAAGTGCCTTTTAACCACTTCCTCTGGCAGCTCATTCCATACCCTGACCACCCTCGGGGTGAAAAGGTTGCCCCTCAGGTTCCTATTAAATCTCTCTCCTCTCACTGCCCTTTAGTTGCTGATTTCCCAACCCTGGAAAAAAGACTGCTTATGATTTTATCTGTTCTTGATTCTCAATTATTTACTGTCTATGTTAATAACTTGGAGGAGAAGAAAGAGTGTAAGGTATCAAGTTCGCTGATGAAATGAAACTAGGTGGATGGCATGCTGTAAAGAGACTTATTTGCTCCATGCAACATGTCACTAAATAAGTTCAGTGAGTGCTCAAAAACTTGGCACATCGAATTGAATGTAGGAAGGTGTGAGGTCACGCTCTTTGGTAGGAGGAATAAAAAGACAATTATCTAAATAAGGAATGCAAGTGAGTACAGGGAGGCCTAGGTGCCACTGGGCATAAAACAAAAAGTCAGCATGCAGGTACAGCAGGTACTTCAGTCCTAAAGATGGGTCCTGAACCAAAACGCTGACCGCCTGCTTTTCTCCATGGATGCTGCCTGACCTGCTGAGTTCCTCTAGCATAATAGTGTTTTTCATCCAGATTTCAGCATCTGCAGTCCTTTCTCTACGGCAGGTAATTAAGAAGGCATTTAGTATATTCGCCTTTGTGATGAGGGGTTGGAGCTTAAAAATTGCTAAGTATTGTTGCATTTGTATAGGTGTTGGTGAGGTCACATCAGGAGTACTATGTAAAGTTTGGATTTGCTTAGTTAAAAAAGAATATACTAGCATTGGAGGCAGATCGGAAGAGATTCACTGGGCTAATTTCTAGGATGAGAAAGTTGAAATAATTAGAACTGTATTCTTTGGAGTTTGAAAAAATGTGGGGTGATCTTTTCGAAACATACAAGATCCTAAGTAGGTATGGCAAGTTGGATGTTGAGATGTTACGAACAAGCAGAAGTAGTGACGACATAAGGTGATGGTCATTTAAAATTGATGTACTTGGGAATTTCTTCTTGCAGAGGAAGGTGAATCTCTGGAATTATTTACTCCAGAGGGCCATGGAGGTATTTAAAGAGAAAGATAAATTTTTGAAAGATTGGGGAATTGAGAGCTATGTGGAACTGGCACAGAAGAGCAGTTAAGGTCTGGGCCAAATCAATCATGATCAGATCTGAATGGCGGGGCAAGCTTGAGGGGTCAAGTGGTTACTCCTGCTCCTTTTTTCTTGTATATAACAGCATTTATTTTGTATTCTTCGCATGTCCCAAGAAACACAATTTGATGAGGAATTTAAACAGCTTATTCTATAAGGACACCACTTTATTATAAATCATGGCATGGCATTTCATGTTTTAAGGCACAACGGAAAAGATATTTGAAGAAAAGAAGGATTTGTATGATGTTTACATTGATAACCAAAATGTGAAAACCGACCATGAGCATCTACAGCAACTGTTGAAAGTAAACAGTGCTGATAAGGACAAGTACCGCAAGCTCAATGACCAGAGGTAAGCTGAGATTCTTTTCCAACACCACATTCACCCCTCCCTTTCCACAGAACCATACTGAATGCTCCAGTATGGTTCTAAAATTGAGGTTTGCATGGAGGTAAAGCTGGAGGTAAGACTGGAGCTTAATAGATTAGTGTCCTTTTCTAGATGGGACATTTTCATCTTTGTAGATGTTATTGCTGCAGCTGAGTTGTTGGCCCCATTGCCATGTCCAGTCTGCTCGGGTGTTTATTGATATCATATGAAGTGAACTGAATTAGCTGAAGGCTAGTTTCGGTGATGGTGGTATCTCAGGATGGGGCTGAGATCCACCATTCACGTGACTGAAGATGATGCTGTAATTCACTCAGTAAATTCACTTTTCCCCTTTGAATTTTTGTTTAAGCTCATCCTACCAAATCAGAGTTCATGTGTGCATCTCTGCTAAGTGAATCCTGATATTTATATGCCATTTAAATCTTTCCAACAGGCAAATGCTGCTTTATTCTCAGGAGGTGGGAGGAGATTGCAGCACCAATGAAGAAGACCTGTTCATTATGTAAGTAATTATGTTTACATTGGGAGAGAGCAAAGAAATATATTTTAGACATTTGTGTTTCAGGAAAGTCAGCATAAGTTAATTCCTGTAAATCATGTTGGGCTGAAATAAATTTGATCAGCACCATTTTATAAAAACATGACATGGCACTTCATGTTTTATGGCACCACTCCGTAAGAGAATTTATAATGCAAAATTGGGATTAAGTATCTGTTCTATTTTTGTGGAAATTAGACAAAAGGTTATTGGGATCAACATGAATCTCCAGTAACTTGGAATGTTATAGGTAGATCAGGATTCTGCATTTATGTTCAAATTCAAAACCAGTAAGACGGAAAGGTAAATAATAATGCAGACATCTTGGAGGAATGGGGCAGAGCACCTCTTTTTCAGGATTTCTGAGAATCAATCGTATCCCGCTTGTTGCTGGCTTTTGCTGGATCTACACTGTGACCTTGGAAGAACTCCAATCAGAATGCCTTTCAAAGCAAAACAGTCAATGGTGAACCTATTTTTTTGTCAGAGGGATACTCTTAAGGACTTGGTAACACTTGGTGCCTTTAAGTAATTTGACCAGTGAGTTGACCTATCTTTGATAATTTCTTGCAGGTTTTTCATGGAACAGAATAATCGCATCTTTCAGATGTTGTTGGAAGTTTCAGCATGCCAAGATAAAACGCTAACAGCTGACCATGTAAGGAGTATGGGGCTGGACCCCCAGGGGGATCGCATCTTCCTGATGGATCTGCTTGAGGTTTATGGGATTGATGTGATGCTCGTAATTGACAATCCCTGTTGTCCATGATCGAGGACCTGTGAACTGCTGTTTTAACCAGACGGGTCCAAGATACTAAATGAATTGATACGTAGCGTTTTAAAAAAAATATAGAAACCAACTGCAATTGTACCATGGCACACCACGATTTCTTGAGCTGTGCCCAGGTCAGTTCACAAACCACTTGTTTTTCTCCCTTTTCCATTGTCAATAAATTTAAAGATTTTGAAGAATTAACCTACGGGATAAATCAGGATGGTTTCACTGCAAGAAACGCTAATTTGAAGGAATTTTTTTTATATAGCAAAGTGTTCTTGGTTTTTGCCTTCTATTGATAAAAGCTATTGTGATTTTTTTTTGTTGGCATTTGTGACTGTTGTACAATAGCAGTTGTGAATTGCGACATGCACATGTGGACTTTTGTGCATCTACACAAATACATTTCCAGTGCACAGACACTCTATACCATTCCACTGAACTGCAGGGAGATGCCTTTTTGTATTGATCTTCAGCCAAGATTGGATTCTACTTTTTGGGAAGAGTTTAGTTTGATTTCATAAGGCCCTCTCTAAGCTGTGCTGAGTGGTTATATGGTATTGGCAATCACCCACTCATTTTTAAAGTGAAGGTTTTGACCATTAAATAATGAAGTGCACTGTAACATGACTATTAGGAAAGAAATCATTTCTTTAAACTGCTATTTGAAATATTGTACCATCAAACTTTTAAATTATCCCTGAATATAGCTTCTGATTTTGTTAATTGTTACTTGACCTTTTGCTGGTAACTTCATAATGTTACATAGCAGGCAAATTTCGCCAAGTACCATGTATAAAAGCATTAAAAAGTATTGTTATGAATGTGATTAGATCCATAGCATTTCAGAAGTAAAGAAAAAAAGACATTTGATACAACAAATGCAGGATACTTGCCATTAAGCATCTATTTGGTAATTGGTTTATAGGTCTGGCTGCATTTTGTATGTTGTTATTGAACAGAAGCTACAAGGTGATATTGGAGCATGACTGCGGAATGATCACTTATTTGGTCAAGTGGGAAAATGTTTCTCAGTGCTACTTTAAGGCATAATGAATGCAAGTAATAAGGTTCATGCTTTTTACCAAGTATCACCATCTTTATCTGTTCATTTAGGATGAAGGTGTGTTGGGTATTGTCGTAGAAGCTGGCCTCTTATTGTTGATAGAGAGTTGTTTGCAATGTTTTCCTGCTTTGACGTAGTTTATTTGATGAGTAACAAAAGTGGCCAGGTAACAAAGGTTAATTGTAAAAAGATTTTATAGCATATGAAGAAAGGATGAAGCCCCATGTCAAAGGAAAGGAAATCTAATGAGGTGTGAAGGAAGATGCTAAATGACAATTTTGCGTGTGCTTATCTCTCCTCTGTATTTTAGTAAGAATGAAAACATGAGAATTGGAAGTGATTGGTTGAGGAGACAACTACAGTTAAGCAAGTATTAGGAAACATAAGTGGGACTCCAAAATAAACCAGGTAATTATAGGTCATTTAGATTAATGTTAACCATAAGTAAATTTTAAAAGCCAAAATGGCTTAAAGTTATTACTTGTCCAGACAGATTACAACCTAGTTATGGATTACATTATTTTAAGGCCAATAGGCCCATTGAGAATGTGCTGAAAAGATTCACTAAAGTAATGTCAGGAATAAGAGATTAATTATGAGAGACCCAAGAAATTGTTTTTCCCCTCACCCTCAAGCCCCACCATACAGTAATAATGTGCAAAAGGAAGTCTGATAAAGGTGTTCAAAATTAAGTGATAGTGTTTAGTGATATTGGTTTTAAGATCATCACAAAAATGTCTACAGAGAGTGCTAATAATACAAATAATCACCCATTAGAAACCTGTTCAGAAAGAGAATAGAAAAATACAGTGGAAATGAATAAATATACCAAATGAATGGGATGTTGTGGATAAACAACTGGCACAAGATGAGAATAGTTTTCTTTGCTGTAAGTAGTTTTAGCAAGGAAATTGGTATTACCAGGGACAGTGTGGCAAAAGATACTGTAGCAATTAAATTTTCCAGCAATGCAAAATAATATGCTCAGTGGGCTTATAAAAGGATTGAACCTTTAGATGGATCTAAACTGAATAATTTGATCACCTCCATTGATTTTAATATTACTAAAGTAATGCTCAATGGATCGTGCAAAATGTTCTCATGATAAATGTATTAGTAAAAATGATAACTACACAGGAATCACTAATTTTCCAATCATCTTTTTGCCTATCAATGTGAAACTGTCAATATAGCTAAGTGCAATAGACTTATCAAAGGTATTTGTACAATTTAAGTTTGTACCCAAAATATTAGTTTTCATTCCCCATAACTACTCAAAATTAAATTGGCCTTTCTGATTTTTTTTTTACTTTGATTTTTGTATTGGTTTGTATACTAAAGAGTATTGACACCACCTAAAGGTTCAGGAAATATAAACCTGCACTACTGCATATGCTGCTGACTTATAATTTTAATATTTTACCATAGATGTTGTTTAGAGTGTGTAGTAATTTCTCCTTGGTATCTATTGAGTGCAAGCCTCACATTTTCCCAATACAGATTTTAGAATTGTTTCTATTATCCAATAATTTTGTTTGTATTTTAAAAAGTGAAATTTTACTTCAGGTGTGCAATCAAGGTTATGTTTTTTCTTGAAGCTGAGAGGGTCAATATTCAATAGGTTAAAGATAAGTCTATTACAGATCTGTTGTAATGGTGATTTGCACTTGATGCATTTTTAACTGCATAATAGTAAAAGCAGGAGGAGGTTACTTAATGCTGGACTGATACTACATTGAACATGGTTGTGCTGCACTTTGTCTAAAATGAATACAGCACTTGACACCTAATTGTGCATCTAATCTTAGTAATCCTTATGATTTTACTTAATTCATCGTCGGCCTGTTCCTCTAGGTTTGAAAGTAACTTTTGTAAATGTTTAATTAACCTGCATGCAGTTGTGTATGCTACTGCCTCTTGTGTGGGAACCTTTTGTGGTAGAGAGTGGACACTGGATGATTTTATCCACCTGTGCTATGGTGGCATGGTTTATCTCTGGCTCTGTTCTGTTAAATTACATTTGGGAGCTATAGTTAAGCATTGCACATGTTTTCAAATAATACCTTTGGTAATGTTTACACCTACCATTTCATCTGTTAAATCTTCAACCATTTGGGTAGTCAGATTAGCTGTTTAGTTGCCTTTTTTTAAAAAAGTCTTTTGACAGCTGGCTGTGTCTTCTAGTACTGCTAATGTTAGTAAAAGCAAAGCATTAATTCTTCGTAGTTCCCTTTAACATAAGCTAATGTTTCTTGATGTCAAAAACATGCAATTAAGCAGTAATATAACTAACATGTAAACAAGATTGATGATTGCTGGAGATTTGTTGGGGGGGGGGTGGTGTTGGTGGGGTGAGAGTGTAACTTAAATCTGAAATACTGCATTTTAGTTGAACAAGTGCTGATATTGCATGTGACCCTCCAAAATTCTATCCTTACAAAGTAAATACAAGTTCTCAACATTTACTCAGACCTTTTGTTCTCAGTCACATTCACCATAAATTTAGAAAATTCTTCAAAGTTGTATAGGAAGTGTATAAAACATGATTGAGTGATTTGGGCATGAAGTTTATTTGTACATTCTCCTTTTCATTTTTTGTTGCAGTTCCCTTTAGTTTGTCCATAGATGTCAAAGTACTTTTTCAACATATGTAGGTGTTTTTCCATCTGATTACTCTGCCCACTTGTATTAATATGCCCAACCATTGTGCATCTACAATAGCAATGAATCTGCCTCAGACACTGCCTAAGAGATCAGCAAACAAATTCAGTTCCATGAGAGTGGTATTGTAATTGTCATTTCCAGACATGGTATGGAATGATGTTGGCACCAACATCTTTAATAAAACATTCCTAAAACTGTGTAATACTGAATGGTTTAATAGAGTATTTTAAGTTGCTTTATTCTGAATTGTAAGACGTGTTATTTAATAAATCCAAGAAGCTGAGGTCAGTAAATACTTTTGTGACTTTGCAAAGTGTTTCTGTCCATTACTAATAGATTTAATTTAAGCTAGGTTGAGCAGTAGCATTCAGAATGGATGCACCAGACTATGTAGTTGCTTTGTAATGACTTTTCTGATGTGGAAGCTGCAAACCTCCAGCCTCTGTCCGGTGGGGAGAGACTAAATGCTTTGGTTCCTGGATATTGATTAGGTTTATGATGGCAGACTTTAATTTGTCGTGATTATCAATGAGGTAAGGAAATGTGATATTTAAAATAAATACTAATTACCAATGCTCTAGGAAGATAACTGGCCTCTTTTCCCTCTTGCCTCCACTCTTTATATGCACGTTACAGTTTCAGAACATGATACATTAATGGTGACAATCTGCTCAACAGGTATTTGTTGAGATCCACCAGTATTAATTGATGTTAAGAGTAATCAAAGTGCAAATGGAATTTGGTAACAAGGACTGAAGTGGGGGGAAATCTATACTACCACTGGCCTGCCAGTATCATAGTGGAAATGAAGGCTCTTGATCTGTCTGTGTTATGTACTTGTAGGTATTGTTTTGAAGAACCTTTGTTAATCTGCTTAAAACTCTGGATTCAAAATTCTGTTGTATTAACCAGCGGATAATAAATGTTCTAAAGGTAAATACTGCAGATGCTGGAAATATGAAATAAAACACATTGCCAGAAGCAGTCAAGTCATTCGGTATCTGCAGAGAATGAACTTACCAGGTCTCTGATGTTTCAAAAGAACCTTGTTTAGACCTGCTGAGTATTTCTAGCATTTTATACTTATAGTTAAGAAATGTTGTAGAGAGCTTTGTTGAATTATGTTAAACACACTGTGAAGCTTGTGTGTTCTTTACTGATGGAGGTTAGGAGAAGATGGACAATTTGAATTTAAAAGAAAAACTGTGGTCAAGGGTATTAAAAATGGACTTTTAAAATAAAAGGTATATGTGAAGGAATGTAAATTTCTCACTGTCTTCTGTTAATTTTGTACTCTGTAAATCTGAATAGATGTGCCTAATATATTTTCTAATTAAAAGTTATCTGTAGTAAATCTTGTTTTTGTCAGACGTGATATATTCTTGTCACACTGATCTGTTTGAGCCAGGTTATGCACTTGTAAAAGAGCATTAGTTTTAAGTGGGCCTGTTACAACATGCTGTGAATGTATAGCACTCTATTAAAATATACTGCAGCTTTAGTCTACTCAATATTTGTGTGCATTTAATATATTCAGAAACAGTTGGTTAGGGTGGCTAGAATGATATGCAGATTGGGAATCCTCAATGCTCGATTCTATTAGGCTATTAATGTTGTGCACAAATACCAGGAAATCTAGCTATAAACTGGATTTTTGTGCTCTGGTGCAAATGTGGAACTTCAATCTGTGAGGTTCTGACTTCATTGGGAATGCCACCAACAACTACAGCTGACAGGTTTCTGTCATCAGATGGATTGAGGTGAGTGCACGTGAAAATGAAATATCAGCTTCAATCTTACCTCTTTTTTTAAAAGAGGGAGGGGAAAGGCAAAGTAGTAGACTAAAGTGTATTTACATAGCCATTTGTTCCAAGCTGCTTTGTAATCACCTCTTGCACTGAGCCTTTTGGACATTACATACACACTGTAGATGCTTTGAAAATGTATGAGAGTGAGTCTATAGATGCAAGCTACTTTTTATATATGGAAAAAAAGTACATTTTAGTCAGGTTTTAATGAGGATCCAGCTCCATGCCATTGTGTTTGAAATCTGGAATCAGCCTGAGGGGATGGTGGAGGCAGGTACTCCCACAACATTAAAAAAGTGTGAAGTTGAGTGCTTAAAGCACCATGTCATAGAAGGTTATGGCCAAGTGCCGGAAAATGGGAATAGTATTGGCAGGTACTTGATGGCCAGTATGGACATGGTGGGCCAAAGGGCTTGTTCTATGCTGTACAACTCTGACTCTAAGAATTTTAAGTTTCTGGTGTAATTATTGTTTTGGAACTATATATAGCTTAATTATTTTATAACTGTAAGTTGTAGGGTGACCATTTAGAGAATCCTGCCCTAAGAATTAATAGCTAGTTCCTGCTTAATACCAGGAATGGGATTTTAAGTTATTGGCTGTGGAAGGGTTAAGGGAAGCTCAACTTGAATAATTAAGGCTGGGCCCAGCAGCAATTTTATAGTGGATCAAATTGGAGTCAGGACTAAGATTTTCAATTGGGGTCAGGATTGAGATTTATTTTTGGTGATTTGATCACATTTTCGTTACGTGGTGCTCTGACATTTGTCACCTGAAAATATTAATTGCATTTTCTTTAATTAACTGGACATCACCAAGTTTCTGAATAAAATATTTCACTTTTGGAGTGATTTGAATATCAATTCATATAAATCAACGAGCACAGAAGAATGCAATTATTTAAAAATAACTACCTTGGATGTTTGGCAATGTTAAAACAACTGTATTAATAAACTATATTGTAATTAACAACTTAAACTGCCCTGTGATGTATTGTCCACAGTGAGAAACAACAAATGTGCTGCTTCATCAAAAGCAATATAACATCTAACTAAATTCTTTATACAATTTCTCATTTTAACAATGCACACTTTTCTTAAAAAAAAGCTCAATCAGTTCACTGACTCATACCCCACTGTTGAAATCCAGGCTTCAAGAAGTGAAGCTCAATCCACACAGCAGTATAAAAGTAGCCCAGCTCTCACCAGGAAACTAATTATGCAGCAGTGCACGATACAGGCAAACTTTAATTCTTCCTCTCCTTTATTACATTAGCTTTTGCCTCCTCACCCAGTTGACGTTGCTTTGGTCTCTTACCTCCCCTATCAATTTGTTTCTCCCCCTCTTTAAAAGAGGAAGGCTGGGAATCCTAGCTTGGACATCAGAAAACATTGAGCAAAGAAAGCGAAAATAAATTGGTTTCTCAGCTTCAACAGTATTTCAGAGGGATAAAAAAATATTTAGAGCAGAAGAAAATTGAAAAGTATGTAGAATCAGGATATCTAAAATCAAGTTACTAATCATTGACTAAAATTGCTGACATGTTGATTTCATTGCCCTTTTTAATATTAGAGATATTCTCTCCACCCCCCTCCCCCCATCCAATTCCTCTATTCTCCCCACAAGTTGTGATCACACTTCATTTACAAGCAGCCAAAGCTAATATGCCAGATAGTGGAAATCTGAAATAAAACAAAATCCTAGAAATACTCAAGGCCTCATCAGTGAGGCTTAGGGGTACTTCTCACAGATACAAAAATTGCAGCTATCATTATGGCCCTCTTATTTTGCACCCTAAGCATCCTCCACAAAAACATAAATAAACTCTGTAATGTTCTAAAATATTAATATGCATTAATAAACATTAAAGCTTTTAAACACCTGAAAGAAAATGTCAATAGCTAGCAAATTTCTTCCATTGAAACTTCCAAGCAGTGATAGGTTTTGAAATTAGAAGGTACTGATACGTAAACAAAGAACCTTATTAGAGCAGTGCAAAGCAGGGAGTCGCCTGTGCATATATTTACTTGTGCATGTGGCAATAAATTTGACTTTGAGTAGTACAAGTGGTCTGGAAATCGATCACCGTGCTCATGCAGACAAATTGTGCGATACATTCATGTATATGGATATATTTTAGAAAAAAATGTAGCTCGAGGTCTGGGGCCGACATTATGAAGGTGTGGATCCACTGATAGTAAATCGGTAGATAAATGAGCATTGAGACTATTTAGCAGATCATGCATTTCTGACAGATCCTCAAAATGAACATTGTCACTCTGTATATAAATGGTGCCTGGCCTTTGGAGTGTTTCCACCATTTTCTCTTTATTTCAGATTACTTATTCATCAAATATGAGGTTGAATTATGTTCCACATCCCATGTGACTGGTAAGAGTTTAATGTTTGGACAAGCTTCATTGTAGAAACAAAGGGGAGATAAGGTGGTGGTAATGCTAACAACACAATACCACAAGGGAATTGCTCCCAGAGTTTTGAAATCTAATGGAAGCAAGCTAGGTAGTTTTTAGAGATAAGGCCACTTCAATAGCATCCAGCTATTGGTGATTTCTGTCCCAAAATGTCCATCCCAAACTTCCTGCATTCCCAGTAGGTTGAGAGACTGGAAAAGGGTGAGTATGTTTCATGCCAGAAATCATAATTAAGCAGCTACAAATGACTCAAGTTGAACAAACAAATTAAGGGCAGGAATAGTTCACTCGGATCCTCGTGACTGCTCCACAATTTAATAAGAGCTTCACTCTTCTGATTGTAATCTTAACTCCATGTTCTTATCTGCCTGCGGTAGCCTTTAACTTCTTTATTTGAAAGTATTTATCTACTTCTGTCTGAAAAATATTCAAAAACTCTACTTCCTCAGCCCTTTGAAGGAGAGTTTGAAAGAACTGCGATCCTCTTGAGAGGAAAAATTCACCACATTTCTGTTGAGGTGTTGTTATCTTCCTCCCACAATGTTGGCCAAGGGGCCTGGTTTACAAAAAGGATGAGTGGATCTGGAAGTCACGACTTGGAAGTGCAGCAGTGCCATCTAGTGATGAGAGTGCACTAGAGGTTTTGTACACTGAGGTTCGAGATTCCTCCAACTCTTCAGCAGTCTGTTGGGATTGATGATGACTTGCTTTCACTGAAGTTGTGTTCTGAATTGACTGAGGCCAATGTGGGAACTGCCATAAGTTGGGCAGTAGGTGTTGCGAACAGGTAGGTTGAGAGGTGGTGAGGATTTTGCAGAGACAGTGTTGGTATTATGTCTCCAATTTTTTGAGGTGCTTCTTGTGGACAGTCCACATCTCTGAACCACACAAGCAGGGCAAGGATCAATGCCTGTTAGACCAAGAACTTGTGCAAGGTTTGAAGTTTGAATCTTTGTACACCATTTTCATCAGAGGGCCAAAGCTTGTCCCAGTACAATCAAGGTGATGGTGAATTTCATCATTGATGTCTGCCATTATTGAAAGGTAACTTCCAAGATATGGGAAGTGATTCCCCATGTTTTTCAGTGACTTACTCTGGATCTTTATTGAGAGTGGTGTTGTATAGCAGGGGTCAGGTTGGTAGATGACCTTTTTTTTGTGGATGATTTTTGTATGCTTCAATCGACATGTCAATATCCTGGAGTTCTGTTTCCAAATGTGCCATATGCAAATATCTTTGTACTTCCCTCACTTCTCCCTCAGCCTCCTGTCCTCCTGTCCTCCCCTCCTCTCCTTCATACAGGTTGTCAGTGGGAATTGGTGGTGGTAGTACATGTTGTGGGTTAAAAGAATCACTTGCATGAATTACTTGCAGTAATTCTGCTGCAGAGCAAAAAGATGGCTTGTTCAGTTCAAGGGCATGATCCACATACTTCCTGATTGTACAAAGTCTGGCCCTGCTGAACATTTAGAAATAAGGTTTAGCATCTTCACCAATGTACAGCTGTTCAGTTATTACCTATTGACTAACCCAAACAGAAGGCTGCATAATCTGACATCACCCTCCCATGCTTTGCAGGCTCTTGCCAGTGGTCAGGGTCTGAAGGTCTCATATCTGAAGCACCCATTTGTTCAGTTAAGGCTTTAGTTACCACAGTAATAATACCAGGAGCAGGCCCATTATCTCCAATTAGCACATTCCTCCAGGAGTCTTCTAGTATCTCTAATCTCAAACTCTGTTAGTAGTTATCTCCTTCACCTACTTTTACTCAATACAGCAAATATCCATCACTACCTCACAGCATGTCATTAATGTATGGGGACACGTCTGGGTGGGTCCCTGGTCTTCATGGAGATGGCCTTGGAGCTAGCTACATTATCTCTCAATACGTTAATACAAAGACAGTGATGATCTTGTAAATTACTATGATGAGAGTTATCTCTAAGAGGATCTACCAAAGGGCTGTTTATTTCTTACCACACGTCAGGTTATTTGGTGGAGTGCTTTTATATTTACACCATGTGGGTTAACCCCACATACTTTTTTCCTTGTCTGTGATTGTACCGCCTCATAGGAAATTCTAAAATAATTCTAAAATGTGCTAACACAGGTAGCAGTAGAATACATCCAACATTTCCCCCATCTGTCCTACTTGTGAGTTATCTTAAGGAAGCTGAGAATCTTTAAATTCTCTCTCTTTGCCATGTTCAATTTGGTTTGACATTTGTTTAAAAATAACAGATAAATTTAGCCAGGTTAACTAGTTATAAGCCCATATGCAAGTATGTGTGAAAATCAAGCTACAATCTATGTATAACTGTCACCAAAGAGCGAAGCTTTTGTAATATTCCTCATATGACAAAGAAATATAACTCCTTCACATGAATCTTTTCCCCAGACTTTGCTTTTATAATTGTAAATAACCAACATAAAGACTAAAAGCAGGCCAGATGTGCTCATGCTCTGTTAATAGCTATCCCCATTGCCTACATTTACAGTACTTAATACAAGTATCCATCATTGTGTCCCAGTGTGTTGCTACTATATGTGGACATGCTCCTGGAATGAATATAAGCGCTGTCATGACTTAATCAGTCTCATCTAGTGATTGTGTAACCACTCCCATCTAATTGAATTCATTATACCATTCCGTCACTAAAGTAATTTCACTTTCATTTCCCAGGTTTCCAGCTAAATAGGACTTCCTGCATTTTGAGTTGCAAGTAGGAGAAGAAATGTCTCTCTCAAAGCTCTCTAAGATTGCCTTAAAAGTTCTCTGTTCAAATAATGGGTCTTTGTGTTATGAGGAGCTCCGCAGTAAAATGGCTGATATCTGTGCAGTGTCTGACTTGAATCTAAATACAGTATTGTCAAACCACCAGCTTTTCCTCATTGTCTCAGGAACAGGGAGCAACGCTTCTACATTTGGGCTGACCTCGGACAGTCAAATTATTTCCTCCTCCCCCGTCAGGCTGTGTAAAAATTATCCAAACAAGGAATGTCAAGATTGTGGAATGCTTCACCTCTGCAGGTTTTTTATACTTGGCAATTGCAAATTTGGAGGAAAAAGGTAAATCGGCATACTATTATATTGATTACAGTACAGAACCAATGTGTGATACTTAAAGTAATCAAAAGCAAAGTGAATATTTACAATTACAGATTGGTATTGGTTTATTATTGTCACTTGTGCTGAGGTACAGGGAAAAACTTGTCTTGCAAACCGATCGTACAGGTCAATTCATTACACAGTGCAGTTACATTGAGTTAGTACAGAGTGCATTGATGTAGTACAGGTAAAAACAATTACGGTACAGAGTAAAGTGTCACAGCTACAAAGAAAGTGCAGTGCAATAAGGTGCAAGGTCACAACAAGGTAGATTGTGAGGTCATAGTCCATTCATTGTATAAGGGAACTGTTCAATAGTCTTATCACAGTGGGGTAGAAACTGTCCTTTAAGTCCGGTGGTACGTGCCCTCAGGCTCTTGTATCTTCTACCCGATGGAAGAGGAGAGAAGAGAGAATGTCCCAGGTGGGAGGGGACTTTGATTATGCTGGCTGCTTCACCAAGACAACAAGAGGTAAAGACAGAGTCCAAGGAGGGGAGGCTGGTGTCCGTGATGCACTGGGCTGTGTCCACAACTCTCTGCAGTTTTTTGCAGTCCTCGGCAGAGCAGTTGCCGTACCAAGCCGTGATACATCCAGATAGGATGCTTTCTATGGTGCATCGGTAAAAGTTGGTGAGAGTCAAAGGGGACAAACCAAGTTTCTTTAGCCTCCTGAGGAAGTGGAGGCACTGGTGAGCATTCTTGGTCGTGGCATCTACATGACTTGACCAGGACATGCTGTTGGTGATGTTCACTCCCAGGAACTTGAAGCTCTCAACCCTCTTGACCTCAGCACCACTCATGTAGATAGGTGCATGTACACTGCCCCCTCCCCTGAAGTCAATGACCAGCTCTTTTGTTGACATTGAGGGAAAGATTGTTTTCATGACCCCATTCCACTAAGTTCTCTATCTCCTTCCTGTACTCTGACTCATCGCTGTTTGAGATACAGCCTGCGATGGTAGTATCATATGCAAACTTGTAGATGAAGCAGAATCTGGCCACACAGTCGTGAGTGTATAGGGAGTAGAGTAGAGGGCTGAGGACGCAGCCTTGTGGGGCACCAGTGTTGAGAATAATCATGCCGGTGGTATTGCTGCCTATCTTCACTGATTGATTGCGGTCTGCTTGTTAGAAAGTCAAGTATCCAGTTACAGAGGGAGGTGTTGAGTCCTAGGTCTTGGAGTTTGGTGACAAGCTTGCTTGGGATTATTGTATTGAAGGCAGAGCTAGTCAATAAACAATAGTCTAACGTAGGTGTCTTTACTGTCCAGATGCTCCAGAGCTGAGTGTAGGGCCAGGGAGATGGCATCTGCTGTAGACCTGTTCCGGCGATAGGTGAATTGCAATGGGTCCAGGTTGTCTGGGAGGCTGGAGTTGATATGTGACATGACCAACCTCTCAAAGCACTTCATGATGGTGGATGTCAGAACCACTGGTCGTGATATTTGCGGTTTTGCATTATCTATTTTCTACTTTGCATTTGTGTCCTTTAGGATGTGAGTTAAAAGTAAGATGTACATGTGTGATAAGTTGGAAATCTCCCAATATTTTCTGAAGCCAGTGTTGATAATAGAACAGAATAGGTGATGGTCAGCTTTTAGTGCAAGGAGGCCAGGTTACCTTCACTGGCTAGAGGCATCCCATGACACTTACCAATGACTACTGGGCTGACCATCACCTATTCTGTTCTATTATCTACACTAACACAGGACTATAAATACCAAACAGCAGAATAAGCATTCTAAAGACAGGTCGAAGCCTCTTCTACCAACGTACTATGTCTGTATTTTGCACCGTGAATGAACCCAAGGGAATTGCTCCATTAACACTCTGGTTGGAGGGCAGCACAATGACAAAGTTAGTAGAACTGCTGCTTCACAGCTCTAGAGACCCTGATTCAGTTCTGACCTCTGATACATCTGTGTGGAGTTTGCACATTCCCCCTATGATGGTGTGGGTTTCGTCTTGAAGCTGCGGTTTCCTCCCACATTCCAAAGGCATACATGTTGGTAGGTTAATTGTCCATTTGCAGATAGTGTGGAGATAAGTGGTAGAATCTGAGAGGAGGGAGTTCATGGGAATGTGGGCAGAATAAAATAGGTTTAGTGCAGGATTAGTATAGGTGGGAGCTTGATGGTCAGCTCAGGCATGGTGAGGCAAAGTGCCTGTTTCAGTGCTCTGTGATTGACTCTAACAGAATTTCATAAAAGAAGCATATGACCATTCTGTGCTGACAAATACTATTCTTATAGTTGCTCTTTATATCTGATGAACTTTTCACACTTTTGGATATTCCATTATTTAGAGAGTCAGCAAATTCCGCAGTTTGTTTTCCCCCAAGTAAAAAAAAGTTTTTAAAAAAAATCACTTGCTTCAACTTTATAAATGTTCACTGTACTGAGCTGGAGTAAAGATGCAAAGTGGTAGGCAGGGCTGGAACCCTGATGAGTCAGAGACAGAGCAGGAAGATCGATCTGGGCACATGCCATATATTTGCTGCACTGTACAGGTATTGGAATGCAGAACCTGGTCATGCATGCACTGCAGCTAGGTGGCAGTGCTCCATGGACCCATTGTCCAGCCATTAGCATGGTTGGTATCTTACCAATAAGAACATCTCTCATCCTACTAAATTTCCTCTTTGGTCCCAGTAGGTTTCCCACCAGGAACAGAAGTTAGGCCATGGTCTCTTGGTACGAAAGTGATAGAAAGTGAGAAAACTGTTTGTTTCTTTTTTCTTTCTGAGTTAATTGTTCCTTATTTCTTTCAGCAAAACTTGCAAACATTCCCATGATATCCATGACTTTCACAACTGGAAAATCATCAACATTAATTCCCTCCAGGAACTGAATGTGAATGAGCTGCGCATCCTTCTGCTTCAGAATGACCCATCGCTTTTACCTGAGGTAAAGTTATAGAATCATAGAGCTTGGAAACAGGCTCTTTGGCCCATTGTAGCTGTGCCAGAATCAAGTATATGTCATAGCTTTTCAAGTGTTTATCTATATACCTTTTAAGTGATGTGTGAGTACTTGTCTCCACTGCTCCAGAGGTCTACATTCAAAATTCACTACTCTCTGCACTTGATAATTGAGCAATTAATGCCTTCGTAAAAATTCCAATTACTAAGTGTGATGAGATACCTTGGATATCTATCGGATGGAAATTTTCATCTATTTTAATATCTTTGCATGTATGTGTTTATAGGAAGGAGAGTTACAGGCGAGAGTTATAAAATGGATAATGGTATCAAATAATGGTACAGCTAGTGTTATACTAACCAGTGCAACATTGTGTTTGATAAGTTGTAAGAATTAGGCGAGACAATTTAAGTTAAACTTCATTGAATTCCTCAGATCCTGTTTCAATTTGATCCCACAAGACCACCAGTTAACTTTATTTTAGCTCAAATATGGGATTACACCTTTTCTAATACTAAGCTATTGATAAACTTGAATTGAGATTATTGCACTACCAATCTAGACCCTCACTGACGGTGAGTCTGGATCACAAAGTAGAGCTCTATCCTCTGAGTGAAGTTGCCAATAGCTGAGCTCTGCCTCAGGAGTGAAGCTTTACTTGAGATATTCAGACAGTTGAGAGTATAACTCCAGTCTTCTGATTGGCCTTTGCTGCCATTGGTGGAGCTTCAAGAAATTGCCGCTTTGTTGCTGTTGATGAAAATGCACATTGCATATTTAGAAGTATATGGCCATATATGTCTCTCCAAACCACTGTCTGATCTAGTTATGGTCCCCACCAGCAGCTATCTCATGAAATTACTACAGAACTTGAGTCATGTTTCATCCCTACCTCACATGTATAAGTTTGTAAAATGTTTGATCTACATTTTAGAATTTCCCAGGCAGCTCCTTTACTGTAGCAACATACAAAAAGCTGGAGGCAGCATTTGTGGAGGGAAATGGACAGTCGACGTTTTTGGTTGAGACTCTTCATCAGGACTGGAAAGAGGGAAGATAAGCGGTATAAAAAGGTGGGGGGAAGGGGGGGAACAAGAGCTAGCGGGTGATAGGTAGATCTTTGTGAGGGGAATGATAGGCAGGTGAGGGAAGGGGGGAGTGTAAATGATGTGAGAAGATGGGTGGAAGTGACAAAGGACTGAAGAAGATGGAATCTGATAGGAGAAGACGGTGGACCATGGATAGAGGGAAGGAGGTGGGGATGGGAACCAGTGGGAGGAATGTGGGAGAGGTGCACAGATGGAGAGGGTGAGGGAGGGGAAAGAGATGGGGTAATGGGGGCCATTGAGATAAGGGGGAGAAAAAAAAAGGGACAGAGGGCTGTAATTACCAGAAGTTAGAGAAATCAATTTTCAGGCCATCAGGTTGGAGACCACCAAGCTGGAATATGAGGTGCTGTTCCACTAATCTGCATCTAGCCTCAACTTGGCAGTAGAGGAGGCTGTGGGAATGGGAAGTGGAATTAAAATGGCTGGCCACTGGGAGATCCTGAATGGTGCTGCAGACGGAGCAAAGGTGGTTGACGAAGTGATTTCCCCCCATCTGCGTCTGGTCTCACCGATGTAGAGGAGGCTGCACCGGGAGCACCAGATGCAATAAATAAAATTGGATTCATGTGGAAGGACTGCCTTACCTGGAAGGATTAGAATACTAGCCATCTCCCCTCTTTCCAGTCCTGATGAATGGTCTTGACCTGAAATGTCGACTCTCTATTTCCATCCACAGATACTGCCTATTCTGCTGTGTGTTGCTCCAGATTTTTAGCACCTGCGTCTCTTGTGACAGCTCCTTTATTGTTCTGGTTGCCATCCTAATCCAATTCCATATCTACTGCGAGAAGAATTTGGAATGGACTTTGTTCTTAAACTGAGCCAGGATTAAATGCACAAAAGGGCAGCTTCTATTCACAAAAGGAGGTAAAAAGCAGGACACCATAGGCCAGTTTGCTTAACATCTGTCATCGGGAAAATACTGGAGTCCATTACCAAGGAAGTAATAGCAGGATATTCAAGAAAAATCCTGATACAGTCGAGCAGAGTTAACATGAAAAGGAAATATTTGAGAAGTTTATTAGAACTCTTAGGCTATATAACAAGCAGGATGGATAAAGGGGAACCAGTAGTTGAAGTATATTTGAATTCTGAAAAGGCATTCGAGAAGGTATCACATAGGTTACTGCAGAATGTTTGTGCTCATGGTATTGGTATAATAAATTAGCATAGATAAAGCGACAGAAAATAGAGAATCCCTATAAATGGGCTATTTTCAGGTGAGCAAGCTGTAATTAATGGGGTGCCATAGGGATCAGACCATGGACCTCAACTAGATACAATTTGCTTCTGTACCTCCTGCCTGATAGTAGCAGTGAGAAGGGGACGTGACCCAGATGATGGGGATCCTTGATGAAGAGACTGAATTTATTATGGCCAGATTTTCTGACTCTGTGAAGAAGGGTAGGAAGACAAATTGTGAGGAGGACACAAAGCCACAATCACACTGATGATGAGCTATGGATAACTGCCAGGTAGCTGCAGCACAAGGGTCAGCCCATTAATGACTTCCACATATGAATCAGTTCAACCTAAGCTGATGGACCAGGTACACTTTGTGTCTCTCCCCTCAGCTTTGGACCAGCCATGTCTGGTTTTTCATTCATTTGAACAGGTTACCAATCTGGATGGATAATGTCGATGAAGTTCACAGTTTTGTTTTATGTTAATTAATATTAATGTTCTTACTTAACTTGTGTGAAGAAAATGTGTTTTAAAATAAATGTATTCTAGTTAAATATTTTGTTTTACATTTTAATCTTAATGATTTTAAATGCTTCTGAGTCTCAGTGATATTTAGAGGTAGTTGAGGAGGTTTTTGATTGCACATTACAATTCCAGTGGTTAGTTGGCAAATAAAAGCTCATGGCAGAATTCCTAATTTCAATCTACTTTCTAAGTGGAATGGTAGTGAGAAGGTGCGAAGATTTTAATTAAAATACGTTTGGTGGATATAAACTCTCAGAAAGTTAATAGAAAATCTAAACGAGCTGTCCTAACATTTAAGATTTATACTATTAATATCAATATAATAGACATCAGTTTGCAATAAAAATTATTCACACCATTTATTTTATTCCATCTCTACTGACTCGAGGGGAACTGTATCGGGGATGTTATAAGAACTCAATTTTTTTCATATGATGAAATTATTCAACTGCAGGGTATAAATGCCATTCCAGTCATAGCCTGGCAGCCAACTATATTTTTCCATCAGGAAGCTGAAGCTAATTGCAGTGGTTAGGCCTCCACTCCAGCTGAGGTCAACTAACCTCATCCAAACAAACATACATCCCTGGTCCTTTTTGTGATCTGTACAGGCTAGTAACCAACCGTACAGCAGTACAATTCAAGTCAAGTCGAGTTTATTGTCATTTGCACAAGTAAGGTGAGGTACAGTACACTGAAAAGCTAGCTTGCAGCAGCATCGCAGGCACATGGCTACAGATGACACACAGAAAATAAATTACACAAGTTGTACGTAAACTTATACCATGCAGTGGGAAAAAAAAGACTTTTTTTGCACTAAGGTCTTGCTTTTGCATAAAGTCACAATCAAAGACAGCTCCATGGTGGTGCAAGAGGTTGTCCGTAGTGTTCCATTGCTGAGGTAGGGTTAGGGTTGTGCAAGTAGGTTCAAGAACTTGATAGTTGTAGGAAAGTAGCAGTTCCTAAACTTGGTTGTTTGGTACTTTAGGCTTCTGTACCTCCTGCCTGATAGTAGCAGTGAGAAGAGGACATGACTCAGATGGTGGGGATCCTTGATGGTAGATGCCTCCTTCTAGATGCTGTCAATTTATCCTAGATTTCCCATTAACCTAGTCCATACTCTTCATGCTTTAGGTGTAACTGATGTTACAAAATGTAGGGAGCCTGAATATAAAGCATTTTCATCTTTCCATATTTCTTTATGACATAGAAGGAGGCCATTTCAGCCCATAGAGTCTCTGCTGGCTCGTGTAGCAATTCCATTCCCTACTTATTTTCCCGGTAACCTATTCCCCCCAGATTCGAACATTCACCTATAGACTAGGGACAATTTACAGTGACCAATTAACCTACCAAACCACAAGTCCTTGAAATGTGGGAGAACCCAGAGCATGCAGATTCATAAGGATGTCATGCAAACAGCAGTTGAGATTAGGATTGAACCTGAGTCACTAGAGCTGTGAGACATCAGCTGTATCAGCTGTACCAGCAGTACCACTGTCCTGCCCTGACAGCAACTTCCTACAATTGAGGAGAGTAAAAAAAAATCTGAAAGCAGCATACTATTTTCCTCCTCTTCAGTTCAATTTTAATTTTGAATTTGACCTCTCTTCCAGATCTGCTTGCATTACAATAAGGGAAGTGAGAATCTTCGATATGGAATCTGTTCCCGTAAACAAGCCTGTAATAAACTCCACATCTGTTCTCACTACGTCTCAGGAAATTGTAAATTTGGGGATGAGTGTCGACGTTCTCACCATTTCCATGGTGATGACATTAGTGCCCTACTCAGAAAATTATGTTTGGATGAGGAAGTGATGCAGAATCTGCAGAAGATATATCAGAACAGGAACTACCTTAAACAAGTTCCCAGCACTGATGGTGAGCATCCAGGCACGGAATATTTCTAATCTTTTTGCATGTGCATTGGAGTACATGTCTGTGCTCCCTAGCCATCCTGCAGGCCTTGGTGGTGTCAATTTTAGTCCAACGTCAATGCAGACATAACTTGGACAAGACAGCAGTTGAGAGGTTTACTGTTGTTCTCAGCATCCTTGCTGATGAGTGTGAAAGTGCAGAGGACAGCTGATGACAGGATTGACAGAAAAACAGAAACCACTCAGCAGGTCTGGCAGCATCTGTGGAAAGAGAAACAGAATTCTGAAGAAGGGTCTTGGCTCTGAAACGTTAACTCTGTTTTTATTTCAGATTCCCTGCATCTGCAGTCTTTTATTTTATTTTTGTAATTGAATGGCCTAGTTTATTTTGCCATCACATAGAGCTATGCAAGTATTAGAAGTGTGAAATATTGGACTTGAAAGTCCAGTAAGTCATTTAGATGTGACTCCCATAGTTTCTTTACAATTGCAACTTTCTTTATCTCATTTCTGGGTTTAGTGTAAACTAATTGCAGAGAGGTAGCTACAACTCCACTGTCATTGAACCATTTCACTATGAGAATGATAGATGATTAATCAACCTTGTGCGGCTGCTCTGCACCCTATCTCCTGCTGGCCTCACTGCTGCTTCCACGACACGAGGCAGAGCAGGCTCCAAGCAGTGGAGAGCAAGGCTCTGGCCCTGTGTCTAATTAATATTACTCGTTTGCTTTGCTCATGAGAAAAAAGTTTGGCTAACCCTTTTTGGCTTGCTTTTTTAGGAAGAAAATAATAATTTTTAAATAATTTGTTATCCTTTCTCATCTGCAGTTTTCCTTGTTTGCTACCTTTTCTCTCTCCTTTGCCACCCTACCCAATTTCCAATTATTGGAATATTTTGAAGTTCAGTAATGCTTTTATAATGCAGGCAATTAACAAATTCAGCACAAGTCAGAGATAGAACATAGAACTTAGAACAGTACAGCACAGGAACAGGCCCTTCAGCCCATGATGTCTGTACTGACCAATTAAACCAAGTCTATCTGCCTGCACATGGTCCATAATCCCTCCATTCCTTGAATGTTCGTGTGCCTGTCTAAGTGCCTCTTAAGCAACACTATCGTGTCTGCTTCCACCACCACCACCCTCTGGCAGCGTGTTCCTGGCACCTACCACTCTGTGTATGTGTTTAAAAAAACAACTTAAGATGTATCTTTATTAGTCACATGTACATTGAAACACAGTGAAATACATCTTTTGCGTAGAGTGTTCTGGGGGCAGCCCACAAGTGTCGCCACACTTCTGGCGCCAACATAGCATGCCCACAACTTCCTAACCCGTACGTCTTTGGAATGTGGGAAGAAACCGGAGCACCCGGAGGAAACCTACGCAGACACGGGGAGAACGTACAAACTCCTTACAGACAGTGCCCAGAATTGAACCCGGGTCACTGGCACTGTAAAACATTATGCTAACCGCTACACTACCGTGCCTGCCCTGTACATTTCCTTTAACCTTGTGCCCTCTCACCTTAAAGCTATGCCCTCTAGTATTTGACATTTCTACTCTGGGGGAAGGGGGGTTGCGGGGTGTGGGTTAAAGACATCGACTACCTACCCAATCTATACCTCTCATAATTTTATAAACTTCTATCAGGTCTCCCCTCAGCCTCCGACCTCTCCTTATAGCTAATACTCCCTAATCAAGGCAAAAGTCTGGTGAACCTCTTCTGCACCCTTTCCAAAGCCTCCACATCCTTCCTGCAATAATGTGACCAGAATTGCATACAATACTCCAAATGCAGCTTAAAGTTTTATACAGCTGCAACATGACTTCCAGACTCTCATACTTAATGACCCAACTGATGAAAGCAAGCATGCCATTCACCTTCTTTACCACCCTATCTACTTGTGTTGCCCCTTTCAAGGAGCTATGATTTAGACCACAAGATCCCTCTGTATATCAATGCTCCTAAGGGTCTTACCACTTACTGTATATTTTCCCCTTAGATTTGACCTCCCAAAGTGCAAAGACTCACATTTGCTCGGACTAAACTCCATCTGCCATTTCTCCGCCCACATCTGCAACTAATCTATATTCACCAAAGCCTGCATTTTAACCTACCAGCAGCACTTCCACTTCAAAGCGGCCCCTCTCAAAATAGCCTTCCAAGATGTCCTTCCTCTGTGGCTCATCTATTCAATCATCTCAAACCATGATATAATGTGCAACCAAAAGAACCCATGACTTTTTGGGCTCTTTGATCTGTGCAGGTTTCATTTCAATTGAGCAAACAGTTCTTCACCAAAACAGTTACCTCTTCAAGAGGAAGTACCAAGGTTACAACTCTTTGTGATTTTTGCAGGAGAGAATGCTGCCACCTCATTTGCTTGCACAAGCACCAAAAGAAACACAAACGCTGAGGAGATCTGTCTGTACTTCATCAGAAAATACTGCAGCTTCAAAGGTACCTGTAAAGGCTATTGACCGTTTTAATGATATATTTCTCCTCTGATACCATATTTTAATTACACAATTAAGATGCTTTCTCCCTCATTACTTTGCACTCATGTTGCATTTATCTAATATTATCTTCACAGATAGCAGCAGCAACTAAGAAGGCAGTGTGTTAAGATAGATAAAGCGGTACTGTTTCCATAGAGGCACCAAGCTGTGGCTAGAGTTTTGTTTTCCTCATTATGTCTGGAACAAGCAGCGCATCAATGTTATTGGAAATTCTTCTTCTGGAAATCCATTGTATCGCTTCTGATTCAGCTGAGACAGAGGGAATAAAAAATATCATTGCCCTATTTGCCTTTTCCGGCTATTAGGAAAGATTAACCAAAAATAGAATTACAAGATGATTTTTTTTCTCAAGTTCAAGAAAGTGCAATTATTTGTTCATTAAGCATTGATGGGTAACTTATTCTGCAATACAGTCAAGACATTTTCCTGTAGGTCTAAAAGCCTTGGGCTATAGTATAAAATTAGATGTATAAATAGTTACAAAGTATGCATCAAATAAAAAGGTTGGAAACAGATATCTCCATTAGAAGTGAAAATACCAGAAGAACAAGAGTGCTCAGTGAGTACCTACCCAAACTTTAGTATGTAGATTTGACCCTTAAAATATTTAAAGTTAATTGCTCTCTGTTGTTAAGTTTTGTTTTCTGTGGAACGGGATAAGCTAATAATGCAATAACCAACAATGTTGTAGGTACGGTCTTACTCCTATATAAGTTGATATTGAATCTGCACATCACAAAATTGATGTCCAATTTATATTTTAAATGAAGTATTAACAGGTATTGTTTGTTTCATTGAGGTAACCTTCTCTGCTACCTAGACTAACTTATTTCTCTCTCTCTCTCTCTCTCTCTCTTTCTCTCTCTCTCTCTCTCACTTCTGATCAAGGGTCTCAGATTTGAAACATTAACTGGTTGTCTTTCCACAGATGTTGCCTGACCTTTTGAGTTTTTCCAGCATTTTCTCTTTTTATTTCAGATTTCCAGTGTGTGCAGTTTTTTTTATTTTAATTCCAGTCTCCCTAAGTTAACTGCTTATGTTTGCAGCTCACGACACTAATCAATAGATCTTATAATGATGCAGGAGAACAATGAGAGCCCTGCAGTCTATCTTATAAGAATTGAAGTGGAAATAGACCATCAAACCCTTGGAGTCTGCTCCACCATTCTCCAAGATCTTGTTTAATCGTCTACCTCACCCCCATTTTCCAGCACTTTCCCTAGATCTCTTGATTCCCTTAATGTTCATAAATGTATTGATTCTGTTTTGAATGAACAAACAGCAGAGCCTCCACAGGGCCCCCTGAAGAGAGAATTCCAAATTTTCCTTACCCACTGAGTGAAGAATTTTTTACTCATCTTGGCCCTAGGCTCCTCAGCCAAGAGAAGTATTCTCCCTGCATCTACCCGTCAAGGCCCTTTAAGAATTTATGTTTCCATGAGGTTTCCTCTCTGAAGTCTGTAGTCCCAGTTCACTCAGTCTCTCTTCGTATCACAACCTGCTGTCCCTGCAACCAAGCACTCCCTCAATGGCAAGTACATATTTTCTTAGGTAAGGAGACAAAACTGCTACAGAATGCAGTTTCACCAATGTGCTATTCAATTGCAATAAGGCTTCTTAACTTGGATAACCAAATCCTCTCATAATAAAGGCTGACATACCATTTGCCCTCTTAATTGCTTGCAGTGCCTGGATATTGGCCTTCAGCTTCTTTCTTGGTTTTCTAAATTCTGCCTGCAGAACCTCATCGCTTTTCCTACCTATGTCATTGGCACTGATCTGGGCTACAGCCTCTGGTTGTTCACCCTCCTCTTCCAGAATGCTCTGCAGCTGCTCAGTGACATCCTTGATCTTGGAACTAGGAAGGCAATGTACATAGAAACATATAAATGTAGAAAATAGGAGTCCAAATAGGCCATTTGATCTTTCAGTTCAGCTCCACCGTTCAACACGATCACAGCTAATCATTCACCTTTGTACCCTATTCTGGCTTTATCTCCATAAATCTTGATCCCTTTAACATGGAGAAATATCTCTACCTCCTTCCTGAATATATTTAATGACTTGACCTCTGTGCTCTCCTGTGGTAGAGAATTCCACAGATTCATCACCCTCTGGGTGAAGAATTTTCTCCTGATCTTCAGCCATTGGGAATATCCTCCCTGTATCTAGTTTATCTTGTCCTGTTAGAATCTTACAGGTTTATATGAGATCCCCTCTTTCTTCCAAACTCCAGTGAATACAGGCCTAACTGATCCAATATCTACTCATATGTCAGTCCTGCTGGCCTAGGAGTCAGCCTAGTATACATTTATTGCACAATGTTTATAGCAAGAATGTCCTTCCTTAGTTAACTAGACCAAAACTGCACATAAAACTCCTGATGGAGTCTCATCAAAACTCTGTAACGATGTAGTAAGATGTCCTTGCTCTGTACTCAAATCCTCTTGCAGAGAATGCCAGCATATCACTAATTGCTTGCTTTCAGTGACTGATGTACAATTACACGCAGATCTCATTGCACCTTCCCTTTTCCCAATCTATCACTATTCAGATAATAATCTGTCTTTCTGTTTTCAGAATCATTGTGGTATTCATGTTAAACTGCATCTGTCATGCTCTTGCTTACTTATAATTGTCCAAATTATATTGGAGCCTCTTTGCATCCTCCTTGCAGCTCACATTTTACCCCAGCTTTGAGTTGTTGGGTAACTTGTTACATTTAGTTCCCTCCCTCATCCAAATTATTGATACATATTGCGAATGACTGGGGCCCCAGCACCACCACACCACCCCCCCCCCCCCCCACCATGGCACTCCACTTGTTAAGGCCTGCCGCCTTGAAAAAGACATGTTTATTCCTACCCTCAGTTTCCTGTCTCAACTGTTTCTCAGTCCATGCAAGTACATTGTCATTAATCCCATGTGCTTAATTTTGCATAGAGCTTTTTATGTGGGGCCTTGTTAAAAGCCTGGATGTTCAAATACATCATATCCACTGGTTTTCCTTTTTCTATTCTATGATACGTCCTCAAAAAAAAAACTCCAGTAGATTTGTTAAGCATGATTTCCCTTTCATAAACCAATGCTGAACTTATCCATTCCTATTAAAGCTTTTCACAGTGTTCCATTATTACATTTTTTTTATGATAGATTCTAGCATTATCCCCTCTACTGATGTTCTGCTTACTGGTCTATATTTCACTGTTTGTTCATTTCCTCCTTTCTTAAAAAAAATTCTTCTGTAGGAACTGTTCCAAAGTCTCATGAATTTTGGAAAATGACTGCAAATGCTCCCACTGTTTCCAGGACCACTTCCTTTGTACTCTCGTATGTAGATTATAAAGCCCTGAGGATTTGTTAGCCTTTAGCACCATTAATTTCCCTTAGCACCATTCCTTTACTAATGCTGGGGGCACATCTACAGCCACAGAATCACCTCTCTGTCACCCTAACTATTGAATTCTCTGTCACTATTGCCCTTTCACTCTTCTTCCTTACATCATCAGTCAATTGAGATCCAAGCATTCTACCATTGTAGCTTTCAGATATTTCTTGTATGGTTCAAGGAGCTTTCCACATACAGTTTGTACAATTTGGCTAAGAAATTGCACTCTTCACTTTTATGTCTTTTATGTTCACAACCCATTCCAGAAACTTCAGTATTATCTTGAATGCCATCTCAGTGCCGTACTGACAGAGCACTCCATTGTCTGAGCTGCCATGTTTTGCACGTATGTGTGCTAGCCGTTTTATACCTTAATCACTGCATAAAACAGAATGGGTGCTACATTGGATAGTCTCCAAAAATGATTGCAGGGATCAAAAAGCGTAATTAGCCTTTGCCTTTTTGATTCAATGTAGGAGGTCAGCAAATTCTTACTGAATGTTCACTTTATATTTCAGTGTGCAAGCATGATGTTTGCTGATTTGTTGTCTCTGAAGAGGCCTGATTTCATGAGGACAAATACCAGTTAAAGTTGATGTGCACAGCTTAAAATCAGCCTGTATCTCTTAAAGGAGAGGTGGATTGTGGCTGCAGCAGATCCTTGTCAGTGTTCAGGAACCAAAGCTGACCTGGGATATCATCAGTAATGGCACAGTGGAGGACAGAATATGCTCCACAATTTTCTGATGCTGCTTTGGAAGTGGCAAGGAAAGGATATGTGGTGGTTTTGCAAAAGGGTAGATTAAGAGGGAGGTGATAGTTTTGGTGATCAATGCCAGGAGTCAAGTGAAGTTTTTTTACTGAGATAGTGGTGGATGCCTGGAATGTGTTGCCTGATAGGCAAATTCATTGGGGGCTTTTAAGAGGGGCTTGGATGGGCACATGAATGAGAGGAAAATGGAGGGATATGGACACTCTGTAGGTAGGAGGGATTAGCTATGTCAGCACAACATTGTGGGCCAAAGGGCCTGTTCTGTGCTGTACTGTCCTATGTCCCACAATTTGCACATACCTGTTCCATTGTTATGCAAACTAACACCACACATTGTCTGAGTGCTGCAGTGGAAGCTCAAGTTTTTGTCTTGCAAATTCATTTTGCTGTTACATAAATTCAGTCTGGTGCCTTCATGGCGCTGGATTACAGTATCCAATAATCTGTTTTTTGATGCCAGTGGATTAAAGAGATCATGCAAGAAGACAGAATGATCCAGTATAAAGATAAATAGTTAATTTCAATCCTTTGCTTTTTACAGAAAAATGCATAAGAGTTCACTTCAACCTTCCCTACAGGTGGCAGATCTGCAAGGAAACATGGCAGGATTTGCCAAACATGGAAGAAATTGAAATGGATTTCTGTGACCCAAACAATATCACCAGGTATCTTTTTGATATAATTCATCTTGTAATTAAAATAAATTGTATCCCCAGTGGCTTAAAAATGGAATTAATTGTACTCTATAATCTCAATTAATTAATGCATTTCATTCTTTGATGTTTTTCTATATTTCATGAACCACTTCAATCTCTAGACCAAGCCTTTTACAATTAAGGATAAATTCAAATCCAAACTGAAAATTACTCGAACTTGCACCATTAAATGATCCACTCCTGACACTACATTCCTATTTATTCCTCACTTTACTGGATCAGCTAGAGCTCTTCCTTGTCTAAGGCAACCAATCCAAATGTGTCTCCAAGAGGCAATACCACAAAGGTTAGCCGTGTATTTCATCCTTTCAATTGGGATTATTTCACTTAAACTATTAGCGATAGATGCAAATTGGGATCCTCCATCAATATCCTCTCGGATACAGCAAAAAACAAACTGCTAGATAAACTCAACGGGTCAGGCAGCGTCAGTTAAGGGAAGTGGACAGTCACATTTTGGGTTAAGACCGTTAATCTGGACTAAACTCAAAACGTTGACTGTCCATTTCCCTCCACAGATGCTGCTTGACTCACTGAGTTCCTCCAGCATTTTGTATTTTGCTCCAGGTTCCAGCATCTGCAGTCTCTTGTCTCCTCTCAGATGCAATTTATTGCTAGCTGATATTTAAAGAGATTTTCAACTTGCCTTCTGTATGTAAAACTAACATTATGTATCAACTTCCATTTTGCACTGAAAATCAGGTGGTTTCATAACACAGCTTGAGTTTCTAAGTGAACAATTAAATGACAGAGAAGCCCAAGTTTTTAAAAATATTGTGATCAGTCTGAAATTTTGGCTTTAGATCAACACTGCCTTCTGAAATTAAATTCATGCAACGTATGGAGAGGGAAAAGGCTATTTCTTTCTTTCTCAGTTCATACACAATCCTATTGTGGACTCCAGTCCGCATATTTAACCCAGTGAAAGTATATCATGACATTTGAAAGTAATCTAAGAAATCTAGAAATCTTTGCACCTTCACATTGTGCAGGTCCTGCTGCATTGTATGGTGTGTCAATCTTGCCTCCACAATAGGAGCACAACAATCATGAGCATGGAATATTTGGTAAATGTCCATCATCATTTATCCCTGTACCTATCAGTCTTGTCACAAAACCAGATAGAACATTAGAACATTACAGCACAGTACAGGCCCTTTGGCTCACGATGTGCCAACATTTTATCCTGCTCTAATATCTATCTAACCCTTCCCTCCCACATAGCCCTCCATTTTTCTATCATTCATGTGTCTATCTAAGAGTCTCTTAAATATCCCTAATGTATCTGCCCCCACAACCTCTGCCAGCAGTGCGTTCCATGCACCCACCACTCTGTTTAAACAAAAAAGTTACCTCTGACATCCCCCTTGTACCTTTCTCCAATCACCTTAAAATTATGCCCCCTCGTGTTAGCCATTGTCACCCTGGGAAAAAAATCTGATTGTCCAATCAATCTATGCCTCTTATCATCTTGTACACCTCTATCAAATCACCTCTCATCATCTTCCTGTCCAAAGAGAAAAGCCCTAGCTCACTCAACCTATCCTCATAAGGCATGCTCTCCAATCCAGGCAGCAACCTGGTAAATCTCCCCTGCACCCTTTCTAAAACTTCCACATCCTTTCTATAATGAGGTGACCAGAACTGAACACAATACTCCAAGAGCAGTCTGACCAGAGTTCCATAGATCTGCAAAATTACCTCACGTCTCTTGAACTCAATACCCCAACTAATGAAGTCCAACACACCATACGCTGCCTTAACAACCCTATCGACCTGTGTGGCAACCTTGAGGGATCTGTGAATGTGGACCCCAAGATCTCTCTGTTCCTCCACACTGCTAAGAGTCCTGCCATTAATCTCGTATTCTGTCTTCAAATTCGATCTTCCAAAGTGTATCACTTCACACTTTTTCTGGGTTGAACTCCATCTGCCACTTCTCAGCCCAGCTCTGCATCCTATCAATGTCCTGTTGTAATCTACAGCAACGTTCTACACTATCCACAACACCACCAACCTTCATGTCATCAGCAAACTTACTAACCCACCCTTCCACATCCTCATCCAAGCCATTTACAAAAATCACAAAGAGCAGGGGTTCCAGAACAGAAACCTGTGGAACACCACTGGTCACTGACCTCCAGGCAGAATACGCTCCATCTACAACCACCTTCTATCTCTATGGGCGAGCCAATTCTGAATCCAATGTTTACTTACAGTAATTTTTGTCTTGCACTGTACTGCTGCTGCAAAACAACAAATTTCATGACATATGTCTGTGATAATAAACCTGATTCTGACCTGTTCCACAGATGCATTACACCACCAGGAAATATAGATTCTAATCTTTAGACTAATTTTAGATTGTTAGTCTTAAACATGTTCCTTTTGATTTTTGTGCTTAACTATATATGACTGCTAGCATTTTAAAGATTTGGATCCTCTCCCCTCAAAATTTTCTTTTCCAAAATTATTTTAACAGCTCAGGGATTCCTTCCATTAACTTTGAGACAATGATGTGTGAGTCTCACCAGGTGAGGCGTCTCTCCACTGCATCCTCTGTTACTAAACCCCCACACTACACCCTGACCACTGAATGGCTGTGGTATGTAAAGAATGCTTTTGGAAAATGGACTGAATGTGAAAATCAGGCAAGTTTCTTGTTCTTTTTCGCTCCTTAGTTTTGGGCCAATTTAAACAATTCCAAAAATTTTGTATACTCAGACATAGCCTACTAATGAAGGTTGTAACTTGGGGATAGATTTTCAACTTGCTACCTAGACATAATGATGTTATTTTTTTTTAAATCCAAAATAAACTTTATTCATAATAAAAGACAAACTATATACAATAATAAAACAGTACAAACCTTTACATTCATGTACAGATCAATTATTAGTGTTACTTTTTTACACAAACCACAGCACAGATGCCACTTGTGTGGCTCCCTGGGGTGATACCCCAATCCCATATTTACAATTTTTAAGGGGCTTCCTCGCCTGACCCCACCCCTCCCTCTCTTGTGGCAGAAGAACCCTAAACTGTCGTCCTTCCCCACCGAGCCCTTGCATTGGCTGCACCCAGCTTCATTGCATCCCTTAGCACGTACTCCTACAGCCTGGAATGTGCCAGTCAGCAGCATTCCCCTATGGACATCTCACAGTGCTGGGAGACCAACAAGTTTTGGGCAGCCCAAAGGGCATCTTTCACTGAGTTGATGACCTTCCAGCAGCAGTTGATGTCCATCTCTGTGTGTGTCGCCAGGAACAGCCCGTAGATCAGAGAATCCTCTGTTACGCAGCTGCTGGGGATGAACCGTGACAAGGACCCTTGCATCTTTCGCCACACTCTTCTCACAAACCCACAGCCTGCAAAGGGGTGGGCGACCGTCTCATCGCCAGCGCAGTCCTCCCTGGGGCAGCGCGCACTGGGAATGATGTTCCGACCATGCAGGAAGGATCTGACTGGGAGGGCCCCTCTCACTGCCAGCCAAGCGAGGTCTTGGTGCTTGTTGGTGAGTTCTGGTGATGAGGCATTGCGCCAGATGGTCTGGATAATCTGCTCAGGGAACCACCCCACAGTATCCATCGAGTCCTTCTACTGCAGTGTCTGCAGGATGTTACGTGCTGACCACTGTCTGATGGATAGGAAACAAGAGTAAACTACCTTCAGCGAAGAGCATGGGAAAACAGGGAGAGCGAGATTAAATATTGTTTTTAGAATTTCATCTTTATAATAAAACTGACAACTTGAAGCCTAATAAGTTTGCATTCACAACGAAGTGTAAACAGATTTTTTGGTATAATTTTTTCACTTTTGGTACCCTTGTCAGTTACATTGTCATCTTCCATATAAATATTGATGGCTCTAAAATATGTGTAAAATTCCTTGGGGTTCTCCTTGATCCTACTTGTCAAGGACATTTCATAGCCCTCCTAATTTCTAGTTTAAGTTTTTTCCTGCTGACTTTATATTCCTGAGCAGCCTTGTCTGTTTCCTAAACATTGCATATGTTTTCTTTTTCTTTTCCACTAAACTTACAATATCTCTTGTCATCCAAGGTTCTGAACCTTGCCATTCTAATCTTTATCCTCACAGGAACATGCTGGTCCTGAACTCTGATCAACTGACCTGAAATCTATTCATCTTTTTCCTCTGGCTAAATAGTACTTCTCTGCCTCCATTAATTTAATAAATGTGTTTCAAATGTCAAGGGACAAATAATTATATCCCATGTGTCAATGCAATATACAGAGAGAAACAAATGCCAGTGTAAAGCATTTTAAGATGTCTGGGTTTTCAGGAACAAGATAACCTTGCTGATAGGCCCAACAACCATTTGCATGCTAAATAGATCTTAATTCTTAAGAACCCCTGCATGTACCACAACTTGTGTTTTCTCCAGAGATGTATCTAACTTCTTGATACATACTGTGCGTTTTAGTTGCTTCCCCAAATAAGGTGTCCCTGTTCATCACCCTGTGTGGAAAATGGGCCTCCCTAATTCTATATCTTGTGGTTTAACATTTTTTTCTGATATTTGAACTCTTGATCACATTGAACAATTTTTTAGATTATCTTCATAAGTAACATTTATACATTTAAAAATATCATTGGGTCATAATTTTTCAAAGGAACAGACCAAATTTCCTTAATCTTCTGTAGTCTAAATTTTAGACTTCAAAGTTGCCATGTTTGCTCATTTCTGTCAAAAACAGTGTCCAGTGTGTTGGTAGTTATTATTTCAGGGGAAATGCAAAGCCTTCATGAACACCAGAGTCTAATCATCAGATTGGCATATTTGATAGGGTCAAGTACGTTCCGTGGACCTGGAGAATATATACTTGACTGAAATTAGTGAAGTGCCTTCAGGAGAATTCAATGAAAAACAACGTTTTAAAGGTATGGTCATTTCATATAAAACTGTCATTTGTATTATTTTATCATAAATTAAAATGCACATATTATATTGGTATTGGTTTATTATTGTCACTTGTACCGAAGTACAGTGAAAAACTTGTCTTACAAACCGATCTTACAGGTCAATTGATTACACAGTGCAGTTACATCAAGTTAGTACAGAGTGCATTGATGTAGTACAGGTAAAAAAGAAAATAACAGTACAGAGTAAAGTGTCACAGCTACAGAGAAAGTGCCGTGCAATAAGGTGCAAGGTCACAACAAGGTAGATCGTGAGGTCATAGGTCATAGTCCGTCTCATTGTATAAGGGAACTGTTCAATAGTCTTATCACAGTGGGGTAGAAGTTGTCCGTCTCATTGTATAAGGGAACTGTTCAATAGTCTTATCACAGTGGGGTAGAAGTTGTCCTTGTCTGGTGGTACATGCCCTCAGGCACCTGTATCTTCTACTCGATGGAAGAGTAGAGAAGAGAGAATGTCCTGGGTGGGTGGGGTCTTTGATTATGCTGGCTGCTTCACCAAGGCAACGAGAGGTAAAGACAGAGTCCAAGGAGGGGAGACTGGTGTCCGTGATGCGCTGGGCTGTGTCCACAACTCTCTGCAGCTTCTTGCGGTCTTGGGCAGAGCAGTTGCCATACCAAGCCGTGATAACATCCTGATAGGATGCTTTCTATGGTGCATCGGTAAAAATTGGTGAGAGTCAAAGGGGACAAACCAAATTTCTTTAGCCTCCTGAGGAAGTAGAGGCGCTGGTGAGCTTCCTTGGCCATGGCATCCACGTGGTTTGTCCAGGACAGGTTGTTGGTGATGTTCACTCCTAGGAACTTGAAGCTGTCAACCCTCTTGACCTCAGCACCACTGATGTAGACAGGTGTATGTACACTGCCCCCTTTCCTGAAGTCAATGACCAGCTCTTTAGTTTTGTTGACATTGAGGGAAAGGTTGTTGTCATGACACCATTCCACTAAGCTCTCTATCTCCTTCCTGTACTCCGATTCATCACTGTTTGAGATGCGGCCTACAACAGTAGTATCATCTGCAAACTTGTAGATGGAGTTAGAGCAGAATCTGGCCACACAGTCATGAGTGTATAGGGAGTAGAGTAGAGGTCTGACTTGTATTTTTATTTCATGTCTGCAGTAAATAAATTGCAACAAATGGGGAAATGTACACATTCTAACATTCTGCGGTTGGGATTATTAATGCCCCATGTTTTATGGGAGTTAAATATAGCAAAATATTTCCTAATGACTAAAAAGAGCCACATTTGCCCATTGAGTCTCTGTGGCTCACTGAGCAATCCAATTTCCCCTACTAATTTTCCTTGTCATCTATTCTCCCCACATTCTCGTTAACTCCTCAGATTCTACCACTCACTTACACAGGGGGCAATATACAGTGGCCAACCTAACATCTTTGGGATATGGCAGGAAAAAGGAGCACCTGGGGAAGCCCATGTGATCTCAGGGAGAAAGTGCAAACACCACACAGACAGCACTGGAGATCAGGACCGAACCAGGTCAATGGAGCTGTAAGGCAGCAGCTTTGTTAGCTGCACCACTGTACAAACGGTTTCATAGGAGTACTAATTATATATTGAACCATGTAGGAAGTTTCCAGAGCAGATGCCTGAAATATTTGTCAAAGAGGCAGGTATTAAGGAATATCTTAGCAAGAAGTTTAGGGATGGAATTGCAGATCTTAGGGCTTGGACAGCTGTAAGCAAGGAGACTAAAAGCAAAACCAGCCGATGCTGGAAATCTGAAGTAGAAACAGAAAATACTGATGTTACTCAGCAGATCAGGCAGCATCTGAAGTGAGACAAACTGAGTTAACATTGCAAGTTGACGATCTGTCAACAGAACTGGAAAAGTGAGAAAACAAGTGTTTTAAGATGTAGAGAAGGAACAGGGTGGAAAGAAAAGGGGGTGACTATGGTAGGGTGGATCCAAGGGTGTGCAGGTGACACAATACTGTTGGTGCTGTCTAAGAGAGGGTGGTGAATGTTTGTTGATTGTAACTGATCTGTTAAGTGGAGTGTTATTAGAGGCAGATGAATAAGGGCAGAGAGAGCAAACAAAATGCTGGAACAGCGAGTTGCAGAACACAGCAGTTACTGGGAATCTGAAATAAAAGAGAAGGCTGGAAATATTCAACAGGTCAGGTAGCATCTGTGGAGAGAGGAAAAATTGAATTAACGTCACAGGTGGATGACTTCATAATGGAACTGGCCATTTGTGTAACAGACAGGAAAGGTTGGCTATCCAAAAGGTGGAAGAATTAAATTTTAGTGATAATCAGGAGGTAGAATTAGAGGAGAGCAGAAACCCAATGCCAAACATTCCCAGCATTTGGTATTAATAGAAGTGACCTTCCTGTTCTCAAGAGGTGGGTCAATAATTTACTTATTTTAATACAGGTCCTCCCCAGGTTACGGCAGGGTTCTGTCTCTGTGAACTGTCTGTAACCTGAACAGTTCGCAAGTCGGAAATGCAGCTGCAGACACAGTTCCCACATAGCAGAAGATGCCTGCAGCCTCACAGCAGCTAGCAAATCCATCCACTGCTCTCCCAAATGCTCAATCATATGTATGGACTGTACATAGGTTGGGCGTTCATAAGCTGGGTAAGACCTGTAATGGTTTTTAAAATTTGCATTCAAAAAGTTGTTTCGCATTGAATTGTTGCACACCATGAATTTCAGGGCTCAGGTAAACCCAGCCGAAGAGAGGTGAATCCAGGTTGGTTCAAGCTGAAGGGGTTAGTCCAGATCAAAGAAGGGGATAAGTTACAAAGGAAATCAGTCCTGATGAAGGGTCTCGACCCAAAATGTCGACTGTCCATTTCCTTCCACAGATACTACCTATCCTGTTGAGTTCCTCCAGCTTCCTGCTTGTGGTTCCAGCACTGTTGGCTTGTCAAGAGGAGCAGGAGTGTTTCCTTCAAGCCCCACAAGCTAACATTGTCTCTCCTAATCCCGTTGTCTGAAGCACATCCCCAAGTCATTTTATTTTCCCCTCCCACCTCATTTTCTCTCAGGCTTCTCTCCATTTCTTCATGCCACAGGCCTTTCTGCCTGACAACAGGCCAGAATCTCAGCCTGCTGGCTCCTGCTGGGAATGGGCAAAATGTTTAAATGTAGTTCTAATATACGAGTTTGTGAGGAGCTCTGGGTTTTGCGGCTGTAACAAACCTGGATTTTTAGGTGAATAGATAATCTTTTTCCATTGCTCAAATTATTGGCCATATCCCTAAATTCCACACAAAAGGATCAGTAGATCTTTAAATGAGTTCCTTTTCAAATTTTAAATAGAAAATAAAGGACTGAGAAATTGTTTCCTTTGCATACCCATCAATAAGAAAATAATCCCAAGGAGATTCCCAAGGAAACTCTGTCTAGACCACACTTGGAGTACTGTGTCCAGTTCTGGTTGCCTCATTATAGGAAGGATGTGGAAGCGTTGGAAAGGGTGCAGAGGAGATTTACCAGGATGCTGCCTGGATTGGAGAGTATGGATTATGAGGACAGACTAAGGGATCTAGGGCTGTTCTCATTGGAGAGAAGGAGGATGAGGGGAGACATGATAAAGGTATACAAAATATTAAGAGGAATAGATAGAGTGGACAGCCAGCGCCTCTTTCCCAGGGCACCAATTCTCAATACAAGAGGGCATGGCTTTAATGGGTGGGAAGTTCAAGGGAGATATCAGAGGGAGGTTTTTCACCTAGAGAGTGGTTGGTGCATGGAATGTGCTGCCTGGGGTAGTGGTGGAGTCAGATACATTGGTCAAGTTCAAGAGATTGTTAGATAAGCATATGGAGGAATTTAAGATAGAGGGATATGTGGGAGGAAGGGGTTAGATAGTCTTAGGTGTGGTATAAAGGTTGGCACAACATGGTGGGCCAAAGGGCCTGTATTGTGCTGTATTGTTCTATGGAGATCAGTAAATATTGAAAGAAAAATATGGGCATAAATGACCATTGCTCGCCTGTACTCCAATTTAAAGAACTATGGGATAAAAAGCCATCTGAATTCCTCTCTGGATGTTGTCTGATAAGGGAATTTCATGTTACGTGGTATTTGCCCAGTGCCAGGTAGAAACAGAATCCCTTGTTTAAGTTATTTTAAGTCCTAAAGATTTTGGTTATGGGAACCAGGAGTTCCCAGATGGTTTGGTACCATGCTCTTTGCATCGCTTTTTGGACATAGTTTCCAAGTTAGGTTTTGTTATGTGTTGACCATTTTTGAAGTACTGAAGTCTTTCTTCTTTTAGAAATGTTTCAGACGTTTATTCCTTTCGAAAGTGAAAGCAATTTTCGCAGAAGGCCGAGATTTGTCTCTAAACAAGACGTGGAAAAAATAATACAGAGGTATTGAAGTTTAAATTATCTCCTAAATAATAGCAAGAATTCTTCGTAGCTAATACTTCTGGCAATTTAACTTCTGATTGTTTTGTTAGCTTCAGTCTTTATGAAGGTGAATGGTTGTAATACAGACAAATGCCGCATTTTCTAGGTCAGTCAATTAGTGTTGGGGATAAACGTGCCCAAGGCAGATACCAGAGGGAGAGTTTACGGGTAGCCTGTTTTCCCCCACAATGTGCTTTCATCCTGTGTTTGCAGCATTTCCCAATGTCTCTTTCCTCAAAAGTGTAAGTGTGCATCTAGAGTTCTAAAGAATGTTGTCCTCAATTTTTCAGCTAATCAATCTGTGAATTACTTGAATCATGCTTCCACAGCATGACATTTGCTCCTAAAATCAAAAAAGACATCCTCTGTAAGTGTGCTGGAGTATTTCTCCTCAATCTCCTTGCTGCCTTGGGCAAGGTTGATCAGTTCCCCTGCTTACCTCACCTCACCTCACCTCAGCTGCCTCACAGTCCACCTCGCCTCCATTGTTTCAAAATCTAGACCATTTTCTTTGCTCTTGCCTCCTACAAATTTTGTAAAACTGCCACCAACACAAATCCTTTCCCAGCCCTCGTCTTAGACTGTTTGCCATTTCAACTTCCCATTAAACCCCAAGCAAAGTTCTGGAAATGCTGTATTTAAACCCTCTTCAATCTTTCTTACAAATGTAAGTAGACGTGTTCAGGAGCTCTGGCTATATAAGGGCGAGTTTTAATAATCGGGTGAAATGGGGTTGAATCCTGTGAAATCAAAAACACATTGAGATGCTCATTCCAATCTGTCTTCCCCCATTTAATCGCAGTGTGTTGGGCTGAGCACAAGCAGTCCCTTTGGAGAGGCAGTTTTCAATTTCAATGTATTAATGATTCATTTGGAGATAGATTAACTTTTTCCAATTTAACTGTGACTGAATGGTTTTCTAGACTTATTAGAAATCACCAGTGAAATCTTGGCAAGAGGACCAATTGAGGGGGCTCAAGACCTGATAAGGAAAGATGCCAGCAAGTCGCAAACCCTCCCAGTAGCTTTCTCAGCTGCCCATGTGAAAGGCTTTGGCCTCGTGCACTTTGGAGATTACTTTGACAACTTGGGAAGGTTGAATACCAGATCCCCACTTTGCATCAGCATTGGTGTTATTCATGTTACTTTGATCCTTGGGCAAGGCCCAAGACAGGCGAGAATCAGAGGAGTTGCAACAACCTGCTGCTCCTGTTTTGCAGGGAACCCATGTGAGTGTTATTGCTATACCCAGTCTGGGTTTAACACACCAAACAAAGGTACAGTCCAATTTCTAGGCAAGTGTCTCAGAGGCTTAGGCACCATCGCCATCAAACTCTTTATGTCTGGATCTCTTCTAGTGCTTTGCCAGAGGTATTTGCAGCATCTTGAGGTCGATTGGCTGCAAATCCAGAAAAGAGGTGGGCAGCCTTTGGCATGCTTACCAGAGCTGCCAGTTATGTGAATTTTTCTTATAAATGGAGCTCAGCTGGCTTCCCTGGGCTGCAGGGGTCATTGACTTCAACCGTGCATCTATGGATTCCTCAACAGTGTTCCTGAGACTTCCACTCCAGCTATTTGCAGCCAATGTACAACCAGTAAACACCTTTGTGCAAGGGTATACGAGGTTCTGGTCAGCTTCCTGAACCCTATGCATCCCAGAGCAGACATGCCAGCTGCCTGCTTGGAGATGGTAGAGGGCAGCTTAAAACTTTTCCAGCCACACCCAAGAAAAGTCCAATTACCCAGGCCCAGAAGCAATGCATTGAAAGCCATATGATAATCAGCTATGTCACTGACCATACAATTATTATCTTAAGGTACCTGGACAATTTTGGAGGCTCCCCACAGTTACCAGGGTCTCCAGGAGGGTAGTGGTGCACTGCCCTCTGGACAACTTTGCACAAGGAGTTTTGGAGCATGTTGGTATTGGGTTGCTCTATTATTGCCATATTTATTTGGGTTCCATCAGTCCCCTTCTGACTTTCATATGCAAAAAGCCACATTCTTCCCTGCCCTACTCCCAACTAATAACACCACCGCAAAGAGCCAACTATCTCTTTTGAGCCTTCCCCTCCATTGCTGATACAATTTGTGTCTCATCAGTGATTTAAAAAAAAGCCACCTGATAGCAATCAAAAATGGGCTAAAGGAGCAAATTATGGAAATTACATTTACATGGGTCAAAAATAACATCTAAATTTACCAGTCTATCATTGTGTAACACACAATATGCAACTTCAAACTTTATTATTCTTCCTTTCATCGCTGCTACCTCTGTGGCTTCAGCAGTGATAGAGGCAGATGATTTGAAACCCTACTCTGATTGCTGAGATGCTCTTGGTTCTTGGATGTCCTCTGGGTTTTGGAACCCATGAGGCCTCCGGCAGAGACTGCTTCACCTGCCCCTGTGCAAGTGCAGCCTTTGCCATCAGGAACGAAGATAACACACACTGACTGGAGGAATGGGGACAAGGTAGGCAATTGTTAAGAAATGGAAGCATTTTGAGCCAAACCCACACTTCCATCATCCTCAGGGCTCTCACACACACACATCCCTTCTTGAAATGAGCAGCTCAGCACATTATTGCACATCATTGGAACAATGTGTTCTGTTGAAGAATCATTGATTGGAAATGTTAACCCTGTTTCTTTCTGCACAGATGATATGTGACCTCCTGAGCATTTCCAGCATTTTCTATTTATATTATTGCAGCAAATAACTAAGCCGAGCATCCTATGTATCTCACTTAAGGTACCTTTGATACTCCGTAAGCCATCTATGAAAGCCTGTGCCACTCGTTTGATTGCGGCATTTGATACTCAATGAAAATGGATAATCGTATCGCAAAGATTTACAATGTAACGCTGCTCATGTTTGAAACAGATGTTCTGAACAGAGGCTTGGGAGTAATAAACTCTGTAACTGGAAAATGTCGAGCTCTGTGACAGCTGGCGATAATTTAACATGTCCCAAGTTTTTAATCATGATAGGAAAGTATTAGTGAAGAAAGCATGCCAGGGAGATCAACAAGCAGGAGAAGGTGCCTCCACAGTCAATTAACTTTACCCATACGTGGTGCTGGGAAGCAGGGCTCTACCCATGAGTAGTACTGATGGGAAATGCAAGCCTTTCAACTGCAGGCCTGGAACATCTACCATTTGCCAAGAACAACATCCTTTAGGCTTCTGTTCTACTTCATTTTTTGGGATGTGGATGTCACTGACAAGACAAGCATCTCTAATTGCCCTTGAGAATGAACTGGTGAAGGATTTTCTTGAAACACTTCAGTCCACCATGAAGGTGTTCTTGTTTAGCAGACAATTAAGTTTGCTAGGCTGTATCGGGGGGCAGGAGTGGGTCATTGCTGTGGGTCTGGAGTTGCAAAAAGGCCAGGGATTTTACTACAATCCACTACTGGTAGTATCATGGTCACCATTACTGAAACTTGTTTTTATTTTAATTCCAGATAATCAACTGAACTTAAATTCTACAGCTGCTTTGATAGGATGTAACTTGCACCTCTGGTTTCATGTTTATAGGTCTGGGAAATTAACTATGGTACTCCAATTTTAGGGGTAGTTCCACAGCCCTGCCACCAGCTGCAAAAGCACCTATGAGCAATATCTAAAACAGGGACATAACTGTCATTGGTAGTGTTTTTGAACTTTGCAGTGATCTTAGCCTCTCTAGCTTAGAAAATGTTTCTCTCACCCACACCCCAGCTCATTAGTGCAAAGTGCAACATGAGGGAGAGGCATTCTTCAAATCATTTATTAGGATCAGCTTCCTAAAATACCAGCAGATCATCCCAACAGGAAATTGGTCGATATTTAGCTTGCCCCCTGAACAAAGAAAATTCATTGACCTAAATTTCAAGACTTGTGTTAAAATTGAAGCAGCTCATGGCAAGTAGTGCTGTGAATAACCTTACTGTGAATTTAGTTGCATGCACTTTCAACCCAACCACAAGAGGGGGTGATGAAAACTCCATCTAAGTTACATGAGCAGGACCTACTTGTGCATTATTGGCAAGGGATGTCTCCCAGATGTCACCACAGACATTTACATAGGCCCTTCATTAGACCAATACAGAACTATTTCTAATTTGCCACAATCTGTGCATTCTTTTTCCTTCTAATACTTATTCACTTTTCCTTTAAAAGATAACACTGTTTGTGTTTCAAGTATTTCAGAAAAGGATCTCATGCTCCAATAATCTCTGTTAGAAGAATTTTGTCCTATTCTCCCTCATCAGTAGCATTTATAAACCGATAAACTCTCATTGCTTGAAGTTTGTCACTTCAATCAATTTTGTCATTTATAGTACGACAGTTCATTTGGAGCAAAAAAACCTCACCCCTCCTCCTCACCTTTTTATACCGGCTATTTCCCCTCTACACTCTGTCCTGATGCAGGGTCTTGGACTTGAAATGTTAACTTTCTCTTTGCTTCCACAGACGCTGCTCCACCCACTGAGTTCTTCCAGCAGTTTGTTTTTTTTTGCTGCAGATCTCAGTATTTGCAGTCCCTTGTGTCTCCATGATGATTTTCTGTTACGTCTTCTGCTAGCTACTTTTACTGCAGTGGGGATGGCATTTTATTTCAGATTTCTCCATATTCTATATGCTTCCAAAGTTGCACTAAATTGATTTTAAATTTTGAGCATGTTTTCTTCAAAGTGTTTCCACAAGAGAACTTTGGAAATATTATCTATAGTTTATCTTTCTTTCTGTTTACATATCTAAGGAGGAATGGAAAATTGTGCTCCAATATTCTGCAGCTCCTTTCTGGTTTGTTTCATGGATTGGGATTGGTGACATCTGTGTCAGATGAGTTATTTGCTTTGAGATAGTAAAAAAAAATTACAATGAATTGTTGGCAAAACATGGGCAGTGTATTGTGCAATATTCTGACACATTTGGCCGGAAGACATTTCAGGAAATGTCTGGGTCTCATTCTTGATGCTAGAAGGATTTTAATGAAAAATGAAGCATAAGGAGTGTTTGAAGTTAGGATTCTGCAGAAGGAGACCAGCTTTATACTTGATCTCAATGCTTAGCTTCCCACCTGTCCTCTTCTGAGAGAGTAGGGTGGGGGAGGGTGGATAAAACCAGGCAAAGGCACCTGTACTCCCAGCTTCCCCATAATTGATGCTGACTTCAAACATTGTGGCTCAATGTGTTATCATGCACAGATTAGCGCCATCTAGCAAACCTTGCCTCGTAACCACTGTTATAATCCACCCAGAGACAAGCAAATGAGCAAGGGTATTTGGAGTCATAAGAGATGGTGGATGCTGGAATCGGGAGCAAAATGTAAACTGCTGGAGGAACTCAGTGGGTTGAGCAGCTCCTGTGGAGGCAAAGGGATGGTTGACATTTTGGGCTGGGTTGTGTATTTGCTTAGGAGTGTGCAGTAGGACGTTACAGAGGATCCATCTCTTTAAATCTCTCAATATTTTTGTTGAAACTAATGGTAAAAGAAAAAGAAATGTTTACTATTTCACCTCGGGTATATAGTCCATAGTTGAACAAATACATAAATGCATATATATGGAGTTATTCTCTGTTGTATCATATAAAGTAGCTTTATTTATTTGACATTCTTTACTTATGTGGCAGATCCCTGTCAAAACAAGGAGAAACTGATGTCTATGATTCAAAAAACATTCCAGAAAATTGGGACAAATCAGCTTTGGTGGACGGGGGATTCAAGGTAAAAGCTTTAAGTTGCCACATTACACTAGTGCTACAGTGATTCTGTAGCAGTTTATTATTTTATTGGCCTTGAAATCCCTGTAAAAAGACTAACCAAAAAACAAAATACTGTTGATTCTTGACATCTGAAATAAATACAGAAAATGCTGTAAGCACCCAGAAGGACAGGCAGCATCTTTGTAGAGAGTAATAAGGTCTGATGACAAGTCATGTCTCACTGGAAGAATTGAAAAATGGCTCCAGTTCCTTACTTGTATACGGGTCATGTCCATTCATAGATCCTTTTCAACACAGTCATTTTAGGACTTGTCTGTGCTTTCAGACAAATAGTCCTCATTAACTGCTTTTGATGCATAGAAACTACTTTCTCTTGCAGCATTAGAATGCTCATGAAGTAGCTACAACAGAGCATGTGCCATGGTGTTCTACTCTGTACTTCACTGTATTGTAGTACTATGATAGAAGGACTGCCCACAATGATGCTGTCACGGGAGTATCGCTGAGTTGAAATCTTTTATTGCTAGTAGTGGTTTATAAGCTGTTATTAGGGTAAAGGAACTGCCTTGTAAAAGCTAATGGAAGTTCTTGATTCCAACTAATATTCCAATTGCTTTCTTCTCGATCAGTTTACAATTGTAGTTGCACTTTGAAAGAAAGCAAGAAGTAAACAGTGGACTTCTTTTGCTCATCATCAATTCTGTGGCTTAGTACTGCATCTTCACCATAACTTGACACAATATATGCTACATGTAGTATCAAAATGAACAAGGCGAGCTTAGTTTAGTAATTTTCTCCTGCGTACTTCAGATGCACTTTGTTACTTCTAGCTCAATATGCATTTCACATCCTTTTTCAACGTGAAGCAGTGGTCTGAGCACCACTGCAAGATGTGGAAGGAATCATCTGTAAACCTGCAGCATCCCAGAAACAACCTTCCCTCTGCTTACATTTTCATGGTTTAGCACTTCAGTGATGGCTTGTATTTTTTCCTTCATTGGCTGTGGGCCATTGGCATCAACTTTTGAACTAAGGTATGTATTTCTCATTGCAAAAATAGTTCTCTTCTAATTCACATTCTGCTTGCATAATCTCCTGAACACCTCTTCCAAAATGAGATGATTTTCTTCTTCTGTGGTTCTGGCAATCAACAGATCATCTTGTTTACATAAGCAATGGTCCACCTTCTGTAAGGCTTTAACCATTATGGCCTGGAAAATCATGGAGTCCATAGAGGAACTAAAGAGTCCTTTGTTCATTTGATGGTCAGACACTGCTGACTATCTTCATCAACAAGTGCAAATGGAAGAGGTCAGTTTTTGTGACTACATTCAACCCTCCTGACTCTTCATCTGATGACCGAGATTGACGAGTGATGGCCATTGTCTCAATAGCAACTGACTGAAGTGATCTTACCCACTCTTTGAACTCAGTTTTGTAGCATTTGACTTTACAACAGTTCTCTGACTGTGGATTGCAACTATACAACTGGTTTGTGGTTGAATGAAATTCTCTTAACATTTTTGTGTGATGTTTCCATCAAGATTTCAATTGTACATAGAAGTTCAGATGTCTGAATTTCTTTATTTACCAGTTCAAGCACAAGCCTATTACATAAGGTGTGATCCAAAATGCCATCAAAATTGTCGTGCGAAAACAAGCTCTTTCATGAAACAATGTACTCTTAAACTCACACCTGCTTCTGGCTCCTTACCCCGGACTTGCAGGTTTCAGCTGTTTCTAATGGCTTCAGATTTAAGTAATTCCTAAGTTTCTGCAGAATGTCTTTGAACGAAACATCTTTCATCTTGGCTACTGTGAGAAGATTTGTCAGTGACCCATTTGCTTCTGGCCTACTGTCTGTCAGGACTATCACTTTTTTCACTCACATACCACATTTTTTGGGCTCTCATGTTATTACTTTCTCATTCACTTCCAGGAGATTGTTTGCTTCAAAGAACATTTCCACTATTTTGCTATGAATTGAATGGTACTCGAGCTCAGACATATAGACCTGCCTCAGCTATAAGTTCCCAGCAGTGAATGTCACCAATAGCCTGTCCTAGTCCAACCACATAGATGCCATGGCCAAGAAAGCTCACCAGCTCCTATACTTCCTCAGGAGGCTAAAGAAATTTGGCACGTCCCCGTCGACCCCTACCAATTTTTATTGATGCACCACAGAAAGCATCCTATCTGGATGCGTCATGGCTTGGTATGGCAACTGCAAGAAACAGCAGAGAGTTGTGGACACAGCCTCAGTTAAACAGCCAGCATAATCAAAGACCCCACCCATCTGGGACATTCTGTCTCTTCTCCCACCACCACCACCAGCAGTCAGAAGATACAAAAGCCTGAAAGTACATACCACCAGGCTCAAGGACAGCTTCTATCCTACTGTTATAAGACTATTGAATGGTTCCCTAGTACACTAAGATGGACTCTTGACCTCACAATCTACCTTGTTATGACCTTGCATTTTATTGTCTACCTGCACTGCACTTTCTCTGTAGCCGTTACACTTTATTCTGCATTCTGTTATTGTTTTATCGGGTACTACCTCAATGCACTGTGTAGTGAATTGATCTGCATGAACGGTATGCAAGATGAGCCTTTCACTGCACCTCAGTACATGTGACAATACTACTCCAATTCCAATCATCTTTCAGGGCAGCTGTGTTGTCCCCTCTGATTCAGCAGTGAAACAGCTAAATGTGCATGCACTGGTCCGGTAATAACTCAATGTCCCTGCCCCTTTCCATAATGAAATGCTGCCTTTCCACTCTTGTTTGTGCAGGTTGAGATGTTTGGCAAATAAAATTCCATGCCAGTAGTTGCAGGAAAACTGCAAAAAAAAGATTGTTTTAGTACTGTAAACTCAGCTAAAATGTGCTAAATAAGAGTCCTCAATGTCCTACAAATCCTTAAACATCTCTTGTGCCAAATTTTAAAGTCTATAGAATCTATTGAGACAAAGCAAATATTGATATGAAAGGGGATGGTATTTAGCGGCAGGATGGCACACTAGCTATTTACATGTTGAGACCTTTGGCTGACTGAATGCCTGAGAAACTGTTATGTTGTTTGAGAAGCAGGCACATTACATGACCTTAGAGAGACAAGAGACTGCTGATGCTGGAATCTGGAGCAAAAAAAACTCCTCGAGCAACTCAGAAGCAAAGAGATGGTTGACATTTCAGGTCGAGACACTGCATCGGCACATATGACTTTGCAGTCCAGTAAGATCACAAAACAAAAATACACACAGCTACAGAGAAAATAGCATGTTCCAAGCTTAAGAATACATTTCAGCAGGCAAACTCAAAATTAAGTCTTCAGCTCACCTTTAACTGGAGCACTTAAATTCATATGGGGGAGAAAGGTTGGAAGCATTATAGTATGGACATTACCAGTAGCAGGAGTAGGACCATTAGCTCCTGGAGCCTGCTCCACCATTAATAAGATCACGGCTGATCTAGTCTTGGCCTCAAAGCCACTTGCCAGCTTTCTTCTCGTACCCACTGACTCCCTTGCAGTTTAAATATCTGTCAGTCTCCACTCAGAATTTCTTCAATGACTGCTTCCACAGCTCCATGGGGTCAAAAATTCACGACCTTCTGAGGGGAACAAAATACCTCCTCCTCTCCGTCTGCAATGGGCAACTCCTAGTTTTGAAACATTGCCTCCCCCCTTATTCTAGATACATCCACTGAGCATGCTCTTGGCATCTACATTGTCAATTCCCTCAGATTCTTTCATGTTTCAGTCAGATCACCTCTCATTCTTCCAGACTCCAATGGGTATAAGCCTAACCAGCACAGTCTTTCTTCATTCCTCAGCCTTTCATTCCCAGGAATCAACCTTGTGAATCTTCTTTGCACATCGTTCCTTAAATATGGAGACCAAAGTTACATGTGGTTCTCCAGGTCTGGTCTAACTAGTGCCCTATAAAGTTGCATCAAAACTTCTATAATTGATACCCTTGCAATAAAGGCAACGATCCATTAGCCTTGTCAATTACTTGTACCTGTATGCTAGCCTGTGTTGTGTGTAGTAGGACCCCCAGATCCCTTTAGAACATAGAAAACCTACAGCACAATTCAGGCCCTTCGGCCCAAAAAGCTGTGCTGAGCATGTCCCTACCTCAGAAATTACTAGGCTTACCTATAGCCCTCTATTTTTCTCAGCTCCATGTACCTATCCAAAAGTTTCTTAAAAGACCGTATTGTTTCCGCTTCCACCAGTGTTGCCGGCAGCACATTCCACACACTCACCACTCTGAGTAAAAAAAACTTACACCTGACATCTCCTCTATACCTACTCCCCAGCACCTTAAACCTGTGTCCTCTTGTGGCAACCATTTCAGCTCCGGGGAAAAGCCTCTATCTACCCGATCAATGCCTCTCATCATCTTATGAACCTCTATCAGGTCCCCCCTCATTCTCCGTCTCTCCAAGGAGAAAAGGCTGAGTTCCCTCAACCTGCTTTGATAAGGCATGCCCTGCAATCCAGGCAGCATCCTTGTAAATCTCCTCTGCACCATCTCTATGGCTTCCACATCCTTCCTGTAGTGAGGCGACCAGAACTGAGCACAGTACTCCAAGTGGGGTCTGACCAGGGTCCTATATAGCTGCAACAATACCTTTCGGCTCCTAAATTCAATTCCCTGATTGATGCCTTCTTAACCACAGAGTCAACCTGCGCAGCCGCTTTGAGCGTCCTATGGACTCAGACCCCAAGATCCCTCTGATCCTCCACACTGCCAAGAGTCCTACCATTAATACTATACTCTGCCATAATATTTGACCTACCAAAATGAACCACTTCACACTTATCTGGGTTGAACTGCATCTGCCACTTCTCAGCCCAACTTTGCATCCTATCTACATCCCGCTGTAACCTCTGACAGCCCTCTATACTATCCACTACACATCCAACCTTTGTGTCATCCGCAAACTTACTAAACCATCCCTCCACTTCTTCATCCAGGTCGTTTATAAAATCACAAAGAGTAAGGGTCCCAGGACAGATCCCTGAGGTACACCACTAGTCACTGACCTCCATGCAGAATACGACCCCTCAACAACCACTCTTCGCCTTCTGTGGGCCAGCCAGTTCTGCATCCACATTGCAATGTCCCCTTGGATCCCATGCCTCCTTACTTTCTCAATAAGCCTTGCATGGGGTACCTTATCAAATGCCTTGCTGAAATCCATATACACTACATCTACTGCTCTCCCTTCATCGATGTGTTTAGTCACATCCTCAAAAAAAATTTAATCAGGCACGTAAGGCAGGACCTGCCCTTTACAAAGCTATGCTGACTATTCCTAATCATATTATACCTCTCCAAATGTTCATAAATCCTGCCTCTCAGGATCTTCTCCATCAGTTTACCAACCACTGAGGTAAGACTCACTGGTCTATAATTTCCTGGGCTATCTGTACTCCCTCTCTTGAACAAGGGAACAACATCCCCAACCCTCCAATCTTCTGGGACCTCTCCCGTCTCCATTGATGATGCAAAGATCATCACCAGAGGCTCCGCAATCTCCTCCCTCGCCTTCCACAGCAGCCTGGGGAACATCTCATCCGGTCCTAGCGACTTATCCAACTTGATGCTTTTCAAAAGTTCTAGCACCTCCTCTTTCCTAGTATCCACATGCTCAAGCTTTTCAGCCTGCTGCAAATCCTCAATACAATCACCCAGATCTTTTTCCGTGGTGAATACTGATGTTAAAAGTATTCATTAAATACCTCCGCTATTTCTTCCAGATCCATACACACTTTCCCACTGCTGCACTTGATAGGCCCTATTCTTTCGCATCTTATCGTCTTGCTCTTCACATACTTGTAGAATGCCTTGGGGTTTTCCTTAATCCTGCCCACCAAGGACTTCTCATGTCCCCTTCTGGCTCTCCTAATTTCCTTCTTAAGCTCCTTCCTGTTAGCCTTATACTCTTCCAGATCTCTAACATTACCTAGCTCTCTATACCTTTTGTAAGCTTTTCTTTTCTTTTTGACTACATTTATTATAGCCTTTGTACACCACGGTTCCTGTATCCTCTCGTGACTCCCCTGTCTCATTGGAACATGCCTATGCAGAACTCCACCCAAATATCCCGAATATTTGCCACATTTCTTCCGTACTTTTCCCTGAGAACATTTGTTCCCAATTTAAGCTTCCAATTTCCTGCCTGAGAGCCTCATAATTCCCTTTACTCCAAGTAAACACCTTTCTAGTCCATCTGCTCCTATCTCTCTCCAATGCTATTGTAAAGGAGATAAAATTATGATCACTATCTCCAAAATGCTCTCCCACTGAGAGATCTGACACCTGACCAGGTTCATTTCCCAATACCAAATCAAGCACAGCCTCTCCTCTTGTAGGCTTATCTACATATTGTGTCAAGAATTCTTCCTGAACACACTTAACAAACTCCACCCCATCTACATCCCTTACTGTATGGAGATGCCAATCAATGTTTGGGAAATTAAAATCTCCCATCACAACAACTCTGTTATTATCACATCTTTCTAGGATCTGCTTCCCTATCTGCTCCTCGATATCCCTGTTACTATTGGGCAGCCTATAATAAACACCCAGTAAAGTTATTGACCCCTTCCTGTTCCTAACCTCCACCCACAGAGACTCTGTAGACAGTCCCTCCATGACATCCACCTTTTTTGCAGCTGTGACACTATCTCTGATCAACAGTGCCACTCCCCCACCTCTTTTGCCTCCCTCCCTGTCCTTTCTGAAACATCTAAAACCCCAGCACTTGAAGTAACCATTCCAGTCCCTGAGCCATTCCAAGTCTCTGTAATGGCCACCACATCATATCTCCAAGTATTTATCCTTTGCACCATAACATTTTGTAGTCTTGATCTATTAAAAAAAATAATTTTCCATTTCATTCTTCTGCCCAAAATGGAAAGGAGGAAAAAATGATAGCCAAAGGCAAATTTCAGTTCATCTGCCTGCATCATACTTGGCAGGAAGTTGCTGGACCTGATGCTGTATGCTACACCGCAGATACGATAACAGATCCAGAGGCAATGCATTTTAATGAATGTGTAAAGGCAGAAAATCCATTGCACCATTTACTAGATAATCAGGGTATTGAGAACATAGGCAATATTTTGTAATATATAATTATCAGCCTGTTGCTCATTTAACACTTATCCTTGCCAAGCTCTCTCAGAATCCTTTATTGTCATCATAGTGTTATAGCCATCTTCATTTGTTCCATCCGTCAAAATATTGGAGCAAGTTTCCCATTTACAGACACTCAGCATGTTGATAAGGGACCCTCTCCCTGTAAATTGGGAAATACATAGATCTGTCACTTGTTTGACCTATTCACGGATAGTACATTAGCTGGGCAGCAAGTGGTACATGATTTAGTGCTCCTGCCATACAGTTTTGGTGACCTGGATTCGATCCTGACCTTGGATGCTATTTGTGTGGAGCTTGCATGTTCTTCTGGTGACCACATGAGTCTCCCCCAGGCGTTCCATTTTCCTCCCACACCCCGAAGATGTGCTGATTATTAGGTTATTTGGCAACTGTGAATTACCCCTAGTGTAGTGAGTGCCAGGAGGATAGGGGGGAGCTGACGAGCATGTGACAAGGGAAATAATTGGTGAAATAATATTGACTGGAATGAAAGATGGCATCAACTCAATAGGCTGAATGAGAAAACTGGATGGCCTACACTTTCATTCTAAGTAAATAAAGGGCTGTTGTTTTTTCTGCAGTCTTTCCTTCTGAGGATGTGAGATTGTAGAATGACCCCTACTGTAGAGTGAAGTTTAGTTTGGTGTTTAGTTTGGTGTTATTACATGTGTTCTGATGATCTGGATTTTTTTCACAGCGTATTCAACTCTCACAGTCATCTGAAGAGTATAAGAAAATCCAGTCCCTCTTCCATAACACTATGCAGTCCAGCAAAATCCAGAAGATTGACAGAATCCAAAACGTTGGACTTTGGGAAATATTTCAGTGGTTTGTATAATATTGTTAGACATGATAATTAGTAATGTCTATCTACCTATATGCTTTTCATATGAGAAATCTTATTGCAAATGCTACAGTTTAGAAGATAGCAAGTTGGGAGACTGAGAAGTTTAACTGTGGTATAAAAGAGGTTAAAGTTAGATAGAAATAACAAAAGCTTCCACAAATAAGAGGAAGTCATCTTGATCATGGCATAATGATGAAGATAAATACTTATCAAATATTTTACTGTTTTTAAAGAACAAAGAGTAAATGGATTTGCTGAGATATCAGTGCATCGTGTGGAAGAGATTGCAAGTGTTGAAACGAAAATTCTTTTAAGTGTGATAACAGAACTAAAAGTAGAAATATTATGATGCCTAATGATTCTGCTTTGGAGCTGCTATGCCTCTTTTACCCAAGTTGTAACTGTTATTTCTGGCAAAGGACAGGAAGTGGCTCAGCTTACAGCCTGGTTTGTGAAATAGGGAAAGACTGTTTCAGGAAGCTATGGACTAGATAATCTTGCCTCCTATTTATCTAAACTTCTATAGCTACATTTTATGAATTTGTGCTGGAGGTCTTTGAAGTTCTTTGTGTCTTCCCTTTTGAATTTTTGGAAGTCCAAAATATTCCCTATTTTGTGCTTATCCCCAGTTTGAAATTTACTTGCTTCTTTTATGGTTTTCAAATTTGAATCCCACCCCCCCACCAAATTAGGTTTCTGCACAGCCATGGTAACTAAAACTCAACTCCTCAAAGTCACAAGTGGCATCCAGGCTGAGTGGGGCAATGGGAAATTACTCCTTTTGACTTAACTGCAGCACTTGGTACAATTGACTAATCCCTCTCTACTACCTTCTAGCTGGATGGGCTACACTTGCCTGAGTTTATTCTTATCTAACCAGTTTTAACCAAAAAAATCATCTACTATGGCTTAATGTTCTGCTCCCTTAACATTATTTCTGTAACACTTTATCTCATCTCACGACTTTATTCCGTTGTTAACATTTTAAGTTTTTTTGCATTTTCTCAAGTATTCTAGAGATTCCTTGCTCTTGCACCGCTTCCACTTGCCATATGTCCTTTTCTCTTCCTTTCATTTTCTTTCTGAATTCACTTAGAGCCCCAGTTGCTTCATCCTTGCATGTTAGCTTTTGGAATGTATTTATCCTGAATGCATGGCTTTATAGGTCTTCTGCTTTTCCTCTGCAACGTGTGTTGAACAATCGCATTCAGTTTAGTCCACTTAGCTGCTTCATCCTTTTATTGAATTTATCACATGTACCTAGAAATTGGATTACAAGCATTTTTGGTGTGCAAAAACATGCCCGTGTTTAGCACTGGTAGCCAATTAGGTCACCCTCTACGAAAAGCTGCAAAATTGGTAAAAATCCAGTTTGAGATAACCTTAGGGTAGTTCATAGCCAAAAACAAGCAATAAAATGAGAACTGCATGATTCCTGACAGAACCTGAGCCAATTCCATGCATCTCCCTGCAGTTCGCTGTGCAGCACACACTACAGGGGAGCCACAGGAAGCAACACGCACTGTGGCAGCCATGGAGGAGGCAGAGGCTACAGGGAACAAAGGGACAGCTCCACAATAATTTGAAGGAGCGTGCACCAGAGATATTGTAACAAATCGTTGCAGAAGGGATTCACCCATTCATATTATTAATGCAGGTGGACCTTGGGGAGGATCACTTGGTTTGCACAAGGGAATTTTATTTTGCAGGCTTCCAATGAAAATTCTCTCTCTATTGGGGAATGTCTTTACTCATTTGGGAGATGAGCCAGTGGATGCTGAGCAAGAACATCCTCCTGACAGTCATCATCATCCTCCTGCTCCTGCTGCTCTTCTGGACTCATTGCTCCTCTCCTCTGGTGTCAGCGGTAGCCTTTGCTTTGCTAGGTTTTGTAACATGCAGTACACACAATGAAGTGTCTACATCTGCATGGATACGCTGGTGACATGGCACCAGACTAGTAATCCAGGTGGCTGGACTAATAATCCAGAGACCCAAATTCAAATCCCATTACAATAACTGTAGAATTTAAATCGAGTTAATTTGGAACTTGGAGAAACTTTGCTAGACTGATGATGATATAAACCACCTGATTGTCATAAAAACCCATTTGGTTCGTTGGGGGAGGAAATCTGCCATCCTTGCCTGATCTGGCCTGTCTGTGTCTCCACATGATAGTCTTAAATGCATTCTGAAATGGCCCAGCAAGCCACCAACTTGTCCCACACTAGGTTCGCATAGAAAAAGACTGAAACAGATGGACCACCTGGCATTGATCTATGCACTCTCCATGGCAAATCACACTCCACCCAGTCAATTTTGCAAATTCCCCCTCTCAAACATCTGGGGACTGACATCTAAATTGGGAGAGCTGTCCACAGAGTCCTTGATCAACAACCCGACGTGTTTGTACTCACAGAGGCAATGTACCTGATCCCTCCATCACAATCCCTGGGTGCAGCCTTCCCACCAGCAGGACAGACCCACCAGAGGTGGCAACACAATAGGAAAGATGTAGCTCATGGTGTAGTTGACATTGACTCCATCAGGTCAGATATGGGCAATGCTTCTCCTCATTACCGCCTGATGCCCTCCCCCAGGTGATGAAGCAGTGCTCCTCCATATTGAACAATCCTTGGAAAAAGGACTGAAAGTAGCAAGGGCACAGAATATTCTCTGGATCCATGGTTTGGTAGCACCACCACTGACTAAATAGGCTGGGCTCCGCAGGATATTGCTGCCAGATTCAATCTGCAGCAAGTAGTAAATGAACCAATTTAAGTAGGTAAACCTACTCGACCTCCTCCTCTGCAATCTACCTATGACAGATGAATCTGTCCATGCTAGCATTAATTGGTAATTGGTTTATTATTGTCACATGTACTGAGATATAATGATAAGCTTTTGTTTGCATGCTATCCAGTCAGATTATTTCATACATAAGTACATTGAGGTAGAACAAAAGGAAAACAATAACAGAATGCAGAATATAGTGTGACAGTTGCAGAGAAAGAGCTCATTAGTCCTCATGGAGACAAAGTCCTGCCTTTCCATCAAAGACACCCTCCATTTTGTTGTGGGACACTTCAATCATGCTAAATGGAATAAGCTGAGAACAAATCTGGCAGCCTCATACTGCTGAAGGTCCATGATGAACATGGGAAACAGGGTCCTGGTGGGTTTAATGGGAGTGTGGGAAACAAAGGCCCAGTTACTTTAAAAGGAGCATGGCGAGCAGGGGCCTAGTAAATTTAAAGGCGGCATGGGGAATGTGGGCCTAGTAAGTTAAAAAGGAGCACGGGTAACAGCACACAATAAGCCAGCTGCTGAACCATTGGGATTTCCAAACAACAGTGGATTATTGGAGTTTTACTGTACTCAGTCAAAGGTTTCAGATTGCATTGAGAAAAAAAAACATTATATGATGCAGCTTATGCCCAGTATTCTTGTGTTGGTCATTTACTGATCAACAGTTCCTCAGTGTAGTATCTTATTTGCTTGCTTGTTTATTACCATAAAGAAGGAGGCCATTCAGCCCATCAGATCTATGCTGGCTCCCAGCAGAGCAATCCTCTGCAATTTATTCTCTCTCACATGCCCATCATCTTCCCTTCTCTTACCACTTACCTATACTATGGGGTAATTTACAGTAGACATTCAAGCATGTCTTTGGGAAAAGTCAAGGAAAGACTGGTACCAAAAGATCGGATATCTCTTGATGATGAATTCAAAAATAGTCTCTTTTAAACTTTAGGAAATTTATTATTGTTGAATTTGCTTTTATTTTGCATGTATCGGGTTGTCAGGAAAAAAGAGCAGATGAGGAAAAAGAATGGTGCCCAAAATGTGAATGAGCGCCACCTTTTTCATGGGATCACAATTCCCACAATTGTTGATACCATTTGCTACCAGAACTTTGATTGGGGAACCATGGCACAGGATGGAACTCTGTATGGCAAAGGTTGGTACTGTAGCCTTTCTTTATTGTTACATTTCAAGAACTAACCTACATCAGATGTATAGGTCTTGCCCCAGCTAAATTGTAATTTTATCTTCACCATTGTGTTTTATTTGAGTCAACTTGGCTGCCAAATGAAGTAATAAAGGCAAAGAATATTGTACAAAACTATCATAAATGATGTGAGACAGTCCTCATTGCCATTTACTGATTGAGTAAATGATCAGACCCTGAATCAGTTCTAATGAGTTTGTTAACTTGTTGTGGTACTGCAATTTGATGTTTATTGCTGCAGAACTTGGGGGGTGGGTGTAGCCTTGGTTCTCACCCCACATCTCTACCTGGGAGCTGGAATAAGGATGGAATCATTTTTATTTTCAATGTCTCCAGGCTTCAGTTGCCAGCTGACACTCACTGTTAAGGCCATACCTAAATAATAACTACACTGGGAGAGAGCCTGCCTCCATGTAGTTGGGTCCAAAATAAAACAGAAAAAAGAAAGCATTAGATCCAAGTTGATGAAAATCAACATCTTTCAGAAGAATTGCATGGTTCAATGATTAGACAATGGATCACAGGCTTCATTCCAACCACTGCTGTCAACACTAGATTACAATTAGATGGGGTGTCTCAACCCAGTTCATTGTAAACATCGGCCTTCAAACAAAACTGTTTCAAGTCTGGTGCTAGGGCCCATAGACCATAGGGTGGCTTGTGTTGTCTGCCACACTGGTGTATTAGGAAGTGCTTTTCTCAAGGCAAATTTAGAAGGACTTTCATTTCACTTATTTGTACTCTTCCTGACTTCTGGGTACTCAGTGCCATTAGTGGCTGCCCCAATATTTCCACCTAGATGAGCTCAAGAAAAGATCGTCAGCAATGTCATCACTGAATTGTTAGCAGGAAGAGTGGAGCCATCCCAGTGTACTGGTGCTGACCAGTTCGCTACACTATAATGGGCTCTGATCAAGAGTGCAGGAAGTAGAGATGTGGCAGCTGCTGCAGCACCCCAGATATGAAATGATTGCTGGTTTAGTTTTGTTCCTTGACTTCCAGCACTCACAGTATAAGATTGGTTCCCATGACCCTGAGTTTGACAGATTTAATTGTGTTAAAAGTTATTCTGACATATAAATAACTGATGTTATGTAGACAAGGAGGATAAATATTCTGGAGTTTCATTTTATTGCCTGTAGTAATTCAAGTGTTTATGCCAGATTCCCTTTCAAGAAATTAAATATTGGCAGTGGAGTATAAAATAAATGCTTCAGGGGAGGTAGGAGCTTGGTAATTTGATTTGTTCACTCCAGAGAAGCAGCAGTTGGCTCCATTGGCTCCTCAGATCTTCTCCCAATCCTGCATACATTGTGACTGAGCATCAACATCCCTCTGAGGTAAATAATTTCAAACATTTCCTAGGTTCTGCATAAACTTCTACCCAACGTCAGATGGCCAACCCTCTTTCCCCCTGGTTCTAGATTCACCGACCTGAGCAAATAACCTCTAAGCATCCAATTCGTCATATCCCCTTGGAATTGTGTATGTTTCAAGGAAACCACTTTTCACTCTTCTAAATTCAAGCACACGGGGCAATCTCCTGCAATGTCTTCTGATTGCACAACAAGCGAATGTAACATTAGCATGGTAAAAGATTGGTTACAGAACATAATATAGAGAAAAGGAACAAATCTTCAAGTTAGCACACTGTTCCTGGTACTTGCTTCAAAATAAGTACACTCATGCTGACAACTTCATGGGACTCCAGGTGCGATTTAACCAAAATCCCATATAATTAGAGCAAGATTTCCTTCCTTCTGTACTCGAACGACTCTGCTCACCCATACTCCCAGTAATAAGGGCCAACATACCATACCCCTTCCTAATTGCTTGCTGCATCTGTATGATTATTTTCTGCATCCTATGAACCAGCACGCAGAGATCTCTTTGTACACGCACATTCACTAGTTTCTCGCCATTTAAAAGTATTCTTTTTAAAGAAATATTTCCCCGCAGAGTGAATAACTGAATTTTCCCCACAGTGTATTCTGTCATCTTATTCATTCACTTCACCTGTGTATATTCCCACAGACTCTTTCTTGCAGTTCATTTACACACCAAGCTCACTTGGATATGATGTATCGATCTTTTCACGTAAGTCATTAATATACAATGTGAATAACTGAGAGCCCCAAATTGATTATTATGGCCCACCACAAGTAACAATCTGCCAACTTGAAAATTACTTGTTTATTCCTTTTCTGTTATCTGTCAAAACAATTAGAGAAATTAATGAGCAGGCAAGAGGGCTACAGGGTAAATAAGGAGAGGAGGAATGGGACTGATTGCATTGCTCTATTCTGAGTTGGCATGGACTCAGAGGGATGAATGGTCTCCTTCAGTAATAAGTAATTTCAGTCTGTCTTTTAACCAATCTTCTATCATGCAAATATGTTACCCCAATCTCATGAACCCTTATTTAGTTACAATCATTTCGCAGTACCTCATCAAAAGCCCTTTGAAAGTCCATTTTTTCCCATTCATAGACTTTGTCAACAAATCAATTAATATATTTTCATCTACAGGAATACATTTTGCTGAGAAAGCATCTTGCTGCTTCTTTGACTTGTACTCAGGATCTCCAACAGAGCACAACATCATGTTCTTGGCACGGGTGTTGGTAGGAGAGTCTGCTCAAGGGCATGGAGCTTGTCATCAGCTGCCATCTAAGGATGGCACAAGGCTCAATCTATATGACAGCTGTGTTGACAGCATCAGTGATCCTTCTATCTTTGTTATATTTGAGAAATATCAGATTTACCCAGAATATGTCATACAATATGATACTGATTTAATGTAGAAATCAAACATTTCTGACAACTCTTCTGCAATAGTGTCTGATGATGAGAAATGATGAAATCAGCATTTTATTTTTGGGAACTCAAGGCTTCCTACTTTTACCAAATGTAATTGGTGCTGGCATGCACATTATTACCCTGTGTTACTACCTGCCATAAAACAAAATCTACCTGTCCTACTGTGGAGTTTGACAGCACTTCCAAACACTGGGGTAATGGCAGCTGATTATACTCATCTTCACATACTCTCTTTCATTGACTTTGACTGAACAGAAGGTGTGGAAAGGTGTACAACATTGCTGCAACTAAAGATGAATTCTTTCTCCAATGTACTATTAGTGCCGCCCACCAACCCCCTCCACCATCTCTCGCCAAATGAACTCACAATCTAGAGAGGGCAGCACTGTTGCAATGGCTTTCCCATCATTGTTTTACTCAGTTCCAACTTTGTTTCTAACCAAACTTTCTTTGGTAAAATGCATGAACTTCTAATAAAAACACTGAAAATTGTTCATACTTACTGCATATGTGGGAACAAGTATTTGGTAAATAGGAACAATGTCTGTGTTTATTATTAGCAGTTCATGGAGGTGGGGCAGAATTTCCTCTGCTACTTCCTACTGGTTCCCATATGTTTCTGGTGTTCCTCTGAAGATGTTGGCTCTCTATTGGATGAAGGCACTGGGTAGGTTAAGATTGTGAATAAGTAATACGTTTATGTGACATTGTTTCAATTTTGCTGTGTTAAAATATAATGTGGTGTATTAAAACTGTATTGGTCCATCTCCTTCAGTCACTGTTTATGATACTTCATTATTGATCACAAAGGTCCATTAAATAGATACTTGGAAAATTTTTATTTTTTCACAATATGGTAAAAAATTGATTTGATTTTAATGGATTAACTCCCCCAATCTGGAGATTATCCAGTCATCAGGAGATAATGACATTTGTTTAAAACATGTATTATAGGTGGATGTCTTTGATTAATTTAAAGGTTAGAATGAGTATTCCTGAGGTTTTGGAGCTATTTTTCTCTTTTCCATCATCGTCCCTCAAAGGCCAATAGGAAGAAGCACTTTCCAAATAGCCATGTTGTATAAATTTGAAGTTACACACTGACATTATCTCTATTGTTCTAAAATTCATAATTCTCCTGTGTAGCTAAGTTCACTCGGTCATTTGCAATGTAACGTTAATTCGTTTAAAGAAACATTGAGCTTTCGAATAGGATGGAATCTATTTTGGGGAGCAAAACTTAATGAGTTATTAATTTGAATCATCTATTTTTGGTGACAGTTTTGTTTTAATTCAGGGAGAGATATTTGCCAATAATTTGGTTGACTTTTAAATTGCCATAAATTATTATTTTGCATTTTTTAAATATGATTGATTTTATTTGTTATTGGAAAATTTTGCATAAGCATGTTTGGTATATTAGAGTGGTCTGGGCAGGTGTATCTTTGATAATTATCATCATCTCATTCACAAATCTTGGAATGAAAATAACTTATTGATCATCTAATTTTTTTGACTGGTATTTGTGGCCGTGAAAGATGCATTACATATTCCCCTCCATCTGATGGAGCCAGAGTGCAGATAAAGAGGGCTATACTGTTTTTTAAATTTTACAACTTGTTCACATTCTGATTTTACTGTAATTTGTACAGTTCAGGTGAGTAGTTTGTGTAATGTTTTAAGGAATCTAATTTGATACTGAATGTTTGTTACTTTGTTAAAGCATTAAACTGGAAAATGTTCCTGGATTCACATCAGCAGATTTGTCTGGTTATCAGCAGGCTATTACCTTCTTGTACATTTTGGAATTAATTTCTCAATACATAAGCATTCTAAAATTAAACACAAAATTTGAATTGGTAACTGTAAGCTGCTTGATGATTAATTGTATTGCAAATTTTTCAAATTGCTGTTCCTTCTTGAGTCTTGCTGCAGATACCTTTGGTGCAACTACTGTTCAACACCTTACCCTGCAATTGCGTGACCCAGGATTGTAACAATGTCATTATGGTCTGTGTTACATATTTATGTGCAAAAATTAAAAAAAATCTGCAGATGCTGAAAATCTAAAACAAAACCAGAAAAAACTACAAGTACTTAACAGGTCAGGCCACCTCCAAGGTAAGAGAAACAGAGGCAATGTTTCAGGTCAGAAGCCCTTCGTCAGAACTTAAAATGAGACAAAAGAAGCTTTTGCAGTTGCAGGAAGGATGGGAATAAGCTGGCAACAATGTCACCTAGTCAATGAGTGAATGGGAGCAGTTAGAGGAGAGACAAAGTAACATGGACAAAAGAATGTGGGAGTCACAAAATGCAGAGCAGGGGGACTTGCTCTTCTGAGAAAGTCCTCCACTCCCACAGAGGGGGAAGAAAAAGTGCTGAACTAAAATTACAGATGACTGACTGACTCAGACCAAGGAAGCTATAGAATTCAATACCAAGTCCAGAAGGTTGCCATGTACCCAGACAGAAAGTGAGGTGCTGTTCCTCACGTTTGCATTGGGCCTCACTGTGCAGTCAGCCTTGACAGTACAGGAGGCCACAGACCAATAGGTCAGAGTCGCAGTGGATTGGAGAATCAAAGTGGAAGTCAACTGGAAGCTCTGGGTCACCCCTGTGGACTGAATGCAGGTGTTCTGCAAAGTGATCACCCAATCTGTGTTTGGTTTCTCCAATGTAGAGAGTACATTTGTGAACACCAAATGCAGTACACTAGGTTGGAAGAAGTGAATCGTTGCTTCAACTTGGTCCCTGGATGGTGGGAAGGGAAGAGGTGAAAGGATAAGTGTTGCATCACCTGCAGCTGCAAGGGAAAGGGCCATGAGAAGGGGGGTGGTTGGTGGGAACAGTGGAGTGGAACAGGTTGGCCTTCTGGACTAGATATTGAATTGTACAGCTTCTGGTAACTTGATTTCTTAGTTTGCATCAGTCAGCCATCTGCCATCTGCTTGTGTCCCCCCCCCCCTCCCCCCGCCTGTTTGTTGCTCTCTCTCTGGACGTGCCCAGCCTGACTTGATCTGCATTTTGCAACTCCCACATTATTTTGCCTATGTTCTCACCCTCTAACTGCTCCCATTCACTCATTAACCAGATAACCTTGATTACAGTTTATTCCCAGTTTAACCCTATCAGAGGCATCCAACTGCCCCTGCCCTCCCCAACCCTCCCTGCAGCTTTACAAGCTGTTTTTGTCCCCATTTCCATTCTGGTGAAAGGTCTTCAGCCTGAAACATTGACTCTTTCTCTTCCCACAGTTGTGGCCTGACCTTCCAAGTATTTCCAGCATTTTGTATTTAATATTTGTGAATGATACATGTTCCTTCAATCTCTCAAAGGGCAGCAGCAAGCTCCTGACAAGTAATGACCAACAATGAATTTGTTCTTTTATTTCACAGTAAGTGAGCATACATTGGCAACTGTTACAATCAGATTTAGTTCAACCTATACAATCCATCTTCTGCATAATAATACAAAATAATGAATACAGTGTTTCCCCACATCACCTTACTTAACCAAAATAATTTATGATTACTCCATTGCAGCAATATTCTCTGGGCATTGCTGCTCAGTCATTGAGTCCTCTATGGAAGAAGGAAGGCCTTTCAGCCAATTGTGACAAGCCTGTAAGATTAACCAATTCATTCACTCCTCCACTCTTACCCAAAAGCTTTTTCAAAAATTTTCTTCTAAAAATAAATTCCATTTCTAAAGTTTCATAACATTGTTTAAAATGTCCCAACAGCTGCCTTTTCCTGTTCATAGTCCAAAAAGATTGGAGCTTCCCCAACATAGAGTTCAATCTATGCAACAACTGGGCCAAGGTACTGAACTATTTACAGTTAATGGGGAAAATGACACCAAAGATGTTTTAATCACCTATTCTGCTTTCCTTTAAAATTGTGCACATCAAAAGCAAGTTCTTTTACAAATTACTTGTAGTAAGAATGTCAGAAAAATCTCAAAATACACCTAGCATTTGTTACTGATTCAGTACTTAAGGAAAATAGGTTATCACTGTCTGAAAATTAACTAAAACAATACAAATTATTTTTGCAGTTGTCTTTATTAATTACTGCTAGGAAAATAATTATAATTACTACAAACTGTAATATGAGCATTATGAAGCAAATCAATAGGATTCTTAAAGCACTGAGTATTTTGACTTCAAAGGAGTTTGTAAGCACAAACAAATGGAAGTTCATCCGAACAGACCCTGTTATCCCATGTGCCTCCAATGCCTGAAAATAATAATTGAAATGAACATTTTTGTCACAAGCACTCCTTTGTGTATACAAGTGTTACTTTTTAATCTCTTATTTACATATGCCAATGTCATCTGTTGTACATGAATACGGAATTAGACAATTGAAGAAAGTTGAGCATATTGGGTACTAGATTTCTGATTGGTGATGAAAAAGTACTTCACACCAAGCTGAATGAGTTACCCTTTCTAGTCATCTGTTTCTATAACAAATCTTTGGCATTCTAATTCCCTAACCAATACTCCTATTAGTCCTGGAAAACTATTTGACAATTGGTAAGACATTGAGGGGAAAGTTCTGAAGAAAATACCAACACCTCTCTCAAGAATGATGATGTTTTGTTGAAAGAAATACAGCTTGGGTTCAGCGTCACACACAAGCCAGACTGGATTAGTGTGACGAGTTTCAGAATTGCTGTGATGCTCCTCAAGGAATTCCTATCCTTTTGCAGAATACATTATCTACTATTCAGGTTGTGGTCACCATTAGCAACATATTTTACATGGATTGACAACTTCCTAAGTTCTAGGCTTGGGATTTCTTTGATAATGTTCCCTATAAATCTTAATTTTAATCACCATGTTTGTGATCATGCAGTTTGTGTTCCAATTTCCTGTGAAATTATGCTCTTGAGCCATTCAAAGCTAATTCCCAAAACTAATTTTCAACAGATTCAGTCTCTCAATTGGTGCTCAACCTCAATGGAGGGTCTTTGTTACTTTATTATTTTTGCATGTTTCTGGAGTGACTGAACATGAACAAATATTTAAGCAGTGTCATCTTCACTGCTATCTTTAAAAAGTTCTGAATAACTATTGGTTTATGATAGCACATGCTTCAGAGCACGACCACAATTTCCTAGGGCTCATGGGATAGATCCTGCAATAATTGAAGAGTTCTTTGATTATATTTGATTATAGAATGATGAAATCCCATCAAAACTGATAACCCCTTTTTGATTAGATGGTGCTTTAATACAGAAAGTATCAACACTTTTGAATGTGAAGGATAACTAGAACATAAGCAGACTACATGCCTAATATCCAACAATAGCCCATGGAAGGAAAGGCCCCGCAGTTGGCCTTGGTATTCAACTCAGCTGTAATGTTCTGACCTCATTAATCCAACTCTCTGGAATATCAGTAATGAGGACAGAACAACAAATTTAATTTCTGCAACTTAATCTGTCAGGCCAATTTATGAAAGAAAATGTTCTAGAAATACTGTAAGCTAGATCCTAATGCTCCACACCATTACAACAGAATTCAAGTTAGCTCAGCTCCTGTTGTTGAGCTTGGAAAATGTTCACCCCTAAAGTTCCTGGTGTGCAAAGCTCTGGTGCCTCGATATGGAGAGAGTTCATCCTTTTGTCTCACTATCAGTTAACCTCTTCCAAGCTTCTGAAATTTACTTGCATGTACATACACACCTTAACATAATTCATAACTATAATATACCTTCAGAGTTAATGTTCACACAGGTGTCCATCTCTTCTTTATCCTCAGGTTGGTCATGATTCCACTTTGTGAAATCAGTTGCAGATCCATCAGTCCAAAGGTAAACACCCTCCTTCGTAAGACAAAAAGTCATTAATGATGCCAATTTCCATCAAAATACCATTTGTGTGGAATATGAAACTGGATTCAGTATCATTAATGGCAGCCAGTCACTTGGAGGGTTAGAGAGTCCTCCTACAGTTGTCACTATAAGAAAGGGATATTTAAGGAGGGAAGTCCAGGGTATGGACTTTGAGAGACAATTTTGAGGTAAAGGAAATAGAGCTGAAGGCACCAGCCAGATGTAAAGGAACAGAGTGTGTGAGTGTTGTAGGAAAGATGTTGGAATCAGAGCATAATCTTTGTGGTAGAGAAGATATAAAGCTAAAACAGATCCCTTGCACTTACAGTTTATTTTTGCTTAATTTAAAACTGCAAGTTCAAATTGAAATTGAGTAAACACTGAGTCAAAGCATATAGATAATGTTTATGTGACAATTACATTCATTTGTGATGGTTCACAGGAAGAAACTGACTCATTAAGGGTTAATTGCAGGCAAGCAGGCCGACAGTACAATCAGTGCAACAGTTGAGAAAGGTACTGAAAAGTTACAACTGGACACTATCAGTGAACATTTGAACAAAATCAGGAAGGGGCACCATTCAGAAGAGGAAGATAAGAACACCAAGGATGGATGCATGAGAACTCCAGAAGCAATTGGATGGGAAAATAAGCTATTGCCATAAATTGTTTCGCTATGATTCAAATTGATGTACAAGTATGAACATAAGGAACTGAGGGAGTAAATCTCGAGTTCTCTCAAGCCTCCTCTACCATATGCTACATATGAGCCTTGAATCCCTCCCCCACCCCCCCCCCCAACACACAATTTCCATATCCCTGATTCCCTTGGTGCCCGAAAATTCCTAATGGTAGATCAACTCAGGCCCTTGCATGCAATAGATTTACAACTCTGAGGCAATCCTAAATGGCTGACCCTTCCCTTGAGTTAATGCCCCCTGAATCTACACACACCAATAAAATGACAGAGGATCCTAGCATGTTCCCTATTAATCTCTCTCACAGCCTTCTTTGTCTCAAAGTGATCACATCACATTTTTCTAAATTCCAGTCTTACATTATGTCTCCTTAGCACAGTCATGAAATTAGGCTGCAGTGACTCAAAGGCAAGTGTATCCATCCTTAGGTGCACAAAGCAAGGTCACGCAGATTACTCCAGGTGTTGTCCCACCAAAAGACAATACCTATCCCTGTAGTACTTTGCAAGCAGCACCCTACCAAACTGAAAATGCCCCATTTGTTCCCGTTCTGTTTTCAGCCCTTTAACTAATCTTCTATGCTCAGAATATCCCATGACCCTGTTTTTTTAAGTTCCCTCAAGCCTGCTCTGCCATATGCTTAAAAGAAAGACAGAGACTTTTAAGTGGTATCCTATCAAATGTCTTTAGAAAATCCAGATATATTATCCACTGTTTTCCTCTTTTCTACTCTCCTGGTTACATTGTCAAAAAGCTTCTAAATTTGTCAAATAGAATTTCACCTTCAGAAAACTGCTTACTTGAGTATTCCTTGCTGCATTATAACCTATAAATTCATGTCCCCGAATGTCCAACATTGTTGCTATTTTGTTCTATGGTCTTGGACTTTCCCTTTAAAAACATCTCTCCTCCCCTAAAACCAATCCCGATACTTGTCCTATTGCAGCAAAAATGGGCAGTCCTATCAAGATGGATAGAGGAAGGTAAGGTCTTTGATGGGGGAGGTGGCGATATTTCAGATCATTTATTCAGTTGTTTCATTGAACACTTCCTTCCTCACTGAATATCAAGACAGTTCCTCCCCCCAGATATTAAAGGATGTTCAACTGAACAGTTACTGAAACCAGAACACCATGGCTACAATCATTCAATCACCCTTACCTTGTGGCAATCGTTTAGACCAATCCAAGTGCTGGTCTGTGCTGGGTTGTTGCGTTTTATCAAATCCTGAATGAACTGGTTGTGTTCTTCCCAGTGTATGGAGGCAAGGTGTCCACCTGGTGCATACATTTGGCAAGATATCTTCAAGTTAAAAGAAACTAGTTTCAGGACTTTTCCTCCCATTGATTACTTTCAACACCATCACACATTGGTGTGCTTTGTGCTACCCAGGGCCAAACCAGTCATAAAAGAAAGAGAAACTCTATATAAAAAAAGGCTTCCCTTGGAGAAAAAAAACAGAAAGACAAATTGCTGAACAGAAATGTACATAATGAAGCCAACTGTTCCTCTTCATTATATCCCAGGACTACTCTTCCTGTCTAAAACTTTTCACTGACCTTGCCTCTAATTTCCCCTTACTCTGACCTCAGCTTCAGAAGGTAATAATTAATGGCTGTGGCTGCAGTAGAATTGTCTGAATGAACCCAACAACCCCCCCCCCCCCCCCCATTTACCCCTCACCCTGATGCCCCTCACTGTGCTGAACCCCTTGGATCACTTGCCCTTCACTAGCTACTGCCCTTTTCTGGTGTTGTCGAGCTTCTGCGAAAGATACAGTTGTCTGCAATTCTGTCTGCTTCTGCTGAGCTCCTTGGGGCACCCAGCAGGTGCCTCTGGCCCAATAACCAATTTCCTGTTAGACAAAATTTAAGGCAAGATACCAGGCCATAGGGCTGTGGTGCTTTATGCTTTACACAAGCCTCCTTCCATCCATTTGAATACATCTGCCTAACCCATTTGTTTTTCTCCCATGTGCTAACCTAAAACCTTTCTTGAAAGCATCTATGGTGCTTGCTTAAACCCTCCATTTCTTAATGTGTTTCACATTCTAATCACCCTCTGTGTCGATGTGTTTCTCCTGAATTCCCCAATGAATTTATTTAGTACCAATATTTTAAGTACATCTAAGATTAGTGTTTGAGCATCCACAGCCCCCTTTGTTAAAAAAGTTCCTCAATACATTAACAGATTAATTACCTTTTAAGAATGACTTCTTTGCCCCTGGGAATAATCTAATCTACTTCAATAAACAAAACTCATCGTTTTAAATTATCCAAACTCTTCTTGTATCAGTGCTCACTCCGGTCTCTTCCTTCCTCTCCTGTAGGTGTACACTTATTCACAGGAGTCCCTCGTGAATGAGCTGTATACCAATTCCACTGATTATTCTTTGCAATGGACCCAAGCAGCATTTACCACTGGGCTCTTGACATCCTTGTCCCCACAGTAGGAACCCTATCCAAAAAAGGAACTGAACCTTGGGCCTTGCCAATCTGCATTACAGTATTTAGTCTTATATTAACAGCATGTTTACTTGTTTGCTCTAGGTACTCTGCCATGGTGGAAAGGCCTACCACTAAGATCCAGCAAGCTTACATGACCATTACCAAATATTCTCCGTGGGTGCAGTGGGTGGGGATGGGTTTCAGGTCCAATACAAATCCCCAAGTGTTACTTGTTTAATGCTCAGCACAATGCCGAGATAATATTGCATATGTTATTAATGTGAGCTATCTACATATAAATAAATATTATTTTACTTCATTTTCCTGTTTGAATGAACAAATGAGCTATTTTAAAAATGGGAAACAAGCGAGCAGCCCTGGCTCTTACCTCAGCTTGAATCCAGTTCATTTTAGTTTGGTAGTAGCTGTAACAGGTAGATAAGTCACGGTTATAAATCCACCCAACTAAACAAGGTGTTTGAGAGGTTCGGGCATTTACTTCATCAGGTGAAGATTTCTTTTGTGTCTCGTTCTCCGAAGAATTTTCTTTTTCTATTTCATCCTCTGCAGAAGAATCAAGTTCTTTCTCTACCTCATCCTCTAGAGAAGGATAAGCTTCCATTTCTGTCACATTATCTGAAGAATGAGAGAATTCTACTTCCGACTCATGTTCTGAAGAGGGGTATAGTTCCACTTCAGGAAAAGGATAAGATACTTTTTTGTGGTTGTTGGGATTGAAAGCAGCTAAAGAGAAAGGGAAAGAGAAAGGGAAAGGAATAGGACGAGGACTGGTTTCTGGTGGGAATAGATTGCTGATCATTGGATGGTTTTGAGGAGATGGTACAAGAAAAGGATGAGCAAAATCTCCAGTATAAGTTGGCTTGTTCTGAGAATAAAAAGGGTAAGAGCGGTGGTAAGTTGACTCTGGGTTGTTCTTAGGAGACATGGGATAGGAATAAGATGCCATTGCTTTGTTGCTCTCAGGTGGAGGAACAGCATAGGCATAAGGTTTCGCTGAGTTGTATTTCTCATGAAAAGGAAAAGGATGAGGATGCAACTTCATTTGAGCTTTGTTGTCAGGTAAATGGGGACGAAGATTTTGCACTTGTTTCTCATTCAATCGACTTGCTATATTGTGAATACTGACAGCTGCTGTTAATAAGATAAACAAATGGAAAAAATAAAATCACCATGAGTCCCAAAAGTGTTTTTCTAAAAGGCAACAGTCTTTGCATTTAAGCTAAATTCAAGCTAATGCCTCGAAGATTATGCAAATTTATATAGTTTAAATTGTAAGCCAAGCATTTAAAACAGAAATTATATAAATCATTTGTACATACTGATCAAACTAGTATCAAAGCAAATATTAATATTTTCATTATACACTCTTTGTTTAATATAATTAAAAATAAAATGTGCCTTAAAATTTTAAGCAATTTAATAGCAAAACTGTATGCTGCAAAAATGGAAATTATTAATGAGGAACAAGTAATAATGAGAAACTACTAATCAGCGCATGTGAAGCAGAAAGCAGAGACTTACTGTGGCAGGAGATGTCGCAGGAAATTACAATATGAAAATCACTAAGAATATGAATAGACTAGAGGTATTTCAGGGACAACCCAAAGGGAAAGGTGATGGGACAAATTCCTCTGAGGTAAAAACAATTGTTTCTGAATACATCATTCAGTGCATGATACACGAACAGATAAGTGACATGAAAATTCAAAACACCCTTACACGAATGTGCTGGGATTCCCTGTTGGTATTGCTTTAGCCAGTTGGCTGCTCATTACTATGAGTCAGATGTACTGTTTCTTCTATCTGCACTGTTCTTTGGCCTCTGGCACATTCCAGGCTGCAGGAGTACGTGCTGAGGGACGCACTGAAGCTGGGTGCAGCCAACACAAGGACTCGGTGGGGAAGGACTACAGTTTAGGGTTCTTCTGCCACTGGAGAGGGAGAGGCAGGTCAGGCAAGAAAGCCCCTTAAATATTGTAAATACGGGACTGGGTAGCTCCCAGGGAGCCACACGAGTGGCATCAGTGCTGTGTTTTTTATATATAAAAAGGTAACACCAATGATTGATCTGTACAAGAATGTAAAGGCTTGCACTGTTTTATTTTTGTATATAGTTTGTCTTTTATTATGAATAAAGTTTATTTTGGTTTATAAAAATAAAATGTTCTTTGGCCTCATACAGCTTGCATCTGGGGGAAGGCTACTGACTGGGCATCTCTCAATCACTTACAAACAGCCAGCACCTCTTAAAGGCTGCATCCAAGAGACCCCATTCTGACAGACATATTTATAATGGGCCTTCCATCTCGTTGGCCTTTCCTTGCATTGATGTGCATTTAAAGTATAAAATCTCTATGACACTGTTTTTAATATTATCTGCAATTTCTTTTCATTCTCTCTGTTTTCCCTCATTACTTTTTAAGAGTCCCAGCATCATAAAGTCATTTACTCACAGAGCACAGAAACAGGCCTGTCAGCCCGCTGTGTCCAGACCAGCCAAAATGTACCTATCTACATTAACTCATTTTCTAGCCATCAACCCATAGCCTCCGTGCCAAGGTGCTTCATTTGCTTATCCAAATAATGTTAAAGCGCTGAGAGTACCTGCCTCCAGCATTCCCACAGCAGTGAATCCCAGATTTCAAGCACTCCTGAGGTGAAAAATATTCTTCCTCAAGTTCCCTCTAAATCTCCTACCCATTACTAAAATGAAACACAGCTTCTGATGCAGCTTCTTATCACAATGTTTAAATCGCCCCGCTTTGTAGGACTGGGGGTTGACTGAATGTGGCAAAGCAAGGGCGATTTAAGGACTCTTTGTTCAATAAAATGTACTGTACTGAAGCTCTTCTTGTGTAGCTTAATCTGAACTCAACAGATTCAATGTTATGGTGTATATATACAGAAGGAGTCCATTCGGGTCACTGTATCCATGCTGACTCTTTGAAAGAATCATCCAATTAAGTCTTTTCATTATTACCTCTTGATTAGATACAGCAATAAAACATGGGGATGGTAGTAGGTCCTTCAGCTCCTCAACTGAATTAGCTTTTCATTTAGAATCATTGTTGATATGTATATAATCGGTTTCTTCAAATTCACTGGAAGGACAAGGAAACATACATCCGTGTCCTCTCCCAGGCTGACAGCCCCAACATTGGGGCACTAGTTACACACAGTCAGCCAAGCTAGGCTGGCCACTTCATTCACATCTTGATATCAGACACCCAAAACACAGCCTATTTTGACTTCCATCTTGGGAAGAGATTACCAAGCAGACAGAAGAATAGATATAAGGATGTGGTCAAAGCTTCCTGGGAATTTCTGGCCATGACTGCTTAAAATAAGAAAGAGCCATATGGGATGGTGTTGAGAACCTCCAGGCCACGCTTTGGGAGGACACAGAGACCTTGTGTAAGCTCAGGAGTGGACCACCTCACAAACTATCACCCACCTGCCCTGTCGCATCCTCCTGCCCCACCTATGATAGTTGCCACAATGGCCTCATTAGTTACCTCAGAACCCAGAAAACTGGTGTGTAAGTAATTCATCCTCAATCCTGAAGGACCACCTGGGAGGAACTGCTTAATAACCTTACAGAACAATGAACCAACCATTTGAGTTCTGAATTGTTCACTTACTATTGCCTGTACTGTTTTTCAGTGGGAGACAGTTCCAAATTTCCACTACTCTTTGAATGAAAAGAGAGGACACTATCTATCCTAACATTTCCTTAACATTCTGAACATTGAATTCTCCCACTTTAAGTAATCCCCACACTGCTTCCTTACAAACCTCCCCCCCACCATGCTTCTTCTCTTCTTCCCTTTCCTAGCCTCTCTTTCTTTATTCGACCCCCTTTTTTAAAACTTCTCTCCTTACCTTTGACCCATCCCCCAGTGGATCTGCTCTCCCCTCCTACCCTGCATCTGCCTATCACTATCCTTTACCTGCATCTACCTATCACCACCTTATGTCCACCCTGCCTCCCCTCTTTTGTCCACCTAGCATTGCTCTGCTTTTCCCTCCTATATATTGGGCTTCCCCCTTTCCCTGTCTTCAGTCCTGAAGAAGGGTCCTGATCTGAAACGTTGACCACCTGCTTTTCTCCACGGATGCTGCCTGGCCTGCTGAGTTCCTCCAGCATCATCGTGTTTTTCATCTAGATTCCAGCACCTGCAGTCCTTTATTTCTTTAGCATTTCCTTTATTTGTCTTAAGCCAGACTCTAAAGGGAGTCCAACCAGTTTGTTGGTTCTCAGCAATCTAAGATAACTACATAGTTCCAAAGCTACATTTAGTTTACCTTTGCTTACTATATCTGGCATACTGCAATAGTAAAACTGAGAATCAAAACAAATGAATCAATTTGAGATGAAGAAAGAGAAAAATCTATTTGGAGGAACCCCAAGGTGATGAAATTAAGATTATGGCAGATGATTAACAAAAATTCACAAGGAAATAAAATTTATCTTGGGATAAAATGTTATATGACAAAGAACTGCATTTTTGAAGGAGCACTTCCTTCCCTATTGATGAAATTACCTGTTCAACAGGAAGTTAAAAAATACATATGCAGATATTTCACTACCAGCCTTTAAATTAAACTTTCCTCACGAACTCATAAGAGTAACTGTGATGCTATTAACCATGCAACTCAATTCTATTTTTATTCTATGCTCTAAATTAAGGTCAAAAGACCGAAGATCACCAACTCCAGGGTTGTCTGTAGCAGTCCACAAGTCCCATACACCATACATATTTGATATATTACACATTACTTCGCAAAATTGCTGGAAACCATCCACCTAAAGAATCAAAGTCCATTACTCAAGACATCAATGATGCCATGGTTTGATAGTGGGATTCTTCCCTCTGTGTCTGAGGTTTCTGATTCAAGTTCCATGCCAGATACTTAAGCAGAACATCAAAGCTAACATTTAATTGCAATACCAAGGACATAACTGTAGTATTGGTCGTACTGCCTTGTAATGCTGCCTTTAAGTGAAATTTAAACTGAAGCCCCACCTGGCCTTTCAAATGGATGCAAAGGATCCCATGGCATCAGCAAGAACAGCTGGAGGATTTCTCTCTGGTGTCCTGGCCAACAATAAAACCTCAATATCATTTAGAAATACAGGTTATTTTCTCAGGACCACTTTGCTGTTTGGGGAAACGTACTGTGGTGCAACTGTCACTTTTCCTATGTAACAACTGTGATGGTATTGCCAAGTGCTGCTTTGGTTGTGAACTGATTTGGAACAACATGAGAATATGAAAGACACGACTGAAATGCAGAACTCTTTTGGTATAAATTCATTTAGTGCTAAACATCTTCTATAGTAGCTTCTGCACATTCTATCCTATTGATTTCAATGCAACTAGATTTCAGAGGTGGGGTTAATTACTGACGAGGAATGATTTTCAAGGCTTTTTTCTTTCTTTCTGATTGGTCTGTAGTTCATGATGGGGCTGACAGCTTAAAATAAAGCCACCCAGCCATGAGATAGAACTCAAGTCAGGATCACCATGGTAAGATCTTTAGCACTATGGATTGCTTGGTTTTAAATGAATTTAAGTACAAAACATCATTAAATTTCTTGTTTAATGGATATTTTCCAGCTTAAAACTGAAGGTGCTATAACTTGGAGCACTAATCAAAATACATCACTGAAACTAACCTGCAGCATCAATGGAGAGTAGTGCAGTAATCAGCGAAATCATCCTCAGTCTCGTGTCGGGAAAATACTTCTTCCGTTGGCTGAAATAAAAACAATCTAATTTTAATGTCAAAGCAGTCTTAATTTATTGAAACAAAGCAGGAACTGTCCACTTTGATTCTTGTTCCTCATTCAGCATGATTACATGTGTGCCAATTATATATGTGACAAAAACAGCGGTCCTCCAGAACTGCAATAACCACATACAATTGGTTAGATCAGTCTTGATGTCAAAATCACTGTTGACCAATAGGTTATTGACAGCTTCTGGCTGGAACAGCAGTGATACAAAAAGTAGTGTTATTTCTTTGCCTGACACCATTAGTCAACTAATTCTTGTTGTGCATGATCAAGTTGAAAGATGGGAGTCTGGTGAATATTCAGTTCAGCGAGAGACCCCCAGTCACAGGGAAACTTACAGCATAATAAATCTGTTTAAATCTGTCCTGTTATCTTCCAATTCTAATCATAAGTAACTCATTAACTATATTTAGAGGGAAAGTACATATGCACATACCTAAAATGGAATCCCAGTACCAAGTGTCTTGTTCAAGCCAAAAAAAACATTGAAAGCACATGCTGAAACAATTAAAACTGAGGTCTCTATTTTACTTGATTTCATGGTTTATTTCAGTTGCCTCATTACCTGATAACATTTCTTTGACTCGTAGCAGAATCTCAGGTCGACTGTAGGTAAATGCACGATACAGAGATGTATAGTTTCTGCTTTGGGACCAATCAACAAGCCAGGCACACATTGCGGCTTGGTCTTAAGTGGTGATATTTACAAAAGTTTTCTCTCAGATTAATTCCACATTTCTTAGTGTAAAATCTTATTTATGAAACTTCTCTTATGGAGCATAGGCATCTCTGGGAAGGCTAGCATTTAATGCTCAGAAAGTGATGGTGTGCCATTTTCCTGAGCCACCATTGCATTTGAGGTGGAGGTACTCCCGCATTAGTTTTAGGTAGGGGGTGCCAGGATTTTGACCCCATTATAATGAGAAGCAGCAGTATATCTCCAAGTAGGTCAATGTTTGATTTGGAGAACTGCCATGCCCCCACTGTGCTGTTCTTTCGAGGTGACAGAGATCATGAGTTTAAGAGGAGTTATTACAAAGGCCTTGGCAAATTGGTGCTGTACGTTTTCTATATGGGTACATACTGCCTTGACCAATTCAGAAGGGTACATACTGCCATGACCATTCAGAAACAGATTTTACTTTTAAAACATATTGCTTTATATATTTAAGCATGACAATTTGGTTACTACGACGGAAGATGGGATTGCAACAGAAGTGCTCAATTGGATTTTAAATAAACAAAAGTTTTAAAAATATACACAACTATTTGCTAGTTATTTCACATAATATGTTAAAAAAGCTTTTAAAATGCACCTACTAGCGCCACTGCATCCTTGAAGACCACAAGTAAGTGCAAGTAATAGCAAGCTCCAATAGTGATTAATTGTCAATTATCCACCAGTCAGAGCCAGTTCCAGTACTGTGCTTTCTAAACTAGCTAAGTGTATTTAATTTGCACTTAAAATTTCTCAAACTTTTGCACTGGTTTAATTGATTTTGGGCACACTACCTTGAAAATAAAATAACTTCAGGCCAGAAGACATATCATTGGTTCAGGAAAAACAAAGCACTGAATAAAGCTGATTTTATAACTAATTATAAAAATAGGTTCTAGGATAAGACCTAAACTATAGAAAATAAGATTGTCATAAAAGACTAACACTGGAATAAGGCTTTTAATGAACTCAGGACATCCCAAAACTCTTTAAATCTACAAAAATACTTTTAAGACATAACCACTGTTTAAAGTAGAATTTGCAGCAGTCAATTAATGCACTGCAAGCTCCCACAAAGAACTACATGATAACTGACCAGTTAGTATGTTTCAGTGACCGTAGTTGAGGAATAAAAATAATTTAGACACTGGTAAAAACTCCAATACTCTTTTCCACACCACACAATCTCTACAAATATTGCTAAAATTGGTATTCTGTCACATTGAAGACTGATATGTAGCTATTCTTATCAACACTGAAAAACAAAAAAAAATCTGTGCAAACTGGAAATCAGAAATAAAGACAGAAAATGATGGAATGCTGAGCAGGTTGATCAGCATCCATGGAGAAAGAAACAAAGCTAATGTTTCAGTTCTGTGACCTTTTGTCAGAAAGATCTGTGATCAGCAAGCCCCCCACCTTCTGCTGCCCTTAGTGGCCTGCTCCCAGGTGTTAGAAAGGTCATCTACCTACACACATGCTGCTTGACCTGCTGAGTATTTCCACCACTTCCTGCTTTTATTCCTATGGATCTTGTCAGGCTAAATATTCACCAAATCATTGTCTATAACAGATCCACTTCAAAGTGGTGCATAAACAGATATGCCAATGCTACTCCACGCACTCGTCTGTAATGCCGAGGCTTTGAGTCTGCATGCAGCAACAGAGTTTGGCCAATGGATGGCACCATATCCCCTCATGACCAACTCAGAAGCTCTCTCAATTCAAAGCCAGCTTTAGTTGATGCATACACGGCACATTCATCATCCTTCCACTTCACCAGCCCCGACATCAATGTTACTGCTCTAAATGACATCAGTGAGCCAGAATCACCGAGAATATTAAGCAACTTGCCACCTGAGCCCAAGAGTTGCCAGTTCTGGGTACAGTCATCTCAGGGGTCTGATCACATGGCATCTGCCCGCAACCCAATCATTTTGTGCGACTTCTACAACAGTTGCTGCACTGGCCTAATGAATGTTAAACACTGTAAGTGAGCCTTACTGCCTCTGATAGTGTGCAAGTGCAGGTGGTTTCACAAAATTCAAATATCAAGAGGCCACCAAAGAGGAGACACTGATGGCAGCAGGGGAAGAGGATTCATGGCTGGGAAATGGTGGGCCACTGAGCACAGGGAAAGATGAGCCACAGAGGATGGGGGCAGATGGACCACTGAGAGTGCGAGATAGTGCCTGCTGAGGGAGGGGACAGGGGGACTACAGGGAATGAAAGTTGGGGAGAGGTTCCCAAGGACGAGGATTACTGGCTACAGGGTGGAGTGATGGGTGCAACTGAAAATGGGGAAAAGGAGTCATTAAAGAGATGGAATGGATGGATCCTGAAGGCCCCTGAGAGGAGCTCCCCTATATCCTCTTCATATCATTGGTGCTTACATCCAATACATTTTATATAAACGGTAAAAAGTTGAGGCCACTGCATTGATTCTTTCGTCACAACACTTGTTACACTTTGCCAACCAGTAAAGGACCCACTTATGCCTACTCTCCATTTCTTGTTAGCCAACTAATTTTCTATCCACTCCCACACAATGAGTTTGATGCAACATCTTATTAAATCCCTTCTGAAAATTTAAGTATTTTGGTTTCCCCTTATCCACAGAACTTCAATAAATTATTAAACATGATTTCCCTTTCACAAATTGCAATCACTTTCCTAAATGCCCCACTATAATGTCTTTTGTATTAGGTTCCAACCTTTTCTCCATGACGAAGGTTAAGCCTGTAGTTCCTTGCTATTTGTCTCCCTCCCTCTTGAATAAAGGAATTGCATTTGCTATTTTCCATTTTAATTCAATCTCGTCCGATCATGGGAAGTTTGAAAATTAAACATGATAGAACTTCTTGGCCAGTGTATGTTGTGCACAATATGTAAAGCACAAATTTGACAGGTTTTGTTTAGCAACATCTCCTCCTTCATGAAAAGTGATCAGCACTGGACTCCACTTTCCTTCCCTTTCCTTTTATCCCTTGATTTCCTTAATTCCTCAAAATCAAGCTCACTCAATAAGCAGCCACAGGCTCCTGGGTGGAGAATTTCAGACTCTCAACCCTGGCTGAAGAAATTTCTTCACATCTCTGTTTGAAATAGATAACCCTTTTTCTGAGGCCATTCCCACCTGTTTTAATGCAGATCAATGAACTTGAAAGATGGGAGGATGCCTGATCAATAATCTTTATTAGCCAAGTTAATAAAAATCCAATAATTCAATACTAACGAGGTTCAGTGCAAGTTTTACACATAAGCAGATAAAGATTTGTGAAAACCTATTCAAGTTCCTTACAATGTTACAAACAAAAATGGCACGACACGGTGGGCCGAAGGGCCTGTTTTGTGCTGTATGGTTCTATAACTCAATTTAATACTGATCAGTTTGTATAATTAATTTATGTAAGCATAATTCAATGGGATGTTTCCATAGATAATGCAATTATGTAAATATGCCAGCTGTGACCTAGACTGCCTCGAGCTATCCCTATCCCCACCCTCCTGCTGATCAGTTTTAAACCCACCTCATGGAGAACACAGCACCACTTACTTATCTGTAAAAACCTGAAACTGCCTTGCAAAAGATGCATGGCACAGAAACAGACTATTCAGCCCATCTGGACTATGCTGGCATTTAAGCGCCACTTGAGACTCCTCTCGTCTTTTCTCATCTAAATTTATCAATATAGTCCTCTATTCCTTTCTTCTTCTTATGCTTTTGCAGCCTCCTTTTAAATTCTTCCATACTATCTCCTTAAACTACTGCCCGTAGCACCAAGTTCCACATTCTTGCCACTTTTTTGATATTGAAATTTCTTGTGAATTCCCTGTTAGATCTGGCCTCCAGTTATGTTCTTCCTCACCTCCTTGCATTAATTCTTTCAAATTCCTTTATAATTTTAAAGACCTCAGTTAGGTCACCCCTCAAGAGAAAAGGGGCCTAGTCTCTTATCCTTTCCTGATATGTATGCCCTTGCATTTCTAGTTTCATACTTCTAGGGATATTCTTACTTCTTGCATGGGCATTCAAATTTAACCTAGTCAGTAGGGCATCCACATGCCTGTTAAATAATTAGACGATTTTACAGCTTCATGGTTTCAGCAACAATCTGATGGCTGAGCTGTGTTTTTGCTGTAGTTGACATCTAAGAAAGTATAGAGTACTCTAAAACAAGGGAGCAAAATGTTCCACTAAATCTTCCTGATCCATGCTGATCACAACTTCTTTCCATTCTAGTCACTATCAACTAATGAATTGTTTTCTTGTCTGAAACAATGTGAATGGAATCACAGAACAAAATGTTTTCTCCAGGATAGAAACTATTGTAGTGGACATCATGAAACAGAATAGGTAATAATTAACAGCAATGCAAATACATTGTTCATTTTATGGTAACCGTAGCCTACCTTCAAATTAAAGTGCTGGAAACTGCATTTTTGGCAGAATTACAAATTGGCAGAATGTCAACAATGCCTAAAGATGGCAGCCCAGAAACCTGTCCTAAAGTTTGTTTTGGCCCTTCTCTCCATAATTCCTGTGCCACTTTGTCATCCTGACACACTTCGTCAGTCCACCACTATTGAGAAACACACAGCAGGAGGGAGAGGCAAGTGGGTGAGGATGGATGGGATGGGGTGGCAGTGGACTACAGTGGTGGTGTGGAGCCAAGTGGAACAACAACCTAGTTGAGGCATCTGGTCTCCACATCCATTTGGCCTAACATCCTGGTTCAATCATCAGGACTCTATCGAGCAGAGGAGATCAATATTATTGATAATATTTTGCTACTTCTTTTTCCAAAGTTTCTCTAATTCTTTGATTCAGCAAGAGTTTCAGATTATCCTGTTTGGCTCTGGGACTCTTTCATTAGCTGCCTTTTACCCTGAACCTTTTTGAGCCAGAATACATTGATCCCCTATTGCAGTTATTTGGTTTACATGTTCTGCAGATAGTTTAGCTGCAGGTGAAAGAGAGATGGCCATCAGTTTCATAATTGCAAAATTGAAGCATTTTCAGTGAAAGTCTTGTAAAACAAAAAACCTTTTTTGTATCCCCTCTTTTACTGTTAGTACTGATAGTCTCTAAATGGCCTGCTTCCAGTTAAATTCGTAATTATTTCAATTTCACATAATCTCCATTTCTTATCAGAAAAAAAGAACACTTTCATCTAAGAAGCTTACAAAAATCTCGCTGTGTTGTCTGCTCCAACATTATGCCAGCCCTCTAGGATTGTTGTGGATATTCTGTCCAAGATGTGTGAACAAATTGGAGATGGACTGTGGAAATTCAACTCAACAAAGCGCATGGAAACTTTTTCCATTTGCTACTTCATGGAAAGTCTGGCTATGCACTTATTAACCTACCACATGCATTGGCACAATGAAACAGCAAGAGTCAGACATATCCCCAGGAGATCTCTCATTTGTTCCTTCCAGTGGTTGGCTCCAGAATTCCCTTTCATTTAGGGCATGTGTGCAAGTTTCCCTTCCAGTCAGGTTCAGTTAATTAAGCAAAAGTTGACACTTGAAAGCTGTTTCTCAGTTAGAATCAGTTTGTAAAATTGACCTCTTCATAGTACCTGTTTAAAATGGAGTAGATCCAGCATCTGAAAGGAGTTACATGGAATGGAATGAAGCTCTTAATCATAGCACATTGTAAATGGTGACTTTTAGACAGTGAGCACTGTGTTGGTGTCCATGTGGTACAAGAATGGAGTGGCCAATCTGTTATGTTTCCTGTCCACATCAGATCATTGAAACATTTCCATACTAATCTGTGGTTTTGAGGTTCTCTGCCATGATCATCTCCCTCCATGTGGCTTACAAACATTGAAACCAACATTTTCTCCACAGCTCATTCAGCAGTGTTTGTTGGTCTTCCTCCTTAAATACTGTTGCTTCTGGTCTTGCAGATCACTCAGTGAAATTCTTTAAAACTGGCACAAAACCATACAGAAACCATTAAATATATAGTCCTGACAACACTTTTAGTCCAGTGATGACCCATTGCTATTCAGTGCTATTTGTGGCTCTTTAACGGCTTGCATATACAATGGCCATTTGTCTCAGCACAGATTGTCCATGCTGTAAGATTTCACTCAGTCAATATTAGCATGTATATAACAGCAAGGTCAAAGTCTGGGAGGAATATGGAGTGGAAGTGTTGCCCCTATGGTCAAAGCTTTTGACTCTGCCAACTGAGATGCACTGTTGAGAATCCTTCTCAAATTTGGCTGTCCTCAGAAATTTCTCTCCATTCTCTGCCTGCTATGCCATGTCATGCAGGCAGTAATTCTAATCAATGGCACCACTGTACACCCTATCCCAGAGGAGGCTGGGGCCAAGCATCAGCACATCATCACTCAAACCCTCTCAATCTCCCTTGAGGCAATATCAAACAACTTCTCCCACAAGCTCTCCACTGGAGTGAAGAAAACCTACAGGATGAATGGGTACATGCCCAACTTTCAACTCCATCTTCAGAACCCTGGTCATTCCAACTTCAGTCCCCGAACAGCAATACGCAGCAACACGTGCAGTCTGAGCTCCACGGCATTACTGACTTATTCACTGAAGAAAATGAAGGAATAGGGCTTATGCTAAACATTCACAAAACAAAGGTCTTCTACTGCACAATCCTACTCCCAAAAATAAAGAACCCTGATTTTCCAGGGTTTCATCATGAAATATCTCACACTGAAGGCAGACATTGATGATAAAATCTACCACAACCTCCACTGCATCAATACAGCCTTTGGTCTTCTGAGGAATAGTGTTTGAAGATCAAAAACTTAAACCCATAGCTAAACTCATGCTCTATCAAGCAGTACCCTCCTGTAATTTTCTGAGACATAGATTTCTTACAACAGGCACCTCAAAGCACTGGAGAGATACCACCAAGGCTGTCTCTGCAAAATCCTCCAAATCCATTGGCAAAATAAGTGAAACAACATTAGCATCCTCTTCCAGGCCAACATCCCCAGCAACAAGTACACTCAACCAGCTTGGTTCGGTAAGGGACATTGTCCATTCCACTCAAGCTCAAGAAGAAGCATTCAGGAAAGTACCAAGCACTTCAAGTGTGTTTGACAGGAGCAGATGGAGACCAAGTCAAAGCAACAGGAGTGCAGAAACTTTCAAACGTGCACTTGCTCCATCAAATGCCTTCTGTCATAACTGTGGTAGAATCTGTGGATCCCACAGGATTTATTAGAACCCACAAAACCAGAGTGGAAGCAAGTTATGCTTAGGAGTGTCTAAGAAGAAAACATCAGCGTTTTTAGGGCTTGTGTGTTCCAAATGGGATATTAATCAAAGTTTCTACTCTTTTTGACATTTTCAGATTATAAACTTAATGTTTTTACCCCTTTTATTTGACCAGGCTATCATTTCTCTGCAGTCACTTTTGCACAGAATTCATTATTTTCTGTCTTTTGGACCAACATCCAAAGATAGATTGCTTTTGTATACGTTCTGAGAGTTAATTGTACTCTAGCGTATTTATCACTTTGGCTTTGAATCAACCTTACATGAAACAATTGAAATAAGGTAAGAGTTTGTTAAATAGTACAAGTGTCCAGTGAAAAAAGTTATAGATTAATCTTTCATTCAGTTCAGAGACACCAAAAAGGACACAGTGTACAATGAGACAAAATACACTTTTGATGCCACATTCTAGAAACAGAGGGCTTAAATTAATTTTCACAACTTTCAGAGTTAATACCTTATATCTCTGGACAAGATCAATGCTAACTTAGACATGTATCATTTGTAACAGAACCAATCATAGCAGAACGTTTAGAAAGGGTGATGGAAGCAACTTTGGATAGGAACTAAACATATTTATTTAAAAAGTATCAATGTGATTAATGAATAAAGTATGAAAGAATCCAGCTTCACTGGTTAAAGTTGTACATTTCACAATAATTATTAACTATAAATAAAGTGGCAATTGAAAACTAAACATAATCTCTTCTGTCTAGTGTTAGATTTAAAATGTGTCAGAAACATAATTTAATGATTTCTGTCCCTTTTGGTAATATTTGGTAGTATTGGTTTAATGACTGAAGTGTCCTTCCAGAACGTTAAGAGACAGACTAATCTAATAAGTTACTGATAACGTGAAACATCCTTCATCAGTGTTCTGGTCAAAAAAAATCTCTCAACCAGCACATAAAGCAGATGAAATAACCATTATTTCATTCCTGTTTGAAGGACTCAGTTGTGAGCAAATTGGCATTGGCATTTCTGACATTAGAATGCAGATTGCACTCCAAACATATTTGATTGGCTGTAAAGCACTTTGGGACATCTTGAAAAATTCAAGTCTTTCTTTTAAAATAATTGTTAACATTTCTTCAGTGAAGATCTGCTACATTTGCCAAATGCTAGGAGGACAAGGTGAGACTTGCTTACTTCTGGATGGCTCAAAGCTTCCAGTAGCAACAGACTGAGAGAAAAGTTCTTGGGGATGGCTCCAAAATAATTCCTGGGGAGTCTGCATTCCTGCTTCTCCTGGCTCCACATTAAGGTAAGAAAATATTAAGGGCAGCCCTTAAAATTTGAAGAAAATGAGCCGAGCATGGGTGGCAGACAACCGGGCATTTGGATGACTCTGACTCAGGAGATTCAGAGTAGGAACTGTGGACCACCCAGTTCCTGCCATTCATCTAGAAACAAGTGTAATGGAGTCCAATTTCACTCCCAGTGTGTTTGCTCTCTGCTCCGTGCTTTATCTTTTCTCTGATATCCGGTCTTTTGCTCTTCTCTGCAATACTTTCTTGTAGCTGGTTTTCTTGTGTTGGGTTTTCTTTCCAATGGTCAATGTGGTCAAAGGTACTGATTCTCTTCTATTGAATAGGGATTGTATGTTTCATATTATATTGGAAAAACCCAGCATTAAATGTCTGCTACCAGCAGACATGCAGTCAGTTCTTCTGGCAGTGTGGCATACCTTCAGTACTACACTGAAAAGTCATTTAGTAGGGCTTAGTCTTCTAACTCATGGGCACATGATACCAATGAGTCATGAGTTCATCCTCTACCTTACCATTATAAATTCATTCTTTCCATTTCTAGCCTTTTAGCCTAACCCTTCATAATCCCAGGTTTTGATTGCTCTAAACTATCCAAGCTGTTCTTTCTGCTTTTGTCCTCATCCTAAATACCACAACCTGCACTAATATTGGTCTAAGTCCCATATTCGTATCTCTGACCTTGCGAAGTTCCACAGGCTCAGTGTGCTAAATTTTGTTAACTTGAAATCCATTTGTACTATCAGCCATTCTACTTAATTAGCTATCCCTTCTTACATTCTTCTAAAGATTTCTCTTCATTTATCTCTCCAACAACAGCTGATCATTCAGTCACTGCGCTTCCATCCTCTGAATTTACCCAGTTTTCCCCCAGCACCCCACACACTTCTCCCGACTCTCTCCTCCTCTTTGCCAATATCACTAACACTCCATCTACATCCCACTTTCCCTCATTTTACCACTTGTAGTTAGTCTTCCTTATTATAAAAAAATGTCATCCTACACACTCCTGCATGTGATTAGAACCATGACCAATTTTTTGACTAATGTGGCTGTTCCCTTAAAACCAGTAACGATATCGTTAATTAAAAAAGATAACTGATGTTTTGATCCACTTAACCAAGTTTATCCTGATATTTGTGTTACAAGATTATTTCAAACTATGGGGTTAACTTGAAATCAATATGCTTTCATTCTTTTAATCTAGTTCTGTAAAAATTCAAACAAGTCACAAAAGCAAGTCAAAGGATACTAAACAACTGGATGTGTTCAGAGACTTAAGTTACAAATTAACTATTTAAAAATTTCACAGGAAAAGATAGACAATGTAGTTGTACAAAAAAAATTACCAAAGCAAATAGTAATCTAAATTATATGGGATAGTGCCTGAATTTGCTGGAGTAATGTGTTTGGTGATACACTGTCCATTTTGCCATTCATATTAACTGACATTTTCTAGAACTCTGATCCTCCTACAGCACGGTGAGGATAGTGGCGACTCAGGAACCCTGCAGACGCTGAAAACAGATGCCAGGTTGCATTGTGGCACTAGGTGAATACTAACTTTAAACTCATGTCAAGAGTTAATTAGCATTAAGAATGTTTTTAAAATGTTAAAGAAAAGTAATCCCACAGAAACGTTCATGGAAGTTCAGAAGAAATGCTCAATCAATTTGGAACATAGGAGAATGAGGGGCGATCTTACAGAAGTGTTTAAAATCATGAGTGGCATAGATAAGGTGGACGGTAACAGTCTTTTCCCCACGGTAGGGGAGTCCAAAACTAAGGGGCATAGATTTAGGGTGAGAGGGGAAAGATTTAAAAGGGACCTAAGGGGCAACTTCTTCACACAGAGGGTGGTGAATATATGGAATGAGCTGCCAAAGGAAGTGGTTGAGCCAGGTACAATAGTATAATTTAAGAAGCACTTGGGTAGGTACATAGAGGGGAGGGGCCTGGAGGGATATGGGCCGAATGCAGGAAATTGGGACCAGCTAGGTGGACAACATGGTCGGCTTGGACTCATAGGGTTAAAGGGCCTGTATCCGTGTATTGTTCTATGAGGAATGAGGTCCTGGTAGGGATAGTAAGGCTCCCTGAAAGATCAATTAGGTGACATAAAGAACAGTGAACAAAATGCTAACCATATCTGACATGATAGAGTCAGGCAGGTAACACAGAAGGATGTACAATGGTCTGACCAGGATAGGTGGGGTAATCTTCTCAGAGATTCAAACTGCACTGTATCATTATTTGTGTGCTATAAAATTAAACATTGTTTTTGCAATTGATTTTTATAGAATGGCTTCAGATCAAAAGTGGTTGCCCTATTAATCTGCTACTCCCACAGTGAGTAACGACTGATTTAAGTAGGCTATCTATTCCTTTGCTTCATGCAGAATCCACAATTGTGAGCTATGGAAGAAAGCCCTGTCAGTGTCTCATGATTAGATTTGACATTCTCTGAAGGTATGAAAATAAAATTTCTAGAAATGTATTTCCAGATAAGTATCTCTACCTCATACAAAGAAACCTTTTGAACATTTTCCTTTCTCACCTGCAGGTCTGCACATCAGAAGTATGAGTACCTGGCAAGAGATGGAGAAGTCAACAGTTCAAGAGTTTTGACTCCCAGCTGGTGGGTGTCCTGCAGCTGCAGGTTATCCAATGGTGCCCTCCTGAGGTCTCCATACTGTTGTTTTGTGAGAGTTTCACAGCCATTGAAATTTTTAAGAATACCACCAGGTTTCGATAGGCAGGAGGTGAAATGTTTCAGTAGACGGCTGCAGGCTTTGACCAACAGCAGAGATTGCAGGGCATGTGCTGTGTGAGGAATGTAAATCTGACCTGAAATCCACTGAATTTACATGCTCCACCACATAGCACCATTTGAGGAAGCTGTGTGGGAGCAGTGAGTACAGAGGAGGAGGCTGAGTGGAGCAAAGGGGTGGGCTAAGCTTTGTAGGGAGGGGTTGGTAGATGGTGGGAGAAGTGATGCTGGCTCTCCCACCCCCATTTGTACTGCAAGGATGTTGATCTAGCACAGAGTCAAGCCCATGGCAACTTTTCTCAGTCCACCTACCATCCCACCCATGGATCAACCACTTCATTTTGAGAGAGTTACAGTTTTCCACTATCCTTTGGATAAAAAGTGCTTTCTGGTATTAATTCTGAGAATGTACCCCCTTATTCTGGACTTATTCACCAGAGGAAAGAGCATTTTCCACACCAAAATCTTAACACCTCAGTCAGATAACCTCTGGTCCCTTCATATTTACACTTAAACCAGATTAGCCTGGGTAGCAAAAATTCAGAGGCCTAATCACTGAATTTGTGTTTAAATCTCATTGTGGCTGTATGAGAATTTACATTCAGTTTTAATACAACTTTGTCACACAAAGCTGGTATCAGTAAAGTAACCATGATTCTGCTGGATTATTGTAAAGACCCAGCATGCTTACTCATGTCCTTAAGGGAGGGAAACCCATCATCCTTAGCCAATATGAAGTATGTGCGACTCCAATCCCACCAAACTGCTAACATTTTAAAGTGCCCAAACAAGCCATTAAGCTGTACCAATCCGGTACGAGTAATACCATTCTGGAAATGTCCAGAACTGAACATGTTTGGTGCTCTGAATTAAAAATCAATACTGTATTGGGCTGTTTAATTTAGTGTCATAGCTCTGTGCCATCTTCTAATGATGTTTGATAATGTGGTCACTTCACTATGCTATTTAGGGTTATGTATTGACTTTGTTTTTGATGCATATTATCAAGTTTGCCACAGTTGTGTAGACAGTCACAGGCTGATTGCAGATGGCAGCTCAGCACGACTCAGACTTCCACGCATGTGGGAGATGAGGGGAGGTCAGGTGCTGATGCATTTTATCTACCCCATGGCTGGATTCAGCATTGAACCCAATCACACAGCACAAATGTGCTGAGAAGGCCAGATGCAGTTTTACATCAGAGCTCTGAAAAAGTGGTTTATTTATTTCATTTTATTGTAATGTCTTTAATTTGTTGCTATCAATTTGGTGTTTTCAATTACACGTATGCTTTTTATTTTTTACTATTTTTTTAAGAAAATGATTTAAATCTATTTAAACCATATTTAAATGCCTCAACTAGTGGTTAGTTGTCGAAAGCTGTCACGTTGTTCCAAGGGTGTTCTGGAGACAGGGATCAGACACCTGAGCCCAATTCACAGTTCAGAGGCTGCAACACCTCTCGTGTACAGAGGTTAGCTTGGCTGCCCCTCCCTATCCAGAACAGATGAGTGTGGACGGGCACAGTGGCTGTAGGTTAAGGCAGGGTCCAAGACAATCCAGCTCATGATTTCCCACCGGTTTTAGGTTACCACATTGCCAGTCCAGCCCAGCACAATGGAGTAATTTCATTTCTCACCTCCTGAGATCTGCCATACTTAAGTTTAATGCTATGGCCTGTGGCTCTACCTGCTCTCTTTCAAAAATAATATCAAATTTGAAGGAGAGGGCACTTTTAATTTCTAAGGCTACAGATAGGTGTGTGAAGCACAGGCCTTGTTCCTGGAACCTACATCACTAGTGCTACATTCCCAATAACACAGGTCTCAATAACCTTTAGTTGCTGGTTCCCCTTAGGACACAGCAGGTGACATAATAATATGGACCAGGTGATGGTCTACTGATGTATCAAGCAGGTTACGGATCTGTACAGATCATTACATTCCCAATAGTTTTGGCACATTAAGATGTCTTTAAACCACTAACAGAATTTCACAGGTGTAAGGAGCAGTTGACTGCACCCATTCATGTCCCACTTGAGAGCGTCAGCTGAAAGAACAGGAAAGACTTTAACCATGTAGATCACTTGCTTTTCTGCCTACTTTACATAATGCAGTTTTTACTGTTCCTATTCTGACCCATTTGTAATGCTGTTCCCACGAAGAGGATGAGGAAGGTGACAAACCTACCTAAAAACACTACAATGAGAAATGGCAAGAATATTGAATTTGGATTATTAAAGGCAAATAGAAACAGGCATAGGCTGTGTGCACACGCTGGATATAGGTCCTGTTGAGATCATTGAAGGTGGCAAACCTCAACTTTTAACCTTTCATCATGAGAATGGAGAAAATACTACAAGCAGCAACAATAATATCGTGATATAGTTCCCTGTTGGCTTTAAGCAGCTGTATAAAACGAGTGATTCCAGGATTTTCCATCTTTTCCATGTTGTGTCATACTGTTCAGTCCAGGTAATGGGTCTGTTTGCTACATCCTCAGGCAGTGGTATTGATGTACTTGCAGTATGTATCATTACAAATATGCAAAGGTTCCAGAAACGAAATGAGCTACAGCAAGCATTGTAATTAAATTTAACTCATGCATTCAGCATTCTATTACGGTCAATGTTGCTTTTCAGGTCACATCTTTATTCACATTGCAGTCAGCTAGACTGAAAAGTAAAGTTTCGATGATCTGGCAATGATGTGATCCAGTGGCACAATACAACACTAAGCATAAACACCAGCAGAGGGCCCACTACAACTATGAAACCTCAGCCTTGCAATTCTGGAAATGGATCTAACTGGTATTTTCTTATATTTGTCTTTCTGACAATTTATCTCTGTAAGCTTTGGTTTACAAAACCCCATCAGAATGAAAGCAATTTTTACAGAGCTTCCATGTCATTAATGTTTGTACTGCTGGTAAAGTACCAGTTCTCCACTGGCCATTCCTCTTTTCCCAGTTAACATGCGCGAGAAGTAGAAAGAGAAGGCATATTGCTTGAGCGCCTGAGGGCAGGGATTGAACTGCTCTCACTGGTTCCACAACAGTGTAATTTGAAACAAGATCATAATGCACAGACTACTCTGTGGTCAAAAAGCAATTGGGCATCTATGGTTGATGCTCCAAGATGACTTAAAGCTGTGCTTCACCTCCTGCAGGGCTTTGTTGTGGCGATAAGGCTGATGATGCCTTTCGTTTCAGGGCCCTGGTGACCTCTGTAATACCAGCCAAGTAACTGTGTGGACCTTCATTCAACAGGTGACAGATTCTATCTTCATTAGGACTTTTGACTTTGTGAAATAAGCATGTACATTGCATAACAGACAGGACCATCAAGCTTGAGGCTCAGGGAAGCTGTTGAGACCTGTGTGCAGCTGAAAGTTCTACTTGAAGAACCTACCACTGACCAACAGGAGGGATTACCACTCACTGAGCTAATTGTTAACAATGCTCAATTCATAAATTTATCAAAGAAGCATTCCCCTACCTGTTTTTATTCCTAAGTCCTTTTTTGACTCTCTTGATTCAATTATATCTTCCTACATATGGAAAAACAAACATCCTAGACTAAATAAAGCTCACCTTCAGAAGGTTAAGAAGAATGGAGGTTTAGCCTTACTTAATTTTAGGTTATATTACTGGGCAGTCAATATACGAAATCTTACGTTTTGGTTACATTACATTAATCAAGAGGCTTGTCCAGTATGGGTTTCTTTGGAAGCTAACTCTGTTTAAAAAAAAAATTCTATTATTTCTCTGCTTGGTTCTTCACTTCCTTTATTATTAAATAAACTAACTGATAATTTGGTAGTTAAACACACTTTGAGGATTTGGTTACAATTTAGAAAATACTTTGGCTTATCGAGATTTTCTTTGTCTAGTCCCATTTTTTCTAATTACTTTTTTAAACCTTCTATGACTAATGTAGTTTTTAAAAAGTGGGGCAAATCTGGTATCACTTGTTTTCAGGATCTGTTCGTTGGAGGAAATCTTTCTTCGTTTGAACAACTGTCAACCAAATATAGTTTACCCAAAACTCATTTTTTCCGATATTTACAAATTAGAGATTTTCCTATGAGTCCTGAGAAAAATTTACTAGATGCAATTTTTAATTTGAAGCCTTTTCATGATGGCTCAATATCCAATATTTATGACAGGTTATTAGGAATGAGTAGGGTTCCACTAGATAAAATTAAAAATGCCTGGGAACAAGATTTGCAGATGTCAATTTCTGAGGAAACTTGGAATGAAATTTTTAAATTGGTTAATACTTCGTCATTATGTGCTCGTCATTCTCTCCTTCAATTTAAAGTGGTCCATAGAGCTCACTTGTCTAAAGACAAACTATCCCATTTTTATTTGGATATATCTCCTTACTGTGATAAATGCAATAACGGAGAGGCTTCTTTAATTCACATGTTTTGGACGTGTCAGAGTCTTAAAAAATATTGGACAGAGGTGTTTCAAACTTTTTCTGTGCTTTTTAAAACAAATTTTAAACTTAATCCTTTGACTGCATTATTTGGGATTGTCAGAGAAAAAGATATAACTTTGGAGGCTTCTGATCTACACATTCTGGCTTTTATTTCTCTTATAGCCGGAGGGCTGTGTTGCTTAAGTGGAAGGAAGTTACTCCGCCTACTCATGCTCAATGGTTACGGGATGTTATGTCACACCCGAATCTAGAGAAGATCCGTTGCTCAATTCTTGAATCTAACTTAGACTTTCAAACCCTGTGGCGACCTTTTTTGAATTATTTTCAAAACTTTTGACTTGGTGACTAAAGTACAGATATTGGCATGGTTTCTCCTTGTCTTTTTTTTACCAAACAACTCTGATTTTTGATAGTGGGTGTAGATTTTTTTTATATAATAAAATTATTCCTATTTTTTCTTTATTAACTATCACCTGTGATTATTAATTTAGAGTATTGTGATCTCAAGTATGATTTAACACAATGTATTCAGTAGTATTTTTACCCTCTTTTTGATGCATGTACTCTGTATTTTTTTTGTGGAATTAATAAAAATATTGTAAAAAGAAAGAAAAAGAAAGAAAAAGAAAGAAGCATTCCTAACCAGGATTGGAGAACACTCAAGATCATTTTCTAGAAACTTAAAAAAAAGAATTATATTTGGAAGTTGATTAGGTCAATTTTAGATGTTGCAGCTTGTGTGTCTTCCAGTGTCACATATCAACCCAATTTCTGGCCTCTGTTCCCAGGTACTTACATTGTGGTTCATCTGTGGGCCAATCTTTTGATATGCCATCGGCAAGGTCTCTGGTTCACCTTTGACTTTGTCTAGCAATAGATACACTGACACTTTAGTACAGAAGGCCACAAGTATAAATTAATATGAAGCAGTAGCTGAAGAGTCTAAATATCAGCAATTGTCACTAAACATGCCATTTCAGCAAATCTTTGGGTTTTGTGTTAGTTTCACTGTACTAATGCACCATCATAATATCTTTCTATCGTAGCATGAATTTATAAAATTAAATTTGATTGTCATTTCCCAATGGAACTCCAGTCCTCCTGCACTTGCCCTCTCTGCACCTGGATCTGTGAATAAGTATAGAAATTGATGATCCATGTAACCTAGATGTTATTAAGTTTGACACTTGCTCTTTGCCAGTTGCAATGTCATGTACCAGCAAAGAGGAATTCAGCTCACCATGTCAAAAGCAAGGCCCAAACCTGCACTGCAACCATCATACCTTTTGTTTGAACGATATCTCCTCAAAAAGTTTGGTCAGGTCAGAGCCTGCTTTTTAGAAAGAATGCTAACTGTCAGTTAGCTAAACAGGCATTTCTTTGTTGTACTTTTTAATCACTGAGTTAAGGGGATATTTACTTGTAAAGAGTATATTAACAGTCCTTTCATAGCAAGTATGGATATTCCATCTGTTTTCAATATGGGATCTGCATCTGGCTGTTTGTAGTCTGTTAGCATTATCATAGTGATTACTGGTGTCCATGAAATAACCAGACTAATAAAGAGTTTGTGTTATATACAGTAATATACTTCACAAGCTCACTTCACAGCAAAGATCATACCTACAAAATGCAGTCACTGTTATTGTGTAGGGAAATGTGACAGCTACTTTGAATGCAGTAAGTTCTCTAACAATACGATAAAGTTTCAGATAATTTGCTTTGTTGCTTTGGACGAAGGATAAAATATTGGCCAGCACAAAAGAAGAAACTCCGTACTCAATAACTGCATTGGAATCTCTGACTGTACAGCACCATTTCAGTCTTCTATTGTCAGTCTAGATTATTTGCTCATGTCATTGGATTAGAGCTGGATCGTGACCTGACTCACAAGCAAGAACACCAGCATTAAACCGAAGCTCTTGATGAACAATTAACAGCTGCTCCAATATATCTCAACTGTCAGTCTGCAAAGAAAGCTATACTGGTAGGAGTAAGCTGAACACATCTTTTTCAAAAATCACTTGAATTCTCACTGGGGTAGATTTTCAATTTGTTGCTCATGCATACATCCAGCATTGCAGATCAGCTGTTAAAACAGAGTTAATGGATATGAAAATTGGGAAATCTGTAATTGGCAACCAATCCATAATGCCAGTATAATGCCTAGATGGCAATTTCAAAATCATCTTGTGTTTTCCAGAAAATTATCTTCATAATCTATAGGAATCTTGATATAGAACTTTATTTTTACTATTTCTATGAAGGTTATCAATGACTGTTATTGCAAAAATCATTTTACTCTATGGTTATTTAGCAAAGCACAGCAAAAATAGGACCATAGGAAAATTGAAATCTTAACAATTATATCATTTGACAAATATTCCTTTGATAGTCCCCATTCAATGCAGTGTGGTTGACAAGATGACATATTTCATCAATAATGCTGAAAATAAGCCAAAAGGAGGTGCAGAGAAAAAGATTTATTTCTTATATGGTACCCTGAATAGTGTGACCCAGGTTAAGAACAGGTATTAAACCGTCTTCAGGTGTCTGAATTTCTGGCTGATGACTAGGTTATGGATATTAATATTTGAGCAGTTATTTAAAACATTGATTCATAAAGTGTTTTTCCTAATATTTTTTCCTAATAATTTGTAGTGTAGCATAAGTTAGTAGTCACTGATATATTTCACTATTAACAAATTTAAAGGTTTTCTGTTTTTGAGAGGAAATCTTCTAAAAATAAGACCAGCTGAGATCTAACATGTCAATAAAAAGGAAAACGGTTTGATATGCAGATGGTGAGAAAGCAGTGAAGGTCTTCCTTTACAGCCCAGGGAAGAACACTACAAATTCTAATATGTCATATTTTAGATTACTATTCTGATGAGTCATTGAAGCATAAAATCATAAGGCACAGCGAGATAACATTCAGCTCACTATGCTTGTGGCATCTCTTTGCTGGATCTGTCCAATTAGCCCCACTTCCCAGCTCTTTCTCTATATCTTTCAAAGCATTTCCTTTTCAAATAAATATCCGATTCCTTTTTGAATAGTGGTGAGTGGGATAGATTCTGTCGAAGCAGTGCTTTAAAGATCATAATAGCTCAATGCTTAAAAGAAATTCTTATTTCATCTCAAAGTGAAGACATCCAATTAGCATTAGTCATAGTAATAAGTAGAAGCTGAAGCACTTTATCCTAATTTTACAGGGCAGTGAATATCAGTGGGAGAGTCGAATGCAAAATACTGCAAAACACTATGCCTAATGAGGAGAGCTGAAGATTGTTACTCTGCTGAAAGTCAGAAAGAAAAAGAGTGAAAAGGCATGAAGGAACAGTGGTGAGTTCAAATTCAGATTTTAATATATATGTTATATGAGATTAAGACATATTTTCTAACTGCATCTCAAAGAAGGAGTTGGAACAGAATCAATCTGCAATTGTAGAAAACAGAATAAAAAGCTTATGCAATTTCTGTTTTAGGTTCCATGCGTGCAATTGCAAACCATGTCCAAGGACCATCTGCTGATTAGCTCTAAAAACATGCATCATAGTTATAAAGTACACTGATACCTCCCAATGTTTAAGATGATATCTTCCAGTGTTTAAGATCCAGTACTGTACCTGAGAGAATCAATCCTTAGACTTTTAGCTATAGGAATTCTGCTTCAGACTCTTCTCTACCACTGATCTAATGTCAGAAGTGTTTAGGACTTTCAGTTCATTGCAAGGCCCCTTTACAAGGCAATATTGTGTATAAAGTGTTTTTTGACACCAACCTAATCTATAACATTCCTCTGTTTGATCCATGCATCTGAACTTTTAAGGATGCCAGGTTGTAAATTTCACTGTCCAACTTGTCTTTATGGGTGGCTAGTTAATATTAAAATGTATGCAAAAAGTTTCCCTTCAATAGGTTTGCCATTAAGTCTGAAACAAGAGTGTAAACCGGTTATCTTATATATGCCAAATTGCTGAAGCATGCATGTGATGTAGGCTAATTTTGTATGTGTGAAGAAATATCAAAATGTGAGAACTGGTGCTGTGCAGTTACAACAACCAGAATGTAGAACAGCATCTCAAGCTATGAAGCAATCAGGTAGAAAGTGCCAAAGAAAGCCAGCTCCTGGGTTAGAAGTTCCATAAGTGGGGAATGTACATCAATGTTCACCTGTCCCCTGGCTTCTGAGGCACTTAGTCTGTCCACTTGCTACAGTGATCTTACCAAATGAAGTTGACCTGGTCTGGCAGTTTATTCTTCAGGACTAGGCCAATTTAGCAAGTGTTATAATTACAGAGACATCATTTCTGGTGGACATCAGCCTCCAGCTAAAGGTCATTGAGTGCTTTCCTCAGTTCTTTGTGTAAGCCCATACAATAACATGCTATATGCACGTAGCAACCGAAAACAAGAACACAAGAAAATAGGAGCAGGAATACGCCACTTGGCCCCTCAAACCTGTCCGCCATTCAATATGATCATGGCTGATCTGTTCCAGGCCTCAACTCCCCTTCCGTCCCAGTTCCACATAGCCCTCATTTCACCAATCTTTCAAAATGTATCTACCTCCTACTTAAATAGCCACAGTGCTTTACTGTGTGCAGTTTTGGGCCCCATATCTTAGGAAGGATGTGCTGATGTTGGAGAGGGTTCAAAGGAGATTTACGAGGATGATTCCCAGAATGAAAGGGCTTACTTATGATGAGTGTTTGTCGGCTCTTGGACTGTACTCACTGGAGTACAGAAAATGAGAGGGGACCTCATAGAAACATTTAGAATGTTGAAAGGACTAGACAGAGTAGATGCGGCCAAGCTGTTTCCCTTGGTGGGTGAATCCAGGACCAGAGGGCACAATCTTAAAATTAGAGGGTACAGGTTTAAAACAGAGTTGAAGAGAAATTTCTTTAGCCAGAGGGTGGTGAATTCATGGAATTCTTTGCCACGTACAGCAGTGGAGGTCCGATCATTGGAGGCGTTTAAGGGGGAGGTAGATAGTTATCTGATTAGTCAAGGTATCAAGGGATATGGGGATAAGGCTGGAAACTGGGGCTAGAAAGGAATAGTTGTTTTTTCTTCTCATGGACATTCCCCCATTTCTCATTTCTTTTTTCCTTTCTTTTCTTTGGAGCAGACTCGATGGGCCGAATGGCCTACTTCTGCTCCCTTGTCTTGTGATCTTGTGATCTCTAACTGCATAACTCTCTGGATAAAGAGTTCCAAAGATGCACCACCATGTGTGAAAATAAATTTCTTCACACATCAGGCTTAAGTGACTGCTCGCTCTTTTACAGGTACGCCCTTTTGTTCCAGTCTCTCTCACTAGTGGGAACATCTCAACATCTACCTAATCATACCATTTAGGATCTATGTTTCAACTGAGGAATTTAAAATAGGGGGATATGTGGGAGGAAGGGGTTAGATAGACTTAGGCGTGGTTTAAAGGTCGGCACAACGTGGTGGGCTGAAAGGCCTGTATTGTGCTGTATTATTCTATGGTCCTAAGATCACCTCTCATTTTTCTAAACTTCAACCTTTTAGCCATTTGTGTTAAGACAACCGTCTCATCCTGTTTGACTTGGACATCATAAGGCACTAGTAGTTCCAGACCAAATTCCCATTTACCCAGAAGATGCCTTCATGACCCATTAGGGATAAAAAAAAACTGGAAGGGGCTGCAAGCAAACACATACTCCAGTTCAGATAGCATAGCTAATTGATGGATGTTCCTGTTCTGCTGACTGACTTCGTAGTTTAAAGGTAGCTGAACGTTTTCTGTAAAATTTTCTAAAAAAAACATTAAAAGCACTAAGGTCTGCTCTTATGGTGTATGTGATCACTTTCACTTCAAAAATTCTATCGTTAATAATGTTTTGCTGCTTCTTTGTCAGGATATAGTAGAAGGCCACACAAAGAAGGGAGCAAAACGTTTCAGACCTTGAAGAAACAAGCGTGGAATCCCCGTTCAACAATATTTACAGAAATAACATGTCATATGATCAGAGAAATTGGACTCCAGCTGCACCATACTCAATATAGAGCGCTGCAGTAGCTTTATGGGATGCCTTGGAAAGAGCAAAGTAGATCACTAGTGAAGGAAATTATTATATGTACTCTAGCATATTCTGCCTCTCACAATCTCTCTCATCTTTTGTACGTCCTCAATGTCTTGTGTCTTTAATTATTGACATTTTTTTATTAGCAATGACCACTGCTAAAGCTTCCTTTTTCATATGAAACATTAGTGCCTCTTACTATCCACTATTCTGATTTAGGCTGCTTCATTGTTACAGAATTATATAACCTTCATCCCTGTTTTAATTCTTGCTAATGAAAGGTCTCCAAACCAAATGCAGCAGTCACTGTTTTCCAGTTTCCATTTTTCACCAACACTAACCACTGAAGGTCAAACCAACTCGACACATTTGTTTTAAAATCAACAATTGATTTCACTCTTCTAACCTTAACTCTATCATTTTTTGAGGTTTAATGTGGTTTGTAGTGTCTTTTGGCTCATATATTTCTTATTGGCAGTTGCTTTGAACTCGATTTCCTGTATTTTCATGTGAAAATAAGGCAGCAACTGACGGTCACAAAGAAAATAAAATCAAAAATGCACTGACATTATGGTTAATTATTACCTTCCTTTGTTTCATGGTGTGCTTTTCTATGGCTTCTGCATTAAATAAAAACAGTTTGTTCTGAGATTTTGTTCACTGTGTTTCAAGCTATTAAATAGTTAACGGGCTACTGATGACTAAAATGGCGAGTGACCCTACAGAGAGAGTTGATTTAAAAGCAATTGTTGGGCTATTCTGCCCCTTTGTTTAAGGTCTAGTTCCAAGTCTCATGTTAGCAGAAATGGAGCTTTCTCCTTGATCCCACTTGGAACATGTGCTGATTAATGATCTGACTAAAAGGTTTGGGATACATAGTAAGTATTGCAATACTATGGTGCACTCCAGTTGTACTGTGAAAACTCCACCAGCTCCACCTCCTCTTTCCCTCAGTTCCAATAAGAAGCAAATACTGGCTGGTAGTTGTTTTGACATCAGTGTCGATCTACCAATTGTATCAAATTTCTGTGCTTTCAAATGTGGTGCAGACCTGATGTATATATAATTACCAATGTAAACTATCACTGTAGACTGGAGAAAAGATATTGGAACAGGATTGGAATTTCTCTCTTTTCACATTAATTACTTTTAAACATATTAATGTAAAATTTTGTTTTTCCTTTCAGGCTGCAGGAAAAGAACTTCATGGTACAAACATGATATTGAGGATCATTCTTCTGATCAGCGCAAGGCTCTTAATTGATGCTGCAGGTAATTACAATTAGTTTGTTAACTTTGATGAAAATGTGATGTGTGTAAATTGAAGTGAATTGCAGTATAAAATGATAAGGGACTGCTTTGATTCTTTGAATTGTTACTGTACTCCCTCTGTAGCAAACTTATCCTTTTTTACGTAAAGAGACAAAACAATACATAAGACCCTAGGCACAGTCTCACTGAAACCCTTTATAACTTCAGTGAGGCATCTTTACTCCTGTACTGAAATCCTCTCAAAATAAACACCCAGGTACCATTTGTCTTCCTATTTGCTTATTACATCTGCATGTAGGCTTTCAGTGACTTGGGTAAAAGAATACCTAGATCCCTTTGAACATCAACATTACCCAATCTCTCAGCATTTAAAAAAGTATTCAGTTTTTTTGCTTTGTTTTTTCTACCTTGTACTGCATCAGCTTGTCGATATCACATTGGAGTTTCTTTACATTCTCCTCCCTACTCACAATCCCACCTAGTTTTAAATCATCAGCGAACTTGGAAATATGACATTTGGCCCCTTCACACAATTATCGACATAGATGATGAACAAATGGGCCAAGCCCCACCCTTTGTGGTAACCAACTAGTCACAGCCTGCAAACCCGAGAAACATCTGTTGATGTCCACTCTTTGCTTTCTGTCAGATGACTAATTCTCCCTCCATGTCTGTATACTACCTCCAACAGTCTACTCTGATCATGTTGACCATCCCCTTGTGTGGGACCTTACTGAAAAATCAAATATGCCATATCCACCAGTCCCCCCTTATTTATCCCAGCTATTCTCACAGCTGTTTAGTTTTGAGAGATATTTGGGGTCAATATTACAGGTGTGTTGTTATCGCCTAGCTTTCCCGAATACCACTAATGAAAATATGTTGATGGAAATTACCATTTAGGTTGTAGGTTAACAAATATGTGAAATGGTGCATTTGTTATGGAAATATAATGAGATATGACCTCCTGTATTTTGGAGCAGTTTAGAGTTGTGCAGTAAGATTAATATTAGTCAATGGTCCTTGGTCCTCAATTAGAATACCAAGTTGTCTTTAAAGCCACAACATTTCAGAATTTTCTTTACTTACCATCTATTGGGAACTGACAGTATGATGAAATACTGATAAGAATGCTACACAGTTGATACACTACATATAGCACCACACACTTGGTCCACTGCAGAGTGCTACATTGTTGGATATACCATCCTTTAGACAATATGATAAAGTGAGGCTCATTTTAACTGTTTAGCTGGATGTGAAATAAGAGCACGGGAGCTTAAGAAGTAGAAACAGGAGCCTTCTCCAGCTTTCAATAAGACCGTGGCTGAAACTGTGTGTCAGGTCCACTTTACTGTTGCATCCCCAAATCAAAAAATCTATTGATCCTAGCCTTGAATATACTTGCTGACTGGTCAGTTAGAATCTTCTGGACAGGAGAATTTTGTTTGTAGAAATTTCTCCTAATCTCAGACTTGAATATCAAACCAGTAACCCTGAGACTGTCCCCTTAGATCTAGACTCTCCAGATGGAGGAAGCAGGCTCTGGTCATCTACCCTTTCAATCCCTCTCTTAGAATCTTATACATCTCAATCAAGTCAACTCTCATTCTTTTGATGTCTTGTGAGTAAAAGGCTGATCTTGTTCAGTTACACTTCTTAAGACAACCCCCATTGTTCCAGAAACAGACTCAATGAATACATAAGGCACTGGCTCCAAGTACATACCGTCTTAATTAAAACCAAACCTGCATGCACTACTCCAAGTCTATTTTCATTGAAGTCCTGCACAATTTAAGTAGGACTTCCTTTCTTTTGTATTCCATCCCTCTTATAGTTAAGGCTAACATGTCAATTGCTTTAAAACCAGAAAATGCTGCAAACACTCAGTAAGCCAGCAGCATCTGTGGAAATAGAAACAGAGTTGTTTGTCATTCCAGTGATGCTACTTGATCTTCTGAGTGTTTTCCAACATTTTCTGGTTTTATTTCAGATTTCCAGTACTTGCATTTTCTTTGCTTTTCATATCAATTGCTTTTTTAAGTACTTGCTCTATCTGTGTCTTCACTTCCTGCAACTCATGAACCCATACACTGAGATCTCTGTATACACCAAAATTTTTCATCCATCTCACCATGGAGGAAAAAACTCACAGTTTCCCACTGCCACCTAGCCCATTGCTTCTAGCCTTTTGCAGGATCTTTGTTTCCTCCTTACGACTCACCAACTTTCCCAAGTAGCTTTGTAACATATTGTACTCAGCTAAATCATTACTATGAATTAGAACATAGGACAGTACAGCACAGGGACAGGCCCTTCAGCCCACAATGGCTGTGCCAACCATGATGCCAATTTAAACTAATCACATCTGCTTGCACATGACCTATATCCCTCAGTCCCCTGCCTTTTCATGTGTCTGTCTAAATACCTCTTAAATGTTGCTATAATATCTGCTTCCACCACCTCCCCTGGCAGTGCACTTCAGGCACCCACCACTCTACGAGTAAAAAATGGCTTCACGAATCTTTAAACTTTCCCTCTCCCACCTTAAAGCTATGCCCTCTTGTATTTGACATTTCCACCCTGGGAAAAAGATTCTGATTATCTACCCTATCTATGCCTCTCATAATGTTATATACTTCTATCACCACCCCTTATAGCCTCTGACACTCCAGAGGAAACAATCCAAGTTTCTCCAAACTCTCCTTATACTAATAGTCTAATCGAGGCAACATCCTGGTGAACGTCTTTGGCACCCTCTCCAAAGCCTCCACATCCTTCCTGTAATGCGGCAACCAGAACTACACACAATAATCCAAATGTGGTCTAACCGAAGTTTTATACAGCTGCAACATGACTTCCCAACTTTTACACTCAATCCCCTGACCAATAAAGACAAGTATAACGTACGCCTTCTTTACCATCCAATCCACTTGTGTTGCCACTTACTGGGAGCTAGGGACTTGCACCTCCAAGATCCCTCTGTGCATCAATACTCCAAAGGGTTCTGCCATTTACTGTGTACTTTCCTCTTACACTTAACATCACGAAGTGCAACACCTCACACATGTCAGGATTGAAGTTTATCTGCCATTTTTCCACCCATATTTCCAACCGGCCTATATCTTGCTGAATCATTTGATACCCTTCCTAACTATCCAAAACTCCACCAATTTTCACGTCCTCTTCAAACTCACCAATCAGCACATCCACATTCCTGTCCAAGTCACTTATGTAAATGATTTGGACAAAAATGTAGGTGGGCTGATCAGTAGCTTGCAGAGGACACAAAAGCTGAGGACTATCAGTACCCCATTGATAACAATCATCCACTAGTAATATTCTTGTTATTCCCATCCCGTTTCCCACCCAGTTCTCCATCCGTACTAATAGGTTGCCCACAAACTCTGAGCCCTTATTTTAATGGAATAATCTTTGATGTGATACCTTTTAAAATGGCATTTGAAAATTAAAACTTCCTACAATGACAACATAGAACAGTACAGCACAGAACAGGCCTTTGGGCCCACAATGTTGTGCCAACATAGCTAATCCCTCCTATGTACAGAATGCCCATATCCCTCTATTTTCCTTTCATGTGCCCATTCAAGCCCCTCTTAAAAGCCCCCAATGAATTTGCCTCCACCACCCCATCAGGCAACGCATTCCAGGCATCCACCACTCTCTCAGTAAAAAAAGTACTCCTCACATCTGTTCTGAACCTACCCCCTCTCACCTTAAATGCATGCCCTCTGGTACTGGATCGCTCAATAATGGGAAAAAGATATTGCTTGTCCACCCTATCTATGCCCCTCATAATTTTATATACTTTCAACAGATCACCCCTCGGCCTCCGCCGCTCCAGAGAAAAGAGCCCAAGTTTGTCCAGCCTCTCCTGATAGTACATGCCCTCTAATCCAGGCAGCATCCTAGTAAACCTCCTAAAGCCTGAACATCCTTCCTATAGTGAGGTGACCAGAATTGCACGCAATACTCCAAATGCAGCCAAACCAGAGTTCTATAGAGAGCTCTGGACAGGTTCTCCTTTTGCTAGTTACATCCTCAAAAACTCTATTACATATGTAAAACACATTTTCTTTCATAAAACCATGTTGACTCTGCCTAGTTCATATGGACTTAATGCCAACAATGGATTCCAGCAATTTGCCAATAACGACTATCAGGCTAACCGGTCCATAAGTCACTATGTTTTCCTCCCTCATTAAATAGCAGTGTTATATTTGCAAAGATCCAAACAGCTGTCGAGCTTACAAAATGTAAGGAATTTTGGAAAATCATCTCTTCATTCATCATATGCAGGCTATCAGATGGGTTGTCTAATGAGAAAAGGTAGGACAGGTTAGACTTGTATCCACTGGAGCTTAGAAAAGTAAGAGGATTGGATCGGAACATATAAGATTCTGAAAGGTCGTGACAGTCGTATGTGGAGAAGATGTTTGCTCTTGTGGGTGATCCAAGAGCTTGGGGTTACTGTTTAAAAATAAGAGGTCACCCATTTAAGACTGATACGAGGCAAATTTTTAAAATATCTTCCAGAGTGTTGTGAGTCTTTTGAACTTCTCTTCCTCAAATGGTGATGCAGGCAATGTTTGAACATTTTTAAGGCAGAGGTAGATTTTTTTTTTAATAAGCAAGGGTATAGTAATGAGAGGTTGAGGTTACTGTCAGATTAGCCAGATTCTTATTGAATGGCAGACAGGCTTGAGGGGCAATAGCCTACTCCTGCTTCTAATCTGTAAGTGCATGTCCATGGTGTTGTTTTAATTGCTATTCATTCCTTTCATACTTCCTCTTTAGTAATATTAACTTTCTCACATTCATTGCACCCTTGATTCCCTTCCATTTCTTCTACATTTAGTTTGTCTTCTGCAGAATTATACCATCTCTTTATTCACCATTAAAAGAAATTGATACAACAAAGTAGAACGTGGGATTATTCTAAGAAGAAACAAAGACAGATTGTAAAAGCTTCCATAGATATGTAAACATGAACATATTACCAGAAATTAATCTATGTCCTTTGTTGAGTGAGACAAGATAAATTATATCGGGGAATAAAGAAATGGCAAAAAAAGAGATATTGTGTGTTTGCCTTCATGGAGAAAATACAGAAAAAAAACTAGTGATAGTGAACAGCAGGTTGAGGGTGAATGAAGAGCGGAAAGAAATTAGCATTAATAAAATTAGCATTAATAAAAGCTAATGAGACTGAAAGCCAATAAATCCCCAGGACCTGATGCCCCACATCCCAAGATTTTGAAAGAGGTGGGAATGAAAACAGTGGATTTTTCCAAAATTCTATTGATTCTGAATTAGAAGATAAGAAATGTAAAGGAGAGAAAGAGAGAACAGACCATTCAGCCTGGCATCAGTAGAGGGAAAAATGCAGGAATCAATTAGTAAGTGATACTCAGAAAATAATGATAAATTTGAGGAAAGTCAACTCAGATTTATGAAAGGGAAATTATGCTTGCAAATCTATTGAGGGTTTTTGAGGTTGGAACTAACAGAATAAAAAGGAAGAATCAATGCATATGGTGGCTTTGGACATTCAGAAGGCCATTGATAAACTGCTGTTGTTAAACAAAGTTACAGTATATGGGATTAGGGGTAATATACTGGTGAGGACTGGGGAATTTATTTTTTAGAAAATATACTGTAAACAGAGGGTAGGAATAAATGGATCATTTTCAGATGACAATGCTGTGACTAGAGGGTTGCCACTGGGATTGTTGCTGGGGCCCTAACTGTTCATAATCTATATCAATGGTTTGTTTTTGGTTGTGGGGGGGGGGGGGGGGTGGGTGGGAAGTGTCATGAATCCAAGTTTGTCCATGATACAAATCTAGATGGCATTGTGGACTGTGAGGAGAGTGCAAAGGGAAAGTATTCCACTGATTGGAGTCATACCTTGTCCAAAGGTTGTTGAAAGTGAGTCAGTTATCCCAGCCCTACAATATCACTGCAGGAGAAACCCAAGGAATTATGCTAGGCCCAGCCATCTTCAGCTGCTTCATTAATAACCATACATCCATCATAAGATCAGAAATGAGAATCTGTAACAATGCTTCCACAATATTCAATTTAATTCACCTTAGCAAATGAAGCAACCCATGCCAGCATGCAGAAAGACACATCTGATTTCCCCTCCTGTTTTTGTACTGTAAGTTAGGATGTAGGAGACAGAGTCTCATATCATACAGTACACGTGCAGCCAGCAGCTCTTTGGTGAACTCTTCAATTGGCCCACATGAAAAATAGCATAATTCTGAAGAAAGAAATGCCAGAAGGTGGATTAATAGGTTTTCTGATTCTGATAAGAGAATCTGATTCAGCTAAAGGGCAAGAAAGACCTTGTTCAGTTCAGGAGCCAAGGGCATGGCTACAATGGCAGCAAAGTTACCCCCTTATCACCTTCTACATTTGGATTACGTACAGCCTCGTTATTCTCAATAATCTCCCTGCTTCCTACAAAACAGTGAACCACTACACATCCTTTTTTTTAACTAACATACTCAATACTTCTTTAACAACAGTTTTTCACATCTTTTATGTGAATATTACTATAGCATTTTCACTCAATTTTTCACAAGTCTGTCACTAATACACTTCTTGCAGGCAAAGTCTCCATCTAACTCCATGTAGAGGAAGTGTCTAATATTCAATATAGACACTTGAATAAATGTCTCTTTGAACAAACCATACTGGCTATCATGATAGAGAAGGCCATGGTGACTGTTGGTGCTGAAGGAGATGCTATACAGGATTTCTTCCTTTTTCCATTCTTATTTCTAGTTCAAGTTCCACATTTTGTATGACAAATGTCAGATGCTTTCAAACTGTCCAGTAACTATTCAATCTTTACATGAAAGCTAAACCCTATCCTTGCTTCATTTATGGGTCCTGAAGCTGTTGAGCTACCTCTGCCAGAAGAAGTGAAGGCCACCTCTCCTGATCAGATAGTACCATTTGAACTTATCCTCACAAGCGTCAACTCAAAGACTGCACTCTGTGTACTTTAAAGGCAGCTCAAATCGACCTTAGCAACTACTGTTTCATCAGCATCAGCAGTGATGAAAAGGAATCAGTGACAGTGTTATTCAATGGCACTTACTCACCAATTACCTACTGAACAACGCTTGGTCAAGGACCTCGATTGTTCATTGTAATCTTCATACTAAATACACTTAAAACACTTTCATTTTACACTTAAAACATTGAACGAAACACAATAAATCAAACAAATGTAACCTACTTAATTCTTCCCCATAACGCTACAATTAACATTCATTTGAATGGGATCACAGTTCATGCGTCAGATCTAATCTGATACAGGATTCAAGAACGGATTCCTTGGCATAACTAATGGAAATTCCTGCTCGACAATTTTACAAAGCAAATAGCCCTTGCTCTTTTAGTACTTACTATTTGGTCTGGTGCAATGGTTTTAAGAAACTAGAGCACTACCCAGGTATTGAACATTGACGATCATAATCTTTAGTGGATGATCGTAGACTCACTTGGCATTCAAAAAGTGAAATCTTCTGTAATGGCGATATGCCATTTTCATGCATCCCACAGTGAACTGGGGTATTTCAGAGAGAAAATTGGCATTTTGTTGCATTTAACTGTTCTAGTGCAGTGTTCAGCAGATACTGTTCAATTTATGCCCAAGTATCAGTGAACATCTTCCACTTTGTTATTTTTCCAGAATGCCATTTAGATTGACACTTGGAAGATATGTACTCAGCATTTTTGAGTAGTTAGGAGAATAACCTTTTTGTAAAATTAATCAATCTATCGATTTTATTTTGGGCCATTTTAATAAATTTCATTTATTCTCTGAAAACTAGTAATACCTATACTTGTACAAGTAGCATCACTAACTTCAGGATTTCATTTGAAATGCTCTTTGCATTAAAATTAAAATATTAAGCTTTATGATTTATCATATTCTCTGACCAGGTTTGACCAGGGTAGCAGAGTCTAAAACTAGAGGGTGTAGGTTTAAGGTGAGAGGGGAAATATTTAAAAGGGGCCTGAGGGGCAACTGTTTCACACAGAGGATGGTGGGTATACAGAACAAACTGCTAAAGGAAGCTGTACAGGTGGGTATAATTAAAACATTTAAAGGACATTTGGAAAGGTACAAGGATAGGAAACGTTTAAGAGGGATATGGCCCAAACAAAGGCAAATAGGACTTACTCAGGTAGACAACTTGGTCAGCATGGACGAGTTGGGCTGAAGGGCCTGTTTCCATGCTGTTTAACTCTATGACCTTACATTGGTATATTAAATTCAAAAGTTTAAAAAATGCACTATAATTTTAATTCATTTAATTGATTAACTTCAATTTAAGTAAACTTAAACTGTCAACGAAAGTGCAAATGCCTATGCATTTGTCATCTGAGGTAGCTGTACTGTACTTTTCAGAAGTCATATGAACCTTGCTTCAGGCTTTGATATTAATTACTCCATAATGCTAATAAAAATATTGATTCATGGGTAATTAAAAAGTTGAATTCATCTTTTATAATTTTCCCTCCAGCTAACATTCAGAGTCCGCTTGTAATAGATAATTTGGGTTCTCTTTAAATTGGACACCAGGCATGTGCTTTAAACTGGCATGGAGTGATAGTATCGGTGGGAATTTCAGTTTGTGATTATTTCAGCTTTCTTTTTATTTAATCACAGCTTTCGATATTCGAAAATTGTCAGGCATGTTGAAGCGGCAAATATTACAGCGAGCATATCCAGTAAATGAGAAACTTGTGAATCCTTATTACAATAATGAACAAGTCCAGCATCCATATCATGAATTAGCATCAAATCCTTATCCTGAAGTAGTACTTTATCATGATTATGCGGATGTCAAACAAAGTTACACTCAACATTATCCCGTAAAATCAGCTTATGCTTTTCATGAGAATGAAAAATTAAAAGAATCAAATCCGGAAGGAGCACATTACATGATGGAATCACTTCCTGATCATGAAACTGGTCCCAGAATGGATGGTGAAATGGGCCCTGACAGAAACCATGAAGTAGGACAAGGCAATCATGCTGAGTTACCATCTTATCCTCCTTTAAAAGTAATGTATTCCTCTCATTCTGATGCAGTATCTCAGCCTAATGCTGAAGAGGACACATTACTATATCACGAAGTGGCACCTTCACTTTATCCTGAATTGAAGTTACTTTCTTCGCCTACAGGGATAACTCTGATTTCTTCTGAAAAGGAAGCAGCACATAATCCTAAACTAGTACAACCACCTTCACCTGAGCAAGCATCACCGCCTTCGAAGGAATCACCTCAGGCTTTCCCTAAAATGGCACCAGCACCTAAACCGCCCCCTCCATCATCACCTGCATCCACCCCTCCGTCGTCACCCAAACTGCCCCCTCCGTCATCAACTGAACAGCCCTCTCTGTCGTCACTCAAAATGCCCCCTCTGTCACAACTCCCATCGCCCCCTCCTTCACCACCCGAAGTACCCCATCCGTCATCAGCTGAACCTGCCCCTCTGTCGTCACGCGAACCGGCCCCTCCGTCGTCACCTGCATTACCCCCATCATCACCTGTAACAGCTCCTCCATCATCACCCATACCATCCCCTCCGTCACCACTCAAAGTTCTTCCTCCATCACTGCCCAAAGTGCCCCCTCCATCACTGCCTGAACTTCCCTCTCTGTCGTCACGTGAAGTGCCCTCTCTGTCGTCACCTGAAGTGCCCCCTCCATCTTCACCCAATTTATCACCTGCATCTTCACCTGAAGTACCAGCTCCAAGTTCACCCAATGTATCACCACCTCCATCTTCACCCAAAATGCCACCTCCACTTGAACTGCCATCTCCACCTTCATCTGAAATGCCACCTCCATCTACATTTGGAGTGCCACCACCTTCTTCACCTAGAATACCACTGCCATCCTCACCCAATGCGCCACTTCTACCTGCACCTGAAGTAGCAATGTTGCCATTACCTCATGTGACATGTCCTTCGGCAGAATCAACCTCTCCACCTTTACTCACTGTACCACCTCCACCTGTGGCAGCACCTCCACCTCCACCTGCAGCAGCACCTCCACTGGAATTGCCATCCCCACCTTCACCCAATGTACCACCTCTGTCAGCACCTGAAGTGACATCTCCTGATATTAAATCTCTGGCTGATCCTGAAATAATAACAGAATTAGTGCATCCCCAACTAACACCAGTCCCTTTGGTAGGAACTCCACCCTCACCTCAAATGGCATCTCCTCCCTCATCTGAATTACCTCTCTTTTATCCTAAAATGATTCCTTTTCATTCTCCTGAAGCAGCAATTCTGCCTTCTCCTACAGTGGTGCCTCCACCACCATCCGAAGTGGCACCCCTGTCTTCTTCTGAAGTGCCTCCTCCACCAGTGCCTGATGTGACAGCTCCATCATCAGTTGAAGGACCATCTCCATTATCACCTGAGGTGCCACCTCCACATTCACCTGACGGGGAACCTTCAACGACACCTAAAGAGTCATCACCACAATTACCCAAGGTGGCACCTCCATCGTCACCAGATGCAGCATCTCCCCCTTCCTCTGAAGTGGCACCTCTGGCATCACCTCCATCTTCACTCAATGTTTCTCTTCCACTATCACCTAAAGTAGCACCTTTGCCATCAATCAATCTGGTATCTCTGCCCAAAGGGACATCTCCACCTTCACCCTTTGTGGCACCTTTGCCTTCACCTGAAACAGTGCTTCCACCTTCACTTAAAGTGATGTCTTCGACTTTGCCTGCAGGAGTGGCTCTGAGTTCTCATGAAGTGATGCCTCCATCTCTTTCTGAACTGATTTCCGTACCTTATCCTGAAGTGATGCCGCTACCTTATCCAGAAGTGATGTCTCCACCTCGCCCCAAAGAAATGTCTTCATCTGACCTTGAAGTGGTAACACAGCCAGTTCCTGAAGTAATGTCTCCAACTTTTCCTTCAAAAGTGCCTTCTGCTGAAACAGCACTTTTAACTAATCCTGAAGCAGTACCTCGGTCTTATTCCAAGATACTGTCACCACCTTATCCTGAAGTGGTATCTCAATTTCCTCCAGAAGCAGAATCCCCATCTTCTGCTAACACAGCACATTTGGAAAATCTTGAAATGGAATCTCCTTCTTACCTGGAAGTGGTGCCTCCACCTAATCCAGAAGTAGCATCTCGCCCTCAGTTTGAAATGATGTATCCAACCAATTCTGCAATGATATATCAGCTAAACCCTGAAATACCCCCTCAACTGAATCCCGAGGGGACAGCTCTGCCCAATCCTGATGGGGTATCACAGCTTTATTCTGAAGTGGTACCTATGCCTTATCCTAAAAGAATATCACCGCCCCTTCATCTTGATGTGGAACGTAAACCATATTCCAGAATGGAACATCCAGGTTATCCTAAGATGAATCCTCCAATATATCCTAAAATAGAACCTCCTCTGTATCCTAGAATAGAACCCTTCCCATATACTGGAATGGACTTGCCACCTAATCCTGGACTGGAACATCCACTTTATCCTGTTATGGTACCTCCACTGCATACCAAAATGGAACCTCCAGTTTACTCTAAAGGTAAACTTTCATCTTATCCCGAAGTTGGATCACATCCTGAAACTAAACATTCACTCAACCCTGAAGAGTTATCTCCAACTCACCCTGAAGTGGCAGCTCCATTACAACATGAAAAAGCATATCCACATTTTTCTGCTATGAAACAAAAACTGGATGACTCTTATCCTAATCTCAGCATAAAGGTTGAATCTCATTCAGAAACACCAGTCCAGCAATACAAACAATCCTGTCTACCTGGATGGACTCATTACAACTATCTATCATCTTGTTATCAATTCTTCCCTAAGATGAAGGTAACCTGGTTAGAAGCTGAGGTAAGGCAAAATAATCCTGATATTTTCCTTTTTTTTTAATGTGATGATTTTGGAGATGTTGTGCTGATATTGCTCTCATTACAGAGGAAGTATGCCTTTTATACCAACTTCAATCTTTGTGGTGAGGGTATTTGCACTTATAAGTAGAGTGTTCTGGAGTTTTGACCCATTGACAATGAAACAATGACAACAGTCATCAAATAAGAATGGTATGTGACACTGATGGGAATTTGAAAGTGACCATCCTCCACTGTGTCAGTTCCTCTTGCCCTTGTAGGATATTAAAAGTCAAGGGTTTGGAGATCATCCTCTGCCTTATCCTAGGATGAACCCTCTGCTCTATCTTACACTGGAACTTCCACCATATCCTAGAATGGAATGTCTGCCATAAAATAGAATGGACTCGCCACCTTATGCTTGAATGGACTGCTGGTCCAATCCTATAATGGAAACACTGCCTTTTTTAAAGAATGGAATCTCCATCTTACTGACAATAGTTACTTTTCAGCAATGTTGGAGGGAACAGATTTACAGGCTGAACATGATCACATAGGTGCTTTGTCCAGAATGGTGTTGAGGTTTCTCAGTTGCTTCCATTCAGAAAAGTGAAAGATATTCCATCACACATCTGACTTGTGGCATACTGATATTAGAAAATCCTTGGGGCAGCAGGATTTTTGGTTATCATGCATGACAGCCACTGACGTTAACCATTGGTTCTCTGGGCTCACAGACATTGAGGAAACAGACTGAAAGGTCTTAGAAGCCCTGGAAGGTATGAGCATTTAATACAAAGGTTTGAGGAAAGCATCAGTTCCAGTGGCTGACTGAAAATTAACTCCACGCTTGCATGAATTTGCTGCTGCTGCATAATTTCCATCTGATGAGCACTAAGCTGCTTTTCCCTGCATTTCTCTCTTCTCACTAGTGTTAAGTGCAATGTTATATTCAAAGAGATAATAGCATGCCCCTCAATCAATTACCACTGTGAATGACCGTTTCAATTAATAAATAATATCAATAAAACATATCAATTAATAAAGATAATCAAGATAATATATTAGAAGGCCGGGAGGTCTCAGCATTGGTACTGACAACAGTTGTAAGTTCTGAAACTATAGTCCTGAATTTCCTTGTACTTACTACTTTCTATGCTGATGCTATTTGCTGTAAACCACAAAGTTACAGTGCTGATTATTAGACTGGATGATATCATGGTGAAAGTCTGTCTGTAATTTTAGTGATGTATCCAATTCAGATCTCCGAGATTGAAAGGAGATGTAGGACCAAAAAAGAGTAACTATCTGGTGCCTGGCATTTATACACTGAATCATCTTGAAGGACTGAGAATCTTGTATTCCTCAACTATGAATGGGAGTTAATGAAAGGCAAAAAAAATCAAAATTGTATGAAAAAGATAAAATCATAACATTGTCTAAAGATGAATGTTGACATATGAATCACAGTTTTCTTTAGATGGACAGGAAAGCCTTACTTATCTGTGTTTTCCTTAAGATTCTGTCCAGTACCAGTGCCAAAGAATCTGGTGCTTGAAAGCTTTTCAGAAGAATGGACATTGGGCAAGTGTAAAGTGTTAAAAATGTAACAGCAAGAAATTGGATGCTTTTTTTTTTCCAGTGTTACATTTTCCAAAATTGCTGTTACCTGGAGTGAATCAGATTAGCAATCATTTCCAATGAAATTGCACCAATCTCAAAATTAGATCAGGCACTTCAGGTAACGTCAGCATGACTGATATTTTCCCAAGGTCTGTGCACAAATTAATGAGAAAATAATGCTGTGCTAGACTCAATGATCACTCAGAGGTAAAACAAAATGTGGGGCTAGATGCAGCAGGCAACCCTGGGAGGATGGACCGAAATGCACATGGTGGAAACCCACTTCTCTGCAACTTCCCTCTCCTCTGCAACCTCACTCTCCTCCTTGGAAGTCTGTGTGCAACTAGTGTCTGGCTATTCTTGAGATTTAAGGACTGATGATTCCCCCCTCCCCCAAGTGTTGTCCACAAGACAGTGGAAACAACGATACAGCAATGCTTCTCCCATTGGGATCTGTGCAAGTTGCAAATCATGGCAATTTCTTAAGTGGAAACCACATTAACACACATTTGTTCTTAACCAATTTGATGATGTCTTTGAGGAATCCAATTTAGAGCTAGCAACCAGAAAAGGTGCAATCCAACTTCAAGACAACAATATTTCAGTATTTCCTTTTGCTTTTTATGGTTAATTTGTGAGTTGCTTTTCACACATCATAATTGTAATTTGTTACAATCTATGACATGTTTTTTTTCAATGGGCAGTATTTCTGGATTGGCAATCCCTGGAATCTTCTTCAATGAAAAACTGATTACAGAACAAGGCACAGAACTGAGCTTGATAACTGGGGGAAAAAAGCAAAACTCCTGAAAATGTTTTCTTTTCCATGTAGCTACAGTGCCGGCAATATGTGCCAAATGGCCACCTTGCCTCCATCCACTGGAATGAACATAATCAATTCATTCAAAGTCTGATTAAGGCACAGGACCCAACACAACCCACCACTTGGATTGGTCTTAGTGACTGCTATGAGGTAAAGTTCCCTTGCTTCTTATAGCCCTAATATTACTGTGTTATCACAAAGCCTCTTAAAATATTCATAGTGAATCCTACGCTTTTATTAAAGGTTATCATCCATTTGAAAATAAACAGTTCACATTGCGTGCTTTTCACAAAAAATAAGGACATGCAAATAATGATATACTTTTTCCCATAGGAGGGTATTTTTCTGTGGAGTGATGGATCTATGCTAGATTTTACAAAATGGAACAATGACCAGCCTGACAACGTAAAAGAAAATGAGAACTGTGTGAGCTTTAATTCTGGAGGTACGTTACCATTTTAGACTGCATTTCAAAGGCACCTTCACCCAAACTAATTCCAGATACACTAGAGAACCTGACTGATAAACTAAAGCAATAAAGGTAACTTTCCATGTGTGACAATGGAGTGAGAGAGACTCAGAAGCAGCTGTGTTGTATGGGTTGACAGGTTGTCCATTGGGACTACTTTGTAGTGAACCTTCACCAGTCCCAGAAACAGCACAATAACATCAAAGTTTGATCCTTTGACATGAACAGTGGGATCAGTTGAAGATTCATAAAATTTGAGTAAACAAAAGATGGCCATATGGTTTATACCAGTTCAACCTGTGCTGGAACATAAATAACTGACTTAGACTTGTATATTGCAGTTACAAGATGTGGAGAGTGCATTTTCCTTCTGTCAAGGTAGCCAAGCTGACAAAAGGAAATATACTGCTGACCTCTAGATCACAAGCATATGTCAACAGATCTGACCATACCTAAAAGTAGATGTTCGGGATTGGGGTGTGTACTGCACAGAGTCATCTACATGAACACAGGGATTTTGGAAGTTTGAGCTGGCTGCTTCCTGTAGGCAAAACCATATAGCTGCTGAAAATGGAAATTAAACCAGAAAATCCTGGAAATGCTCAGCTGATCAGGCAGCATTTGTGGTGACAGAAAAAGAAGAATGTATTCCAAAAGAACATATTTCTTTGGAGAATTTGACAGCAAAGCTCCTCTTACCGTGGTTCTCAGGCACAAGCAACCTGAGTGATACAATGGAAATCAAAGCCTGGGAGGGTGGATGAGTGTATTGTGGGTGTGAGAGAGATCAGGACATAGGATTCATGGGGGATCTGCAACAAGGGCGTTACAAGGCCCAGATCCTGGGTGACACTGTTTACAGTTGTTATGTAACCAGTCCTGATTGGCTGGAGGTGGGAAAGGGGGATAGTGCTATCTTCTCTGAATCAGGGGTGTTGTCCTATCACACAGGGGTTTGGGATGGGGCAGAGTGGCAGTAGAGACTCTGATTGCCAGATGGAGCCTGGATCAGAAGACTACTTTCCTAAGCCTCATTTTCTATCACCTTTCAATCAGCAACAATTAAACATACCTCCAACTAAATAAATGTTTTCTTGGAATAGTCACTTTGTGTCTACAACTATAGTCATACTTTCTGTAAAATATACTCCAGCCTGTTTCAAAGTATTCAGAAGATTCTTTTCTTGGCCACATTTGTTGTCAGACCAGTAACCTTCCCTTCCCTTTCCACAGACAGGACCCATTTATTGCACTGCTAAAATGACCTAAAAATCGTGGACATGTTTTCCTCCTGTGATGAAGGGAAGTTTTTGTTTATGTTGAAGGGCTCTTTTGGGAAATAGGAATCTTTGATCTGAATGTAAAGGATATACTAATGCTCACGCACACTATGAAATAAAGGAAAAACAAATCAAACCATTTCACACATCAGTATGATTCAATGGTCAATAACAATCTGAAAGATTATTGTAGATCAGCCGTAGTTTTTTTTTATTCCAGATACCGAAGGCAGATGGAGTGATACAGACTGTACAGAAGATCTACCTTTCATTTGCACCTACAAGCTCGCCTAAAGTCAACAATATATAATGATACTCGGCAGGCCTTTGGAAATGGGTTAATTATTTTGAATTACCTTGGAGTGATAGAGTGTTTGAGGTGATTGTAATGATTTAAGCCAGCAGTAAATAATAAAACCAAATGCAAAACAACTGATTTGGTATTTTCTGTAGAACTCAAAATAGTCAGGATTCTTAAAATCACAGAACATAATAGCACTGAAAAAGGACTATTCAGTTTGTTGTGTTTCTGCTGCTTGATTGAAAGAGATATCGATTTTAGTATTTTTATCTTGAGGTGTCCAGAACATGGCAATTAACCTTTGTCTGCCTTTTTAGTGTATTAAGAATAATCCTGCCCTCTGGATTCCTGGTTTGAGTGCGCAGAAACTGTTCCATGCAGTTTACCCCTATGTGTTATCACTCAAGAGGGTGCCTGTAGCAATATTATCCTCAATAATAAACCCATGGAATATCATACTAATAAAATCAATCAGACTCTAGCTATATGCAAGATACATAAAGTGGCCTGATAATGTGTTTATCAGGTTGTCTCTGAAGGTTTAGAAAATTGTTGGTTAAGTTCTTTTTCATTTACACAGATTCATAAAACTCTCTTCATTTATTATTGGCCAAGGCATTGGTACTAATGTGTTGCAATATGGATTAAAACTGGAAAAAGGAGCAGACAAGATGCCACTATTTACAACATCTCCAGAGCCTTTTATGTGAAAGGAAACCTTTACTTCACTCAAATATTTTAATCAACCCCTTACCACGAGCCTCTGTCCTCGAGTTCCAGATTCTCCAGCTTGAGATAGCCTCCCAGCATTCAGCCTGTCAATCCCTTTCAGAATCCACTATGTCTCAATGAGTTCACTTCATATTTTTTTAATTACTAAATACAGGACAATCTTCCTTAGTGTCTGTTCATGGGACAACTCCTTCATCCCAAGGATCAATCTAGTGAATCTAAATTACACTGACTCCAAATGCACTGTCAGTTTAATGAAGCTAAAAGATTCTTCATCTGGAGTGAAGACATGCTGATGATGAACTCCATAGCTCATCACAGCTGAATAAGCAGCCACCATTTTCCTGGTATCTGGGGCTTTACAGACTTTCCCAGTCTCTGTAACTTGTGTAAATGGTTAGTTACAATAAGTCTATCAATCACACTTTGAAGACCTGCTGCATCCTCTCATTAAGGCATAACAATGACATTGCCATTTTCCCTAGAATCACTTCACAGAAAATAACCTCTGTAAACTGGCTATGATAATCTGATGCAAAGCTTTAAAGTTATACTAATCCATACTCAGTCTGTTGTACAAATCCTTATCTGTTTGCATACTATACAATTTGGTAGCTATATTATTTAAATTATCTTATATCCAAAGCATCCATACATAATACCTTTGCACCATTGTTCATTTAGTGTTTGTTCTTCCAAAATAACATTCCCTTTCTGTCTTGGTTTTTCTTTAAGTAGTTCCTTTAATTAGTTGTATTGTTTGAGCACTTTTCCACACCTTTTTGATGTCTAGTCACTTGATTTCTTCCCCACAAATTGTGCATCTTAAAATTATATACTTTTTCTCTTTGGAATGCGCAAGTACATTTTGCATACCTACAGTCACATAACTTTGAAGGTAAAAATGCAAAAAAAGCTTCAACAGAAAGCAACATTACTGATTTGAAAGTTCCTATCAATGCAGTACTTGTGGATTTTCCTTGACTCAGTTCAACTTCCCTCAATTTAGCTTTGTTTGAAATGGAATCTCACCCTTTTCTAAGAAGAGTCCACAGTTCAAATACACCATCTTTCATCAATCTTAATCTACTTGGCATCACCCCACTGCCAGAAGCGAGTTTAAAAAAAAACTTATTTTGTGTTCATCATTCTACCAGCAACACAGTGACTTACCTTCCATCGCTAGTTCTCATTATTAAGGAAGGTCAGGTAGTGTGATTCATCAAAGTCCACCAGAGCAGACAGGCACATCCACATCATTTTATTAACCAAAAAGAAAGAGAACTTTTCCATTTAGAATTTAATCAGAGATTAACCAAACACATATAAACTGAAAATTGAAGGTCTTTCAATCATCAATGCCCACGAAAGAATTCAGTGCCAAAGGAGAGAGCTGTTTACCTTTTCATGACCTCCAGCTGCTTCAGAAGTTGAAAAAACACTGGGTTGAATTGAGCTGGATTCAGCTTGCTGCCTGAACATACCTGGGTCAGATATGGAGGGCTCAATGAGCTGTTCATCTGCAGCCTGGAGCTGGGCGGAAAGGTGACTTCCATTTTTTTTCCATATTTCTCTATAAGAGGTCATTTTGGCCCATCAAGTCCACGCTAGCTCAGAGAGCAATCCTATTCCTGCACCCTGTTCTCCCCATATTCCCATCAAATCTCCCCAGAAGTACAGTGGCCAACCTACAATGGCCAATGAACCTGCCAAACTGCACGCCTTTGGTTAGTGGGAGGAAACCAGAGCACCCAGAGGGAAAACCACATAGTGGAGAACATTCAACTCCACACAGACAGTAGTGGAAGTCAGATAATGAATAGTGAGACATCAGTAGTAAATAGGCCATAGAGGGGCATACTGCCGAGACCCCACCCTTGGAATGTCCTGATTGCCTTTAACAGGAACACTCAGGGGGCAAAGCATCCTGTCAAAGCTGTCAAGTCATTGCAACAGATTATTAATGTTTCTTCTATTCAGAGAAATTTAAAAGCTATTAACATCGCTTTGATTAAAAATAAAAATTACTAAAGAAATTAAAAGCAGTAAGGAAACAAATCTATTTCAATACATATTAAAACACTAAGGAATAACTACAAACTTTAAAATTAATTTCAAAAAACTGATATTAGTTACCATTTTCTTTCTATTCAATGGGTCAGGAATCCCTATCCAAATAAGTGGGGTCACTGCTCCTATGCCAGGTCTGATCCACAAGGGATGGGAGAGAGAGATTTCCAGTGTATTCCAGGTATGATCAGAGTCCATTGCTGTTTGCTAGACTTACAGCAGATCTGCGACAGTCAGGGACTTGTTTACCTGGAAGCACCAAATACTCTCAACTCTCTAGAACCATCCATTGTAGCCAGCTTGATTCAGTCTACTAGTTTAGTTGCTGACATCAGAGACTCTATTGTGTAGAGCGACTTTTAGTGTTGCTGTGCTAGGTTGATGTGTGAATGAGACGGTACAAGAATAAAATGTAAGCTGAAGTGCTTTGGATGGCCTCACATTTACAAAGAATAGAAAGAGGGTGGCTGGACAAGAGTGTGCTAAATAGTCAGGTGTAGAAGGAATAAAGGCATGTATGAAGTTTCTGCTGCAGATGAGGTAGGGATGGGGTTAATAGCCATCTTGAAGATAGCTCATCTCAGAGTCAATTATGATAACATGGTAATTGGGTATAAATGAAGGCATGGATAAGTGCTCCACAGATTATGTCCAGCTGGTTCGGTTTCAGACTGTTGTCATGGAGAGGGATCTTCAAGAACATTCACAGGAATGAACACTGTGGTAGAGCTTCAAGCTGATAATTTAAAAACTAATACAGAATGTCTCCTTCACACTCAGCCATCCAACGTGACAAAAAGAAGAAAGGCATTAATTACTTGTTCACTGTGCAAAACCCTTGGGGTCAGTGAAAGCACCAGATAGCACAATAGTAGTTTCAGACATGCTGCACAGCCAGTAACAAAAAGTGTCATCAAAAGTTCAAACTTAATTCTCCAAAGCAACATCACAACTGTGGTGTCATGTTAACTGAAGTCAAAATAAATCCACAACACATCTTTAATACAAAATGTGTAAAGTACACAGACTTTTCCTCAAATCTTATTAATTTCTGGAAGCAGAATCTTAATTTGAAAGGAACATAAATGTAATAATATGTTCACAATCTGACAATTCCAGGGCTATGAAATTGGGCTCCCATTGTTTGGGGGGGGGGGGGGCGTGCGGTAAAGCTGCTGATATGCTTTAAGTTTCTTGCACAAAGTGCATCTTTAGCTACCTTACACTGGCTATCATATGGGGAATAATAAAGTTATGTATGAAGCTTGGGTGGGCCAGGAGTGTGTCCATAAGGCATGATGTCAATCCTTCAGTAACATGATTTGACACTAGCAACATTGGATCCAGTTAATGCCATGTATTCCAAATCATATGGAGAACTGAGTGTTTAGCAGCAGAAAGAAATCCCTTTCCTCTGTAACTTAAAGGGATCAGAGATTATTTACAGATTAGTTCGGTGATTGATTGGAATGAGAGTAGGCTGCAGAGAATTTCAGTGTTTGCTTTTTGACTAATACCAGTGTTTGGAATGTCTTCAGGGAGTAATGTAGCTAAAGCTAGAGCTAATTCTTAATCTAACCTCATTGCTGCCAGACATAAGGGGTTGGCAACTACATGTCTGCAGCATGAAATGAAAAATGACAACAGGGCTACCTGTTAGGAGGCGAAGGGGAGAAGAGCCCACAGCAGTAGATGCCATGAGATTTCAGCAAAGAATTCCCCTCCATACACATCAACAAGTAGAAGTGTGTCTGCAGACCCCTCCTCCCAAAGGATGCGATCATAGTGTCGTACAGCACAGAAGCAAGACCTTCAGGCCACCGCATCCTTACAGACCATCAGGCCTATCTATCCTAATCCCACTTGCCTGCATTAATCCCATATTGCTCCATGCCCTGCCCATTCAGCTATCTGTCCAGATACCTCTTAAATGTAACTGTTTCTGCCTCCACCACCTCCTCTGACAGCTCATTCCTGATACCGACTACTCTTTGTGCGAAAAATTTACCTGTCAGATCCCCTTTAAATCTCCTCACTCTCACTTTAAAACTATACCCTCTAGTCTGAGACACTCCTACCATCAGAAACAGACTCTGGCTAACAACCCTACCAAGCTGCTCATTATTTTATGTGTTTCTATTATGTCACCTCTTAGCCTCCTTTGCTCTAAGGAAAACAGACCCAGCCTATCTAATCTCTCCTTATAACTCAAACCCTACAAAACAGGCAACATCCTTGTAAATCTTTTCTGCACCCTCCATCGCTTAATCATATCCGTCCACGTAGATGAGCTTCTATGCTACTGCTTTGAGTAGGTAGACTGGTCCATGTTCAAAGCCTCAACAGCCAGCCTAGATGAGTACATCACCACCGCCACGGACTTTATCAGCAAGTGTGTCGAGGACTGTGTACCAAAGAGGACAATCTGGGTGTTCCCAACCAGAAACCATGGATGAAGCAGGAGAACAACTCCCTACTGTAGTCCGGGACTGCAAAGTTCAAATTAGGTGACTATGATCTTTACAAGAAATTGAGATACGACTTCCGTAAGGCTATCAGAGATGCTAAGAGACAATGCCAGTCCAAAATTGAGTCCCAGACCACTGTAATTCACCTACCACCGAAACAGGTCTACGGCGGACACCATCACCCTGGCCCTACAATCATCTTTGGAGCATCTGGACAGTAAAGACACCTACATTAGGCTATTGTTTATTGACTATAGCTCCACCTTCAATATAATAATGTCAAGCAAATTCATCTCTAAACTCCTAGACCTGGGACTCAGCACCTCCAAATGCCACCTAACCAACATTTTGTACAATTGTAACGTGGCATCCCTACTCTTGTAATCAATGCCTCAGCCAATGAAGGCAAGCATGCAATGTCTTCTTCACCACCCTGTTTAACTGTGTTCTCACTTTCAGGGAACTATGTAATTGCATCCCTAGGTCCCTGCCATTCACTGTGTATGTCCTGGTTTAACTTCCCAAAATGCATCAGTTCACACTTGTCCAAGTTAAGTTCCATCTGCCATTCCTTTGCCCGCTTTTCCAGTTAATCTATATCCTGTTGTGACCTTTATATCCTGTTGTGACCTTTATATCCTGTTGTGACCTTATACCACCAATTTTGGCATCATCTGCAAACTTACTAATCATGCCACCTACATTCTGAACAAAATTTTTAATATATATGACAAACAACAGAAGACACAGCATCAATCACAGTGGCACACCACTGGTCATAGATCTCAAATCTGAAAAATGACCTCCACTATCACCGTCTGCCCCCTACCACCAAGCCAATTTTCTATCCTGGATCTCATGTGTTTTAACCTTCTGGAGCAGCTTACCACGCGGGACCTCATGAAAGGCCTTGCTAAAGTCCATGTAGACAATGTCTACCACCCTGCCTTGTCAATCCTCTTGGTCACTTCTTCAAAAAATTCAGTCAAATTCATGGGACATGATTTCCCATGCACAAAGCCATGCTGACTATCTGTAATCAGTCCTTGTCTCTCAAAACGCATTGAGTAATGCCACATGGTTCAGACACAAATGCAGTTGCAAAACAGATCCAGAATTCTGAAGCTAGTGGCAGTGAAGATAAACATCATGAATTTCTTCACCTCTGGCTCTTTCCAGACTAACACTGGGGAGTTCAACATGTCTTACAAGTTGTAACCAGGGACGTTCAGGATCCATAAGATATCACGTTGGCCAATGTCAAGTCTCCAGGGTTTCATTCTGTGACAATCTGCTTTAAGCTATATCTCAAACATTAGTGCCAGTCCAAAATGTGGCTGCTTGGCCCTTGCATTACCTACTGATCACCAAATTCCTGACATCATTTTGAAACCTTCTACTTGGACTCTTCTGGAGATGCAGCTGGCGCTGTTGTTACACGGCATCAGCGACCCAGGTTCAAACCTGATCTCAAGTGCTGTCTGGAGTTTACTCTTTCTTTCCTGTGACTGTATGGGTTTCCCTGGGGTGCTCCAGTTTCTTCCTCCATCCCACAAATGTGCTGGCAGGTTAATTTGCTACTGTAAATTACCCCTCAGTGTTGGTAAATGTCAAAAAAAAATTAAAGGGGAGTTGTGTGAGAGAATATGTTGCAACATTTCCAGGAAACATAAAGAGGGGGAATGGTTTGATGGGATTATTCTGAGCACCAGCATGGACCTTCAATGTCATAAAATAATAAATAATATACAAGTCACCCTGTCAATCAACGTAACTTGTATGTTATTTATCTTGTCAATCTTCGGGATGCAGGAGAAAACAGGAACACCACGGTCACAGAGAGAATGCTAAAACTCCACAGTTAGAATGGAGGTCAGGATGCTGAGCTGTGCAGTAGCAACACTACTATGTCATTCCCTGCTGTGTCCCTCACAACCTGGTAGAGAGGTGGTAATGGTATAAAGAATGCCATCACCCTGAGAGAGGACAGTAGCTTTGTGTTCCATGAAGCATCTGCCACTTCACTAAGCAATCCTGGTAATCTACTGGAAAACAGTTTCTAGGGTGCCATGAGACCATGAAAGCATTTCTGAATGTTTCTATCTAGGGCCATGATGGGAGTAGTCTGAGCTTGCATGACAGGTCTGTTTCCACTGCAACTTAGATGTTGGCTGTCTCTGCTTGTTGCAATTAAAACTGAGACACTGTCCATGGTGGTCAGGTCCTCAAGTGTTGAAATGGAAAGGATGGGCTCCGGGCTCTGCATCCTTGTTTGACCTGGACCCTAATGCTTCTGCACACTATATCAGGCTTCCTGGCAATGCACCACACATTCCAGTGTGCTTACGCATCAGCCTCCTTCTGTAAACTTCTCCGCTGAATTCCTTACCCGAGTTTTCTGTAGCAGAATTTGTGTGCAGAATTGAAGGCTGTAGAATTGACAGCTGCACCACCCTTTTCCCTTTCCTTGTCTGCAGGCAATTCATGGTTGGTGACTTACCAAATGCAGATCCTATCTTAAAACTTACCTCGACACTATAGAGGGTCAATATCTGAGCTGCTGGCACTGAGTGTCAAGTTGAGTGGCATGCTGGGCACATGGGTGATCTCAGCTACCTAAAATGGAACAAGGGGAGGGTTATGGCGAAGGGATTGGTGCCCAGTGAAAGGGCTATGCTTGCACCATTTAAAGTAAATCAGAGAAGGCTGTGGATTGCCTGGGGGACTGGAATGTGATAAGGAGGATTAGTCATGACCATATCATCAACAGTGGTGGACACAGCAATGCTGCAGGCTAAGGATCTGTGACAGCCACTCCAATAATGGGCAGCACACTGCCCTTCTGGATGGTGAGCCACTGCGACTACACTTGTCCACCACAGGTTCACTCTGCCGCTGCTGAGCATTCTGCTAGAGGGAGCATTAGTGCCTTAGTAAGTATCTAACAATGTGTTTGTTTGATGTGATTGCCATGACAGGTCTAAGTTTCCACTGCAGCTTAGATGTTGGCTGCCTCCTGCTTGTTGCAGTTAAAGCTGAGACACTGTCCATGGTGGTCAGGTCCTCAAGTGTTGAAATGGAAAGGATGGGCTCCAGGCTCTGCATCCATGTTTGAACTGGACCCTAATGCTTCTGCACACTATATCAGGCTTCCTGGCAATGCAGCACACAGTCCAGTGTGCTTACGCATCAGCCTCCTTCTGTAAACTTCTCCACTGAATTCCTTACCCGAGTTTTCTGTAGCAGAATTTACATGCAGAATTGACAGCTGCACAACCCTTTTTCCTTCCCCTGTCTGCAGACAATTCATATCTGGTGAATAACTGGCAATATGAGCAAGGCACTGGCTGTGGCTGTGACTCTTGGAGTTTAGAGGTGTGAGGGTTTGTTGGGCCATTTATATGTTGACTGATGGAGATCATTGGTGGGGGAGTGTTGTATTGGCAGGTATGAGGCCAGTGGTGTGGTTGGTGGGATTTTATGATACAATTTGACCACGAATGTGAGGATATTAAATGTCCGACATCATTATGTTAATATCCCCAAAGCTTGGCTCCCTGTAATCATCTCACTGTTTCTTCTCTGTGTCATCTGTCTACAATCTGGAGGTTTCCTGAATCCTTGGTGGGTGGAGAACTTCTCTTCTCCTCATCCACAAGGGCCTCCAGACCTATATCAGAAAACTGGGAAGTTGCAGTTTTGCCCAAGCTGCAGGTCTCTGAGAACCAGCTTCGCTATCTGCTACAGTCACAAATCACCCCCTATTAGGACAATCAGGTTGGATTTAGACCTTAGACCTTCAATAATGACTTTAATGTCAATACATTAAAGATGCAGGCCCAGGAGAGCCCAAAGTGGCCTTAATATCACTGAAAGACCAAAGCTGCCCAAGTTACTATTTCAAAAAGTTTCTTTTTCATTGAATAGTCTATTAATAGATTAACAAGCTCATCTCTCACACAGCTGATCAATTCTTCATCAATTTCTCAAAATAGAATACTATCCAACCTAATTCTACAGTGACTTGAGAACTGTTAACTGTTAATTGAAAAATATTAATCCTACAAATCTGTTTTGATGTATCAGCCATTAAGACTAAGATCATGTGTCCAGTGTTTAAAAACACTGAATTTGTTAGTAATGAAGAACAATCTGACCGATGCAGTTTCCTTGATGAGTGTGTAATCTTCAAGTCTGAATCAAGTTTGGTCGAAGAAACCTTCGTAACCTCAGCAACACCACAGTTAAATTGATATTTGTTCCAGGGTGATAGCATCATCTTGTATGCTGAAGAGCAACATGATCAAAAACTATAGCAAATTGGTCCAATCAATATTCATAATATGTGGTTTGTGTGTTTCTTTACAATGAAATTTACTATCTGGTTTCACCCAGTATTACTTGACGTTCTGGTTGAGTGGTCTTGCCCAAGCACTAAACATCTTCAGGCCCACCTCTGCACAGAAAAGAGGTTATATAGTTAAAAGGTCAGGCTAGTCAAGTGGCTACAATATGTCAAATAGAAGGGTGAAGTGCTGCTCCTGAAACTTAAATTGAGCTTTTCTGGTTCAGTGTAGAAAGTCAAAAACAGAGATCAGATGCAATGCTGAATTAAAGTGGCAAATGTCAGGTAACTTGTAGACAGAATAAACTAAACTGTCAATTTAGTTTCGATTGACCTAAGCAGAGCAACCCATAGGTTGAGAAAAAAGTACTGTATACCATGATCGAGGAGATGCATAAAATATCTCATCTCAGCCAGGATATTTTGAAGCTCACGGGGTTAGCAGGGATCCTATCATGAAGCTGAGGGAAGTGATTAAAGAAGGGTTGGTGAGTGATGGAGAGGTGAAGGCCATACCTGCTCAAGGTTCCTGTCTAGCACAGTGGAGAGGAATTCTTGGCTTGGGAATTGGATGAACTCAGATTTTGTCACAGTAATCATGACAAAACTTTCAGCATTCACATTATTAATGAGTGGAGGTCCCACCAGATAGCTGCGGACCAGCAAAGCTCCAGCAGCCAGGAGCTGGCATGCTGTCCTGCAGGCAGCGGATTTGAGAGCGTTTCATGAGAGGGAAATGGGCAGTGGTGGTCTCTGAGGCAGGGAGGCTATGATTTTCCTTTTAGGATCCCAAGGGACAATCCTTTTCTTCTGGTCTGAAACTTTTAAACACTATCAGAAGGCACCTTCTGTCTTCATTCTAGACCTATTCCTGCCCAGTGAGGTATCTCAGTAGGCTCCTTGCTCTGCCTATAATTAAAATTAACCTCCTTGGCATAAAGAAGTACTGCCCAAAAGGTAGGGTGAATATACTTTTTAAAAAAGGAACCATGAGCTGATACCAGGGTGATTAATTGTTCAAAAAGCAAATTGTGACTGGAAGCATGTTAGAATTTTCATCACTGAGCATTTTGGTCAGATGTATACAGACAGAGAAGCTAATGAGCAAGGCTAGTTAGAAAATCATGGATGCTGGGAATTGGCAAAATGATTTTGATGTTAGAGAATGCTAATGTGACTAAAATTTATTTATGTACAATATAGATATTGACAACTATTTTACCCGTCAGTTGTAGTATCACAATTCCAGCATGAGGTGGCAAAAATACACTTTCTAACAGGGATAATGATCATAGTTCCAGCATTGTGCCACAATATCTTGGCCATCGTGAAAGCCAATAATTAAACCATGGTTATTACTGCAACAGAATGCTTATTTGTCTTTCAGCAGAAACTTCCATGTAATTCAAGCTCAACAAGTTTATGCACCAACAAGCAAAGAGATCTGGGAGTTCAAATTTGCACAAATAGACAAATCACAGATGAATAAGGCCATAATAAAAGCAAGGAAACACCAGTGATTATTTGTAGAGGGATGGAATTGAGGGAGGGATGTAAAATGATCTATGGTTAGACTGTGAAGAACTGATCTCCTGTGCCTCTGTGCCATTTTTACAGTATGGTAAACTGCAAGGAGACTTGAACTGAGTATAAGTGCAACAATGGAATAGTTGGACCAAATGCCCTGTGTAATATTCTATGTAAATTAATATAATTCATTAAACATGTTTAAATGCTTCCCTTTGCTGTTTCACATCATTATTTGATAATATTGTTGGTCTTTGTATTTCCTCCAGTTTTAATTTAAACCCCTTGTGATAGATTTAGCTTATCTATTCCCCTGTCCTTTCCTCAACTACATTTCTGTGATTGCAATATCATAATTCCAAGTACTGATCCATGCCATAAGCTCTTCTGACTTACCTGTGATTCTCCTTGCATGAAAGTACAGTAAATGCAGTCGAGCCTGCCAGCCCTGCCTATCCTGCCTCTGTCTGCTCTGCCCAAAGGACTTACTTGATTAATCCTCTACCATTTTCTCTCCATCTGCTGCAGTACTGCTATGTTTTCTAACCCACCAAACTAGTTTAAACACTCCTGAGTAGGGCGAGCAAACCTCTCTGAAAGGATATTGTTTCTCCCTCCAGCTTAGGTGCAACCTGTCTCTTTTGTACAGGTCTCACCTACCCCAGAAGTGATCCCAATGATCGTAGTAGCTAAAGCTGTCCATCTGTCCTACACTCCTATTTCTACCCTCACTTGTACTTAGCACTGGGCGTAATCTTGAGATTACAACCTGACAGTCCTGATTTTTAACCTTCTGCCTAACTTCCTAAACTACTTTTCAGGACCTCATCCCTCCTTCTACCTATGTCATTAGTACCAACATACACTCTGACCTCTGGCAGTTTTCCCTCCCCCTTCAGATTGTTCAGTATCTGATCAGAGACATTCCTGGCCCTGGCACCAGAGAGGGCAACACACCATTCTGAAGCCTCGTTCTAGGCCTCAGAAGGAGCAGTCTGTTCCCCTCACTAATGGATCCCCCACCATAACTGCTCATCTAGACTCTTTCCTCCCCTGCTCTGATCAGAGCCAATCATGGTGCCACGTGTTGTTGTTGCTGCTTTCCTCTGAGAGGCCATTCTCCCCCCACCAATAGTATCCATAATGGTATACCTGTTTGAGAGGGGGATGACCAATGGGACTCCTGCATTATCTGCCTGCACTTACTGCCCTTTCTGGTGATCACCCATCATCTTCCTTTCAGTACCTGCGGCATGACCACAGCTCCTGTCAAACCACAGCTCCAATTGCTCTATGTGGTTTGACAGGAGCTGCAGCTAGACACATTTCCAGCGGGTGTCGTCACCAGGGACATTGAGAATCTTCTGGTTTTATCATTTGTCCATATTATCCCATCATTCTAGTCCTGCTTTAATTGCCCGGCCTCAATCCCTTAGCTGGAGATACCGTCTGAGTCTTGCTGCTACGAGTAAGACTCTGCTAGAAAGTTATGATTACCACATTCTCACTCACACACTCAACACCTATATGGCATTGGGCCTCTCACTACACCACAGTAATTTGCCTACATTGACTTGCCATTTGCAACACTGACTGAAACCTTTACGGACCGGCAGGCCACTCTGATGGTGGGCCTAACTGCACTGGCTGAATATTTGCAGAAGTGGGGGCAGTGACCAAACTGGTAAAATCTAGGGTCAACGCACTGCACTCCAGAAACTGGTTGGCAGTCGCAATGTGGCTAGAGAGAAAATTCACCACAACCCAACACCAGCACACCTTGGAATGACCCATGACATGTCACTGAGACCTTTTGCAACCAGGCTGAAGGGAGGACAAAAGCACAGATTAACATAACCTTCAAACACACAGGCCCCAGCTGGGGTGCTGACATTGAGGTACTATGGTCTTCTGCCCTCACACTTACCAACTCTACTGCTGAGGACCATAGTCAGTGGTCAACAAGCTGCCATTCTGAACTCATTGACATGCAGCTGAGTCTGGCTGCACATTCAGTCATTAGAACATAAAAGTAAATCTCCAACTTTATGCTTCCAGAGCTGTTGAATGTTGGCCTTCCTTGCAATTGTTGAGATTCTGCAACACACATCATGGTTGTGCAAACCATAATAGCCCACACCTACCAATCCATCAGAACATCCCTGACACCTCCCTCTGGATCCTTTGTGATCCAGTTGTCCTTGCCTCTTCAATTTCAGAAGTGATGAAAATTGGGGAGTGGGGTGGTTTGAGCAGAGTTATAAAATATTCATTGGGAACATTACCTAATTTTCTGGCTCTACAGGTCATCCCTTTTTGCCTCTCATAGGCGCTTCTCTCTTCTCTTGCTCTGTACGTGATTATAAAACATCTTTGATTTTACTTGCCAGTACTTTTTTCATACCTTCCTTTTGCTTTCCTAATTTCCCTTTCAATTTCACTCCTACATTTTCTATTCATGTCTAGACATTCCCCTGCATTAAGTTTTCAGTGTCTGACATGCCTTTTTTTTTGCCTTTTCTTATTGTCTATGCACCTTGACATCCATGGTGCTCCAGATTTGCCATTCCCATTCAGTTTCTTCATGGAAACATGTTTTTCCCTTGAATTTCCTCCTTAAATTCTTCCCATTGCTTCAAATAGTCATTTCCAGTTCACTTTTGCTATATTTCTTTTCAGTCTAGTAAAATTAGCCTTATCCCAATTACTTTCATGTGTCTATCAGTATCCTCAATTAACCTGTCTCATTCACTACACTCCCTACATTTAGTTATATACATTTAAGCAAACGCAGGCTGTTCTATTTTCCAAATATATATTTGTTTTCTCTATTTTTCAAACTTTCTCATTCATTTCCAGTTCTGCTTTTCTCCCCTCTGAACTTTTGCTGAGCTTTCATCCTGCTGCCCAGAAAGTATAAAACCATCCTAAATCAATAACAAATCTGTCAGCAAGGACACAGGTCCTAGTACTGATGAGCTGTAATGCATCACTCATCTGATCTGTACGTATCCCATCTTTCCCAGGATGGGTCCCAATGTCTCAGGAATCTAAAGCCCTCCCTCCAGGTAAGTGTAGCGGTTAGTATAACGCTTTACAGCGCCAGCAACCCGGGTTCAATTCCCGCCACTGTCTGTAAGGAGTTTGTATGTTCTCCCTGTGTCTGCGTGGGTTTCCTCCGGGTGCTCCGGTTTCCTCCAACATTCCAAAGACGTATAGGTTAGGAAGTTGTGGGCATGCTACGTTGGCGCCGGAAGCATGGCGACACTTGTGGGCTGCCCCCAGAACACTCTACGCAAAAGATGCATTTCACTGTGTGTTTCAATGTACATGTGAATAATAAAGATATCTGATCTGATCCACTCTTTCTGAAGCTACACATTTATCTCTACCATATTCCTATTTCTGTACTCACTAGTGGTGGCAATGGAACTAATTTGGAGATGACCATTTTAAAGATCCTGCTGTTCAATCTCTTTCCTAATTCCTTAAAATGTGCCTGTGGTTCATAATCCCTTTTTACTTATGCTCTTCGTACTGAAGTGAACTGTGATGTCTGACTGTTCACCCTTCCCCTCTGAAATGTTCCAGAGCCACTCAATGATATCTTTGACCCTTGCATTAGGGAAGGAACATATCATCTTCAAATCATATCTATACCTACGGAAACTCTGCATGCTATGATAACTACAGAATCGTTTATAAATACAGCTCTCTACACTCCCTGTACAGTTGAGTCACCCATGGTGCTGCATTCTTGGCTCTGGCTGCCACTCCCAGGGCAATCTCTCCCCCATCAGTATTCAGCACCAAAAACTGGTTAGAAAACAACAGGCACTTGTGTTCCTGTATCTGGTAGTCACCCATTTCTTTTCTGGGTGCACTCTTTTGAACTAAAGGGTGGACATCTCCTGCACATAAGCTATCCATGAAACATTCAGCCTAGCAGATGGACCACAGCGGTATCAGTGTTGCTCAAACTACCAAACCCAGAGTTTAAGAGCCTCCGCTGCGATCATGTCTCACACCTGACGTACAAAAAAATGTATTTAAACAAATGTATTGTTCAGTTTAAATATGAACGCTTCAGTTTTTTAAGCTGCTTTTGACTGAATCCTACTCAATTAAAGCCCTGCCAGGACTCCCTGCACCGCTCTCCCCACGCCCACACCAACCTGGGAACAACTGACCTTGGTGGGGTGAAGTGGTCGAGGCCTCAGCTGGGGAGGCCGCCCCGAAATGTCTTGATAGCCGTCGCCATGGGAGGGGCTCGCCGCCTGTCAAAGTCTGTGAGGGTTTGTAAGAGTTTTATTAGATAACTTTAACCACCGATAAACGAAGCAAAATCAGTAAAACAAAACTGAACTTTTTTTTGCCTGGTCTCCAGGTCGGGAATCCCGATCCCGCCACCGGTTGGGCGTGGACTCCAGCGATGGAGCTGAGTAACACACCGGTCACCCACCTGTCAATCACCGGTAACCCACGTGTCAATCACCGGTTACCCACGTGTCGCTCACTGGCCACCCATCTGTCAATCACCGGTCACCCACGTGTCCCAAGACGGTTACCCATCTGTCAATCACCTGTCCGGCACAATCCCGGGCGCGGTGAACGCTGGCGTTTCCCCGCCGGTCCTCCAGTGGTAACGAGCTGGATTTGGGCTGTTGTGCGAAGTACTTCGTTTCGCGAACTATGGTAGGAAATGATGCTAGAGCAGCACGACACCGGTCCTTCGGCCCACAGAGTCCGTCTCTTTACACCAATCCTACTTTAATCGCATTGTATCTTCCCTGCATTACCAGCAAGCATGAGAGAAGGAAGGAAAGCCTTCCAGTTGAACACAGCGGAATTCAACCGAAACCAATATAGTAGTAAATTATCTTCTTTACATTAGATTTCAGTCCTAAAGCATGGTCCTACACACAACAATGAAGAATCAGTGAGGCAATTAAAAGGGAGTTGATGGTCCTTACATATTGGTGCTAGAAAGTATGGATAAAGAAAGGACCTTGATGTTAAAAGGATAGATAAACCCTGGCTAACAGATTATATTCAATCCATTGAATTATCTCTTTCTGCTCTTAAATTTGTGGGTATCAAATAATAAAAAGGAATAAAGGCTGTTATTGGACTTACAACTAGGACATAAGTGGTGATAAGGAGCAGGGAATAAATGCTGGCCCAGCCAATGATGCCCATGACCTATAAATGAATACATAAAGAAATTACAAGCCACATTTGAATTTGTTAAATTCTTCTCCTTGTATGCCATTGCATCCATTAGCGTATGATGTTACAACACACTGAGAGCTCACTGAAAGGCCTGCGCAATGGAGCAGCAACAGCAATGTCCATCATTTGATGGAGATGGTGAAAAGGTGGGTAGTGTAGAGCAAGAGGAGACTAGGATATTCCCTGCAGCTCCTCCTAGTGAACAAGAAAACTTAAAAATGTTAACAATTATGATTAAACTTTTCACAACCTCCTTTGGTGTGGAATCAGGTTGTTTGCAAGAGTGCAGTCTTTAGTCAGGCCTGCCAGATTGTGTTAGGGCCTTCTACTGCTGCTGATTGATGTTGGGAGCTGACAGGACAGTGAACATCCATGAAACTACAACTCTCTATATGCTCCTAGTGCTTAAATAGTATGGGAAGCTGACATTGCCAGTTTAGAAGTGTGAGGTATATTTGGCACATAAGGGAGTTCTATTACATCATATGTTTACTAACATGTAGAAGACAATATACAGTGGCATGCAAAAGTTTGGGCACCCCTGGTCAAAATTTCTGTTACTGTGAATAGCTAAGCGAGTAAAAAGATGACCTGATTTCCAAAAGGCATAAGGTTAAAGATGACACATTTCTTTAATATTTTAAGCAAGATTACTTTTTTATTTCCATCTTTTACAGTTTCAAAATAACAAAAAAGGAAAAGGACCCGAAGCAAAAGTTTGGGCACCCTGCATGGTCAGTACTTAGTAACACCCCCTTTGGCAAGTATCACAGCTTGTAAATGCTTTCTGTAGCCAGCTAAGAGTCTTTCAATTCTTGTTTGGGGGATTTTCGTCCATTCTTCCTTGCAAAAGACTTTTAGTTCTGTGAGATTCTTGGGCCGTCTTGCACGCACTGCTCTCTTGAGGTCTATCCACAGATTTTCGATGATGTTTAGGTCAGGGGACTGTGAGGCCATGGCAAAACCTTCAGCTTGTGCCTCTTGAGGTAGTCCATTGTGGATTTTGAGGTGTGTTTAGGATCGTTATCCTGTTGTAGAAGCGATCTTCTTTTCATCTTCGGCTTTTTTACAGACGGTGTGAGGTTTGCTTCCAGAATTTGCTGGTATTTAATTGAATTCATTCTTCCCTCTACCAGTGAAATGTTCCCTGTGCCACTGGCTGCAACACAAGCCAAAAAGTTCTATTTTAACTTCATCAGTCCTCAGAACTTGTTTCCAAAATGCATTAGGCTTGTTTAGATGTTCCTTTGCAAACTTCTGACGCTGAATTTTGTGGTAAGGACGCAGGGAAGTTTGGAGAAAAAGGGGTGCAGAATTTCATGAAAAGAACACCTCTCCATCTGTTAAGCACGGGGGTGGATCGATCATGCTTTGGGCTTGGATAACAGGATAACAATCCTAAACACACCTCAAAATCCACAATGGACTACCTCAAGAGGCACAAGCTGAAGGCTTTGCTATGGCCCTCACAGTCCCCCGACCTAAACATCGAAAATCTGTGGATTGACCTCAAAAGAGCAGTGCATGCAAGACGGCCCAAGAATCTCACAGAACTAGAAGCCTTTTGCAAGGAAGGATTGGTGAAAATCCCCCAAACAAGAATTGAAAGACTCTTAGCTGGCTACAGAAAGCGTTCACAAGCTGTGATACTTGCCAAAGGGGTGTTACTAAGTACTGACCATGCAGGGTGCCCAAACTTTTGCTTTGAGCCCTTTTCCTTTTTTGTTATTTTGAAACTGTAAAAGATGGAAATAAAAAAGTATCTTGCTTAAAATATTAAAGAAATGTGTCATCTTTAACTTTATGCCTTTTGGAAATCAGGTCATCTTTTACCCGCTTAGCTATTCACAGTAACAGAAATTTTGACCAGGGCTGCCCAAACTTTTGCATGCTGCTGTAAATCTAAACCTAAACTCTAGCAATCCATGTACTGGGGAAGAATGGGGGCTGTGGTAGGTGTGTGGAAGTTGTGTTCTAGTGTAAGTACTGAGATGTGACAGAGGCCTCAGTCACTGACTCTGCCAGATTATGCAAAATTCAGCGGAAGGATCTTCACATAGAGGGTCTTTGGTAGATTGGGCATGCATCAGAAGTGCCCTAAATCCAAATGGCCAGAGGTAATGGGATCAGGCTAAATGGTGATTTGCTACACTGTAATAAACTGTGAAGAATGTTGATAAGAGAATATAAGTAGGAAATGTTTCTAGTGAACGAGACTTGGTAACCAGAGGACATAAGTTTAAGAAAATTGGCAAAACAACCAGAGAGAAGAGGAGGAAGTATACTTGTTATGCATTGAGCTGCATTGCCTGAAAGAGTGGTGAAATCAGGTTCATTAGTAACTTTCCCAAGGGAATTGGATAAACACTCATAGGTAAAGTTTTCAAAGCTACCAGGAAAGATAGCACAGATATAAGTTGTATAAGCTCCACTTGTATGATTTTATAAAGTTTGCTGGGCCCAGTCACTGAAAAGTAATCCTTTAGGATTAGGAAAAGCACCGGCAACCCTGTGCTGGATCTTCAGGGATCCTGTGGACCCTAGTTTCACTCAAGTCAGTGAGGTGCACCTGCTGTACTTGTACCAACTTTAGGTTGGATAACAGATGAGGGTTGGAAGGCAGGTTCTCCCTGTGTAACAAGTAACCTCCTGAGCCTTGTCCAGATCTCCCAATGTTGATGGTCTGATAGGGCAGGCAAAGGAAGCAGTTTAGAAAATCATTCAGGAATTATCCATGTAGAGCTGGGACCTGTCATATCCACTGCCCAGCCAGATCCATGGCCATTCTCTCAGGCTTCCATGTTTGGTGAACTCCACTAATAATAGGTACAAATTCTTAGACCCTGTTGAACATTGTAAGACTGGTAATACTCCAGCTGGGCTTCTCTCTCCATTTCTGTATATTAATCATGATGTACACATGTGCTTTTATTTTACTCTGTTCTGTCCAAGAACACTGGGTGATAACGTTCGCTGTGTATAATCAAACAACAGATATTTAATTGTCTCTATTAAGTATATATTTTATTGAAACATAAATATTTCATAAAGCAAATGTCTAACAAGTTGGATAAAAGCAATAAAGGGAAAAACTTTCACAACCAATAGGAGGTACACAATAGGGCAGCAGTGGTTTGATCATTTAACAATATTTCAAATAATTTCAAATCTCTGGACCCCATGGTTACTGTGATGTGTCTGAGCAGGGAAGAACTGTGTGCCTGGGAGATATTCTTCAAACATCACTGCCAAGTTATTCATGCCACAGGCATTTTGTGTAACTGCATACTTTATGATTAAAATCCCAAAGTGATTAGAAAAACTCCTCACTTTGCATTGACTGATTTATTTGTGCATGTGTCAAGTAATGGAGCAATGCTTGTTAGCTCTGGCGTAGTGCCTTATTTAAGTAATATGTGCTGTCTTGGAAAGTTCCTATCAATCTTATCAATGAGCAGCACGAAGTATTTCGTATCTCCTAGAACCTTTGGCTTAGTTTAGGCTTACAGTCATGAGCAGTAAAAAGTTGAACCATAACTAACATTTTTGTGGTATTGGGCATGTGGGTCTCTGATAGGCTATAAAGTTGTACAAGCCAGAAATAGAGTTACTAAGATGGAGCGATTGATTGATAACAGCAGAATATTCTCTTACTTGCTGGTCTTTGTCAGTAGAGACCTTCGTCAAGGCAAAGGAGGAGTTGTGTTTCCTCTCTGGTTTGTTATGGAAGCCCCTGGGCTAATACTGTTAAAGCAATCTTTGCTGTGTGATGAGTAATACAGCATTTTAAAATTTTATAGATAACCTTTAAGTTTATTCTGTAGTAAGCCAGTTTTTTTTTTGGATCCTTAAGAGTTTTTACAGAGAAGACAATTCCATTCTATCAGTGTAGATGGATTAAAATTCCAGGACCCAGAGGTGAAAGAAGAGTTTTTGTAGCTATGGCCTGCTATATTGTCCATTCTCCACATTAAAAATATTCATTTGTTTGTGCTGGAGGCAGTTTCAGGAATGAGTACTTTAACATCTGTGGGGCTCCTTTCTGCTCTTCATCTCTGGGCTTCTAATTCTTATGACAGGTGGGAAACCAAGAAGGTGCAGGTTCAGCTTTTACCTTTGTTCCACAAACCATGCAATTTAGAGATTGCTATGGCCTCCAAAAGAATAAAAATCTTTACAATGAACAGCATTTATTTCTAAAATGTATTTTTAATCAGATCAGCTTTTTAAGCAGAAATAAATGACTAAGACACAAGTGCTGCCTAAATTAGGAAGCACAATGCAAGAACTGATGGTATTTTTACACCTCCAACCCTACTCAATTATGAAGACAAAGTTGCAACAAGACAAAACCAGCTACCAAGTAAGGTCAGTTCGAATTTCAGAAAAGTAATTTCAATTTTATTTACACACAACACAGCTGATTTATAACCTTTGGGCCAAATTTCCACCTGGATTGAATGAATGAATTTACTTTCACTGATGGGAATAGGATTTTATTCCTGCCAACAGTAATTTTATATATTTAAATAAACATTACAAATGTTACCCAGCACAAAACAGTCAAGGTACATGAGGCACCCTCTGGAAGGGAAGAGGGCGAGGGTGAGGGGTGATGCATTCCCTCCAAATGTTTGATATAGATGATGTACCTCTTCCCCAGCACTGAATCCTGGATGCCCTTTAATTTCCCATTCCAAATACATTACACATCTCTTTTTGGGTCTGGACTTGTTACACATTGTAACATCTGCTCAGCTATAAACTCAACTTATGTTTTCAGCTGTTGTTGAATGCTGTAGTCTTTTGTGACTAATGCTGAGAGAAACCTTTGGTAACCAAATGGGTGTTGGCTGGATTTCACTTCCAGGCTTCTTTATTGATGCTGTACCCTAGCACTTCCATCTGCTGCAAAACAGAACATATCTCACACACATTTATTTTCTTTTTTTAAAATGCACATTTTCTTTAAAAATATAAAGATACTGCAAACATTACAGAAACCAAGTGATGTTTCTGTGCTATTTCTTCTCCAAGGAAGGCAAAACCAACTTTGAAAATATTTACTAATTTCTAAAGCAGTAAATTCTCTATCATGAATACAATCATCCTATTTTACATCTTCACTTTACACAATTCCGTAAACAATGCACTCAAAAACGTTCCATTAAAAGTGCTTTCAGGTGCAAGATTATGCTTCATAAATTAAGAAGACATTTGAAAATATTGTGGAAAAAGTATAATTATACTTATTTCAGTGGCTTATTTATTTAATATGAACACATTCTACCTCAGAAGTTTTATTGATTGCTGGAATTAACTCAATTCCCTAGAGTTTCATTACGGACCCCAATGCACAGGCAGTGTGTTCATAATCCCTGATGTTGCAAAGTGATGAAAACAACTTAAAACGGAAAATATTTTAGTTCTACCTGCTTCTATTTTTTGAGTGCCTTAATGCATTCAACTTAACCTTCCTTAACTCTTCCTGCAAATAAATATTGAGATGACCAAAGTAATTATTTTCTGTATCTACCTTACCTTCTGTTCCCTGGTCAATGGCACCTTTTCTGTCCGGACAATTTGTTGAAATTAATCATTCTGCTGATACCTTGGTATCATTTTTGCCTCTGTGATGATCTTTGGACTATATATCTATGCCATTTCTAAGACCATCTATTTCCATATCCATTAAATCACTGAACATTGCCTTCATTCATCTGAAACCCTCCCTTAGTGCACTTCTAGCTGGCCTTCTTTATTCTACACTCCAAAATGTTAGGCCATCCAAAGTTCTGCTGCTCACCTTCTTCCGTACACCAAGTCCAAATCACCCATCACCCACCTGATTTATTTAGGTGCCTCGTTCAACAATACCTCAATGTTAAATTGCTCACTCATGTTTTCAAATCCCTCTATCCCTCTCACCCCTCTTTATATCTGTAATCTCCTTCTCATAACCTTCTGGGCTCTCAAATTTAATTGATCCACAGTTTGGTGCTCTCCCTTCAGCTGCCATGGCTATAAGTTTAAGACTTCCCTTACTTTACCTCAAAACCTCTATTTATTCCTTCAAGTTATTCTTAAAACACCTTTGACCAAGCTTTTCATCATCTGCCCTGACAGCTTCTGATGTGGTTCAGAGTCAATTTTTGTCAGATAACGTTGCTATGAAGCTCGTCAGGATGCTTTGTTTTGTTAAACATGGTATATAAATGGAAGTTGTTGATATTTTTATTGTTGGTCAGAGCCTTGCTGGGACAGGTCTTTTATTGTGGTGAAAAGTTGAGAAAAGGTGCTCAATGGTTCTGCATCTATTTGGAAGTCTAGATTTAAAATGGTAAAGCCCAACATAATACAAATAATTCAACAAAATACAAATAATTCACCAAAATAAATCTAAATGGGTATTGGGTAGGAGCTAGAATTTTAACATGAAAAGAACCTTACAAAGCCACTGTGTTGCATACTCTAAATTAAAGGGAGCAATTTTTAGCATTCGGGCATAAAGAATCTCCATAATGGCCAAGATGGGGTTGAAACTTTGGCTTGGAAGGAGACACCACCCTGGTAAATGAGCTGAAGCCTGCACTGGGAACTGCCACCTGGAGTCTAGTTAAACAGCTGGCTGCCAACTAAAATTCCCTGCTACTGCTCTTTAAAGAAGTTGCAATACATTTTGGTGGCTAACACTTTCTGACTGGTTTACTAATTATTGCCACATCAGTGGTAGCAACCCTGTTGAAACCATAACATTCCACAGAATATTTCATCATACTTAAACCCTTTGGCTGCATTATCAATCAGATATTTGCCATGCCAGCACCTTATGAGTGGAAACAATTAATGTATGGAAGGGATTGTCTTCAAATCCAAAGTACAATGAAAAATTTAACTATTGTACCACAAAATTCAAGCATTGCCTTTTAAACTTGCTACAAGAAATCCTGTGAATGTACACTGTGAAATGTTGTAAATAATACAATAATATGCCACAGCAAAAATGTAAAATATCTTTTCTTTCTGTTATAATAAATATTACATATATTAATAAACAATAGCTTTAATGTAAGTCATATTCCCTAAAGGTGATTGACAAGCACACAATCTATCCTATCACACAATGAACAATGAACTGAAATATATCACATATTGAAATTCTTTAGGTGCCATTTACTGAGAGAATTGTGATTTAATGAAAAGTGTGCATTATTGGACCAATTATCAGACTTATGTAAAAACTAACAAGATGACAATTCACTTAACAGAGACCACGGATGATTTTTACCCTAGTGTTCTTTTTTAACAATCCTACAGAATAATTTGTTAAGTCAAATCTAAGCAGAGCTAGTTTAAGAAACATCCTCCAGAAGAAAACTGGGAGCAATAACAAATACTGTTAAGTACATCTCTAAGGAGCATTATGCCCCTCTGATTGACGGTTACTTTTCTCAATGTACCTTGATATCTCAATGAAAACTATATACATTATAAAATTTCTGGTCTCCTCTGCAGAATATCTGTTCTCACTTTCTTCTTTCTCCCACTGCTCTTTGAAACAAAGTCATTTACCATCTGGTGTTGCTCTTCTGTTGCTTTAAATATATTGCTGCCATGATGAGTGAAGTATTCTAATTCTAATCAAAATTATATTTTATGACAAAAGAAAATATAAAATTTCTGAAGACCTATTCTAAACTAAAGTGATCTATAAATTTAGATACATTTAAAAACATTTGTGCATGAAAACTCAATATAAAAACCTACTCTGCTTTCTTTAATCTACCAAAAGCTTATTAACAGCAATGATAATAATGGTCAATGCAATCCATGAATCTGAATTATCTACAATAAAGTTGAAATGCTTCTATCAAACTGCCTTAAAATTTGGTGAGTTTTATAATTTAGAAATTAAGTTATTAAAGCTGTGCCCTTGATGTCCAAAGATACACAATTTTCATCAATCAAATATTCACCAAATCACTAGAAAATTAGTTGTCAGTAATTGTAAAGTCATTTTGTGTATTTCTGTCTTCAAGCCAGAATAACCCTATTGTTGATTTGTCAGGTATGTCAGTTCTCTGCTGAGGGTTGACTGATGAATTCTAGGAGCTAATCCCCAAAAATTTTCTAGCAGCATATGTCATGGATAGACTGGTAATGAAACAAGTTTAAGATAACCAAGGTCAGTAATTCATCATTACCAAACAGAAGATTAAAGATTTGAAGAAACGTGAAATGATACTGAAAAGTAACAAACCCAAAGTATTGGATACTCATGAAAGGGCAGTTAATTGTCCAGATCTGACTGACTCAGATTTCAGCAAGTCACTTGGTGAATAGAGGGAGAGAAGTGAGTGAACACTTCATAGACTATTCAACTGTATCTTCCGATGGATAAGAGATAAGATATCTTTATTAGTCACATGTACATCGAAACACACAGTGAAATGCATCTTTTGCGTAGAGTGTTCTGGGGGCAGCCCGCAAGTAAACCAACTATTGACATTATTCATGGAATCAGCCATAAGTAATGACTACCCCACATTCTTGATTGACACTGAATTTAGGGTAAAGAGGATTAGAGGCTAGGGGAGAGATAACTTTGGTCAGAGAACACCGGAAAAATAAAAAATTAATTACAAAATATTCACCATGATTGCTCACTGGAGATTTAAGTCAATGTACCAAAGAAAGACAAAATTGTCATTTAAATGATAGGGAAAGGATAGATTAAAGGTGAATTTAGTTAGAAATGGACCTGTGCATCAAAAACATGCTTAATCTGGCTTTTAAATTGTGCAATGTAAAGTTACACTAAGCTGCGTGATCCACTGGAATATCTACGTCTGTGTACAAAAGGATTGGGAGGACAATACTGGTGAGGGTGGTTGTAGGGTGGCGGTGGAGGTGGCAGAGGCGGCTGGTGACCGGCTTTCACAGGTGTTCCTTGAAGCCTGTCTTCAATTAATTTTTGAGGCGTTGAGCAGGTGGAGTTGGCATCTGTTCCCATTTGATGAGTGGGGGTCTCATTCTGAGGGCTGTCCAGCTTGTCAGGTTTCACAGGGAGCACGATGACATTCACAATCTGTTGGCACTGGAGTAACGTTTCAGGGAGATGATCCACAGCTCCTGATGCTGTTGAGTTTTCTTGCTTGATGTTAAGGAGGGTACTTTGCTGGACTGCACATTCCTGGTTCCCCACTGAATTGTGCTGGTAGGCTTGAAGCCTGTTTTGAATTGACACCTAGGTTAGAAATAGTCAACATATTGTTACTTCGAATGTTAATCATTTCACGCATTACATTTGTGCTTAGCTAGTGCAGTGGAGAGAAAGGCTATTAATTATTTCAAGGGATTTTCATTACAATGTACTTAGCAATTGTTTCAGAAGTGATTCCTGACTTTGTAAATCTGAAACAGTGTTCTTCTGTCACCAAATGAGACTTCCTATTGTCCACAGTACAAGAAAGAGGTCCTGTCACCAAGAGCAACCAGAGTATTGTCTGGAAACTCAACAGATGTTTTTTACAGTGTAATGTAGTTGAAAATCTATTTTTCTATGAGTGAGGTCTGATGCAACCAGTTCAGGTCCACCTCGTATCACTCAGACAATTCAACTAGGCAACTCCTGTTGTGAGTCACCTGAGATTTTCTTGAAGTGCCATTTAGAGCCCATCTGCACTTTAGATTCAGCAGCCAGCTCAGCCCATTCTGAACCTGGGCCTTATGACAATGCCACTAGCAGTCTGCTGCCCTGAAGCAGGCTGATAACCATGAAACTACCAAACTGGCATGCACTAATATCCTTTAGGAAAGGAAATCTACCTTTCTTACCCTGATGTGGCTGTTAGGTACCGCCGGATGTACCAATAGGGTTGAGTCTTCACTGCCTTCTCACTTAGTGTGGTCTAATAACCCATGAATAAATAATGAAGAATAAACATGATTGCACACTATGGGACAGATTGTGGGCCAAACCAGCCTGCAGCCAGGCCCATCTGTGGAGGCAGCAGGCACTTCTTTGGGTGTGTCCAGGGAGGTAGGCATCCACATCGTTATTGTGATGAATATTCCTGCTTCCTTTGGACCATCAAAATAGTTTATCACTGATGTATTTGAACTTCTTCAACCCAGAAACCTGGACAGAGCAAGAATTTTGTTTGTATGTAGGAACCCTGATTTGTATATTAAAAGGTCAATAAGCAATATCCTCACGAAGGGTTGGTTCCTATTTAGGATGGTGTTGAGTGGAATAGGGTAGAAAGAGATTACCTAAAAACTACAGGGCAACAGCCCTGTCCCAGCCCAGTGTAGCCACTGAAAATCTCCCTCCTCTTTCTTTCATACCTTGGTATGTGTACAGAATCAGTGCACAGAGGAGATTATCCTGGAAATGACCTATCCAAAGCTTGTGTGCCACTTTTCCTAACGTCATGAAAACTTTCTGAAGCTAGTTGCAAAGATACAATTCCCTCCAGTTTCTCTCTGCTGCATAATTTAATGTAGGACATTCCCTGCCTAATCCAGGGAAATAAAAGGGTAGAGAAGAAGCAGCCATGTTGAAGCTGCAAATGCTGAGTGCAAATCAGCATCAGAGAGGCTGTGTTCTGTACTTACAGTTGTCTACACTGGGCTCAATGAATGGCGGCCAGCTTCAGCTTTGGTCTGTTTTCATTTCCTGATGAACACCAGGATTTATTACATTTAAACAGTTCTTTAGAACTGCTCAACATAATCAGTATCAATATCATTAGTTATCGTCACAGGTCACTTTGAATCACAGACATATGAAGTCCCATTTGTATTTTTGTCCAGATGGCAGAACTAGTCACAATTTTGTCCTGCTGTAAAATTGATTCAAAAATTGCTGTCAGAGTAATGGCAAGGCTAATAGAGCTCAGTGCAATGTAATAGCACCTTCAGTCAAGGGCAGACACACAATTAGACCCATAAGTTGACAATTTTCTGTTGGAGATTCATCACTTCACTGCTCATTCAAATGCAGGGAGCAGCATGAACTTGCTGCACTTACAAAGCAGATGTGAAGTCAACTTGGCACAGAAAGTTAAATCATATAATTTCAATGGAAGTATATTCTTAACGACATAGTAAATGTTAATTACTGCTTGTCAATGCTATTGACACTGAAAATGAACTAATACAAGTCTGCAATATTTTTAATTATTATTAGGGATTATAAAAATACAGAATACTTTCTGACTTTTTTTCTTTCCCTCCTTTTCCATTCTTTCTATTTCCTTTCTATGCCTGATATGACATTGAATTAATAGATTAACTTGCACTTGTTTCAAACTCTATTTTGTTCAATTAACAACCCTTCAACTGGATTGGTTAAGGAGAAACACAGATGCTTGTCCCATCATACAGAACCATGCAGGACAGCCGTTTCCATTCTCACTTCCAGTAAAAAAGGGCAAGGGCTCATGGAATTATGGAAATGAAATGGTCACAGACAAAACTAAGTTTAATGGTCTGCCATTGTGATTTTTGCTCTCTGTTACATGCAAGTAGATTGTGATGCCACAGTCAGAATTGGTTCATTACTTTTATTTAACAATAGTAAAAACAAAACCCTGTAGACAGTGTGGGCAAGACTGGAATGGTGGGTTCTCCCAATCTCCCACCATATCTTCAGGAGAAAACCCTGAACATTGTGTAATTAACCAGTTATATCCTTGTAGTCTTCCACACATTTCCTCTGATGTTTGCACAAACATTGGGAAAACCCTCCTGACTGTAACTCTCTCTGCTGCTCCAATTTCACAGCTGGATAGTCATTTATTGTTTTACAATCACATAGCATAACTCAAAAAGTATTTAAACTTGAAATATTTCTGTTGCATTACGGTTCCAATGAGGAATGGGTTAAAGGATAGGTGTTCTGCGTGGTAAATCTGCCATGATTGGCACTCATTTTAAGTACTTTTTCATAACTGAGGGTGCAGGATCACAGAATTAGCCTTATCATCACATTACAGATAATACAATGCATCTGTCTTCTTTGCTGCAGCAAAATAATGTTATCACCATTCACAACAATCCTCTATGTGATGAATAAAGCATTGGTGAGGCTCACTTGGTTTTCTGGAAAACCATTGGTGTAAAAAAGGGAAATCTGAGGAAATATATTAAGTTTGGCAGTGACTGTGACAAAGAGATGCAATGCTAATATTGGTAAATTGAAAAAGAATATCAGGAGATTCTAACAATGAGCAGTGATCAATACACTCAGTACATCACGATATACTATGAAAACAGAATCATAGAAATACTGCCAACTCTATCTCTCCTCATGTGCAGAGAAAGGGCAACATCTCAAATAGAGAAGGAGATTTAGTGGTGATATAAGGGAGAACACTTTCTAAACTAAATCTGTGGACACTGTGGTTAAAGAAGAACAAAGTAGGCTAAATAGGCTTAATGCATAGGTTGCTTGTAGTGAAGCAGAACATTTAACAGTTGTAGAAATACATCAGAAATATAAAAGAAAAATGCATACTATTACTATAAATGTGATATCTCACGATCCAAGCACATTGAGTGCAGGCCAGGTACATGGTTGGATGGGTCTGGTCAGTCAAGGTGAGAAAATTCTCTGTCCTTCCTGCCCAAAGTCCTCTCCCCCATTCCAATCTCCAGTCACCTCTCGGATCTCCTTTCTTCCATCCCCACACCATCCCCAATCTCCTATTCTCCCCATATCCTGCAACCCCATCATTCTCTCCCTTCAATCTATTCCTCTCTCCTTCAGATCCCATCCTGATCCCATGGCAATCCCAGCATTCTCTCCCTCACATACCATCCTCTAATCCCTGCCTTCCTCCAATTCCAATAAGTAATCTCCTGACAATGGATTGTCCTGACCTCCTAACTTCTCCATACTTCAGGCAGTCTGGTGCTTGATTAAAGCAGTTGTTGCAAGGCCTCAGCCAAGTGCATGGAGGAATGCACTATGGAATGTGAGGCAGGAGAGTCTTCGGGTCCCCAGGCTTGGGTGCAAGTTCAGAGGAATATATCATTTTCACTAATAGACAACATCAGTACATTTGTACAGGGATAGGTTCTGTGAACCCAGATCTTCCTGGGATGTTGATTGCTGGGGTCTCAGTAGCTCTTCTGGAACTTTCTTTGATAAAAAAACACATGCTGTCGCCCTACTACAGGTAGCCTACTGATAGTTCCTGGAGAAATAAATCTTTTATGGCCTGATTATTTGCACTCATCTTGTCCCTCTATAATGTTGATCTGGTACACATGATGTTATTCTGAGCACTTGTTTCTGGGAGTTTGCAAAACGCTTTCAAGCAGGCTGTTTTTGGAAATGCTGGGAGTGGCTGGTCTGTGAATATAACACTGGGCAAATCCTCATCACAGTGGGTGCTATAATAACCTTGCAGTTTACATTGCTGTAATCCTTTTCTCTGCTGGACACCAATGTTATCATTTACTAACTCATTTATACTTTTCCTTTTTGGATAATTTACAACATGGATAAATACCATCTAAGTTTTTCTCAGTAGATCTTTTACCACTTGGAGTAAATAATGAAGTCCCATGAACATGGTTGTGTAATTTATCAAATTACTATCAACTAACAAAGACCTGTCAATACTTAATTGTTGAATATAACCAAGATTGAGATCTAATTTTGGACTTGAGAAGAATATGGGGATACTACAGGAAAATGTAGATGAGATGGGAGATGAACCATGACCTTAAAGAATGATGGAGCCCACTGGAAGGGCTTTTTCATTCCTCTGCTCCTAATTCTTACATTCACTTGTTTTAACGGTGTAGAGATCTACAAGTTTTACTATTGTCGTATCTAAAATGAACTGGATCAATGCTGCATAAAGAAGGAAATTTTGATTCAATCAAAAGCAAGGAAAGATGGGAAGTCATTATTCTGAGTGTTATGACAAGCTCATGTGCAGCTACTCATGGACATACATGTGACCTACATTTTCCCCAAACACATTCTATGAAGATTATTAGATACTGCTTGAAGAAATGCTACATAATGACTCAGCATAAAATTCAGCAGGACATTGCAGCTTTGAATAAATATCTTTTCTGTTTTATTTTCTTTTTTAATTTCTCCCATCTCTCTGCTCATCAGACTATTCTTAAAATGTTGTAAGTATATACAAAATGCACTGCTTCCAAAACCTAAACATTTTACAATCCTGCACAATTTTCCTTTATTCAGGATAAAAACGGTAAGAACACTAATAGAAAAGCGACAGGTGTTGGGGAGGAGAGAAAGGAGGGCAGACAAATTGGGTGACTCGTTGGGTGAGGCAGGTAAGTGTTGGGGTATTAGAAAAGAGACAAGGAAAAGGAAAGAGATTCTGTGATTCTAGAAGTTGGCAGTGAGATAAATGATTCTATGTCTGAGAAGCAGGGGACAAAGTGAGAGCACTGGAGAGAGCACCCAGCAAAGTCGAGAGTGATAGTAACAACGGTTGTACTTGCACAATGCCCGTAACGTGACATCTCAGACACTTCATTGGAGTGATATCAACCTAAATTAGACAAGAGATTGGTCAAAAATATGGGTCTGAAAGAATATCTTAGAGAACAGAAAGAAGTTAGAGAGGCGGAGATATTTCAGGAGGGAATTTCAACACCACTGTCTTTGCCTCTGAAAGCACAGCGCTGACAATGGAGCAATTCAATTCAGGGGTGTACAAGAGGTCAGTGTTGGAGGAGCACAGGTGTGTCAGAGGGTTGTAGGGCCAGAGGAAATTTACAGACTGAGGGAGAGAAAAGATTTGAAATTAGAGTATTTTAGAATCAAAGCATTCCTTAATGAGGCAGCAGTGTAAGCCAGTTAGCACGCTGATGATGCATTGAATGGAATTTACTGTGAATTAGTTCACAAGCAGCAGTGCTTCTGGTGCTTTGATAACTGAGGATGGAAGGTGAAGGCCTGGCTGGAGTGTGTTTAAATAATCTGTCCAGAGTAATAAAGGTTTGGATGAGCTGATACCTGAGCACAGTTTGGGAATGTAAAGTGGGTGGGGAATTTGTGAACCTGCTTTTAATGTGCAAATTTGGAAGGACACTGAAGGCGCAGGCAACCTGGTTTAGTTTTGGACTGTTTCCAGGGAGAATGGAATCAGAAGCTGGCAAGGAATTGGGGACTGAAAACAATGACTTCAATTTTCTTAATTAAAATGACTAAGAAACAGAGCATTCGGATAGTTACAAACAACTGTCGAAAATTAATAAGGAGAAAGTGGACAAAGCAAGATGGAGAAACATTAGAACAAAGCAAAATAAGCAAGCAGAAAATTATTAATAATGAAAGAAGCTTTATGGATGTGTGACCAAGTGATGGAAATGATGCAATCAAATTGTGAAAGCAGAAAAAAGCCTTGTGGAAAAGGATACAACCTGAGAGATAACTGGAAGACAATCTGATGGTGGGACAATGTTGAGTTACAGGTACAGAAATAACATGAATATAAAGTATTTAATTGTAAGTGCATATTAAGAAGCTGACATGCTGTAAAGATAGAGGCATGAGTTGTAATGGAGAGAAAACGTTGGACAGAATAGTGAACATTTTTGAAGGAAATAGGAATAGCAATGGGAGATAGAGAAAGATTTCAAAATAGGTGTAAAATGTAAGAGTATGTTGCAGAAGAAAGAAAGGCGAGAGATACTTGAAAATTATTGATGAGATGAGAAAGAAAATCATTCCCTAGCAGCAAAGGCGAGAGGAATAAAATAAGATGGTGAGTAGTATTGAGACAGAGAGAAAGAAATGAAAAGAGAGAACCTGAAACACTAAGACACACACACACACACACACACACACACACACACACACACACACACACACACACACACACACACACACACACACACACAGTTGTTGCTTTTTCTCTCCACTGTTCTGGTTGGCTGATTAGTCCAAACATTGTTCAACCTTTTAATGAATAACTTATTTCACATTGCTCATTCTATTTCTAATTTCATTTTAATCACTTATTTAAAAATATGGGCTTTTTCCTTGCTTAATTTGAAATAATAATGTGGGAAAAGAAATCTATTTGAGAAGGAATTAATCATGGAATCATGGAAACAAATAGCACAGAAAAAGGCCATTCAACCCATCACGTCCACAGCAGTCAAAAATCATGTTTAGGCTATTCTTGTACCTCATGTATTTGACCATAGCCCTGAAAACTACAGTTCACTATGTTCTCCTACTTGTTAAATGTGTTGAGAATTTCTGCCTCCAGACAGCCAGTTCTAGGATCCTACAACCCCTCAGATGAATTTTTCCCCTCAAGTTTCCACTAATCCCTCTATGAATTAATTTAAATCTATGTTTTCTAACTATTGACCTCTTTGCCCTGGGAACCAGGTCTTTCCTATTCACCCTGAATAGGCCTTTCATAATTTTATCCATTTCAATTAACTCTCCCCACAGCTCCCTTCATTCCAAAAAAAAAGCAACCCCAACCTCATAAGTCGAATTTTCCAATCCCTGCAATATGTTTGTAAACTTCCTCTACCCATTCTACAGTGCTGACATACCCTTCCTGTAATATGGTGACCTGCACTGCACACAGAAACTGTGATCCAACTAGTGTTTTATATAGTTCTGTCATGACCTCCATACTTTTATATTCAATGCCATGGTCATAAAGGCAAGTATCCCCAGTGCCATGTAATCAATTGCCAATCTGTTCTGCTACATTTAGCAATATTGGAGGATATTATTGAAGAGATGGCAAACATCGTGAAGACAGAAACATGCTCAAAATGAAAACTCAGGGAAGAAAATAGAATGGGCATAGAAATGGAGGTGAAGTGAAGAAAAACAAGAGAGAATGTCTGCACATTCTTAAGGAGAGCAACAGGCTTAATGAGAAACTGATAACTAAAGAGAGAAGGAAGTTTAGCAGCACTGGGGGGAAGCAACCAAACTGATGGGGAATGATGAAAACAGAAGGGAGTCAGAACACCCTGAGAGAAGAAAAACAGACTCTCACACTGTTGCAATGAGAGAAACAAACTAAAGTGAAAATGAAGAACAAATCACAGATGTTAACAAGAATTAAATCAACATGAGAGTTATTCACAGGGTAATGGACAAAAGAAAAATAGACAGAGGATACAAGCCATATCAAAAGGAGCAGGGAGGACAGAAGAGAAAGAAAGCTCATTATACATCAGAAGGAAAATAAAAACAAGCTATAAAATAGCAATTTTTGCGGATGAAAGGACACAGAGATGCACAGGAGATGGATACCTGAGAAAACTCGTAAAACACTGGATAGGAGATAACATATGATAGAGTAGAGCCAGGAAAATGCTGTCTCGCAGATATACAAACTAAAGGAGATTAAGATTTGCTATGCTAAGAGACTCTGTAAATATAAAATAACTAACGTAGGGCGATTATGTAGGGAGAAAATGTAATTAGTGTAGGAGTAGTCTAAATGGATGCATGGTGTTGGCATGGACTCAGTGGAGAGAATGGATTGTTCCCATACTTTATGACTCCATGTTTCTAAACTGGGAAAGATGAAATGCAGAAGAAAATAATCATTCTGGAAGGGTTGGAAGTTCAGAAAGGTAAAAATCATTAGAACAAAGAAGAAAGCCACAGAGCAGATAGGATTATAGAGAAGAGAAAACAATTAGGAATAAGACAGTTGAGGAAATTATGTTGGAGAGGAAATAAACAAATGGGAGAAATGGTGGCTTGCAAGGAAGTAGCAGAGTGCTTGAAAGGGAGACATTCTAAGACAATGGAAAGCAAAATATTGGAAAGAGCAAAAAACTGGAGACAGAAGAAGGAATTTCAGCAATTTCTGGAGGTGACAGAAAGAAGATGGAACAGGTAGTCATTTAGTAGAGAAACAATTTGAAAGTGATATAGATTACTATAGAGGATCTGAGCTGGAAGGCAATGGGAGGGACAACAGACTCTTAGAGAATGAGGTCAGTTTTGTTTTCATTAGATCATCTTTCCCAATTGATTTTAAGCAAATACTGCTCAGTAATATCAGTAGAAATATGTAAACCAACAATTGATGTTAATACTGATGCAGATTCTTTGTTTGCCTTGACATGCCTTGCTTTAATGATCTAAGGACTTAAACGTGTACAGAGAACTAAATCTGGTCATGTGTCCTAGAAGGAGCTAAAGGGCCATGCCAGATCTGTGTATTTTATATTAAATTGTAGGCAACTACGAACCAAAAGCACAGACCTATTCCAAAGCAGGAGTGTCTTACCTCCACAGCGTTGTTAGTGGTCTTGTTTTCTCCAGACTCTTTTTTGCCTTTAAAACAAAGAATACATTTTTTGACATCAGTTGAGATGTAGCTGTCCGTAGTGCTGAATTCTAGCTGAGCTGTGGTATTCCAGTCTTTGTTAATCTTCACCAATAGATATTAAAGGGATTGTGTTTCATTGAGCCATGCCTCAATTTTGTTTTAGTGCTTTGGATAGGAAAGCATTTATATTTGCTTGTGGCACTCATTCCCTGCCATGTTCTAGTATTTTGTGGTCCATTTTCAATGACATAATGAATGACCATATTGTTTACTGCACAGTATTTCTATTCATAATGTTACTTGGCAGCTATTCCTTACATCATGCCAAAGAGGCCATACAGAAGCCGTTTTCTTCCAGCCGATTTTTGAACAACAATTTGAACCAATAAAATCTGATAAGGTATGACAGAAGGGCAAGTATATACATCATCCATTTTAATAGTTAAGATCTATGAGTAATTTAGTAAAGTAACCTTTTCTACACTAGTCCTTTTTCAAATTGTTCTTTTTTTTAAAATTGGAACTCTGTCACCGATATTAAAATCTAAAAATTATACTGTTTTATTACAAAGGGATTATGGACACGTATTTTATTCTCCTGCTGTGTTTTTTTTCAAGTTAAGCTATGGCTTCTTTTTGTTTGAGCCTTACTGAAGAAAATAAAGCTCCAATGAATACAAGACTGACAAAGCCATTTGTTTCTATGTCTGGTCAGAACTAAGATTATCCCCATTGCTCACCATATGCTTGCGTGATTATAAACAAAGATACAGGGGTCAATGACCCTAATGCCCATGATAAAAGGCAGAATATTGAGACAAACCAGAGCCAAAGAAAGATCTTGTGGGTACAGTCACAGAACAACATATCTAAGCATGCATGATATATTAACCATCCAACACTTCTTTCCTTTAATGTTCCATTTTAGGAACTTAGATGGACAAATTGGACCACACTGGAAAATACGGACTAGATGGTGATGTATGATTAACCCAGCCATGTGCGATCTAGTGCAAAACGCACAAATACGTTGTGTTGTAAATTCATTATCATGATCTCAGTGAGTATCTAACGTTAACCGCACTTCTGTCAACTTTATTACATGATCAAGGAGGCCCAACCTCTTATGGGCTAGCTTCAATTCAAGGTATCTAGTATGTTAGTTAGCTGGCTTGCATCTCCTACAGCAGAGGCATGTTGTGGCTGAAACGAGTAGAAGAAATCATTCCACAGATGTGGTTCAGTTGAAAGAGAGTGATGAAGAAGACATACCATCACCCAATCTGACGATGGCTTCACCAGCTCAGATGCTGACACTACACGTTCTGCAGTGGACAGCTTTGAGACAGCATCTGCAAGCAGCCTAGGGAGCAGGTGAGAGCTAGCGAAAGTGCCATTTCCTCACAGGGCAAGGTTGTACGTTTCTGCTGCACAGGATTCAGATGGGAACTCTAATGGAGCAGCTGAGAAGAACACTAAAAGGTGTACACAATGAAATGTTCAGTGCATTGGCAAGGTTGCCCGAATGCACACAGCTTTACAGAAAATTGGGTTGTGTGGCTCTAGCCTTATGCAGGGTTTTTACAGACCCTGGAGCTTGGGCTTTCCAGCATAGAAGTGGTGCCAGGTCCATTTCCAAGCTTGCAGACCCCACCATCATGCAGTATCAGATGACACAATCAGTCTAGGCTTCTTCTGCACCACAATCAGAAGCCACCCAATATTAGAGTGCTGTAGTGAAAGCTCAGACTCCTGGCACTATTGGTCAGGATGCCAGCATTCAAAGATGCTTTCAGGATTTTGTCAAAGCAATTCAACATCTCCCTTCCAAACGACTGCTAAAATTGCTAAGGTTCCTGTGTCCCCCTCTGCCCAATCAACAACCTCTGCACCTGTCTCCTCTCCACCCATGGGGTTTGACAGTAGCTCAATGGAGCATAAATTAGTTTTCTACCCTCAAGATTTGTTTTGCTGCTTCTCCATTCACTTAGTGAGGGGGTGTGGGGCATGGATCTCATTCTGGTCACCTCTTGTTTGTGGATTTTGGACTGCAGTTATAAGTCTGGTGGTGAGAAGGTAATCCTTGCCTACAGTGAGGAGTTGAGCCACACTTGTGCCTGATGAAAAAGTGTCCCGCAGACTGAGGAAAATAAAGAAAGTGTCACTACTACCTGGTCGTTTCTGAGAAAGCTTCATGACCTTCTGTGTATGATCACAGTCCAGCTATTCAATCAGGGAGCAAAACAATAGTGCTGTAGGTAGAGCAGCTGTCTCACAGCACGAGGGACCTCTGATCTTGTCTGTGCGGAGTTTGCAAGTTCTCCTTTAGATGCTCCGGTATCCTCCTACACAAATTGGTTACTGCATTTTGCCCCTATTGTGGTTTTGTTAGTAAGAATTTTTTTTTTGTGTGAGGGGATGATGTTAATGGACATGCTAAAGAAGATAGGTTACAGGGAAATGAGTGGGAGAATGGGATTAAAGTGGTTGCTCTGAGAGCTGGCAAAGACTCAATGGGCCAAATGGCCTCCTTTTAGGATGTAAGGAAAAAGGTATGGAACACTTGCACTTACTGAACATCTCAGGATTCAAATATGGAGCCTCCAGGGTAATGCGGGTGCACTCCTTGCTCATTGGGAGAACTGCCTTGGTGGTCCCTGCAAAGTGAAAAAAAAATCTCCCTCCTGGAGTATTCAGACACAGACAACACAGCTCTTACTCTGCTCTGTAGCAGGTGGCATGTGTCCATCAGCACCTTGTTAGAGAAGGGGTGGGGGGTGCTCTCAAGCCTTGCTCTTTCCTGAGCTGTGCATAGGAAGGTTACTTTTGGCAAAATGGCAAGCTGTTATTGGATACGTTCTGCTGCTGAGAGGCCTTATCCCATTCCTACTCCTTCCCCCTCTAACAGGCTGCCCTGGTCTGTGTGCCCTGTCCTCATTCTCCAGGGCATTCTGAACACTGAAGGTGATGGCCACCAACGACCTAGTCTCTGGAGGTAAAGAGGTTTGGCTGAAGCCCAGAGTTCAGGATACAATTCTTGATTTTGGGTGCCTCGCTGTGGATTATAGCATCTGTGATAATCAAAACAGAGAAATAAAGGACTGCAGATGCTGGAATCTAAATGAAAAACACTATGATGCTGGAGGAACTCAGCAGGCCAGGCAGCATCCATGGAGAAAAGCAGGCAGTCAACGTTTTGGGTCAGGACCCTTCTTCAGGACTAAAGACAGGAAAAGGGGAAGTCCAATATTGACCTGAAACATTGACTGCCTGCTTTTCTCCACAGATGCTGCCTGGCCTGCTGAGTTCCTCCAGCAACATTGTGTTTTCATAATAAAAACAGAAACTGCTGAAAATATTGAGCAGATCAGGCTGCCTACTTGCTGAATGTTTCTATTATTTTCTGCTTTTATATCAGATTTCCAGCATTTCTAATTTTTTTGAGTTCCAGTGCCTATGTGACAGGATCAGCAATAAGAACCAATACCTCTCAGCAATTGACACTCCTACAAATCTATTGCTAAAAACTTGCAGTAATTGAAGATGCTTTTAAAAAAGCACAAGCATGGGAGGTAGGTGAGGAGGTATTTTTGGTGATAAATCCTGGGATATCTGTGTAAGTTAGCTCCATCGCTGATGTCTACTTTGACAGTATGAGTGTCACATCAACATAACCCTAGGATTAATGTCATGATTTTCCTAATCTGTGTATCAACCTGATGCATGAGTCTCACAAGTGTTGCAATATGCCATGCCACAAGTGTATGCTTGAGCAGCACACAGTAGTGCCCAATTGGTCACAACAGGGCTGAACATAGCTGCCTAAAGTTGTACAACTTCCGAGTCATGGAGCAGTTTATAAATTAAAATCTATGTGCAATGGTCGTTAAAGAAATATGTTGCTTTAAACAATGCCAATGAAGTTCTATGGTCCCTGCCATAATGTAATGAAACACAGTCACCAATTTTCACACAAGGACCAACAGGCAACAATGAGATTAATAATCATAGCCTGTCAAGCCATGCTGGGAACGGGCTTAATATTACCTAGGATAGTGGGAAAACCCCTCACATTTCAAATAGTTTAATGTGATTTTGTAATTCACCTGAGAGACAGGTGGAGTCTCAGTTTAATATTCCATCTACAATACAGTGACTCCCCAAGTGTGGCAGAGAAATGTCATCCTCGTGTGTGTCCTCCAATACCTAGAAGGGAGTTTGAACCATGGCTTTCTGACTCAAAGGTTACTTTAATGAATCTACTTTTTTTCCCAAAATACAGCTGCCACTGTTCCTTGTTCTTACCAGCGCTATGCAACTCTTATTTTCAAACCAGCATTATATCATACAATGACTGATGTTGTAGATAACCTCATTCCTAGGTCTCTGATGATGAAAGATGTGACTAGTTTGACTTTGTTCATGCCACTATTGGAGCTTATTGTCTTTGACCATCGTGGTCTCATTGTTTAACCCTGCATAGCTGCCTCACCCCTCCCTCCCCACACACGGCTGTGTCCATCAACCCTAGCACTGCTTCTGGAAGCCAGCAGTTCAATCCTGCCCTTTGGTTAGAATTGAAGAGGGGACATCGTGCTTGATCTATCACTTAAGAATACGTAAAAAAAGAATGAAACACTACCACATACTTAAAAGAAAAAATATAAAGGGTGAACACTGTTTTGAAAATAGCAACTTTAGCTGTGCTGCAATGTATGGAAGGGTAAAATACTCTAATTAAAAATCACTGCATACAAAGTTTTGTTGTGAAACTATAAATAACCAGAAGAAATGAAGAATGGAAAAGGAAGTGAGAGTACTGATGTTCTGAAATAGGAAGTATTTTTCACAGTCATAGCTGGAAAGTGAGTTTCTCAATGTCTATTAAGAGGTGGCAGGGAGAGGAAAGTTGCTGTCATCTGCTGCTCCTCGCCCTTCCTTGAACCAGAGAATAATCAGGGACAAGGTGGGGGTGGAGGAGTGGAGGGGGAGGAACAGCCAGTGCTTAGGAGTCTTTCCTGGATATGCAAAAACAATTCATTGTTATGCCCATATTAAAGTACACCTTGACAGATCGTACTACCTGGGTTCTTAGTAATCTACACACAAATTTATGCAAAGCATTGTGGGCCCAAGACAATGCACATACGATGTTCTCTTATCTACTCTCCAAAATGAGGAAATTCTCCAGAAAACCATACAACTTCCTTAGTGCATAAATTAACTCAAACTCTATCAATGATTAGATTAAAGGAAGTCTGAGTCCTGCTTTCCTCCAAGCCCAGTACTTAAACAGTACCTTATGTGGAACAAGTCAAGGATGCCAACTCATGTGAGATGTGCACTGATCTGATTCACTAAGCTTTCATTGATGCTTTTCATGGGCTGTTTATTTAGGGCCTTTATGATTTTTGGTAAACTTCTGCAGAATTTTATCATGTCCTGAAATAAGAAATATTAGGTGGACACAACATGTGGGTTGCTCATGTTAACCACAGATAATTCCGATAATGAGTATAACTGCTTACATGTCATCAGTGTCATGCTCCCTACCAGTCCAGTTACCACAGCAGAAATTATGTTAATTTCAAGAGGGCAACTTATTTATATTGTTAAATATAGAATTTTCATATATTTTTGTTATTATAAAAGATTCTCACTTATTGAAAATAATTTCCTCAGAATTAAAACAATTTTCAGTATCTTGGAAGTATTTTTCAGTTTATTGGATATGGAGGAGGAACCGATAGTTGGCAATGAATGCATATCATGATGGAGACCCAAAATTGTTTTATCTGTGTATAGGGTCAAGAATCACTTCAGGGCTGCAGAAAAACTCCCATAATGTGCAAAATATGAATGGGCTCAACAGCATTGCAATTCAATTGGTGGCTTCAGCAAATGGTTTGTGAAAATTATCCAAATTTCATGCTACAGACCTCATTTGAACTTATTTTATGTATTACAACTTTAATTGATTAGTTTGCTTGCCAGAGGGTACACAACAACAGCACCATAGTGCTGAGTTAAGGAAATATATGCAAAGGATGATAGGATTGCAATACAGTTGATTTGAAGGTAAATGATACCATGAGCCAAATGTTAGTGCAGCACTGTGTGTACTTTCTGGCAGATGTTTATTCTTTGACATTTATAAAAGAAAAAGAAAGAACTTGTATTTACATAGCTCTTTTCCAAACCTTATGACATGCATATTATAGAGACACAAGAGACTGCTGATGCTGGAACCTGGGGCAAAAAACAAGCTGCTGGAGGAACTCAACTGGTCAAGCAGCATTTGTGGGGCAAAAGGATTATTTATGTTTCAGGTCGAGACCCTGCATTAGGACTGAGAGTGGAGGGGAAAGCGGCGAGACGGGCCAGTAGGTGATAGGAGGAGTGAGAAAGATGGGCAGATGGAGCAAGGTGAGGTTGGGGAGGAGTGGATTTGGGAGACAAGAAGGTGGGTGATTGGCGAAAGCAGACAAAAAGGCAGATGGAGCCACGTGGGGGGGGGGGGGCAAGGAAGGTGAAGGTGGAGACAGTTACTGGAGGGTGATAAGCAGAAACACAAAATGCTGCCAGTGCGAGAATCTGATAAGTAAGAAAGGTGATAATGGGAACCATTAGGGGAGAGGTGAAGGGCCGATGGAACCAGATGCATATTATAGACAATGAAATACATTTTTGAAGTTTAATTACTGTTGCTTTCTAGGAAGAGTGCATACAACAAGCTCTCACAAAAGGTAACGAGTTAGAAAAACTATTTTAGGTCTTGTTTGAGGGATAAATATATAGGCACATTGAGACAATGGGGAGATCTCCCTGTGCTCTTCTTCAGAATAATGCTCTGGGATTGTTTTTATCCACTTGAAAGAGCATTTGGGTCCCTCATTACAGTATAAGAGAAATATGTCACCATTAAGCCAGCAACAGAATTCTTCTCTTTTCAAGCATGTAGGATTTAACTTTCATCTGACATTGATTCCTATTATTTAATTACCAATGTTGCTTTAATGTGAATTTCAAACTGCCTCACATGACAGCACAATATATGTAATTTCACCAGATGCCACTACAAGTACTCTGGTAAGTCTATCAGAAGAAACTAAAGGGATAATTTTACAATTTGCATTTGCAGTAAGGTACTTCACCCACTGGGAACTGAATATTGACAATTTAGGCATGTACTTCCCACAATTTTCTCTTCATTAACACCAACACATGGGTAATTTCATGTCATGGGGAATTTTTACTCAGAACTTAAATTGATTTCTCTGCAGCATCTTCACACCTGTTATTTCTGCTAGGATTTTGAAGGAGCATAGATCATCACCAAGAATTCTCTCTTTAGGGTGTGAGTTGGTAGAAAGGTGATCAAAAATAACTACAGATACTATAGTGCCAAGTCTGTGAGTGTGGAGAGATATGAAGCCACAGAAGCAGAACTACCCCAGTTTAACCTCCAGTTTGACCTCCAGTTTGGAGCAGAGTGTGTAACTACAACAGGTGAGAAGTGGGACATCACAACCAACCCCAGTATTTCCAAATTTTTCAGATGGTGAAATTTCCTTAGTTTGTCTTGTTTACTATTGTGTGATCCTTGTTGGGGAAAACATGATCATTCATGTGGATGGTAAGGATGGGATTCATCTGGGCTGCATCGAATTCCTATTGACTTTACATGAGGCTTATTTATAAGGATGAACACTTGATGAGATATGACTGACAAGTCAGTGAATTTGAGCTAGCGTAAAGCAGCCACCTTCAGGGGAGCAGATAAAAAACTGGAAAGAAGATGGAATGATATGCTTGATTTTGGACACTGTGGGGATATATTAAGAAAAAACATTTATCCACATTTTTAAATGGAATTATATGGAATTTTACAGGAATAGAGCAGTTATTCAGACTATGCATTTATGTTTTCACATGAGCCTTGTCCCATTTTGCTTCAGTCTGCAGAATCAACATATTCCTTTATTCCATGTGTGTGTATCTATCTTCCTCTTAAATGCATCTGCTATTCACCTCAATCATTCTATACATCAATGAACACCAAATTCTCATCACTCTGTGCATAAAGAAATGTCTTCTGACTTTATGACTGGATGTATTTATAGTATGTATTATTTATGACCCCAATATAAGTCCTTTTGAAATTGTTGCAATATGCAACAATTAAATAATGTGCAGTACTCGCCATTTATTTGTTATCTTCCAAGCCAAATTATTCCTGGAAGCCATGATTTAACATGGCACCAAAATTGCAATGCCAAGATAGGATCTTTAATGGATGTACTCACTTATAGTCTTATCCTGTCACAAACATAAAGCTTTCAGCTATTTTTAATAGCTTTGGATTAAAACTAATCTTCCAGTTTCTGCACAGCATCTCCATTTTAGACATCTTTTGCCCTTTGAAAAGATTTGTCAGCATATTGTTTGCTTCTAGCTCTAACTCAGTCAGGAATATTACTTATTCACATTCAGATGGTGCACCAGCCCATGCTCTTGTGATACTGCCTTGTCATTCTCCTTTTCACAAAGGTCTACATACAGTTTCTGAAAAGGTCTAATAGGCCATGACCAAGATTGCAAAGGAGTTTGGAAAATACTACATTTACTAACCAATGATGCAAGGTTATTGTAAATTAGGGCCAGAAATCAAAGCTTCATGTCATTGATTTCATATTGATTATTTGTGTGTGTTCAATATGAAGTTTAGCCAATATCTTTCCTCTCAACATAGTAAGTATTACCACTTTATGATCCCATGCTGCACCCCATCTCACATAAAAAACTCATTGTGATGACTGTGGAACAGTTTCAGGTCCTTGTCTATATACTGGTCCAATTCTGCCAATCATTTCAATGTCCATTCATACACCTTTTCAACATAGGTCTAGTCTGAGACTTCAGGTGCAGTTTCTGGAAAACTATCATCGGCTATATTTAAGGTGCAGATCACATTTTCACTAGTAATCTCAGAGTTCTCATGGGGTGGTCACTACAGAGCATTTGCCTTGGTGTTTTGCATGAATAGTGCAGTTCTTCAGGTGAAGGACTTGCACAGAGCTATTAGGTAAGTAGTTTCAGGATTTAAATCCAGTGGCAGTGAAAGATTTCCAAATTTCGGAGTATAACTAGAGCTGAACTCATCCACACCAGTAATACTCCATCATACACCTAACCTGGGCTTTACAGGTGATATAAAGGCTATGGACAAACGGAGAAGAATCACTAAAGAATACCAGCGAACTGTTATATCCTGCAAAATTTTTGGTCAATGAAGCCCCTCAGGATGTTGATGGTAATGGTACTGAACATCAAGAGGAGTTGATTACAATCTCCTGCTGGAGAAGATCATTGCCTCAAACTTGTGCAGGGTGAATGTTGCTTTTCACTTATCAGTCCATGCCTCAGTGCTGTCCAGGTTTTGCTGCATAGGACACAGATTGCTTCATTATCTAAGGAGCTAGAATGTAACTATGCACAACTATCAGTAAACATCACCAGTTCTGACATGATGGAGGGAAGATAATTAATAAAGTTGTGGAAGATGTTTGAGATGGAGATAAGGACCTCCTTCAGCAATGACCTAGGGATGAAATAACACACACAAAATGCTGGAGGAACTCAGCAGGTCAGGCAGCATCTATGGAGAGAAATAAACAGTCAACGTTTTGGGTCGAGACCCTTCATCGGGACTGGAAAGGAAGAGGGCAGAAGCCAGAATAAGAAGGTCAGGGGAGGGAGGGGAGCACAGGGTGGCAGATGATAGGTGAGTTCAGGTGATAGGTGAGTCCAGGTGAGAGGGGGAAGGTAAGAGGGTGGGGAGAGGGGAGAGGCTGAGAGGCGATGGGTAGAAGAGATAAAGTGCTGAAGAAGAAGGAATCCGGTAAGAGAGGGCAATGGACCATGGAATAAAGGAGAGGAGGTGGGGAATAGATGGGCAGGTTATGAGGGCGGGGGAGGGGAAAGAGAAGGGGGGAATGGGGCCACAGGAATGAGAGAAGACAAAGGAGGGGGGAAAGGGGGAAAAAGGGGGAGAGAAAAGGGGATGGGTTTACTGCAAGTTAGAGAAATCGATGTTGAGGCTGTCAGGTTGGAGACTCCCAAGGCAAAATATGAGGTGTTGTTCCTCCAACCTACATCTGGCCTCAATGTGGCAGCAGAGGAGGCTGTGGATAGACATGTCAGTATGGGAGTGGGATGTAGAATTAAAGCGGCTGGCCACCAGGAGGTCCTGGCTTTGGTGGCAGACGGAGCGAAGGTGCTCGATGAAGCGGTCACCCAATCTGCATTGTGTCTCACCAATGTAGAGGAGGCAGCACTGGGAGCCCCAGATGCAATAAATGACACCCCCGGATTCACAGGTGAAGTGGTGCCTCACCTGGAAGGACTGTCTAGGGCCCTGAATGGTGGTGAGGGAGGAGGTGTAGGGGCAGGGGTAGCACTTTACACAGTTGCAGGGATATGTGCTGGGAGGGTCATCAGTAGGGAGGGACGAGTGGCCAAGGGAGTTGTGGAGAGAGTGATTCCCACAGAAAGTTGGGGAGGGGGGGTAGGGGAAGATGTGCTCGTGGTGGATCTCTCTGTCTCCATCTCCGGACACAGATTAACCACAGACATCTTCTACAAACCCACTGACTCCCATAGTTCCGTTGACTACACCTCTTCCCACCCTGTCACTTGCAAGGATGCCATCCCCTTCTCCCAGTTCCTCCGCCTCCACTGCATCCGTTCCCATGATGAGGTTGTCCATTCCAGGACATCTGAGATGTCCTCCTTTTTCAGTAAACAGGGTTTCCCTTCCACCACCATCAATGCAGCCCTCACCCGCATCTCCTCCATTTCCCGCACACCTGCCCTCACCACATCCCCGCCCCCGACATAACAGGAACAGCGTTCCCCTTATTCCCACCTACCACCCCACGAGCCGCCGCATCCAACGCATCATTCTCCGCACCTCCCGCCACCTCCAACAGGATCCCACCACCAGGCACATCTTCCCCTCACCCCCTCTGCTTTCCACAGGGATTGCTCCCTCCGCGACTCCCTTGTCCACTCGTCCCTCTCCACCAATGACCCTCCCTGCACTTATCCCTGCAACCATACAAAGTGCTACCCCTGTCCTTACACCTCCTCCCGCACCACCATTCAGGGCCCTGGACAGTCCTTCCAACTGAGGCACTGTTTCACCTGTGGATCCGAGGATGTCACTTATTGCATCTGATGCTCCTGGTGCGGCCTCCTCTACATCGGTGAGACCCGACACAGATTGGGTGACCGCTTTGTTAAGCACCTTTGCTCCATTTGCCGCCAAAGCAAGGACCTCCCGGTGGCCAGCCACTTCAATTCCACATCCCGCTCCCATACTGACATGTCTACCCATGGTCTCCTCTACTGCCATGTTGAGGCCAGACATAGGCTGGAGGAACAACACCTCAGATTCCTCCTTGGTAGTTTCCAACTTGACAGCCTCAACATCGATTTCTCTAACTTCTGGTAAACCCATACCCCCTGCTCTCCCTCTTTTTTCCCTCCCCCCCCCCTTTGTCTTCCCTCATTCCTGTAGCACCCTCCCGCCTTCTCTTTCCCCTTCCCACACCCTCATGACCTGCCCATGTATTCCCCATCTCCTTCCCTTTATTCCATGGTCCACTGCCCTCTCCTACGGGATTCCTTCTGCTTCAGCCCTTTGCCTCTACTACCTATTACCTCTCAGCTTCTTACATCTCCCCACTCCCCCACCCACCCCCCTACCTACCTCCTTCGTCTCACCTGGACTCACCTATCATCTGCCTGCTTGTGCTCCTCCCACTCCACCGATCTTATTCTGGCTTCTGCCTTCTTCCTTTCCAGTCCTGATGAAGGGTCTCGACCCGGAATGTCAACTGTTTATTCCTCTCCATAGATGCTGCCTGACCTGCTGAGTTCCTCCAGCACTTTTTGTGTGTGTTGCTCCAGATTCCAGCATCTGCAGAGTCTCTTGAGTCTAAGGACGAAGTAATTGGTCTCCCACAACCATGGCCATCCATCTGCATGTCTCAAACCAATGCAGATTATTTCCATAATCACCTAATCTTTAATCCTACACGTGAATTTCATATTTCCTTGCGAGATAGGAGGCTAGTTGGCCCAATGAGTCTCTGCCATCTCTCAAAGTAATCTCATCAATCTCATTTCCCCCAGTATCCCTGTATTTTACTCTCTATTATGTGCCCATTAACACTCCCTAATTTTCTCACCAGCCACCAACAATACACTTACAGCAGATAATTAACCTAATGACCAGCACCTCTTTGGAATATGGGAGGAAACAGGGCATCCCAGGGAAACTCATGTGGGTGCAGGGAGAACATGAAACTCCACACAATCAGTACTGGAGCCCAGAATTGAATCCAGGTCACTGGAGCTGTGAAAGAGCTGCACTATCTGTTGTGCCACTGCTGTCTGACAGTACCACTTGGTCACACATGCCACGCATAGTCAACAATTGCCTCAAGGTCAATAACAGTCACTTTCACCTCATCTCTGGAATTCAGATGTTCTGTTTACGTTTGGACAAAACCTGTAATTAAGTTTGGAACTTAATGGTACTGGCAGAAGACACTTTAAACATGAATGAGCAGATTATTTGGAAATACTAGTTCCCAATTACATTGTTGACAATACCTCATACTTTGAAGGACATATGTGGGCTGATGGGGTGGTAATTAGCTGGACTGGACTGGACATTAGTTAAAGGGAAAATACAAAAATCTTTTTAAGAAAGTAGCAACAAAGAATTTAGTAACTAATAGTATGATTAGGCAGACCAAACATGGATTTATGAAAGGGGAATCATGTTGGACAAATCTGCTAGAGTTTTTTGAGGTTGTAGCTAACAGACCTACTAAAGTATCATACTTGGACTTTAAGAAAGCATTGATGAGGTGTGATACAAGAAATGATCAAGCAAAATTAGAGTACATGGTATTAGAGTAATAAATTGGTGTGGATTGAGAATTGGTTAAGGGAGAGAAAACAGATAGTAGGAATAAACAGGCCATGTTAGGTTGGGAGGTTGTGACTGGAAGGGTGCCAAAGGGATTGGTACTGGGATCTCAGCTCTTCATAATCTATATCAATGTTCTTAATGAAGGAATCAAGTGTGATATATCCAGGTTTGCTTATGATACAAAGCTAGATCACAGTAGTGGCTGTAAAGAAGATGCAGAGAGGCTTCAAGAGATCATAAATAGATTAAATGAATAGGTGGGTACATAGTAGATGGATTATAATGTGAGGTCATCCACTTGAAAAGTAGAAGGACAGAAGAGTATTTTTTGGTGAGAGGTTGAAAGATATTGATGACCAGGTGGACCTGGGTGTTCTTGTACACAAATCACTGCAAGCTGGCACACAGGTACAGCAGGCGACTAAAATGTAAATGCCATGTTGCCTTTATTGCAAAAGGATTTGCGTACAAGAGTAGCAATGTCTAGGTCCAATTACAGAGAGTCCAGGTGAGACCGCATCAGGAATATTGTGTATAAGGAAAGATATGTGATATAGGGAAGGCACTGAAAGATATCCAGATTGATTCCTGGGATAGCAGGATTATTTCATGAGGAGAGATTAAGCAAACTGGCCTTACACCCTTGAGTTTAGAAGAATGAGAGGTGATATCAATGAAGAGTACAACAATTCTTCCCAATCTTGATGTGGTAGTCATGGAACTAATGCTTTCCCTAGCTGGGGTGTCTCAAACCAGGTGTCACTGCCTCAAAATAAGGGGTTGGCCATTCAGGACTGAGATGATAAGAAATGTCTTCACCCAAGTTTTAGTGAATCTTCGGAATATTATACCCAAGATGGCTGTGGAGGCTCAGTCACTGAATATATTGACAATGATATTTTTTCATGTATATATTACAATTTTATATATTAAAGGAATCAAGGGATTGTGAGGTGAGTGCAGTAAAACAGTGTTGGGATAATAGGTCAGCCATAATCTTACTGAATGACAGAGCAAACATGAAGGCATGAATGGCTGATGCCTGCTTTTATTTGTTATGTTGTTATTTTGGGGAACTGAGCTTACTTGGGCAATTTTCCACATTATCTGGTAGATACACTTGAGGCAGCTCTGCTGGAACAACGTGACTGGGAAAACAATTATTTATGAAGAGTAATTCTAGAGCCAAGATGCTGGTGTAGCCCACAGCTTTCACTGCATCCAGTGTACTCAGCCATCATTGTTCATTGTATTGAATGTAATGAATCAGATTGGCCAAAGATTGCCACCTGTGATGGTGGACACGTCAGATAAAGGCCAAGATAGATCAATCTCTCAGCACTCTGGCAAATCCTAAAGTTGCTCAGGGCCAAGGTAAGAACATTGCCAGAGTACTGGATACCAAGTCTGCTGTAGTGTTTTTATCTTCTATTATTGTTATCCTATTGTGTTACATTTCATTTTAGGGACACAATATGAATTTCTTTTTCAAGACTGTAGAGTTCAGAGCATACCTAGTATCCTAGTGTAGCAAAAAGGAAAGCATTCATTATTTCACATCATTTACCTTTACTATCTATTCAATACTTCTAGGAGTAGATTAATGTTAATAAAAAGTTAACAAAGTCAACAAAAGGCAACAACAACTTCTAGGTATAACATATTAAGTACATATATCTCTGTCCCTAAAGGAGTTTAATGGCTCACCATTAATCTGGTTATTACAATGTATGAGGATAGAAAAACAGTCAAACCCTAACTAACTTGTCTGCAGCCAGAGTAGTTTCACTAAAACAGGCAGAACAAAATAAAACAAATCATGTCAAAATTCCATAAAAGAAAAGCTGTCTCAGTAGGAGGCTTTCATCATTCTCTTACCATTTTTCTCAGGGACATTTTTAATGCTTTTCTATACCATAATCTTATTTTTAATTAAAATATCAGCTGCGTGGTGCCTGACACAATCACATTACCACATCCTCTTAGAATTGTTAAAAGCTGTCTTATCATTGTGTCTTTCTCTTTCTAACTGAAGTGTGATTTGTGTTTACTTGTAGTAGCCATATTTCAAAACTGTCAGAAAGTCATTTTTATACAACAAACCTGCCTAATATGTTTTGATTTTGTGGCTAGGTTCCACTCAATTTCCTGACTAATTAAATTGTTTAGTGTCTCTTTGAGGTAAAAAGGTAGTCATTCATTTCAGTTAATATTGCTGTCATTGTGTGAAAATCAACTCACAACTTGTTGAATAGTTTATTGATTCTATAAACCAAAAAGACCTGCCATGCAGGTGATAAATCTTTCTCAGCCCCCAGAGATTGCAAATACATGGTAGAAAATAGTGGATTGCCAACTTCAGTCCAGCAGTGATAAAGGCTGGATAAGCTGTTTCTCTTGATGCATTCCAGTCAGTTTTTTACCAGCACAATTAAAACTCATTAATTGGTTATTTATCTCATATTGTGTGCATACTGACAGCTACACTTGCCTTTATAATACTGTCCACACTTTAATTGGCAATTCTTGGCTATATTGGGCAGGGGAATGCCTCAAAACATACAAGAACTGCTGTATGACCACCAGTCTTTTCCTCCTCGGCAGCTTTTTTCAGTTTTCCTACTTCCTGTTTGATATCAGGGTGCGGTTCTATGAATGCCTGAAAGCAGCAGTTGTCCATGTCTGAGCTTAAGATCATAACATTGGCCAGTGGGGAGCAATGCAATTAAACTCAGACCAGTATTCACATGAATGCACTTTTTAGCCATAGTGTATGATAACAATTAGATAAGACATGGTTTACTCTCTCTAGCCCAGTGAGGTTGATGCTATGTACTGTTCCAGATGAGATATGCCATCTTAGCCAGAACTAGGAGAAAACAATAGAGTTCCTCATGTACTGATGCAACATAACATGTATTTATTCACTGAGCAGTTTTGAGTTGGTGCAAATTTCAAAAATTTATATTAGCCAATTTAGATAAGCATCATGAGAGAGAGGATATTTACAAACAATACTTGCCCAGATCAAGTTGCCAGGGCTGCCAAATTTTCAGAGATATGCTGAAAACTATTTAAGTATTGAATTGACAGTGCTCCTTTAATTATGTTGGCTCTATATTGTTTTTCTGTGTGAGTCAGCTCTTACGAATATTGAACTAAGTGGTGTACTTTGAAAATGAAAGCAGAAAGCACCCAAAAGGGCAAATATCCAGTCTCATTTGTAATTTTATTATGTACAGAATGAATGTGGCGGGTAAATTGTTCCCACTTCTCTTTGCTTTCCAATGAATTATATTTGTGCATTGATTGGAATAGAACCCAAGACTTGCATCAGGATCAACTAGTTAAAAGAAGTTAAAGTGAGCATGTTTTCTGCAAATGAAGAATTTCATTGTTCTTGTGCTTCAGTGTAAATCTCCTGACACCTCAAATCCTTTTTCAACGTATACAAGGCATGAGTCAGGAGTCTGATGGAACATTCTCCCACTGCCTGCATTCATGCAGCTCACATAACACTTAAAAAGCTCAACATTAAGCAACCTGCTTGATTGGCATTTCCTCCATCATCTTAAATATTCAGTCATCCACCATCAGCACACCATAATTACGTGCACCATCTACTAATTGCGCTGGATTTATTCACCTTAGCTGCTCAGAGGGCACCTCTCAAACCCATGGCTTCTACCTCCAAGAAGGACAAGGACAGCAGATGCATGAGAACACCACCATTTGCAAGTTCTCCTCCAACATATACATCATTTCTGATTTGAAAATATATTCCTTCACTGTCACTGGTTGTAAATCCTAGAACTCCCCAACAGCACAGTTCAACCATGGTGGTTCAAAATGTGGATCGGTATCACCTTTTCAAGGAAAATTAGCAATCGACAGTAAGTATTGCCTTTCATGTGATGTCCATGGCCAAAAAATGAAAACAAAAGATTATCCATCCCCTACTGTACCAGTGTAAAATTGCCATTTCCAAAATAAAACAATTCAGTTCCAATATGCGCAAAATTATGGGAGTTTCGACACTTGACTTCACATCTAAGAACAGAGTTAATATCCTGCCTCGCCCCTGTTCGATGGAGAAACCTACCAGGCAGAAGAGAAAGAATTTTACTTCAATTCAACCAAGTCCCCGTAAGTGAAAAGAAAAAGATCCACTTGCTTCAACTCCTATGACTTAAACAGCAATTTTAAAAATACTTAGCATTTAAAAACATTAAACATTAAACCTATTCTAGCATCATGACCTAATCTGAAATATCTCCATGCTTCTGAGGACATTTTCCAAATGACAGTCAATTATATCTAAAAGAGATAAAAGGCAAGTCATATGCATTTCATAATGAGTAAATTTGAAAGAAATCTGCCACCCATTTAGTAGTTCCCATCATACGTCAATTAAATTAAAAAAATGCCCAGTAAGGTTAATTTTTCAAGTGTTGTCTAAATCCTGAAGCCAGTAGGGTCCTACAGAATACAGCTTAGAAGATGAAATTAACTCGATTTTCATTGGCATTGAGCCTAATCAACTCTTCTTCCATCACCTGTAGTACGATGTGCATGAGCAGTAGCAGGACTTTAGTCTGCTCTTTAGGAGCTCTTGTCAGTGTTCATTACGTATAGCTCCATTAAATATCTAGTTAATACAATTAACTCTAATAGAAATGGAACAGATTTCATTATTTTGAAGTAGTATTGAAGATTTAATGCATTCAGGAATATGGCTGGTTTTTACACAGCATTGTCTTGGAATTCATCCCTAATTGGTAGCACTGAGTGCACTATATATGGACTTAATGGAATGAATTTTGGAGAAATAGTACATCATTCTGACATGATTTTGTCACACACTTAACACGACAGACCAGAGGTGAATTTCTGGGCATGTTTAGTTTAGTTTCAGGGATCTGTGCACAATAATAGACTGCTGCTACCAATCATCTTTGTCAAGCATATCAATTCAATGGGTGATTCCATTTCCAAGCACAATATCTTGAAGTATTTTAACTTTGCCATTAAATTAAGAGACTCTTATCTCCGGACATGTCCCCGTGTTTTACTGTTAGCCTCTGTTTTGAAGCACCTTTAACAATTAGAGCCATTAAGAATAAAACTGAGAAATTCCTACATTCAAGCTCCTTAACAATCTGCTGAGTTAATTTTACTAGTGTAACTATGGAAGCTTTGACCACAACATGAATGCCAAGAAGTTCAATGGTGCAATATTAGTATTTACAGTGTTAAGCAATTGAAAATCAACTTTTCATGTCTGGTTTGAAGAAATCCAGACATTTGACTAGGCACTTCTGGGTTTCAGTCATCCTTGAGCCCCTGGCAAGATTTCCATGCTAATGGCACACAGGATAATGGCGTTCTCAATGAGTTGCTCTCCTAGGAGCATTGTAGGGGAACTTGGACCATATTGTCCTGGCCATGTCCATATTGGACACACCTGGGATAATTCAGTTTTACTACCATAACATCCTCCTACCATTCACCCTGTCAATCATGCTCAATATCTGGTATGTTTCAATGAGATTACCTCTCATTCTTCTAAACTCAAATAAGCATGGGCTCAGCCTGCTTAAACTTTCTTCGCATGTCAACCCAGGTATCAACAGAGTGACCCTTCACTGCACTGCCTCCAAGACAAGTATACACTTCTGTAAATATGGACACCAAAAGTGCATGCAGTATTCCAGGTGTGGTCTTACCAGCACCCTGTAAAGTTGCATTGAAACTTTCCTGCTTTTATACCCTATACTGCTTGTACTAAAGGTCAAAATTCTATTAGCCTTCCTAATTACTTGCTGTGCCTGCATACCCACACTTTATCTTTCATGCATTAGCACCTCCAGATCCCTTTGTACCACTGCATCTCATGATCTTGCTGCACTTAAATAATAGTTTGCTTTTTCATTCTTTCTTCCAAAATGGAAAAACTCTCATTGTATTCCATCAGCCAGCTTCTTGCCCATGCACTTCACCAATTTGTATCACATTAAATGATCTTTGTATTCCTCTCACCACTTGCTAATCCACCAACCTTTGTATCATTACCAAATTTGCCTACCAGGAAAGAACTTCAGTAAGGCCTTTGATAAGGTCCCACATAGGAACTGGTCCAGAAGATTACAGCCCAGGGTATCTAGAGGAAATTGGCAAATCAAATCCAAAATTGGCTTGGTATTAGGAGCAGAGCATCATGATGGAGGGTTGCTTTTCTGATTGGAAGCCAGTGACCAGTGGAGGGATTGGTGCCAGGACCCTTACAGTTCATTATACACATTAATGATTTGGATGTGAAAATAAGAGGTATGATGAGTAAGTTCGCAGAGAACATGAGAATTGGTTGTTGATAGTGAGGAGGGTGGTCTTAGATCACAGGATAATATTGAATACCTGGTAAAATGGGCAGAGCAATGTCAGATGGAATTTAATCTTGTAAAGAGCAAGGTGATGTACTTTGATATGACTCATATGGTAGGACCATTTACCCCAACTCTCTGTCTTTTGTTAGATAACTAATTCCCATTCCATACCAATATAGTATCCCCAAGCCCATGCACTCTTATCCTGTGCAGTAACCTTTTTTGAGGAACATTGACTAAATGCCTTCTGGAAATCCAAATACACTGCATATACTTGTTCCCCTTTATCCACCTATTTGTTACATTTTCAAAGAACTCAAGCAAATATGTCAAACACAATTTCCCTTACATAAAGTGGTGTTCACTCAGCCTGAGTGTCTTATACTCTGTTTCTAAATCTTCTGTTATTACCTTCTGAGTAATGTATTCCAGAAGTTCCCCAATGACAGATAGGCCTGTGGTTTCCTGCTTTCAGTCTCCCTCCTTCTGTGAATAGTTACATTCCATTTAGTTTTCCAATCCTCTGGGATCTCTCCAGTATCTAGAAAGTTTGGTAGGTTATAACCACTATCTCTGTAGTCACTTCCTTTAAGACCCAAGGATGTCGCCCATCAGATCCAGGGAACTGGACTGCCTTTATTTAGCCCACCTATGTTTTCTCTCTGCTCATAGGGATTGGTTTAAGTTCCTCCGTCTCCATAGCCCCTTGATTATCAATTGTTATTGGCATGTTTTTAGTGGCTCCTACCATGACAACTGATTCAAAATAATTATTTAGAATATTTGCCATTTCTCTACTTCCCATTATTAATTGTCCAGTTTTGCACTCCAAAGGAACAATATTTACTTCAATCATTCTCTAACTTTTTCTAGATCAGTAGAAGCTCTCACAATCTGTTTTTATATTATTTACTAGTTAATCCTTGCACTCTATCTTAACCCTCCATAACTTTTACAGATATTTTTTGCTCGTTTCTAAAATTTCCCAATTATCTGGCCTACCTTTAATCTTCACAACATTGTCTGCCTTTTCCTTCAATTTGATACCATCCTTACTTAGTCATGGATAGTGCACTTTTCTCGTAGAGTCTTTCTCTCTGGAATATACCTTTGTGAGATTTATGAAATATCTCCGTAACTGGCTAATATTTTGATCTACCATTCTATCTTTAATCTATTTTCCTAGACTATTTTATCCAACTCTCTCCTCATACCATTCTAATTGCTTTTACTTAATTTTAGGACACTAGTTTCAGATCTGTTTTTCATCCTCAAAGTGAATTTGAAATGGAGCATAAATCTCTAGGAGCCCTACCAATTAAATTAATAAGTTCAATCTCCAAACAAATTCTACAGCCATAAACTTTCCTTGCAATACCATGTAACTATGTGCCTCATACATGTGCCAGTAAACATTCAATGAACCAAGCCAGTACAGCACAAAGACTTTTGGTTCTGCCACCACAAAGGTTTGTTAAATTAAGAACTACCAACTGCACTGATCAAGTACTAACTTATTGAATCAGAATCACGTTTATTATCACTGACAAATGTCATGAAATTTGTTGTTTTGCGATAGCAGTACAGTGTAAGACATAAAGACATAAACATTACTATAAGTTACAAAAATAAATAAATAGTGCAAAAGAAGAATAACAAGGTAGTGTCCGTGGGTTCATGGACCATTCAGAAATCTGATGGCATAGAGGAAGAAGCTGTTCCTGAAACATTGAGTGTGCATCTTCAGGCTCCTGTACCTCCTCCCCGATGGTAGTGATGTGAAGTGGGCATGTCCCGGATGGCGAGGATCCTTAATGATGGATGTCACTTTCTTGAGGCACCATCTCTTGAAGATGTTCTCGAAGGCTGGGTGGTTGTGCCCACGATGGAGCTGGCTGAGTCTACAACCCCCTGCAGTCTCTTTCGATCCTGCACATTGGAGCCTCCATACCAGGCAGTGATGCAACCAGTCAGAAGGCTCTCCACCATACAGCTGTAGAAATTTGCAAGAGTATTTGATGACATACCAAATCTTCTCAAATTACCAATGAAGTAGAGCCACTGGCATGCCTTCTTCATGACTGCATCAATGTGTTGGGCCCAAGATAGATCCTCTGAAATGCTGACGTCCAGGAACTTGAAGCTGCTCACCCTTTCCACCACTGACCCTTCAATGAAGACTGGTGTGTGTTCTCCTGATTTCCCCTTCCTGAAGTCCACAATCAATTAAAACAGACACAACTCATATTTTGCAAGGATTTGTGAGGGGTGGGTAATCTCTGATTAATCTATTGGAGATTTATACTGACTTTGCCAGCATAGTGGTTGGGACGTTGTCGACAAGAATCTTTATAAAGCATTTGATAATCTTCTATGCAAGAAATTATTGACAAGGATAAAAAGAGCATCCATGTCAAAAGAGTGAACCTTTTGTTAATCTATCAGATTTAGTTAATCTACTCCAGTATGGGTGTTCCTAGATGTACAAAAGGGTTTTGTTCTGGAAATTTTTTTTTGTTAAATGAAATTTCATGAATAGCAAAGGCTGGGCGAAATGAAGGTATTTTGGTGCAGTGCATTCCTATGAGAGGAGAGTGGTGCACTATTTATCATGGTTATAATAGATTTCCAAATCGAGGACAAATACTAAGTGGAATGTTTGTAAATAGAAGGATGCCTGTACACCAACAACACTGGCTTCTATCCAACAACATGGAAATTGCCCAGGTGTGTCCTGTCCGCATAAAGCAGGACAAATTCAATCCAGTTAGTTGCTGTTTTTTTTCTCAATCGCTAACAAATTAATGGAAGATGTTATTGACAGTGCTACAAAGCACCACTTACCATTGCACAATTTGGTTTCCACCAGGACCACATCTCCAGAACACATTACAGCCTTTGCACAAACAGCTGAATTTCTGTGTCGAGATAAGAGTGATGCCCTTGGCATCAAGGCAGCATAAAACAATATGATGTCAAGGAGTATTAGTAAAACTAACAAAAAAAGAAATCAAGGGAAAACTCGAAATTTGGCAAAATGGTTATGGTTATTGGAAGCCAATCAATCCAGCCCTAGGCCACATTCATTGATAATTGCAATTGTTCATTTCCATTTACAGCTCCACAGAAATGAAACAGTTTATGGCTTCATGTGATCTAGCAAGATATATACAACATTCAGGTAAGGTCTGTTAAGTGGCAAGTAATATTTATGGCACATAAGTGCCTGATAACAAGCATCTCTGACTTCCACAACAGAATATAACCACCACCATTACAATCACCTTTCCATGGCTTGACCTTCAATGACATTACCATCAGCAAATCCCTACCATCAACATCCTGGGGAATTCACTGGACAGAAACTTAATGGGTCCACCATTCTAATGTTCACTTTGTTAGCCATCAGCGTACCATGTCTGCAGTCAATACCATCCACAATTTATATTGTAGAATATGCAAGGGCTTCTTTGACAAACTCACAACGTGCACCCTCTGCAAGGGCAAGGGCAGCAAGCACAGGGCACTCCACCAATAGGCGATTTCTCCTTCAGCTGGCACACCAACAGCATTCTGATTTTGAATTCTAGAACTAAGCTGTCATTAAAGGTGGGTCAAAATTTTGGGACACTGTACTCAATAGCATGGGGACTGCAGCAGTTCATCAAGGCAGCTCAACAGTAGTTTTTCAAGGCTAATTTGAGCTGGGTAATAAATGCCAGCCTTTTCCAGTAATATCCACGCTGCAAATGAATAATAATAAAAATATTACTGCTTGTTGTGGACTCCCCCTCCAGCCAAAATGGTTTTTCTACCTACTCCACCAAATCCTTTAAGACTTTGATTAGACTACTTTCTACTCTTGCATACTGTAGAGAATACAAGCATATGTTTGCAACCAGTCCTCATAATTTAACCGCTGTATTGTCACTATCAGTCCAGTGAACCGGTACTAGACGCTCTCCAAGATCAATATATCTGTCCAGAAGTGTGGCATACAGAATTAAACACAGTATTCCAGATGTGCAATGTAAAGATGCATGTGTTTTTTAAGTGTAACTTAAGAATAATGAAGTGATGGTCTTTAAGTGCCTTATATTACCTTGAGGAGACAGGTTTGTGCTTAATAAAACAAAGATGAAATTAAAAATAATGATAGATTATAACCTCTAAGTGGTTGGTGTATAAAGGGTAAAGGAAATGCTGAAGTTATATTAAACTCTGGTTGTAACTCATCTGTCTTTACTGACCTTACATCATCCTAAATCACACTCTTTCTCTAATTGTCCTTATAAATGATTGTGTTGACCCCATTCATCCCAGTATTCCCATCTGCAGCTTGTCTTACCTTTTTTGCATCACAGCTATCCTTCCTATTTCTTCCATATTTTGGATGTCCATTCTCGCTTGCACTTCCATTAGCCCTTTCCTTTAGTCTTATACTACCTCTCAATACTTTTGTTTAACTATACAAGCCAATCTCTTGCCCTTTCAGGATATGAACTGGTCTTATATTGTGCAGTAATATCCAAATCTCTTTAGATTCAGCTGCTTGGCAATTTGCAATATGTTAAAATATATCAACATAAACAGAAATGAACAAAGCATTGGCTTATTTGTTTACTCTTAGCTTCAGTATTATAAAACATTCCCAATTTCAAAACCACTCAAGTGAATACTGAAACAGTAATATTTATATGATTAGGCAGAATAATTGATACTTGAACATGATTACAAAGCTCTAATGTAGTCGAAGGTTTGTGCATAGGATAATAGAACAAAATTAACTTGGAAGCCAAATTACAGGATGAAATATAATTGAAGGGCACAAACAACATTGATAAAATCACAAAGCACAGTCTGATGATCTCAAGATAGAGCTATTGTATTGATACTTGATAAAAAACCACACTGAATGACTGCCAACAAGATTATAATAACTACAAGTTATGATAAAGTAATTTATCTTGATTTCTAGGAAAATTTGTTGCTACTCTAAGGTAATCATCCTTCATTCCACAGTGCAAAACATGCCCTGGAAACACTGCAGAGGTGAAAGCCAGATGATGAAAGTCATGGGTTCCTAAGCGGACCCTTTGTCTTCCTTCACAATCTAAGCAGAAGGAAGTGGAAGCCCATTGGTTCCTCCCAATCACAATTTCCTCTCTGCATTGCACTCAAGCAATACTTCACATCCAAGTCACTAAAAATGGAAATGATCCCATCTCATGTATAATGTACATAAATTTATCTGTACGAATTTCACTGTGTCAGCTATTTTTCATTGCACACTGCAACCACCTACTTTGACAGGCTGCTGAATTCTGGCAAGAAATTGCACTGAAGTGTTAATGTCCCACTCTTTGCAGAGTGATGCCCAGCCAATTTAATTTAATTGGCTGCTTCTAACTTAAATCCATTCTGAAGAAGGGTCTCGGATCTGAAATGTTAACTCTGTTTTTCTTTTCACAGATTCTGCCTTACCTATTGAGTGTTCCCAGCAATTTCCGCTCTTATTTCAGGTTTTCATCTTCTGCAGGTTTTTTCAATTCTTATTTAAGTCTTGCCTCTTGACATCTTACCTGTTCCAAACAACTATTTAATGGGCATTGGTAGAAAATTGTCCCAGAGGCCTTTAACTGAGAGTTAGTACATCTTGAGATTTAGATGACATTTGATTTTACTTGAATTCTTAACTGTACCACAATCTCAAAGAAAGAGAATGCTTCATGTTAATATGTGTGAGTGCAAGTGTGTGACTACAGATTGAAACATAAAAGATTATAGAATAGAGAAGGAGTGAAACACCGAACAAAAGGGAGAAAAATGCTGATAAAAAGCAGTAAGAGTTGTGCAAATCAGAGAAAATGAGAAATCAAATGATGAGGAGGAGGAGGCACAGAAATCAAAAATAGAAAAATGAATGCAGAAACATGCAGTAGAGGGACACATTCTTTTCTTTTACATATTTGGAATGGTTCTGACCCAAAAAATGTGGAGACAAAAGCACATTTTTTAAAATCAAAGTTTTAACCTAAATTCAGTATAATTTGACATTTCAGCAACAGCTCTTTAAAACTTGTGACATAGCAGCCTCCAATCTTACTAGGAGGAAGTTTGTATCATAAAATTCCTACCCACATGTCTTATTTCAACTTCAGGCAGTTGCATCTTTCATGTATGCGGTGAATACATTTTGTGTTCTCAGATCATCAATTTGCATTCTTAACATCAGTCAGCTACTCACAAACAATGCTCTATCAATGAGTTGCTGCTGGCATCACTCCAGCTGACGTTATGTCTCTTGAGTATAAAACAAATCAGCCTGACCTGACGGAGATCCTGGTTTGGTTCGGATGTTAAGCTGAGCTCCATTGTTCTTTGTGGGAGGGATTTTTGATCCCTGTTGCTTTTCCAACTCCCCTGGAGACAAAATTTAAAATGAAGTATTAATATGATATTTATTTAATTAAATTAGTTTAAAAAAAACTTTTCTTACTATTTTCAATTCATTCCAGATTTTGCTTAATGTCCAAAGTCATTACTTTGGAAATATCTATTCCTATAAATTATTACTTCTCTGTTATTTTTGTAGGAACTGATTGACCTCTTGTTTGATAGCAGTGGACTAAAGCCAGCCTGAACTGCAATGTATTTCCCTTTGCCATGCAAGAGCTGAAAATATGCAAAGCACCAAGGCTTTTGAAAATAAATTTATACCCAGGGAAAAGGGGTAGAGACCAGATTGCAGTAAGTGCAGTTTGTTAGAATCATCAACTTGCTCTGAGCTATTGGCCATTGGCATTCCTAAATATTTCTTAATGAACTTTTTTTCTGTGATACAATGAAGTAGTGACTCTGCAATCATATGTACACCTGTGATGAGCTCAATATATGTCAAAATATATTCTACAAGTCTTATTTCTATTAAGTATTGCCTCTGAAATTAAATTAAATATATGAAATTATATGATAACTGATCTACTGTGGATTTTTTAATCTTTGTATAGTAATAGAGGAGGGTTATGTCATGATACACACTGCTAAGGAGGGAACCTTACCAACCATTTTCTTGTTAATATAAATAGTGTTTGCATTAGCCTGTTATATCCATTCTGTGTGGGAACACCAAGTATTCTGAAAAAGGTTTGTTTTGTCTTACAGCATGTGCTTAAGTAAATTACTTTGAGCACTCAGGCCTGCAGTTCTTGAAGGACAAGGTATAGGAAGGATCCAGCTTCTCAATTCTAAGGATTGTGGTGTGTCCAAAAGAACTGGTGCATAAAACAAGCAGTTGGAGAGACATAACTGAAAACTAAAGCATTTCATCAAATATCTCTGGAGGTCTCTGGAGTCCTGCAATTTTGTTCTCTTGCACATCCCTGATTTGAATTACTCCTTCAGTGACAGCCATCTTCTTCTTCCCAGGTTATCCTTGGGTTTGGGAATGACTTACTTCCATTCTGGCTTTCTAGTTTCTGAGCTGTCTTGAAGAGGCCAATGTGGGAGTGGCAGATCCTTCCACACATGGGGCGGATGGTGGCTGACAGGACAGCATATATTCAGCTGTCTCACCCTAGCTTTTCAAACTACACTCTTAGATCTCTCCAACCCTGCATCTTCCTTTTAGATGCTCCTTGAAAGCAAACTTCTGGCTACCTGTCCCAATATCTATTGTTTCAGTGTCAAAATTTGTTTGATATACTTTTGTCAAGTACTTTGGGATGATTTACCATGATAAAGGGCATCTGTAGATGTAATTTATTGTTGTTTATACCCAAACTTGTAGCTTTAGAAGCAATGCCAGAAAAATAAATGCTTCATGTTAGTGTGAAATTTATCATTATGGCGTAAAATTGGATACACTTTGACAATTCCTTTAAGGAGTCATAGATCACACACTGGTTGATTGTGCTAGCCTGCTGACTCTCAATTCCCTGACAGGAGAAATGTGATGCAATATAGTTAGGGAGAGGGCAATGCATGCCAACCTCGTTTAACACAGTCTGTTGGATGCTAATCCAGTTTTCACTCTTGTCTCTGGTTCCCAGAATTGTAAGAGGGGTGCTTGATGTCATCATTATTCATCTCAGAGGGAGAAACACTATAACTAAATAAAGGTTTAGTTTGCAAAATTACCCAATTTGAATCACATTGCTATTGCTCATCTTTAACAGGAATTTTATCTTAATGTGAATCTTAATATTTCCCATCATTTCTTCAACCTGCCACATTACTCAGAAGAAATTTGATACTGAAGGGATCCATTTAGCGTCAGAAGTGCCATGTGTTTATTGCACAGTTTAACTTTGAAGATGAAAAGTGTTTGCATGGTATCCCAATTGAATAAACAAACTAGGCAATTATACCCAATGCAATGAAACTACTATTTGTATTGCAGTGAGGCATTTTAAAGTACATTATGTCAGTCCATTGTGTGTTTGCAAAAAAATTAAAGTAAAATCTTTTTTTCTCATTTTCTTTAGGCACCCCAATTTTAACTTATTAACTTCTCTATGGCCCATGATTTTGGCTGTCTTTATATTTTGAATATTAAGACAGATGTAAGTTCAGCAACATCTAATTTTTCATTTCTGTTAAGCTCTTCTTTACAGAAATATATCATGTTAGCTCCTTCAGGCAATTTTCACTTACCTTCTCTTCTTATTAGGCAGTCCCTTGGGATTGAGGATGACATGCTTCCACTACTGTTAAGTGGGCTCTGAGATGGCTGATGAGGGCCATGTATTAATCACAATCTCCTTGGGGAGGTAGTGGCTGACAGGTCAGGAAGGTGGATAGTTTAGGAAGTGGTGGTGCTCCTTTCACTACATATGCAGGGCTTCTTTGTGCTCCCCCTAGGCTTTCAATCCCATCCTGAATGCTCCTTACCCACCTTGAGTGGTCATAGCCCAGGGATTCCCAAAAGTCAGTGGGGTTGTTGAACTTCTTCAAGGAAGCTTTAAGCATATCCTTGAATCGTCCGCTTGGTATTCTCATCCCATGACAGATCTCAGAATAGTGTGACTGCTTTGGGAGTCTGGTGTTGGGCATGCAATCGATGTGGTCAGCTCAAAGTAACTGAATGGAGAGAAACTAGGGCCTCGATGCTGAGAATGCTGGCCAGGAGAGGGCATTAATGTCAGTTCGCATCCTTCCAGTATACTTGGAAGATTTTGTTGTGGTGTTTTTCCCGTGACTTGAAATGCCTGTTGAAGGCTGTCCAAGTCTCAGAAGGGCAGAGATCACTGTTGCCCAGGTCTGACCTTTTGACCTTTTAAACACTTTTCCTTAATCAACTAAAGACTGTGCTAGTGCATTGAAGTTGGTAGTGAATTTCAGCCTTGTTGTTTGCCTTCGCTGAGAGGCGGCTCTCACAAGATAGGAAATTGTCCACATTTTCCAGGGTGTCATTGTGAACCTTTATCATCAGAGGGTAATGGGGTCACTTATAGTGTCATAGAATCATTACGACACAGAAGGAGGTGATTTAGCCCAATGAGTCAATGCAAGTTCTCCAAAGAACAATCCTGTCAATCCCATTCCCCCACTTTATCCCTGTTGCCATGCAAGTGCCCATCCAATATCACTCTGAAATCACCCTTCAGTTCTGTCACCCTCGTAGGCGGCATGTTCCATGTCATTACGCTCACTGTGTGAAAATATTCTTCCTCACATCTCCCCTATACCTCTTGCCCAAACCTCCGATCTGTGTACTGTAGCCCTTACACCATCAGCTAGTGGGAACTGCTCTGTCTGCCTCATTTGAATCTCCTATCTAAACATATATTTAACCTGTGAATGGAAAGTGTTAACTTTAAAAGTCTAATATCTCTTACTGTGATGATCATAAATAGAATAGGAATTGGTGTTGAAATTGAGTGATGTATTGGAACGACATCAACATGGCTTATGGCAGCTAAATGAAAAATGTGAAAATACATTGAAGTATTGTAGCCACACTGCCTGCACATACTTGCACAAGCAATTCTGTGAATAAATGTTTCAATAAATTTTACTCTGATCATATTACAGATGCCTTTTTTCTGTTTTTAATCACTTCTGTTTCAAGCACGAAGTGACATTTTCTGTAGGTCGTGGAATTATGACTGAAAATTTCATACAGCATTTTTGCCCTATGTCAACAGTTCACTCTGTGATTCACAGCTCCTCTAAATATTATAGGATTCTAAATACACATCTTAAACCCTTTATGATACCACTTCGAACTCCTGGATGGCTTCATGAGGAATGCTACGGAGTGTGAATGTCATTTTTATTTTCCACCAATGATCATCACATTCACCCCTCTACCATCCCACCATTACTAGGACAGTTAGTTCCTCATGGCACCAATGAGGGACTGTGAAAATCAAAATGGATGGGTAGAAAAAAGGATGACCTTTGAGCATTCAGAAGGAGGGTTTAAAAGTCTAAAGGATCTCAGCAGCCTTCCTGTCTGACTCAATCTTCTGGGGTAATTTTGTGGAATTTTTGAAGAAAACTCACAAAAAGTATTATAATGCTTATAAAGATTTAAAAATGTCAACTTTCCACTGCCCAGTCCAAAAACATGATTGCATTGACCTATTGTTTTCCAGCAGAATTGGACATTGGTGGATGCTGCCTCTCAGCTCCCTCTGATATTGTACAGCTGCAAGAATTATGCAGGCTGACAATCCCTGAAATCAACGATTATTATATTTGCAGAGTAAAGGATTTTCATTTTAACCAGTTGGGCTCAACTGACAGCTAAACATATTTGCAATAGAAATAAGCACACGTAAACACAACTACTCACAGTCAATTCGAATTTGCTCCATTTCTGTTACTTCAGCTATTGACTCCTTCAGCTCCTCGACAAACTTCTGGAGTTCCTCTGAGCTTTGTGCACAGAAACTGAGTGCTTGCTTCTTCTCAGAGCCAGAAACAGATGACACCAGGGTGATCCCATGAGGATAAACTAACAGACAAAACACTCAGGAATTAGCCCAGTTAATGTAAATTGTTTCCTTTTCTTTTCTGCAGCTTATACCATGTAATTTCTAAGTAGAAGGAGACAAGGATGCAACAGAGATAATTAACCTTGACCTGTGCTACAAAAAACTTCACATAAAATTAACTGCTTAAAGAGAAAGCTCAGGGAAGTACATTTGTTCATACATAAATGTATTAAAGGTCACATGTTATCTTCAGCTGACATATGATCTGAATAAAGATTCCAGAGTAGGTCCTGGTAATTCTGAGTGTAAGTTTACAAGAGTGCAAAGTTCTTGCCTGATATAGATAGAACATAGAACATAAAACATACTACAGTACAGCACAGGAACAAGCTCTTCAACCCACCATGTCTGCACTGACAACAGTCCCAATATGAACTAATCTCACCTACCTGCACTTGATCCGTATCCCTCTGTTCCCTGCCTGTTCATGTGTCTCTTAAACACTGTTATTGTATCTGCTTCTACCACCTCCCCTGGCAGTGCATTCCAGGCACCTACCACGCTCTGTGTAAAAAATCTTGCCTCACAAATCTCCTTTAAACTTTTCCCCTCTCACAACTTTTCCCCTCTCACAAACTTCTGCCCTTTAGTATTCGACATTTCCACCCTGGGAAAAAGATTTTCACTAACTACCTTATCAGTGCCTTTCGTAATTTTATATACTTCTATCAGGTTGCACCTCAGCCTCTGACACTCTAGAGAAAACAATCTAAGTTTGTCCAACCCACTCCTTATATCTAATACACTCCAATTCAGGCAGCATCCTGGTGAATCTCTTCTGCCCCCTCTCCAAAGCCTCCACATCCTACCTACAGTGCAGCGAACAGAACAACACACAATACTCCAAATGCGGCCTGACTAAAGTTTTATACAGTTGCAATATGACTTTTATACTCAATGCAAGAACCAACAAAGGCAAGCATTCTGTACGCCTTCTTTACCACCCTATCAGCTTGTGTTGCCACTTTCAGGGAGCTATGGACTTGCACCCCAAGATCCCTCTGTACATCAGTGCTCCTAAGGGTCCTGCCATTTACTGTACCCGTTCCTTTTGTACTTGATCTCCCAAAATGCAGCACCTCACATCCATCCGCCATTGTTTGCTCAGATTTGCAACTGATTTATATCCTACTGTATTGTTTGACAACCTTCCTCACTATCCAGTTAACTGATTACTTAGAAAATAGATTTATACCCCAGTCAAACTAAGAAAGATCAAGACCATAACTCGTTTTCTGTGAAAAAAAAATTCTGTGTTATCTGCAAATCTACCCATCAGACCACCAATATTTTCATCCAAATCATTCATATATATTATAAACAACAGAGGTCCCAGCACTGATCCTTGTGGAACAGCACTGGTCACAAATCTCCAGTCAGAAAAACACCCTCTATCACTACCCTCTGTCTTCTATGATCAAGCCAATTTTCAATCCAATTTTCCAGATCGCCTGGGACCTCATGTGACTTAATCTTCTGGACCAACCTACCCTGAGGGACATTGTTTAATGCATTTCTGAAGTTCATAAAGACAATATCCAATGCCCCACCATCATCAATCATCTTTGTCACTTCCTCAAAAAACTCAATGAAATTTGAGAGATAGGACCTCCCCACCATAAAGCCATGGTGACTAATAAATCCATGCTTTTCCAAAGGCAAGTAAATCCTGTCCCTAAGAATCTGCTCCAATAATTTCCCAAGCACTGATGTAAGGTTCACTTGCCTATAATTTCCTGGTTTGCCCCTGTTGCCCTTCTTATACAAAGGAACAACATAGGCAATTCTCCAGTCTTCTGGCACCTCGCCCGTAGCTAAGGAGGATACAAGGTTCTCTGTCTCCTACCTTGCTTCCCTCAGTATCCTAGGATAGATCCCATCAGGCTCTGGGGTCATCCACCTTAATGTTTTACAAGATAACCAACACCTCCTCCTTCTTAATGTCAACATGCCCTAGAATATCAATACAGCCCTCCCAAATCTCACCACAAACCATCTCCTCCTTAGTGAATACCGATGCAAAGTACTCAGTAAAGACTTCGCCCACTTCTTCCAGTTCCACGCATAAACCCTTCCTTTGTCTCTGAGTGGGACCTACTCTTTCCCTAGCTACCCTCTTGCTCCTAATATATGTATAAGATAGGTATCACATGTTCAACGGTCCCATGCTTTTTCCTCGCAGGTATTAAGAGGCTGAGTATTGGGATGTCACCATCTGTGCCTACATTATGTACTTCTGTGATAACTACTTTATCCTCAAGAACATAACGAAGAATGTGAAGATCCCTTTCTTGTCTTTTTCTGGTGTGGGAGCAATTCTTAATGGGAGCAGTAACATATAGGAACAGAACAAATATGTAAAGTGGTATTTTCACCATTTCCTTCATGCTGTTAGTGAAGAGCTCTTCACATTGCTCCACTCACCCTATCTTTATCCTCTCATATCAAGGCAATAGGGAGTTATTACAGGAAACAGAGAAATGTTGTAATGATCAATAGTAAATAAGGTAACACAGAAGCATAAGGCACAATAGCACAGAAGAAAATGTTAAGATGTTTAATCTCTCCTTCTAATCAACTTTGGCCAGCTCCTCTCTCATGCCTCTGTAGCTACCTTCACTCACCAGTAATACTGATATATCTGATTTTAGCTTCTCCCTCTCAAACTGCAGGGTGAATTCTGTCATATTATGATCACTGCCTCCTCAGGGTTCCTTTGCCTTAAGCTCCCTAATCAACTCCGGTTCATTGCACAACACCAGATCCAGAATTGCCTTTTCCCTAGTGACCTCGACCACAAGCTGCTCTAAAAAGCCATCTCATAGACATTCTACAAATTCCTTCTCTTGGGATCTACCTGAATATTGAAATCCACCATGACCACCGTAACATTGCCCTTCTTACATGCCTTTTCGATCTTCCCTTGTTATTTGTACCCCACATCCTGGCTACTATTTGGAGGCCTGTATGTAACTCCCATCAGGGTCTATTTACTCTTGCAGTTTCTTAACTCTACCCACAAGGATTCTACATCTTCTGATCCTATGTCATTTCTTGCTAAAGATTTGATTTCATTTTTTACCAACAGAGCCACCTGACCCCCTCTTCCCGTCTTTTCAATAGGATGTGTATCCTTAGATGTTTAGCTCCCAGCTGTGATTTTCTTTCAGCACGACTCTGTGATGCCCACAATGTCATACCTGCCAATTTCTAACTGCGCTAGAAGCTCATCTACCTTTTATCGTATACTGCGCGCATTCAAATTTAACACCTTCAGTCCTGGATTCACCACCCTTCTTCTCAAATTTACCAAGGTCATTGAGGTGGCAAAGAATTTCTAGGCCTTGTGGCTTTGATTTTTGGTGGCATTACATAATTTCAAGATTGGACATTCATTAGATCATTTTCCCAAATCAGGAGGGATGTACAATGGTCACCTGATCTGACATCACCTGTTTTACATTATCAGCTGAGTTATATCCTCAATTACTTTAGCATTGAGGGTAAGGAAGTAAATCAAAGAATATGTTATTATAACCTGACTAAAGCAATTACAACCTTAGAGGTTGGAAAGAACAATCTATCTATAACTCAACATGAATCAACTTGAAGAATTCAGAAACACTCACATTCAGTCTCAAAGAGATGAATCTGCATTCCCAGTAGGCCAATAGACTTGTAGAAAGTGTATGTAGCAGAACTTTTCTTTTTTGCACACAGTTTAAGTATCTGTAATAGATAATAAATTAAGTCAGCACTTTAATGAAAGCAATCCCCAGGTTACATAAGGGTTCCACTCCTGAGAACTGTCTGCAAGCTGATTTCTCTGCAAGTCAGAAACATCCATTTACTTTAGCTACCCATATCATATTGCTCCATATACACTTGCTATAATTCTTTCATTTCGTTGAATGTTCACCCTAATACTACCCATCATATTCATTAATGGCATATCTGCTGTAGCCAGTGATTAATGAACATCACATTTTATTATTATTATTACTAACTTGATAAATGGTTTAAAAATAGGAGAATCTGCATAGTCAGATTTCTGTAAGTCAGGTCATCTATAACTTGTATATATACAAGCCCCTGTATATATTGCATAATATGTACCTTAGGAACCATGTGTACTATATAGTATTATTTTTGTGTACTATATGGGACTACTTTTGATACATTGTTGAACCAGTTACTACTATTAGATGAGTAAAGATGAGCAATAGAGTATGTCGCTCTAGCCTTGTTACTTGGTTTACTAAATAGCAATACAAAAGAGTACACAGATGCTAAATTCAATAAAGCTTAAGATAATCAAGGGAGAAGGAAATTGGCATCCCTTATATTATATTAGTTACAGGTCTGTACCAGATATTTTAACAAGCATGGCTGCGCAGGAGTTAAGACAAGAGGAAAGATCAGGACAAATTCTAACTCTGTTGTTTAGGGTGCATCCAGAGCCCAACTTTTAAATGCAGATGGAAGATCATTGTACTGCTGGATGAGAGCTTTTACACCACGCTGGAGGAATCCACTTCCAACAAAGGGAGAGTCATTGTTTCCAGACAGTCATCTTCTGACTTGAAAAAAGGGAAGAATTGAGGAGTGCAGCAGTTGAAAACGTCGTGTCAACTGCCAAGGTACCTGGCACCGTCCCAGATCATGTCCTCATATCATCACAAACCAGTTGCACCTTCAATAAGAGGAAGCCTTTCTCGTCCACATACATATTGAGATCTTATATCAGAAGCTTAATATGTGTAGTTGATGATATCAATCATTACAATCCCCTGCTTGTGTCAGGCAAGCTCAGCAGACTAACCAATCTTGATGAAGGTATTCCAAATAAGTTTAAGGCATAAGGAATAGAGATTGTTTTTTTTTCCATGTTAGCACTTGGTCCACAGGACCTTGACAAATTCTCATGAATAGTTGAAGGGAACTTCATGCTTGCAGTATTTGTCTACTCAGGTGTGTAAGCACCAATAGAGAGATTCTTACCACAACCAAGTCATTAAAGAGAAAGACCTCTCGCTGATGAGCTGCCTGCTTCTGTGCTTTGTTGATGTCCATCACCTCAAAGAGCCGGCTGCAACAAACCAATCGCCGATGGGGGACGGAAAGGTCCTGTGAATGCACCAAACAATGAGTTCACTCTGGTGTCCAGGATGAATATTATCTCACATTACTCCAGCAATGGTAAGCTGACCAACCATTGTTCAAACAGTATGTTAAAACATTACAGTTCCTCCTTATATTATTTCATTAATATCAAAGCTCTATTAGTTATCTGAAACTTTGACTTTCCATAAAAATTCTATGTAAAGAAGTAAATTCGTCAAGTTTGCTCCAAAATTCAAAGAATCACATATTTAATCATGTAAATTTTGTTTTTGCTTCTCTGATTCTCAGTTTACATCCGAAATTTCTAACTCACCAAACATTTAGGTAAAGCTCATGAAGAGTTGATTTCCTTTAACTTATACAATCCAAGCAGAATTTTGATGCAGACATGGAATTCTCAAAGACAAATTGCCTTCTGCATACTCCTATTAATTAGAATCTAATGAATATTATCGAATCACATTGTAAGTTTCATGAGTCAAATTTATCCCATTCCCTCATTAAACAAGACGGGAAAATAGGAATGAAGACAAACGATTCTATTTTCAAAACTGAGGAGTATTCAAGTAGTAGGAAATAATTTCTGTCATCTTCTTTGTATTGAATGCAAGAGAATCAATTAACTTCTCATTTTCCATCATTGTGAAGAATTTTGGTGACTTTGACTTAGATTCTATGCTGAGTGTTCAAGAATTACTCAAGGTGAGAACCTTGCTACAATGATTGTCAGAAGATTGCGTTTTCAAGGCCTATTCCAGTACTTCAGTGTAATGTTAAGAGAGAGGGATTGGCATTATGTGTTTAAAGCAACCTTGATTACTAATTCTTTATGAGTTTAGGCCATTTTCAACCAATGTTTTCGTGTAAAATCATAAGAAATGCCTGAAATGAAATCATACTCTTCTGTTTTGAACTACATATCATTCCCACCCAAAAATTGTTTAACTCCACCTTGCTAACATGAACGACTTTGGCCTTGCCTCAATGCATCTGCTACTGAAACCTACATCCATCTCTTTGTTACCTCTAGACTTGTCTATTCAAATATACACTGGTCAGCCTCTCTCCCCACACTCTCTGTAAATATGAGGTGACCCAAAGATACCTACCATGACCATTTACCTATCACTCTGTGCCTACTGACTCACACCGGCTCCCAGTTAAGCATTGTCTCAGTGCTGTATATGTTTCTAGTCTCTGGTGACGTGCAGATGCCTTTCAATTGGAATTTCCCATATTTGATGCACTAAACAGGCTTCATTCTGTTAATTAGAAGCAGCTGCTGGCACCAACTCTGAAATCATCAAAATAATTGCTTTAAGAAATTATGATTACGGTTTATTGCTTTTAGGAAGTGTTAAGACCTGTGTGTGTTTTTCATAGACATTGCCACTTGCAAGATTCAGTTGTAGCAAAGTCATTCACATGTTGACCCCTGGGGAAAAGTGTTAGCACTTTTAAGGTAATCTTTTCATAGCAGCCTCCGTCCAACCATTCAAACTATACTGATGTCATTGCTTCAGTGTTCAATCTTCTGCATCAGTTTTGCTCTCTCCACCACTGTTAGAGGAAAATCACCTTCATGGCCCAGGTCATGCCGGTGGCCAGCAGGCAGATCCATAGAAAAGTACAAACTAGCTGTATTATGTGTATCAGCATCTGACATCCAATTATGACCCTATATTTACTAATGAATCCAAGGATGGATCCTGATTGATTGAGTTGAGAGGCTGGATACACTGCATATCGTGTCATATCAGTATTACATCAGCACAGCTTGCTACATGTCTCCTCTTTCTGCATTGGAAGCAGTTCACCACACTAAACTGGATTACTTGTTATGGGTGATGCCACAACATCATTAACAGCTTTTCCTGCCAGTCTTGCCTTTTCATACCAAACTCACTTTCTTTGCTGGGACTTAATATCGCAGCTCCCATTTTGCCTTTGCTCTTTGTCATGTTTTGCATGAACATGGAGACCAGCCAAAATTCTTTAGCATTTTTGGAATCTATCTCCATTAATGTTGTGATTTTAAATGCACATTCAAAAATTAACCATGGTGATGCAAGGTCATCCACCTGAAATGTCAATCTGTTTTTGTCTCCTCAAGGATGGCCTTCCTGACCTGCTCAGTATGTCGAGCACTCGTATTTATTTCAGAATTTCAGCATCTGTTTTTTTTTGCTAAATATTGTATATCTAATAATTTAGATAGAATTTCTTTATGTGTTAGACCTCACACAAACTTGTCCTGTGGAACTCATATAGGAAGACATCAAAATTACATTTGAGACAGATTCGTCAGCACTATATAATCATGAATGGTCTTGCCTGTTTCTGGTCCCGAATGATCTCTGAAGGTGCCTGAAGAAAAATGTGATTTTTCAAGCTCCCTCAGTGAATGTCTTTTTTGGCACTGGGAAATCTGTCAAAATGGCACAGATATCCAGGTCTATCTCTGTAAAGAAGATTGCTTTCTTATGTTGTTGAATGGTGTTGTTTTGAAAATGCACACTTCCTCTCTCGCCCAATTTCAACAATACTGTTTGCCCTGAAGAGCATCTCCATCCTTTCTACGTGAGAACTGAAGGGCTCCTGTGCTTCATCATCAGCTCCACTGTTCTCGATATAGCTGGACTGAGTCTGAGCTGCCATCTTACACTGTTCCTGCTTTAATAGTTACAACTCTACGAGCTACATGTACAAACCTTTATTCCCCTTGTGCGTGAGTCTGAATTCAAGTGCCATCACTTCAACCTTCTTGATGAAGTTACATGCAGTGACTAACTGTGAGTTTTCAGACTCACTCTACCACCATGAGTTTGTAGCTACTGGATGTATTAGCAACTTCAATTCTATTCCCTCCCATTCTTTCTGCCAGTGTAATACATATACTTCTGAGGGTTCCCAGTTTCTAACAAAGCAACATACAGAGTGTGCAGAGTGTTATATGGGAAACATGGAGGGCCCTAGAAAGTGTGTCTGGTTTATTTGAGATTCTTCTCCAAATGCAAATGCTCAGGACAATACACACATGATCTAATACATCCTGCAGTCCCAATTTTAAAATTATCATCCTTGTTTTCAAATCCTTGGTGGACTTACAGATCCCTGCCTCTGTAATTTTCAGCCACATAACTCTCTGAGATACCTGTGATTTGCTATTTCATCTTTTGAGCATCCCTGAATTTAATCTCCCCCCTACCGACATCCATGTCTTCAACTGCCTTGGGCTTAAGCTCTTGAATTCCTTTCTGCCACTCTTTGTTAACACTTTCCTTAAAACCTACTCTTTAAACAAGTCTTTGATCATCTGCCCTAATACCTGTCTTTGTGTCTCCAAATCAGTTTTAGTTTGATAGTGCTCCCATGAAGTGCCTTGGGACATTTTTCTAGATTAAAGGTACAATATAAATCAAACACTGTTGTTGTAGATTTGCAGAATTTTCAAGCCCAACATTTTTGTGAGCTTATTTTATAACTCTAATTAATTTCCAATATCAATCTCATGAACCTTGGTTAGACTTTTGTACAGTTCTAATTATCTTCTGCTAATTTGGAGACTAACACGGCACCAATTATTTCAATGTTTCATAGAAATTAACTTCACTCTTTTTTTAAATAGTCAATAATGTAAAACAGAGAATCCCATTTGACTCCTATGGCTTTTCGATTTGCATTTCCACCCCTTACAGATCTATGGTACTGGAATGATTTTGTGGGATAGTGAGGTGCCTCTTCATCTCTTGTCTATGGCTCCCCAAACAATTCCTGTGGCTCTGTTGATCCATAAGAGTTGCAGCAGAAAATCAATAAGTTACCCCCAGAATTTCAAGCTATTATTTGTCCCTTTAGAGCACATTGTAATTCAGTTCTATTAAGATTACTATTCTGGGTATATTTATCTTTTATTCTTTTCTACAAAATGTACTCTACCCTTTTCTATGAGAAACTCCTGTTGGTCAGCTCAGTTTGGAGAAAGAAAGGTACCTTACTCAGCCGATCGAGGCTAGAGTTATATCTGTCTATTGTTCATGGAATGCACCTCCCCTATTGTTGATTTCCTCTCTTTGGTCTGATTGATTCATTACCCATGAATTGGCCACTAGATGGCACATCTGAGTCTTTCAGCCTCTCTGCTGACGGGTTGCAGAACATGACATGAATGTGTTGACAAGCCGTTCAAAGGCCATTTTGAAGGATAAAGCAAATTTAATGGTAATATTCACTGCAGACAGAGCAATGTCTGGCATTAATTTGTTGCAAAATCAATCTACACAGAATCATAAGGATCCACTGTGCACAAGAAAAATTACTCTCACAAAAGCAATAAAAAAATTGCAGGGGCCACTAATGTCTGTTGAACATTGTCAGCAATTCAATAACTTGATGGTTGAGTATCTGACTCCCAAGCATAATGTGGTGAAATTTTGTCCCCAGTCCTCCTATCACTCAAAGCAGTGTAAATAAGGTGGTGATGATTCAGTTTAAAGGAAAAAAAATGGTGACAGGTACAAAGCAAAATGTCATTTAACCATTGCCCATTTTACTGTACTGCACAATATCAGATTCCACTCAAAATCTTTCTCTTCACCCAGACGGCTGACACATTTTGAATTAAAAGCAAATTCACAGCTGGTCACAAAGCAGGGATTTTGAAAAACTCATAAACCAGATTACTGACTATAACAGATAAATGGTAGCAAGGTACCTATTTAGGGAAGGGAAATGAGAAATATCTGCATCATGTAAGCATGTGGGAATCATCAAGACATAATTAGCAAAAATTCAGTGAACTTACTGCTTTCATCCCCACAATTGATTTTTCTACTTTGGTTACATATGTTACATGATCTTCATTGGATTTTAATTCTTTCTGTTGAATTCGTTCATAAATACCAACAACCATCTCACGAGGAATGTCCACTCCATCATCCACACCTAGTTAGGGGAAGTGAAGGAATGAGAAGAAAGAAATAAGTACTATATACTGCGGTGCAGAATCAAAGAAATTGGATTCAGATTAAGTTGAATTAGTAATACTTAAATTTGGTTAATCTTAAAGACACAATAAATTGATCTGAGTCTCAAAAACAAGAATGCTAACCATGCCAAATAACTTGTGTTATCAATCTTCCTGTCAGCTTCCTCATCATCATGACAAGTGACATTCAGGTAGTAATTGGAAAGCCAATTTTTATTATTCATTTACTTTGTATATTGAAATGCATAATTATACCCATTGTTTATTTAAACCAATGGAGATAATAGGTAGTAGTGGAATGGATAATTCCAAATTATCAAATGCCACTGATCTTGCTACAGGATATTTTCCAATCCTATATTCGCTTTAATTCTTTGAATTCTCTGAAGATGAAGCTAAACCCAAAGTGAAGATGTTCCACGCTTTAATCCAATCAAACAGCACTATTGCAAATGTATTCTGCCCATAACTGCGAGGCTGAATTCTTTTCCTGATGGTATCTTGTGACATCTTTGTCCTTTCACTCATCAAAATAAAACCACCTCTAGCTTGATGTGGTTTCTTTCCAGATCTCTCATCACTCAGTTGCAAGACCAGGAAATCACCTTTAATTGAATTGTCATGACAGGAAAATATGGAAGTATTCTTCTGGTGCAGCATTTAAAATCCAGCAACTAATTAACAGACATCATTCCTCAGCAGATGAGAGACGGAAGGGAAGCCTTGGGAGTGCCAGCAACTGGAACAGCTCCAGACTTTGGAATGGGTCAGTACACATTCCTGATTTTTAACCTCCTCTGTCAGTGGGCATATCAATAGCTGCCTCACTCAAAGTTCTGTAATTTTCTTTCTAAACCTCTCCGGCTCACCCTTCTTTAGGATGCTTGAGTAATTTCTTTACTCCAGACCTCTCTGTGAGTTTACCATGATATTCTTCTGGTTAACCTACTATTATTCCACCCTCACTCCCTTATAACTTGCTCTTTTCTAATGCTTTAGCCTTTCTCCTTATTATACCACATTCTATCCTAATCTTGAACTTCACTTAGTTATGGCTACTACAACTAAGATGTTCTCCTTCCTTACTTATCCTATCTATCTTTCCTGGGTCATTAGCCATTTCAAGTTCCAGCAGTGTTCCTCTTCTTGTTGGATTTATCTCACTCCATTTGTAACCATCCATTCCATATCCCTGATCGCCATCTACCCTTTCCATTGGATTAAGCATCCAGTGGCTACATTAAAAAAAAACTGATTACCTTTTAAGTTTCACTACTAGTTGGAGGCAGATGAATTTCCTCATGATTATTATTTAATAAATTTTATTTACCCCATAGATTTGCTAATATAATTCTTCTTCCAGTACTTTTCTGCAATGTTGTGGTCTGCATGCTGTACCTACTGAGGTGATGAGTCCATTCTTATCTTTCAATGAATTTGCATGGATCTTGTATCTACCTCATTGCAAGTTAACACCCTAAGTTGTTTATTGGTGGCTTCTGGCATGGTGGCTAAAAGTGCAACAACAGAGGCTTTGAACAAAACATTTTCACATTGCTTCCAAGATTTCACTAAGAGGTCAAAAGATTTGACTCAACCTATCTGAATGTATTCAAGATTTGGACGATAGAAAGGAAAATGTGGACATATTAAAAAGGACTCAGCAGAAGTTGGAAAGCAAGAGAGTGTGACTGTGAACATGCTTTGGTGAGTCAACCCTTACAAAAAATGATAAAGTATCAGTGTGTTCTCCTGACTGCTGTAACTGCTTCCACAGAATTCTTCCAAGGTGCAATGGAACAGTACTATTTTCTTTCAAATACTGCTGCAATACAAGACACTTTTTCATGGGTTTAGGCTTATCTTAAAATGCTAAAAGGAAAAGTCAATTATTGTAGCTTTAAGAAAAGGAGAAGTAAATTGCATCAGCATATCTATTTATATTGACAGCCATGAATAACACTCCTTTATAAGCATTCAGACATGGAAATAAAGGGCAAAATCCATTACAGCAGGGAACACAAAGGTGTGCAGACTAGCCGGTGTACAAGAACCTCACCCACCCACTAACCCCTGGGTTCCAGTGCCTGCCTACGCCCTGCTTCAATCTCCCTCCCTAACTTTGGTTGGTTGGAAATCAACAATCCTGACTCCCCACCATCCAGCCCGCCTGCCTGCCCCCTCCCATCCCACCATCTGCTGTCCTCACCTTTGCCTAGGCTATACATATAACACCACCAGCTCACTTGCATAGAAAAATAACCCTTCAATTTCCAATCAGAAGTTCGCATTTTATCCCCAAATCTTTGGAAAAATGATATATTCCTACAACTCATCTTCTCTAAAAATGTAACTATAGAAGGACACATATTGTGTATGACAATTGACTTCTTCTACTTGATCACTGTTATACAGCCACGATTTTATTTTCAATTGACATTCTCCAGCATTAGTGAAATGTTCCCATTATTTCCCAAGATAATGTTAGATAGCTGCACTCACCCCGTAGGTTACGGATGAAGTCTTCCAGCATCATTTTCCGATCAGGTTTGATGTTGGGGCTGTACATGTCTGTGTTAAGCAAAATGATAGCAAAAGCTAGGATGAAGATGGTGTCCGGATTGTGGAACTGTTGAACCACATCAGGGTTGCACATGCAATAGCGCTGGCTGAAAGAAGCACACAGAATAGTTAATACTAGTGAGAAACGTGCACATGATTGACTTGCTGGCTCAGCCTCTAGCAAAGAACCAGAAGCAAATAAATTCAGTGCATATCTTGCTGTAAAATTGACAGCATTAGATAAGACAATCCTCCTCTATTATATACAATCCCCCAGAGGAATGCATTACTCTGAAAGAATATGCTGATTTTTGTACTGGTTTAATTAAAGTCCTGATAATTTCCTCGACTGGTCATTCAAGGTCTCACTGTAAGTATCATAAGGATGAAGATACATCATAACCTGGTTGACATACTTTCAAGAAATTCTTCTACTAATGGGACTACTACCTTTCTCATATAAATAATCAGCATTGTACATCGAGTTACTTGAACAAATTTGTGCTACTACTCAGAAATGTCCTGTGGATAGAATCACTTGTCAGCAATATGCATTATACAGCAGCTTGCATTCTCCAAATATAAGCTGAGGTTATGAAGCCCACTGGGGAACTGCTGGAGTGAAGGTATAATAGTGCAGGTCAATGAAAGGGTAGGTAGCACTGAGGCAATGCTCAGTTTTTTTTATATTTCAGGAAATACAAAGATAGACAAGTAAGGGAAAGCAAGGAGCAAGTGGAAAGGGACGATGGGTGGAAGAGAGAGGGTATTAGGGTTGGAGGTGGCAAAGAGAACAGAGATACCAGCAAAGCACCAGTTCTCCACATGCCCTGAGAAGGAAGGGGAGAGGGAGTGGGAGAGTTGTTTTACATCACTGTTAACTTCATATCTCTGGACGAGAGAACATGTTTTTCCAAACAGCCAGCAAGTTCTGCAAAGGGCAGGTTTTCAGTTCAGGGGGTTTGGCACTCTAGTGCTGCTGTGCAAGTGAGGCACAATTTGTTTTCCTTGATCCCCATGAGGTGGTTATTGTTGAAATAGTAGATCTGGAATCAATGGGAGGAGTATTTCAGGAACTGCAGTCAATGCTAGAACAAGAAATCTCAATGGACAGGTCTCCAAAATCACTGCATGTAATTTGCATTCCTGCCTCCTCTCTGACACGGCAATCTGTAAACAGCTGAAAAGTAGGGTACAAACCAGGGACAACACAGCAATTATAGACCTGAACAGCAATTTGCTATCATACTCTGGGAGGTCAAGTACATCAACATCAATATAAACCATCCTGAGTGAGACACAACAAGCTAGAGAAGACAGATTCCACGACAAATGCTGTTGGTACACCTTTGAGACATAAGACACTGTAGATTCTGGAATCTGGAGGAAAAAAACAAACTGTTGGAGAAACTCAGGAGGATAGGCAGCATCTGTGGAGGGAAATAGACAGTCAACGTTTTGGGCTGAGTCCCTTCATCCGGACTGAAAGATAACTGGGGAGATAGGCAGTGTAAAGAGGTGAGGGGAAGAGGTGGAGCAAGTGTCAACCTCCTCCCCTGGAAACATTAAGACTTTGCTCACACTCAACTATTTCCAGTGAGCAGACTCCATCATTTACATTCCTTACAACAGGTTCCTAGAGCAAGCATTCTACTCTGAGGCCATCATTGGACGAGCTTTCCAGGAGGATGGAAAGAGTGTTTCCAGTTTCCCAAAGTTTCTGGTAACATCCCAACTGACACATGCAAATCCTCAGCTCCTGACTGCTCACTACGGAATGTCCAGGAAGGCAGTCAGTAGGTTGAATCTCTATGTTGGAAGCACACACAGGACAAACACAAACAGCTGAAAGACAGCACAACATCCCAAACTACCTACTAGCCAAGCACCATCAGCCCTACCTGTGGCAGAACTGATGGATCCTTCAATGCACTCTTCAGCCATACAGTCATACAACACAGAAGTAGACCCTTCGGCCCACAATGCCCAAACCAACAATCAAGTACCCATCCATACTAATCCCATTTATCAGCACTTGCTCCACTGCTTCCTGTGTCTTAGGGATTCAAGTGCTCACATAGATACTTCTTAAATGTTGCAAGAGTACCTGGGCCTACCATCTTCTCAGGCAGTGCGTTCCAGATTCCAACCACCCTCTGGGTGAAACAATTCTTCCTCAGATCCCTGCTAAGCTTCCTATCCCATACATTAAACCTAAGCCCTCTGGTTTTAGATACCTCTGCTATGGGAAAAGGTTTATCACTTTCTACCCCATTTGTGCCCTTCATAATTTTGTATACCTCAGTCAAATACCCCTCAGCATCCTCTTCTCCTAGGAAAACAAACCCAGATTATCCAATCCCTTTTCATAATTGAAACATTCCAACCTTTGCAACATCCTGGTGAATCAGCTTTGCACATCTCCAGTGCAATCCCAACATTGCTATAGTCCGGCAACAAGAAATGCACACAGTACTCCAGCTGTGGCCTAACCATGTCTTATAAAGTCATAGAGTCACACAGCTCCAAGCAGACCCTTCCACCCACCATGTCCATATCAACCTTCAGGTACCCATCTCTACTAACCACATTTACAGCAATTAGTCTTTAGCATTCTATGCCTTGGCAATTCAAATGCTTGTCTAGATACTTTTTAAATGTTGTAAGAGTACCTGCCTTCACCGCCCACTCAGAAAAGCTGTACCATGGCCTCCCTGCAGTTATATTCCATGTCCTGACCAATGAAGGTAAATATCCCATAGACCTTGTTCACCAACATATCTACCTGTGCTACCACCTTCAGGGATCTTTGGACATGTACATCAGGGTTGGTCTGTTTCTCAATACTCCCTAGGGCCCTATTATTTGTGTGCATCCCCCTAGACTTATCGGTCCTCCCAACATACATCATCTCACTCTCTGTCTCTGTCTCAGTTGATAGGTTAGCACAAACATCCATTACAAGCCCACAGACTCCCATAGCAATACACATGAACTCTTCCAATCTAGTGTATTACATTCAGTGCTCAGAGTGTGGTCTCCTCTACACTGGAGAAACCAAATGCAGATGGGATGACCACTTTGTGGATCACCTTTGTTCAGTCCACAGGGGTGACCATGAGTTTCCAGTTATTGGACATAATAATTCTCCATCCCACTCCTGCTCTGACCTCTCTGTCTGTGGCCTCCTGCACTGTCCCAAGGAGGCCAAATATATGCTTGAGGAACAGCAAGCACCTCATCTTCTGACTAGGCACACTGCGGTCTTCAGGACTCAATATCAAATTCAACAAAGTCCTGTAAGTCTCTGGCCAGTCCTGCTGTAATATTAACAGTTTTCTCTCTCCACAGATACAGCCTGAGTGCTGGGCATTTCTAACATTCCCCTTTTGGTTTCAGTTCTCTGCAACAGCTTAGACCTGCATTTCACAGCATTTACATGTCTTCTTGATTATTTTCTCTTTCTCTAATACCCTCATTAATCTGTCAACCAGACAGCCTAGCCTTATCAGAGATATTCCCTTTGTTTTACCAACCCTCCCGTACTCTGCAACTTAACACTAACTTGTCTTTTCACTTTTCCAGTCCTGATGAAAAGCCTTTGATATGAAATGTTAATTTTGTTTCTCTTTCCACAGATAATGCCTGACCTGATGAATGTTTCCAATCTTTTCCAATTTTCCTCCTATGGAATTCTCCACTGCAGAGGGCTGTGGATGCTGGGCCATTCAAGACTGAAATCAATAGATTCTTGGGCATTAAGGAAATCAATGCACATTGGTAAACAGTGAGAAAGTGGAATTAATATACAAGTACAGACACGATCTATTGAATGGAGGGGGCAACACATGCTAATACCATAAGAACTATGCTCTTAATACAAAAGACATGACAGCACCATGATTGTTGTCAAGATCTATTCATCTCACCAATAATCATGATAGAACTGACATTGAATTATGCCTGAAAACTTGCTTCCATTTTACTGCAATACTGCATTAATCCCTGTGGACTGGCTTAAAAAAGGATAACATTTTAAACCCAGATTTTGGCTAATTCATATTCTAAGAATTGCTTTCTGCAAAGTAAATACGGCATCAGTAATCGCAATGAATTCTGTTTAACTTTTGAAATTCATAAACAGGATGCAAATTTATTAAACTTTTCTCTCAGCAGCACAGCCTACACTAATCAGTTTAATTATTAATCTAAATGAGCATGTTTAAAGGTCATTATCCAGTTGATGGTGTCAATACCATCATTCTAATTTGCTTAAACAGTTCTATACCATCCTGCTCCTGTAATTATTATAGATGGGCTCAAACTAATTAAAAATTTGAATTGGAACAGTTAATCCAAGTTATCAATGATTTACCAATCCTTCGTTTAAGTAGTATTACTTCTATCTGTGGACATTTAAACAGTGTATGTGGATTCCAGTGCTCCCATTTTAATTAGAGTTCACTGTTCCCCTTGTCTTCAGTGGGGGAACACCAAAGAAGTTAAATTACTGGACTATGAATCCAAAAGCATAATGATCTAGAGGTAGGAGTTCATAACCCACCACAGCAGCTGGGAAATCTAAATTGTTAATTAAACAAATCTGGAATGAAGAGCTAATATCAGCAAATCTTGAAATTATTGAATTGCCATCAAAATCCATCTGGTTCACAACTGTCCTGTACATAAGGAAATTTGTTATCCTTGCCTGCTCTGGACTATATGTGATTCCAGACACAGAGTAATGTGGTCAATTCTTAGCTCTTTTAAAAGACAAGTCTGTACAAGGAGAAGCAAGCATGCATTGTATCAAAACATTAAAAGATGAAACCAGACAGATAAAGACAGCACTGCATTTGACAAAGACCAAGGTACAGCCAGTCCAGTTGAATCTGTGGTGCCTGTTTAAAAACATGTAGAGAATTGTGCCACATTTGGGAGAGTCATCTCAAAATGTAGACAAGCAACATTCTCTCATAGTCATATAATTATCTTAAGTCCAATGTACTCAATCCACCATCTGTGCCACACAATATTCCCCCAAGGCAGACAGCTGACTATAGGTAGCAGCACAGTTGGGACAAAGTAGCCCTGAGAGTGCTCAACTTTGACTACAAGTCCCATAAAGTGTCATTATATTAGGTCATATGTTGGCAAGAAAGGCTCTTGCTGATTACCACCAACCACCTATGCTCAATTGAACATCTCATGGAAAAACACTGGAAGTAGCAAGGGCACAGAAGGGACCCTGGGTGGGGGCCTTCAATGTACAACACCACCACTGAACAGATTAGCTGAATCTTGATAAATGTAGCTACCAGATTGAGCGTGGGAAAAGAAAATAAGATAAGGGAAATACCCAGATGACCTGTTGCAGATGCATCTGATCACTACACAGCCCTTCTCGAGATGGAATGCTGACTTCACAATCTGGACACATTCTATCATTTTGTGTATCACTACCACTACACAGAACTGAGCTAACAACATAAAATGGGGCATTCAAAAGGCACTTTGGGCTGCCAGATTTGTATTTTATCATGGTCTGGTATATCTCTAAGTCTACTGTTACCACCCGGCCAAGCAACTGACCCTTGTTCAGTGAGAAGAGTAGAAGAGCATGCTAGATGCATCATTTGCCAAACCTAAAAATTGCATGCCAACACAGGATGTTAAACAGTGAAAACAGCTTGTTGTAGACGAGCTGTGATCCCACAACCAACAGATCAGATCAGAGTTCTGGACTTCTGCCACATGCATTTATGAATGATTATAGCACAATTAAACAATTAATGGGAGGAGGAAACTCCAAGAACAACCCCATCCTTATTGATGCCAATGCAAAAAGCAAGTCTAAAGCATTTTAAGGCAAAAATGCTGATAGGATTTATCCATCTGCTCCTTCTGAGATCTCCACTATCACAGAAACCAGTCTTCAGCCAGTTATCAATGGCGGACAGCACTGGATACAGCAAAGGCTTTTGGTCCTAAAATTATCCTGGCATCAATGCTGAAGATTGGCACTCCAGAACCAGCCTCACCTCTAACCAAGCTGTTGTACAGCTATTGGCATCTATACAACAATAATAAAAATTTCAAGGATGTGTTCTGCCTACAAAAGGCAGAATAAATCACATTCAGCCAATTATTGTGTTGTCAGTCATCAGCAAAGTGGTGTAATCTGTCATTGACAGTGGCATCAAGTGGCTTTTAATCAGCAATAAGTGGCTCATCATTGTTCACTTTGAGATCTGTCTGGACCACTTGGATTCAGACCAGTCTTGATCAGAAGATATGTCTGACCTTTACATCAAGGCAGCATTTGATCAAGTGTAAAAGTTGGATTCAGTTGAAATCACAGTGAAACCCCTCCCTTGGCTGGAGTCATTTCTTGCACATAGGAAGATGGATGTGGCAATTGGAGGTCAATCATTTCAGTCCCGAGATGTTGTTGCAGGAATTCCCTTTAGGTTCATCATAAAATCAGAAATGGTGAAGTGTGCTGATGATCACATGGTATTCAAGCCTTTACCCAACGTACTGAAGCAGTCCAAGCCCGCATATGACAAGACCTGGACAACATTCAGGCACAAACTGGTGAGTGGCAAACAACATTTACACTACACAATTTCCAAATATTCACCAGCTCCACTAACAGAGAGTTTAACCACCTTCCTTTGATGGCATTACATCAGTGAATTCCCCACCATTTACATTCAGACTCTGACTAGTTTCTATTTACAAGTTGATGGAACAAGATGGGACAATTTCACACACACATGCATTAATAAATACTGGGCAGCCTGCTCAAATGAGCATTACTGAAAAAAGATAAAGTTTAGAAATTCCTGTTTCTCATCCATCTGGTATCTGGCAGTGGTGAATGGTCATTTTGTTTCAAGTGAAGAGTTCAAAATGGGAAGCAGGAAGTGCAGCAACCACCATATTGAGTTAGTACAAAGATGCTGCATCCTTTAAACCATACCTCAGTAGGCCTTTTCCTGCACTAATACTAGTTTGGCTTGGGCTGCTTGCATTATTGAAAACTTCACTTAAGAAAACCAGCCCTACAGCACCATTCTTCATCATTGCTGCAGCTCCAAACTCCCAATCCCTCCTGCCAGCAGCTTTGAAGCTGAATCGCAAGTCTCAAGTCAAATGTCAAATCACAGACCCCCAGTTGCAACCTGTAACTGCGAGATCCAGGCCAGCTGACTGGAATCCCCTCTACCCATTGGCTTGGGGCCCCTGGAAGAATAGCAGAGGCTGGGGCTCTTTTTGCATTTGCTTGCAATTAGGCCATATCGACTCTATTACAATGAGCTCCCCAGCTGGAAGTGCAGAATCCGCAAACCTTACCAAATCTCATACAAGGTACTTGCCCTTCTGTGCAAGTATCCAAATATGTCAATCCAGATTTCCAGCAGAGTACAGAGTAGAAATTGATGTGTAGTCATGTGCTAAATGGGCACTGCAGTATCAATCATCCATTGTGCACAGTTTCACTAATTTCAATGGAACTGGATCTAGGGAAGGAGGCACAATAGGCAGCCAACTCTGTAGAACCACTCAGTGCCAGTGACCAACACAAAATTTTACCCCTAGGTTGACTGTGTTGAAATATTCTCAATGAAATGCTTGATATTAGTGTTGTGAGGAGAAATCTTAATGAAGATTTTCCTTATTAAATATACTATTTTTAATATTTTTGAACTCATTTTTAAAACCATAAGGAATTTTTAAATGCACCTATAATTTTACGTATTTAATGATTATAGTGTTTCAAAGAGAATTTCCATTTCTTTATGAGTATGTTCATAGGTAAGGAACTCATAAACTCAGCCAAGCTGAAGTGACAAAGTGACAGACTACAGATTCAAAATTACCTTTTCCTGATTTAATACAAAATCACTATCATCTGGTTGGAAAAACCAAAGCAAAAACATTATCAGCAAACAGACCAATCCAGAATATTTACAAATGAGGAGCATGAATACTGAACATGCTATAAAAGCAGCTTCAAAAAGAACTTTTCTTATTACCTGAATGCTTCAATGAGTCGTTCCACCTTCTGCGCCTCTCCCTGCACTCGAATGTGAGCTTGGAACTTGCGCAGTGCTTCATCCAGTTCCATGTTAGAAAAGTCCATCTCATCAACAACACAACTAGATTGAAACAGAAGACAATTGGTTCCTGCCATTAGGTAGTGAATGCCATGTTATCATTGAAGTAGGGCATTAGCTTGGGTAGGACAATAGAATGAATCTCATCAACTCATTTCTTAAATATGTTTTGAGTAAGTTTTCATTCTCCTCACATGGGAATGGGCAATAATCACCTACCTATGGGACCTATCCATTTTTTTCCCCATTTCAATTAAAACAAAACACATTATTGAAACCTTTAACATGCTTTAATTTTAATGGCTGACAGGCAAGATAATGTTACAACACATAGTAATGCTTAGATGCAAATGAGGGAAAAATGCCATCCAATTTTTATGTTTATATTTGGGTGGAGTATTGTCATTTGATGTTTACTCAAATGGTAAGTCCTTAAGTAATTCTTAACTAATATTGTGCGGTGGGGAAGCCCCATCCAATCATCCAATACAACAGAAGAGGCAGTTCAAACCATCTGACCCTCTGCTGCCCAGCAGTTGCATTGGCTCAGGCATTCGTTCTTCTGGTATGATCCCAGGTGGGCAAGCTATTTGACTACAGATCCTCCCCAGGTTACGAACATCCGACTTATGTACAGTCCGTACATACGAACAAACATTTGGAGATCAGTGGTATGGATTGGCCAGCTGCTGCAGGAATGCAGGCTGTGTGGGAACTTGGTTCGCAGCCGCATTTCTGACTTGCAAACTGTCCGGGTAATGAACAGTTCACAGGAATGGAACCCTGCTGTAACCTGGGGAGGACCTGTGTTCACAACTAAGACTGATCTTAGTCATACAAACATACACATTTCTGGTACAATTGTTGGGTAATATTAATGAAGAAGAATCTTGTTGATTTTTCCTTTCATAACACAGGTGTGTTCAGACCAAATGCACCATTCTAACCCTGCCTTTGTTGAGATCAACTAATTGCACCTGCTAGGGATCTGTCTTACTCACTAATTTAACCAACTGAATTACAGGCAAACCTGCAACCTTATCCTCAAAAAATAAGGAGAGGTATCAAAGAAAACGACAGCCATCTAGAAAGGTGTTCTGTCTACTTTGTGTGATAAGTAAAAAGAAATGCCTTTCAGTAAGGTCCACAAAAATTTAATCTCAGGGTTCAAATGATACAGAGAAAATATTCTTCCCAGTTTACAATGCTGTAGAAGTGCCTGTGGAAAGGTGCCTGCCACAAAATGGAAAGGGCAGATATTGAAAAACGTACAAAACCAATTTATTCTCTTCTTTTAAAGCATCAATCAATAATGAGTTCTCGCATCCTTCCTAAATGACTTCACCCTCAAAGGGCTCTTTGTGCTTTTAATGCTTTTTGTTTCCTCAGGCAAATTTTGAGAGTGCATTGTTAATTTAAGACTCAATCACCTTAGAATTGTTGCATATACAAGTCTAAATTTTCTAAACTCTATCCAGAATGTAAAATACTTTTCCCACAACAGAATGCTCCTGCTTCTTCCCCAAAATATGCTCATATTCAATCAGAAACCTGTGCACCCTGTGGAATTTGAATTTCCTTCAGTCATGTCAGCTTGGAGCACTTTCTGAATTGGAAGAAAAATATTTAAGTAAACAGTACTTAATGAGGCTGAATCTACATTCAGACTTGCCACACATGTTGAAGCCAAATCTTCTGAAAATCTGTCTAAGGTACCTATTTGTTTTTTATGTGGAAGGAGTGCTGAATCACAGGGGAGTCAAGGACCTGAAGCTCAGTTGCTGTTAAAGGGCTGCTGCACTTGAAATAGTGCCCTATAGCCATGGTGTAAGCAGTAGGGACTAACAGTTTGATTTTGCCAAAGCGTTCATCGAAACATTCCCCTGAAAAAAAAATGATCCTGGCAAAGGAGGAGATGCAAATAGAGGTGAAGATTTTAGTGCCAAAGGGCATAGATTTAAGATGAGAGGGAAGAGATTTAATGGGGAACTGAGGGGGCAACTTCTTCGTGCAGAGGGTCGTGATGCCAGAGGAAGTGGTTGAGGCAGGTACAATAACAACATTTAAGAGATATTTGGACAGGTATATGGATAGGAAAGGCTTAGAGGGATATGGGCCAAACATGGGCAAATGAGCCTAGCTTAGATGGGTATCTTGGTCGGCATGGATGAGTTGGGCCAAAGGGCCTGTCTCCATGCTGTATTACTCTATGAAAACATAAGAGCAGAAGAAATAGAAACAGAAGTAACCCATTCAGCCCTTCACTACTGCTCCAGCATTCAATAAGATCATGACCACTTTACTGTGCTGATCCCATTTTCTTTGGTTCTCCTAATATCCAAAAATATATTGTGCTACATTCTTTAGTACACTTAATGAATGAGCCTCCAAAGGCCTCTTGAGAGGAGACGTACAAAGATTCACTCACCCAGAGATGACACCACCCCCACCCTACAAACTTCAATTGCATAACATCCTTACCTAGAAAGATATCATCATTTTGTCTAAATTCTGGAAACCTTGTTGCAAATTTACATGGGAATACTTTAGTACCTTCACCAGAAAATCTGCTGCGGTTCAAGAAGGCAGCTCACTGCAACCTTCTGAAAGGAATTTAAGGATGGGTAATAAATTCTGGCTTGGCCAGTGACACTCAGATTGTGGACATGAATAAATGAAAAGAAATGTTGGACATTGCCATCATTGAAGATTTGAAGAGGCAATTATTCAGGGAGGCCCTCTCCACATTATTTACTGTAAAACTGCCTACTACTATTCATAATGGAATATGGCAGTGCTCAGAGTGTTGGTCTGATCACATCTCAGTGGAATTGTTCAGCTCTATCTGCTGTATACTCCTTCAACTGCTATTGGAGTGTTTATGCCAGCATTTTGAGAATAATATGAATTTAACCCACCCATCAGGAAGCTGATGGGTTTGGCAGTGGTGCAAATTACCCTCACCAAATTTGCTAAGAGTTGAGCCAGTACATTTTATTAAACTGTCAGTCTTGAGAATGATATATGCATTGTGGAAGGAAGAATAAGGGAGTTGGACATCAATTGTTTCCCTCCTGCTCTACCTCAAACTTTTGGCACTGTTGGGGTGGAATATTTCCATCACCTCATGAAAGAACAATTCTCAGTCAAAAAACAAATGTGCAGTTCTTACAGTTCCAAGTAAAAAAAAATCAAATGTTATCCTTCAGATCACTTTGGCTTAATCCAATTGCTGTGACCCGATTGCCTCCATCTGTGGAATTGCTCTGGTGCATTGAGGTCTTGGCTGAGAGCAAAAATCTTGCTATAACAAGCTCCTGAATACAACTCATGAAAAATGTAATAAATGAGAAAAGGCGGTGGACTGAAAATTACCAACAGCTGGCAAAGACAAAAGCACCAGGCAATTATAGGAATTATAGGGCAAAAGGCACAGCTTTTACCTACATACATAAAGATTATTCTTCCTAGCTGTGTTCTTCGCTATTTAGAAAGTATTATAGTTCTAAGCTGGATTTCATTTCAGTATTACTAAGCTCCAGTCTTGTGCGGTTATTTAATGATTCAAGAAGAGAAGTTGTGACTAAAACCTGCCTGAAATGCTGATGCAAAAGACCTATTTTTTTGAGGTCTTATGTCGTTACACCCAAAGTGATTTAACCTTTCATGCAGCACATTGCCTTGTGCGCTTGCATAAAATTCGTTTGAGTTTACTTTTAATGCATCTAGTAAGCTATTTACATGTCTATATTATAATGGGGTTAACTTCACATGCAAAGATCAATCATTCAATACTAGTAAATTTCCAGGAACTTTAAGATGTTTCATGAAAATATGACACAAGGGCATGCTATGTGCAAGAGCTTAAATGAGACAATTCTGTAGGGAGATATTAAATATTATACACATATTATACACATATGCATACATGTTTAATGTGCATAGTGATTATGACGGTGATGGTGGTGGTGCTGATGATACATACACCTGCTGGCCCTTCCTCTATGAAATAACAATGGATAATTTGTCCTCATCTATCTTTTCTACTCTTTACTGTGTAATATAATAACTGAAATATTATATTCCAATTCCTGCAGTTTCTTTATAGAAACACAGAACAAGACATGATGTTAACCCTATTAGCTGGAATGCAGGCAGCATTAGTTCACAGTGGACATATCAACTTGATAAGAAGAGGGAAGAATGCCGTAAGATTGGGCTGGCAGAGCTGATAGAGCTGCTGCCTCACAGCTCCAGTGACCCAGGTTTGATCTTGATCACCGGTGCTGTCTGTGTGGAAACTGTACTTTCTCCCCGCAACTCTGTGGGGTTTCCTCTGAGTGTTTCAGTTTCCCAAAAAAAACAAGCGGCTTGGTAGGTTAATTGGCCACTGTAAATTGCTCCTGCTGTGGAGATCAGTGGTAGAATTTTGGGGGAGTTGATGGGAATGTGGGGAGAATAAGATGGGCTAGGATAGGATTAGTGGGTGCCTGATAGTTGGCATGTACTCAGTGGGCTGATAGGCCTGTTTCTAAGCTGTATCTCTCCATGACCATTATTAAGATTTATAAAGCCACAAGTGGCCCTGTCTAGAAAAGTCCTGAAAAATGTTCATACAAAAGATAATGGAAGGGCTGGATACCTGGTTGAGAAGGAATCCAGAAGAAATCAATCCTGCCATCTATGCACTTTTAATTAGACAGTTGATTATACGGAGTAATTAAGCAAATGATTGATGTTAGGGTCTTACCCACCACCAAAGCAGGGTATATAGAATGAAGACCTTAAGACAGAAGAAGACAAAGGGACAAAGATTTAGCCAGAGACAAAGAGAGCAATGGGGTGAAGCTTTGGGGTGTTAAGTTACAGCTTGGTCCCGTAATCAGCTTAAATTGACAAATTAAGCAGTGGAGCAGTGTTTGACACTAAGAGAGAGCAAGAGTGAGCAAGGGAGAAAGAGAAAGTGAGAGAAAGTGAGAGAGAGAGAGAGAGAGAGAAAGTGAGAGAGAGAGAGAGAAAGAGAAAGTGAGAGTGAGTGTGAGAGAGAGAGAGAGACCAGTAAATCTTTTCATTTTTGAATTACTTTGCAGTAAACTGTCACTTCCCAATAAACCGTTTATTATTCTTCAATACTAGGGGTAATTTATTATCCTTAAGAAAAATTAAGAAATTTATGTCTCTTACTCCCAACTTGTGCAAGCCCTTGTACGGACCAATCCCTAGTTGTGCAGATAAAAGGTATTTTTCTGCGCAGTTGGTGCAGTGGGAGACAGTGAGGGCAATTCAGGGCCCCAAAACAAAATGTTTCCTGAGGAAATTAAAACATGATAATAAATGGGAACACAAAGGTAATAGGGGAGGTGGTATATTCAGAAACAAGTAAATCAGTTCAGTGATTTATGTGGCCTTAAATTGATACTTAGTTGAGTAAACAATAAGATGGTGAGGAACTGAGACACCTTGATGTTCCATGGAAAGATTTTCCAATTTAGTTCATCCAACCTGAGAGCTTTGTGCATCAGCAGTGCCTGTTAAAAATCTGGCCACAGCTGCACACAGTTCTCGGACTGATGTGCTAATAGTCAAGGAATAATGCATTGACTGTCATCAGAATTCTCAATGTGCATCACAGTTCTCCACCTCCTTCCACGAGGTCTGAAAATGACCCACCTAAAGGAAGCATTGAGCACCCATAAGCCTGCTAAAGCTCAGGCGGGTGTGCAACATTGCTCACCTTTGCCTTTCTGTACTATATGACTAATTCTAGTCTCAGACAGAGACTTGCTGTATTGGAGAAGATTTTTCATTCCTATATCAACCCAATCTCCCTTGAAAATAATGATGGACAATTAACAATTTTGTTCAATAAACAAATAATTTATAGAAGAATATACAATGTGTTAACTAAATTTGCTAACTCTATTGCCAATACTTTTACAAATTCAGTACAGAAATCAGACAAGTCTCTTCTTTCCCAACTAGAATCTTGCCAAAAAATAGCATAACTACCATGGAAAATCAGTCCAAAAGATCCAAGTAGAGGCTGTCAAGTACTCCTTTCATTAATGGCAGCAGAGAAGGACCTAGCTTACCAGCCTAAGATAAATTCCATTATTTTTCCCACATTCTGAACCTAAATGTAATGCTAGGTTCTGCGGAGAAGAGCGTGTGAAGACAGCTACTGCAAGGTGGTAGCACAGTTTGTTTTTTTCTTGTTGTTAGCAGAACTGGCAGACTTTTATCAGTAAGTTCTTTATAAAGCTCTATGTGAAGGTTCATGAACTATACTTGGAAGTTTAACATTTAGCTGACCCTGAACCCTGCAGGGCTCCAATAAGGCTGCAACATTGGTGCACATGTGTGATATGAGAAGGGTTGGGCAGGATAATGTTTGGATTCCAAAGACACCTGTGGGCTAATTCATGCTTAGTGTCAGCAAAGGTTTCAATGGGATTTCAGCATGTTATTTACAGCTGTGGAGCAGGGGAAGCTCCTTGGAATTTCTTAGGAATTAGTTGAGAACCCACTGAAATTGAACACAATGATTGTGGAGAGAGTCCCCACTCCTACAGTCCCTTGCCATCAGACAATATACATCTAAAGCCGTTCCTCCTGTAACATCTCAACATTTGCTACTTTACAAATGGAGTTTCCATATCCGCCTTATATTTGAAAAATAAGGTAAGCTGTGAAGTTAGATGGCGGATTCACCTATCCCCTTCTCTTATTTGTAATTGGTTCAAGAGTAGGACAAGAAAGGTGACATGGCAGAATGAGATAAACAAAATGCAAAGTAGAATAATGGAGACCTCCATTACTGAAACTCACTAAAGATGCAGCTGTGGTAAAAATAGAAGCAGGCTTGTGTTTCTGCTTTTGTCTCCAATAATCAAGCTGGCAGCTCTGTGTGCAAGTAAGCCAGAATCTCCTGGAGGCAACATCACCTTTGAACAACCAGCACTAATGTAGAGCATATTATCATGCTTTGGTGAGTTTTAACAACTTCCACAATGAGGGAGTGATTACTAAATCAGACCTGACATTCCTTCAGCTTGCTCATTAATCAGTATTAACTCTCTTGAATGGATCATTAAGGACTTGGTTAGGTCTCAAACTACCCGGATGACAATAAAGGAACAGTCCTCTTGGGCCACTTTTAAAGTTGGTTAAACTCACAGTTAATGATTCATTTATTTAAAGTTCCATTTGGTTGCTCCGTCTCCTGCTGCAGCTTGGTGAGAGATGTGGAGAATATCCAAGGAACTACAGGCCCCCTGGTTTTACTGCTGTTCTTCAAATGCTTGACCTATTTTTTCCAATCTCACAATATACAAATTTCTCAAGTTAAATTTTCTGCAGCTATTTAGCATCATTGTATGTTTTGAGACTGTTACTGCTTTGTTTTTGAATGATTAAAATATAGAACGTCAGGAGAGGAAAAGATAGGATACACAAAATGACAAAAAGCAGTAAACCAGCAGTAATGTTACTTCAATGATTTTGTCATCAGCACATGGGACCTGAATTACTGCTGGATTCATAAAGCCAGACATTAGCCTCACTTGCCCAGTGCTATATCCTGCAGCAGGAAGCTGTGCAGAACCACTATCAACCAGCAAAGGGTGCTTATCACTGTTTTGCAGATGTGCTCTTGTATCTCCAATGACATGGAAACAGACATGGACATAGTACCAACTGATTCGTAATGGCAAGAAATTTTCTTGAACTGTTCCCTGTTCCATTTCTATGGCATTGGTATGGCAGTGATCCCATTAACCGATGTAAAAGGGTTTGTGTTGCTGCTCTGGTCAAGTTATGACACCGAGCAGAAGCACCAAGGTATGTACTTTCAGCCAAAGCCAGGTGAATAGGCAGGTAAATGCAGCAAGCTCTTGACTCCTTACCCAAACACTGGAGGAAAAGTGGATGAGACAGTGGAATGGTAATGAAAAATGTGAACACACTGAGGTCCAATAATTGTCTATTGTTCCAATTAGTTGATTATTCACTTCTCCTTATATATTAAGTGCTCATGTTGAGATAAATGTTAGCTCTAACTAAATTTCAGCATTGGGATGTACACATGTACCTTCAGTTAGCTTGACCAGCTTACTAATGACACGCAAATGGTTCTGACATTGCTCAGCCGTGAACCACTCTGCCCTTTCATAGCACCATGTGAAAAAGTAAACAAAACCCCAGTTTAAAATATTGGTTAAGATAAAAGACATGCCCAAGAAGGCAGAACTCCTTCAGCACCAATGTATTAGGCTAGACTACATGCACAAATCCCCAGAGGTCAGGGGTAAAATTACTCCCAAAACGCTGCTTCAACATCAGTAATTTAAGTGTTGCATGTCCTCTGTCAAAGTATGATACTTTTGGGTTTTTGAATAAGGAAGCAAAAAAAAACAAAAGGTTGTCAGTCCAAATTACACTGCAGGCTGCATCTCTCACCTTGACTATCATTACTTACACAAGCAAATGTACCCCTGCTCCCCTGACATCCATTTCTTGTAACATTGAAGGTTCAATGTGAGGTGATGACCTCGCATTCAACAGATGAAGTGAGGCGATCACCTTCCCAGAGGGGACCCTGCACTACTTCACTTCACAATGGTCAGACTTTAGTTATACTGACATCTTTGCGTTGTCCCCCAATCAAATAGTGCTTTGCTTCGATGAACAATGTAAATTGCTTCGATGTACAACGTAAAAAGTGTAGTTGCAATTCTTGCCATACATGCTACGGTGGTCAAATTATTATTAGCTGAATTGCACAAAGTTTAGAAAAGCAATATTTGTAGATTGAGATGTGATTGAAGGGAGCTCTGTAGGCAACAAGAATGCCAGAAAATAGGTCATGACTATTTCTTTTGTAATAGTCTAGCTGTCTGCATGGAGTTTGCACATTCTCCCTGTAAACGTGTGGGTTTCCTCCCACATCCCAAAAATGTGGGTTGGTAGGTTAATTAGCTGCTGTAATGAGCGGTAAAATCTTTGGTGGGGGCCATGCAGGAGTGGTTGGAAATCTGGGGAGAATAAAATGGGTTAGGGAGGGATTAGCGTAAAAATAGGTGCTTAATGGTCAGCATTGTCTCGGTGGGCTGAAGGGCCTGTTTTTGTGTTGTATCTCTCTATGACTATGACTACTTGATTGTGTTTCTATACTTGATGTAGTTTGTGTTGAAGAAGCATTGTGATACAAAATGGTGTTTGGATTCCACTTTGTATCAAAGATTCTGTTTTGTGGTTAAAAGCCCTGTAACTAGCAATATCAAAATGATGTAAATAAGTCAGTCCAAATCTTCACAGGCTCTTACATGGTTGATACTGAACACTGGGCGGCACGGTAGCGTAGCAGTTAGCGTAATGCTATTACAGCGCCAGCAATTGGAGTTCAATTCCCACTGCTGGCTGTAAGGAGCTTGTACATTCTCCCCGTGTTTGCGTGGGTTTCCTCCGGGTGCTCCGATTTCCTCCCACATTCCAAAGACGTATGGGTTAGTTAGGTTAACGTGGGTGTAAATGGGCAGCACAGGCTTGTTGGACAGGAATAGCCTGTTACCGTACTGTATAAATAAAGTTTTAAAGTTTATTAATTACATAAGATAGATCTTGTATCTTGTCTGGTTCTGACCATCCGTTTGACAACAGTTTGTTTACTTTTTTGGTATGTGTAAAGACACAAATCAGCTTGCGTTATATCTTGCTGCCTGTGTAGTGCCTTCCTTTATTACCCCACAGCCAATGCTAAGGAGAAATAAATTATGCTAGGAATAACCAGTATAAATCAAAGGTAAAATCGTGAAAGAGATCTAACCCAATGGCCCCTTTGTGAAAGGATAGAAAGAAGATCAGAAATGCAAATACTGAGGAACAGTAATGGGAATTCTTCAGTTACTGTTGCTCCCTGTGAGTGTAATTTCTGAGAATAACTTCTTTAAGTAAATTGTCTTCTCCTTCTTAGGCAGTCCCCCAAGATCAATGATGACTTGCTCCCATTTCTGGGTTCAGAGGTCGCTAATGAGGCCAATGTGGGAACTGCAAACACTTCCACAGATGGGGCAGGTGGCGCCTGACGGAGTGGGAGGTGGGTACTTTGCGACTATCAATGTGCCACCACTTATACAACACCTCAGTGTTCTCCTGTTCTCCCAATGCATGGCTATGAGATTCTCAATATCATCCCACATGCTCCTTCTCCACTTTGAACTGTCATGGACCGAAGATTCCCAGGAGTGGAGATGGTACACTTCTTCAAGGAGGCTTTGGGGCACATCCTTGAATCTTTTCCTCTATCCACCTGGTAATCACTTTCCATGACAGAGCTTGGAATAGTGTCTGTTTCAGGAGTCTGGTATTAGGCAAGAGAGAGACAATGTAGCTGACAGAGGGTAACTAGGGGCTCAATACTGTGGATGTTGAGGTGGGGGTGGACACTAATGTTAGTTCCTTCCTGTAAATTTGGAGGACTGGAGAGAGCATTGATGGTGCTTTTCCACTATGTATCCCAGGTCTCAGAACATATATGGAGGGCAGGGATCACTGCTGTCTAGTAGTCCATGAGTTTTGTACAGGTCTGTGATCTTGATCTTTAAAATACCCTTTTCCTCAGCTGACCAAAGGCTGTCCTGGCACATTGAAGGTAGTGGTAAATTTCATCATCAATGTCTGCCTTCACCAAGAGATCCTTCCCGAGATATGGGGAGTGGTTCACAATTTCCAGGATCATGCCGTGAACCTTTATTGTTGGACGGCAGTGTGGTGCAGTGGGATCAGGTTGGTAGAAGACCTTCACTTTGCAGATGTTGGGTGTAAGGCCCATTCTCTTGTACGCTTCACTGAAAATGTCCACAATGGCTTACAGCTCAGCCTCTAAGCATACACAAATACACGTTATCTGCGCACCACAACATGACTACTGAGATTCAGATAACCTTGGTTCTGAAGTGTAGTCATTGTAGGTTGAACAGTTTCCAATTAGTTCCCATTACTGCATTCTACATTAACTCTGCTTCCTGTATTGATCTAGTAGAGGCAGTCGAGCTCTATGATGAGTAGCCACTTTCAAAACTTTTTGGACACAGCAGATGAAATATAATGTGGAAAATATATCACCCACTTTGGTAGAAAAAAAAAGCAGAAAAGCTAAGCAGGTATTCAAAGGCTTTTGGTGTCTTCATAAATGAATCACTGAAGGTTAATGTTCAGGCACAGGAGCAATTGGAAAGGTCAATGGCATTTTAAGTCTGAATAAAAACATCTTACTGAAATTATATGATGCCTTGGCAAGCAAGCATCTGGAATATTATGCCATATCTGGTTTCCCAACCTAAGGAAGGATATATTTGCAATTGGAGAGTGCATTGATGGTTCACAAGATTGATTTCTAGGAAGTTGGAGCAGGGAGTGCTGAGGGGGAATGTTCTGTGAGACCTTAAACAAACTGGGCTTCTACTCTCTAGAATTTACAAGAATGAGAAGTGATCTCATTAAAACAAACAATTCCCTTATGGGGCTTACAGGACAGATGTGAAGGGAAAGTTGCCCTTGGCTGGGGTGTCTAGAATCAGGGATCACAGTCTCAAAGTCTCAAAATTCAGGACTGGGAGATCCCTTCTCCCAGAATCTTTGCAATTCTGTACTGAAGAAGGCCAGTCACTGAGTATATTTTAGATGGAGGTGGATACATTTTTGGATATTAAGGAAAATAAGAGAAATGGAGTGAACTACATGAAATAGATTCTAAGATAAAAGACCAACCATGAGAGAGAGGATACAATGGGCAGAACAGCCTTTATTCGTGCTTCTATTTCTGATGGTCTTACATTATGTTCTTTGCTTTTAATGCAGTGTTTAAATGGAATTGCTTTATGTATAGCTCCAATGTAAGCTTTTAAGAAGTTTGCATCTCCATACTTTAGCACTCTGGAAAAATGCTGTGATGGTATTTTATTGTACTTCCAACAGCAATTTTTATGTGTTTTTTTTTAACAACCCTCTTTGTGTCTCTCCCCAGGAGCAGAAGTTCTGATGCACTACACTTCAGATAGAGACAGCAAAACCAAATCCATCAAGGTACTCTTACTGCCATTAGTCCTTGTAAAAGCAATTTTAACTATTTATGATGACTGCAATGTATTGATGGGACATGGGAATGAACTACTATAGCCAGAGGTTTCTGGTGTAATTTGTGAGAGGGTCTTTGAAGGGTGAATGACTGACCAACTTGAGTTGAAAAATTGTGGGTGGGGGAGAAAGATAGATGAAACATCTTGCCATTACTCACTCCAAAACATCCCTGTTGAATTGCTTCTTGCTGTTGCCCAGAAATTCTCCAATCATCTGGCGGCTCAGCCCTTTCCGCTGGAGCAGAAAGTGGGCAACTCCAATTGGCGTGTCAGGGATGAATCCACGCGCAATCAGAAACTGAATTCCTTTGTCAGGATTTCTGTAAAAGAAAGAATAAGTGAAGTAAATAATGTTGAAGGCCACAATATGAAACTATGAGGAGAATACAAGATATCCCAATATCATGTCATATGGCCAGATAAGCAAGGAGTTGTTCCTATTACCAGCAAAGGCCAGGAGATCACAAGTACACTACAACACCAAATACAAGAGCTTTACCTTAGTAAAATGACTCAAAATGACTCAGATGAGCCTCGGCAGTCAGAATCAGACCTCCAGTCATATAGCAACAGTTAGGGTAAGGGATTAAAGACATTGTCAAGAAGTTAGTTATTAGGGAGTGGATTAAAAGTGGAGCAGGAGAGAATTCCAGAGTTTAGCCAGGTGATTGCACAGTTCCCTGTGGTGCAGCAGTATAAATCAGGAATATGTAAGATGCCAGAGATTCGGAGAGTTGAAAAGGGGATGAGAATATTAAAAATGGGAGCCAACGTAAATCAGTGAGTAAGCAGGCCAAACAAGACTTGGTGTGAATTAGGATACAAGTCTCTATCGTTGAATTGCAGCTTGCCTGTATTTTAAAATGTGGGCAGCCAAAGGGAAAGCCTAGACACTTGCTAAGGCAAAATGTAAAAACTATCTTGAAGCAGAATGTCCACTGGCAAAAAAACACTTCCTCAGTGAAGAAACATTTTTTTTTGCAATACTTGACATCTGACATGCCACAAAATTTAGCAGCACAAAGACACAAGCTCAAAGAACAGAACTCAGCTTTAGACAGTTTCAGAAACTATTTTCAGGAGGGGTGAATGCCATTTTGTCTTTCCTCCGACCAGGTTGGTTTTGAAAGCTGCTAGTTCCCCTCCACAAGTTACTGACTCCTGGCAGAGGCATGCATAGGAATTTAAATTTGGCCACTATCTGGAGGGTGCAAGTTTTCATAATGAGCTTAGTGCTTACGAGGAAATGCTCATTCCCATGCTGGACCCCCATATCTCTTGCATGCTCCTGGTTATTGAACATGTAATAATACTTATGGTAGGTAGCGTAGTGTAGTGTAGCGGTTAGCGTAACGTTATTACAGTGCCAGCAACCCAGGTTCAATTCCGGCCACTGTCCATAAGGAGTTTGTACGTTCTTCCCGTGTCTGCGTGGGTTTCCTCCGGGTGCTCCAGTTTCCTCCCATATACCAAAGACATACGGGTTAGGAAGTTGTGGGCATGCTATGTTGGCGCCAGAAGTGTGGCGACACTTGCAGGCTGCCCCCAGAACACACTACGCAAAAGGTGCATTTCACTGTGTGTTTCGATGTACATGTGACTAATAGATATCTTATATAGTGGTACGATAAAACATTGAACATGTACATAATGCCACATGTTATGAAATACGGAATGGCAGACCTGCAGACTTCTGTATGTTATGTAGCATCCAAAGCAATTTCCATGACAAGTTCCTGGCCATCTCTGATTGGAAACATATCATCTGCAGGGCGCTGCCTTATGTATTGTTGCAAAGTTCATTGGGATTCAACTCAAAAGGGCCCTTCCAGCAACATTACATTCAAGTATCTACAGGATTTATTTACTTTAGGGACGTATGTCAGCTCCATGGAACAGTTGAGGATTTTGGGAAGCAGTGGACAAGTCCCAGCACAAAGCTGGACAATGGAGGATACTGTAACTTTAATTGGAAAGATACAAGTCACAAAGAGAGGAATAATGGCAGCTGTAGTCAGGGTTGATAGAGGCTGCAGTATCACACCACCTGCATGGTTTATACATTTTACCTTAGCAGCTAAGAGGAATTGCATTTAGATAGCATTATATAAGAAACTCCTGTACAAGGTATAATGAGCCACTAACTGTCACAGTTCTGTCTTTATTAGAGTCTGTGAATTGCTCGCATTCAACCCCAGGAGCTTTGGATGAGAAGAAGGTAATTCAGCTTCTCATTATTCAATTACACCATGACAGATCTATATCTGAATACCAGTAAGTGAACATTGTTGCATATCTCTTAACACCTTCAACTTGCAGAATTCATTATTCCTAGTTTTGAAATTTTCACCTCAACAGCTTTTTGGGAGGAAGTTCTAGGATACCAATATTTGTTTCTAAGAAGAAGTGCTTGTTGACTTCCCCTTGACTGTCCCACTTCTCCTGTGCTGGACTCTCCATCAGATCAGTTTCCCTCCATCAACCGACTCAGATTCTTTAATCATTTTAATTTCTGAGTTATTTCAACCATTTGTCTTCGACATTTGAAGGAATACATATCCAGTCTGTGCAATGTGTCGTCATAGTTTACCTCCTTTATTCCTATCGCAGTATCTTTCTGTTAGATTTGCACAGCATCCTCAAGTACTGGCTAGATCGGAACATGGCGCTCCTGCATGATTAGTGATTGGGGAGGAGGGACAGGAGAAGTGTCAAAAGCTTTGGGTGGGGTGGAGATGAGTACATTGGGGCTGATGGGGGATCAAATGAGATTCAGTAAATAAATAATAGGAATCTACATGAATCCATTCCAAGTACCACACAGACACACAGACCTCTCGGGTACTGTGGAAGCCTACTTCAGCAATAGTGGCCGGTGGATTATATAAGCCACTTCAGCATGAATGAAAATCCAGGAAGTAATGTCTAGACACATCTAACACACAGAGGAACCAGAATGAAATTCAAGGACCGTGTGATCCGTACTATATGTTCTCAATTTCATGTTCTATATTTCTTTTTCCAAACAAATTTGCAGAGCACACTATGCAGTGCTATGTAGTCTAATTTCTAGGTATCTCATACAAATTAAGAGCAAATTTGAGCCAGATTTGTAGAATATTCAGTGCTACGATTCCCAACATTCATTAGGAATCAGTTTGAAGCTGACCAATAAAGAGAAGTGACTTGCACTTTCTCAGTTTGAGTAAGGTATAAATCCATGTTCCAAATAATCAATCAACTGGGTAGTGAGGAAGGTTGTCAAGAGATACAGCAGGATATAGATCAGTTGGAAATTTGGGTGGAACAATGGGAGATAGTGTTTAATCTAGCCAAGTGTATGGCAATACATTTGGGAGGTCAAATGCAGGAGGAAAGTATACAGTAAATGGCATTGAGGTACGGGGGATCCTGGGGTGCAAGTCCATAGCACCCTGAAAGTAGTAACACAAGGGTGGTTAAAAAAAAGACATATGCCATGCTTGCCTTCATTGGTCAGGGCACTTACAAAGGTTGGGAAATCATGTTGCAACAGTATAAGAACTTGAGTAGGCCACATTTGAAGTATTGTGTGCAGTTCTGGTTGCCACATAATAAAGAGGATGTGGAGGATTTGGAAAGAGTGCAGAAGAGATTCACCAGGATGTTATGTGGATTGGCGTGATTAGTTATAAGGAGAGGTTGGGCAAACATGCATCATTTTCTCTGGAGGGCCAGAGGCTGAGGGGTAACCTGATAGAAGTGTATTCGATCATGAGAGGCATAGATAGGGTAGGTGGTCAGAGTCTTTTTCCCAGAATGAAACTGTCAAATAGTAGAGGGCATAGGTTTAAAGTGAAAGGGGGACAGTTTAAAGGAGTTTTCTGAGGCAAGTTTTTTTTACACAGAGAGTGGTAGTGCTGCTAGGGGAGGTGGTAAAAGCAGATACGATAGCAACGTTTAAGAGGGATTTATACAGACACATGAACAGGCAGGGAATAGTGGGACACAGTATATGTAGGCAGATGGGATCAGTTTACATTGGCAACATGGTCGGCACAGACATGATGGGCCAAAGGGCCTGTCCCTGTGCTGTACTGTTCTGTGTTCGATGTACTGATTATGTCCATTACCATGTCTTCTACATGCTGTCACTCAGTTGTGTCCCAGTTAAACTCATTACTTACATTCATTCAAATTGTCAGAATTCAATTTACTGTTAATAGCCAATTTTGCAATTTGTTATATTCAAAGGACATGGGCACCATTGGTGAATCAGTATTGACCGCCTGATCATAATGCAGTCTTAAAGAGCTGCAGACTATGAAAGAAGGGTAACAACAAAGTGCTATTAGAGAGGGAGCTCCAGGGTTTTGAATCAGCAATGAAGTACTGGTGATTTATTTTTTAGTTATGATATTGTCTCAATCAGAGCAGAACTTGCAGGTGCTTGACATTACCATACATCTTACACTGGATGGCTGAGGTCACAGGTGTCAAAATTGTTCTCAAAGAAGTCTTGGCACGATGCTAAAGTGCATTCAGATAAAGGTACACACTGTAGTCATGGCACACTGCTGATAGAGTAGTGAATGTTTAATATGACAGACATGCTGCCAATCTAGCAGGCTGATTTATCCTTTTGATGTCAAGCATCATGAGGCGACAATCAAGGCAACTGGAGAATAATTCATCCAGGAGGGAATATTCACAGGGAGGGAATTTAAATGATTGAAAACTTTTTCTCTGACGGTCAGGACCTCAGAAGTTAGATGAGATGGAACATTCACTTTTCATTTCTGGCTTAAAGTAGTTACAAACATCTCAATCTTGTATTTTCTATTCAGTTGCTCTGTTCTCATTGAAGATGGAGACGTCCATTGTGTCTTGGCCTCCTGTGCAATTGTATTTCACCATTCACAACATGAGGTGATAAGACAGCAAAGGTTATAGGATTGTTTAGATCTCACCAAACCATGCTGTCTTTGCTGTTAGCATGCATGAAACCCTGTGTCATATCTTCACTAAGTTAACACTTCACTTCCAGGTACATTAATTGTTATTCTGGGGATGCCCTTCTGCACTCCTCATTAAACCATGTGGTGTGATGGCAATGAGAGTGAGGAAAATGCTGCATCACATGGAATAGAAATGTGCTGTTGCTGATAGGTCACCATGGCCCATGGGTTCCCAGTTTTGAGCTCTTGGTTCCATCTGAATCTATCTCATTCAGTGCAGCGTTGGCAACACACAACACAACAGAGAGTGAACTCAAACAGAAGATCAGATTTCATCTCCACAAAAACAGTGCAGTGGTTACTCCTTCCATTACTCTCCCAGACAGATGAGCTTGCAACAGATACACTGACGAGGACAAGGTAAGTTAGTTTTTTTTTCCCTTTTGTGTTGCTTTTATCACCAGCTGAGCCTGGATGAGGCAAGCAGTTGTGTCTTTCAAGTAATGTTACCAATTCCCCTATCAAAGTACATGGTATATTCTGTGGCTTTGTTTCTTGCAGATAGTATTTAACATGAGGGACAACTGATTCACCAATTGAGGGAGGACATCAGTTAGAAGTTAATAAGATGAGTCCATGTTAGTGTTTGATCTGATGCTCATGAGAGTTCATGCAGTCTGATGTGAACTTTGAGACTTCCAAAGCCACTCTGTCCTAACTATATTCCTCTGTATCACCACCTCTGCCAGAGGGAAAATACATCATCAGAGATGGTTACAGTAGAGTCTGGGGCATTGGCTGAAAGTTATGGCTCTGGGCTTATGACTGATCAGGCTGTGGTTGACCACTCAGTGGGACAGCTTTCCTAATTTTAATGTGGTGTATCAAAACAGCAAATTGAACCGCAAGCCCACTTACTCAAGCCATCTACTCTTTCAAAATGAAAATCCTTATTTTCTTGAAATCGAAGTCTCAGAGGCAAGAAAATGGACCAGTTCTGAAAGATCTTACAATGAAAAGTCAAGTCAAGGTACATAGAACCAAGTACAATGTCCACAGATCTTTCTTGACTCCAGTCTAGCTCTGCTCATGTTGGCTGTTTAGATCTATTCATTAAATCAGTTTGAGTTGTGTTTGCACTATGATTCTGAAGACTGTGGTCACAGGGAGTGAACATATGGACAACCATACATGGTGCTTTAGCACCTTGTCACACTGAGGGTAAATTCATACAAATATAAATTTTTATTTTTATAATACTATTTACATCCAAGTACTGAAGAATAGCAGAGGCTGCCTACCAACATGCTGGGCCAGGTGTTCACTGTGCTAGCCCTAAGCACCATGTGAGTTGTCCTAAAACGTATGTAGTTATTTCCCACTCTGCTTGCTGCCATCTCGATTATCCAGCTGCTCCACATCTGTTCTCAAGTTGCCTTAATCCACAATGAATTTCTCTGACCATTCTGTGTCATCAAATTACCAACAACCTTGATTCTAACTGAAGTACCCAAGAATTTCAGGAACTTACATTTTTCTCTGCTATTACCCTTTCTTATGACCTGACTTTAAAACTGCTGAAATGCTTTCTGTACCACGGACCTGCCTCATGCTGCTTTGCAACCTTTGGGTTTACCTCCTACCAACTAATCTTCTCAAATCCTTCAAACCAACACCAGCCCTGCTAGATCATCCATGAACTATTTAAGCTCTCTCCATCAAATTCAACAGTTATAAGTTAAATATTCTCCTTTATCAAAGAAAAAAATATTTCAATCACCATGTAGTTCTGTGTCTAGACAGTTAAGTGGTAATTGCAAAATATAGCATGGAGCACCAGCATTCAGTTAGACTGTTTGTCATGAATTACAACTCCCACTCAACTATTATTGCTTAAATGGTTTACTTAATAGTGGTCTTTCCTTAATGGGGAGCTTTGTTATAAAAAGACATTTCATCAAGACCAGGTTCGCACTAAGCTGATCTGAGATCAAACCATTGATTCCTTGAATTCAATGCTGTAATAATGGGTTCTAATACAATGTTTAGACTATGTCCACATGCAAAAAGATATTGCAGTGCTGGTCCAAAAAAAGATTAATATCTGACTGGAACAGTTTACTAATATCATAAAATTATGAAGGAGGATATGACTGATATTCTGTCTGTCACCATGTGTCTTGAATTGTTGCTGCTAAATGTCTTATGCTTACATGAATTCAGAGAATGTATTATTATGTGCCACTGTTAATTGTTTTATGCCAATCACATAGCATTATCAGAAACATGATTATTGGAGACTTTACATTAGGAAAATAATGTTGAAAAAAATATTACAGTTCAGTCTTCTAATCAATGCATTCTGCACCTCAGCTCAGTAGTTCTATACTTCTTTCTGCCTCCAGTGTCAGATACCATACCCAATTACTGCACCAAACTGGACAATAGCCATTTTCCAGATCATTTTTTTTTGTAAACCTTTCCTCCTTTTCCCATCATGACTCCAGGAACTACTAGAAGGCTTCTGCTGTTGATTCCAGGGAGAAAGATTGAGAAGGCAAAGAGGTAGACTTTGACTTCCCAGTGGGATTTTATTGGGATGGATGGAGAGAGGGAAGCAGACATTTCCAGCAGGAATAAAGGAAGGAAAATCTTTTGTGAAGTGCTTGTATGTGTACTTGCAGACCCATGACCTGCATGACTATTGATCAAGTGCTGGTAGGTTTAGGTAGGATAAGCTTAGGATAAGGTTTTCTCAACCGATTTAGTCACAATGAGCTGAATGGCAGAATTGTTCGTTCTTTTTACAATGTTGTGGTACTAATTTTGTTTGTACAATGATATTAAGACCAGGGTTGGCAAACAAATAGCTTTGTTTCTGTAATATTAGTATTTATTTCAGTGTCATGATTTAAATTAAAAATAAAAAAATATAGCTGGAATTTATTTTAAGTTGATGGTGAAAATGAAGACTTTTCAAAAGCAGAAATCTACTTCAAACTCTGGAATAAGGATTAGTCCATTTAATGCTGGAGATATGACAAATGATTAAACAGGCCATTAAACAGGAGGCACAGATAAAACACAATAGGAACTTTAAGAAAATGGTTAGATTTCATTCCTGCCAATTCCACAACAGTTTAGAACTGTAAACTAATTTGTCACTGTGTCTTCATGCTACAGTGGTGCTTGATTTTAGAAGGGATGTTCAGGGAAAAAAATCTAAGAGATTGCTCTGATGTCTAAATGTTATCCTACAGTTCCACATTCTGAGAGAAATCCAATGAATACAATTTCAAACTCAGATGAGTTTTTTATCTTCTTTCTATTTAACTATAATCACCAGAAACTTGGCTAAACAGAAGGAAAGAGGCTTTAAGACCTACAAAGGAGTTAGGTCAGCCAATCAGTTACAATCAGCTTTAAGGAGAGAGAAGGAAAGAATCAGGCATCTGGCAAAATTACAGGAAAACACAGCAGAACACCTTGCATGGTATCCTGGGCTTCTTGTACATCGCCCTCAGAAAGGTTTGTTAAGGCTAGATTATTAGTATGCATTGGATTGGATGCAAAACAGATTTAGCAATGTGAATTTTCTATTTCCTGCAATAACCATTCAAGTACTCACTCAAGCGATATTTCTAACACACAATTCTTGTTATATCCGACTGAATAGAGAATTACTTATGCCTTCAGTTGGACCTGGAATCCAGACCTGGTTCTGGAGGTAAAACAACAATATTCCCACCCACTGAAAATCTTAATTCCAATTTTGAAACCAGGTAACCAATGTATTACCAAAGAATGTATCATTGTGGATTGGAAAAATGTTCTCCATGTAAAATAATATACAGAACTATAGATTGTTGAGAGTAAATACAAGCACGTAATCTAATTGAATAGCTTTTTTTTATATTCATTCAAGGGATGTGGGCTTCACAGGCTGAGCCAACATTTAATTGCCCATCCCAAATTGCCCTTGAGAAGGTGATGATGAGCTGCCTTCTTTTTACTGCTGTAGTCCTTGAGGTGTAGGTATACCCACGATGTACAAGAAGTCCAGGATACCATGCTGTTAGGAAAATGCTGTTAGAGTTCCAGAAGTTTGACCCAGCAACAGTAAAGGAACATCACATCAAGATGGTGTGTGGCTTGGAGGGCAACGAGGTGGTGGTGCTCCCATGCTTTTGCTGCCCTTGTCTTTCTAGCTGGTGGAGGTCATGGGTTTGGAAGTTGCTGTCTAAGGAGTCTTGGTGAGTTGCTGCAGTGTGTGCTGTGGATGGTATAAACTGCTGCTACTGTGCGTCGGTGGTGGAGTGAGTGGATGGTAATGGATGGGTGCCTATCAAGTAGGCTGCTATGTCCTGTATGGTGTTGAGCTTCTTCAGTGTTTTTGAAGCTGCACTCATCCAAGCAACTGGGGAGTATTCCATCACATTTCTAATTTGAGCATTGTCAATGCTGGATAGGCTTTGGTAGTTAGAAGGCAAGTTACTTGCCACAGGATTCCTAGTCTCTGACCTGCTCTTATGACCACATTAATTGAAGGTATCAGATGTTTTCTATGTTGAATAGTAGCTCCCTCAGGATGAGTTCATTCTAATCTAATGGGAAGATTCAGATGGCTTATTATAAGGAAAAACCCACATTGTCATCTTTCTCTCTTTACTGCAGCTTGAAGCCTCACTAACAGGTCCCCAGACAATGGCAGGAATAAAGGGAAAATCAGCACTGGTTGATAAGTACAGTGAACTGATAAATAAGTTCCTTGGTCAATTTTTCTTAATGAATTCAGAAACATATTAAAAAAGAATCTGTTATAAATATTATGAAAATTTTCCACTAAAATCAATTTTTCAACAATCAGCTCAAGTAATATTATTTGCTTAAACAAACACTTATTTCAGATTAGCCACAAAGCAGCAAAGAATGACGAAATAAAGTTCACACAGTAATTCTCAGATAACTTGTCTTGAACAGTGTAATAATATAGTTTACTTTATATCCCTGCAGTGTCCATTTAACAAAGAGCAAGAATAAGTAAAAAAAAACATATACTGTAAAGTTAGAAATAAAACCATATTTTCAAGATCCATTTATCAAGATAAACTGTCAATATTGCAGCAGCTCAGTAATGATTGTGTTGGACTTGCACTAAGTAATGCTTCGTCAAACTGATTGCATTGGACAGGTCTATTTGCTGCTTATTTTCTTTTATTAACTTGCTTTATGTTTGTGCAGTGTTTCTGTGCCAGGATTATGAATAGATTATTAACATTATGCACTTGTTTGCCAAATGAATCTTTTTATTTTCACTGTACCCTGGTAACCCATTTGCATGTTGAACAGGTGGTAAGGGAGCTTTAAAAGGTAAATTGAAACAAGGCCCAATAGATGGTGACAGTCTATTAGCTACGAATAATGGAAGCTTAGAATGACATGATAAAAGCACATTTTCCGACTATGAACTGACAGCAGGAACTCTCATCCACCAAAATTGTTAACTCACTGCCCATACATTTCTGCCCATTTACTTCATTGGATGGAAAATTGTAGGAAACATCTGCTTAAAAATATTCTGATTCATGTCAGAGCCAAGGTTACATAGAGTTTCTCTAAAATAGTGTAACTTTTCTTAGTTCACTTCAGAGATGTGAGCTTCACCAGCATTTATTAGCCATCCACAATTGTCTTGAGAAGGTGGTACCGCAGGCAAATTTGAAAAGATATTGCAAAAGTGATGTTGGGCAGGGTGTTGGAGGATTTTGACCTAGTGATGATGACTAGTAGTATATTCCCAAGTTAGTGTGGAGAGACACGTGGAGGGCAGCTTGTAGATGGTGGGGTTTCCATGCACCTGTTGCAGCTGGGCCTCCAGGTGAATGGGTCGCAAACTTGGGATGGTGAATGGGTTGGTCGGGGAGTGCGGGGAGGCAGTCCAAAATTAACTTGGGGTCCATGAGACTTCAATACTTTTGAGATAATTTAGATAGAAACTAAAAATAACTACTACCAAAGAAAAAGATATTAAACGTGCTACCTGGTTGACCATGGGACTGCTGAAAGTCTTCAGAAATCCCCAGAATTGCCCCAATTCCTTTAAAGGAAGAACCTTTAATGGCAACAGGCATTTATGGGAGTGTTTGGTGTGAACACATTTAATGAGTTTGAATAAGTGGGAGGTTTCATTCAAAAAGATTGAGAACCACTATCCTAGGTGATAAAGTCAGTAAATTGCTGGTGAGGAGCTCTGGCTCCTAATCCACAAGCCCAAAATTCTCATTGCAATCAATTGGGTATCAGATTCTAAATTAGGTCTGAGCTGGTGTGTAGTCCGAGTGGCAATTCCCCAACATAATGCTGTGGAATCCTATCAAAACTGGACTCCATCATTGGGAACCAGCCAGCATAGTGGTAGATGTGATGCCATCTATCCTTGAATGCATATGGAAGTCCAAGATTTATTGAAGTTTAAGTGGCTGAATGCTGGTGGCTCTGATTGGCATGTTGTGCACTAACTTTCTAGCAAAGCAATGTGAAAATTTTGATCCACACAATGAATTTCAAATCTGACAGGAATACAGTCACATCCCACTGCTCCACCAGAGAAATTGATGCAATTCATATGCAGTATTCCCTACCTGCCTTTAAAATACTGAAAGTGAATATGTGGTTCATTAGTACGTTATAGAAAAGAGATGTCTATATACTTATTAATGTACTTCAACCCTTTTTAACCAGGTTGAAAACGGAATATAAGCAGCATAGAAGCAGACTTTTTAAATAGAACTCATTATCCAGTTTCTACACCAGTGAAATCAGGGATAAGGACAGCTGCCATTGACTTACTGTTTCTTTTTAAGATGTTTGGCATTATAGCCCAGTGACATCAATGGAGCAGTTGAAAAATGTATGCTTGAATTTGTTAACAGCTGTAAAGCATAAACACGATAAAAAGGAACCCTTTCAAATAGCTTTGGGATTGAAAAAAAAATTCAGTCGAATACCCTTCCAGTTTGAATGTGTAGTGTTTGGGGAGTCACAAAGTTATGCTAAATTAGAGGTAAGAAAATATGATAAAGCAATTTATTTGTAATAGAGCAAGGAGAAGATACATTGGTGAAAATAAAGAAATGTGCAAGAAGTTCAAAATCATTAAAAAAATAAGGAATGCACTTAAATTTTACCACAGCATAAGAAAGGGATGGAAAAATTATGATAAAATGAAAAGAAAACATTGCAATGAAATAGAAGATGACCAGGAGGCTGACTACCTGTATGGGCAGCATTCAGTGTGTGTGTTCACCATGAAGCACTGCCATTGTTCCCAACAAGTTTAGCAGGGTCAATACAGAATAACCCATTTAAATATTTTTATTGTGTGTCTGTGCTGCTATGTCATCATAAACCACAGGCACCTGGGAAGGAAACGGGCAGAATCCAACCACTAGATCTTCCAGCCTTTTAATTGGGTTCACTGACTCATTGTGAATGGGCGTCAATTTTTGTATAAAACCAGGCTGAGGGGTCCAGGATGATACCTGGGACGGGACGGGTCCCCGTCTGCCTCGGGGTAAGTTGTCTTTCTCTTGTCAAACAGGTGGATTTGCAGTCCAAGTAAGGTAAAGCTCAGGTTAGGAAACCCAATCTCTTCTGAGGAGATATCCATGTTTGAGGCTGATGAAGGATGAGACTCCCTCACCAGGCTGCAACTTAATTCTCTGGCCTACCTGTGTGATTTATAACAGAGGCCTACCAAAAACCCCATGGAGGTTTCGGGGCTGTGAAATGGAGAGAAAAACAACAGCAGAATTTTTTGCAACTGGACAAATTGCAATTCAAAACACCCGCTTCAGTTGAGTGTAAAAGGAGATTTTACCATCCCCCTACATGCTCCCCGTGCCTAGATAATATCATCCTCACGAGTTTCCCTGGACAAAACCCTGCATTTGTTTCTTACTTACACATTGAACAGATTGAGGCCGATGCGGTAGAGGCGTTTGCGGATGATGTCGGTGGAGAGGGTCGGTGACTTGCAGCTGCTTGGATTTTCGCAGTGGTACCTGGGCATACTCAATATCATGGCATGCAGGGCTTCTTTGGAAGAGACCTCTGATGGAGACTTAGCAGAGATGGAAGTTGTGCTGCCGCTGCTGAGTTGTTCCGTGTTATACAAGCGATTGGATTCCAATGGATTTTCCTGCATGATCCCATTGTTGTGATCAATTTGAATTTTCTGCATTGTGATTTGACCCTGTCCCATCAATCCCCCTCCAAGTCCATTCGAGTTGATATTGACATTGAGTTCTGTGAAAGGGTGATTGTTCGGAATCAGTGTCTGTCCCTGTTCTGAAGAAGCATTTGGGGATCGTTTGTCCTCCTCTTCCCCTGGACCATGATCATCTTTTGTTGCAGCACTCTGCTCAGGTTCTGACTGAGCATTCTCACAGTTCGCCATGGCAACCGATGCAGATTCCAGTACTGAGGAAACAGACATGTTTTTGTTTTCAATGTGGAAGGTGACATCCCTGAAAGCCATCATTAGTGTACTGCTACTGTGTGCAAGGCCCTCATCCAGCCCGCCATCATTGCTCTCTTGTCCTGTTTTCTCCATCTCAGCTGCTGTTCCTTCCTGCATTGAGCTACTGCTGAAGGTCTCTGTGAATTGGTAAGTACTGCCATCTTGCAGTGAGCACATTGTTTTCAAGCTCCATGAGCTGAGAGCATCATCGATCGACTTAGCCAGCGACTTAACCTGCTCCGTGAAGGAGTCCTCGAGCTCAGTCAGAGCACCGCTGATACTCGCAGGCAAGGATGGCGACCGCACTAGGGGAATTCCTGCAAAGTTATACCCCTCCATTAAGCTCTCGGCATTCTGTAACCTGACCTTCCGCAAAGAAATGCGCCTGGGCATGCGGCTTTCCAGTAAGGAATTCCGAATCTTTTCAAAGTTCTTGCTGAGTTGGTACTGACGGAAAGCTGTCTGGATGGTGCAGGCAGCCCGGCGAGATACCAAATGGCCTCCATATTTATGTTCCAGCATTTCAATCTGAAACAGGAGAGATATGGAACATCAGATGCCATTCTGACTGTAGCTATCCACATACAAAAACTTAAATGAAGAAGATATGATTCCTCTGTATTAAATCAATGCTTGGCTAATGCCATAGAACACCCTATCCTATGGTTGGAGTTATTCCACACATTATTTATCTTACCTGGGAAAGGTGTGAATCTCAAAGAAAACTGGCTTCCCTGTGATAGGTTATAACTGAACTATGCTCCAACTCCATTGTCTTAAAATGATAGAACACTACACAGCTGCACTGCAACCTTGCACGTTTGTACAGTAGTCTGCAACTACAACTTTCTAGGGACCTCCATGGTTGTCAGGTCTACGACCCCACCCCTCCACATGGGCATTGCAATCTCCAGCCTGACTGAGGATTGTCATTTCCTGCAAGCAGGATCACAGGCAGAGATGGGCAGCATTTCCTTTGTTTTGTTTCTACTGAATAATTGAATTGGAAAGAAAAATAATAGGGATAAGGCCAGATATTAAAGAAAAGGAGGTGTAAAAGGGAAAAAACGAATGCAGTACATTCAGACAGTCAACTTGGCTCAAGTGGTAGCACCTGTCCTGTATCAGAGAGATCTTGGGTTTAGGCCCAGTTCTAGGATTTTTGTACAAGTCCTGGATAATATGTCTGTGTAGTATGAGGGAGTGCCCTGGCAGACAGCCGGCATGGACACAATAGGCCAAATGGCTTCCTTTGGTGCTGTAACCATTCTGAGATTCTATGATCTTAACGTTGTTTGTGAGGCATCGTTGAGCAGAAATATTTGCCTGCACAACAATGTCTAAATTTCCAAATTGTGTCCATTTCTTTATAACGCTTTGGGATAGCCTAAACATGAGACATGAAGCATAAGGATAAATTCTTTCTTTATAATGGTACAGGCCATCACCATATCTCATGCTGCCTCACAGGGTGTTGCTTCTAACGCTGTTTTTTCCATTACCTACACAGCTCACAAATCATACCTGGGATCTGCTGTAATAGTAAAGTAAGATGCTGGGATTATATTCTGATGCTCCAGGACTAAGCTCCAGCTTTTTTGTTACTTATTTATAAAGTAGAAAAAGCCTGTGGGGAGATAAGAATTTGATTCACTCAGCGACTTGTTATGATCTGATATGATTTGACTGAAAGGGTTATGGAAACAGAATCAATAGCAACTTTCAAAAGGAGTTGGATAAATACTCATAAAGGATATGTTTTCAGAGCTCTGTGGAAATAGCAGGCAAGTGGAATTAAATAGGTAGCTCTTGCAGAGAGCCAGGAGATGCAGGATGAACTGAATGGCCTCCCTCCATTCAATCCTTGTGTATAAGACAACTATCACCATTACCAGTAAGTCAGAAATCCCTGTAAATAGCTGTGGTGCAAAAGCAGCACATAAACTCTCACTAATTCCATTTTCTCCAGCAGTAACAATAGAAGAAGCATGTTCATTCCTTTCCCTAAATAATGGAGAGCTGCAGGCTGGATTCCTGCATAAAGTTCAGAACAAGTGGGCTTGTCTTTGTGACTAACCAACTGAATAGATCCAAATGGTTCATTTGTTGGAGTATAGTCTGAAATCCAGAGTCCTGACCCAGCTGTAAATTCTCTGTCATTGATGTTGTCTGAACTTACAGGATCAGGGGAGGTTTCCAAACATCAATGTTCTCGTCAGGCACCTATGCCAAGTTGGTGTAACTTAACCACCTGCCAGAACAGGAAAAGGCACAGAAACAGGGCTGGCCAACTGGTTCATTTCATACTGTGTGCTGTAGCTACAGATTCGGTGAGGATTGGTTCTTCGCCCACGTTGTCTGTTCCTTGTGCTTTGAGCCAGGCCCACAACTGTTGGGCAGCCAGCTGGTACACCTCGTCATTTGGCTTCTCATTGGTTATCAGTCAGGTCTCTTTCACCAACACCCAAGGGAATCAGAGGACTTTTCCTCTCCAATGCAACCCATAGCCCCTGTATGCACAATGCCCCATCCCACCACTACTACCCACCTCCCCAGCCTTGGCCTATTTGATACATAGGGTTCAGAGCGGGGATGCTGTCACTTCAAACCAGAATCCGCAGAAATTAGCACTGGGGTCTGAGAACTGGACATCCTAATTCCAGGCTGATTTGTGAGCTTTGAACCATACTCCTGCCCAACTTGCAGCAGAAGTGCTTTGGTCGGCATTACTAGGACCTGTATGAATCAGCCACATGGATTGTGGCGAATTATGGACCTCAGATGGCTTAACGTGAGCAGTGCAGCATTAGCATTTGGTTCCTAAGCTCAGGGGGGATAAAAAGAGTGCCTGTTCAGTGATCCCTGCTGGAAGCTGCATGTGTGGGGACAACAGGTGAAGAACAGACTCAGCTGTGACATCAGCCTCGGTCAAAATCATGTCTCAGCAGCTGGCCTCAAGGAAGTGGATCATGAAGGAATTGCCTTCAGGAGAGGGGAGAAGAAAGGCTAAATAAATTACTGAAACTCACTTTCATCTCAATCAGTATGCAGCAAAGGACCAGAATTTGTTGCAACTGGCAATGGATACTATATGTTAAAATGTCACACTCCCCAACCTCTGAAACGAAACAAAGGTATGCTGGGAAACAGGTGAGATTCCATTGCAGGGAGCTCAATGGCAAATCAGAAGCATCACAGCCTGCAGAAAATCCTCCTAATTGAATTATAGTTGAAGGGTTTAATAGCAGGGTTACCTGAGCAGGGAGATTTGAAGCACTGAAATTACGTTGGTTTTTGAGCAAAATAAATCTACCAGCAACTCATTAGCCAGAAATCCTTTGCTTTCCTAAATATAAAATAATATTTACCACTGTAGGCCTCTCTTTTTGTATTAATTACTTTGTTGAAAATAACATTCAACCTTACAACTGATCAAAAAACCCTAGGACCAGACTTGACACACACTTCAGTTATTTTTGCAGGAATGTATCTTTATAAATTTATATCCAGCAAAATATAATAATAATCAAAAATTGGAATAAATATTGAATTACTTGAACTGGAAAAAAAAGTCAACACATGAACTGAATTAACCGAAAGGTTAGAGTGAAAAAAATTTTTTGATGACTTTAAAAAACTGTACAAGTTGTCAAAGCTCAGATAGGAGACATTTCTCTTTGGACAGGAACGTTGGTTTCCATTCTTACAAAAAAAGGTCCTAGTAAAGAAATAGCAGGAAATAGAAGTGGTGAATTATTCTCATTTCTCCTTTAAACTCACAAAACCGACCTCCCCTTTAACCTCTGAAAGTTAATATATTGTCTGGTCGCCAAACATTGTATTAAAGTACTGACCAGTGAATTAAAAGAATGAGTGAATTAACTCTAGGGACTGAGGGATTTTTTTGTTTCCTTACCTCTGGACCAAAGCCAAAGGCACCTCCTGCCGTGTTGCCAGATTTTAAATCTTTCATGTTTTTATGTTGCTTAAATTAATTAAGAATATTCCTGGCTTTAAAAGGAGTGAACTGCACATTAACCCTTCTTTTTGAGCAAAAGAGAAAGTAATTGATTCACTTGTTTAATTCTGTGAAGTGTTTTATGTAATGATTAATCTCACACTAAGTTAGTAAGCCCACCTGCTTCATTTGTTAACAGCCTAAGAGGCAACAGTGCTTGCATTGACTTTAGTTCAGCAAACTCACTCACCATCAAGAGCAGAGCTATCATATCAGAATACAAGATTTCATAGGAAAACAATGAAAGAATTTACATTAACATTATGAATAATCACCATGATAGAAATTACAGGGCTTTATTTCAAACATTCTGCATCCCTCTCTACCTTCAATATTCCCCTTAAAAAATACTCCAACAAATCCTTGGCTGCCTCCTCTTGTTTCCCTCCTCCTGGGGTTTGGTGACAAAGTATCTTGGAGTTTCATTATGGTAAAGAGGCTGGAAAATTGCAGGTTGATGTTATTGAATGGCTTTAAGACAATATTCTCACCGACAGCTTCAGATGATCTCCAGCTGGGAGATTGAAGTTTGCATGGTTTAGCAGCTTCATATTACCATATTGATGTTGTTTCAGGTTTACAGACCTGTGGTTTTGTGCTCACAATTCATGCTCGCTTGTGCATTATTCTATTCCTCCCAACATTTTGAATATGTGGATAATATTTCCTTTCTTTCACATGTACCCTATCTTACTACTAAATTCACTGGTACTGTATAGGGATTTGAAAGCATGCCCTAAAATTATAGCTGCTTCTTCTGAGGCTGTCTGTTAGAAGTGATGTTGACTCACTTCCACTCCAGTTCACCAGATCCGGAGGTGGCTGCTGGCAGCAACGTGGGACCAACAGACTCTGCCACTGTTGGGGCAGGTGCTTGACAGGGTGGGCAGTGGGCTTGGCAGGTGGTGTCCTCCTTCTGCTGTTAACACTTGGCTTCTGGGTGTTCCCAGTGAATGGATTCAAGGTTCCTAATATCATCATGAATGCTTCTCCTTTCTGAATAGTTATGGGACAGGGATCCACATACATCAGTGGGTATGTTACATTTTTGTCAAGGAGGTTCTTGTCCAGCTGGTGCCCACTTGCTGTGACAAAACTCAGAATATCGCATCTGCTTCAGAACTCTGGTGTTCTCTCATGCAAATGACGTGAACTGCCCGTAGTAGCTGTCTGAGTGTAATTTGGGCCTCCATGCTGGGGATGTTGGCCTGGAAGAGGACACTGATGTTTGTTTGTTTATCTTTCCAGTGAATTTGGATGATTTTGTGGAGACAGCGATAGTGGTGTCTCTCCAGTGCTCAGAGGTGTCTGCTGCAGATAGTCCATGATTCATAGGTGCACAGGAGAGAAAGGATTATAGCTGGCTGGTAGACCAGGGCATTTGAACTGCATTTGAGGCCTTGATCTTCAAACATTTTTCTTCTGAGATGTGCTGGCACTCTGAAAGAGATGGTGAATTTCATCCTCAAAAATGGCCACTAAATCAGTAATGTTCCAGTGCCACTCAAACACAGGATTTGGGCATCCATTTTGCTTTTATTGCACTCAGTAACAGAGAGCAATGTTCAGGAGTCCTGTGCACCAGCTGAGTGTGAACTGCACAAGTTACTGTCATAACTTCCCTTCCTAAAAGGCTTCAACCACATCTGGAACTCACTCTACAGCTATCAGAGCACTCAGTGCAACCATGGCAAACCAGTCACTTTCCTCCAAGGTCAAGTTGCACCAGTAGGAAGGTCCTGTATGCCCAGGTTTTCTGGAGACATTCAAGGTCAGAAATGAAATTTAAATGGGAAGAAGTTGCTCGGAAGGTTAGTTCCAGGAACAACACCACTCAATCTGGCCCAGAGCTACAAGAAGTTTAATGATCTCACTTGCGTGGTGAGGCCCGAGTGCTCATCAACAAATTTCATTGATTAGCAACCACACTCAAAACAGCTCTAATTACCACACCTCACTGCTCAACTAACAATCTCCAGCAATCAACAGCCATAGCTAACATTCAGTTGTTCTACTTCATACTCAGAAGCTAATGATTAATCCAATCCTCACACAAATATTTTGCAGCTTGCACACTCCATCTATGGTATGAGATTCATCATTCTAGACACATCGCAATACATTAACATTATCTGTGTGTGTGTGTGTGTGTGTGTGTGTGTGTGTGTGTGTGTGTGTGTGTGTGTGTGTGTGTGTCTCTCTCTCTCTCTTGTGTAGCAAAAGATGGTGAGAAATCTCCAACTACAGTAGCAGCTTGCAGGCAGATGGCAGCTGTACCATGTCTACAGGTTACGTTCCTTTTAGGAGGCAGTGGTGGAGATCATAGGGTCTGCCATCAAGAAGATGGGGGAATTTTTCACATAGAGTGTGGTTGGAATTTGGAATCTGGAGTACACTGTCTGAGGAGGTGGTGAAGGCAGATACTCTCACAACACTTAAGAAACATCTCTGGACCAACACTTGAATTGCTAAGGCACAGAAGGCTATGGACCTAATGCTGATAAATGGATTAGTATCAGTGGGTGCAATAGTCAGAATAGACAAGGTGGGCCAAAGGGCCTGTTTCATCGCTATACCATCCTGTGATTCAATGACTCCAAGATCATGGCTAGAGCAGAGAGAAGTTCATGAAAGTTGATGGTTTGCTCATATTTCCCTCCCCTCAGGGCTTACTGACTTGGATGGTTTGAACATTTGCCTCCTAATGCCCAACTCCCTCTCAATGAGTATATGCTTCTCAACCTAGATCCACAAAAACTCACAGCTGGCCTGGGCCCAGTAGCTGAGCCTCCAGAAACAGAAGAGGAAAACATCACATCACTCGGGGCACACACAGGAATTGAAATGGGACCTTTTTTTGGAGAGGGATGTTAAGCACTCACATATTACACCCATACACAATATTACTGTGCTTTATGATTTGTAGGGGAGCTACAAATCATTCATAGTAAGATTGTGCCCTGCCCACTTGTACACATACCAAGCCATCATTCCATCTGACTCTTCAGCCACAAGCTTGGATATCAGCAGTCCACCAGTAGTAGTGTAGAGCAGGATCTCTCCGTGTGTATCATCAGGCATGTGTGGTCTGAAACCATGCCAAGACAATTGGTTAGCTTGTGTGCCAGCTCCACACATGGTGAGGGCACACATTAGTTCTGCTTTAGAGGAGTCAGTAGGTGTCAGCATGGTGAATTCAATGTCATCATGGTGTTTTCTAATTATTTGTAATTATTGATGGAAGCTGGGAGGTCAGGATGCAATGATTGTACCTAATTGTCATTGAGGGTATTGAGGAGGCACCTTCCTGACCCACTGAGGTGCTCCTGATAAAGGAATTCCCATTGAACTGCACATGAGCTACTCAACATTTTGAAGAAAGAACCAATGAAGAAAAGTGATACAATCCCTTCCATTTTGCAGGTGGTGGATTATGCATGTAGTTGCTGCCCTAATCTTTCAGGGTGGTAGAGGAGAAAGCCTTTTCAGTGTGACCACGAAGCCTTGACAAGTTGCTGATATCCATTTGGTAGATAGAATACATTGCAGCCAATGTGTCAATGGCAGACAGCAATGAATGTTGATGACAGTAAATCTGTTTGACGTATGAAGATGCTAATTTGTCCTGAACAAATTCAAGCTTCTTCAATGTCAATGGAGCTATACACTTGGAGGCAAGTAGAGAAATCTTTGCAACCCTGACTGTGCCTTACAAATGGCCCAAGCATGCAACACAGACAAAGGTCCTTTGGCCCACTGAGTCTAATCATCAAGCACCCAGTTATATTGATCTTACACTAATCCCATTTTGTTCTCCCACATCTTCTCAACTCCACAAGATCATTCCACTCACTTACACATTAGGGACAATTTACCTACCAACCTAGGTCTTTGTGAAGTCAGTAGTTCAGTATGTGCCTAGCTGTAAAATACACAACTTCTGAGGAGCTCTTGCAGCCACAATAACCATGTGCCTGGAATAGTTCAGTTTTTTGTTGATGGTGATGTCAAGGTGTTGATAGTGGATGAATGACAGCATTAATGCCTTTAAAAACATGGAAGAAATGTGATAGTTTGATAACAAAATACCAAATAATTAAGGATTACTTTAAAAACCACAAGTGTCGGCCTTCTTCCTGCTGGTCAGATACATGTAGGACCCTTGTGTGTTACATGCAAATACAGGACCCAGTGTGGCAGGGCAGGTCTCAGGGCAAGGCAACACTGCACAGGTATTAACTTTGCCACTGTATAGTTGAGGCTTGTGCCAAACACATGGCTCAATGTTCCAAGTAGCACAAGGCAAGCTTTAATGTTGCTGTAAGAATTGTGAATTATGATCAAAATACGCACCAATGAAGAGGAGTGGGCAAAGCACATTAGTAACACATGAATGAATTTCTATCCTTCCGTGTAGATAGACTGCAGTGTCTTTCACAGCGCTGCAGGAGAAGATATGGCAACGGAATCAGCCTAGATTAGAGAGCTCATAACTCACCTCTCCTGTATCACAACTCAGCATTTATTGTAGCCATAAAAAGAGTGGCTTGTAGCGATGAGCTACGCACTGAGCGAGGAATAACGACACATAGTCGGTGGGTTGAACTCGAGACTGGTTTATTCGAATCTTACCGCGCTGGCTTTTAAGCAGATAAGTTCCCGCACTCGACACGCGGCGATGACATCAGAGGTGCGCCAACCGAACCTCTTCCCACGCGTGGGCTTTCTCCCCTTGCTGTTGAAGAAGAAGAAGGCTCAGTGCCATTTTGTGGCTGACCTGTCTGCCGACATGCACGCCAACTTTTGAGCCAGTTCGCTTGCGTCAAAGGTGGGTCGCCACATAACCCCCGCCCCCCCCCTCCCACCCCAGAACCGGTGATAAACCTCCAAAGTCCACAGTCTGATCAGTCGCTATTTGGGCGGTCTGCCTCTGCACCGTGGAGCCTGAACCTCGACTGGCTGCGCCAAGTCTACATGGGCTGGTTTGAGCCGGTTCACCGTGAAAACCTCCTCTTCCCCCCAATGTCTAGAACGTACATGGACCCGTTGTTCCTGAGTACCTTGAACGGCCCCTCGTACAGCTGCTGTAGCGGTGTCCGGTGTGCGCCCCTCCATACAAATACAAACTTACAGTCCTGCAGGTCTTTGTGTATGCAGGTGGGGATCTGTCCATGACGTGAAGTCGGTACGGGGGCCAGGTTGCCGAGCCTCTCGCGTAGTCTGTCCAGGACTGCCGCGGGTTCTTCCTCTTGCCCCCTTGGGGCTGGTAGGAACTCTTCTGGGACGACCAGGGGTGCGCCGTACACCAGCTCGGCTGACAAGGTGTGCAGATCCTCTTTGGGTGCTGCGTGGATTCCGAGCAGGACCCAGGGGAGCTCGTCCACCCAGTTAGGCCCTTTCAGGCGGGCCATGAGAGCCAATTTCAAGTGACGGTGGAAACATTCCACTAGTCCATTCGACTGTGGGTGGTAGGCAGTAGTGTGGTGTAACCGTGCTCCCAACAGGCTGGCCGCGGCCGACCACAGGCTGGAGGTGAACTGGGCGCCTCTGTCAGAGGTAATGTGGGCCGATACCCCGAAGCGTGCTACCCAGGTTGCGATCAGCGCTCGGGCGCAGGAATCGGCGGAGGTGTCAGCGAGTGGGGCCGCCTCTGGCCATCTCATGAACCGGTCTACCATAGTTAGGAGGTACCGCGCTCCTCTCGACACTGGCAGGGGCCCCACGATATCCACATGAATGTGGTCGAACCTCCGGTGGGTGGGTTCGAACTGCTGCGGCGGGGCTTTGGTGTGCCACTGCACCTTGGCTGCTTGACACTGCATGCACGTTTTGGCCCATTCACTGACCTGTCTGCGAAGGCCGTGCCACACAAACCTGCTGGAGACCACCCGGATGGTTGTCCTGATGGATGGGTGTGCCAAACCGTGCATGGAGTTGAAAACTCGCTGCCGCCAGGCTGCCGGGACGATGGGGCGAGGTTGGCCGGTAGCCACGTCACACAGGAGGGTCCTCCTACCTGGGCTTACTAGGAAGTCCTGCAGCTGCAAACCCGAGACTGCAGTCGCAAACCCGAGACTGCAGTCCTGTAGCTGGGCAACTCGTCATTTGCCTGCTGCGCCTCTGCTGGCGCTGCATAGTCCACCCCCTGGGACAGGGCCTGGATAGCTGGTCTGGAGAGTGCATCCGCCACGACGTTGTCCTTTCCTGAGACATGTTGGATGTCCGTCGTGTACTCGGAGATGTAGGACAGATGACGCCGCTGGCGGGCCGACCAGGGATCGGACACCTTCGTGAACGCGAAGCTCAACAATTTGTAGTCCGTGAACGCGGCGAACGGCCTGCCCTCTAAGAAATATCTGAAATGTCGGATGGCCAGATATAGTGCTAACAGCTCCCGGGTGAAAACACTGTACTTGAGTTCGGGTTGCCGCAGGTGCCTGCTGAAGAACGCCAGGGGTTGCCAGCGCCCCTCGATGAGTTGCTCCAGCACCCCACCGACTGCCATGTTGGACACGTCCACTGTGAGGGCGGTTGGAATGTCCGTTCTGGGGTGCACCAGCATCGCGGAGTCTGCCAAGGCTTCCTTGGCTTTGACGAAAGCAGCCGTGGCCTCTTCGTCCCAAGTAATGTCCTTGCCTTTACCCGACATCAGGGTGAACAAAGGGCACATGACACGGGCTGCTGAGGGGAGGAAACGGCGGTAGAAGTTGACCATACCCACAAACTCCTGCAAGCCTTTGACTGTTGGGCCGGGCAAAGTGGCGGATCGTGACTACCTTGGCGGGCAGGGGCGTTGCCCCGTCTTTGGTGATCCTGTGGCCCAGGAAGTCGATGGTGTTGAGTCCGAACTGGCATTTTGCCAGGTTGATCATGAGGCCAAAATCACTCAGGTGGGAGTAGAGCTGGCGGAGGTGAGACGGATGCTCCTGATGATTTCTGCTGGCTATGAGGACATCGTCCAAATAGATGAACGTGAAGACCAGGTCGCGTCCCACTGCATCCATTAGCCGCTGGAACATCTGTGCGGCATTCTTCAGGCCGAACGGCATTCGGAGGAACTCAAACAGGCCAAATAGGGTAATGAGTGCTGTCTTGGGGATGTCTTCAGCGTGTACTGGGATTTGATGGTATCCCCAGACGAGGTCCACCTTGGAAAAGACGCTTGCCTGGTGCAGGTTTTCTGCAAAGTCGTGTATGTGCAGCAGCGGGTAGCAGTCTGGGGTTGTAGCCTTGTTCAGTCGACGGTAGTCGCCGCATGGTCTCCAGCCCCCGGCTGCTTTGGGCACCATGTGTAGGGGGGAAGCCCATGGGCTGTCTGACCTCCGTACGATCCCCAATTCCTCCATCCTCTTGAACTCCTCCTTCGCTAGGCGGAGCTTGTCCGGGGGAAGCCGTCATGTGCGGGTGTGGAGGGGTGGTCCCTCGGTGGGAATGTGGTGCTGTACTCAGTGTCTGGGTATGGCTGCCGTGAACTGCAGTGCCAGAACCGATGGGACATCTGCCAGGATTCTGGTGAATTTGTTGTCCGACAGCATGACGGAGTCCAGGTGTGGGGCTGGCAACTTGGCTTTGCCCAAAGAGAACGTCTGGAAAGTCATGGCATGGACCAGCCTTCTCCCGTGCAAGTTGACCAGTAGGCTGTGAGCTCACAAGAAGTCTGCCCCCAGGAGTGGTTGGGCCGTGGCGGCCAGTGTGAAGTCCCATGTGAACCAGCTGGCGCCGAACTGCAGCTGCACTGTGCGGGTGCCGTAGGTGCGTATCGTGCTGCCGTTTGCGGCCCTCAGGGTGGGTCCCAGCTCCCTGTTGCGGGTGTCGTACCCCGTCGGGGGTAAGAAACTGATTTCCACTCCGATGTCGACCAAGAAGTGGCATCCTGACTGTTTGTCCCAGACGTACAAGAGGCTGTCCTGGTGGCCAGCTGCCGTAGCCATTAGCAGTGGCTGGCCTTGGCGTTTCCCAAGAACTCGCAGGGTGGGCGACACTGGTGGGCTTCTGCACCCCACCGCTGGTGGTAGAAACACCACTGTACAGTGGCCTCCTCACTCCTGCCTCTGGGTTGTGTGCGCTCCGTTGCCGGGCCTGGTCTGTCCTGGCGTTGGGCACGTGGCTTGGTAATCTGGCCAACGGACGTCCCGCTTTCCTTCTTGGCCTTCCACAGCACGTCTGCCTGGGCCACTGCCTTCCGGGGGGGTCACTGAAATCTGCATCGGCCAGTAGCAGATGTATGTCCTTGGGCAGTTGCTCTAGGAACGCCTGCTCGAACATGAGGCAGGGCTTGTGTCCGTCAGCCAGGGCCAGCATCTTGTTCATTAATGCTGATGGCGGCCGGTCCCCCAAACCGTCCAGGTGCAGCAAGTGGGCATCGCGATCCCGTCGTGAGAGGCCGAAGGTCCGTATGAGCAGCGCTTTGAATGCTGCATACTTGCCTTCCTCTGGGGGTGACTGTATGAAATCCTCAACCTGGGCGGCTGTCTCCTGGTCAAGGGAGCTCACCACATAATAGTAACGCGTGGAATCAGAAGATATCTGCCGAACCTGGAACTGGGCCTCTGCTTGGTCAAACCACAGCCGTGGTCGCAGCATCCAGAAGGGTGGCAGTTTCAGCGAAACTGCATGAACGGATGAAGAGTCGATTATTTTCGGTCCAAATCCTGTTTGGACCGTCGGGGTCACCAATGTAGCGAGCTACGCACTGAGCTAGGAATAACGACACGTAGTCGGTGGGTTGAACTCGAGACTGGTTTATTCGAATCTTGCCGCGCTGGCTTTTAAGCAGATAAGTTCCCGCGCTCAACGCGCGGCGATGACGTCAGAGGTGCGCCAACCGAACCTCTTCCCACGCGCGGGCTTTCTCCCCTCGCTGTTGAAGAAGAAGGCCCGGCGCCACTTTGTGGCTGGCCTGTCTGCCGATGCACACGCCGACTTCGGAGCCGGTTCGCTTGCGTCGAAGGTGGGTTGCCACAGGCTCATGCTGTACAACATGTCCCTTTATTTATTGCTGTTTTGCCTCTGAAACTAAGAGTCCTAGGTTGAAGGACCACAGGTTAAAGACTCTTACAGTTTTGGAAGGGAGCAATTTCAGCTTACTTTTCCTTCACAAAACTGGTCCAGACTCCTTTCCATGATTTATACAATAAATACGACGTTACAAAACTCAAACTGTATGGTACAACATGATGATCCAAAGATCTTTTCGCTTTATGACCTGGGGTAAAATCCAGCCTTGCAGAGAGGATGAAGGTCTTCTCTTCCTGCTGCCTATGTGGATTGAGTCTTACACAGCTTCAGACTAGGTCCGAGTAAATACGGGAAATGTTACGGTAACTCAGAAAATGATGTTTTGATAAGATTGGAGCTAAAGCACATTGACGTAATTGTTTTCCAGTTGTCAAGTGAGTTCTAAACATGAAATCATAAATCTGTACTAGCAGAAAACATGAGTTAAAGAAATCATCACAATAAAGCTGCCTACAACAAAATACGTATTAATCAAAGAAGTGTGAGTTCTTGATCAAGACATTGAAGTTGATGGATTGTACCTCCTTCCTAAAACAAGAAGATTGAAGTTTGTCTACTACTCTGTCCTCATCTTGATTTTGAGTCAGCATCCTAGATGGAGCTCATGCCTGATGTGGGGCAGGCTCTAGGTGGGATCATAGAGAATCCCCACTGCCAATTTGGAAAATGTCAGTGGTGCCACAGAAGAAGTATTGCTGTTGTATCAGTGAGGAAGAGGAAACCAGCTTAAATAAGTCAGAATAGCACCTATCGCTAGCCATCTGACAATGCACTGAACTTTGCTTCTGAAATTCTGAACCATTGATGTTTGTGAAAGTATATTTTGGAAATAGAGCACAACTCGGATATGTGATGATAAATGTGTGTTCAGCACAAACGATTGAGAAGAGATCTCTACTCTGGTGAATTTAGAATAGCAACAGAAATACCAGCAGAATTCCAGGTTCATGTTGCATTGTGCTGGTTATTTCACCCAAGACCTAGGGGTGCTGAGATTAAGATGAATGGATGAAGAAAGCCAGAGCCAGAGAAAGAATGATCAAATGTTAAACAAACAAATAAAACAAATAACAGACACACATAAACGATTGGTTTCACAGAGCTGGGCCTTGATATGACCTACAACTAATGTTGCAGCTTAATATTAGAACAGATGCACTAGAGCAGATTTTCTGATTACTTTTGCTTGATAATGTGGATGCAACCAAGGGGAAAAGAAGTGGAGGACTATTGTGCCAACACTTTAACCATTTAATGCATTGCCCAGTTTTCCAGCTGGGTCAGAATTTCCCAACAATTTTCCGTCAATAATGCTGAAATTAGCCACTTGTTTAGCTTCCTGTTCAATTTCTCAGCATCTGTAGTAAAGCAGGCAGAATTTTCTGTTATTGCTTTTATTTCTTTGCCATTTTCTATGTAGAGGTTAGCATAACACTATTACAGCACCAGCGATCGGGGTTCAATTCCCGCCGCTGTCTGTAAGGAGTTTCTATGTTCTCCAGGTAACTATGTGGGTTTCCTCCGAGTGCTCTGGTTTCCTCCGAGTGCTCTGGTTTCCTCCCACATTCCAAAGACATACGGGTTAATAGGTTAACATGGGTGTAATTGGGCAGCGTGGGCTCGTTAGGCTGGAAGGGCCTGTTACCGTGCTGTATCAATAAAGTTTTAAATTTTTAATTGTTCTGGCATTGCTTTCAGGGTTTTACTCCCTCATTCTTGGCGTGTGTGTGTGTTGATATTAATGGTTAAAGTTGGCCCTAAGCTTTGAACAGTGTACCATCTTTTAGAGATTTTGAGTGGGAGAGGGAACAAATGATTAGTTAACTGAGTTCCAATTCTGTCCCTGGAGTTACTGGCGATAAAATTTAATATGACAGTAGTTTAGCAAATTATCTGCCTGGGATTGAAACCAAGGGTTTTCCATTATTCCAAAATGACTAACTGAAGAATTGCAAGATGGGTAAAATGCAGGTAGGACAGGATTTCTTAAATCTCGACATCATCACAGGTAATTAAACCATTGGCGTGACTCGAGTTCAGAATGAGTGAATGTTAAACAAAAGAGAGATCATGGGCATAAAACAAACACAGGCATGACACAAATCGTGGAGGGATTTCAATATCAGGACTGGCACCATAAAAGTAAGATAGTTACTAATAAATCTAACAAAGAATCCAGGAAAACTTTTTTCACAAGAACATAAAGAGCTACTGCAAACAGTGCAGAGCAGAGCATAAATGCATTTGTAGTACTTCAAGTAAATGAGGGAAAAGAAATGCAAGTGTATGCTTGATAGAGATGGATGAAGAGGGATAACAGGAAGGGTGAATTAATTAGTTGGGTCAAATGGCCTGCCACGATAAAACAAATTCAATGTAATAAAAATGATGTACAAAGATAATGCCAACTACCTGAAATATTCAAAGGATACAACATGTTATAAATGGCATTGTTGCATTTGAATAATGGGGTACTAGCAAATGGATAGCATTGCTTATCTGATAAATGCAGCCATGAAAATAATTATTGACAATATAAGTATGTATGTTCACTGTACTGGGACAATGGAAGAATCCAATATAAAGCCTAATAGTAAAAAAAAGAGCTTGTCTGTATTGCATTAAAAAAATCAACTGCAGTCAAAAGATAAATAATCAGGATATAAACACAGCTGATTAGCAGTTTACACGTAGTTGGAATCTAGAGGGACATGTGCGTTCCAATATTTTACTATGAATGATAGAGTATAAATGGACACACAAAAGGGGCTTGACTGTGGCAGTCGTCCAATTTGTTAAACCCTCCTACAGTCACTCAGTGATTAAATGAATTGCACAATATAATAGTAAATTATACAGAATCAGAACAAGCAGAATTTCCATAACTAGTTTGTGCCCAAGTTACTGACAGCAGCTGGGTGGCAGTGAGCCATCTACTGTGAGATAGAAACTCACGCTCAGTAGGTTTAGCAAGATGTGCCTATATAGTATTATGTGCATGGAACTCGGCTTCTGAAATCCTGGTCTATTGAGCATCAAGGAGATGAATTTTGGAAGCAAAATGCAATGTACATACACAATTATAAAATTGTGTTTAGTACTAGCAACTGAGAACAAACTTCTGCTCCAATGAATGTAGAAGAGTAACAGACATACCAGTCAGGGAATTCCAGTCTCGAATGCACCTCAGCAATTTCTGATGAAAAGTGTATAAGTAAAATGGAACAGGATTGAATATGACGAGCTTTATGGTCAAATAGCATGTGAATATATTTTAGATTGTAAGAATTGTTAATTAAACACATGGCTTGTTGGCTGCTAATAACCATCACAACAGATTCTATAATTAATATTAGAGTGTGAGATAAAAATGAATTGTTTTTGTGTCTTTGTGTTTATTGCTATTGGCTACTTCAATTCTGTCACAACCTAGGGAAGGTGACATGGGAAGAAAAGATTGAAAATTATATTGAAAGGAATTACAATTTAAGGGAAGCCACAAGGTTCATCGGCTGTGCATTGACCTTTGAGAGAAACACCCACACAGAATCGCCTCATCTGCAGGTTAGCTTTTCTAGTGTATAAATTCTTTATATTCCCATTTATTATTTCTTGAGGAGCAGGTACTGATCACAAAGACTGCCATATCTCTAGAGAAATAAAGGCTTTCAGCAATACGTTCACAGCATGAAGATGAAAAAGCAACTCATTACACGATTTTCAATCATGATATTTTACACACTCTTACATTTATAAATCCATCAACAACTGTCAGAAAGTTATTGATGTCTTAAAAGAACACCAAAACAATAATACATCGAATATTCCAGATAAAGTGTGCTATCGTTTTAATCCTTCAACCTGGTACTGCATGATATCCTTATCTTGCCTCCAGCACTTGCTTTCTCATTTCTGTTTCTCAAGTGTCTTTTTGTGACTTCTGCCCTTTATTGTCATTGTAGCAAACTTTTATAGTGTTAGTGTTAGATTTATGGGAAGCCATTGCTAGTATTCATCACACTCAGTCCAAGTTTACTGCAACATGGGAACCATCGCCCATGTCCCACGGCCCTGCCTGTAATTGTAGGTGAAAGAAGCTGAATGATAACCTGTCTGGTTTCATCGTTGCATCTCACACTCAGGCCAAAGGAATCAGCAACCTGGTGCATTTTGTTGGGAAGGGGAAGGGAGAGTAGAAATGGGAAAATTTTTAAAAATAGTTGCAGTTCACCTATCAGACATAAAAAAACTATGATAAAATAATTGATACAATTTAGAATTGTGAGTGAGACAGAAAACATGGAGTCACAGGACCATATGTAGCAAATCCCATATAAACTAACTGTCTAAATTTGCACACATCTGCCTCCATTTCTAATGACAATACAACCAACACAAAAAGTGAGGGCCACAGAGAGAAGGAAATGATAAAAAATATTAAGCATTTCAAATTAATAGAATTTAGTTTTTAGATCTGTAGAAATTTATGAATACAGAGAATTAGTTAAAATGAATATGAAATGTATGCAATAGAATAAAATTAGTTTATTTTGCCTGGTTGCAAAATACCATTTCAAAATACATTGAACATTCCTATGTTTATCTCTCTCTGCAAAAGAAAGGAACATTTAAAAAGTTTCAGCACCTAATGCCAATGCTGTATATGCCAGTAACTAGAGTTATGGTGGGGGATCCATGAGATAAATGTGTCACAGGTGCTGAGGGTGCACTACATTGATGGTAATCTTCAGTGAGTTCTGCACTCTGGCCTCCTCTCCTCTTGGTGGCCGAACTCCAGCATGCAATCCCAGCCACAATTCTCATAGGCATATTACAAAATTAAATAATGGGATGATATTAATTTTCAATTGATGTTTAGTGAAGTATTTGTCTGACTATGTTTGTTTCCTTTCTTCATTGAACCTTACAAAATGACTTATACGAATCCCCCCCTTCCAGAAAGCTTCTGTCCTGTTCCTTAATTGTCCTGTATTAATCTGCAAATAATCCCCAAGGATCATGGGGGAGACCAGTGGCAGCAGGCTGGAAGAGAAGCTGTCATTTTCCCATGATAAGAGAAGGCTTTCATCTGAGAGAACATACCAGATTCATGTCCCATTGAGCCCTTACTCCAGGCAGCATCACAGTAATTCCAGTAATCTGTTGAAGGCTTGCGGTGGGGAAGGTACATGGTAGAAGCTTGTAAAGTAGGGGAGATTATGTGATGACAGCAAGTGAAGAGATCATTTTAACCTCCTCCAGACCTTTTACAGAAATGGCGTTGGAACCTTACCTCATACCTTCTCAATCCCACTTCTGAGGAAGTTTACTCGACCTTGTTCCTTCATATCTATCCCCATCCCATTTCTGCCATCTCCTCCATCTCCCACCCCTTCTTTCTCAATAATAGACTGTAACTCTCTAGTCTGCTAATCAAGTGAACGATACAGCAACAGAGTTGGAGATAGTTCATGCTACCTATAATCAATGCAAAGCATGAACTGGAAATGCCAAAAAAAAAGAAATTGATTTTTCAGTCAATTCATGCTCCACTTGACTGTGGAGTATCTAGAATAGAGAGCAACTTGGAACAGCCATTACCAAGCCCTTATTCAACAGTAGAGCTGGAACCCAGGAAAATCATCACATCTTGTGCCCTTTTTCACTTCCAAGGTCTTCATCCCACAGCTTCTCTAGATTTACAAGCAGCTGCCATCCCTTCACCTTCTTCCACCAAAACCTCTCAATGGATTACCAGGAGTACTGAAGACTCACCTTGAGGAATAAGAGGTCAAGGCCTGCCTGACCACAAAGAAGGTTCCTAACTTGCTTCATCCTTTCCACTTCCTCCTCCTTCTCCTTCTGCTTCTCAGCTACTTGCTGTACGTTCAGGTTAAGCCCTCATGAATGCCAAGGCTGTGCAGCACACAGCAGTCCACTAAGATCTACTCTACCATATACTCCAGGGCAGTCCAGACACTGCAATAACATTTAAAGCATGCCAGTGGTCTGCTCCACCACAGTTTGTGTGCTATGTGGCATTTGTTGTAGGCATACTGCCCAAGGGACTGTGGTTGGTACTGAATTCAGGAGCCGTGTCATCAGTGTTTGATCCTTGTCACCCAGAAGCAGACCTTTTGTTTTCTTTCAGCACAAGCGATGAATTGTTGTGCATACCTACAGCTTCTGTTACAAATCCCATGTCACAACTTGCTGCCATACGTGCTGATGAAATTCCAACTCCATCTCTTTCACTGACATCTGTTTGAAACTAAGCTAGAGAGCTGGATATTCATTCACACAAAACCAAATAAAGGGTGCTGTGCTTCTGAAAATCAGGTTAACCTGGAAAACGGTAATTTTGTGCACAATACTGTGCCTAATGACCATTTGTAAAATCTGCCTCCTTATCTATCAATGAAGCTTTGTTTTAGCATTTTTCTTTCAGGCATACAACTCCCCCAAATGATGTCAATCCTAGGGCGTAGTTCATATACAGTGAGATTTTCAGCCTGACTGGTCTGTAAATAGCAGTTCCCATTTACTCACAGAACAACCAGGTGTTACAAACAGTGCTTTTTCAGGATCAATGTTCAAACTGGATCTTGCAGCCTCAAATACAACTTTCCATGTGCTTTGACTGTTCTGGCACAGAAGTCAGGGCACAGTGACCTTCAGTCTCCTGGCCTCACCTGCAACAGATGATCTCTGTCGCATTTCACAGTTTATTGCTCACTGCTGCACTGGGAGGTCATTCAAACTCCCGGCTCCATCTTTGCTTCAGCCTGCAGGAGTAGAGAACTGTGAAAATTTGCAGCATATTAATAAGGGATGCTGTGCTGCAACTGACAATGCCACATCGGGAATTCCAACAATGCTGTTCTGTGAACTTCACAATTGAAGCTCTGAGAATTTATGAGGTTTACACAAACAGTGTTAGGGTGACCCACGATATAGTTTCAATCTCAGTAAAAGGGAGTAGAGTTATTTCTAAATGACAGCATTACATAGGATTACATGTGAAACATGTCACAGAAACAGGCCATTGAAGCCAACCACAGCAGGCCAAGATTTATGCTCCATTCTCACCTCCTCCCAATTTTCCTCATCTAATTCTATCAATGTCATCCTCTGTTTCCTTATCTCTCATGTGGCTGTCCAGCCTCTCCTTAAAAACATCAGTATTAGTTGTCTTAACCACTCCATCTGGTAGCTGGTTCCACATGCTCCCCACTCTTTTGGTGGTTATCAATTTTATGTCATATCTGAGCCTAAAGTGATCTGTGAAACACATATCCCTGCTATCACTACAATAGCATCACTTGACTCAGCCCCTTCCTCCGCTCATCTGTTGCTGAACCATTCATCCATTTTTTCTTTTATTTTCAGACAGATGCTAGCCATTGTTCTTAGTACCCTCTGTATACCTAAGGGTGGAGTGTTGGCAGATGGAACTTAATCCTGACAAGTGCGAGGTGGTGCATTTTGGAAAGTCAAATAGGGGTAGGATATAAACAGTAAATGGTAGGTCACTAAGGATTGTTAATGAACAGAGGGATCTTGGAGTTCAAGTCTGTGGTTCCCTGAAAGTGGAAACACAGGTAGATTGGGTGGTGAAGAAGGCATATGGCAGGCTTGTCTTCATGGGTAGGGGTATAGAATATAAAAGGTAGGAGGTTATGTTGTAAATTTACAGAACTCTGGTTAGACCACACTTGTAGTGTTGTGTGCATTCTGGTCACCAGGAAGGAAGGATGTGGTTGCACAGAAAAGAGTTCAGAGGAGATTTACCAGGATGATGCCTGGTTTAGAGGACTTTAGTTATGGGAGATATTGGACAGGCTGTGTTTGTTTTCCCTGGAGCAAAGGAGGCTGAGGGGAGGCCTGATAGAGGTATATAAAATTATAAGAGGCATAGATAGGGTAGATGTTCAAAACCTTTTTCCCATGGGAGGGGTATAAAAAAACAACAGGGCATAGGTATAAGGTGAAAGGAAGAAGTTCTAAAGGGGATTTGAAGGGAAAGATTTTGTTTTATATGAAACATGGTTGATATCTGGAATTTGCTGCCAGAGGAGGTGATGGAATCAGATATAATCATTATGTTTAAGAGATATTTGGACAGGTACTTGAATAGACGAGGCACAGAAGAATACGGACCTAATGCAGCAAATGTGATTAGTGCAAATAGGCAAAAAGGTTGACAAGGACACAATGGGCTGAAGGGGCTGTTTCTCTGCTGCACAATGCCATGACCATGATTTTAAGTCCCATTTACTCATCACCATTATACTGGCTGACCTACTCTGACTTTCAGTTGAGCAGCATCTCAATTTTAAAGTTTTCATTCTTGTTTTCAAATCTTGGTCCCTCCCTATCTCTGTAATGTCCTCCAGTCATTTAGCCCAAGTTAGCTACACTTTTCTATTAATTATCTGGTCATCCCTTCATTTAAATACTCTGCCATTGGTGGAAATGCCTCCAGATGTCAAAGCGTAAAACTATGGAATGCCTTCCCAGAATTTCTTTACCTTTTTATCTTCACTTGTTAAAGCTACCTCCTAGATCACACTGACAGTCTATGCACTAACATTTCCTACATAAATTGGCATAATTTTTTTCTTTGATAGGATTTCTGTAAGGTCATAGTCATAGCTATACAGAAAAGAAACAGTCCCCTTGGCCCAACTCGTCCATGCCAATCAAGATGTCTATCTGATCTAATCCCGGCTGCCTGCGTTTGACCCATAGCCTTCTAGGCCTTTTCTATCCATGTATCTGCCTAAATGTCTTTTAAACATTGTAATTGTACCTGCCTCTACAGCTCCTTCTGGCAGCTTGTCCCATATACCCACCATCCTCTATTTGAAAAAAGTTTCCCCTCAGGTCCCTTTTAAATCTTTCCCCTTTCACCTTAAATCCATGCCCTCTAGTTTTAGAATCCCCTACCCTGGGAAAAAATGCTTGGGATGTTTTTTATGTTAAAAATATTCCATGAATACAAGATGTTGCAGTAAAATTAGTCACCACTTTAATCCAATATGGATATCATATAGTATCCATTATTGCAACCAATTCATGCATACTTTTGTTGTACAAGTCATGCCAGTGGCCATATTGGGAAGGGCATAGCACATGTGACATTAAAGTCCAACTGAAGAATGCAAAATACACAAGTCATGCCTCTGGTTGTTTCTGATTATCAGCTTTTGGGAACTGTTAGATTTTTGTTAAGTTTGGCATGCATGCAGAGCAAACCCAGCTTCAGCTGAACTGAAGCATTTAATTGAAGGAATTTGCAGATAAACCTTGCCAGGGAGCGGCAAGGCCATTTCTGAATAATTTCACAATGCCTTTTTCATTAAAATTAATTGGCACTGCCCTTATCAATTGTTCTTTACCAGACCAAATCCAGCTTCACATTGAGTCTGTCTTCTGGGAATGTGTTTAAAAAGTTTGAGGAAGTTTTACCTAAGACTTTATGGAACAGTTCATTTTGGTGTGCACTAAGGAATAACTGAATGTCTGACAAAGGGTCTCCATTCTGAAACTTTAACTCTGTTTCTCTTTCTACAGATGCCACCTGACCTGCTGAGTGTTTACAACATTTTCCAGTTTTATTTCAGATTTCCAGCACCTGCAGTTTTATTAATTTTTGAATAATTGATACCATTGTATGATGAGATGGACTCTTGACCTCACAATCTACCTTGTTTGACCTTGCACCTTATTGTCTACCTGCAATGCACTCCCCTGTAGCTGTGACACTTTGTATTCTGTTATCGTTTTTACCCTGTACTACCTCAATGCACTCTGTACTACCTCAGTGCACTGTGTAATGAATTGATCTGTATGAACGGTATTCAAGACAAGTTTTTCACTGTACCTCGGTACAAGTGATAATAATAAACCAATACCAATACCATTGGAAAAGTTGCAGATTCTCACAAAATAATGCTTAGATATTTGAACAGGGAAATAAGTTTGATCCTGAGACACAGAGAAGGTTGTAGACATTCTGAATGACAGGTCTTTGGAGAAAAGGTCACCATTGTCTAGAAGAAGGGATTCGGACACAAGGCAAATGCAATGATTCCTTGTTCTCAGCTGAGAACAATGACCAGAAGGAGAGAGATTGGAAAATCAGATCACCCCTGAATGTTACTGAACTTATCCTAGAGAAATAGCTATCTGAAAAAAGAAAAGGAAAGATATGCAAAACCAGACAGACATTTTTATTAGTAAGACTGACAGATATTTAAACAGAAAAATACAAGGGTCTATGGATATGCAGTCAGAAAGATAACATAGATAAGTATTCAGAGAGATGACAGACATCCAGATGATAGGCACTCAGATGGGATTTATTACCAAATCAGTTTTCCCACAGGGTTTGCAGATCTAATGATTTCTTTTTGGTTGCCAGGCAGTCAATGACTAACCTCATTTCGGCTAGTCATTGCAAATTGTGCAGAAGTGGTTTTCCACTTCAAAGATTTTCCCTGAATATTTCCCTAACATGTTGAGAAACAACTCAAGAAATGTGCTGTGGAGGGCTACAAAACTTTCAGCCTAGCTAGTCCTGAAAGGCATTGTGCACCGCAATGGAGGGCCATAATCAGCAAACCAGGCAACCCTCCTGAAGCCTCATGCAAAAGCAATCACATATGGAATTAAATTCCATTGTTTGCTCACAGAATACTTTTACTACAATTACTACTTGGGCATAAAAAGATGATATATCCTCCTAGCTGGATTCATACCTCACACAAAGAAAATGGTTGCTTTTGTTGGAAGTCAATCATCCAGGCCCCAGAAAGAGTTCCTCAAGGCAGTGTCCTAGGTCCAACTATCTTCAAATGCTTCCTCAATAACCCTTCTTCTGCCAATAGAGTCATTGATGGGAATGCTTGCTTTGATTGCACAATACCCAATTCCATTTAATTCCTCATCAAACGAGGCAGCCTATGTCTGTATGCAGAAAGATTTAAATGATGTTCAGGCAGGGATTGACCCAGGTATCATGCATATCACGTGCCAGGCAATTACCACCTCCAACAAGACAGTCTATCCACTTACCCTAGGCATTCAATGGCATTAATATCAATAAATCCATCTCTATCAACATCCTGGTACCAGCCACGTAAGTACCATGGCTAAATGAGAAGGTCAGAGGTTGTTTGTCTGCATATCACCACACAGCAATTCCACCATCTACAAGGCACATAAACATGAGGACTGCTAACCAATCAGCAACAGACAATAAATGCTGGCTTTAACAGTGACACAAAAATCCTGAAAAATTAATGCAAAAAAATCAATTTGGAATATCATATGAATGAAACTCCAACACCATAAGAAGCTCAATGCCATCCAGGCTATATATCATTTATGATTAGTACCCAATCCACCACCCTAATTATTCAATCCCTCCACTATTGGTGCACAGTGGCTGCAGTATGTGTCATCTGTAAAATGCATTGCAGTTACTCACCTGGGCTACTCCACAGCATCTCCCAGGCCCAAGAACCTTACCACCAAGTAAAACAAGTCTGTTCCCCAGCTACAGCCCAGTTCCTGGATAAATAGTTGGTCTTTTAAGGAGTCAATGATGAGAAATAAAATCATTCAGCATTGGGAATCTCTAGAATTTTCTACCACTACGTTCAATCACTGGGCATATTCCAGGCTGAATTAAATACACTTTGGATTTCAAGGGGATCAGGAATACAGCAGTAGGGCAAAGTGGACATAATATCTCATCTTATTGAGCAAACTATGATATTTCTGAATAGTGGAGCAACTCTAGGGGCCGCCAGGCCTTTCCCTGCTCCAATTCTTTACTCAGAGCAGATGAAACTCATGCTTGGTGTGATACTTTTGCAATAAGTTACAATGTCAACTCACTGATGTGCTTAATGCACTTGATCAAGCATAAGGTATATTTAAAGGGTAGAAGTTGATATGCATTCCACCCATTTGACAAAACTTGTCCCCGATGAGCAGAATGGGCATTGGATCTATCATAAGCAATCGAAGAGAAAACCAAGAAAGTGGGACAGTAAACCTCTTTTGGAGAACAAGATCCAGTTGTGGTCTTACTTCTCTTCCTTAAGGTTCATTTCTTTTTCCTTCAGTTCATGGGGAAAATTAATAAAAGAATCGTTGGGGCTTTTAGACCCCCTTCTTCTTACACGGTGGGGAAGGGGGAGGGGGTGTTTTGATATCACCACTTCTTTCTCCAGTACAGGGTGCTATAGGAAGATCAAAATGAACCACCAGATTTAGAAAATAGTTCTAACTGTGTTAAGCAATGTGGAAATCACCCAGAAATATACTTTCATGACAGGTTTCATTAATATTCTTGCAACGAGTTGTGTCTTTTATTTCTGTGAGCTCACCCACAGACTGAGACTATTAGGAATTCCTAGTACATTGTTCATGACTTTCTACTCATCATTTTGTACACAAGGTCAAGAGCAATATTCCTGTGACCTTAAGCAGCAGGTTGACAAGTTTTCTGCCTGGCAAACTAAACCCAGAGCAATCAGTCTCTGGTGTGTTTCTGTATTGCCTCCAAGTAAATTGTATCTTGTTAAACAAAACTGGACAAAGTTCTTCTAATGTGGTTTCATAGCACTGCTATAAGAGCACTTCTTATAATTTCTATTCTCTTGTCATCATTTTACTTGCTTTGTGACTTACTACTCCATAAAGCCTGGATGCTTCTCAACTTCTCCATAACTTCACCAAGGGTGATGGTATCAACTTTTTTCCTTTCCAAGCACAAAGTATTACACTTTCACTATGAAATTCATCCATCTTCAATGTACTCGTAAATTTTATCACCTTCATTTTGAAAGTTCTTGACTTCATTTTCAGTTATTCACCTTCCTAGACTCAGTTTTATCATATGTGAATTAACTAATTTGTGATGTTTCTGAGTCTAATCACCTTTGGACAAAGGAAACTGCAAAACAAGAGACAAGTGCAGAAGATGGAGGAAAAGAAGCAGATGATTGTGGGTAAGGGCTTCTTGCAGCAAATATTCATTTAACAAGTCGCCCCAGTCGAACAAAGTCCAAGAAAGTGGGAAAATTCAAAATATTATGATAGGATGTATTGGGTTTGAAGGATTAGCAAGTATTAAGAATCTGTGATGGAGATTCAATGGATGGTTTTAAATTAATTATTTAGCATGGGTGTTCAATGATTCCAAAGTTTAGATAGAATAATGGGGATAATTAAATAGACATGAATTTATATAGGACAAAAAAATCTGCATGAGCAAACATATTATGAAAAATTATCTTCAATATTGCAGTTGGCATATGGTATGTACCCACAGCATTGCCATAGGCTTTCAACATTCTGTTATTCAACTAATTTCCATTGATAGCAATCCTTGGGCTGAAGAACAGGAGATAAAAACACTGTCTGTCTCCTCCTTCTCACCCTCAGCAGCGTGCCATTTACCACTGATCACAACAAAAAAATGCGTGAAATTAAAAGATTCTTTTTTGGAATTACCTGTATATTGAGCCCCAGCAGGACAGTAACTTAAATTGGTTTGGTCAACCCACACTATTTCATTGTTCCCAATTCCAGTACCAGTCCAGCTTTCACACCACTGTAAAACATCTGCACACACATTCCACAGATAAAAGGTGCAAACCTCATTCCCCAACACAATTAAACAATAAAAGACAGCCCCAATTATCAACAAAATTCTCTGCTAATTCCAAATCTTTTTCTAATGTATTCCCTCACCAATCTTAATTTGCTTTGATTTATACCAGAATACTATGCATTATTATTAAAAATAACTGGGATAACTTCCTTCTAATTTGCTATTGCCAATTCCCGTTCACTTTCATCCTTGAGAAGGCCTGTTTCTTGCAGTTTCATTGATGTGTTCCTCCAACCAAAGCCCACCAATGCAACCTCCCAAATTTGTAGTGCAGATACAGCCACAGAATTCATGCTTGGGTAAAGATAAAATTATTAGAAGGCTTAATATAAGTGGAGCTACCCAATCAAGGTGCTACAGTTTACCCTTGTGTGTTTGATCAGGTAGCCCTGTGTCCAGAGGGTGCTCAGGCTGGCTATAAATATGACAGTCTTTCATTATTGCCATATTTCACATGACTCAACCAGTTAGCTTAATGCTGCAGTGCCGACTGGAGGCTCATAGTGCTCAGAGTTCATGTATGGCCTAGAGGTTCAGGTAAAGGACTCTGGAAAAGGCTGAGATTTTCGAAGTGTTTATTACATTGGACTCAAGGCAGCAGTTTAATGCATCAGTGAAAGTTAGAATTTGCCATCTGAGTTTATTTATTTTTGCTTCTGTAAATATTTAAACCTTGCATTAAAAATGGATAAATTGTGTTGAAATGTGCTTTTATGCTAAAGCCTTTTATAGTCCATACATAAAAAGCCTGATTACCTAGCTATTTCTGTAAATATTTTTATAACACTGAATCATTGTGCAATATCTCATCATGAAAATTAAATGGAATAGTTTGAGCCACATTAGGATGAAGATGGAGCTCTCCCTCTAGTTATTGTATTGGAACATTATTTTCCATTAAGATAATCTGATTGGACATATGGAGACCATTGGATTAATAGTACTGAGTTTCACTGATGACATCAAACCATGGGGAAAAATGTGAGAATGGGATTAGGAAACAGGCAGTTCGATAGAGTGGGTATGTGGGCGATTCATGCAATTTAGCATAAAAATTGTGAACTATTTTCATTGTTTATTTTTTTGCATTGAACTACATGTATTACCTATCTATCCACTCCATTAAACTGCCCACTTTACGACAGAAATATAGTGAAAGAAGTGTAACCTAAATCAGCAGATCCTAACTCCCTACTCATTTGCTTCAGCACCATCAGGCACTTCAAAACTGGGTGGGTAGTGGATGGGGGCAGAACATTAGGTGGGAGCAAAATGCCTCCAGTGAGCTGAACCCCAGTTCTGATGACGTTCTTTGACCTGAAACAGTAACTCTGTTTCTCTTTCCACAGATGCTGCCTGACCTGCTGAGTGTTTCCTGCGTTTTAACTTTGGACCTGAACAATCAGTATGCATAGAAAAATATCACAACTACTTTTAGCTGCCTTCCTATTCAGTTTCTGACAGGCAGGCAGAATTAGAATTGTCTGTACTGTCAGAGTCAAGAAACTAAATTGGCAACTGTGCCATTTGCTTGGTCTCTCCAACATTTGCACCCAATCCTGCTCAAGAACCCCGTCTGATCAATTAGCCTCCTGATATGTACCATTCTTGGATGGGCATCCAAAAGAAGTATTTCATTGTCAGAAAAGTCTCTTTGTTTGGGGAGATTTCTGACATGAATTTCACTTAAAAAAGTGACCATGCAGGAGCACAAGTTAGTTCTGAATTATTTTAAAACTTAGCAACCCTCTATTGCTTCAAAGACAAAGACTGCAGTGAGCTGACAGAAATATGGACATAAAGGTGATCCCAAAACCATTAGATTTTTTCCAGTACAACCACTGCTCACACAATGACTTGCTTCCGAAAACAAGGCAAGCATTTAATGAGGTGGGGGGGAAATGCTAATCTGACAGAATTGTTTTATTTGCAGGATTTAAACTAAGCTCTTGCTGCAATGTTGTCCAAGTAGAATTTGATATGTTTTCATTCAATAAGGAAGTACACCGTCTTCATTTTTATTCTCAAGAACTCTTTTCTCTCCTCACCTTGTAACCCCTGAATCAACAGAGAAAGTCCCTCAGCAACAGAAAACACTTGAAAAATCAAAAGAAAAACTACAGATGCTGGAAATCTGAAATAAAAAGCAGAAAATGATGTAAACACCTAGCAGATCAAGCAGAAACTGCTGAAAGAAAAACAATTCACTCACTGATGAATCATTAACTCTATTTCTCTTTCCACAGATACTGCCTGACCTGCTAAGTGTTTCCAACAGAAAATGCTTTATTTGCAGAATGAGAATCTTTGAAGCCGTTAAGAAGCCTTAGCAACCAAACTGAATTAAAATAATAACCAAAGAAATGCTGAAATATGTTAACAGACTTCCAATCTGGATATTTCCCTTATATAAAGCAATTAAATTCTTTGACCTCACACTATATTTTAAGAAGTAATTAACTTCAGGTCAGTCTCAAAAGGACACAAAATCAATTAAGCAAAATAACACATTTTTCATTGCATCACAAAACATTATAGTCCTCCAAAAAAAATACAGTATAATGCAGCTGATGCTGAGCAAGCAAACATTGGATAGAGTAACAACAAAACTAGGCTGCATGTGTGGTTCCGATTTCCTAGAGGCCCAGCAATGATAGGAATCCTACCAGAAGCTTACAGATGTCTCTGGCTCAGGAAACTGAGTGGGGTTATGGGGAAACAAAGTCATGGTTAAAATTCTACCTCTGTATCAGTCTACTGCAAAGCAGGAACTGCAGCCCAGTAAACCAGTGTGCAATTAATCACCTCCGGTGTCACATTCTAGGGAATTGCCTTGACATCCTTGCTTCATCTATGCAATTAGATCCCTGCAAATTGAGTTAATTTTCATATTTATGAAAGAGTGAAAAAAAATCATAATTTAAATCATTGACCCTGTACAAATTAGCAAGCTAAATGCGTAAACTCTGATTATTGTTCAAAAATTTAAACTGGGTAGTCAACAAAAGCTGCCAAGGAAAGGCATGAAAAGCAATTAAATTGTCTAAATTATCCACCAGCTGAGAACTAAACCCCAGCAATGAGGTTTTTAATAATATAAAAACATATAAGATTCACATTAATTTAAAAAAAAGACGATCAAATTTGCCTATACAATGGTATTTCCTGGATTCACAAAATGTTTAAAACAAGGATTCAGTGGAAGAGAAAATCATATGGAGGTTTGGGAATTAACTGAGTGTTGATGTGTGCTCAATTAATTCCCCAACCCGCATTTTATGTCACCATCAAAGACCAGTTTTCTCCATGAGAGCAGTTTAAGAGAAGTGATTTGGATGTCCTACAACTGTCAAATAATCCAGTAGGTGATTGCAAATAACAACTATTCTATTCATTCAAGAAGAAAAAAACTACACATAATTGATGGGAACAACTGGAGGGGGAGCAGCAGACATTTGTCCACTAGCTCACCAGGAGGAAAAGGTAATTGAAATACTAGGATCCTACAGAGCTGCAGTGAAAGGAGGAGATGCAGGACATGCAGACACCACTGTCAGCTCAGGCAGAACTTCTGCTGCTCTTCAAAGATGCTAAACACAGTGTTTCCTTTCCTGCTATTCATACTGTGAGGAGAAAAAATAGTAAAGAATTGATGGCTAACACAGTGCGGCCCTCAGTTTCCCATAGCTGGGCACAAAAGGACAAGGCAGAGAGCAAAAGTAACCTAATTGCAGGACCTTAAAGGAATAGTCATTCATCAGAAATTCATTCACACTTGTACAAATGCCCTGACTCCCGTTCCATGCACTGGCTTTGCATTCAAAATCTTTGCTAATCCCCTAAAACTGCCAACCCAGATAAAATCACGCCAGCAAATATAAGTAGTTCTTATATGGATGCACAGTAAAAAATGAAACAAGTGGAAAAATTGGGAATGTGGAAAAAGGAATTCCTAAGTTAAAATCAGCCATATCTCCCCTGGACATTAATCTCAGGGGTCCTGCTGTGCAGAGAACAGTAGTAAAGCTTCAAACTCATAAACGTATAGCAGAGATTAAAAAATGTGTGAGATATAGCAGGGCTGGCAACAGAGCCTAACTCCACCCTCTGTGGTAACCATCAGATGGTTTCCAACAGCTCAAACAGCTTGGACTGAGTGTCAAATATGAAAACATCTGCTTACATCCCACTGAACACAGAGTTCTGCAGACAACTCATCATGTCCAGCATACAAATACTCGCAAGTGACATCAGGTCTTCGATGAGAGAATTAAAAGAGGAATATCTTTTGGGTTACAACACCTCCGAACACCATTTTGGTGGTTTGGTAGTCTATTCAGAAACTTTCTCCTGACCATGAAGGGATATTATTAACTTAACTTCCATAGATCAGTGGGCTCCAGTATCCTGCAGTCACTTAGCAGTCAAGGAAAGATAGCTCAAGATTCCCTCACAGAACTCTCAGGTGCCATAATAGGTAATACATCTTGAGGCAAATACTGTGGAGACAAAGTCAAGAAGCTGTCAATCCTGGGCCTTTCCCAGGATTCACTAACTTTGAGAAAAGGGACACATCTGCTCTTTGGAGCTGCACTGTTCAGAAAGTATCCTAGCCTGCTTCTGTCCATGTTTCCTGTGGAACTAGCCAACAAAGTGTCAAATTGCCCATGTATGTCCCTAATCACAAAAAGTGGGATAAATCCAATGTGTATAATTACCATCCCATCAGTCTGCTCTTGAACTTCGGCAAATTAATGAAAGATTCATGGTTTGGTTTATCAAGCACCATCTATCAATAACCCACTTATTGCTGCTCAGTTTGACTCTCCAGACTTCATTGCAACCTTGGTATAAATATGGGCAAAATGCAGAATTCCAAGATGAAGTGGGACTGACTTGCCTTGAAAACGCACAGCTTCAAGGAACACCAGTAAAATTGAAGTTAATGAAGTCAAGGGGAAAACTTGCCACAGGATGGAGCTGTACCCAATTTAAAGAAAGATGGATTTGTTGTCAAAGGCCAATCATTGCAACTCTATGACATCCCTGCAAAAGTTTCTCAGTTTTGCCATCTCCCTTTGACATTGAACAATATTACCATTGCCAAATCCAGTACCAACATCCTAGGGGTCACCACTGACAAGAAAGTAACTAAAATAGATTCTAAAATACTGTAGCTACTAGAGCAATCAGAGGCTGGCTACTTTGTAGTTGGAGACCTGACTTCAGAAAGCCTTTCCGTCAGGCATTTGATGCAACATTTTCTACTTACTAGATGTGTAACACTCAAGAAGATCAATACCATCCAGGCCAAAGCAGTTGGCTTCATAGTTACCCAACAGGACTCTAAGTATTAGTTCCTTCCACTGGTATACTGTGACTGCAGTGTGTACTATCCATACGTTTGCACACTGTAACTCTCCATGTGTCCTGTGCCAGCACATTCCAAATCTCCAAACCCTACCAAATCGAAAGAAGTGGGAAGTGAGTTCCCCTTTGGATCAAACACCATCCTATAGTGAAATAAAAAAAAACTTCTGTTCATTGTTGCTGGATCAAAATGCTGGAACTACTCCTCTTGTGGCATTACTAGTGTATAAGATAATGTCCCTCAGCACCACTGTGATCTTGCTATAATGCCATACCCACTTAATGGGTGACTTAATAGAAGTACAGTATCCATAGTTACCCATGTAAGTAAATTGTCTATAATTTGTGCACTTTTTAAGAGTCAGACTTTGCGCAAGGAAAATCAAAGGTTGTACTTCAAACATAGATGTGACTAAAGTGTACAGTGGAACACGAGCACCTGCATGCTCGCCTCTAAGGCACACACCATCCTTTTACTTACTTATTACAACACAAAATAAGGCTATTCAGCCCATCAGGTACATGCCAACTCCCGGCAGAGCAATCCCATCAGTCCCATTCCTCCTCTCCTTAGTTTCCCCATAACCCTGCAATTTATTCTCTCCTGTCATCACTCCTGGATCTAAATCCTGAAATTCCTTTCCCAGCAATACTGGGGGAAAACTCTCACCAGAAGGACTTCAATGGTTCAAGGAAGCAACTTACCACCACTTCTTAAGGGCAATTAGGGACAGGCAATAAATGTAGTCCTTGCTGGCAGTACCCACAAACCAAATAATGACTTCTGTTCTTATCCTGAATGCATAATGTAAATATAGTCACTTCCTTTGCCACCCAGTGATCATCAATGTTATGCCATTATTTAGCAACAGGTAATTGCAGCTGACAAGCATTAAATCTCTCAAGCTGCGTATGATACCATATAGAATCCATGAAGATTATTTCTTAAAAAACAGAATGGTTAACTAATGAACATTTTTTGCCAGCTGTGTGTTATGAAAATATACTCAGGATCTGGAACAAGCTTCAACAACTGAATAGATTTCACTGATGGAAAACCAGCATGAAGTGGTCCCTCATGAATTATGAACTAATCAGTGGTAGAATGCAAATAAGTATATTCACACTTCGCCAGTGACCTACCTTTTCCGCAGATTACTAACAAGGAAGTTTATTTACCAGCATTTGTTATTTTGAATATTGACGGGTCAAGAATTAGACCTCTAATCAATTACATTTTTATGTGCATCCAATGCAATACTCAGGGACTGCTGGCTTCTTTTTCTGCCTATCAAGGTGAGTCTTCAGTAGTGCAAAATTTACATTTTTTTCCACCTTGTCAGCAGCAAGCACCCAGATCAAGTCCAGCGGGATTCATTTCAGAGCAAAGCTGCTTCATTTCTGCTTCTTCACAGCCATATGCGTCTCCACCCACCACCTCCTCCCCTGCCCCACAGCAATGCAGTATATTCTATCCTCGCCTTTCAAAACAAACAATGAAGTTTGTTTGTTATTGCTACATTCTGTACTGTTATGTATGATGATCTCAACCTGACAGGACTTTTTATATTCATTTTTGGGATCCGGGCAACACCAGTAAGGCCAGCATTTATTGCCATTCATTCATTGCCAATGGGAGGAAATGGAAGGAGACTATTACAAACCTCTCAATTTTGCTTAATATCCTCGAAAGCTATGTAGAAATACACACTATGCTATGATTGCGATTCATTTGGTATCCAGTAATGGGCTGGGCATTGGGGTTCACCAGTGTGATTCTATTTGGGTCAAACCAAAGTCAGCTAAACAATAATGTTCTTTTTGAATAGTAATTAAATAAACTGACTCAGTAAAATAAATGAAATAAAGGAAACTAATCAAAAAGACATTACAATCTTTGTCACTGAAAAAGTACAGCTCTCCTAATTTTTATCATAATAATCTGCAACTGAGCAAGGTGATATGTCACAGGGTTTGGAAAGATAACTTTATAAAAGGTGCCTCTTTTAAATGCTTTATGCCCAATTTTAGTTTTATATCCAGCATAAGCTTTTCATTTTTTTTTACATATTTTGCACTTCAGATATATTCTGTCGGATGCTTGGAATACCTGCTTATTTTTCAGATCCAGTGACAATTCATAATCAGAAGCTGGTAAGTGTGAACATGCTGCTGTCCCTTTGCTCCGCTGCATTCTCATCGGGGAAGCGGTGTGGTGCAAGCTTGCTTTTTGCAGCATTGTGCTGGAGACTGGAATAACACGGCATGGCTTTCCCTCCTTGGCATCAGCTGATGGGCATTTCACTTGGTGAGAAGCATTGTCCACGTCAGCCCCATCTGAACTGACTCCGCTGGAAACGTTGATTTCGCATTCACTTGGGATCTTCACAGGACCATCTGCCTCAGAGTTAATGGATTTGCCTCCAGGAGAGCAAGTTTCATTACTGCAAAAATAAGGTGAGACACATGCTGTTAGTAACAGGCTTCACGCAGTGGCAGGCTGCAGCCTCTTTACCATTTTCCTCATTGATTCACATGGAAGGTGGCTGCACATGGAAAGATCAATTTATAATTACAACAGACAGTTGGAAAGCTGCAATACATGAGGTGGTAAATGAAGAAGAGTTAGATTTAAACTCAAACAACAAGTCTGAATATATTAAACTGGAAGGCATTTTAATCTAGCTTGTCTGGCAAGAAACAGATGGGATCATATTGCAGACATTTCTACATCCTTTCCAATTTTCTCTATGACCCCTGTCAATGAAGACTAAAGTTAGAAATGGGTAGAACAAGCAATCACCTCACTCCATATGTTTCCCACCTATAAATTATTAAAACTATTGCCATTTTCTCTGAGTCTGATTGAAAGATGAGAGGCAAATGCTAGTTGAGATTACAATGGACTAAAACCAATGATAACCTGTGGTAAGGCTTGATTTTGGGCGTTTATTACCATTGGCTTGCTTGCTACACCTTTCATTGAAATTAATACAACTATGATTTGGCACACTGCTTCCGTTATGTTTTATGATTGACTTCTGTGATGAAATAGTGCATCAGTTGCCAGCTACTCTTGGTGCATTTCACAATATGGTAAGGATGCAATGTCAATACTGTGAGCTTTTGCAGATTATTTGAGACCAGGCACCAAAATGCATAGAAAATGTATCTAGAATTAAAACACAGAATTGATCCAGCATTTAACTTCCACGTGAACAAAGAATTCTGAACACTTTTACCCACTTGGGTTTAGAAATTGCATAACCACAATTTTTAGTTTGTTAAAACATTGTTGATGGGGACCCTAATGCTGTTTGTAAAAATAGCATAAGGAATGAAAACTTTGATTGTAAGGTTCACAGAACAGCAATTGTAGGTTTCCCTGTGTGATGCCTGACTAAAAGTGACATTATTGGTTTCAATGTGGTGTTCACTAACGAGGTGTTCTATCTCAGCATATAGCCCAGTCGGTGCAATCTTTGCAGTCAGCTTTTAAGGGGTCATTACCACAATACAAGCAACACTCTTCCAACAGAATATACATGTTCCAATGATAGGAGAGTGTTCCCAGTGTCAGAGGGTCCTGGTCAGGTTTGTAAAGAGCAATGCCCACAGCAGGCATGAACTTTGTGCTTGACGGCCATGGAACCCTCCAGGGCTACAGCAAGGCACTCCTGGGATGAGGCTGCCAGGGAGATCTCTGCAAGGACCAGTGCAGTCTTTGGAGATGCTTGTGATGCACGCAGATGTCCATGCCTGCTCAGTATCTCTAATGGGCTGAAGGAAAAGTAGATGAATTGTCCTCTTCTTAAACATAGAGTTTGGGTGACCACTGCATTGCTAGTAGCTCCCTCTAGTACTGTCAGTATGGAATCTGCATATTCTCATTGTGACCACATAGGTTTCCTCCAGTGTTGGATTAATGTAAATGAGTGATTAATAGTTGGCACAGACTCAGAGGGAGGAAGGGCCTGTTTCCATGCTGTATGACAGTATGACTCCTTAAAGCCATAGAAACAGGCCCTTCGGTCCAATTCATCCATGCTTACCAAAGTGCCCACCTAAGCTTGTCCCATCTGCCTGCATTTGGCCCATATCCCTCTAAATCCTTCCTATCCTTCTGTTAGTTTGGAGCACAATAGTCTGCCCAGTCACTAACTGAGGTAATATTAAACATTCATATATGTAGTCTGAAAGTTTGCAAGGCACATGGTGAAAGGTCCTTTCTCTTATATTGGACCAGAATCTCCAAACATACCTTCATGCTCCATGATTGCTTTGCAATGAGGTGCTGCAAATATTTTGGATAATTTCACAGCCTCCTTGCTGTTTAGCTGTTTTACTAAAATTAAACTTCTGAGAGATTTTTAATACTGCAGCCCACGTAATATTTGAGACCATCTACCCAGAGCTATGCTGTATATTTAAAACGTTTAAAACACAGTGGGAGAACATTTTGTAACCTACCAACCTGCACATCATTGGGATGTGTGAGGAAACCAGAGCTCCCGAGGAAACCTACCCGAGCTAATCCCAGTTTTCAGAACTAAGTTCATCCCCCCACCGGTCAAGCCAAAGTACCATTTAATATGATGAGGCTTTTAGTCACTACTATCCTTTCCGGCGTTAAGTTCCAGACCCTCGTCACCCTCTGGATGAACTTCTTTTCTTCATCACCCCACTAATCCTTCTACCAATTACTTTAAATCCACACCCTCTCACTTGAGAGGTGCAAAGAAACCCATGCGTATGATTATGATTCCCCTGTGAGGCTACTGCAGCCAGAAGTGGAAACCATTCTGTGCCTGTCAAGGTAATCACTGCCTTAAACTTGTAGGTTTGTGGATCTTCCCAACCAATAATCAGAGACTGTCAAATTTAACAACAGCCATTGAATATTTACATTATAGTTAATGACATTTCTTTTGTCTAAGTCTATGATTACTCAATTTTACCATGACAAAAACAAGCGATACAATTTTTGTTTCAAAAAGAGATTGAGACAAAATCCTGCACTGTTACCCACTGTCTGCAACTCACAAAACTGTTAGTGTTAGACATTCAGTCCGACCAATTCCTACTTCTACCCCCATGCAACTCCCTTCATGAAAAAGAATGGAATCCACTCTATTAATATGCACCAGTCTGTTCATCTGCGATCACAGGTGAAGAACATATAATGCCCCATAGCCTGCTCTGCCATATTATGTTATAGTTTCAAGGTTAGATGTCTACTCTGCATTCTATGTCATGTTGCTTGAATATATGTGGCCCCCTTTTATATGTATATAGAAAATGACAGATGTTAGAAAGAGCAGAGGTATTTACCATGCATATGTCCATGTTAATACACACATTAACCAATAATATGGGTGGGTTTGCCTGGCACTGGCAACATAGAACATAGAACAGTACAGCACAGAACAGACCCTTCAGCCCACAATGTTGTGCTGACATAGCTAACCCCTCCTTTCTACAGAATGCCCATATCTCTCCATGTTCCTCTCATTCATGTACCCATCTAAGCCCCTCATAAAAGCCCCCAATGAATTCTCAATGGTTCTGGTCTTACAGATCAGATGTCCCCAAATTAAGCAGGCCACCACGACAGCAATAACAGTGCTTTGGAAAAATATAGGCAGCCTGTACACAAGTACATGAGCAGCTGGCAGAGTGCTGTGTATCCTTTTGTGATGTTGCCCAAACTTAAACTGAAGTGCTGTCACTATAAATTGCAAGGGCATCATTGTTTGACAAAGCAAAATGTGAACAGAAGTCAACATTGGCAATAAACTTGAAACCAGCAAGATTTTTTCCTTGCCGGCACCAGAACTCAGTATATAAGCAAGGCAATAGACACACTTGCAGTTTTCTTTATCCAGGCTACATCTGCTCTTCACTGGAAGTTGTCCCTCAATAGATAAAGGATGATATCTATTTCCACAGGATCTCTACCAATAGCTTCTCATATGTATTTAAAGATACTTCTTCAGTCACAACCATTTTCTTTATCAGTGTTTTCCTCCTTTAAGCCGCATTGGTAACTGAGTTTTTGTAGCTGCAGGCAGCAGATTGGGCAGCCCACAAAGTTCTCAGCCAGCCATTCTGTATGCATCAGGAATGCTGTCATTTTATAAAAATAATCTGATCTTACACTGCCAACCTGCACTGCAGGGGGGCACAGTTCCCAAAGAACAGCAACCCAAGAGGCACTGTGTCAAAGCTCACGTAAACAGACCTGAGAAGGAGGACCTTTAGTAGCATGACTAGGTGCGCCATACATGGCAATTGCACTGTCTGCTTGATTTTCTGTGTCGGGCTCCAACTTATCTTTAGAGAGCCTAATGCTTAGTTCTCATTGGTGCCCACAGCAACTTAAAGACACCTGAGCTAATTTGCCAACACAACATTTATTGCAACATGAAAATAAGATGTCTCTAGGCATTAGTTTTGAAACTCTGAGTTGAATTTCTCCCCGTGAATTTCCTGCAACTTATGTGTAAATTGTAGCGACTCACCGTCCGAGCAAGCAAACCGGCTCGGCGGTCAGGTTGCGCGTCGTCGGAGCGGCGAGGCCCAAGATGGCGTTGGGCCTTCGTCTTCCCCAAGTGACGGGGAGAACCCGCACGCGGGGAAAGTTTGATGATGTAGCGCATACATCACTTCCATTTTCGGTGGGCAGGAACCGTTCCTCTTAAAAAGCCCGCGCAAGGCGGGAAAATAAATCAGTTTTTGTTCTGCAGCCCACTGACTAGTGTCTTGCTTTCACATCACGGTAGCAGCTGCTACATTGGTGACCCCGACGGTCCAAACGGATTTTGGACCCACACAATGGACGACAACGCAGCAGCCAACACAGTGGCACTCAGGCTGCCCACCGTTTGGACGCTTCGGCCCAGCGTCTGGTTCGACCAGGCTGAAGCCAACTCCAACTTCGGCAGATCACCTCCGACTCCACTAAGTACTACCATGTGGTCAGCTCTCTGGACCAGGAGACAGCCACTCAGGTCGGAGACTTCATCCAGTCTCCTCCAGAGGAGGATAAGCACCCGGTTTTCAAAGACCTTCTTATTCGGACCTTTGGCCTCTCCCGTTGCGAGCGCGCCGCCCGCCTGCTTCATCTCGATGGCCTGGGGGACAGATCCCCATTGGCCCTAATGAACGAGATGCTGGCCTTGGCTGAGGGACACAAGCCTTGCCTAATGTTCGAACAGGCTTTCCTCGAACAACTACCCGATGACATTCACCTGCGGTTGGCTGATGGGGATTTCAGCAACCCACGTGAGATAGCTGCCCGGGCAGATGTCCTGTGGAAGACCAAATGCGAGAGTGGGTCGTCTGTTGGCCAAATTGCCAGGCCGCGAGCCCAACGCCTACCTAAACCAGTCCCAGCAACCGAGCGACCACACCCCAGAAACACAGACAACGACACTGGCTACCAGCTGTGTTTCTACCATCAGAGGTGGGGCGCGGAGGCCCGTTGATACCACCCACCCTGCAAGTTTCAGGGAAACGCTAGGGCTAGCCGCTGCTAATGGCTATGATGGCTGGCCGCCAACACAGCCTCCTATTCATTCGGGACAAGCAGTCCGGGCGTCACTTCCTCGTCGATACTGGAGCAGAGGTCAGTATTTTGCCCCTGACCAGCCGCGACACTCGTAACAGGCAACAAGGTCCTGTACTCAATGCCGCAAACGGCACAACGATACGGACTTCCGGTACCCGTACAGTTCAATTACAATTTGGCGACAGCCGTTTTACCTGGAACTTTACCCTTGCCGCCGTCGCCCGGCCACTCCTGGAAGCCGATTTCCTTCGGGCCCACAGCCTGTTAGTCGACCTGTGAGAGAAGCGGCTAGCACAGCCCGCGAACCTTGGGGACCGTATCGCTGGTTCTGGGGGGGGTGGGGGGGGGGTTGTGTAGGACTCACTGTCCGAGCAAGCAAACCAGCTCGGCGGTCGGGTCGCGCGTCGTCGGAGTGGCGAGGCCCAAGATGGCATTGGGCCTTCGTCTTCCCCGAGCGACAGGGAGAACCCGTGCACGGGAAAAGTTTGATGACGTAGCGCATACATCATTTCCGTTTTCGGTGGGTGGGAACCGTTCCTCTTAAAAGGCCTGCACAAGGCGGGAAAATAAATTAGTTTTTGTTCTGCAGCCCATCGACTAGTGCCTTGCTTTCACATCGCGGTAGCAGCCACTACAAAATCATACTTTTCATCTATGTTGCGATTGTTTGGCTTGCGAGGCAGTCATCTACAGTCCTTTGGAAAAATAGCATCACTCAAAGATCCCTTATTTCCTGAAGCCATTCTAGAACATAGGCAACTTCTGCCACAAACTCCACGTCTTAGTCCCTGATCCCATCCCTTTCCTGGACATCTTTTTAGTAGAACCCAGAGTTAATCCTACCATCCTAGAGCACCTGTGCTGAGCTTTCAAACCCATATCTAGTCTAGTATCAGGAATACCTACTTCCTCATCTGTAACACTGCCTGACTCCACAGTCTTACATATTCTGACCACTTTCAGTTGCTGAAATTCTCCCTCATCCACAGGTCTCTCATCCTCACCAGCAGTCTTCACCAACAAATACCTACAAGTTCACACTTGTGCTTTGCCACCTCTGATTTACTGCACACTGCATCTGTTCTATATTCCTGAGCTCTACATTATCCCTCACAACCCCAGGGGCCTGGGTTCAATCCTGACCTCAGATGGTTTACATGTTTATATGTTCTCCCCATTACTGTGTGCTTTTCCAGCAGGTGCTCTGGTTTCCTCCTACATCTCAAACACATGCTTTTGGGTTAAGTGGCAAGTGTAAATCATCCCTTAGTGTAAGTAAGTGGCAAAACAAATCAAAGCAATGCTGATGGGCACATGACAGTGAAAAGGTTGCAGGGCGACAGGAAATAAGAGAGGGGTAGTGGGACTGAATGAATTGTTCTGCTGGGTGCTGGCATGGACCTGATCAGCTAAATGGCCTCATTAGGTGTTACAGTATTATCAAGTCATACAGCATAAAAACAGGCCTTACAGCGCTGAACATCCAGCAGCCATTTATGCTGGAGATACTCAGCCGGTCAGACAGTATCGGAAAGATCGGTCATTTATCTGGAATGTTAATTATCATGGAGTGGTTTGGATTATCCCAGATGGAACATTCACCTGTTGCTGGGATGAATTCTTCACAGTAAGGCACAAGCCCTGTCAACTGCAAGCCCCAATCACTGACAGGGATCTGGGCCTACCCCCAGCCTTGTCAACCGTTAGACTGACACTAGACTGCTGTTCCAGGCGGAGAGAGGTTTGAAGAGCGGTAGGGGTGGGAAGAATGTAGGGAGAGGGGGAAAGGTTGGAGAGGGTATGAGGTGGAAGGGTGAGGGAGGACATCAGAGGAAATGAAAAGTAGAGGGAAGGGAAGGAGGAAGAGGGTGGGAGAGATTGAGGCTGCAAGGGGAAGGGGATACTAGAAAGGAGAGAGAGGCAGAGAAGAGGAAGCAGAATGAGGAGTCAGGAAGAAGGACAGTGGGAGAGGGAGAGAATGAGGAAGAAAGAAGAGAGGTGAGAAACAGTGGGTTGGCCGGAGGGTAAGAATTGGGAAGGGAGGAAGGGGAGGGGAGGAGGAATAATGGAAGAAGGAAAAAGGCTGTGAATTGATGAGGTACCTTTATTTAGATAGGAAATTGGCTTCTCATTTGAGATCACTACGGGATGCCCTATTCCCACATATTTTTCCTGATCCTGGCAATGATGTATCTACGGTATATGGGCAATGCCAGATTTATTGAGAGAATTTGGATAGGCCCCTAGTGAATGAAACACCACTTTGGAGAAATCAGCTTATTACCGACTTGGTTTGTGTGCAAAATATGAAAAGACAGCAACTTTTAAAGGACTTCAACCTGCAGCAGCTAGATAAGCTTTGGTAGTGGATAAAACTGCTCACAATATGATCGTGCTGCATGTTCACTTTGATTCTGAAGAACTGGAGCTAGACCAAAGCAAGTTAGACCTACTTGAGTGAAAGCTCTGTCTCCTGTTAATCTAGTCTTTCTCTTCTACAGGAAAAGATATTGAAATCTTGAACCTTAAAAGCATTGCATTTGTCACTTACATGATACCTGTGTATATTGGTAGGCAAGGTAAGAAAATAAGCTATGTTGGAAAGTGCCAAGTATTTCTGTGCTGTTGTCAACTGTGGAATTCAATCAGTAACATCTCTCAGAGTTTGGGATGGTTGAAGATACAGCTGGAAATTCTAATATCCTGTAATTGCTTCAGTAACGAAGCTCGCTGTAGGTATAAGCTTAAAGCTTTTCGAGCTGCCAGAGGAAGTGGTAGAGGCAGGTACAATTACTGTGTTTAAAAGATACTTGGACAGATACATGGATAGGAAAGGAGTAAGGGATACTGACCTAATGAGGGCAAATAGGATTAGCAGTCAGCATGAACGAGTTGGACCAAAGGACACGTTCTGACTCCATGACTATCACATACTGCTTGTGTTGCAAAGATCCTGTAGCATTAAGGCTTTATATACTGATAATGCTCACTTCTACTGAAATATTCAAGATGTTGCATATCATCCTGGTTCACGTCATGCAACTCATCTCAGTGTTGTGAAGTGGAGACAGTGAAGGCAGTTTACTTCTATCCAAATGCAGACTAGGTGACAGCATTTGGTGCTCCAAGTGTGGCCTCCTCTACACTGGTGAGAGCAAACACAGACTAGGTGACCGCTTTGCAGAACACCTGCGCTCTGTCCATAACTGCGATCTGCATCTCCCCGTTGCCAGTCACTTCAACTCCCCCTCCCACACTATCACAGATATGTCAGTCCTCGGCCTCCTCCACTGCCAGGAGAATTCCAAGCGCAAACTGGAGGAACAGCACCTCATTTTCCGTCTTGGAACCTTGCAGCCTAACGGCATGAACATTGAATTCTCCCACTTTAAGTAATCCCCTCAAACTCCCACCACCCCCCCAACCGTGCCTCTTCTTTTCTTCCCTTTCCTAGCCTATCTCGCTTTTTTCTACCTCTTTTTCCTTTCTCTCCTTACCTTTGACCCAATCCCCAGTGGATCTACTCTCCCCACCTCTCCCGCACCTGCCTATCACTATCTCTTACCTGCATCTAACTATCACCACCTTGTGCCCAACCTGCCTCCCCTCTTTTGTCCACCTATCACTGCTCTGCTTTTCCCTTCTATATATTGGGCTTCCCATTTTCCTATCTTCAGTCCTGAAGAAGGGTCCTGACCCAAAACGTTGACTGCCTGCTTTTCTCCTCAGATGCTGCCTGGCCTACTGAGTTCATCCAGCATCATCGTGTTTTTCATCTAGATTCCAGCATCTGCAGTCCTTTGTTTCTCTTGCTTCTATCCTGCCCAGGTATGTGTGGAAGAGTATAAAGGCTCAGGTATCAAGTAATAAGGACACAGACAAAATGACTCCTGCATTTAATGTTCCCTTGTTTTCCTCATTTAAATCATACAAATTGCCAAACTATTCCCATCTCGTTTGTTTTAGTATTATTTATATAATATCAGCAACCAAGAGTAATGAGGATGTGGTCAGATAATATGGCAGCAGCATAGCATCTTTCCAGAGTCAAAACATGTTGCAAAAAGTAGAGTCCAGCCTTCCAGCATTTAATTTTAGGTCCTAATTTTCTGACTCACGACTGACCCTCTGCTGCCATCAAGACCATGTAAAATATTCTCCCATGTTTAGACAGGTAGAATAGTACAAAAGCATAGTGATAAGCATACATAGAGTGACAGAGATGCTGTGAAACAGATATAGTGAAGCATACAAAGGGGAAAAAAAATATAGACGGTTATGCACACATAGATGCTCTTTGCTCCAGAGAGACCATTAATGGCTCATTGCTGAAAACAATACATTCCCAGATTTTCCTTAGAAATGGTATTTGCCTCATTGATTCTTCATGCAAGCATCCACAAATGTGGAAGTCTCAAACTACCTGAGAAATGCTTGTTGGCAATTTCCTGACTGCATTCCACATTGGACTCCATATTGAACCCTGCAGCTGAGTGCTAACTACAATTTCCCAGCAGTTGCATTGAGAAATCTGCCAGCTGAACGTGCAGGGACCACCACTTCAGCACCCAGCTAGAGGAAGAGGGCAACTAAAGGAGACAAAGGAATCAAAGATCTGTATTTTATTTTCTCAGTTGGGCCTGTGGTTAGGCCTATGTTTTCATCTGCTGAGTGGCTGGGATCTGAGGAGAAGAAAAATGAGCCCAAATGATCAGGGCTAGTAAGATATATGTTGTGAAGCCAGACTTCATTTGCCAATCTTCCTTTACATATAATTAAAACAGCTAAGATATGGTTAATTCCTCCTTACACAGATGGCAAAAGAGGAAATTATAGATAAGGTCAGTGGATCAATGGTACATTTTCCCAGTTGAAGTTACTGTTGTTCTACATTTTTGGTCAAGGTTGGGAGGAAAACTTAGGTTTTACTCTCCACATGTACCTCTTACTTTTAAAATAAAACATTAATGACTTGTCTTATAATCTTTCCTGGACTGCCCTGAGGCAAATAAAAGAAGTGCACCAGAGTATATAAAGGACATGGGGCTAGAAATTCTATTTGTACCACAACATTCTATGGGCTATGCAATAGAATTTTATTCAAATAAATGCATGTGGGTCACTTATGCACGGAAACTGCTAGTTGCATTTAAGTGGCATCAATCACCATGCAACATACAATTGATATCAAACTCTCATTTCCTGAGCTTTCCAAATGTCATGGGCCTTGACTAGAGGGGGAAATTCCAATCTTGCATCACTTAAAAAGCCTGTCCCTAACTGGGCTACAGACTGAAGGTTGACAGTGAAAATTTCAACAGGATATTCCCTCAGTGTCTTTCTTGAAGTTAAGTTCTCTTTATACCTGGGACCCTGCATCGCCGACCATGAATATCCCCTCAGCAATTGAAGGCTCATGTTCTCATGCCTGAACCTGGCCTTTGCCAGTCATGGGAAAATCTGCTCCAAACCAGCCTGAATGGTCCAAGGAGAAGCATCCAACAAGAACTGCCATTGCAGGAGATTAAGAAGGCAAAGTCATGCTTCACAATTGACACTTAGCCTACAATATGGTCTGTGAGCAATTATAAGCCCAAAGCCTAAATTGGATAAATCTAACACACATGACACTTTGCATTTGCCCAGAGTTAATCAATAAATTCGGGCAGTCTCAGCAAGACTGGGCTCAGCTGCTGGATTCCACATGGACTTTAGTCAACCAAAGTACCTTGGTTTAATATCTAATAATGTCTAATATAGTGACATTAGTCCAGATAATGTGTCCATATCCTGAAGTGAATCTTGAACACTCAACCTTCTGACTCTGAGAAGAGAATGCTACCAAATGACTCTCAAAGCTGGAGAATAACCAATCCCACACATTTTGTTTGTGGAACAAGAGGAAGAGTGTCTAGAGACAAGAGTGTTCTGATTCACTATGATACTCAGTCCCCAAACTCTGAAACAATTTACTTGCAAATTGTAAGCTACACCTAAAATAAAGTAGCAGAGAACTTTTATTTGTTCCTAAATTAGACACTAGTTTGCCCCTGCAGTAAAACACATCTTCGCAGAGTGACAACATTGTTATTCATATTGATGAGGGATTTTGCTGATATTCACAGAAAGGATCTTTATAATGAATGCTATGGGAAATAAATGAAATTCAATATTGAAAGGAATAATAGCAAATTAATTTTGCAACACTCCAACACTCTCTTGAATTCCATCCACGTGGGCGAAACAGTGCAGCTGTTATCAGTTTCTATCGTAAACCCAGTTATTCTCTGACAGATGGTGAGGAAAATTCTCGTAGGAAGCCCTTTCAATCTTTAATCAAAGCGCTCAGAGTACTGAACACTGCCAGCATTGATAACATGAGAGGAAAGGAGTGAAATCTTATATCTAGCTCAAAACAATACATTTATGATGGAGCCAGAATTTTTCTGTCTGAGGAGGTTTACATCCTGCATAGATATTCTTAGAGATGGTGTGCCTTTATTAAAAGATAGTGTGCAAACCTTTTTTTAAACTATTCCTTTATAAATTTGCCAAAAAACCTCCCAACACTCAAAATATTCATCATTTTCTCCGTGTTAAATTGGCAGACTTTGGGAAGTTCCAATTAATTTTTCAATAAATATGCTTTTAATAAACTATTAGCCTTACTCTGATTGATCAATCTTTTCAATCCTTAGCCTCTTGACATTAATCATTCTAGCAAATGGAGTTTTTCTCCTTTAATATGTTTTGCCTGATCTATATTCACTTGAACCTACTAAATCACCCAGAAAACATTAAGAATGAAGCTTCTCCAACTTGTCTGCATTCATTTCGACCATAGCTGATCTAACCTGCAATTCGACATCCTTTGTCTTTATTGGTAAGGGTATCTATCAATCCAAAACAAAACTATTTTACCTGACCTAAATCCACAGCCATCAGTGACTAGATTGCAGATTTCCATGAACATTCATATGAATGATGCTTCCTGGTTTCATTGCATATTACTGTATATCCACACAGAAAACCATTCAGCCCATCTAGTCCATGCCAGCTCCCAAGGGGGCAATCACATTAGTTCCACTCCACTCTCCTCATTTCCCTACATCCCTGAAACTCATTCTCCCTCACACATGCCCATCATCTCCTCCTTGATTCATTTTACTTACACTATGGAGTATTTTACGGTAGCCAATTAACCCACCAGCACACCCTTGAGTCATGGAAAGAAAACAGACACCTGGCATGGAGAACATGCAAACTCTGCACAGACAGCATCTGAGATCATCAAACCTAGGTGCCTGGATCTGTGAGACAGCAACAATAACTGTTGTGCCACCATGCCGTCTGTGTTTCAGCAACAACTTGTACTTTTAAACACGAATGAAGGCCCTGAGGCTCTTTGCTTTTATTCCCAAATTCCCAAAAGGAAGTGCTGTGTGGAGTAATGCTCTAGAGAAGAAAGAGGATGCTCCTTCTGGGGTAGAGATTAAATATACTTTATTGGGAAAGGGTGGAAGGAGCACTATTTTTATCCCTGAATGGCAACATGTTTCACTTGACAGTAGTGGATACAGAATGTCTAAACTGGAAGGTAAGTTCCTTTCTTCAGCACAAGTATCCCTATTTTCATCACAAAGGACTTTGATACAAATGACAGTAGCAAAATGAACTGTAATGAATGAAGGGAAATTTACTTGTCTGACATCTCTGATTCCATAGCCCTGTAACATTACACATTTCCACTGCAAACAGTATGGGGTCCATCTAGGGCATGTTGTGTGGTACTACTGTTGCGCATGTCCAGATGAGGCACTCAGATGCACATAGTGGCTCTAATTCCAGAGGGTTTTGCTAGTCTGCCACAGTAACTCCAGTAGGAGACAATCCTGCCAGTACTAGTTCTCAGCATGAATACTCCAGTACCAGTCTGGAGTGACTTTGAACCCAGCTTCTGCAGAGACCTTGATGTAGGGAAAGAAACAAGGTCCAAAAAATGCTTCTTTCATCTCACAGATATCTTATATACTTTTACACTCAGAATTTAAATAAATTCATGAAAATCTGTATATCTGACCTCTAAACCTTTTCTGTACATAACACAGGCGTAGATGGGGTCTCCCTTGAGTAAACAGTTAGCTTAATCACAACAGCCAGATTCCCAGGACACAACAGATTAGTTTCATAGCAAGCCATGGAGAACATGATGGCACAACAGAAGAGAAGCAATTAAAATGTAATTTCCATTCCTAGGTCTCAGCGGAACTTTGCCTGACTGCAAGCAGAGAACGCAAAGAACATGTTTGAACTGAGGGACTCAGCTTTTATCATGTTATTAACTCAAACTCTTCGGCTTGACTTTTGAATGTAATAGGGCTCAGGTTGTTGGATTCTGATAGTAATGTCTGTTTCATTATAGTGTCAGTCTCATCAATAGACTATTTCGCAGGAGGCTAATGAGATTGAGTTAAGAACCAGCATGTAGTAGCATCTTTGAATAACACAATGTAATAAATGCTTTGCAGTTACCTTATTGTTTATTTTGATTTTGTACTATAGTGTGTGACATTTCTCAGGGTTCATAATGCTAATATTTAGTATCAGGGGTTAAATTAATAATACCTTACGCATTTAACATTTAAAATCAAAGCTAGAATGGAAACAATTTTCATACTTAAACAATGCTGGCATAAAGCAGTATAAATGTAAATGACCTCCTGCAGAGGTCATGGAAGAATGGTTGGTATTTTCCCAGTGATTCCAAGCATAATAGGTTAGTAAAAAATTAATACCTTTAGTTCTGCTATGAAGCCTCATTAGATGTCAAAGATCCAAACCTATTGCAAATATTAAATGGTCGATAATGAGCCTTGAGCCATGACACTGAAGCATTTGATTCTTCACCCTGACAGACAGCTCGACTTGTTTCAGTTTTAGGGGTCTTCTTCTATTATTGTTGGAACCTGTGGGTCTCTGCCTGTAAATATCCCTGATCCATGTTGGCCATTACTAAGCTTCAGTTCTTGCCCTAATAGTCCACACTGGAAAAGGCTTAGGGACCTTCTGCCCAATCTTCCCGACCATCCAAAGGACATCTTTCTTTAAGGCCTTTGCATGTATTATTTGCGTAATTGGAAATGAATACCTGTAACTTTCTGCTTGAAAGAAGCTCCCAGAATCTCACTGACTGGGATTGCCATAGTGTTAAAGGTCCCGATGGGGTAGAACTTATTCAGCATGCTCAGGAAAGTTTCCTCAGGCAGTACATAGAGGAACCTACCAGGAAGGGAGCAAAGTTTGATCTACTTCTGGGAAATAAGGAAGTGACCAAGGTCACAGTAGGGGAGGACTTTGGCACCAGTGACCATAGTTCCATTTGTTTGAAAATAGTAATGGAAGGGGACAGAACTAGTCTGCAGGTTCAAATTCTGAATTGGGACAAGGTGAATTCTGACAGTATTGGACAGGAGCTTGCAGAGGTTGCTTGGGCCAGGTTGTTGGCAGGCAAAGGGACCTCTGGCAAGTGGGAGATAGCAAGAGTGCAAGGACTACATGTTGCTTTAAATTAAAAGGAAAAGAAGCTGGGAGTTTGGAATCCTGGATTTCAAGGTATATTTGTAACTCTGATCAAGAAAGAGGAGGTTTGGGTCAGATACAGGCAGCTGGGATCAAGTGAATCATTGGAGGTATGTCGAGTATGCTGGAGTATACTCAAGAAGGAAATTAGCAGGGCCAAGAGGGGACATGAGATGGCTTTGGCAATGAAAATTGAGGAGAATCCTAAGATATTTTTTTAAGTATATTAAGGGAAAAAGAGTGACTTGGGAGAAAATAGGGTCCCTCAAAGGCCAAGATGGAAATCTATGTGTGGAGCCACTGGAGATGGGCAGAGTCCTCTGTTTTTACCATAGAGAAAGATGCGAACACTTGGAAACCTTGGAAAGTTAATAGAGATGTTTTGGGAGGAGTCTATATTACAGTAGAAGAGGTGTTGCATGTGTTAAAATGTATGAAGGAAGACAAATCTCCAGGTTCAGACAAGGTATATCCAAGAACACTATAGGAAGCTAGAGAAGAAATTGCAGGAGCCCTTGCTGAGATATTTGCAACATCACTATCCTCTGGCGAGATGCTGGAAGACTAGAAGATAGCAAATGTTGTGCCTTTATTTAACAAGGGCTGTAAGGATAGACCTACTAATTTTAGACCTGTTAGCCTAACATCCCTGGAAGGTAAGTTGCTGGAAGGCATTCTGAAGGATAAGATATACTTTCCTTTGGAAACGCAGGGGTTGATTGGGGTAGCCAGCATGGCTTCGTACATGGGAGATCTTGTCATACGAATTTGATTGAGGTTTTTGATGAAGTGACAAGGAAAGTTGATGAGGGGAGGATGGTAGATACAGTATATATGGATTTCAGTAAGGCTTTGGATGAGTTTCCACATGGTAGGCTGCTCTAGAAGGTTAGATTGCATGGCATCCAAGGAGAGCAATCAAACTGGAAAAAAATGGCTGCATGGTAGGAAACAAAGGGTGATGGTGGAAGGATGTTTCTTAGACTGGAGATCTGTGATTAGTGGTGTGCTCCAGGGGCCAATGCTGAGCCCATTGTTATTTGTCAATGATATTAATGATTTGGATGAGAATATATGAGGAATAGTTAATAAGTTTGCAGAGGACACTAAAATAGGTGGTGTCGTGGACAGTGAAGAGGATTATCAAGAATTGCAGCAGGATCTTGATTGGCTGGGTAGGTGGGCTGAAGAATGGCAAATGGAATTTAATTTAGATAAGTGTAAAGTGTTACATTTTGGAAGGATAAATCAAGGTAGGACTTTTACATTGAATTGAAAGGCCCTGGGTACTGTTGTGGAAAAGAGGGACCTTGGAGTAAAGGTGCATAGTTCTCTTAAAGTGGAGTCACAGGCAGACAGGGCAGTGAAGGCGGCTTTTGCTCTGCTGGCCTTCATCAGTCAGGGCATTGAATATATATGTTGGGAGGTTATGTTGCGACTGTACAAGACATTGGTGATGCCACACTTGGAGTGTTGTGTTCCATTTTGGTCATCCTGTTATAGGAAGGATGTGATTAAAATGGACTGAGTGCAACAAAAATTTACAAGGACGTTGCCAGGACTTGAGGGACTGAGTTACAGGGGAGAGGTTAGATAGGCTGTACCTTTACTCCTTGGAGTGTAGGAAACTGCGGGGTGATCTTATAGAGGTATAAAACATCATGAGGGGTGGTCTTTTTTCCAGGGTTGTGGAAATCAACAACTAGAGGACATAGTTTTAAGGTTAGAAGTGAAGGGTTTACTAAGAACCTCAGGGGCAACTTTTTTTTTTTTACACACACAGTGGGTGGTAGATATATGGAACCAGTTGCCAGAAGAAGTGGTTGAGGCAGGTATATTAGATACATTTAAGAAATATGCGGGCAGATATATGGATGAAAAGAGTTTAGAGGGATATGGGCCAAGTGCTGGGAAATAGCATTAGCTTGAATATAAACTTTGGTCAGTATGGGCACATATAGGCCGAAGAGCCTTCTTCTGTGCTGTAGAACTCCATGTCTCTATGAGTCCCAGCAACCCCTGGCGGGAAAGGAAACCATAAATTTTCCTTCTGCTTAGCTGCAAAAACAAGCTGCCAACACTGAGGCTGTAAATGAACCAGAGTTGACCTGAAATTTCATACTGCAAAAAAAAAGGACTTTTGGTAGACACTGCCAGCAGGCAATTCCATGAAGAGCAATTGGGTTATTTCAACCTCTGTGGTAGCTGTGTAATAGTACGATTCTACCAGTGTTCAGTGTGAAACTCCAACCTTTCCCCATGAACACTGGGTTTGCACCAGCAGACAAAAGCTTAAAATTGTCATATTTCTTCACAAGCATTATTACTTTCACAGGATTGCTAGAATACAGAGCACCCTGTTGATTTATTAGGCAAGGATTAGCCAAACTTCTTCTGTTCTGACCATGTCCAAGTCAACATGTTGCCTGGATATTCATTTTCACTGATTATAATTGGTCTTTTTCTCTCGAGCACCATCTTCTCTCTATCCATGCAGAATTTGTGCCAAGTTGGATTTTTCTGGTAATTCCTCTTCTTTTTGTGCATTGTAACAATCAGAAGTCGGTAAGGTTCCTGATACAAACATGTCCAGACCCTTCATATATTTGCAGCTGTGATATGGGCTTGTTCAATATTGTTGCAAGATTTGTTCCTCAACAACACTGCGTTCCTCCTCTGTGACAGTGATTGTTGTTCCATCAGGAGTAAGTATCATTTACTTAAGATTCCAGGATACTTATGGAATGTCATATCAAAGCATGTTTGAACCAATGGATGAGATTTTAAGTAGTTGAATGGATTTTACGGATAGTTTCAAAAGACTAAGGGATGGAGTGGTTGGTTTCCAGATACTGGGGTCCTGAATGGCTGAAAATATAACCACCAACAGCAGGGCAAAGTATATGTGGAAGACAGAAGAGTCTGAGTTGAAATGTAAAGTTCCTGGAGCATAATATTGCTTGGCCTGTGTTTGGCTATATGCTGCTACATGAACTTTTCCTCAGTTTTGATGAAAATTTGTTGACCTGAATCATTTCTCTCTTCATGGATTCTGCCAAACCTGCTGAGAGTTTCTACCAATTTCAGCTTTTATTCCAGATTTCCAGAATCCACAATATTCTGCTTCGGTGTCTGTGTGGAAAGTAATAATTTTACTGGAGACAACTGCATTATTCTTAAATAATAATTATGTCAGCTCAAGTGTACTTCTAAATTACTTTAGATTCTCTGAGTAATGCTACATTCCTTTGGCTGAATGACTATGACCTAGAAATATCAGCTTATCTCTCTTAGGCTCACATAAACCTCAGCTGGAAATGACTTCAGAAGCAACAACCCAGTTATTCACTTTCTTTGGTTGTTTGAAAGTTCATTTAAAAAGTTGTCCAGAGGTCTCTTTATTCTGATATTCATGGCAAGGCAGAGCAGACAGGGGCAAGGGTGGAGGGATGGGTTTGAGAATTTGAGAAAAGGTGGTGTGGGCCTCAGAAGGACTGGTTTCTCTCAGGCCCTGCCACTCAATCAGGTTGAAATGCTGGCTGGCAACAGCCCATTGGAAGAAAGCAATGGAAGGAGGAAGGAAAGAGACTGGGGTGAGAACAGTGGTGATATTGGAAGAGGATAAGTGAGAGTTCAGGGGTTGGAGAGGAGATATTAGTGAGAGATACGGAGTGATCAGTGGTCAGGGTATTATCAATGGGGGGAGAAAATGCCTTCAGGGAAGGAAGGAGAGATCAGAGGTTAAGAGAATAAAGGGTGATGGGAAGAGATTGGAGACAAGGGGAAATCATTGAGTCATAGAATGTGGGGTCAGAATGATGTTGGTGGGTAGGAAGAGAAAGATCTGGAAGTTGTTGGAGATGGAAAAATCAGTGGGAAGGATGAGAAAGATTGGGGATTTGGACAAATCTAAAAATGATGAGGAATGTAGGGACTGGGTGTCACTGGAACTTCAATGAGAGTGGAAGGAGGGTCCATGCAAGAGATGCAATCAGGAACATTGATGTGGGTAGGGAGTAAAGAAGGATGTTTTAGAGGTTGGAGAGTGACCTCAATGTGGGGGCCAAGATCAGAAGATCAGAGAAATTGGGCAAGGGGATGAGGAGAGTAGAAAGGATCTTTAGAAGGCAAGTGGGAAGTGGAGGCAGACAGAAGTTGTCTAGTCTGCAGGATCGCAGTTGAATGGGGAATGCTGAAGATCATGGGAACCTCATGCATTTAGGGACCACGGAAGCATCCCCATTCCTCCTGGTCCACAAGCAGTGCTGAAAAAGCATCACATTGCCCAAGTGTTCACCTCCAGCAGCTGGCAAGTCTCCAGAACCCTGGGAGTCCAAGCCCACTATAATAAAAGCAGAAATAGTGGAAAACAACTGACATCCAACCTCATTACATTATTGAAATGAAAAAAAAATGGTTTAGAAACATAGAAAAACTACAGCACAATTCAGGCCCTTCGGCCCACAAAGCTGTTTCTTGGGAGGGGCTGGATATCTATTCACTGTGCTGCTTCCTTTAATATCATATGGGCAGAAATGCAATAGTTTGACCTCATATTTAAGAATTATTTGCATTTTTACTGCTCATTAAACTCAAACCTCTTGAGTTTGGAGCTATGGCTTCCTTTGTTAAGTCTAATTAGCCTACATGCAGAGTAAAAAGTTCAATTTCAGAAAAATATGAGGTAATAATGAAAATTTTATAAGGATTTCTTTTTAAATAATATCTCTCAATTGAACTTTAGGTTAGTGCGGCCACTGCTTCTAGCAGAATTTTGCAAAAGCATCCAATTTTGTAAACAACTTTGTCTCCCTCAGCATTCTGAAGATCAGCACTGTTCTTTATTCATAGTAAATCCTTCAGTGAGGTGTGGTTGATGCAGATTTTCCTTGTCAATGACTATAATTTTAGGATTGTACCCATGTACCAGCCTCCAGGGACCCCTCCCAGCACATGGATGCCCATACATCACCATTAGTCATGCTTCTGCTCATTCTGAAGGATCAACTATGGGTGAATTCACCTCAGGATTTCTACATCTCATCTTATACAATGACAAAAGATTTCTTAAATATGGACTACTCGAAAACTTGTAGCAATTTTTAAAAAACTACTTTTTAGTCTATGGTCACTTATGCTATAAATAGATCGATGGTTTTGATTAAAGTATATTTGTATTCTTTCCTTTCTACAATTCCTCCCTATCATTATTTGACAATATCCCTGGTACAATTCCAAAACATCTAGTTACTACCTAGCGCCGATCCCATTGCTATTTGTCATCTATATCAATGATTTAGATGAGAATGTACAAGACATTGTTAGTAGGTTTGCAGATGACACTAAAATAGATGGTGTTATTGACAGTGAAGATGGTTATCAGGATTAGTAGAGGGATCTTGATTAGCTGCGTAAGTGGGCAGAGGAATAGTAAATGGAGTTTGATTCCGATAAGTGCGAGGTGTTGCATTTTGGGAAGACAAATAAGGGTAGGGCTTTCACAGGAGGGCCCTGGGGAATGTTGTAGAACAGAGGGACCTAGGAATACAAGTACATGATTCCCTGAAAGTGGCATTGCAGGTAGACAAGGTGATGAAGGAGGTTTTTGACATGCTGGCCTCCGTCAGTCAGGGCATTGAGTATGGAAGTTAGGATGTTATGTTGCAATTGTACAAGACGTTGGCTCAGCCGCATTTGTAATATTGTGTTCAGTTTTGATCACCCTGCTATAGGAAAGATTCCATTAAGCTGGAAAGAGTGCAGAGGAGACGTATGAAGATGTTGCTGGTACTCAAGAGACTGAGTTGTGAAGAGAGGTTGAGCAGGTTGGGATTTTTTTTCCATTGGAGCATAGGAGAATGATGGGTGATCTTATAGGGGTGGATAAAATCATAAGGGGCTTAGATAGGGTCAATGTGCACAGTCTTTTTCCCAGGGTTGGGGAATCAAGAACTAGAGGGCATAGGTTTTAGGTGAGAGGGGAGGGATTTAAAAGAACCTGAAGGGCAACTTTTTCACCCAGAGGGTGGTCAGTATATGGAATGAGTTGCCAGACAAAGTGGTTGAGGCAGGTAAATTAACAACATTTAAAAGGTGCTTGGATGGGTATATGGATATTAAAGGTTTAGAGGGATATGGGCCAAACACCGGCAAAAGGGAATCTTGGTTGGCAATGGACCATTTGGGATGAAGGACCTGTTTCCGTGCTGTATGACTCTACTAACATACTTATTATGACGTGGAGGGAGGCCACTTGGCCTATTGAGTCCATGGCAGTTGCCAGCACAGCAATACCATCAGTGCCATTCCCCCTCATCTGAGTTCCCCACTACCCCTGAAGCTTATACTCCCTCATACACCCATCTTCCCCTTTCTTTTACCTCTTACCTGCAGGTAATTTATAGTAGCTAATTAACATCATTGGGATGTGGGAGGAAAGTGGGGCACCCAGAAGAGATGTGCACAATCATGGGAAAAATGTGCAAACTCTATGCAGACAGCACCCAAGGTCAGGATTGAACCCAGTCCCTGTAGCTGTTCAGAGCCACAGTGCCAGCCTTTCTGTACAACCACCATCTGTATTTAACAGGCATGAAAAGTATTTGTTATTTTCTATCAGTTTCTTATGTTAAAAAAAAGTGTTACCAAATAGCTATCACTGGCAACACTGAGTGATTGCCTCATGCTTTCATTGGAGGTTTTCCAATACTTCAGTATATTAGACCTGTACGGGTAGGTTAATTTGGGTTTAAAATGGGCGGCGCAGACTCGTTACCACGCTGTAAATAAATAAAATTTAAAATATTTAATTTAAGATTTAAAGTTAAGGAAATATGCAAGTACTACCAGAGACACTACATCATCATCACTGCAGAGATTGAAAATGGATATAAAATCCTGTTAATATATCTGATCAAACTCCATTGCTATTAAAATAAATATAGATTCTGGAGCATAATTACTCAGTTGAGTAATTATGTTCCTTGCCATTGCACAAAGGCACAGTCCAGGAGTATAACCTGGGTATAAGCTTGATCTGTGACGAATTTGCTGATCTCAGCTAGAGTAGCAGAAAGGGCATGACAATTAATGTTAGGACTAAGGAGGTGTGATTATACCCAATACAGTTACTAGATTGCTTAACCATACACAGTAGAGCTTGGATTGAGAGAAAATCTCCAAGCATAAGATCATTTACAGTACAGTCTATCAGTGGAGTTCCAGACCCCGTGAGTAATAATTGGTTTCAATGAGCTTCAAGAAAGAAGAATAGGGTGTTAAATTAAAGTAGTTGCAAAATAAAAAGTGGAAAACTGAGAACTTTTCTGACAGACAAGTGACAGTTGATTGTTGGTTTCAAGTTTAAGGAACTTTGCAATACCTGTTAACAGAAACTATACAGAACTGACTATTTTACAACTGCCTCAAGCTATTGTTTTAAAATGAAATTAATCCTTCTTGAGGAGAGAGAAGATTGACATAACCCACATGAGGAATAAAATGTCTATTCATCATGCATATTGTTAATTTCAAATGAAAAACAATCACAGAACTTAACAGCATGATAATAAAATGATTTAGCAATTGTTCAAAAAAATTGCATTCTCTTTTGAACTGTTAAATGCAGAAATTGAGAAAATTTCTTCATAGTAAAAAGCTGTGCTTTTTTAGAATAAACAGCCATTTAAAAACTGAAACTGATACTCCACAGTCTGAAGTGCATCTAACTATATATCGCTATTGACACATAACACATTCTCATTTATACTCTAACAGTAATAACCTCCTGTTGTTGTGATGGTACAACAGACTCATTTAAGTATCAAAATCAAACTTCTTATTTACTTCTCAGTATGGACAATATCACAGATGGAGGTTTATCATACCTTACTGAATGTAGGAAGTAGAAGTCTAGATGGATATGGCAAACTATAATGGTTTTGGACATGTTTATTTTAAGATGCTGCTTGAAAAATATTGTCTAATCTGCAGCCGTCATGTCCTCATTTCCAATCATTTACTTCCAATGTTAACGCATATAAAGTCACTGTTAACCTCAGAAAGCCCTGCTTCTCCATAAAGCATCAGGTAAAGCTATTAAATGAAGTGAGGTTACTGATTTCACTTGGGTTGCTAATGAGACCTTATGGTTGCTCTGAAGATCTCCTAGCAAAGTTGCACAACAGTTTATTAGAACTCTTATCTTTTTTTTCCCAATCTTTTTATTAGTTTTCAAATTAATACAGATTAATATATCAATGTTTATACATGTAATACAAAGAGATCAGGAGAACAATCACGACATGGATAATCATAAAGAACAACAGAGTATAAAAAAAATCTGTAGATCCAATGATCTGTTAGTGAATGAATATAATATAAAAGAAAAAGATTTATTATAAAATATAAAGAAAAAAAAACAAAACAATAAGAAAAATGATAAACAATATATCAAACCAAACTAAGCTAAAGAAAAAAAACAAAAAAAAACTGGACTAAAATTTCTCAATAGAAACAGCAATATTATGTCCTCAACTCCATTCCTCTAAATTGAAAGGTTGTTATAAGGGGATCTATATCATGTGAAAATATTGAATAAATGGACTCCAAACTTCCTCAAATTTAAGCGAAGGATCAACAGTACCACTCCTAATTTTTTTCAAGTTTAAACATGATATAGTTTGAGATAACCATTGAAAAGTAGTAGGGGGTATTGGATCCTTCCATTTAAGCAAAATGGATCATTTGGCCATTAATGTAACAAAGGCAATCATACAGTTAGCGGAGGCAGATAGATGGCCAGATTCTATCTTTGGTAAACCAAAAATTGCAGTGATAGGATGAGGTTGTAAATCAATCTTCAATACATTTGAAATAATGTTAAAAACATCTTTCCAATATTTTTCCAAAAGAGGACAGGACCAAAACATATGTGTCAAAGAAGCCACATTCAATTTACATCTGTCACATATAAGATTAAAACTCTCATCTTTGTTTGTTATGTTGTGATTTCAGCTGGCAGGACACATGCAACAATTGGGCATAGGAAAGCTCAGCTGTGCTGGCTCAGCAATACTCCAAGTCAGGAGTAACAACTAAAAAGCAACTTACCTGAAGTTTGTTGCCATCTTCTTCAAAACAGAGGTTATAAGCTAATTAAATGACATGAAAATGACTGATAATGGTGATGTAAAGTGTCCTGTAAATCTGCAAGCAGTGGATCCTGTATAACAGTCTAATGGCAGCAGTGCAAGACCCAATTCCTTTTCATGATGAAGCCTCACTTTAATGTTCAGACTGTGCTAATTGTGGGAGGACAGGAAGACTGATTGATTTATAATCACTTAAAAGAATTTGCCACTGCTTACTATTCCATTACCTGCCAATCCTTGTTCTTGTCCTCCCTCATCAAGTTCATTAGGTCAAATTGCAGAAGTCAGTGTGAAGGACAATTCACCTGAAAATGCACCATCACTTGGTCTCACCCTTTCAAGCCCAAGTTTAGAAACTGGCACTGTGTATAAATGAAGTACATTTTTAGTGGACTAGAAGGATTTGATCTGAGTGAATCACTGACCACAAGGAAAAAGAATAAACGCCAAGTGAATGGATGATCCAGGGAACAGCTTACTAGAAGGCAACTTTGCCATGCAGCTCTGCTGAAGAGAACTGAGTGGAAGACTTCATGTGCCAGCCTGTAAAAGAAGGAAGCCCACTGTGGCTCACCAGTTGCATAATATAGTGGACAGCTTGCTAGGGAGCTTGAACAATATTGTGCAGGAGTCCACTATAAATGTGTTTGGGTTCTGCCTCATGGCAATTGCCAGAAAAGCAGCCAGAGAGCTGCTGATGAACATGAGAAAATATTACTGAGCCCAGGCCAAAATGAAATAGGCTGTATAAAACTCTCTCTAAATCTAGTGAATGAGTGTCAATAAGACACTAATAAGCGCAGCTGTTAAGTCCCACTCACTACCAGTCAAATGTAATTTTTCCGCCTTAAGGCACTGATGACGATTTAGCGATTGCAGTCACAATCTGAATGTGGAAAATGTTTAACTTCACAGGAACGTTATTTGTTGCTAACTGTACAGTGCACAATTAAGAAAAGTTAACAGCTCTTTCACTTTTTCCATGTTCATGATATTGCAAAAAATCAAAACATGAATTTTAAATATTAATAAATTGCCACTGGCAGGCCTCACAATCAGTTGATGCTTTTTCTTGAACAAGATAACAAGAAATTTTATCCATTCATCCATCGTTTTTGAGCCCAAGCTTGAAACTACTTCATGAAAGCAAAAAGAAAGCAAAGTTAACAAAGCAAATTGGAATGAAAAATGTTTATATAACAACGTAAAATGATAAATGTTGACCAAAAACATGGCTGGCAACAATAGGCCAAGGCTTCTAGAGTGACAGCAATAAATCATGCAAAATTTTTTAAATTGCATTCCAGTTGATTCACACACAGGGATTAAAAAACAAATGTAGGCTTGAGGGAAAAGTGGGTAAATGCAAGTGAAGCACCATTACAGATATAATTCACTCATAATTTCACAGTCATAGATTTCAATTTCTATCTTTAGTTTCTGAGTTTTGATTGTGTTCCAAAACAAGGGGACATATCAATGATAGTTAATAATAAATTCAGTAAGAAATTCAGGAGAGGTTTCTTTACCTAGAAGAAGCCACCACTCAATGAATTATGGGAGTTTGCACCTGGTGAGCTGACGTGCCTTAGCTAACAGAACCTTCACCCGAGATAAGAATAAGTTGCATTTTGAAAGCCTTTGCAAGATCATTAGAGTGACAAATTCACTTAATGGGGCTATCTCACAGAGAGGTGACAAACAATGAGTTGTCCTTTTCCAATAAGTATAAAAGATGTCACAGTAACGTACAAAGTGCAGAGAGTTGACTGGACATTACTTCTCCTCAAGTAATATCCTTTAAAAATTAGATTACCTGGTCATTATCACATTGAGGTCCATAGGACCATGTGATTCTGAAATTATGGCAGTGATTATATTTCATTAGTATTTCATTGGCTATAAAGTGCTATGGGACATCCTGTGCTCATATAAAAACTGCTGTAAATGCAAATCTTTATTTATTTCTTTGGGTTTATTTCTATCTCCAAGGAAGAGTCGATCAGCAGTTGTTTCCTGCTGATCTTAGCTGTGCCTGCTTACCTCTTTCAACACAAATTCAATCTATCCAGTAGAGTTGGTGAAATTAAGCTGGCTTGACACTCTCAACACTGGCTTCTGCTGCTCTGAGCACAATGACAATATACTGGTGACATCGTCATTCCACGGTCCACTGAGTTCAATAGTATATGATGGACCTCTCCTTAAAATAATACTTATGCAATCCTCAAGGGCCAGCTTTTAGCTACATAAGAGAAATAGGCTGCAATGAACCATAGGTAGCTTGGAATACAAAAGAACCTTTAAATTCCATTCAATTAACTTAACTCTTCAGCTGTCAGCAACTTCAGAGAGTTCAAGTCTTCCAATCCGTTTAGGTTTCTTAAGTGTTCAATTCACATGTTATGACAATGAAACAACTCTAAAACTATAGCAATAAAACAACTCGCACATCAGGGGCAGCTTTGTTGCTGTGATATTAGCACCTGTGTTCTAAAATAAACACAACTTAACAAATAATTTTAAAACATTTCCTCTGGCTGTACTTTCTTCATTCCCATTCACTTGTTCCATTTTTATTATTTAACTATTTCTTGCCTACATCTTGCTTTCCATGTTTCTGTTTAACAATTGAAAACTATTCACCATCCTGGAGGGGGAGAAATACATTGGATGCTATTGGCTTTCTGAGGCTGAATTTTAAGCTATAATGTACCATCATTTTGAAAGTGCACTTAGTTGGCTTAGTGATTCCGCAAAGCTTCAGCCATCAGATGCTTAGCCTGCAGAACAAACTGGAACTACAAATGATGAGCACATAGATAATAAGAAAGAGGCCTGAATTTTAACTCAAAGACAAAAACAATGCCCAGTGAGCATTCAATTCATCTGGAAGGATAGCTGGTAGATTTGATCAATTTCAAAGGATGGTCATTATCCTTCTGTCATTGAGTCTTACAGCACAGAAACAGGCCCTTCAGCCCACCTGGTCCACGTGACCATCAAACATTCATTTACACCAATCCTATATTATTCTCTCCACCTTCCCATCAACTCCCCTATATTCTACCACTCACCACACACTATGGACAATTTACGGCAGCCAATTAACCTCCCCACCGATATGACTTTGGGCCATGGGAGGAAACCAGAGCACCCAGAGGAAGCCCATGCAGTCACAGGGAGAATGTGCATAGGGAGAATACGCAGACAGTGCAGGAGGTCAAGATCAAACTTGGGTTGCTGGAGCTGTGAAGCAGGGTCTCCACTAGCTGCACCACTCTGCTGTCCTTCTGGTCTGAGACCCTTTGTCACAACTCCTTTTTCTTAGGATTTTTGGCTCTTGATGTCCTTCTCTCTGGGTCGGTGACCATATTGGCAGGTGACTCCTGGTAGATAGGATCAATGCACTTTGAGATATCAGTACCTGCCAGTTGGATTCATCAGTGGGGGCTTCCTCCTGGCAACTGTGTCCTCCCTCATTTCAGCATCAGGGGGCAGCAGACTCTCCTCGCTGATCTCAGTGAGAGCCTGCATGCAATTTGTTGACTTCCTTACCAAAACATCTAAGAATTCTATGGCAAGGAGACCACCACCAGGGACACAAGGAAAATGTCTCCAGCTCAAAATGGCTGCAAAAGGGAAACTTGGTCAAGGGTGAAATAAAGGAGGGGAGTCCCAGGTTTCCTCAAGGGTCTAGGAGGAGCGGTCCTGCCCCACTGGACCCACAAGATACAGAAAGAAATGTTTAAAAATTGAACTCTTTTAGCCTTCCCCACGGTCTGGCTCCTTTTCCACCAGGGAAGGTACATTGTTCCCCCTCTTAGGTCTTTGCATAAAAATAACAGTGTTAGAACCCAAGTAGAATACTTAGGCACAGGGTGTCCTTGCTGTCTGCAATTACAAATGCAGAACTAAATAGGAAAAATATGGATTAGTCATCCATTCCATTTTTACCTCCCACTGACTAGGATTCTGCAGTGCTTACCATTAATGGGTATAGTATAGCTGAAAAAAAATCATAGAGGTGGCCTGCACCATGGTTCAGCAGATCTACATCTAGAACACAAAGCATGTGGCAAACAGCTCAATTTTTCAGAACTCTTATAAGTGTCCAACTCTGTGCACAGACGATAATGGCCCTTAGAGCAAACAGCTTGCCATATAATTGTTTAAACTAAGATAAAAAGCCTGTACCATCTTCACAGCTCAAATCAATCTTTCCCAATGATGGACTCCAGCTAAAGTTCAGTTCAATCGCTATCAGTAACTGATTGCACAGTCCACATCAATCACCATCAGTAACTGATTCCACAGTTTATACATCAGCTTGGATAACAGACTCTACTCATAGTTCAGATCAATCACTCTGTGCAATTGATTTCAGATCAATTGCAATAAAAAATTGCCTCAACTCAGTTCCAATCGCCTTCAGTAATTGACTCTATAGTCAGTCACAATTCAAATCAATTGTTTTTGGCAATTCATTCTATTCAGATTATATGGAAACAAAACTTAGCAAATCAAGTTAATACAATAGGATTAAAATCCTAATTTTGTTTACTTTTTTGGAAATTTTAAATAATGGCTGTGGTTTGAGGCATACTGACACTAAAATCCAGATGGCCATAGCCTGAGAATCAGGAATCAAATGGCCTTTCTTTTTCTATTGCTGTTGCAGCATTGGTCACTGAGACTCAAAAAAATAATTTCCTCACAAATAGCCAAATGCCAGAGTTCCCAAGAAAATGTTTTGGGAAGAGCATGACAAATCACAAAGCAGAATTTTAGGTTCCAGGAGTCCTTAAGGTGGACACACATTGAAGGAAGGAATCATCTGACTGTAGTCACTCATGGATCCAGACATCCAATGTCACTAAATTTAATTATACTATACCTAGCATCCAAAAGATTTTTTTTCTAATTAAAGCCCCAAGGAGTAAAGCAGATGTTGAATGGAATGCACGTTTTAGAGCTGTCTTCTGAAAGTGAGCCAGCTGTGAAAGGGGCATGGATGCCAAGGGAAGCAGAAATCAAAGTAAAGGAACAGGATTTAAAGTCCTGCTGTTTCTCCTAACACTTGTAAAGTCTTAAAAGTTTATGACTAAAGCTGAAGGAAAAGGAAAAAATAAAACAATGAATCATAATCATATTGTGATGAGTAGGAGTTCAATGAAGAACTGAAAGAAAGGAACAGTGCTTCTAAGGAGTGGTGTGAAATATATGACTGCAACTTTTTCTGTTAAATTCACAGATGACAACCTGGAAATGCATTTTTTTTTGAAAGTCAAGGAAAGAAACTCTCTTCAGAAGAGCATAGATATGTTTTGTTATGTTGCTTCTGATAAGTATCCTCAACCACTCACTTAAATTGGATTTCACTCTGTTTTAATATGCTAAACCTGCATTTATATGCTAATATGTATATTAGCATATAATAATATATTAATATGCTAAACCTGCACCTGTATTAACTCCCATTTGGGAAGTGGCTTTAGTGTAGTTCACACGCAGAACCATGCACCAAACTGGAATCTGTGTGGTTCTCTATGGGCCCAGGCTTCAGACTGTAAAGTAATTAAAAACTGAGATAAACAATGAAATCTGAAATAAACAAAACATGTTGGAAACACTCAGCAGGTTAGGCAGCAACTGTGGAAAGAGAAACAGATTTAACATTTCAGGTCAAAAGAAATTGGTCAATTTAACTCCTCCAGGTGAAAGAATGCCCATTTATCAAGTAAAGCAAAAATAAATTTAATGTCCTCACGAGGTATTTCAGGTTGAGCTGCCCACCACTGAAAACAGTTGCAGCAGCCAGTTCAGCAAATAGAACAGAGATTCATTCATTGTTGTGTTATGATCAGCACAAGGGATCCTGCAAAGAAGGGATGAGGGATTGTTATTTGTTATCTGAGCTCTCACAGATGATTATCAGTGAACTATGTTGGTGTTAAGGATTGGAATGTAGAGAGAATCACTTTGTCTGGAATGGGGCTAGGATTTCACATGCTCTTTATGAAATGCTGTCTTCTATCAGAGAGTTCCTCATTGGTCTGTAGTCAGTGGCCTCCACCTGCGCTCTGTTGGGAAGCAAGGCTGTGGTGTTCTGCTGGGATTTCCCTGGTCACCTTCCACATCCAGCTCCTCTGGTCTTTCTGTCAATCAGGCTGTACATCATGGCCCTTAAGCTCAAGGTCTGTGTGCTGCTCTTCTTTTGGCACAGACTGCTGCCTTCGGATTGCTCAGTTGTGTAACATTTACCATACAATGATGAAACCTCCACACCAGCTAGACATTGCCATTGTCTACAGTAATAGATTGCTTCAGTGGTGTCACTATCAAGGTACCCATTTAATAACTACCTCAGCAGGTAAATGGTGGGAAAGCACTCTCTATTAGATTAAACACACTCTGTGGACTTTGGAAGGTGCTGTAAGATCCTGTAGTCACTTCTGAAACCCAGTCAGGTCTTCCAGTGTCCCATTAAATAGTACGAAAAGCAACAAGGTAGAATGATGTGGTCCTATTTTAATGAAAACTGTTCCATAACAGTCATACATTGCACCCAAAAGCTACAATTTTTATTGGTAAGGGCCACAATTGGCATTGTGTGTAGACTGGCATTATTAGATACATGTCTGATGCTGGAAAGACATCAAATGTCCTGACATGAATAGCACATAGAAGTACCCAGTATAATTTCACCTGGATATGATTGCTAGCAACTTGTGCAATCTAGTCTCTAGGCTCCAGTATTGAAAGACTAAGTTCTAAGTGTGATCAAGTACCATTGCGTCTCTCAGGCAACTCACTTAATCCAAGCAAGAGTAAAGGTCCACAGTCCACATGGAATTTTGGGCTGCATTGGATATAAAAACAAATTTACAAGCTCCAGTCCTTCCCAGGAAGAAGTCATAGGGGATTTTAGTTGAATATGCAGAGGACAGGAAAGCAGTAAGCATTATTAATCCATTCCCAGACTTTTAATCTGTTGCTGAGGAGGTAAAAACAGAAATCAGAGCTCATAACAGCATCAAACTCTGTTCTGCTTTGTGACTTTATCTTCATATCATGTTCATTGTTATTTCCCTTTTGCTTGCCAGATGACACCTGGAGTTATACGAGGCAGAACAGATGAAGAGGAGGAGATGAGTAGTTTCAGAAAATGTCAACTTTGCCATCATTATCATCATCATGCACTATCCTTAGCTTGTATCAGCACAGAAACATGTTCCAGTACATCTAGCTAGTCTGTAACAAGGAAAATCAATGGATAAGTTCCAACCAGAGGTTGGCAGGAGGAGGGAGATTTAAAAGGATATGGTAGCTTGTGATTGTGTTGATTGTATAATGCTAGGCTCAGAATCATTGACAAAAATTTTGCAAGCTCTGCTTCAGCAGATGCACATTCTCAGAGCATCAAACTTATGTGGAGAGTTCATAGCTTTTCCTCATATGTGCAGCATGAGGAATCGACAACCTGGTGGGTTTGATCATATGAGGAAATGCTTCGGGCATCTACCCCAAGAATGTTGTTTCTAGAAAGGATGCCTCAATTCAAAAAGTGGGAAACAGGATGTAGTGCGGCAAAGCTTGCTGCTAATACTTAAATTGGTTGATTTTAAAAAATAGAAGCTTTAACAAATCTCAAAGAAAACATTAAGTTATCTCTGGCAGACACAGGTTTGTAGATGGATGAGCATGCAGGCGGCAAATGCAGTTCACTTCTGAGAAATACATATGTGTTAATATGTTCGAGGAGAAAAAAATAAGAATTGACAAATCCTGAAAATGGAGAGAACCCATAAAGTTAAATACAGAGTAATATGAGTTAGTGGGATAATATATAATAGCAGGATAATATATAATAGAGGATAGTGAATCAGCACCTTCTGTTGCATTTCTCACCGGTTTTTATTTCAATACAGATTCACCATCACCCACTTAACATTGTCACAAACTCAAAACTCCCCATAATAACACAACAATGCATGAAGGTAGATACAATTTTTAAAAATAGCCAATAATTTTTCAGGTCTATAAATAGTTATAAAAGAATAAAGAAGTAATACTCAAAGCAACAATTAATCGATGGTTCAAGTACTGTGCACAGTTTGGGACACGATGCTGCAAAAAATTCACTAAGGTATACAGTGTAGGTTTACCAGGATGATGTCAGGATTGAGAAACTATAGTTAAGAGGAGAGATTTGTCACACTGAAATGTATGACACTGAATTAGGGACTGATATGGAAATTATTATCATTATTAATAATAATAAAATGTTTTAAAAGACTGATTTGTTTTGGCAAAGTTAATAATAACATAACAAAGAGTAGCAGGAGTAGGGCAATTGGCCCCTTGACCTTCTTCCACTTTTCAACAAGATTATAACTGATCATCTACCTCAAACATCATTTTCCTGCCTTATTACCATAATCCATGATACATATCGTATCCAGGAATCTATGAACTTCTGTTTGAATGCAATGAATGACTTAAACTCCACAGTCCCCTGGGATAGAGAATTCCAAAGATTCACCATCACTGAGATTCACAGAGTGAAGCGATTTCTTCTCAATTCATTCTTAAATGGCTTATAGCTTATTCTGAGACAGTGATTAAATGCTATGAATTTAAAATTACCATGGCAAGGAAGTTTAAAGACGTGCTTTTACGTTGAGGGTTGTTAAACTGGTTACTGCTTGAATTATAGATCATTGCATCTTTTAAGGGAGACTTGAAGAAAATTGCTGGAAGAGTAGACAACCAGTCAATGACGTTAGCTCTAACTTTACCCTATTTAGGACTTGTCCTCCAGTTCTGATGATGCTGGTATCATGTGAGTGAGGAAGGTGGAACCTGCTAAATTTCTGACATGGATGCTACACCACAAGTCCTGTCTTTTTCACAATGAAAAGAGGAGTTGCTAAAGACACCCACGTTTTAGATTATGGATCAGAAGGGTTGGAACCAGGTCTCAGTCCAAATTCCAACCACCCAAATATATAAATTTTGCATTGAAAATGCTGAGTAATCTTTCATTTATTTGTAGTGCACAATATGGCATTGGCACAACCTCCACACTTCATTTCTTTTTAAACACTAATTAATATTGGTCTTGTTAAATCTACTTCATTCCCACATCACATTAACTTCTCCTATTTAAAGTTGGTGTTAAAACAGTAGGAGGAGCTGGCAGAACTCTAGCTGTTAGCAGAAGGTTTCTGATTAAAGAATAAGCCTTAAAGTAAGCGATGGCAACATGAAGCAAGTATCTTGCTATCAGCCAGAATGTGCTTATTGCTAAGATGCTGGTGAGAATAGGGACAAAAACCAAAGATGTAGGGCCTCTAACTTTTTTACATTATCTGCATCTCTTACTATATCTGTGGATATTCAGCTGGACTATGTCACCATTAGGAGTGGTCCAAGAGCATCATTGATAATGAGGTAAAAAGTTCCAACCCATCCCTTTCCAACCCACTCTCCCCTCCCTGCTAGAAGATGACTCCACAAGGACTTGTATCTAGGATCCCACAGAGGGAAGGGTCTGAGAGGGATAGACAGCAAAGCAAAGGTATCTCAGGAAAGTGTGAATGACCTTGTTTTTTTGGGAGGGATCCAAAAATCTTTTGGTGCTGCTCTCCCAGCTTCAGAAGGCCCCGAGGTGAATGGGCCGTTCCATAGCTGCAGGCTTCTGGCATGTACTTTCTCCCAAATTTCCAGCATTAGGTATTGCTAGGTGCTCAAGCTGAGTCAGATTAAAGACTTGACCAAGAAAATTTAGATACTTGTAGACAATCGAGTGCATGTAGAGTTCTTTTCACCCCTGCAGAGTTCAGGGAAGACTGGAAGTTGACTACAGTGCTTCTTTTACTGGATTTTTTTTATGTTAATTTGTATGAACAAAGTACTAATTTCAAAATTTGCAGTATGTTTTCTTTTACTAAAGTTAGAGGTCTGCATATTTCATAGATAATGTTATAAATCTATGCTACTAGTAGTGTGCAATGGAAATTTGGAGGCCCATTGCTTGTAATGTTATAACTATTCATTCAATTAACAGTCATAAAATTGTAGTCAAGGATCACATGAACTTCCAATTTGGGTTGGTAACAACAGGCCATTTGTACTTGCACATTCAGTCCCAATATGCTTAGTGCCAAGGAAAACAAATGAAATTGCAGATACTGGAATTGGAAACAAATACAGATATGTTGGAAGAACTCAGCCAGTCAAGTAGCATCTGTGGAAAGGGAAAACAGCTAACATTTCAGGTCGAAGACTCTTCATCAGACTGAGAAAGAGAGAAAGCAAGTTGGTACAAGGAATAGAGAAGGTAGGGGAGGGAAAGAAAGAGTAAGTTGGAACAACACCTCATTTTTCATTTGGGCATTTTGCAGCCTGCAGAACTCAATATTGGATTCTTCATCTTCATATAACTTGCCCTTTCTATCGGTCGTATCCAGACTAGCCATTCTCCTCTCTTCTTTTTTTCCCCCATTTGTATATTCCAGCCTGCTCAACACATCCTCGTAGGTTAGACTATACGACAGCAGCAACACATGACACAGACAAAGGAGCTTCCCTGTCCATTCAGTGACTGTCCATCACTTCATTCTATCACTGACATTCTCTTTGTTCCACACATTGTTACTTAGACTAACTTGCTTTCTCTCTTTTTCAGTTCTGATGAAGGATCGCTGACCTGAAACGTTAACTGATTTCTCTTTCCACAGATGATGCTTGACTGGCTGAGTTTTTCTAGCATTTCTATTCTTAATCAGAGTCAAGGATAGGTACAGCGTTTCATTCCATTTCATCAACTAATTGGTTATATTCATTTGAGCACACTACCTCAGAAACAGGATCTAATGTAAGGATAAGGTATGAAGGGTCACTGACAGGATTCCTGAGAACTTCCATGTAATTCCATAGAGGGCTCGACTTCTATATCACCAGATGGTCTTGCCTTGTTTCCGTTTTGGAGTTTTTGTGCTTTCCTTACTCATTCAAGGGACATGGGCTTCGCAGGCTGAGCCAGCATTTAATTGCCCATCCCTTATTGCCCTTGAGAAGGTGGGGGTGAGCTGCCTTCTTGAACTGCTGCAGTCCTTGAGGTGTAGGTAAACTACAATACTCTTCAAGAGAGAACTCCAGGATTTTAGCCCTTTTGGCATGCTCTTTCTATTCTTTGTCCAAAGGCAGGTATTGTTAATAATTAGAGTATCAAGGTGCCTGTATCTCTGATCTTGCAAATGGATGCTGTATTCTACAAGATTTCTCAGTACAGAGAATGTTGTACTGCTTAGAGGTCTCTGAATCCCTCATTGGTATCTTTCCTGTTTGTGTGTTCAGCTGACTGGAATCAGCTTTTATCTTCTTCTGAACTGTGGTTTTTAAATAACTCAGTATTCCCTAAAGACATTTCAACTGTGTTGGTTGGTTTGGTGCTCATGGTCTCCTTGTGAGTGCCACTGCTATAAGCTACACAATTGCAAGCAATAGGGCAGACGGCTCATGCTGTATCACCTGGCTTAACCAGGCAGTTGAAACTGCAATTTCACCAAGACCTGTTTGCATCATCTCAGGTAGTGGGATGATCTGTATAAGATTATACTGGAAAATAAACATTTCGCCACGGTTCCTCATTTCATTGCTGGTGCTAGGAGATTAAAGGCACAAAATTACTCAGCTAATCTTATATTATGTCAACCAGGCTGACATCACCCACCAAGAAAATAATAAATAGCAGATGCTGGCATACTGAAAGAAAACAGAAACTGCTGTAAACATTGCCATTTTCCTTCACTGAACTCTGATGTTGCTACAGAATGTTCCGGTTTGCAATCATTTCAGGCTCTCCTCTTCATTGTTTCATTAATCTTCTTTACCTAATATCTCGACCTTGTGTGTACCACAAATTCTCCAAGCAATGACCATCTCCAACAAAAAAAAGTCTAAACATGCACCCACGACACTCAATATCACTGAGTAACCAACCAACATCCTGGAAGGGAGGTAACCAACTGGATTACCTTCTGTGGATACTAGTTCAGGTCAGGGGCTAGGTAGTCTGTGGTGAGGGACTCACTTCCTGACACCTCAAAGCCTTTTTGCCATCTATAAAGCACAAATCAGGAGTGCAATAAACTACTCTCTGCTTGTGTTGATGAGTGCAGCCTCAACTACACACTATAAGCTCAACGCCATCCAGGACAAAGCAGCTTGTGACCCCCACCAGCTAGAAGGATGAGGGCTTCATGGAAGAAGATGTCCCCCTCCAAGTTACACACCATTCTGACTTGCAAATATATCATCAGTCCTTCATTGCCAGTGGATCTAAGTCCTGAAACTTTCTCTCTACAAGCACTGAGGAAGTACCTTCACTAGAAGGACTGCAGAGGTTCAAAGTGACACTTCACCACCATCTTCTCAAGATCTGAAACTGTGATATATCAGGGAAGGGGAAAGTTACCCAAACAAGTTGTTCCCTACAGCAGTCACACCACTCATATTAAATATTGAAGAGAGTGCGACTATGAGTCAAACAGATTTGGGTATCAAAAAGGTAACACTGGAGGAACCTCAGCACTTGCATGATTCAAAGGGATACAAGATTGCTTTCACTGTAGCATCGGAGGCTGAGCGATGACCCGATAGTAGTATTTAAAATTATGAGAGGCATGGACAGGGTAGATAGTCGGAGACTATTTTCCCAGAATGGAACAGTCAAATACTAGGGGGCACAGCTTTAGGGTGAGAGTGGGAAAGTTTAAAGGAGACTTATGAGGCATTTTTTTTTATATATAAAGAGTGAGTGGTAAGTGCCCAATACATGCTGCCAGAGGAAGTGGTGGATGCAGAGACAAAAGTAAAGTTTTAAATTATTTAGACACGAGCAGGCTTGGAATGGAGGGATACACCATGTGCAGGCAGATGGGATTAGTTAAAATTGGCATGGTCAGCACAGACATTATGGGCCAAAGGGCTTGTACTGTGCTGTTCTATGTTCTAAAGCTTCATGTTGCCTGCGTGGACAGGAGCAGAGAATGCAAGGTGTATCAGCAAACTGACCACAACAGCATGGTACAGGGAGCTGTTCAGATTTTGGAATGAAAAGTAATGTTGTAGTGATAGAGGACAGTGTAGTTAGGGGGATCTGTACTGTACTCTGCAGCTGTGAGCATGACTGTGAAGGTAATGTTGCCTGCACTGACCAGGCTTTAGGATAACTCCTTGGGGCTGATGAAGAATTTGGATTGGGAGAAGAAAGATCTAGCTTTCATGGTCAATGTGGGAACTAATGGTATGGATCAGGCAAAGAAAAAGCTTCTGCCGAAGGAATCAAGTAGCTAGGGTCCAAATTCAAAAGCAGAACCACAAAATTAATTATCCCCAAACCTGAGCCCAAGTGCATATTAATGTAAGATCACAAAAAAAAGGACAGTTGAATGCATGACTCAAAGAATGGTGTGGACGAAATGGGTTTTAGTGTGTGAGGCACTGGCACCTGTATTGTGGAAAGAGGAAACTGTTGGAAGAGGGATGGGCTTCACTTGAATTGGGCTGGCATCAGTGTCACAGCAAATTTAGTAACTAGGCTGTAGATAAAGCTTTTAATTAAGTACCGGGGGAGGATTCTGCTGAGGGGAAATTCAGAAAGTTAAAGAGAAAATAGAAACTAATAGTTCAGGGTAGCCAAAGTGGTAACCAAAGCCTGATAGAGACAGAAAAAGAACAAACAAACATAAGAGTGCATCACTAATTAGAGTCAAAGCAAGGAAAAATTCAAAAGAAGACAAAACTGAGGGGTCTTTATCTAAATGCAAACAGAATTCCCAACAAGACACATGAATTAATGGCACAAATAGCAATAAGCTGGTACAATCCATGGCCATTACTGAGATGTGATTACACCAGAACCAGAAGTGAGAAGTGAATATTCCAGCGTACTTATAAAAGAGGTGGGCCAAATGCAAAAGGAGAAGTGGTAGCCCTGATATTAAACAATGGGATAAGGCAACAGAGAGGGAGGATCTCAGTTCAGCGGTTGGTGTAACTAAGAAAGCAGCCAAAAACATTTTTGGGAGTTGTCTAAATGTCCCAAACACGAATGATAATGTAGGGGACAGTATTAATCAAGAAATTAGAGATCCATGTAACAAGGATAATACAATAATCATGGGGAATTTTAAATATATACTGGACAAACCAGAGTAGCAGTAAAGTATGGAGAACAAATTTATGGATTGTATAAGAGATGGTTTTCTAGATCAGTATGTTAAGAAAGCAACAAGGGAGCAGGCTATTTTAAATCTAGTGTAGTGTATTGAAAAAGTGTGCATTGATGATCTGGTAGTTAAGAGGCCTTTATGCTACATCATAATGTGATACAATTTTATATAAAGACTGAAAATGATTTAGTTCAATCTGAAACAAGGATCTTAAATATGAATAAAGCAAATTACAAAGACTTGGAGTGATTTGGCTGTGGTAGATTAGAAAACTACGTTAAAAAGTATAACAGTAAACAAGTAATGGCTAATATTTAAAGAACTGATACATATTTTGCAAGCAATGCATATGCCATTAAGACAAGATGGAGTTCGTGCAGGAAAATGCACTCACCCAGATCTCATTAATCACTGGTGCTGGCACAAAGGGCAGAAATGCCTACTCCTGCTAATATTTGTTCTGATTATATGCAAATATGACCTTGCCAATGACACCCAAATTTTGAAAAATGAATTAATATCTTTATCTTGTCATACTTATTTTTATCACTACTATTATTTAACCTTTACCTGGTGTCCTGCTGATCATTTTACAACTAATTCTTTATTTTTTAGCCCTTTCCTTGTATAGTTCCTTCTTCTGAGATGATTGTTTATAATACCTTCCAGTACTGACAAAGTGTTACATATGAACCATGGGTCCGAACTTGTTGGAAAATGCCAACATTTCCATGCCAAGCTTCCAGCAGTTACCCCACAATTATTTATGAAGAAATCCACAAATGCTAAAGTTCTGAACCTGCTGCCTGCCCCACTCTGGGGTTTTCCCAACTGCATGCTGACATTGGACTCGTCAGAGTCCAGTAGCTGAACACAAACTTGCTGCAGTTCCCCAACAATTGTGCTGGGAAATCTGCTTACTGAATCTGTGCCAGCCTAGATGGCACAGGAACAATGAATCAATCTATTCAACAGAAAGGAATGATTGCAGTGAATAGGATGCAAATTAATTAATATTTTTTAATACTTTAAATGCTATTGTTTTTTTTACATTTTATTTAATATTTTAACCGATTAATTGAATTAACAGAGTTTTTTTAATGCTTCTGGATATTTCTGAATGTTAGGGACATTAAGAAACATTCATAGTAATTGGCAGATTTGAGAGCTAGCAAAACCTGGGAGCATGGCTCAAACAGCTGTTTTCTTAGTGGAACTTGTTCTGTTTTTTCCACTTGACCACTTTATGCCAAGCAAGGCCCTGCAAGCCACAAGCATCTTACTGCTGACAGTAAGTTTGGGTTCATTGACTTCCTCTCCTCTCTTTATGGTTGCTGCCTGCTCTACTGAGTGTTTCCAGCATTTTCTGTTCTGCATTACTTCTGTTGACTTATTTGGTAATCAATGACTCACCTCTCATTGCTTATTTTCTAATTCACTATGAAGCATAACTTCTTTTGTCAGATATGGATGATGATCACCAATTGCTTGCCCATCTTACATTCCCCTATTTCCATCTCCCATGTTTTTGGCAAAAGTACAAAAGATAAAGCTCTGGCCATTGTCTGGAAAGTGTACATCTGAACTGGTGCAGAATAGCGAGGTGTTGATTGCCAACAAAGCTCAACTTCTTTCAGGGCCTGTGATATTCCTGTATTTTTTTTAAGCAAAATTTGGAGTCATTGTGGCCACCAACATCTATCTACAAACAAATAGCTAAAAACCAAGAAGCAATCAAGTTGCCATGTAATTAAGGAATCGTACTAGTTCTAGTTGCTTTGGGTGGATTGAATGTCCAACACAAAATTGGTGGCAGTTTCTCTGTGATATTCAAAACAGGGCCACATCATTGTGTGTAGTAGTTCTTCGCTGCATGCCCTATCATAGAGGTTTACAGCAGAAACTGTAAGCAATATAAAATAATAACTTATATTTATAAAGCACCTTTGTGATAACAAAACATCAAAGATAGACAATATTTGATACCAGGCCACATAAAGATACAGTAGCAAATGCCTAAAAGCCAAGTCAAAGAGGTGGGTTTTAAAGACTGTCTGACAGGAGAAAAGAGAGGTGGAGATCCAGGAAATGAAAGGGAAAGATTCTAGAACAAAGACATTGATGATAATGGTGACATAAGGAAATCAGGGTTAAAGAAGAGTCCAAGTCTGAAGGACACAGTGATCTCAGCAGCATTTTGGACTGCAGATATAACAGAGATGGGATGAGTGGGATATTGTACTCTAAGATAAGAATATTACATTCAAGATGCTAGCAATACAGGAGTTTTTATAGGTCAGAAAAACTGGGAATAATGGGTGAGTTGAATTGGTTTGACTTACGATGCAGGCAGTAGAGTTTTGAATAAGCTTGTTGCAAGGAGTGAAGCTGGCAAGTTGTCCACAAGTGACATAAGATTTCAGCTGTAGAAGCGCTATGTCAGGAATAAGGATAGGGGATGGTGGTGCGGCAGAAGTAGGCAGTATTAATGACAGGAAAGCATAAAGGGTCAGAAACTCAGCACACGGTCATGTAGTCATGAGCTTCAGCTTCAGTCAGTAGGAGGTTGATGGCCCAGGAGCAGAGATAATGACAGGAATCAATTATATTAGAAGAATCTGTCCAGAAGAGTCCGTTGATTCTCAGCAGGAATGGTTAAATCAGCAGGTGAGCAGGCGACTGGTGGGTGGCTGCAACCTTTCTTCATTTTACTGCATATAGCCAGTTTAAATAGAATTTGCTAAATATCAACTAAGTCATCACAGACATTCAAGTGTTAGATATTCAGATATTGCAAGTTCAATAAGCATTAATGTCATCTATCCCAGAAACTTTGGGGCTTAATTTCAATTGTACATGTTAGTTTCATTCCCTTGCATTGCTCAGGAGGATCTCCAATGAGAATGCTCTCCAAGGGGCCAGTGGAATTTAGTGATTAAAGAAAATGACAGGACAGTCAGGAAAATGACAGGAAAATTACGGTTGTTGCCATTACAGAGAGCTGGTTGAGTGACAGACAGGACTGGCAGCTCAATATTCCTGGGTTTTGTTGCTTTAGATGTGATAGAGAGGAGGGTAAAAGAGGTGGAGGGGTTGCACTACTGATAAAGGAGGATGTCACAGCAGTACTCAGAGAGGACATACTGGAGGGCTCATCCACAGATGCAATTTGCGTGGAGCTCAAAAATAAGAAAGGTGCAATTATGCTGATAGGATTATACTATAGGCCCCCCAATAGCCACTGAAAGGTGGAGGAACAGATATGTAGACAGATTATGGGAAGGTGCAGAAACAACATGGTTGTCACAGTGGGGGACTTTAACTTCCCCAGTATTGATTGGAACTTCCTTAATACGAGAAGCTTAGATGAGGTGGGATTTCTTCAGTGCATCCATGAGGGGTTCTTGAAACAGTTTGTGGAGAGTTCAACTAGAGGAGAGAACATACTGGACCTAGTTTTGGGAAATGAGCCAGGCCAGGTGACAGACCTGATAGTGGGTGAACATTTTGGGAATAGTGACCACAACTTGTTACGTTTTAAGATAGTTATGAGTAAGGATAAAATTGGATCTTGCAGGAAGTTACTAAATTGGGGGAAAGCAAATTACGACGGGATAAGACAGGACCAAAGGGGTGTTGATTGGGAACAGCTGCTGTCGGACGAGTCCTCGTCTGACACGTGGAACAGAGTGGGGCATGCTAATGTGCTGGGACATTTTGAGATTAAGGAGGTAGTGCTAGGTCTTCCGAAAAACATTAAGGTGGATAAATCCCCAAGGCCTGATGGCATATATCCCAGAATATTGAAGGAAGTGAGGAGATTGAGGGCTTTGACAAAGATCTTTGTGTCCTCACTAGCAACAAGTGAGGTCCCAGAGGACTGACGAGTAGCAAATATTGTGCCTTTGTTCAAGAAGGGAAATAGGGATAATCCAGGTAATTATCGGCCAGTGAGCCTCATGTCAGTGGTAGGGAAGCTATTGGAGAAGATACTGAGGTATAGGATTTATGCTCACTTGGAAAGGTATGGCCTGCTAAGGGACAGTCAGCATGGCTTTGTGAGGGGCACATCATGCCTTACAAACTTGATTGAATTTTTTGAGGGGGTAACAAAAGTGCTCAATGAGAGCAAGGTAGTGGATATATATATTTATATTATTTCAGTGACTTAAATGAAAACGTTCATGGGTGGATTAGCAAGTTTGCGGATGACACCAAGATTGGTGGAGTTGTGGACAATGTAAAGGACTATCAAAGAATACAGCAAGATATATATCAGTTACAGATATGGGCAGAGAAGTGGCAAATGGAGATATATCCCGGCAAGTGTGAGGTGTTGCACTTTGGGAGGTCAAATGAAAGGAGAAAGTATACAGTTAATGGTAGGCCCCTTAATAGCTTTGAGGTACAGAGGAATCTTGGGGTCCAAGTCCATAGTTCACTGAAAGTGGCTACGCAAGTGGATAAGGTGGTAAAGGGGGCATATGGCATGCTTGCTTTCATCAGTAGGGCTGTTGAGTATAAGAGTGAGGAAGTCATGCTGCAGCTATATAAAACTTTAGTCAGACCACACTTAAAGAGTATTGTGTGCAGTTCTGGCTGCCCCATTATAGGAAGGATATGGAGACTGTGAAGAGGATGCAGAAGAGGTTTACCAGGATACTGCCTGGATTAGAGGGTATGAGCTATAAGGAAAGGTTGGACAAACTTGGGTTGTTCTCCCTTGAGCGTCGGAGGCTGAGGGGAGACCTGGTAGAGGTTTTAAAAATTATGAGAAGCATAGAAAGGGTAAACAGTGAAAATCTTTTCCCTAGAGTAGAAATGTCAAACACCAGAGATGGAGGGCAGACACGGTAGTGTAGCAGTTAGAGTAACACTATTACAGGGCCAGCGACCCAGGTTCAATTCTGGCTGCTGTCTGTAAGGATTTTGTACATTCTCCCCATGTCTGCGTGAGTTTCTTCCAGGTGATCTGGTTTCGTCCTACATTCCAAAGATGTACGGGTTAGGAAGTTGTGGGCACGCTATGTTGGTGCCGGAAGCGTGGCGACACTTGCAGGCTGCCCCCAGAACACTCTACGTAAAAGGTGCATTTCACTGTGAGTTTCGATGTACATGTGACTAATAAAGAGATCTTAAATCTTAATATGCTTTTACGGTTAGAGACGGGAAGTTTAAAGGTGATGTAAGGGGCAAGTTTTTTAATGCAGAGAGTGGTAGGTGCCTGGAATGGGTTACCAGGGGTAGTAGTGGAAGCAGGCAGTTTGGTGGAGTTTAAGAGGCACATGAAACATGATCTTTTATTTTAAGAGTCTTTAAGAGGCTTTTAGATAGACACATGAATATTAAGGGAATGGAGGGATATGAATAATACACAGGAAGAGGATATTTGGTATAAATTGACATCAAGATTGGCACAACGTTGTGGGCCGAATGGCCTGTCCTGTGCTGTACTGTTCTATGTTCTATGAAAAAAGAAGGATATTAGTCACAGCTCATTGTGCAAGTTTGATCTTTTAATAGTAATGTCATACTGAAGCCCAGAAATTCAATCTGTAATGTTGTATTTTTAAGCAATATGTAATCCAAATTTTATTTTGCTCAGAGAACATCACATTAGGAATCATTTCCAGATGAAATCATGCCTGTTGCAAAATTCTAGCAGTCACGTATCCACATTAGAAAGGGGATCCATATTAGAATGCTTAAACTCTTCTCAGGGCCAGGTGTGCCCGTGCACCTATTCATATCATTGGTCATGCAAAGCATGCTACACCTGTACTGACATAAATCAGAGGACAAAGCTTCACACTATAATCCTCATGGAACTGTCTCAGTTGAACTAGGAGCTCATCACTTTTAAAGTAACACTTTGCTGACATCACAAAACCTGACTGGGCAACTTTGGAAATGTCTGCAGACTGTTCCAACACTTTCCAAAGTCTGCAGAATGCAGTAAAACTAACAGAGGCATTCTTACACTAGTTTCTTGTTAGACTGTCCCTTGGAATCTAGTGACCTTCTCTTTATCCTATCCTTAAAGGCAAGGCTTGGGATGGAGATGATAGAATGCGGTGAGGTTAGGAAGTGGTATGGTACAGGAGAGGCTGGGAAGCTTTGTGGGTATGGATGGAAAAAAAAGCTTAACTGTTCGTGTGTTTGGATGGATGGATGCATGTGTCTCTGCAAGGGAACTGTATTCTTAGCAGTAGGCAGCTCATGTTCACATACCTTGTAAGAATGCTTTAATTAGATCTCTGATGGGAATGCTACTGTCAAGTCATGTTGGGGGAAATTCTGGCACAAACTCTGTCTGATGGAGTGAATCCCAGTAGCCAAAATGAAATTGTTGTGACCCAGTAAGAGGAATGGTAGATTTGAGCCTCAGCGGGTGGCAGGTGTGGGGAGAAATACCCTAGTTCGACCCTGGCAATGAAAACACTACTGTTGTGGTATGTACTCCTAGATTACAGTATAGAATAGAAATATTGGGCAACAAATTCTTTCCAAATTATTATCCACTAATCCTTGCTAGAAATTCTGGAGATCAGTGTGGGCAGAAATTATACAGTGTTACAAATGTCAAGTGTGAACAGAGGTAGATTGCATAGAGGGTAGAATTTCTGTTGTGAAGCTTAGCTCTGAGTTTCCCACATGCTGTACACCATGGTTACAAAGATTCACCCTCCAGAGGTCAGCCTGAAAAACAGGCTGGACGATCACTTGGGGCAGGGAGCACTATTAGACCAGGCTGTAACTGCAGGGAAAGCATCTACCTCTGCTGGTAGAAGCATGGATGGTTCTGTTCCCTAACCTTGAGGTGAGCAAGATAGCCACCCATGGAACTGAGGGTTAGAGGGCAGGGGAGGTACCGATCTCCTGCCTGAAGCTGACTTTATTCTCCTGCTAGGAAAACTCCCAATTTGCAAGGTGTCAGAATTCAGCTGATCGGGATCTGCCTGCAAAGCAGACTGAATCAGAGATTACTGCTACATTAAATTGCTTGATTTGCCATCCTGTCTCCTGAAAAACGATTGGCTGCCTACCCTCATGGTGGCCACCATGCAAATTGGCAATTTGCAGATTAAGATTCAGGTTTGTGATTTCTACACCTTGCCAGACCCGGCCACCCATTTTCAGGGCTTAAGGTCAAGCCCATCGCCTAGAACGTACACAGGCCTGCCTTCAGTGCTCACATATGAATGATGATTACTTGCACCAGATAGTCTGCATCTGTGAAGTGCACCCGGGCAAAGCGACAAGCTTTTAAGCAACACCGGGGAAGATCATAACCTGACAAGGGGATAAAGTGGCTGTTCGAGCAGCTCCTCTAAAATGCTATATAACAAGTATTTTGTTTTAAGAAAGCATAGCCATGAATTGCCACAACAAAGATCACATTTATGATTTCTATATTTGATCCTGCTTATCCCTCAAAATGTTCAGTTCCCTCATTACATTACTTGTCAGATCTGTTATAAGGCAGAATATGGTTTGCCTTAATAGACAATAGTGATGTCAATAGTGAAGCCCAGAAATTTGATCATGTAATGTTGTATTCTCTTGTGTCTCTACGGGTTGTCTTACTAGGCTGAACAAATCAGTGCCCATGAAAGACTGAAATGCAATCTGACTATGTCACGATCTTTTTTTGCATTTGATATCAGATAACAAAGATTAAAAAAATTCAAATTCCATAGTGTAGAATAAAATATAAATGCAGTAAATATATTGATGATGGTTGATTGTGACCATTTCTGGACTGCATAAATAACACATTATTTGCATAATAATGAGTACCCCACTGACAAGCACAACGAATGACTTTCAAAATGATTGAATAGAGTGACTTTAAACATATGCACATAATTCAGAGAATTATTACACAGAATGCTTGCATTCTCGCATAGAAATAATTTTGTGGCATCAAAGGATAACAAATTTTTGAAAGGCAAGCAGATAGCAGCTATTGGCAAACTACGCTCTTTCAAACAAAAAGGAGTTTGAAAAGAAGACTTTTCATGACAAGTGGAAATGAAGAGTAACATTAGCCTTTTGAACTTTTCTGACAGGAATTCTTAATGGAAGGAGAAATTGTCATGAAATTATGAGAATTTCAGAGGGAAGAAAATATTCAAATCAAAAGGATTTCCAGTATCCATGGTTTCTTGGATACAATTCTTGTTAACAACGGGAAAGAATACACATTGTGACTTTTTCTGTGATTTCGTGTGTGGTGATACCACTGCAGTGGTCACTTCCTAATAACACTGCAAATTGTTTATCCTATTAGTGAACAATATGAATTTTCAATTCCCACTCATTGCTTTAATTTCAAGCCCTGCACTCTTTTAAGCCCTGTTAGGGGTATCACATATTCAAGTTACAAAGAATAGCCAGGCAGTTGGTTTCAAGATCCTTACAGCTCTGTGCTGATAGACACCTGCATGAGAACTACAATGAGAATGTGCTGTCAGTCATTATGAGAGGGAAACAACAGTGAAACAGTTACAAAAAAAACACTGATGGCAAATTCAACTGATAAACCTAGTACATTAATTAATTATAACAACCATCACTTGTCCTGATGTCCCCAATGGCTACTTATTGCCAGGCTGGTTGTCCAGCAATCAGTTCCAATCAGTCGTAATTTTCTCTTACTAAGTGCTTAGGAGACCAAACTATTGTCTTTTGACCCATCACAAACTCCAATCCCTGCCACCAATTCCATTTCCCCGTATAGCTGCTCCCCCAGAGAGAAATAGATCACTTGTGATCTCAGCATCCTATCTGATCCAGAGTATCCAAAAACATTTTTTCCATCACAAAGTTCATTTGCTTCTATCTCCATAATATTTCCCATCTTTACCTGTGCTTCAGTTTATCTGCTGCTGGAGCACTTATCTGTGCCTTTGTTACCTCCAGGCATTATTTTCTCCTGCTTTTCTGGCTGACCTCCCATCTTACACCCACACAAACTTGTACTCAACAAAACCGCCACCCTTACTAAGGTCTGGTCACTTATTACCCTGTGCTAATGAGGTTATAGTGACTCCTGGTCCACCAACACCTCAGCGTTACAATCCCCAACCCTATGTTCAAATCCCTCCACAGCCACATCCCTCCTTATTTCTGTACACTCTCCAAACACAGCCCTTTGCACTCCTCCAACTCTGAACACTGACTTTACTTACATTCCACTACCAGTATCACCATCTTCAGCTACCTGGAACGTTGGTTTTGAATTTCTAAACCTCTGTCTCTCCGTCTCTTTTTCCTCCTTTGAGCCCCTCTGTGACAAAACTTTTACTCACTTAAATTTAAATTTTTTTAAAAAATTTATCTACAGCGTGGTAACAGGCCCTTCCGGCCCAATGAGTCCGCACTGCCCATTTTAAACAGAAATTAACCTACCTGTACGTCTTTTGCAATGTGGGAGGAAACCAGAGCAACCGGAGGAAACCCACGCAGACACGGGAGAACGTACAAACTCCTTACAGACAGTGACGGGAACCAAACCCCGATCGCTGGCACTGTAATAGCATCGCGCTAACCTGCTAAGTGTCTCAATGTATTAAATAAAAACAGAAAATGTTGGAAACACTCAGCAGGTCAGGCTGACAGAGTTAACATTTCAGGTCAGAGACCCTTAGTCTTGGTGTATTATCCTATAAGCTTTTATTGGAAGGTAATCCTTGGCTCTCAGCCAAATAGCTTTGGAATCTGAGAGAGAATGAGGAAGATTTGAACTGGAGTTATGCCCATGTTAAGACTCAGTGGAATCTCCTAGAGGTGAATAGCACTATCATTAATCACTCATGTGTAGAATCCAGATCTCTATAAAAGATGACAAATAATGTTGGTTTTTAACCAAACCTTAAACCACCAATTCTTCATGCAAACCATTCAAAGATTTTGCAAATATAAATTAAACAATGCAAATTTTATAATATGCAGATGGGAAGACAAAGACAGAAAGGCCTGCCATGTTGAACTTTCCTATATTCTCATGGGATCCAATAGCATCTGGTCTAAGAGGGTTAGAATTCAAACCAGGTGCACAAAAAACAGCTTTCATCATACATCCCAAAGAGACCCCATGAATCTTAGGATAAGCAAAACAGTGAAAACCAGAATCAGTATGACACACACCATGACAGTGTGTTTAGAAGTATAAACCCCAGTATTATGCAAATTATCTAATTAATATGCTCACCTAGGATGCATTTGATTATCTGAATAGCCCACCTTGATTCTTATTCCCTGTAGGCCTGAATGTAATCCTTCACTTTGTTTGAAAGATCAATTACTCACAGGTGTTTAAATAAGGCTAATCAGAGTGCATGATCATTTAATTAACTTATACAAGTTACAAATTCATTTCTGTGCATTCTTTCTGATCATGCATCGCAGACTACTACCAATGCCCTTGTTGAATTCAAAGTAAAAAATATTAAAGTGAAAATATTCCCAGTACTGCAACAACAAAAAAGAAAATTTGCACTTTTTTTCTAAGTAATTGAATTGTAGGAATATTGGGCCACGTTAGTCAAGCATAAAATTAGGTCAACGGACACCAGTTTCAAAGCCTTAAGTGCTATACAGGACCCTGGGGGATGGTATAGAACAGAGAGACCCAGGGGTACAAGTACATAGTTCTCTGAAAGTGGCAACACAGGTAGACAAAGTGGTGAAGAAGGGGTACGGCATGCTTGCCTTCATTGGAGAGGGCACTGAGTACAAGAGTTGGGATGTCATGTTACACCTGTATAGGAGATTGGCAAGACTGCATATGGAATATTGTGTGCAGTTCTGTTCTCCAAGCAATGGGAAGATATGTGATTAAGCTGGAGAGGGTGCATAAAAGATTCACAAGGATGGTGTACGGACTGGAGGGCTTGAGTCATAAAGAGAGACCAGATAGGCTGGGACTGTCTTCCCTGGAGCGAGGGGGCTGAGGGAGTAACCTTACAGAGGTTTGTGAAATCCTGAGGGGAACAGATAGGGTGGGTGGACATGGTCTTTTTCCTGGGATGGTGGAGTCTGGGATGGGGGGCATGGGTTTATGGGTTTGGGGTGAGACGGGAAAGATTTAGGGGAAACCTGAGGGAGGAGGTCTTTGCACAGAGGGTGGTCGGCATATGGAACCAAGAGGAAGAGGTAGAGGTGGTTACGGTTACGGCGTTTCAGAGACATTTGGACAGGTTCATGGATGGAAATGTTTAGAGTGGAAACAGAGACAGAAATTGTAAGTTCCACAGTTACCCAACTGGAGTCCTGAAAGAAACTGACTATAGAATGGTGAGTCTCAACCATTTAATAAAAAATCATAGTAAAATATCAATTTCCCTGAGGGGTACAACAGCAAAATCTCTTCCTGCCCAAAGTGTAATTTCCACTTTTCACTTCTCAGAATTCTCAAATGAGTTTTTCAGAATTGACATCAGCCTTCCTCACAATCTGGACAGTTTCAGGAATCTAAGGTGCAGTCCAGAGAACAGAGACTGTTATCCCGGGTATAGGGATCAAAAGGAAATTAACCCTTTTAATCTTACACAATGAAGTATCTAGGAGCTGGCGATGACAATTTCATAAAAGCTGTCACATTAAGGAAGAAGTGAATATAAATTCTGTGCTAGTAATTTTTATAAGGGTGGTAGGGGGGGTTCCTATCATAACTTCTGTATGAGGCTGGCATCAAACTCAGGAAAACAATGTAAACTGCTTTTTACTCCTGTGAAAGCCCAACTTTATTCAAGTTACTGGGTTAAAATCCCACAGTTCTATTGCCCTGCAGAAATCATTTGCCGTGGTTTCAGTTTTGCTGAGGTGGAGACTGAGCGATATTCATATCTGTAGGGGGTTTGGTACAAACGCATTTTCACAGGGTAAGGGACATATTAAAACAGTTAGAGGAACTTGGAGGGCATAATAACCAAGATAATAAAACAATTGGTAGTGGTTGAAAGAGCAATAAAGAGCCAGATGGAATAAAAACATCGTAATAACATGATTTAACAAAACTGCAACAATTCTGGTGGATTTCACTGGTTTTGTATTTGTTATTCTGTTGCTACTTTTAAGAGCTTTATTTTACTATGTCAACATGGATGGAATACTGTGATCGGAGGAAAATATGGTCTATATATGCGAGGTCAACTCTGTACAGTACCATTTCTCCAAGAATCGTGATCATGGTGTGTTAATAAAACTCTGATCCCGTTTTGTCTCAAGTGTATCTGCAATTTATTGCTTAAGATGGAAAGATGAATCAGAGCAAAAAATCAGGCTTATAATACTTAGATAAGAGTCCCACAACAGTCTGAACAATCCAATGGGGAAGAAGTGAAAGACCTGGAATGTAAGCATGAATCTTATCTTCATGGAGTCAGGAGAATCAAACATACTCCTCTGAGTCCCATCAAGGCACTCTGCAGTTCTGAATTTGTGCTGTTCCTCAGATACTAAACTCTATGGACACCATCCCCACCGCCAACCCCAATCCTGACCCCCAATCTTCACTTTTGAATCCACCTCTACCCATCTACACCTCGACAGGAAGCCTGGCATCTCTCTTGAATGTTCAAAATTGGAACTCAAATTCCTGCTAATCTGATAACTATTTTACAGGTTGAGAAGTGAATACTCCTTATTTGATTGATTGAAGCAGCACAAAATAAATTTGAATCCTAGAAGCCAAACTGTCATGTGTATAATTTTCTCCCACTGGATAATGTATTTTGGCAATAAATTACCAGAGAAGATTAATTATAAGACATTTAACAGTGGATTCAAGAGAAAATTCAAAACATCTTTGGAAAGAATACTGTGAGCCCAGAAGTAAGTGGTACAAAACAATGGAACAGGTTTGTTGGTATAATATCGCTTTTCCAATTCTTGTTATAAATAGAATGATAAACAAGGAGAGCTTTAGAAGGAGAACAATATATTAATATGGCAACCTGCATTACTGAATTGACACATGAACTGACTTATGACCGATAAATAGTCTTACAGGGTCAAGGTATACAAGGCCCAACAGCAACTTAACTATTAGGTGATCTACTGATGACCTCAGAAGAGTCATGAAATGCATCACCAAAGTACTGATAAGTATCTGGCTGATACATTGGTATGGCAACTGCTCTGCCCGGGACTGCAAGAAACTGCAGAGAGTTGTGGACACAACCCAGCACATCACAGAAACCAGCCTCCCCTCTATGGACTCTGTCTACACCTCTTGCTGCCTGGGTGAAGCAGCCAGCATAATCAAAGACCCCACCCACCTGGGTCATTCTCTCTTCTCTCCTCTCCCATCAAGCAGAAGATACAGGAGCCTGAGGGCACATACCACCAGGCTCAAGGACAGCTTCTATCCCACTGTTATAAGACTGCTGAACAGTTCCCTTATAAAATGAGATGGTCTCTTGACCTCACAATCTACCTTGTTATGACCTTGCACTTATTGTCTACCTGCACTGCACTTCCTCTGTAGCTGTGACACTTTACTCTGTATTTTGTTATTGTCTTACCCTGTACTAGCTCAATGCACTGTGTAATGAATTGATCTGTATGGATAGTATGCAAGACAAGTTTTTCCACTGTACCTTGGTACAAGTGACAATAATATACCAATACCAAAATAGGACAATGTCATGGATTCCACCTCAAAATGCACTTCAAAATCCACTTGGGAACAGAATGATATTGATAGATGACAAAGAGATGCCCAGTAGGATCATCCACCTTCTCCACAAGTTAAAGCGGTGCAAAGAAAGAAACGGGAGAGAGGAAGAAGAAAGAAGGAACACTGCTGGAGTAACTGAGTTAACAGGAAATAATGGTACAAACCAAAAGGGGCGCAACTAGCAAGGGGAAAGCTGTGGATTCACTGTGGGTTGAGATAAAGGAGGGGTGTGTCCTTAGCCCTCTACTCTACTTCCAATACACTCAAGACTGCGTGGCCAGATTCTGCTCTAACTCTATCTACAAGTTTGCAGGTGATACCACTGTAGTGGGCCGTATCTCAAATAATGATGAGTCGGAGTACAGGAAGGAGATAGAGAGCTTAGTGACATGGTGTCATGACAACAACCTTTCCCTCAAACGTCAGCAAAACAAAAGAACTGGTCACTGACTTCAGGAAGGGGGGAGTGCATATGCTCCTGTTTACATCAACGGTGCTGAGGTCGAGAGGGTTGAGAACTTCAAGTTCCTAGGAGTGAACATCACCAATAGCCTGTCCTGGTCCAACCGCGTAGACACCACGGCCAAGAAAGCTCACCAGCACCTCTACTTCCTCAGGAAGCTAAAGAAATTTGGCATGTCCCCTTTGACTTTCACCAATTTTTATTGACGTACCATAGAAAGCATCCTATCTGGATGCATCATGGCTTGGTATGGCAAATGCTCTGCCCGAGACCACAAAAAACTGCAGAGTTCTGGACACAGCTCAGCACATCACAGAAACCAGCCTCCCATCCAAAGACTCTGTCTACATTTCTCGCTGCCTCAGTAAAGCAGCCAATATAATCAAAGACCCCTCCCATTCCAGTCATTCTCTCTTTGCTCCCCTCCCATCGGACACAAAAGCCTGAAAGCACCTAGCACCAGACTCAAGGACAGCTTCTATCCCACTGTTATAAGAGTATTGGACGGTTCTCCAGTATGATAAGATGGATACTTGACTTCACAGTCTACCTCATTATGACCTTGCACTTATTGTCTGCCTGTTCTGCACTTTCTCTATAACTGCGACACTTTATTCTGCATTCTGTTTTTGTTTTACTTTGTACTACCTCAATGCACTGTTGTAATGAATATGTATGGGATCTGTATGAATGGTACACAAGTCAAGTTTTCCGCTGTATCTGGTACATGTGACAATAATAAACCAATTTACCAATTTCTGTTATTACAGAAATACTCCAGCCATCAAAGGGTAGAAAGAATTGGAAGGAGAAGTAAATAAAATTGGTAAAAACAATACATAAACATGGGAATTACGATATCCCCGAAATAAACTGGAAGGAAGGAGGATTAAAATGGAAGGGATTAAGTTTTTCTATGAGCAAAAGAATCCTTCTGATTCAATACATAACAAACAAAAGAGTCAGTACTCCTAGACCTAGTAATGGGAAGTGAGCCAGTGCGGATAAGAGATGCAAATATGGGTCAATGTCTAGAGAGCATGGATCACAATATAATATTCAAGATTTTGGCCCAGGTTTTCCTGACATATTTCGCAATTCCATATGGAACTGTCAACAATTCCCTGTGTAAATATCAGGGAGATTGTGACCCACATGCAAACAAGCAATGGAGAGTAAACCTTCTGCAATTCCCCTGCACTTACTCTAGGGAATCTGTTTACTGAATCTGTGCAGGTTGGACTTGGCATAGCAACAGCAGCTTGATTCATTTCAGTGGAGAGGAATGGCTGCAAGGGACCTGAATAAATTTTAGGTGATATACATTTATTGAATTAATTAAGTCTAATTAAGCATTTAATTGTTTTTAGTGTATTACTTTTTAAATTATTTTCATGTTTTAATACTTGCTTTACTGTTTTAAATGTTCTAACTGTGATAGTTATTGAGAAACAATCAAAAATTTTTATGGTGCTAACAGCTGGAGGAGCATGAGGATCTGTCTTGGCCAGCTCGCCATATATTTTTCAGCATTACTGAGTGAGGTGGTTGTTCTGGCTCTGCTGCACGATCCAATGTACATTCAAAGGACCAATGCTCCATTAGGATGAGGATTGGAACGACTTCTTCAGGGGATCCACTCAAAGTAAGTGTAAACTTAGCAGGTAGATGAATGGCAAAAATGGGTGGTTCACCATTGCCAGGAAATTCTGATCCGGGGTTTCAGAGATAAGCTGATATAACCAAGATCAAAGAAATAAACTGGAAAAAGAAGCCAAAAATTTAGAGAGAATATTCATAGTCAAAGAGATGGAACAATTGACTATATTTGAAGGAGAGATCAATAGAGCTTAGGATAAATATATTCTATTAAAATTTATGTGCTAATTAGCAACAGAGAGATGCCATGGATAAATAAATGAGTAGGTGTGAAATTAAAATCTAAAATAGGACAGCATGCTCAAAATACAAACACAATAAATGAGAGGACTGTAACAGGGAATAGGATGCATTTAGAAAGGAAATTATATGGAAAATTAATAAAGAGGAAGCATGATATTTAATATCAAAGTATTCTAAAAGCACACAGAATGCAGGCAGGGATATGGTCTGTAAAGAGACAGAAAGATATATCTACAAGAGGTGATTTTCAATGTCAGATGTGAAGACTTACTTCCCTTGGTCTTCACCCAATTCCAACAAAAAAAAAAGAAATGACAAGAGCAGAAGAAAGCAACAGAGATATTACAACAGTGCACACTCTTATCTTGTGCAGTAACCTTTTATGTGAAGCCCCATTGAATGCCTCCTTGGAAATCCAAACACACTCTATCCAATGTTTCCTCTTTATCCAAGGACTTTAACAGATTTATCAAACAAAATTTCCCTTTTGAATTTCCCATTGAAGCTGACTCTGCCTGTTTGTCTCCTGACATTCTGTTATTACCTCCTTAATAGTAGGTTCTGTCATTATCCCAAGAACAGATATTGGGCTAACTAGACTATAGTTTCCTGCTTGCTATCTCCCTCCTTTTTTTAATGGTGGAATTTATATTTTCCAATTCTCTAGGACCTCTCTGGCATCCAGGAGGTTACGGTATTTTGTATCCACTATCTCTGCAGACCTCATGATGCAGGCCGTCAGGTCCAGAGGACGTTGACCTTTTAGCCCCATTAGTTTGCCTAATATTTTTCCCTTTTATAGAGATTGTTTTAAGTTCCTGCCTCCTTATAGCTCCCTCATTCTCTATTACTATTGGAATGTTTTTAGTGGCTTCTCCTTTAAAAGGCAGATCCAAAGTAATTATTTAGAAGAAGAGACACAGGAGACTGCAGATGCTGGAGACTGGAGCAACAAACAATTTGCTGGAGAAACTCAGCAGGTCGAGCAGCATCTGTGGAGAGGAAAGGAACCGTCAACATTTTGGGTTGAAACCCTGCATCAAGACTGAGAGTGGAGAGGGAAGATAGCCAGTATAGAGGGCAGGGGGAGGGGTGAGACAGGAGCCAGTAGGTGATTGGTGGACTGAGATGGGATGAAGGATGACAGGCAGATGGAGCCTGTAGGGGAGGGGTAGGGGCGGAGTTGGGAAGCAGAGGCAGATAAAAAAATGGCAGATTGAGCCGGGGAGGAGAGGGTGATGGTGATGGTGAAGACAGCTAGGAGGGTGATAAGCAGGAACACAAATGCTACCAGTACTCCAATCTGATAAGTAAGGAAGGTGATAAAGGGAACCATTAGCAGAGAGGTAGGCAGCCAGATGGGGGAGATGGGGGAGGTGGGGGATCTGGTGGGTCAAACATGTGGGTAGCACGTTGATGGAACCAGGAGGAGGAGGGGGGATAATGGAAAGGGGACAAAAATGGGAGGTGGATTGGAAGGGGAGAGAGAAGGGGCGGGGAGGTGGAAACATGGGAGGTAAGGATTACCTGAAATCGGAAAGTTCAACATTCATACCCATTGGGTTGTAGACTAAGCAAGTGGAATATGAGGAGTTCCTCTAGTTTCTGTTGGGCCTCACCCTGGCAGTGGAGAAGGCCAAGGATGGACATATTGGTGTAGGATTGGGAAGGGAAGTTGAAACGGCATGAAACCGGGAGCTCAGGATGGCTATTGCAGACAGAGTGCAGGTGCTCTTCAGATCGGTCGCCTAGCCTGTGCTTGGCCTCACCAACGTAGAGGAATACTGAATGCACTGGACGAGGTTAGAGGAGGCGCACGTGAATCTTTGCCTGAGCTGGAAAGGCTGTTGAGGTGCCTGGATGGTGGTGAGGGAGGATCTGTAAGAACAAGTGTTGCACCTCCTGCGGTTGCAGGGGAAAGTGGCAGGAATCAGGGAAGGGTGGTTGGGGAGGGATGAGTGGATAAGGGAGTCAACAAGGGAGTGGTCTCTGTGGAAGGCAGCAAGGAACATAGAGGACAAGATGTGACTACTGGTGGGATCTGGTTGTAGCTAGCGGAAATGACGAAGGATGATGTACTGGAGAAGGAGGCTAGTAGGTTGAAAGGTGAGGACAATGGGAACATGAATAATGTTCTGATTGGAGGGAAGTGGGGTGAGAGTAGAAGTCTGAGAAATGGAGGAAATACGATAGAGGACTCCATCAAGCACAGTAGTAGGGCAGCCACACTTCCTGAAAAAGGAGGATATTTCAGATGTTCTGGAATGGAAGGCCTCATCTTGAGAGCAGAGATGGAGAAACTGGGAGAAAGGGATAGCATCCTTACAAGAGACAATGTGGGAGGAGGTGTAATCCAGGTAGCTGTGGGAATTAGTGGGTTTATAGTAAATGTCAGTGGATAGCTTGTCTCCTGAGATGGAGACAGAGAGATCCAGAAAAGGAAGGGAAGTGTCAGAAATGGTCCAAGTGAATTTGAGAGCGGGTTGGAAGTTCCTTGTGAAGGTGATAAAATTTACGAGTTCTGCACAGTTGCAAAAGCAGCACCAATGAAGTCATTGATGTAATGAGAAGGAGTTGGGGAGTAGTACCAGAGAAGGTCTGGAACAAGTAGCCAATGAAAAGACAGACGTAGCTAGGGTCCAGGCAAGTGCCCATGGCTACACCTTTGATTTGTAGGAAGTGAGCGGAATTAAAAAAGAAGTTATTCAGGGTAAGAACAAGTTCAGCCAGGTGGATGAGAGTCTGGATGTAGGGGAACTGGTTGGATCTTGGTTACAGGAAGAAGCAGAGGGCTTTAAAACATTACTGATGGGGGATGGAGGTGTAGAATTACTATTAATTAATTATTTACAATCCTTGCCATTTTATTATTAATTATCTAGTCTCATCCTCCAAGGGTCCAACATTCACTTTAGCTCTCTTCATTTTTATATACCTGGAGAAGCTTAATATCTTTTTTTTTTGCATTTTTTGCTATTACGAGCTATACATAAATCAGATGTTCATAAGTTGGGGAGGACTTGTTTAATTTTTTAGTCATCCTGATCTCTAAATATTTCCCATTCCTTTGACCTACCAGTAATCTTCACAGCATTGTTTGCCTTTTCTTTCAATTTTGATGACAAAGGTAAACATTCAAACATTATTTCATCCAATCATTGACTTCAGAAAGGGGAAGTTTGGAGACCACGTGTTGGCTCTCATTGGTGGGTCAGAGGTGGAGAGAATTAGCAGCTTCAAATCCCTGGGCATTAACATCTCAGATGACCTGGTCCTGGGCCCAGCACATAAATGCAATCACGAGGAAGGCACGCCAGTGCCTCTACTTTCTTAGAAGCTGAAGGAGATTTGGCATATATTCAACAAACTTCTATGGATGCACTGCTGAAAATACCCTGACTGGTTGTATCATGGTCTAGTACAGCAATTCCAATGCACAGGAATCAAGAGACTGTAGAGAGTAATGGACACAGCCCAGTCCATCATGTGCACAGCCTTCACCACCACTGAAAGCATCTACATAAGGCACTGCCTCAAGAAAGCAACATCTATCATCAAAGATCCTCACCATCTGGGTCATGCCCTCTTCTCGCAGCTACCATCAAGCAGGAGGTACAGAAGCCTGAAATCCCACACCACCAGGTTCTTAAACCAACCTGCAATCCTACCTCAGCAACAGAACACTGAGGACCACCTCTTGCACTACCAATGTAGCAGTTAGCTTAACACTATTACAGCGCCAGTGACCCAGGTTCAATTCCAGCCACCGTCTGTAAGCAGTTTGTACGTTCTCCCCATGACCGCGTGGGTTTCCTCCAGGTGCTTCGGTTTCCTCCCACATTCCAAAGACGTACGGGTTAGGAAGTTGTGAGCATGCTACATTGGCGCCGGAAGTGTGGCGACACTTGCAGGCTGCCCCCAGAACACTTTACGCACAAGATGCATTTCACTGTGTGTTCCGATGTACATGTGACTAATAAAGATATCTTATGAGAAATCTTATGAGAAATAAAGAAATCTTATGATTTTTTTTGCACTGATGTGTTGTTTTACACATTATTTTATTTTAGAGTCATAGACTCATACAGCATGGAAACAGGCCCTTTGGCCCAACTCGTCCATGCCAACTGTGTTGCCCAGCGAGCTAGTCCCATCTGCATGCATTTGATCCATAGCCCTCTAAACCACTCCTATCCACATACTTATCTAGATGGCTTTTAAGTGTTGGTAAAGTCCCTGCCACAACCACTATTTCTGGCAGCTCATTCCAAATATGCACCACCCTTTGCATGAAGAAGCTGCCCCGATATCCCTTTTAAATCTCTCACCTCTGATCTTAAACTTATGCCCTCTTGTTTTTAGCATCCCCTCCCTGGGAAAAAGATTACATGCTTTCACCCTATTATAACCCTCATGATCTTATATACCTCTATCAGATCACCCCTTAGTCTCCTATGTTCCAGGGAACAAAGTCCTAGTCTATGCAGTCTCTCCTTGTAACTCAGGCCCCTAAGTCTAGGCAACATCCTGGCAAATCCTTTCTGCACTCTTTCCAGTTCAATAACATCTTTCCTATAACAGAGTGACCAAAACTGTACAAAATACTCCAAGTGCAGCCTCACCAACATATATAACGACAACATAACTTCCCAACTCTTAAGTGCCCTGACTAATGAAGGCCAGCGTGTCAAATGCCTTCTTCACCACCCTATCTACTTTCAACAAACTATGCACTTGTACTCCTAGGTCCCTCTGTTCCATAACACTCCCCAAGGCCCTATCATTCACTGTACAAGTCCTACCTTGATTTGTCTTCACAAAGTGCAATCCTTCACATTTATCAGGATTGAAAACCATTTGCCAATCCTCAGCCCACATACCTAGCTGATCAAGATCCCCCTGTGATTTTTCATAACCTTATACACTATCTACAATACCACCTATTTCAGAATTATCTGCAAACTTTAGCCATGCTTTGTTCATTCACGTTTTCTTCACTGTCTTGTATAATTTATGTATAACATATATTCTGTGTTCTGTGTGTTGTCTAAATCCATATGTCTGTGAAGCTGCTGCAAGCAAGTTTTTCATTGTACCTGCACCTCGCCATACTTGTGCACATGACAATAAACTCAACTTGATTTGACTTGAAATATATGGACTTTCAAAAGGCCTTTGATAAAGTGCCATGTAAGATTCAAGATAAAGGTTAATATTTATAGAGTCAGGGGCCGGAGATCAAACTGGATTGGAAGACAGCTAATAAACATCAAACAGAGAGAGGAAGGTACAAACTGCAGAAAGTAGATGGCATCCAGCAAACTTCTATGTTTGGTTCACTGTTGCTCACCATATATATGTATAAATTATCTGGATGAGGAATTGGAGGTAAGGGATTAAAATTTATAAATAATACCAAGCACATACGAGGACTGCAGCAAAATGCAGGATGACTTAAATAACCCTGCAGCACGGATGGATAAAAAGCAAATGAGCATCAGTGCAGCAAAACCTGAGAAAGTTCATTATAAAGTAAAAAGGTAGATAAGGCAAAAATATGGAAATGGAGGTGCATAAGCTGCTACAAATAGCTACCCCAGTTAATAAAGTATTGAAGAGTCCAAAGTGCTGGGGTTTATTTCTGAGTGAATAGAATACTAAAGCAGGGAAATAATGTTAAATTTATACAGAGGCTCTCTTTGACTGCATTTAATGTATTGTGTGCAGTTCTGCTCCTAATAATGCATAAAATACTGAAATTCAAAAGAAAGTGCAGAAAATATTTGTAGGTATGTGACCAAATTTAAGAGAATGCAACTATTGGAAAGATTGAGCAAATTGGACACACTGAGTTAAAGATTGTGTAGCCCTAATGTTGAAATATTGCAAAAAGCTCTGCCTGGAATTTGAAGAGAAATCAAAAGGTTAAATTTCCTGAAGAACAGAAGATCAAACTACATTTAGGTGTGTGCTGCTTCTTCACTTCAGCCAAAAATAGGACTTCACAGCATGCAATACAGAAGTACATTCAATTGAAGGGAAAGTGAGAATGTTTTTGCACAGTATTAGTCTGGCAAAAATCAAATTTAATTTTCAAATTACATTTGTGGTGCAGTCAGAAATAAGGATTGATCAAGCCCCATTCAATCTAGTTTTTTCCTTCAACCATCCAGAATCGACTCAGCTTTTTCTTTATGGAAAATGAAGGGAATAACATGTTTCTATGATTTATTCATTGATAACTGTTTTTTTATCTTTCTAAAAGTTGTCTAATAAATACCATTTGCCTAGATCACACTTTTTCGATACTTAACAGATTAGAAATTTTTTAAAAGTTACTATGCCTTCTTTTCTGACTCCATATAAAATTGAAATTACGGAAAAAATTTTAGGTTTTAATCCTTATCAGAAGGGCTTGATAGCAATAATTTATGATCTAATTATGAAAATACGTCCAGAGACACTTGATAAAATTAAGAATGAATGGGAAAGAGCACTCCAGATACTTTTACCCACAGAGACATGTTCAATGTGTGCCAGACACTCTTTGATACAATTTAAGGTGGTTCACAGGACCCATATGTCGGATGACAAGTTAGCCCGTTTTTATTACTATATAAATCCTATATGTGACAGATATAATTCAGAGGTGGCTTCCCGGACACATATGTTTTGGTCCTGTCCTCTTTTGGAAAAATATTGGAAAGACATTTTTAATATTATTTCAACTGTATTGAATACTGATTTACAACCTCACCCAATCACTGCAATCTTTGGGCTACCAATGATGGAATCTGGCCACTTATCTGCTGCTGCTTGTCATATGATTGCCTTTGTTACATTAATGGCCAAGCAATCCATTTTGTTTAAATGGAAGGATCCAATACCTCCCACCACTTTTCAATGGTTTTCTCAAACTATATCATGTTTAAACTTAGAAAAAATTAGGAGTGGCACTGTGGATTCTTCGCTTAAATTTGAGAAAGTTTGGAGTCCATTCATTCAATATTTTCATATGATATAGATCCCTTTTCAATAATCTTTGAACTTAGAGGAGCAGAGTTGATGACATAATAATGCTGTTTGTTTGTCGAGAAATGTCAGTCCAGTTTTTTTTCTTCTGAAATTTATTTCTAGTTTGTTTTGTTTTATTACTTATAATTTTTTTTCTATTTGGGTTTTTTTTATATAATAAACCTTCTTCTTTCTCGTTTTGATTTTTTTTGTAATATATTCGTTTACTAAGAAACTGTGGGGCTTAGAATATATCTTTTTATATTCTTTATGACTATATATGTCATGATTGTCCTCCCGATCTCTTTGTATTACGTGTATAATTACTGATGTTATATGTATTATTCTGTATTAATTTGAAAATTAATAAAAAGATTGAAAAAAAGAAATAAGGATTGAGATGGAAATTTCAAAATGTTAATGTGTCCTGCATGTGGTTTCTCTAACCTCCATGTCTACAAATTTATTTGCGCCATTGCACCTGGAAAGCATTAAAGGCTGGTCAGGAATTTTAAATGAAGAGCTCCAGAGTAGCTCCCAAAACCCAGCTGTAGAGTGACTGAGGGCAGATCACTTGCCAACCTCTCCATGAGACACAAGGAGACAGAGAGACCCAAGAGAGATAAAGCAGAGAACATGCCTTTCCAGAAAACAATTTGAGATTTCTTTCTTTGCAATTTAAAATATAACTTAAACAAGTCAAAAGTGAACTGCTTCATTATTTGGGTATGTACAGGCCTGGAATCAAAGTGTATACAACTGTCACAAGAGCAAATGCATTTCACAGAATCACAGAATGGTTGAAGCATGGAAGGAGGCCACTTGTCCTGTTGAGTCCATACCAGCTCTATTTAAGAGGAATCCAGTCCTCCTTCTCTCCCCATACCCTTGTAAATTCTTTCCTTTCAGCTATCACCCAGCTCCCTTTTGAATGTTACAAATGAATTTGCCTCCAGTTCTATTCCTGACAGTTCATTCCAGACCCTGAATACTTGCTCCATAAAAATGAATTTCCCCACATTAATTTGGTTCTTTTTCCAATCAGCTCTTTCTGTATTCTCAGATTCTTAATTCTTGCATCAAAGGGAACCATTTCTATCCATCTACTCTGAATATGCCCTTCATGATTTTAAACAACTCTATTAGATCTCCTCACAATCTCCCCTCCTCTGTTCTAAGGAGAACAACCCCAGCTTCTCCAATTTGTCTGCATAACTAAACACCCTCAACCCAGGAATCACTTTAGTAAATCTCTTCTGCACCATCTCTATAGCTTTAACATCTTTGCTAAAGTGTGATTATCATAAACTGACACAATACTCCAGTTGTGATGGATTGGAATTGACGTGGATGAAATCAGGTGAAAATTGACATGAATTGAATTCTCAGAGCAAGAAATTTTAGTGCTGGGAATGGAAAATGATTAACTACATTTACAGAGAACAAGAGAAGCACAGAGAAATGTATTAAATGCATATTGCGTTGTTTTCAATGATAAAAATGTTAGCCTTCATAACATTATGCTGTGAGTGAAGAAGAGTTGTGGGGAAGGAGGGATTAAAATGGTCTCTTGATCCCTCACAGGCATTTAAGGAAGTAGTATTTGAGGTTGTTGAGAACAAGGTCAAGATGAATGCAAAAATAAAAGACATTCCCATGGTTCAACCTGTGCTCCCCCACCTTTACAAAGTGGTTATAACATTAAGAAGCCTCACGCCTACTAAAGCTGGCACTCAGAATCAAGGTCACTTTCTCCTATTGTGTTGAGACCATACTCTTCATCGACCTCTGACACTTAGTGTCAAAAGTGCCTCTCCCATAGAGACTGATAATTTGAGGGTTTGTAGTCTAACAACTCATTAGCCTCAGATATCTTGGAGCAACACCAAGGAACTCACTTTAATGCTATAAAACCACCTCAGTTCCCTTTACTCCAGAGTAAAGTTCACAATAGAGGAATCAACTTATCCCCATAAAATTAGAATAAGCTTATCACAGAACAATAATGTCACAGTAGCATGAAACTAGCAGATAAGCTCAGTCCTAATGTAGTTCTGGCCATATGTCATTCGATTTTATAGTGGTTAAAACACTGGCTTTAGATGATGGTCTGGACAGCAAAATAATATAAGACATGTTGGGAAAAAAAACAATTAAGCCATTTTTTGTTGTCCTGATGTACTCTCATTTTTCTAGAATACCAATCCATTCTTTGTCTCATTTTGCATTGTTCCTTTGCAAACTCTGACCTAATCCTCTTTAAATGGTACTATACTCTCTGACTCCATTGATATTCATTGTAAAACACTCCTGTTCAGAAAATAGATTGCATAGCCCTTTTAAGTAAGTTTATGCAAGATATTATAAAATTAATATTGATTTTCCTTTTGTCTATACACTGAAGCCAATAAATTGGAGCATGTGGCAATAAAAGCCATTTTCTGCATATTTTAATACAATAACACCCATTTCCAGTGGAATTCCTGGCCATAAGGAAATTGAACTGTCCACTTCCAGATGCAACTCATGACAGAAACCAGAGCAACAATGTGTAACCTAGATCCTTCCATTTTAACTCACAGTATAACAAGCCACAGCAGATTGGCACAAACATTAATTAAAGGGCCCAAGTCTTCTAAATATACATTTGTAGCGGTTGCTACCGCGGAATAAAACAAGACTCTACTCGGAGGATTGCCAAACAGAACTGGTTTATTTTCCCGCCTTGTGCGGGCCCTTTAAGGGAGAAAAACTCCCGCCCAAAAAACCGGCAATGACGTAAGTCCTACGTCATCAGGACTTTCCCGCGCGCGGGTTCTCCCCGTCGCTTGGAAAGACGAGGCCCGCCGCCATCTTGGGCCTCGTCGCTCCGACGCCGCGCGACCCGACTGCCGAGCCGGTTCGCCCGACTAGACGGTGAGTCGCCACACAACCCCCCCCAGAACCGGCGAGACAGTCCCCAAGGTCCGTGGGCTGTGCCAGCTGCCGCTTAGGGGGGCGGCCTCTGCGTCGTGGCGTGGCAACCTCGACAGGCTGTTGCAGATCCAAATGGGCCGGTTTGAGGCGGTCCGCCGTGAAAACCTGTTCCCTGCCTCCAATGTCCAAAATAAAAGTGGATCCGTTATTCCGTATGACTCGGAACGGTCCCTCATATGGTCGTTGCAATGGCGCCCGAGGTGTGCCCCTGCGAACGAAAACAAACTTACAGTCCCGTAGTTCCTTGGGCTGGCAGGATGGGGCTTGACCGTGCCATGAGGTGGGAATCGGGGCCAAGGCGCCGAGCTTCTCGCGCAGTCTTTGTAGAACTGCTGGGGGTTGTTCCCCTTGGTCCTGAAGGGCAGGTATGAAATCCCCGGGGACAACTAGTGGCGCCCCGTATATAAGCTCAGCTGACGAAGTGCGGAGGTCATCTTTGGGGGCAGTGCGTATGCCGAGCAGGACCCAAGGCAGCTCGTCAACCCAGTTAGGACCCTTCAGGCGGGCCATCAAGGCCGATTTTAGATGGCGGTGAAAACGTTCCACCAACCCGTTTGATTGAGGATGGTAGGCCGTGGTGGTGTGCAGCTGCGTCCCTAGCAGGTTCGCTAATGCAGCCCAGAGACTGGAAGTGAATTGGGTGCCTCTGTCTGAAGTGATGTGGGCCGGAACGCCAAAACGTGAGACCCAAGTTGTGAGCAGCGCTCGGGCGCAGGAATCAGTTGTGATGTCAGTCAGGGGGGTTGCCTCAGGCCACCTCGTGAACCGGTCCACGATGGTAAGGAGGTACCGGGCTCCTCTTGAAACCGGCAGAGGGCCCACGAGGTCGACGTGTATGTGGTCGAACCTCCTACGGGTAGGCTCGAACTGCTGTGGTGGGACCTTGGTGTGTCGCTGGATTTTTGACGTCTGGCAGTGCAGACAAGTCCTGGCCCACTCACTGACCTGTTTGCGCAGGCCATGCCAGACAAACTTGCTGGCGACCAGTCGGACAGTAGATCTGATGGATGGGTGCGCCAACCCATGTACCGAGTCAAAAACGCGTCTCCGCCAGGCTGCAGGGACAATAGGGCGGGGCTGACCAGTCGCAACGTCGCAAAGTAGGGTCCGCTGACCTGGACCAACCAAGAAATCTCGGAGCTGCAGACCCGAGACTGCGGTTCTGTAGCTGGGCAGTTCGTCGTCGGCTTGCTGTGCGTCAGCCAGGGCCGTGTAGTCGACACCCAAGGATAGGTTGTGGATGGTTGGTCTGGAAAGTGCATCAGCAATGACATTATCCTTTCCGGAGACATGTTGGATGTCAGTTGTGAACTCGGAAATGTAGGATAAATGTCTCTGCTGACGAGCTGACCAGGGATCGGAGACTTTGGAGAAGGCAAAGGACAGAGGCTTATGATCGGTGAAAGCGGTGAAAGGCCTGCCTTCTAGAAAGTATCGGAAATGCCGGACCGCCAGATACAGCGCTAGAAGTTCCCGATCAAAAGCGCTGTACTTCAGTTCGGGCGGTCTAAGGTGTTTGCTGAAAAATGCCAAGGGTTGCCAGCGGCCTTCGAGTAGCTGTTCCAGTACCCCACCCACCGCGGTGTTGGACGCGTCTACCGTGAGGGCAGTCGGGACGTCAGTCCTAGGGTGTACCAGCATCGTGGCGTCTGCCAGGGTGTCTTTGGCCTTAACGAAAGCAGCCGCAGCCTCGTCAGTCCAGGTGATGTCCTTGCCCTTACCAGCCAGCAGCGAGAACAGAGGGCGCATGATACGGGCTGCTGCAGGGATGAAACGATGGTAAAAGTTGACCATCCCAAGGAATTCCTGTAGGCCTTTGACTGTGTCGGGGCGGGCAAAATGGCGGATAGCATCCACCTTGGCGGGTAGGGGTGTTGCCCCGTCGCTGGTGATTTTGTGGCCGAGGAAATCGATAGAGTCAAGTCCGAATTGGCACTTGGACGGGTTAATCGTGAGGCCGAAATCGCGGAGGCGGGAATACAGCTAGCGGAGGTGGGAAAGGTGTTCCTGGCGGTTACGGCTGGCGATCAGTATGTCGTCCAAGTAAATGAACACGAAGTCCAGGTCTCGGCCTACCGCGTCCATCAGCCGCTGGAAGGTCTGCGCGGCGTTCTTAAGGCCGAACGGCATCCGAAGGAATTCGAACAGGCCGAATGGGGTGATAATCGCAGTTTTGGGGACGTCATCCGGATGGACCGGGATTTGGTGGTATCCCCTAACGAGGTCCACTTTGGAAAAGATGCGGGCCCCGTGTAAGTTCGCTGCGAAGTCCTGGATGTGAGGGATGGGATAGCGGTCCGGGGTGGTGGCGTCATTCAGCCTGCGGTAGTCGCCGCAGGGCCTCCACCCTCCGGTGGCTTTGGGGACCATGTGCAGGGGGGAGGCCCAGGGGCTGTCTGACCTGCGAACAATCCCCAGCTCCTCCATGTGATGGAACTCTTCCTTTGCCAGGCGGAGCTTGTCTGGAGGTAATCGTCGTGCTCGGGCATGAAGGGGTGGCCCTGTGGTAATGATGTGGTGTCGTACCCCATGTGTGGGCCGAGAATTTGTAAACGAAGGTGACAAAATCGATGGGAATTCGGCTAGGAGCTTGGCGAAATCGTCGCCAGAAAGGGTAATGGAGTCCAGGCGCGGGGCTGGTGGGCTGATTTCTCCCAGGGGATAGGTCCGGAGAGTGCTAGAGTGGACTAACCGCTTCCTTCGCAGGTCGACTAACAGGTTGTGGGCCCGAAGGAAATCGGCGCCTAGGAGTGGTCGGGCGACGGTGGCAAGGGTAAAGGTCCAGGTAAAACGGCTGCCGCCAAAGTGTAATTGAAGCGTACGGGTGCCGAAAGACCATATCGTTGTACCGTTGGCGGCACTGAGTAGAGGACCTGGTGGCCTGTCACGAGTGTCGCGGCCTGTCGGGGGCAAAATACTGACCTCCGCTCCAGTATCAACGAGGAAATGCCGTCCAGATTTCTTGTCCTGAACGAAGAGGAGGCTCTGTCGGCGGCCAGCCGCCGTAGCCATCAGCGGCGGCTGGCCCTGGCGTTTCCCTGACTTGCAGGGTGGGAGGCATCGACGGGCCTCCGCACCCCACCTCTGATGGTAGAAGCACAGCTGGTCACCCGTGTCGTCGTCTGCGTTCCTGGGGTGTGGCTGCTCGGTTGCTGGGGCCGGGCGAGGCAGGCGTTGGGCTCGCGGCCTGGTGATTTGACTGACGGACGAACCGCTCTCGCGCTTGGCCCTCCACAGGACATCTGCCCGGGCGGCCACCTCACGGGGGTTGCTGAAGTCGGCATCAGCTAACAACAAGTGGATGTCATCGGGGAGCTGTTCGAGGAAGGCCTGTTCGAACATCAGGCATGGCTTGTGTCCCTCGGCCAATGCCAGCATCTCATTCATTAGGGCGGATGGGGATCTGTCCCCCAGGCCATCCAGATGAAGCAGGCGGGCGGCGCGCTCACAACGGGAGAGGCCGAAGGTCCGGATCAAAAGATCTTTGAAAGCCGGGTACTTATCTTCCTCCGGAGGCGACTGGATGAAGTCTCCAACCTGGGCGGCTGTCTCCTGGTCCAGAGAGCTAACCACATGGTAGTACTTCGTGGAGTCGGAGGTGATCTGCCGAAGGTGGAATTGCGCTTCGGCCTGGTCAAACCAGACGCTGGGCCGAAGTGTCCAAAAGGTGGGCAGCTTGAGGGCCACTGCGTTGGCTGCTGCGCTGTTGTCCATTTCGCGGGTCCAAAAGCCGTTTGGACCGTCGGGGTCACCAATGTAGCGGTTGCTACCGCGGAATAAAACAAGACTCTACTCGGAGGATTGCCAAACAGAACTGGTTTATTTTCCCGCCTTGTGCGGGCCCTTTAAGGGAGAAAAACTCCCGCCCAAAAAACCGGCAATGACGTAAGTCCTACGTCATCAGGACTTGCCCGCGCGCGGGTTCTCCCCGTCGCTCGGAAAGACGAGGCCCGCCGCCATCTTGGGCCTCGTCGCTCCGACGCCGCGCGACCCGACTGCCGAGCCGGTTCGCCCGACTAGACGGTGAGTCGCCACACATTGCTTCTCTCAGCCAGAAATGTTATCATTCAGTGTTTCCTGAAAAAATATTTATTTAATTACTTATTCATGCCTGTCTATAGAATGTACAGTAAAGACTGAAACTGTGAGCTTCAAAGTGATAAATCTATGTTTCACGTTGACGTGAGGCCAATTGTGACAAAAGAATTGGATCAGTGTACACAATTGTGTGGTGTGGTTGGTTGTCAAACAAACTGATATCATGTATTCCACCCCCCCCACCCCTTTGCATGTCTCCTCACCTACATGACAGCCTTTTCTGCAGCTGTTCAATGGATGCCATAGAAGGATGGAAGGAGGTTCTTCTTCCTCTGGTCTCCCATGATTCCAAATAGCAATGACACAGCAGCCGCAATATCAGTGGGCAGATTTCATCAGACCTCACAAGTACTGCTTCAATGCAACAGTCTGGGTGAAAAACACCCTAAATGATTTTTTAACATGTTTTTCAGCAATTCACCATTTTATTGGATCACCCAAATAGCTGTTAGCACTACATACTACACCTGCATAAAGTGAAATCCAATTTCTAAGCCTATCTGATATCTCAAAAATGCAATTAAATTATTTGAGCACAAACTGGCCTTTTTAAATCTATGATGACTGTTTTCAGTTAGCCCATGTTTTGTTTTGAAATGTGAATATTTATTGGTTATCTGAGAGCTATTTCCATATAGATTTGCATAGAGTTCTGTGAAACTCAAGTTCAAAAACTAGGATTTTGTGAAGTCAGCTGGCGCACTCTCCTTTAATCAATAGGACACAGGTTGGAATCCAGCCCAGAACGATGGGATGAAAGTGATCTCTCTCTGCCATCCGTAGAGGTCCAATGCAAAAGAAGGTAGAGACATTCTTGACCAAGGGACAAGAGTTTGGAGCACACATCTGTGCATAATTTGGCACTTTCTGGTGAAGCTAATGGAAATATCAGATGAATGTTGTAATGGCTGATCTTTTCAGTTTGAGGTCAAAGACAGACAGACACAAAGAAACAGGGTCAGGGTCAAATCAGAATCAGATAGAAACACAAAGATAAATACTGAGACAAAGACAAATAAAGAATAAAGTGGAAGTAAACCAAAAGATGAAAATACAAGCAGATATGCAAAAACATTTATATGGGCAGCCAATAAGAGACAGAGACAGAGGCATTGCACAGAAATAATGATGGGACTTGAGATTTGGATTTCAGCTCCCAGAGGATTTTAACATTTGGATCTGATATAGGCAGCTTACTTCCCTCCATTCCTCCATTCTGGAGGAGGAGAGAATCCACACTAGGGAAGGCTTAAGCTTTCCTTGTGAGACCAAGAGGGACACCCCTTCACTCCCTAGCCCCATGGGTAAGGCAATTAAAAGACTAGGTGTGCTTCTCTTCTTCTGGCTGTCTTCTCTCCACAATGAAAAATGCAATTGATCTGAATTGATACCCTCAGGATTAAATATACAAGTATAAAGGAGGGTCCTGGCAACTCTGGATTGCTGTTCTTGCCACATGCTCAGTAAAGCAGCAGCCGCAACCATCTACCTCTATGTGAGATATGACCCTACCATTGGTATGTTTTCTCTTTGATGCTCATAAATTTCAATTTTACCAGGACTCTTGATTTGACACTTGGTTAAATGCTGCCTTGACATCAAGGGCTGACATTCTAATGTCATCTCTGGAATTCAGCTCATTGGTCCATGCTTGGACCAAGTCTGTGATGAGGTCCTGAGCTGAATGGTCCCAGCAAAACCTTAACTGAGTACAGGTGACCTCCACATTACATGGGGTGCTTGTGTTTCTAGAAAATAGTCCATATCATGGCTTTTCATAACACAAAGCTGCGTAATCTGCACATGCATCAAGAAATGAGAGTTGAAAAGAAATTGTGTTTATTTTACTTTTTGTTTGGAAGAGTGAATTGTAATTACAAATCCCAGATTTTTTTGCCAGTGATTTGTTAATTCCATAAAGGCAAATTTCCATTACCCGAACTGCCATAATGTAGGGGTCACCTGTATCAGTGAGCATGTTATTTGAGGTGTCAGCACCTCATTAAGTCCCCAATATAGCACTCTCAAAAATCTGATATCTATTCCAAACTAAAAGTTGATGAATTTATATTAAATATTTAGTTTAAAAAAAGCTCCCAGAATACTCTTGTGCACACTTCATTGAGCCAGGTTTGATCTCCTGTCTTGAGTGTAATGGTAGAGTGAGGGATATGGTGGGCCATGTGGTTACAGATTGTGGTGTGGTACATTTCTGCTGCTGCTGATAATCTACAACTCCTCGTGTACAGCCAGTTTTGTTCTGCAACATCTGTTCAGAGTCTATCCCTTTTAGCACAACGGTAGGGCCACACAACACAGTAGAGGCTATGAATCTATGAAAGTCTGCAGTATAGTACAATGAAATAAAGTGGCCTTTCCTTCCTGGCCTATTGTCAGCAACATCAATTTCCATTTCCAGCTTGAAGTCATGTTAACAAATCATCAGAATTTTGTTAGTAGCTTTTTCACAAATACCATTTCACTTCAATAATGGGATTAATAATTTCCAAAAGGTGAAATTTAAATCAGGATATATAAGTTTTCCTTTACAAAATGTACTTTACTGTTGTGTAATTCAGCACCATTTATACTGAGTCCCGTAGCAAGAGTGTAGAGGTGATGCACATAAGAGATCTATTTCAATTGCTTCTGTTTCAAACCTAAATATTATATTTAAATAAATCAATTTTCAGTTTGGAAAAGATGTCAGGTTTCTGAATGGGCTGTACTGAAATTTCAAAAATGTAGACCAGTCTTAAAAAGGTCCTTCAGTTGAATAATAAGAAAGCATTTTCTTATATTTCTTCTTTTCCTTGTTTTAGAGAGGTATTTATTACCAACCATCTCTGAAACCTGTCCTAGTTTACAATAGTGACTAAAGTTAAAAAGTGTTTAATTTGTTGCAAAATATTTTAAGATGCCCAGTATATTTAAAAAGTGCTACACAAATGCAATTATTTGTTTCTGCAGAGGTTTCTTTCACCATCAGCAAGAGAATTATAGGGTTGAAAGTTGTGAAGCACGTAGAAACAGCTGCTAAAACAGCCCTGCACAGTGGGACACATCAACTTTTTCAGGGCTGTAACAGATGGATTTTTTTGTGTGCATGATGTGAGAGGTTTCAAACACATAAGTGGCATGACTCCCAGATCTTCGCCATGGTTACACACAGTAGCCTCACACAGACTTAAAAATCACAAGTTACTCAGCAGCATGCAACCATGGTATGAGCTGGCAGCGGCTTTCAATGGGAGCATCAGAATGGGGGAAGCATCATGTCTCCCCAAAAAAGCAGGAGGTCTTACCTGAACTATGCAGAGATATCTGGTCCATCAGAGAAGATTCCATTGTCATCCCTAGTGGCAGACTCACCAACCATGGCTCAGAAAAGGACAGCCTCGATAATTCATGGTTGATCATCCTCACATGAAGACCTGCTCTTCTAGTTCAGACCAACACCATTGCTGAAGTATAAGCACCACATCCATTCTGCAGCAGTGACATCGAATATGCTCTGCTGCTGATTGATGTCCCTGTCTCCTTGTAATGCCCCATTGTACACATGGAAATCAGCCATTAAACTCCATATTGTGAACAATATGCACATTGGAAGTGCCTACATGATTTATGATCAATTTGCACATTTATTTAATAGCATAAAAACACATGCTATGTGATTGAATTTCTAGCCCATTAATTGCCCACAATCCCATCTTCATCCATATATCCTACACTGTGAATCACTAAATTTTGGCAATCCTAATTATATTATTTGCTCTTGAAGTGAAACCTAAATGTCTGGGTATTTAAATAGTATTGTGCTAAACAACTTCATGTTCAATTTCTGTTTGAGCTCTGAGTAAGGAAAGCCTAATCGTTAAACTTACCTATATTAAAACAACACAGCTATTTTGTCCCTAAGGAAAAATCTCCTCTTCCTGCAGAATCATCCCAGAACATGAAAATGATGCCAAATCCTTTCTCACCACTGCTGACCACCTCCTCCAACCTCTCTTGTAAAACGTCAGTCTTCATTCTAACACCTCAGATGGTGAATAACAAGAGCTTTACCTCCAGTTCTTTGAAAAAAGTTTTGAGAGAGTGAGATTGGAAAGTTACCCCTCATATCTGAATTGTAATTCCTTTCAGAGATAAACACTCAGTTGCTGATTCACCTTGTTCTATTACTTATCTCAATTTTTGAACCCACATATAAAAAAATAAACAATTAATATCAAGCCCTAATAAGCAGCCTTGTTTGCAGTAGAATGTTGCTCTAATATTTATAACAGTCCTAAAATATTGACCTGCCTCCATTAATATTGTGCAGCATTGTGACAGAAATCCTTGTCACCAAAGGGGTCATAGCTCCAGCACCCATTCCCATCTCACCCTATACCATTTCAACTCAATCAACCTTAGCAGGCTACATTCTACCTCCTACCATGTCCCACTCAGCTGTCCCTATGATGTCCATTGACATCCAAAATCTCCTCAACATTGCAGACATGACTCTTAAAAATCCTTTATCAGCTTATTTTAACATTTTCCTACCACCCTCTTGCAGACTCAGATCTACATTGTATTTCCCTACCTCATTCAAAGTCTCCCCCAATCCAAATTCCCATCATAGATTATCAAATGAAAATGGTGGTTATGGAAGGGAAAGAATGGAAAAGAGAGTTTGGGATTATTTTAGTGGGAGAATTTATCCTTCGAGAGGAATTATAGCTTGGACAGTGATCCACCACAGGACATAAGGTGGCATTTCTGTGAGTACACCAATATGATATCAAAGGCAAAGTCAAGTTTATTGTCATATCCTCAAGTACATGTATGCACAAGTGCAATGAAAAACTTACTTGCAGCAGCATCATAGGCACATAGCATTAAAGACACAAGATTCACAAGGAAAAAATAAATTAAACATAAATTATACAAAATTATACAAGAAAGAACACAATTAGAACAAAATAAAACAAAGTCCATTTGTACTGCAAAGTGGTCATGGTGTTGCTATAGTGAGGTCTGATTAGAGTTGTGCAGGGTGGTTCAAGAACTGAATGGTTGAAGGGAAGTAGCTGTTCTTGAATCTGGTGGTGTTGGACTTCAGGCTTCTGTACATCCTGCTGATAGGATGCGAGAAGATGGCAAGCCTGGATGACAGGAATCTTTGATGATAGATGCTGCCTTCTTGAGGCAGCGCCTCACGTAGATTCTGTAGATGGTGGGGAGGGATGTGCCCGTGATGTATTGGGCTGAGTCCACTACTCTCTACAGCTTCTTATATTCCTGCACATTCGAATTGCCATACCAGACCATGATGCAACCAGTCAGGATACTTTTAATAGTACATTTGTAGAAGTTTGCTAGAGTGTTTAGTGACATGCTGAACCTGCTTAACCTTCTAAGAAAATAAAGACGCTGGTGCGCCTTCCTTGTGATTGCATCTATGTGCTGGGCCCAGGACAGGTCGCCTGATATGTTAATGCACAGAAATTTAAAGCTGCGACCCCTCTCCACCGCCGATCCAGAAAGTGTAGACTGGAGCATGTATGCCCTCCTTCCCCTTCCTGAAGTCAACAATCAGTTCTTTAGTTTTAATGATGCTGAGCGAGAGGTTGTTGTTGCGGCACCACTCAACCTGTTGTCCTATCTTGCTCCTGTATGATGACTCATCACCACCTGTCATTCATCCAACAACAGTGGTATCATCGGCGAATTTGGATATGGATATGAAAGGATATTAAGGATATTAAATTTTACATGGAAGCCATCACTGCTCTGGGCTTTTAATGGAATAATAAATGTAATCCATTTTGTTATTAGAGATTGATAAAGCCGTTATTTAACTTTTAAAACTAACTGGGTTGGCAAAAGCTCATAGAGTTCCAGAATTCCTTCTGAACATTTTTGTAGCACACATCAATGGTGGGATGTACATTGCACTACACATTTAAGGACAAATAAAACATTCTGAGCAGGATATTCTGCTCAAAAGGAGCACAGGCAGAGAAATCAGTCTGATATGTAAGAGCCCTACCTTCAATTCATGTGCCATTTCATAGTGGTTCACCTGTGACAGAGCCAAGCTGGTAAATGCATTCACCATTTTGCTTCACTCTCAGCTGGTGTTCTTTGACTGTCCTCAGTTTACCTTGAGAAGGAAATGGTGGGCCATCATCTTAGCAGCTGCAGCCAGTGTGGCAGTGTTACTCCCAGAGTGCTGTAAGATTGGGAGTTCTAGGATTTTGACCCAGCAGCAATTAAGGAAGTGCAATTTATGCATAAGTCAAAAAACTATGCAACTCGGAAAGGAAGTTGGAGGTGAAGGCATTCCCACTCACGATCTGTAAATTAGGAATTTCATGACTTTGACTTGCTGAGGTTTCTTCAGCAGCATTTCTCCAAGCTCATGTATAGTGTATACTGTAGTTCAGGTGTGGATTCAGTGAACAGGGTGGATGCTCAAGTCAAAAGATATAGCTTGTAGGAACTTTAAAGTCCCAGCTCTATGCTCTTCAGGAACCTGCACACTGGGAGCTGAAATGTGATGATGAAGCATCATGAAATGTTAATTTACACTACAAATCCCAGTGCAGGAATAGTAGGACCTCCTGTGAAAGCCCAGTGGAACTATATGTAATATCTTCTATTACAATGGCGAATATGTTTTGACATTTTTCAAATTGACTGTGAACTCAGAGCCCATGAACAGAGACTTGCAATAAATCATTGTCACATTGTACTCAAACAATGATTTCAATCAGTGCTGTCCCTCACACATGCACACAAACACAAGCCATCAAGACATGGATAGAAACTCAATATTGCCAAGGAACTCTTTCCAAACACATAAGCACCTCTTTAATGAAGAATGTCCCCTCAGTTCACTACTTATACAGCAAGAGCTACTGCTATTCTTCAAGGATACTGCTCTTTAAAGATCAAGGCATCTTTGCTTCACAACATGCTTGACTTCACATTGCAGATGTTTCCCTGATGCTCACACAGCCTTTGTTTTTCCAAAAGAAATGTAGCATATACTACAGAAAGACAGTCAGGGAGGATGGTCCCAGCACTGAAGGTCTTAAGTCCCCAAGAAAAGGAGGCATTAGACTTACAAATCAAGGAGAAACTGTAAAAAAATGGTAAAGTTGAAGGTGAGTGGGGAAAAGAAATTAAACAGCTTGAAATCAGAGGTAAAACAATGAAAAAAAAAGGTGGAATCCCCTGGTCGTTCCGTGCACAGTGTTAAGCCAAATGGGCCACCAAACCTCAGCTATCTGATCTCAACTAAGACCATTCCTAGATGCTACAGCTTGATTCAGTATCCCTAGACTATAAAAGGAAAAATCAGCCAGGGTTTACTCTCCTGTTTAATACCCAGTAATCTAGCTGCAAGAAGACATGAAATAAAGTTAAATTTGATTCCAAATGATCTCCTACTTCCCACTGCTTGCCAAACTTCACTGTGTTTTCATACACTTAAGTATATGCAGTTGAGCAATGCCTGAGTGAATTAATACTGATGAAACCAAACCAAAGCACCATCATCAGGAGGAAATGATAAGAAAAAGGTTTCAATTGACGATATTTGGGAACTAGGAATGCTTCTGTAGCTTTTGATGAAACCACACACTGCATTTCACTTTCAAATTACAAGGTTTGATATCATAGGTGAATGGAATTCAAGACCCCTGTGGTATTAAAAATAGAATGTCATCATTTAAATCAGTCAAGCACGAAACAATATTTTCATTGGTAATCACTATGTATTCAAACAGAAAATGACACTTCTAATAGGACACCCATCTGACACCATGCAAGGTACCTCGGTTGGTGCCTCTTTAATTACAATATGACACTTCGGTCTCTTGCCAACAAGATACAATTAGGTTGAAAACTGCTGAAAGAGCAGTAAAAGGAAAGGTCAGGGACTTTAAGTTGTCTGGCAGCACAGCCTACACAGCTGTTGTGATTGCCCCAATATTTCAAGGCTGAATAGGTTCAATTCCTCTTTATTGGAATCATAGAGAAAAGTGCAAATTTTGCACAGACTGCAGCGGAGGTGAGGATTGAACCCAGATTCAATCCTGCTGATATTTGGTACAGTCCAGCTGGAATGGGTTGTAACTATCTTTAGTCTCCAACTTTTATTCCAGCTGTAAAATGCTCAACTGGGAATAAACCAGTAATTGAACCTAGGAGTTTCCTGGTCTGTGTGACTCAAAACCATAGGGCTATTGCTTTCACCCCTGAGCATTGTGGAATAGGATTGTTTTAGTATTTCTCACCAACTCCCTCTTATCATGCTCTAATTTTCCTTTTTTTTTTAAAGTGAAGTTTGGTGCCAGTTTCCACCTTGAACAGTTACTTATTCCAGACTGCAACTCCATATTGCCTTATATGTCCTGCCATCCATAACTATACCACAAAGATTCCAAACGGAGATGCACTAGTCAGAGACCACTTTTGTGCATGTGGCTCATTTTTCAATAGGATTGTACTTAACTTCATCTTGGTTGATGGTAAAAGCTGCTACTCTCACAACATTTAAGTAGTATCCAGATGAACACATGAATTGCCAAAGCATTTACACCTAGGGGCCAAGTGCCAGTAAATGGGTTTAGTGTAAGATGGTTGGCATGGACATGGTGTAAGACTCTGTGATACTAGAATTTTTGCCTCCAATGTTCCTTAAGTTCCAGGTAGCAAATATTTTTTGTAGAAATTGCCTCTGAACAGACCTGAACTTGCCTTTTTACAAATTGTACTCACCTTTTTCTGCCAGTATGCAAATTTCAAATAGTGCTCTTTTCTTTGCTTAAAATAGCACCTCTCTAATCTTCCTTAGACCTCCTCTAAAGGTGCCCCTTTGGTTGCCATTCTGAACACTGACATCTTCCAGACACAGGTCCTCCCCAGCTTATGAACACCCGACTCACATACAGCCCATACATAGGAACAAGCATTTGCGAGACCGGTGGGTGGGATTTGCTGGCTGCTGCGGGGCTGCAGCCAACTTCTGCGGTGTGGGAACTCAGATCAGGGCCGCAGTTCCGACTTGCGAATTGTTCAGGTTACAAAGAACGTAATCCCAAAATCCATTGGAACATTGCTGATATCAAAGTCTCTTAAGGCCAGTGCTGCTCCTAAAAAATCTTATCTTAAAAATACGTCAGCACTTAGAGTGGAATAAAATAACACCTCACACAAAACAATAGCTGGATAATGTCAGAATGTTAGTTAGAGGCAAATTAAAACTTTTTAATAGCTGGTTTGCATTTGCGGTGGGAAAGGGAGGGAGTAATTGAACACATCTGCAAATGACTTTCAGAAAACATCTGTGCAACATTCTTTTTACTGAGATAGCTGATGATTAGTTCTGAAGAGCTCACATTTCACCTTCCATTACTTCCAACATCCTTCAATCCCTCCATCCTACCAAGCAGCCTTGTTTTAATACTCCATTATGCGCTTCTGTTGATATGTTTGTTGAAGCACTGACGATCTCCATACCCAGGTAGAAAGCTGATTTGTGTGTGGCATGCTAATAAGCAAATATCTGGATTGAAATTCTGCATTAGAACTGATCAGTCTATAAAAAAATAGAAGCTGTACAGACTGATCAATGCACTGTACCTGGGGACATTATATAGACTGAACAATGCATCACACAAAGAGGAAATGTATTGATTGATTAATGCATTAAAAGGTTGAGGTGGCAAGAGAAACACATTTCACCATGCGCCTTTGGAAATATACTGCTTTACGCATTCATCATTCCCTCCTTTCTCCCAATCATCCACTCTCTCATTTAATAAGTGGCTCCATCAGAGGAGAGTCCCCCCAACTCAGCATTCTCCAGCTGTAGCAACAAAAGTGGCTCCTTCAGGGGCCATTTAATATTGGCTTTGGTCAGATGTTAGTTGATTGTTTGGTTCAGCAGTACTGATGCCGTTTTATTCTCCCTTAGAGTCCACCAGACAGGAAAGAAAGGATTGACATTAATTCCAGAAGCAACAAAGGGGCTTAACTCCACTGTAATGAATCACTTTATGTCCCAGCTCCTGCTCTCGCTTGGCTGAAAATTTCATTATGCCAGTTGCTTGAAGACAGAAATCATTTGTGTCCCAGTGCCTGAGCCTAGCAGGGGAGGGGGAATGTTAGGATGGACTGGCAGGCATATAAAATAAAAATGATGGAATCTTGCAGAGATGGGATACAGGACTGATTTTAACTCTGCAGGGCCTTGGGGCTAACAGCAGGAGATGCGTCTGAGCTGCCTGCCCAGTATGCTTGCCAGGAGCCATTAGTGGTTCGAATAGTTGGGCCTGATTCACTGCACACAGGGAGTTGCTAGCATTAAGACAATATTCAAGGGAGCTCACCGGTGGGGGAGGAGTGGGAAGGGTCAGGAAATCTACCATGGAACCGAACCAGGAGCAATGAATTAAATGGTATGAAGGAAATTGTATGAGAAAGACAGCAAGGTTGGCAGCAGGTAGGAAAATTTATATGGTAACAAACCATACCAATGTTTGTAAGTGGATCATGCCAAACAAGCTGTACCTTTAAAGACTTCTGGTTAGACCCTTCCATGCTCAGTGCCAAGGGGCAGAACATGCTAAGCATATGCATATGCTTTAACTATGAACACCATAACTGTACATCAAGGAACACTCAACCATATCTAACACATAGCCATTCACCTGAAACAGGTAAGCACCAGGCTGGCCTTGTAAATATCCCAAAATAAAGCGGAGCAGATGGGTCAAGAGGGCCAATAGGGCAAGTTCAGCACTTTGATTTTCAGAGGCTGTGAAGATTGGGCTGAACATATAAACAACTATTGCATTAGATTAAATGAGTAGCTATTGTACAATTCTTTTCATTGTTTAAGGGTCTCCATTCTAGCATTTTGGCCTTTCTCCTTACCATAAGATAGCAGTTGATGGCTTGCTACTGGCCCCTCGTCAATGCTACCTTAAAACCAATCACTGGAGGTGCGCATGACAGTCAAAGGCAGTTCTTTTCTAGGGCCTTACTCCACAATTTACCACACGATGCCACAGATGTGAATGCCACAGCTGTGAATGGGCACACAAGACAAGGGCCGTGGATAGCATTCAGTACCTTGATGATGTTGTACATCCCGGGCCAAGACTGTCCATCTCACAGAATGGACAGAAAAGAAGGTGACTTTTTTCTCTCAGAGGGTCATAAGTATTGGAAGTCTCTTCCTCAAAGGCTGGTGATGGCAAAGGCTTTGATAACTTTTAAGCCAGAGATGGATAGCAAGGGAGTGAAAGGAATGTGGAGTTGACATCACAATCAGATCAGCCATGATCTTATGACAAGCCAAGTGGCCTATTCCTACTTCTGATTTGTATATTCTTATGTAATTTAATCTTTTGTTTATTGATCCCTTCACAAAAGACCTTAAAGGAATAGGAACGGAAACCTTCAGCTATTTTAATGATAATTTTCAGTCTGGAAATAAAAATAGAATGTGTTATCTCATGGCACTGAGCCATTTGTACCGGAAGTGCAGAAGACTGGCAATGCCAAGTTCCCAGCAAGAATCTCTCACCCTCATTTGAATAGATTCCTACCCACAAAGGGAAGATCTTGAAGAGTTGGGAATTTAGGCTTTTGACTGGCAAAGACGAACTTAACAATTCTATCACATATAGCATCGGTCATGTGCACTAGGCTATATAATTGCTCGGAAAAACAATTGTTAAAGAAAATTGGGAAATTACCACATGAATTGCAAAATCTGCAATTTTCAATCCAGGTCCTACGTACACCTCATTCACACATCTTTGAGACTTCCTTGTTGTTAGTTAAAGGAAACTGCCTGAGCAGGTCTTAGTCCATGAAGTCTAGCACTGGAAACAATTTCACACAGTTCCCTCTTTGTCATAAGCTTACCCCTTACCAAATTCTTCCATAAGGCTGAACATCACATCCCACCATCAAGTCCTGCCCCTATTGCTGCTCTGAATCCCCAAACCAGACAGCAATGGACAAGCCCAACAAGCTGATTGCAAACCCAATCTTCACCCCACCAAAATGAAAGGGAAGCAAACCTTCTTACCTCCCCCTAACTCTAACTTGTCTTCTCACTTTTCCAGTTCTGATGAAGGATCTTCAAGCTGAAATGTTAAACCTGTTCCTCTTTCCAGCATTTTCTTTTACCCCTCTATTTGAAGCTGGATCATCCCCCACCCATTGCTAGCCTGGTCTCTGCCCACTCTGCTGATCACAAGTTTGATCCCCACCAGTTATCAATGCCTTCCCTCAACCTCCATTCCATAATTGCAAGCCCAGCTCTTGACCCTGACCATGAATTCAGCACTCAGAAACCTGGATCCAAAGCCCAATCCTCAGGCCTGCCTTGGTCGTAAGCCAGAAATTGGCTCTCAACCTTATTACAAGGTTGGCTACCACTGCCTACTGCCAAACCATCAGGAACTTTCAGATGGTAAAATATTCATTATTTGTAATATTTATTTTGGAACCGTGCAATGTTAAGCTTGTGGTCAGAGCAAATGCTCAACATAGTTCTCAAAATCTCAATAGGTAGTCAGAACTTGACGACAATATCTGGCAGAAATAGGGCATTGAGCATTCATTAAGCATTTAATTATAGGACAAGGCATTCAACATTATTATAGCACAGGTCCTGGATTACATCTCTGAACTATTATGCCCAGTTTTGGTCACTTCATATCATAAGTGATATTGAGATTATAGAAAGAATAGAGAGGAGGTCCACTAGATTCATTCCTATTATAAAGGGCCCTAGTTATCAAGGTAGTGGTAGAGAAACATAGGTTCAAAATATGATCTAACTGAGGTATTTACAATGATAAAAATGAATGAATGTTATTCCAGTTGACAGATTATAGATTTGGGAGGACTGAACAGTCACTACTTTTAATTGACTAACACCAGATCCAAAATAAATATCAAAAGATGGTTCTTTTCCCAGAAAATGGTGGACCTTTGGAATAGGGTGCCAGCTCCATCAATGGTCATCAAGTCAATGAATTCTTTTAAAGAGATCCCACTTCTGGCTGGAAGAGGTATCACTCTTTATTGAAGGAGGGTATTATGGGGAATTCAACACCATCTCTTCTGCAATCTTTTCAACGAACTGAATGTATTGGAAATAAATTTCCCAGATTTTTAAAAATCCGGCCAAGTTGTCTCATATTTGCTAACATTTGCTAGCAATGGTATTTGCTAGCAATGGTATTTATGGTGGGCCGAAGGGCCTGTTTTGTGCTGTATGGTTCTAACAATCTCATCCAGAAAGTCATGAGGCATGGGATCCATGGAGACTTGGCTGCATGGCTTGCCCACAGAAGGCAGAGGGTGGTAGTAGATGGAGAATATTCTGCATGGAGCTCAGTGACCAGTGGTGTTCCACAGGGATCTGTTCTGGGACCCCTACTCTTTGTGATTTTTATAAATGACTTGGATGAGGAAGTGGGAGGATGGGTTAGTAAATTTGCGGATGACACAAAGGTTGGAGGGGTTGTGGATAGTGTAGAAGGTTGTTGTAGGTTACAACAGGATATAGACAGGATGCAGAGTTGGGTGGAGAAGTGGCAGATGGAGTTCAACCTGGAAAAGTGTGAAGTGATACACTTTGGAAGAACAAACATGAAAGCGGAGTACAAGGTTAACGGCAGGATCCTGAGCAGTGTGCTGGGACAGAGGGATCTTGGGGTCCAAGTCCATAGATCCCTCAAAGTTGTCATGCAATTTAATAGGGTGGTTAAGAAAGCATATGGTGTGCTGGCCTTCAATTGTCAGGGGATTGAATTCAAGAGCTGCGAGGTTATGTTGCAGCTCTCTAAAACTCTGGTTAGACCATACTTAGAATATTGTGTTCAGTTCTGGTCATCTCATTATTGGAAGGATGTGGAAGCTTTAGAGAGGATGCAGAGGAGATTTACAAGGATGCTGCCTGGATTAGAGAACATGTCTTATGAGGAAAGGTTGAGTGATGCAGGATGTAAGGCAACTTGACAGAGGTGTATAAGATTATGAAGGGCATAGATAGAGTGGAGAGCCAGCACCTTTTCCTCAGGGCAGTAATAGCCAATACCAGAGGAGATCTGTTTAAGGTCAGAGGAGGAATGTTCAGCAGGGATGTCAGAGGTAGGTTCTTTACACAGAGAGTGGTGGGTGGTGTAGAGGCAGATACAATAGGGACATTTAAAAGGCTCTTAGATAGGCACATGGAAGTAAGAAAATGGAGAGTTATGGGCTGTGCAGGAAGGAAGGGTTAGATTGATCATGGAGGAGGTGTTCATATAGTTTGGCACAACATTGTGGGCTGAACACTGTGCTGTATTGTTCTATGTTCTATTTTCATTTGCCTTGCCCAAAAGATCATCTGAGTTTGAGGTGTTTGGATGTTATTAGTATTGTAATTATAAGGTACAGACTTATATGGACCAGAATACCATTATTTGGATTACATTGTTCAGACAATTGTATCTGAAATCACAAAACAGAATCTATGTCAAGTAACAGAATTTAGTTCAAAAATAATTTTACAAAATGTTTTAAAAATTATTCTTTCCTGTCAAGCCAACTGAATCCTTGTTAAGTTCCAAGAGAGCAGGTGTTTCTCTCAGAACTTCAACAAAAGTGACCATTCTTCCAGCACAATGATGACAATCTATTTGATTTTGATGATTTCAGTCTATTCCTACTTTCCACAACAGCAAACATATATACCTTCATTAGCAGCCACTGGAAAGCAATGAAGAACAGAAATCTTGGCTGCTTTTCCTCTGTTTAACAAAGGGGTAGTGAAGCTAAATTACTTCAGGGATGCAATATAGAACTCAAATCCAGGATCTTTCCAATCTATATAGCTCAATTACAAACCCATTTAACCAGCTGAGCCAGTTTACACTATCTATGCAGCACTGCAGACAGAGTATGCAAGATTCCAGTCTTCAAAATGGCAGCCAGATTACACAATGTTAAAGTGATAGGTTTAAAACTTAACAGTGCATTGTCATGCCATGAACTGCTCGCAGAGTGAATGAAGCTGGGACAGTGACACCAACACCTGATAGTGCCCCAACATCACAGCTCAAAGCTACAGCTACAGTAACATGATGATACTTCATGTTGAGGTTTCAGAACCAGCCCAACAGGACCCTGCTTGAACATGACACTGTAGCAGCAGAGAACATAGATTGATTTATTAATGTCCAAGTGCAGTTAGATTCTCAACAGTGACAGACAGGTCACATCATTGGCTGCTGCTGCTCCTTTTACTTTATCTCCTGTCAACCATCCACTTAATTGGCAAATAGAAAATCTCTCCACGTACCTGGAAGAATGAGCACTGGAGGGGAGTTTCTGATCTGCGTCAGCTGCTGGGCAACAGAACTGGTGTAAAACGTTTTCATTTCTGTAGGAGAAGATTGAAGAAAATAGAAATTAGTCTAGCTTCTGGTGCATTACTAGATAAAGAGAAGCAAGTTGCCTGGGTGAATTTATTCAAACAGTGAGTTATCAAATCACAGCTGTTTAGCAGATAAAGAAATGCAATCTGAGGGACATGACAAGGCAGTGTGTTGGCACAGTGCCTCATTACCTCGGTCAAATCAAGCCCATACAAGAGCTGAAGCCTCGTCTCTGTTCAGTGTAAGAAGGTTTGAGCAGTCAGTATCAGCTCTTAATTGGTGTAATTTGTTGGGTTTTCTCGGAAAGAAACCGAACAATGACTAATGGGAGAAATGGCAATGTTGTTACATCGATGCACGAGAAATTCCTCTCTGAAAGGTCAGTGCTGAATTGTTAAGGTGGAATAAAATGTCAAAATCACTCCACTGCTGCATCTCTCACTTATTCAACAAAACCATATTTGCTTAACTGTGTAATTCAAAACAATGCGGTCACAACAATGCACATCCTCTTGATGTGAAAACAAAACACAGTAAGATCCCCAGATGTAAAATATTCAACAAGGCAAACTATCAAGACTATGATACTTTTATATCAAGTGTTTAGGTTACTTAATATCATCTCCCTCTAATGCTGCAAGTATTCAAATTAGCCCTGGGATAAGAGGAAATTAGTTGTCCACAAAATGAGCACAAAATTTCCCAGCTCAAAAGGTGGGAAAGTGGTCAACAATTTTGAGCTTCAAGATAAGGCAATACAGTAGCAGAGCAAAAACAAAGTGATTTCATCTGGCTATTAGGAGCAGAAAAAAAAGCATACACAAGTAACGAACAATAAAGCCTGTCACTGTCATTTATATGACTACTGAATATCATGAAACAGTCTTATCTAGCATTTGGAGTAACAAACAATCTGCTGGAGGAACTCAGTGGGTCAAGCAGCATCTGTGGGAGGAAAGGAATTGTCGACATTTCAGGTCGAAATGAATATTGACACAGCTGCAGACTCCATCATGGGAAAACTGTGAGATCCAACATGTTTCTGAAATGAGTCTAGTGATTGTTCAAGCTGAGTCAACATGTAGCATTTCAAAAAAGTGTCAAGGTGAGATGGCATCATCAGAAATAAAATCAACATTGCTGAAGATCACAGGGACTCCACAAACCAATGACTCAGATAAAGTTGTAAGATTTGTAAATAAGTCAAAGTAGTTCATGTTTTCTTGTTCTTAGCAGGTGCTAATACTGTTAACTATTCAGGAGACAACTTTTTTTCTGTATCTTCCATCAGGTATAAGTAATTGGTGCAGACCATGAATAAGATGCAGGTAAATTACTTTCTCCTCGATCTCTTGTGTGGAATGCATTTTTCTACAAGTTTCTTCCAGAATGGCACCACTAGTGTAAAATATACAAGCTTGAAACAAGATGTTTATGCATTGCAGATGAAGATAATAATTGCAAACATGCGAATTACAACCAGTTGATTCGCCTGTCAATTTTAACATAAACAACATGTCTAAAGAACAAGGTCAGGGGATATAAAATTGGGCCAGTGATTGTAGGTGAGAGCAACAGGTTGCGAGTTGGATAGAGGGGGTAGGTGATTGGTCACAAGATCAGGCCAGGATAATGAGGGTGAGTTTACACAACTTTAGGCCAAGGTCCAATATTTTATTGATTAGACACAAGATCTGGGTTTTCAAATATATTGGCATGGAGGGTTAAGGGAGAAACAAATACCAAGGATCAAACTTAAAGGAAGTCTTATCTATAAGTCATCAAACAACTCAGAGTGCACAGCAGTGGAGCAGACAACCTTGGCCTCTTTAGGTAACACCCAATCACACCTCAACAATCTATCATGTGAATGGTTTTCACCATTTGATTTTGAATGTGCAAAAGAATTTGTGACAAAATATGCAAAGCACCCTGTTGATGTGCATGTCATTGCATTGTCTTGTGGTGTCCCTATATATGGATGTCATTGGCACAGAGGAGTCAGAATGAATTTTTAGGATGCTACACAAGCACAAGGACTGTTATGTACTTAGCAATAAGCTTCAAGTAAACTTCACTTACATAACATACAAAATTGATGCACTCCCTACTAATAATTTATATTCTAGAATGTCACGATAAGAAAACAATCACCTAAGATGTTTTTTTCCAAAGAGAAACCTCAAAAAACAGCTACAATGAATTCTCAAATTCCTTAATGTACTTTATTAGAATTTTGCTGATTGCTTATATGTGTTCATACATGCTTATTTAAACAGTGAGCCCTGATAAGAAGATCTAATGTGGAAGAAATGCTGAAGGGAGATAATACCAACTTTAGCAGAGGTACTGTCATTAACCTGAAGAATTAATGGGCTTAATGATGTGACAGGTGACCTAATAAATAAAGTCAATTCCTTGCTGAACAATGCACTAACTTAATTTGAATTCCATCATTCATTTTGAACAATTTGTGCACTTGACACATTTATTTTTATTTTTACTTTAAAATAGGAAAACTCTTTGACCCATTGGGCATATTCCATATAACATCATTTTATCATGATCTTCCTCCAGCATCAATGGATTTTATTTTTACTCATTTTAAGGAACATTCCCACTCAATCCTTTTTATATCAATGACTTTCAATGACTTCTACTCATAATTTAATCTCTCGTTATTGCTGATAACTTTTCTCAAGTGCTGTTAACCTTTCAGACTGCTTGGCACCTAAATGCATAGCCTTTGTTCCTTCGGGGTGCTATTTCTGAATGACTGCATTTTGATCTCCATTCACTTAAATTGGGCAATTACTATTTTGCTTTTTCAATTCTTCAGACTCCCTCTCAGAAGTTCAAACAACAAGAATCTTATTTGTGATCATTTCAGTGTTGTAATTTTTCCCACAATTTGCAACATTATTGCATTGTTTTCCCTTAATCTCAAATAAAGCTATCAGATCCTTGCACTGGAAAAACTGCCACCTTAAAATTTGGTTTCTTGGTTCTCCCAAAGGACCTCATTTGCACCTAATTTAATCTCAATTTGAAATCTTAGGTTTATCCAAGACAGGGGCACAACTAGCAGCTACTGTTCACTTCAGCCTCTTCATCTCTTGAGACCCTCCGGTGATGTCATATTGACTGATCTCATTGTCCCTCCCATAGTCAACGGGTTGGCTTTGAGGGACACACATGACACCCCTAGATTGTTGGTACTCTCCCATAGAGGATGTCAGTCAAAGTTTCATTTCTTCACACTGGCCTCATTAGGAAGAAGCAGTGTGCACTGCATTTGGATCAGCGCCTGATTTGAAGGCACTTCAATTTCAAGGTCAACAATGTTTTTGTGAAAGGATGCCTTTGACTAGTGGCGTTCCACATGGAATACTGGCTTCATTAGTCAGGGCACTGAATACAAGAGCAGGGAGGTAATGCTCCAAATTTATAAAACATTGGTCAGACCTCAGATGGAGGACCACCTGCAGTTCTGGTCACCACACTTTGATGTGAGAGCACTGGAGAGGGTGCAGAGGAGATTCACCAGGATGTTGCCAGAGATGGAGAGTTTTAGTTATGAAGGTAGACTGGAGAGGCTATTTTCCCTGGAATGGAGGAGGTTCAGACCAGACATGATTGAGGAATATAAAATTATGAAGTGAAACCATAAAACCGTACAGCACAAAACAGGCCCTTCAGCCCACTATGTTGTGCCGTCCATCAAACCACCCTCACACTATCTAAACCTTTCCTCCCGCATATCCCTCTATCTCACATTCCTCCATGTGCCTATCCAACAAACTCTTGAACCTGTCCAATGTATCTGCCTCTACCACCACCCCAGGTAGTGCATTCCATGCACCAACCACTCTCTGGGTGAAAAACCTCCCCCTGACATCTCCTCTGAACCTCCCACCCATAACCTTAAAGCCATGCCCTCTCGTCTTGAGCATTGGTGCCCTGGGAAGGAGGCGCTGACTGTCTACTCTATCTATTCCTCTCAATATTTTATATACCTCTATCATGTCTCTCCTCATCCTCCTCCATTCCAGTGAATAAAGCCCTAGCACCTTAAGCCTCTCCTCATATTCCATACTCTCTAATCCAGGCAGCATCCTGGTAAATCTCCTCTGCACCTTCTCCAATGCCTCCACATCCTTCCTATAATGTGGCGACCAAAACTGAACACAGTACTCTAAGTGTGGTCTAACTAGAGTTTTGTAAAGCTGCATCATCACTTCGCGGCTCTTAAACTCAATCCCACGACTTATGAAAGCTAACATCCCATAGGCCTTCTTAACTGCTCTATCCACCTGTGAGGCAACTTTCAGTGAACTGTGAATATGAACCCCCAGATCCCTCTGCTCCTCTACACTGCCAAGTACCTTGCCATTTACCCTGTACTCTGCTCTGGAGTTTGTCCTTCCAAAGTGTACCACCTCACACTTCTCCGGATTGAACTCCATCTGCCACTTGTCAGCCTAGCTCTGCATCCTATCAATATCCCTCTGTAAGTTCTGACAGCCCTCCACACTATCCACAACACCGCCAATCTTAGTGTCATCCGCAAACTTACTAACCCAGCCTTCCACCCCCTCATCTAAGTCATCTATAAATATCACAAAAAGTAGAGGTCCCAGAACCGATCCCTGCGGGACACCACTAGTCACTGCCCTCCAATCCGAGGGCACTCCTTCCACCACAACCCTCTGCTTTCTACAGGCAAGCCAATTCCTAATCCACACAGCCAAGCTTCCCTGGCTCCCTTGGCCTCTGACCTTCTGAAGAAGCCTACCATGAGGTACCTTATCAAACGCCTTACTAAAATCCATATAGACCACATCCACCGCACTACCCTCATCAATCTTCCTCGTCACCTCCTCAAAGAACTCTATCAGGCTTGTGAGGCAAGATCTTCCCTTCACAAAGCCATACTGGCTGTCCCTAATCAGTCCATTATTCTCCAGGTGTTCATAGATCCTATCCCTTAGAATCCTTTCTAACAGCTTACCCACCACAGACGTAAGGCTCACCGGTCTGTAATTCCCTGGACTATCCCTACTACCTTTTTTGAACAAGGGGACAACATTCGCCACCCTCCAATCCACCGGCACCATCCCTGTGGACAACGAGGACTCAAAGATCCTTACCAGCGGTTCAGCAATCTCCTCCCTTGCCTCTCGAAGCAGCCTGGGGAAAATCCCGTCAGGCCCCGGAGATTTATCCGTCTTGATATTATTTAAAAGATAGGGTAGACTGCAGGAAACCTTTCTCCATATCAGAGATAGATAAAACTAGAGGATACAGATTTAGGGTTAGGGGTATGAGATTTAGAGGGTATCTGAAGGGGAACTTCTTTAACCAAAAATCTCGAATACATTGCCTGAGACCCCCTAGAAGCAGAGTAACTGACAGCATTTGAGAAGTAACTACATGGGCACTTTAATTGCCTAGGCATACAAGGCTGAAGGTCAAGTGCTGGAAAATGGGATTAATACACTTGGGTTCCCACTGGTCGGCGTGGATGTGGTGGGTCAACTGGCCTGTTTCCAGGTTGTATGACTCTAACAGATTTTATAATTTACATTACAATCCAGAGACATTTTCCAAGTAATAAAACTTACATAAACTTGTGTACATAGGACCATCGCACTGCCAAAAACCATGTGGTAGATGGTAAGTAACAACTTCCTCATGTTAAAGTATTTCATGAACAGGAAGGAGAAGGAGAAGGAGGAAAAGACTTGCCTTTTACTTCATCTGACTCCAGCATTGTTCTACACATTGTTACTCTTCCTTTGCATCAGAGTGCATCAACTTACCATCTAGAAGCCATATAATTATTCATAGAGAGTGAAAAGCCAGATAAAAACCAGTGAACTGAGGGGTGAAAACAGTTGGAGAAAATCTCTGACTCCTCTAGATGATCAAAACAAATCGTGCCTCTATGAATGTAATACAGTATCAAAGTTGCACAACATAATGCCCTTCCCAACCAGAAACAGATCCAGCTTTCGCTTGAAGGTACTTTAGTGTTTTAAGATTCATTGTGCAGGAGCCAGCATGTTTCACAGTCTCAGTGTTCTCCAGGAAGAGTACCTCCTCCTAACAACTAACCTAATTCTGCCATTATATAACCTGAGTTTACTAGTCCCAGTCCTCATTAATTCATACATAAACACAATCTAATCTAATTCTTCTATCATTAAAAATCTTGATCAAATCCTAACCCACCCCCATCAACAGTAATAAGGAGCCAATTCTTTTAGTCTAGCTTCATAAGATGCTTTGACTGGGAACTAATCTTCTGGCTCTCTTCTGCACCCTTTCCAATACTCACTATTATAGGAAAGAATGATATGTTTATTCATTCAGAATTGGCACAAAAAGTTTTATATACTGTATAAAACACCACTTATATATCAACACCAAATGGACAGTGTCAGTTTCTGTGAGGACACTTGGGAATTAATAAATTAATGAATAGTATGGGCAGATCTCCATTTGTGCCTCTGATTTTATTTGGATAGTGGGGATGATGGATAACAACAGGTATTAGCAATGGGGAGGACGGCTCTCATGCAGAAGCAGGGCATTTTACTTTGCTGAGGTGGGCAGTATAGTCTGAGATAGGATGAGATTGTGCTGCATGTTAACTAATTAAAATTGATCGGGATTAGTGAAGACAGCTGACATGATGTAAAAGGCTGTGGATAAAAAATACTTGCTTGTCCCATTCCAAGATCCTTTTCTATTTTTTTCCAGTAAGGAACACAGACCAACAACCAATACTCAGATCTTTACCTGGCTCAATGTTTAGCCAATTACCAACAGCGCAGGAGAACAGTTTGTACTTATTCTCCTTCTGATGTTTCTTTCACCTCCCCCAAAAGCCCTCTGTGTATAATAGCAGGTAAAAGACCAAATCACATTACTAGCCTTGGTTATTCGATAGCTGGTGATTCCCTATGAAAGTCACTGCAGCTTTTCTGAGCCATCTGCCAAGAATTGATCTACTGCAGTTGTATTCAGGTCCTACCTAATACACTTTTCCCAGAAGACCCCCAAATATTATTATCTCTGCAAATGTATATATTGGTTTCTCTGCAATAGGCAAATATTTAATTTCCTGTTACACCCACAAATCTGAAACAAATTAAAGGAAAATGGATTAATATTTCCTTAGTGCTTCAGATTGGTTCAGTGGTAACATAGCAGACATTAGTAGGTTATGCTAAGATTCCACACTCCAGAGACTGAGGCAAATAAACAGGGCTGACCATTCAGTATAGTCCTGAGGGAATTGGAGGTACTTGTCTAGAAGTTCAATTGCATGGAACTGCAATTGCGAATTGATTTTTTTCCATGAGTAAAATACAGTAACAACAATATCTGTGTTGTTCATCAGAAAATTTGACTTGTCTTTTCCAGCCATGAGTCACCCTGTGACTTCACAGCAGGGCCACACGAAAAGGCATAGCTCTCCAGGCAACATTCCTCTGGAGAACTGCAGGGGAGCTGGCAGAATGCTGTCCTAGAGTCCTGTCATTGCATTCTTCTCGAACAATCAGCACAGAGGCAGTGCTTCAAGAAGGCGGTATCCATCACTAAGGACCCTCACCATCCGGGACACACCCTCTTCTCATTACTACCATTAGGGAGGAGGTACAGGAGCCTGAAGACCCACACTCAGTGATTTAGAAACAGCTCTTCTCCACTATCAGGTTTCTGAAAGGTCCATGAACACTACCTCATTATTCCTTTTCTTGCACTATTTATTTATTTTGTAATTTATAGTAATTTTATGTCTTTGCACTGTACTGCTGCCACAAAACAACAAATTTCACAACATATAAGTCAGTGATAATAAACCTGATTCTGATTTCTCTCCACAGTATCTCTCGATCTCCAGCAGGCCTGCATCCCAATCTGTGTATCTTCTGACATCACCACCCCCACTCAGCCAAACTCCTGGGCTCTGATTTCTCTCCTCTCAGCCCTTACATTAGTACTGGTACATCCCTAGTTCTTCCCTCTCCCTTACCCACCCTTGCCACATCTCCATGAAAATGTGCCAGAGATGTCCCGATCCCTCCCTCCGAAGAACTCACCCATGCATGAAGCACGCTGGAGAAATCCCTGACTCCTCCCTTCTCCCTCCATCCACCCTCAACACTCATAGGCTGGAAGGTTTTAACTGAGTCATAGAGTTATATGGCATAGAAAGAGGTCCTTCAGCCCACTATGTCTACACAGACCATCAGGCCTATCTATACTAATTCCACTTGCCTGCATTAATTCCATATTCCCCTATGCCTTGCTCATTCAAGTACCTGTCAAGATGCCTCTTAAATGCTGTTTCTGTTCTTGTCTCCACTACCTCCTCTGGCAGCTCATACCAGATACCAACCACTGTGTGAAAAATTTACCCCTCAGATCTCCTTTAAATCTCCTCCCTTTCACAAACTCTTGCCCTCTAGTTTTAGATCCCTCAACCAAGGGAAACAGACTCTGGCTATCTACCCTATCTAAACCTCCCATAATTTTACATACCTCTATCATGGTACCTCTCAGTCTCCTTTGCTCCAAGGAAAATAGACCCAGTCTATCTGATCTCTCCTGTTAACTCAATCCAATCCAGGCAACAACCTTATGAACCTATTCTGCACCCTCTCTAGCTTAATCACATCTTGGCAGCCAGAACTGCACACAATAATCCAAGAGCAGCCCTAACCAACATTTTGTATAACAATAACATGACACCCCAACTCGTGTATTAAATCCCTTGGCTGATGGAGACAAGCGTGCCATATTCCTTCTTCACTACTTTATCTACCAGTGTTGCTATTTTCAGGGAACTATGTAGCTCAAGGTCTCTCTGTTCAACAACACTCCCCAGGGCCCTGCCATTCACTGTGTATGTTCCTCTGGTTTAACTTCCCAAAATACATCACTTTGTACTTGTCTGTATTAAATTCCATCTGACATTCCTTTACCCATTTTCCAGGTTGATCAATATCCTGTTTGAACCTTAGACAACCTTTTCCACTGTCCGTTATACCACCAATTTTCATGTCATCTGCAAACTTATGAATCATACCACCTTCATTCTCATCCAAGTCATTAACATATATATAATGAACAACAAAGGACCCAGCAATTGATCCCTGTAGCCATCACTCGTCACAGGCCTCCAACCTGTAAAACAACCCTCCACTACCACTCTCTGACTTCTTCCACCAAGCTAATTTTGTATCCAATTGGCAAACTTACCTGGACCCCATGTATTCTGTCCTCTGGGCCCTCCTATCACCCAGGACCTTGTGAAAGGCCCTGATAAAGTCCATGTAGACAACATCTACTACCCCACCCTTGTCAATCTTCTTGGTCACTTATTCAAAAAACTCAATCATATTTGTGGGACATGATTTCCCATGCACAAAGCCTTCTGACAATCTCTAATCAGTCCTTGCCTTTCCAAATGCAAATGAACCCTGTTTCTCAGAATACCTTCCAATAACTTTCCCACTATTAATGTAGGGCTCACCAGCCTATAGTCCCCTGATTTATCTCTGTTGCCCTTCTTAAATAAAGGCACAACATTAGCTATCCTCCAGAACTCTGGTACCCCACCTGGGACTAACGAAGATACAAAAATCTCTGCCAGGGCTCCAGCAATCTCCTCCCTTGCTTCCCATAACATTCTACGATACACCTGGTCAGGCACAGGGGATTTATCCACCTTCATGGATACAAAATTGGCTTGGTCATAGAAGACAGAGGTTCATGATGGAACTGCAAGGTTGGTGGTGTTCTGCAAGGATCAATTGTTGGTGATATATCTATATTATCTGGATGAAAATGTAGGTGGTCTGATTAGTAAGTTTGCAGTTGACATGAGAATTGGTGGAGTTGTAGTGAGAAAGGACCCTTAGGAACATTAATGTACAGAGGGATCTTGGGGTGAAAGTCCATAGTTCCCTGAAAGTGGTAACACAAGTGAATAGAATGGTAAAGAAGGCGGACTGCATGCTTGCCTTCATCAGTCTGGGCAAAGTCAGGAAGTCAGCTTTAGTTTGATTTTACAGGTACTTTAGTTAGGCCATATTTGGAGAATTGTGTGCATTTGTGGTTGCCACACTATAGGAGGATGTGGACAGTTTAGAGAGGTTGCAGAAGAGGTTTGTCAGGATGTTGCCTGGATTGGTGTGTATTAAACATGGATTGATTTTGCTGGAGCATTGGAGACTGAGGGCCAACCTGATAGAAGTATATGAAATTATGAGAGGCATAGATAGGGTAGATATTCAGAGTCTTTTTCCCAGGTTGGAAAGGTCAAATACTAGAGGACATAGATTTAAAGAGAGAGGGAGAAAAGCTTAAAGGAAGTGTGTGGAGCAATTCTTTTTTTACACACAGAGAGTGGTAAGTGCCTGGAATGTGGTGCCAGAGGACATGGTAGAAACAGACACAATAGCAATGTTTAAGAGGCATTTGTATAGACACATGAACAGGCAGAGAATACAGGGATCAGGACCACATGCAGGCAGATGGGATTAGTGTATTAAAATAAATGCAGTTTAGTCTATCAACCTTCCACAATCCCTGTTTTGCACCTCACTGGCCTTCCTACTGAACTTTCTTGCTTTAACCTCCATATTTGCTTCATCTTTCTCATCTGATACACTACTATTTTGGGTCCTGCACCCCTATGAGACCACTTTAAGCAATGGCAAGTGGCATCAGCAAATTCCCCGCAAGGATATTGGTTTCCCTTCAGATCAGATGCAATCCGTCTCTCTCGTACAGGTCACCCCTGCCCCAGAAGAGATCCCAATGGCCCAGATAGCTAAAGCCTTCCTGCCTGCACCAGCGCTTCAGCCACACATTCATTTGTCTTATCCCCCTTCTCCTACTCACTCTAGTGTGTGGTTCTGGCAATAATGCTGAGATTACAACCCTAGAGGTCCTGCTCTTTAACCTTCCGACTAACTCTCTGTGCACGACCTTGCATAACCTCATATACACCACAACCTTTGGCTGCTCACCCTCACCTTTCAGAATGCCCTGTGCCTACTGAGAAACATTCTGGAGTCTTGCTCACTGTCTCAGAGATGCCTATCTGTGCCCTGACTATAGAATCCAAGACTTTGCCCTACTCTGCTGTACAACAAAGCCAGTCATAGTGCCACTGATCTGTCTGCTCCTTTTGCTGTACCTGAGATGCCAATTCCACCCCCCCCCCCACCACCCCCAACAGTATCCAAAATAGTATACTTGTTGGAGTTTACTTATGGCTGGCCTCCCAAGCCCATCCCTTGGGCAGCAGGACATAGCATAATATCTTCTTCAAATGTGAAAACATGCAATACCTGATTTTCTGCAACCAAGGCCAACATTTATCCCTCCACCAGTGTCACCAAAACAGACTCATTAATTGAAAATCATAAAACTGCAGGTGGTGGAAGTCTGATATAAAAACAGAAAATGTAGGAAACACTCAGCATGTCAGGCAGCATCTGTGGAAAGTGAAACAGGGTTAATGTTTCATGTTAAAAACCCTCTATTTGACATGGAAAAGAGAGTCAGTTTTAACTTGCAAAGAGAGTACGTGAGGATGGATGGACAAAGGGAAAATTTCTAATAGGCTAAGGCCAAGTTTGCTGGGGGATAAAGTGATTGACAGATTAATGAGGGCATTAAGAGAGAGAAAACACAAAGAAATTTAAAATCTGTGAAAAAGCAGTTAGAGTGAGAAAACATGAACAAAAATATGTGAAAATGCAAAGTAAAAAACTGTAGCAAATGCCTAACAAGAAAGGAAGTGCGAATGGAGAGAGAACAATTTTACCAATTTTACCGATGGATGACCTATAGTAGAACTGGCCAGTTCTGAAATAGGCTGTAAAAGTGATTCTCTGAAGCTATTGAAGGCTACAATGTTCCCAGACAGAAGATGAGTTGCTGTTCCTCAAGTTTACATTGGGCCTCATGATAACAGTGCGGGAGACCACAGACAGGTCAGAGTAGGAGTGAATTAGGAAATAAAGTGGCAGGCAACAGGAAGCTCAGGATCAGCCCAAATGCAGGTGCTCCACAAAGTGGTCACCCAATCAATTCTTTTCTCCAAGGTAGAGAAGGCCAAATGCAATATACTAGATTGAAAGTGGAAGTGAATCACTGCTGCACCTGGAAGGACAGTTGGGTCTCCAGAGAGTGGGAAGGGAACAGATAAATGGACAGGTATTGTTTCTCCTGCATGGGAAAGTGCCATGAGTAGGGGAGTTGTTGGTGGAGATGGAAGAGCAGACCAGGGACGCATGAAGGGAATAATCCCTTCAAAATGCTGAAAGGGAAGTGAAGGGGAAGAAGTCTCTAGTGGTGGAATCTTGTTGAAGGTGACTGATATCACAAAGGATGTTGAATTCAGAGGTTGGTAGGGTTGAAAGTGAAGACCAGTAGAACTCTATCCTTGCTCTGTCTTGGAGGAGAGGGAATGGGAGCTGAGGTGCAGAAAATCTTTGAGATGTGGTCAAGGGCTGTGGTAAAGGGGAAGTCATGGTTTGGAAAGCTATCTCAGAGACACCTGTCTGGAAGATATAATGCAGATGGAGGAAATGGAAGAATGGAATGGCATCCTTACAGGAAACAGGATGGAAGGAAGCAGAGGTGAAATAACTGTAGGGAGCCTTATAATGGATGCTTGTTGCTAACCTATCCCCTGGGATAGAGACAGAGCTATCCAGAAGATATCTAGAAAGGGAAGGGTTACGCCATGTGAAAATGAGAGGAGGGTGGAAATTGGCAGCAAAATTAATTAAAGTTTGGAATCCTGTGAGAGAACTGGAAGCAGCACCAATGCAGTCATTGATGGATCAGAAAAAGAGAGTTAGGGGAAAAGGAACAAAATGGCCCTGAAACAAAGGTGCAGCTAAATGCCCTCACATGTTTCCATTGCTACACCTTTGATCTGGAAAACTGATTGAAGCTGAAGAAGAAGTTGTTCAATGTGAGAATGAACGTGTTGGTGGAAGGGAACTGGTGAGACTTCTGTTTTTTTTCCCCGAAAAGAAGGACAAAAAGAAATAAATATTAACTCTATTTCTCTTTCCAGAAATGCTGCCTGACCTACTGAGTGTTTCCAGCAATTTCTATTTTGATTTCAGGTAATTTATTAGTTCATTTATTGTTTGTGGGTCCTTACCCTGCTCAAATTGAGTAGATGACAATGCAGACTGGATTTGAAAAATAATTTGCCATGACACACTTTTGGCTGAATGGAGGACATCAACAGCATTACATAAAGTCAAGTTCTTACTTTCTTTCCCGATGGTTAGCCTTAGTGAACCTCATCAAGTCACAAGTTGTTGTAATAAGTTCTCTACTCAAAAATTGTTACATTCCCTGAAGAATGAATATACCCTGATAAAATTTTCTCACAGACAGTGCTAAAGCCTAAAGTACAACTTATTAAGGGACATATACATTCCTGCTTTCCAGTTTTATTTAATATTCTGACTGCATCTATTAGGTATGCAAAAAGAATCCTCAAAGATTGGAGAGTAGCCAGTGTTTTTCTTTCTTCAAGAAGGGCAATAGGGATAATCCAAGAAATTACAGGCCAGTGAGCCTCACATCAGTGGTAGGGAAGGTGTTGGAGAGGATTCTTAGGGATAGGATTTACCCACATTTGGAAAAGCATGGGCTTATTAGGGATAGTTAGCATGGCTTTGTGTGGGGCAGGTTATGTCTTACAAACTTGATTGAGGTTCTTGAGGAGGTGATGGAAATGATTGATAAGGGTAGGGCAGTGGATGTTGTCTACATTGACTTTGGTAAGGCACCTGACAAGGTCCTGCATGGTATGCTGATCCAGAAGATTAAGATGCATGGGATCAGTGGTGTCTTTAGTCTGGCCTATGCTTTAATTGAATTAGGAGTTTTGAGGACTGAAAATGGGAATCTTCTATTTTATCACATCCACGTACCTCTACTTGATCACCATAAAAAAATCAAAACATTGAACTGAAAAATGTTGCATGGAAGAATAGATTACAGGCTAAAACAAAGAATCAATTAAGTGCTGCACTTGAGAGAAAATTGTCAATGATGTCTGCTCCATTTGTTTTCCTAAATCTCTCTACCTCTGAATGATAATATGTTTTATTAGTGTTGTACTGTTGCACCTATCAAATAGACACTTGAGACTAGGACTCCACAATACTTGATGTAAATAAATCCTACGTTTATAATCACAGTGACAGACCAGTTTATAAAGCTCCCAATCAAATGAGACTTGAAACAAACGACTGCTGATTAAAAAACCATTAGGAGAAATATTTGAGAAATAAATTAACCATTATCAATGATAAAGGTGAGAGGTAAGTCACTCATTTAATATTGAAGATTATGATGAGCCCATATATGCTGTAGGACTGTACACGTAAAAGACATTAGTATCTTGAATATTACAAACCTTTATCAGTATATATTGAACTGTAATAAACTACATTGCTCTTTTGTAAGCTGTGTGAACAGTTCTGGATAAGCAAAATATTCATCTATAATCTGAAAACATGTTTTAAGTCAAGATTAATATTGCAGCAGTGCCACTAAGTGCTGGGATCTGATTTGTTGATCTTCCATTCGAAGGAGAGAAGCTGACCACCGTCAGGTGTGTCAATGACTGAGCAGTAAAATTAGAAATTGATCTGTCTCAAGCATCACTGTCACATAGCTCTTAGTACCTGCATCATATAAAGACCAAAAAAGCAAGAATAGCCCTTGAAACTTGTTTATCATGGAATCATAGTCATATGGCTTAGAAACAGACCCATCAGCCCATCAAGTAGGTACTGACCATCTAGCACTAATGCCATTTTATTCTCCACACATTCCCATCAATCTCCCACCCCATCCCCCTGCAGATTCTACAACCAACCACACACCAGGGGCAATTTACAGTGGCCAATTAACTTACCAACCAGCACATCTGGAATGTGGGACAAAATCGAAACACCTGGAGGTAACTCAAGTGGCCACAAGGAGAACTTGCAAATTCCACACAGGCAGCACTGGAGATCAGGATCAGACCTGGGTGGCAGGAACTGTAAGCCAGCAGCTCTACTAGCTGCATCACTCTGCCTCCAATAAGATTTAGGCTGATCCTCAATCTTATCTCCTGCCCCATTCCCATCTTCCACAATTCCCTATGGATCCAAAAGCCTATCAGTTTCATCCTTTAAAATACTCAGTAGTTGAACGTCCACAGCCCTCTGAGGTAAAAGAATTCCAATAACCCTCAACCATAAAGTGAAGAAATTTTTCATCTCTTTCCTAAATGGTCAACCCCTTTTCCTGAGTGAGCTCAATAATTCTGGAGTCTTGAACAAGGGGAGAAGCCAATCATCAATAATGTATGTTGCCCATTCCTATGGCCCAACTTTGGTTTGTTATTCTAAACTCTCCTGCCTGGGCTGCAGATTATCCTTAAAAGTTCATGCTTCTCCAATGACTTTTCAACTAACCCATGTAAAATTGCATCCAAGACCAAGACTCTTAATACTTAGACATAGAAGAAGTTGCATGAAGAAACTTCTATCATGAAGGATTTCTAGGCCATGGCTCCTTCTTGTCATACATTGATAACTACTATTTTAAATTGTTACACTGCTCTATGACTTTTCTCTTTATTTTTTAAAAGCTCTTCTCATCCAAATCTTCCCCAGTTTTGTTTTTGATCTAACAATAATAGAGGTCAGAGATCAGGTTATCCAGGGTAAATATTACTGAAGATTGCTGTGCAAATAGTAAGTGTGTTTAAGATCAGGAGGTATGGTTTTAGGGGTGAGTATAGGTGGTAATTTGACAAGTGATTTACATGTCCATTATTGAACCTTCCCGATGGCCATTCCACAGCACATAATTTTGCATTAAACTTGGTCAGATCTTAATCAAACATGGGTGAACCAATCAGAATACTGCCTAACGCGTAAAGACCAATATCTACTTTCATCTCTTCATTTGCTGAAGGACTAGAGAACAAAGTAACTAATAACTGATATTAATATAAGAACAAACAAAATAGGAGCAGGAGTAGGCCACTAGACCCCTCAAGCCTGCCCCACCATTCAATATGATCATGACTGATATATGCTGGCCTCACCTTCTCTTTGTGCTAGTTCTCCATAACCCTCAATTCCTTGATCCTTCAAATATTTATATATCACTACCTTAGATCTGGCCTCCACCACCCTCTGGGGCAGAGAAATTCAGAGATTCGCTACTCTCGGAGAGAAGAAATTAATAAGCATCTCAGTTTTAAATGACTAGCTCCTTCATTTGTAACTATGTATCCTTGTTTGTGATTCTCCCACCAGTGAAAACATCTTAACATCCCCTCTGTCAGGTTCTCTTAGGATCTTATACATTTGAATACAGTCATCCCTCTTTCTTCTAAACTCCAAGGAATACAGTCCTAAACAGTCTAGCTTTTCTTGAGAGAACAACCCTCTCATCCCAGGAATTAGCTTAATGAATCTCTTTTGGACTGCCTCCAGTGCTACTATAATCTTTTTCAGGTGAGGGGACCAAAACTGCGCAGTATTCCAGGTGGGGCCTCACCAATGTCCTCTACAAATGCAACAAAACCTGCCTATTTTTGAACTCCAAACCCTTTGCAATAAAGGTCAGCATACTGCTGGCTTTCTTAACTACCTGTTGGATCTGCCTGCTAACTTTTTATGATTTATGCACTAGAACATAACTAGAATATAAGTAGAACTAGAAGTGCTTTGATGAAGTGCTTTGAGAGGTTGGTCATGGCTAGAATTAACACCTGCCTGAGCAAGGTCCTGGATCCACTGCAATTTGCCTTCCGCCACAACAGGTCTACAGCACATGTAATCTCATTGGCTCTCTACTTAGCTTTGGAGCACCTAAACATCAGCAAAACATACATCAGGCTGCTGTTTATCGATTACAGCTTGGCATTCAACACCATCATCCCCTCAGTACTAATCAACAAGCTTCAAAACCTGGGCTTCTGTACCTCCCTCTGCAACTGGATCCTCAACTTCATTTTCGGGAGACCACAATCAGTGCAGATCTGTAGTAACATCTGCTCCTAGCTGACAATCAACACAGGCACACCTCAAGGATGCGTGCTTAGTCCATTGCTCTACTCTCTCTACATTCATGACTGCATGGCTAGGCATAGCTCAAACGCCATCTATACATTTGCTGATGACACCACTGTTGTTGGCAGAATCTCAGATGGCGATGAAGAGGTGTACAGGAGTGAGATAGATCAGCTGGTTGAGTGGTGACGCAACAACAATCTCGCATTCAATGTCAGCAAGACCAAGGAACTAATTATGGACTTCAGGAAAGGGAGGTCAGGAGAACACGCACCAGTAGTCATTGAGGGGTCAGTGGTGGAAAGGATGAGCAGCTTCAAGTTCCTGGGCGTCAACATCTCAGAGGATCTATCTTGGGCCCAACACAATGATGCAATCACAAAGAAGGCACACCAGCAGTTCTACTTCATTAGGAGTTTGAGAAGATTTGGTAGGTCACCAAAGACTCTAGCAAATTTCTACAGATGTACGATGGAGAGCATTCTGACTGGTTGCATCACTGCCTGGTATGGAGGCTCCAATGTGCAGGATCGAAAGAGGCTGCAGAATGTTGTAGACTCAGCCAGCTCCATTGCAGGCACAACCCTCCCCACCATTGAGGCCATCTTCAAGAAATGGTGCCTCAAGAAGGCGGCATCCATCACTAAGGACCCTTACCATCCAGGACATGCCCTCTTCACATTACTACCATCGGGGAGGTACAGGAGCCTGAAGAACTACAGTCAACGTTTCAGGAACAGCTTCTTCCCCTCCACCGTCAGATTTCTGAACGGTCCATGAATCCATGAACACTACCCTGTGATTCCTCTTTTGCACTATTTATTTATTTTTGTAACTTATAGTAATGTTTATGCCTTGCACTGTACTGCTGCCACAAAACAACAAATTTCATGACATACGTCAGTGATAATAACTGAACATCTAGATCCCTCTGAACTTCACTCTTTTGCAATCTCTTTCCATTCAGATAATAGTCCGCTTTTTGACTCCTCTTACCAAAGTGCATGGCCTCACACTTCCCCAATTAAACTCATTTGCCAGGTTTACGCCTGGATATTGGAAGCATTACAAATAAGATATCAAAACTGGAGGTCTTGGGGCTAATTGGAAATGGTGAAGATCAGAGATGGGGCTAACTACAGAGGCTAAAATTCAATTAACAAGTCAGTAATTTGCTACGTTTAAGAAAAAACTGAGTGAGCAGGAGAGGAAGTAGTGAAATTCTAAACCTCAGAAATACCTGGTAGGTTAAAGAAAAGAAAATTCATTTATATTGCACCTTTCACAACCTCAGATCACCCCAAAGTACTTTATAGACAATTAAGTTCTTAGAGTGTAATAATTTTTATGACACAAGGAAACCAAACAGCCAATTTTACACACAGCAAGGTACCACAAACAGCAATTAAATAAATGGCCAGTTAATTGCTAGAAATTCGTCCCCAGTTAATAGTACTAATTGCACAATGTAGTCTCACCAGTGCATTGGACTTGGCCTTCAAATTCATTCAATTGAAGTCCATGGAATGGAATTTCAGAGATGCTGACGCAATTACTTAACATATTTAGCGCTACTGACAGTGACATATTTCTGGGCTAATCTGCTTTTAATGATGTCAGCTAAATGCTGATTATTGTAGAAATCTTTTACATTTTCCTTGAGTAATGCCACATGATTTTTTACAAATGCTTATAGAGGGATCTCGATTTGGCATGACATCGAAAGATGGCATCTGTAACAAGTGGCATTCACTAAGTATTGCTTGGATTTTATACAGATGGTTCTGAAGAAGACAACCACTGTATCATGAAAGAACAAGAAGTTGATCTGGAGAAGATGAAGTAATCTTTTAGGCATTTCTAATCCAAGTTGACACTCAGAGCATCCAGCAATCACCAGTTCAATGTAAGAAGTAAACTTGTTCCATGAAGAGATATGCAGAGTATCAGAGAACAAGTAAGCTATTTCAAAGACAGGCATCAGTCAAACTGACAAAGCAAGTAGGAACCAAACTACATAATCATTAAGTCAGACCTCACCCTGAATATTGCTAGTTCTGGAAATGGGAGAGACATTGAAGTAGCAGATACCTTGCAAAAGCAATGATGCTTGATATAGTGTCAAAGGTCTGAGTTATGGGGGAAAAACAGAGATTATTTCACTCTGGAAAGGAATTATGTGATTATCTTACATTAGTGTACAAGATGGCGACAAGTGTAGGAAAGGTTAACCTAAAATATTACTTTAAATTAAATGAACCAGGGGAGACAGATTTCAACTAGTAAAAGATTATTTTAGGGTAACAGCAATAAGTTGTTCTTCATTAAAATGATGATAACATGTGTAGAAGGCTTCAATATAGAGGCATGGATTTAATTTAAATACAACTGGATGCTATAGACATGACATGCCCTGAGCCAAATATTGAAAAAGCTCCATGAATCTGGAGTGCTCGGGACTTTGGTGGTCTCCAAATGACAAACTTTTCAGACTGTTGGATATCATTCCTATTAATACCCAATACACTTCTAAATCGCTTTTTTTTTTAGGTAATGCATAGATAATACACTGTGGTATAATGCAATTCCAGTGAACCCAGTAATTTTCAAGGAAGCAGGGGAAACAGGGTAATGGTGAGTTTTAATGGAGCACGGGAAATGGGACACCAATGAGTTTAAAGGGAGCATGGGAAAAGGTGCCCCAGTGAATTTCAAGGTAGTGTGGGAAATGGGGCCCAAGTAAGTTTGAATGGAGCACCTGAAACAGGATCCCTGTAAACTTCAAGGGAGAATGGGAAATGGGACACCGGTGAGTTTAATAGTGTTGAAAATGATGCCCTGGTGAGCTTCAAGGGAGCACAGGAAATGAAGCCCCATGAGCTTCAAAGGGAAACAGGTGAGTTTAAAGCAAGCACTGGAAACGGAGTCCCAGTGCTTATCAGGGGAGTGCTGTAAACATGGCCCTGGTGAATTTAAAGGGAACATGGGAACCATTACCCAGTGAGACAGATGCTAAACCGCCAGGATTTTTCAATAATCGGATAACTGTAACTGTAATATTCTTCAGTTACAAATACTGTGTGGTGTTATGAAAGCTTTCACAATAGAAAATAAAACAAAGTGAGATGTTTACTTGAACAGTTGTGCTTCTTACTGTGAACATTTTCCACCATACACAATTGTAAAAGTCCCTGCAGTTATTTGGAATAATAGAAGTAAATTGTTGCAGGCCTAGTGATTGTGACTGTAAGGCAGCAAATATGAATTAAGCTGATCCCATAAAACATCAGCCCTGAGCTTATCAGTAAATAAAGCAAAAAAGAGCAGAAGGACTACAGCTAATGTTGAGAGATCACTCCTTCTCGAGTTATACAATAATGCCCTAAGAGGAAGAAAAGCTTGATTAACTCTGTGTTTATTGACTAGAAATGGATATTAAAGGTTTTCTCATCTATTCCAACTCTTACTGAAAACAGCTGGATATTTGAGTCAGAGATAAAAATCACAGCTGCCGCATAAAGGTAAAGAATTTTCATTTATTAAAGTACATTTTTGTAAGGTTATTTTATCCAGTAAATTGACCCAGTAATACAAAAATAAAATTACAAAGTTACAAAATATTGTCTATCAAAGAAGGAAAAGACTAAACAATAAGCAAATTAGTAAAAGACTTAGGATATTTTGAGACATATTTAAGAACACTACTGCCTCAGCAGAAGGATCTATGGCAAATGAAGAAGACATGCTGCAATTTGTGTAAGAAAAAGATGGGATGATTGGAAGGGCACTGGAAAAAAATCACTGCCACGCGCAAAGATTCATTACTTAAAATCAAAATGGGAGCAGTACTCAGTTCTTTACATCAGTAAAGTGTGCACCCTGCAGTGAGAAACTGATCATGACTGAGTTTCAGAGATGCCTTTGTACATCAATTGAAGTAATCAGGACAAATGGCAACAGGAAATAAAAATCAAAAGAACTGCAGATGCTGGAAATCTGAGATAAAACAAAATGCTGGAGGGTCTTAGAGCTGAAATGTTAACACTATCTTTCCACAAATGCTGTCTAACCTGCTGAGTGTTTCCAGGATTGCACGTTTTTATTTCAAATGGCAACAGGAAATGCTGCCTGCCTTTGGGAACTGAAATTATTTAATTAACTAAGAAATATGTACTTTTTATATAGAACTTTTTCAGAAACTAATTTATTTTGACCGTAGTTAGAAAAAGAGCATTAAAAAACCTGTACATACATATATAGTGCTGCAGTATTTCCTATGATTGAGACTACCATAATTCTTACTTCTCTCTACATGGTGCCATACTATTTCTTTCACAAAAGTCTTAAGTATGTAGTTCTATTATATAGTAATCTAATATCTTCAGTATTAATCTGTTATGAGTATGATACTGGAATATTTCCTTTTCATTTTCCTTCAATTTTCTTAGGACTAGCGTATAAGTCCCATTATGGAATTTCATAGCATCAGTAAAAAATCGTGATTCCCCAGAGCTATAGCATATCATATTATTATAAAAAAAACTATGGTACAAACAAAGCCATTTGGCCATCAAGTCCATACCAGTTATGAATGGACTTTAGGTTACCTCCACTTCTTAGCTCTTGATCTTTAACCCTTGAAATCTTCATCCAGATACTTTGTAAATATGGTGAGGGCTTCTGCCTCCATCTCCCTTTCAAGCACTGAGTTCCAGGCCCCCAGCACACACTGAATGAAATATCTATTTCTCAACTTCTTTCTAATTTGTCGAACAACTAATTTAAATCTATGCCCCCTAAGTTATCTGCTAAGCAAAATATTTCCTTTCTGTTTAACCAGTCAAGGCTTCTCATAATTTTATGCACCCTAATAAAATTTTCTCTTACAAAAGAACACTTCCCAGTCTCTCCTTATAACTATAATTATCCAGCTTGGCAATATTCTTGTAAATCCCCTCTGTCGTTGTCTAATACTGTCACATACCTCCTGTGGTGTACACTGCATTCTGGCTTTATCTAACAAATGATGACATCAAAATTGGTAGCATAGTGGACAGTGAAGAAGGTTACAACATGATATTGATCATCTGGGAAAGTGGGCAAAGGAAGAGCAGGTGGAATTTAACTCAGACAAGTGCAAAGTGATGCATTTTGGGGAAATTAAACCTGGCCAGGACATATACAGGGCCTTGGGGAGTATTGTTGAACAGAGGGACTTAGGGGTACAAGTATATGGTTAGCTGAAAGTGGCCACACAGGTTGACTGGGTGGTGAAAAAGGCACATGGCATGCTTGACTTCATCGGCTGTTGCACTGCGTACAAGAGTTGGGACGTCATGTTACAGTTGTAAGGAACATTGGTTTCACCGCACATGATATTATGTGCAATCCTGGTCACCATGTCTTTGAAAGGATGTGATTGAGCTAGAGAGAGAGCGCAGAAAAGATTCACAAAGTTGTTGCCTGGACTGGAGGCCTGAGTGATAAGGAGAGATTGGATAGGAAGGGATTGTATATGCTGGAGCAAAGGAGGCTGAGAGGTGACCCTATACTGTAGATGTTTATAAAATTATGGGGAGCATATATAGATAGTTGCAGTCTTTGTCCTGATAGAGGTATCTAAAACCAGAGGGTGTAGGTTTAAGGTGAGAGGATCTGAGGGGCAATTTTTTTTTTTTTTTTTTTTTTTTTACAGAGGGTGGTGGGTTTATGGAACAAGCTGCCAGAGGAGGTGGTAGAGGCGGGTGCAATTACAATGTCCAAAAAACATTTGGACAGGTATGTGGATAGGAAAGGTTTAAAGGGATATGGGCCAAATGCAGGCAAATGAGATTAGCTTAGATAGGCATCTTGGTTGGCATGGACAAGTTGGGCTGAAGGGCCTGTTTCTGTTCTGTGTAACTCTATGAATCTAATGTTTAATACAGTTCTAACAGGCCCTTTGCTCTTGTACTACATGCCTCAGCCAATAAAGGCAAGGATCTCACAAGAATCACCTTATCTGCTTGTGCTGCAACCTTCAGTTTGTAGAAATACACTCCAAGATCCCTCTGTTCTTCTGCATTTGATAGTATCTTCCATTTCTCACGTATTTTGTTTGCCTTCCCAATTGCACTATCTCACAATTTGCCGGACTGAGTTCAATTTGTCATCATTGTGTCCACCTAACCAATCCACTGATATCCTCCTGCAGCCTAGAACTTTCTTCCTCATTATCAACTACACTGCCAATATCATTAGCAATCTTTCACGTTCTTCCAGGTGCTGTGGTTTCATCTAGTGCAGGTGGATGGCTGGAGAATCAGGGGGTACTTGGTGGGCATGAGGGAGAGATCACAGAGAAATAAGTGGAGTAATGAGAATGATGGGAAAGCTCTGAGAACGGGCATAGATTTGATGAACTTAGTGGCCTCCTATGTCATAGGAAAATATAAATATGAAACAAATATATATAATGAAAAGCAAGGCGGCTAATATTTAGTCTTATACAATGGTATAAATGGTTTTTCTTCCATTTTTCTTTTTGGTTGCCATTTGGAAGAACTTCAATGCAAATCCCAAGTGTCAGATTCAGATTGGAATATTGTTCCTTAGGTGCTGGCAGCCCACTGATATTTCACCCAAGTAGAACCAAGCAACAAGCCTTTTGTGTTTTGAGATTTCTCAACTGAATCTTTGAGCCTGCTCAGAAGCATGTTCTATCCAACTGACAACAGCATTGTTTGCCTTACTGTTCATTTAATTGTTCCTCAGAAATGAATGTATTAGCTATAAGGAGAGGTTGAACAACTTGGAATATTTACTCTGAAGCCTCGGAGGCTGAGAAGTGATTTGATAGAAGAAGTATATTATTATGAGAGACATTGGTAGGGTAGATGGTCAGAGTCTTTTTTCCCCAGGGTGGAAAGGTCAAATACTAGAGGGCATAGATTTAAGGTGAGAGAGAGAAAGATTAAAGGAGATTTGCAAGGCAACTTTTGTTTTACATAGAAAGAAGTAGGTGCCTGGAATGCACTGCTGGGGGGTGGGGGGTGGGGTGGTAGAAGCAAGTAAGATAGCAATGGTTAAGAGGCATTTAGACAGGCACATGAACAGGCAGGGAATACAGACCATGTGCAGGCAGATGGGATTAGTTTAATTTCGCATCATGGTGTGCTGAAGGGTCTCTTCCTGTGCTGTACTGTTCTATGTTTCTAATACTTTTCATGCAAAGTTCTCAGCTGTAGTACTGGGCTGGAAGAACGTTAGAATGTTATTATCAGTGATTGGTCAGCACACATAACACAACCATAAACAGTATTTCCAAACAGCAAGTCTGAGCCTATTACACCAGCCTTATTCCTTTCGGGAAGACAGCAATTGTGAACCCTCCAACAGCATCCACTACACCTGACAACGTTTCCACATCCCTTGCAAACAAGCCCTGGATTTGGTTAGCACCACTACTGCTCCCTCTACCTGGTCACCGTTAAACAGGCAAAGGAGATTGATGAACTTACATTGATACAGGTTTTCTCACATCCTCAATGTCTCAAAATGTATCACAGGCAACACAATCTTTGGAGGCAAAAGTAGCAGTGAATATGCAGACAGAAAGACCTTCCATGTGCATTAAGATAAAGCATTATGTTTGATTAGCACTCAAACAAAAATACAGCAGTGATGAACTGTCTACTTTTTATTTCAGAACCTAGGGAACAACATCTCTGGATGGAACATTCAGATGGACCTAACATGCTGTAAATATATATTTAAAGTCATTGGCACACCCTGACCAAGCACAACATTTGGTAAATTAAAGCAGCCATTGATCTCATCTGGGACTGTTGAGGGGCTGCAGTTGCTTGTGGGCATGTCAATGAAAGAAAATCAGCTTGCTTCACCATTAGCCAGTGATCCCTACAGGTGTGTTGTGTAAGGACACAACCTGGTTTCTCCTGTTGTCTCTCACAATATCAATGGAGCAAGGTACCAGAGGGCTATGGGAATTCATTAATCATGAATGGAGCTTACAAGACAGATAGAAAGAAAAATGAAGGAAAACATTTAGTGATGGTTAAACAATTTTTGCACCATCTAACAAGACTTTATGAAGTTACTAATGCAAGCTGGAAACTTTCCTGCTTAACTGTGAAATCCATCTTGTTACCACTGACTTAAAGCTGCTGTCTCATGAACATTTACAAGTTCATTCTGTCTGAAAGCATTGATATTTCTTTTGCTTATTATACATTGTAATCATGTATTGCACCAGTGAAAGAAATTCAACAATCTAGCATCCTCCATGAGGTGTTTTGGATTCATAGCTAAAATCAATAACCACTGTAGGTAAACAGTTATTGCCAAATTATGCTAGCCTTCAAAGAAAAAGAAAATAAATCAATCAATCCTTGGATTTTCAATGAACCGTATATTTTTTCCAGAGTGCTGAAAAACTGTAGGCATTATGTAGAAAATAAGAACTAGTCAAGAGAAAATGATAAATATCCCATATAATCTTCTGTAGTCAATTTTACCATTGGGGCCAACTGCTAAACCTGGGCATGATGTTGCTCTCTTGGTACATAATAAAAATGCAGGTTCCAGCTTATAAGAATTAAGCCACTTAGGAAGATCACTATTTTGCTAGTTACACCTCCCAATTATTAAATTTGACCCCAGAATTATCCTGTTCTTGCATAGTCTCTACTATTAGTTATCCTCTATGCCAGAGTTTCATGACCATTGGTCATCCTGTTTTACATAATGTGTCTCTGGAAATCATTCCCATTTATTAACTTCTATGCATTACATGAAATTTCTAGTGGGAGGACCACAAATGATTAACTACTTTAATAACATCATATCCATGGCTGTGGACCACTTTGGTAATCAAACATCCAAGGAACTTCTGACAAGAGTAAGCAGATGCTTAAAACTGATACTTGCTCAGTGGAAAGATGCCACATTATAAATGCAGGCTGCTGAAGACAGTTTATTAGGAAATGATTTGAGTGAACTCTAGCTGATGAATCACAAACTAAACACATACTTTAATGGCTTGGCTTGCTGTGACAGCACTAGTGGAAACAATCTTGTATAGAACAAGCGCTCAGCAACAAATTAGGATGGGGCTGTGGAACTCTGTCAACAGCATATAGTAATGCGTCAGTTAATCTATCATTTAACTCGGTGTTCTTTCAACTTTCTAATGTAATTTGTCAGTTGTGCAGGCTACTATGGCACTGTGAAAATCAGCTACAGCTAGGGAAATGATGTTATGGTTCACTGAAAAATTCAACAATTTCAAAAGCAACAATATTAAAATCACCATTCCAAAAAGATGTGCAGAAAATCATAATTCAGTTCCAAAGATAGGATTTTTAATGATGCAAAGCTAGGTGGAAAATCAAACTGTGAGAGGATGCCTACACACTACAATGAGAAAAAGACAGCCTAAGTGAATGGGCAAGAAAGTGGCCAGTGGAGGATCTGTGAAATTAATTACCTTGATGGAAAGGATTCAAGGCAAGGCTGAGAAATTCCTCAGGGCACAGACTCTGTGCATTAAAATAGTGCGGTATAGGGGTACTTTGCCAGTTCCATGAAAGATGGCATGGGGGAGGGGGGGGGGAATGTTTGCAAAACAATAATCCAATCCACACAACATCCTCTACCGCTTTGGCATACATGCTCCTTTTATTGAAGCGTGAGCAATAGAGACAGGCAACACTTATCTCAATTGGTTTTTGGGACATTGTATCATCAGTGGTGAACACCCATGCAAGCACTTTAGTGATTTGTGCACCAAAGCAATAAGAACAAAGGACTTATATTTACTAAAGGATATCATTGGGCCCTTTGGAATAAATCAAGGCACTACTTAACAGCCGTCTCTCTAACAGGGGCATAATTTAGGGTGAGCCCTTGAACGAATCATGAACCAGACTTTAACCTTCTAGAAAAACCTCTCCCAACACACAAACATCATACCATTCACTCAAAGAAATGACAACAGCAACAGCAACATGCATTAATTAGATATTTGAAATCAATTGATTTGAAAAAAATAACCAAGCATTCTACTTACTTTATTTATTGTCACTATGCACTTTGTAGACATTCTGAGCAATGAATCAATAAAAATCCCAGTGTCTTTGAAATTTCTTAGAAACTTTGTTCCACCTGTGAAGTACTTGGATCACAAATATGCAGTGGATTGTGCTTGCTTTTTTGGACTGCATTTGCAAATAGTTAGCTCAGGCATTGGCAATACTCCCTACCAGAATCATTTATTATCTACTTCCATTAAAGACATATCTCCAGATAACTAGTATACATCATAATTGGGGCATCACATCATAGACACTTTGGAATCTCCATCAATGCTTCTTCTCATTGTGGCATTGCTCACCTTGCAACTACATTCAGTTTCCTAACAATATACACACTTTCAGTGATATGCTAACAAAATGATTGTACATAAACTCCTGCAGCATAAGGGCAAATGAACAAAAGTTGATAGAAATAACATAGCACTACAGCTGTGTTATTTCAATCAGCCATGCCACCATCCGTTCTCTATTCCTGGGAATCATTGACTGAACCATACCTTCAACATCACATCTGTCAATATTGATGTGCAAGATCATAGAGGTGCAGCCTGACTTCCAGTTTTTGTTCTTTCCCTTCTTGGATTTTTTTCATATCCATTCAGCACTTCCCATTATCATATGGCTGAGATAACTTATTTGCTTCATGGGGAATTTTGGAACAAGCTAGAGCATTAGATTATCAAGCCATCATACTGTCAGTCAGACTTGAAACATTCAAGGCACAGAATATACAAATATGTGGTCATAATTTCCCTCATGGATGTTCCTGAGCTCTGCTGAATCATTAGATGATAGAGGATGTCAGAGTTGAGACTTTATTTAAAGCTAAGGAACAAATTACAAATAAAAAGCATAAAGAACTAATAGTGGAAAGAGATTATACAAGATGTAGATAGTTCAAGCACGAGCTCGCAAACGTTGTCTGAAAGAAATGTTTTGCTGTCAGTGTATATTTTCTAGTGATGTTAGCATGGCCTTCCTGCCAAGGAATCACATTGCATTTAAACTTTGCATTGGGTGTACCTCTAGGCACAGCCAACCCTCAGTGATGGATAAGTGGGATGCAGCAGGTGTAATGGGTTGTGGGACACAACATTTTCTACAAATTCAAAATAATTTACAAATATTTCATGACCATGAAGAATGGACCTTAATGCTTTTCATTCTGTCTTAGGTGTTAATGACTTCAAAAAAAAACACACACTTACACATACTTACTGTATATCTCAACTGAAAGTTCCTGGTATGCACAGCCCAGCATTTGAAACTACACTTCCTCAGCTGTCCTCTTTTCACCTTTCATGAAACACCATTTCTAATCTTCTAAATATATAGAGAATCATTTTAACTTTGGACACAAGAGTAAATTGGTCAATATTGAATTGGCTCCACATTATTCAACTGTCAAGATTTTAGCAGCTAATTTGATGTTCATTTCACACCATTACTCAAGTTCAAAATTCTCCCTCTGCCTCCTAACACTATGAATGGTATAAACAGTTAGGTTGCAGTCTAAAGTTACTACTAAAATAAGTATCTATTAAACAATATAACCAAATTATTAGCCTTTCTCCAAATGATAATCATTCTTAACTTTTGGATCTAAATACAGTGATTTTCTTTTTATAGTTGAGTGGTTTCATAACAACAGTGAATTGGACTGTGTGATCCTATTAAGATATACTGGCGTTTCAATGGCTAACTGTACTCTACTGCTGTACTGATCCATAAACTACAAGAACATTTTAAAAGTTCAATTTTTAGATTACTACATTTGCCAATCACAAGTCTTTCATGCTGAAAGACAATGTTTATTATGATGCCTGAGTACGCTGACAAAAATTAGTTGTTCCTACACCGCTTCAAACCCACTACTGAAGTCACTCCAACACTCCAAGTTTCCCACAATTCTCTTTTGAAGATGTTCAAGGCTTATGTAACAAGTTGTATAATGTTAGTCATGCACAAGTTTGAGATTGGGTCTGAATAGCAGGAGAGAAAATGAAAATGATTCTCCTTGTTGTGCATGCCAAGCATCAGCATTTGCTGTCAAAAGAAAATCTTGGTTTCTGTGATGAAACAACAACTGCTGGCTTACAAGTACTTCAAAGCTTCGGAGGGTGAAATGTTGCAAAGACTAACCATGTATGCTTTATGGAAGAATGGTTTATCAATAGGAGATAATAATTTGGTTTTCCCCAGATATATTCAATTCCCTCCAAACATTAGATCTTCTACTGTGAGACTCTGGTGGAGAAGTTGGGCCCTGCTCTGTCTGTTTTGTTAGTTAGCTATGTGGACTCTTAATGATTGAAAACAGAGTCTGAAACTTATGCACACACTTCCATTGGTAAGTGTGCAGGATGCCACCTTAGTACCAGCAAGATGTAGATCAGCATATATTAGCAGTTATTGTGTAATGCTGATTCCACAGCAGCACTGTCATTTTCTTACAACACAGTTCAACCTACATCCTCAACTTTACACATAAGGGAGGTCATCAAATCTCTCTATATACAGCTTCATCTTAGTCCCCTTTGCCAGACACACATAGATGAAACAAGATTGGACATATTGCAGGCTATCCTATAGAGCAGGATGCCATTGGCTGGTTATACATTGCTCTTCAAGTGCCTTGTCTGAGTTTATCCTCTCTTATATGGATAAATTATAATATCACAAATCTTGCTATTGCTCAGCTGAGTATTACCAGGTTCACCTGAGCTGTCCTGGCATAGGTGGTGTTGGTCAAGAAAGTCAATGGTGTGCTGTACAATGTGCATTGTGGCCACATGGCTCACATTGTAGGCCTATTGTGAATGCTCGCCTGATGGAAAGGTTTAGCTGTGTGACCCAGCAGCCAGTTTTTGACTTGTCACTCACTCAATATGCAGCTGGTATGCAACTACAGGCTGTACATCAAATAGGCAAATCCATTCAGTCTTGGCAGTAGCCATAATCCTATCATTCTACATCAATCGTCTGCTCCTTCTGTATCGTCCCACCCCCAACCTTCTCCCACCTTTTCCCATATCCAAGACAAATCAAAAAGAGGCTATCAGGTGGCTAGTCATGGATCAGGACAATGCTGAAGCCCAGGCACACATGCACAGAAGGCCTACAATGACAGCCATCATAAAGCACATCATAAAGCTCCCCAAGCCACTCTTCTGCTGTTTGGAGAGCTCAGGAGGAGCACTGCAATACTTAGCTAAACTGATAACTTATACTCTATTCATTCTGAAGGAATAACCTTCATTATTATTCATCAGGCCAGAAGCTGAGGAGATACAAGAAAGAGCCTCAGCAAGACAGGGACAATGGAGGAAGGGGATATGCAACTGGAGGTGAAAGAACATGGAGTACAGCTTTAATCTTCACATTCTTTTCTCTCAGGCTCCTTATCATAAAATACATGAGCAATCACACAGTCCTTACTTCTGCTTTATTGCTCACCATTACATAGCCGCTATCTGACAGCACAGAAATAAAAACCATCAGAAAATGCAGAGTCTAATCCAATTGTACATTAAATCAGTGTCATAATGCATACAAGAAGAAACCGGTCACCCTTGTGTACTCCCTGCGTATTGTCATTCATTTGCCTTTGCCAGTCCAGGTGTTCCAAAGAGATGCTTCTCTGTTACAGTAAAGAGAAATGATAGGCCTGCTCAGAAGAGACAAGTGTTTGGGATGGCAGCAAAATGGAAGTACAGGCAGGGGCATAAGGAAGATTGACATGGACACAATACAATGTGACAAGGTTTCATTTGCTGATTTAGCCTTGAAACAAAAATAGATCAGGATTTTGCCCCCTGCAATCATAAACTTTATGCTGGGAAAAAGCCTCAGTTTCAACCATATTGTATATCTATAGCTAAAGGGCATCAACTTTCTTTTAAATGCAAAGCAGTGGGTTCAGTTATTCAGCTCATAATATTTTACACATTTTTTTTACTGCTTTCCTGCATTGAGATTACTGCTGTGGAGTCACAGGGATCATGTCTTCTGCAAGGATCCCTCTTCCCCCAGCTGTGAGAAGTTCGAATCTTCATGGATTCCGGTCTACATTCAGGAAAAGGAGCTCCCCATTCAAATAATTTCCATTACAGAACAATTAATATAGAGCTTCAGAGAAATCTTCCCACAACAGATATACATGTTCAGTTCTCTTCAATGACAAGTTTGCAAAGAGAACTAGGGACTTTAGATTTAAAAAAAGGTCCCAAATGAAGCTAAGGATCTCACAGGATAACAGAAAATGAAATGTTCAATCCTACCAATTAAAACAATGGAGCCATGGTCTGGAAATAAGAGGGAAACAGACCAGTCCTGCCAACCCCACCTTAAATGCCTTAGAATTATGATAAGCCAGGGCAGCCTCCAATTTGCATCAACTTTCCATATGGCCACTTTTGTACGATATATTGTTGAATTTTGGAAATGGAGAATAGCAATGTGATTATTGAAAGTTTGGCTTCCTCACTGGTGAGGATTCACAATGATGAGCCTCCTGGAAGTTTTTAGACTCAAAGGTCATTAAAAGGTCAATTTAAAATGTATGATATATGAGTATATCTTCAACTTTATATTCCAAATTAATAATTGTACTGCATCATCACAGAGGACTATGGTAAGCCATAGAGACAATCTGGAAACAATTAATGGGCTTTCAAAAAATCGGTCTTATCCATCCTGGCCTAACCTTGAGGAGAAAAAGAAAAATTCTGTTTATGGAATTAACATTTCTCTGTATCATGAGCACAAAAGGAATACAATTGTTCCCTTCAAATGAACAAAAACACAATCTAAGAACATTTCTAAATTTACAAGTCTAGAATACATAGACCACTTGTCACTGTGAGTAAGCCAGTAGCTCCTGCAAAAGAGCTTTCCTTGATCAGTTCATTGTTCTAGAAGGATAAAAGGTTAAAAGGAAGAAATCTGCACCTTTCATCAGATTTAAGTTTCATGTGAAATTGGACTAGGTGGGACCTGTTGAGGTGAGGTCTTTCCCAACCAATCTGCTTCCTTCCCCACTCACCCTTTCATTCTCCCCCTCCCCCCACCCACCCACCACCCCCCCCCCCCCCCACACACACATCGCAGTCTCTCTCTCTCTCTCTGGCACTATGCGATAGATTGCATTTTCTAGGTGTATCCACATCTTGCGATCTGATGTTCTGATGTCAGAAAAGGAAATGGAATCCAGGAGATGAATTCACTTTTCAGAAATCCTGTTAGTCCCATTGCTGATGGTCACAATGTCTTGTAACAATGAATATGGATATAATGGCTCAAAGCCACTAAAGGGAGACCCATTATTCACCTGAGGTTGTCAGCTGGTGAAGGACAGAATATTAGAGGCAAGTTACATGTTGCTTGTAAGTCTTTATTCACCTTGACACACTATTCACCTTGACACACCGCCCCGACAGCCTCCAATGCGCCTGAACCCACAGTCAACGTTGCAGATGTAAGATCAATCTTCCTGAGAGTGAACCCGTGAAAAGCATCTGGCCTGGATGGTGTTCCCAGCCATGCCCTTAGATCCTAAACAGATCAGCTGGCGGGGACATTCTTAACCTCTCCCTGCTTCAATCTGAGGTTCCTACCTGCTGTAAGACGACCACAATCACTCGGTACCTAAGAAAAGTAAGGTAACGTGCCTTAATGACTAATGCCCAAAGGCTCTGACATCCACCATCATGAAGTGCTTCGAGAGGCTGTTCATGGCACACATCAATTCCAGCCTCCCTGACAACCTCAACCCACTGCAATTTGCCTATTGCCAAAACAGGTCTACAGCAGTTGCCATCCCCCTGGCCCTACACTAATTTCTGGAGCACCTGCACAGTAAACACACCTATGTTAGACTATTGTTTATTTTCTACAGCTCCACCTTCAATACAATAATTCCAAGCAAACTCATCTCCGAACTCCTATACCTGGGACTCAACACCTCCCTTTGCAACTGGAGCCTTGACTTTCTGACCAACAGACCACAATCAGTATGGATAGGTAACAACACCTCCAGCATGATTATTCTCAACACTGGTGCCCAGCAAGGCTGTGTCCTCAGCCCCCTGCTTTACTCCCTATACACTCACAACTGTATGGCCAGATTCTGCTCTAACTCCATCTACAAATTTGCAGATGACACCACCATGGTGGCCCTAATTTCAAATAACGATGTTGGAGTACAGGAAGGAGATGGAGGGCGTAGTGACATGGTGTCATGACAACAACCTTTCCCTCAATGTCAGCAAAACAAAAATGCTGGTCATTGACTTCAGGAAGGGGTGCAGTGCACACATTCCTGTTTCCATCAATGGTGCTGAGGTCACCTCTACTCCCTACAGATGGCTAAAGAAATTTGGCATGTCCCCTGTAACCCTCACTAATTTTTATCAATGCACCATAGAAAGTATCCTATCTGGATGTATCACGGCTTTGGTATGGCAACTGCTCTGCCTGTAACCACAAGAAACTGCAGAGTTGTGGACACAGCTCAGGACATCACGGAAACCAGCCTCCCCTGCTTGTACTCTGTCTACACTTCTCACTGCCTCAGTAAAGCAGCCAACATAATCAAAGACCCCTCCCACCCCAGACATTCTCTCTTCTCCCCCTCCCATTGGGCAGAAGATACAAAAGCCCGAAAGCACGTACCACCTGGCTCAAGGACAGCTTCCATCCCACTGTTATAAGACTATTGAACAGTCCCCTAGTATGATAAGATGGACTCACAATCTTCTTCACTATGGCCTTGCACCTTATTGTCTGCCTGCACTGCACTTTCTCTGAAACTGTAAACCCTTTTCAGCATTCTGTTATTGTTTTCCCTTGTACCACCTCAATGTATTGTTGCAATGAAATGATCTGTATGGGTGGTATACAAAACAAAGTTTTTCACTGTACTTCAGTACATGTGACAATAATAAACCAATTTACCAATTTATCCATACCTACACCTGTAAGATAAGTTCAGTCTCCCTTCCAGGCCTGTTCCCATATTTAGGTGAACAGAAGACGGTACCCATCAATTGACACACATCAGCTGAACATCAATTAACAATGTTTTTTCAATATTATTTGACACCCATGGAAGGATTTCACAGGTCAATGTTCAATTACTGAATGTTGTCTATATTCCAAGTAGTGACATTTTTCTGTTTCACATCAGCTAGCCAATGTCCCTTCTACACTACTATGCCAACAAGTCAGCATTGCTCACCCATCATGCTAATGGCCTGCTGTCAGACTTGGTCGGGTACTAGGGTTACAAACACAACTATTCCCATTTACTCCTTATTCCATTTGTTACTTTGGTTTTTCTCTGTCAGAGATATCTACCCTTCTCTACCTTCCCTGCAGCTTGACAAGGTTCTACCATCTCCTTCCCAGTTTTAACAAAGTGTCTACCTGAAATATTAGCTCTGTTTCTCTTCCCACTGCTGACTACTTCCAGCATTTTCTGTTTTAATCACAAGCACAAGTCTTACTCCAGCAATAAAAAAAACAGCAAAACAGGGCTGCTGGTTATTCATTTTATTCTTGAGCATTTTCCCTGGAATAAAAAGTAATAACCTTATCCAAACTGTAGGATCATCAGCCTTCTGTAGCTGCAGCAAAAAGAAAATGCTGAAACCTGGACAAGCCTTTGCAACGCAAAAGTCTCCTGATGTCCTCGAGAGGAAAAGGGTAATTACATTCACAGTCCGAACAGCAACTACATTACATGACTTTAGTTTCAATAAATTTCTTGTGGAGATACCAAGTCTAAGTTCTAGGCAGTAGGAATTCTTTGACACCATAGTGCTCCAAAAAGGCACAATGGCATCAGTCACCCATCATACTCGGTTTTTGACATTGTTCCAATTGGCACCACTGAACGAAGAGAAATTTCTGGCCCTATGTTTCTCTGACTACTTTGGGGATGTGGGGAGGGGTAGTATCTGGCACCAACCATGAGCAGCCCAAGCTCTCAGTCACCTGGCATAATCTTTTTTGCAGCAGGCCCCTGGGAGCAGTCCACTGCTGGGAAGCCAGTTCCCACCTGATCACAGAAGCCAGGCCCATCAGCTGTCAAAGCTATCATTTAGATTGAATGTTTGTGAACATCCTTGACATTCACAAATATTCAAAAACATTCAGAGATTAATAAAAAAAACAAATAATTTTTTAAAACTGAAAACACTAATAAAAGACTTGTACACAATTAAAAAGCATAATAAACTTACATTAATAACTTGTATGAAATAAAATCGAAAGGAAATTATCATTCTCTCCACAGCCATTTCTTTCGGGTTAAAATCAATGGGCTTGCTGAACTTAGCTCAACAGCAAATTTCCCAGTCAAGTGCTAGGAAATGCAAGGATATTTGCATTCACCAACATTACTCTATGAAGAGTCCAAAAGCACAGCATGGGTATTTCTGGAGCAGCTCGTCGTAAGAATGGAAGGCGTGACTTCATCTTGTACTCAGGAGGCCCAAGCTTCTACCCAGTTAAGTGGGTAAACACTGGCAGGTTCAATCGGATAAATAATGTTTATCTTCAAGAAATACATTAAAAGGCTTGTCACAGCTTTACAAAAATATAACCAATTTCATAAGTGCTGCAGTTCAATATCGGAAGGATTTTTATAACCTAATTTGTCTCTTCCAAAGTCCTCACTTTCAGAAACTCTCTTATAAATCTGGGACTTGCTCTCAAATTCAGTTGAAGTAAGGAAGAAGTCTTTTCATAATTTCAAATTTAAAGATTAGTCTTGAATTTTTAGTGTATTATATAATCTTAAGGATTATTCCCTCTCAATATTGTTCTAAATCTGCTGTAAAGATGGACAATTGCGTTATAAAATTCAACTGTCCATCTGTAAAACAAAGCAATTTTTTACTCCATACCATTATCCCTTTCCTGATGCATATCCCATGCGAAATTCACCAACGACATATGTAGGAGTGTAGGTGAGGAAACGGTTAGTACTGTAATGCAATAAAACTATCTGAGTACTATTGTAAGGCTTTCGAAACCTGGCAGGGTCAAGATCTCCATAAGTCTAAGAATAATAAATGGTCTGATTGCTTCAAATAATTTTCACCATTGGCTGTGATCCAAATTGTAGATGCGGCAATAAGTTGTGTATATGAGTTACAAACATTTGATGTTAACCAACTACAACGTGTAACAAAAGTTGCTTTTCAAATCCAACTTGTGAACCACTATGTATAAAAGTGCCATCCACAGTGAATGTTACTGGAAAATAATGATGTGAAAGCAGATGGGAAAAAGAACATGCATTTGAGCAAATTTACACAGCTCTTTGGAACAGATTTCTGCAACAGCCAGATTTCAGTCAGTGGATGTCTACCAGTATGAGATTTACTCCTTCATCTAGGGTACTAGGACAACTCCTTCCAATTTTATCTATTTACAAGTAAAATCAATTTCACAGACTGAACTTAGATTGTACAACACAAATTAAACATTTGCCTTCCTGTTCACTTGGGTGTTCACCTTCCAAATCTCTAATATTTTTTATCCAGGTGGCTGATGCATTTACCATCAACTGATCAATGTTGATATTGTTGTGTTTCCTTTGTTACCTGTTTTACTGCTAGGCTACAGCTCACAGTGACCTCACTTATAGGCACATCACATACAACTATTTCATCACATTTGGCTGTCAATCAGCTGCATATGTAAACACATTTCCCCCGCCCCTCCCATAATCTGTGACTATTTGGACAATGCACATTTTGATAGAACATGGGATTACATGGAGTTAATAGAGAAAATGTGAGAACTGCTTAGTAGAAAATCCAAAAATATGGGATTCTCTTCATTCTAATCCAATTTAGCTGCTGAATATTACCAGTTTTTGGAATCTGTTTCCCAGCTGCAGCCAATCAGATTGAGGTTCTGGCTGCTCATCAAGTAGGAGCACCAGAGTGTTCAGAGTGGGGATCAGTGAGAATAGCCTGAAAGGAGATGGAACAGATATTGATATGGAGAAGAACAAGTGTGGGGATTCAGTGGGATGGGGGAGAAACATTTCTGAGGGGTGATGGCAATCTCATAGGGTATCCCATCACCGTGGGAGTTAATGGGATAAGCTGATAGGACAAAGTGGAATCATTCCTGTTCCTACCTTCCACAGGCCATTCTGCAAAGACTCCTATTCCATCTGGCAATTCTCATCTCCCTTTTGCTGCTAGTTTTCTCCAAGGCATGAAATTCAGTCAATTGCCACAAATAATTTTCTCTTTGGATTAGAATGCAGTCTATACCTCCACCCACCACATATATCAGTTTTTGTCATGTGCTGTGCATCTTTTTCATTATATTAAATGTACCATCCTTCTTAGTTTATTCATGGGGTCTCATTCTTGATTAGTTTGCTCTTATTACTGAATGCAATATCTGTTTTCCTGAACACTATTCATCTCCCCTTTAAATATGCCTCTTGACTGGTCAACCTCTAATAATCAATCACTTAGAAATTTATCTGCACCATTTACATAGCCTTAAGGCAGCATCAGCAATCTCTCTAATGTTATTTCAAAATGCTAAAAAATTGTAAAACTTGTTAGCAGTCCAAAGCATCGGTAGCAGGTTTCCTTGTGTAACACTACTCTGTTCAGGCACAACGTGCATCAGGGAACAGATGTCATTAGCACCTTTCAATAACTCAGACCTCACGCCTTTATACCACAATACAACCAGCAATTTTTCAGTTAGGGGGGAGTGTTGGCAAGGCATGCAACAATGATGGATAGAGAAGGCAGGGGAATCTGCACAGGCACTAGCTTTGGTGTACAGAGGGTTCTTGTAACAAATAGTTGCCAGGGAGGTCTTTTTAAAGGTAAGAGTATTTTCTATGAATGCCTACACTTTTGGAAGCCTGGAAATGTACCAAATGCCCCTTAACATGGGAGTACAAGTTGCAATTAACCAAAAATCAAAGCATCTGCATTTTACTGGCAAAGCTGTTCTTGATTTTTGCAGAGCAGAAAAGTGTCATACAAGGCATACATCAGAAGAGACGGACTTCAAGGATTCTGAGGGTGCAGATGGCTCTGACTTTAACTTTGATGACTGTACAGCTAGGTGCATTTGAAAGTTGCTGATGGTGTGTCTGGCAAACAAATGCAAGCATCTGCCTCAGAGTACAAAACCTCACCCTCAAAAGCCTTTCCTCATCCTTGCAAATTGCCTTTGCTGAGACATGCCACATATGATACTTTGCTGCTCTTTGCCATTTTGTAGAAGTTCTACCAGCAAGTGGGGAACCGTTGATTTTTGCTAAATGCAAATTTTGTATTCATAGCTGGAAAGAGCATTTGGCTGCACTACAAGCCTCCTAAAAGCATAGGCATTCATAGTGGCCACTCATGTCCATTGGCAACTCCCAGCCATGAGTGCCACTCTTTCTCCAGCTTTTCAATTATTTTTTAATCTGTTGAACTACTGCTTTTGCAGAATTTCTTCTGACATTTCTGGCCATTTTGTGGAGTAAGCTGCCAAAATCACAAATGAAAAATCTGCAGATGCTGGAAATCTGAAATAAAAACAGAAAATGTTGGAAACATTCAGCAGGTCATGCAGCACCTTTCGAAAGAGAAAGAGACTTAACATTTCAGGTCAAGTATTCTTTGTCAGAACTGGATAAATGGGATCCCTCTTTGGGTCAGCTGATTGAGATTTGTTTGGTAAAGAGTTACACAGTGTTCTGCCCGAGGCTACAGAAGAATTTTATCTAGCTTGTTAAATAACATTAAGTTTGAATCTTCAACATTTACTAAATGCTGATTCATCTGTGAGCAGTCATGGTTCAGGCCAACGTGGATTAAAAAGTAGCCAGAAACAAATTTTAGGTGCTGTGCAAGTAATAATGACATTTGATTAACTGAACACCAGAAAACTGCTCTAGATTACACAACATTTTCACTGCAAAGAGTTATTTTTAATTACTGGCTTTACTCAGAAACTTGGGTAAAATTGGTTAAATGGAGACACAAGAGACTGCAGATGCTGGAATCTGGAGTAACACACAAGATGCTGGAGGAACTCAGCGGGTCAGGCAGCATCTATGGAGGCAAATGGACAGTCGATGTTTCAGGTCGAGACCCTTCATCCTATGCTTCAACTCACTATATTTCTCTCTCCATCCTTTCCACTCGTTTTAGGCCATAATTGCACTCCCTTAACTCAACTCTTGCACTCCCTTAACTCTACCCATATGGATTTAATTTCTATCCCTTCGTTAGTTGTGTGCTTTCTTGGCAACCCCATTGTTCAATTTATGATTATTAGAGCTGCCCCCTCAATCACACTTCTTTTGCAAATACAATATAGCTTGGCAATACCTACACAATAATCCCGTTGTGCAGCAATGTTTATTATCCCTAGTACAGCTATTTTCTCTTTCTAATTACTGCTCCAAATCCCCACTTCATTGCTGATTTTGCTACATCGCTTCTCAGTGAATTGAATGTGCTCTTAACGTCTTCTTTTTCATAAGAACTGCTCCATTTTTATTTCTATATGTATTGACCTTCCCCCTCCCATGCTTTTTTGTTATCTTAAGATAATTTCCTTACAATTATGCACCTCTAATAAAAGACATGGCCTTCTCCCAAACTGCTGGCATAACTATGGCAAACATTGAGAAACCATGGAGGAACAATACAGATAACCTTTTAAAGAAAAATTGATTTCTTCAGGAGTTTCACCAAAGCTCTGTCAATAAATCAGGAGAATTCCCACAAGAATTTTCGACTGGACATCCACTGTTGTATTCCACATCTGATATCACAGTCCCTACGTTTTGCAGTGGCAATGCAGCTGTCTTCACTCTTTGGAGTTGCAGTAAAATATTCCAGATAACAATGATCTCTACCCTCCACAGGCTTTGCCCGTGGAAACCCTAGGGCTCTACAAACTGATATGATGTTCTAACATTTTTCTCAGTATTTGAATTCTAATGCCTTCAAATCTGACTATTGTCAAACTACTGTGTGAACATTCCAGTGTGTGATCCATGTGCGGCTGTTTGTTTGCCATTTATATGATAAATACTGTTTCAAATCGGATTGTTGCAGTAGTTCTTAAGTGATAAAGCACGGTATTTATATACTTATATCACCTGTGAAATGCAAATCAAATAAAAAGTTGTGCTGAATGGCTGCAGGTGCAACATTGGTGCCTGCAGCTTGTTCACTAATGGAACACAAGAAAATAGGAGCAAGGAGTAGGCTATCTGGCCCCTCAAGTCTGCCCACCCCCTCCCCCCCTGACTGATTTAGCCCAGGGGGCTCATTCCCTCTTCTGTGCCAATTCCCCATTGCCTTCAATTTTCCAATCTTTCAAAAATCTACCAACCTCCACTTTAAATACTTCTAATGATCTAGCTTCCACAATTCTCTAGGGCAGAGAATTCCAGGGATTCACTACCACCTGTGAGAAGAAATTTCTATGCATTTCGGTTTTAAATGACTGGTCCCTTATATTGAAATTATATCCCTTTGTTCAAGATTCTCCCACGACTGAAAACATTTCAACATCTACCATATCATGCCCCCTTAGGATCTTTAATGCTTCAGTAATCTCACCCTCATTCTCCTAAACTGCAAAGAATATAGAGCCAAGGTGCTTAGTCTCTTTTGAAAGGACATTCCTCTCATTCCAGGAATTAGCCTGGTGAATCTGTTTCCAATGCTACAATACCCTTTCTTAGATAAGGGGACCAAAACTGTGTGCAGTACTCCAGGTTTGGCCTCACCAACACCCTGTAGAATTGTAACAAAACTTCCGTTCCTAAACTCCGAGCATTTTGCGATAAACGTCATTGTGAAGTTTGGCTTCTTAACAATTTGCTGCACCTGCCTGCTAACCTTTTGTGATTCATGCACAAGAGTTAGAGCCCTCTGTAAACGCAAGAGACTGCAGATGCTGGAATCTGGAGCAAAAAAAAATCTGCGTGAGAAACTCAGTGAGTCAAGCAGCATCTGAGGAGGGAAAGGAATTGTCAATGTTTTGGGTTGAAACCCTGCATCAGGACAGAGAGAGGAGAGGGGAGATGGCCAGTATAAAGAGGAGAAGGGGAGTGGTGAGACAGGAGCCTGAGGTGATTGGTGGACTGAGGAGGGGTGAAAGACTACAGGCAGGTTGCACCAGGTAGGGGAGGGGAGGGGGTGGAGTTGGAAGACAGTGGCAGGTGGATGATAGATGGAGGCGGATTAAGAGAGAATAAAAAACGAGAGGCAGATGGAGTGTGCTAGTAGGAGGGGAATGTGAAGGTTGAAAACAGCTGCTGCAGGGTGATAAGCAGGAACACAACGGGCTACCAGTGCTGGAATCTGTTAAGCAAAGAAGGTGGTAGTGGGAACCATTGGGTAGAGGTGACTGGCAGATGGAACCAGAACCAGATAGGGGAGCTGGGGGGTGGGGGGGAAGGGGGGGAAACCTTTGGGTGAACACACATAGTTTACCTCTGAGATGCCATATTCATGATCATATTCAAGAAGGGAGACACCCAACTGTGGGAACTACGGTGGGGTCTTCCCACTTCCTGCCACAAGGAAAGTTATTTAAGAGACACAATGGACATGATCTTCATCATGTGATCACTCTAAGAAAAAATGCAGGGAACAGAACTGGCCACTATACATGGCCTTCTTTTCGCTAAAGCCTCTGATTCCATTAGTTGAGAGGGACTCAGCGTGGCCAATCCTAGTGAAGATTTTGATCAAATAAGGCTGCGTCATTGTCTCCAAAATTTTCTCAGTCTTTGTCACCTTAATGTTGTACTTCACCTCTGATATTATTCTGACAGGAGTGGAACTGATTTTCAGAACTAATAAGAGACTGTTCAACATTGTCTACACCCCAGAATCAAGATCACCTGAGTTTCAGTTGTCAAGCTACAATATGTAGAGGATGTTTCCATTTGCAGACGTTGAAAGCCAAGGTCTAAACCACTGCTGACTCCTTCACTGAAATATATAAAAGGATGACCCATTCACTCAATATCCTTAACACAAAATTCTTCTACCAGCCTGTCCCTGTTGCAATACTTTGCCCTCTGACAACAAAGGTTCAAGGTGAGACCCTGGAAAACATGGACCACTTTCCACATCACCAAAGCCACCTCTCAGTGAAGGCAGTCATTGATAATTAAATGCACCACCACCTTCTGAATGCCATGAAAGCTTTTGGTCAATTGAGGAAAAGGGTATTTGAAGATCAAGATGTCAATCCTTGTACAAGAAGTGATCTACCTAGCATCAGTGATCCTTGCCCTCCCATCTGCTTCTGAGACCTGGATTACTTATAGAAGAACCCCAAAGTACTGGAAAGGTAGCATCAATGCTGCCTCTGTATAATCCTCCATGTTCATTGGCAAGATAAGCAAACCAACAAGACTGTCCTCTTACATCTTAACACACACAGTATTGAGCCTTTAGTGACACAGTAAGCTACAGTGAGCAGGTCACATCACTCCCATGCCCAATACCAGACTCCTGAAACAGACACTCTACTGCAAGATCTGTAATGGGAATGGATTACCAGGTGGCCAGAGGAAAGGATTCAAGGATGTATTCAAAGCCTCCTTGAAGAAATGCAACAACCTCACTTATTCTGGAATCTTTGGGCCATGATGGCTCAAAGTGGAGAAGGAACATTTGGCATGGGATTGCAACCACAAAAGCCATGCTTTCAGAGTACATGGGGGCTCTGTTAAATGGTGGAAAGAACACATTGCTTCACAAACTACCCAACCACCCATCCCATCAACCACTCCCTGCCTCATCTGTGGAAGAGTCTGCAGTTCCCACATCAGCCTTAATAGCCACTTGCATGGAAACATGTCATCCTCAATCCAAAGGAGCTGCTTAAGAAGAAGAAGGAGGTTATCAGAACTTGATTTACATATACAAATCCTTAAACTCCTGGAACAGGGGGAAGATTTTGCAGCCCAAAATGAAAATCAGAATCTAATTATAATTCGTGTTCTTTATCAATATAATGTAATTACTGATGAACTAAGATAGAGGTCTATAGATAGAGATGTGCCCTGTATTTAATTTGCTCTCTGTCACTCAATTCCTGGGACAAAATCATGCATGCTCGTATGTTAGTATGCGCCCCTATTTTTGACCACACAGATATTATCAGCTATTTGAACACTATAGCTCTGAACTCACACAATTTTCCAATCTCCAGCCAAGTCTTTGAAAATCTTAATGAAATGACCCAATTATTGCATCAATCTCTCACCAGAGAAAGTCAGCAGAAACTCCAGGTGGACATCCAGTCCAAGTGTACCATCATTTTAACTCAAAAGTTGTGGGGCAAAATACCTTGTGTATTGGAAAGGACCAACAGGGGACTGCTTGGAGCTTCACAAAGGATCTTCAATGACAGTTTGATGGGGCCCTCAGAGTAAATAGCTGAGCTCCGTTTGTCAGTAGAATAGGATTGAGCATGTCAAAACAACCCCTTTGAATAATGGGCTATTTGGGGACACACAACTGTAGCAATGAAGAACTACACTGGGACAACGCCAAATTCTTACACTTGTCAGAGAGAGATTTTGATCCCATTAGCATGAGCTGGATCCAATCTCCAATTATATTGGTTAATTGGCAACTCTACTCCTCTACCAGCAGGAAAGGCACTTTGCACTTGGAATAAGGCACTTTGCACTTTGTTAATTGTAGGAAATCTACTTTGCACTTTGAGGGATAAGGTACTTTGTTCATGGCTAGAGTGCTTCTTGAAAGCAACTTACCACCTTCCTTTGTGCAGAGGATGGAAATGAAAGAAATATTCTCCATTTCCTAAGTGCCTTTGCGTGTCATTTGATTTTTTTTTTCAGAAATAGTCTCAATGGAGCTAGAGATTACAAGCAATGCATAACACTTAACTCTCAGGACAGAGTTGCCATGGAAACAGCTGAATGTGTAAACTGAGGCTGTACTCTCCAGTCATCTCTCCTCAGTTGATGAGAGTCTTTATAATTTACAACATTTGCAATATCAGGGTGTCACTTACCAAGGTTTTTCCCTGGAAAATCCTCTGACAGACATTAAACACATGAGTTTCTTTTGGCCCTTCTTTCACCCTAGGCATTGTACCCTAATCAAGCAGCTCCCGTCTTACTGTCACCATCACATCTAACCATGTCCTGGATGGTTGTGGGTGAATTGCCTTCTTCAGACTAATAGATTTACTACTTCCACCTTCACTGCAAAGAAGCAGTGGGGTTTCTGGTTTGCAGCTTTACTTGAAGACATATCGGGAGCTCAAATTGTGTGCAGGATACTGTCGGTTTAAGGCTTTAACTCTCTAACCCATAATACAGCAATATGCCAGTGCCCTCTCCATCTTTAGATGCCAATGGATGAAATTCAAAGTGAAGCATTCCTGCGTACTGGTGAAAATGAGTCCAGCTAAAAGATGGGCAGATGTTCCTTTTAATTTGTGAATTCTCTGTACTAAATGAAAGTGATTAAGCAGTCAATCTCTGTTGTACATTACTGAAACATGCAGACAGAAACTAAATTACTACCAGCATTAGATTACATGAACTCTTTGGATCAGTTAAAAATTAACACCCGATTCTAACTCAAAGCATGAATCAAGTGAGGTGGGCTGAAAGCCTTACTAATATTATTGACCTGCTGGCAAGCTGAATGCCTGATATCATTTCCAGTTGATTGACAAGCTGGATTCCCAGAGGCATTAGGAAAAGACAACCTACCGATGTATATGCAAATTGTAGCACACAAGATATACTTAAAGCAGCAATGCATTTCCTAAAGCGGGAATTAACTCTCTGCTTTCACTTTGGTGAAAACATTTTTCAAAATGTATTGCAGCGTTAGATATTTTGATTTTCTGATGAACCCCTGGAGAACCTGATCAGGGCAAGAAAGGTAATATTGTAGTCCAGCATCTATAGGAGCATTGCCAGGGCCACTATGAATCATGACTGGACAAAGTTGGTTGACAGGGGTCAGTGCCAAAAGCCACATGCTCCCTAAAATTGAGGAATTACTATTTGGGAAAATCAGCAGAGAAAAGAAATAAGTAATTTCCCACATTCTGTAGAACTGGTCCACCTCCAGCCCCACTTCCCTCTATCCCTCCCGACCTCCAGCACACCATTATTTTTCTCTTCTTCTTCCCCGTTTCTCATTCTACCTTACAATTCCCATATCATGTGTTTCCATTTGTTGTCTCTGTTTATTTTACTGGATATCAGCTTCTGTACTTGTGGAAGCTGAACATCAAAGGATTGGAGTTCAAACTGACCTTATTATGTCAGAGAGTGTGATATTGCAATAAGGATTGACTGCACTGACTCAGTAATTGTCTATCTTTCTGTAGAAATGTTCTTCCATCTTAAATGCTGAGTCACACTTAGGAATATGCTAATTGAATATCACAGTGAATGCTCTTTCAATTGAAAAGATGTTAAAATCTTAACGTTTTGTGTGTGTAGGGATAAGGCACAGGATGGGGGAAGTAGAAACATTCTGGCAGTGGAGGGAGATGAAAATGTGTCTAAGCAAATCGTGCAAAACCTATTTGATGCAGCAAGCTGAATGCACAGCACAATCTAATCACGTGCTTCACACTTACATGTCCTCTAATCTGTAATTGAATTTGACCAAAAGCTAACTGAGAATCATGTCTCTTCCTACAATTATTCTCATAAAGCAAAAGATTTTACATCAGATAGATGGGAAACCACTCTGCTTCCAAGCTGATTTCTCCTTGAATGACCATTACTGTGTAACAGGAAGCCTGCTATAATCATTGCTCATATCAGCTGGATAAGGAATGTTGATGCCTTGGCTTCTGTCATGTTTAAGATGGATGTTAACTGCCAAGTTGCTTTCTGGCTCTAACACAATGTTGGTTAGAGAAATGTTCAGTATTTATTTTAAATCTGCCACTGACGGCAATGGAGTGGGTGGATGATTAAAATAACTGCACTGTTCCCTGTACCATTTTCCAAGGAGACATACAAGGGCTTCATTAATATTTATAAATTAGGGTCCTATAATGCAATTGGGCCCTAATGTTGTCTTATCAAAAATCCAGTTATACCAGGTGCATTGGGCACTCTGAGCCACCACAGCTGTATTTCAAAGAATACTCTGATAGCTAATTGGATCAAAGGCTTGCTGCTTGGATTGCAGGAGAGTTTTAACCTCCAGATTGCTTCCTTCTCACTTTCCTGTCTTTTATTCCCCCTTTCCTGAAACTTTATTCAGTAATAGTGAATCTGAATATTGTTAACTTCCCTTCAATGGATGAATAGTAAGATGAAGAGCAGCAGCAGCAGCTTCAACACCTGAAGATACCAGCTTAGTGCATGGAGAAGGCTGTGTTGGTACATGGAATGAAGATAGGAAGGGTCACTATCTTGATAACTGCCTCTTTATAGTGAAAAGTTAATGAGCGGGGTAACCCGTCATGGAATAGAAGAATCTAGTGTTGAAGGAGAGGCTTCAAGGCAGAAGACGACAAAGACAACAGAAGAATACAATCCTCACCTAGTTGTGGTCTAGTTCAGAAGCAAGTGTGATTTGGAAAGCTGTGGAGCACTAGTGCACAGAACAGCCAAAGAACAGCAGAGCTTGATCCAGGATTGGTGAAGAGCAGGGATTGATAATGCACATTAAATTTTGTCCAATACTGAGCAATGACTGATCAGGAGGAGCTCAGAATCTGATTGAAAGGAAACAGAGGGACCTCATTTGATTAGAAATTAAGATTACAAATAATTATGCTATTTCTTGTTCTTCTTTATAATGGCAGGCTGACCTCAGTTAGTGTATATAGCATTGGAAAGACAGTTTTGAGCAAGATCTCATTGGATTAGTTAGAAACCAATTTTTAACAAAAAAATCTCTGCAATACAAATAAACTGCTGAAGAATACTTATCTTTCACCTACTGTAGCATCAGATAAAATTGTTAATGAGTTGCATAAGTATGCTGATTCTATTCAATCAACTGGAACACCAATCAGCCCTAGATATGACCACTGTCGCTTGAAGTGACTTCATGAGCTGATTTTCAATTACATTTTGTCAGAGATGGGTGCAGAGGATCTATACAAATTATGGTCACATATACAGGCAGAGCAGAGCAGGGAAGAAGTGTTATATCAACTAACTAACTTCCCATGGTTTACAATGGATAACTTGCTGAAACAGAGAAAGCATTTAATAAACCAAGGATTTAGAACATAATTGAAAATTGGCACAGAACAAAATGGGCCCGCTGAATCATTTTTCTGATTGTATCAACTCAAACATACAATGCTGTAAACTATATTTAGCATTCCCCCCAAGGCAACCTGGTCCAATCTTCCATCACTCCTAATAACTGTTTCATTTCCCGTGGCATCTTCCTGTATCAAGTGTATGGTATTCATTGTTCATAGTGCACTCTCTTCTGCAATAAAAAGGTGATTGCTCTACTGGAGACCTCCAATCAGTTTACAAGCATGATCTGGTTTGATTCTTGTTTTACTACTTGAGGTCAACTGCAGTCAATAATTGTGGGATTTGTTAAGATTATTGATCAGGTTACATTGCTACAAGTTAAAATAATCATTATTGGTCAAAAGAGGATAGACCATTTTTGCAAAACAGATTTTGGAGCTGTAGCCATTAAGTAATACAGGTGTAAAAGCAAAAATAAGTTGAAACAAGGTTGTTGACCCTATGTATTTAAATACTGAAGGTTCATGCTCAGTGTAGAGAAAGTATAGACCTACATCCAAAGGACATGAGTGAACCAGATGGATTTCTACAACATTCTAATAGCTTTGTTACCATTACTAATTCTAAATTTAAATTACAGGTTCATTTTATTACATAAATTCTCTAGCTATCACAGTGGCATTTCTAGAAGTCAATGCAAAAAGTCAGCACATTATTCTACACACTTCTGGCTGAGGAACCCTCTCTCATCTGGAACTATATGGCAGTAAAACAAGGCCCTGAATAGGCTTATCTTAATGTGAAATGCTTCCTGCAATTTTTAGTTCAGATTGTACCATGTACAGTTTGTATGTGGCAGAATTTGCAGAATAAGCATGTTGTGACATCAGTCATTCTGCAATGCTTACCTGATACAAGTGCCGATAAAGCTGAACTCAAATATGCCACTAAGGCCATGTATTTAACTGGCATGGAGGACACAATGCTTAGCTATAAGAACACTTTCCTATTTGCACTGTTTAATAGGATCATGAATTACTTGCAACTTTATTTATGGTTGATTAGAAGGAAAATTGGTTGTGGAGAAACACTGTTAGTATTTGGAGAACATTGCAGCTTCATGGGTGAGTTGGGAGGGTAAAGATGCTCCTCCAAACTTTAGCTAAAACATATTGCTGTGAAACACAGGGTCTGTGGTAGCTGCTGTGGATCCTTAACAGGATGGAGGGAACAGGGGAGGATCCTGTAGAATGGGGCCACCTATTAGAAGAGGAGGAAGAGGGGGAGAAGGAAGCCTATGCTAAGGGTGCTGAGGGGACAATTATCCAATGTGCACCGCCACAAAGATATCAAACAATATAACTGCAAATAATACGGGATCAGGCATTGCCAATAGTTTTAAGCAGCAAGTGAAAGCATAGGAGAGGAAAGAACTGGGGGAAAAATGGAACACGAGGAAGATAAAGGACAACGAACACAAAGTGCTGGAGGAACTCAGCAGGCAAGGCAGCATCTATGGAGAGAAATGAACAGTTGATGTTTTGGGCCGAGACCCTTCATCAGTCTCGAAACTTCGACTGTTCATTTCCCTCCTTAGATGCTGTCTGACCCGCTGAGTTCTTCCAGCATTTTGTGTTCGTTGCTCCAGATTTCCAGCATCTGCAGTCTCTCTTGTGTCTCCAAGATAAGGAACAGATTCAGGAGCCCACTTCTCATGGGTCAATCAGGGAATAATCAATAAAATTTCAATAATAACAATCCTGATTTCTTATTTCACTACTGTTCCTATCTTGTCTGCTATAGATCACTTCACATCTATTTGAGCACAATTACAGAATACAAAATCACATTAGATCAACATTCTAAAACATTAATATACAATCAAGCTGGCAAAAACATAGAAACATCAAATAACACCTTTATGTATTTTCCTAGTGCTTGTCCTTTGCATGCCTTTGCCTGTCTGAGCTCTTCTACACAGTCTTCCCTCAGTGGCAATGGTGGAGCCAGTGGAAGGCTGCTCCCATGCACCAGAGAAGGCTGCAAGTTATCTTGAAGGACAGCATTAGGTAGGTTTGGTTTCAATTGCATCTTCTTGCCATAAGACATAGGAGCAGAATTAGGCCATTCGGCCCATTGAGTCTGCTCCACCATTCAATCATGGCTGATTTACTTTTCCTTTTCAACCCCATTCTCCTGCCTTCTCCCCGTAACCTTTGATGCCCTTAGTAATCAAGAACCTATCAACCTTTGCTTTAAATATACCCAATGACTTGGCCTCCACAGCTATCTGTGGCAATGAATTCCACAGCTTCACCACCCTCTGACTCAAGAAATTCCTCCTCACCTCTGTTCCAAAAGGACATCCTTCTAATCTGAGGCTCTGCCCTCTGGTCCTAGACTCTCCCACTACTGGAAACATCCTCTCCAAATCCACTCTATCCAGGCCTTTCATTATTCGGCAGGTTTCAATGAGCTCCCCCACAAGCAGCAGCAGTCTGGGTTGGCTGACTGCTCAGAGGCACTGAGAAAGTAGCAGAGCTTACTTACTTACTGGTGCAACACAGAAGGAGGCCATTCAATCTATCAGGTCCATGCTAGCTTCTAGCAGAATAATCCCATCTGTTCCATTCCCCATCCCCTTATTTCCCTGTAGCTCTGCAATCTATTCTCTCACACATGCCCATCAACTCCACTTTGATTTTGAGGGGTAATTTAGAATAGCCAATTAATCTAGCGTAAATCATGAGATCTTGAAAACAGTCATCCAGGAAAGTCTGCAAATCTGTGCTCCAGAGAGCACTCTGAAAATCTTTGTACTCTGTTGGAGGACAAATTGCAGGAATACAGCAACATCCTCAAAGCCCCCTTCAACAGTGGTATCCAGTATTACAATGGCAGTAGTCTATATTTCAATGGCAGTTGCCTGAGCTTCCACTGCTACACAGACTTTTTTTTTATATATGCTGTCAATAAATGTACTTGAGAAGGTAGCCATTTCCTTGAACTATTGAGTAGTGGTGATGAAAGTTAAGGTTGTGGTTTGGTGCAGCTGGGTGGCCATTTCAGGAAGTCTTGAATAATTACCATTGTTCTGTGTGGGTCTGGAGTCACGTGTAGGCTAGACTGGTTAAGTACAGCAAACAGTCTTCCCTAAAAACATTAGTGGCCCATATGTATTTTTTATTTAGCATTTTTAATCCCACTTTATTTTATTAACTGATTTTAAATTCCCTAGTTGCTTTGGTAAGATCCAAATTCAGGTCTGTTCATTTTTAATCTAGGCCTCTGGGTTATTACTTCTGTAATTTAACAATAATACTACCACTTCCTACATTCATCCTCATATTCTTTAGGTGGCTTCTATTTGTGCTGCAATGAGAGCTGAAACAGAGGACATTAGATGTATGATGGCTGGATCTGCAAACATTGAAATGGGGCTAGCCACCACTTCCATGCTAGAACTCCATATTCAACATAGCTGGAGCAGGAACATCACACATTCCTTGGCAAAAGATATTGTGAATGCTGATCAACCTTCTGCTAAAGTCTGTCACATGAAAGTCCTCTACAAGTATTCCATAGCACCTTGCTTTCTTGGGAGCTAACACTTGGCCAGCCTATGCCCTGCCTTTGCTGTAGGCGACTTATTCCTGGTGACTCACTGAATTCTTCATCTAAGGTAGCCTCAATGGTTGCTATATCTGGGCTGGTGTTGATAAGTGTCAGATCAAGTGAATGTTTCTCTCTTGCTGTTCAGTAACTGCTCTCCTGCCACGTGGGAGTTCTTGGCTATCTGAAAGGAGAAAGACACAAGGATGGATAAAATATGTGCTGCATCCTTACTCCAATTGCAGCTTGCCAATCCAAAAGTCCGATAAGGGGGAGGTAAGCTATGACATGGAGGATTAGACAAGAGTATACTATCATCTTCAGTGGTCTCTGTATTGTCATTAGTCATAGATTTACAACAGCAGCTTCCATAATGGCCAACAATTGGTTGTCCAGTGAAGTAAGCCATTGCTGCCAACTAGCCTGCTGCTGCTGACAGTGATTGTCTGGCAGATTCTTTTCCAAAAAATGAGAAAAATATGTTAGTGAATGTCGTGCAACATGTGTGGGTGACGTGTCTGCATGCTTGAATCTCAGTGCATACAAGCTGTGAGGTGTATGCGTGAGACATGGAAGTATTGGTCTGTGGAAAAATATAATTCCTGGATCCCAGACTGATTCTAGGAGAGTGATAAGGACGTTTGCATTGAGCAATGTATGAGGCTCTTGGTTAGGCTAAAAGAAGATAGGATTTGATGATGTCCTCACGGATCCTAATCCCAAGTGCAGAGTCACTAAACTTGTTGGAGCAATGCATCCATGGCCTTGGGGTGTGATTCCTGGTGTTAACCTCAATTGCAGCCTTCCCTTATTGCCACTTGACATTGCCTTCATCATCATCATCATCAATCATCTACTACATCTACCACATCAATATACTCTGTACTAACTCAATGTGACTGCAGTGTGTAATGAATTGACCTGTATGATCGGTTTGTAAGACAAGCTTTTCACTGTACCTCGGTACAAGTGACAATAATAAACCAATACCAATACCAATCATGGAATTTTAGCCCCCTGATACCAGCAAAGGTGGTTGGCAGGTCAGAAGAATATAAGAAATAGCAACAAATAACCAATAGATTAATAAGGAAAGAAAAATGAGAGTATGGGACAAAGCTAGTTAGAAATGTAAAAACAGATATCTACACGTCTTTGAAAAAGAAAGTATTAACAAGATGAGCATTGGCCCTATAGAAAGTGAGTTAGGAAAACATTATTAATTACCTAGCAAAACACCAAGGGGGTGGCAGATAAATTAAGTGGGTAGTTTTCATTAATCTTCACTATAAAGGATGCAAGTAACATCCCAAGCATAGCTGTAAATCAGTTGGAAGGGATTGAAGAACTCAGGAAAATACCAATCACCAGAGAAGTGGTACTGAACAAGTTATTAGTGCTATATGTTGATAAGTCCCTGGGTCCTGATGGACTTCACCCTAAGGTTTAAAAAATAGTCAAAAAGATCGTAGATACATTGTTTTTAATTGGAAAATAGCAAATTACAGACCATTTAGCTTAGCATTTCTTATAGGAAAAATGTTAGAAGCTATTATTTAGGACAGAGGTTTTCAACCTGTGGTCCACAGACCCCTGGGGGTCCGTGGTGGGTTGCCAGGGGGTCCGCAAGCAAGCCAAGAAAAAAAATGGAAAAGCAACCTGTTACAAAGACGTAGCTTACTTGCTTGCTCCAGTTTTCCACTATTCAGAAAATCGGCCATATCTATTCTATCTGTTATAGGCGACAATCTAAGAGACTTAGACGGTGTTCCCTTCTGGTAAGCTGCCGCTTAATATTTGATTTGTGTAGTCACAGTAGTCAGTAGTGTTCACTACTCACTACTATTCCGTTGTGCACTGTAGTGTTAGTGAGACTAAGTGACGCTGTTGGTGCGCCTTAATAATATTGCTTACTTACCGTGCATTTACACCACAGTGACATCACTGTTAAATGAAAAGTGCGCAAGCGTGTAAATTTTAGATTAGTTTTGATAATTTTGTTTATCAGTAATAGTAATTAAACTATCCAGCATGTATTGCTCAGTATGGAGAAATTCCTGAAGAGAAAAGCTGACCAGAAACCAGAAGATTCTGATGACGAAGGGGATAAGGGTGACCGAAAGAGAAAACAACGCAAGTACGAACCAGAATACATTTCATATGGCTTCATCGCAGTAGGGACAAATGCGGACCAACCTCTCTGTGTTGTGTGTTTGCAAATACTGTCCAACAATGCAACGAAACCAGCAAAATTGAAGTGCCATTTAACAGCAGTGCATCCAGATATTGCCAGTAAGTCAAAGGAATATTTGGAGCGGCAAAAGGAGCTGTACCTCAAGCAGAAAGGCAAAATGACAGCCTGCGCCACTGTAAATGAGAAGGCTCTTTGCGCATCATATTTGGTAGCATTACGAATAGCACGTTCCAGAAAGCCTCACACAATTGGAGAAGAGCTTATACTGTCTGCAGCAGTAGATATGTGTGAAGTTGTACTGGGAAAAGAATCCAGTCAAAAACTGAAAGCCATTCCGCTGTCTGATAACACAGTAAGCAGAAGAATTGGCGATATGGCAGAAGATATACAGAGCCAGCTGATAGCATGTCTTCAGCAAGTCAGATTTGTGATTCAGCTCGATGAAAGTACTGATGTTGGTTTACGTTCGATATTGCTAGGAAGGAGAGGCTTTGGAAGACTTTTTGTTTTGCAAGGCGCTCCCAGGGTGTACAACCGGTGAAGAACTTTTCCGTGTGCTTGACACTTTTTTTGTACAATCGGCATTGGTGTGGACACAGTGTATTGGAGTATGCATGGATGGTGCTGCTGCAATGATGGGACGGAAGTCAGGTCTAGTCGCAAGAGTGAAAGAAGTAGCTCCACATGTAGCAGCAACCCACTGCATGATTCACCATGAGGCTTTGGCTGCAAAGGATATGGATGAAAATCTTGCGGATGTGTTTTCCACGTGCATTAAAATCGTTAACTTTATCAAAGCCAGGACGCTCAATTATCATTTGTTTGAAAACATATGCCGTGAAATGGAAGCCAAGCATAAGCATTTGTTGCTACATACAGAAGTCAGATGGCTGTCATGAGGCCGCATTGTGCAGCGTGTATATGAATTGCGAGATGAATTGCTCATTTTTCTAAATGAGCATAACGGATCATTGGCACAGTTCTTGACAGATGAGATGTGGGTTGCCAGATTAGCTTATCTTGCAGATATTTTCAACATTTTGAACAGCTTAAATTTATCATTGCAAGGACCTGGCTCAAATGTTCTGAAAATGCATGACAAAATCAATGCCTTCCAGAAAAAACTCCATATCTGGAAGGGAAGATGCGAGCAAGGCGTCTATGATATGTTTCCGTTGCTGGCTAACTTTCTGACGGTGAACGAGACTAAGACAGAGGCCATTGCAAGCACCGTTTTGAACCATATTCAACAGCTGTCACATTATTTCCATGAGTATTTCGGCGACGATGACACGAGCATGTTTGATTGGATTCAAAATCCATTTGAATGCATGCTTACTGATTTAACTGGACATGAACAAGAAGAATTGGCTGAACTGTCATCTGACAGGACTTTGCACCTGCAGTTCAATGGAATATCACTGTTGTCGTTCTGGATAGCATGTTCCCAGGAGTATCCACTGCTGTCCGGCAAAGCCGTCAATGTTCTGTTACCATTTGCAACCGCTTACTTGTGCAAAATAGCATTTTCTGCAGTCACTGCCATGAAAACCAAATACAGATCAAGACTGAATATTGAGGATGACATACGCGTATGTTTGTCGCATATACCACCACATTTGAACAAACTCTGCAGTGCAAAACAGGCACAACCTTCACATTGAACTGAACACTGAGAGTCACCGCTGGTAATTGTCAGTCATTGAAATAGTCACTATTTCAATAGGGCCTATGTGCAGTAATTTAAGTGTTGTATGCACGAGTTATCGATTGTTTGATTTTGTGGGCTTTGGGGGTCTGCCATCTAACAAGGACATGTTCTGGGGGACCACAGCATGAAAAAGGTTGAAAACCACTGATTTAGGACATAATAGCAGGAAAAAAAAATCAAGATAATCAGGTCAAGTCACAAGGACTTGTGAAAGGGAAATCGTGTTTGACCAATCCATTAGACTTCTTTTAAGAAGTAACATGTGCTATGGGTAAAGGGGAACTGTACTCAGATTTCCAGAAGACATTTGATAACGTGCCGAGTCAAAGGCTACCGCAAGAAATAAAAGCTCATGGTGTAGGAGGTAACATATTGACCCAATAGGCATAAATGAGCCCTTTTTTAGGTGTCAAGATGTGATGAGCGGTGTGCCAAAGGGACCTTAACTTTTTACGATTATCTAAATGAATTGAAGGAAAGCATGAAAGGTATGATTGTTAAATATGCTGATGACATAAAGTTAGGAGGGAGAGTAAGTTGTGAAAAGGACATAAGGAGGCTACAAAGCGATATATCATAAACAGGTTAAGTGGGCAAATAATGGGTGAAAATAAAAATTTTAAAAATCACATTATCTAAATGGTGAGAGATGGCAGAGCTCTGATGTGCAGAGGGATCTGGGGGTCTGAGTGCATGATTTGCAAGAAGCTACTTTTGAACATAGTAGGTAATAAGCAAAACAAATAGAAAGTTATCATCTATTGCAAGAGGAATTGAGTTTAAAAGCAGGAAGGTTATGTTTCATTCATTTAGGGCATTGGTAGGTCCACATGTGGAAAACTATGTACTGTATAATGCTGGTCTTATTTAAGGAAGCAATTCAGAGAAGGTGTACTAAATTGATACCTGAAGTGGGAGGATTATTTAATGAAGAATGGTTGGGCAGGCTAGGTTTGTGTCTGCTGGAGTTGAAAAGAGTGAGAGAATGAAGCATACAAGATCCTTAATAGGACAGTGTGGATGCTTCCCCGTGTGGGAGTATCTGAAACTAGGGGTCACTGTTTAAAAATTTAGGGTCATCGATTTAAGGCAAAGGTGAGGCTTTTTTTTCTCTCAGAGGGTTGTGAATCTTTGGAACTATCTTTTTCAAAGGGTGATGGAATATTTTTAAGGCACAGGTTGATAAGCAAGAGTGTGAAATGTTATCAGGAGTTGACATGAATGCAGAGTTCCGGTCATCAAGCCCGGATCTTATTGAACGGTAGAGCACACTCAAAGGCCTTAGTGGCCTACTCTTGCTCCAATTCCAATGTTCATTTGTCCATAGAGGACCTCTTTCCTCCTCTATATGTTGTCCAACTTGGCCTCCACAGCCACAGCGGAAAATCCGGGTTCCCATTGTTTTTTTGCCATCTCTCTCAGCAATATCCAAAGACAAATGGAATGACACAAATTCCTGGCACAAAGTTACTTTCCTTTAAGAAGGTGCAGGATGGCTTTAGTCATCACTAGCTACTGTGAACATGTGCCAGTTACTCACAAAACTGAGTCACATGATTATATATTACAGCCATGAACAGTATAATTGGTGCTGCTTGGTTCTTTAAATCCTATTAATGAATGGGCAGCATCAATACTGTGTGCTTTCTGCACTGATACAAATGGATGCAGGTTAAGCCACATATCACAAACCCAGCAATCCAGTATATTGGAGTGTTGAGGAACTTCAGGCAGTGAGACTGAATAGGTGCTGCAGAGTCCATGTTCACCAGTCCACAGGACCCTGGGTAGTGCTATGCCAGTGCTTTAACTGCTCCAGATAGATTTAATCCTATTAGCTTTGTTAAGATCCCTTTAAATATGTCTTTAACGTGTTATAAATTTCTCTCTTAAGGGAGACAATGACTTTTTGCTCCTCTGGCAGGAGAGGATGGCAACATGAGCGGTAAGGTTATAGGATTCAGTGTAACACAAAGCACAGATGTGAAGCTTCAGGCTGTGAAGATGCAGAGGTAAAGGTTGTTCACCTCATACAGCACAAAGGTCCCACAAATAGCATGGCACATGGCCTGGCAACATATGCAAAGGAACTGATTGACAATTAAACAGTGAATTCACATACATATGGCAGACACTAGATGGCACCACACACAAAATGCTGGAGGAACTCAGCAAGTCAGGCAGCATTTATGGAGGAAAATAAACAGTCAACGTTTCAGGTCGAGATGTTTATTTCCCTCCATAGATGTTACCTGATCTGCTGAGTTCCTCCAGCATTTTGTGTGTGTTGCTCCAGATTCCAGCATCTGCAGAATCTCTTGTGTCTCTAGATGGCAACGCTTCTCTTCAAGGAGAAGACAATTTTTGCGTGCGTCTCTATTCTGTCCTGTACAATTTTTCATGGGTCCTGAAAGCTTGCTGTCTTCTCTGCAAATATTCTTTTAACACCATGAATTCTCACAACACAAGAATTACATCTTCTAAAGCTTCCAAACTACAGCAATACGAACAGAAATTGCTGTAAATACTCAAAAGGTTAGCATCTGTGTAAAGAGAAAGAGAGTTAACATTTCAAGTTGGCAACCTTTCTTTAACCTGAAATGTTAACTCTGTTTCTCTTGCCATAGATGCTGCCTGACGTGCTGCATATTCCCAGCTTTTTATGTTCATATTTCCTGCACTGCAATTTTTTGCTTTCCCAGTGCCTCCTAAACCAAAGGGAATATTTATTTGTCTTACCTGAACTTGTTATTGAAGGATTCTTCAAAACCACTTCTTAGCAGCAGCTAAGAATACATACATCATGTCAATGAACTCTCCCTCTTAATGCATGAGATCAGAGATATTCATCCCAAAAGGTCTACACAGATATCAAGAGGAGGAGAGTTGGCATTACTGAGCACTGGTGAATTGCAGTAACAGCAAGTAGAGAAAGAGCATAAAGGAGTCCATCAATAGAGAGCAAGTTCATCACAAATTGAAGGCAGAACTCAGACTTCCATTCCCATAATTTGCTATTGAGTTTTCCACACATCACTTTGTGGGTGCTTTACGTCCACTTTGCCCTACACTAGAACCAAAAGTATTTCTCTTTCATGTCAAACTGGAGTCTGACAATAGCTAGTGAATAATGTACATTAATGCCTAATGTCCTGGCCACAATCACTATGCCTTTATTCTACAGCAGTTTGTTGTTATTGAGCCAGTGCAGGAAATCAAAGCGTGACAAGGGCTGTGCACTATTATCGTTGCTCCAAGGCAAAACCCATTGACATATGCACAACATACAAGTAATGAAAGTTAGGTTATCACCCAAATCCAGAACAAAATGATAACTGTTTTTCTGAATAAACAATCAGATTCCTGAATCATAGAACACAGAACAGTACAGCACAGGAACAGACCCTTCAGCCCTCAATGTTCTGCCAAACTAATTAAACTAATCCCTTCTGCCTATACAATGTCCATATCCCTCCATTCTCTGCACATTCATGTACCTATCTAAGAGCCTTTTAAATAGCTCTATTAAATTTGCCTCCACTACCACCCCTGGCAGCACATTCCAGACACCCACTATTCTCTGTGTAAGATCAACAAAATGCTGACTGGACCACTCTGGAGGAATTCAGGATTATTCTGCAAAGTGGGCACCAAGATTCATAGAGGTCTGAAGCATGAAGGAACAGCCTTACTCACCAGCTTTTTAGAGAGCAGGAGGAGGAGGAAGGGAGGAGGCAACCTAGAGAGTATCTTTCTGTCCAGATATCAGTGAGCAACTCCCTTGACTGTAAAATCAATGTATAACCCCAATTCCCCATTCACCAACAATCCATTCCTCATTTTCCCTCCCTCCTTGACCACCATAATATCCACTGAACTACAATGCAAAAGTAAAGGACAACATAAAATGAACATTCCATGTCAGCAGACCGAGCCTCATCATCATTCAGAGTTTGGGTGGCAGCTGCTTGCACCACTGGGATGCTACAACATTGGTTATCAGACAGTGCATCAAACATCATCAATCATAGAAAGTGAAAGGATATTGGAAAGGATCAACCACAAACTCTGTACAAACCTTGTACTAGTTCAATGCCAGGTTCCTCTTTGACACTAAAATGAGGCTTACTGGTGGGATTCCCAATGCACTAATCATTTTGGCATGTACACCAATAGGTGAGCTCATCTAATTCCTCTACAGCTGAACTTGTTTGCAACCTTAACCTCTGGGGAGCTGACACCTGCGTCCTCTCCTGTCTACTCAGTAATTCATCATGTGCAAAATACAGCCACTATGTTAATCTTTAAATTATACTTTAATTATTCTTTACATTACTCTTTAATTAGTAACATGTGGTTGTGAAAGTGTAAATCAGAGGCACCATTTCTTCATCATTGCTGTCTTCTTGATGCTGTGCCATTACATGACTAAGATGTAGCTTTTGGGTTTCTGAAATAAAAATTACAGACGGGTAATGTTGTGATTAGATGGGCAAGGGTCAAAGCAAAGGTGAGTGCTTATACCATATGCAGATTATAAGGCAGAAAATGGTGTGAAGAGGAAAGGTAGCATGTAAGAAAGGGATTAGATTTGAAGTTACTGGCATCTTCAATGATTTCAGCCCTGTTGCTAACTACATCCTCAGCAATGCCTGTCTGAATAATGGTTAGCACCATCTACTCCATGTGATTTAGCATATGCAGGCATACCCATCCTTTTCTCATTACAGCCTGCTGTCTCAATTTGTGCATCAGCTTCTCCCACAAGAAAGGGTAAAATATTTCAGTGCCATGCAATCTGTTTGAGTGATACCCATGGCTGAGTAGTTGGCAATGTGTGGAAGCTGTGAGATGTGTGTATGAGGCTTGCAGCAGTGCTAGGTGTGAAAGGGGAGTCTTAGAGAATATAAATGTTAGTTACAAGACCTGATCAATAGAGATCATTGATAAGTGAGTGATGGAGTGTGATAAAATAAGACATTGAACCTAGTTTGTGAGATATGGCACTAGAAATGTACTTCCTGACCTTGAGCTTTGGAGTGTTCATTGAATTCTTTGCTGCATTGCCCTCAGGGTTTACTTCTGTCATACACTGCTCCCAGAGTTTGACTGGAGGGCCTCTTGGCTTCTTATTGATAAGACACATTTTTCCTATTTTGCATCTCCTCCACCAAGGTCTCTGATATACTGTCCTGAAACCCTGCTCTCTCCCATGTTGGGCATTCTTCAACTTCTCCTTGATCAAGCTTCCCATATAAATGCAAGCACCTGCTTCTACCACAGTGCTCACTTTTAAGAAGTCAAGATTGGTTGTGAACAATCCAGATTTAGCTTTAACTAATAGCACTCAGTCCTAATACTAATCCTCTGCTGAATACACCCAGCCAATTAACAGCACAATTAGCAGTGGCTACATGTTGAAGTCATTGAAGTGAGCAAATTGGCATGGTGCCTGCATTGCTATGAATGGGCTTGCATTAATCATGAGTCACAATCATGGCTACTGTTTTTTGGTAATTCACTTTTGTCACCAATCATCCAGAGATTTAGGAAGGAAAAACTGACAAATTAGAAAATTCAATTCCATCAGCTGCAGACTTACCTTATGCCAAGTGTTCAACTTTAACTTGAAGAATGATAACTACTTATAAAAGGTGAGCAATCTGCTGTTTCATCTGCACACAAAAAAAACAAGTTTCAAGGCAATTTGTTTCCACCCACAGAGAACTCTGTGGGTGATGACTCTGAAGAATGTGTGTTCAACCTTTTGCCTCTAAACCACGGTACTGCATCACTTCATGAGATTACCTCAAATAATTTCATGGGTTCTATGTTTATTTTACTTTACCAGCAGCCAATTACAGTAAAATAAAACAACCTTTGCACCTAAATAACAACTAAAAATCTTGTTTTTAAATCAATTCTTAAATACCTTTACATGCTGACATCTGTTGTGCATTTAACATGATTGCTAAGATCCCTCTGTGGTGATCAAGCGATATTGTTATTAGCAGAAACTGTCTCAAGCTGTAAACCTATCTTAATCATAGATTGAAATGGCCAGTAAACAATCTATCCCAGAAAGCAGATTTTGAAGGAAATGAGGTAATAGGAACCCAAACACTAGCCCTTAACAGAAGATTCACCATTCCTGGAATGAATTCTGCTGCACATTCATGGCATCATATTTCCCATTCTGCACATGAGCATCAAACTCATCTCAATGCATGTCATACCTAGCAGGCTTATGCAATTAGTGCACCAAGTTCCCCATTGACAGCAGATGTGATAGTTTAAATTCAAATTGAAATTATAAATCACTATCTCAACTGCAATCAGCTACAACATGACTTGATCTTCAAAGAGCAAATTCTTTGTTTCACCCATTTTTTCCCATTTGTTCATACATCATTCAATTGCTTTCACCCAATGTAGAGAATTATATTTCTTGGTGGGAACAATTTCAGTTGAGTAGTTCTGCAAAATGACATCTAGTTGCAGATAAATGCCACCTGATAATGACCTATCATTACATTAAAATGTCGTATCAGTAGTACATTCTTGATTGCAAATCAGCTCACTTCCATATCTAATCAAGATCCTGGCATTTTTCCATCATATTCAGTTTCATATTCAACATATCCTTTCTTTCTCTCACAATGGACCATAGGACACAGCTATACAAAGCTAACCAAAATTATTCAGCAGGTGACTTTTCTTAAATAATACACCACCTAGGGGCATAATTCTGTAATGGTTATGTGACTGCGTGAATTCGCCAAGAGATAGTAAATTCAAACCCCTCTACAACAGTTTCAGAATTTTGATTAAGATTAAAAAATATTCAGAAATAAGTTGTTTATATAAGTAAAAATAACCATGACATCCTGGATTATTGTAAACATCCTAATAATTCATTAAAGCCCTTTAAATGAAGAAATTGGGAGTCCTCATTCATTTCCTTACAAACGTGAATTAGTTGCAAAATGTAAGAGCACTTCAATCACATTTCTCATCACTTAGCTATAATGGTTTTCAACATCCAATCTTAAAATTCTCACCCTCACCCTGACTACTTCTGCATTCTCCATCCATTCACCCCAACACTATTATCTGTGACTTCTGGCGTCCTCCTTTAGCCTCCTGGAAATCTGGAACTCACTCCCCAAAGAACTTCATGAGTCAATTCAAAGTTTCAGGTCAGAATAATAATCTTTTGTTGATCAAAGCTGTAATACAATAGGAGTGTAAATGTAATCAAGACACAAATCAGTCTTGACCTATTTTAATGGCAAAACACATTCATAGGGCTGAATGCCCCTATCTAGTTGCCATGCTGTGCTTTATTTAGGATCCACTGTAAAACCTACCTTTTTGACCATTCTTTTGGAACCTCTGAAATAGAGTCATCATTGGTTCAACCTTCATTTAGTTTTCATCATGAATCTGCAGAAGAACTTGGAAAATCTCTCTACATTAAATGCATTATATTAATGCAAGTTGTTCTCATTGTATACTACAGATCTGCAAAATTTACATCGAGGCTCAGAGAATAAAGTGAAATAAAGTGCACAATCCATATCTCTTGAAAGTTTTCAGTGAGGCAAAGATGGAGAAAAACCTGGTGAAAATGGTTTCTACTCTAAATAGCAATCATTTATTGCAGGATGCCTGATTTCCATCAAATGATATTTAGGGGTTATTTATGCACTGGTGAAATGCCTGTGTTCTATTTACTCCTCCACAATAATAATTTGTAACTCACAAACAGCACTCCTTTTGCACAAAGGTAAATATTTTCACCCATGTGTCTTCTAAAAAATGAAGTTTCCATTTTGTTTCCAGTTGAGCCACTACTGTTGACTCCCCCAGATTTTAATATTTTCCCTTATTAAGTAAATTTGACATGAATTGATCATCTTAAACAAAATAGCATTCAAAGGTTGAGGATTAACTGAAGGTGCTGTGACATAGTTGGGATTGAGTAGAGGGCTTCATTCTGCATCAAATTTGTGAAGTGTAGTCAGAGCTTCTATCTGCATCCGGTTTGAAAGACACTGGAAATGTTTGTTGGTGATACTAGTAACCTAAGATGCAAAAATTTGTGAAGTGTTTCATTATACAGTAATGACATACCTCATACTAAGCAAAAAAAAAATTCTAATGCAATTAGCTACACAATTTAAAATGAGAATTATCAAGGCACATAAAAAGAAGATAATTAATGTAATCAGTCAAAGCAGATTGCAATCAGCATACCACTGCACATCAAAAAATCAAGTTGTATACTGAGAATTGAAGAATATTAGCCTTCATGATAACTTAATGCAAAGCTCTGTAGTACAACAAATTAACTGACTCATGTATGTTTGACCAGAGGATAAGAAATTTGAACGTCTATAATCATTTTTGCCCTAAGGAAACCTGAAAGACATTGCAGTGGCATTATCAGGACTTGAATTTACCTTTATAATGCATTTTATTTGAGCTGTGAAGCTAAGAGTTGCATGATGATGCTTAAGCTAGAAATTCACAGTCAAAAGAAGTTGAGTTAGAAATTGAGATTCATTATAATCAGTTTGAGATTCCAGTTCAAACTCTCAGCAATGGTACCATCCTTAAGATGTAAACACGCTCCAAATGTTTTCATTCCTGGCTAGGTTCTGTCATCAGCATCCAGCACTAAGAAAATATTTAGGAGGATAAGCAAAACATAACTAAGCCCTGTGGCCTCAATACCGACTCGGTATATTATGCAACTTAGACACTCTTCATCCCATCAAATGCTCAATGGCAGAAGACAAGACTATTCTGTATCTTACTCTCCTAAAATCTGTGATGGGAAAACTTAAAGAAAATGGAATTCTGTCTAACCTGTACTTCCCAATGTCAGACATGGGCTAAACTTGAAGACTGAGGATGAAATAAACTAACAAAGCTTCAACTTTTCAGAATTTATTCTTGAGAAGCAGATGGTATAATTTTATTTATTTATTCAAGGGATATGGACATCTTTGGCAATGCCTGCATTTATTGCCTATCCTTAATTGCACGAACTAGAGAGGCAGTGAAGTGTCAACCTCATACAGGCTAGATCAGGTAAGGGCAGAAAATTTCCTTCCCTGAAGAACAGTTTTCTGAATTTTTTATGGTTACGTTACTGAGAGTAGCATTTTTTTTTGTAATTCCAGATTTTATTAAAAAAAATCAATTATCTATCTTTTTAAATTATCTCTGGATCAGTGATCCTGGCCTTTTGCTGCTAGTCCAGGACTTAGCCACATATACTAAATTTGGAATAATACAGTAAAGATTAGCATGAATTGTATTCTCCAACTTTGCAGCTATTTTTGCTGCTGAGATTACAATAGATTCGAAATTACTTCTGCACAATTTCTGTGGGAATCTTTGTAAAATCTATTTAAAGCCTGTGGGATATGTGTCAGCCACCTTTAGGACCATTCTCCCATGACGATGACCTCAGATAACCTTTTTATTTAATTGGTTGACCAGCCACAATGCAATAAGTGCAATGGATATAACACAGAATAACTTTCATTATAATTATCTGAGGAATGATTGACAGTGCAGATCGCCTGACATTCATAGTGCCGAAATCAATGATGTGATGAGAATTAGCCAGGTTCTACAATAATCTAATCTATCAGATCACCATCTAGGCTACAAATTTGAAAGTTATGACTCATCTGATAATCCTGGAATTTCAGTATTTCTGAACTGCAAATCTTATAGAAAGCTGCTGTTAATTGTAGTAATAGGAGATCCTTATCTATGAATTGAACAGCAGCTATCTACATTAAGGTGCAGAGATTTAATTTACTTTGGAATTGAAGATTAAAAATCAGAATGACTGTTGAATTTTGGTATGTTAACATGGTTTCTCCTGTTTGACAGCACTTCAAATAAAGAATATACACTTGAAAGCCCAAGATTCTCTTTAAAGAATACTTATAGGTGAGATTTCAGCAACTTTCAAATTGAAGCCTAGACCATAACTAAAATATTATTGAGTTTTATCCATTGCAGACACTGGGTTTATAGAAAAAAACATGTAAACTGTAAGGTGTACAAATATCATGTTCAGAAACAATGATGACTGAAGGCTCTGACACTGGTAGTGGAACAAAGAGAAAGTGGAACATGCTATACAGCAGAGCTGAAATGAAGGAGAAGGTAGAGATAGAAAGAGACGATCATGAGAAGATTTGAAGATTAAAGCAAGGAACTAGAGGGATTGAGTACCCAGGGAAGGCAATAGAAATGATTTTGTGTTGGAAATGATATACTTAGCAGTGATTTTATATGTTGGAATTACATAAGGAGGAACTTGGAAATTCAAGTTTTAAAAGGTGTAGGCTAAGGTTTAGTGAATTCAATTTTTTAAATATTTTCCTTTATTCAGTTTGTCAGATCTGTATATCACCAGCAAAATTGGTATTTATTGTCCATCCCTAATTGCCCTTGAACTGAATGGCTGGCTAGGCCAAATATAAGCCATTTGTCATTTAATATATAAGCTAGGCAACTGGCTCAGCCAGTGAGTCTGATATCAGTGGTGGGTAAATTGCTGGAGGGGTTTCTGAGGGACAGGATCTACCAACATTTGGAGAGGCAGGGTCTGATTCGGGACAGTCAGCATGGCTTTGTGCATGGGAAGTTGTACCTGACATATCTCGTGTAGTTCTTCGAGGAGGTAACCAAGAGGGTAGATGAGGGTAGGGCAGTGGATGTTGTCTACATGGACTTTTGCAGGGCTTTTGACAAGGTCCCTCATGGCAGGCTTGTCTGGAAGGCTAGATCGCATGGGATCCAGGGCGAGATATCAGATTGGATTCATAATTGGTTCAGTGGTAGGAAGCAGAGGGTGATAGTCAAGGGTTGTTTCTCAGACTGGATGCCTGTGTCTAGTGGTGTGCCACAGGGGTCAGTGCTGGGACCTTTGTTGTTTGTAATTTATAAAAATGATTTGGATGTGAATGTACAAGGCATGGTTTGTAAGTTTGCAGAAAATGCTAAAATAGGTGGTGAAGGTTATGAAAAATTACAGGGGGATCTTGATTAGCTAGGTATGTGGGCTCAGGATTTGCAAATGGCTTTCAATCCAGATAAAAATGAGGCATTGCATTTTGGGAGATCAGACCAGGGTAGGACTTATAAAGTGAATAGTAGGACCCTGGGGAGTGTTATAGAACAGAGGGACCTAGGAGTCCAGGTGCATAGTTCACTAAAAGCGGCATCACAGATAGGGTGGTGAAGAAGGCATTTGGCACGCTGGCCATCATCAGTCAGGACATCGAGTATAGGAGCTGGGAAGTTATGTTGCAGTTATGTAAGACGTTGGTGAGGCTGCACTTGGAGTATTGTGTACAGTTTTGGTCACCCTGTTATAGGAAAGATGTTATTAAACTAGAAAAGGTTTACCAGGATGTTGCCTGAACTTGGGGGCCTGAGTTCCAAGGAGAGGTTGCATAGACTAGGTCTTTATTCACTGGAACGTAGAAGACTGAGGGGTGACCTGATAGAGATGTATGAGATCATGAGGGGCAGAGACAGGGTGAAAGCACATAGTCTTTTTCCCCAGGGAAGGGGTGCTAAAAACATGAGGACATAGGTTTAAGGTCAGAGGCAAGAGATTTAAAAGGGACAGCGGGTAGCTGCTTCATGCAAAGGGTGGTGCATATTTGGAATGAGCTGCCAGAAATAGTGGTTGAGGCGGGCACATTAGCAACATTTAAGAGCCATCTATATAAGTACATGGATAGGAGAGGTTTAGAGATCTATGGGCCAAACGCAGGCAGATGGGACTACACAGTGGGCCAAAGGGCCTGTTTCCATGCTGAATGACTCTACGATCCTATAAGCCCAGACCGTGTTTGGGTATCAGAGTGGGTATTCACCTCTTAAGATTTTACATCAAAATACTGCTACTAATTAAAATAAGCCCTCATTGGAAATAACATTCAGAATCCTATTTGATTTTGGACATTGTGGAAATTGACTGGCATGTGAGTTAGCACATTGTCCATTCCAGAGAATTAAAATAAATAGGTGATGTCTAATTTTCAGCTTCCCAACCTAAGGATACTTTGGTGAAATACAGAAGTCCCTGTAGAATTCACCTACCTTAATGTACCTGGAATCTTCCTCATTGGTATGACTCAGTATACTGGATGTATATACCACAGCACTGGGAGAGCATGAATGTTTCAACTTCAGCTTCTATATATGCACTGCATATTTTCATCAAAAGCTCTGGTCCTACACTGTAAAGAGAGTTAGTTAAAAATCCATCAAGTCCAACAAGTGAACCAATTAGACCATGTCAGTTTTGGCTTGTTTGATCATGTGCTTGCTCTGAATCAAAAGGTTATGGGTTCAAGTCCCACTGCAAAAACTTGAGCAGATAAGTGTAAGTTGGCACTCTGCTGTAGGACTGAAGGAGTTCTGCACTGTCAATAGTGCTGTCATTTGTACGGAATATTAAATCAATGCCTGCCTTCCCTCTCAGATGGAACTAAAGATCCCATGGGACCATACTAAAGAATAGTTATCCCCAATGTCCTTTACAATATCTATCCCCCAATCAAGAACACTAAATCAAATTTTCCAATAAATATCACATTGCTATGTGCAAGTTGGTTGTTGCACTTTCTATATCATAACAGTGACTACACTTAGACTCAAACACAGGAGGCCATACAGCTCATTGATTCTGTTCCAGTTCTTTGTATACCAATCCAGTAATTCCTATTCCCTGCCCTTTGCCCATGGCCTGGAAAAATATTTTTCCTCAAGTGCACATTCAATTCCCATTTAAAAGCCTAATTGACTCCACCACCTTTATAGTAAGTGAATTGTAGGTCATTACCACTCTTGTGCATGAAAGATTTTCCTCACAAACTCTTGTACCATTTGCTCATCATTTTAAATCTGCATACCCTGTTCTTTGAACCATCTGCTAACAGTAACAGCTTCTCTCTATTTATCCTATCTAACTTAATTGTGATCTTGTACCTCTCTTTCAAATTTCCTCTCAAACTTAGCCTGTATCTCCAGTCTAACCTTGTAGGTGAAATTTCTCATTCCTGGTACCATTCTAACAAACCTTTTCACTACCTTCACTAGGATCTATACATTCATCCAAAAATGTGAGGACCAGTACTAGATGCAAAATTCTAGTGCCTAGAAATTGGACTATAGGCATTTTTGGTAGATTAAATGGGTCCCACAAATAGGGCTAATGGCAAATTACAAGCCACAAAAAGAATCCTGTAGCTGGGATATCCTTGCTTTAAGAAATCATTATCATGGTTTGCTTCCCTTTTAGAGTGTTAAATCCCAACCTGCACATTTCACAGACAGCAGCTGCTTTCTAGACAGGCAGCTGCCACGTCATTTGCACACTGACCCACAGGAAGTGGGTCAGTGCTTTTAAAAAGAGCTCTCCATGGCCTGTGGCTACCATGGATATGAGAGAGAACTGGGAGTGGTGTAGGAGCATGATGGAGGAATGCAAAACAAGGGTGGGAGGGGACTAATGGTTTATACTTCTTTTGGGATAGCCCCCCTCATCTGTGGAGCAAGCCTGATAAAACCCCTTGATCACATCTGGCCCCAAGACTCCATGATTAGCACCATCCATCAGGCTCACAGACTCAATCTTATCAGATGGCTCTTAGAATTATTTTTAAACAAAAATATCAGGAATACTGTTTTATATATAAAAGCCATGTCCCTGGGATGACTTTAATTCACACATAGTTTACTGCTTTCACCATGGTGTACTCCTTATTTTATTGTGAGTTAATTATAAAAGTCATAAGTCATGATCATTTGATTTATTTTCTGCCATTAAGTAATAAAAATGAGATGCACATTAATGACATTATCACATGCACAAAATATGATGGGCAAGTGAATTATCACAGCAAGTCCAATTTCTTAATGGGCAACAAAAAAATGCAAATATTTCAAAACAGGTGAACATTTTTTTATTTGCATAATTTACATTTTAAACCCCAGGCTCAAATGGGTCTAATTTCTGGGCACAATTGTGGCCTACACTATCAGATTTATAAAGGTTCAACATCACCTCCTTGTTTTTGCACGCTAAGCCTCAAGAAGTGCCAGGCAAAGCTTTCAGAACATTCAAAGCTTCTAAAATACACCACAAAAAATCAACCCTTCTTTCAAATGGAGAAACTGTGTTTGTTGAATTATATCTCAGACAGATGTAATAGTTTAATGAGTGCTGTACATCTGCACAATGCATTTGGAAATATTCTACATTCCTGCCTGGTGTCCGTAAAGGAAAAGAAGCTCTGCAATTAACTTATTTGAGAGTCTCATGTAGAAGGATGCAACCCTACTTTAGAAGTTTATTTTAATCCCCTTCAAAATACTCAATATGAAATACTCAATATGAAAATTCTCAACTTGCTTTAATTAACAATAGCTTCACCTTTTGGTGGGCTTCATTTCTGTTTAACTACTTTACAGTGGCTTCATATAGCTCAAGCCTTGCATTGTTTGAATTACGAGGTGCAATATGACATAATTAATGACATTCCCGTTTGTCGCCAAGCAGATCTACATCACATGTCTCTAAGCAATCCACCCACTGCATCTGTCAAAACAAAAATCAAATGATTGCAAGTACTGAGTAAGTTGCCAAAAATGCAGTAAACAAGCAGAAAATAGCAAATGGTGACAGCAACTAAATAATCTGTATAATTTTGCAAAGATGTTATGAAAGGAGTAAGCAAGGTTTGAAAGTCCAAGTTTTGGGTACCTAACTCACCTTTGCTCATCTATCCAGGGCTGGGTACAGGAGTTTAAGTTTAACCATGTTTTTGAGGAGCATTTTAAACAGATCAATATTTTATGGATAGTGCATATACATGCATATTTCATGATTATTGAGAGAGCCCTTGCCCCTGCTCCACTTTGCTCCCACTTTCTCTGCACTTTGATGTATCTGCCTGTGGTTTATACCAAAGCTTCCGCTTTGCTATAAATCTGAAGATGTTCAGGTTCAATCCCTGGATGCCACAGAATTAGCTGATTTGAGGTCAGGCAGCAGTAGGAACAATATCATCAGTTCAACATATTCTTACATTGAGGAAGAGTAAACTGACTGGAATTTCCACTCCAGAATCATACAATAAGTGCATGTTTACTGACAGTGGATGAGAGCGGGACTAGAATTAGCGAACATCTATATTTGGATAGTATGCCAACACTGTCAATATTAACACAAGAGAAATGGCCACCTGAGGAGGAACCATACCTTGGTGTGTCAGTCAGGTTATGAGGAGATAATGGGTGGAAACTGAAGAGAGAAAAAAAACACTATAATGGTTAAAAGAGAATTATTATTGTTGAAAAGTTAATAAGACAACTTTCTAACTGTAGTAATCAAAACATGATCATAACAATGTAATTTGTGTTGTGACAAACATCAACCACGTCACAAATGCAGCCTTTGTTCATATGGATCTAGGTTCCTGGGAGTATTTAGCAACCTAATTCCACTGGAGAGTTATTCAACAATGGCCTAAGATTCCTTGTGTCTTGCTTCATGTTGACGAGGACAGTTAATAGAACTTGGAGTCAGCCACATATCTAAAATATCCACAAGGCAATCGAACCACAAAATGAACTAAGAGCCAACATTTATTTATTTTGTAATTCCCATTAATCATGATTTGTCTCTGAATCATTTTCATGCAACTCAGCATTTTAAATCAACTTGAATTAATAATGTGGAATCTTTTGAGAAAGCAAACTTGCATTTAAATTTGAACACACTTTAGGACTGAACTAGGCAACATTTCTGCTTGAAAATCCATATTTATTAAAGTTTGAACAATAATATTCATTGGCACTCATTTTTCTCATATATGTAATTCATGTAAAGCTTTCTTTAGATCCTAACCTATAATTCATTCCTGGGATCTATTATTCAATACATAATTAATCAAAAATTCTTCATTAGTTCCTAGATTGTTCACTCTTGCAAATCCATATTTCTACATAAGATCTACCGGATCCTTTAATTAGATCCTAACATATAAGGAAAAGTTGCCACCAATCCAACCTATGCTTCTATGCTTGTGATTTTTCTTCCAATTTTGAGTATTGTTTTAATTGATATTAGCTGACAATAACTGTCATAGGATTATGAGTAATGATGCATAATGATGTTTCCTAGTTTCTGTTGAGCTGGCACAACTGTGAACCTCAACATCTCTAAGCAAGGAATATGGGAAAGGACAAAATAAAAATCTGTCAATGACCACTAGTTTCTCTGCTGATAGCTATCCAATCAAGAAAATGTGTTCAGGAGGTTCAAATAGGGGCATATTGTCTCTCGTGGTCAAATAACTCATAGGAATTTAGAATCATTGCTGTTCCATGAAGAATGATTGCTTGGGCAAAATATCAGAGCACTGGATATCCACGGAGCATTAGACAGTATGTGGTCTTCCTTTGAAGAACAGTAGGGAAAATATTTGTGGAAAAAAAATGAGTTCCTTTAGAGCCCTGGTTTGAGTAACAATTATAGCCAGCCCTCTTAATGTGGCACTATGTATATAAAATTATTCATGGCTGTAAAAAGAAACACAGAAATGAAAAACTGTTAAACCTTATCACGATTCTTCATAACAGTAGTTTTTAAAAAAGGTTATCAAAGATGACGTGCTCTTCCCACACAGGGCTGGAAACTGATTGTCTTGCTAATCCCTTGCACTAAATGTTTTTCACCTTCAGGTTAACCATGACAACTTGAAGCCTATGCAATCTTTGAAAAATAAGCCTGTCAGCTCTTTTGGCTGTGATTGCTCCTAATGGAGGCCTTGCTGAAGTGCATGCAAAGAATACAGAATGTTCTAACAACCACTACCACCCCCCCCCCCCCCCCCCCCCCCCCACCGCCACACCAAAATCATAGTAGTTATAACAAAAAGATGGTTAGAACTTGCTGTTGGTGATATTAGCCGACTAATGTTCAATCTCAGCATAGACACTTTGTTCTGTGCTTTTTCCTTTACATGGCTCAGAAAACTTTATTAATCTGGGTTAATTTAAAATCAGAGTATCTGAAAGGATAGAGGTTATCATTGTCCAGGCCTCCTCCAAATCCCGCAAAAAAAAGATGCAAGATCATTAGAAATAAAAACAGGAGTAAACCATTTAGCTGTTCAAGCCTATTCCATCATTCAATAAAAAACACGGCTGACATTCCACCTCAAATCCATCTTTCTACATTGCTCCTATATCCCCTCAAGCCATTATATCCAAACACCTAGAGATAGCTGTTTTGAATGTTATAAATGGACAAGCATCTACAGTCCTTCTGGGTAGAGAATTTTGAACAGGCTAATTTCTATTTCTGATAGGTTTTCAACTTCCAAGCCAGTGGAAATATTCTTCCCATTGTTACCCTGTCATGCCCCTTACAAATTTTGTATTTCAATAAAATCCCCACTTTTTCTTCTAAACTCCATAAAACATAAATCTAATCTACTTAACCTTTTTTCATGGGACAAACCACCATCCCAAGAATTAATTTCATGAATTTTCATTGCTATTCCTCTTAGGCATCTCACCAAAACTAAATACAGTAATAATTGTTTTATACTACAATTTTTGGCTGAAATCCCATTTGTTCTTCTAATTGTTTGCTGCATCTGCCTATTAACTTTCTTTGATTTATGTACAAGAACACCTAGATCAATGCATTACCCCGAAAAACTGAACTTATCCTCTCTCCCTAGTAAATTCTAGAAATGTGTTTTCACCATGATATACTACAAAAGCAGTTTAATTTTCAGATTCAGACTCCAGTCATATTTGAATATTTTAGACATCAATTTCTTAATTTAATGTTCCTCATCAGATCCAAAACAGGTAAATTCTCAATGGCTATTCTTGCTGGATTTTATACTGGAATTTATTGACAAAGACATGAGGGCATTTCGTTACTATGAATGCCAATTGCCAATCCTATTCTAATTGTTTGCTGATGGGTCTGTAGCATTATTAACTATTTCATAAACACACATGAGCGCACACACAAAATCATAATAATAACAATAACAATAATAATAATACATTGTTTTATTTTGCCATTCTTTTGGTAGGCAATTGCATTAATCAAGATCAGCAAAGTCAATATTAGAAATGGAACAATTATTTCACATTGTTCTGAGAATCAACACCAAGCATTCCCAGCTCAGACATAACAGGGATTCAATATATGAGTTCATTGAGAACCATTTTGAATTTGCCAAAGCCTGTTTAAGCAGACAAAGAAGTCTTTGTAGATTCCAACCCAGATTTCAGAGGTGATCGGTGCTAATCAACTGTGTCACTCAGTTATTGTACTGAGTCAATCTTCCACGGCACTGATTCAAAGATTCAACCCTGCATGTTAACAAAGCAATTTTTCCTCAAATGTTATCTTGACAGACACCCATTCAGCTACAAAATGTCATGAACATTGATTTTATGCCACTGTAAGCATATTATAAAACTAAGTAATCGCTGCTAATTAGGTTGTATAAGTTTTTAAAAATTCTGTACATTGTCTGCGATTTCTAAACAAAACAGTGCAAAAGTGCAAATCATCACCATTATTTTCTGAATAGTGATAGATTGGGAAAAGGGAAAGTGCAACAAGATCGGAGTGTAATTATACAACAGTCACTGAAAGCAAGCATTTGGGTGCAGCAAGCAGTTAGGAAGGCAAATGGAATGTTGGCATTCACTGCAAGAGGATTTAAGTGCAGGAGCAAGGATTATTGCTGCAGCTGTGCAGAGCTTTAGTGAGATCTCATCTGGAGTTTTGTGTGCAGTTTTGGTCTCCTTATTTGAAAAAAAGGATGTTCCTGCCATGGAAGGAAGGCCACAAAAGTTACCAGACTGGGTTAGCAAGTCTGATATATGAGGAGAGATTGAGCAGTTTAGGCCCATAATCATTACTGGAGTATAGAAGAATGAGAGGAGATCTCAGAGAAACCTATAAAATTCTACCAAGTCCAGACAGATTAGATGCAGGGAGGATGTTCTCGATGGCTGGAGAGCACAGAACCAGGGATAACAGCCTCGGGATAAAAGGTATGTAATTTAGAACTATTCTGAAGAAATTTCTTCAACCAGAGAGTGGTGAACCTGTGGAATAGACAGTAGAGGATGTCATTAAATATACTTGTGAAGATGGTAGGTTTATTTTTAATGCCAAAGGGATCTAGGGATACGAAGTGAAGTCAGAAACAAGTCACAGGGATGAGAACCCATCATCGTGTTGAATGACGGTGCAGACCCAAAGAGTCAAATGACCTACCTCTGCTCCTATTTTCCAAATTTCTAACTAAACCTACAGCACAAATAGAGAATATCATCAAGAGTTCTTACTAGTTGTTATGTAAAATGTACTGTGTACTCACAGTACACTTCAAACTGTGTATTATCAAACAGCTTGAAATTATCTCTTTACCTCATCAACATTGTTTATGCACTGGAGCCAATATTGATGGTAGCATGAGCCATACATTGTCAGCATTTCCTCTTTACACTGTATTTATTTTATTCAATGTCAATAAGTATCACTATGCATATTTTATCCATCGCAAGATTATACTTGCCAGCAAAGCACCAAAGGATTACTAAACTTCAAAATAAACAGATAGGTCATAGAGTAAGACTATTTAGTTAGCTTGGAGCTCAGCAAATCTTATTCAATAAAGCAACATTCAATCACAGTGATTGAAATAAAGTAATCACACACATGTGGAGAAGGTGCCACTCATTTTTTCAGCAAAGAGTGTATCTGCTGAGAATGAATTAAACAAGTTAAGTGGAATAGCACTGGAAAGTTTTTATTGCCTCTGGAATAAAATATCTAATCATGGTAATTTTTTTTTCTTTTCAATAATGTCCATGAATACGAGACAGTTACCCTTCCTATAGACTGTTGTCAAATATAACCAGAATCTATATAGTTTCTAACTCAATCTTAGCATGTGGGGAATGCAGGGACATCACTCAGTACTTGACACACTTCCGCAACAAATGACCTTGGACATGTTTTGTTATTGTTAAGAGATAAGTGGAATCAAGAATCGGTGTTAGGCGGTTCTGTTTAATTGAAAATGACTTCAGTAACTAAGCTGGTGCTCCTCCAGCTATGATATAACAATATGTAAAACCAAACAACATACAGTAGTTTGCATTGTGCAGTTCAATAATAATGAACCTAAGCAGAAAAAACAGTAATAAATATTCATATCACAAATATGAACTTGTATTTCACTTGCTTTTAGATCGCATAAAGCTCTGACTGAATTACTTGTAAATGGTCAAAAGCTATGAGGAAACACTATCTAATGCATTTGTCCCAACCTAAGCAGAATAGGTTGAACCAACGGGAGAAATATGGTATATTTGGACCTTCAAAAGGCTTTTGATAAGGTGCCATATAAGAGGCTCTTTTAATGAAATCAGAGTGCGTGACATAGGGGAAATATTCAGGAATGGATTAAAGATTAGTTAATAGACAGAAAACAAAGAGCAGAAGTAAATGGGTAATTTTAGGGTTGTGAGGTAGGGATGGTGAGTTTGTCATATGATGAAAGACTAAACAGGCCTTTACTAAAAGATGATGTCATTGAAATGTCCAACATTTTTAAGGGGCTTGACAGGGTGGATGCAGAGTTGATATTTTTCTTGGCTGGCAGGTCCAGAACCCACAGTCACCATCTCAAAATAGGGGTCGCCATCAGGACAGAAGTGAATAGAAACTTCTTCAGCCAGGGGGTGTTGAATCACTTTCCAAGAAGGCTGTGTTGTCACTAAGCATATTCAAGGCAGAGAATGATAAATCAGGGAATCAAGGGAAATAAGTTTAGTGCCCGAAAGTGATGTTGAAGTCAAGATCAACATGGTCTTATTCTTTGGCAAAAAAGGCACAAGGGGCCCAAATTGCTTATTCCTTCTTCTATTTCTAATGTTCATACATTCTAACCCTCTGCTTCAGGAACTACAGGATAAATGAGGTAATTGCTAACTAAATTAGATTTCCTTGTAATATGCTTCCATTTGTCACATTAATCAGCCAATCTGCAATATCAATATGCATATGATGATCTTTTTTACAATTTCAGATACAGTGCAGAAGCAATGCTAATCTCCTGAGAGGATATTATAGTAAAATCATAGGTAGTAAGGTTAGTCTTTTTTTTTGACCAAATGTTTACATAGGTGGACAGAAAATATGGAAAAAGAAAGAGCAAATGCAAATAAAGAGACAGAATCAGATAGAAAGAGTTAGAGGTGGACAGAATGGCAAAGAAAGGTTGGTAACGCAAAGAGGCAGAACTACTAGATCTGATGGAGACAGAGGTAGAAAATAAAGACACTTTCACTTGTGCAATCACAGACAGAGTCAGAAAATCAGCAATAGGAACAACCAGAAGGACGGAGAGAAGTTCATCCTGTCACTGAGGGAAATGGAGAAGGCAAGACAGAAATGAAGATAGACAAAGAAAAAAAAGCATTGAGAGAAGCAAAAAAACAGACAGAAAAAATTAAAAAGATATAAAGAAAGGAAGCAAAAGGAAACCAGGGCCAAAAAAAACAGACAGCCATGGGAAAAACAGAAATTAGGTTAAATCCATCCAAAGTTTTTTTAGCATACACAGAGCAAACACAAAACTAATTCTGTGCATGCTCATATTCATATCAATATATAATGATTAAGATGCAGTTCATCATCAAAGGGTTCACATTACAATGTAACCTATTAGAGTCCCTACAATTTCCTGTATTTGCTTATATAAGATTGTGAAGTACATGGTGTTTGTGTGTGTACATGTGAACAGATTGGGGAAGGCTGAAGGGGAGATAGGAAGGCGACTGGTCCTCATAACAGGAAGACCCATCATGAGTTTATCAAACAATAGTTAACATGTCCAACACACAAAACTGGCACATAAAAAGAAAACATCTACTAATGCCCTTAATCTTTGAATATCTATTGGTAAGTCACTAGCTTCAACACTTATTTGCAATCTAGAAGTCATGTATTATTTTAAAGTTTCCAAAATTCTTCTTAACTCTCCTTCCCTTGAGTACAGTAGGAGCCACTTTTTGCTGATATACTCCAAAAACCAATCTTTGCTTGGCAATACTCTCAAATCCTTCTCCTTTAGTCTAACTATCTAATGTACATTTTTTGAAGTTAGTTGTAAACATATGCACTTCTTTTCACTCAGCCTTTCTGGTAACTAAGTTGGAAATACTGATAAATAAAAAAAAAGTCAATGCCTTGTGCTTTTTGGACCATTACCCTCAGTACACAGATCTTTATAATTGGCATCTCCTGCAGTTCAGCCAGGTAGTTCAGTGTTAGCAAATGTAATTTTCACTTGGGCTTTTCCACTTTAATTTCAAAGCTCAGTGATGAAGACTCCAAACACCACTATGAAAATCTTCCCGTGTTTTGACCGATCAATCCTTTAAAATAATTATTTGTGGCCAGTCACGGGGGCAGTTTTAATATAAACTTAGATGCGCTTCTGGAAAACGAACCATGGAAATTACAACCACTATTAAGATTAATTTACAGACAGAAGATGCTGCGGGGCTTTAATGAAGTCGAGCAATGCCTTCTCAACTAGCCAGTGATGTGCTTGTTTATATCAATAGAAACGGATAAAGTTCAGGAGGACCGGGGCTGTGCACGACTTACTGTGGGTTGCAGGGGATCGGTGCCCTGGTGCTGATGGCGGGGTGTTTGTGCTGCGGGTCCTGCTGATGGTGCTGGAGATCCCGCCGCTGCTGCTGATGGTGGTGGTGGTGGTGGTGGCGGTGGGGGCCGCCGCTCGCCGCCTGCTCTTTCAGGCTCCGGTTCTCCTCCAGGAGCTCCTCCACTTTCAGCTCCAGCTCACGAATCCTGTGCCTCTGGGTCTGGATGAGGGTCTGCTGATTCTGCACGATGGTGGTCAACTCTTTGAGATACAGCACTGCCCTCATCGGATTCTCCATCAGGCTTTCCATGGCCGGGGAGGAAGCAAGGAGACGCGGGAGACGGGATGCTGCTGCTCCGCACTCAGGCTGCTCCTTCTCCTGGACCAGCTGGAAACTGACGCACAGCCACGCTACTTAAAGGGACAACCCGCCCGTTAAAGGCACTGCGACCAGGATCACATTCAAGCGCGCTCCTCAAAATGAAACTATATATGCACGAACCTCTTGTGATCCACAACCTTTTCTCCGGTGAGCTGCCTGTTGGAGCACGTCCCACTTTGCGCCTTCATTTTGCAAATCTCAGACGGGGAGATGTGGGTTTTATATTGAGCCCAATGTTGTAACCTCTCATAGAGCGCCCAGAGTATTCCACTGAGAGACTTGCTCTATTCTGACCTAACGAGGGCAGTGGGGAGAAGGCAGGTGGACAGGAACAGCTTTCTTTTGAGGAGGAAATTATTTTTATTCATTTTTCAGGATGGCAAGCCCAGCATTTATTGCCCATCCCTAATTGTCCTTGAGAGGTGGTAGTGAGCTGCATTCCTGAACTTCTGCAGTCATTCTGGTGAAGATAGTCCCACAGTGTTGTTGGGCAGGGTTCTGGAACCTAGACCCAGTGGTAATGAAGAAATGGCAATATGTTTTCAAGTCGAGATGGTGTACAATTTGGAAGGCAACCTTAAGGTAGTTGTGCCGGAGTCTGGAGTCAATGATTGAGAAGTCCCAGGGTCACTCCCTCTCACCAGCAAACTATTGTTTTATTGAATGAGGAGAGATTAAGTTGATTGGGCCATGATCTCTAAAAGTTAGAACAATGAGAGGTGATCTCATTGAAACATAGAAAATTATTACAGGGTTTGACATGGTAGATGCAGAAATGATGTTTCCAGTGGTTGGGAAGTCTGGAATTAAGGGGTCATGAGTCCTAGCACTTCTCTACTCCAGAGGGCAGTGGAGGCACATTCACGGAGTATTTCAAGACAGAAATTGATAAACTTTCAGGTAATAAGAGAATCAAAGAATGTGGAGTCAGTGCAGGAAAGTGGCACTGAGATAAAATGTCAGCCGCAAGCTTATTGTATGATGCAGCAGTTGCAGAAGGCTGAATGGCTTTTTCCAGTTTTTATTTCATTTGTTACTATTATATTCAATTCCGTTACTCACATTGCTGCTTCTTTACTCTTACATTGTATAATTAATACACTTTCCTTACTTCTTCATCAATGATTTTTTGTCAAGAGTACTTACAAGTTGCTCAACAAACACTCAAGATCAAAGTGTGAAAATTGGGAAGGTATTTATGTGAATATAACAACATAAGAAAGAGAACATGAGAAATAGAAGCAGTAGTAGGCTGTTCAGAACCCACACCTGTTTTGCCATTAAGATCATGGCTAATCTTTTATGTCAAAGTCACTTTCCTGAATTAACTTCATATCGATTGATCCCCTCAGTTACTAAAAATCTATCTATCTTTCTTTGTTGTCTATATACTTGGTGACTAAACCCTCTTAAGTATGGAATTTTAACAGTTCACTCCTCTCTGAATGAAGAAATTTCTTCTCATCTCTGTTGAATGACTGACTCTTTATGTTGAAATGGTAAAGCTGAGTTTTAGATAACCCATCCAGGGGAAACATCAACTCCACCATGTCATCAGAGATATAGTTAATCTGCATTAGGTACCTCTAAGCACTGGAGAAGCACCATCCATGCCATCTCTGCACAATCGTCCAAATTCAAATTCATAGGCAGGATTGGTGAAGTAATGTCCGCGTTCACACTCCAGCTACACCATCATGCATAACCAGCACCAAAGGTTGGCTACATCATCCACATGTTTGATTCTGAATTCCCAATCCAGCGAAGAGAAAATATTTCAACCAGGTTCTCAAATTATTTTTGAATAAAATGTAACATCTTCAAGGACTCATGGGTGGTTCCAACTTTGATTGTTCAAAATGAAAGGAATATCCAGGAAGCAATACATCAAGTCTCTACAACAAGACATAGAGATGCTTAAGCACTTATAGTAGAAGGACCATACAACACCCCCAATAACCTACCCAACCAACAACAACATCCCCCACCTCATCAAACATCATGACCCACACGTGCCGCTATGTCTGTGGATCCTGCTAAGGATTATTTTGTCAACTCAGAATCTTAAGAATGGAAGCAAATTATCCCTGAGAGAGACTGCCAAAGAAGGATAGCAGTTAGCTCAGTTGCCATCAAAGCTGCCTAACCTGGTTTAACACACTCCTGCTATGATGTCCAGTGGTTGAATGGAAATGCTAATTGACAAAACATCTATATACTTTAAGTCAGGGCACTCAAACCCTTCTGCAGGCCTTACTGCACATCATATTATTCCTGGTGTGTCTCAGATTCTTTTCTGTTCATGGCCACATACCAGAAATCTGCATATTTGTTCCTTTCACTAGAACTATGAGTGAGGTCATCACCTTCAATCAGAAATGCCCAGGGTTTCCCCGACCACTGGGACATGTTCCTGCTTAGTTATGCTTCACCAATTCAGACCCTCTACCCTACAAAGAAGGGAATCTTTTCACTGTGCTTGGGACAGACACTACTGAAACATGAGTGGCTGATTGTTTTCACATCAAAGGCTTGGCTACAGTGGTTGAGGTTTTCCAGCTGGTTAAAGCTGAATTGCTTGTCGTTCAAAGACAGTACAAGTGGGATGAAGTGAGCACACTGTAGCAAGATGTCAGACTCCCCACCTCCTCTCCCATCAATTGGACATTTTCTTCATGCTGTGAGAACTGCACTTGCCCCCTAACATGGTCGAATTCCTTCCCTCCTTCCAGCTATGTTCATTGTCCAGATAAAATGAAGATGGAAAGAATGGTGAACTTTGGTAGACTCTTTCTTTAAATAGCTAGCTTGTGAGCGCTGCTAGAAATTCCATGCTAAAGTTGTAAATGCAGCCTGCCACTGTGCCATTGGCTGGCCACCAGTTGTACTGAGACCTGACTATTACAGTCATCTGGTCCCACTCTACGTTGTTTTGTTTCCAGTGTTTACCTCTACCATATGTACGACCCAACTTCCCAAGCTACTTCTCCCAATACCCACACACCCCCGCATATTCTCAGGACCAGTCCCAATCACTCTAGTGTGTTTCCAAGAAAGAGATAAACTGATGGATGGTGATAAAGTGAATTAAAATCATTCCATAAGGGGTAGACTTGTTAGAGCTAATTGCATTTCTTATAAAATTGCTTAAGAGTTAATAATGTGGGTGAAGACTCCATGGAGCTTGCTGAACCTCATCTATCTGGAAATAGTTAGCAACAACACTGAAATAATTTCATTTAAAATTGCTTTGTTCAAAATGAATCCAGTAGAATAATATGTTATTTTTATAGGTATGATTCCATCTATTCCTCTTGAGTTTCCCTCATCCTCTTGGGTTCATACCATTTATTGCTGAACAGGACTGAACCACCAGCATCGCTCTTGAACTGTGTGCTGAAGTGGTTTATGCAGTAAACCAGCACTTTTTCACAACACCCCTCTAACAACACTCCCCCTGCCACCAGTCTGTGAACCCTGGCACAAATCAGCAGCCTCCTGTAGAAAAGTAAATTCAGTGATGTAGAGTTTAAAAAGCAAGGGAGTGGAAATGAGGAATAAATATGTACGCTGTGACATAAGAGCAGGACGGAACGAGAAAAAGAAGGAAACAAACAGAGAGAAAAGGAAACAGTTTGGTAGTCAGAAAGCGTAGAATGATCTGTTGAGAGAAAGAACATTATGATGTTGATATGGAAAGAGAGCATCTAAAAGATAAAGAGTGAAGAATGCTCAAGCAGAAGTGATACAGATGAAAAAAATAGACATTTATAAGGAAGACAGCCAATGAGAGCAAGTGGAGAGAGAGAGAGAGAGAGAGAAGACAGTCAAATAAAAAGAAAGACTGAAAGAGTAATGGTGAGTGACAGTTAAACAGAAACAGATGGCGACAGACAAACAGAAATGCAAGTGAGGAAGAGAGTAAAGGCTATCATTCCTCATACTAATAAAGAAAAGGCTGACCCAGATGGAGGGATGCAAATGATGAAAGCTTTTAACTGACAGCATTTCTCCACAGCCCGTGTACTACAATAAAACTGAGCAGTGATCAACAACATGAACCAACAGTGACAGAAAGAATTCCCCTTCCACATTTTCTGACTGCTGTAATTGCGTTATTTAGCTCTGTCTAAGTGTATAGCCCAGGGCTATGCAAAGAGACCATAATGAAATTATATATTCATTTCACGTGGAAGCCAGTGAAACAGCCTCGTGAATTGTAATCCAAAGTGTCATTGTAAGAGAGTGAGAGACTTAAAAATAAGATATATGCAGATCAGTCAAACAAAGGTTATTTGGTGCTTTAAAAACTTTGGCAACAAACCATCAATGTTCAAGTTGTGTGATTCTTCCACCTAAAAGCACAGGTTTTCTGGTTTTTGCTTGGTGCTTTATTTTTGTCATCTCAACTGCAAATTAAAACACAATTCTGGAACTAAAACATCTAAATGCAACTTTGATCCTCTTAAATGGACTCGATGGCAGGCAGAAGTTTAGCTGAAGTACGATAATAAAATCAAAATTAGTTATGTCAACTCAGGCTGGAGTTTGGGTCAGTAAAACAGGTTTGAGATAAAGACCTAGATTTAAACTAGGGCACACAATGGTCATTGCATATTGAAATAATATTTCTGGTTTAGTGGATAATAATGCTGCTACCTGATTGATTAATGTCTGAGAAACAAAGAACACAAGATGTTTCAACTTTTGTTCTAACTAAATAGTAAAAGGTGGTGGTGAGAGTACAGTGCCAGCCTGACAGATCACTATGTTTTTCAATAATGTTGTCATTGGCTGTTCTCTAATTGATGCATTCCCACAAGTTAGTTCTATGTCTCCAGCTAGTCTAGAAAGTATGAAAAACAGGAAATTTTTACACATAGTCAACTGACTTTCTTATAATCCTTGTTGGGAACCAGTACTGTTTTTAAGTATAAACCCAAGAGACACAGTGCTTTCTTCTGGACTGCTATGATAGACTTGCAAACTGGCACGTTATCTGTCAATTGGTGAAGTACGGCAGGGAGTTTTTCTGAACAAGACGGATTCTCCTTCCTATTCTATGCATATTTTCACATTCAAATCAGCAAAAAATTAAAACAAAACTGCTGCTATATTCCATGGGGTCTTGTTACTGCAACGTGAGATAACTCAGATACTTTCAGAACAGGTGAGGACCAGTCGTTCCAAACAACACTCAAACATTTGTCAAATAACTCAAATTAGCTACAAAATAGCACTGACAAAGATCTGATGCAAGTGTCTAGTCTTTGCACTTTGAATTCAAAGAAAACAAGTACATTTCCAAAAATTGAAAATTAACTGTGCAACACTTACCCACAACTACCATCAGTACTGGCTGTCTTGTGTCATTCTATGTTGGATGGAGGCAGTTGAAAATAACCTTAGGCCATGTTTCTAAGTATTTTCATGTTATTATTTCTTCTTTTAGTTTTCCAAACAGGATCTTGTGTGTCAGAGTTCTGTCAATGCTCATGCTGAGTGAGCCACTCAATAGATTCTGATATTCCGTTTCTTCACCCAAGGAAAGGGTGCTGAACTTGACTGCTGCTGCCCGTCCTTATTGAGAGCACAGCTGGTGTCAGAAGGCCGCGCAAAACTGTTACGAAGTTCAGAATGTCGTGGGTTCAAGTTGACTTAACACTTAAGTGCAGTACTGGGAGAGTGCTGCACTATCAGTAGTGCCATCTCTTGGATGAAATGTTAAATCACAGGCCCATCTGCCCTTCAGATAGATGTAAAGATCACATGACACTTCTTCTTTGAAGAAGGTAGTTGTCCCTGTTGTCCTGGCCAGTAATTAACCCTCAATGAATAGTGTCAAATCTCGTGGAAGGCTGGGCAGCTGGCACCTTCAAGTGAGAAAAGAAAATAATTTCATAAAGGTAAGGTTGCGCATTTCCCTAAAAACTGGACCACCAAATGATACATGAAAACAAAGTAAATCTTTTCTGTAAATTTAATCTAAGCAATTTGTCAAAGGTAAAATGAGAAGTATTAATTCAATATTATCCATGCTTTTGAGCCATTCCAAACTGAGAGGATTGTGATGTTTCATAATAAAATGTTGCAAGGATTAATTTGCAAGGGTATGGTGTGAGCTGAACCAATTATCCCTGAAGTAGAAATAAACAGCTGATCCCAGACATTCACAGCTTTTTTTTGTTTTTGTCACATCTTTTTGTTTTGCACTGAGTTCTAGTTACATGCCCCCCTCCTCCATTTAACAGATCATGTCCCATCTGGTGTTGATTCTTTCCCTTTTAGTCAAGCAATTGATTATACCAACAACACCAAGAAACATTATCAGACATGGTCATCCTGCAATGTGCTAACTCATGGTATCAATTCTCTTTCTTGGTCAGATCTGTAGTTGGATTATGCCATAAAGAAGTGGGGCAAAAGGTAACCTCAAGTGGCAGCACCATCCTTTCTTAATTGGGTCATAGCAACAAAATACCTAAGAGAAGGTACAGCCCAATAATTCGTAATGGAATGAAAATTCAACTGTGATGCAAAAAATGTTTAAAAGTGAGTAATTAACAAAAGTGCCTACAGAATACTTTTGACACATGCCTACTTTAAAATTATTTAAGACTGTTGCCTACATTCCACAACTATAGCTGGTGATTACACCTACAGAAGGTATCTGCAGTTTTTGTGGGAATTTTGCTCAGTGATGATGACCTGGAGTCAGGAGACCAGTTAGCTTGACATCAGGAGCAGGAAACTTTGGATGAATCTATTATTAAGGAAGCTGGCACCTTTTATAGTTAATGTAGAGTTAGGAAAGTGAAATCATGTTTGATAAATGTTAGAATTTCTTGAGGTTGTAATTAGCAAAATACATTGGGGAAAGTGTATTTCGACTTTCAGAAGGCCTTCAATAAGACTATTGAACAGTTCCCTTATACGATGAGATGGACTATGACCTTGTGATCTACCTTGTTGTGACCTTGCACCTTATGGCACTGCACTTTCTCTGTAGCTGTGACACTTTACTCTGTGCTGTTATTGTTTTTACCTGTACTCTATCAATGCATTCTGTACTAACCCAATGTAACTGCACTGTGTAATGAATTGACCTGTATGATCGGTATGCAAGGCAAGTTTTTCACTGTACCTTGGTAGAAGTGACTATAATAAACTAATACCAATACTTCAGGACATATTCTGAAACAAAATTAGAGAGCATGGGGTTAATATATTGTTACGGAATGAGGATTGGTTAACGGACAGAAAGCAGGGAATAGGAACAAATGGAGTTATTTTTGGTTGGAGACTGTGACTAGCGGCGGCTGCAGGGATCATTATTGGGACTCAGTTGTTTACAATTTATATCAATGATTTGAATGAGGGGATCAAGTTTAATATATCCAAATCCGCTGATGATACAAAGCTAGGTGGCAATAATGGGCTGTGAGGATGCAGAGATGCTTCAGAGGTCTATAGACAAGCTAAGTTAATAGAAGAACAATGGCAGATGGACTATAATGTGGAAAAGTGTGAGGTCATCTACTGTGATAGAGAAAAATAAAAAAGCAGAGTATTTTTGAATGGAGGTCAAATTGAGAGGGACTTGGGTGTTCTTGTACCTGAAGCTCTCAAAGTTTATGTACAGATACAACAATCAATTAGGAAGGCAAGCATTATGTTTGCCTTTACTGCAAGAGGATTTGAAACATGTTTCTGCAAATACATAAGGACCTTGTGAGACTGCACCTGGAATATTGTGTACAGATAATAGTCTCCCTGCCTAAGAGATATAATTGCAATAGAAGAAATGCAACTAAGTTTCACCTGAGTGCCAAAAGCTACCCCCATTTCTATTTCTTACATTCTCATGTTTTTATTTAAATATAAACAGTGCACCATTTTCCCCCTCTCGGCAAAATCCTACAGAACTTTGTAACAGCAGTACTCTGTAGAACTATGATCCATAGTAACCAAGAACACTCATGGTGGCCAATCATGAATATCGTACTCCAGGAATCCCTTAGAAATTCAGCATATAAAGCCTGCATCATTTTCAGAAGTTCAGATTACTTCCATACTTGAAATGTTTGTGTTTGGATTACGCAATAGGGGGCAATGAGCTGGATGGAATTTTATTCCTGCATTCACTGCCCCGATTAAATAATATTTTGCCTCTATGATCTTTAAGTAAGGAAGAAAATGTAAGTTCAGATACACGTATTTGTTTTGCTGAGTTACTATCATAAACTTCCCGCAATATTAAATATTAAGACTCATGAACTCTTTTGAATGAGGATCTTTTTATTCCTTTTGTTAACAGAAGCACTGCTGCTCCTCTGGAGGAGACAAAGTGTAGAACTCTAGGGGTTTTGAATTATACAGTCCACTGCTTCTGTACTTAAATATTCCATTAGATACATTATTGAGTCTGTCTTTTTTTTTATTTTTAAGAGTAACAATACTCTAAAAGCAACTTTTGAATATTTTCCAGACTGGTGCTTTTGTTTGTTTGAAACCTATGGGATTGCTCTATATTTCCTGGATTTTATTAAACATCATAATGCATTTGTTAAGTACCATTACATTACACAAAATCAATTATATGCTTGAGTTTAGGACAAATAGTATTCCTTGCATTTTTCCTTGCTTTCCTGAAAATGGCTGCATCATACGCTACCATTACTAGACATCAATTGTTCCTGCATCCATTTCAAATGGCATTTATCATGTTAAGACAGTAGAGTCAATTTCTTTTACAAATGGGAAGAAAAGGAATAATATCTTGATAATTCATGTCAGCCTCTTCCTACTTCTTTGGCCAGTGCCATATTGGTGTGAGCACTAAAATAGCTAGCTTATATGCCCACTAGAAATAGTTGTCTTGTTCACCTCTGAAAATTGACAAAAGACCCCTAATCCAATTTTTATGTACCAGTGAGTGGAGTGTGCACACTCAGTTCATTGGTCATGGAATGAAAGAGTCATAGAGAGATACTGCACATGAAACAGGTCCTTTGACCCACCAAGTACATGACAACCATCTAGCAACCATTTATACTTATCCTACCCTAACCCATTTTATTTTCCCCACTTTCACATCTGGTTTTATTTAATACTGATGTGGAATATTTTGCCAACAATCTTTGTAGGGCTAGGATGCTATTTTAAAAGTTAGCTGTGAGGTTTTAGGAACAAACTCTTCTTGTCCTTTTAAAATCTACATAACAGATCTTTAGATTTTAAATACCAGAGAGATGGAGTTTGATAGGGTGGGTAGGCAGTTTATTTGGGCGCTTGCGCATTCTTTCTGCATCATGCACTTGACCTCCACATATTTCCAACCATAAGACTCAAAGTGTGAAAAGCCTTTCTAGATGCTTCACTGTCACTTTAAAAGACCTTGGGTCTACCATAAATTGGCCATATCTCTGACACAACAGGAGGGCATGGTTCACTGTGGCTGAATGCTGAATTTGAGGTCTTGATCTTTGAAAGCACTTTTGCACAGGTGGACAAAGGTTGTCCTGGTGCATTGGAGGCAATGGTGGATTTTGTCATTGATGTTTATCTTTCCACCCAAGATATGGAAAGTGATCCCTGTTGTACAGCATCATGGATGTTGATTATCAGGAGGAAGTGGGGGAAGTGGTGCTCTATAGTTGGGAAGGTTGGTCTTTCATATGTTTAGTATGAGGTTCATCCTCTAGTATGCTTCAGTGAACTAAGTCCCAATCATTTGGAGCTCAGAGTTTGTGTGTGTACAAACACAAGTGCTGTCTTTACACAGTAACTTGAAGATAGAAGTGGGTCTGATCTTTGTTCTAGAGTGGAGGTGATGAAGGTTGTACAGCTTCCTGCTCACCTTGCAGAGTAGCTCAAGCACAGAGGTTAATAGAGGTAAGGTGAAGTACTGCATTGAAGAAGCTTGAGGCTCTTACAGTTGTTGTCTGACAATTTTTTATGAACAAATATGAGAACTACTCTCCATAATCTCTCTCTGTTGAAAGCTTTTGCAAGGCTATGTTTGGCGATTAATACCATTTCCTGAACTTTGCATAGATTTTCAGTGAAGGTAATGTCCATTGTGCCTCAATAGGTGGCATCCACAGTTATTCTGGGAGGAGCTGTCTGGCCACTGGGAGGTGACAGTTGAGGAAGATTCTTCCAATGATTTTTTCTGTGGCAGAGAATTAAAAAAAACTCCTCTGTGATTACTGCACTTCTCCTTTCCTGAAGATGATCATGATCAGTGTCTCTAAGATTCCCTGGTGTGCTCTCCCCTTCCCAGTAGTGGAAGATTATAAATTCTTGTCATTTCTCTGCCACGTTTTAGTACTGAAATGAGGATTTGTCTGCTCCAGCGTCTTTGTTGTCTTTAAACTAATGGATTGCCTTTTCAAACTCTTGTCTGGCTCGGGTAGTACCAAGGTTGTGGTGGATAGCATGCTGTGGAATAAAGTCAAAGGTACTCATATCAAACACCAAATCTTGATTGAGATCTTCATTGGGATGTTATGAAGCTTGTCTTAACATAGAAGGACATTAGGTCCAGGTGCCAGCAGATTAAAATAGCATCAATGTGCAAGTATTAAAAAAGTCAGCTTCAATCTTTAGGCATCTGCATTTAATTATTTATACAAAATCCCTTCTGAAGAAGTAGGCTGCCTACTAATATTGACTATTCACTCAACCAGAGCAATAATTCAACTGACTTTTCAAGTTAATGGCACATCCACGGGTTTACCAGACATTTTGAAACACTCCAGAAGAATCAGACGAGGACACAACAGCCACTGAAGTGTTGAAGCAAAGTCATGGAAACACTGCAATAAATATTCAGTGTTCACAGCTCCTTTTCTTATCTGCTCATTGAATAAGGTTTGTTGAAAATTTACACTTAATTTTCTGAATTACAGCAGGATGGACGGTGTCTTTGGTTATTTAAGATCAGGCCTTAGACAAGAATCAACATGACCAGAACCAGGTCCATGTACCATCGTTCTCAAGGGCATGGATCAGAAAGGACAGCAGGTGTGTGGGCAACGGTGGACTAAGCATATGCAGTGTCAGCTTTTATATGTCATATGATAAGTAGGTCACTGATGTTTAACTTTGTCACCAGAAGGATGGAGGGGGTAATCCCTCCTCTCCGACATCCACTGATCTCCAGTGCTACCTTGCCTGCACTGGTAAGCTGGAAAATATGGAGAGCCACCTCCAGTTCTCCCCTGTTTTGTGACCCCCTAAGTACATGCAATGACATGTGCCTATCCTAATCCTACCGTGTTAACTGCAATGCACTCAGTGAAAGTGACTATGAGAGTGTAGCATGAATTGTATTGTATTGCAACAAATACAAAATGTGCTTGTGATTAAATGACAAGAAAAAAAATAGTTGAGCATCGTGGAGTGGAGTGATGAACGCAGCAGGATGAAAGTAATTGTGGAGCAATACTCAGCTTTCCATGCCTGCTTTCATTATTAGATCACCTCCCGCACCGAATCAAAGATCTCCTGTTCCTGCTGATGCTCCTGCTCTCAACTCCTGAGCCACCACCAGCCACACTGTCTAGGTGAAATCAGCAGGTTTTTCCCTTACACTGTTGAAGAATGGTGTTTTCCTGTGACTCAATATTGATAATCAATGTATCAAGGAGATATTGGTGAACCAAGTGTAACCTTTCTGGATTTGGAATCCATTCTTAAACTTCCTCTTGTTGTTTCAAACTCCAACACTCCTAGTTCCTTCTTTGGATTGGCTCTTTAAATACCGAAGTAGAGACAATGTCACGTGGACAGTTTTTGCATCTGTTGCACTGTGTTGGATGTCAACCCTAAAAGTAAAATCCAATAATCTTGCTGAGTTAAAACCCACTAACTTTCTTCAGGGTTTCCCATGCTTGTCCCACTATCTCTCAACAAGTTTATGTGGTCAATTTTTCAAGTGTTATTTCTTTTCATGGGGCATTCCTCCTGATATTGTACAAAATTCATCTTGGCAGTCCACACAGCTTTCTCTATTATTGTCTAGATGTCAAATCTGTCTGCCCAGTGGTTTACCCACAATGAAATAATAAAGAACACAAAATACTGAAAAGGCAACAATCAGCATTCAAGATAGAGGTACAAGATAATGCATTTTAATGTCAAGAAAATTGAAAGTCACAAACCCCTTAGAAGACAAATCTAAATGGCAAGAGGAACTGAAGGATCTGAAAACAATGGATCTAGGGGTACACATACAGAAATCACTAAAAATAGCAATGGAGGTTAACAATGCCATAAGAATAAAACAAAGCACTGAAGTTCAAAAGACATAGAACTAAGAGTTTTTAAGGAGTTTAGCATCTTTGAAAATGTATATATTATCAGGCCTGGATGAAATAAATCCCAGGCTGCTAAAAGAAGCAAGGGATGGGGGGGAGGAATAATGGAGGTTCTGACCATAACTTTTCAATCCACCCTGGCTATAACAGAGTTGCCAGAGGATTGGAGGACTGCTACCGTACAATTATTTTAAAATAGAAGAAGCAATAAACTGAGTACTCACAGGGTAATTAAGTCCAATTTAGTTGTGGGCAAATTATTGGAATCAATTCTAAGAGATAGTATAAAACTTCATGTAGAATGACAGAGATCAATCAGGATCAGTCAGCGTGGATTTGTTAAGAAAGGTTCTAACTTGATTCAGTTTTTTGAGAAGGTAATAGGAGGGTCAATGTAGTTTACATGGATTTTAGCAAGGCCAGGTCCCATGACAGGCCAGTCAGAAAAAAAGCTCCAGGGATATAAGGGAGAATGGCAAATTGGATCCAACATTGGCTCAGAGGCAGGAAGTAAAAGTTTGATGGGTGCTTTTGTGACTGTAAGGCTGATATGTGGAATCCCACAGGGCTCAGTCCCCTGCTTATTGCAATATATATTAATAATTGAGACATAAGTGTAGTGCACATGATAAAGGAGTTTGCAGATGATACAATAAATTATCATGTAGCTGATCATGTAGCTGAAGACAAAAGCTTTAGACTGAAGAAGATACAGTTGACCTGGGCAGTTGGCTGAAAAATGGCAAATGGAATTTAATCCAAAATTTAATCCAGAAAGTGTGAAATAATCCACCAGGAGGTGCAAAATGGCAAAGGAATATACAATAAATGTGTGGATCTTGAGTTACATGGAGGAGCAGACAGACCCTAAGAATGTGTGTCTACAGATTATTAAAGTTAACAAAACAGGTCGATAAAGTGATTAAACAGGCTTGAGGGATGCTTTCCTTTATTTACCAAGGTATAGAAAAGGAGAGAGGTTATGCCAGAAAACACATTAGCTAGACCATGGGGTGAAAATGAGGTATAGTTCTGGTCATCATATTGTGCGTAGTTCTGATCACCCAGCTATACAAAGGATGTCATTAAGCTGGAAAGGGTGCAGAAAAGATTCACCAGGGTGTTACCGGGACTGGAAAGCTTCAGTTATAAGGAGAGACCAGATAGGCTGGGGATTTTCCCTCGAACATAGGAGGCTGAGGGGTGACCTTATAGAGATGTATAAAATCATGAAGGGCATAAGGTGAATGGTCACAGTCCTTTTCCCATGGTAGGGGAATCTAAAACTAGAGGTCATAGATTTAAGCTGAGTGGGGGATAATTTAAAGGGGACCTGAGGGGCAACTTCTTCACATAGAGGGTGGTGGGTATGTGGGACGAGCTGCCATATGAAGTGGTAGGGATGGGTACAATTACAATAGAGGAATATGGGCCAAACATAGGCAAATGTGACTAGCTCAGGTAGGCAACTTGGTCAGCATGGAGGAGTTGGGCAGAAGGACCTGTTTCCATGCTGTATAACTCTATGACTCTATTACAAGAAATAGGTAATTGGACTGGAGAGGGTGCAAAGGAGATTTATGATGATGTCGTCGGGACTAGAAAATTTTAGCTATGAGGACAGGTTGGATACTCTGATGTTGTTTCCATTGAAACAAAGGAACTTGTATGGACACTTGGCTGAGGTATATAAAATTCGGGGAGCCTTGATAGAGTAAGAAGGTCCTATTTCTCTTAGCAGAGGGGTCAAATCCCAGGTAACAGAGATATTAAAGTAATTAGTAAAAGGACTACGGGGCAGATGAGGATAAATGTTTTTAGCCAGAAAGTGGAAGGGGTCTGCTTGAAAGAATGTGAGAAGCAGAAACTCTTATCATATTTACAAACTGCTTGAGTGCATGCTTTAAGAACTGTGACCTACGGGGTCATTGACCTAGTTCTGTAAGAATTAGGAGCAGGAGCAGGCCATCTGACCCTTTGAGCCTACCCTACCATTCATCAAGCCCATGGCTGATCTGCTTTCCTTAGCACCATTTTCCTGTGCTATCCCATATTCCTTGATTCTCTTAATATCCAGAAATCTGTCTTGAATGACTTCAGTGATTGATCTTTCACAGCCTCTCAAGATAGAACTCCAAAGGTTCACCGGCCTCCAAGTGAAGAATTTTTTCTTCATCTGAATCATAAATGGCTACCTCTTCATTTTGTGACTATGGCCCCTGGTCTTAGACAACGCAGCCAGAAGAAATGTCCTCCTTGCATCCCGTTAAGCCCTGTACGAATTTTGTTTCAATGTGACCACCTCTCATTCTAGAGACTATTGACAAAGTCTATGCAATCTCTCCCCTTACAGGAAAAGTCTGGTGAACATTTGTTGCACTTCCTTCAGGGCATGTATATCCTTTTATAGGCAAGAAAAGTTGTACTATTATTCAAGGTGTAGTCTCACTAAGGCCCTTTATAACACCTCCAGTACTTTATTTTTTACTAATAATTTCCTCAGTTTCTTTATCTTCACTAGGCCCTTCGTTCTCTTATATATTTGGCAGGTTTTCTGTCCCTTGCTCCAATAAGATAGACACAAAGTATTTACTTTCTTTACCTTGTCCTGATTCCCAATAATAAATTCTCCTGTCTTTCTCATTTGCACTTGCCAATTTATTCCTTTTTGTAGATATATAGATGGTCTTGCAGTCCATTTTTAGGTTTCTTGCCACTTAACTCTCATATCCTAACTACATTTTGTTTTAAACCAATTTCTTGGACTTCCTTTGCTGAGTTCTAAAATGCTCCCAATCCTCAGGCTTGGTGCTGTTCTAGCAACTCTATATGTCTCTTCCTTTAATACTATATTTAATTTCTTCTGTAGGATTGTAGGATTAGGTTGGATATCCCTTTCTTGACCAGCACAAACAAAATGGACCAAATGGCATCCATCTCTATCATAAATATTCTATGGTTCTTAAAGCAGAGCAGGCATGTTGGGCTTTATACAGCACATTGTTTAGACTATGTTTGGTATATTGTGAACATGTCTGGTCTCCATATTTTTAAAATGTTATAAAGTATTAGAAAAACATCTTCAATACCAGAGCTGAGATGTTATAACTATCTAAAAAGACTGAACAAATTAATCTTTCCCCAAAAAAAGACAGGAATGATCTGATAGAAGTTTTCAAACTACAGAAGATTTTGATAGAGTAGGTATGGAGATAAGTACATTGTTATGTGAAATAAAAAGTAGGAGCCAAAAATATAAGATAATTACTAATCAATCCACTGAGCAGTCCAGTAAGAGGCGGGAAGAGTGTGGAGCTTCCCGGCAGGGCTGTGGGCGCGGTTTCTGGCCAGCGATGTGGTATACGCATGCGCACAACATGTAAAGCGATGCGCAGGCGCGGGCTCATTTCCTGAGGTGAGGTGACGGAGGTTAGAACAGGGGATAGAGGTTAATGAATGGGTGTATGGGACTGCGGCTGAGTTGACGATGGCACCAAAATCACAAGCATGAGACACAGCCAGCTTCACAAGCCAAATTTGTTAGCGTGAACGTAAATAATGCGCGAGGAAGCTGCCTGTGGGCCCAAGGTGGGTGTGCGCATGCGCTGAAAGGAATCGCCTGAAGAGGAAGGTTCAACAGTTGGTCCTGAGTGTTGGGACCAGAGGGTCGAGTGCACTCCCTCACCGACCAGGTCAATGCTGCTGCCTTCTCCTTACCTAGGCGTGGGCAGATGGTGTTAGTGGATGTTTATACATGTTTCCTTGTCATATGAAGGAACCAACTGTTTACAAATAACTGGCATTTAATTAATGGATTCAGATGATATGTATCATGTGAGATGGGTATTGTGCATTTGAGTTCAGATGGTTTTTGGAAATCTGCATTCATTTTGGACCTCTGAACTCAACGTGAAGCCTGAAGTCCCACACCACCAGGTTCAAGAACAGCTACTTCCCTTCAACCATTCGGTTCTTGAACCAACTGGCACAACCCAACACTATGACCAATTTGCACTTCAATGGACTTGTAGTATAATTTATGTTTATGTTTTTTTCTTATGAGTGCTGCTTGTATGATGCAATGTGCCTGTGATACTGCTGCAAGTAAGTTTTTCATTGCACCTGCGGATACATGTACTTGTGCATATGACAATAAACCTGACTTTGAATTTGTTGCATATCTCAGAAGTCAACAGTTCTCTGCTAAAAAAAACTTGAATGAACAGCCATTACTCTACTTAAGCCATGCAGCAGCACCTGTACCAGTAGCATAGCCAGTAGAGCCGCTGCCTCACAACTGCAATGACCCTGGTTCAATCCTAAATTCCACTGATGTCTGTGTAGAAGTTGCATGTTATCCCTGTGATTCCACTGGGTGCTTCAGTTTCCTCCCATAGCCTGAAGTAGTGTGGGTTGGTAGGTTAATTGGCTACTGTAATTGTTCCAACCATATAGGTGTGAGTGGTAGAATCTGGGGGGGGGGGGGGGGGGGGGGGGGAGGGAAGAAATGAAGAAATTGATGTGAATTTGAGGAGAATAGGTTATAGAGAAAACCAGTGGGGGAATGGGATTGTTCTTGTGAGCTGATGTAGACTTATGGGCTGAAATGACCTCCTATGTCAATAGGAAATTATGGTAATTAACTTTTCTCGTTTTCAGTTTTCCAACATTGAATTAAAATGACGCAGAAGTACTTCACTGAAGGACAGGTATACACTGTTCCGATCATCCAGTCGGACTTGCGTCGAGAGGAAGCTATCCACCAGATCAGTGATGCCCTTCAGTATCTCCAGAAAATCTCCAATGATGTGTTCACTAGGTATGGACCTTGAAAATATCTTGGTAGATTTGTGTTACACTTGGGCTCGTTGAAAACAAGCTAGTGAGGTGAGATTGTTTAGGACTTCTATAGCTTGTAGTGCATAGCAATAATTAATATTTGCATTTATTCAGTACTGTCCATACAGGGGAGTTAGCCCCAATGTCCTGCCCAATATCATCCCTCATTCTAAAACCCATTATCTGTGCCAAATTGTCCCAGATCTGTATAACAGAGAATATACTTCAGAAGTACAGAACTGCATGTAAAGTGATATGGAACATTCTGTGACTGTGAAAAGTGCTACATAAATAGAAGTATTTTTCTAATGTTTCCAGGCATGTTAAGGTGAAGGAATGAATATCAAGCATCTAATGAAGAATTGGTCATAAAGGTGGGCTTAAAGAGACTTTTATAGATAGGTTTAGGGAGAAAATTATAGAGTTTGAGGCCAAGCCAGCTAAAAAGCCTCACCTCTGATACAAAAGAATGGAAGAGCAATACTCAGAGGCTGAAAGCTGATGGATAATAGTCTTTAATGCGGTAGTTAAAAGAAGTAAATTTAGTATACAAAATATGGCTAATGTGTGAAATGGATTGCCAAAGAAAGGGGACTTGATTATATCTGGAAATGAAGAAGGTGAAGAAAATGTTTATGGAGGGATACAACTGGTATTGCTGGATGCTGCATTAAAACTTAGGTTGCTTGGATAGATTGCAGTGATCTTTGCTGATCTTTAATATATTTTTTTGGATGGGTGAGGTATTGAAAGTTTCAGAAGAATGAAGGTCTTCACTTGTTTGTGTTAGGAAACAAGAAACAAATGGAAATCTGCAAGGAGAGTCAATAGGTAGCAGAATTTGGTCAAATTGTAAGTTAAAACAGAAAAATTTCAGGAAGAATTTGGGTGGATAAAACTTAGAGACAAAGACAACTCAGATGAAGTTTCAGCATAAGTGAAAAACATTATGATGCTGGAGGAACTCAGCAGGCCAGGCAGCATCAGTGGAGAAAAGTAGGCAGTCAACGTTTTGGGTCAGGACCCTTCTTCAGGACCGAAGAGGGGAAGCCCAATATGTAGGAGGAAAAAGCAGAGCAGTAGGTGGACAAAAGAGGGGAGGTGGGGTGGGCACAAGATGATGATAAGTAGAAGTAGTGGATTGCATAAGTGGACAGCATAAGTAGTGGATTGGCATGGGAATGCTTCCCATATTCTTGTATATCTGTTATGACATCTGTACTCTATATTCTGCAATCTAATGTAACTCGAATACACAGGTGCTGTCTTTCATAGTGGTATGATCTAAAATAATATAAAATTGAGTCCAGGCTCCAAACTAAAGTGGACAGAAAGAACCTATTTCCTTTAGCGGAATGTCAGTAACTAGTGGGCATAGATTTATGGTAATTGGAAGAATCTTGGAGGTCAAGATTTTTTTTTCTCTTCATAGAAAGATCTGGAACTCTTTTCCTGTTTCTGGTTTTCCAACACTAAATTAAAATGATGCAGCAGTACTTCATCATATCAGACTTGCTTCACAAGGAAGCCATTCACCAGATCAGTGATGTCCTTCAGTATCTCCAGAAAAGGAAAGTGAAAGTAGAAACCCTTGCCATACTTAAAAGATTTGATATGGACATGATGTGCAGTTGTCTGCAGGGATATTGTCCAAGAGTTGGAAAGGGGGATGAACGCAATGAGCTGTATGGTCTTGTTCTGTGAAAAGACATTATGTGCTGTTTGCATTTAGTTTGCTCCCATTGGATTTGGATGAAAACTCTGATTAACAGTTGGGAATGAGAGATCGCTTCTCACTTATAGAGATCCAGAAGGAAGCTTGAGGAAGAAAGATGACAGGAAGCAGAGTTTAAATCCACAAAGAAATAAGGGAAATAAATCTGATTAGGTTGACTTTTCCATATATCATTCCCAGTGGGAATTAGTTCATGAAGAAATGGGGACTTAACTTGTTATCTTGTTTGTTAAGAAATGGAATTGGTTCAAATAGGAGAGCGCTCCTGAGAGTAGGTTCGAAACTTGCAGTTGGGGTACAATAAATGGAAACCTAATCTTCAACTGATCCTTTCTCTGACTCACTGGATATGATTTTCTCGAAACTTAACCTAAGAACTGTCGATCTTCATCTAAAATTCAACATTAAAGCTCAATTTTGGGCAAGTATTTAGGTTATGGCTATCACTTCAGTTGTAAGGAGTAGAAAGTTTGCACAGTGATCACTTGTGCAATAAGTTTCCAACAGCAGTATTATTCAGCAGCAATTTATGAAACACTGAAGCATGTTTATCTTCTGTTTTTATTTGATGTTGAATTGTTTCTGGGATGAATTTCTTTTAGCACAAATCGTCCCCTGTCACCTCATTTTCGGTGTCAGGACAATCTATGTGCCTAGTTTCTGCCATTAATTTAATTGTCTGCCTGAGGTATGTTTGCTTAACCCAGTTTTGTAATGACAAAGAATTCCCTTTCAAGCATCACTGATGGATCCTTGCTTTAGCTGTGATCATCCAGCCTAGCACACTTGGAACATTATTGGTATTGGACTGAACTCTCCCCACTACCTACCTTTACCGAGTTGAACTGTGGTGGCAGTTATACTTTTAAATTTAAGATGTGCAATGTCCAGAAAGACTGATTTTTATCATATTTTGAAGATTCTTGCTGAAAACCTAAGATTTGAAAATAAAATGGACAAGTCAGTATGGAAATAAGACCTGTATTTTGTAAATATTCAGATTTCATTGGTGTGTTGAGATTGGTGTGGGTGATAGGTAGATACAGGGTAAGATACAGCCCTCCTCCCTTGCACCTGCCTATCACTATCTCTTACCTGCATCTAACTATCATCACCTTGTGCCCACCCCACCTCCCCTCTTTTGTCCACCTATCACTGTTCTGCTTTTCCCTTCTATATATTGGGCTTCCCCTTTTCCTATCTTCAGTCCTGAAGAACGGTCCTGACCCGAAACGTTAACCGCCTGCTTTTCTCCACGGATGCTGCCTGGCCTGCTGAGTTCCTCCAGCATCATCGTGTTTTTCATCTAGATTCCAGCATCTGCAGTCCTTTGTTTCTCTTGTGTAAATGTTAACATGTTTGTTCTCTTTTAGAATTGTTTGCAAAAACATAGTCTTTAATTTGCTTAATAGAAAACTTTGGGTATTAAAGATCATCAGATTTTACATGAATGTTAAGGTTTCAGGAACATTGCAAGAGTAATTAGCATTAGCAATGATTGCAAGAGTAATTAACATTCCAGCTGATCCAGAAATACCAATGGCAGATTCTGCTGAATGCTTGAAAATCATAAGGGTATGCAACTCAAAAGAACCAAACACAGAAACAGGATATGAAAACTGAGTTGCTGTCAAAACTAATCACAGCCAGCAGAGCAGAAGTTCCTGGAGATAACTTTACTATGGATATTGCATGAATGTGGCACAACAATGATATCATCTTTTGCCTTTGATGTAACATATCCCCATGTTGTCTGCCACCTCACTGTTGCCTTTATCTTTACTTCTGGTCTGCAAATTTTTACCTGTTTTGGTGCAGAGAATAAAAATAGCTTATTTCTTTGCATCAGTCTTCCTAGTGGAAGACACCAGTAACAAGAGAGTCAGGGTGCACAGGTGAGTGTAGTGGCCATTACTAAGGAGAAGGTGCCGGGGAAGCTGAAAGGCCTGAAGGTGGATAAGTACCTTGGACCAGATGGACCACACCCTAGAGTTCTAAAAGAGGTAGCTAAAGAGATTGTGGAGGCATTAGTAGTGTTCTTTCAAGAATCACTAGAGTCAGGGAGGGTCCCAAAGGACTGGAAAATAGCAAACAAAACATCCTAAGAAGGGAGGGAGGCAAAAGACAGGAAATTATAAACTGGTTAGCCTGACCTCAGTGGTTGGTAAGATTTTAGAGTCCATTATCAGGGATGAAATTTCAGAGTACTTGAAAGTACATGATAAAATAGGGCAACGTCAGCATGGTTTCCTTAAGGGGAGGTCTTGCCTGTCAAATCTGTTAGAATTCTTTGAGGAGGTAACAAGCAGGTTAGATAAAGGAGAGTCAATGGACATCATTTACTTGGATTTTCTGAAGGCCTTTGATAAAGTACCACATAGGAGGCTGCTATACAAGATAAGAGCCCATGGTTTTAGAGGCAAGGTACTAGCATGGATAGAAGATTGGCTGACTGGCAGAAGGCAGAGAATGGGGATGAAGGGTCCTTTTCAGGATGGTTGCTGGTGACTAGTGGAGTTCCTATGGAATTTATATCCTATTTTTATATCCTAGTTCCTGTGGACACCCTCAATATACACCCTGAATACCCTCAACACCCTCAATAATCTAGCCTCCATAACCCTCTGAGGTAGAGAATTCTAGTGATTCACCACGCTCTACAAGAAAAAGTTCTTAAGTGTTTCAATAGAACCTCGTCTCATTTTTCTGAACTTCAAAGAATATAGATCAAAATTCTTTAGCTGCTCATGATAGGACAATCCTCTCATCCCAACAATTAGCCTAGTGAAACTCTTTTGAACTGCCTCCAATACCAGTCTATCTTTACTTAAGTAAGGGAGCCAAAACTGTGCACAGTATTCCAGGTGCACCCTGAACAATTGTAACAAAAAATAAGATAAGATTTCTTTATTAGTCACATGTACATCGAAACACACAGTGAAATGTATCTTTTGCATAGAGTGTTCTGGGGGCAGCCCGCAGGTGTCATCATTCTTCCGGTGCCAACATAGCATGACCACGACTTCCTATCCCGTACGTCTTTGGAATGTGGGAGGAAACCAGAGCACCCGGAGGAAACCCATGCAGACACGAGGAGAACGTACAAACTCCTTACAGACAGCGGCCGAAATTGAACCCGGGTCGGTCCCCTATTTCTAGGCTCCAACCCTTTTGCAATAAAGACCAATGTGCCACTCACCTCCATTTGCTGCACCTGCCTGCTGATATTTTGCAATCCATGCACATGAATACCTGGAATCCCTCTACTCGCTGACTGTGTGGGTTTTCTCCAGGTGCTGCAGTTTCCTCCCACATCCCAAAGGCTTGTGGGCCGGTAGACTAATTGACCACTGTAAATTGCTCTTTGTGTGAAGGTGAATTTGGGGAAAATAAAATGGGATTGGTACAGGATTAATGTAAATGGGTGCTTGATGGCTGGTGCAGATTCAATGGGCTGAAGGGCCTTTTTCTATGCTGTATGGCTCTGAACCTATCTGTAATCATTCTTTTAACAGTCTGCTTTTAAGTTCCTCTAAACAACATGCATAATCTCACACTTACCCACACAAAACTTAGGTTGAGTGAAAGGGTGAAAACGGCAACCAATCTATATCCTATTGCAGATTCCTAACATCCTCATCGCTAAATGCCCTCCCACCTATTTTCATGTCATGGTAGACTTGGATACCTTAATTCTGCCCCCACCTCCATGTCATTAATATAAATTGTAATTAATTGAGGGATAAATCATAAATAATTGAGGGAATCAGCTGGTGTACACAGCATTCATGGTATGGAGGTGGGGGGGAACCCAAATGTCTAGGTGCCTTGCGCTGAATGTCTTGGCCTTGGAAGCTGCACTAATTTGGCTAGATGGAGATTATCACATCACACTGCATTGCATGTGGTGGAATGATGTTGGAGTTCAGATTTTCAGGTTTTGTATAGGCTGATCATTACCTTTTCACTTTTCTATACCTAAGCCCGAAACTTTAAACACCCATTTTTCTTTCCTTAAACAACCTTAATAACCAGAGTTTTGCCTTGTAGTGTTTGTGAACCTGTACCCATAAATCCTTGTACTATTACACAGAGCTGACCTAAATTCTGAGTATAATATCGTGTGGTGAGGAGTGAGGTGATTTATCCAAATTGCATTGGGTCAAACCTATTAAAGTCATAATTCATTTACCTTTTAGCCCACTTTCTCAATATTGATCTTCCTTGCAGCTTTTAATGGTCTTCTAAAGAGTTAACTATTATGCCTGTTCTGGGACCATCTGTATACTTCTAAACCTGTCTGCAGAAGACAGAACTGACCCCAGAACTGAACCTCTTGTTCTCTATCTAACCAATTTGAATCCATTTAGCTGTTCTAGCATTAATTACATGCATCATAACTGAGTCATGGCAAATACATTTTTCATAATGGTATTTCACCATTTAGGAGAAAATCTTAATAACAGGATGTCTTGTTACAGGGTTTCCCAAAACGTGGAGAGTAACCAAACTCGCCTGAGGTCTATCAGTGACCGGATCAACCTGGCACAAGCCAAGATCAAGAAAATCAAAGGCAGCAAGAAAGCCACTAAAGTGAGGGCTGAGTACATCATTTTCTTTGAGTGAATATGATTCTAGTCTGAGTTTTTTCATGGAAATGGGGAGTCATGAATTTAGAAAACTTTAGCTCTGATTCTCGTGTCGCGTGATTTGAATTTAGATGTTCTGACATTTTCAATGCAAATTGTCGAGGAAAAAAACTACCGTATTTGCGCTTAAATTCAATTTGAATTTCTCTTGAGACAACTTCTGCACTTCCAATCAAGTAACTATTTAACCTTTTGTATGCTAGATTTTCTTTACTGATTCCAGAGCCAGTAACAATGGAGCTTTAGTTTACAGACCTCCCAATTAATCCTGATTCTGGTCACTTTTCCATTTTTATTACCTTCGTTGTGTCAAAATCTAAAGATGCAAACACAACAGCCACTATTAAATATATTAGAACACAGTGTATAATAGCATGTGAGGGAGGGGGTGGGGTCTGTTTGATTTGACATTCCATCTCTTAATAAAGATTGAATATTGCTCCTGTCAAAAAGTACAGAATTATAAGAATATGAAATGAATTGTAAACCTACTGTGTGGAAGTTATATAGGTTATTTTGTGTGTGCAATGATCATCTGTCACAGTTGTTATAAAGTGGAATGAAGGAATTACAAAATAGCAGAAAAGCACTGTCAGCTGTAGTTAGGAATAAATGTCAGTTCAAACTTAATGTTCTTGTGAAGTGCTAGGAGTGGTTTAAATTTTGGGTTTTTTGTATCTATTTCCAGAAATAGCAGGAAGAGGTCATTTGGCCACACTTACCTGCCCCACCATACATTAAGATCCTGGCTTGACCTTTTGCCTCAGGACATTTCCCTTCATTAACTTTATATCCCCTGATTCTTTTAAAATCCCAAACTCTATTGATTTCTTCCCTGGAATATACTCAGTAACTAAGCCTCCAGAACTCACTTGGTAGTGAATTTCAAAGATTCATGACTCCCTGAGTAAAGATATCTTTTTTCTTGTCTCTATCCAGAATGGCCAACCCCTTATTTTGAGAATGTAGCCCCTGGTTTTTCACACCCTAGCTAGTGGAAACATCAACTCTACATCTGCCCCGTCAAATCCCTTAAGAATTTTGTGTGTTTCAGTGAAATTATTTCTTATTCTTCTAAACTGTAAGAGTACAGGGCTGGTCTATTTAATTGGCCCTTGTATAATAAACCTGCCATTCCAGGAATCAATCTGGTGAGCCTTTGCTGTAGTCTCTTGATTAAAAGTGCATCCTTTCTTTGGTAGGGAGACCAGACCTGCACATAATATTGCAGATGTGCTTTCACCAAGGCCCTGTATAATTGGAGCAAGTTGTGCCTTCTATTCATATCAATTTGGAATAAATTGTTTTCCTTCCTAATTCCTTGCTGAATACTGCATGTAACATTTACGTTTCATGTACAGGATACCCAAATCCTTCTGAACAGCAACACTTTTCAATTTCTCAAGTTAAATTATCTAAAAATTGAACTCCATCTTTCTGTTTTCTACCAAAGTGGATGACCTCACATTCTTCCAAATTATATTGCTTTTGCCATCTCCTAGCTCTTAGTTTATCTGTATTACCCAAATCCTCTCCATCCTTTTCACAGTCCAAATTGCAATCTAGCTTTGTATCATCATCAGACTTGGATAATATACACTTGATTACTTAATCTAAATTATTGTTACAAATTGTGAATAGTTGGGGCCCGTCTTCGATCCCTGTGGCACTCCACAAGATGCAGCTGCTCAGCCTAAAAATGGCTTGTTTATTCCTACTCATTTCAGTCTGTTGACCAATCTTCAAACCATGCCAGTATATTAGACCCCAATACTGTGTGCTCTAATTTTGTTTAACAATCTCTGTAAGGCATCTAATCAAAGGCCTTCTGAAAGTCTAAATACACCGCATCAACTGGCTTACCCTTTTCTATTCTCCAGATACAACCTCAAAAAAAAATTCAAATGAATTTGTCAGATGTCATTTTCATTTCATAATTTATGTTGATTCTGCCCAATGCTATTACTATTTTCCAAGTGTCCTGTTACCATTTCCTTAATAGTAGATTTTAATATTTTCCCTACTACTTTTGTTAGGTTACCTGGTCTATAGTTCCTTGTTTTCTCTCCCCCTTTTCTTAAATAGTGAGGTTATGTTTGTTACCTTTTAATATGTGGGAACTACTCTAGGATCTAAGGAGTTTTGGAAGATGTCAGCTGGAATATCCACACTAAGCTGCCTTCTTTAAAACCCTGGAATACAAGTCATCTGGTCTTGCAAATTTATAAGCTCTAATAATTTCTCCAGTATTATTTTGTTACTAAAGCTATTTTCTTTGAGCTCTTTGTTTATTCTAGAACTGTATTCCTCTGTACTTCTGGGAGGATTTCTGTGTAGTCTTCCACAAATATAGGCACTGAATATTCATTTAATTTCTCTGCAATTTCCATATTCCCTAATGTACTCCCCTACCTGTAAGGGACTTGTGCTATCGAGTAGCTCTTTCTCACCAATAATCTGCTTATCAATGCCTAGTTTGGACTTCTCAGGGGACTACCGGGGAGAGATCTCATCATCTGGTCCAAACCCAGACCAACAAACTGAATTCCAGAGGTGAGGTGAAAGTGATCATCCTTGACATCAAGGCAGCATTTGATAGAGTGTGACATCAAGGAGCCCTGGTAAAGCTGAAATCAATGGGCATCAAAGAAAAAAAATCTAATGACTGGAGTTCAATCTTGCACAAAAGAAGTTGGTTGTAGTTGTTGAAGGTCAACTGTCCCAGTCCCAGGACATCACTTCAGAAGTTCTTCAGGACAGTGTCCTGGGCCTAACCAGCTTCACCAGTGACCTCCTCCTCCCTCCGGCACCACCCCATCCCACCCCCCCCCAGTCCCCCTGCTGTTTCTATCATGAGTTCAGAAATGGGAATATTTGCTGATGATTACATAATGTTCTATTCCATTTGCAAGTTCTCAGTAAATTAGCCAGTCCAAGTCTGCACGCAAGAAGATCTAGACAAGACTGGAATAAGCTGGAAAATGTTAAATAACATTTATGCCCAGAAGTGCCAGACAATGACTATCTCCAATAAGAGAGTCTAACCACCTACATTTGGTACTCAGTGGTATTAGCACTGCTGAATCCCTCACCGTTAATTTCCTGGGGATCACCATTGACTAGAAAGTCAACTGGTCCAGCCACAAAAATACCAGATTCACTGAAGCCTTTCCAACATCTGCAAGGCACAAGTCATGAAGTTAATTTCCTCCACCACTGTGTCCTGTGGCTGCAGTGTGCATCATCTACAAATTGCATTGGAGTTACTCACCCAGGCCACTTTGGTACTCCACAGATTCTGCAACCAGGATGGACAGGGGTAGTAGACATAGGGGAAGACCTTGCATGCTGGTTACCCTCCAAATCACACAGCACCCTAATTTGAAAGAGTAGTGCTAATCCTTAATTGTAACTCAGTCTAAATCTTGAAACTCCCTATCCAACATGACTGGGAGAACTATCAAAAGTTCAAAAGACAGCTCACTGCCACCACCCTCTCGAGTGCAATTAGTGATGAGCAATTAATGCTGGCCTTGCCAGCAATGCCGATGTCATGAAAAATGAATGAATAAAAATAACTTCAGCTAATCTTTTTCCTTTTTGCATTTCTATAGGCATTTCTTACAATCTTTTTAGGTTTCTTACCAGCCTACTCTTGTACTCTGCTTTCCTTTTCCCATCAGTGTATCAGTCTCCAAATTTACCTAATCCTCAGTCTTTGCTTTTTGACAGTTTTATAAACATTTTCCTTTGGTCTAATGCTATCCTTAACTTGCTAGCCATGTCTGAATTGCTACTTAGAAACATAGAAAAATAGAAAACTTACAGTACAATTCAGGCCCTTTGGCCCACAAAGCTGTGCCGAACATGTCCCTACCTTAGAAATTAGTAGGCTTACCCATAGCCCTCTATTTTTCTAAGCTCCATGTACCTATCCAAAAGTCTCTTAAAAGAACCTATCGTATCCGCCTCCACCACCGTTGCCGGCAGCCCATTCCACGCATTTTGCCACTCTCTTGAGTAAAAAAAACTTACCCCTGACATCTCCTCTATACCTACTCCCCAGCACCCTTAAACCTGTGTCCTCTTGTGGCAACCATTTCAGCCCTGGGAAAAAGGCCTCTGACTATCCACATGATCAATGCCTCTCATCATCTTATACACATCATCTTATCGTTCGTAGCTCCAAGGAGAAAAGGCCGAGTTCACTCAACCTGTTCTCATAAGGCATGCTCCCCAATCCAGGCAACATCCTTGTAAATCTCCTTTGCACCCTCTCTATGGCTTCCACATCCTTCCTGTAGTAACGCGACCAGAACTGAGCACAGTACTCCAAGTGGGGTCTGACCAGGGTCCTATACAGCTGCAACATTACCTCTCGGCTCCTAAATTCAATTCCACGATTGATGAAGGACAATACACCATATGCCTTCTTAACCACAGAGTGAACCTGCGCCGCCACTTTGAGCGTCCTATGGACTCGGACCCCAAGATCCCTCTGATCCTCCATGCTGCCAAGAGTCTTACCATTAATACTATATTCTGCCATCATATTTGACCTACCAAAATGAACCACTTCACACTTATCTGGATTGAACTGCATCTACCACTTCTCAGCCCAGTTTTGCATCCTATCTATGTGCCGCTGTAACCTCTGACAGCCCTCCACACTATCCACACCTCCAACCTTTGTGCTTTTTATTAATGACCTGGATGAGGAAGTGGAGGGATAGGTTAGTAAGTTTGCTGATGACACAAAGAGTAAGGGTCCCAGAACAGATCCCTGAGGCACACTACTGGTCACCGACTTCCATGCAGAATATGACCCGTCAACAACTTCTATTTTTTTTGCCTTAAAGTGATATAAAAACATCACTAGTTCTTTAAAAGTTAGCTGTTGCTGATACTGTCATATCTTTAAATGTAGTTTCCCAATCTACATCGACAGCATATGCCTCATTCTTTCATAGTTTGCTTCATTTGGATTTAAGATCCTCGGTGTTGGATTACACAAAGACTGAAAGTGATTTAGTTTAAAATTCTATTGTATCCTGATCAATATTCTGTGAAGGTCTGTTAAGTACCAGGTCATCAATTAGCTTTTGCTCGTTACACAATACTCAAATCTAAAAATAATCTGTTCCCTCATTCGTTCCCCAATATGCTACCATCTGTTATACACTGCACAGTATTACTGCTGATTTAGCTTGCCCGGTGTCCCCTATGATTTTGTTATTTGCAGCTGTAATTTCCTGATATATCCTGCTTGGGAAGCTATATGTGATCCTTGGAGTTTGTGGAAGGGTTAGACAGGAGTTGCTCCAGAGTCGTCATTTTGTGGCAATTACTATATGCTGATATTTTGCTAATGCCACCTTAAAAAATAAAATTATTTGCCTTTCACAGGTCTTTTCAAGTGCAAAATACCCTGCACCTGACAGGCTTCAGGATTATGTTTCAATTTTCACTGGTGTAGATGACTCCACTTTGCAGAAGCGTCCACGCTACAAGATTCACAGCAAGCTGAAACCACTGGATGAGAAGGCAGTACAGGTATCAGTCAGTAATAAATACCTCATTTGTGAAAATAATTCATAATTAGCCATTTAGCCTTTTTGGATCATTCCAGAGCCTTTGTTCCCTTTTTCAAATAGGAATGTTTCCAGTATAAGGTTGGCTGCAAAATTTTGCTGTACTTTATTAGCAAAATTTGGACATTCTGGGTGCACAATTTATCCAGAATGAAAGTTATAATTCTCAAAACAAAACCAGTTTTTGCAATATTTAGGTGATTTTATGAAAGAGGAGATTTACTTTCTCAGATGTTTGACATCACATGAACCATTTATGCTGCCAACCCCTGAAAATACCCTGGGTTATTGGGAACTTCTGACTATTGCAACTTGCTCATGAATTATGTGTTTAATTAATTTTAAAGTAAACAAAATTATGTGACATCAATTCTGTTTACTCCTCCAGTTCTGTGCTTTTTACCGTCTCAATGATCCACAATGCATTGCACAAATATGAAGAGCTGTGCACATGAGGCTGAAGTGTTTTGTGTATTAAAAATTGATGCGAATGAACTAAAATACTTATGTCACTCTACTTCAAAGTACTGTGCTATGCATTTCTGGTTAATACACTGCACATATTAATCTCTTTAGGCAGTGGATTATTTATTTACAATGCAAAGTGAATTGGACCAGAAAACTAATAGAGCAATGAATAATTCATTTTTCAGTGCTCCCAGTTCCTAAATTTTGTGGCGATGGGGAGAGGGCAGGGGAATGTGTCTGGTGAATTATTCTTGCATAGACCTGGTCCAGATTTGATGGGCCAAATGGCCACCTTCCATGCTGTGATGATTGTGATTGTCATTCAGCCCTATGAAGCAGTTTTTGCCGTGCATTTTCTTTCCCTTTCACTGCATATCCCATGGGGTGAGAAATTCTGGGACAGATATGCGAGCGGACCCCAACTTCATCAGTGCAAGACTGGAGATGGAGGGTCAGCAGAGGTGTACAACTAGAGAGAGAATTGGGGCTGACCCAACTCCTCCAACACACAGGTGAAAAGTGAAAAGGACTGATGTGAACAATGTCCAGAAATCTGGTCCATCATTGATAGTGAAACAGATTGCCCAACAATAACCTGCTAAGGTCTGTGCCTTTAAAGGAACATCTAAGTAGTTCAATATCCACGTACTGAAGCCTGTTTTTTCTGTTCAGGGTCCACATTGTTCTACGTCATGTATCTGCAATCCAACATTTCAGCTGCAATGTCAAAAGGGCACTGTATGTCAACCGACATCACTGCTGTATACTCATGGCCCTTCATGTATACGCAAGTTCCAAAGAGGGAAACATGCAAACCAGACTTCCATTATGCACTGTGCACTCTGTGAGGTCCTGATCATGGTTGAAGTGAAGTCTAAAATCGAAGTGCATAGAAAATGCATATTTCAGATTTATTTAACCAATATCATAAAGGTGACCTTGAAACCATCAACCTCTTGTAAATGCCAAGCTGGTTCACTGACATCCTTTGGAGAGTGTAATCTGCCATCTTCTACTTTATGCTTAACAATATTCTTGTTCAGGAAAAAATGCCGTTCTTGAGCATGTGCTTCTTGCATTATGCCATCTGATGTCTAAAGGAGGTGTGAGGAACATGTTCCGTTACTTTTTGCTTCTGAAGCTCTTGTACTTTTTTGGAAATACAATAAATGCATTTGTAGAATTTTAAAAAAAGGGATTATGTTGCTCAGTTTTTCCTCTATGAACAATAGTTCTGATCCTATATACTCAATCTTGTTGTACCTCTTTCCCATAGTCCTTTTCCACCCCTGTCCTTCAGCTATCATGTTACCTACAGGAATGATGCTGAAGGACTGCTATTGTTGTATCACTTTTGAAAAAGGGATGAGGGAATAAACTGAGTAATTACAGTCCAGTTAGTTTAACTTCAGTGGTGAGCAAATTATTGCATTCAAATGAGGGTAAACTTCATTTTGAAAGGCACAGGTTAATGAAGGGCATTCAGGATGGATTTGTTAATGGAAGGTTATGTCCATCTAACTTAAATGTTTTAGAAGAAGTAACAAGGAGGCCTGATGTGGGCAGGGCATTTGATGCAAGTCTTCCTGGATTTCAGTAAAATATTTGACAAGGTCCTGCATGGCAGGCTGGTCAAAAAAAACTAAAGGTGCGTGGGATCCAAGGAGTGCACCAATTAAATCCAGGATTGGCACAGTGGCAGGAGGCAGTGAGTAATTAACTAACGTGTATTTTTGTGATTGGAAACCCATTACCACAGAGTCCCTTTAAACTTAAATGCTTGGGGCATGTTAAGAAGTTGCATATGACACAAAAGTTGGGAGGGAGAAAGTTTTTGAGGGTGTGGAAGGTCTGGTCATTCGGTTAGCAAAGAGGGCAAATGGAATTCAATCAGAGAGGTGCAAGGTAGTGCATTGGGGAAGCGCATTAGGCAAGGCGATATTCAGTGGATGAAAGGATTCATGTGGCGGAATAGAGGAACCTCACATTGTATGTCCAGATTCTTGAAGGTTGCAGGAAAGGTAGAAAAAGAACATCTGGGATGATTTTCTTTATTAGCTAGGGCATAGGATATAACAGCAGGGAGATATGATAGAATCGTATGCAACATTTGTCAGGCCACATTTTGAGTCTTGTGGATATTTCCCATCATTGCATTATAGGATTAATGCAATGTACTGAAGAGGATGAAAGGGGCTTTACTAGGAAATTGTGAGAACTGGAACATTGTATTTGTGACAAGAGATTGGATAGTTTGGGGTTGTTTTCCTTGGAACAGAGGAGGCTGAGGGCAGAATTAATTGAGTTGTATAAAATTAAACAGGACCTAAGTGAAAAAATAGGAAGGATCAATCTCCCCGAGCGGTGGGATCAAAAATCATTTCCCCTTTAAACCTACTAAATACTAAAAAGTATTTAGTAGGTTTAAAGTGGGAAATGAATAAAGTGTTTTTACCTAGAGATAAAGGTGGGAGTCTGGAACTCATTGCCTGAAAGGGTGGATGAGATAGAAACCCTCACCATATTAAAAAGCACTTGGGTGAGTACTGGATGAGACTTTACAGCAGGGCTATGGATCAAGGGGTGGGAGATGGGATTAGGTTGGGTAGCTCTCTATCAATCAACATGTATACAGTGCACTTGAATAATAGACCCCTGTCTTTTCTGTGACTCTGTTAATGATCACTGACATTGTCTTTGCATCAATAATATGTTATTGAGATGGTTGATTCAACACCATCATTATAGTCACACAACAATTAATTAACCGATTGTGTTGAGAATAAATAAAACTATGAGATAAAGCTAAACAGAAATAATGAAAACAGATAGTAAGAATTTCTATTAAAAGAAAAACGTTAAGTGAGCATTGGTCTTATAGAAAGTGAGTCTTGGGAATTAATAATGGTAAATTAGGAGATGAATTAAACAGATATTTACCATCAGTCTGCACTGTACAGGATACAAGTAACATCCCAGAAGTAACAAAGTTGACAATTGGAAGAGAGGGAGATATTGAGGGGAGAACAGTCATCTGGGCAGAGTTATTGAGCAAATTGTTGGAACTTTGGGCTGACATCTGTATGGGTTCTGATGAGCTGTATCTTGGGGTCTTAAAAAAGGTGATCAGTGAGATAGTCGGAGTACTGATTTCAATTTTCCAAAATTCTCTAGATTCAGAGAACATAAGAAATAGGAGCAGCAGTGAGTCATCTGGCTCCCTCAACCTGCTCTGCCATTTGTCAAGATCATGGTTGATAGTCTCACCATTTTCCAGAACTATCACCATATCCTTTGAATCCTTTAGTATCCAGAATTCTATCAAACTCTGTTTTAAATGAACTTGATAAGTGACCCCTCAGCCCTCCAGGGTATAAAAATTTCAGAAGTTACTTCCCTCAGAATGTAGAAACTTTTCCTCATTTTAGTCCTAAAAGTCTCAAACTCTGCACCCTGGTCGTAGAAAAGTGGACATGAAATGGACTTGACAAGCAGGATGAGGGAGAATCTCAAAATCCTTAATAGGTATATTAGAAGCAAGAGGATAACTAGGGAAAGAGTATGTTCCTTCAGGGACCAAGGGGGAAATCTATGTGTGGAGCCAGGGCATATGAGTGGGGTCCTAAATGAATGCTTCTCATCAATATTCACCAGGGAGAAGGATGCGGAGGATGGAGAGCTAGGGGAGGTATATGCTGATACTCTGGAATACATCGGTGTCAGGAGGGAGGAAGTGTTAGAGATATTAGCACTCATTAAGGTGGATAAATCAAAAGGGCCTGAGAGGCTTTATCCCAGGATACTATGGGAAGCAAGGGAGGAGATTGCAGGAGAAACTGAGATTCTTGCATCTCCGTTAGCCTCAGGTGAGGTACCAGAAGAATGGAGGAGAGCTAATATTGTTCACTTATTCAAAAAGAGCAGTGTGGATAAGCCAGGAAACTACAGTTGATGAGCCTTGCATCAGTAGTAAGAATTAATGGAAAAATTCTAAGGGACAGGATTTATGTTCATTTGGAAAGGCAGAAACTGGTTTGGAGGAGTCAATGTGGCTTTGTGCAGGGGAAATCCTGTCTCTCAGATCTGAGTTTTTTTGAGGAGGTAACTGAGAAAATTGAAGGCATGGCATTAGTGTATTATGTGGACTTTGGCATGGCTTTTGATAAAGCCCCACTGGTCCAGAAAGTTAGGGCATGTGGGATCCAAGATGTGTTGGCAAATTGGATCTAAAATTGGCTTGATGATAGAAGGTAGAGGATAGTTGTCAGGTCTGTAATAAGTGGTGTGACACAGGAATTGATATTGGGACCATTTTTTGTTTGTCGTGTGGGTGTGTGTATGTGTGTGTATATATATAGTAAAATTGCTGACAACATAAAAATTGGTGGAGTACAGTATAATGAGGAGGGTTGTGAAAGGATACAGAGGGACATGGATCAGTTGGAAAGTTGAGCGGTGTCATGGCAGGCAGAATTTAACCCAGACAAGTGTGAGGTAATGTATTTTGGAATGTAAAATACTATCAGGACATATACAATAAATGGGAGGGACCTCGGGAGTGTTGATATGCAGAGGGAAGTTGGTGTGAAGTTCATAACTCCCTGAAAATGGCAACATAGGTGGATATGTAGTAAAGAAGGCACTTGGCATGATTGCCTTCATAGGCTGAGGCATTGAGTATAAGAGTTGCAATCATGTTGCAGCCGTACAAAACATTGGTCAGGCCACACTTGGAGTATTGTGCACAATTCTAATCACCACACTACAGGAAGGATGTCGCAGAGTGCAGAAGAGATTTACCAGGATGTTGCCTGGAATGGAGGTCGTTACTTCTAAGAGAAATTAGATAGGCTGGGTTTATTCTCACCAAAACACAGGCGGCTCTGAGCGTTGACCTTGAGTTTTTATAAAATTATGAGCGACATAGATAAGGTAGATAGTCAGAGTCTTTTTCCCAGGATGGGGAATTTAAAACTAGAGGGCTTTGGTTTAAGGTGAGAGGGAAGAAATTTGAAGGAGCTCTGAGAGGCAGCTTTTTTCCACACAGAGGGTGGAGGTTATATGGAATGAGCTGCCAGAGGAAATGATAGAGATAGATACAATTACACAATGTTTAAAAGGCATTTGGACAGTCAATTGGATAGGAAAGGAGTAGAGGGATATGGGCCTAATGCAAGCATATCCTTCTAAACCTATATGGCTTCTACGGCCCACATCCCTCTAAACCTTTCCTATCTGTGTACCTGTCCAAATATCTTTTAAGTGTTGTTATTGTACCTGCCTCACCCACTTCCTCTGGCAGCTCGTTCCACATACACACACACCACTCGCTGCATGAAGAATTGCCCCTCAGACCCCTTTAAATCTTTCCTCGCTCACCTCAAACCTACACCCTCTAGTTTTTGATACCCTTTCCCTGGGAAATGATTGTGTGCATTCACCCTTTCAATGCCTCTCTTGATTTTATATACTTCTGTAAGGTCACCCTCGGTCTCCTAGACTCCATGGAATAAAGTCCTAGCCTGCCCAACCTCTCCCTTTAACTCAAGTCCTCGAGTCCTGGCAACCTTCTCATAAATCTTCTTTGCACTCTTTCCAGCTTAATCTTTCATATAACAAGGTACTCAAAACTGTACACAATACTCCAGATACGGCCTCATCCACATCTTGTACAATTGCAAATAATGTCCCAACTCCTATACTCAGTGCCCTGACTGATGAAGGCCCAGTATACTAAATGCCTTCTTCACAACCCTATCTCCTGTGGTGCCACTTTCAGGGAACTGTGTTTGTAATCCTAAATTTCTTTGTTCCCAGGTCTCTACTGTTCACTGTACAAGTCCTACCCCTACCCTGGTTTGACTTCACAAAATACAACACCTCGCACTAATCTGAATTGAATGCCATTGCCATTCCTTGGCCCACTTACCTAATTGATCTAGATTCCCCTGTAATTTTTGATAACCTTCTTCACTGTCTACGATACCATCTATTTTGGTGCCATCTGCAAACTTAACTAACCATGCCTTGTACTTTCTCATCTAAATTGTTCATATAAATGACGAACAACAATAAACAGCATCGATCCCTGTGGCACACCACTAGTCACAGGCCTCCAGTCTGAAAAATAACCTGTCAAAGTCAAGTTTATTGTCATATGCACAAGTACACGTATGCACAGGTGCAATGAAAAACTTATTTGCAGCAGCATCACAGGCATATAGTATATAAGCAGCATTCACAAGAAAAACATAAACATAAATTATACACAATTTTTACAATAGGTCCACCATCACCCTCTGCTGTTCCATCAACCCAACTACGTATCCACTTAGCTAGCCCTCCCTGGATCCCATACGATCTAACCTTCAAGACCAGCCTTCCATGAGGGACCTTGTCAATGGACTTTAGCAAGGCCTTATAGACAATGTCCTCTGCCCTGCCCTCATCAATTCTCCTGGTTACCTCTTCAAACAAAAAACTCTTAACAAATTTGTGAGGCACAGCTTCCCATGCATAAAGCTGTGCTATCCCTAATCAGTTCTTGTCTATCCACATGCTGGTAAATCCTGTTCTTCAGAATCCCCTCCAGTAAAGTACCCACCACTGATGTCAGGCTCACCAGTCTGTAGTTCCCTGGCTTGTCTTTGCTGCCCTTCTTAAATAATGGTACAACATTAGCCACCCTCCAGTCTTCCAGAACTTCCCTCATGGCTAAAGATGATGCACATTTCTCTTTTGGAGTCTTCAGGAGCTCTTCCTCAGAGGGGTGGAAGAGTCTTTTTGTATATTTTTTAGGCAGATTGGATAGATCCCTGATAAACAAAGGGTTGATAGTTACTGCAAATAGATGGAAATAGTGAGGTTACAGTCAAATCAGCCATGGTCTTATTAAATGGCAGAGCTCGAGGGGCTCCGTGGCCTTCAGCTCTTAATTTATATATTTTCTATCTTGAGTCTAATTTCACCTAAGGTGGTGGTGATGCCTTAACGTGTCTGAACTTAGGTGGTGAAAAATCAGCTGGAATTGCTGCTGTATCTGAATGCTAAACAGATGGCCTCCTCAGGTTAAAAGAACATGTGAGATGAATGCCTCTTGGCTGGGGAATATATGATTGCTTGACTGTATTCAGTCTACCATGACTCAACAATGAAGAGAGGCCAATCTCCTTATTATATTGTTCTGAATAGAGATCGGTCTTATCACTCCAGTGAACAACCAGAAGCCAAGTTGGTGGGAACAGAAGGTGTTTCTAGTGCTGGTCAAGACTTACCAGCTAAACTAATTTAGGTATTTTCCTTAATTTCCTTTAGGAGAAAGCAAAGCTTTATCCTGTGTATTTGAACACTAAGTCACAGGAGGACAATGAGACGGAGGAAGGGCTGGGAAGCCTTCCTCGAAATATCAGCTCCATCAGTTCTCTTCTGCTTTTCAACACAACTGAGAACCCGTAGGTATCAACGATCCTGTGAAGAGAACTATTTTTCTTTGGTATATTTATTCTCTGTATGTACATATGTCAGTAAGATCTGTGGATCATGCCATTAATGCAAGATGAAAGTCATGGATGACAACTAACTGTTGACATCTTGGGAATGCTTTTACAGAATAACAGCCACCATCATATTTAAAAACATTAGTGTTTACTGCTGGTTCTGTGTATGATAATGAAACCATCTTAAAAGTATATAATTATGTTATTTGTCCTGATCAGGATCAAAAATGATAAATAAATTTCATTGACAAAGAATTGGAAAACTTGAATAAAGCAGTAGCTTTTAATTTTTGTCTGCATAAAGGCAGTTACAAACTGGGTTTTCCTGAATGTAAACTCTGAAGTTTACACATTTAGGGTATATTTTATTATTTTTACCAGAAGTTTTGAAGATGCTTTATCTTGCAAAGTTATTTTAATCTTTTTGAAGTTCCCATAAAGGAGCTGTTCTCAACCTTACTTTCTAATTTCTACTGATCCTTTCAAAAAGAAAATTAAATAAATCTTCAATGAAACAAATGAAAATAGTGAAATGTATTCACAGGTTTCAATTCTAGCAGAAATAGTAATCCTATAAGAACTATTGCTGTACTGCCTGGAGGAGGTACAAATTATTTAGAGGTTACTTCAACCTCTCGATTTAGGCTCTTAAACAAAGTGGGTGCCTGGATGCATTTTTCATTGAGCATAAACTATCCTTAAGAGTTTGTGGTAACTGGTACTCGTTTGTATATTTCACTGTGAGATGCCCCTGGAAATGGAAATGCTGGGCTGGTTCCAATGTAGATTAAACTTTTATGGCTGGTTTCTAATGTATAAGTTAGGAATTGTGAAGATTATTTCTGTGGAATTTTTATCAAGAATATAAAAAAAAATGTATTTTGTTGACATGCAGCTTGCGGTCTTTTCTCTCTAGAAGCTAAGCCTAAAATATTGAACCACACAGTGTTCTTCTCCTTCTTCCTGCAGCTACAAGAAATATGTTCTATTAGATCCATTAGCCGGTGCTGTGACAAAAACTCACACTGCGCTAGAGACTGAGAAAGAGGAGAAGCCATTTGATGCACCACTCTCTATCACCAAGAGGGAACAGCTTGAAAGACGGGTAAATGTGGAGAACTTTATCACTTGAGATTGGAAAAGCTTATGATCCTGTCGACTCAGCTACATAACATGTGGCACAATTAAACTCGTATATAATGAGGGATGTCCATGGTACATTTTGATCATGTAATGGGCACAGCTTTGTGTTGTGGACAATATGTATTTATCTTTCACCAGCCATCTTCTACAGACTACTTCATTGAATAGGGGTTGAAATGGAGATACCTACACTTATTAATTTGTAATTAATGAAAGCCACACTGCTTCATTAGCTGAACAAAGAGAATGATAATCTAGTTAATTTCACACAGTCTGTATGTGATAGGAAATAGTAACAGGGTTCTGTCGAAAATTAAATTGTCACTCATATATGTTCATTGCTGCAAATAACTTTGCATCATCAGTACATCCTTTCTCAGACTGATGCTGAGAAGTTTGCCGTAGTTCTATCAGCTTTACATTGGCCATCTGATTTACTTTACTGGTGATGTGTTCATTAGGGATTCATTTGGTTGGTGTAAAGGGAGAAGACACTAATATCTAACCTTGTGTTTGAATCTAGAACTAGGCTCTCTTCTCTAGTTGAACATGGGATTCAGCATACCCAAAAGGAAAATGCTTGATGATGTAGTAATATCCAATTCCTAAATGACTTTCTGGTTTATGAATGAAAATCTATTGTAAAATAGACGGTGTTATTTCTTAGCACAATAACTCCACAAATGAAACAGTCAGAATATTTTTCTAATTCCTTCTTAATTTTTGCTACAAGATTTTTTTTCAGCTGTTTCTCTTGGGTTCTGAATATGGCATCTTTTTTGTATTTCAGACAACTGAGAATTATTTCTATGTACCTGACCTGGGTCAGGTCCCAGAGATAGATGTACCATCCTACCTGCCAGACTTGCCTGGCATCGCAGATGACCTCATGTATAGTGCTGATCTAGGTCCGGGTATTGCACCCTCTGTACCAGGAAGCAATATGCCTGAACTGCCCAGTTTCAATACGGAACCAGTTTACACAAATGGCCCAGGTAAAATAAGGTGGTCTACGGTTGCTGCTGTGGGATTGATAAAACCTTAAGTGTTATTATTCCCACCCACTGGGGACAGCTCAGCAGAGTCAATTTTCAAAGCGTGCACAGTGTTGATTAACCTGTTTTCAAGTTCTGTAATATTTTAACAACCTTCCAATGATTGACCAAGGGACTAGTCTTCCCCTCCTTCCCAACCCCCATTTGTTTCTTGGTGTAGAGGAATCAGCTGTCTTTTCGATTGACAGAGAACATCTTTATCAATGTCATTCATGATACATAGACAGCCAGCGCCTCTTTCCCAGGGCACCAATGTGCAATACAAGAGGGCATGGCTTTAAAATAATGGGTGGGAAGTTCAGGGGAGATATTAGAGGGAGGTTTTTTACCCAGAGTGGTTGGTGCATGGAATGTGCTGCCTGGGGTAGTGGTGGAGGCAGGTACATTGGTCAAGTTCAAGAGCTTGTTAGATAAGCATATGGAGGAATTTAAAATAGGGGGATATGTGGGAGGAAGGGGTTAGATAGATTTAGGCGAGGTTTAAAGGTCGGCAGACCATGGTGGGCCGAAGGGCTTGTATTGTGCTGTATGGTTCTATGCCTGATTCTTCCATTTCTTGTCTTCTCTGTCTCAATCTCAAGGGTTAGATTAGTGACCAGTATCCCTGACAAACAATTGATTCCCATGACTACCTTGATTACATCTTCTCCCACCTCCTGTAAGAACCTTGTTATATTCTATCAGTTTCTCTGTGTTCTTATGATGAGACTTTCCATACCAGTGTCTCTTGGGTACCTTCCTTTCTCTTAATCACAGCTTTCCCTCTACCATACTTGACAAGATTCTGAATTGTGTGTTTAATTTCCCACATTTCTGCTCTTTAGCCAGGGCAAGGATGGGGTTCGTATTTCCTCACCTTCCACTTCAACCTCTTCATTCAGTGGATCATTCTCAGTTGTTTTTGTTACCTTCTATGAGATTCCACCAGGAGATGCATCTTCTCATTCCCCTCCAGTATTCTGTGATCCTCCTGGTTTGCTCTTCTACTTCCACCAACCACCCCCGCTCCCACAGCACTTTTCCATGCAGCCAAAGGAGATCCAACACCTGCCTTTTTAGGTCTTCCCTTCCCACCATCCCAGGACCCAAGCAGTCCTTCGTGTGTGGCAGCAATTCACTTGCACTGCTTCCAATTTAGCGTACTGCATTCACTGGTTTCCTCTACATTGGAGAAACGACCACAGATTGGGGGACTGCTTTGCACTGCTCAGTTCAGTCATTTTCAGTTGCCTGCCTCTTACACACTGACCTCTCTCTTATTACTATTCTAATGAAGCCCCAACAGAAGCTTGAGGAACAGCACTTCATCTTCTAAGTGTTTCAACCCTCAGTGAATTCTGAGTTTTAGGTAGGCAACCTTTCCTGTCTGTGGCAGAACTGGCCAGTTCTGATGAAAGGTTTTCCACCTATAACATTAACCAAATTTTTCCTATCTGCACAGATGGTACGTGGTCTGCTGAATATTTCCTGAATTATCTTCTGATTGAGAATTCCCACAAAGACTGTGTTCTGCATTTCACAGTTCCAGAATTTTTTTCTCCCTACTGCTTTTTTTCCTGTCCTGCCACTTACACCTCCAATAGACCGATCTGCTATGATTAACAAAAATTCATAACCCTGTTCATGGCACCAACAGCTCTTGTGTCACCTGGTCTCCACCCTATCACAGAAAATCCATTTTCTCCATCCGTCCCTTCTCCTCTCCGCAACTTAAAACATGCTCGTCTTCTCATTTTTTTTCTTGTTCTGATGAAAAGTTATTGACCTGAAACATTAACTCTGTTTTTCTCCACTGTCTGACTTTGAGTATCAGTTATTTTTTTCTTCATTATGCAAAATGATTATGACATGGCTCTATGGTGGTTCACAATTTTTGTTTCTCATTTCAGATCAACAGAATACTAATCTTCCAGTGCCATCTGCAGAACTCCCTCCGCCTGAACTATTGACGCCAATGAGTGGTCCTCCACCGCCCCCACCACCGCCACCACCTCCACCTCCAGTTGAGCCTACCAGTAGTCAGCTACCAGGTTTGTAAATCTCTCTCCTTGATCTGGGCTAAACCTGATGAATTATTCTCTCCTGTGCCACTGAGATTTAGAATGTCAGCAAATAAAATGATTGTCCCAGTTAGCTTTGTTGCTACCATCTCATAGATTAGTGCTGCCATCAGTAGGAGTGTAGTGGGATTGCAGGTCACTGCAGCAAATGCAAGGGGGGTATACCTGTAAACATAGAAAACCTACAGCACAATCCAGGCCCTTCGGCCCACAAAGCTGTGCCGAACATGTCCCTACCTTAGAAATTACTAGTATCTATCTTGTTGCAAGTTTCTCAAGCTTCTTCTCATTATGTTCTGTCACTTTTCATTACATTTCAATGATAGGTGAGAAGTATGAGTAATCCCAGCTGAATTCTATGCTTTGTCATTTTTTTTAAATTTTCTATTGTCTTCAGTTTAATGAACTTAAAGGAACAGAATTTCTGAAATTGTTTTGCCCCAAACATTATTTAAAAAAATAAAAGTAAACATGGAGGCAACTAACCAAATTCTGAATTCCCTCATAATTATCACCATTGTGGGCAGTGTTGAAAGACGGTGGCACTTTGAAACTAAAGTTTAAAAGTAGGGAGCTATGGGAACCTTGTCATCTCTATAAAGTTTTATCTTGAAGTCTTTGGATGGAAGTTAGTGAATCATAGCATTCCTAAAGTATACCTTGTCCCAACCTAGGTATTCTGAAACCATTTAAAATCATAGATTGTGGATCACCTTTTGAGGACCTTGCTTGTCTATGGTTTCAAATTATGGTGTGTGATAATACTAACAATGTCTTATACCACTTTTTTTCTCATCATCACTAGCTTAAAAACCTGCAAGGTCAGGGACTGCAGCAATTCAAGAAAGTCCACTACATGCTTCCCAAGGTCATCTAGCAGGGGTGGCAATAATTTCTACATTATCAGCAATGCTTACATCATGAAATGAAAAAATCATGAAGGGAAATTGAATCCATAATTTTGAAAATCAGGTTGAATAGTATTCCTTCATTAGTTTTTACATGTGGTTTAAAATAATTATTGCATGATATATTTCTAATCAGTCCTTTAGGCAAAAATCTATGAATAAAATGCATTTCCTCAAATGTTTTTCCCTGCACACATCATCTTTATTACCAAAAGTTTGGTGGCAGTTTCACCTCTGGGTAAGGTTGTAAATTTAACACTCCTCATGGCCCCTTTAGAGTTTTTGAGCTCTGACACTTCGATGCAGTACTGAGGGATTGATGCATTGTTGTAGTTGTGGATTCCTATTAAATTAGTAAAACAGGGCTTGTTTGTTGAACGTTAAGACACTGATGTACTTGGCAACATTCTCGTTTAAATTAGCTCAACCAGATACAGATAAACGACAAGCATTTAGTGGATCTTGGTTGTAGATGAAACAGTTGCTCTGTTTATCTACTAAAACTCCAAAAAAAAGGGCTATTAATTGCTTTCTGATGTCCAGGAACCATAGGGAAATTCAGTATCAACGGGTGTGTTAAATTGGCATTTGCATATCAACTATATTTTTTAAAAAGCAGAAAATGCTGGAAACACCAAGCAGGTCAAGCAGCAGGAGTGGAGGGAGAAACAGCATTAACATTTTGGGCTGAATATTCTAACAGGTCTTTGACCTGTGACATTAACTCTGTTTCTTTTTTTTTTACAAATGCTGCCTGATCTGAGTGCTTCTAGCATTTTCTGTTTTTATTTCAGATTTCCAGCATCTGCGGTTTTTTTTGATTTGCATCCATTTTGTACATCCCAGCTAATTTTCCTTTTATCATTGTTTTTTTTTGTTGCCTGTCCCAAAAGTTCAGTCTAGTCTCAAGAAGAATCTTCTTCCGGACAAATATTACTCTAATTGTGAAGAACACTTTTATTGATTTCTGTTTTCTCTGATTTCTTTTCTGGAAGATGGTATTGTTCAGGGAGCACCTCAGGAAGTTGTAAAACCCTCAAATGGAAGAGCCAGTCTGCTGGAATCTATCCGGCAGGCAGGAGGAATTGGGAAAGCCAAGCTGCGCAATGCAAAAGCTATTAAAATGGAAAAGAAAAAACAGAAAGAACAAGAACAAGGTATTTTCCCATATAACTCTATTTGGTTTCATAAACCTGTTATGCTTGAAACATTCTTACACTTTGTATTTAATATTTAGAGGAGCTTGTAAAGATTTTCCACTTTTCCATGTTTTAGTTCAATTATTCATTTGGAAAAGATACTGCTTTTTCCTTCAACTTCAGGAAAATTGAACCATTGTCAATGCCTGCTGCAAATTTGGGAATTGGTTTCATCAAAGTGATGTAAAATACATCATCTGTTGCAGATGTGGAACTATTGATGTTGATGGTTGCAAAAAAAATGACTCAAATTTATGCATCAGTTGTTGAGATTTGGAATAGTAGAAACATTCCATATGGTGTAGTTTTTTCCCCTCATTGATACTGATAGTTTGATAATGCATGTTTGGGAACTTAAAATGGAAACTTGTACTCAGTACAACTGTAGTAATGGGTATGGTTGTTTTCCTGCCTCCACTTGCTAATTTTGAGTGGGGGTTGAGGAGGAAGTGGACATTTTGCTGAATGTTATCTGTTATGTTCTAGGTGGAACAAGGGAAGGAGGGGGGGAATCTGATGTCTGATCTCTTCAACAAGCTTGCAATGAGGAGAAAAGGTATAACATCCATTGTTGGTACAGCTGTATAAATGGCAATTTTAGCTTCAGTTAGTGTTAATATGTGAATAGATATTTATGTTACTTTAATGCTATACCCAATGTGTACAAATATAGAACTTCCTCTGCTTTGCTTTATAACATCTTCACATCCGTCATTTCTTTGGGACTTCTGATACCAGCTACTGTTTAATATTTACTCTGGACATATTTATGCTTCAAATTCAAAGTTACCCATATTTCATAGATCTTTGTAACCAATAAAAATGGAAATATTTCCCCATTTGATTTGGAGTTGATGATGTAGTCAATGCTGATACTTTATTCTACTGCAGCTTGAACTAAACTGCAGAACACGTTAATATGTAATTAGCTGGATCAAACTTGTATGTCTGATTTCTTGCAGGTATTTCAGGTAAGGTCCTCAACATAGCGAGGGCAGTGGTGAAGGAACGGGAAGTGAAGTTCCTGTACCAGGTGGTGCTTTTGCTCGTATGTCTGATGCCATTCCACCCCTCCCACCTCCGCAGCAACAAACTGCCGAAGATGAAGACGACTGGGATGCATGAGATTGTCTAACTGATCTCTGTTCTTGTGAAAGCTTGAACTTCAGGTTTTAATGTCAATCAATTCTGGCTCAAGCTTAGAAATTTATTTTCTTTAAAGGAAAATGTTGCCTATTAACGTCTTTAATAATGCATTTGTGCTTGAGACCTGGAGACAAACAGGGCTCTGTACCCTACTGGCTCGAGTTTGCTACATGAATGGGCATAACCATCTAAAGACCACATTAAGTAACTAGAGTTTCATCCTATACTTAAATTATATCAAGTGGTCTTGCCTGCAACACAGAAGCTAAAATGTGAGTAGCAGGGACATCCAAACTGTTTCTAATAACAAACCATTCATAGCTTGTTTTAAGCAAAATTTACTCAGGTATATTTTATCCTTTTATGAAATAACTTCAGGTTTGAAAGTAGTGTCACAGCCAGCATTAACCTTCATCTCTAAAATGCAAGTCATGTGAGGTCATTCATGACGGTACTTATTCCAAGCTCTGCCAAAACCACTTTACCAGTTGTTAGACAGTGGCTGATAAGGGAAAAAAAAATCAGTGTGTTCTACAACTCTAATGTTTGCACTGTCGAGGGATTTTTGATTCTACTGTACATAATCCCAGAATCAAATAGGAACGAGTTAAGGAAAGCCATGCAAAATGTATAATTCAAGTTTAAATCAACTAACCCTAGTTTAGGACAGCAATAAAATTTAGTCTACTTTTAATTGATGTAAAATTTGAAATATAAATGAAGGTCAGCAATGGTTTTGAAATAATTTGATCTAATACGAACAAGGTCTTATAAAAGTTTCAAGTGAAACAGTTGCTATCACACAAATGTTACTATTGCATAAATCACTATTTTGAACTTGAATAAGCAGCATGTCATGAAAGATGCATAATCCATCATGTTTTTGATGATTGGGTTGTTGTGATTTATTGCACAAGTGTGAATAAACATGATAACTTCAAACAGTCTCCTAGTACAGTGAAACTTTTTGCTGACCCCAGAAGAAATTCTGTTCCTACCCAGTTTTAATTCAAATTCGATGAACAAATTTACTTTTTGGAGAATGACAAGGTGTCTCCACCCATGTCATTTTTCCACCAAAGCATGGGTTACATCAATCTTTGAAATTGTTTGAATAGTCTTCAATCAAAAATTCTCTTGGAAGAAATGATTCTTTTAGGTGTATTACCCAGCAATTTCTTCCCTAGTATATTTTACTTATATAAGGATAGACTACAATTTAGATGTTGTCTCTTACTAATCTTAAACATAGCTGGGTCACATTTCTACTGCAGGTGCAGAAACACATTGTTGGTATGAGAGCTCCTTTGTACAATTTGTTCATTTTAGGATGTTCATCACAAGTAACACATGGACAACTTGAAATTCTGCCATTAATATGTAGAAATATAAACTATTTATCACAGTAGAATGGTGCCCCATTTAATTGAGCTTGTCAATGAAATACAAGAGTTTGAATTGTTATTGAGCAAAGCAGCAGACTGTTTCGCTCCATTAAAGACCTCCAACCCAGCAATCACATGAAATGTAACTCATTACTTTACCATTGTTTTCATTTTAAAATGTGTCACCATAATTCTCACATTAGCTTTGTTTAATAAATTTCCAACATATTATTTCTGCATTGGCTGCCTGATGGTTAAAAGCTGTTTTCCGCCACCCCCCCAAGATGAATTGATGAAATAAGTTCTTTTAAAATGTGTTGTCATCTTCCACCCAACCCCACAGCTTTTACTTAACATCCGTTGAATTAGACAAGGAGCTCCTTTGGATTTCTGTTGCTAATACCAAGTATGTCAATCTGTCCTCAAGGTAAGTTTGGTCATAGAAACAAAAGGCCTTATGCATTTTTAATATGGAGTAGGTTAAATCAGATCATGGCTGATCAGTGCCATCCAAGATCTATATATTACTGCTGCCCCCATCAAACAAACCTTAAATTTCATTTACCCTGTACTGAGATATTCCAGTACTGTTTGGAAAATACCTTACCATTGTGAAAGGCAGGTTCTAGTTTGGAGATTGATCTCTTGTTCTGGATTCTACTGACACAGCAAATAATTTCTATTTACAGTATCCATTTTTATTCCAAATCCTCAGATGGTTAAGCTTCAGGGAATACATTTAGATTACTGCAAATAGTAATTTAACGCTATAAATGCTAGCCTGATTCCATCTAACAAACTAACAGCTCTGCACAACTAAAGCACTCATTCAGTGACTCATCCAGTCACTGTTTTTCCCCTCTATCCCTTTGCAGTTTCTATAAATCTACATTGTTTTCCAAGGTTATTACATCCTTTGAGATGCAGTGTTTAGAATTGCTTACTGTCCAAATATAACCTAACCAGGGCTTTTGATCACGAATTTAGCATCCAACTCATTAGGTTTTAACAGCCTGCAGCTTTAGCCATTGTATATAAAAGATAGGTAGATGCTGAGATTACTTTTGTCTCTTGGAACTTTGTTTATTGTCTTTAGGCACTGGAGGAACATATAAGAATTTATTCCCTCTACAATAGCTGCTGTTGATTGAGGGAAGTAAAGATTATGATGTTGTTTGTTGTCAATAGCTGTACATCAGCTTTATACACAGCCAGGAAAAGGCCCTTCAACTCAGTGTTGTACTGAACTAATTAAACTAGTCTCCTATGCCTACACAAAACTCTAAGAACCACACATTAAGGCTATTCAAAACATTGGGGTGAGTAGAAGAAAGATTTAATCAGGTTGTTCTGATCATAATCTCATGCAAAATTCACACGTCATTAGATTGTGAACAAAGTGCTTTATTCCTCCATAGATATTCAGGTCAATTTAGCATAGCCACCGTTACCCTGAATAAGAGTACTGTACACCTCATGAAAACAATGTTTTGCTGAGTTTCTTTAACTGATTCATGATTATTATACAACATTTTTTAAAGAAAAAACGCTTCAATTTATTGTACTTCAATCCATTTCATCGCAAATTTTTAAAAAACACATTTTCTCAAATTAAAATGCAAAATTCTGCACTGTTAGCTTGATGGAAAGAAATGTACAGTGGCCATCTCACTGGAACAAATTATTTGATTGAATTTCAGATTTTCTGGAGTGAAAAACTTAAAAGTCAGTATTTGTGTGGCAGAGTAAACAGGATTTTCTACAAAAAAAGTACAGTTTAATAAGGTAGTCAGTTCATCTAAAGGATGTCTAATTTAAACTATCAAGATATTTCTATCAGCCTTTTATAACTGCAATAGGTCGCAGTTTAATAGCTTTTTTGCTGATCCCTGCATCATGACAAGTATTCACAACATCAGTTACGTTCTTGTACGATTCAGGAGCCTAGGAAAGAAAAGATAATTTAATAATTGACTTCAGGTTTTAATTCAGCATCTCTTTTGTAACCTAGCTTGAATGGGAATTTATATTGAAAGGATGAACATAAGTACATGTTATAATTCCAACAGTCATTCAAGACACAGATTGGCACAGTAGCACAATTATGGAGCTGCTGCTCATAGCTGCAACCCTGACCTCTGGTGCTGCCCGTGAAGAGTTTGCACATTCTCCCTATGGCCACATGGCTTTTCCCTAGGTGCTCTGGTTTCCTCCCACGTCCAAAGACGTGCAGGTCCTGCCTCACTACTCCCCCTTTCCTCTTTACACTGGTTATCTCCCCTCAGTCCTGATGTAGGGTTTTGACCCAAAACATCAACAATTCCTTCCCCCCCCCTCTCCTCCCAGATGCTGCTCGATCCACTGAGTTTCTCCAGCAGATTGTTTGTTCCTCCTGATTCCTGCATCTGCAGTCTCGTGTCTCCAACAGTTTGAAAATGACTGCAAGTTGTATATTAGTGTCTACCACATTGAGATTCTTAATATTCAAAAACTTAATTCTAATGTATATATAATGGGACAGAAGTTTGGCTCCATTGCCTTCAATAAAGTTTGATGTACACTCACTGCTTTCTTAGTTTTAGTACATGAACAAAAATGAATTTGAACCCAGGATCTTTACATTCTTCAAGTTATCTAAAGTACAAGGAGAGAACAATCCAGAAAACAAATTGCTCCCACAACATTTAATCAGCTTCAGCAGAGATAAATAAATTGCAGCACTTACTTCTTCCATTACTAGTTTAGGTGAAGCACACGAATAGCAATTCCCATATCAGCTAGTTTGTCCAACACATCCTGAAAATCAAGATTACGTCGGGATTTTGCACGTGACAAAGCTCGCCCCTGAAAAGAACATTCTAAAATTATATTCCAGCTTTTTAGTCCACAAAGCAATGTCTAAATCAAAGTAAGGAACACTTACAATGTCATTACACTGAGTTAAATAGGGTGCTTTTGAAGCTCCACAGGTGACCCTTTGCATTATACGTTTAGGTAATGGAAATTCACCTTATGGAATTCACAAATCACTACCCAAAAATTGGAGATACAGATTAAATTCACTGTCACGGAATTTGTGGAAAAATAGTAACCAACTGCCTTCTTCAAACTCTCATTTCTCAATGTATGCAGATAACTTAGCTTCATATTACAGGAAAATCACAATAACAAGTTTTCTAGGAATGCCACCCACCTCACTGCATATTTTTGTTTAAGAAACAGCTATGAAAAATAGCATTTTAAATAATTTAACGATGAGGCAGCTGCTGTACCTGATGTATATTATGCATTATATTTTCCAGTTCTTCAATAGCAATTTCTAATCCAACATTATACTACAAAATATTCAAACAGCCTACTTAATTGAGTATAAAGAAACAGTATCTGCAATGGACTCTGCTCAAAAAAAAAGTCCACAAATTTATCATAAGAAATTTAGGCAAGATCACAATTACTGGATTATGAAGATCCACAATGGCACATTTATTCAGAATTTCTTACCGCCCCATGGCAGGTCGTTCCAAAGTTTCTGTCATGCCTTGTTCTGTGCCAGTAAGGACATAGCTACAGGTTCCCATTGTTCCACCAATCAGAACAGGCTGTCCAGTTAACTGAAAAGGTACAAAAAAAAGGCATGGAAATCACTCACTGACTTATTTGCTGAATGGAAATCCATGTAATCAAAAATATCTTAATTATTCTTTGCCATAAGGGAATCCCATCAGAATAGACCAGAACTTCGATTAGCCTCATATATCTTCTTGCAATTGGACCATACATCTAGAAACACCACCATCCACCCAAGCCCAGTGCTCTGCTCCCAGCACTTTCCTTCCTAGATCTAACCTCCCATTTTGTCCATCTTTTAAAGCCTCAAGAGAAACCAGTGGCCTTTCCCTGAGAAGAGAACTGCTTTATAAAGTTTATTATATAAAACGCTGTAAGAGTTAAATTAGAGTAAAGCATGTTATTTTATTAAAATATTAGACAATAAGCTTCAATATCAGAATTTATAACCATAATTACTTCATATTCTTTGACACTTTCAAATACTACATCCATGTCTCCTACATCACAACCCAGTTTGCTATGTTTTATTAATATAGATACAAGTATTGGTGTACACAGCCATGTGGTAAAAGATAGTTGACCTTTAAATATTATTTGGATAACAGGAACAATAAATATTACATGTAGTCGGATTCACTTTGAACAAATAGGTATATATTCAAATAGATTTAAATACTTGTGTGTACAGTGTATGCATGTTAATAATTTTACAATTTTCAACATTTTTTTGAAGCAAAGGTTCTAATGAGGATGGCAGTTCAGATCAGAACAGTCATTTATATACCTGTTCAGCGTATGCATTGAATAATGTGCTAGATCTCAATCTCAAATGTACAAAGTACATTTTAGCAAAATTACAGACCTCCCATTTTCCAAAGTACCATTTTAGCCAAAAATTCTAATTGAATAACACTTACAAAGTGACAGCTCAACTTCAAGTAATCCTACCCAAGTTTCCAGAACAAGCCCATAAACAAGTGCAAGTGATCTTCAGTCAAAAGATCCAAGGAAATAATTGTACAGAATGATACTTTCTCCATCTGAGCAGCTTTAAGGTTAATGAGGTTCCAGAACTGACTTAAAGTCTGACTCCCATGTTCAAATTTCTATGGTCAAAGTGGGATAAAACTTGCTGTAGCAATTTTGTATCAATTCTCATACTTGCATGGTTTGCATATTTGGAAATATTTACTAAAATTTCAAGTAATATCAAAAGTAAATTTACAACAGATAAACTGCTCCAAGCTTTTAAATAAAGATATTGATGAATTAGACACTAAATATCCTTTCTGTCACTTGCATCCCAAGTCAAGTCTTGACAATCTCTTGGACATCTTGCAAGGTTTCTACTTTCCAGAGGACTACAATGTATGTACTATTTCAGCAGTTTTGTTACCTGATAATCAACCGGTATAAGAGGATGATGAGGTGGAAAGGCTCTTGTAGAACCCTTCCTGTGGATCAGCAAAGTCTTCTGTTTCCCATCCACCACATGTTCTTCCACTTTGGCTATGTTGTGAGATACGTCATAAATCACATGCATATCCAGATCATCTGGTGTGGTGTTGAAAACTTTGGCAAATGCCTAAAAGGAAGAAAAACAGGAAGGAACAGAAGAAATGAAAACAAGAGGAAAAATAGAACCCAGAGTTTGGAGAAAGTGATTTGGGAATCATGGGAGCAGAATTGCAAGACAAGGGAGTAGGTAGCAAAGAAGTTAAATAGATCAACCAGAAAGATGAGCAAGAAAAACAAGTGAGAGATTTGGGAGAGAATACACACAACATTCAAGAACAAGGCGAGCATATGGGAGTCATTTTGGGAGGGAATCAAGCAAGAATAAATGCAAGAAGTAGGAAAGATAAACAAAGATAAGGAAATGGGGAGTGAAAGAATGAGAGAAATTGAAAAGAGCAGGAAACCAATACAATGCCAGCTACATCTACAAACTTTTTCATAAGATCATACTTTCAAACTCACATTTTGACATATTAGGGAAATTACATTTTTTTTAAATAGGCAGTTTCCCAGTTCTCTGGATGTATTAGCCATTCCCTTGATTAGATGAATCTAACAAATCTTTTGCTGGAGGTGCAAACTCAAAGAGGTTAGTTAATCAACAGCAGTTTCCAAGAATGTGGAAAGCAAGTTGCTTTGTTTCTGCACCTCCCCATAATGACCTGGATAGGATGAAGTGTTCCTCATCAGCAAACCACTTGGACAAACCCATGTGCTACTAATCTCTTAAATGTGTCTTTACACAGTAAAATTTGAAAAACTTGGAGATTAATTGAATGGTATAGTGATCTAACACATTAGCTTAATGGAACAGTTCAATACAAATCCTACCTGTCGTGTCAGAAAGGTCATAGAGGAGCGATTCACCCAAGCATAGTTTCCAGCTGCTGCCATGCCTTTAAGGTAGTCCTGACCTTCTTGGGAATTGATCCTGGCACACGCCAACTGCCTGTCATTGACAATAATATTATCTCTCTTCATTGCTTTCTCCATAGCCACTAACGCATCTGGAAAATAAACCAATTCCTTTCCTCAGCTACACTAACTGCATTCTAAGCCATCACAAAGAAGCCACATTTGTCAAGTCTAGCTAAAGAAATACTGGAGCGATCTTAAAAAAAATTAATTGGTCACATATTCATAATTTTTCACTTCTGGGATGCCAGCGCATTTTCCATCAATAAAAAAGGCATCTAGCAACCTTCTTAATGAATGTAGGAAAATAATGTTATGGCAGAGTCCACGTGGCACCAATATTTTGCATTAATTATATTAAAATATATTCAAAAGTCAAAATTCTACATTGTCTGAAGAGCTGACATCCACTATGTTACTATTACCAGCAGCAAGTTTATACGAAAGGAATAGGTTAAGAATCAAATCTTAAGATTTGATTTTTCCTGTATTTTCCAAATGCTCAGAAACAAGCAACTATCACTAGGTAAAAATAATTCAAATTTTTAAGAGTATTTTATAAGTATGGCAAGGGCAAGAGAGTAACCAGGGAAAGAGCAAGAGCAAGAGCCATTATGGCAGAGGACAGAGGTGAAGTCTTAAATGAATAGTTTGCATCTGCATTCATGAAGAAGGACAAGGACATTGTAGTTTGTGGATTCAGGAGCTGGACAGTGAAATTCTGGAGTATGTTATCTTTAAAGAAGTATTAGATATCTTAGTGGCTTTAAAGGTGGATAAATCCCAAGGGCCTAATGAGATATCTCCCAATATCCCATGGGAGGCAAGGGAGGGGATTGCTGGGACCTGACGGAGATTTTTAAATCTTCACTGGCCAAAGGCAAGGTGCCAGATGACTGGAGGACATCAAATGCAGTGTCTTTATCCAAGAAGGGAAGCAGGGATGAGCCAGGTGATGGCAGGCGAGTGAGTCTAATGTCAGTAGCAAGGAAGTTGTTGGAAAAAAAAGTCTGAGAGACAGGATTAATCTATACCTGCAAAGGCTGGAGTTAATCAAAAATGGTCAACGTGGTTTGAGGGAAGGTCTTGTCTGACCAACTTAATTGAAAATTTCAGAGAGGCGACAAGGTGTATTGACGTGGGCAGTGTTGTTGATGTAGTCTACATAGGTTTCAATAAGGCCTTTGACAAGGTCCCACATGGGAAAATGGTCCAAAAAGGTTAGAGCCCATGGGATCCAAGACAGGCTGGCAAATTGGGTCCAAAACTGGCTTGGTGAAAAGAGTGTGTGATGGTGGAGGGTTGTTTAGTGATTGGTAGCCTGTGACCAGTGGTGTACCATTGGGATTGATTCTAGGGCCCATACTGTTATTATACATTAATGATTTGGATGCAAATGCAGGGATGCGATTAGTAAGTTTGCAAATGACACAAAAATTAGTGGCTGTTGACTGCAAGGAGGAAGGTCTTCAACTACAAGACAGTATTGATCAGTTGGTATGATGAGCAAGGGAATGGCAGATGGAATTTGATCCTGATAAATGAGAGGCAATGCATTTTGGGAGGACTAATAAGACTAGGACAGATACAAAGAATAGTTGGGCCCTAGGGAGCATTGAGTTACAGGGGCGGGGGACCTCGGTGTAAAGTCCAAGGATTGCTCCTTTCCTCAAACAGCTACACAAGATGGTAAAGGCAGCACATGGAATACTTGCCTTTATTAGCCAGGACATGGAAGAGCAGATGCTATGGTACGACTTTATAAAATCATTTTTTAGGCCAAGCTGGAGCAAAGTATGCAATTCTAATCACCACAGTACAGGAAGAACACTATTGCACTGGAGAAGGTGTAGAGGAGATTCACCAGGAAGGTGCCTGGGATAAAGCATTTCACATACAAGAAGAAACTGAATAGACTAGGTTTGTTTGCCTTGAGGTAGACGAGGCTGAGTGGATAAACAAGAAACCTATCCCTGTGGCAGAGGTGTTTAAAACTGGAGGGTATTGGTTGAAGGCAAGAGGTTTAGAGGGGAGCTGGAGGAAGAATCTTTTTCACCTAGATGTGGTTGGAATGCACTGCATGAGGGGATGATGGAGACAGAGACTCACAACATTTAGTATCTAAACAAGCACATGGAAGACAATGGACCAAGTGCTGGTAAGTAGATTAGTACAGCTGGGTGTATGATGGTCAGCATGGACACGAAGGATGAAGGCCTGTTTCCAGTGCTGTATGATCATGACTCTATAAACATGTTTACAATAAAGGACACACAAGGATAAAGTCACTATTGAACCTCATCCTAGAGTGTTCTTGTTGGTCAAAATCATATTTATAGGAGCCTTTAACAATGGATGTGACAATATCTTCATAATACATTATAGAGTTAGAACATCTGCAAAGAACAGTGAAAAATACAGATTTTCTGACAAATACCACAATGGGCCATTATCATAGACATACCATCTACAGTATTATGGAGCATGGCTATGCACAGAGCACAAGATGCATTTCATCATACTTAGACCAGCACAAGTCTACATGTTTTACCTGTTGCAACCTGGTGTCCAAATCCTCTGCTCCCACTGTGAATCATGACACAAACCTGGCCCTTGTGGTCAATTCCCATTTTACGTGCTGCATAATCATCGTAGATTTCATCTACCACCTGAATCTCAGCATAGTGATTTCCAGCACCTAATGTCCCCAGCTACAAAAAAAAGGAAAAAAATTACCATACATATTCTGGTATTCATTTAATTCAAACAGTCCTTAAGTATTTTGTTAAGTTGAACAGTGTAAAAAGAGATTTGCAAAGTTAGCTTTCTAAAACTGAGAATTTAACATAATCACACATAAGAAATAGAAGCAGGAGTAAGCCATTCAACCCTAATACCTGCACAGCCATTGAATAAGATCATGGCTGATCTTTTACCCAAATGCCAACTAGATTTACACATCTGTTTTATAATAAGTATAGAAAACTTAAATGCACAAGTTTTTGGATGATTGTTATAAGAGTTCACAACAATAGAGCATGTCAAGAGCTATAAAAAATTCATTATGAACACTTCACATGTAGTATAGAGACACAAGAGACTGGAGATGCTGCAATCTGGAGCCACGTGTAATATAGTTGTGCTTGTGAATTTCCAGACAGCAAGTCAAAACACAAATAAGAAGGTACAGAGTGATGCAACAGTGAACAGGGACAGCTCTTGGGAATCCTATAGTACAGATCAGGAAATAAAAAAGGGAAAATGTAGACAGAATGACCTGAGGCAATCCTCTCTTTTTGGCCTTTGAAGAGACTTTGGAAGGATCAGCTTGCAGCATCCTCCCATATTCTTCACAGTGTTCCTTATCCTCAGCCCAAGCATAACCTTCCCGCAGAGACCAGTCCACTCCATTTCCAAAGCTTCTTCCAAGTCTCTGTAAGGAAATGTCAACAGAGAACCTGTAGCAGTAAACAAAATATTTTAAAATCTAATATACAGAGGAATGACAGAAGCAAACCAAAGGTCAATTAAAAAAAGTTTTTTTTTCCATTCAGTAACAAAATAATTAATTCAAAGCTGCCCTTCCGTAGCAGAAACATTGAAAGGATAAGAAAACTCAACAGTCAAATTCAGTGGCTGTGATATTCATCAGGAACCGAAACGCTGAAGAGTCAGAACATTTGGTTATGAAGTTTCTTTTTTAAAAGGTAGAAAATATGAAATAAAAAGATAACATGCTCCAAATTTCTTTATTACCTTAGTGTATACCTTCATGGCCATTTCCTTTAAGTATAAAATGATTGGTACTTCACTAACAAAATGAAGCAAACTTGTCTTAACATACAATACTAATGTACTCTCTTGGTATAGAAGATGTGTTGAAACAACCACACTCATGCAAAGCACATTCAAGTTTAGCTCAGTACATTGTTGCAGCAGTCTTTTCAGTCTCTAGGCAATTTGCTTAAGGGAAGAACCAAGCCACACAGTTCAAATATTACCATACTGTGAGATTTGTTCAGATGGCTGTCAAGGTTAGCAGCTTTCTGAATTTACCAGATGGTTATTTAAATAACTGTTTGGCTTTGGTTGAAATCCACAGGGATTATTTATTTGCTTACACTTTTAAAATCATTGGTGCAAATGATTAATAAAGACAGCCGCTTTAAGTAGTAAGTGCAATTCATAGCAATAAGTGTAATTTGTTTTCCACTAACTTTGGCTGGTAAAGTTTACAATTACAATGCAAAAGCAAAATAATGTGCAGGCTGGAAATCAGAAACAAATGCAGAAAAACAGTGTAAATATTCAGCAGATAAAAACAGCATTTATGTGGGAGAAAGAAAACATTTAAAGTGTGATGAACATTCTCTAATTGTATCTTTTACACAGCAGAAGCTTCCCCAACCTGCTGAGTATTTCCAGCATTTTCTGCTTTATTTCTGACTTCCAGCAAATGCATGATTTTGTTTTGGGAAAACTGCTGATTTGTAACCAACACTGTTTACTTTTACTCTATTTAACATCCTCCCAGATTTAAAACAACCTCTGAATCGGAACAATCCCCATAGGTTTAAAATTAACAGTTTACCGGCATCACTTTCTATTTTATTACTCATTGCAAATTATTTTTCTACTAGTGGTTCACTTATTCATTCAGTTTAAAAAAAAATCTTTTATGAATTTAATGTCTAATAAGTGTTAGTGCAAGTGCTATTCAAATACTTTTAAAGATATAAAGGCTCCATGGGAGCACTGCATACATCAAATAGTTAAACGATGAAAGGATAACCAGTTTTATACAAAATGAAAACACTCAAGAATACGACCACCTACAACAGTAGACAAATGCAAAAAGCAAACATCCTGAAGTAAAAGCCTAACCATTACTTCTAATTGGATCTAATGTGTCATTGCATTCTGTCAAAATAAAATGATTCTTTATCGAAAGAAATGCTCATTTAGACATTGAAAGCAAATCTCTCACTCCCTCCTTATATCCAACAGTTGATATCAGACCGTAACGTCCCACCAACCAGCAGTTACAGCAGCACTGACCCGTTCAGGTTGGAAGATGGACAGAGTCCCTTGCTGATTGCCAAGCTGCAATCTGTTTACCCATCCGCTCAACAAAGGCTGCCCTGATGGAATTGCCAAGATGGAAGAATCTCCCGGAATTTGCATTGTGGGCCTCCTTCACTTGCAGCAATCCAGGTTCTGCCAAGACTTTGCACCACACTCAAGTAGCAGGAGGTGACTGACACCCCAGGAAGGAACAGGTTCTGCTTCAATCAAGGACTCTGGTTCAGGTGGGTAACTCTGCCATTATCAGTATAAAGTCTTAACCTGCTTTCAAGTTGCATTATGTTAGCCTGAAGAAATTAAAAATCTGCAGAACAGCCAGCTGGAACAAGTCAAGGACAGTGGACGAGTAGACAAAACAAATGTCTTAGTGCTCGCCAGGTGGTGGTGGAAGAAGAGGCTGCTGTCATTTTCTGAATTAACTCTTGCTGGATTGAAGTAGTCGAAACTGGACATAACGAAGGTCCCACAGAGAATCTGCTAATCAGAGATTATTTTCAAATAACAAGTTATTTGTGGAATGCTCTTTGATAAGGTAGAAGAATCAACATAGGCTCATAAGAAGAATAGTCTGTGTCCGTGAACTGAAGTAACCAGAGCCCAGTGTCTGACTTGAATTGCATGTAAGCTGGTTTGAAATGGCCTGATTCAGTGAAAAGCAAAGGCATATCCCTATTTGGGAGAAGAGCAATGAGGTAATGCTACCTCTAGCCTTGGGCCAGTACCAATGAAAGGTGGACACAGGATAGGCCGATAAGTCAGAATCAACAGAATCGAAGTATAACAGTGTAGAACTGATACGTTAAAAGAATAAAAATGAAAGATTTCAGGAGGTAGAGCAGTGAAAACTCCAGGGAGACTAACTATCACAAGGAAGACCCCCATGCCTGGGGCAGGGAGAAAGACCAATCGTTTAGCCAGCAGGAGGTCCCCTATTTTGGTGTTGTAAATGGGAGAAGTAGTTTGGGTAGGTACTGGTCCTAAAGGAACAATAGCATTCAGGAATTGTTGACCCAGAGTCAACATAACTTACGTGGATATTTACATTGACATAATAAAGTTGATACAGTGAAGTTACAAGTTTGAATTAATTACAATTTGTGTGGTCATTTACCTAACCCGAGTTAGTTGACCAAGGTAAGGATCAACAATTACTGTATATGTCCCATGTTCTATTTTATTCTGCTTCTTCTCCTTAATTGTGTTATTGTATTGCATAAAACATCCAAACCCTTTACAATTTATCTTAAGACTGTTTAGCCACACATTTTAAAAAAAGTTACTTGGATTCCCTGTACTGTTCAATAATGCTTTGCAAGTACAGTGTCAAAGTCCCCCAAGCTTTGATCTTCAAATGGTGTCAGATGATTTAATTCATCTAGTTCACCATATCACCTGAATAACTCAGTCAAATTATATCTGCACTGCACAGCAAACACCCTTGCAATGTAAAGTCAGAGTCATGAAGTTGTGCAGCACAGAAATGGGTCCTTCAGCCACCTCCATGCCAATCTTTCTGTCATCTACACTAATCCCATTTGCCCACATTAGGACCATATCCTTCTATGCCTTGCCTTTTTAAGTGTTTGTCTAAATGCCTGTTGAATGTAGTAACTGTATCCAATTCCATCACCTCCTCTGGCAGCATGTTCCAGATATCAACTATTCTTATTATAAAAGTTTTACCCTCAAATCCCTTTAAAACTCTTAGCCTCTCACCTTAAACCTATGACCTCTTGTTTTTGACATCCCCACCATGGGAAAAAGACCCTATCAATGCCTCTCATACTTTTATACACTTCTATCAGGTCAACTCTCAACTCTCACTCCAAGGCAAACAAGACCAGCCTATCCAATCCTTCCCCATGACTAATGACCTCCAATCCAGGCAACGTCCCTAGTGAATCTCTCTCCTGAGCAATCACGTTCATCCTACAGGGCAGTGCCCTGTACACCAATGTTTTGTAAAGTTGTAACATAACGCCCAACCTCTTATTCTCAATGCACAACCACAATCAGTGAGAGGCATTGATAATCTTTTTGGGCACTTTATCCTGCAATCATTCACAAGAGGGCATAGGTTTAATCATGCCATTTGCTGCCTTCACCACCCTATCTGCCTATCTGCCTATGTTGCCACTTTCAATGATCTATTAACTTGAACCTCAAGGTCAGTCTGTTCAACTTTCCTTAGCACCCCATTTACTGGGTACGTTGTACCCCTATTGACTTCCCAAAGTGCAACAGCTCGCACTTGTCAGGATTAAATTCCATTTGCCAACACTCCCCCCAACTTCCAACTGATCAATATCCTGCTGTAGCCTTAGACAACCTTTCTTACTATCCACACCACAACCAATTTCCATGTTATCTGCAAACTTCCATATCATACATCCTACAATCATATCCCAGTCATTAGTATACATCACAAACAGCAAAGATCCCAGCACTGAACCATGTGGAACACCACATGCCACAGACTTCCAATCAGAAAAAAATCATTCCACCATTACCTTCTGCCTCCTATCACCAAGCCAAGCATGCACCCTTCATCCTTCTGCCTTGTTCTTGCCCCTCCCAGGCCCCACTCCCTCTCTGTGCCACTCAATAAGAGTCGAGGCTCTGCACCTCACATGCTACATTGTTCACCCAGATCCTCAGTTGCAGCTCAGACAGGCAAGCAGGGAGATTCATTTTTGGGAGGTGCAGCCCAGGGTCTGGGCTGCTATTGGCACCCAGTCCGAGTGCTGCCAGTCACCAGCACACCCACACAGAGTAGGAGATAGCACAATGGCACCAGCAGGCAAGCAGGCCATGCTCCCAATTGGTGTCACAGAAGCAGCCTCAAGATGGTGACAGCAGCTCTTTAGCCATACATTTATCTGTCCTATCGTCCTATTTTTACCCTCACTAACAAATGGCACAAGTAGTAACCCCAAGATTACAATTCTAAGAGGTCCTGCTTTTTCACCTTCCGCCTAATTCCCTAAATTCACCCTGTACTGGCAATCATTCACAATGTTTGTTTGTTCTACAGCTAGTGATGTGGGCTGCTAAATGTCCGCAACTACAATGGCACCGATAGGAGATGTGACTCAAGAGAGTGTGAGCTGGGGTACACCACTGTGATCACAGTATGCTTTAGATATATGCACAGACCTCTTAGTGCGATTGGCCTTCCCAAAGGAAATGCTAAACAGTGAATTAGCAAAGGCAATCAGACAAATTGACCAACATTAATAAAACCATCTTGGATCTGCCAATGGATGCATGTCATCCATCTGCAAGGGGAAAAGGTTATAGCACAACACAAAGGAAGTAGTAAATAGGCTATGATGCAATCTTCAGTAGGCAAAAGCTAAGGTATATCAAATCTGTTTCATAAATGAAAACGTAGGAAACTTTGAATAGTTAAGCATAAAACTGCACCCCTTCCCCTAGTTTCCCATACATTTCTGTATATGCAATTACTCGACTACAAAATAAATAAAAGTCTGATGAAGTGAAAAGATTGGGGTGTTCCTCTTCTAAATTTCCCTGAATGAAGCAGGTATTTATAAGATCATAACAGTGGCTATGGTATTACTGTTCAACAACGAACTGTGAGAGAAGGTCAGGTCACTGATCTACACGCTCGCCTGATGGACACAGCTGATGCTAAAGACTTATTTTGTGACATATTACATATAGAAAAGAATTTAAAACAAGAGGAGATCACACAGGAAAGATACTAAGCCACTGAGGTTGTCTACCTGATTTTCTGTTTACATAGAGATGGACTGCTTTGACGAAATGTCTCACTGGATGTCTTAAGTGGACAAATGCAGGACCTGATTTGAAAATCCCATTTCTGGGATGGAAGTTAGGGTGACGTCAAGGCTAGTCATCAGCAACTTGAGGGCTGGTCATGATGATAGCAGGATGGTGCAGAACAGGCTGGACACAGACATAGAACAGTACAGCACAATACAGGCCCTTCGGCCCACAATGTTGTGCTGACCTTTGAACCTCGCCTGGAGGGAGAGATAGCCAAACTCCATCAGAGTGGCCAAGAGTTCACCAAGCAGCATATACTGCAGCTAGTTCTCTCAGGCAGGAAAGGTGGTGAGTGATGGATGGGGTATTCTGGCTTGTAAATAGCACAAAGTATGCAATCCACAAAAAAATACTTTCATATTGTAATGTGCCAAATATGCAATCAAATTTGATCAATCTCTCTTGTTCCTCACCCCGCCCTATTCTTATACTACTTTAATGTTAGTCCCTGAAGGTCTTATGGAGCAATCTTACTTAGCTCCCATTGGGATTACTCCTTTGGATCCAACTCCTACAGGAATGTGATCAAACATGGCTTGAGCCAGTTGCTCCTTCACTGGTTGCACGTCTCCTTCATCGAGGTTAGTACGCAGTAATCGCACTCCACAATTAATATCAAAACCCACACCACCTGCAAAAGAAAAATATACCTTCATAAAATCATTCCTCTTACATCCTATTTCTTTCTCCTGCCCACCTTCACCATCTGTAATTCAGGCAGCAAAATTAAGACTAACATTCCTCAATGTACCCAAAAGCTATCATACACACAAGACTCTTCTGTGCCAACATAGATTTGACAGAATATAAACAGTAATTCAAGGTGGGATTTCCGAATGGAGAAGCCAAGAGTCTAACACACATATCAAAACTTTTAATTCAATAAATCCTGTGACCAACAATTTGACCAGTGATAAGTAAAAGGCAAGATGCTTTTTGCACAAAGATGACTCCGTAATCCTTAAATATTGAGAGCTTTCTTTCCAAAGCCCAGAACCTTGAAACATTTAGCATTAAAATTCTAGGGTTTGAAAGACCTCCTCGACCGGTCAAAAATAATCAACGTAGAGATGCACTTTTTATATCCTGTGAACATAAAGGAGCTAGAATCCAATGGTTTCAACTGTGCCTTGTACAAGCAAACTGCACAATCATTATGGGCTTAATCAAGGGAGCATGTGAATATTTGCGATCCCCACCCTTGTCCAATGCTTTAGCACTGCTTCAATTCAGCAGTCCTGGTGGTTGTGTTGTATATTTCTGTAAATCTAATATCACAAAATTCAAAGTAGAACATGAAATAAAAGCTCCAGATCTTGAACTGATTCAGCACTCCATAACAAATTGTCAACAGCAGTCCAATCTAAGTAGTGATTTTGTTTTTACCTGGGGATACTACAGCCTTTGGGTCATCCATGTCAAAGGCCGCCATGTTTCCAATTGCAAACCCATAACCCGAATGGACATCAGGAAGTCCAATGGATCTCTTTAGAAAGAAAAAGAAGTTTTAATAAAAATGTTTCAATAATTAGAAATCTGATAACCTCTCACACAATGCATTCCCCTACAATTGTGAAACACTTTAAAAGTGATTAAGAGCTCACTACGTAATCTACTACCTATTTGGAAATCCTGATGATTAGCATAAGTGTTATATATTGATTCAGGTGATGTTTCTCACACTCCTCTGAAATCCACCAGGACCCTGGCTCCCATGCATTCTTCAAACTTACCAGTCTCACTAGAAAATTATAGCATTGTGTAACAACTAAAAAAAAGTGAATTTAATGTGTTTAGGGGTACTAATAGCATTCAATGGTCCAGAAAATCTGCCAGTCCAATACCAAAGTCCTGAGCATGCTGGATTGTCAGAGCTTTACTGTATCCAAAATATTTTACATGCAACAAGTTCTGATAGTACAATCTTCCATCTGCTTACGAAACTTCAACATGAAGTGTTTGAAAATGTAATTTTAACAGGTGTGCTTATTTTAAAGCATTCAAAAGCAAAATGCTACAAGTGCTGCAAATCTGGAATTAAAATAGAAAATGCTGTCAACACTCCAAAAGTCAGATAGTGCTAGTGGAGAGAGAAACAGAATTAACATTTCAGGTCAATGGTCTTTCATGAAACCTGAAACATTAATTGTTTTTCTTTCCACAGCTGAATATTTCTAGCAGTTTGTCTCTTTAAAGCATGCTTATTTTACATACATGCTATACTTCCACACATCTAATTAAATTGTCTAGTTTCAGTCCAGGAGACAACTTATGCATACAAGCCTCCCAAATCAAAATGCTGCAATGCTTCATAGGCATCCTGAACACAAACTCTAACTCACAGCTACTGAGACATAATGGTCTATTGGACAAACAACTTTATCTGAATTACTACAGGAATACAGAAAAAAATCCCATATAATAACTCCACATTATAATAACGTAAAGAGAACACAGTTTCCCTCTATCATGTTGTGTATTTACGGAATCCTGGTGTCCATTTCTGTTGCTGTAATAGCAACTGGAGAACAGACAGAAATAACACCATGGTTGGTACATTTGAATTCAGAGACAATCTACGCTTCAAAAATGTATCAATGGCTCAGACACTGGGTTAATATTAATACTTAGGCCAACAAGAATCACTATTATGATGGAATAAATCAAAGTTCAAGAGTCTGCACAGCACAGTTAAAAGCAAAAATCCAGAAATTACAGTTCTACTAAAACTCTGGCTGCATTGCTGGTAAACACAGCAATGAAGAAGATGTAAATAACAAGAGGCTTGGATATTTACCCAGTAGATGCATTGGTAAAAGTTAGGCCTAGACATTTAGGATGAAGTAAATTTTAAATAGCATAAGTGTTATATATGTACAACGAACAACCCTAAGCAAGAAAATTTAGTCTTTTTCTTCATAATTAGCATTAAAAAATTAAAGAAAAATAGAATAACTTCTTGACTTTCTCTGTTATCTCACTCTTTTAATCCCATTTTCATTCCTAAATCTTTATAATCACATTGAATTTAATCTCATTACAGTTCCTCTTAAAAGTGTGTCTCTCAATGAAGATGCTTCAATTATGATTGGTTGAATAGCCTCGACGCCCTGTCTTGCAGCTCAAGCTGCTCTATATTGGGTGCCTTGATGAACCAAAAGCCAAAAATCTGTAAAGCATTATCTGCACTGCAATTTCTTCATCAATGACTTTACAATGCAAGACATGATTATTTGTTTTTCTTTACAATGGTTTATTTTGAAACTTGCTTCCAATCATGATCTTGTGTAAAGACCAATGCAACGAGATTTCAATTTCCTATATAATCCCACAATTGGATTGCTCTTAATTCCACCAAGCAGCAAATTTTAGTTGGTAATTACTAACTCACATGAACAATCCCAGGTAATGCAGCCACATTTCCAATCTGCTTCATGGCTGGCAGAAAGCCACCCACACCTGGAACAAGACAAAAGATTAACCTTTTTAACTTTCCTACAGTTGCAAGTTGCAATCCAACGTACCAACAGAAGTACAGATATTTACACAGAACACTAAAATGACCTGGACCGTCTCATTCTGTGCAGTTTAAACTTTTACCAAATTTGCAATCAAGCTACACAACCATACAAATTATAAGCATATTTATTCAGGAACTAACTACCTAATTTCCCTCCTACATCAGAGGTCCTCAAGTAGATGGATAACACCAACCATATCTGACCTATAGATTTGAGATAAGAGAAATCATGCAGAAAGGTGTGGATAAGACAATGAATTTGGTAGATTTTGCAGAGACAACATTGGTTCAGATGCCTATTGTAGGTAGTGCACATCTCAGAATTGTGCAGTAGGGCATGGATCACAGCTGCCCAGTAAATCATAAGCTTTGTGGTGGTTTGATCTTCATTCTTTTCCACTGACAGTCAAAGGATGTATTGCCACACCAAAGGCAATAAAGGACTGTACTAATACTTTGCTGAGAAGTGGCTCGTAAGATATGGGACACAGCCCACGTTTTCCAGGATCTCATCATAGATCTTCAAAGCATCAGGGTAATGGAGGACCTTTGCTTTGCATATATTTATTAAAAGGTTCATTCTCCTGTATGCTTCAGTGAACAAATCAACAATAACTTGGAACGCAATATCTGAACATGTACACACATTACCATTGTTTGCATACTGCAGCACTTAAAATCAAACTCCTGTACTCAAGTCCTACACTATAAGCATATTGCAGCTTGTTCTTACCTCCCCCGCGGCATGAATTTCGAAGTTCATCAAACATCAGTTTTTCCAGGGTATCATTGACATAAAATACCCCTTCCACCTGGAATACAGGAAAACATTTTCAGTGTTTAATTAGGTTCAATATTAAAACCAGTCAATTTCTGCCTAATTTTTATGATACAATTACACTCATACAGCACTGGGATGGGAACTTCTAACAAGATTGAAACTGTTACGTTCAACAACAATGTGCATTTATATATCTTTAACTGTACAAAAATGTCTCAAAAAATGCTTCAAAAGAACATTATTAAACAAAATTTTAAACCAAGGCACTAAAAATAGGGTAGAAAGTTAAAAAAAAAGTTTTGAGGTAGAATTTAATAAGTATCTAAAGGAGCAAAGAAACAAAAGGGAAGGAAAAGGGAAGGCCCTTCCGGTCCAAAGAGCCTGTGCCACCCAATTCAGAAGTCAAAAATTATGATCTACAACAGTCATCACTAACAAGAGTGAAAAGAATGAAAGATGGTGTGAATCAGTTCTACAGATTGTGCAATACCAAGTTTAGAACTTGAAAGGTAACACTGCAAAACAGGAAAACTTACAAAAATGCTATGTGAAGCTATGGAAGAAAGGTCTGAATCACCTAATAATAAGTTTTCTCTTACAGTGTAACGAGCTGTTTGAAGGGATTTTTTTGTATATATGTGGGAGCATATGTAAAATGATAAATATTTTCACAATATCTAACCAACTTTATCTCCAAACCTTTCCTGATGAAGGCTTGGCCTCATGTACCCTCTTCCCACATGCTGAATTCTCATGCATGTCAACAAATTCATATGTTGCTGAGTTATCAATGCTCAATTTAGCTTCTGCAAGGATTACACCACTCCAGGGCTCATTATAACTTTGGTCCAAACATGGACAAAAGGAGTTTACCATTATAAGCAAGTTAGGAATGATTGTTCTTAATCTCAAGGCAGCACTTGTGTGATATTTAAATAAAATTGGGAATCAATGAGAAAATACTTCACTGGCTGAAGTCATATACAGCATAAAGGAAAATGGCTCTGGCTGTTGGAGATCAATCTTATTCACAAAAGAGCTTGGTAGAAGATTCTTAATTCTCCTAGGCACAACCATCTTCAGCTATTTGAATTACTGAGATTCAGGAGGTTGGCATTAATGCCAGCTGTTATAAGAGCAATCTGTTCAATTCCAACTGTCTCTCTCTTTGCCCATAGTCCTGTTACTTATTTTCCCTTCAGGGCCTAAACAATTTTCTTTCAAATGCCCCGATTAACTGTTTCTGCCACCTTCACAGCCAGCGAGTTCCAAGTTCAGGGAATTTAAACACTTTTGATCCCATGAATATAATTACTCTCATTAAGCCTATACAGGCTGTCCCAGGTCATGACTTATGGACACCCCTACATTCTAACAAGTTCCCATAATATTATTAAATTCAGAAGTCTGACATATGTACGTATGTTCATTCCTATGAATGGCAGAAATAGTTTCCTCTCTCTCTCTCTCTACATTTACGAACTATTCTTTATCAGTCTTGTCTGCTTCTGATACCATTCATTACAATGCTGTGGAGGTATGATTACCATATCGAGTAATTTTTGTGTATTTTCTGACTTACAGACAAAAATCAACTTATGGACATCTGTAAAAATTAAATCCATTCATTACCCAGGATAGCTTATGTCCAGACTGGATTTTAAAATAGTAACTTAATGTCTCAGCCCTTTCCTTATTTGCTGTTAATAATTTCTCCTGCACTTGTCTTAAGAGACGCAGATTTACTTCTATTCTTTCGATACACATATTGATATAATTTTAATACTTTATTCTAGTATTTCTCCATCAATTTTCAGTCAATTTTTGCAAGTTTCTAAAACTTTCCAAAACTTGATGCTTCCTATTTTTACCAATGAAATATAAATTTGTTGAGAACTGATCTAATATTAATGACTTCGGAGCACAAGCCACAATTTCTAAATTTGTAGATAACATTTGGCAATATTGTGAGCTGCAAAGGGGATAAATTGAAGCAACATATAAACAGGCAGGTGGAATGGGCAGATGCACAGCAAATGAAGCTTAATCTGGAGAAATGTATGGTGATGCATTCTGGTAGAACGAATGAGTAGAGAGAACATAAAATAATGTTTACTGTTCCAGAAGGTGATGCTAGAGCAAAGGGAGCCAAGGTTGTGTGCGCACAAAGTGACGGGGCAGGTTGAGAAAGTTAATAAGGCATCCAAAATTCTGGGTTTTAGGTTGAGAAAACATAATAAGGCACATACATTTCTGGGCATTATCAAAAGGGACATAGTATAAAATGGAAGTCTTGCTGAACCTTTATAAAACACTGTTCCGGCCTAAACACAAGTAGCATTTCCAGTTCTGGTTGCCGTATTAGAGGAAGGCATTGGAAAGGGTCAAGAAAATATTTATAAGAATGGTTGCTGGGATGAAGGACCACAGTTAAAAGGACAGATTAGAAAGACTGGGACTTAAAAACAGAAGCAAAGTAGAAATCTGATAGAAGCATACAAAATGATGAGCAGCCTAGATAATGGGAGCAAGGAGCGGTTGGAAGTTGCCTGCAGAAGTGGTGGAGGCAGGTTCCATTGTGGCCTTCATTAGGGAATTGAAAATAACTGGTGAAGAAAAATTTTCATATTTATGAAGAAGGAGCCCAGGTGTGGAATTAGAGGGTGGGCATGGACACAATGGGCTGAACATGCTGTAACTATTCTATGATTCTTCTATTCTTATGAAATATTTCTTTAAAGATTTGGCACTGTTTACCTCCTCTTATACATTTCTAACTACTTTAGCCTGCTAAATGCTCATACGATGTAATAGGCTCTCAGTCTGAGAAAGTTTCACATGCTGAAGAACCTGTTTCTGTGTCGTCTCTATAATTTCACTCCCAAACACAAGGTAATGTGTTCTATTATGATCATTCTTCACTTTCGAAGCTGTCTGGCTTCAAGAGGAAATCAGGGCTTGGGTATTCTACACTGAGTAATTATCTCCTAACCTCTCCAAGGCCTAAAAGAGAGCTTCCCAAGGAGGTTGCAACATCAGCTGAGGAGCTCCTAATCTACTGTCGATGCAAGCTTGCCATTTTGCTTTGAATATCAGACACCTCTCTCACAACCCCAACCCCACTAGTTTTGTCCACAGTTCCGCATTATATAGAATTACCTCCATATGAAAGGAATATTGGCTATCCTGAATGAAATGGAAATGGGAACACAGAATGCCAATTTTACCATACAACCAGAGGAAGTAGGAGAATTACCCAGGAATCCAAAAGCCAACTCTGCTTCCTTAAAAAGGACCAACCGATGATATTTCCATGCCATTTAGTGGCCTTGTGTGACATGGAAAGTTGGTGACCCAGCAGCAGATGCAAGGCAAGAATTTGATAGCTCCTGATATCAGCTTGTCTTCCCCATTGTTGGGCTGAGCTAGGGATCCAAATAACAGGCTGAAAGACTATATCCAAGTGCAGGCCCTTCCTGGGTTACTAGAGCCTGACTTACAAATATGAACAACCTCCCCTAAGTATTATTAAATTCAAATGAGAACCAGTCTCGAAAAAGAAGTTTACATGTAATCACACCAGCAGTAATCAGACACCTGTCTCTTAAGAGCACAGACTGTCAGTTTCACCCTGGGAGGTCACTTAAGAAAGATGCTTTGGAAATCGACAATCATTCACTTTTATTGACACTTGTGTACCAATACTCCACTAAACAATGTAAGGAACTTAAGAAGCGGCTGAGGAGAGCAAGAAGGGGACATGAAAAGGCCTTGGCGAGTAGAGTTAAGGAAAACCCCAAGGCATTTTTCACTTATGTGAAAAGCAGGATGATGGGAGTAAAGGTAGGACCAATTACGGATAAAGGTGGGAAGATGTGCCTGGAAGCTGTGGAAGTGGGTGAGGTCCTCAATGAATACTTCTCTTCAGTATTCACCAAGGAGAAGGGCCTTGATAACGCTGAGGACAGTGTCAGTAAGGTTAATGTTTTGGAGCATGTTGATATCAAGGGGGAGGATGTGTTGGAGCTGTTAGAAAATATTAGGACAGGTAAGTCCCCGGGGCCTGACGGAATATTCCCCAGGCTGTTCCACGAGGCAAGGGAGGAGATTGCTGAGCCTTTGGCTAGGATCTTTGAGTCCTTGTTGTCCACAGGAATGGTACCAGAGGATTGGACGGTGGCAAATGTCCCCTTATTCAAAAAAGGTAGTAGGGGTAGTCCAGGGAATTATAGACCAATGAGCCTTATGTCTGTGGTGGGCAAGCTGTTGGAAAGGTTTCTTAGAGATAGGATCTACGGGCATTTAGAGAATCATGGTCCGATCAGGGACAGCCAGCATGGCTTTGTGAAGGGCAGATCATGTCTCACAAGCCTGATAGTGTTCTTTGAGGAGGTGACCAGACAGATTGATGAGGGTAGTGCAGCAGATGTGGTCTACATGGATATTAGTAAGGCATTTTACAAGGTTCCACATGGTAGGCTTCTTCAGAAGGTCAGAGGGCATGGGATCCAGGGAAGCTTGGCCGTGTGGATTCAGAATTGGCTTGCTTGTAGAAAGCAAAGGGTTGTGGTGGAGGGAGTGCATTCAGATTGGAGGGCTGTGACTAGCGGTGTCCCACAACAATCAGTTCTGGGACCTCTGCTTTTCGTGACTTTTATTAATGACTTGGATGAGGGGATAGAAGAGTGGGTTGGCAAGTTTGCAGACAACACAAAGGTCGGTGGTGTTGTGGATAATGTAGAGAATTGTCGAAGATTGCAAAGGGACATTGATAGGATGCAGAGCTGGGCTGAGAAGTGGCAGGTGGAGTTCAATCTGGAGAAGTGTGAGGTGGTACACTTTGGAAGGACAAACTCCAAGGCAAAGTACAAAGTTAATGGCAGGATTCTTAGTAGTGTGGAGGAGCAGAGGGATCTGGGGGTCCATATCCACATTGGTCAAATTCAAGAGATACCTAGATAAGCATATGGAGGAATTTAAAATAGAGGGATATGTGGGAGGAAGGGGTTAGATAGTCTTAGGCAAGGTTTAAAGGTCAGCACAACATTGTGGGCCAAAGGGCCTGTATAGTACTGTACTGTTCTATATCCACCAATACTTCACGGCCATCGAAACCAGCGTGGGACATGCCATTCTGTACCACTGTAACTAGACATGGAAAGACAATAAATAAGTGTTCATGTTAATTGGCCCTCGTCAATATCATTCACTACAATACCGTGGAGGTATGGTTACCGTAGAGTGATTCTTGTGTAGATTCTGATTTATGGAAACAATCGACTTGTGTCCGTTTGTTACCCGCGGACACCCAGTAAAGGCCTATCCAACTGACTTCCAACTGCAGACAACAAGGCTTAGTTCGAACTCTTGTTGTCAGCAAAGGGCCGTGGGGAAGAGAGGAGCCAGAGAAAGGGTGTCCCTGTCTGCTTCAACCTCCAGTGCCCAATGGCTGGAAATGCAGGTCACTTTAGGATTACTGTAGTACAATGGAAAGCCAAATATTCACATGGGGCAAATGAGCAGAGTGAGAGAGGGGTGGCACCCCTGCAGTGCCAGGGAGAAGGGAAAGGGATGGGTTATGCCCTGGTTTGGGAGCAGGCGGGGGTGGGGGGGTGGTGGGAGACTGTGAGTGGAGGGTACTGGAAGGGACATGAGGAGGAGGAGGGGGCTGAGTGGAGGATACTGGAAGGGGAGGAGGAGGAGGAGGCTGTGCGTGGAGAGTACTGGAAGGAGGAGGAGGAGGGGGCTGTGAGTGGAGGAGGGGGCTGTGAGTGGAGGGAGGGAGGGAGGGAGGGAGGGAGGGAGGAGGAGGGGGGAGGAGGGGGGGGAGGGAGGGGGGAGGAGGGGGGGGAGGGGGGGGAGGGGGGGGGGAGGAGGGGGGGGAGGAGGGGGGGGGAGGAGGAGGGGGGAGGAGGAGGGGGGAGGAGGAGGGGGGAGGGGAGGGGGGGAGGGGAGGGGGGAGGAGGAGGGGGGAGGAGGAGGGGGGAGGGGAGGGGGGAGGAGGAGGGGGGAGGAGGAGGGGGGAGGGGAGGGGGGAGGGGAGGGGGGAGGGGAGGGGGGAGGAGGGGGGAGGGGGAGGGGGGAGGGGGAGGGGGGGAGGAGGGGGGAGGGGGGGAGGAGGAGGAGGCTGTGAGTGAAGGGAGGAGGAGGGGGAGGAGGAGGAGGAGGGGGCTGTGAGTGGAGGGAGGAGGAGGAGGAGGAGGAGGGGGCTGTGAGTGGAGGGAGGAGGAGGGGGCTGTGAGTGGAGGGAGGAGGAGGAGGAGGGGGCTGTGAGTGGAGGGAGGAGGAGGAGGGGGCTGTGAGTGAAGGGAGGAGGAGGAGGGGGCTGTGAGTGAAGGGAGGAGGAGGAGGGGGCTGTGAGTGGAGGGAGGAGGAGGAGGGGGCTGTGAGTGGAGGGAGGAGGAGGAGGAGGGGGCTGTGAGTGGAGGGAGGAGGAGGAGGAGGGGGCTGTGAGTGGAGGGAGGAGGAGGAGGGGGCTGTGAGTGGAGGGAGGAGGAGGAGGGGGCTGTGAGTGGAGGGAGGAGGAGGAGGAGGGGGCTGTGAGTGGAGGGAGGAGGAGGAGGAGGAGGAGGAGGCTGTGAGTGGAGGGGACTGGAAGCTTCGCCCAGCGATGATGCAGCATGAGGGCGCCTAGAGCCCAGGCCGTTCTGCATCCTTGCAGCGAAATTACCTGCATGTTGGGCACGAAGCCATGCTTGATCCTCCAACAGTTCTTGTGAATTTTATCCAAGTAACCGAGCTCATCATTATAGCTGCGACTCATGGCGACGGCTGCCCGGCACCGAGTGACCGCACGCACACGACGACAGCTCAACTACAGGTCCCGCTGCTGCCCAAAACAGCCAGACCAAACAATGCGTTACCGCGTTTTTTTTGTTCAAAACATCAAGCCAGAGCAGAACAGATTTCTCTCATATAAAGCCAGGGTCTTTAAACAATTGGTCATATCTCAATGCATCAGCTTTATACTCACTGAAGTAACTTTTCTAAGCAAAAATATCAAAATTCATTTTTAGAAAGCCAGATTAAATAATGAAACCTTTTTAAAGAAATTATTTAAAATAGGTTATAATTATACATCTAAACAAGTCTGATATGACTTGGTAGACTTTCTTAAAAAATACAAAATTGTCGTTTTGTTGACGTACCGATAGTCTAGGTGAATGCGTTTGGAATGTGGCAGTGGGTAATCGGATGTTAAAGACATAATTCAGATCCAAATTTGAAATCAAGTATTAAGTCTTTCTTTAATTGTTTGACAAAACTCGAGTCACTTAGGTACTTGTGCTGCTTGCTACATAAGGCTGCGGGTTACACAATTACAACCTACAACACATGTTCTCCTCTGTTTAAATTGTATAACCCCTGTCCAAGTCTTTTCTTCCCTGAAATGGACAGCATCGAAATGAAATAAAAACAAAAAAAAAATGCAGGGGGCACTCAGCAATTTAAGTGGAATCCGAGGAGAGAGAAACATGCTAAATACAACATACGAAATTTACAGGCTGTCTATACCAGCCAACCCATTATTCATAAGGTGGTCCTTATCATAATTATCCAGCCTATTCGTAAATTCCAACAATAAGCATTTTCTGGTTCTACGGCATTATGAAATGTTCTGTAGAACCTTATTTTCTCTGGCTTTCAGTATTTCTTCTCCATTCTCCTCAGGGTCTCCAGATGTATACTGCCACAAGCCAGTGTATTATCCAAATAACTGTCCTTTTATTGTAATCTCCTTTTATTTTTATTGCTCAACGTGTTAATTTATATTAATTTATGTTGTTCTATGAATAAAATTCTCCACCCCGGAGGATTATGGAGTTTAGATTATTGGGGGAATGGGGTATTTGAAGAGGAAGTGGATGATAATCTCGGTGGTTGAAGAATCTGTTTCTGTGCTATTACTCCGTGAATTTTTTTATAAATCAGGGAAAGGAGTGCACAGAAGAGAATGGGCCTGGGGCAAATAAACTGCAGGATTGTTTACTGGAAGACACAGATTATTTTCAAGGGCTCCGACATAATTCAGATCCAAATTTGAAATCAAGTATTTGAAATCCAATACCTATTCAAAGGAGCTAGTGTTCCCAAAATATTGGAGTTAATATATTAAGCAAGAATGAGCTGGAAGCATCAGAAAGTGTATTGACTTTTTCAAAAACAGTGGTTAACCAAAATAGATTCTATTTAAACCAGAAATATGTGATAGTTGCCCAAATAATAAGTAATACGCTTGAAAAATCTGAAACGTATTGGAGTTTGAGAGCTCTGTAGGACACAACTCTCCAGCACCAAGTATTGCCTTTATCAATAATGTCGTCACAGTGTTTGTTTCCCGGCGGCTGGGGGTGTCGGCAAGGCCTGGCCCGGCCCCCGATGGCGCAGCGTAGTCGATCGCCGGGCCGCCTGTGGCGGGGGCGGGCCCTGCGTTGCCGTCAGTTTGCGAGACAGCCGCGGCAAGGCTAACAACCGGGAGTGATAATCGCCATAGTGACCGCTGACAGGTCGTGTCAGCTCAGACCCTGGGGACAAGGTGCAGACGGTAAAACCAGGCCGGAGCGCGGTGAGTCGGGGCGCTTGCCCAGAGTTGTAAGTGGTGGCAGTTCGGGCTGATGCGGAGGTTAGGCCCGGAAAGAGGCATCGAACAGCTGCCGGAATAGTGCGACTCACGCCGGGCCCCGGCCCCCGGCCCGGCTCGGCCCTTCAGTGCCAGACCCGGGAGAAACTAGTTCAACTGCCCCGGGCGTCTGCTGCAAGGAGAGTGAGGAATGCAAACGGTGTAGTGGGTGAATGTTGTTTGTGGAGGGTGGGAGGGACAACCTGCATTCTGTTTATAGATTTAACTTCCGAAGCCAAAGTGAAACCGTTCTCAAGGATTCCAGTAAATCAGGTGGTTGGTGCTGTCCTTGTACATTGTCGCTTTTCCGCCGTAGTTTTGGGATTTTGAGCAAATAACCTGCCACTTCTTCACAAAAAGTGTTTTTAACATTGTTTTAAAATATTTAATATGTTATTGTTTTCTCTTGACATTATTTATTTCAATCTGAATTTCCATTATAAATAGTATTACTGATTTAGCCGAAGAAGCATTAATTTCTTAATCCAGCGCTTATTCTTAATACTGCATAACCAAAAGGGTTCTGGAATGAAAGCAAACGCCTTCCATTGTACCTTATAACGTTGTTTGTTCTTAAATTGATGGAGATGATGGATTTGCCTTGAAATTGTTTTCCTCCGAGTTGTCTACAGAGCTGGAAATACTTTGTTAATGAGGAATACCAAATGCTACCAAAACTAGATCATTGCTCTTTTACCAAAATCCCCTATGTCCAAATCACAACAATGTATTACATGGAGGGGATCTTGATGATGTTCCAGAGCTCTTTGCAGCCTTTTCCTTCTGCATTGGTGGAGTTCTTGATATTGAGATATTATTGAAGTAAGTTGGTGAGTTGTCCCAGTGCCCAGCAGATAGTACATAGTGCCATCCTTAAGTGCCCATAGTGGAGGGTGTAACATTGAGTTCAGTAGCTAGCAGGTTACTCTGTAACCTGAAGACACAAGATATTGCAGATGCTGGAATGATGCAGGGCCTTCACCCGAAATGTCAACTATCCCTTTGCCTCCACAGATGGTGGTAGACCCACTGATTTTTTTTAACTCTACAAATTCTTGGCACCCCAAGGCTTTTCCACTATCTATGACACAAGTCAGAAGTGTGATGGAATATTCTCCACTTGCCTGGATGAGCACAGCTCCAGTAACTCTTGAGTTCCGGAACTCTCTACCCAATAACACAGTGGGGACATCTTCACCACAAGTATTGCAGTGCTTCAAGAAGGTGGCTCATCATCACCTTCTCGAGGGCAATTAAAGATGGGTATTAAATGCCAGTCTTGCCAGTGATACCCAGTCTTGAAAATGAACTAAACAATCTAGGGATTAAGAATTTTAATCTTCCTGAGGGCAGGCTTCAGCATCAGTGTTCTGTCCCACAGAACAAGCAGCTTCTGCCAAGTTCCAGATGCCAGTTGTACCCTGCTATCATAACTTTCCTTACAGATTTTGGGGAAGTTACCCTTGGATAACATTTGCATCTATCAGAGTGGCATTGGTGGAAACCTTGGACATGAATCGTATGTTATGCTTGCTAGCCAGGAAAATGTAAAAGAAAATAAGTGACATAGTTATTGAATGGGATTATGTGCATGCTCCATCTCAAAGCTACGGTGTCATCAGCTACATAAATGCCACAGAATTAACTAACATAAACCACTTAAATCTGGGGTGGGGTGGTGGTTTGAGAACATTGTAATTTTGGATGCAATTCTTCCTCTTATTCTTCCCACTCCATCTTTCCTCCAACAGCAGTTAACATCTTCATGTTGAATCAGCTAAAATGAAACTGCGTGTGCGTATTCAAAGACAGAGAGGCTGGGTGGAGCTGGAAGAGAAGGAACCTACTCTCGGTGACCTGCGCAGTAAGATTGCCGATTCCTTTCTGCCATCGCTAGGCTACAAGTAAGTTATACCAAGTTAAAACATGGCTTCTATTATTAATTATTTTCGTTGCTAATAATGCCTTTATTTTCACATTGTCAAAATGTTGTTATTTATTGAAAAAATGATCAATAAGAATTTATTAATATCTTTGATGATTTTATAGCACAGACATACTTTTCTTGACCTGTCACTTCATTGTTCTATACTCTGTTGCAGAATAGCTTTACAAAAGCTGTTTGGAATGTCACATCAATGTTATCAAATTATGGTTTTATGAAAATAATAGATGAAAGTTAGTATAGATGTAAGCCTAGAAATGACTTCCCTACCATGTCAATAGAATTAAAACAGCATGCAGGTCACCATATTGCAAATGGTGAAAGTCCTGGGTAGATTGAAATCTTCAACTGCAAGAATTGCAGCACTGTTGTCAGATTTCCTTGTGTAACTGTAAATCGCTGTGTCCACTCTACCTACATCTGTGGAAGAAACAGCAGATGAAGTCTTCTCTCCGAGAAGGTTGGGCGAGCTTCCTAATGTAGCAGCAAACTGAGATGTTGCAGAGGTCAAAGTAGCTGCCTGGAATGATGCTGCGTCTAACAAGCTAAGAGTGACTATTGAGAGATGCATTTTTTTTTAACAAGTGAGGTATTGGAAGTGTCAGTGTTCGGGGTATTTTCATTGTACAAATCACTTAAGGTTAATTTGCAGGTACAGCAAACCAACGGGATGGCACATGTAATATTGCCCTTTATTACAAGAGGATTTGAATACTAGGGAACGCTTGCTTCAATTATACAGAGCTCTGGTATGACTGCATCTGGCACATTATGTACAAAGCAACACACAAAAAGCTGGAGGAACTCAGTGGGTTAGGCAGCATCTATGGAGGGAAACGGACAGTTGATGTTTTGGGCTGAGACCCTTCCTCTGGACTGAAGGGTCTTGGCCCAAAATGTCAACCATCCATTTCCCTCCATAGATGCTGCCTGACCTGCTGTTCCTCCAGTGTTTTGTGTCTTGCTCCAGATTCTAGCATCTGCAGTATCTTGTGCCTACATTATGTATATCTAAGGAACAATATACACGCAATAGAGAGAGTGCAGCGAAGGTTTGCCAGATTGATACCTGGTGTGGGGAGTGGTCTTGTCGTAAGAGGCTTGTTTAAGAAGACTGGGCCTATACTCTCCGGAGTTTAGAAGAATGTAGGATGATCTTGTGGAAGGGTACAAATTTCTTACACAGTTTGAAAGGGTACAGTAGATGCAGAGTTGAGGTGCCTAAAACCAAGGAACACAGTTGCAAAATGAGGAGTCAGCCATTCAAGGCATAAACAAGAAATTCCTTCTCCTAGAGGTTAGTGAATATTTGGAATTCTCTACCCAAGAGGGCTGTGTATATTTAAGATGGAGATGGATAGATTTTTCAATATCAAGGGAATCAAAGGATGTGGGGTATGTGCAAGAGAGTGGTGCTGACGTAGAAGATTAGTCATGATCCGACTAAATGGCTGTGCAGATCAGGGGCCAAGTGACTTGCTCTTGCTTCTATTTATGTTTTTAAACAAGCGCTGTCTTTAATCAGGACAGTGAGGTTGAAAATCATACTAGAAATGCATTTTGGGATTAGCACTACTGTCATTTGGGGAAAATGTTGGTGGTTTACAGCAGTAAAAGAGCTACTACAGCAAATGAAATCTCAGGTAAAATTTACTGACAGGTGCTAAGTCAGCCAGAGAAGTGTGCAAAATTGCTCTGCTCTGTGTTATGCCAGTTGTGTACTGCATAGCATCTTTTTTTAATTATGCAGGGGTATTTCTAGTTATAGGTATTGAAAGGTCTTGTTCGAAGGATAAATATTGGTCAGGGTACACCTATAGCTCCCCCAACTTTGTTAAATATTTTAAGTCCTTCTGAGATGGCATGTGGCCTGGCCTTGTTTCATATAACACGGTAGCATGGAATTCTACCAGTACTGTTCTCTGAGGTAGGAACGGGAAATCTTGCTTGAGGAAGGTACAATTCAAGCTCTGATTTGAAAAGGACACATGAAGGAGTTGGAATAAACCAAGTCTAATGAAAAATATCTAAGTAGGTTGGGAGAAATAAAGACATTGGTATTGGTTTATTATTGTCACTTGTACCAAGGTACAGTGAAAAGCTTGTCTTACAAACTGATCGTACAGGTCAATTCATTACACTGTAGTTACATTGAGTTAGTACAAAGTGCATTGATGTAGTACAGGTAAAAACAGTAACAGTACAGAGTAAAGTGTCACAGCTACAGAGAAAGTGCAGTGCAATGAGGTGCAAGGTCACAACGAGGTAGATCGTGAGGTCATAGTCCATCTCATTGTATAAGGGAACCATTCAATAGTCTTATCACAGTGGGGTAGAAGCTGTCCTTAAGTCTAGTGGTACGTGCCCTCAGGCACCTGTATCTTCTACCCGATGGAAGAGGAGAGAGAATATCCCGGGTGGGTGGGGTCTTTGATTATGCTGGCTGCTACACCAAGACAACGAGAGATAAAGACAGAGTCCAAGGAGGGGAGGCTGGTGTCTGTGATGCACTGGGCTGTGTCCACAACTCTCTGCAGCTTCTTGCGGTCCTGGGCAGAGCAGTTGCCTTACCAAGCCATGATACATCCAGATAGGATGCTTTCAATGGTTAGGTAAGTGTGTTAGTAGATTTAGAATAGGTAGCAAACATTTTCTTGGATGATGTATTCAAATAAGTAGAAGAAAAAGTAAATCATTATATGCTTTTTAGATGTCCCTTTATTTCTATTTTCCTTGTAGAGTTATTGTTGGAATACTAGCTATGTAGCAGTTGACACAATTACAAACAACAATTAGGTTGATAATTTCTTAAAAATTGATCTGCAAAGTTTACAATTTTCATTTAAACATAGATTTGTTAACTTCCTTTTGTAGATTGACATTGTGTTATGTTTTCTGTAATTTTTATTAAATAACTCTTTTTACATATTGCTCAACCACATTAAAAGTAAAACAGAAGGGAGTTGATTGTGATAGTGGCATAGTAGTTTTTGGTCTATGCTGTCTTGTCCCAGGTTCTACATTATTGGTTTTTACTGTGTGTGTTTGTGTGTGTGTGTGTGTGTGTGTGTGTGTGTGTGTGTGTGTGTTGAGGGGGGTGGTGATGCAGAGGAGCTTTTCTTTAGTTTTCAAAAGGGAATTGCAGGGACAGTCCGTATAATCATTTTAAATATGTTGTAAGTTTTTTTTTTAATTTTGAAGCCTTTTTTGCTCTTATTTTACAGTAGTGGTACAGAGTTTAAAATCAGTTTAAATGGGAAAGATGTTCTGACTGATGACCAGCAAACTATGAAGTCTATTGGAATAGTCACTGGAGATTTGATCTGCTTGATAGTACCAGATTCCTCGACTGCCTCAGCCTCTGCCTCTGCAACAGACTTGAATGTTAGGGAGCAACCATCATGCTCCCATACTGCTCGGAATCAGACCCTTGAGAATAGTGTGGGTGGACTTCAGACCAGTCATAAGGATGACTCTCCCACAGTTCAACAGTCTGGAGCAAACTTCCTGATTTCATCATCGGATGACATGTCTGTGACAGTTGAAGAAACAAAATATCCACGTGAGCCAATGTTGTGCAGTGAAGCAACTGATGGGCAGGTGCCACATTCGTTAGAAACACTTTATCACTCAGCTCAGTGTACTGACCCAAAAGACGCTCTGATTGTGGTGCTTCACCTCCTCATGCTGGAGGCAGGGTACATTCCACAGGTAAACAATTTTAGAGTGACATTATATTTAAATATGATAGTCATGTATGATAATTCTTTACTTCATTTGCGTTTCCTTTTGTTTTTGGAGATGTTGACCTGATGAAATGAATTTGGTTCTAAATCAATAGAATTACAATTCTTGTGTCTATCTCCAACTCTGTTTTGAGAATCTTGCAGTTGTAATTTTCACCAGTTTCTATATTTCTCTCTCTAAACCACTGGATTTCTCTTCCATGTTTTCTCTATTTTAAAATACACAAGTGTCTTATGAGTGAAGCAAAATGGGCAGTACTTGTGCTACTTTTTTAACGGATCAGTCCACACAGCATTGAAAAGTGCTCTTACATCTTCTTATGTTATGTGAAAGACCTCCAAATACAATTTAGGGAGTGAAAGTCTGCCAATGTCAGACCTTCGAAACAAATTACCTGTCATTTATCTGTGGGATCTCACTATGTGCAAAATGGCTGTATACTTTCTACCGACCTTTCCTTATGACAGAGGAGGCCATTCAGCTCATTGCCAAATTTCAAAGCATTCATATCAGTTCCATTTCCTCTCATGCCCATGAACACCCCGATTCTCCTGCCACCCACCTCCAATGGATGCAGTTCACTGCAGCCAATTTACTTACCAGCACATTTTTGAGATTCGGGAGAAAACCGTTTGCAACCAATGTGGTCACAGCTGGAATGTGCAAACTCCACAAGGATGGCACGAGGAGAGTATTGAACCCCAGCCACTGGAGCTGTGTGGCAGTAATTCTAAATGCTACAGTTAATTAACTGTAAATGTATTTTATGTCAATAAATAGGATGTTGTGAAGATGTGGAAATAGTATATAAATTTTAGTTCATTTGTTCTTGACCTCATTTCAAAAAAAATCTGTATAGAATGGCTTGAGAAATGCAGCGGTGGTTGACAAACACAGCAGCTTTCTTGTATTAATTTTATCCCACATAGAACAACAAATTGAATGTTCAATTGGTGCTTATATTTTGGTGATATTTATCAAGGAAATTGTTATCCAGAACACCTGAGGTCATCATGTTTCTCTTCAAAATGTGGTGGGGGATATTAATGCAAATCTTTTAAAATTTACACCTTGACTACTAGGATGGGCATGTGGGGTCACACTTGTGCCTTAATCACAAAAAAGCAGCTCAACGATGTAGCGTTCCTGCTGCTGATGGTCAAGCCTAAATTCTGAGCTCAGAATCACAGGCTTCCCAATCGGCTGAAAAGCAAGACCCTTTGAAAATAATCTTTGAAAGTGGGTGAACATTGCAAATGTTCAAAATATCAAATGGAGAGTTTGGCTTTTGTAGTGGACTAATAGTGTACAAGGTTATGCTAAATCTTCAACTGATACTTAACCAATACTGAGCATCATACTTTAGAAAGCATGCTGAGATTCACAGATGGTGCATGAGAGATTTACTGGAGCTGGAGTTGTACTTATTTCCTGGTAACCTTGTGCGCTATATGATTGGAGGAATGGTTTTTGAAAAGTTTTTTAAAAAATCTAAGTATCCAGGGAGCATAGGATTGGTAAGTAGAGGAATGAGGTTTAATTAGATTGGCACAGGTATCAGAGGGGACATAAGGAAGCTTTTTTTTAATACAATGACTTATTGTTATTTGTCATGCACTGTCCGAAAGAGTTGTAGAAACATAACATTATAACCATATTCAAAAGGGAATTGGATAAAAAATTGAGAGAGAATTGACAGGGTTGGAGGATGAGATTAAATGGTTAGCTCTTCAAAAGGTCAGTAAAGGCAAGATTTAATATCTTCCTTCTTTCTGTAATGTATTATTCTCTGATTCTGCAATTTAACACCACTATTCATACCTTCCATTTGATTTGGATGGGAATTAATGGATTTGTTTTTTTCTAGGATCATTGGTAATAATAACTACTACTCCATAAGCAGACTTGATAATTAGTTTTCACCTCATTTCTGTCTTTATAAACATTGGTTGGTTCAAAGTTGATGGGGGAAATTTAAGTGGAAGATAATCCAACAACCAACATACAGGATTTTAATACTGCTGCTTCAGGTGGGCTTTATAGAATGAGTTGAGGTGTCAACCTCTGAAGTGTCACCTAGGTCACTCTTGAATAACTCCGATTGAGCTTTCAGTCCCTCTTCTTCAAAGCTGAAACTATGTTTGAGATTCAAAAGTAGGTGATAATAACTTTCAAAAACCAAAAATCTTTGTATTTTCCCAGGATTCCAGTCTGAAGGTTGGCCAAATGCCTGAAAAATGGAAGAACGGAGGTCTTTATAGATTACAATACAATCATTCCTTGTGTGAAGATGGGTCTGCTACACTCAGCTGCATCCCAATGGGAAATCTGGTTGTAGTCAATGGTATTGTATGCTAGCTTTGTATGAAGAATGATGTAATTTGTCAAATGTTCTGTAAATTTTTTTTTATCTTGCGTGACTTGTTTTATATTGTGGTAACTGTTAAGTGGCACTTCTAATTTTAGATCCCTGAATTTCTAATTTTCGGTTCAAATAGTCTTTTTCCATTTGTTTCAAATTATCCTCCTTTTAACCCTTTGCTTAGGACCAATTGATCTGTTTCAGTACTTTTGTTTAAATGATAAGTATAGTCCAGTGTCTGGGAGAAATCCCTATTTTAATTACAACGTATAATGAAATATTGTGAGTCCACCTGATTAAGCAGAGCAGCAATTGATGTATTATACATGGACAGTATTTCCAAAAGTGCAGCATTCTTTTACTGCTGTGCATATGTGTCAGTTAAATTCAAGCATTAAAATTGGCTTTGTGTAAATGGACAACACAGCCAGTCTAATTTTTGAATGGGTGTGTGGGTGTGTGTGTGTATACACACACACACACACCCACACACATATATGAGTCATTTACGATATTTATGGCTCAGTTGTTTAAAATAATGAGATTAGTGTGGTTTGGGATTTGCACACTTAAGGCCCTTTTTGGTCCCTGGATCAAGTACTAATTTTGGATTCATGTACTAAAGATGCAGATAGTTATTCCCAAAGCTACACTGAAATTCATTCCTGTAGCTAAGCACCTAGTTAATGCTTCATAATGTGGAACTGAGATTGGAACTCCTCAAATTTTGGGTGTGTGAAAAGAGAGAAAGTGAACTTTCTCCCCACCTGAGATGAAATTGTACTAGTATTCCAACACGTTGCCATTAAGTACCTAAAGTTTATGCAGGATTTCTCAAATAAAGGTGGAATAGTGCAAGATCTGTAACAAATTTTGGTTGCTTGTGAGTGTATTAACATGCGCTGATTCCATTTGAATGTTTTCCTTTAGCTACATTGAAGATCAACGAGAATATCAAAAGTGTAAAGAAAGTGCAGTTATCTCCCGTGTCCTATGTTCGTTCAAATAGACTAGGTAAGCTTTGTAGTTTTATTAATGGAATCTAAAGCTTTGATCTTTATTATTTAGTTATAGAAAATTATCAGAAGAATGCATATATTGTACAAATGTTACACAAATAAGCAATATTTGCTTTTGCCCAGGTAAAAATTGAATGGCAGCATTAAACAGTCTCTGTTTTAGCCCAACATGGATTGTGCATTAGTATTATGCTAGTATTAGTGTTGATTTCTACTCACTAAGGAACACCAAATTCAAGACCAACAAGTGTTAACCTAATCTCAAACATGAAAGGAACTAGCCTACTGCATTGATTAGTCTCTTGCATTTACTTTCATGTTTACTGATTTGGTCAGAGATTTAATAAAAAAATACTTTAGGACCCACCAGTATAGGCCATAAGCATTTTTTTCATAATACCTTGAAGCTCATTACAATGAAGCTCATTACAATTGTCTTTTAGAGAAAATTTTGGTAGTTCCTATTTTTCTAATAGACTAAGCAGTCATTGGCACGTGTTTTCTTCTCCTTGAATATGCGTGTATGTGTATAGGTTTGCTTTCTTCTTATCTCTAGGTAAGCCCTCTCAACACAGAATTACAGTATTTCAGTGTATGGGGATTGCCATTTTAAACTATGGAGTCAAGTAAATCAAACACAGAAGTTTACTGTACTAGAAAGTCTTAAATAAATATGAAGTATTAGTAACTGTATAATAGCTTAAAAACCTTTTGATGAGAGAAATTTGGTTTGAGAGCCATGTGTTTTTTCTCCTTATAATGAAATGACCCTATTATATGGAAAGCACAGTAGTTTCACCAGTTTGGATGCACTGAATACTTAGACCTGAATCAAGGTTAGTGTTAATTGCATTTCTCGTCTAATCTTCTGGTAAACTCAACAATTTTAAGCTCTATTTTACCAACAATTCCTAATTCTTCCCGTTTTGTTTATTTTGCAAGGTGAGAATGCTGCACAAGTGTATAAAGATCTACAGAAACTGTCCTGCATGTTCAAAGATCAGCTAGTGTATCCTCTGTTTGCCAGTGCCAGACAAGGTAAAAGACTTAGCCTCTGTCTTTCCTTCCAGTACATTTACTGTGATGAGGAGGGCTGGGAGGACCAGGACAGGAATCTTTTTTGGTTGAAAGTACTGCTTTCCCCTCAAGTATTAATGTTTTCCATTTTATACCTTGTTTTATCCCTCAAAATCTTTAGAAAGCTGAACAAATCTCCAGAGAAATTATTTTCTATTATTCATTGTAGGAGTTTTAATTTCAATGGCATGTGACTGCCTGGCTTCAAAAACTGATGCTTCCTAGTAAACCAAATACGCCCTAATCTGCTTTGGCACTAATCTGTTGCCGCTTAATCTGTGAAGGGACACAAACTACAATATCTTTCAAACGTTCTGTGGCTGTAATGTGTTTACGTGTGTTTGTTCATATTTGATAAGTTTACAGAAATATTAACTTATGCATTAAAGTTAATCTACTGTTTTGTTTTAATTTTAAGCATTTTGTTTTGCAGTAAATGCAACTACTTGATCATGCAAGTAGTTGCATTTTAAAAATATTATTTTAAATTGGTAAACAAAACAAAGATTGGCTTCATTGTTAAAAGAGGAAATGCAGTTATCTTCACCATGCAGTAGAGGTAACTGTTTTATAAACTTTAAACCCTTCCAGCTTTGAATCTTCCTGATGTGTTTGGTCTTGTGGTTCTCCCTCTGGAACTCAAATTACGAATTTTCCGTCTGTTGGATGTATTCTCCATCATCTCTCTCTCAGCGGTTTGCCGGGATCTTCATACAGCTACCAATGACCAATTGCTTTGGAGATTTCTGTACCTGAGGGACTTCAGAGGTAAGCTGACATTCATGCTAGTCACCAGATCTTACAAGGCACCCGTTAAAGTAATGGCGGCATTTATAGAAATTATAATATTGAAGCATAATGGCTGTGTCCGATGAAAGGCATGGATGCAACATTTACTGCACTACCATTCCTCTATTATTTTGTGAGTTTGTCCAATATTGAAATGTTCAACATTCTCAAAACATTATCCATAGAACGTGTAAACTGCTATGTATTTCATAGAAAATAATTGAACCTCTTATTATTAGTGTGTATTCCAACTGTGAAATTAATGCTGGCAATAGTCTATTGAGTGAACCTTGATTCTGTCAAGCTTTGGGTACCAATTTTCCAGTGATGTTTCATTTGCCTGCCTTATAAATTGAGGATTCTTTTTTTTTGAAACAGAGTCAAGAACCAGCAGCCATGATTGGAAGAAAGTAAGTAGAGCTTTTAATGAATTTCATTTTATTTTGAAATCACACCAGTAATATTTCAAAATCACAATCGGTTATTTGAGTCGGAATCAAATGTTTGCCTGAATGTACTGATTTTTCTTTGTCATAATCTGCTTCAACTTCCCTGGGCTAAAAGAGAAAAACAATTAGACTATAGGGTATATTTTTTGTGTTGGAAAGCAGAAGATTGGATTAATCTCTGTTTCATAAGCAGTGTCCATTAACCCCAGCTAACTAGTTTAATAGATGCAGTTCGGTGAAGATGTGCAGTAAAGCAAGGTGCTGATGTCACCTGTTGAAGTACATGACACACTATCAAAACAAGAGCAAACTGCACCAGGGAAACTATTGTTGGGTGACTGAAACACAAAATTATGATACTATTATGATGATGATGCAGAGGGTAACCTTTGGAAGATTCTCAAATGTGCAATTGAATTCAAATTTCAAGAAAACAGCACAGAAAATAACATGGGCATTCCTGCTACATCCTCCATTGACCAATATGTTAATTAATATCAATTTCCTGATTTCAATTGTACTTTAGTAGACTTGTCCAAGTGGAATAATGTTTTTACTTCGCATTCAAGAAGAATTGTCACAGCAAGTCACCCACAGCATTCTCATACATGCCTTGGGAGCAGGCCTGCCCTGCTTTCTTAGCTGAGGCACAATAACTAAGATAATTAGAGGGAGGGCAAATTTAATAAAGATGCATCTCTTATTTAATGAAAAATCCTTGTGTTTGTACAGATGCTGTTCTAAATTGAATATTTCCATTTGTTTTTAAAGCTCTACAAGGAAAAATATGCAATGAGGAGAAAAACACTGCAAAGATTTCCCTTGTATTTGCCACCGGCTTTGCCCTTATTTCCTGGTCAGCCCAGTCCCTTCAATCCCTTTCAGTTTGAACCTCGCCAGTTTTATCCACCTGGGATCATTGGAGGAGAATACGATGAGCATCCTCAGCTGCCTTACAGAGGAGACCCTGTTAATCGCTTTTTACCTGGATCGGGAGCGAGATCAGGACCAATGCCAGGAACGTTGCCACCATTCAGACCACATTTTGACCCATCAGATTCTGTGCCAGGTCAGTTACCTGCAGTGCCTGGATTTCATGCCAGCAGATTTCCAGGAAGAGCTTCTGGAGGCAGATCAGCAAACATAAGACGTGGAATCATTTAAGAACACTTCATGGAAGCTTTTGGACTTTTCTTGTACGTGCTTAAAGGATGGTTAGTTTCTGCATCTTTAGCTTTTGTCAGTTTTTTTTTTCAAAAGAATTGTAAATAATTATGGTTGCACTTAGATGGGTTGCTGAACTTGCACACAGTGTATTTTCATTTGCCGATCCAAGCCTGATGGGTGAAATAAAGACTACAGAAAGTATGGAAAAGAAACCTAAATGCACTGTTGCCCCATGATTTAATATTTGTACATTTTAGTTCAGGAGGAGGGAAATAAAATGTACAATTTGGAATATCGCTGCAGTTTTTCTATGTTCCTAATCTTTTCTGGATAATTTACGTGACAAAGGTAAATACTTGTCTGAGCAGATTGTAATGTAAACTTGATTAAAATGGGTTAATTTGGAATATGCAATACTAGGAAAGCAGCTGCTAAAGAATTTGTTCTCTGCAAAGTAGCAGTATAAATAATACCTGTCTTGTGCTGAGAAATTACCAAATTATGACTTCTGTATTCTACATGGAAGAGAAAAGAAGCTGATTAAAGTAATAGCAATTATAATACTTACTGCAAAGTCGAAAGAAATAAATGGATATAGATGTTTTTGAAATTTTTCTTTCTGGAAAACTGAAGTCGTTTTAACATTCTTTGCAGCTTGCACCTATGGTTAATCATCTTGAGGAGGTCTCGTGAGATTAATCAGAAAGGAATATTATTTATTTTGGAATTTAGCCAATACAATTTATTTGAATTCTTCTGCACTCTGTAACTTCTGTTCAGTTTCTTCCTTTGCGTAAAATTGGGAGATTTCTTTTCAGGAGATCATAAGCATGAACCTGATTTTTAACAGTGTGCTGAGAGCAACTCAGTGCTAATACAGTATCTTTTATTTACAATGCAGTGTTTCTACAGTCACTTAAATATTAGAAATCAAGAAGGTGTCCAATGTGTTACAAAATCAGCTGTTATAAAACTTTTCACTAATACTTTAGAACTGATTTGGTATGTTTGTATGCATCACGGGTAATCTTTCATCTTTGTATGTAGGTAGGGACCTTAACATACTGTGTGGTTATCTGAGATACCATAGTATATTTGTTGGAATTTTTAATACAAGTTATCAGTCTGTGATTTAACCCTCCAATATGATGCAGTACCAGTTAAATGTAGAGTACGTTAACAGTACAACAAGTAGCATATGTTCCATACTGTAGCAATTCTTCAGAGTCTGAGATTACTAGATAGATGTGGCTATTAGGGTTGTTTTCCCCAGAATTCATACCGATTTGGTTTAGGGAGCGTTGTCTTTTGATCATCAAATGGACAAAGTTGAAGATAGATCCCAGAGGTAATAGTACAGTGATGCAGTGCTTCATTTAGTTTACATAACTTTGATGTTCTCTTATTTAAAAGTTTAAAAACAATTTGCAGATAACTTTTGCTGGCTCACTGAATGGTGTGAAATTGTACCCACTGGATCCACTAATGTGAGTTGAATGAGGCAAATTCATCAAAATTGAGTACTGTCTGCAACTTGGACAAGAAACAGTGACTTAACCATAAATCAGTCACAGAGCACTGAGAGGCATTCAAGAAAGAAATTCAAAGGGTTTAGGCTAAACATGTTCCCACACAGAGAAAGGATGAGACTGCCAGATCTAGGGTGCTCTGGATATCAAGATGCACTGAGGGTACAACAGGCAAAAAAAAGGAACCAAGAGTGTCATATAGCAGTGAAGGTGTGAAACTACAAGGGAAGTTAGGAAAGCAAACAGAAGGTAGGAAAATATACTGGCAGCTAAAATCTAGGATAATCCAAGTGTTTTCTAAATGCATAAAAACCAGAAGAAAGTGTTTGCTTTGGAACACAGGAGGTCAAGGGGAAAATTGTTAGAGATGTCAAAAATTATGAGCAGCCTAGATGGAATACATGAAAAGCTCTTAATAACAGGATCAAAACCAGGGGCATGGACTTGTAGCAATAGAGTTGCACAGCACAGAAATGGGCCCTTCAATCCATAACATCCATGGCAACTATTTTGCCCATCTACACTAATCTTATTTCTCTGCATTAAGTCAGTATACTTCAATGCCTGGGTTAGTCAAGTGCCTAAATGTGTCATAACTGTAGTGATTGTATCTGGCAGCTATCAAACACTCTGTGTAAAAAAAAAAGAAAATATTCTTCTCAAATCCCCTTTAAAACTCCTTCCTCTCAGCTTAAACCTATGGCCCCTTGTTTTAGATACCCTACCATGGGAAAATGATTCTGACTCTCTACCCTATCTGTGCCTCTAACAATTTTACGTACCTCTGTCAGGTAATTCCTCAGCTTCCTTCACTCCAAAGGAAGAGAGGAAGAAACATACTTTCAACCAGTGATAAAGGTCTAGAATTCACCACCCAAAAGGATGCTGCTTCAGAAATCCTCATTTAAAATGTACTTGAAGGGTTGTGATCTGCAGGACTGCGGACTTAGTGCATTGAGATTAGGCTGAATAGCATTTTTTGACTGGCACAGATACTATCGGCTTAAATTTATGAGCAGAGTCTTACTGATTAAGCTGGAATAGTATCTGCACATTATAGCATTAATCAATAATTAGCTGCCAGGAGAGGGGAGTAATTGAGCTAATAGTGATGCACCAACCTGTGATGAAGTTTTCTGATACCCACTGTCCAGACTCACATGAATTGCCACCTGATTAACTCCCAAGGGGTACTATCTCAGGACAATTACATACTTTTGAAATGGAAATAACTTTTCTCTGACAACATCATACCACAAAGCATGAATATTTACATAGTCACATTCTAAACTCCTGGATATTAAATTTTCATTCAAAATGTTCTCAAATCTTCAATTCATGTTATCTGTTTTTGACAAAGGGCTGCTTTATAATTTTAAATATTAAACAGCATCAGCATTGCATAATCACTGTGCATGAAAAATTCCAGGTTTACTTTAGACAAGAGAAAAAATTTTTTTCAATCGGTGATACCTGCATTAAAATTACAGAGTAGTAATGACTAACATACATGCAAAAATAGCTTTTAGCACAAACTTATTCTTAACCTTCCCATGCTGAGTTTCAAAATCTATTTTTGCATCGACAGTGAGGCACACATTTATATTGTATTAAGCTGCCATTCAGGTTGTAACTAGTAGATCCATTGTTGGACATCATTCCTATGGCTATGAAAAGGCACACTCAAAATCAATGCCAGGATTAACAATAGCAAGACCCAAGGACTGAAACAGCTGACTCAGTAAACCAGCCACTGAACTATCAGGTGTTGCCTCATGAGAATACGGTATTCAATAAGGTGGACTGGATAAATGAACGCTAAATAGTGAGATGTCTGAATTTTGAAACTACCGTACTTCTCTGTTTCATTCATATCCTTTCTCTGTTCTGATGAACGGTCATCAACCCAAAATGTTAACTCTTGTTTTTCTATCTCTTCATAAATGCTGCCTGTTTTGCTGAGAATATCTGACATGTTCTGGTTTTTATTTCAGATTTTTGGTGTTGGCATTATTTTGCTTTCATTTAGATCATAAAACAATTGCATTTATTTTTAAAGAGAGACTTTTGACAGACCTTCAGTCCTGCAGAGGTGCCTCTTCCAAACTTTGAATATGTTAATCTGTCACAGAATGGGCCTGCACATTCAAACATGCATAACGTATGTTTTGTGGGATGCTTCCGAGTGCATTGCTGAAGATATAATGCCTCTCAGACCATGGCAGTGGAATCCAGGATGCTCTGGGTCAGTGAGATAGGCTCTTTGCATCTATTAATGCCATGTTAACTCTCAGTATTAGGAAATCAAGAAGAACAGCTAGGATTAATCAAATAACTTTAACTTATCCTTTAACTGTAGCAGCTACTTATAGCAGCTGGATTAATTTGAATTCTTGTCATGTCATTCATATATATTAATAACTAGAGTACTAAATCTATTCTTATCATTTATGACTCTCTGTAATGTCTTCACAAGTGCATTGAGTGGGTTGTTTTCTCGGCAGAACATTTAAATTATTTACCTGCTCAACTTTTAAATCTTGGTGCAGACTGAATTTCCGCACCACTACTGCAAAGCAGGCAGCACACTTGACCCAGTTTCTCATTAACTAGTGAACTGCCAAACTATGAAGTCATTATTTCTATTGTTTCAAAACACTACTGGAATTGCTTTCGTCACTTGCCTTAGCCTTGAATCTGAAAGTTGTCAAAATTATTTTTGGCAACTGAAACACTAGGCAATTCTAAACTGACAAGACCAAGGTGAGGGTCCTTCTCAACGATAGCAACAAACTCTACCTGCCCCTTCAAAGGCTCGAAAGAGTCATAAGAGTACAACAGCACAGAAACAGGTCCTTTGGCCCGTTTTTGCGTTGATTTTTGCGTTTATTTTGTGTTGTCTGTAGTTATACCAATCACCGAGGTTGGCTGAAATTCTCTAGCATTCTTGGATGCAATTTCCATTCATACAACAACTTTACATGCAAATTCAAATGTCAGGTTTTACATGCTCAATAGCTTTGACTGTCCACAGAACCCTTTCACATAAAGCATGATCCAGAAAAGGCAGCAAAAATGCAAAGCTAATTTTTTTCAATGGAAAAACATGCAAACTAATTGTCTAACCCTGCTTCTGGCTTCTTGTCACAAACTTTCAACCTTCAGTTATTATCTACAACTTGAAAGTAATCTTCTAGATTCTGCACAATATCATTAAGCAAGACCTTTTTTTGCTTTATGTGGCAAGAGACAATTTATCAATGTGTCATATGCTGCTGGTCCTGTCTGTCAAGAGTATTGCTTTTTTACGCTCAAATGACATATAATTTCAGGATGTCATGATATCACTTTCTCCATTTCTTTTGCTTTGAAGAACTTATCTTTTCATGCAGTATATGTGTCAAATAACTGATTTTTTGGCCCCTGCAAGTTGTATGACAACTAGTAAGGTGTTCACCACCACTGTACTTTGGAGTTTCAGTGGTTTGTCTCTTGTATTGAGTTGGACCTAGTGCCTGGAGCAGTTCCAGATCAGGGCAGGACAGAGCAGGTCAGCTCTAATGTAAGGGCAAAGCAAACCCTTATCAAGAGAATTTTTACAAAGAACTTGAAGGTCATGAAAAACACCTCCTTACACTGGCAGTAGAGTGAAGAGCAACTACTTTCTGCTTTTATCTGATTGTATCCCATTTCTTTATTTGAGCAACCAACAAAGGTGTTGCCCGGTCTCATGAGGAAGATAAATCGCACTGCAATTCAGAATCTGTTGGTCACTCTCAAAACAGCTTCATGGTGCCAATGCAAGCTGGAACCAGCATTTGCCTGACAATGTGTTGGAACTCGAAACATCCAGAGTGGCTGATTGATTTGAACAGTAGACATACCCCTACAACCTCGGAATCAAACAAGCCCCAAAATACTGCAATTGGCAACTCTTGAAAAACTAAAGCTTAGTTTTGCTTAAAGGTGAACTCAGCAACACCACCTTAAGGTGGATCTCCAAGAAACTGTGGTGAACAAAACCCTTAATAACTAAAAAAAACAAAAAAAGAGATGTTGGAGATCTGAAAGCAGAAAATACTTGAAAAACTCAGGTCAAACAGCACCAGTGGAAAGAGAAACAGAGTTATCAAGTCAGGCCCGAGCCCTTTCATCAGAACTGGAAAAATGAAAAAAAACAAGTTAGCTTTAAGTTTCAGATAGGATTGGGGCAGGGGGGTGGTGGTTTGAGGCGGTGGAGTGGGAGGGGAGAGATAGATAGGACAAAAGGGATATCTCTGATAGGGTGAGGCCAGGGTTGTATGTTGATGTACTATTTACCAAGTTATCTGGATAAAAGGCAGATGATTGAGGGCAGTTCAAGAGGGAAACCAAACAAAGGGATGTATAAAAGTTGTGAAATATGTCAGAACCACTGCAGAGAACTGCCACAGTCATTAATGCCATCCTGAATTAAAGATAACCTTTAAGCAGTTATCTACTGATTAATGGTTTTACTTACATTTGTATTTTCAGAGCCAAGGTACATATATTAAATGACTCATTAACTTTATAGTTCTGGTCATGTCCATGATCACCTGGGTAATTCTTTGTCACATCTCTGTGCATTGCTATTTTCCTTTGCAATGTTTCAAGCCTTGCTATAGAATGTTGCTGATTACCTCATTTTCATATCCTTGGTAATATCCAAAGTTCTGACAAAATGTGCTGCTAAACAAGACACTGGTATTTGGTCTTACACTGTAACTTGTTCCTTGGCAATAAATTTCCTTGCAATCATTCTACCCACACAGTAGTTTATGGCTTGTCCTGTAAGTTTTCATTTAATTTCGCATTTCCCTAGAGCTCTGTTCAATGACACATCTACATTGTGAAAAATCTGTCACAATTCCACAAACAACTTACCTGTTGTTTTTAGTGGAAAAATTACCATTCCTTCTTCATCCATAACATAACCTCACTATCTTCTTTGAACTCTCCAAATGAACTCGCCAATGTCTCCTATGATAAAATTGCCTCCAAAGTTTCTCATTACATGCTATGCATCACTCAAATATTCAAGGTTAACTTTTATGTCTGGGGAAGATCCTATGCCATCTCTCTGTGGAATATCATACAAGATAAATCTTGTGTCATAAGGCAACATTGTTCCCTTAACCCACTTTTAACCACTCTCCATTAAATCCTTTCTTGTTTTTATTCCAATGGTAATGTTTCCTCTGCACTTTTGTCTTTCCATTGTGTCTATGTTCTCATTCATTGAAGACAATCATTATTTCCTTTCTTTCCCAGGACCTCAAAAAAATACAGGGAAGCAAGAAAATCTTATTCCTCTATTAAAATCTGCAGCATTTACAAATTTAAAGATTGTGATATCTAATCATAATTATTGACTTACCTCTCTTTTTCATTTTGGATGCACATTGTACTATGGCCTTTGAACACTTTTCTCTGCTTTCAATACACTTTAACAGTGATGTTGGCAATACCCAGTCAGGCAAAATAGTTCAAGTCACCTACATGTAAAGCAATTGGCTCTGTTGAAGCATTCAAAGCTTTTAAAAAGTAGTATTTGCTTGGTGTAACAGTAGGTTATAGTCTGTAGCATTATTTGATAGAATTTATGTATGACCCTAAGGGCTGGCAGTCGCTTTGCAGCCCAAAACTAAGAAAATCCATTGTTGTATCTTAAAGCTTTTACTTCAAATTAAAGCTAAAAGTACTTTTGCATTACAGGTATCTTTCAACCTGATGAAAAAGACCTTTTGGAGAATTAGTTCATTCTTGGTTTAATTTAAGAAGAGCTCTCAATCAAGTACTGGTCAGTCAGTCAGAACTTCCTAGGACTTAAAGTAAGTAACAGTTTAAACACTCATGAGCCTTATGTAAAGTGTGTTTCTTGGTATTAAGTTACCATATGGTCATATAGAACTGCAAATCTCCAACAGTGTTGATCTGTTAAAGATACATGACAGCACTGAGGATAAGTTCTCAATTTCAATGCTGAACAATGTTCAAGTCTGCATTTGTAATCCATCGTGATATAGTTCTAATAGAATCTAACAATATGAAGGGATAATATGACCTGACAACTAAATTTTCATATTCTATAAGCTTAAACAAACTGTGAACCATACAGACTAAGCAATAGTGAGGACTATCTCTCGATTACTGCTTTATTAATAGTGCAGAAAGGGGTGCAGGTAGGAAGTGATCGATGAAGACAGCTTCAGATGTGGCTGTGCTCCTACATTTGGAAGCCTACTTATGCTGTCTAAACCAATGTAAAGTATGTACTTTGGCAATGTATACATGCATACTGTCCCAATGAAAGTAGAGTGGAGAAGCAAACATCACTGACTGAAACTGGGAGAAAATATACATCTAACAATACAGCTATAGAGAGCACAAAAGATTAACTTTATTTCTAAAAGAAACCATTATCACACTTAATTTAGTACGCTACATCAACATGGCGGTCACTTACAACATTCTTCCTCATCACAAGAATAAATTACAGCTTCATCACTAAACAATTTGTAGAAATCTGACAAGAATATGACACAATAAAAATGTCAATCTGAATTTACATTTCAATACCATCCACAATGGACTGATGGAGGGTAAATAAAGGTTAGTACATTTCAATATTCTGCATGACTGCAGTGTACTGGAACACACATGGATGTGAACTTTTGTGCCAGTACTTAAGGTAAAATTTGCATTGGTCTTAATGCTGTGATTGAATCCAAATTTTAACAAATCTATATAACCCTTTGTCTGCCTCTGGTGGGCACTTCTGCTGACTCTGAGAAGTTAAAATATGGTAGCCTGAAGAATAGTACATTATTGTTATCATAAGCATCTGTCACCCATTTAAACACACAGATCTCAGCCTCATCTCTGCAGGCAGGGTAAGATAAGAAAGGACCCTGGAGCAGGTTGCCTGGCCATCAATTCTGGCCAAGGGTGGGTGTTGTGTTGATGATGTAAAAGATAGGTATTTCAAAAAATAAATAAATCTGTTTGTGCTTGAGTAAACCAAAATGAATCAATTGTTTTAATGATTATATTAGAAAGTGAGGGTAGTCAGCAGAGAAGGGATATACCGATTTACCTTCATCTCCCGGGCTGGTGGCTTCCACTAGAATGTAGGTTTCCAGCTCTGGCAGAGTACATTTCCAGATTTGTCATCACATGACCCATGCTGCTAACTACTCCTACCCTACAATCTTGCTACTGGGTGTCCACCATGCCCATCCTTGTACTGCACTGCCTTCACAAACTGATTGGAGAGGAAATAATGCTCATTACCTGACTGGATGATATTCAACTGTCAAAAACAGCACTTTTTCCCATGTCCAATATCCTAACGCTGGTAAACAAAAGTGTTAAAAAAATTGGCAATTTAATTTTCACCTTCCATGTGGCTTTTCTCCTGGGTTGCTTCCAGCAATATTCCAGAGATGAGTCTTAAATCCAGGGGAAGTAGCAATTTACAGGGATGTGGTTCCAATAAACTGTACTTCCTCCATCAGTGAACACAGTGTGGATGAGTAATGTATTCTCCTTAATTAACCATTGGGTCCTGGATGTGGAAGGTACATGATGTTCCTATCTAATTGTTGATGAGCCTCTTGATCAAACAGCGAGCAAAGACCAGCTGTTTAGGCTCACACATAGGGAACTATCATTTACTTTGAGGAAATGAAGTTCAATAAAAATGGTTTCTGGAGAAGAATAGCGGAAAAACAATTTAATATAAGCAATGCATCACAAAAACAACAGCCAGCACTTTGACTGTAAGACAATCATGCAGGTTTGGCTCACTAAACCACTGTTGGTTTTCTGTTGACATGTTCCGGGAGATGTACTTTTGCAAAATAATAGAAAGTAAACATTTCAGATGATCCTCTGGCAGCCAGCCATTGTTAAGAGGATCTGTTAGACATGCTACAATTAGAAATGACAAATAGTAAGAGAATCCTATTTATTTGAACTCACTGCAAATACCCTCCTGGTAGATTGGATTATGCCTACTGATGGTTTGTGACTGCTGCTCTCCACGTATTCCCATTATCTTGATGACACATGCTGGATTAAAAAATTTAACTGTTTAACGTATTATTATTTAAATTAAGAAGTGGAGTATAAACTCATAGTTTGCCTCACATTGAGGAAGCACAATGAGAAATTTTAGTGTACATAATTTTCCTGATTTTTGAAGTTAAAAGATTTGAAATTTTTACAATGCATTTACCTGCTTATGTAGTAGGTCACCTACAACTTTTTCCATGATTGATGAAGTCAGGTATACCCATTAGTACAGACTATGTGGGGAACATGAGATTGGTCTTTCTGTCATTATCACATTGCCTGTATAAAGGTTGCTCTCTCGATGCACCACTTGAAACATATTGATAAATATTTAGGTGAGATATGTGAAGCTCAACACATGCTTTTTCTGGAAGCTAGTTTATGCCAATTGTCAAGAAATATTGCAGGTTAATGAGAAAGCTAATTTTATTCATTCATTGATGCACTCAGATAGATCCTAACACCACCCACTGTAGCTTCCAATTCTTTCTTCAATTATCCTGATATTTCTGTTTGCATTATATTTAGAAGTGTATCCTAGACTTTGATCACTCTTTGTGTGGAGGAATTTCTTAACTACACTCCTAAAATCTTTATTTAGTTTGACCTATTTCCTCCAATTCCATTCACAGCTCAATTTGCAATATTCCGGGACAACTTTACCAGGTTATCTGCTATTTCCTACACCCTACAAGATCAGCATCGTGCTTCCTTTCCACTTGAATAACCTATGAACCTGAGTAGTCTTTCCTCATGACTCAACACCCTAATATTAAGATCAGTCTTGTGACTTTTTACAGTCTCAAGTATTTAAATTGCTTTTTGTCTATTTGTGATCAAAACCATGTGGTTATTCAACCCTGCGTCAGGACTGAGAATGGAGAGGGGGGTGATGTGGGACCGGGGCAAGAGGTGATTGGTGGACTAATAGGGTGGGGAGGGGGGTAGAAGAGGTGAAGGGTGACAGGCAGATCGAGCCAGGAAGGTGGATGGGGGGGGGGAGGGGGGAAGGGATGGAGTCGGGAGACAGAGGCAGGTGGATGATAGATGGAAGCTGATGGAGCTAGGTGTGGTGAGGAGAGGATGAAGGTGGAGACAACTGCCCCAGGGTGATAAGCAGGAACACGAAGGCTACCAATGCCGGAATCTGATGAGTAAGGAAGGTGATAATGGGAACCATTAGAGGAGAGGTGAAAGGGACATGGAGCCAGAACCAGAAGGGGGAGGGGGAGCTGGTGGGTGAAGGGGGGCGGGGGGGAGGACAATTGAAATGGCATACATCTGGGAGCTTGGGATGGCCATTGCGGACAGAGTGCTGGTGCTGTGCAAACTGGTCACCTAGTCTGTGCTTGGTCTCACCGATGTAGCGGAGGCCACGTCCAGAGCACCAGAAGCAGTAGATGAGTTTGGAGGAGGGACACGTGAGTCAGCTGGAAGGACTGTTTAGGTCCCTGGATGGTGGTGAGGGAGGAGGTGTGAGGACAAGTGTTGCACCTCCTGCGGTTGCAGGGAAAGTGCATGGGGTCAGGGAGGGGTGGATGAGCAGACAAGGGAGTCATGGAGGGAGTGTTCCCTGCGGAAGTCAGAAAGGAATGGAGGGGGAAAGATATGGCTAGTGGTTGCATCTCATCATAAATGACGAAGGATGATGTGCTGGATGCAGAGGCTAGTGGGGTGAAAGGTGAGGAGGAGGGGAGCTCTCTCTCTGTTCTGTTTGGGGGGGGGGGTGAGAGCAAAAGTCTGGAAAACTGAGAAAATGTGAGAGAAGGTTTCACCAACCACAGGGAAAGGGAAGCCACACTTTCAGAAAAAGGAGGACATTTCAGATGTTCTTGAATGGAATGCCTCTCCTTGAGAGCAGATGGAAAAACTGGAAACTGGGAGAAAGGGATGGCATCCTTAAGAGACAGGGTGGGCAGAGGTGTAGTCTCGGTAACTATGGAAGTCAGTGAGTTTATGGTAAATGTCAGTGGATAACTTGTCTTCTGAGATAGATTCAGAAAAGGGAGAGAAGTGTCAGAAATCTTCCAAGTGAATTTGAGAGTGGGAAGTTAATAGCAACGGTGATAAAGTTCCACATGGATGCAGAAAGTGGCATCAATGCAATCGTTGATGTAATGGAGAAAGAGTTGGGGAGTGGTACCGGAGAAAGTTTGGAAAAGGGATTGTTCCATGTAGCCAACAAAGAGACAGGCGTAGCTAAGGCCCATGGCTATACCTTTGGCTTGTGGGAAGTGAGAGGAGTGAAGAGAGAAGTTGGTCAGGGTAAAACAAGTTCAGCCATGTTGATGAGAGCGTTGGTGGAGGACAATTGGTTGGATCATAGTTGCAGAAAGAAGCAGAGGACTTTAAGGCTTTCCTGATAGGAGATGGACAGGTAGGAGGTATCCTAGCTTCACCTTTGGGTGTTTCAGTACTATTCATAGAGTACTATGTATCATCAAATCTTCCTTCAGATATGCAGCACTTCATGTTTCTTTGGATTAATTTTAATTTACCATTTTTCCAGCTACTTCTTTCTCCAACTGAATTTCCTATGTCCATTTTACTGTCCTTCCTAGTGTGATATCATCTTCATACTTGATCAGTTTGCATTGAGTTTTGGAATCCATTTTATTAATGGCAAACCAACAGTCCCAGCTCCAAACCATAGAGAATCTCCAAGGTTTAACAATGTTACTAGTTTATTGCCTCAGTCCCAATCAAAAAGCTTACAGCATTCAGATAAGCCTGCAAAAGATGTTTTCTCCCCCTTTTTCATTATGCCCTTCAGTTTCTCACCTCCACTTATTTCTCTCTCCTCACTTCCAGTTTTTGCTTTTCTCTCCTTTCATCTTTCTACCTCTTCAGCAATCTTCTTTCACTACATTCCTGGAACTTCAATTATCTGGAAAAGCCCGGATGAAAGATTTCACCATGAGGTGAGACTATTGTATATCTTGAATAGTTCCCTCAGGATTATATCCATGCAGATTCTAGATGGAATGGATATCTGAGTCAGCTCAGAGTGTCCATTTGAAGGAGGAAAACTTTTTCTCCAGATTCACTCATGACTGACAGAACCCTAAATTAGTCAGAAAAATAGGGATACAGGGGCACATTGGATGAAGCTGCAGAACGAGCAGAGTGCGGGCTTTGACCAAGAGGAGTACGTGTGGGAACGCAGGCATTTAAAGAAAGAGGAAAAGGCAGCAGCAGGAAGTTATTAACATCGGCCTGGCTCAGACAATAGTGGCACCAGTCCACAAACGCGTTCATTAGTTGTGCGTCATACATCTTTCACTAAATATCTCAAAGAACAAGGAAAGAATAGAGAAGAGAATAATTATTGGGTTTCAGATCATAAGAATTTCTTTTCTGTACGAATTAGTGCATCAACATAAAATGATTCCTGTGATGATCTTACGAATAAGAACAAAGGAACTGGAAGCAAGAGTTCCTCCTCAAGCCTGGTCCTGTTCCACCATTCAATAAGATAAGGGTTAATACTGTGCCTGAAGTTCACTTTGCCACCTGATTCTCTCACCCTCCCTAGCCAACTTTCATTCTCCATTTCCCTTAGTGTTCAAACATGTATTGATCTCAGCCTTAAATATACTGAGTATCCACACCACCCTGAGGAGGAAAATTCTAAAGGTTTACAACCCTCTGCATTTGAGAATTTCTTCACAGGTTGGTCCTAAATGATCAACCCTTTATCCTGAGATTATGCCCTCTGATTCTGGACTGTCCAGCCAGGGGGAAACAGTCTTATAGCATCTACCCTGCCGACCTTGCATCTCTCAGTGATATTGTTGCTTCTTTCTACTGGAGTAAAATAAAACAGCTATATACATACCTGCCTAGTATTTAGAGACATTTCAAAAAGGGTTGATGTCTATTGCTTTGCAACTATTACCAGACATAAATCTAACCAAAATGATAAAAATAATTAGCATTCAACGCCTAATATTTTGGTTATTTCTGCTTACAGATAATTTTGTTATAAATGATGGGCTCTGCAACAGCTATCCCATGTGACGCACTGGCAGCATTCATTTTGCAGTTTTGCTTTCTTTTGCCAACTGTTTGAGCCAAGAGTGAGAAGCTGTTGTTAGACCCTTGAAAATAATTTTGTATATGAAGCCTTTTTTTTTAAAAAGTCTGCTTTATATCCATCATATTGCCTGGGAGGTAGGAAGGGAATATAAGGATTTCCATTTTGGATAGAATATGGTTGTCTTTTCTTCTAAAGGCCATACTGATGTTACTTAGCCTGAGTTAATTATCTGGAAATGTGGTACTTCCCATCAGTCCCAAAGTCTGACATAGTACATCCCATCTAATCTTTTGCTTATAATGATTTGTTAGCTAGGCTCAGGGTTAGTCAATGAAAAAGAAAATATGATGTAGTCTGTGTTACACCATCACCAAAGGTTAACATTTATACCCCAGAAATGCTGTGAGATATGTCTAGTTTACTGCATAACTAAATCGTCAAACCACTAACTTCTTGCTTGAATCCACTATTTCTGATGCATTTAAATTTACAGAAAAGAAATTTACAGTCCAAATAAGCCTCCTGTCTGCATGAATCAAAGAAAACTTTAGCATTGGCCTACTGTACTTTGACTGGCTCTCTGATGGAGTGATCCAAAACAATCTCATTGCCCTGATTTCTCACCATAATGAGTATGATCTTTGGCTTCAATAAGTTATCCAATTTGCTTAAAGGGATTCAATAGATCTACCTTAGCTACTCTTGGTTAAGCGTTCTATGCTTTAACAAGTTGCTGCACAAAATAAAATCTCTCCTACACTCATTCCTTACTTTTGCAGTGACAATTTTAAATTGATAATCCCAATCGAAATCCTTTAACCTTTTTGTCCTCTCGGTGCCGGTTGAAATTGTCCCAGTATTTTATCACAGAAAATGGGAGGAGCATACTATAGGTCAGGCAGCATCAGTGGTAGGAGAAACAGAGTTAATGTTTCAGGTCGAGGACCCTTTTTGTCTGAGAGGTCTTTGACCTGAAACATTAACTCTGTTTCTTCTTTCACAGACACTGTCCGACTTGCTGAGTGATTCCAGAATTTTTTTGTTTTTATTAAAGATTTCCAGCATCTACAGTATTTTTATTCATGTTCAATATTTTGTCATTCCTCACGAGGAATGGAAAACCATAATAATGTCATCTTGCTGGTGGCTTTAAATTCCCTTTTAATGTATGCAAACCCAAATTATCATTGATCACAGTTAGGACAACATTTGCAATGCTGATCTCTTATATTACTACTAGTGTCAGAATCTTCTTTAATTTATCCAGATGGTGTGACTGGAGGATATAAAATGAGGATAGCATCTAGCTGTAGTTAAATGGGGAATGCAACACTACGGGGAATTACTGATTGGATATGGAAGAATCTGCCACTGATGTATAGAGTTTGTCGCATCAATAGAGATGGGAAGCTGGTGATGAATTCTGCCTTGATTGATAATCATTTCTGCAGTGCGGTGCAGACTGGAGAAATCCTCCTCCGGCGTTTATTCATTTAAAAGGGACATGAGAGATTAAGGCTAACCTATAATGGTGTTGACCTATTTTTATTTTAAATCTGTTGTACTCTCTGAGCAAAATTATCAAGCAACATAAGAAGAGAAATAAAGGATCCAGGATTTGAATACGGAGAGAAATAAAATTAGTGCTTATAGAAGGGAATTCAAATTCAGCATAAAGCTGAAATGTTTGAGAATATGGAAGTGATTTAAGTGGATCAGTGGTTTGGTTATTAGGGATTAATTATCAAGCAATCTTGCCTATGCTTTGTTTTTTAATCCAAATAAATGGTGATTCTCTGATTGGTAACAGCATTCCATAAGACACTCAACAACTGCATTGAGAGATAAAGTGCACATTATTCACACCACACATAGTTACATCTGCACACACCTGACATTCCAGGAATTTTTTGCCTCAACCTAGTTGGAAAACCATACCTCATTTTACAGCCTTTTATCCACAAATTGAAATGAAACACCCTCTGATCCATGTTTGCATCCTACACTCCAGATGTTTCCATCTCCATTTCCCATTAAACTTCCAGAACAGTTTGGCAGTTGCCTGCAATTTCACAGCTTTACATATCTATTCCATCAATTGAGAAATGAAAGTATTGTAAAGAGTTAATCAGAAAAGAGGCTTGCAAAGGATTTCCTCAGGTTTCGAATTGTCTCTGCTTTTGCTTCATCTTCATTGGCAGCGGCATGCTGAGGGGTCTCAGTAACACTGAAGCTGTTTGTCAAGGATTGTGATTTGCTGAAAGGGAAATTAAATGGGCATAGGCTTCCATTAGCTACAACACCAGCCATACAATTGAATTATATTAATTCAAAATCTGTGAATAAAAGAGCCTCTGAACATAATATGCCCATTTGGAATATCATACTTTTAACCATGTGCTCATTGACATGAGCCTTACAAAGTGAGATACTTTCACATTTTAGCCAACAAGTTACTATCCAACACTCTCACATCAGTTTTAGCACAATTAGATGTAATATTTGCTCTACTCCAATATAAGAGTTTCTCTTACGTCTGATCTCAGTACTAACTGTCCACTATGTTATTGTGATATTTGCATTACCCAGAGTAGCTGTTTTTGGGGACCAGCTGAGAGCCATGAAGGCTTTGAATATACAAATATGCACTCTGTTGCAGAGTTTTGAATAATGAAAAAACTTAACAGGAATTAAGATGTGGGGAGTTTAACAGACCATATAAGATTTGCTGTGTAATGATTTTGAACCTGGCGCCAACATGCCATATTGTCCTTTGTTATTTCTACAGTGTTTTCCTTGCAGCTAAAACATCACTAATTGGTACACTTCATTGTATTATCTCACTTGGTGGGGACAAAACAGGTTTATTTTTAACTTCATCCTGCACATTATTCATGACAGAATAGTAATATTGCTCTTTGACCTCAATTGTTATCTGCTTCCAGCCATGATGCCAGTTTATACCATGTTCATATCATGTTGGTGGGGGCAGCGTCTAAACTGATATGAAAAACCTCCAGCAGGAAAAGCAAAGGAGCATCTTGGTGGGGAGGGAGGATGGCTGAAGTTCTGCGGTGGGTTCTCTACTCTAACCACTAAGTTCCTGATTATTTCACTTCATACCTGTCCATGCCACATCAGTATCAGATGTGACTAGGAAAATCTTGATACATCTGACAATAAAAGACAATGGGAGCCATTATTGTGCCAAGTAACCCTATTTTGGACCATGGGTGACATAATGTGATGATATACCAATATGGCACACAGCAGAGAAATAGAGCATTAACTGGTGTACATTTCCCTACAAGTTGTGCTCCTGCATCTCAGTGCTCTGGACAGTGGTTATAGTGTATATAGGCAGCAAGCAAATAGTCCTCCTGTCTCTGTCACCTTCTAGACAGCTGTATTAACCTAAATGTCTAATTTCACTAGCTGAGAAAAGGGCAAGACCACAAAAGAGAATGGGCACTTAAATGCCATCTTTTTGAAACTCCCACTTCACAGTACTTACTTGAGCAGTGGCTGCGGTGCTGCAATCTGTTGCTGTGGTGACACTGCCGCAGATCCTGGCTGAGAAAGTGCCTGGCCCTGAGAGGGCAGCCTGGCCTGCAGTGCAGAGAAAGCTCCTGGCTTGGATGACTGGTTAGGAGAGGTGCCGGCAGATTTGATTTGTTTTGGAGAACCTGAACCTGGTGATTTATCCTGCTGGCCTGTGGCAGACTGAGGACTCTGAGACTGCTGCCCTGGTGGAGAAGGCCTTTGGTGAGGCGCCGTGTTGGAACGCTGTATCTGGGGACTCTGGGGCTGTCGTGGGCTTCCTGCATTTAAGAAAAATTGAGAAGGTGTGATTCCTTTCCTTTCTCTTATACCTTTTACAGCATTGACTTTAAACTAATTTCCATTTTTCTGTGGTCTGGAATAAGCCATCCTCTGGCATTTTGAAACACGTTGGTTAGATCTTCCAAAGGCAAAAAAGAAACAGCAATTCATCATCAGATTATTATCATAACTGAACAAATGCAACAAGCTCAGGTCCAGACTTTGCCCAGAGATGCCAGGAATATGCTGAGTCATTACATCAAGACCAGGAAAGGTACACCATATATGACTTATGGCTAACAGAATTCAGGGCAGCTTTAATCAATGTACAATCTGCAATGTGACTAATCATATAAAAATAAAATGGATGCCTTGAAGTCAGAAAAACACTGAGCTTCTATTTACCCTTTTAACAAAGACAGGATAAGGATGTTTTGAATGTATTTTCTCCTCATTCCATGGACATTTAGAGGCTGGTCAACGCCTCACTATTCTGCTGTGCTGAGGTTTAGCACTGGGAACCTCAGAGCGGCAGACTACAGCAACTTTCTCATCAGTTTCCTTTCCTGAATTAATGAAATTAATGCAACAAAGCCAATTGATTTCACACCCAATAGGAAGCACAGTCTCAAATCAGGTTGCATTCAGTAAAAGATGGTGCCTTTGACACACACCAACGGTTGGCTGTTCACAATGAACCATCTAACTAATAGTAATGATTACTCTGTTAGAGTTGTTGGCAGCTTAATGTATACTGGAATGTCTGGAGAATCCCCCCACTCTCCTTGGCAGCACCTGTTTGAAAAATATGTTCAAAAAGCATTTGTTCGATAGTTCCTCGTATAGTAACACTACATTGTTGCCCGTGGTACTACCCACCTTGAGGTGGTGGACGCGTTTGGGCTGTCTGCCCCCACTGGGAAATGGTTCCTGGTTGAGGATGCATCGGAGCTTTTGTTGATGGAGGCTGGACCTGTTGAGGATTTAAGAAATTAAGGTAAAAATATGAATATAAGAAACTGGAGTGAGAGTAAGCCATTTGATTCTTGATCCTGTTCTGCCAGTCAATAGTTTAATGCCTGGTATGATCCTGACTTCAACTCCATTTTCCCTCATGAGCCCTCTAACCCTTGGTTCCCAATTAATGCAGAAGTATATAAATCTCAGCCTTGAGAATAACTTAATTACTTAACATTCATTGTTCTTTAGTTATGTTTTTTTTTTGTTTAAGAGCTTACATTCTGCCATGGGTGCAACATTTGAGAACACAATTTAAAATTAAATGCCATGGATTTCCATGGGGTCAGGAGGCTGGAGTAGATGACTCTACAAGAGTAAGTGGCCATTTCAGCACTCCTGGGTTAGGAGGTATTAGTCCTCCACAATGTTCCCATCTCCCTGCAAATATCACAGAAAAATTACAGCACAGAAGCACATTTGGCCATCAAGTCTGCACTGTTTCTAAGCAAGAGTACTCCAGATAGTCCCACCACTCCACTTTCTCTTACTGGCCCTACAAAGTCTTTTCTTTCAGGGTCACAGACATATGAATTTGTCAGTAAAACACCTTCATGGAATTGCTATTCGTTTGAGGCATTTGAAAATACAACTAGCCCAGGTAATCCAGTTTAATGGTTCCTTAAGAGGAGGGAACAAACCGAGCCTTGACATCTTTTGTGTTAGAGAGCTGAGAAATGAGGCTGGACTTGTGTTCCTGATCACTCCCCTGAAACACTTGTTCGAATGTGTGCTGCATTGGATGTTCCACACAATTAACTGCATTGCTCACAGTTGCTCACAAGGTTAATATGTGATGGATGGACACCTGGATAAAGTACGAAGGGCATTACAAACCTTCCATGGAAACAAAGAATCAACATTAAATGGGAAATAGAGCTTCATGCTGGCTTCTCTGCTAACCTGGCTCAGAGTCATTCCGGCTTGTTGCTGGGATACTGCAGGGTTGTCTGATAGAAGCTGGTTCATTTTCCCTATGACCAGTTCTGCTATGAGCTGTCTGTCCTCCTCAATATATTCTCCAATGAGAGGCATGGCACTGTCCATTACCTGCAATAGGGGGCAGCAAAGAGAAAGTAGTCAGCTCAGTAATCGGAGTGCGTACATCACCAAGAACCTTACACAAAACTGTGGAAGTTTAAAATCACATTCCTTATCCGACACATTTTTAATATGATTTTAAATTTTTGAATTCTGGCAAATGACCCACGTCACTCAAATTGATCCATGCTCCCGAGTCATGACAAGAAACCATATGATAGAGTTCCAAATTTCTCTTACCAACTGTGGCTAAAAATGAGAACTCAGTGCATGGGATCCAGACCAGACACCCACATTTACCATCTCCTTTATTGTTGTTACAATGTGTTGCAGACTTCACATCATACGTCAGTGATAATAAATCTGATTCTGACTAAAAGATGAGGGAACTCAAAAGGTTTGAGCTGGATCTGATGATTCAGGCCCATGAGTCTGCTCCACCATCCACTCAGATCTTTCCTTAACTTTATTCCATCTATCGCCGCTTCAGCAATATTCCTCGATTGACCTGAAGTGCTGTCTCTGTTTCTCTCCGCAGATGGTGATTTGCTGAGTATTTCATCACTAGTGACTAATAGGTGGGATCACACTTAACTTGGAGTAGTGACCCTCATAGCCACATTTAATTTTTTTGACACTGTGGCTCCCAGTACACTGCTGGCATTACTGCCAAGGCCAGCAGGCTGAAAGTTGTGACAAGACTGTGTGCACAGGGCTGTAAGACCTTGGACTATCTTACTGCCTTCTGATAGCTTGTGCTGTCAGCAACTTTTCATTGCTCTGATGATGAGATCTTTGGAAACAGTTGGAAAAAATAACTGATGTTAAAGGAATTATTTTATTTACTATAACATAAAACTGCTATTAATTCACGAAACTGGAGAAAGAAAAATAAACAAAAAGCTTACCTAAATTTACCTTTTAAAGTTCAGCTACTCAAGAATGGGACTGCCACATGATGAATCCAGCATCAGTGTGTGATGTCAGTTGCCAGTGCACCTGACCTCCAGCACGTTTCATTTTACAAGCACAAAATCAGGAGCGGGCCACTGTGCACATTGTAACTGCGTGCTTGAGTTCACTGTGGACACACTGGCCAATTGATAGTGTGTTTCCACCCCATCTTTCTCCTGAAAATGTCAATCAACCTAGCCACCACACAGGGAATGACAGTTCCAGATTTTTTGGTGCTTCTGATTTTACTGCTGGCATTACCTCCAGCAAATAGCCCAACTATTAATTAAAGTTTGTGGCTCTTGTGGAGCTTATGCCCAAGTTCGCCCAGTGTTATGGTATCAGAGATCCCCCCACCTAGCCTCCCTGCAGCTTAACAAGCTTCTTTTGTCTCTTTCCAAGTTTCCACGTTCCAATGAAGGGTCTTTGACCAGAAACATTAGCTTTGCTTCTCTTCCCGTAGATGTGGCCTGACCTGCTGAGTATTTCCAGCATTTTCTGATTTTATTTCTAATGACTTTACTGTGGTGCATTGTTTTTTTGTAGCTGCCACTCCCATTCTATCAAATTCCTTTAAAATTCTAAACCTCAATTAAATCATCTCTCAGTCTCCTAATTTTAGAGAAATACAAGCCAAATATATGCAACCTGGTCTTTCAACTTAACCCTTTAGTTCCTGGAACAAGTCTGCTGAATTGCTGTGTGTATGCTCAAAAGCCAAAATATCCTTCCTTCAGGTGAAGTATGACCGAGGTCCCGTGCCTCTGCGGTGTATCTTCATCTCATTACATTCGAGATCACTTGAGATAAAGGCCAACATTCCATCAGCCTTTTTGATTATTTTGGCTGAGTGATTTGTGTACACAGACAACTAAATCCCTTTGGTCTTCCACAGTTCCTAGTCTCTTGCCATTTAGAAAATATTCTGATTTGTCATTCTTAGATTCAGAATGGATCAACTCACACTTGCCAGCTCTGAGTTCCATCTGTCACTGTTCTATTCACAAACTAAGCTGCCTATGTTATTTTGCAATTTCTTGGTCCTATCTAGTCAAGTCTGCGTACTTTACGGTCTGTGTGTTGGAAAGGAAGTCATGACAAAATGTGGCTGAACACAAAATGTTCCAGTGATCTATGAAAGGATCCTCTATTACCAAGCTCTGGCACCTCTGTAAATTGATGCACAACATTGCTTATCCTTGCAGTGTGGCAGAACACTGGGTTTCTGGGGATGATTTTATGCATGTTGTTTCTGAAATGATCACTTGCTAAGTCCCACATTCACACTGTATGTTGTGATGTGGGGAGAATGTGCACAGAAGTGGCCTGTTCCCACCTGGCAGAAGATGCCTGCAGCCCCACAGCAGCCGGCAAATCCATCTCCGTCCATCCCAGAGGTCTCCAAATGCTCGTTTGTACAACATCCTGTAGGCTATAATTTTGGGATAGATACCAGGAGTGGGAATTATAAAGTAATAATTTAATGTCAAAACTTTATTTGATGCTGAAATACTGCTGAAATATCTCTGTCTCTGGAGAAAAGAGGGGGCACCACAGACAGTGAATAATATTGCAGAATATTGGAAGATTGTGATGTTATGCTCTTCCTCTGCATTAAAAGCCTATGAAACTTCCTGAATAATCTCAATATAAACAAGTTAGTAGTGTGTGCTTTTGTAGGTCATGCCGTAGTTTGTTTATGGTGTTCTACAAATGCAGCTGGAACACACCCGAGGTTTTTGAAGGGTCTCCACTAGTCTCACGTGATATGGCTGCTGGAATCAGGATGCTGATACGGGAGGACAACTAGCAGAGCGGCCCTGAAACAAGGGAATGGTGGCTGAAGAATGGGGGGAGAGGTCAGGTAGAGATTAAGAGGGAGGACAAGGTTAGGGATAGTGGGAAAGAAGAAGAATGAGTCAGACAGCAGAGGGGAGCAAGAGAGAAAGGAAAAGGGGGTAAGCAAGAGGAGAGAGAGGGAGGACAGAAGAGGGAGGGGAGAGAAGGGGGTCAGAAAGGGAGAAGGAGTGAGAGGAAGAGAGCAGGGGGCTGTAAGGAGGGGTGTGCTGAGGAGGAAAGGAATTAGGGCAAGGCCTCTAAAGAAGGGATTGGTGAAGTGGGATGAGGAAGAACTGTGAAGAGGGCTTATATGTGCATGTGTATGGAGTGTGTATGCGTGCATGCGTGTGCATGTGTGTAGCTTGAACTTCAATACTCTGTACTCTCTCGCCATTGGATTATGACCTCATTCTGTCACATTAAAAGAAAACATTATAGGCATTTTCCAGAAGAAAAAGAAGTAGCAGCTCCACCAATGCAATTTGTTTTTCCATTGATGTTAGCAACAACTTTCAACAGTAGTTACTCCCTTCCAGCTTGCTCCAGGAAAGACTCACTCTTTAGCCCCAAAAGAACAACATTCAGTACAAAATGTGTTAACTCTTCCAAGAGTTCAGCAGTAATGTAATCATTGCAAGTAATAATAGGCTGCATTTAATACTGAGCAAAGAAATGATGTGTTACACGCAGTGCTCACAATAACTACCTAACTATTTAGGCAAACAGGGGTTACTGCCATCCATATACTATTACTTTATAATAGCAATCGACTACCTTCAGTTACAAGCATAAAGGGCTGGGATTAGGAACAGCATCTGATTTATGCCGAGGCAAACAGATAGTGGAAAAGCCTTAGATGATGCCACCCTTGACATTCAAATGTCAACACTGATGGAGGTGGAAACCATTCAGGGACAAGAACTGCATCTGCTTCTTTCCCCCAGCCATATAACATCCAAATTAATCACAGTTTCAGCCTCTGTCAAAGGTAAAAAGTTGGATTCTATTAGAGAGGGATGCTTTGAGGTTTTTTTGTTTATGTTTGCTAATCCTGCCACAGGATGGCAGTCAAGGATTACTGTTTCCTGTGGAGCACTGGTATCACACGGATTCATTGTCCACAGTCTCATTGCAGCACTTCCCTTTTTCTCCTCTTCTCATAATGGACAAGAGGAACTAGATGTATTACAACATTGTGAATGCATTAGGCTGCCAGCACAGGAGGCTGATGACAACAGAAGACCATGATATGGTGCAAATATCAGGAACTTGGTTAAATATTGAGGAATATGACATTTAAGCAGATGAAGGCACCAATGCTCAATACAAGAGGGCATGGCTTTAAAGTAATGGGTGGGAAGTTCAAGAGAGATGTCAGAGGGAGGTTTTTCACCCAGAGAGTGGTTGGTGCATGGAATGCGCTGCCTGGGGTAGTGTTGGAGGCAGGTACATTGGTCAAGTTCAAGAGATTGTTAGATAAGCATATGGAGGAATTTAAAATAGGGGGATATGTGGGAGGAAGGGGTTAGATAGTCTTAGGTGAGGTTTAAAGATCAGCACAACATGGTGGGCCGAAGGGCCTGTATTGTGCTGTACTGTTTTATGGTTCTATGAAGTGTTTAGAAAAGACAGAGAGAATAAATAAAGGAGGTGACTAGCTTTAAATTCAGGAACAACTGGCATGTATATATAATCAGTCCAGGAAAAGATAAAAGCCACAGAACAAATCACTCTGGATAATCATTGCCAGACTGAGACATTTCCAAATGAACTCTTGGAGTATGTTCACACAACCTCATGTTTTCATCAGATAGGTAACTCATGTCTTTGAGACCACAGGTGACAACCCCCACCCCCCACCCCCCCCCCCCCCCCCAATCAACTACGGAGGCAGGGGGAGAGTTTGTGTTCCTAGAAAACGGACCATATTGTGATTTTCCATAACACAAAGCTGCATCATCTGTGCATGCATCAAGAAATGCGAGTTGAAAAAAATAAATTTGTGTTGATTTATTTACTTTCTTTCACACAAATTCCGTGAGCTAATTTTATTCCATATCTCAAATTTTTGGGTAGTGATTTGTGAATTCCTTAAGGGCGAATATCTGTAACTCAAATAGCCATAACATGGGGGTTGCCTGTATGAAGAAACAGGAAGGGATGTGCATACAGGAGATTTCAATATAAGATGTGAAGCTTAACTGGTGCAGAATCAAGGCTAGGTAAATGGACTCCACAATAATTTATTGATCTAAAGCAGCAAGGAAGCAACAAAGGGTGGTGCTCATATTGGCCTGCAGTTTGCTGGTATAAGGAAGAAGTCCGATGGCTCTCATGTTGATGGGAGCAGGAATACTGATCCAGGAGGAGGCCTCCGATCATATTTTTACATTTCTCCTGGCCTCACCAAGGAAATATTTTCTTTGTGTTTTAGAGTCGCCTCTACCCATCTCTTTTAAGGACTACTGGTCACCACCAGAGACAAACTAGAAAGTCACATGTCAAAATTGGATTTGGGGTTTGGGGGTATTTCCTGCATCAGGAAAATGCCATTTTGGCCTGGTCCCTTAGTGGCAGCAGGCATAATTGGACTGGGAATGGAATAATAACATTATTAATAATTTTAGTAACATTAGTATTGTCATTAGAATTAATTAGAATATTATGGCTGCACAGAGCAGGTAGATGTAGCTAAAATTGGCACCTAAAAATAAAATTAAGAGGTAATAGAGTGAACCTCCACAGTTAGCTTGGCAAAACCACAAACTAAGTTAAAAAGAGCTTTAAACTGGCAATGAAGTGTTATATTCCATTAATAGGGTTGGTTTGTGTGAAATAAGCCACTGGTGTCACCCCAATTATAATTTAGATAGTCACTGTTAAAATAGCTGCTCTTTTCTTGTACACTGTTGTAAACAATCCTTAATTTTAATAATTTGCTTGTGAAACCTCCTGCCAGAAGATGAGCCCACACAAGATGAAAAAGTCTTTTTACCAAAATCAACATTCACAATGTGAAAATACATTATGAATTGGGATGTGGGCGATCCAACTAACCTCAATGATGTAATCCTTCCCATCTTTCCCATGTACAGCTTTTACCGCGCAGATGTCCAGGCCACCAAACATCTCAGAACAGGCATCCACCCATGTTCGATAGCTGCAAGAGAGTTTCCATTGAAAAGGCAGTTCCATTGAAACACTAGAGTCCTGCACACTATCATGCATTCTCCCAGTGTGTTGCAGCATCTCTATATAAAGGAAATTTAATCCCCATTTCCACATATAGAATCTTGACAGTGCTTTTGGGGCAGCATGGTAGTGTAGCGGTTAGCGTAACGCTATTACAGTGCCAGTGACCCAGGTTCAATTCTGGCCGCTGTCTGTAAGGAGCTTGTACGCTCTCCCCATGACCGCGTGGGTTTCCTCCGGGTGCTCTGATTTCCTCCCACTCCAAAGCCATACAGGTTAGGAGCTGTGGGCATGCTATGTTGGCGCTGGAAGAGTGGCGACACTTGCGGGCTGCCCCAGCACATTCTCAGTAACGCAAAAAGACGCATTTCACTGTGTGTTTCGATGTACATATGACCAATAAGTAAATATCTTATCTTCTGTTGTTCCTTGTTCTAATGTTTGTTGTGTTTTCCCTTGGGCAGCTTTGGAACAGGTGTTCAGTAAAATCATAAATCGAGATAATGAATTGCGGGTGGCACCCGCTAGACATGAGCTCACCAAAGCTAATTATCACAACATCATTGTAAATAATTGCCACACAACATGAGTGTCTTTTCCCATAGGAATATGACAAAACCTCATGGTGGCTTTAAGATCCTGGCAATGGGTCTGGCAGCTAGACAGCACCAGTCACCAGACTGTTTCAACAAAATGTTTTGGGCTGATCAAAGTTGTTGCAGTTGTATTGTTTCTACATTTGAGAGACTGTTTCTGGGCACTCGTCTTGGTTTCCACACTAGTTCCATACTGAGCTAATCTGACCAGAGGGATTACCAATTCAAAACTGATCTCATTCAGTCAGTCTTCTAATATAACTGGGATGCAGCGTTCCCCAATGGAGTATGTATTCAGCGGAAGCAGAAGGGAGTGTTCAACTTGAGAGATGGAGTGGTACCTGTGACTCACACAACCGGATATATCTGCCAATGCATTGGTGCCACTTTAAACAATAGATGTAAAGCTACATGTTGCTTTTTCATTCAAGCTACTTTAAAGAGTTCTGAAGAATGACACTATAAAGACTGCATTGTTGATTATTGATAGGTTATAAAAATAAGAGGCAAGTTCCCTCTCCTTTTCTGAATGAAAGCAGCATGCTTTTCCAGCCTTCTGCTCTGACTTGCTCCATTTACATTGTGCATTTTTAGCTTATAAATAATTCTCTTGATTGTGATTAGTCTGTACAGTTCCCTGGAGGGCCATGATATGAAAATGCCCTACAAAAATGAAAACTTACAGGGAATGAGACAAACAAACCAGGAACCAACACTGCGCCCTGTATCTGACCCTGTAGGGCTTGGCTATTGTTGACAGGGCTCATGAAGCAATAACCTATTTTCAAAACAAGTAACATTATTAATTAGATTTCATGGAAAATATTTGTTAACTCAGGGAGGTTATATTAAATAAATAAGTCTGGGGAAAATTTTGCTAAAAGTTTTGCTCATGGGTTTAATTCTTTAACATTTTGTACAATGTTAAGTTCTCAAAACAGAGATTTTTCCTGGCCTGGTTTATGTGGTCTAAATTCTTACCGTTCCGTCATGGCCACTTGTTCCAGCATAGCAGAGCCAGTATTTGCTTTCCAGTTTCCTGAAATTGAAGTCCTCCTGAAAATGAGAAAAGTTACAATGAGAACATCATTTTTACAATGTTTACAGCTGTATCCTAGAGGCAGAAGTAAAATAACTGCAAAAACAAATTGGTCACAAGACAAATTCCCTCCCTCACCTCACATCTGACATGAATAGCATAACTTTTCCTAATCTCATGTGTGAGCTGTTTTGGTGCTCTTGAGACAGTCACATTAAGGGCTATAATGGTTATATAGCATAGCTGTAAATAACTCACCACTCACTCACTTATCCCAATGTTTCTACATTAGTGGCATATTTGTAACCGGAAATGTACCATGGTGTGAAGTTCAGGTTTTAACATCCTACCACACAGTGGTCCCAATGAAACAAGTCAGTACATTGTGTAGCAGGTTGTCTGCTGTGTGAATGACTAACTACACAGTCCCATTTTCATTCTAAATTCTTACTAGTGACTCCAAAGAGAAACTTGCAGACTGGCTCAATATTGGACTTCCTGCGTCACAATCTAAAATATCAGTGGATGTTTCTCAGCTTATCCACCAGGTGCACACTGGAATTCTAAGCAGCTAAAGATGATGTTAAACTAACCTCAGGTGTGGAAAGATTTGCTCCATTTCCAAATGTTCTCATAGTCCTGTTACATTTTGGGAACCTAAGAAACTGTCAAGGAATTCTTTCAAATAGCTATCACTGTATTAACTAATCAGATGCTAAAATGTACTGCTTTGCAAGAGATATATTTTAGGTAAAGACAAAAATGAGCCTCCTTATGCATAAGGAGAATTTCAGCTGTGGTTGTCAGAAGGGCCCAGATTTACATCCAGAAACTCATTCATCAACTTCTTCATCCCTTCTTTGTCACTGGTTGGTTATCTGATACACGGAGGTCAAGATCTTTTCAAAACACAGCTCATGAATACATTCCTTTTTTGTTACCTGCAGCTGGTGAAGTTTAATTATTTAAGCAGGACAAAGTAACTGAAGAGGTTCAGATAATACTGACTCCTTTGAACTTTTCTCCTGAAGATTGGCTGAGAGGATTGCCTTGGAAACATACCAACTTGATCATCTTGATTTAGGATAAAGTAAAAGTACCTATCATACAATATCCACTGAGCCCAGGCCTTGTAGGAAAGATGACTTACTATTCTATCAATAGGCTTTTCCCCCTTGATTATAGGAAGACCCTGGATGCAATTTAGTACATTCTCAATATACAATCATTTCAGGAATTCAAAATGTGTTGAAAACCATAATGTATTATTCTTTCTATTCTTCCTTCCATTTCAGCAGATTAAAACACCAAAACCATAATTAATTTTACCATTTTGAACATGCTTACTTAGAAACATAGAAATAGGAGCAGGAGTAGGCTGAAAATAAAAAAAATGTAGATGCTGGAAATCTAAAATAAAAATAGAAAATACTGGAAATACACAACAGGTCAGGCTGCTTCTGTGTAAAGAGAAACAGAGTTAACAAGTCAGGTCGAAGTCCTGACATCAGGATTAGGCTGTTAGGCCCTTTGAGCCCACTGTGCCATTCAATATGAACACAGCTGACCCTCTATCTCAATACCATACCTTGCTCTTTCTACATACTACCTGATGGCATTTTTGTCTTGAAGTCTATTTACCTCCTTCTTAAATATATTCAGTGACTTGGCTTCCACGACATTTTGTGGTAAAGAATTCCACAGGTTCACCTCCCTTTGAGTGAAGAAATTACTCCCTATCACAATCGTAAATGCCTTATCCTGTGACTCCTTTTCTAAACCTCCCATCCAGGGGAAATACTCTCCCTGCACCCACACTGCCTAGCCCTTCTCAGATTTTTCTCTGCTAGATAAAACGTCAGATCCTTACATGTATGCTTTATAATTGTTCCCAATCTTCTGAATTCTGATGTCGTACTTGGAATCAATGTAAGGTTCTGTGGTCGCGTAAGTTTTTGCCAGGGCCACGACACTGGCTATATCCTGGAAGTCATAATGATTTTCAACTTTTACCTGTAAGAAACAAATCCAGGCCAGCAGGACAAAGAGAAAGAAGTAAACCTTGTTAGGGGCATGATGAAAGTTCATTTCATAAATACACACCATTATGTTTCATTGAGCTCTGAATTCACCCATAACAACATCCTCATATTCATGGATATCACAGCATAGTTGATAAGAAATATATTTCTTTCTCATCCTCAACTACCTTTGCCTTCATGTTGCTGCAATGGAACTACAGGAAAGAGGGCATAAACTAAAATTGACTGGGTCTTGCCCTTTTGGGATTAAGACAAAGACAAAGCTCCCAAGTTACTTCTGCTTTACAGCAGAAGTAGGTATGCACCCACTAACCTGTTGCCTGCATTGTACTATTGATTTTGCTACAATGTTTATAATTCAAGCAACAGTTAAAAAGTTATCTGCTCATTTTCGCATTGCCATATATGGAAACCATTATATAAATACATGTCTTTTTTTTCTCTATTGAAAGAGATGCAATGTATATATTGTCACACTGGGAATTAATGAAATCTTAATCACAGGGCAGCATTAAAGATGACTTGTCCACCTATTAGGTTTTGAGATGGAATGGTGTGATAATATGTGTTGAAGAAAATGAAGGGAAAGTAGTTAATGTGTCATCTTGCCAGCCTTCATCAAGTCAGTACCTTTTCTCCCCCCAGGTAGCAAGACAAGTATGAACTAAGGTGAGAGCCATACTTCTAACAAGCATGTAACCACTGGGCATGTTCTTTCACTGCATTATCAGTTCAGTCAGCCGTGAGTTGAGTTTGTTGAGATTTCCTTACAGAATTATTATTTTTATTTCACAGATGGCCAGTTGTGGAAAAGCGAGATGTGTAATTTCTTGGAATCACGGAGAAGATTCAGTTCATCCAATGACAGAGATCTCTACACCCCCAGATTGGGCAATAATTCAATGACTCACCTGTTATCCACAGTAGATTTTGCTCTGGTTCACTGAGAATACAAGAACAACTGCTATGCATCAAGGTTCCTGCTTTGGAAATTAATAACTGGTGTAAGACCAGGTGTTTAACACTCACTTTTAAACAACTCAGGTCCTCTCAGTGAAGGGGTTCAGCCTTTTCATCAAATTTGAGGATGCGTTGTGTCTTGTTTTAGTATTCCTTCTTTTAAATAGCTAAGTGAGGTGGCTGAGTAAATTCTCCATTAGGCACAAGTTGGTACTCCAAAGAAATACATTCCCTTATATCACAATTAAGATCTATGTCAGATACAGTATGTGATCAGGCCATTTAGATGCCAACATGGAGATCTAGTATTGAAGATTAAATGCATGGCTAAGGTGTTACTTTACATTGGCGTTTAGCAAAGTTATGTTAAACCTGAATGTTGCCAAGATATTGGGCGAGACAATAATAGATAAAGGGATATTAGATTGTTTGGCCATACCTATGATGCCTCTTAGGTTGTTGGGAAAAGTAAGAATAAAAATTGTGGAAGTCCCGGACTTGTTTTTAGATACAGACACTGGGGGACAGTATTTTAAATGTAATACTGATGGTGGGGAAGCTTTTATAAATAGTTATCCAGAAGAAAATAACCATTTCGACAAGTATGGACTAAAAAAGGGAAGCCAGCACACATATATTAAGAGTAAATCATCATTGAATGAGTTTTTTTTAAATGAGATAATTGAGGGAGTAGATAGTTTTTAATCATTTTTCAGGATTGGGATCAGTAGCAAGCCCCACAGTTATTATTTGTCCCCAACCCTAAAAGATCAGGAGATTATGCTAAATATATACTGGTACCTCGCTTGGTACTCAGGATGCATTCAGAGAAATGACAAAGCTAATGGAACCAGCAGAAAGCGTTCATTATAGTGTTTTATATATTGAGAAAGATGTGTTACTGATGACACTGCTGTGCTGGGAACCTGGCAGGAGTTCCAGCCCTGATGCAGGTTCCGACCTGAAACATCGACAATTCTTTTCCCCCTACAGATGCTGCTCGACCTGCTGAGTTTTCCAGCAGACCGTTGCTCCAGATTCCAGTACCTGCAGTCTCATGTTTCCTGTCCTCTCTTTTGTTGCATGCTGCTGTTCTGGGAACCTGGCCTGAATCCCTGCCCTCCACTAGCACTCTGACAGCAATGAATTTTCCATGGCTCAGCATGGAGAGACTACCTTCAAGGGCGGTGTTGCATGTGCCAGACGAGCAGTGCTGATGCTCACTGCTGTGGGGCTCTGATTTGTTTCCTAACTGTTGGGGCAAGTGCAGGCCATTCCTGGGGGTGGCAGTGACTGATCCACGTGCTAACGGACTGCCCAGATCAAAGTTGAAGTCGAGTTTATTGTCAAGTCAAAGTCGATCACATCCTCTTGGTGGTGACAAAGCTGTTTACTCCCCAGTTCTACGGTAACAAGCCCAATGGCCAGTGACCACCATTGAGCTTGTTACCATAGAGGAACCTCCAGGCTGGGGAGAGAGCTCTGCATCCAAATAAAGGGAGGAGGAGACAGCAGCTTCCATCCCCTCCAATGGAAGGTAATGGGAGAGACAGTGGGATCTGTGTAGTCTGTCAACTCAGCAGGTGCTGCTAGTCCATGAGCCCCACATTGCAGTGATAAGTGACCACAAGTGCCCTCATCACAGCATTCCCACTATCTCAGGCAGCCTCTCCACACCGAGCCATGGGAAAAGTTTTGTTGCAGCAGCTCCAGTAGAGGGTAGGGGCTCATGCCCTGTTTGTGTCTTTGGATGCCATTTTTTAAAGAACAGGGTGTGTATAACTGTGATTATGGTTATGTCCAACAGGTACCAATGTATATAAAACACTAGCCATCCCAGACTGTCCTTCAACCATTCCTGAACAGTCGTCTTGTGGCTGGCCCAGCAAAGGCAAGAGCTTCTCTAGGGTTATTGTGTGGGTGCAGCCTTCCAGCAGCCACACAGGAACACGGACACAGTGATCCAACATCAAAACCCTCATAGTGAAATGGGTTTGGCTGTTAAAGTTCAGACCCAAATGTAACAACTTTCAGGGTTTTTTTGTTAATAAGTGACCCTAAACACACTTGTACGTTCAAATTTGTTCTCATTTAGGGCAAACGACAACTTTCACTGTGCTGAAATAGAGTCACAGTCATACAGCAAGGATCATGCCCTTTATCTTGCACTGACCATCAAGCATCCACTTACACTAATCCTACACTAGTCCCATATGAGTGTTACTGGCGTGGCAGCTGCTGCCATAGCTGTAGGCTGTCATACCTCCCTGAAAAGATTGCTGATGCGTAATTTGCACATAAAAATGGTGCTCATCCTTCCAACTTCCTGACTATTATTTTTCATTTATATAACTTGTATTCACTCCAGTTCCTAGTCCAGTCCACTCATTACAATAATTTATGCCATCTGATCCATCATGCAGGTTAGTTTAACAAAACTGTGGATTTGTTTCTATTTGATGTACAGATGTGCCAACTTCGTACTTTATATCTTGTCCAATGACCGTCTCTTGGTGAAAGCATACATCCTCAAGTTGAAGGGAATCATTTATCTTCAGTCCCTTTTCATTTATTTAGTACCTGCAATATACTTTAGTTTTTAATATTTCAAGTATTATCAATAATATCACTTATTTGTGCCATTCTCTATTAATGGAGTATTCTCGTTTTCTAGTTTAGCCTTATCTTCTTCAACTTCCATCTTTATTTTTAACATTCTGTCAAATTACTCCTTTCCTTCAATTTTGGATACAAGTAGAACCAAGAGCAGGATGTGGTCCCCAATAAATAGGATCATGGTTGAACTTACATCAACCGTGCCTTACTACTATGCCCATAATCTTTGATTTCCATAGTGATAGCAGTCTTAATCTTACTTATCAGCTGAGTATCCATGGCCCTAAGTATAGAGAATTCCAGAGATCCATAACATTCTGAAATTCCAATGCACCCATTAGGGCACACCAGAATGATGCAGAAGTGATGGAGACCAAGGATTAAAGTGAGTAATGCATTTCTATTTAGTTTATAAATAGATGTGCTTTATTGGTTCCTGGTTTCAATTGTACAGATATTGGTAAGGCCACGCCACAAATACTGTGCACAGTTTTGGTCCTCTCATTTAATTGTAGGCAATCCAGAAGAGATTCACTCGGCTAATTCCTGGGATGAGAGGACTGTCCTGTCATGACCGGCCAAAAAAGTTACATCTATATTGCTTTGAGTTTAAAAGAAGGAGGGGCGTTCTTATTGAAATGTATAAGATTCTAAAGGGGCATGACAGGATAAACACTGAGATGTTCCCAATGGTGAGAGTCTCAAATGACAGGACATACTTACAAGATAAGGGGGCAGTCATTTAAAATTAAGGGCTGTAGGAATTTCTTCTCGCAGAATCTCTGAAATTTTCAACCCAGGAGGGTTGTGGAGGCTTGTTCACTTTAAAGTGGAGATAGATAAATTTTTGAAAGATTGGGGAACTGAGGGCTATATGAAACAGGCACAGAAGAGGAATCGAGTACTGCAGATTAGCCATGATAACATTGAATGGCAGGACAAAGTTAGGGGGTCCAGTGGTCTAATCCTGCTCCTATATTCTTGTGTTCTTGTGTTGAGTAGCTGGAGTGAACAGTGTCCAAGGCTGCTTTTGCTTTGATACCACTTACCTTACCCATACCTGCATGAGCGTGGCCCATCTTTACAACCACAGGGAATTTGGGAATTGTGAGCTGAAACAGAAAAACAGCACATCATTTAGAACCTCATGACCTGCTTTTACCTTCATTTTATTTCCTGTTTCTTCTCGTTTTACACTTCTAAGTCTTATGCAGTAGATCATCCCTAGTCACTATGATTTCTTTGTGGGCAATTTCATGAGTTAAAACTTTGCAGTCAAACTGCATAACATAATTATAGAGACACAAGAGATTCTGCAGATGCTGGAATCTAGAGCAATGCACACAAAATACAAGGAACTCAGCAGGTCGGGCAGCTTCTACGGAAAAAAATAAATGTCGACTATTTATTTCCCTCCATAGATGCTGCCTGACCTGCTGAGTTCCTCCAACATTTTATGTGTGTTGTAGCATAATTATACCCCATTTTTTAGTTTGATATCTTGTTGGAGTTTCCTTTTTTATTCATGTTTCAGAGTCTGGCCATCACTGGCAAGGCTAGCATTTATTACTTATCCCTGACAATTCTTGAGCTACCTCCTTGAACTGCTACCTCCTTGAACTGCTGCAGTCCTTCAGATGAAGGTACTGCCACAGTGCTGTTGAGGAGGGAATCCCAGGTTTTAAATCCAGTGACAATGAAGAAACAGCAATATATTTCCAAGGATGGCTAGTGTTCCCATGCACCTGAACCCTTCTTGGTAGCAGAAGTTGTGGGTTTGAGAGTTACTATTAGAGTTGCCTGGGCAAGTAACTTCAGTGCCTTTTGTAAGCGGTACATACAGCAACCAATATGCACCAGTGACAGGGAGAATGAATATTCAGTGCGGAGGATGGGGTACCAATAGGTTGTTTTGTCCTGAATGGTGTTGAGCTTCGAATGTTACTGAAGCTGCACACTACCAGGCAAGTGGAGAGTACTCCATCATGGTATTCTCTCAATCTTGACCCAAAATGTTGACTATCTCTTTGCCTCCACAGGTGCTGCTTGACCTGCTGAGCTCCTCCAGCAGTTTGTTTTTTGCTCCAGATTCCAGCATCTGCAGTGTCTTGTGTCTCAGTATTCCATTACAACCCTGATTTACCTTGTAGATGGCAAAAAGGCTTTGGGGTGTCAGGAGATAAAACTCACCTCAGGATACCCAACCTCTGACTTGCTCTCATGTTTACGTGACTGGTCCAATTGAGTTTCTGATTATGATGATCCCACCATGCTGATGGTGAGTGATTCAAAATGATAATGCCATTAGTTATTAAGAATAGGTCATCAGACCCTCTGTTGGAGATGGTTATGGTCTGGCATTTTTATGGTACAAATATTATTTGACATTTAACTGCCTATGCCTAGATGTGGTTTAGGTTTTGCCAGATCATTTGCTGATGAGTTGCAAATGGAATTGAATATTGTGCAACCATCGGTGAGAATCTCCACTTCTAACCATATGATGATAATACAGCCTAGTGTCAAAACATAGCTAAAAGTCTTCCTGTAGAACGTCATGTATTTATGCGATGGCAGCCCTGGAAAGCCTGAGCCTTCAGATATGTTCTTTAGGTAGGATGTGGTGTTTCTGCAGTCTCTCTGGAATAGACCCTTCCTGCAAGGCTTTGCATGGCCATTGATGGAGTACTGCCAGACACCCACTAAATAAGTATCTCAGCAGCCAAATGCAGAAAAGAAAAATATAGCCTGTTAGTTTAAGCATACTGTAGAGTTAGGAAAGGTCTGAGCAGCCTACTTTCAGTTCTGAAGCTGCCCAGTCAGATATCCCAATGTTAGCAGTGTCCCTTTAAATAGCCATATGTGCAATATAGTAGCACCACGTGTTCCAAGCTTTACCCTGAATGGTTAATGAAGGTCGTAAGTTGGAGCTTTCACATGCAACCTATGTCAGTATGGGAGGAAATATGCAGAGCACAGCCAGTGATGTCATTAGATGTGCATTTTGCACCTAAAATTGGCTGCTAATGATTCAGATTTCTAAGCATTTCAGAAATGTAGCACCATCTGTTATGGTTAATGTACAATGTGGGTTCCATGGGTCAGGATTATAATGTGACTCCTCAGGGCAGTCAGTGATTCCACAGGACAGTACATGATGTGACCCCTCTCAGGACAGTCTGTGATTCCACGGGACAGGATATAACATGACCCCCTCAGAGCAATCAGTGATTCAATGGGACAGGATATAATATGACCCCTTCAGGATAGTCAGTGATTCCATTGGCTGCAGTATTTACAAATCTATTCTAAATCTTGAAAACTGCTGTTTATTAACTTGACATTTCCCTTCCAACGACATCTCCTGTGTTATTAATATTCCATATTTCCATGGTCTGGCCCAGGGGAAAGTGCAGTGATTCATAAGTGAAAAGATAACCCATATTTTGTTGCCAAATCCTCTGCTGAAGGTACTACACCACTGCTGATGCATTCCACAATTCCCTGCAACTTTCTCAGGCATGGGAGCTGAAATTCAAGGCAATGTTAAGGATATTCTTATTTTATTCCACTCAATCTGGAGCACCTTCACATGAGAGGGTGATTTCAGCTAATACTCCCAATAACAGAGAGTACTGCTGTGCAAAAGGGCAAAAACTGCATAAAAGGTTCTGAAAATCCAATTCCTTCAGCTACCAGCGTATACAGGGAATCATGGACAAATATGAAGTTAAAACATACGGGGAGAATCCTTTGCCTCACAATTGGATTCCACTATTCCACTTAAACCTGGTTGCATTTAACGGTAACATGAAATTGGGGTGCCCCCTAAAGTATCATGAAGCTTCTCAAAGCACATTGTGAAATGGTGGTAGGGTGGTTTACAAGATCCACAAGGGGATGTCCATGATATTCAAGGCCACCTCACTAAATTTGGGACAGCTCCAAACAATTTGCAGTGAAGAGGTTGCAACCAGAGAAGGGCAGCAACCTCTTCACTCCCCACATCCACCAGACAATAACAGCATTGCATGATCTCTGCCATGCTCAGACAGAGACTACAGGGCAGGAAGAGAGAGCTCCTACATTCACCCAAAGAGAAATGCAAGTCCTGGTCAAAAGGATACATGCCAGAAGAAAGATCCTGTATGCTAGGTGGCAGGTTACCCTTCAGGTCCACCACAAGAAGGGCCTGGTGTAAGGTGATTATAGAATTGCCTCTTGGAGTAAGAATCCCCGCACATCAGACCAATGTTCATTTAGTGAGGACATTCTGGATGGCTCATGCAGTGAGGCAATATGGGTTGGGCTCAGGAATTAGCAAGGTACAAAGTGGTTATACTATAGGCCTCCCAATATCCTGTGGTAGATAGAGAAACAGATATGTGGGCATATTATGGAAAGATGTGAAAGCAACAATGTTGTCGTAGGGGGTGACTTTAATTTCCCCAATATTAACTGGGACCTTCTTCATGCCAGAGGCTTAGATAGGGCAGAATTTATTAGGTGCATCCAGGAAGATTTCTTGAATAGTCCAACCGGGATGGTGAGATCAGGGAGAGGTATGCTGATATTCTAGGGCATGTTGATATCAAGGAGGAGGAGCAGTTGGGTCTTTTGAAGAATATTAAGGCGGATAAATCTCCAGAGCCTGAAGGGATTTATCCTTGGTTATTGAGAGAGGCAAGAGAGGAGATTGCTGGGGCCTTGACAGAGATCTTTGTATCCACTTTAACCATAGTTGAGAACCCAGAGGACTGGAGAATAATCAGTGTTGTTCCTTTGTTTAGGAAGAGCAATGGAGAATTATAGCCCAGTGAGCCTTACATCAGTCATAAGGAAAGTATTGGAGAAGATTCTTAAGGATAGAATTTATTCACATCTGGAAAAGTATGGACGTATTGGGGATAGTCAGCATTGCTCTGTTCAGAGGTGGTCAGGCCTTACAAACTTGATTGAATTTTTCTGAAGAGGTGACGAAGATGATAGTTGAGAGTAGGGCAGTGGATGTTGTTTACATGGACTTTAGTAAAGTATTCGACAAAGTCCCTCACGGTAGGCTGATCCTAAAGATTAACACACAAGGGATCCTTGGAGACTTGCTAGATTGGATTCAAAATTAGCTTGACCATGGAAGACAGAATGTAGTGGAGGAGGGGTGTTATTCTGACTGGAGATCTGTGACCAGCAGTGTTCCGCAGGGATCAGTGCTGGGACCTCTGTTGTTTGTGACATATATGAATGATTTGAAAAAAATGTAGGTGGGCTGATTAACAAGTTTGCAGGTGATATAGAAATTGGCAGAGTTGTGGATAGTGCAAAAGGTTGTCAAAGAATACAGCAGGATATAGACCAGTAGGAAATATGGGCAAAGAACTGGCAAATGGAGTTTAATTCAGAGAAGTGTGAAATGTCGCACTTTGGGAAGTCAAGCGCAAGAGAAAAGTATACAGTCAATGGCAGGATCCTAAGGAGCAGGGATCTTGGGGCGCCAAGTTCATAGCTCGCTGAAAGTGGCAACACAATGGGATAGGGTGGTAAAGAAAGTGTACAGCATACTTGCCTTCATCAATCAGGGCGATGAATATAAAAGTCAGGAAGTCATGTTGCAACTGTATAAAACTTTGGTTAGGCCACATTTGGATTATTGTGTGCAATTCTGGCCAGAGGAAGGACATTGAGCCTTTGAAGAGGATGCAGAAGTGTTTCATCAGAATGTTGCCTGGATTAAAGAGTATTAGCTGAAAAGAGAGATTGCACAAACTTACATTATTTTCTCTGGAGCATCAGAGGCTGAGGGGCGACCTGATAGAAGTACACAGATGGGTAGATAATCGGAGTCTTTTTCCTAGGGTGGATGTGTCTAAAACTAGAGGGCATTGGTATAAAGTGAGAAGGGAGAAATTTAAAGGCAATCTGAGGGGCAGATTCAGCCAGAGGGTGGTGGTTACTTGAAATGAGCTGCCAGAGGAAGTGATAGAGGTAGATAACATTACAATGTTTAAAAGGCATTTGGACAAGTACTTGGATAGGAAAGGAGTAGAGGAATATGGGCCTAATGCAGACATATGGGATTAGAGGAGATAGGCATTGTAGTCGGCACAAACATCATGGGCCCAAGAGCCCGTTCTTCTGCTCTACTGTTCTACGTTCTAAATCTTATATCCTCACAAGATTTGTCACAGTGATCTGTGCACCACCGCTCACAGCTGCAGAGTGGAGATTCTCATTGAATAATGCATTTTCCACTCTTACGAAATGCAGAGGTGCTGCAACAAACCAGCTAAATGCCCTCTGTACCCACCTCCATTCAGTTCAATTGTGGATGATCCTTACCTCAGTGCTACTTTTCCCCATATCAAATCTCGTATCATTTAATTCTCTTAATGACCAAAAAGCTACCACTCTGCATCTTGAATATACTCAGAGACTGAGCCTATACAGCTCTCTGGGTATGATTTTGTCACAGTGAGGAAACCTTACCCTCAATTTTTACCACTTCAGCAGGATGGTTTCCATTACAAATCCCTTATATCTCTAGGCGGAAAAAAAGCAAGAATGTCACAGAAGCTTAAGTCCAAATTGATCTGGAATATTCCCTCATTGTTACTTCACCCATATCCTGGAATTCTCTACGATCCACTGCTGCTCTATACAATTAGTGCTTCTACGATGTCATTAAGCACAAATTGTATAGGGCAGCAGTGGATTGAGGTGAAGACTCACCATTGGCACTAGGAATGATCAATAAGAGGTGGCCATGTTAGTGTAGCCCACATTTCTTCATTTAAGAAACAGACCTTGGCCAAATTTTGCAATGACAAGGGGAATCAGCCATTTATTATTTTTGTACCAGTCCACAGACCTTCTCTGGGTTTTTGCATTAGAACTTGAAATGATTAAAAATTCCAAGAAGAGTGACACCTGACACTGCAGATTTGTATAACTTACACGCTGTTTATAGTTGGGTTGTGTCTGTTCTATCCACATGATTTGGGGTCTTGGTGACAAAAGCCTCTTCTTCATACTATGAACAGAATGAGCAACTAGGTAACTCTTCAACCAAACATATTGAAGGGTCCTTAATCAGTCACACAGTCTGAACAAAGGGAAAATTAGTGTAGTTAATTTGAAGATAGATAATAAATGAGGTAAAGGATTATGAGAAGGAGTGATAAAAAAGAGGAAGAGACAAAAGGGACAGAAAGGAAACACAAAATAATTCTGATTTTTAAAAAAATCTCCAATAGTAGAAGGACGGGGACACCACACAATAAAAGTGCCAACAAGGTTACTTGGCAAAAAAGACCAATCATACTGTTAAAATTTCACACTGAATTGTAAGTCTCTCAGAGGTGACTGAAAGAAATGTAAAATGTAAGTGGATAAGACATTTCAATGACTAAGGGGAAAGATACTTTTGCCGTCTCGTTCATCAATACACATAATATTACCTATTTCTGAAAGGAATGTTAACAAGTGAAAGACTGGCAAGATCCTTTCTCTTCAATGCTGGTTTGCTGTTCTCAGTAAATTAAACTTATCTCAAGATAGGGGTTTCTTTGGTTAACAGTTTATGATGCCTGTCTGAATCACCCAGGCCCCAAATTGTGTGGATGTAGCAGACACAATCTAACTCCCTGTTCTGTTGCCATAAACGGAATGTAAATTAAACAAGAAGGCAGCCCTGGGAGAGAGAGAACAGATGTTGCATGCTGTAATCTCTTTGATGTGTACTGTAAGTCACATCAGAACACAGCTTACTGAATTCTCTATAAACATTTTTTTATGCAGAGCCATCAGATAACAAAAGTTAAAGGAAATAAAGACATTCTCTTCCAGGAACATCTACAAAGATAGTTTTCCTTCTTGTAATGTCTGTATGCCCACTGTCTGTCCACAGTGTATTTGTTGTTCCACTTACAAGACCAACCAACTTCATCACTAGCATATGTCCATCATCAATTCAGCTTTTGTCTGAATACAGTCAACCTACAGACTGCTTAAATATTTTGTTATGATGAATTCTCCAATAATTCTTAATTATTACATCAGATCTTGCTCATACGAGTCTCTTAGTCATCTCACCGTTACCATTTTTATGAGAATTCCTCTCCCACTGTAATTTCTGTGGAAATCAGTGGGAATAGCTTCTCTGTGGGTTTTACAATCCTCTACTAGAGTTACAGTGGAGCTGTGGTAAACTGTGTAAAGATGGTATTAGTACATGTCTTAGTTCTGATGAAGTTCATTGATTCAAAACATTAACTGTTTCTCTTTCCACAGATGCTGCCTGACCTGCTGAGTATCCTCAACATTCCCTGTTTTCATTTTAGATTTCGAGTGTCTGCAATTTTCACTTTTTGATGTTTTAGGAATACTATGTGGAGACATCAGGGAAAGAGAAAAACTGCTCATTCCCTTTCAAGCAGCTCAATGTATCACATCAGGAAGAAAGCCATGTAAAATCATTCTTTAAATTGTAGATTTCATGCTTACCAGCATGCAGGAATAAAGTATTATAGTGTACAAGCAGCTCTCCTAAGTCATACATAGCACATTTAAACACAATCTTATTGCAGCATTACCTCTCCTGAGACGGAATTTCTTTTTTTTCAAATAATCCGAAGGTCAGTACTTGTCAAATCCTAACAGCACTGAACTGGTACTTTTTACAGAGCTGCTGACACTCTCCATTGAGATTTGTTCAGCTGTAGGTTATACATTTGCTATATTTATTCAAGGTTAAAGGACAGCACATGGGTATGAAGACTTTGCAGAAAGGAAATCCCAGGTAACACAATATTCTAAAGGAAAGGCCTCAATTAGTCAGCTTAATTCTGCCAATACCTTCACAAACATCTGCCTATCATGATGCAAGTTCATAAAGAGCAGCATGCATTTATTTAGCCCCTGTAATAGAGTATAATGTCCTAAATTAGAATGCTGTCTAACAAGAATTGACACTGAGCCAAAACAGGAGATGGAGGAGAAACATATGCACTATAGGTGCTGAATACACTTGTATCTTATCCAAACACAAAACTCTGTCAAACCGAATTCATGATGAATAGAAATCCAGTGCATGTTGCCCCTCCCCTTTCATCTTGAATGAGTCTTCTGGTCAAATGATGCGCTTTGCTTTTCCTTGCTTGCTCTTTCACATTTTAGAGAGCAAAAAAGAGCATTTTTAATATCCAGTGCCTATGAATATTTTCACTCTGATTTGCCAAGTAGCCCGGCGGAGCGATGGACTTTATTTCCATTCTGTTCTTCTAAACTGTTCCTCAATTCTAACACAGGAGTAATGTATATTTTATACTCTTATTTAGTATTCAATTATTATGACACAGAAGAAGGCCATTCAGCCCACTGCATCTATGTTGGCTCCCAGCAGAGCATCCTATCAGTCCACTACCCCTCTTATTTCCCTATAGTCCTGCAACTTATTCTCTCTCCTGTGCCCACTAATTCCCCTTTTGCTACGGAAGGTGTAAACTCCACACAGACAGCATGTGAGGTCATTATTGATGCTGGATGGCCAGAGCTGTGAGGCAGCAGCATTTACTGCTGCACCACCGTACCACCCAATACCAAAGGCATGTTCAGGAATGAATGTCAGCTTATTCTCACTGGAACCTGTCTGCTATTCTCTGTGCCCAACATATTTTCCACAGAAAGCCTATAGACTAATCATGGACAGGGTGCTATATTGTTCTTTGCTAGCTCATTGAAATAATGTAGCAACAACTGCTTGAAATAATCTTTCTCCAAGATGAGGCGACTTTCATGTTGAGCTGAGGCAATTTCAGTGATACTCCACATAAGAAGTCCTGGGTCTGAGTTGTATAAGTTCAGTGAAATCCGAGTGCTTATAATAAGGAGGTAAAGTTTTAAATTGATATGTTTAGTAATATAGTAAAGTTCTCATTATTTTTCTCTATCTTCGACTATAGCTTCAAGATGGTGCCTCCTACATTGTCTATTTCAAATTCCCACTTCATATATTGTGGCTTTCTAAGAGAGATTGAAAAATCCAGTGTTACATAATACACAATTACAGATTTTGTGATGTGAGATGATTCTGACGCATTGCATTTAAGTCCCTCATAACCACCAGACACTTTGATCCTATCAGGCCACAGAGATTAAAAGCCAATGTCTGATCCACTGAACCACCCAGATCCCCAGTATTCATAGCCTTCAGCTCCTTTCCTTCCAAAATATGTGTAGCGCTGGCTTGTGCAGTAGAGTATCAGGGAAGGAAAGATCAGAGATTCTCTTCATCAGGATTGTTTATACAACATCATAAAACAGTTAGACTTTCCTTCCCATAAGTATTGCCTAATTTGCAATCTGTCTGATTAAAACATTCTTATTTGTGACAGCCTAATGGTACTAGGGTCCACCCAGCAGTGATCATTTCTTTTAACTTCCTTCCTCCCTACAAAGTAATGTTGCAACTTCTTTTAGAATGACTCAGATCAACAGCCAAGTGGAATAGAACCCAATTTAAATTTCCCAACAGCAACAATTATTATGCTCTAAACTTTTAAGTTGAGAAGGAGTTGATGTTGCTTTTTAATTTTTGAGGTCTGCTGAATCTGACTGCACAGACTCCTCCTCACTTTTCCCTCCTCCTCCCACAACCAACATCTTAATTAAAAACATGCAAAGAGCTTACACATTCATAAGGCTTGGAATATAAGTTATTTCCGGCAGCTTTAGATGTGAGCAAGTGCTGAGGTGCTCCATTATTCCAGACTTATGTGTAATGTTTTCCTTCAAATTGACTGACACAAACTTCTTCCACAAATTAAGAATGAGCTATTTTAATCTTGGGAAATATACCAGAATGTGGGGACCCCGAATTAAACTGAACATCAAAACTGCAAACTGTCAAAAGAGAGTGCCGTTATTGCAGCTCTCTTTAAAAGATTCATAATTTACAAAGACCTTTCATTGTCATCATCCTTTTTGGTGTTGGTTTATTATTGTCACATGTACCAAAATGCAGTGAAGAGCTTTTGCTTGCATGCCATCCAGACAGATCATTCCATGTACATTGAGATAGTAAAAAGGAAAACAGAATGTGGAATAAAGATACAGAGAAAGTGTAGTGCAGGTAGAAAAATAAAGCGCAACGGCCACAACAAGGTAGATTGGGAGACCAAGAGTTCTTCCTTTACCTCCATCACCTGAGCAATCCTAAGAGACTATTAACTGCAGGTACCATCAGGGAAACATACTGCAGGGGGGAACAGAGTCCAACAATATGAGGACCAGCTCCTGTCTCAGACCCTCACTACAATTCAGCGACTATGTTGATAAGGGGGTACAGATTTAAAGTTATGAGCAAAAGATCGCAATGGAAGGTGATGATTGGAAAAACTTGCTCTTTCCAGAGAATGTGGTTATAATCAGTAATTCTCCGTCCATGAGTCAATCAGGACTATCAAAAGTGAACTAATTTGCAGGGATATAGGGAAAGAATGGAAGGGAGGTGACTACATTACTGACACAGACTTGGTGGACAAAATGGCCCCTTCTGTGCTGTTACAGTTCAAGATTCTCTGCTTCTAAAATTACAGCAGTCACTACACTTCAAAAGTGCTGCATGAAATACAACACTTTGAGCTGCACTGACATTGGGGAAGATGCTATATACATGCAAGTGTAGCGGTTGCTACCGCGGAATAAAACAAGACTCTACTCGGAGGATTGCCAAACAGAACTGGTTTATTTTCCCGCCTTGTGCGGGCCCTTTAAGGGAGAATGTTCCTGCCCAAAACAACCGGCAATGACGTAAGTCCTACGTCATCAGGACTTTCCCGCGCGCGGGTTCTCCCCGTTGCTCAGAAAGACGAGGCCCGCCGCCATCTTGGGCCTCGTCGCTCCGACGCCGCGCGACCCGACTGCTGAGCCGGTTTGCCCAACTAGACGGTGAGTCGCCACACAACCCCCCCCAGAACCAGCGATACAGTCCCCAAGGTCCGTGGGCTGTGCCAGCTGCCGCTTAGGGGGGCGGCCTCTGCGTCGCGGCGTGGCAACCTCGACAGGCTGTTGCAGATCCAAATGGGCCGGTTTGAGGCGGTCCGCCGTGAAAACCTGTTCCCTGCCTCCAATGTCCAAAATAAGAGTGGATCCGTTATTCCGTATGACTCGGAACGGTCCCTCATATGGTCGTTGCAATGGCGCCCGAGGTGTGCCCCTGCGAATGAAAACAAACTTACAGTCTCGTAGTTCCTTGGGCTGGCAGGATGGGGCTTGACCGTGCCGTGAGGTGGGAATCGGGGCCAAGGCGTCAAGCTTCTCGCGCAGTCTTTGTAGGACTGCTGGGGGTTGTTCCCCTTGGTCCCGAAGGGCAGGTATGAAATCCCCGGGGACAACTAGTGGCGCCCCGTATACAAGCTCAGCTGACGAAGTGCGGAGGTCTTCTTTGGGGGCAGTGCGTATGCCGAGCAGGACCCAAGGCAGCTCGTCAACCCAGTTAGGACCCTTCAGGCAGGCCATCAAGGCCGATTTCAGATGGCGGTGAAAACGTTCCACCAACCCGTTTGATTGAGGATGGTAGGCTGTGGTGGTGTGCAGCTGCGTCCCTAGCAGGTTCGCTAATGCAGCCCAGAGACTGGAAGTGAATTGGGTGCCTCTGTCTGAAGTGATGTGGGCCGGAACGCCAAAACGTGAGACCCAAGTTGTGAGCAGCGCCCGGGCGCAGGAATCAGTTGTGATGTCAGTCAGGGGGGTTGCCTCAGGCCACCTCGTGAACCGGTCCACGATGGCAAGGAGGTACCGGGCTCCTCTTGAAACTGGCAGAGGGCCCACGAGGTCGACGTGTATGTGGTCGAACCTCCTACGGGTAGGCTCGAACTGCTGTGGTGGGACCTTGGTGTGTCGCTGGATTTTTGACATCTGGCAGTGCAGACAAGTCCTGGCCCACTCACTGACCTGTTTGCGCAGGCCATGCCAGACAAACTTGCTGGCGACCAGTTGGACAGTAGATCTGATGGACGGGTGCGCCAACCCATGTACCGAGTCAAAAACGCGTCTCCGCCAGGCTGCAGGGACTATAGGGCGGGGCTGACCAGTCGCAATGTCGCAAAGTAGGGTCCGCTGACCTGGACCAACCAAGAAATCTCGGAGCTGCAGACCCGAGACTGCGGTTCTGTAGCTGGGCAGTTCGTCGTCGGCTTGCTGTGCGTCAGCTAGGGCCGTGTAGTCGACACCCAAGGATAGGTTGTGGATGGTTGGTCTGGAAAGTGCATCAGCAACAACATTATCCTTTCCGGAGACATGTTGGATGTCAGTTGTGAACTCAGAAATGTAGGATAAATGTCTCTGCTGATGAGCTGACCAGGGATCGGAGACTTTGGAGAAGGCAAAGGACAGAGGCTTATGATCGGTGAAAGCGGTGAAAGGCCTGCCTTCTAGAAAGTATCGGAAATGCTGGACCGCCAGATACAGCACTAGAAGTTCCCGATCAAAAGCGCTGTACTTCAGTTCGGGCGGTCTAAGGTGCTTGCTGAAAAATGCCAAGGGTTGCCAGTGGCCTTCGAGTAGCTGTTCCAGTACCCCACCCACTGCGGTGTTGGACACGTCTACCGTGAGGGCAGTCGGGATGTCAGTCCTGGGGTGTACCAGCATCGTGGCGTCTGCCAGGGCGTCTTTGGCCTTAACGAAAGCAGCCGCAGCCTCGTCAGTCCAGGTGATGTCCTTGCCCTTACCAGCCAGCAGCGAGAACAGAGGGCGCATGATATGGGCTGCTCGGTTGCTGGGGCCGGGCGAGGCGGGCGTTGGGCTCGCGGCCTGGTGATTTGACTGACAGACGAACTGCTCTCGCGCTTGGCCCTCCACAGGACATCTGCCCGGGCAGCCACCCCACGGGGGTTGCTGAAGTCGGCGTCAGCTAACAACAAGTGGATGTCATCGGGGAGCTGTTCGAGGAAGGCCTGTTCGAACATCAGGCATGGCTTGTGTCCCTCGGCCAATGCCAGCATCTCATTCATTAGGGCGGATGGGGATCTGTCCCCCAGGCCATCCAGATGAAGCAGGCGGGCGGCGCGCTCACAACGGGAGAGGCCGAAGGTCCGGATCAAAAGGTCTTTGAAAGCCGGGTACTTATCTTCCTCCGGAGGCGACTGGATGAAGTCTCCAACCTGGGCGGCTGTCTCCTGGTCCAGAGAGCTAACCACATGGTAGTACTTCGTGGAGTCGGAGGTGATCTGCCGAAGGTGGAATTGCGCTTCGGCCTGGTCAAACGAGACGCTGGGCCGAAGTGTCCAAAAGGTGGGCAGCTTGAGGGCCACTGCGTTGGCTGCTGCGCTGTCGTCCATTTTGCGGGTCCAAAAGCCGTTTGGACCGTCGGGGTCACCAATGTAGCGGTTGCTACCGCGGAATAAAACAAGACTCTACTCGGAGGATTGCCAAACAGAACTGGTTTATTTTCCCGCCTTGCGCGGGCCCTTTAAGGGAGAATGTTCCTGCCCAAAACAACCGGCAATGACGTAAGTCCTACATCATCGGGACTTTCCCGCGCGCGGGTTCTCCCCGTCGCTCGGAAAGACGAGGCCCGCCGCCATCTTGGGCCTCGTCGCTCCGACGCCGCACGACCCGACTGCCAAGCCGGTTCGCCCGACTAGACGGTGAGTCGCCACACAAGCTTCTTTTTATTCTGTTTCTTTTAACATGGATTTATCACACTTTTGGTTTTGGAAAAGCCTCTCAGTGACTATGTCCACAATGAATCTGTTATAAATATTAATCAAATAAAGTTAGGCACTGAAATGGAATGTTGAAAGTTAAGCCTTTTTTCCATATGTATTTGACACTAAACTGGCAATCTCACTCAATTAATCCACAGGAGAAATAGAAAAAAAATTCAAAACTTTCAAAACTGGTTCAGTCGATAGCGCTGATGATTCTAGAGCTGACACAAAAATAAAGTGGGCACAATAGGAGGAATTCTACACTAGCCTCAACCTGGAAGTACATAAGGCAGGCTCTGGGTGCCTGAAATAGAAGGGGTTATTCCCTACACAGATATTGCTTGGCTTGGTAAGCTTGAGAGTCACAGAAATCTTCCTGCAGAAAACTCTGATAATCCAGTTTCCAATTGTTTAGAAGTCTGATGGTTTGGAATCTGGCTCACTCAATAGTATACAAAGTTCTCGTTATCCGTACTCAGGGATCTGCGTACTCACGAGGTCGGTTGTGTATTACTGTAGGCCGAGCTGAAACTCACCAGGTTCTGTTTCCTGTACTCCCTTTAAGCTCACCAGGGCTCAGCTTCAAACTCCCTTTAAACTCGTTTTGTTCACTGGAGAATGTATCTTACTCCCATACAATATATAAAATAAGTGAAATAAGACCGTGTTGAGGCAATAGGAACAACAACCAACAGTCAGGAAAATCTGCTAGTGGGGCACCACCAAAGTCCCAAGGCTGCCCCATTATTGGAGTTTTACTGTACTTGATAATTTATGGAGATGTTTAAAGGTGTGCCTGAGTTTCTTTTAATTATTTAGTTGAAGATTCAATAGATCTTGTATTTTTATCCAACCACTTCTATTTTTGTCTTTAGGCTTGCTAGGCTAGATTTCTACAGGCAATAGTGGTCCTTCAGTGCTTCCCTGAAGTTTATAGTATTCGTGAACCTTGCCAATAAAATATGGTAGATGTACTTAGACATATTCTTCCTTACAGTTCCAACTAAGAAAATGAACAGCAACTTTGAGGAAGATATTTTGACTGATTTTTCCCCTCCTCCTAGTCCAGGGTCACTGTGTTTACAGGATGAATTTGAGATCATTCTGGCTCATTTAAATCCAGCTCACATATTCCAGTGGAACAAACCACCAAATAAGAAATAAATACTACGATGGGTTAAATGGATGAGGTGTTTGGATTTTGAAGGGAAGATTGCCAGGGGCTGCAAGTTCAACATTTTTTTTCCCCTAAAGTGATAGGAAGCTGTAATTGTGGGGCAGCCCTCATAAAATTCTGGGTAGCTAGTATAGAGTGGTATGAGTAAAGAAGGCGATAAAAGATTATGGCTTAACTATACAGTAGTCATTGTGGCTTGGCAGAGTTAAACAATAGGTATGGAATTAAATTTCTTTAAGATTTAAGCATAAAGTGTTGTAGAAAAGCATAAAATATTTTTAAAGATGTTAAAACTGATAACATCTATTAGTCATTACCAGAGGGAAACTCCAATCAATTGTAAATGCAATCCTGTCAGTGTGGGTATGAAGGGTGCTTAATCAGTTGTCATTCCAAAAAGTAGGCTTCTTATACTGCCAAACTCCAGTGTGCTGCTTATTCTTTATGAACGTGGCAATAGTTGAGCAACTTATTTAGGAAGCCATCATTTGTTTTCATTGCTGGGTCCAAGTCTGTAACTCCTGACCTAACATTGGGAAGAGGTGGGGGGGAATTCAGGGGAGGGACACAAATGGGTGGGTCCCTTCACCATATAGACAGCAGTTCAAGAAGGTGATTCAAGGCAATAAAAGCTGGCCTTGCTAGTGATGCACAGATTCTAAAAATGATTAATAAAAAAGATTCTCAACATCTCAACCCAGGCAGAGCACTATGTTGGATTAAAGTTTCAGATTCAGATTGAGGCTTCTGCTCATTTTTATCCATCCTGCTGTATCAGTAGTCTCTTCAAAACCAAACTGACCCCATAAAATAATATTGCAACACTTTCCAGGTTTTGTCTTTAGACACCCCAGCTTTGCCACTCACATGTACTTGATCATTACATGTAGAGGGGAATGTACAATAATAACTTGATATGATAAGCAAGTCCAGAGCATTTCAAATTAAATGCAACAGTACACCAAGTGAGTTGCAGAATCAAAGCAATGAAAGGCTAAATTAAGACCGATTTCAAGAATTTTTTTTGGACATTGAATAATTTTAACTTGAGGAAGTGTAAAATGTGAGAAATTATATTTGTCACAAATTATACAAAAGTACCCAACATTCCTATCCACCTGGAGCAATAGAAAGGGAAAAACGGGTGACCCATTTGATGTTACCTATTTACACTACTCTTGAATTAAATCTACCTTTTGACTGAATCACCATTTGGAATAGGTTTCCAAAACAGCTGGATTCTGTGATAGGGTTTTCCTTGAGAATGAACTATGATGGGCCAAATATCCCTCTTTATCCATTTTATTTGAAACATAAGATCATATTTAGGTTGAATGCTTAGCAACAGTTCTACTGTTTCTTGCAAACTGTCACTATAAATGAATGAGGATAAAATTCCACTGAAGCACATTGGTGGTTAAGAGCATAATGTGGTACAAAACTCGTGCATTAGGCAGATGCAGCTTGATCTCTGGTTTGCCCTGACTTAGCTGTGCTTGGTAGAGTGGTGCTGAATGAGGCACAGGTTTTAGTCTTGGCTATCCTGGGTCACCCATTGGAAAACAACATCATGCTTTCCTCTCCCAACACCTCTCTGCAAAATGCAAGTATTCAGATGTTAGGCGAGGACAGAGGTCAGGTGCAACAGGGCAGTTCTTGGTGGTTGAATATCCTGCTATTGTTCACTATTCTGGCTCACATTTGATAATGGGTAGTTCACCATATGCAGAACCAGCATGTGTCCAGCTTAAGGAGACGAAGACAAAAAAAGCTTTTTTTCTCAGAGGCAATTTGGCTGGCTCTGATTCCATTTCTCAGGCAGTTCTGCACAAGAAAAATGCATTGGGAAGGACAGTGTCTATAAATGGCTTTACGCTATGATAATGTTTCACCAGGGGAATGATAGACAAATCATCACTGCACTGAAGAAACAAAATCTCATTTTTCATCCTAAAGTCTGATATACAGAAAATAAATTAACTCAAGAATAGTTAATTTTAATTCTTTTTTCCATGTAATTCTCACAGGCATCAGCCCACACTCAATCTTCCATTTCCCTTTAAATAGTAGAAATGTTTTTCTAAATTACTCACCAATAAGTGGGTGTAACTGTATTTTTAAATTTGCTCAGACGCAATTCATTTCCAAACTGCATACTTTGAACTCCCACAGTTGTTCCCCCTTTCTTCCTGAATATATTGACATGCTGGTCATAGCTCCACAGGGGCCTGCCACCCTCTCCTCCAAGGGTTATTCTCAATATGTCAGCTGCGTGAGGCTATGCTTCAACTATAAGGGGTGATCAAAATGACTTGACAGAAAATTCTAATCCTCACTCATTACCCACATGGGTGACCTGCTGTAGGTCAAAGAATAGGAATTCTGGCTGCTCTTATTCTCTATTTAGCCCAACCCAACACAAGAACTCAATAGGGACCAAGCACTGAACATAGGGCCTTACTGGTTTGCAACCTTCGGTACTATATCAGGCAGTGCAGTTTTCCACTCAGTCATCAGCAGGGGCAAAGCATAAATGTAACTGATTAAAGAAGTCGTTTCGGATAGATGGGGAGCTTGTTAATGGTGAGGCAAAAACTGGAGCATGCTGCAAAGTATAAGATACAGCTGGAAAAGTAGAAAAGTTAATCATGGAACAAGGGTCAATGGAGAGGCGAGCTAACCAATTTCTCCTTACTTCTCCATAAACACCTACAGGAAAGTAAGCCTAAGAATTTACTTGGCCAGCTTTACAGGGTTAGTGACTTTACTAACAGAAACCATGTTCTTGGTTATGAATTTTATGTGCAATACCCTTCAATGTATTCATTATGTACCATAAGTATATACTATATTCTAAGTAAGGGAAATATTCTATCATATTTCAGCTTTTACTAATTTAAATACTGTTCAGTGTTACAATTTCCTCCACTTAGCTCTACCATGGCTTTAGGAGTATAGTTACTATTCACATACCCTGACGTTATGGATTTTAACTTGCTATTCTTTAAATATCTGGGCATTGAATGTGGAGGGGTTCAGGCTGGTTATTATACTTCTTGCAGTTAAATAGCTTGACACTATTCAACCAGCATAAGTTACTATAAAGAGTTAAAGAATGCAAAATGTCTTAATCCGATGGATGAGATGGCCATTTGGTGGTGAATGCACCACACAGAGGAATAGGTACCATACGCTTCCTCTGAATGAGTTCTTTTGAACCTATCAACAATCCTCCAAGTTCAAGCCTGCTATGCAGATGTACAACAGTTAGAATAATGAAGTTCTATGAGAAATGGCTTGTCACATAAAATAACCCAGTGTAGCAGTTGGCGTAACGCTATTACAGCCCCAGCGACCTGGGTTCAATCCCAGGAGTTTGTACGTTCTCCCCACGTCTGCATGGGTTTCCTCTGGGTGCTCCGGTTTCCTCCCACATTCCAAAGACGTACAGGTTAGGAAGTTGTGGGCATGCTATGTTGGCGCCGGAAGTGTGACGACACTTGCAGGCTGCCCCCAGAACACTCTACGCAAAAGATGCATTTCACTGTGTGTTTCAATGTACATGTATTTAATAAAGATATCTTATCTTATAAAGATGCAATTTTCAGTCTCCAGGAACACGTTGCATGATTACTTGCTGGTGGCAGTAGTTGGATTATTTGCCTAGAATCATCTGTTCCCAAGTCAAAAGTTCACTAAACCAATGAACTTGACTTGTGGGTTTCAGATGAAGGAAGAGCAAACAGCTCATCACATCTCATAAATGCAGTGTCAGGTAGACTCTGCTCCACCACAAAACGCTATATGCTATATCACAGCAGAGATTTATCTACCAGCCTGTCCTTTCCCCCTGTCCTTTGCTGCATAACATTACATTAGGGGCATGTTTGAACATTTCTGGTCCTCTTAGTTTTCATCAAGGACCACAATTCCACCAAATATCTCAGTAGAGATTATTCTGAGGAACACAGCAATGCTCAACGATGAGGCAGCACTCATTGCCAATTCCTACATCCAATGCAGAGGCAGAAATCAAAAAAAAATCTTGTACCTTGTCAGTCCTTGTAAGTGTTTCAATGACAGAAGCTTCAGTACATTGACTCAAGCAAATAGCAACCAAAGGCATGGTTGATGTCTGAACATAATTTCTTAGACATAAACTCGCGGATGACAGTGACTACATGACATCATTGTTCAGCCTGATGAGTGTAACGGGAAGGACCATTTAAGTAAACAGTGACTTGATGCGGTGCACCCGAAAGAGTTCATGTTGTTTTCTCTGGAGCAGGGGAGTCTGAGGATTGGCCTGATAGACGTTCATAAGATTATGAGAGGCAGAGATAGAGTAGACAGCTGGTATCTTTTTCCCAGGGTCGAAATGTCTAATACTGGAGGGCATGCAATTAAAGTGAGAGGGGGTAACTTCAAAGGAGATGTGTGGGTGCCTGGAATGACCCGCCAGGGGTGGTGGTGGAGGCAAATATGATAGAAGTATTTAAGAGGCTCTTAGATAGATACATGAATGTGCAGAGAATGGAGGAATATGGACATTGTGTAAGCAGAAGGGATTAGTTCAGTTAAGCATTTAATTACTAGTTTAATTAGTTCGGCACAACAACATGTGCGGAAGGGCCTGTTCCTGTGCTGTATTGTTTGATGTTCTAAAGAATACTATGCCTTACTGCCCCAATTCTGCTGCAAACCTGCCTTATATTGGATGCAAACATTCGCCTCATTTTATGTCACCCAAACCTATTGTCAGATTTTATTTTATGGTGTTGCTCATTAGAATAGTCATTTTTCCATAAACAATTACTGATAATAACCTTATTACACACATTGGAGTGTCATTTTATAATTCCTATGCTGACTGACTAGCAAATAAATCTGCCAGACAGTTTTCAGAGTTCATCTTACAACCATGTGTTGGATTCATTAAACCCTGACTAGCAATGAGCTGCTTATATCATTGTTACCAGGTTAAGCTGTTGCATTATTTTTCCCTGCACGACTTTCTTGGCAGTGAAATGATACTGTGAATTGGCTTGTTTCGAGAAATGTTGTCGGTCACAAATGGGACGAGCCAAATCACACAAATCCAGAGGGAAAACAAATGCTTCAGTATTTTTTCCCTCTCAGGGAGCACTAACCTGTTTCCGATTTCTTCCTAAAATGGAGCTGTTTGATATAAAAATTCTGCTGATCATGTGAACAAAGCTGGAATCCTGCCCTACAGCTCACACTGATGGGAGAGTAAACACAACTGCCAGTTACAAGCACCACTCAGACGTGATTCAGAGCCCCTTGCTCCAGCAAGGTTCTGCAGAGCTTCATCCTTGTGTTGCCCTAAAGAGGGACAAGTCTCACCTCTGAGATGAAGGATTCTGCCTCACTTTATATTTCGGCTTTATTTCTGTTTCAGTAAAGTTTTATCAAATTCTGTTCAAACTATGAACACTGATGAGAGTGAGATGATGCTGGGCAGTGTGACCAAGCACTGACAGGATGCATTGCTCTTTGTTTTATACCTTTATCCTGATTGACTATGGCTCCCCTACTGACCAAAATGTTACAGCTCGAGTTTGCTTCAGGACAGAGAAATCCAGGGGAATTTTCTTTTTGTAACTTGTGTCACATGAGAGGAAGGAGCAGTCACAAGACTATAGTACAGGATAATCCATTCAACATATTTTACAAACGGTGTGAAGCTAGCAACTTTGAAACTGCCCAGAGGATTAGGACTCTTAAGTACAGAAATCACTAAATGCTAGCCTTCATCCACGCTGCCTGTAAGAGGATTTGTAATATTTTCTACAAATACAACACACCATGTAAATGTGAGTTCTTTCTTTTTCCCAAATGACACTGCAAATATAAAAGGAAATGCAGACATAAACTTCAACAGTACTACTTCACCATTGGCACAAGGCTTGGACCTGAGAATATGATCTTCAGAAAGATTTAAGAAATCTACTCAAGGCCATGAATCCCTGGCAGGTACCATGGATACGTGACAATCTACTTCAATCCCTGAATGCTGCTGGCAGTAACACACAAGTGGAACCAGATGCTGCTCTGTATAATGTTAGGAGGAGAACTATTCCCCGAGCTACTCTAACACATCTTGTAGTGACCAGCTCCGAGATCCTTTGAGGAAGATTTAAATCTCAGTTGCCTGACAACTCTTCTAGGGCAGCTGATGAATGGCTTGGGGAGTCCGCAGTGAGATTTTCATACATTTAAAAAAATGTTTCTGTGATTAGCTGAAATTTTGCTTTCTGCTTCAAACTGACATGACTGCCTATCCTGCTCTACTAATAAGGAGTAACATTCAGGAGACTTCCTTCCTCTTTATGCTGAGGCAAGCCACAGTAATTAGCTCATACTAATTAATGTTGCATGTTCGGACTCCTACAAATAGAGTTTGGCTGGAAACACACTCCCCCTTAATTAGGGGCCTTCGCCTTTCTTCCTTTGTGAAAGGAAATCTGTTTGACTAATATCATTAACAAGCAACACAGCAGAAAAGTAGCCTGTCCCTCACCTCTCTAAGCACCCACTCACCACTCCCTCCACCCTACATAAACATACACACATCTCCTCTGAGATCTACATCTCAATTCAGAGATGCTGGATTTTTAACTGGCAGCTTTCAGCAATTAAAGGCCATGGAACCTCCTAACTAAGGGTCAGCCCACTGATAAAACAAGCTTGTTATTAACTAAAAGCTATACATTGGTAAATATGAATATTGTACCCAAATCCCAAAGCACGTTCAGTCTATTGAATCATGTGACAGATGATAGCCATTCAAATCACAATAGTGGTGTTGTAAAAGCCTGTTTTATTGCTTTGGATGATAGTTCTGTGACTGATGTGTTTAATGTTTAAATGGTCATTAGGAGAGGTACACCAGAGAGCAACCTGTTCCTTACAGTAACTCTGGAATTGCTTGCCTCTGATAACATAGAAAAAGACCTCAGCTCTACGCTTAAAGGGAAAATCAATATTACAAATTGGCAAGTCTACAGAGAGGTGGCTTGTTCAAGATGAGGTGACTTTGTTTTTAATTCACCAAAAGCAGAAACGGAAATCAATGATCCCAAATCAAATCACAGGTGGGATTTACAGCCAGAGAGTTAAACAGCACAGAAACAGGCCCTCCGGCCCAAGTCTTTGCTAAACTGCTCTGACTCATTGTCCTCCAGTGACTCAAATTTATATTAATTCCCTTTGTAGCTTTGGCCTTAGAATCTTAGTAAATTTCTCTTGCCCTCAGGAAGCCCCAAACTCTTACATTCCTCCAGATTTAGAGACTTCCACATCCCTCACCTTTGGCAATAGAACCTTCAGCTGCTTGGGCCCTCAGCTCTAGAATTTTTTTCTAAGTCCCTCTGCCTTTCTCCAAGACTCTTCTCCTGTATGATGCTATTTGAAATGAACCTCTTTAGTCAACACATAAGGCACTCTTCCTAAAAATGCCTTCCCCTGACCTGTTATTGAACTTTGATTATGGATTGGTGAAATGTCATAGGATATCTTTGTTCACTGAAAGTTTTGGAGATGAAAATCAAGTACTAGAAGCTATCAGCTGTGCTTTGTCTGCAAAAGCACTGGAAACATACATCATGGTTCTCCGTGCATTGTGATCATTAGTGTGAATGTGAGATTGACATTACTGCTGCAATACCATAGCATGAATGTATGCCTCAGAATTGCATTGGACTTCAAATGTGCAGGGGGTGGGGTTCACAGGAGGGTGAACATTGACTCCAATGAAAGGTAAAAGGCCATCCCTACCTGAGCCACTATCAGGGAGCCCACTAGTGAACCAAGCCCAGAAACGTCATGGATGGTTCTGATGCCTTCCATCATGAAGATCACTGTTACTTTCTATGGCTGGCTGGGCTGACCACAATGACCACTGCCTTGGTGCCTACTCTTGAAGGCATAATATCCAATCACCCAGAGACAGATGGTGCCAGCTGCCAACACTCATCCCTCTATTCAAAGGCAATGTCACCCACTTCTTAGCTGGAGGGCTGAGGTCAATTTCATGACCGGTTAAAGATCACAACCAGTCTGGGCCACTGCATGGTGTCCAAGGCATCCACTAACATCAGCACAGGTTCTTCACCTATCTTCAGTTTTTATTTACAAATCACCCCCATCCCCTATCTGCTGATATCCTCAGGCTTCCTAACATTCACAGTCACCTCCTTGACCAACAAATACTCCCAATCATCTCGCTAATAATCTCCCCAACTCGATCACTTCCTCAAACACTACCCAGTCATCTCCCCATTTGATCCAAACCCAATCCCCTCCCCAAATGATTCTTAAACTGATCACCTCCCCAACTGAACCCCATCCAATCATCTCCCCAAACCAATCCTACCTGATCATCTCCCCAACACAATCCTTCCCTATAACCTCCCTAATCCAATCTATCCCCATCATCTCGCCAATCCAATCACCTCCCCCACCAAATCCTACCCAATCATTTTCATGATAAACATCTTCCCTCCCCCACCATCTCCCAAGCCAATGGAAGGGCAACAGAGGAAAGGGTTCTTGTGAACCTTAGGCATTAAGCATGATAAAGTATCAGAGCCTGGGGACTAGGGAGTGAAGACAGATGTCATGCTGTTCCTGGGCAATTGAAATACAAGCCAACCCTTCACAAGCTTGGTGTCACTTTTGACCTTAAAATGAGCTTTGGACCTCATATCTGGCCATCCCGATGTCCTCTGTTTCCAACTCTGAAACTTTACCTGCTTCAGCTCATTTGTAGCGGCAAGCTTCATCTATGTCTTTGTTATTTTTAGACCTGATTATCTTAGTGCAGTCCTGCCCAAATTTCTTGTTCCAGTTCCATAATCACTTCTGTCCCTTCCCAACTTGCAGCAAGTTCCTTTCACCTATATTCTTGCCTTCCATTACCACTGCCTTCCAATTAAACAGCACCTTGACTCTAAAAATGTTTATCCTTGCTTTCATATCCCTCCATGATGTCAGCCCTTCCTATTTCTCTGATCTCCAGCCCTATTACTTGAGGTATCAGTGCTCCTCTAATTCAAGCCTCTTCACTTCCAAATTTAATTGCTCCACCATTGGTGGCCATCCCTTAGGCTACCAAAGCCCTAAACCCAGCCAAACCCACTCTCATCACCTCACTTTCCTCTTTTAAGATACCCCTTAAAACCTCCACGTCTAAGCAAGAATTTTGTCACTATTTTTCCTTTTCTAGTGTGTAATCACATCTTGCTTGATATCACACCAGTGAAGTGACTTGAGTCATTTTGCTACATTGAAGGTGCTATATAAATACAAGTTTTGCAGCTCCTCTAAGCTTTCTGACATTCTTCACACTGCAACCAACATTGCAGTGTATCTGTAACCAGAGTATCTGTGATGTCACAGTTTTTCTATGGTTCATTGCTCAGAACAAAAAAAACTAGGAGATGTAATTTGGCAGTGGTACAGAGTTGGATTGGGATCAGGCAAGTGAATACATTATACTCAGTCACCCCATAGAGAAAATTGTCTGAACAAACTTAATCATAGCACAAATGGATAAGTTAAACACAGACACTGTGGACAATGACAAAAAGTTTGTCTTAATTGATTTATTTTCAAGAACATGCACAAAATTCCCTTTTTCAGGAAGCACTACATGAATCAACTCAGCAGCTAAAAAATAGAAAGCTCCAGCTAACATTCTGCTTTGTAAACAACTAATACTTCTGCAGGGACTAATCATTAGCCAGTCTGCAAATGTTTGGTCTCATTTCTTCATATTATTGTTAATTCACAGGGAGCACACAGTTTACGAGGAATGGAATGTACCCCACCTCTCTTTCCCACTCTATCACTCTCTTCAGCTTTGTCATCTGTACACAATGTTGTCTCAGATTCTCCAGTGTTATCGCAATACAGTGAAAAAAAGTGGTGGGGGTGCGGTGAAAGCAGGAGCAATGTCGGGTCAGCACTCAGTGCCAGGCTATTTAGGTTGAATTATGTTTGCAATTCAGTTTAATATTTAACACAGTCTTCTCTTCCTGCCTTAGAATTTAAATACTTCACGGACACAATCTAATCTGCTAGAGAAGTGGCTTCCGACAGCCTCTTTTGATACTACTAAGTAATTATTTCTTCCCTCCTCAGTTGCTAACAAGCCAGCTGTTTATCCCAGGATCATTAACATGTCCTTCTACAGCTCGGATTCCCATTACTGACCTGACTCCTTTTATAACATCACATCCATCTGCTACTTGCTAATTGGCTGCTACGTTGAAGGGGTGGGCAGAGCTAGTGTGTCACTTGTCTAATACATGGTGGGTAGTTATATTCTCTCATTCAGCTGGAGAGAGAGAGAGAGACACACACACAGACACACACAGACACACACACACACACACACACACACACACACAGAAACAGAAGGATCAATCATCGACTAAAACACTAAAACTATATACAAAGTTTCTTCTACTTTGGTTTCTGCAACTCTCAATTTATCAAAACAACTCACCAAAGGAAAAGCCTCTCAGAGAGAATGGCAGTTTCCACCACAGCAGCTTTGAGTCTGCTGCTGGTTGCGAGCAGCGTTCAGTTCAGCCAGCTAACGGAAGCTTGCACTTGCATGCCAAACCATCCTCAAGACGCCTTCTGCAGCTCTGACATAGGTAAGGGTTCTCTTTTATTAAAGGGCAAAGGGGAAATGTGGTGAACGATGGTGAACATGTTGGGCACTTGTCAGAAAATATTTTTAAAATTTAACCATAGCCTGGAATGAAGTCTCCAAGTTTCAACATATCCACCAGTTTTTTTTAAGTAATCTGTGTCATTATAACTTGGGTCTTTCACCATTATCAGTTGTATGCTGTTGTTTCCTTTGATAAACTTTACTTCAATCCACAATAGCTCAGCGTGATCTGTTGTAAAACGTATTCTGAACTGGTTGATATTAGGGTTAAAGATCAATTTTTCTGTTCTTTGCCTGAAGATGAGCTATAAGATTTTTCACATCTTATTATGCTACAGTCAATACTGTCATTTTATTTAAAAGCTCAGCAGCACAGTAGAGGTTATGCTTTTTTTTAACACATTTCCAGCCAGAGAGAAACCATCCTCCCAAACTCTGAGGTAAATAAGTAAAGCTTCTCTTTAATGAGTTTCAAGATTAGTGGGCTTCTTCACTGATATATTTGATCTCTTTGGAGTGGAATGTTCTGGAACAATCATACTAAAGATACAAGAGACACAAGACACTGTAATCCAGAGCAAGATGCTGGAGGAAATCAGCGGGTCAGTCAGCATCTAAGGAGGGAAATGGACAGTTAGCGTTTCAGGTCGAGACCCTTCATCTGGACTGAAAGTTAGAGAGGAGATAGCCAGTATAAGAAGGTGAAGAGAAGGGCTGGAGCAAGAGCTAGCAGGCAATTGGTGCATCCAGGTGAGGAGGGGTGATAGGCAGTTGAGGGAGAGTGGAAATGGTATGAGAAACTGAGAGGAAGATAGGAGGATCCTCACCTGGATACACCTATCACCTGCTCGCCCTTACTCTACCCGTTCCCTTCACCTTTTTATATTGGCCATCTTCCCTCTATCTTTCAGTCCAGATGAAAGATCTTGACCCAAAATGTCAACCCTCCATTTCCTTCCACAGATGCTGCCTGACCTGCTGAGTTCCAACAGCATCTTGTGTGATACTAAAGGTACAGACAATTTCTCTAATTGTCTCAATACCCCATACCAACAGCAAGATTGTGCACCTCTTTCCTGTTCTGTGCAGGTTTTGGAAGAAACCAAATATTATTCAGTAAGAATTGAACAGTCGGGTGCAGCCCCAGACACATGTTGGAGCAATCTATTCTTTTAGAAGGAAAATTGTACTGCACTTGTACTACACTCCAGTAAGGTTTCAACCCCACACATACTGTATGCCTTGGACTTGAATATGCAACAAGAAAAAGCACGAAAACTTTAATCCATACGGAGAGAATCGAAACACGGAATTGATAAATTTCAATTGAACATTCCAAGAGGAAGAGAATAGGAAGGATACTCAAATTAAGTAATGCTCTGAACTCCAGCAGCACCAGGCATAGGGTTAAAAGCTACTGTCTATTTTCCAATGTACAACTGATGCTGAATTGGTCCAGAGAAGTTCAGCTTATTAATGTTCAAACTACAGGGCAGTAACTGGTTAATCTGCCTGGTCTGGCAATTCAGGGAAATGTTTAAGGTCTTTAGTTGTATTTGACAAACAGCTGGAAGGTCTCTTGGTATTCGACCAACATTCTTTCCTTGAACACACCTAAAACAAATCAAAGTTAACGGAGCATTTCTCTCATTCTGGGAGCTAACTGAAGGCAAGTTGGCTCCCATACTAGCGACAAAGCAACAATGACTATCCTGCTGAAACATCATTGAATTCCACCTTTTTCCTAGACCTCATTGGCTTCCTCTTGGTTCCCATCCAATACACTCTGAGCTGTCTGCTTCCAATAACGGTGTACTCGAGAGCTACCTTGAGCTGCTCATCTGGGAAATTTTACTGACTCTCTGCCTGCAACTAACCTTTAACATGCTATAATGCAGGATGCTGCTGAAAATCACTGGATTGTCTGTTAAATGTGCTGTTAAATCTCTAACATGAGGTAAATGAAAGAACATGACTGTAGACTAAGCATAGTAGGATTCACCTATGTGGATATTCTTAATTTGTAAGAGCCAACAACTTTTTTCTAAAGTGAACAGGCAACTATCATTCATAGCTTTGTTTTAAGGGGTTGAACCCTGCATAAAACCATAGACCTTTGTGTACAACTGTGGCAATGTAGCTGAGGTGAAGTTCTGCAAAATTCCTGAGACCAATTTAGTCTAATTCGTCATGTCATGTGCTAATGCTCAATTTTTAATTCTGAGCAGCAAATATTATTAACATGGCTATTGAATATTATTGTCCTCTACTTTCTCTCATTAAGTCTTTGTTCAGAGGGAGTAGGGTGAGTGAAGACTTCAAACACAAATGCACAAATCCAAAAATGAAATGTAAGCTAACGCACCTGAAAGAGTTAATAATGTCAAAATTTTCATTTGACCACACATTACCTCCCATGGAGATCAATGAGAGGATCTGTCTCACAGATATCCTCCCAACAGTGCCTGATGTCAGGCTACTGTCTATGTTGGAAAACACGTGTTCCCCAACCCATGAAACACCAAGGAAACTTCTACGTGACTTCTGTTGGCATGAGTTGTTTATTTCTTAACTCCTATTGTTCTCCCCATGCTTTTCCACCCAACCCCCACCCCCCCCCCCACCAATAAAACCCCATAGAGGGCAAGGAAGAGGAAGAAGTGGGTTGCATCACGTCCATCTGCTACTTGCTAATTGGCTGCTACGTTGAAGGGTGGGCAGAGCTAGTGTGTCACTTGTCTAATAAATGGTGCGTAGTTATATTCTCTCATTCAGTTGGAGAGAGAGACAGAGAAGGATCAATCATCGACTAAAACAGTACAGAAAGATTCTCCTACATAGGTTTCTGCAACTCTCATTTTACTCGCTTTCCAGAGGAAAGGTCTCTCAGAGAGAATGGCAGTTTCTACCACAGCGGCTTTGAGTCTGTTGCTGGCTGTGAGCAGTGTGCAGTTCAGCCAGCTAACAGAAGCTTGCTCTTGCATGCCAACCCATCCTCAACACGCCTTCTGTAACTCTGAAGTAGGTAAGGATTCTCTTTTATTAAAGGGTGAAAGGAAAAAGGGGTGAACGATGGCGAACACATTGGGTACGTCTAGGAAAATATAGAAGTTCTTTTTAACCATGGCATGGAATGAAATCTCCAAATTTCAACATATTCACCAGTTTTTTTTTAATATGTAATCTATGTGAATATAACTTGGGTCTTTCACCATTATTAGTTTTCATTGTTAAAATACATGATTCTGTTGTTTCCTTTGATAAACTTTACTTCAATCAACAATAGCTCAATGTGAACTATTGTAAAATGTAACCTGAACTAGTTGATATTAGGATTAAAGATCAGTTTTTCTGTTCTTTGCCTGAAGATGAGTTGTAAGATTTTGCCCATATCTTATTACACTACAGTCAATACTGTCATTTTATTTAAAAGCTCAGCAGCGCAGTAGAAGTTATTGCTTTTTTTTACACATTTACAGCCAGAAAGAAACCATCCTCCCAAACTCTGGGCAAATAAGTAAAGCTTCTCTTTAATGAGTTTCAGGATTAATGGGCTTTTTCACTGGTATATTTGACCTCTGTAGAGTGGTATGTTCTGGAACAATCATACTGAAGATACAGACAATTTTGTTAAATATCCTGCTGAAACATCATTGAATTGCACCTTTTTCCTAGACCTTATTGGCTTCCTCTTGGTTCCCATCCAATACACTCTGAGCTGTCTGCTTCTACCAACTGTGTACTCTAGAGCTGCCTTGAGTTGCTCATCTGGGATATTTTACTGACTCTCTGCCTGCAACTAATCTTTCAAATCAATAACAGCATTTGAAATTGGGAATTTGAAGGGGATGTGTAGTCATGCTATAATGCAGGAGGCTGCTGGAAATCACTGGATTGTCTGTAAATGTGCTGTTAAATCTCTAATGTGAGGTAAATGAAAGAGCATGACTGTGGACTAAGGATAGTAGGATTCACCTATACATGAACATTCTTAGTTTGTAAAAGCCAACAACCTTGTTCTGAAGTGAACAGGTAACCATTGTTCATAGCTTTGATTTAAGGGGTTGAACCCTGCATAAAATTGTAGACCTTTGTGCACAATTATCAGTCGCTCCCCATTGTTTATTTTGAAACACAACTCTGCCCACCCACCCTATCTCATCTCACTACCACACTGTGGCTGCATTGCTAATCCTTTACAGGATGTCCTGGAACAATTGTCCAAGGATCTTCAGCATCGTGACTCAGGCTGGGACACCCAGCCCTTCACAACAGCAGCAGATGTAAGTGCTGGCACCTCCTTTGTCTTTACCCTGCCAAGTATTGTTGTCTTAGCTTCCATGCAGTGTGAGTCTCCTGCCAATCCCCTGCTCCTGCATCCCTAACCCAACCCCAGCAGAAGATGATTCAAAGAAATGTATGTGAGGCTCAGTTAAATACATGGATCTCGAACCAGAGTTGTCTGAGGTGTGCTTTCCCCAATTCATTTTGCTCCCCTCACTCCAAATTAAAATCTAACTTAATTGCATGAGAAGTCACCCTTAGTCAGCATGGCAAAAACATGCCATATAGCAGTGGTTGCACCTTTTTAGGTCTTTTTTCCCCATTTCTTCCTTCATGATCTTCTAGTCCTGCCTAATCTTTGGATACTCATTTTGTGCATAGTACTCCTTCCATTAACAGCCCAATATTTTGCTACCCCAGAGATAGTCGAGGTGGAACAGCATGCTCCTGGGGACTATTGTTGTTCTCTTCCCAGGACTAGGAAGAACTTGACTACTGCTGAGCATCCTACTGTAGCAATGTAGCTGAGGTGAAGCTCTGCAAACTTCCTGAGACCCAAATAGTCTAATGTACCATGTCATATACTAATGCTCAATTTTTAATTCTGCCAGTTCCAGAGTCTGGCTATTGCAGAGCAGCAAGTACTATTTACATGCTCATTCAATATTATTGTCCTTCTCTTCTTTCTCTCGTATAGTCTTTTTTCAGAGAGAACAGGTGGGTCAAGACTACAAACATAAATACATGTACCCAAAAATAAAATGTAAGCTAATGCAACTGAAGGAGTTAATAATGTCAAAATTTTCATTTGACCAAACACATTACCTCCTACAGAGATCAACGAGAGGATCTGTCTCACAATTCTCCTCCCAACCGTGCCTGATGTTAGGTTACTGTCTACATTGGCCACCACATGTATTCCCCAACCCATGAAACCCCAAGGACTCTTGTAAATGACTTCTGTCAGCACGAGTTAGTTATTTCTTAATTTCTATTGTTCTCCCCATGCCCTTCTACCCAACCTCCCAATAAAACCCTGTGGAAGGCAAGGAGGAGGGAGAGGTGCATTGCAGATTATTGTGGCTGTGGAATCAGAATATGTAGCTAGTATTTTTTATATAAGAGCAATCAGGCTGGACAAGGTTTTGGCAAGCCACTTAAAAGTCAGCTTTAACTGCTGCATCATTGAAATGAGTTTCTACACACAGAATTCCCATTGTGTTCTCAACTGTCCATCTCTTTGAAGTTATTTATTGTATATGGGGAAAAGAAAAATGACTGATCATTACTCTGCACTAGAGAGCAAACTTGGTTATAATTTGCCTCTCAGGTTTTTTAAAAATCTTTGATATGAGGGGATTTATTAAATTACAGCTAGTATAACTGGAAGCTTCTGGGATAATTTCTTGCGGGTTTCCCTATGATTAATTTTCCATTATATTATTTAACAGAGTTGACCTCTAAGGGGGATAAAAATCAAAACATAACAGCTGAAATGCCACAGGTTGAAAGCATTTCAAAAGTGCAGCAAAGCTTAGAGTTTTGCTCAAATTAGCAGAATCAAACTTGATTCAAGGTTTTTGATATAAGGTCTGAGCATTGTAAATCACTGTATTGCCCAATGTATTACCACACTGGAAGGCAATTTGATCTACTCTTTCTTCTCGGAGTCACAGGTGCTCTCACACGACTGCAACTATGCTTTAAGTCAAAAAGATAATGAACGTCTAGTACATTTATGGAAGTAGTTTTGGTAATACTGACCAGCTATAAAGCCATGTACATTCCTAATGTAATTGATGAGTGCTGTGGGCCACAAATAGTTACAGGAATACTAAACTCAGAATTTCTTATGGTTCAATACTGCCAAGAAATTCATATTGTTTGCATTAGGTTTGTGACTTGCAAGTTAAACTGTGATGTCGACAATACCACAATAAACATATTCAAATAGTTTGTCAGCTACCTTCTGGTATCTCTGTTGGCAGAGAGAAGGAAAGCTCCCAATGCTTTAAAATAATCCACATCATTTATTTAAAATTTTTGAAGCTCAGAGTGTGCAGTGTAATTGAAAAGGCAGAAATGGCAATGGTTATTGTCAGTTGTGTGGCATGCATGCTCTGGAGCAGCATACTGAGAGGCTCTGAAAAGCCATTTGTCCTAATCTGTGACTTGGGTAACCATATCGTCTGAGATAACCTGAGGCAAATTGAATATTGAATGAAGAGGGCCCAAATAATGAAAGACTGGGATCAAATAAAAACAATCAGAGATCAAAGTCTGAGCCAAGGACTAAAGGAAACAGACTAGAGCTGGGAAGCATTATATTTGTTCTCATACTGCTGATGTTTTAATTTGGATTTTGGATGGTTGCTGCCCACCACCCCAGGCTTTCACATTAAACCCAGCTTCTCTTTCCAGCAGCAGACGCATGCCACAAAATCTGGATTGCTGGTGCAATCTGGATTAAAATAATCGCCCTACAAAGTTTAACTCATTTTTATCGGAAATGTGTTGCCAAGGCACCTTTTTTTAACCAGCATGTTGTCAGTAAAGACACCACCAGGCCATAAGAACTGTCTTGTAATAAAGTTAGGCTTTTGAAAACATTGTAAGATGGCCAAATAGCCTCCTTTATTTCCACCTACTGTATGAATGCAAGGAAATATTCATGGGCTGACAGAGAACATGCAACCCTGATGGGTACTGCACCACCTCAGGACTCCATTTTCATTGCTTAGAAATGGCTCCTGGAAAGCAGAACACAGAACTGAGTGCAATTTGCTTGCAGTGCACTTGGAGTTCAGTGCTTAGTGATATGTTCTGCTTCCTTGCATTCACAAGCTCTTGCCATTCTCCACACAAATGGCAGTAATGCTGAGTTTTTACTGCTCAGGATGGTGTGCAACTAGTTAGTTTTACCACTCCGCAGAAATGTTTCCTGCAATGAACTATATTCTAGTGTTTTTACGAAGTTTGAATAACAATGATTACCCTTTTTTTATTTCTCATGCATGTATTTTTTGGTCAACTCAAGGTCCTGACCAAATTTACATCATAACTCCCTTATTCTCCTACTTCTTTTGGGAACTGCCCCTTCTCCAGCCTGCTTAATATCCATTTATTATGCACGGAAACTTTTGAGATAGAAGTGGGACTTTGGCAGTTGAGAAAAATCACAGCACAGGAGGTAGAGGTGGGAACACATACAGATTTTACCCATTTAAACTTGAATTCATCTATGCTTCCCAAATAGATGAGGTTGGTGTGAATGGTGAATGACTGTGGACAAACAGAAGTACTGGGGAAATGTTTCAATGCTCTGCGGAGGGGGAAGAGCACCAAGCCACAAATCAGCACAGCATGATAGGGTCTATGAGAGAGAACCATGAATTAACACCACTGTGATCCTAAAACAGATTCATTGCCCACATCGTGCAGTTAATTCCTGATAAAAATAAATCATGAATTCTATTTATGGAAGCCATTTAATATTCTGTTTCTATACCACTTCTGGAGTGCCCAAATGATGTATATTTTTCAGAGTATCTTTGAGATATTGCCACCCTCCTTTTCAGAATGGAACACAAGGACTGGGGCAGTACAAGTTTCAAGGAAGGTGTGACTAATGGCATCAAAACTCAATCTCCACAATAATTAAATAGCAAGGAGACAAATCACCACTCTCTCCCCTCACCCCTATCTCCAGTCCAAACCAATCCTGAAGGAGAACACCAACTTGCACTATATATTTAACTGTACAGGATCTTGCCATATTAAAACTTATCTGGCCAACTTCGTATGCTTTGCCGAAAGCCTGTCTTCCTGAACTTTGCACGTACCCTTTAATTCTAAAGTACAACTGGTCCCCAAAGTATGTTTCCAACCCACAGGGCCACAGGACATCTCATCTGCACTCCAGTTCTGTAACAGATTGTGCGGTGCTGGAACTATGAGTTACGTCAGTGTCCAGAAAGCCGATGCTCTAGATCGGATTGCTCATTCTCAATATTCAAACTGTCCTTCAGCATCACAACTGCTAGGAACTGTGACATTGCATATTCCAGGAGGGACAGACCGTAACTTAGATTTAGATTTGCAGGAAGCAAGAGTTAGTTCCAATTCACAGCAAGAACACAGGGAGGGCAAATTCAAATTGCATGCATAGACCCAGGATGTTTTGGCTCTTAACCCAGTAATGCATTTTGCTGATAAGCTGCTCAGCCAAAATTTGTGGAAGAGTGGCACAGTTCCAGAAGTCTGGATTCAATCTTGACGTTGAGCGCTGTCTGTGTGGAGTTTGCATGTGCTCCCTGTGACCATGCAGGTTTCCTCCAAGTGCTCCATTTTCATTCCACATCCCAAGGATGAGCTGGTTGGTAGGTTAATTGGCCACTGTAAATTGCCTCTAGTGTGCAGGTGAGTGATAGAACCTGAGATAGAGGGAGGAGGAGTTGAAGGGAGTTGATGGTAATATGGGGAGAATACAGTGGCTGAATATAAATGGACAATTGATGTGTGGACCCAGTGAACTGAAGGGCCTGTCTCCATGCTGTACCACTCTATTAAAGCAGCACCATCATGTGGGAGCAGAGTCCATGTACTCAGAAGTACCTGGCTAGTACAAAGAGGAGAGCTGTATTCATGTGACAGATGAATTTCATGTGGGATTCTTTTGAGTGGGGGGGGGGTGGAAGGGGGAGATATTGGAGCCCATTCAAGGGGAGACCGAAACTCTGAGACATAAAGGTACAGTCCTGCATTAATTTTGTATTCATTCATGGGTGGGTATTACTGACAATTTATTGCCCAACCCTAGTTGCCCCTGAACTGAGAAGGTAGTTTAGAGACAACTATATTGGTGGATTTGGAGTGACACTAAGGTCAAACAAGGTAAGGATGGCAAATTTCCTTCCCTGAAAAGCATTATGAATCAGATGGATTTCTACAACAATCTGATGGTTTGATGGTTACAGCTTTGATACAAGCTGTTTCTAAATTCCAGATTTGTTGAATTATGTGAATTTAAACTCCTTAGTGGGATTAGAACTCAGTTATTTATCCAGTTACTTAATAGAACAATACTGTACCACAAAGGAAAGACCTCCAATATGGAGAGCCTCTTTCTCCTCAGGACAGGTGCTGACCTCCCTTCACAAGGAGGTTCCATTGTAGCAATTTCCCAATGGGATCTTTGATGATTGATTTGGGATTAATATACTGGGCCCAATTTTCAGTCTCCTGAGCTGAAAATTGCAGAGTTGTGCTCTGCTGCACAACTCTGACTGGCAAGAATCATGGCTAAGATTCAGTGCCCTATAACTGTGCATGCAAATCTCAGTCAGTTGTTCTGGAAATAACAGCTTGGGTTCAGGTGGAAGCTAGCATAAAATCAGCTTGACTGAAAAGCCGAGGCTCCCTGCGATATAAGGAAACAAAAGATGGAGATCTCAGCCTGGGCCACATGGACACCTCATGTTATTGGTGACAACTTCTTTCTCATTTCCTTTCATTTACATTTTCCCTCCTGTATTGTGATTCTTCACACCAGTTGCTCAAACCTTACGGCTGTGGAAAGATATCAAATTGTTTTAAAGATTGAACAGAAACTCCTAAAAGCTCAAGGTTGTTCAGGTGACTGACTGGAGCAGACGCATTTGTGTTCTGGCTCGTAGCCCATTATGGCTTGTTTATTTGTCTGGCCTAAATGAACCATGGAATGCCTGGGCACTAAATGTGAAGTATGCCCCTCAGCAGGAAATGCCACAGTAATCTCTCTATCCCTCATGCAGATGAGATCACTGCAATTATGTGTTTTGAAATCCAGCCAGGCAGGTGCTGAGGGTAATGCCAAATAACTAAAGCCCCCATCAGTTTAGAAACTACGCTGAACCATTGTACGTCTGCTACAGGAACAAAAGTGATCTCTGTCTGTGCACACCTTAACATTAACCCCTGCATAATCCTAGTGTGCACAAAGTGAGAGCAGAGTCACGCGTTCCCAGTGCTGCCAGGAACACAGTATTTATTCAGCTGTTTAAACAGTGCTTGCTTATTAATTATGTGGAATGCTAATGGACCTCCTCAACTATTTGGAGGGCTGTCTCAGTCAGATGGTACAGGTTGTTGCAACTTCAATTCCACTTCCACTGCCTGAGGTCCCAATTCCTGTCACCATGTTGGGGTAAGGCAAAGAATACACAAAGTTTGTCACAATTTCAGCCTCTCCATGGCTACAGCCGATAGCTCCGGAGAATTGCCAAAGTTAAATTTGTTTTCTGTCAGTAAGAGATTACTGGGAGAATCTTCATGTCTCCTATCTAACAGAAAGAGTAAACTCTTATCCCCACTACCAGTATAATTATGACAACTCTGTTCCCCTGGCCCCACAACCGGTTTAATCCCATCAATCAAGGAGCACGCACACTGGCAATGATTTGTTATTCTTGACCTGAATGCCCTTTCCAGCTAGTATCAGCTGGAAGCCAGTCAAAGGAGTTCTGGACGGATGTTTAATATTATCTAAAGTGGCTCTCCCAGGTACTCCAGTAATAACAATGGCAGAGTTTAGATCCCTCCTTCCCTTTAACAACAGTCCTTCATCCTCCACAGGTGCCGCAGCTGGCTAGTAAGGCAGTAGGCTATCTGATTCACCAGTCAGCCACCAAAATCTATCCCTTCACCGTCAGCGTTAAGTTTCAGCACAAGTTATTGAATGACGGGTGCTCTCTCCTTGTACACCTGTAATTATTCATGCCTCAACATATGATTTTCAAAAGGACTTTTAGAAAATCACTAATATTAAACAAAGGGATTCAAGGCTGCCATATCAAGCTCTTCATATTGCATTCCACATGATCGAGCATTAGACTAATGGATGTACGTGCTATGTACAACTGCTGGCAGAGCCAGTCTCAATCAGAGACCACTCTCTGGCCATTTCATTCCAGTGGCAATCTGGTGGAGCCATCACAAACTTTACTGGAACCCAGAAGTGCAAGCTCCAGTCCCTGGAGTGTCACCCATGTTAACAGCACAAGCCTGAGGATGGTGAACTCCAATCCACCTGCAAGGCAGTGGTTTAAGTGTATTGAAGCTAATGAGCCTCCTGAAGGATGGAATGAGGATCCCAATTCTATCCCTGGAAGTTGTGAAGGATAGAGTAAATGGTTAATGGATCAAGGTCCCACACCCAATGATTCAATCTCCACCTTTCCTTGTGGCTCATTAGTCCCGGCGAGTGCAGCCAATGCACCCGCAGCACCAAGGCTGCACTCCAGAGACCTCTCCCTCGAACCCACCATTTGATGGGTTCGGTAGTGGAGTTCCATTCATGAAATACCCACATCTCTGCCTTATTTAAGTGAGGGTAGAAGTGGAGAATAGGCAACAAAGAAACACATTTATTGAAAAAATTGCTTGAGAAAGTATCGAGTCTTGTCTTCCATAAAGATATTCTGTTGACATCATATGTAGTCAATGGACCAATATATCCATGTTACTTTTCTGCCTACACATAAAACTTTATACTTTAGCTGACCCTACACACTTAAAATGAGTCAGAGGTAAAGTAACTGCAGAATTTTACCATTCAGGACGCACAGGGGTTTGATTTTTCTTTTAGTTTTTGCTGAGTACAAGTGCTACACCTGAACAAGTGCAAAGGAAGTTATCCAGGCGTCCAGACCGAGCTGTTCCCACTGCAAATGTTTCTGCAATAATGTTGTGTGAATGAAGGATTAGACCTACCTCTTCTCCACAGCTGAATAGTTTCCCAGTACTTACTGTCAGAGACTTAGCTATGGAACAATGACTGGCCCATTAGTGAGGCAGGGGTATTGTGGTTAATTGCCATAGGACTACAAGGAGCCGCCATCTTCAGCAGAAGAGGATAGAAAACTAGAGGAAAGAAAATTTCACCCAGCTTTTCAATTACAAAGGACTTTTATCATGCAGCTATTCCAGGAATTGGGCCTGTACCAAACTCCCAAAGGTGCCAGTGATGCCTTTTTAATCATTTCCAGTTCTAAAAGCAGATCAAAGCATTGAGTGGAGTCTGCATTAAGGGAGGCAGCTGTCACCCTGTCATGTACAGTACAGATCTGAGAAGCTAACACTTTAGTCCAATTTATTATATCATGTACAGCAACATGTCTATTTCAGAATGGGATTGAAGATTATAAGAATAAGAGATAAAAATAATCAAAGTTGAGCAGAATCCTGAGATGATAACACCCTGGAAACATTGCACAAACTATCACTCTGTGCCACTGAAGCGTGCCTGCCAATCCTCTCTAATCAGCAAGACAGTTTTGACTCTATCTCATGAAATGTAGCAACACAACCATGAAAAATAACCGATGGACAACTGGCAACAATCCAGGCATGGATTAGGTTAAATATCAACCCAGTCAGTTCCTCCTCTGTAACATCAGGTGTTCAGCTTGAGGGAGCTGCCCACAGATGAGGCAAGCAACATCAGTGGCCAAATGCAGAGAGTCACAGACATCAGCTGATATTGGAGATTTCCTCCACCATCACTCTGCAGGCCCTCTTCTACCTGCACTAGGGCATGGTTGGACCTGGCCCACAAAGCACTCAAAGACACCAAAATGTTGCAGTGCAAAGTGATCTGGGGGGGTTTGAGTAGATGCAACACAATAAGTTAAAGACACCAGGAGTAGTGCATACAGTTTGTCTCCATATTCAAAGACTGATATACTGGAATTGGTGGACAGTGTAGAGAAGGTTTGTTAGATGATTCCTGGGGTGAAGGCCTGTGTGTGTAGTAAGGTTGAGCAGGTGGAGCCTATACTCATTGGAGTTTAGAACAAGAGGTAATTCTATTGAAACATATAAAGATTCTGAGGGGATTCATCTGGTGGATACTGAGATATCCTAGTGAAGGTATCTAGAATTTGGAGGCATTGTTTTGCAATAAAGAAAAACCCATTTCAGACAGAGCCAAGGAGGACTTTCTTTTCTCAGAAGGTTAGGAATCTTTGGAATTCCAGAGGGCTGTGGGGGCGAAATCATTGAATACATTCACGGCAAAATCATTGAATATGTTCATGCAGACATTGACAGACATTTAAACAACAAGGGAATCAAGCAATATTAAAAAATAGTGGGAAAGTGGTTCTACTCCTGGTTTATGTTCTAATCTACTTAATATTGACACCAACCACCTTAAGATCTTTTTGCTCCAAGTAATGGAACTGTCCTACAGCTCACTGACAATTCAGCACATCTACTCCTTGCACATCTCAGAGGAAGTGAAGATACAGAACATATTGTTGTGGGGTGCTTCATACTCCAGGACTGGTAATAACTTTATGATGCCTCAAGTGGCTGAACTGGGTAAAATCAAAGCCCTTAGTCTGTGCCTTGGTCAAATCAGCATAATCGAGCCAAGCTACCTGCTCTACGTGTTTGTATGTCTAGAGGTATTTACTGGATTGACCATCCACAATAACCTCACTATGGAGCCCAACCTTCCCCCTGCCTCTCCACTTGTTCCATGTTTGGACCAGTTACTTAAAACTGATCTTCAACTGGAGTACAAAGCATTTGATGCAAGTAATTCGGCCACTTTTACACTCTGCCAGACTTTCTTTTGCCAGTTTTAGTCCACTTTCCCCAATTATTTCCATTGGTAAGTTGATAACTAGACATAAACTTAATTACCAATGGAGTTTGGGAAGAAATTATATTCTTGTTTTGATTCAGAGTTGTTAGGATGAAATTCTCTATTAAAAAGTGGACTACGCAAATATCTCTAATGGCTTTCAATAAAGCAATGAAAATATTTTTGAAAACAAATATATAAGAAGTATAAAGAATAGGCAAGGTAGGTGTCTGCTCTTTCAGAGGGTTGAAAATAGAATGGTTTCACTCAATGGTTGGTCACAGTTTGGAATGGTTGCCTGCTTTTCTCCACAGATGTTGCCTGGCCTGCTGAGTTCCTCCAACATCATAGTGTTTTTCATCTAGATTCCAGCATCTGCAGTCCTTTATTTCTCTTGAAATGGCTGTATGTGTATGCCACTGGATATTAATTGTAAAGCTGTCAGACCGAGTTTAAGATACAAATATACTCTCAAAGGGCAAAGCAGGTTCCAACACTACCCATGCAAAGCTGGATACTGAACTCATAATGCCCACCACAAGCACACTGTAGTTATCCACATGCAATTTTTGACTTGTGTTATTTTACAGGCATCTCGATATAGTTTATGTCTGAATAAATCCTAGTAAATCAGGAAAAGCTTCTGGCTTTACTCTATCCTCAATAACGTTAATTTCTGGCTGGAGCCTAAAGAAAAATGTTATCCATAACTTATGGACTTAATTGCTTGGAAATCGTTGGACTCTTCAGTTCAGCAGGAAGCTAAAACATCATTTCTTCCTGCAAAACCTGACACTGAAATGTTCAAACTAGTGGTGTCATCTGCAAACAGAGGGCAGAACATTCCCTTCCCAGCCTGCATCTGTTTCAGGTGCATGTGAGGCCTGGCACATCATCCTCCTCCCAGGAATGTCCTGGAATGGTGTTCCTTTTTCCCAAACTTTGAAACTGGATTTTCATGGCCCTCGGTGAGCAAGTCTAGGCACATTGACCATTCATTTACTTTTGTAAATTAAGTTTCTGTTGACTACAAAAAAACTCCTAAAATTTTTAATTACTCAGTTTACCAGCACCTCTCTTTCTTTGCACCAATCAACATTTGGTTGCAATTAACACTAAATCCTTATTTAAAGTCAATGTGAATTCAGGTAGATTGTTATGAAACCCAGCTGCACTCAGGGGTAGCTACTAGTTAACTACTACTAATTTGATTTAATACATGGCAATCAAAACTACAGGGCTTTGATTGCAAGAATGGAAATCCTCTTATGTACTGCTCTGGAAATGGAAATAAGATGAAGTGACAAAGTAAAACTGTTCATTTCTATAAATGTTCTAAATGCACTGTTTATCTGGATCCAGACACCGGCTAATGGAATTGGGCCAAATTATTTAAAATGCAACTTTAGCAAGGGGCACTGTGTTCGTACACTCCTTCCATATATAGCCTTTCAGAGAGAGCAAGTACTAATACACAGAATGTGCCAATAAAGGGAAATTACTGGTCGAGTAAATTGCAGACATGCTTACAGTTGGGAATTAATGGCAATGTGTCCCGGTAAATAGGTGAACCACAGGGAACCTGGCTAATTAGTGAAGAGGATGTAAATAGGTCTCAAACCAGTTCCTAAAAGTTTGTTCAACACCACTGATCAGTATGAGGTTATACAGCTTATTAGCCTTTGAAAGAACTGAATTTAGCATAGGGGCCATTCAGATCAGTTTCAGTCTCTCAGATGAAACATTTCAAATTCACCACACTACATGGTACCTAAAAAGCATTTTTGTTCCCAACTTGTCTCTTCAACTACTATAGGAACCACACACTATTCTCCATTTTCTACAAATGACAGGAACATTTGTTTTTTTTAGATTTACTGCCAGTTTCCCCATGTCATTCATAGCAGGGAGCTTAAAGTACACTTTTGTATGAGAGAGGAACTTCGCATAATGAAGCTTCCTAAAAAAGATTCTAAGAACTATCCTTGAGAAGAGTAGATGAGCTTTTTGGAATAAAAAAATTATTAATGTTTTCCATATCCTGTGAAGTACATAATTAAATGTTTTGGTGACAGACCACAATTGCAATAATTGGTATACCCTGGTTGAAGTGGCTGAAAAGCAGAATATGTGATGTGGAGGGCAGTTGGGTCCTAAATTCAATATTCCTCTGAGATATCCTGGCTTTGTTATTATTATCTTTTTCCAGAAATCCATCAAGTTTATATCAGCTTAGATGATGCACTAGTCTTACTGGTGCATCTCTGACCACGCTTCATCTACTTGTACACTATCCAGGATGAACATAGATTCTAAATTCCAGTGCAGTACTAAGGGAGTTCTGCACTGTCAACTTTTTCTCTTTGGTGGATGCAAAAGACATCACAGATTATTCTGAGGTCCTAGCCAAAACTTAAACTTCATTAAAGATGATTTAAAAGAAATATTCTGGTCAAAATCACCCAGCTATCTGTTGGGGCCAATTAAGCACATACTGTTCTTACGTTTCTGAGCATCAAAAGAACTTCACTGACTGTAAAGCACTTTGGGATGTCCTCATATCATGGAAGCTTTTTGGATCTTTGACTGCCTGACACACATGCAGTGTCACCCAGAGCAAACATGACATTCAGTTGCTGCCATCAATGTGGAACCCTGCCCTCTATGATCTGCTGCTGCTGCTGCTGAGCTGTCAGGCCTAAGGAAATTGTTCAGCTCCAAGGCTGAACCAGCTGGCAGGCCAGGTCTGGGGAATATGATTCCAAGTGGGTCAAATCTCTAAGCCTTTAACTAGATTTTGAATATTTACATTGCCTCCTACCTATTTTTTCCTGGCAGGTTGCATATCTGAATGTTGCCTCAGTCAGGCCTCGAGTGTCAAATGGGTGGCTGAAGGGAGTCGCAGTTTTACTTCTCTATTGCTGTTTACCCATTTATCAAGCAAGCGATAGTTATCTGGCACTTAAAAATCACTCCCGTACATCAGTGTCTTAGCTGGTGACAAACTGCTGCACATGGAGAATAAAGAAAACTGCTTTGTTTCCTGCTAAACCTAAGATCCTTGTCAGAAGCTGAAATTTTGTAATTCTGAGGTTTCTGGTGGAGCAAAATTTGCTTTATTTATACAATGGTTAGATTCCAAGGCACCAGCAGCAATGGGAAGAAGGGCAAAAGGGGGCAGTTTGAGAATGTGTGACATTCCATTCTGGCACCGTAATATAAATGATCATAAATAGGCACCACAACACTACTAATGAGAGGCCATGCCAAAGCAGATTTCCGTACTAACTATTTCCAAAGCAGTGACCTTGTCAAGTCTGTTACACAATCAGACTTTTGTTCCCTTTAGACACTCAAAATTAGGTTGACCAGAAACTGCTCTTTAAAAACTAAGCCAAATCCTTGGAGCAAGATGCAAAACAATGTGAATTGCTACTGGTGTTTTTCCACATTCTTGCCCCATCTGGTACACTGCACCTAGCTCCCTCATGCTGCCGCTTGGCTGGTATGGAACAAAAGTCCACTTGTGCTTAGGGGCTAGAATGGTGGGCTATAGACTAAATACACAGCAGCTCCTGTAGAAGTCACACACTTTCCTTGAAACAAAGCTTTACAATCAAATGCTCAAAGCCAGCTTCAGCACAGTGTGTGTCTAACCTTGCTGCATTTCCTTGGAATGAAGACCAAGAGCTGCCAGTACACATCGTTTTTGGAAGCAGGAGGGAGGAGGAATGGAGGATTGAAAAACAATCTTGAACAGCCCAAAGGAAAGGCCTAAACCAATTTAAAGTGCTCTCATCCACAAATGCTACAGGGGTACATTGTAACCTTTCCAGTGAGAAAATATGTTCTCTTTTTGCAGGTAGTTCTCCTGACGTCAAAAAGGAGATTTTACTGATGTCAGTCTAGAAACAGATTTTTGTGCCTCATCAGTTTTGAAATTGCCTTGTTTCATCCTTCATTTACTCACATTAGTAACTAGTTCTATATCTTCATTACTTCCCCTTTAAAGAATCATTCTACGTTTGCTAACAAAAACTGTCAAAGTGCCTGCTTTCCTCAACAACTTCACAGAGAAGGTTGTGACATTTACAATGCTATTTCCTCCCATTTTCTCTCTGCTCCAGAATTCAACATTTTGCCAGGGTTTACAGTATTTCCACAGGTTCCAGCCTCACCTGAGTGGCTATACTTGAAGCCTGACCTGTTGTGATGCTTACATTCTTTTCAACTACTGGGATTATCTCATCCGGTTCTCATCTCATCCCATGCCTGCAGGTGTAAAAATGATAGGAGCGGAAACCCTATTTGATATTTATCCTGCTGCCTGGTTAGTTCAACAGTGGTAAGCAAAATAACCAAACAGGAAGGAGCTGCAACAGTAGTTTAAATAACAACTTGAAGTGTGTGTGCCATTTTTATGCTGTCAAATTTAGCCAACACTTATGTGAACTGATAAACTTGCACTTTAAAATGGAATGACCTTTACGTATGCTTTATCTTCCAGTTATTCGGGCAAAAGTGGTTGGGAAGAAGCTACTGAACCATGGGCCTTTTGGGACAATGCGCTACACCATCAAACAAATGAAGGTGAGACACGACAGGCTCAGAGAGTTTAAACATCATAAGAAAACTGCATGTACTGATGCAGTGATATACTGCTTTTCAACTCTGGGAACTGAATTCAAATCAGAGTTAGGCTGATGTGATAAAAAGTTTTCTCTTGCTACGGCTGTAAGGGGCCCAAGTTTGGGGAGGTTTTAATCTAGTTCTGAGTGAAAATCAACAGCACAAAACAATGTGAAAATCAACAGCAACCAATTATTTTTCATCAAAGTATTTCTGGCTCGAGAATGGTTGACGTTGATACCTTGAGTAAAGTCTAGAGCCTAGGAATTAAATTATATAACACCACTCCTGTTTTTCAGCACTACACAAAAGATTATTCTGTAAAGTAAAGCCAAGAACACTCTAAGTTGTACAAATTCTGTGCTTTTCCTTCCAGATCCTAGGTGCAAACTAATGCACAGAGATGGCCAGACATATGCAATGAGGTTCAATGCCTGTTTCCTCTTAAGTAACACACATTTTTCCCCATCGTGCTGGATCTTCCTCAACAGATCGTTCACTCCACAAGCATTTGTTATCATCTCTCAAGCAATAAACTCCACCCACCCACTCTCACTAACTCTGGTATGACTCAGACCTAGACTTGCTCACGTACTTCAAGGATTCCCAAGTTGCGACCTATTCAATAAAATGTGACACTTTGGGCTTTGTGCACCAGTGAACTTTGCATCAGTGGTCCTAGTACAAAATCTTCAGTGCCTGCTGCACACCATCCCTTTAAACAGTGACCTTCAATTTCTAGGCCACAAGAAGTTCCATTTGCACCACAAGTATAGTCATCTTGAAGAAAGCAGGTTCATGTTCCCTTAAGTTATTTTTGCAAGGGTGACAGAAGGTTTTCATTTTCTCTGTCATTATACCAACATCAGTTGGTTCACCTTACATTCTCCATTCTGTCATCATGAGGGGAAGTCTTTGGTAATCGACTAGCCTCGACTATTATGCGCCAAATGTATAGGCTACTGCACAGAATACGCTGCCTTACAATGCATACAGCAGATTGAGAACATGTTGTGTCATACACCAAATGATGCAGTAAATGGAAGGACAGTGCTGTAAGAAGGCAAGTAAACTCAAATTATTCATTATAATATACAAAACTGCATTGTGATTATCCAGAGAAACATTATTTTTCATTAGTAGAAGGCCATTATCATTAGCGGTTAACAGGCTCCCAGCTTCTAGAAGCTAACCATGAAATCCTGCCTTCCTTTCCCTGCAGTGCCTACTTCAAGTTGTGCTAAGGCCATAATTGGAAATCTAACCTGAATGAAATCATGAAATTGAGTCCATTACAGGTTGCTGCTGCATCATCACCCTGTCCCTCTTGGGCTGATGTGAATTGCCTTTTGGTTCTTTAAAATATCAGGATCATGATCCATGAGTGATTTAATGCTGCGATTGTTTCTGGGCCTAACCAGAATCACTCGACTACAAACAGAGTGCTACAGAAGCAATTACTGAGTCAGTGCGTCTTCACACCACTATCAATGACTCCTGATAACTGGGAGGTTTATCCCCTAACTTACAGATGTATGTAAGCATTCTCCTGCTTTTTTTTAATCACTTATAGAGTGTCGCTCATGAGGCTAGCGTATATTATCCTTCCCACTTTGCCCTCGAGGAAATGTTGATGGTAAACCACAGCAGTTCCTCTTGTGACAGTACACCACAGTGCCGTTGGGAAGAGAGCTCCAACATTAGCCTCAGCGAAGCACAGGGTATAAGCAGAATCTAAAGAAGGTGGATGCCAAACATGAGCTATTTAATACCAAACTGGAGTGAGACATTCTTTGTTCTAGATATGTACTGTACATGTATAAGTGATCACATTGTAGCAGCTGCAGGAGAACAAGGAACAATGAATTGTTCCCTTTTACCCAGTATAATTCACCTAGTACAGGAGGCAACTGTCCCTTGGAAGCAGATCAAGGGCATCTGTTTGTAAGACCCCATCCTTTAACAGACAGGAGATAACACATGGGGACAGACAGAATGACAGCAATATTGTAGTGAGAATAAATGCATCAGCTATCCCTCTCCCCTCCCATCTGTTCATAACATTTCATATGGACAGGTGTGCACTGAACTTTACCATGTGCTTAAGGGTGGGAATTCAATTGTTCCATGGATTATCCTTTCATACAAAATGGATTTAGGAGAAAAAAAATAAAGATTTTTTTTTAAGAAACTGCACTTTGAGAAGTTGAATTTGATCACTTTCAAAAATGTGAAAATCCCAAGGGGTAGTCTGACAGAACCTGAAACCATTTCTAAAAAGGTAATCTCATGGGATTTAGCAAAGTCATATTGTGAAGCCTTGCTTTTTCTTGTTGAAATAAAATGGATTTTAAAAATCATCACTACAGCACTGGTAAGTTCTACCCAGTAAATTTTACCAACAACAATTCCATTGAACAACTCACATTAAAGAAGGCTGTGCCGACTGCCCACAAAATTGGAATTATGTTATCTGCCACAACGTAAACCAGTATAATGCAAATGGCTTTTATTTCTTTTCAAATAGTGTTTTAAATATACATGTACATTTTTAGCCTTGCCATAGAGCATTTCTGCATTTTACAACTCTGACAAAATGGCTTATTGCCAAGACAATGAAGACATAAGAGATTTTGAATGCAAACTCTTCTTGTAATCTTATGTCCTTCAAGATTCTTTCTCTGCAATTAATGTTTAAAAATAGCCCTTGTTAAATAAATGCTCATAATTTCAGTATATTTTTCTTTAACTGACTCTTTCAGATGGACTTTTGCTATTACATTCACTGACAGCTCATTGCCATGTGAATTAAAGGCAAAAGTACAAAACAATTTTAGCTTCTGGACTCTGGCTCAACCAATAAATGGCCAATGAAGAAGCCAATATGTTATATTGCAGTCTTACAAGTGGGAAGGTGGCCCATTGACCTTCTAACACAAAGGATCGCCTGCACGAAGAACAATACCTATACTTTATTGAACAGAACTTTCTCCTGCCACCAGCTTAATGGGACCTCACTGTGCAGAATTGGACTCGAGCCTGTGTTGTGCCACTCCATGCACAGTGTCATCTTCTTGCTCTGCTTCCAGCTGATTTCTTCCATTTCAGATTTTTTTTTATAGAGAGTGAATTGACTGGCAGGGATTTACCTGTTTCCAGCCTTTTGCCCATAATGCCAAGAACTCTTCACAGCTAATTATCAGCTGAATTAATTAGTGTCACTGCTGAGATATTAATATAATCCCAAACTATGCAACTCCATTCTTGTTGATGTGATATCTACATGCTTTTTGTTTAAGGTAATTGTTTCTCTGTATCAACGGAAACTTTTTCTCTTCTTTAGATGTATCGTGGCTTCAACAAAGTGCACCACATTCAGTACATCTATACAGAAGCCTCTGAGAGCCTGTGTGGTGTACGCCTGCAGGTGAACAAATTCCAATACCTAATCACAGGTAGGCAGCACAGTACATCTTGAGTTCCAGAGAACTTTCTACAAATTCTCCTACAAATTAGAACAATACTTGTTTTTGAGTAAAAAAAAATCCTCACAGAGGCTGTATCTAAGGATGCGTATCTCCCATTAGAATGTTGGGAAGAAAACCTCTATCTAGGAGTTCCTTCATCAGGAAGTTTGGCAAGTTGTCAGATTTTCAGGCACCCTAACATCGTATAGAAGAATTCAAAGCATGGATGATTTATTTTCATGGATTTAGTGATCACTTCTCTTTTTTCCATGGTAAAGATTGTGGTGGAGTCACTTAATATGGTGATTGATTTTCATGGAGGCAATTTTAAAGAAGGATATACCACATATTGGCCCCTACCAGTTCCTATTCAATTAATTATCTCCTTTTGTTGGGTCATAGAGTATAACAGCACAGAAACAGGTCCTTCAGCCCACCTAGTCCATGCCGACCTGATCTTCTGCCAAGTCCCATCTACCTGCATCTGGACCATATCCCTCCAAACCCCTCCCATCCATGTACCTATCCAAACTTCTCTTAAATGTTACAACTGAACCTGCATCTACCACTTATAGGGTCTTTAGTATCAGTTTAGAATACCTGTATACACTGTAGGCTTAGAAGCACTATTGGTTTTATTAATAGTGTCATGCTTCTTCACGTTAGATAATTTTCAGCTTTCAAAGTTCGTAATCACATAAGGCAAAATTACAAGTAAATGTAATGCATTGCTCATCCAAAATCTTGCACTCTTGACTGTAGACCAATTGGTCCATGTTCAAACCATAATGAACATGACCATCAATAGGCATTTTGAGCAGTATCTAAATAGTCTTTGGGCTGAGATGTGCATCTCCACTGTAAAGGTGCCAATAAGATAATTACAATATTCATAATTTAAATATTGAGAAAAGGGTATTTAATCTTGTTCTCTTCAACTTATTTCTACATAAATAAAGGTTAGAGGGTGACCAAAAAGACAGTCAATATAATGAAACTTGAGCCACTAGAGCCCTTGCCATTGGTGAACACAGTCGATATTTATTTATAAAGCTGGTAAGATCATCTGGTTTTGCATCCTTGAATACAATATTAGTCTTCTGAAAATCAGAATGTACTAACAAGTTTCCCTGTGGAAGAATCAAAGGTGTCTTCTTCAGTTGCTCACAATGTTTATAAGACTATCAAAGGAATTGATAGTCTTGTAAACGTTGTGAGGAACTGAAAAAGCAAGCTGCTAGAGGAACTCAGCAGGTTGAGCAGCAACAGTGGGGGGGAAAGAATTGTCGACAGTTCAGCTTGAAACACTGCATCAGGATTATATTAGGACAAGGGCATCAACAAAATTGATACAGGTAAATTATTCTCTATGGGTTCAAAGATTATCCAATTGCAAGCAACGAAATTATTCACCACAGGGTTCAAAGATCATCCAATGCAGGCTAAGCATTACAGAGCTGAGTAAGAAGGGAAACTAAGCTGAATATTTTTGCTTGGAGCCAGGAAGACATGACCTGGGATTGCCACTAAAACAGAGATTATAAAAGCGTTCATAAGGCCATCAAGTGAAGTGCCCCTCTCTAGAAAGGGAAAAGATTAGGAGATAGCAAGGGACAGTTGTTGAGAGTAAATGATCAGTAAAGGTCATATTTGTTAGCCTTAGATTTCTTTTTATGCTGAAATTGTCCCTGATGAGTGGGGGTCAGTTTAGCCAGATCTTCCACGCTTGTAATGCATCATATTTTCCATCATTACTGTCATGGGAGTATTAGATAGCGGAAGCTAGCACTTAGCACTGCCGGCACAGGCATAGCCCTTTTGAAATGAAAAGGTCCTCCCCACAAGCTATAATTCGGGCAGTTGACTTATTGTCACATTCCAGAACTATTTGCAGGATTAACACAGGTTTTGCCAATTTCATCTGTTACTGAAGTCACTAGAATTTTGCAAAAGGGTATATGTCCAATCTGATCCCTTCAATCAAAGATCTTCCCAGGAAACCACCAAAAAAATTAGGTTGACCCTAGGAACAGCAATGCATGCCAAGGAGGAGGAAATCCCATCCACCCACTTTACAAGAAAAAGAGCACTTACCAGAAAAAAAGCAAAGCAGAATCTTGGCAGTTATATTTTACACTGTCCTCACCTACCTTCTCCCTCCTCCCCACCCCAGTCAGCTGGACTCACCATTTGCAGAGGTACTGCCTACTCTATCATGTTCCTTTTTAGTAAATGTAATAGAAACACAGTCCTGCATAAAAACAGAAAATGTTAGGGAATAATAGTTTTTTGTTCATCCATAATGCAGGTAGAGTTTACGATGGTAAAGTCTACACAGGAGTATGTAACTTTATCGAGCCATGGGAGAAACTGACCTTATCACAACGTAAAGGTCTTAATTATCGCTACCAGTTTGGCTGCAATTGCAAGGTATGTACGTTTTCTGGAATGAGGCACTCGTGCTTTGGGCTCTTTAACCACCACCAATGTGTACTTCCTATCTATTACTGAGAAAAATAAAGCTACAGTTCCTCACGGTGGGTGGTGATTGGAGGGAATTAAGGAATACATGGAAGCTGGACCATGATCAGTAAGAAATAGTGCATAACCCTTAGGAGCACCTCATGTTATTGACTATTTCTTCTGATGTTGATGCCATAGTGGGCTAAGTAATGCTTCCAACTATTCCACACAAGTTTCCAGAGAATAGGCAATGTGTTCTCCATAAGTAAAAAATATTTAACATTTTTCCAATCTCTAAATCATATCTCCACAGATCAAACCCTGTTATTACTTGCCATGCTCTGTGACAGCAAAGAATGAATGCCTGTGGACCGATATGTTGTCTGACCAGGGATACATGGGACATCAGGCTAAGCACTACGGCTGCATGGAACAGAAAGGAGGTTACTGCAGTTGGTACAGAGGAGCCATGTCAGACAAAACCAAGATTAATGCCACAGACCCCTGAAAGGGACATTCCTCTGTAAACAAAAAATGCTGGCCAGCAAAGGCAACCTTTTTGTGTGACCAGCCACAACTTAGTGCCTGCCTGCTCCCAGTATTAGTACATCAAACACAGACTTCTATCTAAGCCATTTTCTTATTTTCTCAGAATTACTCTTAAATTGCCCAGTGCTTGGGCCATTTGACTCCATGCCAATTAATGTTGCTTCAGATTTGCTCCTTACAGTAACGGATATATTACTGAGCTTCTTATATATAAATATATTTTAATATTGGAGTGTTTTGAGCTATACATAACTGTTACTGCCTTTTATAAATGTGGCACAATAGAAGGTGCCTTACCCCATAAGGTTCCAGGTGAAGATATTTTGGATAAGTTTTGTTAATACTTAAATAAGATCTTCAAATTCTGAACATTTGTGGTTGTTGTAAAGTACATTGCTTACAGGCAGCTCTGCAACCTATTTGGTTGGTGGGTTTAAGCAACTTTATCTTTCATGGTTGAACTGATTCCACTTTGGAAAAGCTTCATAAGTGTGCTTTTCTTCTTCTTTTACATTACAGTAAAGAACCGATCTCAATATTATAAAGCTCCATGGAGACTAGCCATGTTGGACAGGCTTGCTGCTGCATTTGTATAGCTGAAACTAGCTTCTTTACCCAGATAATAGAATGCCTGCAATATTTTTTCAGTTTTGCACTGCCTTATGGATGAAGGAACCTTGGCATTGGCTTTTTTACACTTCTACGTACAGACAATTGCAGAAGATCTAGTCTCTCATCAATGGCTCACATAATGCAGAAGTGTAAGCATATTTACAGAGAAGCAAAAGCTGAATAGCCTTCTACTTAATGCTTCTGGGTTTTAGCTTGCATTAAAAATGAATGTATTTGCAGAATTGTGATGCCCAAAGCACCAGTAAGATCTCTGAAAGGCACGTCATAAAAATGGAACTTGACTAAATGAGGAGAATTCCCTCTCCTCTATGATCCTTCTCACTGCTGGGTGGGATCACACTGGAGAATGTCAGAAAGCACACTGCTTCTCCTCGAGGGGAAGCAACATTGCCTATTTGTTCCTCATCTGCACACATATGTGGGGGCTGGGGAATAGGGCTAAGGATCCCAAAGGATTTGCTGACCTTCTGCTAAGTTCCCACCAGTTTCTGGGGCCATAATGAGGAAGTTGCTGTAAACACCAAAGTAGAGCACACGGCTGACTCTATACTATCTCCTTTCAACTGCAACTTGCATTAGTGGAGCACCTGTAATATGGAAGAACACACCAAGGTGACATATAGGCAAATAAACAGAAGGCCTTATAGTTGTAATGCATTTCACTGCAGGTTGAAGTTTACTGGAGCTACTGCATGATTACAGAGCACCGATGCTCAGAAAGAATGTTCTGAACCTGAGATAATGGGGAGCATCATTCATATAGCTACAGAACACTTCTAATCAACCACAATTTGCAAAGCCAAGCAGCACAAATGATGAGGTTTTAAAAATTGTTGTAATTATTGGAAACAAACAAGCCAAATGCCTGTTTGTGTCCAACAATTACAATAATTCCTGCCTGGACTTGCAGACCTCCCTTACATTGCCAGGTTATAAAATTTCAAACTGGTCCTTATATTTTCACACAAACATCATGTAAATTCTGATCAACAAATATTCCAGAAAAGAAATCACCCAAAATTTTGTGGTGGAAACAAGCACCTAACTATATATAATTTGTTTAAATTTTATCAACTAGTTACATGAGCTATATTCGACTCAGCATATGGCTGTATGAGTGGGCATTTCATCCTTATGGAGAACATCTTTAATTGCTTGAAAAGTATTCTGTGTTGTGTCTGGATTAAGGGCCAGGCAAGAAACATACAGAACTCTTTTGAGGGGAAAAAAGGAATTCAAAGCTCTTTTTCAAAACATTTTCCTGTATCTTTGTGAAATCAGTTATTTTTAATTTTCTTATAGCTTACCTGGTTTGGTGGTTCACGTAAGGATGCTGACATCCTGTATATCAACCAGGATGTCAGCATTTTTACAAGTATAGAAGCCAGGTTGTGTTGTGTTTGTACACTTTTTTTTGTCTGTGTCTAGCTGTTTGATAAGGGCATGGTTTTGGAGGGGGAGGTAGAGTTGGGATTTAAACAAAGCAATTAAAAGATAAGGTGAAACAAAGCTTTCCTGAGGGAATGTACTTGTTGCTAAATTCACAGCATTATTTGCAAATTTCTCTGTATTATTTATGAATTTTATATTCCATGAATGTAAATTGCCTTTTCAGAAATTAACTTTTCATGTGTCACGTTTAGAGTCTTTTCTACTCTAAGTAGTAAAAATGCTATCATAGTAACTTTGTCTCCATTTCGTTTTTTCATCCTCTTGATTGTTGACAATTTGTTAGTTCTATTTATCGGTCATTGAGAAGTAGCCCCCAGATCCTCACTTAAACTGGATTATCACATTTTCCCTCCTCTCCCAGTCCCCAAATTGGATGACTTTTATTGGAGATCTGGTACTGAGGAGCTGGGAGGAGTGATGGGGTCAGAATTGTACAAGTTGGCCACCAAGTGAAATGATGTAGGATTGTGAGATTGAGAAACTAACAACATTGCTTCCATAAATAGGTCAGCCTTGCTGTTCAGCAGGGAAAACAGCCAGGCAAATGTGGAGATTGGTATTGCTCTTGGATACACACTGGCCATTCTACCTCTTCTCTCATTACTCTTTCCCAGCAATGAACTGTTTCAAAGTTGCTCAGGGCTTAAGGTTATTGGGTAATATCAATTTATTTATCCTAGGATGGTCCTCTTTATTGAAAAGTTCAGACCACAGAGAAATTTGTAGATATATTCACAGATATATAGGCTGAAGTTATTTGTGGGCTTTACCCTCACAGTAGCAGGAACCCTAGCCTTGCATTGCACTGATTTAGAAAGAATAATTCCAAGCATCATTTTTAGTTTTCTGTTTAATTGCAGGAAGAATGTTATGCACACAAAAGTACTAAAACTAAACAATTTCTATCTGGAACTAGAGCTGAAAGCAATTTCCTACAGTCACTAACTTGTATTCTTTGTCAGTTATTCAACTTCCACAGCAGATATTGGATAAGGGTAAATGCTGCAGACTGCAAATGAACTTCCTGCAGAACTCTAAACATAGACCCTTGTGGAAGCACTTGAGTAATGAGGTGTAGATGAGCTATTAGACTAGCACTAGAATCCTTAATGAGAGCATGGAAGTTACTGAAGGACGTGGTCATTGTGACATTTGTAAGGAAACCACGTGGGGATGATAAACAGTCTGTGCACGTAGAATAAGATCTAAATGAATATCTCCCTATCAGTACTCAAGAAAGTGTCTGCCACCACACATTGTGACTTCTGCTAAACTTACTTAAGCCCAAACATAGAGCTAAGCCAAATGGTACTGTGGAGGAATGTGTGGTGCCATTGTGGAGAATTTAATTTTACAGACCAGGAAAGATACAGTTCCCATTATTAATGAATAATTTGATCTCAGCCAGAGATGCTAAATTTGCCCTCAACAACTGGACTGGGGAATGAAAAATCCACTTCTGGTCACTTTTTGATGAGCCTTACTAAAAAAAAAGCCATGACTCTAAGGATTGGGGTGTGAGGTCCTGCCAACACATGTGGAACTGTAGAATTCAATATTGAGAGAATAACATGGAGTGTTACCATTGCATTAGCTATATCAATTAGTTGATTTCAGTGACTGCCTTAGTTTTGAATTTATGCTGTCTTTAATAGTGCCAGCTCAATTTCAATATCAAGAGCCAAAATATCTTCAGATATGTCTGCCAGACACAAAGCATGTCTTCAGTTAAATGACTGAGGATTGCATTCATAGCCTGCTATTTCAAAATTCTCATAAATTCAACAAGAAAAAGCAGATCCAGATGCTAGCACCACAGCTGTCATCACACCTACTGCTGTGTGAATCCACTGACAGCCAATAAAATAAGAAAAGAAACCACATTTTCAGAACGGACCAACTCAGGAACTAAACCAATTGAAAACAGCTCATGATATTGACCAGGTATTTATTGCCAAAAGAGGAACCAACATTTTATTTATAATTAAATACAGAAGTGAACATACAATAACTCAGAAGGAAAAATCTAGATTTAGGCTAAACTGAAAGCACATGAGTTTGAGAGTAGTTTCATAGAAAAATACTCCGCTCCCGAATATTCTGAAAGAAAACTAAATAGCCCCCTCATTCCTTCTTCCAACCAGCTGTGAAGGACAAAACACAGCAGCATTTAACATTTTGTAGAGTTAGTCTGAGTGATACTCACCATCTCTCTGTGGTTGGGGAAGAAAGTCTGGTCAATCAGTGGGAACTTCTCTGGACTCAGAGTGTGGGAGATCTTTATCAGTTGGGAAAACTGTAAGAGAAAAACAGCTGTAAACAATTTAATCTTCATCTCCATCAGCTCTTCACTGTTGTGGTTCTGCACCCAGAGCAGATTCTGCCTTCTGAACAAGAGTTTCACTTAGCTGTCAAGCTATTTTGTAAACAAAAAAATCCTGATAGTTGTGTGGTGTGAAGTGTAAGAGCACAGAAAACTTTAACAAAAAGGATGAAATGCAGTCATGCCAGTGTGAGAAATGTTCCAAGTGCAGCCCAAGGAGGAAGGGAACACTGCTTCTTATTTGACCTCCCATACTCCTTTCCTGGGTCTTTGAAGTCTAATGGGATGGAGGACCACATTTGTGGACAAGAGCCCTAACAATAGGTTGCATCTGATTGACACCAGTCCTGGGAAGTTGAAGTTAAACAAATTCAGTTTGGGCATCACTTGTTCAGAGAACAACCTGATGGTTCTTGAACCAAACTGAATTTAAACAGACAATGGCTTTAATGACCGGAGAAACAAAGGACTGCAAATGGTGGAATCTAGATGAAACAATGGAAGACCCATGGAGCTCATATCCTCGTACCTGGACACTATCCTGTCCACCCTGCTCCAATCCCTTCCCACGTACGTCCATGACACATCACATGCTCTCCAACTCTTCCATAGGTTTAAGTTCTCCGGCACGTACATCATCATCTTCACCATGGACATCCAGTCCCGATATACCTCCATTCCCCATCACAACGGCCTCACCGCCCTCTGCTTGTTTCTTGACCAGAGACAGAACCAGTCCCCTTCCACTAACACTCTCCTCCGCCTGGCTGAACTTGTCCTTACCCTAAACAACTTCATTTTTGACTCCTCTGACTTTCTACAGACCAAGGGTGTAGCTATGGGCACTTGCATGGGCCCCAGCTATGCCTGCCTCTTCGTTGGCTACAATGAAGAGTCTCTGTTCCAAGCCTACTCTGGCCCCATTCCTCAACTCTTTCCCCGCTATATGGACGACTGCATTGGTGCCACCTCTTGTACCCATGAGGAACTCGACAGTTTCATAAATTTTACCAACCCCCCCCCTCCCAAACCATGCTTCTTCTTTTCTTCCCTTTCCTAGACTCTCTCTCTTTTTTCTATCCTTTTTTATCCTCTCCTTACCTTTGACCTATCCCCTGGTGAATCTGCTCTCCCCACCTCCCCTGAACCTGCCAATCACTATCTCATACCTGCATCTACCTATCACCACCTTGTGCCCACCCCGCCTCCCCTCTTTTGTCCACCTATCACTGCTCTGCTTTTCCCTCCTATATATTGGGCTTCCCCTTTTCCTATCTTCAATCCTGAAGAAGGGTCCTGACCTGAAATGTTGACTGCCTGCTCCTCTCCACGGTTGCTGTCTGACCTCCTGAGTTCCTCCAGCATCGTGTTTTTCACGGCTTTAATGACAATCGATGCAGATCCACTACCATTTGAAAATGGCAAAACATGATGCATGGCATAATGGCACGGTTATACAATCCATAGCAGCCAGACTTTGCTGTGGTTCATACACAGAAGAATATTGTCATGGACAGTTTGTGATGTTAGCAAAAAATGACAAGACAAAGGCAGACATAAGAGCTCAACACTGAAGTGCTGCTGACAGTCTGTATATGCTCCTAGGCCACAACCTGGTCTAGCATCTCACAGAACTGCAGAAGGACAGAGAACCACAGGTTCTGTGATGCTGGAGGAAATAAAAAAGCAGAACGAGGTCTCATACTGCACGAAGCAGACCAGGACCCCAGCAGAGGCATCAAAGGAAACAGGCAGCCAACACAACATTAACATGACATATAGTCTTCAAACAATACATTATAAAGAAATAGTTCTTGGTCTTGTACAAAAGGGAACAAGCCACAGGACAAAACGTGACCACTACTTACCTCCTTACAAGTGCGGTTCAAATCTTTGATTTGCTTCCCATCAAAATCTGAGAGGCAGAATAGTGCCTAACCTTTTCCTGCTAAAGTTCATTTGATTACATGCAATGAATTCAGCAAAAACCTGCTGGAATCTAATTTATTGTTCCCTCTGCTAAGTGGTTTCAATGGCACAGAGGCAGCAGGTCAGAAAACTATGAAAGAACTAGAGCTCCCAGCATATCCTTTAGCCATTGTTGTGGCTGTCATTTATGGACACCTATTTAAAATAGGTGTAAAGGTCACACACCAGAATCGTAGGAATTGCATGCAGAATACCCTTATTCTCCCGTGAATATGTGACAGTTGTTTTTAGAAGTAGATGCATCTGCAGACTGTTTGAAATGGCTTTAGTGCTAATACTAATCAAACTAAATTGCATTGCCACCCATCTGATCACGATTTGTTTCTCCATTATTCCTGGGGAAAAGCCAGCATTTATTGCCTGGATCTAACTGAGTAGTGGCATTGAGCCACCATTTTCAACCACTATGTCTTACTAGTGCTCCCAAAGTCCTGTCAGTATGAAGCTGCAAAACATTGACCCAGTGATAGGGAAGGAAGAACGTTATGTATCCAAGTCTGAATGGTGAATGAATTGGAGGAGAATTGCAGGTGTTGGTGTTCCCATTGCAAGAATTGTTCCCCTCAGCTTGGGAGGTGTTGCTGGACAGCCCTGGCAAGTTACTGCAATGTGACAAATGGTCGAAGAGCCAAGGAGTACCAATGGTAGAGGGTGTTAATAATTAAGCTGGAAATCTGTGTGCTTTGTTCTCATACAAGAAAATGTATAACATTCCATTATTCTCCTAACGTGTGCCTTGGTGGAAGGGCAGGCGGAGTCAAAAGGTCAGTCATTCACCACAGACTATCTAAAGAATATTCATTCAGCCACAGCATTCATGTGGTTAACCCAGATAAGTGCTGATTAATTGTGCTTTTTAGGCTTCAGCTATAGAAATGCCTATGATTAAGCAGAGGTGACTCACCTCCAAAATCCACAACAATCTTCCTTTGTATAGGGTATGGTTCCAGGTTTTAGAGTGTTTTCCCACAATTCCCACTGACTTCAATTTTACTGGAGAGTCTTGGTGTCAAAGGAAGTCATTCTAACATTACCTTGGCATTCAGCTCTTCTCCCTGTGCTTGGTCTAAGGCAATGATGATGTCTGGGGCCATGTGGCTCTGCCTGACCCAAACTGAGCAATGGTGACTATGCTATTTGATGGACTATTGGGCAGATGCCAACATTGTACCTCTGCTGGAACTGATTGTGTAAACACAAGACTTGAACAAGCCTTCAGAGCTGCAGCCAGAACATCACTGAGACCCCTACTCTTGTTCTTCCAGTATGCTCAGCCACCCCTTGATATCCAGTGTACTGAATCAATTTAACTGACTTTCCGTAATGGTGGGATTTCAATAGGAGGCCGAGGTAAATCATTCACTTGACAATTCTGCCTGAAGACTGCACATACTTCTGGCTTATCTTTTACACTCACGTGTTTGTCTCCACCATCATTAATGGAGGGTGATATTTATGGACCCCTTCCTATCAGTGTTTGGTTGTTTACACCTTTTTTAATTTTACAACACAGGACTCTGAAGTTTTAATCTGGAGGGTTACTTAGTTGTCTCCATAGTACATTGCTTCTCCTTTTTATCTTCAATAAGTTCACATTACTTTTAGGTGCTCCTACTGCAGCTCTCAGCATGCTCAACTCTATTCCTCACTGAATCCAGGGGAGTGGGGTCCTCTGGCTTGATGGTAAATGTTGACTGTTCTTCTGAACATCTCACTTAGTGTCATGATGATGCTACACAAGCCGAAGGGGGGTGTCCTCAGGGTGCAGATTGAATACTTCATTAAATCAGGTGAAGATCTGTGAAAAAGCTTTTTGATTATCGGCTTCAGAGTTCAGCATCATTGTTGCTAGCTCCAAATGCTGGAGCTTCATTGTCTGGCAAAACCAATACTAAACTCTACACTTATCTCTCCAATGCACCTGAACCCACAGTCACTGATGCAGACGGAAGATCAGTCTTCTGAAGAGTGAACCTGTGGAAGGCATCTGGTCCAGATGGTGACCCTGGCCTTGTCCCTTGATCCTGCGCAGACCAGCTGACAGGGTACTTGCAGACACATTTAACCTCTCCCTGCTTCAATCTGAGGTTCCCACCAGCTTTATGAAGACAACTATCATCCCAGTTCATAAGAAAACAAGGTAACATGCCTTAATGACTACCGATCAGTGGCTCTGACATCCAACATCATGAAGTGCTTTGAGGCTGGTCATGGAACACATTAACTCCAACTTCCCAGACAAACCTGACCCACAGCAATTAGCTAACCACCAAAACAAGCCTACAGTGGACACCATCTCCCTGGCCCTACACTTATCTCTGCAGCATCTGAACAGTAAAGATACCTACATTAGATTATTGGTTATTGACTACAGCTCCACCTTCAATACTATAATTCCAAGCAAACTCATCACCAAACTCCGAGACCTGGGACTCAACACCTCCCTCTGCAACTGGATCCTTCACTCTCTGACTAAAAGGCAGCAATAAGGATAGGCAGCAACACCTCCGCCACGACTATTCTCAACACTGGTGCCCCACAAGGCTGCGTCGTCAGCCCCCTGCTCTACTCCCTATACACTCATGACTGCGTGGCCAGATTCTGCTCTAACTCCATCTACAGATTTGCAGATGATACCACTGTAGTAGGTTGTATCTCAAATAACGATGAGTCGGAGTACAGGAAGGAGGTAGAGAGCTTAGTGACATGGTGTCATGACAACAACCTTTCCCTCAATGTCAGCAAAACAGAAGAGGTGGTCATTGACATCAGGAAGGAGGGCAGTGCACATGCTCCTGTTTACATCAATGGCGCTGAGGTCAAGCGGGTTCAGAGCTTCAAGTTCCTAGGAGTGAACACTACCAATAGCCTGTCCTGGTCCAACCACGTAGATGCCACGGCCAAGAAAGCTCACCAGCACAACTTCCTCAATAGGCTAAAAAAATTTGGTACGTCCCCTTTGACCCTCACCAACTTTTATCAGTGCACCATAGAAAGGATCCTATCTGGATGCATCACAGCTTGGTATGGCAACTGCTCTGCCCATGACTGCAACAAACTGCAGCGAGTTGTGGACACAACTCAGCACATCATAGAAGCAAGCCTCCCCTCAATGAATTCTGTCTATACTTCTCGCTGCCTCGGTAAAGCAGCCAACATAATCAAAGACCTCACCCACCCTGGAGATTCTTTGTTCTCCCCCCTTCCCGTCGGGCAGAAAATACAAAAGCATGAAAGCACAGACCACCAGGCTCAAGGACAGCTTCTATCCCACTATTATCAGACTATTGAACAGTCCCCTAGTACGATAAGATGGACTCTTAACCTTACTATCTACCTTGTTATGACCTTGCACCTTATTGTCTGCCTGCACTGTACTTTCTCTGTAACTGTACACTTTATTCTGCATTCTGCTATTGTTTTACTTTGTACTACCTTAATGCACTGTTGTAATGAAATGATTTGTATGGATGGTATGCAAGACAAGTTTTTTTAAACTGTACCTCGGTATATGCGACAATAATAAACTAATTTACCAAGGGGAATATTTTCTAAAAAAAAATCCAAGGACAAACAGTATTGAAGCACAGCAATCCAGCCAGGATGGGAAATGTATTTTGCAACAGTATCAATGGGTAAACATTTCTACCAGGCTATAATTCAGCAGTTGTACATATACAATACAAATCCAAACAAATGTGCATACAATTGCTGTAGATGCTGTAGAAGTGACACTATGGATGCTCCTTTAGACACTGCTTGGAACTAATTCAATATCACTCTCCAAACTCTACTACCATTGTCCTGAAGATTGACAAGAGGTGAATGCCAGGCAGAATCTGACTGGATGCATCATTTGTGGAAATTTCGAATGTCAGCCACTTTCTTTCCAACTGTCTTTCCGCCCTATTGTTCAATCCACTGCACATCAACACATGGCCTTTTATATGAGTGTCTCCTCCTCCTCCTCTCAGCAAGGAAGACACACACAGGGACAGTCCTCCAATAGATCTGCTCAGCTATTTGTTAAATTACAGTACTTTGTGAAGGCACATTTAATAAGGAGAACCAACTGTCAGGAATAACATGTCTCACAGCACTTACAAATGCATAAGAACAGTGGGAGCAGAATATTTTTACCAGTTATCACAAAGGATGGGATTTATTTTGTTTTATAAAATTCAGTAATTCTATTAAAGAGTTCTGTGGGAAATGCAACAGAGCAGATTAGGCACAACTGCACTACATTCCCCACAGTGAGGCTCCCGGTCGCTTTCAAAATGTGAACAGTTCCTGGATAGGGACTTTATAGAAAATTAAATCCAGGCCAGGGGAGATCAGATTTTGGAATGACATGAAATCCTGACCCACAAAAAGCCCCCAAAGATTCAATGAAACACCAAGCTTCACATGGATCAAGTGAAATTTGATGCATGAGATTAATTTGATGAACTGAGAACACTGCCTGGGGCCACTTTGTCCAGGAACCATCGCTGAAAACGGGAATGTGTGGTCACATTGCTTTAACCTTCGTAACATTGAGCACTAAAGAAACTTCAAGTTAGTTTGCCCTGAAGTTGCTTTCCTCCTCAGTGTTTATTTTGCATCTCTTGTGCCTTCTCCCCACACAGGAGATTTCATTTATTTAAAAACACTTACACAGAAAATATGTTGGAGATTGATGCTCGCTGAAAGGTCAGCTAGTCTCCAGTGAGACGCCACTGTGGGAAACAAATAAGTCTCTAATCCTAATCAAGAAATGTTATAAATAATTGGATATTAGTGTACTGGAGGACAAATCACTTGGCAGAAAAATATTAAAATATATCTGTCTCCTTTCCTTTCATTACTAACTGATTAACATGCAGAAGCAACCAAATAAGGCGTTGCTCAGTTTAAGGCAGAGATGAGGCAAAATATTATCCTCTCAGAAGGTCATGAGTCTTTGGAACACTCTGCCTCAAAGGGCAGAGCTAGCAGAATTGTGGAACATTTTTAAGGCAGAGGAAGATAGAAGCTTAATAAGCTCTGGGGTGAAAGGTTATTGCAGGTAGGCAGAAATGTAGGCAGAAGTTACAATCAAATCATCTGTGATCTTGTTGAATGGTGGAACAAGCTCAAGAGGCCACAATCTTGGCTCCAGCTTCTAATTTGTATATTAATATGTCTGTGAATGGATGGAGCTGGTCACTTTTAACCACAGATGTGACAGTGGTACAAGTTGGCATCCTGGGAATGTGGCTGGTTCACACAAAATATTTAACACTCAGTTTCTGCCCATAGCTAACAGCATTACAGACATGTCAATCACACACATGCAAGGATCGGCACATGGACCCTAATCTAGTAACAGGCATGTGCTTCTTCAGTGAACGGTTCTTAGATGAAAGGCCTGGTCGACATATCTGAGCAGAAAATTGAAAAAAAACTGAAAGAAAATTGAAATGCTTCAGCTCTCAACTTTCTAATCATTCCAGTTTAGAACAGAACTAAAAGAAACATCTGGCTCAGCTGGTGACAGATTCCCCTTCAGCAGCTCTCCTGCTAAAAACTTTAGATACACAACTATTGCTTTGAAGTGGGTCCTTTGCAGCCAAAACATAGGAGGTACCTTACTGCCAGCAGAGAAGTTAAGGGCCCAATCTGCACTACTTATCATTTCAGAAAATTGTCCCTTCATCTCTGGACTCTAGTACGAATTTAGCTAGATTAACGGGCAAGAATCTGTTCTATCTGTTGCCTGTAAAAGCACCACATGGAGTATTTGGAACATGTCAAACCATTTCCTTTCTGTAAAACACTGAACAGTATTAAAATTCTCCAAATTTCTAGATTAAGTCAAAGTAGCTAAAGTAATAAATGAGGTAGAAATTAAAGTGTCAAGACGCAGCAAAGCATTCTTTATTAGTTGGTGTGCTATTCAAGACTTGACACGTGAACTTACATGTCATATAATAACTGAATGTGTGGTCAGTTGTTCACCAAGATAAGATTATAAGACTGATTGAGCCAGATTCAGCCCACCTCCCACAATCTCAACACTTGGGCCAGAAGTAGAGAGCTGAGCAAGCAGGACCTTCACACCCAGGAGGCAACAATGGTGAGTTGGCCTCAGGGACCGTACTGCTGAGATCACACCTCTGGGACAGCCTTTGACAGGAGGTAAAACTGGGAGCAAAGCCTTGTCTCGTCAGGGCTGTGAGGATCTTTAAGAGTTTTAAATGCCTTGGATACTCAGAGCCACAGAGAAACTGTTAAGATTGTTTTAAATAATTAAAAGAATAAACATGATTAAAAATTACTAAAAAAAATCAATTAAAAACATAAAGACATATTTACAAAAATTAAAATAAAGTTAAAGAATAGATAACCAAATTTACATTTCTCATTTAATCTGCAGGCCCAGGAATTCACATTCAAATGAATGGGGTCATCACTCCGACACCAGGTCTGGCTGGTGCAGATCAGAGAGGCAGATTCCCCTGGCTAATGGGCATCTGTCACTCAGTACATCCCAGACTTATAACGGACTGCATATGTCCTGAGATTCCCTGGGAATGGATAAATCCTGCTGGTACTGAGCCAGCTCAATCTGGCTCAAGGTCTTATCGAACCATTCATCCAATTCTCTCTTCTGACTCCATGAAAGAACCATCCAATTAATTCCACTCAGTTTCTTCCACATAACACTGCAATTTTTCCCATTTTCAAGTACATATCCAGTTCCATTTCGGAAGTTATTATAAAAAAATATTCTATAGCCCTTTCAGATAATTTATTCCAGATCATAAGCCACTGCAAAAAACCTGCAACTGCTGTTTGTTTTTTTGAAAAGGTGGAATGAGCCAAAGGTGGATGGAAAGATAGAAATTATTCTCTTTAATTTTTATTCTGTCCTTACAACATCGTTGACTGGTTAATAATTCCCAGAATTTGAGTTTATTCTCTCTCTCTTTCCTTGCCCATTTTAATTGGATAAATGCCTTCCTCCAAAGCTTCTTTCAAAGTCACTCTCTGTACCCATTTCACGAAAAGATACAGTGGAACAGTGTAGATAAAGTCATCTCATAACCATTGTTGGGGTTGAACCAGGTTTAGCTTGATAGAACTCTTTGCCCCAGCAGTACACTAACATTAGGAAGTGCCAGATGTTCCTGATTTTAAAAAGGAAGGTCATAAGTTGGAGAAAATTGGGTATGTGCAACACGAGAAGTCTGACAGGAAATCTAATATCAGAGTTCTGCATTAGGATCACAGAATGGCACTTAGCACTTATGCAACTGGTGAGGAAAGAATAAACATTTTCTTTTCAAATTGAATACATCTAGTTGGGATTTAAATCAGACTTCCCAGAAAAGCTTCAGGGATCACAGATTTCAAGTCACCCAGCAGCAATATGCAAAATTCTTGTTTTATTTAAATTGTGGTTAAGAATGCATTCCCCCTAGGCATTCCTAATTACATATACGGAATGGCAATTATAAAGGGCATGTTCTCAAGGTCCAAGATCCTACTCATGCAAAACCGTGCAGTAGTGAGATTAAAGATATTATACAGATCTACAGGGAAGTAAATATCACCATGGGTAGAGACGAAGGCACCTCATTTATCCATTTATTTCTTATATACATGATACTGTAAGTTTCACCTTCAAGTATAGCCATTCCTCAATTTACAAAAGGGAAAGTCTTCCTGGAAAACAGATCATTCAGCAAAATTTTGTTAATTGAAAAGGCTGGGAAAAATCCATTGTGGGAATTTTGGTACAAAATATTCCTATGGATAGAGGGTAACATGCTAGTCATTACGGGGAAAATAGCTTTGCAAATTGAAGATATTTATTTCAGGAAGTCAATAGCATTTTGGGGAAATTGTAAACTAAACAGTTGTAAATTAAGGAATGCCTGTTAAATACCCATATAACCCACATTCAGATTTATTTTTGGATTTATTTAGCACCTAAATTCTGGTTCTCTGCAACAAAATTTAATTTTTCACCAGCTTAACCTCTGTTTGCTGCTGCCAAGCAAGCCTAACTTTAAATTTCAGTAAGCTGCTGCTGGACTCGTGCAGTTACTTCAGAGACACAAGAGACAGCAGGTGCTGGAATCTGGAGCAACAAACAAGGTGCTGTAGGAACTCAGCGGGTCAGACAGCATCTGTGGAGAGAAGCAGACAGTCAACATTTCCTGAAACATCGACTGTCCATTTCCCTGACCAACTGAGTTCCTCCAGCAGCTTGTTTGTTTGTCCAGACACTACCTTTGTTTCAGCAGAGGGTTGAGCTCTTGGCCTCTAACATTCTGCCCAATCTTTAATCAGGTGATGCTCTTACCAATTTCTCATTACAAACCTGCTTCCTGTTCTGCTGGGCTATTTGAGGCATAGTAAATGCTTTTAAAAATAAATTGCTACTTTCTCAGCAGGAAACTGGTTTTAGAGACACCGTACAGGAATAGAAATGAACTGCAGCCAGTCCTATCTCTCAAATATATGTCCAGAAATATATCTTTGCCTTACAGATTAAGGTCTACCCTCTCATATCTTCTCTGGTTCACTGACATCTGTTGTTCCCTTAAGTCAGTGAGTAACTTACATATATGTTGACTCAAGCCATCTTGTACAGGGTTACAAAAAGATGTAGTCTGCTTATGCCCAATGTCCATCTTTCGTATATGCCCCCCCTTTAAAATCTTCTCAAGGTGCAGACCAAGCAAACAGTTGAAGAAGCTAGTTAAAGTGAAGTTGTCAACTAGGAAATTTCGGAGTAGAATTAATATAGAAAACAATAGTTATAATCAGGTTCACTTTATTCAATCACTTTCACTTAAGCTTCCCATAAAAAAAATAGAATATGCCAAGCTTCTCCATATCAATACATCATAAGATAATTTCTAACCATTCCTTCCCATGTGCCAACCTGCTTACAGACTTTTAATTCTTCACAGTCTCCCAACATTTGTTTCAAAAATCTTTTGCCTGTCTTTGGATATATTCAATATCTTTTGCTAATGACATACAAGATAAAATGTTTACAGTATTTCATAAGTGGGATGATAACCAAGCCACTTATTTATTATTTAAATTTATATTCTCCAACTATTATGGTAGAATTTGAACTCATGCCTCCAGATCAAAGGTCCAAGTCACAGACTCAGTCACACAATCACTGCACTACCATACCCTGAGTAGCCTAAACACACTCTCAGAAATATTTTACCAGTTAAAATGCTCGGTAACAATTCTTCTAACCAAGGTGGGCATTATCCAGATATAAAATAAAATCAATTCACTCACATTTAATACTCTGACTCTTGTTTGTCAATATATTAGGCAGGTCTGATCATTCACCAGAAGCATTGCATCTATTTTTTTTCCCCATAGAGGCTGCTTGATCTGCTAAATATTTCTGGCACTTTCTGTTTTTTATTGCCATAGAATCATACAACATGGAAAAAGCCTTTCTATCCTTTAGGTCCACACTGACCATCAAGCACTCATTTACACAAATCCCACACTTATTCCAGGAGTGTACAGGAATTGTCTGTATCAAGTCCTGCACGAGTGTTACATGCCCCTTTTTTAATATATACATTCAAGGTAAGTGGGTGTCATAGACAAGGCCAAATTATTCCAAAAGTGAGTAGCTTGTCAAGCCATTTCAGGGGGCAGTTAAGAGTTTAAGAGAGTACTTTGAGTCTGAAGTCATGTATAAGTTGGACTGATACAACAGGTTTTTTTCCCCAGATGATATTAGTGAAGTAGAGCAGATATTTTGAATAATTTGGTCATTTCATGGTCATCGTCACAATTATTTTTATTCTGGATAGATTTAACTGAATTTAAGTTCGCCTGCTACCATGGTGGGATTTGAATGTGTATTTGGTCCATGAGTCTATACCTCCAGGTTACTGGTCCAGAAGCATAACATACCCACCATGCTATTTTCTGTTTTGTAGGGTCCAGACTTACTTTCTGGAATCTCTCTGAGCAGCAGTGTAGAAAGCTGCTGCTGACCATCAGCTGACTATTGCATGCCCTCTGTTTTCACAGATGCCTCCTTCCTGTTTTCCTTGCAAGACATAATCCAGCCTGTAGTGTACAGCACAAACAGGTTACCACTGTCCAACTTGCCAGAGCAAAGCAACTTGCAACTTCTGAAGGATAAACCTAGAGCCTAGAATCAATGAAGTTGACATACCAGTAGGTGATCTAGAATGCTGCTGTCAGATGGTTTCCATTAAAGATAGAAATACCACAGCACTAGACACAGGCACCCAAACTCACCATCCAGGGCTTGTTGCAGAAGTTGTAGACGGACTGGAGAGAGTTAAGCGCGGGCACCCTACCGTACTGCAAGCCGACGATGAGGTTACGGAAGTCCTCACCATGGGCCATGTTGTACGCATGCTGACGAATGAGAACAAAGTCTGGTTTGAAAGACCTACAGGAGCATCAAAAAAAATCTTGATCAGTGTAAGTAATAAACAGAAGTCTGTTCCAGAGATTAAAGGATAGAAATTTGTCCTCAGTTGAATGGGCCGAACAAGTGATATATAAATTGATTTTACTGGAATCAAATTTCAGATGCAGCATTCAATCCACATACCTAACTTACCATAGCTTACCCCCAAAAAAACAGAGGACAAATTACTTCCTTAATGTTTTCTGTTTTAGACAGAAGACAGTTAATCAGAACTAATGGAATAATACTCATAATATTTCAGGGAGATGTCACATAACAGTAAAGCAGTGATTTTAGGGCTCAGGTGATATTGTGGATCACAAGAGTTAAATCATATTAATCTAAACTCCAAGATGGATAAGAGCCATCAATTGTCTCCTGATCATGTGCTGCTATACACCATTAGAATTAAAGAGGCACTGCCAAGGTTCAGCCCAAGCAATTGCTTAAATTGAAGCACATGGAATCAGAGCACAAACAAGAAACAGGTTCAGAGCAAGTTGGCAGAGACTTTTCTTTAAATAATAGTATTGTCTCCCAGGGTTTTGGTGAAGGGAGTATTTCCAAGATGCAGATGGAGAATCAATTTAAAAGTGTTTGAAAATCACACAGTTATTTGTCAAGTATGGGCATTCCTAAAAAGAAACGAAATTGAGAAATGACAGGCAACTATAATTGATAGAATGAAACTATCATGCCCAACAAATAGACTAAAATTGGCTCAATCAGCTGAATGGCCTGCGATGAACATTCCATTATGCATAATGTTGCCCATTATGCTTCTAATATTTCTGAGGCTCCCTTGACATTGCATCGTACACAGAACTGATGATTACAACATTGGCAACATTCGTGATTAGCAAAGTATGTCCCAATGAGGCCTGAAACAAGGCAGCCCTGATCTTTAGCCTGAGCACCAGAATTTGACTTGGGGCTGCACAGGGAATTCCTTTTAAAATATACCAATTGTACCTAAGCTGTGGTCTAAGGCTGCCCAGGGGGTGATATTTTGTACAGATTTCCACATACAAACAGATTATTCCACTCAAAGATGGACGATGAAGAGGCAGAGACTGGATGGGAACACTTGAGTGGAAACATACAAATAAATATAATGTTCCCTAAATCCCTGGGCCTGAGAGGACAGTCCCAGAGAACACCAGCAGATGCAGCTTGGAATATGGAATAAACTCCAAACCTGCAACATCTCAGCCCTTTCTCCAATTGACAGTTCCACTGGGAGGATGAAAAATATGGTATTCCCCCACTGGGTTTCCCACACTTTGCTGCCTTTCCTGTGAACATTGAGTCCTGATGCTCATTTCCAAACAGTAATCACAGAATCATATAAAGGTTACACAGCAAGGAAGGAGGCCACTGAATCTATGCCAACTCTACACAAGAACAATCTAGTTAGTTGCATTCCCCCATCCTCTCCCCTTAATTTGGTAATGACTTTTCCTTTAATAATTTATCCAGTTTCCTTCGAATGCCATGGTTGATTTGCCTCTACTATTCCCTCTGGCACCACATTCCATTCCAACCACTTGTGCCATAAAGGTTTTCCTCCAGTTGCTTTTGGTTCTTTTGCCATACATTATCATTCCATATCCTTTAATTCTCCATCTTTCCACCAAAGAGAACAGTTTCTCTCCATCTGCACTGTCTTGATGTTTCATGATTTTAAATACCTCTATCAGATCCCCTCCCAACCTCTTATGTTGAAAGGAGAACAACGCCAGTTCTCTGTTTTATCCTGGAATAATTTTAGGAAATCTTAGGCTATCTCCTCTCGAAGGTCATTTTTCCTGAAGTCTGATCCCCAAACCTGAACAAAATACTTCAGCTGTGATCAAATCAGTGAGTTATTAAGGTTCATTATGACATTGCTGCTCTTATACTCCATGCCTTTACTTATAAAGCCGAGGATCCCATATTTTTTAACCACTTTCTCAATCTGTCCTGCCACTTTCAATAATTCATGCATTTATGACCCTAGATCCCTCTTCCTATAACCCCTTTAGAATTGTACCCCGTAGTTTATAGTGCTTCACTTCATTCCTGCTACTGAAATGCTATGAATGGTGATAGATTTCCAAGTCAGGATGCTGTATGGCTTGAAGGTCATCTTCCAGGTGGTGGTGTTCCTGTGCTTTTTCTGTCCTTGTCCATCTAGCTGGTAGAGGTCGTGGGTTTGGAAAGTGCTGTCCAAGGACTCTTGTTGAGATGCTGCAGTGCATCCTGTAGATGACACAAACTGCTGTTACTATCTTTCGGTGGTAGAGTAAGTGGATGGTTGTGGATGGAGTGCCTTTCAAGTGGGCTGCTATGTCCATTTTGGTGTCGAGCTTCTTGAGCGTTGTTGAAGCTACACTCATCCAGGCTTTGCAAAGTTAAGAGGTGAATTATCTGCCACAAAATTCCTAGCCTCTGACCTGCTCTTATATGCACTTTGTGTATATGGCTACTCCAGTTCAGTTTCTGTTCAATGGTAACCTCAGGACATTGAGAGTGGGGGATTCAGTGATGGTAATGCCATCGAATGTCAGGGGTTGATAGCTGAATTTTCTCTTGTTGGATATCATCATTGGCTGTCATTTGTGTGGCACAAATGTTACTTGCCTCCTATCGGCCTAGGCCTAGGTATTGTTGAAGCCTTGCTGCATTTGGTCGTGGATTGTTTTATTATCACAGGAGTCACGAATGGTGTTGAACATTGTGCAATCATCAACAAGTATCTCTACTTCTGACCTTACAACTCAAGGAAGGACATTGATTAAGTAAATGAAGATGGTTGAGCCTATGACACCAGCTCAAGGACCTCCTGCAGAGATGTCCTGTGACTGAAATGATTTACCACCAATCACCACAACTATCTTTCTTTGTGCTAGATATGATTCCAACCACTGCAGGTTTTCCCCCTGATTCCCACTGACTCCTGTTTAACCAGGGCTTCTTGATGCCAAACTCAGGCATATATGGCCTTGATGTCAAGGGCAGTTACTCTCACTTCACCTGTGGATTTTAGCTCTTTTATTCATGTTTGGACCAAGGACGTAATGAGGTAAGAATCTGAGTGACTTTGGTGGAACCCAGACTGAGCTTCTGTGAGCGGGTTGTTGCCAAACAAATGGTGCTTGATGGCACTATCGGTGGGGTGGTAATTGGTTAGGTCAGATTTGTCCTGCTTCTTGTGGACAGGACGTGCCTGGGTAATTTTCCACATTGTCCAGAAACAATGCAGGAAAACAACTGCACTCAGGCCACCAATATTTCAGGAAAATGACCAGCCTTTATTACCCAATTAATTTCAGCAATGGCATTCCTCCCTGTCCCTACATAATTATCTGAACAGTTTGTTAAGGATCTGTCCTTACCCCCCAAGGAGTGGGAAGTTCTCTTCCTCTTGCTATCCTCTAATTGTTTTTCAAATCCAGAAGCCTATGGGCTGTTCTTGGCCTGAAGCTACACATCTATTGGCCCCATTTCCTATCACTATCTCCCAACCAGTAGAAATCCCCTTAATTTATGACCATAACTAAGAAATCTTCAGAATTACCCAGAATTTTCCAGTACCATCAATACTCACCAGGGGTTTTCAGCAAAAATTCACAACTAATAGGGGTGGGGCATCACTGTTTAACAAAAAAGGGCTACCCATTTAAGACAGGAATGAAGCAATATTTTTTCTCTCAGAGCTGCGAGTCAAAGCAGAATCTTTGAATGAATATTTTTTAAGACAGAGGTAGATAGGGACACGGTAAACAAAGAGGTGAAAGGCTACCTGGGGTAGACAACAATGCGGAGTTGAGGATATAATCTCATCAGTTTTGTGCGGATGAGGGGCCAGAAGCAAATCATGTTAATTCGTGTGCAGCAAGCAGCCTCAGCTATAGAGACTCAAGATCCCCACAGGGGGTCGAACCTATCCATATGCTGTGAAATCACATTCCCCTGCATGTGCCTTCCTGTAGCAATATTCAGAGTACAAGAGATGAAGATCAAGCCACAAGTTCCCTCCACCTCACACACCAGTAAACTGTAGATATTAATGTTATTTTGCATGGACCTTTGTCCAAGTAGCTTTTAAAACAATAAAAATGCCACAAAACATTGAAGATAAATTCACTTTTTAAAAAAAAAGATCTATTGATTCCAGTGTCCAGATGTTCTTCAGCAAGCTCAGAATGCTACAAAGCACAGTCTGTGAAATCCAGGTTCTCTCAGACAATCACCCAAAGTCAGACCACAAAAAAGTAGAAGTAGACATTTCACTCCATTTAGTCCCTTCATATTTTTAAATAGTTCTATCTTATCCCCTCTCAAGCTGCAAGGATAATAAACCCAACCTCTCGTCTATCCATGTAACCAAACTTCCTTGTCCCTGGAATCATTCTAGTAAATCTCTTCTGCGTCCTTTCTAAGCCCTTCACATTTCTCCCAAAGTGGGGTAAATAAGTGGGCTACCGTCCAATTTGAAAACATCCAAAAGTAAAGGAAATTAAATGGCACACAACCAATGCTTTTAAAAGGTTAGGTGTGCCTTCTGGTTCAGAACGCACCTCTGACCCTCTCTGAAGTAAAAGCATGCTAATAACTCGAATAAGGAGACTTCCAATGCAGAGCTAAACTTGTTCAATCAGATATAAACGTTTCCCAGATTTCTTTCAAGTGTGACACAAACACACAGTCACAAACATTACTAAGCAATGTAATTAGATGGATCTCAGGCCAAGGCTGGCAGCTCATGGTGAGTAATTTCCACTTGTTTAGAAATCAAGTGTATTCACACATGAATAACTCCTTTGTCATGCCAGGAAAGACATTTCTGCAACCTGGGGAAAAGAAACTCACTGCAACAAAAGGCAGGAGGCCAAGCACATATCCATGTTGGGTACTAAAGTGGATTGTGTGTAGACTTTAACATGAAGGAGCATGTTAGTTTGGACAAATAGGGATTAAAGCAGGTAAAATTGACCATGGGTCAGGAAGTCAGCTTGATGCATGTTTGCGTGTGTTGCAGCTGGCAATTATCAAATGCTAATCACTGAACTAGAACAATGTCAGCACCCACTTTCACACATTAATGCGTGATCCATGGATTCCCCAGGCTTCTTGAAACATGACAGTGGGAACTTTGACGGCTACCTCTCAGATGAAACATCAAACTGAGGTTCCGCTGACTTTTCATACAAATGTAAAAGATCCCACAGCACAAGTGCAGTTCTCCTCATGTCCTGGCCAATATTTGTCCCTCAATCAACATCAATAAACCAGATAATCTGGGCACTGTCCTGCAGTAGTTGATTGGACCATCCCGTACACATATTAGTGTTGCTCTGTGTCTCAAACTATCCTTCACCTGCTGCAAGAGGAAATCCTGTGGCCAAGAAAGGTGCTATAAAAACACAAGCCCCCTTAAGCAAGAAGATCTGTAGAAGCAATAAGGGAGATTTGCCACTTCACCTTTAGACTCACAGCTAGGAAGCAGTGAGGTTGGGCCATTCATTTCCATAGGATTGCAGAGGCAGGGAGAAATGAGGCATGTTGCTTTGTGAGACCTGAGTGAATAAACACAGCCCTTCCTGAAAATACAACCTGCATGGCATAGGAGGTAAAGGGAACTGAGTACTCACACAGTGCACCAGAGAGCAACATTAAGGACAAAGTTAACTTTGCTTTTAGTCTTAGCCCTCAGCCCTCAGCCCATCTCTACCTCTGCCCACAGATTCTGGAGCTGAGATAAATGCAGCTCTTCAGGAGCTCTGCTCCCCATGATGTCATACATTCCATTTTGCAGTAATTACATATCACTGTAGAATGTGTGATTTTGACAAAGTTTCAACCCCAATATTTTTGAGATCAATTACCAAACTAAAAAGTTTGCACAAGCCTATATGAAAAGTGCCCAATAAATCTTTAATAGAATCATTTGTAATGAAGTTTATGCAGTCTGTACCTTTCATTATTTAACTGATCTACAAAGTCCTCTCAATCAATACTAGTGGTGCTGAAACAATCAATACTTTGTTAATATATCCGCCCTGTTAACGTCAATGGTGATCACAAACTTCCTGAAGTTAAACCATTTTTCATGCCACCACTATGTATAATCAAAAATAATATTGCTGGGGGTTTTACATAGTGCTTGGCTTCAAATATATTCTCTAATTGCAATGAAATCATGATCTAATCTGTTTGCGGTTAAGCAATTTTTTTTAACCTCCACACTGTCATGTCAATTAAATCATTCGTTTTTTTAAAGATTTTTTTAAACTATATTTTCTTTTTAAGCATGGATTGGTGTTGATCTCCCACTTTACAAGTTTGCTTTGCTGAAAAAAAAAGACCCAGAGAAATGAGAAATACACTTTGCATTCAATGCCTGCGTTCCTGGGATTTTCTTTCTACACACACCAAGTAGTAACCCACACATCTGCACTACTAGTGCATTACTGCTGGGATCAGTGCTTGGGCCCTAACTATTCAAAATCTATATTTACGATTTGGTGAAGGAAGCTAAATGTAATATTTCCAAAATTTTTTATAATGTAAAACTAACTGGGTATGTGAGTGGTGAAGAAGATACAAAGAGGCTTCAAGGCACCACATACAAGCTGAATGAATGGGTGACAATTGGCAGATGGAGAACATTGTAGAAAAATTGAAATGTTGAGTATTTTTTTAAATGTTGAGAGATTGGGAAATGTTGATGTTTCAAGAGACCCAGATATCCTTGGACATAAATCAATGAAGGCAAATCTGCAGGTGCAGAAGGCGAGTATTAAGGTGAATGGCATATTGGCCTTTATTGTCAGATGTTTTGAGTAGAAGAATAAAGATGTCTTATTGCAATTATATAGGGTCCTGGTAAGACCACAACAGGAACATTGCATGTAGTTTTGATCTTCTTTCCTAAAAAAAGACAGGCATTGCACTGGAGGTCGTACAGCAAAAAATCAATAGACTGCTTCCTGGAATGGTGGGTCTGTCATATGAGAAGAGATTGAGTAGATTATGCCTGTATTTTCTAGAGGGTAAAAGAACAAGAGGTGACCTCATTGAAACATACAAAATTTGGAGTAGGTTTGGTGGGCTAGATGTAGCGAGAATGTTTCACCTGGCTGAGGAGCCTAGAACTGAGGATCACAGTCTCAAAGTAAGGAACAGGCCACTTAGGGCAGAAGTGATGACTAATTTCTTTATTCAGAGAGTTATGAATCTTTGGAATTCTCAATCTTAGACACCAACGTAGGCTGAATCATTGATCAAGTACTAACCAGGGATCGACAGATTTTTGGATATTAAAGGAATCAAGGCACGGGGGATAGGGAGGAAAATGGTGGACGAAGAGGTGGAAGATCTTGTTGAATGGTGGTTCAGTCTTCAGGAACCAAATGGCCTACTTCTGCTCTTATTATTAATGTTGTTTTGTTCTTGGTATAATTTAATTTGGACTCTTTAAAATCTCAGTTGCTTATTCTCCAACCCTATTATATTTAGGGTGTGCAATTATTCGTTTCGCATTTACTGTTGTTAAACGTTTGGGACAGTGGCCCAATTGTAAGTTTGTGTACAGATATTCTCAAATGTAATCATAGGTGAGAATGAAGCAGCATTGACAGGGACAGTCATACTGCTTGTCCAGTAAATGTTATTGGCGTTTTTGAGAAGTGCTCAATAAAGGGTGATCATACAAGGCAATAAATTGAATCACGGAGCTCAGGCCCCTACCAGCCTTACACAGTGGTAGAATGGTGGTGGTGCCTGGACCACAAGACAAGATGTATGGAGAGCAAAGGACCTCACCACCAACCATGCCCGAAGCCAATTCTAATTCAAATTTAAGACTACTTCAAGAACCCATTCCAGCTTCATCTGGGCTGCTCTTGTTTGGAAGTGAGTGATTTATGATTTTGTTTATGTCATATTATGTCAAATGTAATTAAACATAATGTCTACTGCATGTGATGAAACTCCAAAAGACTGATACAAGCAAAACAGGCAAACTCCAAGTAGACCAATAGAGAACACGAGTGTGGAAAGGTTCAGGAAAATGACCTTTCATTGATCTAAACTACTCACACCCCACAGATGCTGCCTGATTCACTAAGTGTTTTCTGCCCCTGACATTTAACTACATCTTATGATAAGCCTCTGTAAAGCACACATATGTTAGACTGCCTCATGCATCAGATGGGCAACAGTTGAACCCACTGAGCATACTGATACTGGGCAGTTGTCTAAGACAAGCACTTAGGCCTCTTGCAAGTGTTGAATGTGGGGCTAATACCTGTTGGCAAATGTACTTTTGATGAGAATTCCAAATACCAGGTCAACTCGTATGGAGCCAGGAGGACCAGATTTACTCTTCCAAAACTGTAGTTGTCCTGATTGCCCACCATTCTGGAACATACCTTCAGGACACTTTAGAGACCCACATTCAGAAATTACACAACCTGCATGCTGCCTGTGACATTTACAGGAGTGACTTGTGACAGTGTGTATGAGAGATTACCAAAGGTAGGATTTTAACCTTATAACAACCACTTAAACAACACCAAGCATTTGAGATGGCTCTCTTTATTTACTTTATTACTGTTTAGTAAAGGTTATGAAAGGACATCATTTTGTCCACATAGCTCTCAGTGCATTTTCAAAATTGTTCATGTGCAGGGAGGAGAACTAACATGCAAAGCTAAAATCACATGGTTCAAAGAATCTCACCCTCTGACAAACAAATGTGTTAAAAAGAATTTTGGTTTACCACCATGTTCTGAATGTGCATCAAAGAGGTTCTGCAGCACCATGAAATATGCTGGTTATAATGGTTACTAAAACTGAAAAATATTTGTTCCGCAGCTTGTTCAATACTTCAGCACTTTTTTTTCTTAAGATGTGGCATGAGCAGGGCAAGCTTATCAAATTACATGCATCGTCACCTTTGCAATAGAGACTGCAGTAATAAACAGGGAAAGAAGAACACACTGCAAACACATTGGTCCATTCCTCAACCAAACTTGTTCAAGTGCTTAATCCCCTGCCAAATCTGTGTATGTGCACTATTCCAACCAACAACTGGTCTAATCTATGTCCATCTCTACAAACACACTGGCACAATCCTTGACCCCAATCTCTCAGGGTTGATAATTCTGTTTATGCATTGAGCCTCCCTCAATACCCACGGTAATACTCAGAGCAAATGAAAACTAAATATTTTCAATAAAGTTCACAGAAGATATGAGCTTCCCCATTGTATAAAAACATAAGATAAATCTGCTGTCATCTAACTTTGAGGATGACCTCTATTTTAGTTTACTCTTCTCAGATTTATTGCTCCCAAGATAAGATCCTTCATTTACTACTCCTTTGACGCCCAGTTTTAATCCATGCAAGATTATTATTTTTCTGTTACTCTTCATGCAAAAGATCCATGCATGTGTTTCAGGTTTCTTATTTTGCTGAAACTCATGAGATAGACATACAGAAAGTAGAGGACAGAGAATGAAAAAATGATATTCAGAAAGTCTACAAGTCCGTGAGTCAGAGAGAGAATGAATGCAATGTGTTCCAAATTAATAAAATGGAGTATACCATGATCCAGTAACGGTGCATGGATCGAGAAAGCACTGAATGGCTCGAGCATACCTCCAGCTACATCACATTATTATGTTTGATTTGACAGGGTCTACCATTGGAAATATGAATATTTTGTTCAGTTCAAATTCAGTTATGCAATTCATGTTGTTAGTCTGGGAATACAGAGAGCTTATCAATGACCTAGCTGAATTGAAATGGCATTTATCTAAATCTATCTCTGCATGGATATTATTCAGTGCTCAGTTTCTGTGAATTGTTTTGTCTCTTCTGCCATCAGGGTTGTGAGGAATATCTTCAACCCTGAACAAGGTCAAGTAGACACATGCTTAAGTCAACACAATTCAGAAAATATGTGCTCAGAGGAAGGATGTCCTAATCTGGGAGACATCTGAGTAAATGAGTGACTGTAAAACAACAAGACGATCATTGTTCTATACAAGCTTTCCATCAAGAACATCAGGGTTTGGCAGCAAGGCTCACTAGTGGTGAATGCAAAGACTTACATGTATTCATTCCCTAATTTGTGGAATGCTTTGTCTTCTAAGTGAAATAACTATGCACCCTTCCAAATGTCATATTGGCTTTCCTCCTTATTGCCAAACCCCACCCAACAATTTTACTTTGTCCCATCTCCTGAAACATAAATATACGTTCCATTGATGTTAATCAGCACAGCCCCATCTTCTCTCTTGCTGATGTACAGTTCCCAGCAGTTATCAGAAGAGACGACAGTATGTTATATCTCCTCAATGCCCAGACTGGGTAGGTGGGTTTTCCAGACTAGGGGCAGTGGTATAGTGAAATTCTTGTTTTATTCCTCTGTTTCCACCTGGCAGGCAGATAATGAGCTAGCCAGTAGGCAGATGGGGACAGCCAGCAGCAGAAAGCCAGGGACCAGAGATTGAAGATCTGGAGTGAGACTCAAGTGAGTAATTAGGAAGGAAAGGGGACCATAAAAGTTACAGGAAAGTGTATTAGGGATTTGCAGAGGTGGGCATTAGCCAACTTTGCAGAATTCTGATTCTGATTTGCATGAGGGGCTGGGGAATGCACTCCAGCTCCAGTCACAGACTGGAAAAACTACTGGAGTTGGCTGTCCCGTCTCCATGTGGCAATAATCTTTCCTGAAGCCTAGGCAAGCCCAGCTGGTTAAGGGTAAATCAGTCTGCTGGTCATGAGTGCTTGAGTTGTATTTCATAATGAAGTGTCCTTTTGGGGATAATAAATCTCAATAAAAATCAAATTACATGGACTTCCAATTTGGTAAAATGCATTTGAGCTGAATCACACAAGATAATCAACAGGGCCTAACAAGATAATTCCAATAGCATGAAGAATAAGTCTGTTTCTCTCTCCACAGATGCTGTCTGACTTGCTGAGTATTTCTAGCATTTTCAATTCTATTTTAATCTGAAGAGTGAGTGCATTCAGGACAGTAATGTGGAGCAATACATCATGGAACCAGCTAGGAAACATTATGTTGGGATTTAACCTTGTGTAATGAGACAGGATTAGTTAATAACCTCATTCAAATCATCAACCAAAAAGAAATCACAATATGATAGAATTTTATATTCCATTCAAGGGGACAAAGTTCAGAGGAAACTGGAGACTTGAACTTAAATGGAGCCAATTACATGGGTATAAGAAGTGAATTCACTTAGTAGAGTCATAGAGTCCTGCAGGACGGAAACAAGCCCCTCGGCCCACCGAGTCTGCGCCGACCATCAACCACCCATTTACACTAATCCTACTCTAATCCCATTTTATTTTCCCCATATTCCCATCAAATTCCAGATTCTACCACCCACCCAGACACGAGGGACATTTTACAATGGCCAATTACCAACCTGCACGTCCTAGGCATGTGGGAGTACCCAGAGGAAACCCATGCCATCATAGAAAGAATATGCACACTCCACACAAACAGCATCTGAGGTCAGTATTGAACCTGTGTCCCTGGTGCTATGAGGTAGTGGTTCTACGAGGTATGCCACTAGGTAACTTAAGTTAAAAGGTTTGCTGGTAGATAAACAATGTCAAATATTTAATAAAATATTTAATATTTCTCATCAAATGTATATTTGTTTCAGAAATAAAAATTCTACCTGGGGCAGTATTAGATTAAAAGAAGAGGCTTATAATGTTACTAAGAAAAGTTGCAAGTCTGAGGATTGAGAGAATTTGGGAGTCGGTATCCAGAAAAGTGGCGGTGGTAAGATAGTACTGGCAGGCTGGGAGAGAGCAAACGTAACACTGCTATTTAAGAAAGGAAGAAGCGAGAAAGAAAAGGGAGCTAGTGACTAGTTAGAATGATATCAGTTGTTGGGAAAATGCCAAAATCCATTTTTAGCATGTGGTAACAGGACACTTAAAAATGATTTGGCAGAGGCAGCATGGTTTTATGGACTGACAATTGTGTTTGACAAATGTAAATTTTTTTGTGATAACCAGCTTTTTGCAATTTTCTGTTTGTAACAGTCTTTTTAGACCTGGCACCAGATGCAACTTCAGAAAAGGCAGCTCCAGTGATGGCAAGCGCTGCTTCCTCAGCATGCATAATGTCACGAACAGCCCCTATTCTCTCTGCTGCTTCCTGTGAATATGTGCCACCTTGTCCTGCCACAGGTGGGAAAATGTGTCAAGGAGTGTGGCAATGTATATTTGCACAATATCTCATCAGTGCCTGCACTTAGATGTAGTTCTATGATTTGCAGTTGGGCTAAAAATGTGAGTATGTAGTGATTCCTTTGCCCATTTCTGCAGACCATCCATGTGTCTCCACATCCACCTGACAAAAGCCATTCCTAATTTTAAAGAACCTCTTTAACCTCTAAGTCTGTTTTATTTTCTAAAGCAAACACTCCAACATGTTGGATATTTCCCCCACGGTGGTAAATTTTCAGTTTAGTACCAATATTGTATTTATTGGTATTTTCTCCAGTGTTTATTCTCCTTTTTATCATTATGAAGCCAGAATTGGGCACAGTAACAGACGTCAAGAAGATACATCATATAAAAGTGAATTAGGTACGAAATTCTAAAGAATAAAGCACGTTGAGACTGTGCAAGAAAATAGGATTAGCGTAGTTGGAGTCAGCTGGAATTCTACCACCATCACCAAGGCAATTAGTCTCCTTCTGTTTTGCAGCTGCTATGATTTGGTGGAAACTTTATTCAAACAGACTGAATTGATTATTATTTAAGGAGTCTGGTTTCAAATCCAGCCCTCATCCTTTTGATGAAACTTTCTTCTATTTGATATTTAGAGAAATGAGTTGGACAGTCTCTACTGAATTACAATGCACTTGGGTCTTACGGAGATATTCACACCATAGAATTAATTACAGGACCAAATTCCTATAAATGAAATTGATACAATTCATTCAAAACAATGCTATGGCTTCAAACAACAGAAATTCTGAGCAGAAAATATAACAAGGACAAAAATGTGTCAGATAACATTGTGAGCTAAATCCTTGAAATAAACTTATCAGTTAATATTGCCCTGTATGAGTATCATCAATGAAAGTGCATTTGAAAAGGACTTGGACAGATAATCTGTTAGAAATTCAAGGAATTATTAAATAGCTTAAACACATCCCCTAAAATAACTTGTAGCTTTCTCACTAAGCTGTCTTCACTGCCTCCCTTCCTGGGGCACTGCACTGAGCTATTTCTCAGTGATTGCAGTGCAGAGGAGGCTTGAGGGACCAAATGGCCTTTCCCTGCTCCTCTTTCTTATATTTTAATGTTTATTTCAACTCCTCATGCCCTCTTGCCTCTGTTCAAAGTCCTCCTATCCTCCTCAATCTCCACCCACATAAATTCATTACATTCAGTTAGTCCCCCTGACTTTGCCATCTCATCTGCCAACACACACAAAGCCTCCTTCAATTACTATCTAGTATCACTTTCCACCCTTGCCCTTTCCAATCCCATTGCCTTCAATGTCTGCCCTGGGAAAAAAACTCCCTCCAAGTCATCAACAATAGCCCTTTCAGAGTTCCAACTGCCTGGCCTTTGGCTTTCCATTTACCATGGCATTTCCGCAGCATTCCATCTATTCATAGTAAATCTGGCTCCAATTCTGGAGACCCGGACCCCATCAAAACCATTAATTGATTGAGTTTTTCGAGGAGGTGATGAAGATAATGCTGTGGATGTTGGCTGCATGGATTTTAGTAAGGCATTTAAGATGCATGGGATCCATCATGACTTGGCCATTTGGATTCAGAATTGGTTGCCTATAGAAGACAAAGGGTAGTAGGCGATGGGACTTATTCTGAACGGGAGGTCTGCGTCTAGTGGTGTTCCACAGGGATCCATACTGGGACCTCTGCTGTTTGTGATATGTATAAATGAGAAACAAGGGACTGCAGATGCCGGAATCTAGATTAAAAATACTATGATGCCTGGCCTGCTGAGTTCGTCCAGCATCATACTGTTTTTCATATATATAAATGACCTGGATGAAAATGTGGACCAGTGGGTAGTAAATTCACAGACGATAAAAAGATCGGTGGTGTTGTAGATAGTGTAGAAGATTGCCCAAAGATACAGCAGGATATAGATCTGTTGCAGATATAGGCAGAGAAATGGCAGATGGAGTTTAATCCAGCCAAATGTGAGAAGTTGCACTTTGGGAGGTCAAATGTAAAGAGGCAGTACACTGTTAATGGCACAACCCTTAACAGTGTTGATTTACAGAGGGATTCTTGGGGTCCAAGTCCATAGCTCCTGAAAGTGGCTGCACAGGTTGATAGGGTGGTAAAGAAGGCATGTGGCATGTTTGCCTTTATTAGTCAAGATGTTGTTCAAAGTCAGGAAGTTATGTTGCAGCTTTACAAAACTCTGGTTAGGTCACATCTGGAGTACCGCATTCAATTCTGGTTGCCCCATTATAGGAAGGATGTGGAGACTTTGGGGAGGGTGCAGAAGAGGTTTACCAGAATGCCGCCTGGATTAGAGGGCATGTATGAGAAGGAGAGGTTGGACAAACTTGGGTTGTTTTCTCTGGAGCAGCAAAGGCTGAGGAGAGATCTGATAAAGATTTATAAGATTACGCGAGGCATAGATACACAGTCAGTATCTTTTTCCCAGGGTCAAAATGTCTAATACTAGAGGGTATGCATTTAAGGTGAGAGGGGGTAACTTCAAAGGAGATGTGCAAGGCATTTTTTTTACACAGAGAATGGTGGGTGCCTGAAATTCGCTGCCAGGAGTGGTAGTGGAGGCAAATACAAGAGGTGTTTAAGTGGCTCTTAGATAGGTACATGAATGTGCAGAGAATGGAGGGATATGGACATTGTGTAGTCAGAAGGGATTCATTTAGTTAGGCATTTAATTACTAGTTTAATTAGTTTAACACAACATTGTGGGCTGAAGGGCCTGTTCCTGTGCTATACCGTTCTATCACACTCCTTCCTTTGGTTTCTCCCCTGCTATGGCCCTCATCTCCACTGCTAATAAACAAATGGCAGACCTTGATGGATAAGGCAAACAATTAGTTTTGGTGTTCCCAAAGCATCCAAGTAGAAGCTTAGTTCCCCACCTACCCATCCAGTCACGGCCAGACCATCACTGGCATTGGCTTCTCTGCTGCATTGTTGCATCTGGTGACCTCAGACACTTTTCCTTTGGACACCTACTGTTTCCTTTCTACATCACTGAAAATACAGCATAAGCTTTTTTAGGTACATCAAAGGCAACCAGCTCCACTTCACCAGCAGACTTCTCAACTCCTCACACTTGCCAAGTAGTCAGATAGCTTGTCCACGCCTCAACCAGCAGAAATTCAGCTCCAGCTGAATGTTATCTTTTGTACCTGCACAGAATCTATTCCTGGCTACTGACTCTATCCTTCTGCAACAGTCTGAAACGAACCCTCACTAGGTTATCTTGGTGACACTTGATGCTTGAGGTTTCTCAGACTACATGTCAACCAACACTGCTTATTTTCACCTCTGGAACACCGACCAACTCCAACGCACTTCAATATATCTGCTACTGAAATTCTTATTTGTGTCCTTTTACCCGTTGCTTTGACTATTCCGTCACATTTCCCGCCAATCTTCTAATCCTCTATATGTTCATCCAAATGTCTGCTGTTCATATCATAACCCCCACGATTCCATACACCTCCTGACTTCTTACATTGATCCCTGGTTCAATGATATCCCAATTTTAAAACTGTAGTCTGTGTTTTCAAATCACTCCATGGCTACATCTCTCCCCACTCTATCTCCCTTATCATCTTCAGCTCTACAAGTCTTCCAGATTTCTGCGCTGCTCCAATTCTGGCCTCCTGCTTATCCCCAGTTTCAATCATCCTACTATTAGTCACCATGAGGTCCTTCCATCTCCCTGCTTCTTCACCCACCTCTGCTTCTTCAAGGTATTTCTTAAAACCTCTTCTAAGTTTTTTGTTATAATCTGTCATGGCACTCCATTCTGTAGTTTACGGTTAGAAATATCTTCATTCTTCATGGTCCTTATTAACATTTTGCATCATTTTACTACAATAAAAGCACTACAGATGCAAGTTGTTATATACAATAATTATAACATAGTTACAGAAGTTAAATCTTCTGCTTAAAGATCAAACATGATCTTGGGATGTTACTGCATTACTGACAATGAAACATTTCAAATGTTTCCGATATCCTAACATATTAGAGGCCCTATCTACCCTCACAAGGGAACATCAAATATTTCTTGGCACTATTTAGGATAGGGAGGTTATTCCAGATATCCTGGCCAATACTAATCCTACAATCAGAATTATTTAAATTAATTATCTGGTCATTATTATATTGATTTTGTTTGTGGGAGTTAATCAAATGCAAATTGTCTGCCACATCCCTTACAATAAAACTATGCTTACACTTCAAAAATTACTTAATTGGCTGTAATACACAACTATCTTTTCAGATGTGAATGGAAATAACTTTTCATGGAACATACATATTTGTGATGTTGTTAAGGTCAGGTGACTACTTGAAGTTCAGTGTAATGTACAATAACACTGGTCCTGGCTGTGATGAATTTCTTTGGTTTGTTGTATTATGTAGTTTGACTCCAGATCCCTTTTGGTAGAGATTATTGTCATAAACCATAATTCTCCCTCCAGTACTTTTCCACGCCCCGTCAAGTGAAACTGTTGATACATCAATGCTAACTTCCAGTGTCATTTACTTGACAATGGTACATAAATCTACTGGATTCCATCATCTATTTTGTAATCACTGCAAAGTTCCAGACTCTAAACTGGTATGGAGTCATCTCAGCCGTACAACTGAGATCAAGGCTAATTTTGAAACAGGAAGAGAAAATGGGTACATGGATTGACATCTCAACCATTCAAAGCTTAAAACGAAATAGTTTTTCTCAAGCATCACAGTGGAAAGTTATGACTGAGCCATCATCACTATCCATACAGACCAGTGCAGACATTAATGGCATTCAGTTTGCAGGTCAGAAAAATGAAACCGCTCTCAATAATTTCTATCCATCTGATCTGCATTTCCGCCACTGGCTCTTGACACGTATTCCATTATACAGCTGGTGACAAATCTAAAGTTAATTTGCTAGTGCTGATAAAGGCAAGTCAGAAAAAGTATTTTTCTTTGGGACTGGCCTCGGTGAAGCTAATGGTTCTCCTCTAGGATTGTTGCCAACTGAACGAGACCTAGCTGGGGGCACAAACACCCAAGTGAAACCAATAGAGACCCAGCTTGTGACTTCCTGGGCATCTCTTGTTATCATGCCCTGCATTAAGCAACATTGTTCTAAAATCCATTGCATTTCTGCTCATTTATAACTTTTAAATATTTTAAATTTATGGAATAAGTCAAGAAATGAAGAGCAAAATGGACCTTGCAGATTGCTACTTCTGCATAAAAAGCAACATTCTTCATCTCTCACAGTTCCATTTCTGAATGGCCTTGTAATTTAAAGATTGATTTGTACATTGCAATCCAATGATCCTTATGGATTTGAAACAAACATATATCTGCACTACAGATCATTTCAGGTGATGATAGATGGAGTCAGACAAAAAGAAAATAAGAAGAGGTAGATGGAGTGAGGTGGGAGGAGGGGAGGGTGACGGCAGACACAGTTAAGAGGCTGATAAACAGGAACAGAAAAGCTGCCAGTGCTGGAATCTGATAAGTGAGGAAGGTGATAATGGGAACTGTTAGGGTACAGGTGAAGATCAGATGGAACCAGGACCAGATGCAGGGGCTGGGGAGGGAGCTGGTGCATAAAACCAGACTTATTATGTGTGGGTGGATGGAACCAGGAGATGGAGGGGATATGAAAATGGGTGGATGGGAGGATCAGAAGTGGGCGGGGTGGGGGGGGGGGTGTGGGCAGCACATTGAAGGTTGAGGTTACCTGAAATTGGAAAATTCTATATTCATAACATTGGACTGTAGACTAGCCAGGCAGAATACGAGGTGTTGTTCCTCCAGTCTGTTCCTTTGTTGCTCCTCCTGGTTGCATGTTATTTCAAATCCCCCTCCCATTCCCACACCGACCTATCCATCCTCAGCACACTCCACTGCCAGAGTGAGGCCCAACACAAACTGGAGAAACAACATCTCATATTCCGCCTGGGTAGTCTACAACCTAATGGTATGAATGACGAATGTGACAGTTTCAGGTAACACTCACTTCCAACGTCAGGGACTGCAGTGTAGCAGTTAGCGTAACGCTATTACAGCACCAGTGACCCAGGTTCAATTCCGGCCACTGTCTGTAAAGAGTTTGTACGTTTTCCTCGTATCTGCATGGGTTTCCTCCTGGTGCTCCAGTTTCCTCCCACATTCCAAAGACATAACGGTTACGAAGTTGTGGGCATGCTATGTTGGCGCCGGAAGCGCGGCGACACCTATGGGCTGCCCCCAGAACACTCTATGCAAAAAGATGCATTTCACTGTGTGTTTTGATGTACATGTGACTAATAAAGTAATCTTATCTCATCTCAATGTACTTTCCCCCATCCTTCCCAATCCTCAGACAGTCCTCCAAATTTGTCCCCTTTCACATACCCTCCCCCCAAACTCCCACCACACATTTTTGTCCCCTTCCTGGTTCCATCCACCCATCTCTTCCTCTCAGTCCTGATGTAGGGTTTCAATCTGAAACATCAACAATTCCTTTCCCTCCACAGATGCTCCTCAACCTGCTGAGTTCCTCCAGCAAATTGTTTGTTACTCCAGATCCCAACATCTGCAGTCTCTCATCTCCCTTTTGGAGGAAAAGATGGGTGTCACACGAGGGCTGAGATCCACGTGCACTGCAAGGACCGAAGGTCTGAGACTCAGTGCCTGCAGTCAGCCATCTGCAGAGCAGGAAGCTGTGCTCATCGGATATCACATTATTATTGGTTTCTGAAGCTAATGATTCACACATATCCTTGTGTAACAAAGGGCTATGCATTGCATGATAGCTACTACACTGCTTATTTCTACCTGTCTGCATCATACCCAGGCTTGATTACACCAATGGCCTCCTTGTCAGCTTCCTTCAATCCATTTTTCATCAAGCCCAAATCTCTGCAACATGAACTTTTCTCTGCTTCATCACTCCAGTCTGCTGGCTCCTCAACATACCCAAGTATATCAGATTCATAATCTAGTCCTCACCTGCAATTCCCTCCACAGCACTTCCCTATCATTCACCGCATTCTTAGCTTCCTTGGAGGCTGGGGAAAGCAATCAGATTAATCCTAGCTCCAGAACATGACTACAAACTGCAGTCCCACTCTAGCTCACTTCTTTCTCTGCTCCCCTCCCCCGAGATCCTGTCAACTAAGGCAAGTGGACCAAATAGCTACCCTACAGACAAGTGAGCTCTTCACCGTGCACCAAGAATAAAACTATTCACTTCTAACAGCAGACCAAGGAAAGAAATAACGAGAGAACAGGAGGGCAAGGTGACCATCGAACTCTATCTCCCATAAAAATACAAGAACAAGAAGATTGTGCACCCAGTCCAAAATATTTAAGATCATCTGCTTCAAGTCTTGCACTTAAAGTACACTTGCAGGGCCAGGCAACCTCATGGTGAGGGCTACAACAAATTTGTGGATCTAATTTCTGATGAAAGTATTAATATGATGTCCCATTGCTGTCCTTAGAAGTGAGCACTGAGCACCTACCCAGCAATCACACATTTGAAGGACATGTACCGTTTTTATGCTTTTTATACAAATATGTGTAAACAAGGATACTGACAGTCACTCATATATTCAAGTACATACATGTATGTATTCATGTGTATACTTCCTGGAGGAAAAAACTATAAAACAGACCAACAATCAAGCTCAGGCAAACATTTCCAGCTCTCTCGAAGGAACAAAATTAAGAGATACAACCCTACTATCAAGTACAGTCTGCTCTAGGGTCTTCAAGCCAGAAATACTTATAGAAAGCCCAGAATATGTACGGCAAACATCAGAACAGGACATCCATGGGAAGGAAAAGTTCCCTTTTATTTAAGCAGTATTTTTCGTTGTTTAGAAAAGAACAGCTTGGTGCTGAAAAAGGTTACAAAATATTTGGAAAGGCGGTAGGCTGGGAGATGAACAGGGATACCTTTGTTTGTATTGGGAGAAGTGACAGAGGCTGCCTTGAACTGGGTACGAGATTGGAAAGGAGATGAAGGCCTGCTTGGCAAGGATTAATGCTTTCCCTGCCAATGTAGGAAAGTCCTACCACACACACCCCTCTGTTCAAGTTTCAAGTGTGCTTGCAGTTCTGCTCTCCCAATAACTAACCAAATATACCCCTCCAGAGTGAATTGCTGAATTCTGCATACAGGAGGGATGCCTCTCTCTTTGAAAGGGTTACTTAAAAAAATAAGGTTGAAGGAAATGAAATCATAAGAAGTAGAAACAGCAGTGCCCCTTACATATCATCAAGTGTGCTCGACTATTCAGTAAGATGTTTATGACTGATCTTGTAAGTCAACTCCATTCCACTTTGCAGAGATCTTCAAGAAGTGGAATACCAGCATGAAATACCAGTTGCTGGAACATCTGGAACCCAGACCAAGACCTGGAGACACCAAATCCTGACTACAAGGAGAACTTTCCAGGATGATCTTGAGCAGCAGAATTGTCTTTTTCAAACATGGGAGGGAGTGGGGGGAGGGACAGGGCTGGTGCAGGGACTCCCTCATTCAGGAGCTGTCGCAACCAGGAACATTAATGTCATCAGATCAGTGCAAATGCAACTGGTCAGACTAAGCAACAGATGTGAAGTCTTGACAGAATCCAACCAAATGTGCACAAACTATGGCCATATGTTAAAAGTAGAACAACCATTTCTGTATTACAAAGCATCAACCCATTTGGGATGGAGAGCAAAAGCAGGTACTATGAATGGCCTCAAACATTGAGGAGTCTACTAATCCAAATGTGCTAGCGTCACATGAAGGACATCTCTATCAATCCTAGCTTAATAATCACGCTCTTGCCATTCTGACAGAAAGTCACAGAATCAAAAACATGAACTCACAAAGTGCACGACTGAGGCAACTAACATCTTTCTGCTCTTCCTGGTGGAACCAAAGTCATGTGGCATCATTTAAAGAGCAGGGAAGTTCTTTGGTGTCTTGATCAATATTTAGCTCTGAAACAAAATTACTGAAATAGAGCACTAATCACTAATCATGCTGCTCTTTAAGGCAACTTGATACTAACTGATCAGCTGCTGAATTTCCCAACAAAACTTTCTCTTAAAAATTCTTGTTGCCTATGAATTGCTCTGGGATGTTTTTGGGTCACGAAAGTCACCAAATAAAATACTTTCTTTCTTGTTGACTAATAGAAAAAAAGATAAGTATATCTTACTTGAGCAACAAGTATTGTCACTCGCACCCAAATTATACTGAACTAATTGGGAAAGGGAGGACATAGAATTAGTGCTGTGGCCGACAGAGAGAAAGATCTTTCATTTTGAATTTTAGGAAATTTGCTGGGATATTTATTTCACAAACCACATTAGGGTGCACTATATATCCGACTTTCTACAATTTCTTGCAGTCAATAAAGAATATTCCACAATATTACATTCTCAAACACCAATTATCATACTTGTACTCTTCTGACTGTGATTTCACCTTTTTAGTTCAGGTTTAAAAAATGCTCTTTTTTCTCATAAAATGAATGCAGATTTTGACCTGAAACATTAACCTCTATAGTCTCTTTCAGATGCTAACTAACCTGCAGTATATTTAGCATTTGTTTCTTTTTTTAAATCATGGCTAAATTCTGCTGAATGTTAAACCACATTAGCCTTTAATAGTACCTCTTGTCAAAAGAGAAAAATTATAAGGAGAACTTTTCGATAAACACGGCAAGAAAACCAACCCTGATGCATTGTATGATTAGAATCTTAAAACATTCCACAAAAGAAAACTAGACCAAGCTTTGCCAAGGCTTTTTTAAAATTATATTGAAAGCAGATGTGATGCTAAAAACAGACGTTTAAAATCAATGCTACCAAGGCAAGGTTTTTCTCAGAATAAATCCTACTTTATTCCAGTCTTGCCTAAGGGTGTGGTTCCTCTCCCATCTTTAGCTCATTAAGCAGCTTTCTTCTTCCTTGATCAGATGGGTTATCTGCAGCCATATTAGAAGGCTTTGGTGTGCACGTCTGCTAATATTCTAACTGTGCGTCATCTTAGTGCAATCTTATCTATATTTTAATCACCAAAACAAAGCCAGAAACCACAATTGCCACCACCCATTTTTAAATAACTAGGTAAATATTTATCAGTGTGGATAGAGTTAATGCACTTTTATTTATACACATTATCATATCACTCGATATTACACAGTAGATTAGAGTTTAACTGATGGTTCCAATTTTAGCTCTGAATTGTAAAGTCAGCCTGGAACACGCTAATAAAGTGCAACTGTCATTATTAGAAAAAGCATCTGCATGTGCTCTAATCTCCACATAACACACAGATCTCAGTCTGTGTGCTCATCAGATACCACATCTGTTGCTTCATAGAATTAGTTAACAATTCAGCAGTTGGGTTGCACAATATGCAAACTTGCCTTTCATCCCGGATGTGATTGACTGACTGATACTGGACTGTTATACATAAAGGAATTTGAAGGAATCTCAAACCTTGTGTCATATGGTCACCAGCCTGGTCACTAAGATGATACAACTGGGCACCTTTTGCACTCTCTTTTCAAGAGGCTATGAGCTTCACTAATGTGAAGAATAGGATGACACCTTGAATTAGTATGATTCACTCCTCTGACACACAGGTTGAAAGCAATCCCTACGGCATCACTTTAAATTTTAGTGAGGTAGGATAAACCATGAAAGGTACAAAGTACCTTTTCCATCTACAAGCTACATTATCCAAATTCCCTGTTTAACCTTCATATTCCACTTTCAAATATCTTTCAAATATTTACTGTCAGATGAGTGATATTTAATTATTTTAAGATGTGACAATTAAACATAATCAGGCAGTTTGACAAATTATAAAAAAAGATTTATGAATATTTTTGAAAGTTAACTTAACCAGGCATTCCTCAAAATTGTAAACAGTTTAGATTTTCTCTGTAAATACATTTCCACGTCCTACCGGGAATACAAAATTTAATACGATGCCAAACTGTTGCTAATAACCAGTGTGGTGGATTTTGGCAAAGGAGCTACAGAGATTCTAAAAAATGGCATAAATGGTATTTTATTTTTCCAGTAACATTTAGCTTTCCTGCTAAAGTTATGGGAGACATGCAGGAAACCTCCCCTAGTTAGTCACACCCATTGTGCATTAAATCCTTGGCATTTCAAGCTCCATGTCAATATGTTTTTTCAACTTTCCAATAGCAATGTTGGTAAAATTGAAATGAATGAGCACCAAGAGGAAAGCACTCTGTTGGTTGGAGTCATACTTTGCACCAAGTAAGATGGGGTGTTCCCAAACCAGAAACCATGGATGAACCAGGAGATCCACTCCCGACTGAAATCTAGGACTGTGGTGTTCAAGTCAGACCCTGACCTATACAAGAAATCGAGATACAACCCCCGTAATGCTATCAGAGATGCCAAGAGACAATACCAGACCAAAAATCGAGTCCCCGACTAGCCATCATTTGTGGCAGGGCTTACATGCTATAATGAGCTACAATACAAAGTTGGGCAACAGCACCAATAACAGTGCATCCCTTCCCGATGGGCTTAACCTATGCACGTTTTGAACAGATGGGGATTGGTATGTCACCATCCACCCCGACAACCTCCAATGCAGCTGAACCCACGGTCACCACTGAGGACGTAAGATCAGTCTTCCAGAGAATGAACCTGTGGAAAGCATCTGGCCCAGATGGTGTCCCTGGCCGTGTCCTTAGGTCCTGCGCAGATCAGCTGGTGGGGTATTTGCAGACATTTTTAACCTCTCCCTGCTTCAATCTGAGGTTCCCACCTGCTTTAAGAAGACCACTATCATCACAGTACCTAAGAAAAATAAGGTAACATGCCTTAATGACTATCACCCGGTGGCTCTGATATCCACCATCATAAAGTGCTTCAAGAGGCTGGTCACAGCACACATGAACCCAGCCTCCTAGACTACCAAAACAAGTCTATGGCAGATGCCATCTCCCTGGTCCTTCACTCAGCTCTGGAGCATCTGGACAGTAAAGACACCCACATTAGACTAATGTTTATAGACCACAACCCCGCCTTCAGTACTATAATTCCAAGCAAACTCATCTCCAAACTCCTAGACCTGGGACTCAACACCTTCCTTTGCAACTGGATCCTTGACTTTCTGACCAACAGACTGCAATCAATGAGGATAGACAGCAACACCTCTGCCATGATTATTCTCAACACTGGTGCCCCACAAGGCTGTGTCCTCAGCCCCCTAACTCTACTCCCTATACACTCATAGCTGTGTGGCCAGATTGTACTCTAACTCCATCTACAAGTTTGTAGATGATACCACTGTCGTGGGCTGTATCTCAAATAATGATGAGTCAGAGTACAGGAAGGAGAAAGAGAGCCTAGTGACATGGTGTCATAACAATAACCTTTCCCTCAATGTCAACAAAACAAAAGAGGTGGTCATTGACTTCAGGAAGGGGGGCAGTGCATATGCTCCTGCACATGCATGGTTTGGTATGGCAACTGCTCTGCCCGTGATCGCAAGAAACTGCAGAGAGTTGTGGATACAGCTCAGCACATCACGGAAACCAGCCTCCCCTCCATGGTCTCTACCTATGCTTCTCGCTGCCTCAGTAAAACAGCTAGCATAATCAAAGACCCCACCAACCCCTGACATTCTCTCTTCTGCCCCCTCCCATCGGGCAAAAGGTACAAAAGCCTGAAAGCACATACCACCAGGCTCAAGGACTACTTCTATTCTGCTGTTATAAGACTACTGAACAGTTCTCTAGTATAATAAGATGGACTCGTGACCTCACAATCTACCTTGTTATGACCTTGCACCTTATTGTCTACCTGCACTGCACTTTCTCTGTAACTGTAACACTTTATTCTGCATTCTGCTATTGTTTTACCTTGTACTACCCCAGTGCACTGTTGTAATGAAGTGATGGGTATAGATGGTATGCAAGACAAGTTTTTCACTGTACATCGGTACATGTGACAATAATAAACCAATTTATCAATTTGTTGGAGGTCAATTATTCCACCGCAGGACATCACAACAGTAGTGCTTCTGTGCAATATCCTAGAGCCAAACATCTTGTGATAGAACACTACTGAACCGCCATAAGGTTAAAGTGGCGATGTTCGCTGATAATTACACAATGTTCAATTTCATTTAGTTATGGAAAAGGACAAAGATAAAATAGAAGTAGAGGTTCTAAATTGGGGTCTTGTCAATTTACTGGACTAATAATTGATGTAATAAAAGTGAACTAGAAACAGCGAGAGGATAAATCAGTCTCAGAGCATAGAAGGCATTTAAAAAGTTGATTCAAGGAATTTGGAGTAAATGTGTTCCCAGAATAAGAAAAAGACCAGGACTGCCAAATCTAGAACGACCTAGATGCACAAAGGACAGGATATGGCAAAAAGGGAAATTTATGTCAAGATTATTAGTACAAGAGAAAGCATGGATGATTACAAAGGATGTCGTACTGAAATCAAAAAAGTAAACAAAGGTATGAGTACAGCTAAGGAAAGAGGAGAGCTTATTAATGACCAAAAAGGTTACAGTGTGTAGAAGCAGCATACATGGGCAAGGTCCAGATGAAAGCAAGACAAGGAAGAAAATTGCAGATGCTCTGACTACAGTTTCTCAGTGTTTCCTGACTGCAGGAGTGATGTGGGAAGATTGGAGGACTGCTAATTGTCCTACTTTTACTTATAAAGAGATAGGGATAAACCAAATGATTTCAGGGAAGTTACTTTAACTTGGGTACTAGACAAACTAGTGGAATCTGTTCTAAGGGACCCTACAAATCTTAATTTAGAAAGGGAAAGATTAATCAGAAACAATCAGCATAGATTTGTTAAGTGAAGGTTACATCTGTGATTCTTGACTGAATTCTTGGAGAGGATTTCAAGGAAGGTTAATGAGGACATGTGTTTGATGTTGTCTATATGGACTTTAGCAAGACATTTGACAAGGTCCATATGGCCAACTAGTCAAAAAGTAAAAGCCCTTGGGATCCAGGGAGAGTGACAAATTAGATCCAAAATTACTCAGTGGTAGGAAGGAAAAGGTAACGATTGATGATGTTTTTGTGACTGGAAAGCTGTAGGTTCCACAAGGTTCAGTATTTGGTCCTTTACTTTTTGTAATATATATTAATGGTTTAGATATTAATGCAGGGGACATGATAAAATGATGATGCAGATGATACAAAAGTTGCCCATGTAGTATTTAACAAGGGGGAAAACTTTAGATTACAGGAAGATATAGATGGTTTGGTCAGTCAGAAGGCAAAATGGCAAATAGAATTTAATCCAGAGAAGTGTGACACAATGAATTCGGGAAGGTACACAGAGGCAAGGAACTGAGGTTCAAGTTCAAGTTTACTACCATAGGCATACATACACAGAGTATAAATGCCATGAAAATTTGCTTTCTGCAATAGCGTCGCAGTACATTATAGACATGACAAATGTAAGTTAAATAACATAATAAACAAATTAATATAAATTGTAGGTTATGAGTTATATGGAGGAACAGAAGGTCCTTGCAAAAGAACAGGTCAATAAAATGGTTAAAAATGCAAATGGGATGCTTTTCTTTATTAGCTAAGGCACAGAGTTTGATATTTGTGCCAGACTAGTTATGGAACAACTTGAGTACTGTGTACAATTCTGGTCATTACATCCCAAAACAGATGTGATTGCAGTGGGAAGGATGCACAGGATATTTATAAAGATGTTACATTGGAAAATTGTAGTTGTGAAGAATGGTTGGATGTTATAGGGTTTTTGTTGGAACAGGGTAGGCTGAAGGAAAATTAATTCAGGTGCATAAAACAATGAGGAGCCCCAGACAGCAACTTGAAAGGAACCATTTACCTTGACAGAGGGATTAAAAGCCAAGGGGGATAGTTAAAAGGATTGAGAAATGTTTCTTGTTGACCCAGAAGGTAATGGGGGTCTGTCTGAAAGGTTGAGAGAGGAAGGAACCTTCAACACAGTTAAACTGTGCTTAGAAGTGTTCAAGAAGACTCATGATCTGCCAGGCCACGGACCAAGTGCTGGAAGGTAGCATTAGGCTGGGTACATCTTTTTGGATTGGCACGGACTTGATGGGCTGAACAGGCTCTTCCATGTAACAGGTTTTCTATGATCTGATGATCAAGGCCCTAATCACATTCAGTTGGCTCTGATGGTCAGGTCACATGCCTGACACCAAGAGGTATTCTGAACCCAGCTATGGCAAGTGATTACTGGGAGAACAGAGGAAATGAGTGAAAATGCTCTCAAGTCCTTAAAGAAAATGTTGCATTTTCAGTGAATCACCTGCCCATCAAAATGGAGAAGGAGCACATAGGATGCTACTGAGAAACTGGAGTTCTTATATCACTGAAGCCCAGTGTAAATGGTGAAAGGAGCACGCCATCACTTGAACTATCCACACATCTGCCTCATCAGGTACCTCCTGGGGCAGAGTCTATGAATCCCAATATTGGCTAGATGTTAAGCCACAATGCAGGGGAAAGAAATTAATGTATCGCCTAATATTCCACTAAACATAGTGATAGCAAAACCAAAAATCTCATGGATGACAGCAGATAGATCTCAAGCACCATTCAACACAGTGGGAAATATTGCCTGCATACACTGGGTGGAGATCAGGCATTTTCCCAAAATAAAGGAGAAAGGAAGAAAAATTGGAAGCAGCAGCAAAGCTTCTACCCACCTGATCACAGCTGGCTGCCATCCATCTCCCCAGCCAGCACATAGTGCTGAGACATAAAAATGGAATAAATAAGAAATGCCACACACGTTTTGAGAATTTTCATAGAATGAACAGCTTAAAAATTATTCTTGCTCCAAATTCCCATTTTATTGTACTTTTCCTCAAAAACTCTCCAGACCCAGCATAATCCTTTTCATACAACAAGACTTTGTTCCTAATCTCTAAATGGTTTGCTTTGCTTGGCTTGGTTCCTACTTAAAATAACACAGGCTGTACTTTTCCAAAGGCAATCACCCAATCCTTGAGCAGTTCCTGTAGTCTGATCCAAGCCCAGGTTCACAACCTTTTCATTGCACATCCTGTGCTGTAAGTAACCCTGGCTTTGCAGAATCTTTCAGCTGCAATTGCTGCCGTGCAGGCATCCAAGTGCAGATCCCCTCCTGTTCTGTCGTGCAGAATACATACAATTGTATTTAGCTCAGTAAGAAAGTGACTGTTTCCTCTAGCTGTTACCATATTTTCACAAAGAAATGGTACATTTATAACCCTGACCTTCATTTCTGCTGTTCTGAGAGTTCCCTATTCCTCCAATGCCCCCCCCCCCCACACCCCTAACCCTTGGTCCTGGACTGATAGATGAATATGAATTGCATGCAGCTAATCGGAACTGTACAGGAGGCAGTCCAAAAGCATCACTAAATAATTTCTCTTTCTTTGGGAAATACCTAGCCTCCACCTAGTAACGTGCACAATGAACAAGCCAGTTAAATTGTATTTAAATAGAGCCTTTTTGGCTTCTAAATTTCTCAAAGTGCTTTAAAATAATTAAGCGCATTTTTTTCAAGACTAGCCATACATTACAGATAAAATGAATGATCAGGTAATCTTTTTGGATGATATTGGTTCAGATATAGAACAGAATATGGGAAAACACTCGTGCTCTTCTTCAGCTCGGACTATGTGATCATTTACATTTCTCCAAAAGGGCAGAGACATTTTGTTTAAATGATTTATCCAAAAGTTGCACACCAAAAAGGCAGCAATCTCTCGGTAATGTACTGAAGGGTCAGAGGGTTATAAATCTTTGAAGTTCTCTACCTGCTCTGTGATTAAGAGTGGTTGAAGCTACCTTTCACACAAAGGAATATATCACCACCTCAGTTTGGCAGCTGTGCCCAGTCGGGTATCACAGGGATCGGTGCTTGGGTCCCAGCTATATACGACCTATATAAAAGATTTGGCTGAGGGAATCAAATGTTTCCAAGTTTGCTGATGATGCTATACTGGATGGAAATGGGAGTAGGGAGAGGATGTAAAGAGGCTTCAGGGGGATATGCACAAGCTGAGTGAGTGGTGGAGAACATGGCATGTTGAATATAATCTGGAAAAATGTGAGTCATCCACTTTGGTGCAGAAAACAGCAAAGCACAGTACTCTTTTAAATGGCAAGAGATTGAATAATATTGATGTTTAAAGGGACCCAGGAGTCCTTCAACACAAGTCACTGAATACTATCATGTAGGTGGAAGCAAGCAATTTAGAAGGCAAATGTTATGTTATGTTAGCCTTTCTTACGAAAGGATTTGAATAGGGAAGTAAGGAAGGCTTATTGCAATTATACAGCAACTTTGAGACACCAAACCAGGACTATTATGTATAGGTTTGATTTTCTTAAGAATGTACTTGCCACAGAGGGTTTGCAGCAAAGATTTGCCAGTCTGGTTGCAGTCTTTGGTGTTCCCTATGGAAATTCTACAATTTCAGATACAGGATGTTATACCCATCAAGTGTGTATATCGTCCTTCAAGCATCCTGATGTAGAAAGGGCATCATCTCCATCATTAGCCACCTGCTGTCTCAAACCCAACCCTTCCTTTGTGATATACAGGCTCTCCCACACATAGCAATGTGAATCCTTTATTAAGAATGAAATGTTAGAACGCTTGAAGGAACTGGAGCATCAGCAAAATTTACAAATATAAGGCAGGTTGTCTTGAAGGAGGAGACAACTAAATAGCTGACCCAATGTACAGCCTTGAATATCCACCAATAAGCACTGAACTCAACTGCAGGTCAAGGTTCTGGATCCAGCCATTGGTCAGTTTCAGCTGAGACCCTTCAGCGCAAACACAAATTGACAGCGAGACAGCAGACCACACCAGTCAGCCAGTGCTGAACATTCAATCTCCAGCAACAAAACCCTTCTCTCTGAGGGCAAATACCTAGCAGCCAGGGTGCAGAATCGAATCATCTGATTGGGCAAGTTCTAGACCGTAGCTGCTCCCATCCACTCTACCTCCAACTAGGCCTTGGTTCCTGATCACCAGTCCAAAACACATGTATTCCAAACACTGAGCCAGGGCCCACAACCAAACCGTCAGCCACGGCCTGAATCCTCTCAGGTGAAAATGGCTTTTACTGCAATGCTGCCAGCAGAGAGGACCCGTGAGCAAGCGAGTCAGATCAGATTTCGTGATCCCTAAAGCCAATGGGGTAGGTAGGGAAGAAGCTTCTGAACTCCAGCCATCAGGGCTAGGCTACATTTCACACTCAAAGCCAGGACTCGATCCTTCGCAGTGTACCTGCATAACTGGAATCAATTGCATCCTACTCCCACCTGACCAATTTTCTCTCTTCCTACCCCACCAAAGCCTTTCACCTTCTCCAAAACATGCTTCTCCACACTTAACATACTCCCAGTGATACTAAAACCAAAAATTACATGACCTAATTCAACTTTACGCCAGGCAAGAACCTCCCTAACCTTCTACCTGCTCTAACCCCACTCTTAACACATTCTAAGCACGTGACAGTTATTATACTGCAACCACCCTCCTGAGATCTTTCAAATATTTTCTCTTGAAAATAGTGTGTGTGTGTGTGTGTGTGTGTGTGTGTGTGTGTGTGTGTGTGTGTGTGTGTGTGTGTGTGTGTGTGTGGGCGCACACCAGTGTATGGGGTGGTGAGGCAGTGGGATTACTAAGGCAGACAGCCACAGGCTCAATCATCATCTAATCCTATGTGCAGGCCTTGGGTGGGGGGAGGGAGTGGAGGGTGGCATTGTAGATCAGCAGCGCTGAATGGTAAGATGAGGGTGACATCAGAACTAAGGATAGGACTGATTTGAGGATGGGGAGGAAGGTGGATGCAGAAATTCAACTCTGGCAGTGAAGGATGGCAGCTCAACAGAGATAAGGGAACCATGATGATGGATGGAAAGGGCAGAGATATCGGGGACCTAAGCTGAATGGATGGAGTGGAGGGGGGGGGGGGGGGAGCCAGAGGCACTGAAGGATGAATGAAGTTGAGGGTGGGGAGGAGCATCCACAGAAATTGAGGAACTGGGGTGATGGGTAGACTGGTGAGAGGGAGGGAAGAGAAGGGGGAGGAGCACCCCGAGACTGGGATGGATGGATGTTTGGCCGAGGGAGATGACATCAGAACCTTGGGACATTGTATGGTTGAGGGATTAGGATCAAGGTCAGGGGACGTAAATAGGCTCCAGGAGGATATAAACGAGCTGAGTTCTAGGAGAGAATATGGCAGATGGAATATAATCTGTAAAATTGTGAGGGGACGAGCGTCATTGCAGTGTGGTGCGACTCAAGAAATGAAAGGCACCCAGTCCAGTGCAACATTGGGAAGCCTAGGTTACCTCAGGAATTCAAGTTCCTCTGCATTAGGGCAATAACAAAATCCTAAAGTGTGACAGGCACAGCAATGACAAGAGCAACTGCATACAGAGAGGGGCCAGGTCAAATATCTGGAGTGCTACAAAATGACAAAGGAAGAGTCATTATCACATTTCACTCAAAGAAAAAAAATCAATATTCAACCCCATACTTTCCTGACACCGTCAGGAAAGGGGGCGGTGTACATGCACCTGTCTATATCAACGGTGCTGAGGTCGAGAGGGTTGAGAGCTTCAAGTTCCTGGGAGTGAACATCACCAATAGCCTGTCCTGGTCAAATCACATAGATGCCACGGCCAAAAATTGCTCAACAGCTCCTCTACTTCGTCAGGAGGCTAAAGAAATTTGGTATGTCCCCTTTAACACTCACCAACTTTTATCGATGCACCATGGAAAGCATCCTATCTGGATGCATCACGGCTTGGTATGGCAACTGCTCTGCCCAGGACCGCAAGAAACTGCAGAGAGTTGTGGACACAGCCCAGTGTGTCACGGAAACCAGCCTGCCCTCCTTGGACTCTGTCTTTACGTCTCACTGCCTTGGCAAAGCAGCCAGCATAATCAAAGACCCCACCCACCCGGGTCATTCTCTCTTCTCTCCTCTTCCATCAGGTACGTACCACCCAGCTTAAGGACAGCTTCTACTCCACTGTGATAAGACTATTGAACGGTTCCCTTATATGATGAGATGGACTCTGACCTCACGATCTACCTTGTTGTGACCTTGCACCTTATTGCACTGCACTTTCTCTGTAGCTGTGACACTTTGCTCTGTACTGTTACTGTTTTTACCTGTACTACCTTAATGCACTCTGTACTAACTCAATGTAACTGCACTGTGTAATGAATTGACCTGTATGATCAGTATGCAAGACAAGTTTTTCACTGTACCTCGGTACAAGTGACAATAATATACCAATACTAATAACATTGATATAAAATTGAATTATGCAATGCTTTTCTAATCAATTGTTCCAGAAAACTGACACTAGTGCTCTCTGTGAAATCACCTTCCAAACTGATTTTGCCAATTTGAACTTTTCTGTCTTAAAGTGCCATGTAATTATTGTATTACCATTCTTACAAACTTTTCTTATTCCTTGATTAATTTTCCTCCCAATTGTGTTGCTGCTGTTTGAGGTCTCCCTACCATTCCAGACAGCGATTTATCACCTGTTTTCTCTTATTTTCATCCATACTGTTTCTGCTTTCCATTCTGGGCTTAGATGATTTCTCATTATTGTCATTTTTTTCAAGGTTAATCTTCTCTTCCGTTTAATCTGTCAAGGAAATTTCTGACGATTGTTTTGCAGAACTGATATTTACTAGTTAGATCTGGGTGCAGTAGTAATCGATGAGCCATGGAAGTTTGTTGTTCACAGTTGCCCAGCAGTTAAAGCCAATTGCAGGGGAACTATCATGAATGATTAATAGTAGAGGTTCTTGCCAAGTTTGGCCATCACCAGGGTTCAGGGAGAATGGTGAGGCATTTCACGAGGCTTGTTGGGTGGAAGACATGCTCGAGACTCCTCCTGCCCTCTGCCCCTCCTATGTCCCAGGAAACTTGGCGATAGTCATTGACAAAAGAAATCTTGTTATAAAATAGAAGGATATGACCTTCTAAGTAGATTTCAAACAAATACCTACATCATGCCTCATTCGTCGTCTCACCTCCTTTCAATTTGGACATGTAGTTTATTTTTACTTCTCAGGGTGTGGGTGTTGCTGGCAAGGACACATTTATTGCCCATCCCAAATTACGCAGGAGATGGGCGGTGGAGAGCTGCCTTCTTCAACACTGCAGTTCTTCTGCTGAAATTACTCCCCTGATGTTGCTGGGAGGGAGTTCCAGGATTTGGACCCAGCAACAAGGCGTAGGAGAGTTCAAAGCAGCTTGAGTTCAGGATGAAATCTCTGAACTGTTTACTTCCCATCCTAGCCAAAGCCATGCACTTTGGAGGTTATTTTTACCCCCAGGGGGTCTTGCTCATTACCTTTATGTGCCCTGGATGACCTTGGAACTAAACGTCTGTGATACAGTGCCCATTGCTGGAAGAATATTGGTAGCCTTCCTGTGGTGATGCTGAACATAGCTGAGCTATGAGTGGCCTTTATAAACAAATCTTCACAGTCAGTGGAGTGCAGCCAGTATTCTGTCAGCTGCACTGAGTTCCTTTGTGATGGCCTTTCATGTCTACAAAATACATCCACTCCCACTGACAGATGTGAAATCTAACCACTGGCTGCTGCCTTTGCATTCTGATGACATTAAGTTATTTTTTGAGTTAAATACAGTATCTGCCTATTAATTTTATGCTAATTGCACCAAACCAGTGGGCAGAAGTGCACATTTGCTTTGTATCAGAATGTTCACTGAAACAAACAGGGAGCAGCATTGTCAATGACAAAACCCAAACCGAGACCCCACAGAAGAGCCAAAACCAAATTCTGTTATTTTACGAAGAGGAATTAAAAGATTAAAGATGAAATGAGAGAAGAGACTGAGAGGGGAGAGAAAAATGGGAGAAGGTAAACAAAAAGACAAGAGCAGAAAGTCATAAATTAGGAGTGGGAAAGAAGAAGGTGAGAAGGAGTGAAAAAGGGTGAGAAAGTACATTAGCACAATGGACAATCTACTGGGCCAATATCCAGGAGTCCTTCCTAAAGATCTCGAGGCATGACCTCAAATTCCCTCTCAGCAGCTTTGAAATTAAATTCAAATAAATTCAAGAAACTTTTAAATAAAACCTAGTATAGGTAATGTTAACTGCAAAACTAATAGAATGTCATAAACAACTATTAACTAAACTAAACAGTTAAAGGAAAATGCCAGCCTTGCCAAAGAAGTCAACATTCCAAGAAAGAACAAAAAATAAACTCAAAGTGTGAAATGCAGGAGATTACAATTTGGAAGAAATTACAATTTGAACAACTGGAAAATGGTTGGAACCAAAGAACTGGAGAATTTCCATTTATTGCAGTCAAGCATATTAAATGACATCACTCTGTAAATATTGGAAAAGGGAGAATGTACAAAAGCAAGGAAATTCGCTAGAAGTCCACAAACTTTCTTTAAATGAGATTAACATAAATTTCTCTAAGGCAAAATAATTCACTGCACTGAACTCTTTCCCTGAGCACTGTCATTCACTGCACAGAACTCATCCCCACAGCACTGTAATTCACAATCAAGAACATTGTAACTCATCACACATAATCCTTCCCAAAGCACTTTAAATCACTTCACAGCTCCTCCCAAAGCACAGTAATTCACTGCCTAATGCATTTTTGAAGGAGTCATACAGCGTGGAAACAGGACCTTCAACCCAACTCTTCCATGCCGACCATGGTGCCCACCAAGGTATCCTGAGCTTGGCCCATATCCCTCTAAACCCCTCCTATCCAGGTACTAAACTAAATTTCTTTTAAATGTAGTCATTGTACCTGCCTCAACCACTTTCTCTGGCAGCTCATTCCATATACTCACCACCCTCTTTGTGAAGAAGTTGCCCCCAGGTCCCTTTTAAATCTTTCACCTTAAACCTAATCCTAGTTTTTAGTTCCCCTTCCCTGGGAAAAAAGACTATGTGCATTCACCCAATCTATACCCCTCATGATTTTATGCACTTCTATAAGGTTACACCTCAATTTCCCACATTCCAAGGGATAAAGTCCTAGCTTGCTCAACCTCTTCCCATAACTCAGACCTTCAAGTTCTGGCAGCATCCTCGTAAATCATCTCTGCAGTCTTTCCATTTACTGACGTATTTCCTATAACAGGGCAACCAGAACTGTAAACAATACTCCAAGTGCTGTCTTACCAACGTCTTGTAAAACTGCAACATAACATCCCAACTCCTACTGTATATTCAGTGCCCTGACTGATGAAGGTCAGTGTGCCAAACACCTTCTTCGCCACCTTGTCTACCTGTGATGCTGCTTTCAGTGAACTATGCACTTGTACTCTTAGGTCCTTCTATTCCACAACATTCCACAGGATGCTACCATTCATTGTACGAGTCCTACCCTGGTTTGACTTCACAAAATGCATCACTTCACACTTATCTGAATTGAAAGCCATTTGCCAATCCTCAGCCCACTTACCGAGCTGATCAAAATCCCCCTACAATTTTTGATAATCTATTTCACTGTCTGCGATACCGCCTATTTTAGTATCATCCACAAACTAGCCATACCCTGGATATTCACATCCAAAAGGTTTATATAAATAACAACCAAGAAAGGTCCCAGCACTGACCCCTCTGGCAAACCACGAGTCACAGGGCTCCAGTCCAAGAAACAACCTTAGACCATCACTGTCTGCTTCATACCATCGAGCCAATTATGAATCCAATTAACTATCGCTCCCTGGATCTCAAGCGATCCAACTTTCTAGATTACCCTGCCATGCAGGATCTTTTCAAAGGCCTTGCTAAAGTTCATATAGACAACATCCATTATCCCACCCTCATCTGTCCTCTTGGTTACCTCTTTGAAAAACTCTAAGAGATTTGTTAGATATGATATCCCATGCACAAAGCCATGCTGACTATCCCTAATTAGTCCTTGCCTCTCCAAGATCCTATCCCTCAGAATCCCCTCCATTAACTTGCCCACCACTGATGTCAGACTCACTGGCCTCTAGCTCCCTGGCTTACCTTTGTTGCCCTTCTTCAAAAATGGTACAATGTTAGTCACCCTCATTCTGCAAGACTCACAGGACCCTGTAAGTCATTGCTAAGAGTCCCTCCTCCGGGCACTGTAATGCCTAGCGCTACTCCGATCCATAATGATTCACTGCAATGTGCCTTTCCGTGGCGCACAATGACTCATTGCAGAGCCATTCATCTGTGTACTGCAACTCACTGCAAATCCTTCCACTGTAAAGTGTAGCTCACTGGTTGGAGATATTGAAGAGTGCACTATAGCTCACTGTCCAATACCCTTTCACAATGCACTACATTTCGCTGCACTGGTGTAATTCCCAGACCATTCTAACTCACTGAAAAATAAAACAAAACCTGCAGGAGATAGAAATCTGAAAAAGAAACAGAATATGTTGGAAACACTCCGCTGGTTGGGCAGCATCTGTAGAGGTTCAGGTTTTTTTTTACCTGAAATGTTAACTATGTTTGTCTTTCCACAGATCTTTCCCTTTCCAGAGATGTTTCCCAACCGGTTGAGTGCTTGCAGCATTTCCTGTTCCACAATAACTTACTGTGGAAGGCAGAACCCTTCTATCGTGTGTTGTACCTCACTACAGGGAAACCTTCCAGTGTGCATTGTAACTCACTACTTTGTTCTCTTTCACAGTGCACTTTAACTGCTTCACATGTAACTCTGCAGAGCCCTGCCACAGGGCAATGTGACTGGGACAGATGCAAAATTAGGCTCCTGCTTCAAAGTACCAAAAGACATTTCATTATTTTTCTCAGACGTTCATGAATCTCATAAACATAAATTTGTTCCCTTCCTGCGGCACATCACCCAGACATAAAATAGAATGTGTCTAACACACTAAATGAGTCAGAATACCATGTGTATACTTGTAAATGAATAGGTCTCTTTTTAAAACCACATCGTTCTTTTACATCTGAAGGATTGCTTTTGGTCTCAAAAGACCACCAACTCAACAAAACCTATTTGGCAATTTATTTTTGTTATGTTATGCAAAACGTCTAGACAACATGGATTGTTACCATCTCAATTACATTTCAAATTCGTCTGTGTCTCAATACAATTTAGGTCAAAACATTAATATATTTGCAAAGAAAAACATAATAAATAATGACAACACTGTTATAAAACCCATTTGATCCACTGGAGACTGATATTTATCATCTTTACCAGTTCAGGTCTCTATGCGACTCCATTGTCAATATGGTCCACTATTAACCACCTCCTCAGTTCAGGACAATTAGGGATGAAGAAAAAATGCTGGCCTTACCAGCAACATCTATATCCTTTACATGAACCAATTAAAAACCCTCCACCCCATTATACTTTCCAAGTGTTCCCAATGCATTGGAATTGGCTGATTCATTCAAATCATTAATGCTTGCATCGATTCTGTGCATAAGAAGTATGTGGGATGAGCTGAACTTAGCAACTAAATGCTCAGCAGAAAAAAAATGGCAGGAAAAATAAAATGTTTTGGAAATAGTTGTGCAAATTAATTCATTTTATTAACTTAGCTACTTTAGCCTCTTTTGTCAAATTTTACCCGTTTGACAATTGATTCAATCCATTAAAATGCAAGAAAACAATCCATGCTTTTTAATTATAGCCTACATCAAGCAGAAAATGTGCTTAACTTGCAGATGTCATTTACAACCTGCTGTTTAAGCTCTTCTTCCTTTCAATTTGAGCGTTAGGGTTTGTTCAATGTGCAACACCTTTTACAAGTGAATTCCACGTACCTCTCGCCCCACCACTCCCTCCCAAATAAGGCACAAAGGAATGAGATTCTGTTGCCCTACCTGACCACTTTAGTTCCATTCCGAATCAGCTGCATGTCAATCATACATCCCCCATTCACGTAGGCGGCCAGATTCAGCTCTGAGAACTCAGCCTGCATTAATAATTGTAGGAAACACTGATGAGTTTTAGTACACGCATTTACATCACATCCACATAAGTAGTTGCAAATCTTGAATGCAAAAATGTTTTAAAAGCCAGCTGCAGGTTATAAAATCTTCCATTTCATTTCACCTTCCTTGAAATAGAGAGTCCTCACTATGCTTCTGCACTGAGGCACAGAGAAAGTTTTACATTAGATCTGGTTGAAAATATGTACAGAACACATTATTAAAAAACTAGAAAATGTCTAATGCATCTTCCGATCTTCAAAAGGAAGAAATATTGTTTATTTTCAAATAGGGAGGTAGAAAGGGTACTGTGATAATTACAATAAATCATATCTAATGCACATACAACACTATGAGGCTGCATTCATTTTTATTTATCACAAATCCTGCTGAGTGTGTTCTTTGTCACTTTCCCAAAACGTATATATGTTTAGCATTTATCTGGAACATATAAGGCATGCTTTCTGTAACAGACTGCTTGTAACATCCACAGGTTCAGAGGTTGCTTGCTATTTCTTATTTATTCTTTTTTAGGGATCAAGGCATCATTGAAAAGACAAGCATTTATTGCCCATCCCTTCCTGTGCTGCAGTTCTTCTGGTGAAGGTACTCCCACAGTGCTGGGTTAGCATGTGGCTTATTATATGTAGGGGAGGGAATTCTAGGATGATGAAGGACTGGCAATATATTTCCAAGTCAGAATGGTGTGTGACATGGAAAGCCTACCTTGGCTGTAAAGGTCACAGATCAGGGAGGAACTGTCAGAGTAGCCAAGGTGGGTAACTACAATTCATTTTGTAGCTGGTACATAGCCTCTGCATGTTGGTGGTGCAGGGAATGAATGTCTCCCTACACGTAATACATCATCTATAATACATCCTCTTGTGGCGACTCACCGTCTAGTCGGGCGAACCGACTCGGCAGTTGGGTCGCGCGGCGTCGGAGCGACGAGGCCCAAGATGGCGGTGGGCCTCGTCTTTCCGAGCGACGGGGAGAACCCGCGCGCGGGAAAGTCCTGATGACGTAGGACTTACGTCATTGCCGGTTGCTTTGGGCGGGAACATTCTCCCTTAAAGGGCCCGCGCAAGGCGGGAAAATAAACCAGTTCTGTTTGGCAATCCTCCGAGTAGAGTCTTGTTTTATTCCGTGGTAGCAACCACTACATTGGTGACCCCGACGGTCCAAACGGTTTTTGGACCCGCAAAATGGACGACAGCGCAGCAGCCAACGCAGTGGCCCTCAAGCTGCCCACCTTTTGGACACTTCGGCCCAGCGTCTGGTTTGACCAGGCCAAAGCGCAATTCCACCTTCGGCAGATCACCTCCGACTCCACGAAGTACTACCATGTGGTTAGCTCTCTGGACCAGGAGACAGCCGCCCAGGTTGGAGACTTCATCCAGTCGCCTCCGGAGGAAGATAAGTACCCGGCTTTCAAAGACCTTTTGATCCGGACCTTCGGCCTCTCCCGTCGTGAGCGCGCCACCCGCCTGCTTCATCTGGATGGCCTGGGGGACAGATCCCCATCCGCCCTAATGAATGAGATGCTGGCATTGGCCGAGGGACAAAAGCCGTGCCTGATGTTCGAACAGGCCTTCCTCGAACAGCTCCCCGATGACATCCACTTGTTGTTAGCTGACACCGACTTCAGCAACCCCCGTGAGGTGGCCGCCCGGGCAGATGTCCTGTGGAGGGCCAAGCGCGAGAGCGGTTCGTCCGTCAGTCAAATCACCAGGCCGCGAGCCCAACGCCCGCCTCGCCCGGCCCCAGCAACCGAGCAGCCATGCCCCAGGAACGCAGACAACGACACGGGTGACCAGCTGTGCTCCTACCATCAGAGGTGGGGTGCGGAGGCCCGTCGATGCCGCCCACCCTGCAAGTTTCAGGGAAACGCCAGGGCCAGCCGCCGCTGATGGCTACGGCGGCTGGCCGCCGACAGAGCCTCCTCTTCGTTCAGGACAAGAAATCTGGACGGCGTTTCCTCATTGATACTGGAGCGGAAGTCAGTATTTTGCCCCCGACAGGCCGCGACACTCGTGACAGGCCACCAGGTCCTCTACTCAATGCCGCCAACGGTACGGTCTTTCGGCACCCGTACGCTTCAATTACACTTTGGCGGCAGCCGTTTTACCTGGACCTTTACCCTTGCCACCGTCGCCCGACCACTCCTAGGAGCCGATTTCCTTCGGGCCCACAACCTGTTAGTCGACCTGCGAAGGAAGCGGTTAGTCCACTCTAGCACTCTCCGGACCTATCCCCTGGGAGAAATCAGCCCACCAGCCCCGCGCCTGGACTCCATTTCCCTTTCTGTCGACGATTTCACCAAGCTCCTAGCCGAATTCCCATCGATTTTGGCACCTTCGTTTACAAATTCTAGGCCCACACACGGGGTACGACACCACATTACCACAGGGCCACCCCTTCATGCCTGTGCACGACGATTACCTCCAGACAAGCTCCACCTGGCAAAGGAAGAGTTCCGTCACATGGAGGAGCTGGGGATTGTTTGCAGGTCAGACAGCCCCTGGGCCTCCCCCCTGCACATGGCCCCCAAAGCCACCGGAGGGTGGAGGCCCTGCGGCGACTACCGCAGGCTGAATGACGCCACCACCCCGGACCGCTATCCCATCCCTCACATCCAGGACTTCGCAGCGAACTTACACGGGGCCCGCATCTTTTCCAAAGTGGACCTCGTTAGGGGATACCACCAAATCCCGGTCCATCTGGATGACGTCCCCAAAACTACGATTATCACCCCATTCAGCCTGTTCGAATTCCTTCGGATGCCGTTCGGCCTTAAGAACGCCGCGCAGACCTTCCAGCGGCTGATGGATGCGGTAGGCCGAGACCTGGACTTCGTGTTCATTTACTTGGACGACATACCGATTGCCAGCCGTAACCGCCAGGAACACCTTTCCCACCTCCGCCAGCTGTATTCCCGCCTCCGCGATTTCGGCCTCACGATCAACCCGTCCAAATGCCAATTCGGACTTGACTCTATCGATTTCCTCGGCCACAAAATCACCAGCGACGGGGCAACACCCCTACCCGCCAAGGTGGATGCTATCTGCCATTTTGCCCGCCCCAACACAGTCAAAGGCCTACAGGAATTCCTTGGGATGGTCAACTTTTACCATTGTTTCATCCCTGCAGCAGCCCATATCATGCGCCCTCTGTTCTCGCTGCTGGCTGGTAAGGGCAAGGACATCACCTGGACTGACGAGGCTGCGGCTGCTTTCGTTAAGGCCAAAGACGCCCTGGCAGACGCCACGATGCTGGTACACCCCAGGACTGACGTCCCGACTGCCCTCACGGTAGACGCGTCCAACACCGCGGTGGGTGGGGTACTGGAACAGCTACTCGAAGGCCGCTGGCAACCCTTGGCATTTTTCAGCAAGCACCTTAGACCGCCCGAACTGAAGTACAGCGCTTTTGATCGGGAACTTCTAGCGCTGTATCCGGCGGTCCAGCATTTCCGATACTTTCTAGAAGGCAGGCCTTTCACCGCTTTCACCGATCATAAGCCTCTGTCCTTTGCCTTCTCCAAAGTCTCCGATCCCTGGTCAGCTCATCAGCAGAGACATTTATCCTACATTTCCGAGTTCACAACTGACATCCAACATGTCTCTGGAAAGGATAATGTCGTTGCTGATGCACTTTCCAGACCAACCATCCACAACCTATCCTTGGGTGTCGACTACACGGCCCTAGCTGACGCACAGCAAGCCGATGACGAACTGCCCAGCTACAGAACCGCAGTCTCGGGTCTGCAGCTCCGAGATTTCTTGGTTGGTCCAGGTCAGCGGACCCTACTTTGTGACGTTGCGACTGGTCAGCCCCGCCCTATAGTCCCTGCAGCCTGGCGGAGACGCGTTTTTGACTCGGTACATGGGTTGGCGCACCCGTCCATCAGCTCTACTGTCCAACTGGTCGCCAGCAAGTTTGTCTGGCATGGCCTGCGCAAACAGGTCAGTGAGTGGGCCAGGACTTGTCTGCACTGCCAGATGTCAAAAATCCAGCGACACACCAAGGTCCCACCACAGCAGTTCGAGCCTACCCGTAGGAGGTTCGACCACATACACGTCGACCTCGTGGGCCCTCTGCCAGTTTCAACAGGAGCCCAGTACCTCCTTGCCATCGTGGACCGGTTCACGAGGTGGCCTGAGGCAACCCCCCTGACTGACATCACAACTGATTCCTGCGCCCGGGCGCTGCTCACAACTTGGGTCTCACGTTTTGGCGTTCCGGCCCACATCACTTCAGACAGAGGCACCCAATTCACTTCCAGTCTCTGGGCTGCATTAGCGAACCTGCTAGGGACGCAGCTGCACACCACCACGGCCTACCATCCTCAATCAAACGGGTTGGTGGAACGTTTTCACCGCCATCTGAAATCGGCCTTGATGGCCCGCCTGAAGGGTCCTAACTGGGTTGACGAGCTGCCTTGGGTCCTGCTCGGCATACGCACTGCCCCCAAAGAAGACCTCCGCACTTCGTCAGCTGAGCTTGTATACGGGGCGCCACTAGTTGTCCCCGGGGATTTCATACCTGCCCTTCGGGACCAAGGGGAACAACCCCCAGCAGTCCTACAAAGACTGCGCGAGAAGCTTGGCGCCTTGGCCCCGATTCCCACCTCACGGCACAGTCAAGCCCCATCCTGCCAGCCCAAGGAACTACGGGACTGTAAGTTTGTTTTCGTTCACAGGGGCACACCTCGGGCACCATTGCAACGACCATATGAGGGACCGTTCCGAGTCATACGGAATAACGGATCCACTTTTATTTTGGACATTGGAGGCAGGGAACAGGTTTTCACGGCGGACCGCCTCAAACCGGCCCATTTGGATCTGCAACAGCCTGTCGAGGTTGCCACGCCGCGACGCAGAGGCCGCCCCTCTAAGCGGCAGCTGGCACAGCCCACGGACCTTGGGGACTGTATCGCCGGTTCTGGGGGGGGTTGTGTGGCGACTCACCGTCTAGTCGGGCGAACCGGCTCCGCAGTCGGGTCGCGTGGCGTCGGAGCGACGAGGCCCAAGATGGCGGCGGGCCTCGTTTTTCCGAGCGACGGGGAGAACCCGCGCGCGGGAAGTCCGGATGACGTAGGACTTACGTCATTGCCGGTTCTTTTGGGCGGGAACATTCTCCCTTAAAGGGCCCGCACAAGGCGGGAAAATAAACCAGTTCTGTTTGGCAATCCTCCGAGTAGAGTCTTGTTTTATTCCGCGGTAGCAACCGCTACACTCTGTATGTTTTCAAATTTACATGCAAACTTTCAATCCCTTATAACATACCTGCCCACTGATAATCCCTTTAACACACAAATCAGTAAAACTACATATCTGAGTTACTAGCTTCAGTGGAGCAAAATTTCAGAACAGAGCACATTGGGCATTTGGTACCATATATCTGTGCTTAGTACAAGTAACCAAGGACAAAAATCAAAACATATGCTTCAATGGTAGTGTCTGACATGTTTCTTGCTTCCTGAAAAGCAACTGAATTAAGCCTCGGCACATGGTGTAGTCCACATACTAACCCTGTATGCCACACAGTTACATCCTATTAATTATTCTGTGCCATGGTGGAGAATCTGGTACTTATGACAACTGTACTGCTGATGACAGGCAAATGGGACCATGACAGACTGAGATGATAGTTGTATTTACTTACACTAAAAATGGATAAAAAGCAGACGGTAAAAAAATGCTTCCACATGTTGGTTCTTAGCTTATGTATTATGATTCTTTTGATGTAGGAGTATTCTGCAGTGGCTGTTTAAGAGCTGAAGAGCTGTCTTCTGCAGTAACTGTTTAAAGTCATGGCAGTCAGCATGTCTCATACTATGGACAAGAACATAAGAATAGAAGAAACAGGAGCAGGAGTAGGCCAATAAATCCCTCAGGTCTGCTCCACCATTCAGTAAAATCATGGCTGATCCAACCTTGGCCTCAACACAACTTTCCCAATCTCTATCTATATCCCTTGACTCCCTTGTAGTTTAAGTGTCCGTCAGTCTTCACTTTTAATATATTCAATGCATCTGCCTCCACAGGTCTCTGTGGTAAAGAATTTCAAAAATTCATGACCCTCTGAGAGGAGAAATTCTTCCTCAGCTGTGCCTTAAATGGCAATCACTTATTCTGAAACTATTCTGCCTAGTTCTAGATACCTCATGATGGGAAACATCCTGAGCATACACCGGTCAATCCCCCTCAGAATTCCATATATATTAATAAGGCAATTTCTCATCCTTCTAAATTCCAATGAGTATAGGCCTAATCTGCTCAACCTTTCATCATATCCCAGGAATCAACCTAGTGAGCCTATTCTGCAATGTCTTCGAAGCAAGTATATGGTTATGTAAACATAAAGACCAAAACTGTATGCAGGTCTCACCAGTGCCCTGTAAAGTTGAGTCAAAATTTCTCTCCTTTTATACTTTTTATCCCTTGCAAAAAAAGGTTAACATTCCACTAATCTTCATAATTACTTGCTGTACCTGCATGTTATCTTTTGTGTTTCATGCACTAGACCCCCCCCCCAATCTCTTTGTACAACATTCTGCAGTCTTTCTCCATTTAAGTAGTAATTCATTTTTTCAGTCTTTCCTCGAAAGTGGATTAACCTCATATTTTTCAAAACTTTAATTCATCTGTCAATGTCTTGCTCACTCACTTAACCTGTCTATATCCCTTTGAAGCCTCTTTGTATCCTCCTCACAACTTGGAAACCCATCTAATTTTGTATCATCACCAAATTGGGCTAGAGTATACTCAGTCCCTTCATCCAAGTCACAAACAGTGGCACCCCAAAATTAACTAATATATCCTAATTCACTGATTTCATTTGGTTAACTAATCCTCTGTCAATGCCAATACGTTACTTCTAACCCTGCACAGGCTTATACTATACAGTAACCAATTATGTGATGCCGAATCGAATGCTTTTTAGAAATCCAGAATCCTTTATTCACCCTGTTTCTTACAATCTCAAAGAACTCAAACAAACACCATCACCCTTTCATAAAATCATCTCAACTCAGTTTGATATTTTCATGATTTTCTAATTTTCTGCTATTATCTTAATAATGGATTTCAGTATTTTTCAAAGGACAGATGTTAAGCTAACTGGCCTATAGTTTCCTGCTTTCCACCTCCTTTTCTTGAATAGTGGTATTACATTTGTGGTTTTCCAATCTTCTGGAACCTCAACAAATTACAACAGATGCACCCATTATTTCTGTAGCCACTTCCTTTAAGACCCTAGGATGCAGGCCATCATAGCCAAGAGACTTATTGACCTTCACCACTTTTATTTGCCAAGTACTTTTTTCCTAGTGATAAAGATTGTTTTAAGTTCCTCCCTTCCTAAAACTCCTTGATTATCTATTATCATTAGGATGTTGCTAATGAAAACTAATCCAGAATAATTATTTAGAATCACTGCCATTCCCATTTCCCATTATTAAATCCCCAGTCTTATGGATAGTGATCTTATGCATAGTATTGCTAGGTGCAAGCTGATCTCAGGAGAAAATGATTCTACCCTGTCCATTTTTCATCTAGTTTCAGCAGCTGAAGGATCTACAGGGACTTCTAAAGTCCTTCTAGCTGCCTTTCCAAAAGGATACCCAGGGACATGGAGGGTAATTTTTTTAAAATATCAATTATTATTCTCTATTCTCTAAATCCTACCACAGCAATGTAAAAGAGGCTCATACTTGATTGTGTATCAGTAGTGCTAAATATTGGTCACAGTGTGGGTAACTTGGCTTCCTTAATGGACTGGAACATTTCTGGCAAGAAGAGCATTTCTTGCCTGTAAACTGAAGAGCCAGTTAGAAATCAACCACATGGATGGATCTGGCATCAGATACAGACCAGACCAGCTCAGGATGACAGATTTTCTTCCCTGTAGAGAAGCAGGTGGACTTTTATAATGACCTGGTTGTTTCATTCAAATAGCTCGGGATCAATGGTCCAAGCCTCTGAATTCTGTTCCAGTAAATTAATAATAGTGCTACTGAGAAAATTGGTGCAGTTTTAGTGATACACAAAGTGACAATTCAGAAATAGGTCACTTGGACCAACCGGTGCATGTCAGTATCTACCCTCCACACAGCATTATGCAGAGAAAATTCTGAACCACACAGCAGATCAGACAGCATCTGCGGAAAGAGAAAGAGAGTTAATGTTTCAGGTTAGACACCCTTCATCAGGACTGGGAAACAGAGAAAATAAATTACTTTCAAGTTGAAGAGAGGGTGGGGGACAACTGACAGAACAATGGGTGAGGGGAGGATTGCTATAGAGATAAGTTGTAGATGAGGTCATCTGGCTGGTGGAGATAATTAGAGAGTGAGACAGAAAACATGAACTAATGTTATGAAATTAGGGAAGTCAGAGAGTGAGAAAACAAAGGAACAGAAATGCTATGCTGTAGGATATGTCCTGAAGGTTTGGCTGTGTTAATGGAGAGAGAAAAGCTGAACCAATATCACATATCCTCCTTGGTCTTATAAGCTTTGCCCCGGCTAATGAAGCAAGCATCTTACATGCCTTCTTAATCACTGTATCCACTTGTGTAAATGGTTAAGAAATGACCTTGATCCATACTACCCACCTACCCACAGAGCATTCCTAGAAATCTGAAACCCACTGGTTTAAGATAACCTTCCCAATTAAGACTCCTTAACCCATGCCAAAGTTTGATTACGCGGTTACCATCCATTTTAAAACATGCACCTACTCAGTAGCTAGTAATCTGCAAAAATAACTTCGATAAATTAGCAACTTTAAGAAACCATGGTGACTATCTTGGATTAGTGCACGACTTTCAGTGCTTGTTTACACCATCCCTTGCGACATTTCCACTCTCCCAACAAGGGGATATAGATTTATTCATGGTTCGTCTCTCGCTGTTGTGTTTTTGAAGATTTGTTATTTTCAATGCAGCTATGATTTGGCTTGAAAACCACATACAAGCAATCTACTCCCATGCTCAACTATGATTTGTGTGTAACTGGCTGTTAAATGGTTTGGGAAGTAAAGCCTGGGAAAGCCCTGAATGTCCTTCCCTCTTCTTCTGATCCTATTGAAGATTACAGAACATAGAGTCTTAGGGACAAGTAGTATGGAAACAGCTCCTATGGCCCACCGGGTCTGCACCAACCCATTTACACTAATCCTACTCCCCCACCTCCATCCAACCCCCACATTCCCATCAACTCCCTGCAGAGTTCTACCATTCACCTTACACACTTAAGGCAAGTTTTAGTGACCAATTAACCTACCAACATGAACATATTTGGGACATGGGAGGAAACTGGAGCACCCCGAGAAAACCCACATGGTCACAGGAAGCAAGTACAAATACCACACAGACAGGACCCGAGGTCAGGTTTGAACCCAGTTCTCTGACTCTGAGAGGCAGCCGCTCTAAAAGCTGTACCACTGTACACCTTTAGTATCGTTACAGAAACTTTAAATATGTTTAAGATATGAATCAGCCACAATCTAATTGAATAATGCCTGAATAAGGGAAAAGGTTAAAAACTCTGAAGTCTATTCATGTTCCTACATTCCTTCCATACACAAACTCATGAGAAATGGTTTACTGTGTGTTCACTGTGGTGTGTCTGTGAAACAGCACACACTGCAGTGCACATTGGTGAACAGCCACCGTACATGCCATAGTAGAGTGAATTTGTAGCTCTGAGGCTTGGTGTTGGCTGACATTGGCACATCACTGTCAACTTGGTCAAAATAAGGGAGGTTTAATAGTGACATTTAATTAGTTATATTAAACAGATGTTTTTGAACCCATCATATTACCACATAAAAACATCTGACATTAAAGATAATTGAGAGGTTGTAAACAAACCCAGCACACAAAAAGAGCCACAGCATGATTTTTAGAAATCATTGCCTGGGTTGGTTGTCTGAATTCTTTCATATAAATAACCAGCCTTCTACAGTGTATTGCAACTGGACAGTAACATGTCACGCAAAAGGGTTAGATTCCGGAAACCCTCCTGATTAAGACTGCTAATAAAATAAATGTCCCACCTTTTATAGAGAGCAGACAGGGTGTGGGCGCCACAAAATTTCATTAAGAAGGCCAGATGTCCGACATCATCAATTAGATCTCTTCAGTTTCACATAATTGAAGGTTCCGTCCTTACTATTTATTTAATGAGAAAGGAACAAGCTCTACACTCACAGGGGTATCTGTGCTCTAAAGTGATTTCCACATCCCTTGTCCCAGCTTTGAAAAAGTTTAAATAGTTAAAAGCTTTAATAATCCACTGTAGCTTAGTTACAACTCTCTGTTCTGCTACAGCCCGAGCTCTCTGGTTCTGTATCCAAAAACCCAGAAGAAACATGTTGGGCACTTATCACCTCCTCCTATTCTTTACCCTTTTGCCTCCCCCTAACTGTGCAGTGGCTGAGATTTGATTTTGTGTCCACTGGCATCTCTTTTGATGCCGCACCCCGAAGGAATGCATCTTTTTTTAAGATGCAGATACTGAGCAGTACAAGGTTACTGAATCACATAGTGTAGCACAGCTAAGTTTTTATTCATTTTCAAAGTCCATCTGCACATACTTTCCAGGGAGAGTGTTGGAAGTAGCAGCCCTGCCTAATTATTCCTTTTATTCATGTAGGGCTCTGCCAATCATATCAGTTTAATCAGCTTGATAAGTTCAGTTTACTCAGCCTTGAACAGGAGATGAACCAGGGATCTTCTAGGTCTCTCTGGTTCAGAGCCACATTAGGTTGTGCACTATTGACACAAGATAATACCATGCCTTGCCCACACCTATCACTTCCAAAGCTGACTCTGCTCCCTCCCTGAAGAAGTTGATTCTCTTTGCCAACATTTTACTTCCAGTGCTGGTCACCTTGGCCAATGCTGCCATTCTTCAAGTGTGCATACAGACAGTGAGTGTCAGAAGCCGCTGTTGATGTACTTAGCATCATTAAGACCAATTTTGTTCTTATCCTCTACCTAAATATTATGCAACGTACCAGGAGTAAGTTTACTATTCTTTTGCCCTATCACCTAGAATAGAGACACTGGCACAGACACTGTAATGCTTCAGCTGTTACTTTTTGTACCAATGTAAGATTGAATCTGGGGACATTCACTGTGAAACAAGGCCTGAAGCACATGGTCTTCAGGAAATGTAAAAGAATGCTTTTTAAAATTTTTTTTGTTGAGAAGTTCGTCTCAGAGCCAGAATGTTTAAAGGAGGAACTGTGAGGAATTGTGAGCAGAGATGAATGTAATCATCAGTAACAAATGCAGCCAGCTGGAGAAGACCACCATGATGGTGTTGAATCTAGTTCTTGTGGGACTGACAATTCACTGTAGTTGCCAAGTACCAAAACTCTAGGTTCATGCAAGGTTGACTGTATTTGTGCTCAGTTCTTGCTCACTACAGTAGATTTACATCTTCAATTTATATTTTTCCTCATCAATATTTTGTTAAAATCATCCTTCTCTGCTCCTGCGAGGGTTTGACAATAAATCAGAATTACAGTGTCTTAGAAATGGAAAGATTGTTTCTGATCTTCATCCTCAAACACAATGGAAGTGGCTGAGGAATATTGCACAACTAACAGATGAATACCAAATGTTTGATAAACTGAGATAGCAAAGGCTAAGTTGTGCAATGCACTGAGGGTACTGCAAAGGCTTCTTTCATTTACAACATTTGCTTAAGGCTGGGGTCAATGGCAGACCATGTCAGAGAAGCCTATTTATTTTATAGATTAAGTTTTCGGGGAAATAAGTGAAGTAATGGTCAAAATAGAGAAAGACAGCAAATATAAAAGAAAGTGAAAGAATATAATGAGAGAGAAGGAAATTATTTTCACCTGGTAATAGTTAAATTCAATTAAATCACATTTCAAAACAGAGATGAGGAGAAATTTCTTTAGCCAGAGGGTGGTGAATTTGTGGAACTCCTTGCCACGTACAGCAGTGGAGGCCAGATCAGTGGGGGCGTTCAAGGAAGAGATAGATAGATATCTAAATAGTCAGGGTATCAAGGGATATGGGGATAAGGCCGGAAATTGGGATTAGAATAGTTTTTTTTTCTCTCCCCATTCCCCATTTCTTTTTCCCTTTTCCTTGGAGCAGACTCAATGGGCCGAATGGCCTGCTTCTGCTCCCTTATCTTGTGATAATCAACTGCCTTGATAATACTTTAAAATGTGGTGTAGACTGAAGCTTAGAAGTTCATCTCCTGAAGTGAGTTTTCCCACCATCCACAGAGGACAATTTTTTTCCAACCAAAATCACCAGCAAATACTGCAGACTCGTGCATTGTGGAACTGGGTCAAGAGGAGCCTATCTTCACCTTACCTAGAACTGGCAGAGAGATACTCCATCAGTCTGCACTGGAAGCAAACCTAAGTCTGTATGAACAGACAGCAGTCTACCCAGTCCAATTTCTCACAATGATTTATCTCTAAAAAGCTCCCAACAGTTGTATTCCAGTATATGAACCATTTGAACTTTAAAGGGCGATGGAGTTTCAAGACAAAAGTAGGATGAAAGGTTTCAAATACTTGGATGGAGCCTTTAAATTACTGCTTCTCAGCACAAAATAGTTGATGCTACACAAAAGCAAGCAGGTCCCAATAAATACTGCATTCCTATCAAGAACAAATAATCAGTGCACTCTGGATTCTCTATAGAGATCAAAATATCAATTTGGGTTCTGAAGAAGGGTCTTTATAAAGTCATAAAGCAATACAGCACAGATACAGGCCCTTCAGCCCACCAAGTCAACACCAACTACAGTGCCCACCTAGCTAGTCCCAATTTCCTGCATTCAGCCCATATCCCTCTAAGCCCCGCCCCTCCATGTACCTATCCAAGTGTTTCTTAAATAATACTATTGTACCTGTCTCAACCAATTCCTCTGGCAACTCGTTCCGTATACTCACCACCCTCTGTGTGAAAAAGTTGCCCCTCAGTTCCCTTTTAAATCTTTCCCCTCTCACCCTAAATCTGTGCCCCCTAGTTTTGGACTCCCCTACCCCGGGGAAAGACTGTTACCGTCCACCTTATCAACGCCTCTCATAATTTTAAACATTTCTATAAGGTCGCCCCTCATTCCTCTACGTTCCAAGGAATAAAGACCAAGCCTGGTCAACCTCTCCCTATAACTCAGTCCCTCTTGTCCTGGCAACATCCTCATAAATCTTTCCTGCACTCTTTCCAGTTTAAGCACGTCTTTCCTGTAACAGTGACCAAAACTGGACAAAATATTCCAAGTGCGGCCTCACCAATGCATTATACAACTGCAACATAATGTACCAACTCCTATAAATGCCTGACTGATGAAGGCCAGCATGCTGAAAGCCTTTTTCACCACCTCATCTACCTGTGATGCCACTTTCAATGAACTATGCACTGGTACTCCTTGGTCTCTCTGTTCCATTACACTCCCTAGTGCCCTGCCATTCTATTTAACCTGAAATATTAACTCTGTTTCTCTTTCCACAGATGCTGCCTGACCTACTGAATGTTTCTCACATTTACTGTTTTTTTTAGAATTCCATCATCAGTGATGTTGATTTTCAACCACTAATTCATCTGTGGTTATGACTACTAAACATGCTTTATAGTCATCTTAGCACATGGTAATCGGTCTCCAAAATTCAATCCACTAACTTTGTTCAGTTGTACCAAGCAGGGATGTATTTCCACAAACAGCTTTCTAAATACCAAAGGATTCAAGGATGTGGGTTTCTGTAGGCTCTGCCAAGTTTCTGTACAAAACCTCACCTCCTAATTCCTTTTAAGGAAACACATAATTTCCCTCTCCCTTTTCCCAACCACTTCTACTTCATGCTTGAACTATAAGACCTGAAGTGGCTCCTGATAACAAAAGTCCACAGACCAGCATAATCTAAAACCAGTCACAAGCATCCTGAGAAAATGGCTCAATGCACTTGAGATTCTCCAAAGTACCAAATCTATTTAATCAAAAGACTCTCAAAAAAAGAACAGAATGGCATGTGATTTTCTAGAAACTGTATCAGCTGAGCTTGGGAAAGCCATTCAATAGCATAAGAAATGAAGGCAAACATTGCGGAATGTCAGAAAGCTATTAGTCACGCTTGTAACTTCCAGGAAGGTTTCTCTTAACCTATTTACAATCAACTTTTAATCAAGCTTCAATCTTTTACAAAGGAGCAATTTCATTATCTATGACTTGTTAGTGATTAATTCACAAATTGAGACATTATTTGTAAATGTTTGCATTTTGTTTTACATATTTTGAACCAGTGGATCCTCATTTCTCCCATGCTCACCTCAGGATTGATGATGACTTGCTTCCCAGTTCTGTGGGTTCTGAGGTGGTCAATGAGACCAATGTGGACCCGCAGATTCTTTCGCAGACATACTCAATGCAGTGGGCAATTTTTCAGTAACTTGGAATGCGGTAAGCACATGCTGATCTTCGATGTGCTGCTGGCGAAGGAATCCAAAGTTCTCACTGACATCCTTGATGTTCCTTCTCCATTTTGACAGGTCACAGGCCAGGGATTCCCAAAGTCTGTTAGGTTGTATATTTTTTTCAGGAAGGCTTTGTGGACATTCTTGAACTATTTACTCCATGCTCCTGGTTATCCCTTACTGTGATGATGCAAATAACATGACCTGCTCAATGGAATTGGCTGAGTGTAACTGTAGCCTCAAGGCTGTGGATGTTGGCCTAGGAGAGGGCACTACCTTTGATTTGCTTATCCTGCCAGTGAATTTGGAGGATTTTGCAGAGGCAACTTTGGTGGTATCTGTTCAGTGCTTTAAGGTACCTGATGAAGGCATTCCAATTTTCTAAACCATACAAGGAGGTAGGAATCACTGCTGCCAAATGACCTTTATTAATCACGTGTACATCGGAACACAGTGAAATACATCTTTTGCGTAGAGTGTTCTGGGGTTAGCCTGCAAGTGTCGCCACGCTTCCAGCACCAACATAGCATGCCCACAACTTCCTAACCCTTACATCTTTGGAATTTGGGAGGAAACTGGAGCGCCCGGAGGAAACCCATGCAGACATGGGGAGAACGTACAAACTCCTACAGACAGTGGCCAGAATTGAACCCGGGTCGCTGGCACTGTAATAGTTTTATGCTAAATACACATTTCCCCCGATGGCCAAAGGCTGTGCAGGGACACTGTGCAGGAACATGGTGAATTTCATTATTAATGTCTGCCTTTGCTGGGAGGCAGCTCCTGACATATGGAAAGTGATCCAGTGTCTTGTCATGGACCTTTATTTTTAGGCGGCGGTACTATGTAGTCAGGGTAGATTGGCAGAGTTCTTTCATTTTGTGAATATTTAGTACAAGATCCATTCTCTTATATATTTTTGTGAGTGAATAGATAATGAATTGGAGCTCATCTGCACACTGGAATTCAATGAGTACAATTGGAGTGACCTTGTTTCTGGAGAGGACGTGATGGAGGTTGAACAGTTTCCCATTCGCCAAGTAGACAAGAATTGCAGAAGATGTTGGGGCAATGACACTGGGTCTGTTATGGGTCATTGGCTGGAATCATAGTTTCCATATCTTTACGTAGCAGACATGGAACAGAGACAAACTCCGATGGCATCCAAATATGATAAAAATGTTCAGCACTGCCTGTCAGTTGACAGACGCAAAGATTTTTGTGAGGTCAAAAGGTTGGTGCTTCATTTTCCCTGGAGTTGTCACAGGATGAAGATAATTGTGCCTCTTGATTAGCAAAATCCAGGGAGAAGTTCTTTAGGCAATGGAAGGAAATGATTGAGGAGAACCATGGTCATAGAATAATAGTGAGATAACATGGAAACAGGCCCTTCGGCCCCTTGCCAACCAAGATGCCACTCTATAGTAGTCCCATTTGCCCATTTTGGCCCATATCCCTCTAAACCTTTCCTATCCATGTACCTGACCAAGTGCCTTTAAAATGTTGTTAGCGTAACTGCCTCAACCACTTCCTCGGGCAGCTCATTCCATATATAGACCACCCTCTGGGTGGAAAAAGTTGCCCTTAAGGTTCCTATTAAATCTCCCCCCTCTCACGTTAAGCCTATGATGATGACTTTCCCTGTAGCAGACACATCTGTAGTGACCATAAATGGATCGGTCCCCCTTTCTGAAGATGGTCAAGGTTACCAGTGTCCCCTAGCATGTCTTCCTCTTTTCAGATGTGGGCTTTGAAGTTCCTCTCCGTCAAGTTTTAGAACTTAATTGGGAATATAATCCACTCCAAAGATTTTCTTGTTTTTCAGTTGAAGTAAGGCTTTTTCAATGTCTTGTTAGCATGGGTAGATAGAAACACTAGACCGGTTTGCTGTTGATTATAAACAAGGACCCAGAGTCAAGGACAGAGTTGCAGTTGAAGAAATCTTCAGAGTGCTGCCTCCAACAGCTCCAGACTGGCCCCTTCTCTTAAGCTTCTTCTGTTCCTGGGTCTTAAGAAAATCGGCCCTTGGATGTTTGGCCCATGGTGCTAAAGAATTCATATGTCATGAATATCAGCTAGTTACAAGATCACCTGTGTCCTTTGCACCCACTATCACTTTTTTAATGTATTCATTTTCCAGGATCCCAGTGGCACGGTATTTTGAAGATGGTATTTACTGCAGCCATTGTGTGTAGGTGGCGGAAGGAATGAATGTTTAGGTTGATGAATAGGGTGCCAATCAAGGCATTTTGGACACTCTGTAGCCTTCACAAGTTACAAGTCCCCAGGTTATCCATCTAGTTCTGCTTGATGACAATTTTCTATCTAGGTCCTTGAAATCATTGAAGTTGATCTTCTGGCAGCATTTCTGTCGCTGCTGTTGTTTTGGGACAGGCTGATGGAGACAGTGGACAGACTTAGGCACAGGTCAATCCAGCAGCCATTGGCAGCTGTCATAACAGGAGTAATGAGGACATCATTGTTTGGTCTTTTGCCTAGAAGAGGACACAACCTAACAGGGATCAGAATCTAGATCAAGGCTGTTGCCATGAGGTCTTGCAGTTCTCTCTCTTTTCAAAAAAAGTTGGTATGTATTCATCATGTCAGGTCCTGTTTATACTGAACAGACATCAACTAAAACCTATACCAAGAAACTGGTTTGTAGAATGTCACATTTTTATTAAATAAATCAGAAGTAAAAAGCTAGCATCAGGTCAGGTGACCACAAAACTATTGAATTGTTGGAAAAACTCACCGGGTTCACAAAGCTCCTTCAGGTCAGGAAAACTAACATCCTAGCCCAAATTAAACTATATGTAATTCCAGACCTACAGCAATGTGGTTGACTCTGCCCTCTGATTTGTTCCCCAAAAAATGATCCAGTTCAAGGGCAATTGGGGCAGAACAATAGATGCTAGCCTTGCCAGCAACAAGCTCACCCTGTGAGCAAATAAATAGAAAAAAAATGCAAAAACAAATTATGAAAGTGTGCTTAGCAATCTGTACATTTTATAAACTATGATAGTGCAGTGGATAAAAATGCTGTCTGCAAAAGAATTTCTAAGCTAGAGATTTACAGTTTAGTTACTGGAAGCTCTTTGTATCAAGCCCATAACCTTGCAATTTACAGAACATCAGGACACAAGGGGTTAATTATCATTTTAAATAATCTTAGGAAATCAGCCCATCACTGAACTCCTACCCTGGCTAGGGTTGGGTGTATTGGTTCCCTTTCATTTCTGAAATCCAGATTGATATTCACCCACACCTGGTAAAATGGAGATCTGTTTTATGATGTCTCGAGGTATACGGAAACAGTCTGGGGAAGGAGCTTGATTGTAACATGATAAACTGAGAAGCATGGAGTTTAGGTCTCGTTAAAGGTTTGCTGATAAGTGAGAATGTGTTTTTGACAAGATACATGCACAGCTGAAGTTGAACAGCAAGTGCTTTGTCAGAAGTATCCTGCCTGGGTCAGGATTCTATTAACCACAAATAAAAATAGCTTTGTGCCAGAGCCCATTTAATATAACCAGCACTCAACTTAACTGAGCCAAGAGAAGGAACTGCACAAAAATATTTATTTAAAGTGAACATCTTGAATATTTAATACTGTTTGCACGATGACAGGGAACCTATTGAGCTGGGAACATCGAGTACCTGCAGCACTTAAATATTCCGTTCGGTCCCAGGTCAAAGAATCTCAACTAGGATAAAGATTCTAGCAGATCACCGTAACAGGCAACTAAAATAGTATAAAATCCAGCTGTGCTTCGGCTCCACCCCAGTGTTTCCATCCAGCTACTTTCCCAGAAGGAGAGGGCAAGGAAGAATTCTGAGCTCCCAGCCTCCCACCACATTGAAGGGAGGGTTGAGGAACTCCTTTTACCTTGAAGAGGATTGATGTAGCTCACCTCAGCTGAGGTGTACAAAAGGGCCACAAGCTGTTAATAGGGAGAGAGAATGATCCTGGACTAGATCTCAAACCCCTGATTCAAACTGACAAACTGTGGAGGATACATCCTTGCTGTCAGAGGGGCACAGCACTCTCAAATCTCTGAGGTGGTCCATGCCACAGTCACCTTGGAGGGACGTGATAGCACTGGAGAAGAAATAGAGGAAATTCACCAGTATGGTGCCTGGGATGGAATATTTCAGTTATGAGGAGAAACTGGATAGGCTTATTAAGATGCATAGGATCCATAGGTGACTTGGTAGTTTGGATTCAGAACTGGCTTGCCAAAAGAAGACAGAGGGTAGTGGTGGAAGGGTGTTATTCTGACTGGAGGTCCGTGACCAGTGGTGTTCCACAGAGATCGGCGCTGGGGCCTCTGTTGCTTGTGACAGATATAAATGACTTCGATGAAAACGTAGATGAGTGGGTTAATAAGTTTGCAGATGACACAAAGATTGGTGGAGCTGTGGACAGTGTAGAGGGCTGTCAAAGGATACAGCAGGATGCAGATCAGTTACAGATATGGGTGGAGAAATGGCAGATGGATCCAGGCAAGTGTGAGCTATTGCACCTTGGTATGTCTAATATGAGGGGAAAATATACAGTTAATGGCAGGACCCTTAACAGCTTTGATGTACAGAGGGATCTTGCGGTCCAAGTCCATAACTCACTAAAAGTGGCCACGTAAACAGATATGGTGGTAAAGAAGGCATATGGCGTGCTTGCCTTCATTGGTCGGGGCATTGGGTATAAGAGTCAGGAAGTCATGTTGCAGCCGTATAAAATTTTGGTTAGGCCGCACTTGGGCGTATTGTGTGCAGTTCCTGTTGCCTCACTACAGGAAGATTGTGGAGGCTTTGGAAAGGGTGAAGAAGAGGTTTACCAGGATGCTGCCTGGATTAGAGGATATGAGCTATAAGGAGAGATTGGAGGCTGAGGGGAGATCTGATAGAAGTTTATGAAATTATGAGAGGTATAGATAGGGTAGACAGTCAGAATCTTTTTCCCAGGGCAGAAATGTCAAGTACTAGAGAACATGCATTTAAGGTGAGGGGGGGGGGGGGGGAAGCTCAGAGGAGATACGCAAGGCAAGTGTTTTATATTTACACAGAGAGTGGTAGGTGTCAGGAATGGGCTGCCGGGGTAGTGATGGAAGTAGATACGGTAATGGCATTTAAGAGGCTGTTAGACAGACACATGTATATGCGGGGAATGGAGGGATGTGGATCATGTACAGGCAGAAGAGATTTAGTTTAATTCAGTATTGCGTTTGGTTCAGACACTGTGGGATGAAGGGCCTGTTCCTGTACTGTACTCTTCTATGTACTAAGACTACAAACCAAATACTGGTAAATGCAATTACTATAGATAGGTACTTGATGGTCAACATAGGAATGGTGGGCAGAAGGTATCATTTCTGTGCTGTTTGATTCTATGACTCTCCGAGCTCATGCTCACTAGAAAGAAAACCTTCACCACAACCTGTCATGAGCTTCATAGTCAGCTGCATACTGGTTTTAAAATTTTGCCAAATGCTACTCCAACAGTGACAGATCCCTCACAAACCCTTGACAATTTATTCACTTTAGTCTTCTTCAGCACCAAATTGCAATGAGGGGGACAAAAAGCTGAGTTGAGAGGAGTTCGGGCACAGGAAAAAGGATGGCAGATGGTGTGTTGTTCACCTAAAAGTGCAGAACTGCATTCAAGAGCACCTCCAGTACCTGATGCAGCAATCAGCAGGGACTTTTATCTCTGCTGAGCTTCTGGGGCCTGAGACCTAGACAAAATATTTAAATATTGCAGTTCTTCAGCATTTCCTGCTCCATTCCCAATCTTTTCATCCCTTCCTCATTTTGCTTACTTCCCAGCCTTTTCATATTTCACCCATTTCAGCTCCTTCCTTTCCCTCATCACTTGGTTGAGTGAAATTGAACAGACCTGCTCTAAACGGATCTCATATTCTTCCAAAACCTTCTTGCCACGGAAGTACTTGGACCTGGAAAGAGAAATGAGAAGAAAGTCACACGCTGAGATTGCTACCTGACGTACAACAACTCACGTCAACACTGGCGAAGATCGTAATTATGTTTACTTCAGCTGCATGTTCCCTTCTGAAAAATACTGTGACAATATTGTGTAGAATTTCCGATCACCACTCAGTCTTCATTCTAAGCTTATCCAAAACCTAGCTTTACAGTCAACATTAGAAAATCCAATTCAATGTAATTCAATAGGAAATCGCATCCGTGTAACATCCTACAGCAATCAAAATAATGCAGACGCTATAACGTAATTTAGCAATTTTGACAGAGGGAATGCCTTTGAAGGCTGTGAGGTTGGAAGAGGCCATAGGGGATCTGAATACAATCTAGAGTACAGGATGAGCTCAAGTTTACAGAGGGCACAAGTGTAGTCAGTAAGTAGTAACGACATGAATGATAACATCAGCGGCAGATGAGCTGAAGTACAGGCAGAGATTCTGTGATACTCTGTAGAAACCAACTGAAGCCGTTTGTTAATCCCCACTTTGACCCCAGGGCTGGAATATCTTTGTGTAAACATACACACAGAAACAATGTAGTGTCACTTCCCACAGAGTGACACGTGCTAGATCAGAAGATGTAAAGACTCTCTTGTTGCTGTTATTCCTGTGTACTTTTCCCTCTTTTCTTTTTCTGGTTTTCCTTTATCTTTCCTTTCTGGAGAGCGGTGGGTGGCATACAATGTTTTCAATTTCTCTGTTCCATTCCCAAACATTTCCCACATTTCTAGTTCCTCCCTTTCCTCATCTGTTTTCCGCTTAACACATGCATTGGTCTCCTTATCCACAGCTGTCTTCTCCCTTCCAACGACGTCCTCCCTCCAACTGTCTCACTTTTCGGAAATGTTGAGATGTACACATTTACCAATCCATGATACTTATTTAATCAATGGAGACATTGTTTCCCATGGATTCAATCAAAATCAGATAAAAACAAGTTTCTAACTCTGAGATTTTTCATCTAACTTTTCCACCAACAGCTTTGAAAATCACAGATCAGTAATTGATAAGATCTTTATTAGTCACATGTACATCAGAACACACAGTGAAATACGTCTTTTGTGCAGTGATTTTTGGGGGGCAGCCCGCAAGTGTCGCCACGCTTCCGGCGCCAACATAGCATGCCCGTAACTTCCTAACCTGTACGTCTTTGGAATGTGGGAGGAAACCGGAGCACCCGGAGGAAACCCACCCAGACACAGGGAGAACATACAAACTTCTTACAGACAGTGGCCAGATTTGAACCCGGGTCGCTGGCGCTGTAAAGCATTGTGCTAACCATTGCACTACCGTGCCATCCACGGTATTTAGAATTGCTAGATTCCAAAGAAAAATAGTCAGCAAAAACAAAAAAATCTGAAATAAGAACTGGATACGCTGACAGGTCAGGCAGCAGTTATGGAAGCAGAAACAGGTTAGTGATTCTTCAGCAAATGGAAGAAGTTAGACCTGGAACTGGGTTAAGCAAGTTCGAGAGGTATAAAGTTGAGGGAGGAGTGGGATGTTGCGCAAGACAAGTAAAGGTCAACATACAGTGCAAAGCAGGAGAGAATAAATGAGAAATGGCATGGTAGCCCAAGAGAAAGAGGGTGGTGGTGGGACAAGTAAATAAAGAAATAATAGTTCCAGAGGAGGTTTAAATGAGAGTAATCATCTGAAACAGGTGAACTCAATGCTGGGTCCAGAAAGTTGTAAAATACTGTACCTTGTTCCTCAATCTTATATTGAGCTTCATTAGAATAATGTAGGAGCCCAAGGGTCAGTGAGGAAATGGGGCAAACAATTAATGTCATGGGTGACCCTCAAGGAATCAGTAGACCCAAACCTAACTGCACCTCAGCTTTGGCAATGGGCTGTCCAACCACAGAGTGCTGTGTGCCTCTCTGGGCTGCAGCCATTCATTCCTAATATCTCAATGCTCAACTGAATATGGTAGTGCGTGCTTTCACTGGATCTCTGAAATTGACACAGGTTCAGCATTTGTTGGTGCTGGCCAATGGTACTCCACCAGATGCCTGCTGCAACACAGCTACATGAGGGGAAGCCATTTGAAAGAGAAATAGCCCAGACTTCTCCGTCCACCATTGAATCTTACAGTTCACCTGGTGTCTAGAAACATTTTTTGGGTGATAAGCACACACCCCAATGGAACACAGCAGTGCAGCAGCCCAGAGGAACGCACCATCTGGATTAAACATCAAGTTTCCAACACAAAAATGAATCTATTTGATTTGACCTGCCATGGAAAACATGGAAGGTTCTCAGTCAGATCTAAATGGGACATGGTGGCTGTGGCTTATACAAATTCTCCAGGATGTGGTTGTGCAACCCTGATCAAGTTGGGCACCACATTACAACACTCAGTCCTCCACATCCATTATTGAGATAAACTCACTCTCCCCTCATCCAAAGTTCAAGTTAAAGCTTGAAGTCAATACATACTGCAAAACCAGTGCATGGACGAGTAAAACTTCAGAGCAAAGTCTGGAAAAAGATTAATGCATCACTTACTCCAATCACCACCCCATAAACCAATCAGCACCAAATCGGTACAGATCCTTTTAAAGAGTGCAGGTTCTGGAGCTTGGGGAAGATACCTTCTCCCTGCTTAACTCTGAGTTCCCCATACAAGCTGAACACATCAATTTGACTCATTCAACAATACTCCATTTACCAGAAGTGGTGTCATATCATAGTTGCACACTGACTTATATCACAATCTTTACACTCCACCATCTTCCAACAAGTGCAAGTGGAATCATAGAAGGTGGCCATTCAGCCAATGGGCCACTCAACCTAATTACACCTTCCAGAAGCAGATCTGTAAACCCTTTGCTCACAGCTCTTAAACTACAGCATGAACTTGTGAGTATCCCTGCAGATGCCACGATTCACACTATAAATGTACATGCATTCATTGCACAGAAAATTGGCTCCACTGGCACCCGACCTATAGGTGCCACAGAACTAAACTTCATGGCCGAGAGCCACTATTACAGCACCACCTACTAGAATTCTGGAGAAACATAACAGGTGGGTCAAGACTCTTTACAATTTCTCCTTTGGAAATGTTTTGCAAGTTTTCTATTATTCGATAGAGTGTGTAGCTTATGATTCATTCAGTATTTATTATAATATATGATACATAGCATTTATTATAGCATACATGATATAAGCCATTGGAACAATTAGATTTGAACTCAGGATCAGTTTGTTTTTATATAGAATTATTTCAGCTGTAATTATCAGATCTTTCTCAGCCTGTGTCTACATACTGGCCTCCTGAGTTAACCTGTTTGAATACTGGCGTGCCCAATGTGGGTTTGGTGGTGAGGCCAGCTGGCAGTATTAACTGAGGTGATTCAGTTGCCTGTGCAATGAGAAGTGTTTAAATCACTCTGAAAGCACCAGCAGCCTAAATGCTATGGTCGAGTGCCCTTACACAGAAGCCTGGCTGTCAGCTCCAGCATTCACATGTTCAGTCTGCACATGGATTAAGATTCTTTACAGGACTTTGACAGCATCAGAGGTAAACGTGCCAAGAATGAAGGGAAGCAAATTGGAATTCTGGACATGTTCACTCTGATCTTGTTTACCACAATGGCAGTAACAACAACAAAGAGACATACTTAGAATTGTAAGCATGCACAAGGCTTCTCTGTAACCAATGTTCAATGTTTTCTGAAAGGTTACCAGAATAGCCTTTCATAATGCAGACACTGGGCACGGTTGAAGTTACCATGTTTCTGCACTGAGAATTGAATGTTAAGTATTCTGTTTTCAGTATCTTTTTCTTTTTTGATGAATGTTTGTGCTGATCAGTTTACAGTGATAGAGGATGAAATGCTACATATTGTAACCCCGTGTCAGCATTAGGCAGTCCTTGGGGAGCAGCATTTGGTCTGCAAGCACAATATTGGTGTCCATGATAATGGCCCTGCCTCAGAAGAGACCTCCAATCCAATAGAATATAATTTACTGCCTATTAGTTCACACAAATGAATGGCTACAGTCTGGTCTGCTAATTCAGGAACACCTACAATTGCTGAAGAACCCATCCTTCTGGATAACAAAGATGCCATGAGTTTGAAGAGGACCTGGTAGCTCTCCCTGTGCTCTGATCAACATTGTTCCTTCTGTATGATCACTCATTTCATTAGTGCCAGGGATGGTGGGAGAGGGAATATTTCTGTGTTTCTGAGCTGTGTTTCTGTCATATTTTACCTACATAACAGTGGCTATGTTTAAAAGTGATCCATTGTGCAGAAAGTCCTTTGAAATATTTTTGACCCATTATCTAAATCAGTGTCAAAGATTAGACAGGATATCCCCACCTAACATAAACTAGTTTGAACCTGCTCAGACAGGGGAATTTTCATCCACTTCATTAATCAGGCTAGATTTTGACCAAGCAACCAGAATTGAAAGGTCAAAGTCAAACCCACTGTGTACTTACATCGTGTTAATGATTAAAATGAATTCACGTAACAGAATGCCCCCAATTTACGTGGATATTGTGTTTCACAACAGATTGTTACTGCAACTTCTAACATCCGTAGATTCTATATTCCCATTCAGTTTGGCAAATAACAAGCATAGAGCTTCTAACCAAACATCCTTTTGTTGAAGGTAAACAACACCCAACAATAGCAGTAGCTAACATTGACAGCATATCAAAAATCACTCCTGAATGTACACACAGTTCGTAAAGTTACATGCAAACTCAAATACTACAGTTTTACCTTTGGAAAAGTAACTGTCTAATAACAGATTATTATCCATATTCATTAAATTATTCTCTTGACTATTGTCACAATATGTAAAATTGTACAACTAATTCTTTACAAGAAACGCATGAACAAGGTCAACAATACATTTAGCTAAACATTAACCTACTTATTTTCTAGTCCTCTTAGATGCAGCACTAACACTAACGAAGCTTAACAGCTCCAAAGTATGAGCTGAGATCTGAGAAACCCAATAAAAAACTTTTCAAATCAGTTTACCATATGACAAGTCTCACATCCTGTACTAAGATCTTATTTTGACTATATATAGCTATAAATACAGAATATCATATGCTTATGAACAGAAGAAATAGGGACAGGCATAGGCCCTTTGCACCAATACACCAATTTACTACTACAATAATTACAATTATGTCTCCAACAAGTATTCATAGTTTCCAAAATATTTCCAAGTATCACAAACTAAGTAATATTTTTAACTCATTTTTTCTTAAATGCTTCCCATCAGCTTCCTTTCACATACACTCTGTCCTCACACCCCAACTCCCACAACAGCTTCACCTGGACAATGGGCCTTTCTCTGTTAACCATTTTGAAGTTAGGAAGTCACAGACTTGCCCACTTTGAATGGCTCCCAGTGCTCACAACTCTTGCCTTCATGTTCTCAGCCTCTTTTAGCTGGAGGGCAGCATGCAGACATCAGAAAATCTAGGCCTGAGGTAACATCATGCATGGGATCTTCAGATTCCTTAAATCACCTCCATATGCAACAGAATCAATCACCAGCAGATTTGCTAGCACTAGTGGAGAGGGTTTCAACTAGATTGGCAGGGGGGTGGGATCCAAAGCAGTAGTAAGGCAGATGAGAGGCTGGAAGTTGATACAGGAGCCAACAACAGCATGTTCAGTAGGCAAGACAGGCAACATCATAGCAGGAAGCAAGGAAAGACTGTTGGATTAAATTGCATTTATTTCAATGCATGAGGCCTGACTGGTAAAGCGGATGAACTTAGGCATGGATAGATACGTGGGACTGGAATATTATAGCCATTACAGAAATATGGCTAAGGGAGGGACAGGACTGGCAGCTTAATGTTCCAGGGTACAGGTGCTACAGGCAAAATAGAAGTGGAGGAAAGAGAGGAGGGGAGTTTCATTTTTGATAAGTGAGAACATCACAGCAGTAGTTACTGAGCAGTAGTTACATTCAGTGAGGATTTATGGGTAGAGCTGAGAAATAAGAAGAGGATGATCACCTTGGTTGATTATACTACAGGCCCCCAAACAGTCAACAGGAACTGGAGGAACAAATATGTAGGGTGATTGTAGAGAGTTGCAAGGATAATTGGGTTATCATCGTGGGGGATTTTAACTTTCCTCATATAGACTTGGACTGCCATAGTGCTAAGGGCTTAGATGGGGTGGAATATGTTAAGTGTGTTCAGGAGAGTTTCTTAAGGCAATATATAGAGGGTCCTACTAGGGTGAGGGCAATTCTTGACCGACTCTTGGGAAATAGGGCACTGCAAGTAATTGAGGAGTCAGTGGGGGAGCACTTTTGGACCAGTGACCACAGCTCTATTAGTTTTGAAATAGTTATGGAAAAGGGCAGAACTGATCCACAAGTTAGTTCTAAATTGGGGCAAGGTGAATTTTGATGTATTAGACAGGAACTTGCAAAATTTGATTGGAGTAGGTTTTGGGGAAAGGGATGTCCATCAAGTGGGAGGCTTTTGAAAGTAAGATAGTGAGAGGTCAATATCTGCATGTTCCTGTTGGAGTGAAGGGCAAGGCTGCCAGGAGTAAGGAGCCCTGGATGGCAAGAGATATTGAGGTTCTGGTCAGGAAAAATAGGGCATGGGTCAGGTCCAGGCAGCTGGGATCAAGTGACTCCCTAGAGGAGTATAGGGGATGCAGGAGTGTACTTAAGGAGGAAATCAGGAGGGCAAAAAGGGGGCATGAGATAGCTTTGGCAAAGAAGATTAAGGAGAATACAAAGAGATTTTATAAGTATATTAAGGGAAAAAGAGTAGCTAGGGAGAGAATAGGACTCCTTAAAGACTAAAGTGGACATCTACACGTGGAGCTGCAGGAGACGAGCAAGCTCCTCAATGAATACTTCTCCTCTCCTTCTACCGTGGAAAAAGATATGAAGACTAGACAACTGGGGAAAGTTAATGGGGGTGTCTTGAGGATAGTCTGCATTACTATAGAGGAAGTGTTAGACATCTTAAAACGTATGAAGGTAAATAAATCTCCAGAGCCTCATCAGGTATATCCAAGAACACTCTGGGAAGGTAGTGAAGAAATTGCAGGATCCCTGGCTGAGATATATGCATCAACGTTAGCCACAAGTGAGATGCCAGAAGACTGGAGGGTGGCTAATGTTGTGCTTTTGTTTAAGAAGGGCTGCAAAGAAAAACGCGGGAACAAGCAAGTGCAACATCTGTGGTAGGTAAGTTATTGGAGGGGATTTTAAGAGACAAGATATACACACATTTGGAAATACAGGGGCTGATTATGGATAGTCAGCACAGTTTTGTGCATGGGAGATCATGTCTCACGAATTTGATTGAATTTTTCAAAGAAGTAGCCAAGAAGGTCGATGAGGGCAGGGAGGTAGATGTAGCCATTTGTTGTTTGTCAACTATATCAACGATTTCAATGAGAATGTACAACACGTAGCTAGTAAGTTTGCAGATGCCACTAAAATAGGTGGTATCATAGACAGTGAAGAAGGTCATCAAGAATTACAGTGGTCTCTTGATCAGCTGAGGAAGTGGGCCAAGGAATGGCAAATGGAGTTTAATTCAGAGACGTGAGGTTTTGCATTTTGGGAAGTCTAACCAGGGTTGGACTTTCACAGTGAATGGTTGGGCCCTGGGGAGTATTGTAGAACAGAGGGACCTAGGAGTACAAGTACATATTTCCCTGAAAGTGGCATCACAGGTAGGCATGGAGGTGAAGAAAGCTTCTTGTGTGCAGACCTTCATCAGTCAGGGCATTGAGTTTAGAAGTTGGGATGTTATTTTGCAGTTGTACAAGATGTTGGTGAGACCACACTTGGAATATTGTGTTCAGTTTTGGTCACCCTGCTATAGGAAAGGTGCCATTGTGCAGGAAAGAGTGCAGAAAAGTTGACAAGGATGTTGCCAGGACTCAAGGGACCAGGTTATAGGGAGAGGTTGGACAGGCTAGGACCTTATTCCCTGGAGTTTAGGAGACTGAGGGGTGATCTATTTGAGGTGGATAGAACCATGAGGGGCATGGATAAGGTGAATGCACAAGGTCTTTTTCTCAGGGTTGGGGAATCAAGAACCAGAGGGTATAGGTTTAAGGTGAAAGGGGAGAGCTTTAGTTGGAACTTGTAGGGCAACTTTTCACACAGAGAGTGATATGTACATGGAATGAGCTGCCAGAGGAAGTGCTTGAATCGGGTACAATAACAACATCTAATAAACATTTGGACGGGTACATGGATAAAAAAGGTTTAAAGGGATACAGGTCACACGCAGACAAATAGGACTAGCTTGGATTGGCATCTTGGTCAGCATGGACGTGTTGGGATGAAGGGCCTGTTTCCATGCTGTATGACTCTATGACAATGCTTTTTATTGTTTGGGCCATTTAGTAGCTGTGTGAACAGCACAAGTCTCGAAGACTCCACACCCTTTCCAATTGCATCTACCACAACAGTACTGGCCAACTTGACCAAGATGGCCTTGCTACCATACCTCATGTCGGGCTTTTCCCCTCCCACCTTTCTCATGGATTCTAGCAATGGTACAGTTGCTGTCGTAACACATTGGTGAACAGGCTGTCTTGTTTCTAAAAAAGAAAATCAGAATCCTCTTCTGAACTACTTACTGCTCTGCAAATCCCAAGGTTTAAATAAACACTCTAACAATCCTTTTGATGTCCTCCTACATTTATTATTCATTGATATCCATAGCCTTATGCCTGGGAGTGAAACATTTCCATGCATCATCATGCAATTCCATCCTAGCCCTTGTCTCTATGTTATTGGATCTTCCCACAATCTCTGGTTCACTCAACCACTGCATACATTGAACCTACTTCTGACTTTCCTCCTCTCAAGAAAACCTCTCACCTTTTAGCCCAAGCTGAACACTCCCCCTGGGATGCATTCTCCTCAGACTCCATCTGTGTCCGTGCCAGTCCATTGCTACCCATACCATAAGCAGCATACCTTCCCTCAAAGAATCACGTCACAGTCTTCCCATGCTTATCTTCTTACACATTTTTAGACAGTGAACCAGTGGCTATCAGTCATGATCAGCCTGTGCAAACTGGTGGTCCTGATGTGGTCATGTCAGTGAGCTCAAGATCCTGTAGTCCCTCTTGAACCCCCCAATCAGTGGTCTTTTTGGGCAGGCCCAGCGCACCCTCAAATTGAGAAGTTCCAGGATCTCTTCATTGCCAACCCTGCTAATTAAAGTGACTTGATCATACCCACAACTGCAGGTACATGGTTGTGACCCATAACCATGATAATTAACTGGACTCATCCATAGACTGTTGGGTTACCAGTGTCAATCTCACCCAGAACCTGAAGAGTCTCTCCTGCATTAGTCCGATTATCTATTCACAATGACTTACCAAGAAGTGTTTGAAGTATTTTCAGTACACATCTTGCCCTATATTCAACCAGCCTGCAGCAGAATCAATCTGCATAATGATCATAGTGTTTTTCAATAACTCCTCTACAGGTATACAGCAAATTCAACCTAACCTACCTAGCTCCACCTCTTCACTCTCCAATCCTAACATATGGACCATAACCTCAACAGGCCTAATCTGCACTTTTGTCCCTTACTGGAGACCACTTTCTTTGCCAGCAATTGCCTTCTTTAGGGACACACACACCTGCGCAATATGCCCTATGTGGCAGCAATTAAGGCAATGCATCATCCAGAACAAGCATTTGGACACCAGGTGGTTTCCATAACAGCCATAGCAAGGCCTCCTGCCTTTTCCGCCCTCACCACCCACAGCTTTCCAGCTTGTGCTATTCATGTGACCTACTGTCGCTCTATTGAAGATGCTTGTATCACCCACGTAACTCAGATGCAAAGAAGATCCCACTGCTGTTGCCATTTATATAAGCTTGTTTCCTGCCTGCTACTCAGGACTGTGCCCTAAGCAAAACTAATTCTGTATTCATTAATGCTCTCCCCATCTTTGTGGATGTCCTCCGTGTCAGTTCAGTTTTACTTGTATTTGCTCATTTACCATCCTGCACACCAAACTATCCCACTGCAACTGACACTGAAAAATCTGAAATTTGCACCTTTCAGCTAGTGTATTTAACCTGACGAGTTATTCACCAACCATCTCTCCTGTTTCATTAGAGAACTCATCTGTGGTCCATAATAACTAGACTTTCACTTATCTCCATCCCTACTAATTGTACTGATGTCACCTTCCTCTCTTCACATATGGCCATGTTGCTCAGTTCTGAGTCCTCCCTGCAAAGTTGATATAATGTGTGTCCAGGAGCACCCCCGCTCTGTCCATGTACAGGGCAGGCAACGATGTCCTCTCCTACCTTTCCAGCTTACAAACATATCAGCCGTGTACACTGCCAGCAGTCATCACTGTTCCATATACTTGGCCTTGATTATTGTCTTGTTTCTACCACAGCAATATCATTCCAAACTCATCACCAACGCAGCATCCCTAGGTTGTTCTATTTGTTGTTCTGTAAGGCACACGGCAAGTGTAGAGTTTCTAATCAAACGGCCTTCTCAAAAGTGAACAACAAGCAACGGACAGCATGGTGTCTCCAGTGTTTTAGGGTTTTAGAAAGAGTTGCAGAGCCTTTAACACCTAGTAAGGAGGATAGCGGGTCCAAGCTAGTTTTAATGGAGAGCATGAGGCCAGAAGGAATAATGGTTTTAATTCAAGAGCAAAGAGGAGGTATGCAGCTAGGAACAGTGAATAAATGTTAATGCAAAATAGATACAGGAATGATAGGAAAAGTTTAGCCAAGGAGCTAATGGGATGCTCAGCTACACATGCGATTATACTACTGCAACACATTACAGTCCTTAGAGCATTTGCCAACAAATCAAAAGGTTTGGTTCAACTAACGAGATTTTATTTGTTAATGTACAACTACCTAGATCCCCATATCTGAGTTCTATTTATTATATTTAGAGTCTGATTTTTTTAAAATCAAAACCTATAAAGCATTACAGAACCAGATTCCTAAAGGAAGAATGAAATGTACCACAAAAAATGAAATGTAAGGAAAGAGCTCTCCCTGTCTTATCCATTCATCATCTGCCCTTTTGCATCTATCCTTGCCCTACTAGATAATGATGGGGATTTCTCTGCCTTTTTTCGTCCAGTGTCAGCATCATATGCCCTGTGCAGTCCAAGTTTTCCTTGTTTTGTCCCACCACATGTTTTCTACCTGGCCTGAGCAATCTTGAATCCCTCCAGGCCTACAGCAGCATTCTGATCCATCTGTCAATCTTGTGCCAATGAAGCTGCACTTAATTCATGATTCTCTGCCAAATACATTGGACAGCCTGAGGTTCCTTTTAATCAATTAAGGTTCAAATTGAATTACTTATTTGAGAAAATACGAAGTGGTTGCACTGTCTGAGGTTGCGCCACACACATATGATGTTAAACAAAGACCCCATCTGCCCAATCAAAGGGAAGATGGAAAATTGCTAGGGCACCTTCAAAGAAGAGCAAGGCAGTCCTCTGCTGTGTCCTCGGCAAAATTTATCCTTCAACCAACATCACCTAAAGCATGGTCCCTAGTCTATTTATTTAAGTATTAATTGTGGAAGCTTGCTATTCCTACAAATGTTGTCACATTCCTACCTTACAACTCCCCTTCAAAACAACTCAGCTCAACATGAAGTGCTTAGAGACATCTTAAGGTTATACAAAGCATTGTATAAACAGGTGTCATTATTTCTTTATATCTTGACTTCAAGTCCAATGAGCAGGTGTCTTCTATCCCTGAGATGGAATCTGATTCCATGAATCATTTTAAAAGGGAGTTGAACAGGTGAGTGAACAATTTGGATTTTCATGGCGTTTTCAATGAGCCAACACAGACTCAATGGGTCAAGCACCCTCCTCCGTGCTGCACATTTCTATGAATCTAGATTGAAGGTGTTGGAAAAGTGGCAACAATCAATGCTGATCTGGTAAAATATGTTGTCTGATCCATACCAGCACAAGCTCAATGTATATTATCCTCTCACTGATGTTAGGAAGCTTATCATTCAGGACAAAGCAGTGAAATAAATCACAGTAGTACAGGGGCCAATGTAATTAATGACCTGCACAAAAAACCTTTGCAAAACATATTGAATCCCCAGCCTTCAAAGAAATCGGTAGGCCAAAGTAAGGTGATATATTTTCCCTATGCAGTGATGGCAGCAATGCGTGCTCACACTCCTATGAGCATGTGTTCTTTGTTCTCATTAATCACACATATTTACAGTGAAGCAAGGCCATCTGTTGGCAGAAACAAAGCAGTGCAGGAGCAAGCAAGCCAAAGCAACCTTCATCTGCTCAGTTCCTGCGGAACATATTAGACAGCAAATTTATCCATTGTACCTGTGGGAGCTAGACTATGCACTGTCACTTCAAAAACTTGATGATGCTGTATCATTCAATCAAATGTATGTGTTCCAGGCATCTCCTTCAGCTCCAACTCCAGATTAGAACACTGCACATTATAGCAAGGTAGCGACTCTGCATCCTTTCTATGACTTCCAGCTTTATAACGAGACTTGGCACAGGAGATTTTTTTTCTTGCTTTAGATGCCAAGGTAGCATAGCAAGTAATATGTAGTGCCAACATAATGCCAAAAAAGGACAACTGTGACCTGCACAAATCAGAATCAAAATCAGGTTTATTATCACTGACATATGTCATGAAATTTGTTGTTTTGTGGCAGCAGCACCATGCAAGAAATTTCACGACATATGTCAGTGATAATAAACCTGATTCTGATTTGTGCAGGTCACAGTTCTCCTTTGTTGGCATTATGTTGGCACTAAATATTACTTGCATGCAATATTAAATACAATGTTAAATGCAACTTGTACATTCACAATGACGAATGGATTTAATATGGTTATACTAATATCCAAAGAGTGAGCAGAAGCAGACAGGGAGCCAGCACAGAACCATATAAGCACAGGATAATTCTGCTCCCCGCTCCAGAACTCCTCAGTGCTTCATGTATTCAAATGCAAGTCAAAGGGCAACATTAAAAATTAATTTTTCATTAAGTCAGTGAATAGGACATCTCTGCAGGAGTTCCTCAGGTAGTATCCCTGGCCCAGCCATCTTCAGCTACTTCATCAATGACTTTCCTTTAATTGTAAAGCCAGTAGAAGAAATATTCACTGATGATTGCACAGTATTCAGCATCATTTGCAACTCCTCAGATAATGAAGCAGTCCACAACCAAATGCAGCAAGATCTGGACAATATCCAGGGCTGGGCTGATAGGTGGCAAGTAACATTTGTGCCACACAAGTCCCAGGCAATGACAATATCCAACCAGACTCCTTAGACAGCACCTTCCAAATCCACAACCTCTACCAGTCAGAAGGTCAGAGCAGCAAAAACATGGGAACACCAACAACTCTATAAGTGGCCCTCCAAACTACACGCCATCCTGACTTCAAAATATATCACTGTTCCTTCACTGTAGCTGGGCCAAAATCCTGGAATTCCCCCTGGGTAAACCTACACCTCAAGGACTTCAGCAGTTCACCTCCACCTTCTCAAGGGCAATTAGAGATGGGCAACTAAATGCTGGCTTAGCCTGTGAAACCACATCCTTTGAATGAAAGCTTTTGTGCAATAAATTCACTACTTTTACAAGTGGTTAATCAGTCCAAATGTTATCCAAACTTTGAAAACTGAAATTAGAACCTTTAGCTACTATTTTGCCTAGAAACTGGCCCTTAATGGAGACCCTTGGTGAGAGAACTCAACACAAAGTAATCAGTTATGATAGAGACAGAGGAACCATTTCTTCTGATGACAAACTCTGAATAAAGGGCATAACTTTAAAATTAGAACATTTGAGTGATAACAGGAATCACTTTATTATAGTCAGGATCGAAAACACCTGCTCCCAATCCTAAATTCCTAAAATATCTACCTGATCAATGCTTAATTCATGTTTTAATGCACCCAAAACCAAGACACTCCAGTAAGTATTTCCTGCAACAAAAGCAATTGCTGAAAAACTGAAATAAAACAAAGTGCGAGAAATATTCATCTGACAAGGCATCATATGTACTGTGAAAAGCAGAGATAACATTTCAGGTAGTAGCTATTCAAAAGAACTTTCTGAATCAGTTTTTTCTCGTGAGTGCAAGAATGTCTAACAAGAGGACTTCAGAGGACCTTACATGCTCCACCTTTGTATTTTTGCAAATCTTTGATTCAACAAATTGTGACATTCTCAATTAAATGCTGACACAGTACTTTCCCATTTTCCCAGCAGATTACCATGTATTCTAAATATCATCAATGAAGTTGGAGGACCTAGCAATATAACCCATGACTGCACTGCAATTAGACTGAAAACAAGCCATTGCAAACTATTGAAAAACAGCACCATCTCCTGGTGTTACCAAGTTCTACTTGTGAACTTCTTTGCTTGTTTCTACCTCCATAACTGTACAGTAGTCAATAAAGTGACATTTGTTAAGGGTTACTCCCCACCATGCTTTTAATAACTTCAATCTTTTCTTAAGCTGTTCCAGTACATCTACAATACTGCATCACCTGACAAAGGGGGAAAGCATCCAGCTTTATCAGGCCAACAAACCACAGACAATACAACCTGGACAGTTATCACCACAACAGCCTCCTCTCAATCATGACTACTCACCAGTAACCTGTTACCCGATGCTGAGTTTGGGTTCGGCCAGGACCAGCTGTCCCAGATCTCATTTTTGCTTTCATTCAAACAAGATAAAAAGACCAGAAGTGATGTGACAGTCACTGCGTAGTAAAATTGAAAATAATGGGAAGCAGGGAAATTTTCTCCACTAGTTGGAGACATGGCTAGGATAAAGGAACATGACTGTGGTTAATGGAGGCCAAACATGTCAACCCCAAGACATCCTTCCTGTCCCAGCCATCACCACTTCTTCATTAATGGCCTTCCCTCCATCATAAGTGTTGAAGTGGGCGTATTCACAGCAATTAGTCGGTGCTGAATTCTACTCATTGCTCACACAAGACGATGACTGACTCCATAAATGAGAATCTCATCACCTCCCCCGATATTCAATATTAACACTGGCAAATCCCTTTCCTGGAGGCTACCACTGACATATATGGAGCAATCAGAACCTGGGTATCCTATACTGAGCAACTCCCAAAGCCTTTCCACCATCCACATGGTACTTATTAGGAGTGTGATAGAAAACTCTCCACTTGCCTCCAACTGCGTTCAAGAATCTCAACACCATCCAGGTCAAAGCAACCTGTTCTACTGTCAGTTTTAAACAGGGCATCCTATTTCTAATCTTCAGGTTAAAATTTTAAACCTTCTTTCTTCATTAACAGCAGATACTATTCAAGACTAAATAGATAATGTTTGCTTTGCATGAAAAAGCTAGTCAGTGAAGATGATCTGATTTAGAGATGGTCATACTCCTAACTTTAAAAATAAACATTTGTAATTATACAGCAGCATGCCTTGCCTCAGGACGTCCAAGCACCTCAACGCCAAGGAAGGAGTTTGGCAATGTTGCTACTGATCTATCATACACAGATGTGGCAGCCTGGTTAAATAATGCAATGGCCCAGGCCGATAATGTATATGAGACATATCTGTGGACACATACTGTAAATGATGATCAGTATGCCAGGAGACCCGCTTTGCAGTCCTTTCGAATAGTGCCATGAGATCTTCCTACATCCACCTGAGATGACACTTGACTCATCCAAAACAGTCCCTCAATACTGCATAGAATCACCCGATATTCATTACTAATGCACAATAGTATGTTAACACTGGAAATATGATATGTTATTACAGCTGGATATGTTCTTGGAGGCTTCACCATGTGATTTTAGCCTTAGATGCTATTATATCCAACCTACAAAAGATGTCCTTGGTGGTGATTATCAGTACTTTTTGTTAAAAAAAAGTACAATGGTTAAATCCTACACATTTTGTGTAAAAGTAGATGAATACCGTTGTACTTTTTAACTCTTATATATATCACTACAAAGCCAAAATCTGTAAGTGCATCCACACTTTCAGCCTCAATCTTTCAGAAAATTTTGACGTGCATGTTGTTTTCTTAAATTCACTGTACTCTATTGCAATTTATACACAAAAAATGTTTTTATTTTTTATGAATATATGCCATTTTTGTTGGCATTGGTTCAGTCACTGATTTATTAAAGATGTCATAATGACTGAATTAAATTCAAATGAAGATTATTCAAATTAAGCAAACTCTTTGGATGATTCCAAGTTTTATAAAGTAATTCAAATGGAAAACAGAACTGTGCATTCCAGTGGTTATGCACGTTTTTGCTCCAGTTATACATAACAAATATGTTTATAAAAATACAAGTTTGAAACAAATTCCTTTTCTCTTCAGATTTGTTTGAACCTGAATTTTTTTTTATATACATTACTGAATCCATTTGAACACTTGTCCAGGTTTGGACAGGGTTCAAACTTGAGAACAATGCTTATGTCACCTGTACTGATTCCCCAGTGTTGATTAGAACTTTTCATAAATTCTTTATGATGCAAATAGGGCCATGTAGGTAGGTTTTACTGCCAAATTGTGAAGCCAATACACAAGATATCTCCTGTGGGAAATCACTGGAAGGATGCACAGAGAGCTCACTAGCAACATGGAAGACATAAACTGCTTCATCAGTGTAATTTGATTGTGGTGTCGAACATCTGTTTCAGACCCTGAATTATTAGATACTATGAAGATCTGGCCCAGCAGTCGTTGCGACAAAGCCATTGCAAAAAAAGATAATTTATAACCTACAAGATAGCTAATTTTACTTCCTCAATTGTAAATTTCACAGCAAGTAGATACAGAATTAGCATTGAAAATGCCACTGACTATGCAGGACGTTAGTGAGTCACTAGTACACAATAAAGAGAAATGTTCCGCATCTGAGTAATGCAACATGTTGCACACGCATTTAAAACCGAATGTATTACAGAATGTGACAGGATGGTATATTAATTACAAAGATAAACAACACTGGTAAACTTCAGCATACTTGCTGAATGACGATGTTTCCAATCATGGTGCATTACTGAAATCTCAGTACAATTGCTTGTTGATCAAAATCTTAATCAGGTAGGTGGCTCTTAAGGAGTTGGAGATGCACAAGGAATAAGGAAAAAAATTCCGAAGGGTGGAATCTGGACAGCTGAAAGCATGATACCATCAGTGGCATGAATGTGGTCCAAATGAGGAAGGGACATTATAGGGTTAGTGGAGATTGTACAAAGGGGGAGGGGCAAGGCCGCAAGAAGATAAACCAAAAGGAGCAGATATCTAAATTAGATTTGAGGCAGTGAGGAACTAAGAAGCAATAAAAGTCAATGCAGACTTGCTTGATAGGCAAGCAAAACATGTTCAGGTAGGAATTCAGCATGGTTGGAGAAGCTGAATTTTCTGGAGGATGGAATATCTTCTGATTAAATGTCTGAGCATCAAAAATTGGACAAATGCCTAAATGCATACATAAACCACACTTAATATCATCCAGGTCCATTACTACTCATTCAGGTGCCACTGAAATTTTCAGCCAAATCTTCGTCAGCCTAATCCACCAACTTCCCTATTCCATCCTATTCAAATTCCAACATCACATTTTTTTCTGGCTACATTTGATTTTGTCCTAAATTCACTCAGTTTTACTCTTCAACCCCATTTTTAGTTCCCCAAATTGACCTCCCAATTGCTGCTTGAGTGTCAATGTCTCTTCTGGGGAGCATGAAGACTTTAAGGACCCAGGGAATTAAGCCACAATCCAGGCTGACAGTCCCATGCAGTATTGATGCATCATTGTCAGAGATGTCTTCTTCCACACAGAATGTTAAACAGAGACCCTGTGTCATTGTAAAGGATTACAAAGATTACATGCAGCACAAAAACAGGCCATTCAGCCTAAGCAGTTCATTCACGCTCCACTTAAGCCTCCTCTAGCCTTTCCTCATCTAAAGCTATCAATATAACTCTCAGAGAGTAAACTGGTACAAGCCAGAGTGGTGTACCAAGAAAGTGGATGATGCATTAATTCCAAATGGGTTAAATCAGCAATGTTAGCAATACACCCATACCAGTGAGAAATTTATTTTCACCCCATCCTCTATTTCTTCTCCGCCGTGTAGTTATGCAGCTTCCCCTTAAGTGTATCCTTATTATTCACTTCAACTGCTCAACATTTTCATCACTGTTTGAGTAAAGAAGACTTCCCATTGGATTTCTTGGTAACTATCTTATAATGATGGCTTCCATTGCTACTCTTGCAAGTAAAAACATCCATTTTGTCAAAATCCTTAATCATTTTAGAGCTCCATTACTCAGCCTTGTTTTCTCCAGAGAAAGAGGGCCTAATTTATTCATCTTTCACTGTATATCTCACTCAAGTGCTTCTGCTTCTCTCTCCCTTTTTCTCTTTGACTCTTTCTCCCTCCACAGATGCTGCCAGACCTGTTGAGTATTTCTAGTGCTTTCGTTTTTAATTCCACTGCCTCTGTAACCTTTGCACAATATACAACCAGGACTGTGATCCAACCAGTTTGACACATTTTGTATGATCTCCCTACTTTTCAATTCTATCCCTCTGGAAATAAACACCAGATCTTGGTTTGTTCATTTTGTTATCGGCCTTCTTCCATCAGGTGATCAAAAAAATCTCAATTGCACTAGTTTGAAGATTAAGGGAATTATCCCTGGTGCCCTGGTTAATAATTATCCCCAAATCTACTCATTATCACATTCCTGTTTGCAAGAGTATGCAAACTGGCTGCTGCATTTCCTTCATTCCAATCGTGGCTATACTCCCAATATATATATAATTGGCTGTAAAGCATTGTGTAACATCCAGAGTTCAGGAAATGCACAAAATCTGTGTACTTCCTTCATTCATTACCATAATGTCTGCACTGGTGATAGTTCTGTGAACATAGAACATTACAGCACAGTATAGGTCCTTCAGCCCATGATGTTGTGCTGACATTTTATCCTGCTCTAAGATCTATCTAACCCTTCCCTCCTAAGAGTCCCTTAAATGTCCCTAATGTATCTGCCTCCACCACCTCTGCCGGCAGTGTGTTCCACGCACCCACCACTCTCTGTGTAAAAGAATTTACCTCTGACATCCCCCATACCTTTCTCCAATCATCTTAAAAGTATTCCCCCTCGTGTTAGCCATTTTCACCTGGGAAAAAGTCTCTGACTGTCCACTCAATCTATGCCTCTAATCCTTTTGTAACCTACAGCAACCTTCTACACTATCCACACCACCAACCTTTATATCATCTGCAAACTTACTAACCCACCCTTCCACATCTTCATCCAAGTAATTTACAAAAATCACAAAGAGAACTATTAACAATTTGCAAATGTGCCTCTTAGACTCTTGCAAGGTGAAACTCACAAACACACGTACAGAGACTCACCTCTTTTCAAAGCTCCTGCTCCAAATCTGGCTCCAACTCCTAACTCTGCAAGGTGAAACTTATCTGTGCTGTCTATAATACTGGCAATTTGCTTCTTGTTCAGGAGAAAGTTTACATAGCTGAGGTATAGTCCTTTAAAATACTGTCCATTAATGTTGATACAGCTAAGCATTAAGTCACTAAAATAAGTAATATGTCAGAGCATCTGTAGAGATGAGACATTATCCAGGAATATTGAAAAAAAACTAGTTGGGCACTTGCAGCAAAGCAGCCAGTTTTCTCTAGGTTATAAATGTGACCCACAATGTTTTTGTTATTCTTGGTAGATCTAACTTTGGTTATTAGATGGCAGTCCTTTAGTTAGGTTGGTGGAAGCTCATCTGGCTCTGGTATGCTTAGGAACCACGTTTTGGCAATGATGCACTTTCAAGAACAAAAGACCTTAAGAAGTAGGAGCCGGAGTAGTAGGTCACCTGTCCCTTCAAACCTGCTTCACCATTCAAGAATATAGCTATCTTCTACCTCAGTGCCATTTTCTAGAACCATCCCCAAAGTTCTTGATTCCATTAACATCTAGAAATCCATTACTATCTATTGTGTTTTGAATTAACTCAATGACTGAGCCTCCACAGCCCTCCAGGATATAGAATTCTAAAGGTCCATAATCCTCTCATTGAAAAAAATTCTCCTCACTGCAGTCCTAAACAGGCAATCACTTATTCTAAAATTATGCCCCCTAGTCCTAGACTCCTCAGTCAGAGGAAACATCTTCCTCACAACTAGTCCATCAAGCCCTTAAAGAAATTTTTATGTTTCAATGAGATCTCTTCTCATTCTCCTAAATTCTAGAGACTATATTCCCAGTTCACTCAATCTCTCTTAATGTCAATAAATAAGAAAAATAGTTTTAATACCTAATGTTAACTCTTCATTCTGCAGAAATCAGCATTCTGGGGATTGCAGTGTGATAATGAAGGAATCATGAACTGATAATTCAGACTACAACTCCAGTATTTGAATAGTAGTATCTTAAGACATAACCCACAGGAGCTCAGTATAATTCCAAATGGAATGTTATTATGTCTGCAATAAATCAGTGTCATACTGTAATGATTCCAAAATAGCAGTCTCATATACTCACATACCTTGTGCCAATCACCTTTCTTCCCCAACCTTATTTTGGACAATCACACAAATTAATAACCAAAATCCTGAGAGCTTGGTTAAACATTGGCAACCCAATTCACTGCAACACTTAATTATCTCTGGAAAGAAATTCAGTTGAATCGGGCCTGCTCTAGAGAGTGCTCATTGACATATTCTGGCTTTCCATTTTGGTGTTGCTTTTTAAATCAAATTTTTTTAAGTTAATTTTCAGAGTATGAGAACTTTCAGAGTGTGGCACAGCTTATGTTTATGCACCTGGCCTGCTTGGCACAAAATGGTGAGGGCAGGCTTACATTTTTAACCATTTCTGTCAGGTTTAAGGTAGTGGTTTGATACAACGGTGTGATTTTCTTGGCTGCTATACAAAAACCCTACTTGCAACCAGGAAGAAGATACATCCTGGAAACTGGGGTCATTTAAAAACCAAATTGAGTAAGTGCTGAGGTTTCCTTCCCAAAAGGAAATTAATCAAGCAGTTAAGTGTTTAAAAGAATCAATTTCAGGTCACTTTTATTGATACCAACATTTTTGTTTGTTCAATTCAAATTCTCTCTATGCCACAATAGAATTTTTATTGACATTCTCCAATTGGGGCCTCTGGATTATTAGTCCAGTAACATTATCACAACGGAACTCTGATCTTCCAGCACAAAGAGTGGGTTTGTGCTCGGGCTGGTTGGGTGATGGGGGTTGTGGAGCAATCCTTTTGCTCTGATTGCTCCACAGCCCCCGTCACTCAACCAGCCTGAGCACAGACCTACTCTGTGTTGGAGGATTAGAATTCAGTTGTGATAATGTTGACCTGGTTTGACTTCTACTAGGTTCTTGAGCCATCAAAGTATGCTCCACATTTTCACATGTATCTTGCTGCACACTACCTTCTCTTTATGCCATTCACATTCTCTCTGTGCCTTTATTTATTTTTTCCTTAACTTTCCTTACCCCCCCCCCCCCACCACCATCAACCCTCCCACCCCGCCCCAATCCCATTGTAAGATCAGCTCTATCATTCAACAATCATTAAAGGCCATTCTATTTCAGGGGGAATCCACGTATTTGTTTTCCCTGAACACTTGTTCTGCTCTGTTTTAAATTGGTAACATTTTCCAGTTTACTTAAAAAGATCTGTGACAAGGACAAGTGGTACATGGCAATACCACCATCTGCAGGTCCCTCTCCAAATTACAAAGCAGTCAAACTTGTCATTCCTTCATTGATACTGAATGTAATTCCTGGAACTCCTTACCCAACTGTACAAGGTGAGTACTTTCACTGAATGGACTGCAGTAGTTCCAGAAGGCATTTCACTACCACCATAAATGCTGGCCACGTTCAATGAACGAATGATAAAAAAAAAACTTGTCTGTTGTCTTCACTAATGATGTCTGAGTCCTGAATGTTTTCTGGTTTTGTTTTTCAGGTTCCCAGCAGCTGCTGTACTTCAATTTTGTTAAGTTTAGTTGGTTTACGCACAGTAACATCATCATTTAATCCACTTCAAAACCATACTAACAACATCTTAAAATGATAATGAAACTTCTATAAAATGGTGATATTAGCGTTTATAACAAACAGACTTCCTGGTGATATCCGATAACCCAAAGGCTGCTAAGATTGCAACAGAAGGCTCTGGAGATCGAAAATAAAAATAGAAAGTGCTGGAAACACTCAACATCCTTTTTTTTATTTTGAAGTTCCAGCACTTGGACGTTTGCTTTATTTGCTCAGGAAAGGCGAATCAGTTTACTTTCCGGCAATGGGCGGTTTGAGCACATGCAGCATATTTACACAACTGGATGCAGACAAATTCTTTTGAGATTCAACTGGGTAAAATAAAAGGCAATTTTGTAAAGCTATATACAAAAGTGAACAAGCACATCAACTGGCAATAAATGAGTAGAAGGCGGCTAGTGAGGAACCGAAAACCCAGCACAAGTTCCATGGAATGGCCCATGTTTGTGGGAACATTCTGGTCCAATCTCAATTCTTCCTTCCCAAAGCCAAACCCTCAAATACAAGATTTCAAACCAAGATAGAGAAACCAACTTTTTCAGTTCCACCAATCTAGCCCAGCCAACAAACACCTACCAGTCAGTGTGAGGGTCGTCGACCACCAAGAGGATCTTCGGTTTCCGGACGGCGGGAGGGGTGGGAGCGGCAGCAGGCGGCGCTCCCGTTTGGTCCACCAATCCCGCAGCGGCTGCTGTTGTCTGCTTGACGGCGTTGGAGATGGAGCTGAGGATGGTGTTGCCAGCGGAGGGGGCCGGCGGTTGGCGGCGCTCAGTGGCCGGGGACACTGGTGAGCTGGTTGAATTGTTAGGTCGCTGCAGGTCCATCATATAACCATTCGGCAAATTCGCCACAAAACTGCTGTCGGAGAGGCGCCTCCTCAAGTAATTCATCTTCATGAAAAGGTGAAGTGCGTCTTTGAAGGAATGGGCTACTACTGCTCAAATGAGCAAGACTCTGGTGACACGCTGGCACCTTTTCAGTTTCTGAGATATCTCGACGGGTGTTCTTATCTTTGTGTGGCTTGTTGTAACTCGAGATGGTGAAGCAAGCAGGTAGGAGTAATGATCTGGGGTTCCTGAAGAGGATCTAACGACTGTGGGGTTGATGTCCTCTGTGCCACACTCAGGCCTTCAGACAGCTGTGTCTTTCCTGTGACGGACAAAACATTCCAGATCAATTAGCAAGGCGGGATTTGCCTCAACGTACCACCAGTTCAATAGTGAATGTTATTCAGTAATGTTGGCTGCAACACTGGATTGTCAAGAGGGACAGTGTTCAACTTGCAATCTTGCCAGATGCAACTGTCAAAGAAAAGATTACAGAAGCTGTAATTACATTAACTACACGACTGCGACTCCAACTTCGCCAGTTCCTGATTTCAAACATCGCATCATGAAGCTGTCAAGATTAGGGAATAATAATTGAAGGATCCATCTTCCTCCACAGGCCCAACTGGTGGAGATTTGGAACAACTTCCATCGCCAGTCCACTCCTCCAAGGAAGCTGTAAATGTTGAAAACTATACAACATATGACAATCATTCAATGGAAGAAGGACACTATGCTCTTTATTCATTATGCTGACAATTAACATGCAATACTGACAATGCCAGCGCTATCCGTTTGAAGCTTGGCACTCCAGCTAATATCTTCCTTTAATATCGCACAGCTGAAGAAAGGTTTGGCTGCAGGAAGAACCCCCTAGCTGTAGCCTTTAAGGGGATCATGCAGTACCTACAGGTACATTGTTGGTTAATTTCTCCTGGCTTTAGATTTGAATCTGCAAGTGTTTAGTGCTTCCTGTTGTTGTTGCTTCAGGTTGCAAACATGTACAAAGAATGGGCTGGCAAGAGCAAGAGGAAGCTTTGCTAAGTTTGTGGAAACCATTTTTTGTCAGATATTTGGCATTAATAGGAGCTCCCCGTGCTCTCTGCCTCTTTCATCTGGCAACTCTACTTCTGCTTGCCCTCTCTTTTGCCTAGTGGGAACGTACCTGGATTTCCTTGATTCATCTTAAAGGGTGTAACTCAATTTGTGCCAGCTAATTGCTGATTCTTATTTGTCTTAGTAAATCGGTTTATTGTTGTCACATGTACTGGGGTACAGTGAAAAACTTTGTTTTGCATGCCATCCATACAGATGATTTCATTACAGCAGTGCATTGGGGTGGTACAAGGGAAATCTATAACAGAATGCAGAATAAAGTGTTATAGTTACAGAGAAAGTGCAGTGCAGGCAGATAGTGGGGTGCAAGGCCATAATGAGGTCGATTGTGAGGTCAAGAGTCCATCATTAGGTCAGCTCTGGCAAAGGCACAGCAGAAGGTCTTGGTTCTAGCCCCAGGCAACAGCTCCTCAACTCTACCTTGCTCCCAGCATATCTGGAAGGGGAAATACAGATTCTGATGTTTTAAATATTTTGTCAAAGAGTATATATATTTTCATTTTTGAGGTGCATTTTAATTTGCTTCTGCGATTTATATTTAATTTGTTTATTGTATTTTCCCTAGAAAACCTCAATTGTGCAGCTCAGTAGTAATGAATTGAGGAAGATATCCCAGGTAACCATTTCTGTGAATGACTGTCAGAACAGGAGGCGAGAAGCTGATGCAAGAAGCTTTGTTCTTTGATGGCCAAAGTTCAAATCACTCATTGGGAATGGCCAGAGGGAATGTTACATTTACACATGCCATGTATGTTATTAGAATAGGTTTACTAATTGGGACAGAGTGAGTTTAAATGCTCTGAGGCGAAAACTGTATGATTAATTGCTATGCTCTACCTCATTTTTATAAGCACACAATGAAAATCAGCGCTCTAATAGATATACTTCTGAGAATTTGAGTTGAGTAATAGGCTGGCCTGAGTTTAGAATATTCACTGTTAACTATACATATGTTGGCTGCTGTTCAGGTGCTGACGAAGCATCAGTTGCTTTCCTTCCATCATGTACATCGCCACACTAATTTACTGGAATTTCAGATTACAAAGGTTTTAATTAATTTGACAGCCAATTAAATTATTCAAGATTAATGTGATAGCTTTCCTTGACAAGGTTTGTTAAATGGTTGACTGTAATTTAATTCCACCTGTTTAAGGAGTCTTAAGGTTAAGGACAAAGATCAAGAAAAAAGGAAAATGTGTTCCCCATTTCCTTTGAAATATCTGCTGGATTGTCTGCCTACAGTTATACTATCTTTAAGTTCTGTTATGGACCTATTTCCTTCTTTAAAAAAAACAAAATTCAAATCCGGCTTTTAACAGAGGAACCAAAATAAGAACTCTATTTGCCATCAAATATCCACGGCTCTTAAACCGTGTGTTATTGTTTTCTGACATGAAAATCAACTGCATTAATCATTTCGATAGTGCATTCTCAAAAATGTGCTTGGCAGCAGTTTTGACAACTGGAGTGAAATGAATTGAGATTACAAAGTGTTCCAGACACACGTTGATGTAGAAATTTTTTGGCTCACCACCAAGGAATTTTTTTAAAATTTTGTTACAGTATGTGGGCTTCAGTGGAAAGAGGTATTAATTGCCCTGAATAGTTGGTCCATATGGGTGGTACTCCATCAACATCATGAAATAGGGAGCTTCAGGATTTTCACCCAGCAGCCATGAAGAAACAGTGATATTTGCCTGAGTCTGGATGGTATGTGACTTGGAGGTGATGGTGTTCCCATGCACTTGCTGCTCTTGTTGTTTCTGGTTTTGGAGAGTGTTGCCAAAGAACCCTGGAGGTGTATCTTGTTGCTAATTTGTGGTCACTGTGTAGTAATGATGGGTTTTGTGAATATTTAAACTATTGCTTGTAGTATCAGACAAGAAAACTGATTGTTTACTATCAAGTGACTTGAGTGTTGCAGGAGGTGCATTTATCCAGATAGGTCCTTTATCATACTCCTGACTTGTACCTTGTAGGTGGTGGAGTGTTGGGAGCCACTAACCTGTTCTAGTAGCCATAGTATTGATATAACTCCTCTAATTGATTTTCTGGTCAATGGTGACTCCCAATATGACAATGATGTTACCACTGATATCAAAGGTAGGTGGTAGAGCTCTACCTTGTTGAAAATTGTTATTGTCTGACACTTGTGTGTTGTGTATTGTCTGACATTTGTGTGTTGTGAAATCTTAGTGCATGCAAGCATTGACTGCTTCATTATCTGAGAACATCTGAATGGAATAGAACATCAAGCAATCTTCAGCAAACACCTCAATTTCAGAAATTGGAGGAAATTCCTTCGGGTGAATACAAATCGGGCTGAAACTAAAGAGTTCCTGCAGCAGTGACCCAGGCCCAAGATAACATGCTTCCAACAAACATAACCATTGTGCCAATATTGACCATAATAGATGGATATTTTCCCCATGATGTCCATTGATGTCAGTTCTACATAGAGTCAAACAGCATGGAAAAAGACCGTTCAGCCCACCAAGTCTGTGCCAACCATCAAGCACCCATTTAAACTAATCCCATTTTATCCTCCTCACATCCCCATCAACTCAGCCCAGATTCTTCCACTCATCCCCCACGCTTTACAGTAACCAATTAACTTATTAATCCGCATGTCTTTGGGATGTGGGAGAAAACTGAAGCACCCGGGAAAACCTACATTACGGGAGAGCTTGCAAACTCCACAGAGCACCAGAGGTCAAGATTGAATCCAGGTCACCAGAGCTGTAAGGCAACAGCTTTAATGATCTAATGACTGCACAACTGTGCTCCTCCTTGGGGCCATGAAGCTAATCGGTTTTGCCTCAGAACTGGAATTCAGATCACGTGCATGTTTGGACCAATGTCCAGAGCTAAATTCTCCTAACGGAGACCTAAACTAGCCATGAACAAACAGATTATTGGTAAGTGCCAATTGCTAGCACTGTTGATAATCATCCCCATCACTTTGTTGCTGATGATCAGTAATTAGCTGGGTTGGATCCGTCTTGCTTTTTGTAGGCAGTGTGTGCATTTTTTGGAACACGCAGTACCACAGCGGTACCGGAACACACAGTACCACAGCGGTACCGGAACAGCTTGGCTGTTGGCTCAGGTAGCTCTGGATCAAATGCCTTCAGCACACAGATGGGGATGCGGCAAGTGCAATACAATTTACTCTTGAAAATGGAAAATTTCTTGCATAAAATATGGATTATAAAAATCAACTGAATTATGCAATGAAAATTAGCAACAACAACCTTCTTCACTAATGACCTCTACTATCAACAAGTAAAAGAGCAGGACTGCCATCACCTTTCACATCCCCTGCAAGTTGGATATTAGTTGTCAATTCTTCAGCATCACTTGCAGCAGTCTGGAATTCTCACAATGTCATTGTGGGACCATCAATCCAAAAACATTGCTATAATGTTCGAGAAAGTTCATAACCTTGCTCTTCGGGCAACAATACTGAAAACATTAAAAAAAAACTTCATATCCCTAGATAAATATTCAGCCTTCCCTCAAGCACACCTTCACAGTTTTTCTGCATCTTAATCCATTTTCAATTCTGAACAATTGTTTTTCATAAATTATATTTGCAATAATCTCAGAAGCATAGGAGTAGTTTAGTTCTATAAAGCCTTCAATCACCTTTGCCTGTAGTTCTCAAATACCTTCACTGATAGAATCATACAGCAATGGAAACATGCCATTCGGCCTGATAGAGTCATACAGCACAGAAACAAGGCCTTCGGCCCATGTCCATGCCAACCATCAAGTAACCATCTATACTAATCCCATTTACAAGCAATTGGTCCGTAGCTTTCTATACCTTGGCAATTCAAGTTATTGTCTAAATACTTCTTAAATGTTACTGTATGTGAGTTCCTGCCTCCACCACCCACTCAGACAGTACATTCCAGATTCCAACCACACACTGGGTGAAAAAATTCTTCCTCAGGTTATTTATGTCCCACCCTTACTAGTCCTCCAAAAGTGCATCACCTCAGATTTATCAGGATTAAATCCCTTGCTCATCTTCCCAACTGATCAATATCATCCTGTAGTCTAAGGCAACTCTCCTCATTATCAGCAGCGCCACCAATTTTCATGTCACCTGCAAACTTACTAATCATACCTTCAACATTCATATCCAAGTCATGAATGCATATGACAAACAGCAAGGGTCCCGGCACCAATATCTGTGGTACACCACTGGTCACAGGCCTCCAAATAAAAAAACAACCATCCACCATCACTCTCTACCTCTTTATTACCAAGCCAGTTTTGGATCCAATTTGGCAACTTGCCTTGGACCTCATGGATTCTAATCTTTGGACCAGTTTCCTATGTGAGACCTTGACTAAGGTCTTACTGAAGTCCATGTAGACTACCTCAACCATACTGTCCTCATCAACATATTTTGTTACCTCTTCAAAACACTCAATCAAATTGGTCACATAGGATTACTCCCACCCCTCACGACAAAGCGATGCACACTGGTGAAATTTAACCTATTTTACAGAATCTAAATTCCATTGTCTAGTATGTATCTGTTTAAGTGCACATTCACATCTCTTCAGTTCATCGTTGCATGCAACCAAAATGTTTCACATCTTTTAAGATAAGATCTCTTTATTAGTCACATGTACATTGAAACGCACAGTGAAATGCATCTTTGCGTAGTGTGTTCTGGGGGCAGCCCACAAGTGTCGCCACGCTTCCAGCGCCAACATAGCATGCCCACAACTTTCTAACCCATACATCTTTTGGAATATGGGAGGAAACTGGAGCACCCAGAGGAAACCCATGCAGTCACAGGGAGAATGTACAAACTCCTTACAGACAGCGGCCGGAATTGAACCAGGGTCGCTGGCACTGTAACAGCATTACGCCAACTGCTACACTACTGTGCCTGCCCAATACCTTTTAACATATGTTCATCAGGCGTATGGATTTCAGCAAGGCGTTTGATAAGGTACCCCATGCGAGGCTTATGGAGAAGGTGAGGAGACATGGGATCCAAGGAGACATTGCAGTGTGGATCCAGAACTGGCTGGCCCACAGAAGACAAAGAGTGGTTGTTGAGGGGTCGTATTCTGAGTGGAGGTCAGTGACCAGTGGTGTACCTCAGGGATCTGTACTGGGACCCTTACTCTTTGTGATTTTTATAAGTGACCTGGATGAGGAAGTGGAGGGGTGGGTTAGTAAGTTTGCGGATGACATGAAGGTTGGGGGTGTTGTGGATAGTTTGGAGGGCTGTCAGAGGTTACAGAGGGATATAGATAGGATGCAGAGTTGGGCTGAAAAGTGGCAGATGCAGTTTCAACCCAGATAAGTGTGAAGTGGTTTATTTTGGTAGGTCAAATATGTCGGTAGAATATAGTCTTAATGGTAGGACTCTTGGCAGTGTGGAGGATCAGAGGGATCTTGGGGTCCGAGTCCATAGGACGCTCAAAGTGGCAGCGCAGGTTGACTCTGTGGCTAAGGAGGCATATGGTGTATTGTCCTTCATCAATCGGGGAATTGAATTTAGGAGCCATGAGGTATTGTTGCAGCTATATAGGTCCCTGGTCAGACCCCACTTGGAGTACTGTGCTCAGTTCTGGTTGCCTCACTACAGGAAATATGTGGAAGCCATAGAGAGGGTGCGGAGGAGATTGACAAGGATGCTGCCTGGGATGCGGAGCATGCCTTATGAAAGCAGGTTGAGGGAACTCGGCCTTTTCTCCTTGGAGAGACGGAGGATGAGGGGGGACCTGATAGTGGTGTATAAGATGATGAGAGGTATTGATAGGGTAGATAGTCAGAGGCTTTTCCCCAGGGCTGAATTGGTGGCCACAAGAGGACATAGTTTTAAGGTGCTGGGGAGTAGATATAGAGGAGATGTCAGGGGTAAGTTTTTTTACTCAGAGTGGTGAGTGTGTGGAATGGGCTGCCGGAAATGGTGGTGGAGGCAGATACGATAGGGTCTATCAAGAGACTGTTAGATCAGTATATGGAGCTGAGTAAAATAGAGGGCTATGGGTAAGCCTAGTAATTTCTAGGGTAGGGACATGTTCAGCACAGCTTTGTGGGCCGAAGGGCCTCAATTGTGCTGTAATTGTTCTATGTTCTATTTGTTTGCTGAAAGTATGCCTGCACAAAGTACCAATAAACTTGTGGCAAGTTCCTGCTCTGGCAATCCCTGCTCCTGCATCCATCTTAATTGCTGCAAAAGTTAATGAATCGATGTACATTAAGACAATTGTTTACGGAATGAATGATGATGCTAACATACTGCTAATTTTAAACCTTCACCACTCATATTCTGAAACATTGTTACTTAATCAGCACTTATTCTAAAAAAATTACACAAGGTTATCATTAATTCATTTTCCATATGTTCATTACATCATACATCCACAACATAGAGGTGAAGATATCAGCCAAGCTGAGGTCTTACGCTGAAGCACTGATTTAACCTGAACTTAACACAAGATGCCATCTTGGTAAGGGAACTGAAGCCACTGCTAGAAAGGCCTGCAGAGCCCTTTTAAACAGTTGAATGAAACTTTAATGCACACTTGCAGACATTTTAAGAGGCTGTACAGCATTTTGGTAGCTGGTACCAAGCTTTTTTGGAGTAAACATTTTGGCGTGAAAGTTATTGAAAGCACCTTGCCATCTGGATTCATCACTGAGGTTGCTTATTTTCCTGCTTCATACCCATAGTGCTGAACTGAATAAAATGGGACAAGAGCTCCTAGGACCCATTTGTCAATGTGAAGCATGATCCAGCCACATAGATGAACCAGTGTAAGGTCCACCAATGAAATGATTAGGAAAACCTGACAAATGGGAAAGCCACATCTCAGCTTTACCATCTGTCAAAGCAGTTAGGTGTTCTGAATGCTACCACATGTATCCAACACTCAGAGCATTCAAAAACTATTAAAATCAAATAGACGATTTTTAAAATTATACAAAATTTTTAAAAAGTATAAAAATCACTTCAAATATTTTTACATAATTAAAAGCATTAAAGCAAAAAGAAATAAATGAAAAACATTGAACTTATTATTAGTAAGTGAACTAATGTGGAGGTGCTAATCAGCATCTTGGACTAAAATTGAGTGCTGCACACAAACTTTCAAACAGGATGGTTGTACTGGCACACCATTGCCTTAGCGATTGCTTCCACTCCTTGCCCAAAATAATCCCTTTAATGTAAGTAGTTAATGACTTCCATTAGGTCAGTTGCTGTTATTGATCTGTTTTGTCTGCCGTCTTCACTGATTTCCTACTTTCACATCACATCTCTGTATCATCCCAGTAGGGTATTCCATACAATGGCTAGGTAAAATCATTTGGAGCCATAGTTGGTGTTACAGGCAAAGGCAGAAAATTTACTGCAATGTCATTGATATATAAACTAGCACATGATATATTTCATGATGCCACCAACCACAGAGAGGAATGAACAACCATTCTCTCTCCTCCTCTCCCACCAGGAAAATATAAACACACAGTAAAATGAAGAAATCCAGTTCGTACTACTCAGGATAAGTTTGTCCTGACCTTTCAGTTCTATTTTTCAATTTGAATTGGTCAATGCAATGGCATCTTTGTTACACAAAAGATAACCAGTCAGCTAGTAGACTGTCCTTATGCTTATACAGTTTAGAGAACCAGATTAAAATCTGTGTGTTGACTGGAAATGTTACACTTAAATGGAATTGCATTTGGACAATCCTTTTGTAACTGGAGGTCCATAATGCAAAGCAACATAACAAAAAATAGAGTGTATCCTCCTTCGCCAGATTAAGGAGCAGTTGGAAGGAAGAATCTCACCTGGCCTAGACAAGAGTTTATAAATAGCCATCATAGTTCATAATTCCTACTAAAACTAGATATGGTTTTGTAAATTATTTATGGAAAAAAGTACAGAGTCTACCAAACACTCACAGATTTTCCACAAGAGAATTCTTAGAGTTCAAACAGACTCATTTAGATTTACCACACACAGTTTTAAAAGCCTTGACAAGATATTTAAAATTATAGTTGGAACTGACATCCAGAAGGTACAGTATGTGTATAAATCTTTCATGAAAAGTTTGCATGGGTCAATTAGAAAGAAGAAAAAAAAATAAGCTATTTTCCCAGAAGACACATTAATTTATTTTCAGGAGTTTTAAAGCTTTTCAGACTTTGAGACTGTGCTGCAGAGCATGTTCACATTGACTGTCATGTTATACTAGAAGTTTGTAAGTACTTCATCAATTTGCCCACCCTTCGCTGCATTCCCTGAATAACCCAATGCATTCTGCACACTTATCCATGTGAATGATAGCAAGTCTTTCTCAAGCTGTGAAATGAACAGCAATTAATCAGCAAGGAAGAACACAAAGATTTGTGTCTCTGTTAATAAAAGGTTGCTTTCTTGGCCATCTGTTTGATAGACACACACACAATGAGCAACTGCTCGGTCTAAAACTCAGCAACTAATTGCTCATAACATTCCAAGCATACACAATACCTGAGGGTCACTGACATGAAGTCAGGAAAGTGGGTGCCAGCAGGCCAGATAAAGAGAGATTAAAAAGATCAGTATAGAATAAATATCAGATAAAAAATAAAATAGGTCATCGTAACCCAGATCGAACTGTACTTTATCCATTTTACACTGATAGGGAGTGATGTTCATGGAGAACAGATCTCAGGAAATTGCAGCACCAGCTGTGCTTTGTCTACTATTCAATGAACGGATAGAAAATCTTGGCCTGCCCTGTGATGACTTCCCAAGACCCTTGTCTTGTAAATACCACTTCCTGCTAGGACCTATCAGATCAAGAAATAACTGAGTTGGACATGAATTCTTGCAATAGGATGAAATGACTTTATTGTGACAAATACTAATGATTTGCAACTCTTAAAGTGGGGATCCAATGAATGTAGTTATAGAATCATAACAGTAGGAGGAGGCCATTCAAGTCCATGAACAACCTACTCCGTTTCATTCTTTCCCTCTTTCCCTGTAGCAATTCTTCTCAATTATTTTCCCTCAAGTGCCTATCCGATTCCCTTTTGAAATCTCCATAAAAAGGGCACATGGATTACAATCTCCAATTACCATGTACCCATTGCTTTGAGGCAGACATTGCACCAAGTGCTAACTAACATGTTTGCAGCATGCTGTTGAGTAGTTTCATATCTCAGGGTTAGGGGTTGGGAGGTCAATGTTTTGTTAATGGAAAAGAAAATTTAAGCCAACCTGCTTTATGGACTTGCATTTACTCCTCTCAAAGGCGAGGTTCACAGGGGCTGGGACAGGGGTGACCGGTATTCTGGAATTCATTCTAACATGGGAGACACTGAAGAATGGCACAACGTGAGAGAGCACTGGATCCAACATAAAGCTCCACTAGAGACCTTCCTAAAGGAGGTGGAGAAGAGGGGACAACCCATGTATCTGCAGGGGCTCTGGAGGCCTTTCAGACACATGGATGTTCAATGATATATCTAGTAAATGCCATTGCAATGCCAGCCGAAATCAACCAGCAACTAATCTGAAAATAGATGGTTTTGTTTAATTAGGGCTTTGTCCTTTCTGTTGCTGAATGTGAGTTCAGGTTTGCAGAGTTAAGGGCATTCACTGGAAAGATGCACTCCAAATTAATAGTGAAATTGCATGTCTGCACAATCTGTTACTCTACCAGCATGCATTAATGCCCTCACCAACATATCGTGCAAATGCATATGCATCAGATGTCATCTTGGAATCAATTTCACAACTGGAGCTCTCAAAAAACATAAGCCAGATAGAGCATAGATTCTGCTGCAGCAGGAAACAGTTAAGATAGACACCCATGTATCATTTAAAAGAAATTATCTACCTGTAAAGCCGGGTAGATACCAGGCTATAGGAAGTGAAGAAACTGAGATTAGTTTTGGTTTGCTCTGACAAAGCTAACAGAAATAGATGAGCTGAATGGCTTTTGTCTGTACTGTAAATCTCTGAGACTATATGGTTAAACAATACAGAAGACCTCTTAAAATAGCAGTCCTAACATTATAATATTGTCTCCAATCATATAGGTTACTTCTGATGATTTAAACAATTCTGCATTAAAGTTTGAAAGCAATAGACATTTTGAATTGCAAGTGAGAATTTGTCACTAAATTTCTAAATTAAGAAATATATACTTCACTTTAAGAGCAGGTAGAAGTGAGTGACAACAAATATTTGATATATTTGTTACTGAATTTTAGATTTAATTAAGAAGAAACAGGTATTAGCTTAATTAAATATTCCCCAATACTGGTAACCCCTTTAAATATATTGCCTTGTCAGGGAAGCCAAAAGGTCACACAGCAGAATGAATTGCCTTTGAATTTAATGTTCATTACAAACTTGCTGTATGAATCGTTGACTCGTTTTAGTTTCTGATGGAGTACACTTACTCTAATCAAAGCTTTTTTTTTACTGGTCAGCTACAAAGGTGATATCTGTTGTATCCCATCACCAAAATGAAGTGACCCCTAAACCAAACTAAAAGGGACCTACACAAGGAGAGAGTCTATTTGTCTAAAATGGGAAATGCACTTTTCCCAAAGAAATCCTTCCACTTGCCCAAGACACAAATTGGCAAAAACCAAACATCAGCAAACCATGGAGAAAGTGTGGGTGATGTTGCAATTGTAACAACTTAAGACACAGAACCTGCAAGCCTAGCTCCTCACACACTTCCTTCTGATTATCTTCCTAAGATCCATTATCCATCAGAATACTGCTTGCAGAGTTATGTGAAGTACAATGTGAAGAGGTTCAGAAATTTCACTAACAAGTCATTATGGCTCGTCAAAACTATCTTAGAAGATAACAGCAGGCCATTCTCTTCCTCAAGCCTGTTCCAACATTCGGTTAGACTGTGGTTGATCAGTGTCTTATCCACATTTATCCATCTTTGGTCTATATCTTATGGTGGCCTTACCCAAAAAAAATCAACCGATTTCCAATTGTGAAAATTTCAGCTTTATAGGGAAAAAGAGTTCTAAATTTCCACTACCGTTTTTATGACAAAAGGACCTTTCACATCCAAATGGTCTAATTAAAAGCACTAACAGAAAATGCTGGAAACACCCAACAGCTCAGGTCACATCAGTGGTTAGAGAAACAGAGTTAACATTTCAGGTCGAAGATCCTTCATCAAAGCATGAATTGGCTGGTTCTGGGTTTCTCTGTGTCTACCCTTTATAATTCCTTTATCTGTTATACACATTGATTAGTTTACTTCACAATCTTCTAAACTCAAGGGAATGCAGTCCAAGTTTATGCAACCTCTTCTCATAATTCATTCTCTGTAGTAATCTCTTCAAAGCTAGTACATCTTTCCTGAGATTCAATTGTCAAAACTGCTCCTGACCATACAAATTACTCGGTTTCCTGAATTTATGCCATCTGTCTCAATTACTAGTTTCCTGAGTCTGTCGCAGACAGTTTTCTTTGTTATAAACTGGAGCATCGCCAAATCTAAAGATTGGCGAAGTCTGTAACATTCTTGCCTCAGAGTCAAAAGGTTAAGGGTTCAACCTCCATTCCATAATTTAAACTGACAGCTCAGTGTTGTGCACAAAGAGTGGTGAACAGTTGGAGAAGATGAATTTAATGTGACAATTTAAACCATCTGTCTATTCAAGCAACTACAAAACAAATCCCACAGCTCTATTTTAAGTAAAAACTGTGTGGGAGTTCTCTCAGTATCTGAGCAGACATTCATCCCTCAATGGGCGATGCCATAATAGGTCTGGTCATTCATTTATTTGTTACTACGGGGTTCTTGTGTGAGCGCTGGCTGTATTTGCCTATGTAACAATTTACTGCATTTCAAAATAATTCATTGGCTGTGAAGTATTTTAGCAAGGCTTGAAGAGATGATAAGACACTATATAAATCCATGTACTTTCTTTCTTATCCTCCCTCTGTTGGAAGATAATCACTAACAGTCTGCTGTATGTTGGTCAAATGAAACTGGTTGCACAAAAAGAATGTGACAATTGCAAAACTCACCTGTGCTTTGCCCCAGCGCAAGTTCATGTATGACATGCTGCCATGCAAGCTCTCTTTTAACTGAAAGTGGATAGAAATAATCAAGATACGAATCCACAGCTCCCAAAGGAAGGATATATTTTCTACCTGCCTCAGGTCTTGAAAAAATTTAATTAGTTACCTAAGAAGGGCTCATTACCTCCTCTAGGTTAAGCAGGTTAAAAGTGCAGAGAACCATTTTGCTGCTGATTGTAAAATTCATAGACTGCTACTTTTGAGAAAGGGAGAGACACATCCCAAAGAGCTTTACAGCCAAAGCAACCTTGTTGAAGTTTAATTTAAAATAGAAGCAGAAAATGCTGGAAACACTCAGCAGATCAGGGAGCATCAGTGATTAGAGAAACAGGTTAATGTTTCAGGTCGAAACATACCATTCTACAATTAAGTGTCAGGGACAGGAAAAGAGAAACAAATAGCAAAAGCAGAAAATTGTAATTAATGGCCAAAGCAGTTCATCAATTAATGTGCTCCATCATTCATGGCTAAACATAAGTATACAGTGATTCTGCTGTCACATCTAGTGTTCAGTTGCTAATGACATCTCCTGAAAAAAACCTTGAGGATGTGGATTGAACCCTTTACATGCTGACCCTAAATATTATAAACTCAGGTTACTCAGGCCATACCCAATGTGCCACTTTGAAACCTATGCTTTCATCAAAGATCATTGCTTCTCTCTCTCTGCCCTATACAAATACTAATTGATAGTCACACTTGATAAAAGAGTGGCCTGGTTTGCTCTAATTACAGGCATTCTTCACAGCCAAGAAATCTTTAATCTTCTGCATGGCCGAATTTGAACCACCCACCAGTAGGAAGTCACTGGCTCATTTGGAATATCATCTACCATGCTCTGAGCTGGTAATAAAGAATTAAATGAGAAGTTCAAAGAAGGGAATCAAATTGAATATACCAGCCCAGGTTAACTCTCTCAGTGATCTCCTGTTTCTCCATTCATTTCTCTCTATAGCAATTCTGATCTGTAGGACAGATCAGAAATATCCCAGATTGACAGCCTAATCCATGATCTCATGAAATACTGTGGTGGAATGAAGGAGTTGATTAAATGTACAAATCTGAAATATATTAAGGTGTAACTTGATTCAGATTTCTAACACTATCAGATGAAATAATTCCTCCAAGCCAGATAATCGGTTAATGCCAGAAGCCTGCTCATAGTGTAATTAAAGTGGAAAATATAGCTAACATTTGATTACTGAAAGACTGGTATTACTCTATGAAAGAACAATTCAATGAACACAATAAATTGAATAAGAGACATTACAGAAAAAGAGATTATTTTCATTTGACAATCTCAATAACCCCATGCTATAATACTTCACCAAATCATTTGCATTAAATCACTTAAATCCTGCTGCGTAGCACCAGGTGCTGAGAGGACACAGTGGGTAAAAATTGGGTTATGTGGAGTCAGTTTTGAAAGTGCAAGCTGTTCCTTTGAAGCACTCCTGCTACAGGGAGAAATGAATGGAGAAACACACAGGTCAAAGAGTTCACTCAGCTAACACTGGAGGGACTTTTGGAGAAGATCCTCCAAGCAAAGATCACTCTTTGCAGAGCTCAGAACCATCTTTATGAAGAACAATCCTAGAGCAACCCAAATGTAGATGACATAAAGCACAGATGCCATTTCACCCTTGTACTGAGCCTGAGGCCAAATGAAGTGGAAAAGTCTCAAAAGTTCCAAGTTTTGCTCATATTTAACATATTTAGATAATGTTAGCATGCAGGTATTTGACAGCACTTCATGTTAAGTTTTAGGCAGTTGATGAAAAACTACAAAGCATCCTGATACTGTCCATGTCCTTTCAGGACACCTGACTTCTTTATGCCCCTTTACCATGAAAATAACCAGTTTAGGTGTCACCTCTGTTGTCAAAGATGAAAGGATATTTGCAAATCCAAATGTGACCTTTGTAACTCCAACTCATCAAATGACAGTATAATTTTAATACTCCCATCGTAAGCTTATTGTGTGACATAATATTTATACGTTGTTGACTAAAACATTTCAACACTGAACCATCCCTCATCATAAGCGATTGTAACATGTTATCATTTATTCAACAGCAAGCGAATAGGCTGTTTCCTAGCAACTGTGTTTTCTCACATCATTTCCAACTTTAACTCCATGTCACTGGATAATTTATTCCTAAATTGGTTCTCAGTATGGCTTTGACAACATGGTTGAAAGACTATAACTGAAGGAATGAATAAAGTATTGATGTCTTAAATTTAGCTACTTACTGTTATTGTAATAAATCCACTAATAAATTCACTATTACACTCCAATGAAGGAACATAATCCACAATCCTTTTAGCCTCATTAGTAGTGAAGCACTCAACTCATAAAATCCTTTTTATGCACTCCACGTAATAGTGAAACTAGTAGGACCTACAATATTTACAGCTCCCTCAGGTTGTCAGCCCTTGTCTTTAAATTGAATATATAATTTCAAATGCACCAACCAACTGGAGCTGGTCATAAAGTTCTTTCATTGCTTGGTTCCAGCTCAGATATGACCCTAACTTGAATAATACACTACTAAACACAAAATGATTAACAAAGAAAACAATGACTTTGTCAAATAAGTTTAATTTTATTCCAATCCCATAAACAACCACTTGCACTTGTAAAACATGTTTCCCATTGAAAGGAAAAACCCAAGATATGGCACAGAGTTAACTGAAACATGAGGAAGAGTGACCAAGAATTGATGAGAGGTGTTGGTGTTCGAAAAGTGCAAGTGATTTTTTGTGGGATTAGAATAAAATTAAACTCATTACACCCACTAAGTACCTTCAGCATTTCCTATTAGTATAAGTTTGATGGGGATTGGATAGCACAACCATAAGTAAGACCAGCATCTTGCTTTGCAGGTTCAGATCAAACAGAGTATCCAGATAACAGTCAGAGCCTCTTAAACTGTGTTTTTAAACATTTACATCAGGCTCCTGAAGATCTTTCAATCCTTAGTGTTTAGAATTGCATTCTGTTTTATGTGCCATTTCGGATCTGCAGGATGCTTGGTATCATTCCACAACATCCCCCAATGTTGTTAACAGTACCGCCCATTGCAGAGGTCTATAATATCCATTATCTAATTCTTACCATCATCTTGAGTCATCAGTGGGCATTACATTAGTAAGTTATGAAAAATCATGACAGCCAGCACAAATGGAGTTTCCTGTGGACCTGGTTATTATGCTGGTTTATTAGTAATTAATATTGCTCCATTAGTTCCCTGCACAACCTCTCACCCTTTCTTTTAATTTAAAAAGTATAGTTAAAACGATGGCTGAAAATATTCAGGTACATACCTGGGTAATTATAATTGTGGTGTCTATCCTGTGAGAGAGTGAAACACTAGGAAAAAACTGCAGAGAGAACACCTAAAGGTTAGACATGGCATGAGACTTCAATCAGGCCTGATTCCCTCCCAACTAATAAGCAAGTTGGATACCAGTCACCCTGGAATTCATTCTGAACATGTTGGCTAAATGCCGAGGGTTCAGTCACTCAGATAATACTGACTCAGTTCCAAACTTTCCCCTGATGACTTGTTTACTGTCTCATTTTACCATGAGATGAAACAAAGAATGACTCATCCTAAAATAATACAGGAGTTCAGTGGCAATGAGCTGCAGAATAAACACAACCCACATGCTGCCAGGAATGAGGACCTGATGGCATTATTTTGTGCTTTCGGACCACCTTCTCACCATGGTGCCAGATGTGGTCACAGCTACTTATACTTCTGCATCCTGCTGTACAATCTGCTATTTCCAAAGAGGCAGCACAGAAAAAGGAATGTCATCACTGGGAAAAATATCTGCCGAATATTCTTGAAAAAGCCTGACGTCAGTTATCTCTTTGCTTTTGCACATGGCAAGTAAACGAGCAACATCATTATTCTGGAGGGCAACCGAATGGCTGCAAGTTGTGGAGTTTTCATCATGGACTTCCACAATGGAAATGCTTAAAGGTGCAGATTTAATCTGTATATTATTCCCAGAGCAAGATTATTACAAGAAAAATTCACAATTCTAATCACAACTTATTATTTTTGCAACCAGTGTTTCATTGGACATAAGTGACTTGAATGGCATTTTCATCAACTTATACCAAAACTGCTGCCAGGTCCCTCTAATTCAGACGTCGTAACATTTTCTTTTCTGTCTCCAACTGCTGTCTTTAAAAAAATGATTGGATGCAGAGCGAAGTAGTCAAATACTTTAAAAAGTTTGACTACTTCGCTCTGCATCCAATCATAGACGGTCCCTCTGTTCTCTCCAAACCCCTCCCCACCCTTTGCTTGTTTCCTCACTTTTCCAGTTCAAATAAAGGGTCCTTGACCTGAAATATTGGCACTATTTCTCTCTCCGTGGATGCTACCTGACCCGCTGAGCACTTCCAGCATTTTCTGCTGCACTTTGCTCCTAAAAATTCACAAGTTCTTATATGCCTATGCTGGTACACCTCCCCTAACCCCAATCCCCATCCCCAACCCCAACAACATTGGCCAAAAATCGGAAACACAGATCAGGCCCCTCTGGTGTTTGTTGATGTAACAATCCAGACATAGAAAACCTTTGGAAAGTATACAACACCTGAGGCCTTCAACCTGTCATGTTAATACTGATCCCATTTTCCCAGTAGCAGGTCCATAGTCATTTATGCATGTATCATTAGTGTGGCTTTGGGGACCTCAGATTCCAATTCCAAGGACTAGGAATCTCAGGTAAAGGGCTATAATAACTCAGTGCAAAATGTCATTCCTCAGAATAAGGCTCAGGCCTCTACAATTTTATTTTCTTGGAAATTCTTTTAAATGCATTTAAACACTTGTCAGTATCTCAACATTTCAATTATTGATGAAAACTGTTTTATGTCACTTTAAGAAGTCATTTTCAATGACTGAGCAGCTGTTAAAAATGTCTAAGGGCACTCTCCCCAGGAAATTAGTCAGAACACATGGGAGGAGGTGGCAGGAACAACCCACCTCCCTCCTCCACCCCCAACTAACTCCTTTTGGATTAAAGATCAGCACCATAAAAATTCAACAACCTGACTTCAACAGGCAAGGTAACAAATTTTAAAAGGTGAGGCAACAAAAATAGAAAATGTTGGAAACACTCAGCAAGTCAGGCAGCATCTGCTAAAAGAGAAGGAGAGTATCATTTCAGGTTGAAGACCCTTCCTGAGAATTCATGATTCAGATTTCCAACAATTTTTTATTTTCAATTACTTTATAACATGTGGCCTGATTGACTGAATGATTACAGATTGTTCTGTTTATTTGTTTTTATGAAGACAAAGAAATAAAATGATCTCTTAACAACTGCTACTCCTTTGGCATTAACCTGTTAATGCAGCCTGTTACAGGAATTTGAAATGGGTAAGTGCTCTCACAAATCATTAACTATGAAAAGCAGATGGGTCTGTTTACTCAAGAAGACACCACCCTACAAATGTGTTGACAAATGGCTTCAGTTTCTGTTGCTTAGGGAGACCGACTTTTAAAGGTTGCTCACAATAAAATCAATGAGGCAGGAGCAAGCTATAAAGGGAAATTTGACTAACTGACATATCTTGATGACTGCAATGTTCCCTCAAAGCAGAAATACAGGATTTAAAGCCGTAGTCAAGCTCTCATTTGTCATGTTGTTTCACTGCGCACCTCACTGATATCCTTTCATCTCCTCAAGGAAATGTTAATCCATAATATATGTGAACAAAAGGACATAGACCTGGGATACCACCTCCCCCAAAACACTTTGGACATGGAAAGAATACACTCCAAGTACTGAACATGGTGATGAATTGTCACGCTGCTGGCCTACAATGCTGTTTTACAACGAGTGAGGGACCTGATCACCTGTATGTCTCCTGCCTTACAGTTCATTACGTAATGTAACAAGAAACTAATTCACATTACAGTATTGCAATTTCCACTTTGAGCAAAATGAATCTGTTTTTGCCTTGCAAGTGAAAGGGTCCACGTTTGCTTCTTTTTGACTCGGGTCAATTCCATGGATAGATGCCTACACTTGGGAAAGCCAGCAATATCGTGGGTGTTGATGATGTTGCCTCTTTCCTCTTTTATCCAAGGGACTGATACCCTGATATATCAGCTGTCAAATATTGTCCCTCACAGCTTTCTGGCTGAAGCTGCAGAGCTCCAGCATATGACTCAGAATAAGAATTAGAATCCCTGAGCCGTGGTGACCTTCATTTCTATGTCCTTGTGGGAAGCAAACCACTTCCACTGATGTTCCGGCAGCATTTTATAGTGGTGACTAAGTCCTTTAAGTGAAGCATGACCTGCTGACACACAATTTGCTAAATTACTCTGGACCAAAGTAGAAATAAAATGGAGAAACCAGTTCACACTGCTCAGATGAAGCTGGAAAGCACAAAATGCTATTCCACATTGAGAATCATCTGAAAGCTACCAGGTGCCAAAAGCCCACCTGCAGCCCAATTTCTCAGCAACACAAGATAACCAGTGCAAATCCAAGAAAATTACAATCACAGTTGTTTTGAAAGTGAGTAGAGCTATAATAAATAATTTCCTTGAAGTTTTCCATTGGAAAACAATTTTACAATGTAAATGCATTGTTTTCATTGAATTGTAGAGAAAATGAGAAGACTTGTTGCCTTGAGTGAGCTATCCAAATCGTTCCATTGTTTCCTACAATTTTCGTATTTTGATACATATCCAATTCTAACACTCATTCAAACAATACCATTCAAATCCAAACAACTTTTTTAAAAAAAGTGACTCTTCACGTTATTCCCAGTTCTTCTGATCTTATCTATTGGTTCTGGTTTCAAATCCTGCCGCAGGAAACAATATACCTTCATTTTCTCTCGAAAGTTCACCTATTTTGAAGACGTAAATCAGATCTTCTCTTAACCTGGAAGGAGAGTAACATAAATCTTCTCAAGTCTCTGCAGCTAAATGAAATCCTTAATTTCTGCTACCATTATAATATATTTCCTGCATCTTTTCCAGGGCCTTGACATCATTACTAAACTGAAGTTAACACCATACTCCAGTTGAGGTGTAACCAGTCCTTAATAAAGATTTAACATTACTTCTACTTTGGTTAGCAATTAATAAAGCTAAGAATCCCAAATATATTCTTAACAAATGAAAATCAAAATAACTACAGATGTTGGAAATCTGAAATAGAAACATAAGATGCCCTTTGTGCCAGGCATGAAACATTAATTTTGTTTCTTTCCCCAGATACTGCCTGACCTGCTGAGTGTTTTCAGCATTTTCTCTTTTTATATTACATATTTTAACAACCTCTCCTCACCCTTTTAAAGATTTATGTGCTTTCACTCCCAAAGTCTCTGTTTCTGCAACCCTTTAATATTTTTTCCATTTGGTTCATATAATCTTCCTTCATTCTTCTTACAAATATATATCACTTAACATTTCTGTTATATTTATGGGAAAGCATATGTTATTTACTAAGGTCTGTTACCATGATCCTCATTGGTACAACATTCCCAAATTTCGTTTCATCTGTAAACTTACAAATTATGTTCTATATTCCTGAGATTCAGGTCATTAATCTATATTAAAAAGTGATCCCTACCCCATTTACCACTGCTCCCCGCTTTCTCTCCCCCAATCAATTACGTATCCATGCAACCTTTAATCTCTTGGGTTATTCTTTGCTAATCAGTCAACTCTTTTGTCAAATACCTTCTAAAACAATTTCAACAAATCCTTTCTGGTTTTCATGCATTAACATTTTTTCCCATGTAATAATTAATTTTATCCTGGACAAAAGTTTTCCCACCAACTGTATTAGACCAGCTGTCCTGTCAATTGTTCAATCTAACCTTGTGCCTGTTTTTAAAAACAGCATCCTGTCCTCTGGCCCCAGTTCCCTACTCAAGTTATTACCAGAGCCTCTGAAATGTCTACTCTTGTTTCTGTCAGAAATAGGGGACATTGCTATTTTGAACATTTATGTACCTTCTCATTGTTGACTTTTATCCTACCATTATCAATTTGTCTCTTGAAAATCAATAAACTGCAGATCTTGGAAATCTGAAATAACAGAGTGCTGGAAACACTCAGCAAGTCAGGCAGCATCTGTGGAAAAAGAAACAGAGTTACATTTCAGGTCAAAGAGCCTTCAGCAGCACTGTTCTGAAACATTGATTCCATTTCCTTTTCCACAGATGCCGTCTGACCTGCTGAGCAATTCCAACATTTTGTGTTTTATATCATTAGCCTCTCCCCTATACTTCTAAATTTCCAGCATTCTTTTTAATGAAGAGAAATGTAAAATCCTGAGATACCTCAGCTGCATCCTCTTTCTCCTAACCCTGAATCATTTATTACTCTAGTGCTGTCCCAATCCTTTGATATGTTTTCTCAACCCTAGTACTTTATTCCGATGCCCATCTTCCTGCCATATTAAAAACACGCTCCTTATGATACTAGTCAAACATTCCTTTATTCATTTTTTTCTGAATCTGGGTGAGATTGGCAAGCAGTAATTCCTCATCCCTATTTGCCCACGAGAAGGCAGTGGTGAGCCATCTTTTTGAACTGCTCTAGTCCTTCTGGTGAAGGTACTCCAACAGTGTTGTTGAGTAGGGAATTGCATGACTTAGACCCAGCAATACTGAAGGTTCAGTCATAAGTTACATCAGAATCAGCACTGTATAGGTGCAATCTCTCTCCTTGAAATGGTATCAGTGCCTCAGGTTGAGAGGAGATTCTTGCCCAAAGGGTGTAATTCTGTGCTCTCTCTGTCCTATGCCTTGAACTTCATATATTAACAAAACAGGGTAAATATCGTCACAGCCATGAGAACACTGAAAGGGTTGACAGCATCCTCTCAATCTTTTCTGCTTAGGAGTCTTGCCTCATATTGAATCATACATATAGCTTCTCTCTGAATCTTCTCCAATATATCAAATTATTATGAAGGGATGGAACAGTACAAAATGTTCCTAAGGTGATTATTTGATAACTTGAAACTGCTGATAGTTTGACAAATTAATCTCAACAGAGAGGAAAGATAATCCATTCATGAAAATTGTATTAGCTTTCCAAATAATGTTAATCACAACTTTAAAAATTGACATGCAGATGCTTTCAGCAGCTTGGGTGTAAGATTGCACTGTGTCTGCTGCCCATGTGGATAGAACACAGAACAGTAGAGCACAGGGACAGGCCCTTTGGCCTTGATGCCTGCCAACCATGATGCCAAATTAAACTAATCCCATCTGCCTGCACACAAACCATATCCCTCAATTCCCTGCACGTTCATGTGCCTGTCTAAATGCCTCTTGTATCAAGTTCCAACATTCCCCACGGCAGTGTGTTCCAGGCACTGACCACACTCTCCATGTAAAAACAAAAAAAACTTGTCTTGCACATCTCCTTTAAACTTTTCCCCTCTTACCTTAAAGCTATGCCCTCTAGTATCTGACATTTCCACTCTGGAAAAACTTTGATTGTCTGACTGCCTCTCATAATTTTATTAACTTCTATCAGGTTTCCTCTCAGCCTCCAGTGCTACAGAGAGAACAACACAGGTTTGTCTAACCTCTCCCTATAGCTAATACTCTGTAATCCAGGCAACATCCTGGTGAACCTTTTCTGCACCGTCACCAAACCTTCCACATCCTTCCTGTCATGGGGCAACCAGAACTGCAACACAATACTCCAAATGTGGCCAAAACAAAGTTTTATGCAGCTTAAATATGACTTCCCAAGTTTTATACTCAGTGCCGCAACTGATGAAGGCAAGCATGCTGTAAGCCTTCTTTACCACCCTATCTACTTGTGTTGCCACTTTAAGGGATATATGGACTTGCACCCCAAGATCCCTCTGTACATCAATACTCCTAAGGGTCTTGCCATTGGTTGTATACTTCCCCCTTACATTTGACCTCAAAGTGCAACACCACACCCTTGTCTGGATTAAACTCCATGTGCCATTTCTCCATCCACATCTCCAGTTGATCTACATCCTGCTTTGACAACCGTCTTCACTATCCATAACTCCACCATGTGTTGACTGTTTATTTGCAGTGCTTTAATCAGTGGAAAGGTCAGACTCACAACCTCTCAAACTGGCTTAATTGGTTGTTTTACAGTTTACAGCAGCACATTTCATGCCCACTCTTCTTTGAAGGGAACTGAGCAATATAAAAACAATGACACATGTTAATGTGTCACTCACAGATCACTTGTATCACACTGTTTTGTGGTTAAGCTTTCTGCAACATCCATTTCCATGACAATTTTTTTTGCTATGGATATATATTAAACAAATTCTAATTGTGCATTTTATTTTACACATGAATATTGAGGATCCCATTCAACCCATCCAGGACCTGTGATCAAAATAAAAATATTACAGTCAGTGTCTATAAATGAGAAAGTAAGAGTGATAACAAATGTTTTTTTCTTCTTAAAGATGCTGATTGGCCTGCATTGTAATTCCAATATCTTTTCTATATCCATATATTGCAGTAGAAAGGACATCTGGCAAGTGGGATGCTTTTAAAAGTGAGATACAAAGAGTTCAGAACCAGCATGTTTCTGTCAGAAGGGCAAGGCTGGCAAGATTAGGTTGATGAGGGGTATTGAGGGTCTGGTCAGGGAAAAGAAGGCATATGTCAGGTATGGGCAAACAGGAGCAAGCAAGTACCTTAGTAATACAACAGATGTAGGCATAAACTTAAGAAGGAAATTAGGAGGGCAAAAAGGAGCCATGAGATATCCCTGGCAGATAAAATAAAGGAAAATCCTAAAAGATTCTTTAAGAATATTAAAGAATAAAAGGTTAGCTAAGAAAGGAATAGGTCCCCTTAAGGATCAATGTAGTAATCTATGTGTGGAGCAATGGGAAAGGGGCAAAGTCTTAAATGAAAACTTCTCACTGTATTTACTGTGGAGAAAGACACAGAAGCTGATCAGTTCAGGGGAGGGAACAGTGGTATCCTGGAGCATTTCAAAGGAGGAGGTGTTGCAGGTCTTGACACACATTAGGGTAGATAAATCTCTGGAACCTGACCAGGTGTGCTTTGGGTGTTATGGGAAGCAAGGGAGGTGATTCCTGGGGCTCTAAAAGAGACTTTTGTATCCTTGTTAGCCACAGATGAGGTACCAGAAGACTGAAGGATAGCTAATGTTGTGCCTTTATTTAAGCAGGGCAGCAGGTGATAGGCCAGGGAACTGCAGGCTGGTAAGCCTTACATCAGTGGTGGGAAAGTTATTGGAGGGTATTCTGAGAGACTGGATATATTTGCATTTGTAATACATTTGCACATAAACTACATTTTAATTATGTTGATTGAAAGTAAAATATGGACCAAGATCTCCAGTACTCCCGACTGACCATAAGTTTATACATGCCAACTCAGAAAATCAATCGGACCTGACCAACAAATTTAGAAAAGCTAGCTCAACCCATGAAGAGCTAACAGTTCAAAAATACCCCTTTCTTCAACTATGTTGGAGAAAACAAAAAGATATGTCCATGGTACACTTGGGGGGCAAACGTTAAATAAAGAATACGGTTGTTGTGCATTACCATTAGAATTGAGAGTGTGAGATGTGTAAAAATGCATTAAGCATTGGTGCATTTAAAATTGATAGGTTTAATCTTTCTGACACTTCTTCTCTTGCCTCAGTCTTGCTATTGCTTTATTATTGTCACTGTATTGAGATACAGTTAAAAGCTTTTGTTTGCATGCCATCCAGACAGACCATTCCATACACAAGTACATCAAGGTAGTAAAAAGAAAAACAGAATGCAGAATATAGTGTTGCCATTCAAGTCTGATAACAGCAGGATAGAAGCTATCCTTGAGTCTGGTGGTATGCGCTCTCAAGCTTTTGTATCTCCTGCCCAACAAAGGAGAGAAGAGAGAAGGACTGGGATGGGAGGGGTCATTGATTATGTTGGCTGCTTTCCTGAGGCAGTGGGAAATATAGATGAAGTCAATGGAGGGGAGGCTGGTTTTTTATGATGGACTGGGCTGCATTCACAACTCTCTGCAATTTCTTGTGATCTTGTGGTCATTCATCCTCCCTTTCCTCATCCTGCCATTCAAATGCAACTCCCCCAACATCATTCATTCTGGCCTCTCTCCCTTGGCATATATTCCCTGCTATCCTACATTTCCCACAAGTCCAACAGCTGCAGCTCCGTTTCCCCTATTCCCATGTGCCACAATGGACTGGGATTGTTGTCCTTATATCAGTTTGGCAGGATGCCTTCAGGGAGTTCCCAGTTACAGTATACAGGAGCAGTCATCCAGGCCACAGGTAGAGTGGAGGTTGAGGCCTGTCTGGTGCACCTGCAACCAAACAATAGTACCTGAATAAGAGAGACTTGATTGCACTAACCAAGCTCACAAAACCCTGACCATCAGCTTCAAACACAAATGCTAATTAAAAACTGGCATTCTCTGTCTTTTTGATCAGTGGAAAATATAGCCCAGAATCATCATCACATTTGTCTTATAAAGGAAAATGCACCACAATACATTTACACCTCAGCAGCATAGTTCTCCCTTGAGTTTCACTGCCTCATTTAACAATTTCAGCTCAGGCAGGCATTACCATCCTGAGCATACAGCTTGCTACTCAAAATGAGGGCAAATGTCAGGGACTACCCTCCAACCTCAGCACAAATGGAAAGCCTTGGGATTTTTTTTAAATAGGTTCACTGCAGCAAGATTGACACAGAGGTTACAGACATGGTATATCTTTTATCTCCATTAATAGCACTGGTACTCACCAATCAAACCTGACCAGGAAGAATAGAGAAAATTGCTTCACAGTCTGACAGACCAGAATACCTCCTTACATATTATCTATTATTTAAAAAAAGAGAATGTCTACAGTAACTTGGCTGTAAAGCTATTACAAAGCCAGCAATATTTGGTAACATTTGGTGATGTGGATTCCATACACCTGCTGTAGATATTCAACATTTAATAAAACTAGATTAAAAATGAAGCCTAGCAGAAGAATGGGCAGTTACCAGTCTTTTCCCTTTATAGGAAAGAAACCAAGAGCAGATTGTACCTGCAGCAACAGCTGTTTTGCTGTGAGACACCAGCTCCTGCACTACAGTCAGCATGACTAGCAGCTGATAGGAATGAATTGTTTCCTTTCTCTGAAATGCACTGTGCAGACTTCAAATGCCGAATGTTTCCAGGCAGTCTGGAACCATATTTATTGGTATCGCAAGTTAGAAATTGTGGTAGTACTTCTACACGGTCAACGTGAACACTGAACATGACTCCATTAGAGACAGGGCTGACACTGAAGTAGGCTGCAGTACTGAAGAGGTACTCTGCTTCCCAAAGTGGAATCAGCCTTAAACGTGCACCTCCAAAGAGCTTTGCTGTGTGGTTAGCCATGGATTCACAACCATCTCACACTGAGAAGTCTCTCTCAGTGATGCCATTGTGGGAGTACAGCAAGTGGTTGCATAGCCTGCTGCACTCTCCCGGGAAAGGATGGACATTAAAGGTACGAGACATGACCAGGTCCTGCTCATGCCTTCTCAATGGTCTGCCCAGGAACATTACTTCTACTTTTCTCCACCAGCCCTGTCAGCACATTCAGGGCACGATCAAGAGAGGCTCCACAATAGGGAAAATACCTACTGTACTGAGGTAAAGAAAGTACTTTCGCACGTAATAAAACTGGGATCAATCAGAAGCTTAACTTTATAGTGCTGTCACTTTCGAAAAGAGACTGGCAACAAAGGTTAGTTTATTTTGAATCATTTACCGAGATTAGACGTTATTGTGTTTCGCCGGCACTGGTCTCTCTCGGCTGTGGAAACTGTAGCTTTCCAGGGGGTGTGGCGGCGACTGTCTTATGCCCTCGGACAAGTGGCTAATTCTCATTTGTCACACCCAAACTGTGTCGACTACAGCGACTGGGCCATGCAGTTCCCAGACTGGGCGCCCACCGATCCGCCCATAGTCACACACACGCACCCTTTCCTACAGGGGACCGCTGCACCAGCAATTGGGGGAGAATCCCAGATGATATCGCCCTTGGTTGGCAGTGGGTCTGAGCGATCGCAACACTCCGACGAATGTCCGACCAATCCGCTAGGTGAGCGGATCATCGGCTGCACAATCGCCCAGGGCGCCCACAGCCACATCAGGGGCATTGGCGGACTGGACGAGGCAGTGCTGCATTTCCCGCTGTCCCCATCCACAAAAAAGAAACAGTCGTAACTCACCGTCTGTAACAGGTGGGGTTACAAGTGGCGAGGCAAGTACAAAGACAACACAAACTGAAAATTAGGGAATTCCTTGAAATCGCTGCCTGCACTTTGTGCGTGTGTGATCCCCATAAAGACTTTAACACTTGAAAACACAGAATGTCCTTCGGAGGTTGTCCAAGCCACCAAGGAGCGCTGTTCTCCCCACTCCACGTGCCCGTCGGTTTCTCAGAGATGCTCGCTGCCGCATCTCATTAATCCCCATCAGAGTGCCGGGTCCAGTCCCGGGTGGATTACAATGCTTGTCGATGACCGGAGGGGCGGGGGGGGGGGGGGGGGCAATGCTAGAATCCACACACACAGATAGATCGCTCACTCTCTCTTTCTGCTCGGAGTCCTGGCTGTGACATTAAACATTGAACAGCAGCGAGCAGGCTGGGGGGGGGGGGGGGGGGGGGGGGGGAGGGAAGCATCCGCCAGTGAAAGCAGCGTCCCCCTCCCCCAAATCAATTCAAATCAGAAACTGCACTGTTTCCTGACACAGCCTTGCATTTCCAGTGGAAAGCAGGACTAATCTTCAGTTCCACATACGTACGTACACATACAATGCTCAGCAACCAGAAATAAACATTAAGATCAAACAATCTCGGTGAAAACATTGCATGCTGCTCAGTGCAATAAAATAATTAGAGCATACAAGGCTGCATGCAATGAGGTTACAGAATCCCAAGGCAAATAAACTGGTTTGCTATCAAGCAGCGGGTATACACAGCAATTTAAAAATAAAAGAAATAACCGGCTCACGACCTGCGATGCTGAAAGACTGTTTCATATCTCTTTATATTATCTGTTACCTCACCTGCTGTGCACTATTGTAGTGTCCCCGTGCCCGTCTACAAAAGGGACTGTGCGATGGGACTCTCTCCTATGCACTTCTTTCTACCAGCTCCTATACACTGCTTGCTTGCTTGCTTGCGCTCTCTCTCTCTCCACCAACACCCCCTCCCCACACCCACACCCACGCCAGCTCCCCCTCTCCACCCCTCCTCTCTCTCCAACCCCAATGCAAACTGGGAACCTGCAGAGTGACTTCATTTCTTCCCCTCCCTTTTAAACTGTTGGCCAATTGCGACGTGCTGAATTAAATTATGCTTCCTTCCCCGTAGTCATATTAGCTGTACTAGACAAACATGTATTTTTCACAAAGACATCAGAGCCATTTGCTTGGATCTTACCAGCGCCGAGTGAAAACGAAACATGGAGCATCTCCTCCCTTGCTGCCGAGATAATGTAACTTGGCACCTGCAGCCAGACTCGTTGCCATTAGAATATAGGCAGCTTTATTACCATTCATTACTGCATTGATTTCTTTAAAGAGGGGACTCTGATCATTTGTGATCATACTGACTTCCTTATTTTGAATCTTACTGCCTCTTTTGCCCAGCAGTCATCTCCCTCCAGTTCTCACCCGATAGTTTGACATGTGCCATTTTTTCTACAGAAGGTTATAACCTTATAATCTGCCGTGCAACATGAGCAAGCTGTATTTTGCCGAATTTGTCAAAAATACTGGTTTCAGTCCAATGCCAAAGCAAAATTTCCCCCAGTTCAGTCCTCCCCACACCCCAATTAAAGTTATAGCATCATATTAGAATGTTTTCCTCTTTCATTTATTGTATTTGCATCATCACACATTTATATAGTTGTCAAGAGATCCTATAGCTTCCCATCCATTCCTGGTTCTACAAACTACTCAGCAACAATGAATGTATAAGAACATAAGAAAATAGGAGCAGGTATGGGCTACCTGGCCCGGCAAGTCTGCCCTACCCCGGCTTCAACTCCTCCTCTGTTCTAGTTCCCCATTGCCCTCAATTCCCTGATCTTTCCACTTCCTCTTGGAAAACCCCCAATGATCCAACCTCCACAATCCTCCAGAAATTCATCACCCTCTGCAAGCAGACCTTCCTACACACCTCAGTTTTATATGTCCACCTCTAATTTTGTAACTACCCCTGAACACTACCTCATTATTCCTTTTTTGCACTATTTGTTTTTGTAATTTATAGATTTTATGTCTTTGCACTGTACTGCTGCCACCAACAACAAATTTCACGTCAAATGTCAGTGATAATAAATCTGATTCTGATTCCTTGTTCAAAATTCTCCCACTAGTGGAAACATCTTGAAATCCACCTTGTCATGCCCCCTCAGAATCTTATATGTTTCGTTAAGATCACCCCTCATTCTTCCAATATCCAAAGAACATAAATCAAAGCTTTTTAGCCACTTGTGATAGGACAAACCTCTCATTCCAGGAATTAGCCTAGTGAATCTCTTTTTGACTGCCTCCAATGGCAGTATATCCTTTTCTACATAAGGGGACCAAAACATTGCACAGTACTCTAGGTGTTGCCTCACCAGTACCCTGTACAATTTTAACAATACTTCTCATTTCTAAACTCCAATACTCTTGCAATGGAAGCCATTATGCCATTTGTTTTTCTAAAACCTGCTACACCTGCCTACTAAATTAACAAAAGGTTGAGGCAGAGTGAATAAAAAGATATTGTTCCTTTCGGCCAATGGGTTGAGGATCATAGGACATGGATTTAAAGTAATTAGAAGAGCTGCGGCCAGTAAGTGGTCATGATATGGCTTTCATTGCCTGAACAGATGGCATAAGCAGATTCAGCAGTCATCTTGAAAAGGAACTTGCATAGGTGCATAAGGGAGAAAAGATTTCAGGAATATGGGAGGGACTGACTGGATTACTCTTGAAAGGAGCTGACATGGGGTCAATAAGCCAAGTGGCCTGCTTTCATGCTGCAACAATCCTCTAGTTGTACACAGATGCAAGATCTTTTCTTACTGTCCCCAGTTCATGTATCCCAACTTCCTATTTTCACTCTCTCAAAAATATTAATACCTAATTCATGCCCTCTACTGCTGCTACATTGTGCATTCTGTTCTCGTCCCCAGTACTACCCATGAATCATTCCTGAGACTGGAATTGTTTAATACTATTCACATTCTTAGCTTTGTAAGTAACACTGTTATTTCTGAGTCAAATCTCATTATAGATTTGAGCACAAAGCCTAGGTTGACAATTCAGAAAAAAATGAGTGAGTGGGTTATTTTAGACGAGGTATCAGGGCATGGACCCTCTGCTTGTTCTCATGGACATAAAAGATTCCTGGCACTATTTGAAGAAGAGCTGAGAAGTTCCCCTGTATCCTACCCATCGGATTAACTTGTCATCCATCTCGCAGTGTGTAGGAGCAATCCTCGTGCATACTGCAGTGTTTGCTCACATAATGACACTGATTTTGCTTCAACAGTAGTTTCTTGATGGTAAAGTGATTTATGGTGTCCTGAGCATGTAAAAGGCCAGTCATATTCTGTTAAAATTATATAGTGCCTTGTAAGAATATCTCAAAATGCTTTATGGGTAGATAAAGAAAATGGACAATGGATAATGAAGATTGGGTGATCATGTCTGATTGAAGAGATGGATGCTGTAAAGGTTCTTAAAGGTAGAGGGTTCAGGGAGAGAGGTTGCAAGAAAGACTCTGCACTAACTGAAGGAAAAGTCAAACAATGAATAAACACTGAGATGTGGATAAAGGACAAGAGGTATTTATAAAAGAGTCAAAAATTTAAAATTTTGTGTATTTGGAATAAGAAGTTCCTCAATTATTGGAATGATGGACAACCAAGTCCCTGTACAGGATAAGATGGGTGAGGCAGAACTTTGAACACGTTGTAACAAATAGAGTGTAACAGAGATAAGAGCAGAGAATAATTTCCAGATAGTCATACAGAAGTGAACAAGACATGCATTGTTTTCAGCTCCCTTTGGTCATATCCCCACATTTTTGTCTTTTCAACTTTCCATTTTGAAAGTTATTGTTAAATTTGCTTTCCCTACGCAGTCTCATCATGCATTGCAGATCACAAAACCCACTGTGCAAAAAAAGTCCTCCTGTCTTCTTTGATATTTCTATCAACTGTTCTATGTGTCCTCTGCTTCAAAATGTTTACTCCATTTGAAATAGTTTCTCCTTATTATCTAACAAATTCCTTCCAAGATCCTGAACCTTGAACCTTTCTATCAAACCTTCCCTTAACTTTCTTTACTCTAAAGAGGAACAATACCAGTTTCTCTATTCTTTCCAAGGAACCAAGTATTCAGTTCCTGGTACTACTATTGTTGAAAATTTCTCTGCACCCTCTCCATAGCTTTGACATCCTTGCTAAAGTATTCAGAATTAACAACAATATTCCTGCTGGGAGCTAACCAGTGTTTTACAAAAGTTTAGCACAATTTCATAGGTTTTGTATCTAAAGTTTCAATTCATATAGCACAGGATTTTATGTTTTTGAAGCATGCGTCTCTTCTAGTCCTACCAGTTTAAAGATGTGTGCCGAAGCTCTTAGTCAAACCTTTAGTTTAAGATGCCTCTTTTCATTTCCTCCTCAAACTTCCCCGTACTAGATTTCATCCAGCAAACATTGTCCATTTCACCAGTCCATCCATGCTCTCCTGAAGCCCTTCTCTTTATTTCATCCGCAAACTGGGAAATAATGGTTCAGGTTTAAATCAGAAAGAGTTATGTCTGAAAATTAACTTCTGGAGAATGCCATTCCATACTTCCTTCCAACATGGAGATCAGCTGTTTAATAGCTCTCTCTGCTTTCTATCCCTAAACAATTTTGGGTCCAGACTGTCACTGCCTCCAGCCCTGTGGGCTTCATCTTTTTTTTAAAGTCAATTATGAACACTTTATTATATGCTTTACGATATGGTCCATATACAGAAGATCAATTACATTACCCTCACCAACACTCTTCATTACTTCATCAAGTTATTCAATCAAATTTGTTAAATTGGATTTACCTTTTAAAAAAATCAAACTGGCTTTTCATTTACTAACCTGTACTTTTCCTAATGCCAATTAATTTTGCCCTAGAATAGGGTCCCTAAACTGAAATTCAGCTGACTAAGCTGTAATTGTCAGGTTGTAGCATGCATTCATCAGATAATTTTCTATTTTGAATGCAGCCAACTGTTTAATACTTTATCTTCATCGATTTATCTTTTCCTTTCTAATTTCTCAACCACCTCCTACTTCTTTCTTAAGGCAGTTGAAGATGGCTTGCTTCCATTTCAATTCAGTGGGTCTGAAGTGACATAACTCCTACATGGGATCTGCAGACTCTCCTAAAGGTGGGGCAGGCAGAGCTTAAGGGGGTAGGAAGGTGGGTTGTTTGAATTGTTGCACACTCCATCTGCTGTTTGTCCTTGACCTCGTGCACTCCTGTTCAGAAGACTAAAATCCTTCTCTATTTTGAGTGGTCACAGGCCAGGAATTCCACAGAATCAGTGAGGACACCCTTGAAGCAATTTCTCTGTCCTCTTTGAAGTCCCTTGCAGTGGTGGAGCTTGGAGTAGAGTGCTTGTTTCAGGAGTCCAGTGTCAGGCATGTAGATGCCCACCTACCAGAGTTGGTCAGGCATGGTTGGAGCCTCATTACTGGGGACATTGGCCTGAGTTTACCCATCCTGCCAGAGATTTTGAGGGTTTTGCAGAGACCATGTTGAGGAGGCTATTCTCAGTTGTCCATGTCTCCAGTGCATACAGGAGTGTGGAGGTCACTTCAATGCACCATGTCCTTGACGCTGGTCTTGGGTAATACTTTTTATCAGGTAAATTGAGACCATGCTGCTGAGCTGGACTTTGTGATAGATCTCATCATTATATCAATGTATGTTGTATATATCGATAATTTGGATGAGGGAATTGAACAGAATATTTCCAAGTTTGCTGATGATGTGAAACTGGGTGGGATTATGAATTGTGAGGAGGATGCAGAGAGGTTTCAAGACAATTTAGACAAGTTGAGTGGGTGGGCAAATACATGCTGGATGCAGTATGACTGTGAAATTATCCAATCCAGCAGGACAAACACAAAGGCAGGCTATTACTTAAATGTTGATAGACTGGGAAATGTTAATGTACAAAGGGATCTGGGTATACACTAGTTGCTGAATGCAAATATGCAGGTGGAGCAAGCAATTGAGAAGGCAAATGGTATGTTGGTCTTCATTACAAGAGGCTTTGAGTACATGAGTAAGGATGTCTTATAAGTATAGAGGGCTTTGGTAAGACCATGCCAGGTATTTGTGTGCAGGTTTTGTTTTCATACCTACACCTGATATTTGGCTGGATTAAATTCCATCTGCCATTTCTCCATCCATATCTGCAACTGATCTATATCCCGCTGTATCCTTTGGCAGTCTTCTACACTATCCACAGCGCCACCAATCTTTGTATTGTCTGCGAAATTACTAATCAACCCATCCATGTTTTCATCCAAATCATTGGTGTTCAGATGAATGAGAGGTAATATAGTATTCTGAGGGGGGATTGACAGGATGAATGTTGAGAGAATATTTCCCCTAACTCAATCTGGAGGGCATAGTTTCAGAGTAAGGGGTTGCTCACTTCAGACTGAGATGAGAAGGAATTTCTTCTACCAGAGGGTCATGAATCTTTGGAACTCTCTGTCTTAGAGAGTTGTGGATGTGGAGACATGAAATATATTTAAGGCCAGAACAGACATTTCAACTGCAAGGAATCAAGGGGTATGGGGAAAGAGTAGCTTTGACAAAATTAGATCAGATCTTACAGAATGGAGGATCAGGCTCCAGGGGCTGCTTAGTCTGCTCCGGTTCCTATTCTTTATGTTTATCTGTCCTTTGTCATAAATCTTAACTATTGGGGGTTAGTGTTGTGCCTTGGGGATAGGTTGGTGAAGGAACTTAGTCTTCCAGGTTGTAGTGTGAGGGCTATTCTCTGTGATATTGACAGCACCCACTTCTTTGATAAAGACAGATGCGAGATATTTACATAGTAACTCAACCATTCCCCCTGCCTCCCCAAGATTATCTCCATTTTTGGTCCTTATTATGCTCCAACCTTTTTTTGACCATTTATATACTTTCATCAAAACACTTTTATGTTCCATTTTGAAGTATGAATTGTAAGAAAACCCATGGCTGGTAATGCATTGCAAGCATTTAGGGATAGGACAAGCAACTGTAGTCCCACAAAGCTGAATGATGGAGGAGAGAATTAGAGATAAATGATATGGACAGCTGCTTCAAGCCCTTAAGGAAGAAGAATAATCCATTCACCATTCTAGAAAATGTCAGTTATGACATTGTCTAAGGTAGTTTCAGTATTGCAAGAAAAGACAGAGCCCAGCTTGGAAGAACTTACATTCACCAACGTACCCGAGAACAAAATTGCCTTCCGTTTGTGTAACTCACATTTGTAACTCTTCCTGGTGCTGAAGTCATGGTACTTGCATGTATTTTCTACTGTTACAAATTCACACCACCCCTGCTAGAAATTCAGAGACAGCTGCTCCAAAATCTCATTCTTATCATCTTCTTTGCAAATTGTGATAAACCTTCTCCATAACTGTCACACTCATTGACTCAAAGGTATTTAATTTTTAATATCAGGTTGATCAATTGCATCAATTCATTACCAAACAACATCAATACACTTCCCTCAGTTTCTCTGCCTGGTTTTGTTCTTGCAAGTTTTGTTCCCATGACAACACCACACCTCTCAGAATCAATGATGATGGATCTGTATAGTCAACGATTTTAACACTAAATTATTCAAAGCCATAAAGCCTTAGCAATATGGAGTGTGACTGAGTCACTGCTAAGGGCAAATCTCGCTGTATTACCATCAAACAGTTTGAGACTCAGAGAGGACAGGAGTCAGAAACTGCGTAGCTCCATCCACACCAGACTTGGTGGATTTCATGTATTTGCCACATGCATTCTCTCAGTGCATACTGATGGAAATGGGTTTCATTCAGTTATATACTTACAATTTTTTTCATATAAACATATAATTTCAATTACTCTGGAAGGGTCATGCTATTCAATATAATGCAGCTCTAACCTAGCTTGGGATTTCTGTTTCTTTTTACTGGACAATCAATCTGTACGTTTATAACTGAACTCATTACATTCTGTCATCATCAGTATTTTCACTAGTTTCTCATACTAACAACAGTTCAATTCCAACACTCCTTTCATCAGTTATGATCAGACCCTATAAATCTTTTGGTTTACTTGAATCAAGTTTATCTTCAATATATTATCTCCTCGTCCTCTGGATCAACACCTAGTTGATATTTCACTTTATAAATCTCTTATTCTCAATTCCTGCAATTTTCATTAAAAAATGAGTCTTTTTCCAAGTCAGCAGTTTTAATGCTTCACTGGAATGAGAATTATACAATCTCCTCTCTTTCCAAAAGATCCAGCTATGCACAATCCTTCTATCTGCAGTGATTTGATAACCACTTAATATTGGTTAATGCACACTTCCCAATCACTGATTGCATACAAGTAACACAGGATATTTTTTGTCAGATGGGGCCGTTTTATTGGCACACAGGGAATAGGAGGGCAGCAGGCAGAACTCGTGCCACCCACTGCTCTCACCAAGTGTGAAGCAAAGCTCTGTTAATGGCCAAGCCTCACTTACATGTCACTGGCATACACTACATAGTTGCCACTCTGCAGCTTTCCAGTTTGCAGAGGAAGGAAATCAGCATCCTAGAGGCTGAGTCAACTCATAGTGAGAGCCTGGGAGGAGATGATCCTCGGATGAGCCAACAACAGACTGGAATTTTCCCCATGACACCCACAGCCCCACACAATCTGAGCTGTATGCGAGCAACACTCTCTGGCCATCTGATTCATATGCTTACAACCTGATCTAAAGTGTTCACGCTGAAGGGTGCCCCCCATCCCCCATGAGGGGGAGGGGTGGGGGACAATTATAAAAGCAAATAGTTTCTATTCAATTTGTATAACTAGGGTTAAGTAGAACGTGTTTAGAATGTTAGCTGGGAGGGGGAAGCAGAAAAAAAACTTTTTCTAGTGCAGCAAAGCAAAAAATTTGTTTGGGGCTCTCTAGTCTACTAAAAACGGAAAGACCTAAATCTAAATTGCTTCTCTGAACACAGTCCCTCGACATCTTGAGTGTTGTTGCAATGCTTGGCACCATGGCCAAGACAGCACACCAGCATCTCTACTTCCTCAGAAGGCTAAGGAAATTCAGCATGTCCCTGATGAGTCTCACAATTTTTCCAGATGCACCATAGAAAGCATCCTATCCAGATGCATTACAGCTTAGTATGGCAACTGCTCCGCACAAGACCACAAGAAATTGCAGAGACTTGTGAACACAGCCCAGTCCATCATAAAAACCAGCCTCCCCTCCATTGACCCTGCCTATACTTCCCACTGCCTTGGGAGAGCAACCAACATAATCAAGGACCCTTCTCAACCCAATCATTCTCTCTTCTCCCCCCTCCTGTCAGGCAGCAAATACAAAAGCTTGAGAGCACGTACCACCAGAGTCAAGGACAGCTTCTATCCCATTGTTATCAGACTTTGGAATGGACCTCTCATATGCTAAAAGATGAACTCTTGATCTCCCAATCTACCTCATAGTGGCCCTTGCACTTTATTTGTCTACCTGCACTGCACTTTCTCTGTAACTGTAACACTACTGTAACACATACTGTTTTTTTTCCTTTTGCACTGCCTCAATATATTTATGCATGGAATGATCTGTCTGGATGGCAATGCAAACAAAAGCTTTTCACTGTACCTTGACACATGTGACAATAATAAACCAATTACCAATTATCAATACACAACATCACCAGAGGTCAGGCATAAAGATCATTCGGAAGTTATTCTCCAAAGAATAAGTGTACCACAGACCTTAGAGAGGTTGTCCTTGAATTAATTTGTTCAATCAAATGGGTAACTGTCAACTTGTGATGTTTTCAGTGATTTTTCACTAACATTCTGCTGCAGATTAAAGGTTCTTAATCCTAATCATTCCTAATTCCTTCTGCATCAGAGCTTTTATTGCTGGAGCGGATGAAAGTGCTTGGCTAAAGCTTTTCCGTCTTCTGTACATTTCAGTCTGTGGCCTCCTCAATCATGATTAGATTTCCCCTGTAAATTGAGGATTTTATTTATAATTTTATTTGCATGTCATAGTGATTCAAAGAACCACTTCTGTTATTGTTCAGACTCATAAAGAAGTATTCCACTTCACTCAGAGTGACATACCCAATAAAGCCACAAGTGACAAGTGTCACTTCTACAATTACGAACAGGCAGCCCGCTGAGCTCTTATTATCTCCCATGTAGGTGCACAAACCTTTCCCAATTCTACACCAGGCAGCTACAGAACCAGGACATCTGCTGGAATTTTAATAGTGTTTTGGTGTCGATAAGCAGCAATAATGACAAATGCTACCAACTACATAAGACACAAAAGTAAATAGAGTAGAAGACAGAGACTCAGATTTCCATTTCAAAAGCCAGAATCTTTCAGTAACCAGGAGTAACCCCCCAGGAGTGAATGTGTTATATGCAGATTGTACTATGTCACAGATCCTGCAATATCGCCGTTTTAAAATCACACATTCAGTGGGACCACACAGTCTCAGAGTTAATGGAATGCTACATGTGGTGTATTCATAAACCATTCCAACACAGTAAGTTCTGAAAGCAAAATACTGGAAATCAGAAATAAAACAGAAAATGCTGGAAGTCATCACCAGGTTAGGCAGCATCTGTGGAGAGAGAAACAGAGTACATATTTCAGGGTGATGACTTTTCACCTGTATAGAAGCTCCGCTAGAATGCTTTGTTCCAATGCAAGGTCATGGACCCGAAACATTAATTCTGCTTTATCATCATTGCTTCACAGTACTTTCTTTCTCCAATGACCTTTGTCTATTTCACCTTTCCCTTTCCCATCATTCATGGCAGGGTGGGATTTTTTCCACCTTATTGGGGTCAACTGTGAAGGTGAAAAAGCATTACCTTTTGAATAGATTGTTAGCTGTATATTACTGAAGGTTAACACCATTTCCTGTGAACTCATGTTGGTTTACTTATTCCTGCAAGATGCATAAATAAAGATCTGCTCTGACTAGTTCAGTCAAATAACCTCCTTTATGTTATGTCCTACAAAAGGAAATGTAAAGTGAATAGAATTCATTGATATTGTTCAAAATTGACAAAATTTGTTGTTCTGAAATGTTTCTCTCCCCAAAGATGCTGCCTGACCACCTGAATATTTCCAGCATTTTCTGTGTTTTTTTCTTGCAGGTTGCAGTATTTGCAGTAGTTTGCATTTGCTCTGTTAATGTCTCATAAAATGACTGGACAACATTAATTCTGATGATCACCAAAATTCAAAATACTCAGGTCAAGTTATCTGATCCAATTCCAAATATTCGGTGTGATTGCTGATGGCCCAGACAAAATAACTTGAGGTTCACTTTGAGGTGAACCTGTTAAAGTTTCACATTCCTGCACAAAAAACAGAGAGCAGTGGCAAGAAATTGTTTGACCCCTGCAGGTCCCAGTGCCTTATATAAGTATTGCATAGTTAAAAACCCACTCTGGTTCTCGTGGGATACAACTGCATCTCTTAATGGCAGAGTTTGATTAGGTTGACAAACTAAAACAAATATCAGCATAAAACCAAGGTTTAACAAGAAAATAAACGTGCTATAATTAGTCATATCTTCAAACAGAAAGTGGTCCTCCTGCAATGCCCCACTCTTCCAAAAAATCTTGGAATTTTACAGTTAAAAGATCATCAAGCCACAGCCGCTTTATCACCCTTCACTATAAATGGAAGGATAGACATTGTGGGTAAATCTGAAAACTGCCCACTATAATTTCATGGTTCAATGCCTTTGAGCAATATTACTCTTTAAATCAACAGAATAATTCTAAGCAATTAATTCAGAGAAAGTTAGTTTTTGTTTGCATGCAAGATAATATGGGAAACCTTTGGCAGAACATTCTAGAAACTGATAAAACTGCACCTAGAAAACTATTGCTATTTTATACAGCATTCTTCTGTAGCTTTGTGTATAAGTTAAAAATCTTTCTCCCTTTTCCCACTCCCTCTGGTCTTCCATATTCAAGTCAGTAACCTGGTTTAGGACTTTAAGCCGGCACAGTGTGACACAAGAACAGTCTTCTCTGATCACTATATCAAAATTTTAGTATTTCCATTATCAGCAATACTAACCCACAGTAACGCACCACTCAGTAACAAGGAGCACTAGAAATTTATCCATCATGCTTGCCAATTTTTAGCCCTTTGATATTCAGCCACTGGGTGCTTCCAAGTCTGTCTCTATCAGTCTGATAGCCCAGTTGACAATAGAGATATGGGTACTTGCCCAGATAATAAACCACATCCACTAATTCTCCTTTATCTTTTCTGATGGTTACAACCTCAAATTAAATGCTCAATTAGATCTGCCATACATGATTTCCCTTCTATAAATCCACATTGACTCCCACTTTGCCCAGTACTGGTGCAATGCCCCATAAATTGAAACCCAGTCTTTCACACCAATCTTTGACTCATGCATTCAACTCCATAATCTTGTCAACCCTTAGTTAGCCTGCACATGGCTCAGGTGGCAATCCGGAGATGATTACTTTTACAATTCTGCTTTATAATATGAACCCTGGCTGCTCACATTCCTTCAGCTGAAACTCTTTGATCCTATCTCTGTGTAATGAAACATGATTAAGTAGTAATCTCTTAGTAAGGAATCCTCTACTGAAAAGTGGTCACAATGTCTCAGAATTTTGTATGCAATTTAAGAGGGATACAGTTTGGTAGGCTTTAGTTAAAGTCAAACTGGTATTTTGACCTTAGCTGAATCCAATAACATTGGTGTGAGGAGTGAATTGGTCAATAGAGAGTAGTCAATGAGATTAAAATATTATATAGATAAACATCTAAGAAATATTTCATGATCTTCAACAATTGTACATTTCCCTGAGAAATTAGGACACCATGGGAAAACTAACTAAGGAGAATAAAGATAGTTTTAGATTAAAAGAAGTTTATGATGTTGCCAAAAAGGGTAGCAAACTTAAGGATTGGAATGGTTTCAGGAACAACAATGAATGCCAACGATAAAGTTGGGAAGGTAAGTTATGCAAATAAAGTTGTAAAACCTTTACAACAATGTAAAAAAAAGGTAAAGGAAACAAACCTGGGTTCTGTAGTGACAAAGCCAGGACGATTTATAATGGGAAATAAAGAAATAGCTGAGGCATCAAATATTTTGTATTTGTCTTCCCTCTAGAAGCTGCAATTAACATAACAGAAATTAAAAGGAACCAAGGACTTAAACCACTAAGTAATCAAGTAATTAAAATCACCGAAAAGAAATCACTGGGGAAACTAAGGGGATGAAAACTGGACAAATTCTCTGGAACCTGTCAAGAGAGATGATTACAAACCATTTCTAATTTTGCAGGGTTAGAATCAAATCATTAATGCACTGAAATTGACATCAGCTACATACTTTACCATGGACACACCAACTGATTTTCCAGAGCAGCCCAAATGATTAATAATCGAAAATAGATGGAATTTAGCATCAGCAACTCTGAACCGAATGGGCCCTTGCAGTGCAATCTCATTGCTTTTGATTCATAAGGAAGCCAGGCCACTTTATTTTCTTTAAAATTAAGAATTGTCGGGATTTCTTCATAACTTGATTTCTTACAGTATGGGATAATGGATATAGATTTGATCAGTGTGTGGTACTTTAGGTTGATAACATGAGGTTACTTGTTGTACATGGAGCATATATAAATAAGTGACCTATGTACAACTTTTGCACATAGGCACAATCATTTTGCAGAGGGTGGCATAAACAAGGTGCAAATTTTCTAGCAATTCACCAGGTCTCTTGGTGATTCATTATATTTCTTCTGCAATGTGCAGTTAGAATAAGAACTCATGTACATTACAAATTGGCAAGAATGGATCCTGTGTATTGAAAAATAATAGAAAGATGTCAAGCAAGAACACTTACCTGCAAACAGAAAGTGTTGCTGACTACTGGGGCAGTTTGATGAACAGCAGCATTGCTGAGCACAGTGGTAACTGACCCTGAGCGAGTGCCAGCAGGTTTGGGCACAGTTAGCCAAATGTCTACACCAAAATGGGATTCAGTATGGCCTGAGAGTCTCCTGAGCAATACTTTTGATGAACAAAGGCACAGTTTCTGTGGAAAAGAGTGGGGTTTCACAGATACAATGTCTGCAGGAGACCACCTTTAGGTGTGAGTGTTCACTGGGCTAACAGAACACCTGATGGGTCCAACAACACAAGAGCCACATTGAGAAAAGCATTGTGGTTAGTTTAGTGAGTCAGAGGGTGCAGCCATTTAACTAAATAAAAGCTGCAGGAAACATGGTATCATCAGTCTTGGCAGGAGTGGCATCAGAAGAACAGGACAAAATTGCCACTCTGATTAAGGCTTCTTACAGTGGCAGCCAGGTTATATGATAAAACTCTCATACTTTTCAGATCATACAAAGAATGTATGGAATTATTTTGTCAGAACAAATAATAGGGCAGAAATTGAGAATGTGCCAGCACAAAACAATGTTTTTGAGGAGCAGAAAACTATTTTGTTACTAGACATAGGTTCGGATATGTACAATACATTGGCAAAACTTCTAAAAGGAGAAAGATGTCTTGTTTAGTGAAGTAGTGTAAAAGATCACTTTAATTGTAAAGGCTCAGGAATTGTGGAGAGATGCTAACTTGGAAGCAGGAATCAGAAATCAGGCAAGATGGTCAGTGTGTACTGCGTCTTATTGAAGGAGCTGTCTCAGCACTACAACTTTGACACTTGCTTGGACCATGTGCTGCATAAGTCTGTTTGCAGGTTAATTAGCAAATGAGTTCAATTAAAGTAAGTAAACACATAGATCTCATATTTGACCTTATGTCAAAAGTGTAATATCTGTGGAAATGGCATTAACAAATGCTCAAGAATTTCATTGATTGAAAGGTCCAATTATGGATGGCAGTTCACAATTGAAAAGCACTGGTAAAGACTACAGTTTCAAAGCAGAATATGAAATGTCTGGGTGAGACTTAGGCCACATATCCTCATTCTGAAATCCAGGATGTGATTTCTTCACAGAAGATAGTTTTTCATAGTAAAAAGCTCAGAGAGAGGAAGTCTGCACAGTACTGGAGCGACTGAGAACAGTGGAGAATTGGGCTTGTATAGCACTTTCAGCACTGGCAGCATTACTGAAAAGCAGAATGTCTTCAAGGGTAGTTCAGCTTTCAAAAGAAGACAGGTGAAATGTACTGTAAACGCATTGAGATCAGCATCAACACAGCAACAAATTGATCAATAATGGGTAAGTTCAACTAACTACCATAGATGTAGAGTACGGTGAACTTGAAAATATATTTAGGTGAAGTGTTAAACAATTTAGGCTCAATTCAATTTTTAGCAAGTCACAGCAGTCAGCAGATAGGACTAATAATGTTTGTAGCTGAATACATTAATTGTCCAACAAAGCGTGACTCAGAAAATTGAAACTAGACTGGAAAGACGTGTTCACACAAATGCTTTAAAATCATGTTTATTGGGAGTTTGCAGAGACATTCCAGATGCCTACACAGTTTTTTGTTACAGACTTTAATGCCCATATTCATATCTTCAGGTGGTAAACCAATTTACTGTTAGCATCAATCTGATGCATATCCACTGAAGAACCAGGTGGAGGAAGACTTAAATAAATTAGAATGAAATGGAATTCTAGAGCAGGCCAGAGGAACTGGGCAGGACCAATCATTGCAATACTTCCAAGACTGTTTGAGTGTGTGATGTTTGCATGGTGACATTGAACTATGCAATTGATGATATCAGTAGCTATTAGCTACTTCACGGGTAATATTTGCCTTATTTGCAAACTTGGCACCAAACTAGATCTGCCACATGTAAATGCTCTATTTATATGTTGAAAAGGAAAGTCAGCAATATTCGACAATTAATACACAAATGGGATTATATTTATACACAAAGCTACCTAGTGGTGTGAAATAATCTCTGAAGATCTCTGAAGATCTTTCTAGTTACAGTGGACAACACACCACAAGGTATAGACTATTGTCTATGCTAACAAGATAATGTATTAATACCAAGGAAAATCTTTGAAATTACAAGAGGAAGCTACATGAAGTTATATGAATGTAATGCAACTCTCAAAAGAACCAAGTTCACATTTGTATGTTTTATCTTGGGCCATAAATAGATGCAAATGAATTGCAGCAAGTCAAAGTAATTGTAAAAGTAAGGGAACCCAAAAGCCTAGCAAAACTTAGATGGCTCCTAGGCATGGTACAGAACTTGCAACTTACTGAAGAAAGATGAAAAATGAAATTGGGCTAAAACAGCAAAAGGCATATGACTCATACAAGAAGAATCTTCAGAATGAGTCTTTGTTAGTTTACCATGATGTGGTATACTGTGTGTTGAATCTTGCATGTAATGCTTCAAATTATGGAGTAAAATTATTAGTCATGTATTGGACTATAGCAAAGAGATGCCTTTTGAAAATAGGAAATAGATTTAGAAGTGCACATGTACTTAATTTCTATGAGAATTAAACAAGAGAATATTGAAGAGTTTTGTGATCATGAGTGTATTTAGAATTGGACCCAATGGAGATTGCAGAAGAAATGACACAAGGTTCTACTGAATTAAATCAAGAAATCTCACCTTCCTCAAGAACAGAAGGTCAAGGAGTGAACACAACGTAAACAACAGAGGCTCCTTTGGGAAGATCTAAAAGAGATTCAGAAAACCTACACATTATACTCTGAATATGTGACCTTTTCTTTCTTTTCCATCATTGTAGCGTATGTGTTTTATATATATATGGCACATGCACAGTCTAGTGGAGAAAGTGAAATGAACAAGATGCATTTGCTTCAGCAGTTCTCCATGTCTCATAGTGATTCATTATATACCTGGCACCTCATGCATTTAATATAAGAACTCACACACACATTACATTATGCAGTTCAAGCCAAGCCACACACTGTAAATTTACGCAATGGTCCCTGTCATCCCCAACTGTAGTTATGGGTTTCCATTTTTTAGTCATTGTCACAGATTCCCACTCTGATCAGATGACAAGGTTGATTGAATAATTTATACAAAGGAAGTCTGATGTGCCCAATTTTATGTTTCCTGTTTCTTCCTATAAAACTGGTCCAGTTATCATAGACTGCACAATGTTGTTATTCTCTTTCAAAAAGCATTGCAACCAGGAAAAATGAAATGAAGATTCATGAAGATGATCCCTGGGAAGAGAAAAGAAGTAGTAAAAATTAGGATGTTGAGAGACAATCAATAAAAATGTTTAAAATTTTCACAGGTTTGCAAGGATTATTTGTATAAAATTATTTCCACAAGTTAGTATTATAATGATTGACTAAATTTAGGATTGGTATTTGAGATAATAAATAATCAGAAGCTCTTATTTATGCAAAGGGTTATAGATTGTGAAATGCATTGAAAATTATTACAGTATTTTAGTAAATAAGGTAATTAAAGAAGAAAAAGCAGGGAAAGCAGATGAGAGTGCAGCAGGCACCAGAGCTGTCTGCATGGGGCAAATATTCTTGGCAACCATTCAGAAACATCTTGGCGTCTCTATTAGTATCCAACAGATTAAATTGATGATCCCTTGTCACTGACTTCCAAAAATAAGGAAAGTCTGATGCATTCACCGTATCAACTGCATTCATAATAATGAAAAGAACTCCATTAAATTTCACCCCAGCCTTCTCTGCTCTGGTGGAAATAGTCCCGGCATCTCAAAACTCTGTAACAAATGGAGACAAAATGTCTTTACATAATGGAACATGCACAACTGCACGCGGTGCTCCAGCAGTGCCTTGAAAAACCTCTGTAAATTCATTGTGATTTCATTACTCCTGTATTTTATGCCTCTGTTTATAAAAAAAACTATCAGCTTTTTGTGACTCCATTTGCCTGAAATTGCATTTTCAGGGATAATATACTTGAACTTTCAAATCTTTTTATTCATCCACAGTTTTCAAAATATATTTCATTAAATATTCTGAAGTATGCTGGTCCCTACCTCCACCTTTATAAATGGTTTATAAAATGCCAAGAAAATTTCATTAATTCCATATTTTCAATTCTTAACCCTATCCCTATATTAGCATAATCCCAGGGCATCTTTATGTTTACTACATGTTCACGGGAAGCGAAAACCAGTGTAGTTGTGAGTAAAGTTAGGGGGATGGATGCTGTCTTCTGCAGTCACTGAAGAGTAAAGCATAACACCTCAGGGCTGGAGAGGAACTTAGAATGGGAGGGGAAAGATCCAGTTTCTGTGGTCCATCAACAGAGATAGAATCAAGGTTCAGCTGAAGTAGTGTAAACAGCCGGAGTCCAAATTAAAAAGCAGAACTGCAAAATTAATCAACTCTGGATCACTAACTGAGCCGTGCGTGAATTGGCAGAGTTGATAAGATCCAAGAGTTGAATGCATGGCTCAAAGATTGGTGTGAAAGAAATGGGTTTCACTTCAAGGGGTACTGTACCAGCACTGGGAAAAGAGGGAGTCATTGTAGACTTATAGAAGGGTAATCATTTATGACCAATCTAATAGAGCTTTTTTGAAGTTGTAACCAGCAAAGAAGGGGGAACTAGAGGATGTGGTGGGGCAGGCCACACTTGAATTTGCCTAGGACCAATGTCCTAGCAAATGAAATAACTTGGGCTGTAGGTAATGCATTCAACTAAGTAGTGGATGGTGGGTTCTAATGAGGGGACATTTAGATAGCTGCACAGAAATGACAAGGAGATAGTGCAGGGTAATGAAATAGGTAATGATAACCAGAGTCTGCCAAGGAGGGAGACTGTATCCAGACATATAATTATATGTCTAATTAGATATTCTCCTGAGCAGGAAAAAATGGTACAAATACAAAATTGAAGCTGCTTTATCTGAATGCATGCACATTCATTACAAGATAGGTGAATAGCACAAATAGAAGTAAATGGACACAATCTAATAGACAATACAGAGGCATAGTTGCAAAGTGACCAAAATTGAGAATTAAATATTTCAGGATATTTATCTTTTAGGAAGTTTTAGAAAGGGGGAAAGTTTAAAGGAGATGTGCAGGGTGTTTTATTTTTACAGAGACTGGTAGGTGCCTGGAACACACTGCCAGGGGAAGTGGTGGAAGCAGACATGACAGAGGCATTTAAGAGGCATTTAGACAGGCACATGAACATGCAGGGAATGAAGGGGTATGGATCATGTGCAGGCAGATTTTTTTTTAATTTGGCATCATGGTCGGCACAGACATCATGGGCTGAAGGACCTGTTCCTGTGCTGCACTGTTCCATGTGCTAAAAGACAGGCAAAATGGAAAAAGGGAGTGAGGTAGCCCTGATAATAAAGGATGGGATAAAGGTAGTAGAGAGAAGGGATCTTAGTTTGGAAAATGAAGGGGTGGAATCAGTGTGCACAGAGTTAAAAAAAACAGCAAGACAATGAAGACATTGGTGGGAGTTGCCTATAAGCCCCCACTCAGTAGCGGTAATGTAGGACTTAAAATATATTGGGAAATTATAGGTGCATGTAACACAGTAATCTGTCAGTATACTGGGAACAGCAAATCAGCCATAATACTATGGAGAATAAATTCAAGCAATGTATAAGAAATGGCTTTCTATGATTCAGAAAAGAGGACCAGGTGTAACATGTGCAAGTTTGCAGGTGATACAAAGCAGGCCTCCAATGTCGTTTATGAAGAGGAATCAGGGAGGCTTCGGGGGATATAGATAGGCTGAATGAATGGATAAGGAGAATACAATGAACAGAATATAATGTGGAAAAATGTGAGGCCATCCAACCGGGTTGAAAAAAGAATTTAAAAAAGCAGAGGATATTTTAAATGGTATATTTGGTGTTCAGAGTGACATGGTACATGAATCACTGAAAATTTAACATGCAGAAATGGCAAGCAATTTGGAAGGCAATTAACATGTTGGCCTTTATTGAAAGAGGCTTTGAGTACAAGAGTAAGTACAGCTTACAGTAATTATTTAGGGCCCTGATTAGAGCATTCTTGGAATACTGTGACAAAACTGATATCCCTTTCTAAGGAAGGATATGCTTGGGATAGAGGAATTTCTGGGAATACACACTTTCCCATGAGGAGGAGTTGCACAGATTGAGCCTATACTCTTGTGTTTAATGGTGAATCTCATTGAAATGTACAAAGTTCTAACAGGGCTTGACAGGGTAGATGCAGGAAGGATGTTTCCCTAACTAGGTTAGGCCACGGAGACATCATATGTTGCTCGAGCTCCAAAACCCACAGCTCAAGCTCCTGAATTCAGGAAAAGTCCTTAAGTTTGCACCTCACAAAAATAAAAGTCTTGAAGAGTTTAAAAACAGAAGCACTCATTAACCAGCAACCCACCAACCAGCCCCTTCCTTTGAAGTGGCCTCAACTAGCCAAGCATCTTCTCATTCCCTCCCGTTCTCTTCCTTGGATTGTTCCTTTTTTTCTAAAGTACCAGAGAAACACCTCCTTCCACCATTTTGTCTAATTTCCCTACACACCAAAATCCCAGGTTTGTATCTGCATAAGTGGTACTAACTGATGCTTTAGAATGTATTTAATAGCTACCCAAGTAGAAAGATCCTCTGGCACAGAGGTTCAGTTTTCCCACACAGTTTAAGGGCATTGCCTCAGACCCACTGAGAATCCAGAGGCTGCACATATCACAGTCCTAGTACACCATAAATTCTCACACTCCCACTTCATATGCCTTAAAAAATGTTGACAACGTTAGCCTGAGCACCAAACTCAAACACCTTGGCCCTCACTTCAACTTAGGAATGGTGAGAAAGTGTTAGGATATTGCTATCCAACTGCAACTGAAAGTTGACCTTAAACTTAAACTAACTCAACAAGTCTCTCACAGCCTGGAATTCAGCTGGAGCTGCCTAGTGTTACTGTCTCAATTTACGCAAGTGTCCAACTACAACAATGAACTACTAGGGAAAAACTAATTGGTACAATTTGTAGCCAATTAATTACTTATCACCAGTTTACTTCAGCCTACACATAAGGCAGCAAATGCACAACATTGAACAGCTCCAAAAATTGAATGGTTATAGAGAAGCTCAAATTCAAAACATAGTTTTAAATAGAAATTTCAATAGTAATGTCTCAACCATTCCCACTGAAGCAAACCATAAACTTGTGGTGTCCTGTAGCTGGGGACTGCGTTTACATTTATCCACTTTTCAAAGCATCATCTCAAATACAATTCTCTAATCTGCAAACTATGTCTTTCCCCATTTTGTCCTTTTTTTATATAAGCTTTCTTATCAAGGAGCTTATTTTGCAATGTTGTACAGCATCAGGTATCTGAAGACAATCTACTGGGTAACTTCACAGGGCTTCTTACCGTTCTTAGCTTTTTCTGTTCTCCTCCCCATTTGCCTCACTTCTTCCACCACGTGATATTATAACATGAAGGTGCTGATGTTGATTGTCCTTCTCCCTTGGGTGTTGAATGCTAACCAGCCATTATCACCGACCTTAGTGACTAAAAGATAGTTTCTGCTTCTCTTCACCCATTGACTGTATCTGGGTTCCTCGTGAACATCTGTAGTGAAACATAACTAAAGGTTTCCACCTTAAGTTATACTTGTTGCTTTTCTATTTTGTCCTATTTCTCCCACGTTTGTGAGAAATCCACAAGGCTGTCACGTGACAGTAACGACAATGACTCCCGCTGACCGGAGGACAGCATTGCTCCTCTGATCGGAAGTGATACTACTGTCAATCAAGGTGCGGCTCCACCCACCCCTCAGGTGTGAGAGTACCTTTTGCCTCTGAACTTGCCTGACCACTCTGAACTTGCCTGACCAGTACCCTTTGTCTCTGAACCTGCCTGACCATTGGCTGTGGAAGGAACCTTTGTCTTTGAATCCCACACCATTGCCTCGTTTAAATCACAACAGTGAGGCTCCACCCAGCCTCCTAGCACCATAAAAACGGCTGCATCCCCTAGCCCTTACTCTTTTGATGACCCCAGGAGTAGTGAGACAATGCTGCAGAGATCATTGGTAAGAGTGCATCACCACATGGTCAGGGAGCGTTTCACTCAGACTCAGGGAGTGTTAAGGGCCAATGCTAATGTGGGACAGGCATTGAAGTGTTATATCCTGAAGTTGTACATTGTTATTGCGTGCTTGTTTGTATCAGTGTGTGTGTGTGTGTGTGTGTGTGTGTGTGTGTGTGTGTGTGTGTGTGTGTGTGTGTGTGTGTGTATTTTACCCCATTTGCGATTTCCCTCTCGTGTTTGTGATATCCTGTGCGTGAGTGAGCGTGTGTCTGTCCCATCCATTCTGTCCCGCGTTTGCCTTTGTTATTAAGCTAGTTTTGGTCTACAAAGCTCGTGTCCAGAGTCCTTGATCCTTAAGACGGAAAGAATGATTTCACACAATTCCCACATCCCCCTTTAGTTTTATTTACTCTCACACGTTTTCCTTTGTAATTTAGTTCTAACATCTGCCCTCCTTGCTTAGAATTCACTCAGTCTTTCTCTTTTTACCAGATTTTCTTTATGGTACATTTCTTGGTAATCATTTTTATTTTAAAGTAGAAATGGCATTTTAGGAGACAATCTTGGTTATTGTTCTTAATGTCAAACTCATCCCACAATGGGAACTTTATGATCTGAAAGTATGTAATATTAACATAAATTGCTTCTACAGATCCTTTTGTCTGTCATTAGGTCTCCCAGTATCAAATTCATCTGCAACAGCTGTTGATTTTAATCCAGTCAAATTGGCAATTCCAATGAAATTTTAATGCTTTGTCACAGTATACTGTGTAATTAGGATGGTTCACTAAGTTTCCTTTCTTGAGCAAAACAATGGGAATATTGGGAAATGTGTTATTCCCACTAAAGAAATGCATAAACCAAGTAATAAACAGCCAGGCACATAATTACATCAAAAATACTGGGACCCACAATTTAACTATTTTCCAGCTCATAAGCAAGAGTCTACCCAAGCTTTGCACCCCATCCAAAAAATGCAGATGTAACATTTTTCAGCCCCTTGGTGAAACAGTTGTTCACTCTCAATATTTTAACCATCCTCTCTCTCAGAATAGGGAAATGCACAATTACACCTTCCCCTGAGGGCAATATGCAGAAACCACAGTGGTTCAAAAGGCATATAATTGATCATTAAAGAACTGAGTTGTGAGGAAACACAGGGGAAACTTGGGATTTTTCAACTTTGAAAGATTGCACCTGCTTGATGGTAAAACAGGGAAAATATAAATTCAATACACTGTTTCTTCTCGTGATTTTTATCAGCACAGCTATAAACCAGGATCAAAAACATGCACTCCTGCATGATCTGAATGGCATATTATCGCAGAGCTAACATATAACGTATTGCTCCATTTAACCTCTAGCTACCATAAACTGGCCACTTCAAAAAGCAGAGAACACTATACTGTTAGATCATTATGAGTAGGCTAAATTTTGGTGCATGTTCCCCGTGTTACAAACAGAGTAACAAAGCAGGCAGCAATCACAAGACCTGGGAGATGATGCTGATAAAGCATTTTACAGTCTACAAATCATGAACACCTTTCAGATGCCCTCCCACCATCAAATGTAATGGAGTCTACAAAATGAACAGATAACACATCTCCATTCATCATCTTGATACAAATGACCTGTGTGTCTCAGCAAATGGAGTCACAATCAGGGGTTTAATGGGTTTTCTTTGTTGCTGATTTTGTTTTGCTGTTTTGGTACAGTTTTGTTTCTCCTTTTGCATAATAAAAATATCAGTAGATCTCAAATCCATTTTTAAAAGCTATTTTTTTCTTGCCTTTTTCCTATTTCAGAAAACATCTTTCTATATAAAATTATTGCTCAAATATTTTCTCCCTATTTGAAACAAAGATAAATGGTTGAAACTCCTCTTTAAATTAGGAACACGTGATCTAATCATGATGAAACTGTGCCTGTTTCTTCTTTGTTGAGCACTTCACATGCTTCTAGTTTAGTGCTTCTAAATTCCCTTCTCAGTCTCCCAGGCCTCCATCTGTTCTGTGAGAGCTGTTCTGCATGTCAGGACTTCTGATTTATCTATTTTCCTCTTGCAAAAAATTGTGTGTCTGGTTTTCTGCAGTTAGTTGTTAGCTTCAAGCATTCTCAAGTCAGATCTAACACCCCACATTTGAGCAAATAATGTCGAGCATGCATCATACAAATATTGGTCTGTATCATATCATTTATTTTTCTGTTCAGTAATGAAGAGAATCTAATAACATGCAAGTAATGGGCCTCTAAACCAGCAGAGGACACCTTCCAGTTCATCATGTTTGTGTCTGATATGCTATAGTTAATATTACATTCCCTCTGCCAAGCTGGATCAGTGCCGGTAAATAATGAGTTGTGGCTTTGCAAGATGCATATAAATAAGATGGATTCTTTCTCTCATTCATTTGTGTCTTTGCAACAATGCAGTGAGAAGGTAACACACAACTTACATTCATCTGGTACTTTATCTCATCAAACAATATCAAGTGCTTTACAAAGTGTTATTTTCTGGAGTCTTCTTTTGTAGGCAAATGAATTTCATCCATAATAATAATCATGAGTAGGTCAGACAAACTGTAATAAACTCGTGAACTACAATCTTCTGCATTGTGACAATAAACAATGTGGAAAGGCTACAGTCCTGAATACAAAGCAAGCTTCCTGTAAAATGAACCTGTTAAACTATTGATTAGCTGCTACATTATCCACTAGAGAGGCACAGCTGTCTGACATCAATTCATACCTTCTTTCCCTTATGAATGAAAAGATCATATTATCCTTGGAAGTGTTCCATTTGTGCACAACCCCGTGCACTGCTCAAATATCTGAAAGGGAATACTGGAAAATTGATTGTTTTAATTTTTTGAGGTGGGGAAATGTGTGAGAGGGTCCAGCATTCATGAAAAGACCTAAACAGAGTGGCTAGTGGAGGCATTTCGAAGTCAACCATGTTGCTTTGGGCCTAGATTTACATACAGGCCAAATCAGGTGGCAGATTTCCTCTCCTGAAGGACATTAGTGAATCTGATGGGGTGTTCGGTAGTTTCATCCCCAATCTCAGTAATACTAACTGGTCATTTAAAAAAGGCATAATCCACAGATATCATTGTGGGATTCAAACCTGAGTCTCTAGATTGTTGGTCCAAGATTTTGGCTTACTAATCCAATAATTTAACCACTGCATCACCACCTTCATAGTGGTTAACTGATGTGAGAAGGTGTCATCCATAAACACCAACATGATTGTTTGCCAACTTTTGCCTATCTCAACAAGATTGAGCATTTAGCCCAAGAGAAATGAAGTGTGATTGTGCCTTCTCTTGTGGATCCATTTACATTATGACTCATGCATGCACAAGTATCAGTGTGTGTATAAGTGGGGAGAAGAGATGTGCTAAAGGTCGGTTGAGAACGAGCAAAGTGCAGGAGCACATACAGCTGGAGAAGCTGATAGAGAAAGGGATGAGTGGGTACGTGAAAGAATATAAAGATGGGGTTGAAGTATGTAACCATCTGTGAATGTAGGTTATCAAGCACAAGGGTAATGGATAACAACACTTCAATCTGGACTGGCTGCTGTCAAATACATTGGTGAAGTTGGAATGCTAGCAAGAAGGCTATTAGAGAAATTGAGCACAGAAGCAATAAAGCATCTGACCAAGGCAGGCACATTGTGAGGCAGGAATAGGTCAACCCTTAAAATTACGATGGATAGATGATTAGGTGAAAGAAAAAGTATTTGAGAGCAAAGCAGGTAGATAAGGTAAGGAGAATAAACACCAGAGAGATTGATCGGGTTATGTTGTGACTTCGTGTCTCTATGGATGAAGATAATGATACAAAGTAAATAGAGTCAAAAAGCTCACATTGGGCCAAACAGGCCAGCAAGGTTTCACAAGTAAGTGTACTACATGCAGATAATGTACACAGATACACCCACAAATGTACGTAAATGTATACTCCGAGATATATATTGACTAATACCCTAATACACAAATATTACGTACAATCACATGCATTTTCGTGAAACCATGCACTCTGTATAGAGATATACACTCCAATGCTAAAAGAAACCAAATACTCTCATTTGCCCTAGCCTTTTCAAACACAAGCACACTGCTCACCAGCCAAGTAAATATTGTAATTAAATGAACAGGTCACAAGTTGTATGCACAATGGCAAATGGCTTGCCTCCTGACTTCCCAAAACTTTTCCATCACCTACTAAACAGGTCATGGAACACCGGCTAACTGCATCTCCAACAATATCCAAGAAGCTCAACATCGTCCAAAAGTAGCCCATTAGGCTGGCATCTGATCTACTGCCATAAATATTGGTTACATTCACCAGCACACTGTGAATGGAGTCTGTACCATCTACGAAACATAGTGTTAATAATGCACAGAAGCTCCTGCAACATTACTTCCCTAACTTTCAGTCCCTGCTGCCAAAACCATAGGTCACACTATCTTGATTTAGGTAGATATCAAAGTTCCTTAAGCTTTAGTCATAATCCTGGAACTGCCTGCCCAACTCTGCTATGAAAGTACTTTCAACTCAAGAACTGAGCTGTTTAAGGCAGTTCACCATCATTTTCACAGGAAATTGAGGATGGGCAGTAAATGCTGGCATACCAATGATGAACTCATCTTATATAAAGATAATTACCTAGCGATTCTACTAAAGTATTTGGGGCCTGTCTACCCTGCTATCCAAATCTTAGCCCCTCTATAAGGGAGTTTCATTGGCTCTGAGATAGTGGTCAAGGACCACAAAGAAATTAGTATTAGAACAAAAGTAGCATTGTTGAAACTAATGGAACTGAGAAGTGATAAATTCCCGGGACATGATGACCTGAATCCTAGGAATTTAAAGGTAGCAGTTAAGGAGATAGTGGATGCACTTGCCATCTTCCAAACCTCCATAGTTTCCAGAGATTGGAAGACGATTAAGAAAGGACGGAGAAAAAACAAGGAATTACAGGCCAGTGAGCCTGACATTAGTAATGTGAAAATGCTGGAATCTATTATTAAGTAAGTGGTAACGGAGAACTTAGAAAATAATAGTAGAAAATAGGTTGACATAGGCATTCTATGGGCCCTAGCTGCACCTGTATTTTTGTTGGTTACTTGGAATAGTCCTTGTTCCAAGCCTATTCTGGCAACAACTGCTCCCCCACCGCCCCCCAGTTCTCTCTCTGCTACATTGACGACTGCATTGGTACTGTGCAGAACTTGTCAATTTCATTAGCTTCACCACCAACTTCTGCCATGCCCTCAAATTCACCTGGACCACCTCTGACACTTCTCTTCCTTTTCTGGAAATCTCTCTCTCCATCTCAGGAGTCAGACTTACCACTGACATCTTCTATAAACCCACCGACTCTCACAGTTACCTTGACTACACCTCCTCCCACCCTGTCTGCTGTAAGGGTGCCATCCCTTTTTCCCAATTTCTCCACCTCTGCCCCATTTGTTCTAAAGATGAATCCTTCTACTCTAGAGCTTCTGGAATGTCTTCCTTCTTCCAAAAGCGTTGCTTCCACCTTGCCATGGTTGAAGAAGCCCTCACATGTATTTCCTCCATTTCCTACACCCCCCCCCCCAACCCTGGCAGAACAGCAAGAGAGTTCCCTCAGTTCCCACTAGCCTCCACAACCAACACATCATCATCTGCTATTTCTGCCAGCTCCAAACCGATCCCACCACCAGTCACATCCCCCCTCTCTACCTTCCACAGGGACCACTCTCTTCAGGGTTCCCTGGTCTGCTCATCCCTCCCCACCCATGCACCCCTCCCCATCCCCTGGCACTTACCCCTGCAACCTTAGGAGATGCAACACCTATCCTTTCAACTCCTTCCTCACCACCATCCAGGGACCTAAGCAGCCCTTGCAGGTGAGACAGAGGCTCACCTGAACCTCTTCCAACTTGTTCTACTGTATTTGATGCTCACAATGTGGCCTCCTCTACATTGGAGAAACTAAACGTAGACTGAGCAACCTTTTTGTGGAGCACCTGCACTCTATCCAGAATGGCCATTTAAAGCTTCCAGTTGCATGTCATTTTAACTCTCCATCCCACTCCCACACCGATCTACCTGTCCTTGACCTTCTCCATTGCTGGAGAGATCACATGGTAATTGAAAGAACAACATCTCATTGATTACAACCCAATGTGTGAATATTAAAGTGTCCAGTTTCAGGTAACCCACACCCCCAATGTTCTTCTCCCTTTGTTCATCCCTCCCATCTCCTCCCTCCATCTGCTCATCATCCCCTCCACATCTGGTTCCACCCATTACCTCCCATCCCCCATGTACTGACAGTCTTTCCTGGTGCAGGGTCTCAACCCAAAATGTCAGCTTATACCTTATACCTCCATAGATGCTGCTTGACCCGCTGAGCTCTTTCAGCACTGTTTTTTCCAGAGGAATATGGACAGGTTAAATGAATGGACAAGGACAAAGCAGATGGAACACAATGTAGAAAAATATTAAGTCACCCACTTTAGTAGAAAAAATAGAAATACAGAGTATTTTTGAAGTGGTGAGAAATTTAAAGATGTTGGTGTTCAAATGGACCTGGTACAAAATTGCTGGAAGTTAACTTGCAGGTTCAGATGCAATTCAGAAAGGAGACTGCATGTTGGTCTTTATTGCAACAAGATTTGAGTATAGGAGAAATACATTATTCAAATTACATGGATCCCTGATGAGGCCCATCTGGAATACTGTGTACAGGCCCGGCCTCCCTACCTCAGAAAGGATATATTTGTGATTGAGAGAGTGCAGAAAAGATTCACCACATTGATGCCTGTAGTAGCATGTTTTTCATAAGAGTATGGATTAAGTAGACTAGGTCTATACTGTCTAGAGTTAAAAAAAGATATGATCTCATAAAACTGTGCAAAATTATTCTAGTGCTTAACTGGATATGTAAGAATCTATTATCTTCCCCTCAGGCTGAGGTCAATCTGCCGTTCAAGCCTCACACCATCTTCCTGTTCTCTGCCCATGCCCTGATTCCTTTGTAGTCAATCTCTCCACCTCAAATATATTCACTAATTTCACCTCCACACCTCTTTGTGTTAGAGAATTCCAACAATTCACAATCGTCTGGGAGAAGTTCCTCATCTCCATCTTAAGAAGGTGACCCCTTATTCTGAAACCAAGCTCCATAGTTCCATATTTCCTCACCAGAGGAAATATCTTCCCAACATCCCCATTGGGATCTTATGTTTCAATAAGATCACCTCTCAATGTTCTAAACTCCAAGGCATATAGGCTCAACTTTTCCTCATGTCAACCTGTTCATCCCAGGGAATCAAACAAATAAACCTGCACTGCCTCCAGTGTAAATATGACATTCCTTAACTATGCAGGGCGACACCACACTCTGCATTCCAGGAGCAGTCCCACCTGCACTCTGTAAAACTGCACAAAATAAGTTAAAAGGTGAATATTACTTGCATACCTGCATGGTAACTCTTGGTGTTTCATGAACTGAGGCTTCCGGATCCCTATGTACTGCAACATTTTCTAGGAGCAGTTGCTGGGATGAAGTTTCCCCCGGCTGGTGTGTCTAGAACCAGAGGTCACGGCTGCAAGATAGCTCAGGAAAGTGGCACTGAGGAAAAACATCAGGCATGATCTTGCAGAATGCCAGGGGAGGCATGAGGGGCCGAAAGGCTTCCTCTTCTTTGTATTTTTATGATATACTGGTTTTGTGATGGGTGAAAACTACCAAAACAGCTCTATTCACAAAAATGAACACTTAATAGATAAACAGAGACACAAGGGATTCTGCAGATGCTGGAATCTGGAGCAACACACACAAAATGCTGCAGGAATTCAACAGGTCAGGCAGCATCTATGGAGGGAAATAAACAGTGGACGTTTCGGGTCGAGATCCTTCATCAGGAAAGGAGAGGGCAGAAGCCAGTTTCTCCTCTCAGCTTCTTGCATCATTCCCTTTCATCCCCCTCCCCCCCCCACCTACCTCCCCCCTCTCACCTGGACTCACCTATCACCTGTGAGATTGCAGCTCTCCCCCTCCCTTTTTACTCTGGCTTTTGCTCTCTTTCTTTCCTGTCCTGAAGGGTTTCAACCCGAAACGTCAACTGTTTATTTCCCTCTGTAAATGCTGCCTGACCTGCTGAGTTCCTCCAGCATTTTGTTTATGTTACTTAATAGATAGATGTTTAAGTTAATGTTAATGGCACCTGTTGCCCAGTGTACATGAACTACTGCTGAATAATGTGATATTGGTTGACAACAAATAAACATATATCAGTGTGGGTTTGAGCTCTCTCAAATTAAAAGTATTCCACCCTTGTAGATTAAGTTAAAATAGATCTGAGGGAATTCTTAGACTCTGGAAGAAGCTCATCATGGAGACACATTATCATATCCATGACAAGTTCATGAGTAGAAGCACTTACTTTGGAAACTCCATATAGAACAGGTTTTGCAAACCCAAAATGGTTAATAAATAATCTATATAGAGGCAGTTTGAAATATTCTTCTTCCAGTCCACTCATGATATGAAAGGACACAACTGCTGTACCTTATCTCACAGCAAAAGATTAATAAGTCATTCTTTACTTTCTCAGTGAAAGGCAGAGGTTACAATTTCAGTGATTGACTGATCTAAAAATTCATTAAGACACATGAATGTTACAGTTATGTATCTCTGTGGTCAAAGAACAGTGGGGAGAAGTAATTAACTAATGATGATTGACAGAACTGATTTTAGAGCTTTTATACTTTGGTTGGGAAGGCACTTGAAACACTTAGGTTATAGTTAGCAATCTTAACACCATGAAAGTCAATAAAAAATCATTATTTATTAACCTACAGATGTAGTAATAAAAGACATCTTAATCCCTTATAGGTTGATGTGGTTAATCCCATAAATTTGTTTTAAAATTTTGGCAACAATATGGAGGAAAATAGCATAGATGTGCTCAAGAGAAAACTAGATAAGGACATGCAGGACACAGGAGTAGGAATCTATATCAACAGGGGATGAATTAGGATAGGAAGAGCATGGAGTATAAATGCAGACAGGGTTGAATAGCCTGTTTTGTGCTGCACACTCTTGCAATACATGGACTTGCTGTTTCCATTCATTATTGTGGAACAAATCTTTTACTCTGGGCATGATGGGGAATGTGAATTGCACAGCATGTGTAAACCACCAATCAGTACTGCTTATGAGATGCAATCTATAACCCTGACCATACATTCTCAAACGCACTACAACCAACAGTACAGATTTGAGTGATGGCAGATATGTTAGTTTTCTTTCGTTGTGAACCTGAAACTGGGGTAAATGCAAACTCTGCCAATTCAAATATTAAATTGTATTCTCTTACAACAAAACCAAATCTCTCTGTAAACAGCACACTTTGTGGAAAGATCAGAAGTTTTTTAACCTGGTAAGGATTGTATCAGCAATTATTTTCCAACAAAGAAAATAATTTTGAATGTAACATCAAAACATTATTACTTTTATGATTAAAGAAACATAACTGTGCAATCTGCATATAAAAAGCAAATGTCCCCAAACGAGAGAGTATCTACTTGGTATTTTCTTGCTTTTTATTTGGACCAGTGGGAGATGTTACGTTCTGCCAGTCCTCTTCATTAAAAGGCTGACAGTTCACAACTCAAAAATCAGCAATAGGTACTCTAAATGTTGATTTTAATAAAAGTGCATGAAGAATTTCCACAAGTTATATAAGTTTCTTCTTTCCTGATGGCACTATAAACAGACCTGGCAAAAATGGTGATAATGAACAGACCCAAGTAGTTCTTTCAACAGTCTCTCTGCACAGGAACATCAAAAAAAATCATTCTTCTTCATCTAGATCCTTTATTTTCACATCTATATGTTTGTAGAATCGCCATGCCTTCAGGTTGCAGTTTTTCAACATGGCACCAAGCTGATTCCCTGGACCAACCTCAAACGTGTCCGGAAAATCAGTGCCCTGTTCCCGCTCATACATGGCATGCAAGGTCTGTTCCCATTTCACAGGTGAAACCAGCTGTTTCACCAGTTGTTGTTGGATGTGTTTACTGTGCATGTACTTTTTGGCATCCACATTGGAATAGACAGATATCAGGGGTTTCTCCACACTGATTCCCTTCAGGACCTCCTGGAGCGGCTGAGTTGCCGACGCCATAAGACGTGTATGGAAGGCACCACTGACCGGCAGCAATTTAGTGCGGGAGAAGTGAAACTTTCGGGAATTTTTCTGCAAAAATTCAAGAGCCTGTGGAGAGAATGAAATATTTTTAGAGTCTCAACACTGTAGGGGGCTTCAACCAGAATATGCTCACCATTAATACTTTAAACAGCCGCATACACTTGGATTAGGACATTTTTAAGCAAAATCTACTGTCAATGGCATCATCTACAGACTCCCCTCAAACTAGTACAGACACTGCATGAAACTTGAAAATAACCATAGCGGTCAGCTGAATCCAGTTTTTTTTTCTCCTTCCAAGTGTTCACTTGCACTTTTCCCACTGGGAATCGCTGGACGCCATCAGACACAGAAGGCACAGGTGCTCTACCTCTCTCATATCCAATCAGCTAACTCAATGCAGGTCAGAGCTGGAAGCTGGCACCTGCTGGCTCTACTGAACTTTGACATTCACGATGCCTCTGATAAACTTTAGAAATTACATAAAACTAAGTGAAACTGAACATTTAAATGAGGAGCAGCAGCTGAAAAGGTAAATGAAACAGAACTCTGAAGCAAACTAGACATTTTGGTAAAATTAAGGACAGATTATCTACATTTGAAAAGAGACAATTAATATAGTCTTCCTTCTATAAGCTGCGGTGTAAAATGTATAAAAGTCAAACTACAGATATGATGGATATTCACTGTCCAGGCCCAGGATGCTTATTGCTAACCTCAGCTTTTTAGCATAGCAGAAGAAACGGTTTGAGATTCAAGATGTTTATTGTTAAATTGTTTAAATTCCTAACTAATACTCTTTGCTCATCCTCTTTACCTAATCAGGAGAAACAACATTGCTTGCAGATGTTTGGTTAAATAGATGATTGGTTAAAAAATGATATAAATATTAGAAGGCAGTAAGGGTGGGGAGGAGTTACAGAGATGAAGACATAGGATTCACTCCTCAGCCTCAACCTGAGAAAGGTTCTCATCCCAGAGCCTTCTTTTTGCAACTGATTGGTATGTTTTTCTAGTTTGTAAGAATTGTACCTGTGTTTTGGAAATCCTTTGTAGAATTATAATCTCTGTTAGAATTTACTCCTCAAAATAAAATGTGCTCCATTTAAAATCAAATAACTGTGTTTAATCTGCTTTGTTAGTTGGATGTATTTCCTCTTTAGTTGGGTGGGAGGACCCGCTGCTCAAAATAGTGATTATTGACAGAAAAGGGTACTAGTAGGCACTTATAACTGATAAGACTTAAGGTCTTGACTTATGTTTACGACTCTAGAATGGGTACACTCAATATCATGACACAGATCCACACTGTCATCACTTAACCTGAAATAGTAATAGGCCTGGTGCTTGGAGTATCAGAGTCTGTCCAATTGCATTTCCCTTTTGGACACAGGTCTTCTTCTTCCTTTCTGTGTAGTCTATTTGTGCCTAGACGCATCTGTGTATGTATGTGTATGTGTTTTGCGTGCACACATATGCATTTCCTTGCCAATGCACCAGAATCCCAGAAGCTCACTATCTTCATCCCATTCACAGAATTCACACACAGGCATCATCCACTCCTCGGAACTAGAGAGGGAGCAAGTCATCTTTTGCTTAGCAATAGCAAAACATTGCTGAACCCTTCTTTATTTCTAATAGTGTTTCCTTGATGCAATACATATTCATCCCCATTAGATGGCAATATTTTATTAGGATGGAGATCTATGATTTTAGTTTATGAAGCGATGGAAAAGGGAGGTCAGTGCATTGTGGGCCAGCATACATTTTGTTCGAAAACCCAGTAACATCAGAGGCTCAAAGTATCATGCACTAATCAATAACTCTTGCACTCTGATAGCCCTTCATAGTTCACACCTCATAGCTGCGGGAATGAAGGGCTGCCAGGCAAGAATTGTGAACTGGTAAGGTCATAAGATGAAGACTGCCTCACCTGAAGGACAGTCGAGTAAGAATTTATATGAAAGAGACCTTCCACAGGCTGGCTCCCAGTACCAAATTCCACATGGTGAGGACTGCTTAAACAATTCCCCTTTAATTAACACAGAAAAAGTCCCTACAAGAATTGAGAAGGCACAAGTAACCAAACTGTCCACTGGCAATGGGTGTGTGGATGAAATGCCCAGGAGGGTCGAAGAGCGATGCCACTGGGCACTGTGGGGCTCCTCCGTGCATCTGTAGATCCAAGAAGGAATGAAAAAGATTGCAAACTTTGTGCAACTTCATGTCCCATTTTTTTCTTTCTAAATTATTTCTCATTGAAACTGTATCACATATTCCATAAAAATGTAGCATTACAAGATCCATTTCCAAGGCAGGTATGCTTCATGCCTAAATCCATTTTATATTTCTTTGAAGTTATGAGATCATTCTGTTCCCACATCCATGGAGAGGCCTCATTGATCAAATCAAGCAGCAAGCCTCTTCCACTATCCCTCTGCTAACTGCCAGTTTAATAATACCAGTCTCCTTGGCAGGCAGAGTAGCCTGCTTCTGCACCCATTGAAGTACAGTAATTAATCAATATTACTGAGAGTGCCAGTGAGTGACAACCAAAGGACTGAACCACCTTGACCAAGATCAGCACAGTGGACATTTAGAGAGCTAGGCTGGGGCATGGGCATTGTGAAAATTATTTTCAAATTCAGATTACTGACCAAGCCTTACTGATTCTGCATTCAGAATTGTAATTTTGTACAAATATTAAATTTTAACCTTACAACTCTTTTCTGTAGTGCCACATAGTTTGAACTTTTTTTGACATTCCTTTTAATATTTGCCCTGTAAGTACTATTGCTTCTCTACAATCCCTGTGACTTAGAATCACCCTACATTATTTTATAAAGAAAATGAGTTGTAAAATGTAAAACACATTTCCATAAGTGTTCCAGTCACAGAATATGTTAAACAAGTTATAACATTTTCTGGACACAAAATGTGCTGCTTTCTTAGATCAAACAAGATCCTGAAATTTAATGTTGCCATCTCATTGCTTGAATTTAAATCTACTCTGAAATTTTGTGATAAAGGTCCATTTAGGTCTTCAATCATTATGTTGAATTATTTTCAAATGATATTGGATACACCTTCCTTCAGCTTCTGAGAAAGATATCTGTGCTCACCTGTAAGTGTCCTGCAAGCACACGTCCATTGGGAAAGAGGTAGCTAGCCACTTCACACACAGGGTTGTCCAGTCCCAAAGACTTGCAATGTTCTCGAGCTTCCAGGCAGGCAAAGTTATACCTTGCTTCTGCTCGTCCCACAACAGACAACATACCACTGGGAATGGAGTCTGATGCCTCCTGCATGGCCTCTGCCCGTATCTTCACTGCATAGAGAGCTAAGATGGAAAACAACACTAATGAACACAGTGTCCATTTCTAAACATTCAGCTTCATTTCAAGGCAACAACTGGCTGCCTTTAACAACACAGTTAGTTAATCAATCTTTAACATAGTGCGGAGTAATGTTGTTTGGATCTAAATGCTTCCTGAAATGCAGAAAAGGATTGATGCTTACAATAATCTTCTTAAAAGTGATGTAAAGACAAGATAAACAAAGAATGTACTGATGTTGTAAACTGTTAAAGGGTTTGTAAGATTACAAGATATTAAATGCTCCATCAACACACTAATATAAAAAGTCAAAACACAAGAAGAGCTTTTATGAGGTTGAGGATACAAGGTATTAAATTCATCAACTCATTCACCAGAGAAGATGAATATTGAGACAGTAAAATTATTGGAAGTGGGTGAAAAACAGAAAAGCAGATATTGAGTTGTGGCAATAAAGAAATTACTCAAATTGAAGAAAGTGATCACAGCGACATAATGGCTTTATTACATACGATGAAGAGATGTCCTCATGTTCCCACAAACCTGAGGTCATCCAAAATCCTGCAGCCTGTTTCTGTACTGTGTGAATCTGTGACTCTATATCATTTCATCTTCAATCACTTCTCAATATTAATTTTCTTATCAATGTAGGAGTCTACAACTGGAAACTCATTTGTTGATCATCAATTGTTTTGAGTCAATCTTTCTCAGCCTCACCTTCAGCAAAGTCCAATGCCCCTGCAAACACCAGCGCAGCAAACTCTCCCACACTGAATCCTGCAGCTCCAACACACCTCTCTACCGCCTAAAAATGCAGAAAGAAAGATAGCTACATCAAAAACACTATTCCACAATGGAGGGTGCAGCCAGAGTAAAACAGTTACATATTCTTGGGTCCAAAAAGCAATGCCAACTCCATTTCAAATTTAAAAAAAGAGCTCCCTATCTACATCTTCAATATAATTTGTTCATCAATCTAATGGCATTATTCATTTGGTACTAGCCTAAACAGATCAAGATGGATTCACATTTAATTCCCAGTCATTTGCTCCATCAGCAGATGCTGGAACAGGAATATTACAATTGCCAATAATGACACAGGCTAAGAAAGGAGAAATAGTTAGCTCGACTTCATATTCCTGAATGTCTGATGGTAATCCTTGCTGACAAGAATCCTTCTGCCATTGATTGGGCAGGATCAGGGTTGCTGTGTTACCTTTCACAAACGGTCTGAGTGGCGTACACAATCTTGGCTTGTGCACAAAGAACAGATCTATAGACAGAGAGGGTAGGAATAAGCAGATCATTTTCAGGTTGGGAGGCTGTGACAATTCGGCTGCCACAGAGATTCATGCTGAGGCTCCAACTATTAACCATCTGTAACAATAAGACCAAATGTAATATATTCAAGTTTGCTAATGGTACAAAGCTGGGTAGCAGTGTGGCTTGTGAGAAAGATGCAGACTGGCTTCAAGGGGAAATGGACAGGCAAAGTGAATGGGCAAGGAGATGAAGAGGGAATCACACGGAAAATGTGACGTTATCCATTTTAGAAAACAGAATGACACAGTGTGTTTTAAATGATGAGTGAGTGAAAGGTATTGGTGTTGAGGCAATCACTGAAAGTTAACATGCAGGTTACAGCAGGCAATATGTTAGCCTTTATTACAGGAGGATTTGAATGCAAGGGAAAAGATGTTTTAGAATTATATTTAGAATTATATTGGACATCGGCAAGGCTGCATCTGGAATACAGTTTGCAGATTTGGTCTCCCTACCCAGGGCAGGATACATCATCAGTGGAGGGAGTGCAACAAAGGTTTAGCAGATTGATTCCTGGAGTGGAGGGAGCTTGTCCTATGAAAAGAGACAAAGCAGGCAAGCCTATACTCTCTTCAGTTAATAATAATGAGAGGTGATCCTGTTGAAATATACAAAACTTTTGTAGGACTTAACGGGCCATTCAGAAGTGAGATAAGAAGAAATCTCTTCACCGAGAAGGTAGAATCTCCCTTGAAATTCTTTCTCAAAAGAATCAAAGTTCAGTGACTGAGTATATTCAAGACAGAGGCCGATGGATTTTTGGGCATCAAGAGATATGGGGTCAATGCTGGAAAAAAGTAAAAAGCCATGATTTTATTGAATTGCACTGCAGGCATGAGGGACCAGATGGCCTGCTCTTACTTCTTTGGTTACCAAGACCATACATCAACCAAAAAAAAACAAGGTCTCAGGAACAGGCAGCATTCCCTCTGAAGTTACAAAACCTGGCAGAGACAAACTTTGGACACAACTCAGAAGTGACAAATGGAATTCAAACTGGCAAAGTGTGACTTAATACATTTGGAGGTAAAAGACTGCAAGGGAATGCACGATAAATGGCAGGAACTAAACAGTGCAGGGATCTTGGAATGTGCGTCCATAGATCCCAGAAGGTAGCGGGTTAAGCAAGCTCTCCACGTTCAAAGGTCCGAGCATCCCTGGAGCTGAAGTGCTGTGTGAGAATCACCAGTCACATGGCACTGATTTATAAATGAGGGGAAACATGCGGTTGTCCCGCCAGTACTGCTTGTGTTCTTGAAATAAAATGCAAAAAATGCAGTTCATGGGGAAAAACATGCAGAGTTTAAAGCACAGGCGGTCCTTACTTCAGGGTTTTCAGAATTGAGTCTTTCCACCGCCGCCAAGGACGTGACAAAGACGGCGGGCTGACAGTGAACCGTTTTATTTAACTCTTCCTGCGGCCCGTTCACACACAAGGAGAGCAGGTCGTAGCCCAAGATCTTGTGGGCGGCCTCGAACATCTGCCTGACGCTATGGTACCTCTCCAGACCTTCGGCCATTCCCACGAACTGGCTGCCCTGGCCGGGGAAGAGCAGCAGCGAGCTTTGGCGAGGACGGCGCTTGTCAGGACGGCCGGCCCGGCTCTGGCCGTCCGGCGCCAACAGCTCCGGGATGTCGGGGGGAGGGAGATCGGGGCACTGCCAGGGGGAGGAGGCCGACAGCTGCCTGTGGCCACTCCCGGCCGACGACTGCAGCCGCTGCCTCCCCACGCAGCGCCATGCACTGAACCTCATGCTCGGCAGCGCTGGCTGCGGATCCGAGCCGCTGCACACGGCCAACCTCCGACCTCCGCACTGAGCAGCACGTTAATGGGTGCAGGCAAAGCAAGGTCGCTGCAGCTTCGTTCCCACCCCTGAAGCAGTCTTGTAAACACCAACTGCAGAAGCTGGAAATGGGCGCTTGATCTGCTGGGCATTTCCAACGTTTTCTATTTTAGTTTTAAACACTTAGAACTGGTACATTGGCCCTTCGCAACAAATTATCCATACTTTAGGCAGAAAGCAGGTCGGCTGAAACCCCGGACCTCTTCCAACTTTAAATTATTTTGTCATAATTCGTGTGCTTTTCTCGATGAATAGTTTATTTTATACTAGTCCTTATTTAATAACACTTGACATTTTCCCTTCTATCGTGAAATATTTTTGTTAGTTAAGTTGCTCCAACGGCACTTCCCAGCTGGGCGATAATTGTGAATTTGACTAAATTGATTTAATTTACTCAACCCAAGTCATTAATATTAATTATAACATTTTTGATCGAGGACCTTTTCACCTCCGTCCTGGATGTTTGGAATTCGTCTTCAAATATTTTGTAAAACAACGATTGCTTTTAGGTATGGGGTTAGTATTGAATTGATGTAGGAATGATGTCAGTTACCAATCATAATCCCACTATTGCAAATTGAGCAACATTAATGTACTCATTTAACCGCATAAGGAAGATTCAACTAGTTCACTCATTAATTGGTTTGAGTGCTGAAAACCTTTCGAAACGTGTACGTTTCGTTAACTACCAAGAATGATCTTCATGGCCTGTAAGGGGTTTTTAAATTCACGACATGGCTGAATGTAAAGGGGCTCGAACCGACCGGCTTTGGGGAATGAATATTAACAGCTAATTATCACAACAAATTTACAATAAAGAGGAATAATGTATATAATTAAAAATATAAACGTGTTTGTGTAAACCATTTACAGGAATAAGTGTTTTTCTTAGCCACTTAGAAGAACACGTATTATAATTTAGAGACTCCATCTAAACGCTAACAGGCTTTTTATCTTTTAAGATGTTGATCAACTTGCTATACGTTCCCGTTTTGTGTTTTATGGCTGTTAACCAGCCATTCCTTTTAAAATTTTCAGCCAAGTCTCAACAGGAGAAACACGAGGATGCAGCGTTTACTACAGCCGTGTTCAGCTTTCCTCCTGAAAACAGTCACCGAGGACGGTATTAGTAGCTACGCTCGGAGTCGTCACTTCCAGGAGACATGGGCCCTGGAAACCACTCTATCCGAACCAGCAAATAGGTTGTAATATTGATGAATGACAGCGAGGAGAGGTCAGCAAGATGAAACGTTAACTCTTGTCTCTGTGCATCGATGCTGCCTGACCTGTTGAGTATTTCTAGCAGTTTTTTTCTCACTTGGCGGGACTATGAACTCAACGCACCGGTTGATTCAGTGTGACAGCAGAGGATGGGGCCGGCCTGTGATGACTGACAGCGAGCGCCAGGGCAGAGCCGTGTGGATTGCGGTGGCAGTCGGGCTGAGACGTGGAGGGAATGGGCGGTGCACTTGCGATGAGTGACGGCAAGGCCGGGGCGGAGCTCGGGCTGAGTGACAGGTTGGAAATCACTGCGAAGGAGCGGAGCTGGAAACTTGGGAAAATTACATCAAACCAGCTGCTAGGTAGGAATTACTGTTTCTTTTGTAAGAGCACGGGCACTGAACTTTCCTCTGTTCTTTATGCACTGGTTGTACTCAATTCTAACAAACACGGGTCCTGTTGTTAAGGGGAATAAGGGTGGAACCTGGCTTCAGTCTTCTGTACTGGATGGAGGTTTGGAAAAGTTACATAATTGTGAAAAGTTACATAATTGTTCAAAGTAGAGAAGGGCGAAACGCACAACTACAGCGAAGTTAACATGACATTAGTGCTGGACAAATTTGATAGGTACTATGAAAGTACGGGTGAGCGAACAAAATACAGCGCGTTGTGAATGGAAAATAGTGTTTGACCAAGTTGAACAAAGAAAATCATTTATAGGCAGTAAGTAGATATGATCTGGAACCCACGCACACAAAAGACCAGGAAATGCTGGGAATACTCTCACGTGAGGCAACGAGAAACGAGTTAACGCTTCGTGATGGTTCTTGGAGCCGAAATGTGAACTCTGTTTCTCTTTCCACAGATGCTGTCTGACCTGCTGAATGTTTTCAAGCATTTACTGTCTTAAGATTGCCAGCATCTGCAATGTTTTTTATTTTCACGTTCTGAAACGTATTGCCTAAAGTGCGGAGGATGTAGATTCAAGTGCGTCTTTCAAAGAAAATTGGCTAAATATTTGAAGATTAAAATAAATTGCAGGATAATGGGGGAAATAGCGGGGAGTGGGATCGATTGCAATCCGCACGGACTCGATAGTCCAAAGGGCAGCCACTTGTGTAATAATTTTGTGGCTCGTTAATGGTGGGGCATGAGGACCCTGAAAGCTTTGCTACTATCTTCCGCTGAAATGAATCTTGGCCACCTCCTAAAATCTGCACCAACTCAGAAGCCAGTCTTCATTCCAGTTTAATTTGCTCCATGTGATATCATTACACTTTAGTACAAACACAGGCAAAAGAAGCTGAATTTTGGAGGCATTTGACTGAATTCATTGAGAAGTCCTGGTAAAATTGGTCAGTGGTGTCCAGAAGGAAATTCACCAGAGGCTGAAGTCATACCTGATATAAAGGTTATGGTTGTTGGAGGGCAATCATCTGACGTCTAAGGCTCATTTTAGGACTTCCTGAGCGATATTCTGGTCCAGCTGCTTATTAATGACTTTATTTTTGATCATTAAGTTATAAACAGGGATGTTCTTGGACGATTGCAGTGTTCAGTTCCATTTTCAGTATCCTGATTGAAATAAAATGGTCAATATTCAGGCATGTGCTGATGGTGTCAGAAAACATTCACACCACAGAAGAGCCAAGCAATGTCCATCTCCATCAAGAGAGTTCCTAACTCCCTTCCCTTGATGCCATCATCCTTTCGGGATCCTCCATAATCAATATTTTGGAAAGGGCTGTAATAACCAGAAGTGTATCTGAATCTGTCACATAAATAACATGCTCACAAGATTGGATGTTCTATGGTAATTGTGATTTGCCACCTGACTTCTGATCTACCAGTCACAATAGCATGAGATGCATGTTATCCAACATGTAAGTGGCTATCCACCATTTTAAATATTCCCTCTTTCCATCATTGGTGTACTGTGGCTGCAGAATGTACCATTTCTGAATTGTGTTGTACCAACTATCCAAACTTGCAATGCCTGGCTGAATGATCCAGCAGACTGGACTGAATTTTAGAGGGATTAGGTAAATACTCAGGTGAGTTCCCTCTTTGATTCCCTGATGCACTGGTGGGAAGCAAACAAGGAAAAAAGGCAAGAAGGTTTTTTGTTTATCCTCGAAGGTGCTCAGAAAACGAGGAAACTAACCGTCAAAAAAAATAATGCAGCCTTTATTCTTGCTGCTGTTGAATGTCAAAGAGGAGATCCAAGAGGTAAAAAGCCAGTAAATCACTTTTCACCTTGGACTCCACTGAGACCATCTGCCGATCCAAAGCTCACTCCGTGAAGCCAGGTGAAATGTTCTTGTGCTCTATATAGGAAACACAGCACATTCTCCCAAAACTCCAGGTCTCTATTTTGAGGGTTTTAGATGACAGCCACTGGCAGAATGTGGATCGACCATTGAATGGGTGGGGCTGGTCCCTGTGGGAGAAGTAAAACTCCTGGAAACAAAGGCTTGCCGGTTGAGTTGTTCTTAGCTCTGCAACACTGGATAGGCCCAGACCTGCTGGAGGTGTACAGTGCTATGCTGTTAGTTGGCAGCCTGCCAGAATCCATGAGGAAGTGAATCCACATCCTCACCTATGAGCAATAGGGACAGAGGGAGGAAATCGCAATTTGACAACAAAATTCATGACTTAATATGGATCAAGATTCTGTCCAAGATCATCACCAAATGAGACAAATATGCTCTGGGGCAGGTGATCCACCTGAACCAGATGCAATATACCTGGCAGGAAGACCTCTTGCTCTAGTCAGGATATGATCACCTATGTACAGGATGGGAGATGGGCAATAGAGATAATAGGGTAGTAGGGAGTAGGACACTGACTCTGTCAGCTAGGACCAGGACAAGGCCATTGGCAGATTGTCTCATGTACGTGATGAACGTGCTCTCTAGTATGGAATTTGGGGGGGAGTCTGCAGTTTGATGGTACAGTCCCAGTTAATGGGTGGGAAATGGAAAGCTTCCTGATTAAATCTGAAGTGAGGGATGAAAAACACAATGATGCTGGAGGAACTCAGCAGGCCAGGCAGCATCCACGGAGAAAAGCAGGTGGTCAACGTTTTGGGTCCTGAAATGTTGACCGCCTGCTTTTCTCCATGGATGCTGCCTGGCCTGCTGAGTTCCTCCAGCATCATTGTGTTTTTCATCTAGATATTCCAGCATCTGCTGTCCTTTGTTTCTCTGAAGTGAGGAATGGCTGTTCTCTCCTTTATCTTTCTATGTTGCATAAAGTCTTTTCTCATGAAGGCTGTGATCCCAGTTGATGAAGGGCCTCGTTGAAAGCCTATTCATGGATGAGGCAGCAATTTCTGATTGGACCCACTATCTGTCCAGAGATTGAGCAGCATCTGTGACTAGTTGAAACTTGCCTCAGAGGCCAGAGTGAATCACAGCAGTCCTGCCTTCAGCCACACAAGCCCAGTGCTTTTGGAAATCCTTCATTAAATCTCTCAAGCCTAAAATGCACATCCAATTGCCTCTGCGGAGATGATTGTATGCAATGGAGTGGTCTGTACCATCCAAAGTCCACTCCTGCATAAGTAGACTTATCTCAGCCCCTGTGGCCTGTTTCTGCATAATGTTAGGGGGATCTCCCTGAGCAGGTCCAGCCCTTGGCCTCTCCACTTCCCTCTTCCTTCACCCACCCTTAAACATTTACCTAATCAAACTTTTAGCTGATCCTCCCAATCTTTCTTTAGTTTGGAAATTTATTTGACTGAATGATAAGTAGTTAAGATAACTTTGACATTTTTATTTATTTAAAGGTGATTTTTGATTATATGTTAGTGTTATTTCTCCAGCTAAATGGAAGTGACCTGCCTTCAGTATTTTACATGAGCCTGGACACTGAGTTGTCGGTTTTTGATCTGGGACAACTACAGAATTTAATTTTCCGTGGGGCATCGTAAGCAGTGAGATATCATCTTAAGCTAAAAAGTGAAAAACTCAGCCCAGGTTATTGGGGAAACCTGTGGTTTCTTTTCCCAACTCCTCAGATAAGCCCAACTATAGCACCTGAGACACAAAGGACTGCAGATGCTGGAATCTGGATGAAAATCACTATGTTGCTGGAGGAACTCAGCAGGCCAGACAGCATCCATGGAGAAAAGCAGGCCTGAGCCCCTGAGTTGCCATTTTTGAGAAAACCAACTGAACACAGAACAGAGATTGAAGTTAGTGTCTTCCTCATTTGCACAGTCAATGCCCTTAGAACTGAGCCATATCAATAGGACGTTTGATTATTGGTGTGGGCCCTTTGCAGTTCTTCACTTACTTGGATAATGGTCATGGATTTTTTTTAAATGTCACATAGCAACTTTTACTCTCCCGGTGGAGGCCTCGGAGGGGTGCAGAAGAGGTTTACCAGGATGCTGCCTGGATTAGAGGACATGTGCTGTAAGGAGAGGTTGGACAATCTAGGGTTGTTTTCTCTGGAGTGGTGGAAGCTGAGAAGAGACCTGATATCACTTTACAAAATTATGAGAGGCATAGATAGACAGCTGGTATATTTTTCTCAGGGTTGAAATGTCTAATACCAGAGGGCATGCATTTAAGTTGAAAGGGGCAAAGTTTCTAAGGAGGTGTGCACAACGGGTGTTTCTTACACTGACAGTGGTGGGTGCCAGGAATGTCCTGCCAGGGGTGGTGGTGGAGGCAGATACAAAAGAGGCGTTTAAGAGACTCTTAGATAGGCACATGAATGTGCAGAGAATGGAGGGATATGGACCATGTGCAGGCAGAAGGAATTGGGTGTATTAGCTTAATTAGTTTGGTACAACATCGTGGGCCGAAGGGCCTGTTTCTGTGCTGTACTGTTCTGTTTCAGATACCTGAAAGTGGTTTCCAGCCAGATAAATGTTTTATTTTTGAAGGATAGTCACTGTAGAAACGTACCATAAGTACATTTGTGATAGATTTACTGAACTGATGTTGTTACTAAGGCCAGTTCATTAATATTTTAGTATCAATGGAAAATGCATCTTTTTCACATTCTTTTAAATGTCCCTAGAAGAGAATTTTCTGTTCACACAAAGATTTTCAGCCAACTTGTTGATACTAAGTAGAAATTGCCATATTCTTATCAATAATGTTAGAGTGCAACATTGTTTCAAAATGTATTCACAAAGTGCTGAGCCCTTTGCAGATAGCCTTTGGATGAGTATTCATTGGAAATCTTGAATTCAGATTCTTCACTTAAAATATCCCAGTCGGAAAGATAAGGAGAAAGGATAAACCAACAATCCTTGAAATAGTTTAAGTGAATTAATGTTGGTTAAACCTGTATTTAATCTGGTTCTTGTTTTGGACTATCTGCTAAGGACATTACCTGTATATATATTCTGTTCTTAGAAATGTTGAATTTATTCTAAGATTTGAACTTCTCTTGAAGACTTTGATGGTTGAATATTTCTGTCTCTTTCAGATCTCCAGGATGCCATCAACTTGGGTACATGCTTTTGGTTTCACTATATTACCTCACACTGCAGCAATTATTGATCGCTCATATCAGGAAGAAATTACTGGCTGGTATGCAGGCCTCAAAAAGCCATCTTGGTGTCCACCTAACTGGGTGTTTGGCCCTATGTGGGTAACATTATACACAGGCATGGGGTACGTAATGGTTCAATCTTGCACCCTATTTTGTTTCCTTTAATATATTTTTACAACCCAAGTCACATTAATTGATGTGTTTCCTTAGTTGAGGGTTCCTAAATATGCAGTGTTTGTTGCTTGTGAATGAAAATTAAGTACCTGAAACTTAAATGCTAATAGTTAAAGAAGAAATACATTGGCCTGTAAATTCTTCCTTGCAGCAGCACTATTGCATTCTTTTCCAGTTCTCAAGGAATTCAATAATTGATTTTCCTACAACACCTTCTGGTGTGGTTTGGTGCTGATTTTCCCTGCTTTAATAGGAGACCTATTGAAATAAGCTGATATACTGGATGATAAGGATGTTAAGTTCAGGAGCAACGTCGGGATTGTGCCTATGGAGGAAACCTTCGGCCCACACTGACTTTAAATAGCAGCTCAAACTCAGACATACCAGGTTGTGTACTTGATTTGCTATGGCCACAATTTGTTATATATTTTGTTTTCAATTAGTTCAAACTTCATTTTCATTCCATCCCAGTCCTAATTACTGACTGGTTGATTTGTTGAATCAACTCTTGCCGTCAGCCTTAGGCTGAACTCCAGGTCAGAAAGTGATCTGCTGAGATCTTTGATGTAATGGTTGAACCCAATATACAGGCTGCAATATTAGTGCAGGACTGAGGGAATGTTAGACTGTTGAAATTGTTATTTGTTTTGTATGCAGTTACATTGGGTCTTCCCAATTCAGGTTTTAAAAGACAATTTTGAAGAAAAGTGAAACGATGGTGGAGCTTCAGTCTTCTGTTACCGATTTATCCCTCAACCAGCACTTTAAAACAGATTGCTGTTTGTGGGATGGCCTGTTTTACGAAATGGCAATCAAAATTCAAAAGCTTGTAAATCAAAAAAACTGCAGATACTAAAAATCGAATATAAAACAGAAAATGCTGGAAATGGATCTCGAGATGGGTTAGCAAGAAACATCCATTACAAGCACTTGACTTCTAAACCTATTTCAGCCCATGCTGTCACTTGGAAGGATTTCATTCCATTCTCCCAGTTCCCCATCTCCATCTATCTGCTTGGATGATGAAACTTTCCACATTGGTACCTCTGAGGTGTCTTCCTTCCTGAACCATGTCTTCCCCTCTACCACAGTTGCCGGAACCCTTGACCACATCTCATCTATTTTCCAGACCTCTACTCTCACTCTCTCTCCTACCAGGCAGAGCAAGCATAGCATTCCACTGATCCTCATTTTCCATCCCACTGGCCTCTGCATTCAATGATTCATCCTCTGTAATTTCTTCTATCTTCAATGAAATGCTACCTCTAGACACATTCCCCTCCCCCTTCAGCATTCCCTTTGCATGTCCCTCGTCCACTCTTCCATCTTCACCACCCACTCTCACACAACCACAGAAGATGCAACACCTAATTTTACACCATGTCCCTTCCCACCATTGAGAGACCCAAGTGAATTGCTGAGTGTTTCCAGCATTTTCTGCTTTTATTTCAGGAACTAAAAGACAATGATAAATCAACTAAAATCAGAAATGTGCAGAAACCCAGAACTGAAGGACATAAGGGATCTCTAAGGCTGCATGAGCTTAGAAAGATTGGATGAGGCGAGGTCAGAGGGATTTTAAAACAATGGGAATATTAAAATCTTCCAGGAAAACAAAGGTGCCCACACTTAGGTACCTCATTGGATCTGAGACACTTTGGGATGTTCTGAGAACATCAAACACCCCTATTATATGCAAGGTTCTTCCATGTGACAGACCATAAACACCTTTTTATTTGTGACAATTTCTGATCCTGGATTGTTTTCTGATTATGGGCGTTACTCATCACTTCTCAGCAGGGCGTTAGATGGAGTTTTTAGGAAACATGATTTCTGATGTCTGTAGATGGTGAAATATAAAGTGGCCAAGCTAATTTGCTTCACAAATTTAATTGCTGGCTACATTACATAAGGGGCTGCAGCCAAATCAGACAAAGGAGATATTAATTAGAAAGGGGAAGCAAAGAAATGCCTGTCCTTTTCCTTGCAAGAGAAAAAGATCCATAAAAGAAATTGTACAATAATGTACTTGAAACATACTTTCACTTTGGATTTTAATGCTGGACAGATACCCTGAAAATTAGAAAAAGTAATTTAATGTCTTGTGCTAACTAAAATTTCCAAATAATTCTCCTGAAATTATTTTACTGAATCTCTTAAATTTGCAGTGACTAAAAAGCTACAGGCTCTGTAAATATATACTTTAGCCCTGGTTATTAAATTCCAGAATATTTTTCATAGTAATAATTAATCATAGTAACTTATTGTGTAATCACTACATGTTTAATGACGGTAAATGCTATTCTCTCTCGTTCTCTTGTACTTTCCCATATTCTCAGAGTGCAGGCCTTGTTGAAAAATATTCACGCTTATGATTGTTACATACAGTCAGTAATTATTGTGCTAACTCCACTGTATTCCGTATTCAGGTATGGCTCTTATCTGGTGTGGAAAGAACTGGGTGGATTCACTGATGAGGCTTTGGTTCCACTTGGTTTGTATGGAACCCAACTTCTTTTCAACTGGGCATGGAGTCCAATTTTCTTTAAGGCACACAGAATCGGACTGGTATGTATATAAATACTATTAAGAGGAAAGAGTTTTTTTATATTCAGGTGACAGAAATTCATCCTTACAGAATCCACAAATGACTACCCAAAAATAAGATATAGAATAACATTCACTCTCAGAATTTGGGGAAAAAAAGTAAACAAATAGAAAAATTTTTTTTCAACTCGTGTTTCTTGATGCATGCACAGATGACATGGCTTCACGTTACAGAAAATCACAATATGAACTGTTTTCTAGGAATGCAACCCCTTCCCCCCCCCCCCCCCCCAATGCTCGGGTTGCCTGTACTTCCCCTGAGGGTTCTCTTACCCACTTGAAGTATAGACTTTGTACCGGAGTGTTGTCTACACTCAACTACCTTATTTAAATGATCTTTGTTAATTGCAGAGCTTTGGTAGGGAATGTTGGTGTGATACTTGACTGCAGGGAGCTTCATGGTGAAACCCAACCTTGTTCTGTTTTCCAACTCGTAGACAAGGACACAGAGGGCAAACCTGGTCAAATATTTACTTCTACCCTATTGATTTTAGTGGACTCCACAGAAATATGAAATTGTCACAGTCTTTATAGCTGGTCTACTGTTCTGTAAATCCTACCTGCATCTCTCATATTTTGTTTGCCAAGAAGCTTGCATTGAAGCTCTGGCTGAGTTTGCATCCTCCACCCGAACCCCTCCATCCCACCCTCCCCATTTCCCCATATCTCCCTAAGCATAGTTTGCAAGTTGCCATTGTTTTCATTTTGCAGGCAATTTGAATATAAGCTTTAAAAAGTATTCCCATATAATCACTCACTTAAATTTCACATTTAAACCTTAAATTTGTCAAATTGTCATTGCCTCTTTTCCCTCTTTCTCCAACCCATCCAGCATTCCAGAACTATTTGTAACAGAACTCGTCTGTCAAACAGAAATCCACAGAATAACTGTTGGTGTGAAGTTGCAGCTGGCCCCATGTTATGTAGCCTATTCTAATAGCTTAAGGCAACACCATTACTGGGCTTCAGCTTTTCAACCACACACTATGTGGACAGGCACTGGTTCAAGTTACTGGTTCAAGCTGCGTCACATAACTGAGACTTGTTCCTCGGCTCCTGGGTCAATCTAATGTTACAAAACTGTTTACAAAATGGTTTTCTTCAGAGTTTGAACTCTGTTTCCCACAAGGTAAAATTGATGGGTTTCTGATACACAAATCTTCTTACATGCTGTTTAAAACAAAAAGTCACAGTTTGAAAAACAGAGTGAATATACATGCACAATAACCAGTCTTGCTAAAGAAAACCATAATTGACGGCCCATACGTTGGACTTCTGAAAATTTTCTCAGATCCTGAAAATTTTCTCAGATCTGTGAGGTCTTTAGGTGCTGGCAGGAAGGGGTGGGATAACTTTTACCTGGTTGATGTATCGCGGTGAAGTAAGTACTGTTATTAAAGAAACGTGAAAGAAAACAAAACCTTCCATTTGTAGTGATATTAAAATCAATCTCCTCCATCGTGTAAGTGATTTGAGATGACTTGGGACATCTTAGGACTGGTTCAGAGAGTGCTTTTTTTTTGGGGATATTTAATATCTGTTTGTTGGTGGTGTTTGTGACCTATGACCCATAGTTCCTCCAAGTTCTATATGTAAAGTTCTAAGTGTTTCACTGATCTCCAAACCATTACAGGAGCACCCATTTGTACTGACCATCTTCTTGTTGTTGTTGCAGGCTTTTGTTGATTTGCTTTGTGTTTATGGGGCAGCAGCAGCTACAACTGTGGCTTGGTATCCCATCAATAAAGCAGCTGCCTGCCTAATGGTTCCTTACTTGGCCTGGTTGACTTTGGCTGCTGCTCTTAACTACCGCATCTGGAGAGACAACAAGGACAAGGAAAATTAGTGTTGTTCATTACTCTGCGATGTTGAATTCAGCTTGGTAAATGGAAGAAAGAACTTTGTACTGCTGTTTCTCATATGTAGAGAGTTTTTAATATTCTTGCTCATAGTTCATACTTGCATCTCACTTGATTTGGGTGTTTTATTGAAATACTAATAATTACAATTTCTATGTCGAGATCCTTCTGTTAATACCCATCTCAGTGTTTTCTTTTGCACAAGTCATGGAAGCCAGAAAAAGCATTTCAATATCAATAAAAATTTTCTACATCAGCTCAATAACATCATTATATAATTGTAATCACACTCAGTGAAGGTCTTCCAAGAATCTTTGACTGCCCTACTGCTTCTACGTGGTGTTCCCCAGGTGACTACAGCCAGGTTGCTTTGGTGATCATTCCCTCAGTAGAGTAGCCATAAAGGGTTCCCTGCTGCCCCAGATTCAGGCTGCACCACTTGTGTATTGAGTTGACAGGAGGGTTAGCCAGTTTGTTGACAGGGCATTAACGAAGTTGCAACAGTGGGAGTTCAAAGACTGTCATCCAGAGAGATCAGCAGATTTCTACTTCACAGCCCCGTTGCTGTTTCTGCTGCTCACTACAGTCTGAGCATCACTGCTGAACACCAGAGCCTTGATGCCCCTGTGAACAGCAAGTTAAGAGGAATGCCTTTGAACCAACTGTATACCATCATCTGAGAAGGTAATGGTAGAATGTGAAGACATGGCAGAACAATTAAACGTGAAAGGAGGCTATTTAACCCAGAGTGTGCTGGTCAAAAAAGAGTCACCCAGCCTAACCTCACCTTCCAGCACTGGGGCTGTGGCTCTGCTGGTCACAATTCTTCAAATACATTTTTAAACGTGTTCAGATTCTGTTCCACCACTCTTTAAGGCAATGTGTTCTACATCCCTTTCACCCTCCAGTTAAAAGTATTCACCTCCTCTCCCTTATCTACTACCAGTCACATTTTATGTATGCTCCTTGGATTTTTGACCTCTCTGTCAAGTGAAAGATGTCCCACTTATTTATGCTATCTGGACCGCTCATAATATTATGCACATCCCCTATTGCTGTTCCAAAGAAGACAGCAGTTTATCCAATATTGCTCCATAACTAAATAATCTAGATCTGGAAAATATCCTGGTAAATTTCCTCTGCACCTTCTCCATCACAATTACATCTGTCCTGTACTGTGTGGACCAGAACTAGACACAGTGTTCAAGCTGAGTTCTAATTTGTCTTGTAAGTAAATGTACATCCCTACTACATCCCCACAACTTCCCTACTACATGCTTTTTCTGCTAATAAAGGAAAACATCTGGTGTGTTTTTTTTCTTAAACTTTATCGGCCTGCTGGAAATCTTAAAACAGAAAATGCTGGATGTATTCAGCAGTCTGAACAGCTTCTGTGGAGAGAGAAACAATTAGGTCAATTAACCTTTCATCAGAACGAAGAAGGATGGGAAATGGAGATAAGTTGCTGAGAAAGGGGGAGGGGTGTCGAGAAGAAAAGACAAGGTCTGTGCTAGGGTGGAGACCGGGAAAGATTAAATAACAAAAGTTATGGTGATGCAGGCTGAAAGGGGTTGGCAAAGGTATAGCCCAGGAGGTGCATGTTGGAGGAAACATGTTGGAGGCCAATGACCTGAACTTTTAACTCTGTTTCTCTCTCTGCAGATGCTCACTGAGTTACTGGGTATTTGCAGCATTCTCTGTTTTGTATTAATTCTGCAATTGGAATTTGATTGCTTAGAACATCACAGTTACTGTTTGCACACTAGTGGTAATAATGACTGGTGACTAAGGTATGTAGGAAACAAAAAAAAAATCATCAGCATTGAGTCTCATTCCCCCTCCATCCACGAAGGTTCTCATATAGAGAGTGAGAGGTGGATTCTGTCCAGCTGTATTTCTCTGTAGGTTTAATGGTCACATAACAATGGTCGGGAATAACTGAAGTTTTCAACATAGATCCAAGACTCATCAATCAGGATAGAGAACTGATGCATCTCCTAAACATACAACATATTAGCAAAGAGAAGGATTAAATATTAGACACTCTGCGGCAATGCAAAAGAGGACAAAGTCTATGGAATGAAACAAAGCAAAACTGAACATCCATAATGGCAGACAACGATAAAACAGTGCTGAGGGAGCACATTGAATTTGAGGATACTGCAATAAAACACAGAATAAGCTGGATTTTAATGTCAGACCTTGAAGTGAGTATCTGGCATATTGCTACACATCTCTCATTTATGATTTACCACCATCTGTCACACTCCATTTTCTGGCAGTAGAAAGAAGAAAATCTATTTATCACCCCTTGATTATAACCAGTTTATAACCTGGAACTATGATAAGTGATATCTGCCAAATGCCTGCTTGTCTGTTTCTGTTAATGTTGCACTTCATTTGTTACAAGAGGCACTCGTGTTCAAAAAGGAAGGAAGGCAGAAGGCAAGAAACTATAGGCTAGTTAGTTCAACATCTATTATTGGTAAGATACTGGAGTCAATAACTAATCATTTAAGAAAGCTGAATATAATCAAACCTGTTAAGCACGGGTTTATGAAAGGCAAATCACATTTGACAAAACGAATTCTTTGAAGATGTTTCAGGTAGAGTTGATGGAGGTAAACCTGTAGATGTACTAAGATATTAAATGTATTAGGATTTCCAAAAGACATTTGACAAGATGCCACATAAGAAATTGGTGCATACATTTTTATGCCCAAAATTTTGGAGGAAGTGACTTAGCGTGGATTGAAAACCGGCTGTCACAAAGAAAACCCAGAGTTGGAATAAATGGATCCTTTTTCAGGCTGGAGGGATGTAACTTCTGGAGTACACTTGGATCAGTTCTTGGCCCTCAGTTGTTGACTATTTATATTAATGACCTGGAAAGGGGAACAAAATGTAAGGTTTCCAAGTTTGCTAATGATACGAAAATAGGTGGAAGAACATGTTGTGATGAGGACATTGTGATTCTGCAATAGGATATAGATACGTTGACTGATTGGGTGAAAACCTGGCTAATGGAGTTTAATGTAGGGAAGTGTGAGGCCATGCACTTGGGTAAGAGGAATCAAAAGACGGGTTATTATCTAAATGGAGAGAGACTGCAAATGATTGAAGATCAGAGGGATCTAGATATTCTAATGTATGAATTACAAAAGGTTAGCAGGCAGATCCAACAAGTAGTTAAGGAGCCAAACAGCACGTTGGCCTTTATTGTGAAGAGGTTAGAGTTTAATAGGTTGATGTTGTTACAGTTGTACAGGGTGTTGGTGAGGCCACACCTGGAATACTGTGCACAATGGTGGATATGTTACCATCAAGGCCGATAGATGGCCCGTTCCTCCCAGCTTGTGGTGCCTATGCCTGTTTCCTTGAGATAGACTTTCAGCTTGTCCACCTAGCTTTTCTCTGTCTGCCAACCCATCCTCACAGTAGGCGAGCTGGGAATGGAGAGCTTGAATGGGGACTGAAAACCTGGAATTTACAATGTGCAGTCCGATGAAGATTTTTCATGAGGAACATTACGTCAGCGCTAGTGACATTGGTTTTAGTGAGGATGCTGGGATTTCCGTAACAATCTTCCTACTTGATGTATGGGATCTTCTGGAAACATAGTTGTTACATCTCTGGACTCTTGAGGTGTTTTCAGCAGATTGTGCATCCACATTGAGGATAATGACTGAATTACAGGCCTGGATCTTGATCAGGTCAGAGCAGTTTCCTAAAGGAAGGACTTGCACACTGGAACCTGTGCTGAATCGATGTTAATATCTTGTCTACCAAGGTCTCCAAGATCTGAGACAGGCTGGTGGAGCATTTTTGTTGCCTTCTTGTTAGGTGAGAATCCTGGGCTATGGTGAGGTTTGTACAGGAAGGAATCTTCCCAATTTCCCAGATTTGTGGAACTTCTGTACCAGTTCCTTATCTCTGGCCTTGTAGACCTGGCTGATATGTTGCCTGGTCCCTTAGCTTTGTTTATCTTGGTTTGAATGATGGCTTGTCTTACTTTGAGAACTGGGGAGCACCCGCCAGAGATTCTCTATTAGAGCAGTAAGGAATGGGTTTGATGGTAGCATCTGTCACAGTTGATTCACTGATCAAGAGCTTCCTGAAGTGCTCCTTCTATGTGACTTTGATGGGTTTGCTTCCCTTAAGTATTGCTGATTCATCCTTGGATCCGAGTGGGGCAGAACCATGAGAGCTTGGCCCATGAGTGACCTCCACCCTGGAAAATCTCACTGTGGAAACAATCTGTAATTCTGCAGTATCGCATTCCTCAAGTAAACAAACCTCAGCTTCAGTAAGAAGCTAGATCATTAGATTAACTCTATTCTTAGAGGTTGTTACAGTATTGTCATTTCCCAAGGTTGTGGAATCTTCCCAATTTACCAGATTTGTGGAACTTCTGTACCTGTTATAAAAACTCTGTTATAATTGTAATCCCAATTTTTTCTGAAAATATCGCAGTTTCCATTATCTTTATAATTTTCACCATGGGGGTATTTATAACTACACAATATGCCTCCCTGGAGTTTTATATTCTGTGCTTCTTGCTATTTTCCATTTTTTTAAAAATCAAGCATGACTTTTAGTAGCAAGTATGTTTGCTGACCTTTTTCACCTTGTGTGTACTTAAAATTTCATGTTTCTTATATAAAAAAAATCCCTATCCCTTAATTCCAAAATGCATTTCTATATTGAACTCTTGCCTAGTCTTTCATAGTTTCTGTATTGTTTTGATGGTGCATAAATTAGTGATATTTTTCACTCTATTCCCATGTATAGAACATATACATGTCTGTAATAAATCAATGAAACACCAATCCTAGCCTCCTTTGTGTAAATCGGTGCAGAGATTTACACCAGTCAGACCACAGTCATAAAAAACCTAGCATAACTTGGGTGTATTAACTCTTTCAGCAAAAGAATGATGAACTTCACAAGGCATAAATTAAGCACAGCAAGTCACATAGCTCACTTGATTAAATGTGTTTGTTCAGGAGATCCATTGTGACATTCACTTGAAGAATCCACTGTCCTTTGGGAAGGAGACCAGTGTGCCTTTAAAGTTGGCATCATCGGCCGACAAGGCCAGCATGGCACAGGATTTGCAAATGGAGAGACTGCCAATTGGAAGTTGAGCAGGGTTGTGGCGGTTCTGCCAAGGAGTGGGTATTGCAGCTGTTACTCTCAGGTAGGAAATGGGTGGGTGCTCTAGGCCCATCTGTTCCCTCAATCAGCCATAAAACAAGAGCATCACATTTATTCCTGTTACCCTAAACTTTACCTTTCCCTCAATTAACATTGCTAAAACCAATTAGCTGGTCATAATCACACTGCTGTCCATGCTGCATGGAAACTTACTGTCATATTTCGTACAAAGGTGATTGTACTATAAAAGTACCAAATAGCTAAAAAGTGCTTTGGAACAACCTGTCAAGAACACTGTAACAATGCATGCCTTTCTTTCCAAGCAGATTCAGCCAGGAGTATCACTCTTCAGAATGCAGAGGACAGTTGCCAATTCAATAACTGATTTATCAGTGCTTTTACTGAAATACCTTCATCATGACAGACATTTTTTGATATGCCAAGACCTAAATTTAGAAGTATTGGCTGTCAGTTTAAGCTTTGGTATGCAGGGAGTATGCATAGTGGAGGGTTAACTTTGAAAAGAGCTTCTGTTAACCTGCCTCCTACATTTTTTTTAAACTTATTTAGTTCAGAGAACAAGGGATTTTACAGCTGCCAATGTGGCAAATGCTTATATAAAAAAAAGGTCAAATTTCCAATTAACTGCAAATCACATCTCAGCTTCCAACAAATTAGACACAAAATTTAAATGTGTAACGTGTCGCAGCACTGTTTAGTAGAATGACTTATCTATCTTATGAAGTATACAAAATGACACAGTCATAGATTTGTACCTGCAATTCCTTCCCGAACTTGCACTTCCTGCTGAGATGTGGTCCTTCCTTACAGATCGGGTTGAACTTCCTCAGGACTCTGCATCATTTTCTGATGGCCGTTGAGAAACATAGGCAGAGGCAGAGAGTTGGTTGTACACTGGCGTTCCTGTGCCATGTGGTCAGTGCAAAAGCAATAACTTGATGTCATCTTTCATCACCTTTGCTTCAGATAATATTCTTTTATTACCAAATACTGCAGTTGATTCATTTTTTTTCCAAAAACTGCTTCATCAGTTATGGCAGTATTTACAAACATCTGAATAGATTGATAACATAACACTTGAACTTCTGCTTGGACTTTTACTTCTTCAGTGTTCAGTGTATTGGACCCTACTCCTGCTGGTTCAGGAGACCATCCATGTCAAGCACAATCCACACCACAATCTTTGGGCAAAAAGGGAGATGTAGAATTAAATGTACAGGAGTGAGATGTACAAAAGAACGGAATTGAAGATAAATTCAGAACAACATGGTCATAGATTTGGGGATGGCACATTGGCACGGAAGTTACTGCTACTGCCTCACAGCTCCAATGACCCAGTTCAAACCTGACCTGGAGTACTGTCTGTGTGAACTTTGCACACTCTCCCTGTGATTGTGTGGGTTTCCTTTGGGTGCTCTGGTTTCTTCCCACATTACAAAGGCCTGCTCATAGATCAATTGGCCACTGTAAATTAGTATACTCCCTAGTGCAGATTAAGTTAAAAGAAAAGGGGAGTTGATGGGCACATGAGATAGAATTCGTAGGGATGCAGGGAAGTAAAAGGGAGAATGGTTTGGATATAATTGCCCTTTTGGGAGCTGGGTCCAATGCTGTGCCGTCAACTCATTCTTACATGGGTATCCTGGGAGGCCAATTCCAGCACGAGAGTCACAATTCACTTGAGTATTCTTGAGCAGAAACCTGTAGTTTCTGCTCCTTGGTGATCAATATACCAACGTAAATGAGACAGCTGAGGCAGAAAACATACATCGTCAACATTTTGCTCTCAAAGCCTCCATCCTTATTTATCATCCACCATTTCCAGCAGCCAATAGAAGAAACAATCAAACACCCCACGCATCAGTTCTCCTCACTGATGCCAGTTTGCATTCCCACCAACATAAAATGTAAAAGCAGAAGATAAGTTACACAGGCCACATGGCTAATTTAGCAGAATTTACTCTGATCACAGAGATTAACAATATGTACTATAGTGTAGTGAGGGTGATTCTTCCCCTACATAACAAGCACAGCAATCATCCATCAGTAGTGTTTGAAGAGGAAATGAGCAATCAGACTTAATAACGTATTCATTTTTTTTAAAAAACCCTTTTATTTCAGAAATCATAATTACACCATTTTTTTTACAATTTCATAGAAATCATCAACCCTTCATCCCAGCATTGTTAAAGATCATCCTACATTTTACAGATACAGTTTAAACACAAATTCTACAGTTAAAAGGGCTTCCCCTGGAAAGGGCTTTGAACAAAAGTGTTCCAATAACACCAAAGATTCTTCCAGGCTCCCCAGATAATTTAAGTACCCAAAATGCGTTTGAAAAGTACCAAACTTCCTCACATCCTATATCCATAGAAAAATAAATTCTGATGAGTTTTGTGAGCTTTATATAAGACTCATAATTGAGGTACTTGGTTACAAACACAGTGCAGCAAAAATGCTTGTATATCCTGCAGGTTCAATCAAGTATAAATATAGCCGTGCAAGTAATTTGCATCAAAAGTTTTAAGTCACTTCTTTAAAGAAAAAAAGGAGACACAAAATATTTTCTGTAGTAAAAGAGTCTGCACCAAACTGTAACTGTACCAAAAAATAAACTGCTGGAGGAACTCAATGGGTCGAGTAGTAGCATCTGTGGTCGACGTTTCAGATTGAGACCCTGCAGCAGGACCCTGCACTAGTCTTGGTGCAGGGTCTCGATCTGAAATGTTGACCATCCCATTGCCTCCACAGATGCTGCTTGAACAGCAGAGTTCTTCCAGCAGTTTGTTTAATGCTACAAATTCCTGCCTCTGCAGTCGCGTGCGTCTCCATATAACTGAATCAACTCAGAAGCTGTTCTATCAGAAATATATTTTGCATTATTCTTCACAAAGAAATCTGAAGTAATCCCAAGGTCGTAGTATTTGATTCCATTCTTTGAATTAAATCCCTTCATTGCAATTGTATATATTTTACTTAAAAATGACCCTCTAAAATGAGGCTAAAATACAGACATATTACTTAGTTGTAAAGCACAACAATTCCAAGAAACTAAGGCATTAATGTAGTCCTACTGTTAGCACTATGCAATCAAAAAGTATACTGGCTTCACTAAATGTGTATGTGGGTTTAAGCTCTTCAAAATGTTAAGAAGTGGAAACTGTAGTAAATAATATTTATGTTGTGAGCAAGCACAAACGCAAGGAAAAATGATTGCCAAGAAATTGGATTTCACATTTTCAGGTAGTGGGCTGAAGCTGCATTGAACTGAAACCTGTGTGGGTTCCACTAGGAGCAGTGACAATTTCAACATTCAACAAAGGGCACTAGCCCTTAAAGGCATACTTCCCATTGCAGCTATACAGTGGCTGCCAGAAGAGGGAAGCTGCAGAGGAAAGCTTTCCAATTCACAGAGCGAGGCTGTGCTATATTCATTACCAAGACATGTTCCAGCCTTGGATGCTGAAAAAGCTACCAGGGTCACTAGAAGAAGAGCCTGGCAGGAGGCAGTGGAAATCACATTTGCCAGGAGTGAAAATCCACCAGCACAATGGGGCAAAGCTGAAACAAAGATTATGTCCTCACCACGTACATCAAGGAGAAATCGATGGCACTATAAATACTGCTCTTTTATACTGACACATACTAAGATGTTACACAAACAAACACCACTCACCTGCCTCCCAAATGCACCTTCACGAACCCCAGCATGAATATCAGGGTTATAAATGAAAGATAATAAAATTGCTTTTCACTCTACACTTCAGCTGCTTTATTTAGGCAAAGCCTGCTAAGGATAGGATGGAGCCACACGAATGGGAAGGGGTCCCTCTCAGGCACAGTGTCCCACCAGGCAGGGGGGCTGGGCCCCCTTCCTTGTGCACAGGAGGCCCAGAGACCAAAACCCATTCAAGAGGGAAAAATGCAGGAGATCTGTTGCATATGCTCATTGTTTCATCCTGCCTGCTCCATCCCCCTTGTATTGGTAAAATGCATGCTCCATTATGACCACTGCTCTATTCCAGTAAAGCTGGCTTGGTCACAGCTTACAGGTGCACCAGGAGACACAAGAGACTGCGGATGCTGGAGTATGTGGCTCAACTCGCTGACTTCCTCCAGCAGTTTGTTTTCTGCTACACGTGTATCAGTTTTATCTGCAAGCTATGATGAGAGCTCTCAAAGGCGCCGACCTTTCTCCTTCCTCAGATGCTGCCTGACCTTCTAGCACTCTCTGATTTTACTTATAATAAGAGGTACCTTGCTTTCACTTTCCACAACCACCACCATAACAGTAAGAGCCAGAAATGAGAGGAGGAGGAGGATGACGATCAAGAGTACATATTGGATTATTGCACTTGTCTTCCCACAGCAATACCCATGTCAGGGTCCGGTACCATGAGGGAAGAACAACAAAGGCTAGGGAGTTACTTAACACAAGGAGCAACATCTAGCACTAATGGACTACAATTCAGCAGGAGGCCTGGTGAATCAGCGTGGGGGTTAGCAGAACATACATGCACTTGTACTGCCTTGGAGAATTCAGATGAAGATTATGATGGAGATGCTTTTGTGAGAAGGGAGGGGCAGATACACAAGACAGTTGGCACTATATTAGTCCCTTGGACAAATGCCAGAGATGGCAAGGAGCATGTAGGAGTCCATCTCCTTGCTTTTTCAGGAGGCTGTGCAAAGCCAGCAGGGCACCATCTCCACTCCAAAGGTAATGTAGACTTCACTGCACAGATCCAATGACAATCCCTACACACAGCAGCTACTGGGCCAGGTGATAGCCATTCAAAATCTTTCTACTTCTGTAGTCTTGCACTAATCCAGGTAGACCTCTGGTCTTTGTACCAGGGCAACAGCTTGAAGTTTTTCATCATGAGCAAGATGGTGTCTTACAGAACTGGACAGATTGCTGTTCTCCACGAGGAGAGAGGTGTTGCACGTGAACAGGTGGCTCTCTTGTGTCAGCAGAGACACACCATGAGCAGAGATATGACATGCATGAACTCATTTCTCTTCTACAGGAGCAGAGACATGTGCCCAGTTTTCACACACCTCTCGTGCTCTGATTGCACAGAGTTGACTTCAAGGAGAGGACTGAACAAAGGACAGAGTCAGAGTCTTTCAGCTGCCTCAGCTTCAGATCCGCAAGTTGAAAAGATGGTGGTGTAGCCAAGACAACATCACCTCCTGAGAGGTCAAATAGTGTGGAGGATCAGAGCATTCTTGCCCATGAACTCCAAGCAAGGTCACCTCCTATTGAGGGATACTTCAAAAATCATCTAGTACTCCAATGCTCTGTTGCATACAGATGTGAAACAACTAGAACTGTTTCTATACCTGTAACTCTACACAAGACTGACCTCTGAATTCATGTCGACTCTCAGCTCTTCCCCGCTGGCTGTACTCCATAAAGACTTTAAATGCCAGTCTCTGGAGGATATGAAGTTGAAAGCACAATGATACCCAGGCTTTTCTTCTCTGCTCTCTACAAAGCAACTCAGACTGTGCAAGTCAAAGTAATTCCTTGTAGTAAGGACAGTAAGGAGAGAGTAATCATGTGATTGGTGAATAGAGTAAAACATGATTATGCTTCTCAGGAGCCTTCATCAATTCCATTGAATTGGTTAAATAACTTCAACTGAATCTTGCAACTCAGGGCAAGTTCAACAAGGGAGCCCTCACTGTTGATTGAGAATGGACTTCATTGGCTATGCTAATCCTTCAATGCACCCCTGTATTACATTTTGCAGAACATACTGTAATGAGCATTTCTTTCAGATATAATGGCAACAACTTTGACTATTGACGATTGATATGGATTAGCAGCCCAAAGCACTAAGGCTTTTGATCCATGGTAACACTAAGAAAGCTTGATTGTATGCAAAGTCAGCATGCTTTAAATTATAATATCATCCGTCAGAAAGAGTGAAGTCTTGTAAGACATCTGAGTATCAGGACCAGGGAAAAATTCCTCTATGTATTTTATGTAGGTAGGTCTGGAAAGTTGCACGTGACGAAAAATGATGTCCCATCAAGATCACTCAGGTGTTTATATTCTCTATTGGTGAACAAACATGGAATGTGGAGATGTCTAAGGCAGAAGAATCAATGACTTGGCTTAGTCTTTACAAGAATCTTCTCTGTATTAGGAACTTCTAAAGGTGTAGCCAGACATTGCCTCATTCCTCTGCTGAGTGACATGATTCTCTTCACAGAGTTGCTGAGGAACCTCACCCCACAGCAACATCTCCCCTCAGATTTATTTTCATCCTCTTGTTAATACCCCTTTGCCCTGTGGGTTTAAGCCTCTGATGCTTGGTCTCCTGGCAGATCTTCCTCACATGAGACATGCTCTTCAGTTGGCCAGATTATGTAGCATGCAGGAGTTTGCATACTTGCAAGGTGTAGACAGGAGTGTGTAACCAGACTGACGTAGACAGTGGGATCTCTTCCTGAGAAGGCCACTGATGTGTTGGTAGCTTTGGGACTTGATACAGCAATGCTCAGCTGTGGTGGTCAGTGTGTTTGCAAGCATCAAGTCACAAAAGTAGTGGTAGATCAGAAGGCAGGGTTATCCATTAAGGGTAACTGGCAAAATGGGCTCTTTAAGGATGACGGAGTTATGCAAGCTTCCAGGAAACATGGCACTGACCATGAGAAAATTCTTGTTGCAATCAACAACTATTGGATGTTGAGGGAACAAATGACCTTTCTATTCATTAGGAGTTCTGGGTTTTTGAGGGAGCCCTTCTGAGAACAAGTGCAGCTGATGGCAGCTTACACTTTGCAGGGTTCACAACCTACATTTGGTCACTTGCAACACCTACCTCTAAGCTTTCATGCAAAGGTTTGAGCACAGTCTGAACTCTGGGACATGTGCGAGTAGCCTCCAGTGAGATTTGAAGGTGCCTTGTGAAGCCTGCTGATGTTAACAGAGTAACTTTTTAATGGCATCTAAATGAAGAACACAGTTGGTTGTTCACCTTGTTTTTAGAACCTATCAAACAACAATTGTTTTCTGGATCTGGGAGCTTCATTCTGTCAGAAAGCATTCAAATGTGTTGCATGACTGCTGATGTCATTAAGTGTGCATCTTTCACCGAGGAAATATAAGGTGCACCAAAATATATTACAACCCAGAATTGCCTAGTTCAATTTTACAGCTGATGTGATTTCACCTCAGAATAATTGTTAACACAATTTATTCCAGGTTGAATGAATTTTGGACTGCATAGCACTGAGGGGAATTTTTTTTTTAAATTATGCAATCCAGTTTCTAGGCACACTTATTCAATCTTACTGACCGGATTGCTAAAAACTTGATTGAAATGAATACATCTTCCCTAGGTTAATTTAAATAACTATATCCACAAACATTAAAAAATATAATAATTCTTTCCCAAAATTTGATGGCTACACATAGGGAAAACTTAGCTCACTCTTGAGCCTTGATGCCTAACAATTCCACCTAAAGGTGAAACATATAAGGTATTAGCAAGTTATTAGTCTACGGGCTCTGATAGGCACATGAATATTTCACATTGGCCCAAGTGAAACTGTGCAGCCATGAATGCGATGATGCCACACAGTGGCTAAGATCTGAGCACAGAAAGTTCCCAAATATGTTACCTTTGTTTGAGTCCAACGTGGCTTCACTCATCGTCTATATGGAAAATCAGTCAACTTGTTTTATTTTACCATAGCATAACTCCATTCTGAGACCCTAACAGCATCATTGCATTGCTTTGAATAAAAAAATAGAAATCATATTCTAGGAATCTTACACCACTTACAAACACATGTATTGAGAGAGGTCCTTTGCAACATTTTCCTATGCTGAGGATCACAAAACCATTGTTTAGTAGCCTGAGTGATGAGAGCAGCAATTGCACCGTCTTCAGACACATTATACATAGGACAGCACAAGGGGCTATACTTCACTTGTTTTTGGATAGGATAGTTCAATCCTCTGATTGGATAAAGTGCACGTGAGCCAGACTTCTGACAGTCACTGTTATTATGTCACTTTGATTTGTTTCCTATTCCACATGCCACGTTTGGAGTGGTAATAATGGAAGAAGTTCCTCATATATAATCTCTCCACTTCCAACCCAGCTTGGAAAATCCTACAGATAACAAAAAGTACAGAATATCATGTAAAATCTGCAAAAAAAAACTTACTTGTGATCTGTGGAAAATTTATTGTTGAAGCCATGTGGCTAATACTGATAGAAAATGATGTAAATAATGGTGGGAGCCAGTAGCCTGGCCAGTATGACAACATTTCAATCAAGATTTAATTTACTGACAACAAGATGGTTTTTACATATTTATAAATAGAACACATTCACATTATATCCTTTTCTAAAAGAACACATCCCTGATAATAAAGGATAGTAATAAAAACAAATTAGCTCGAACCTAAAAAAACATTTTAAATTGCTAATCAAGTTGGGTTCATTCAAAGGACAAAGCTAAAAAGAAAATTCCATTCTCACTTTTCCTTCTCTGACATCGAGTAGTGATTATGGAAATAAGGAGTTAATTTTTTTTGCAAAAATAGCACATTTCCACTTGATAGAACAGAAATATATTTATTGTCTTTTTCAATGGCTTTGTGAAAAAATTTCAAGTATGCAGTCTTGACAGATTTACCTTTCAACTGGCCAGTTTTGTGCTAGAGACAATTTGTTATTTGCACTCTTTATCCAGATGGTAAAATGCAACCAACTTCTATCATTAACTGATAAGCGTTTCTGAAAACATTCATGTGCAGATGGTGAAGTGGTGGTGAGATTAGCTAGAGAGACTCACGCAAGCAATGAGCCTGCCTTTGAGCTGCCTTAGGTTTTTCTGCTTCAAATAAGATCATGGCTGAAATGCAACTCAAATATTTTCCAGCCTTTGCCCTAAAATATCTTTTGTTAATAATTACATTTTAATTGTTAACAACAATAAAATCTTAACAATTACTCAATTAAAATAAACAATTAACCCAGCTTCTATTACTATTTGTGGAAAAGAGTTCCAAACTTCTATCATTCTTTGACTGTAAGGCCCAACTCTAATTTTTTGGACTAATTTTCGTTGACTTTTACACCCCAACCTGTTGAACTTGTTTCTTCCAGCCGAACCACCTTATGACCTTTTATTTTAGTATCTTGAAAAGCTGAAAAATCACACCTAAAAGCTTCTAATTTACAGGGAATACAAGCATACTTTATGTAAAATGTCAAGAAGGATGGAAGAATAAATTTTAAATTGCTTTAATGATGTCCATCTTTGTGAACACTTGACAAGTATTTTTTGTTTTTTTTATATCTATTACCTGTCTAGTAGTTCCCAGTCTTCTCCTCCCCAGCGGTCACGGAATTCCTTTGTATTCATCCCACCAATCGAGTCAAGATCAGATTTGTAGATTCCAAGCAAGCCAAAGCCATTCATTTCCCAGTATCCTAGAGATTTTCATTAAATCAAATATTATTTGTTTCTGCAACGTTTGCCACTAGGTTTATTTTAGCATTTCGTACAGGGAAAACTAGGCCTGAGAAATTCTTGGACAGGTGGGTTAAATTGGACTAATGAGTGTTTTTGAGGGCCTGCTACTGCTAAATCCAATAGTGCACAAAGCACAAGTGCAATATGTGCTGCAACAATGCACACAAAATGCTGGAGGAACTCAGCAGGTCAGGCAGCATCTATGGAGGGAAATAAACAGGTGACGTTTTGGGCCAAGACCCTTCATCAGGACTGGAAAGGAAGAGGGCATAAGCCAGAATAAAAAGGTATGGGGAGGGGGGAGAAGCACATGCAGGCAGGTGATAGGTGAGTCCAGGTGAGAGGGGGAAGGCAAGTGGGTGAGGATGGGGGTGAGGATGGGGGGGGGGGGTGAAAGGGAGTTGTGTGAGAAGCTGAGAGGTGATAGGTGGAAGAGGCAAAGGGCTGAAGAAGGAGGAATCTGGTAGAAGAGGACAGTAGACCATGGAATAAAGGGAAGGAGGTGAGCAGGTCATGTGGGTGGGGGAGGGGGCCACAGGGGAGAACAAAGGGGGGCAGAGAAAGGGAATAAAAAGGGGAAAAAAGGGACGGGGGAAGAGGGGAGGGGTTACTGGAAGTTAGATAAATTGACGTCGAGGCCATCAGGTTGGAGGCTACCAATGCGGAATATGAAGCGTTGCACCTCTAACCTGCATCTGGCCTCAATGTGGCAGCAGAGGAGGCCGTGGATAGACATGTCGGTATGGGAGTGGGATGTGGAATTGAAGCAGCTGGCCACTGGGAGGTCCTGGCTTTTGCGGCGGACGGAGCAAAGGTGCTCGACGAGGTGGTCACTCAATCTGCGTCGGGTCTCACCGATGTACAGGACGCCACACTGGGAGCCCCAGATGCAATAAATGACACCCTTGGACTCACAGGTGAAGCACTGCCTTACCTGGAAGGAGTGTCTAGGGTCCTGAATGGTGGTGATGGAGGAGGTGTAGGGACAGGTGTAGCACTTTGCCTGGTTGCAGGGATAAGTGCCAGGAGGGTCATCGGTAGGGAGGGACGAGTGGACAAGGGTTCTTTACCAGTAAAAACAATGAAGGCCAGTCTTTTGCAAGCTTTGCACTGCTGTCAGCATGAAGGAAAAGCTGATATGACGCGAGTATGGTGGGGGTGGTGGGGTGTGGTAGTGAGAGGTTGTAGGGGAAAGAGATTGGCAAGGTTGTAGTAGGGAGGGATACAGAGTCTTGATGTCAGTTTAGGATTACTGCAGAAAGAGTGGGGCAAGGAGGGCAACTAGCTGCAGTAGGTGTCTCAGGTTAAGGATAAGACCCAAGCTTAAGGTGCAGGACTTGTACCCAGGGGGACGAAAGGTTGCTCACACTGACTACATAGAAGGCAAGTGCCAACATGAGATATAAGTATTTAATTTAAAGGCTACCCAAAGCAGGTCGCAGTGCTGAAACCTATAACTTGGGATCTGCTCAAGCAGAACTCTTTTAACATGCCAATATCTCCATTCCCAGCCCGCTCCATCTCTATTCTCAGTATGTGGGAGGGATGGGACAGAGGCTGGTAGATCATGGGTGGAACCTATAGTGGATCCAATTTCAGGTAACCCATACCCCCAGTGTTCTCCCATACACACCCACCTGTCCACATAGGTTCCCTTTGTTCACCTTGCCCATCTCCTTCTCCATCTAGTTCCACCTATCAGCTACAGGCTTCTACTCCATCCCTCCCTGGTACTGCTATATACTGGCTACCTTTCCTCTTCCTTCTCAGTCCTGATGCAGAGTCTCAGCTCAACAAGTCGACTTACGCCTTTTGCCTACTTAACTTGCTGAGTTCTTCCAGCATCCTGTTCTTTGTTCTAGATTCCAGCATCTGCAGCGTCTCTTGTCTTTATACTCCTAGTCATAAACTAAGTGGTTATGTCATTGAACACTCCATTTACGGTGTTTAATCTGTCCTGAGGATTCTTGGCTCCATCCCCAAGTCTTTACAGTGTTAAATGGTATCCCATGACAAAATCACAGCAGACAGTCAGATATTGAGATATGGAAATTTAGACACAGATGTAACTTCTTGGTTTGGGAAATCCCATAAAATTTTGAACTGTTTGCTATCCTGACCATGAGACAGGCCATGGTCATCAAAGTGACATTCAGGAATATGCTGTAAGTGGTTGGACACCACACTGCATGTCTGGGGACGTCCACAGGTTAACACATCAGAACTACAAAGGGCTTGGAAGGAAAATAGCAGTCTGCGTAATCCAAGCAGTAAGCACACAATTTTCTTTAAGAATAGCCTTTTTTTAGTTTAACGAACAGAAATTTTGTCTCCTCACGTACATAAATCTTGCGCCACATGGAATTTCTAGGCCCAGTAGCTAAAACCTCAAACACTGTAGACCAATATTTTACTTGATTTGTTAATGACACAAATAACATACCCTAGATACCAACCATCAGTTGAGCATTCTGAAAGGAGAGTTACCTAGATTGTCAATCTGATAACTCTCTGTTTTTAAAACTTAGCAATTACTTTATCACTCATTATAGTACACCTATCCTTAGACTTAAAAATTAACATACATATAAAGTTAATGTTAAGGGAAGACCTCAAAACAACTAGCAAAATGCTAAATTAATTTCAAAGTATTAAGTTACTTTTTTGCCACTTACCATCAGGTTCCTGTGGGGAAGAGCCACAGTTCAGCCTCATTACTATAGGGGCAAAAGCCATCTTTCCTTCCACACAATGTTTTCTGATACTGTCTATTATGTTTGGGGGGAAGGATATGTGCAGATCACAAAGGAAAACAATGCTGCGGTCATCCTGAAATGAAAAAATAGGGAAGACATGAAGCAGCACAGAGAGTTCAGCTTCTCTGTAACCAGGAAAGCAAAGTTGGTTACAACATTGTCATAAGGGAATCAACTGTTTCTGCACTTTTGACACAAAGTTACATTTATAAATAAATACTCCTAACATCATGAACAAATTTATGAAAGTCAGCATATTCCAGAAAAATTTTCATTTATTAAAATTATTCCAGAAAAAAAATCAACCTGTTACGCAAGTTGTCAATTTATATTCCTGCCACATGAAGCACTGAACTGCAGGTGATAATTTGCAAAAATGTATCTTGCAATTTGTTTAATGCAATTGAACGACGTGAATGTTTTCCAAATAAAAATATTGGAAACTGTGTGAAGCTGTGCTTCCAGTAGGATTGCAATAACAAATGAAGGGTGCAAGAACAACACAAATTAACATTATAGGATAGAAAAGCATCCAAGCAGCTTGTGGTGAACATACACAGTAGTGGCAGCATACGTATTTGAGATCAATGGAAACTGAACATAATGCAGAGTCACTACTGTACATGCATACATAGAGCAAGCTACTGAGAGCAGATTTCTACTCCTTTGTTTTCCCAGCTGAGCAGCACTATGAGATACATAGGATGAAGTCAGAGTGGGTGCAGGACTGTCATACAAGATGATGAACTAAGGTGCAATATAGAAGGGTCTAGCACACGGATGACTTTTTATTACTGTTTATGTCTGTGTCACAGGAGGTGTCAGACTGTGCCTTAATTATTTAACAAAAATGTAAAATTCTGTGGATCATTTGTAAATTATTTTTCACTTCCTTGCTGAAATCTTTTCCAGGGCCAGGATGGATGAGGAATTTCTTTTAGCCATTGAATAAAGTGCTACATAAATTGGTTTAATGTGACTGTCCTTTTCATGACCACTTTCTTGTTTCCTGTCACATCAAGTAGTTTTAACTAAGTGAATATCAGACTTGGGTGGATAAGAACAACAAAGTGTTTAGTCTTGGAATGGGGGTGATCAGCAATTGGACATTGCAGGGGTTAAGCAGCAGTTTCCAAAATGTTCAGTTCTGATCTGTTCCTGCTGTACATCCCTGCCCAAGGAATATATATACGTGTAACTGAGGGAGTGAAGTGAAAGTTCACCAGATTGATTCTTTGGACATAGGGTTCAGCCTACGAGAAGAAATTAAGCACACTGGTCCAAACCTCTCTTGAGTTTATAAGAATGAGGAGTCATCTCACTGAAACATAGAAAATTCTTCTGGGTCTTGACAAGGTAGATGCAGGGTAGATATTTGCTCTGATTGCGATGTCTAGAACCAGGAGCCAGAGTCTCAAAGTACTGGATTAGTTATTCATGACAGAGGTGAGAAAACATTCCTTCATTCAGAAGGTAGTGAAGCCTTGGAATTCTCATTCCATGAGGGCTGTGGAGGCTCAGTCGCTGAGTACATTCAGACAAAGATTGGAAGATTTTTTAGATATTAAGGAATCAAGAGAAATGAGGTGAAGTGCTGAGGTTTAAGATCCACTACCAGACACATCTTCCCCTTTCCTCCCCAATCTGCATTTCCCAGAGACCATTCCCTTTGTAATTCCCTGGTCTGTTCTTCCATTCCCATCAACCACCTCTCTTCTTATGGCACTTTACAATCACAGACAATGCAACATTTGTCCTTTTACCTCTTCCCTCCCCACCATCCAGGGATCCAAGAAGTCTTCCTGGATGAAGCACTCACCTGCACTTGTTCCAGTCTAGAGTACTGTATTGGGTGTTCACTATGTGGTCCCCTCTACATTAGAGAAACCAAATGCAGATTGGGTGACCACTTTGCAGGGCACCTGCATTCAGTCCACAGGGGTGACCCAGAGCTTCCTGTCGCCTGCCACTTTAATTCTCCATCTACTCCGCTCAGACCTATTGGTCTCTGACCTCCACCGCCATTACAATGAGGCCCGATACAAGCTTGAGGAACAGCATCTCATCTTCTGCCTGGGGACTTGGCAGCCTTCTGGACTCAGTATTGAATTCTACAACTTTAGGTAACTTGATTTCTGTCTGTATCAGACATCAAACTGTGGTATTGGCTCAGATGTTTTTTTTTGGAATTGGAGGACATGCCCAGCCTGACCTGTTGGGTATAACATCCTGCTCTGCATTTCAAAACTCCTACATTCTCTTGTCTATGTTCTCAGTCTGTAACTACTCCCATTCACTCATTGACCAGATGACCCCATTTTTAGCTTATCCCAAGATCACATTGGCTTTACTCTATCAGAGACATTCTCCTCTCCCAATCTCCCTGCACCTTAATGAGCTTATTTTCTCTTTCCCAGTTCTGACAAAGGGTCTTTGACCTGAAATGTTAACCCTGTCTCTCCTCCCACCTGCTGAATATTTCCAGCATTTTCTGTTTTTATATTAGATTTCCAGCATCTGCAGCTTTTTCTTTGATTTTCAGCCATGATCATACTGAATGGTGGAGAAGGTACAAGGAGCCAAATAACCTACTCCTGCTTCTATTACAAATGTTCTTCTGATTGTTTGGCAACAGAAACAAAGCCCACAGAACATATGAGGTAATGTTATTCTTCATGCAATACCCAATTGTTACCTCCCCTGTGAAAACTGATTCATGCATACAGGCAACTCCTGCAATGGGTTGGGGGGGTGGGTGTTTGTGTTCATAGAAAACAGTCCGTATCATGGTTTTACATAACGCGCAGCTACGTCAATTGCACATGCATCAAGAAACGCAAGTTGAAAAAAGAAATTGTGTATATTTACTTTTTTTCTCCCCCACATAAATTCCGTGAGGGAAAATTTTATTCGGTATCTCAAGTTTCTGGGTAGTGGTTTGTGGATTCTGTAATGGTGAATTTCTGCAACCTAAACATCTGTAAAGCCTGATGTAATTATTGTAAGCTGCTTTAGGTAACTTGATTTACTCTAACTGTGCTATCTTCAAGGGACTTTTAATTACTTGCAGGCTGCGGAGCGCAGCTAGAGACGAACTCAACACGTTGAATGGCCCTGAAGGCTGTTGCTCAGATTCTTTGAAGAGTATCTTTTGGTAACTGTTATATTAGAACCTAGTACTGATCACGCTGTGTCCCCAGAACAACTGGAAGCCAGAGAAACGACAAAAGCAAGAATTCTCTCAAACAGGAGGCCAAATCCCCCAAGGGGTTTCTGGGAACAATGCTGCCACCTCCTCCTGTTTGAGGAGGAAAGTACTGTCAGGCAAAGGTACTGAGATCTGTCACCTTCTCCAGGCAGTTTAGCCACTGTCTCACTTATAAATGCCAGTCTCCCAATTTACAGCAAACTGCACCCACAGGACATTATAGACCCTACTCAAGGAAATGGAATTTCATTTCCTATATCTTAAATATAGCAGTTAGCATAACGATTTACAGCACCAGCGACCCAGCTGCTGTCTGTAAGGAGTTTGTACGTTCTCCCCATGTCTGCGTGGGTTTCCTCCGATTTCCTCCCACATTCCAAAGACGTACGGGTTAGGAGTGTGGGCATGCTATGTTAGCGCCGGAAGCGTGGCGACACTTGCGGGCTGCCCCCTAGAACACTCTACGCAAAAAGATGCATTTCACTGTGTGTTTTGATGTACATGTGACTAATAAAGATATCTTATTTCATCTCAAATACAGAACAGTTGGTGTCACAGGCATATGGTTTTGTCCTCCTGAAAGTTCAGGGAATGACAGTTTGCAACCATGTGTTGCAAGCTCATGTCTCGTGACCACAGAACACTTGAGCAAAACAAAAGACTACTACGCCCTAAATGTTCAGAATGTGTGCCACATGACCAAATATCCCATACTCTGGAAGACTGCAAGTCATCTGCCATGTCCACCATATTCCAACTGAAATGTGATAGCCCGGGGGGGCAAGAGCAATTCCTCCCTATTATGACTCTTCACTTCAATCCAGGCTCTTGTCATGGTGGAAACCACAATTAAAACTATTCCCTCAAGGTCATTAGATGTGTGCCATCTGAGTCTGAGAGGCAATTCCACTGCATGGTCCACCAGTGTAGCCCCACACAATTCCTTCCAAAGAAAGTCTCCTACTACACTGTTTACCATTACGTCTACAACTGACAGTCATGATACTGCAACCCTTTCCTGCTGTGCAGAAGCAGAAAGAGGAGGAGAAGGAGGAATAGGAGGACAACAAAGTTCGATGAAGGGATGCCCTAAATAGATGCTCTTTTCGGGATATTTAAAGTTCTGATATTTAAAGGAGAACTCCATTGCATCAGCTCAGGGCACTAACACAATGGCAGCCCATGCCCAAATACAGCCAACCATGGCAGCATTATGACATGGGAGAAACAAATGGCAAAGCCAACAGCCACTCCAGGACCTGGTAATAGCCATTTGCAGCATGGAAGTCTCACCATTTCCCCTTAATGTTTAATAGCAGTACCAATGTCCATTATCCCATCACCAATGATCAGAAAATACTGGGACTACGCACTTCGACTGCAGCGAGAGGGCTTAATTCTTCTGTCTACAATGAAAGTTGCAAATTCCACAGCTCCAAAAATGCTGAAGGATAGTCCCTCCACACTGGCCTCGACGAGTACAGCTCCAAATGAATGCTACACCTCAATCAGCATAAAGCAACATGCTGGACTGAGTGACATTAACCAAACTGAGCTTTCACTGCAGTCTGTACTGATGAGTTGCCTGTATCCTAACTGGGTCACTGCAAACCATGAAAGCTTCTGCCAAATAAAAAAAGCTTTCATCACTATTTCAAAAGACAAGGGCACTTGCTACTTAGATGAGCTTACGTCTGCAAAGTGAACTCCAAGTTGTGCAGTGACATCATTTGGAAATATATCTTCCCTTTCTTGTGTGCTCCGTTATTTACTACTTTTTTCTAATAGTCTGCAATTAGAAAAAAGATTGTTGCAATATTCACCCTCTGTCAAGCTACAAGGCAACTAACAAAATAATGAGGTAATAATACAATATCAGAGTTATACAGTACTGGCATCTACCAAATGGAGTTTGTCAAATATAACCCTCCTGCACGTGATTTAGATGGTATCCCCTGGGCTAGGGAATGCAGCCTGCACTTTTCCAGTATCTGTTAATTATTTAGCTTGCATATTCACTTGCACCACTTAAGATCCTATTTCTGGACTATTGTCAAATTTATACTTCTTATCTCTGCTCGTGGGTTAGTATTTGTTGCCGCAAAAACAATCAAAAGATTGCTCAAGAAAGGGTCATTTTTATCTGATTGAAATTCATATTTAATCACTTCATCATCTAAAAGCACTAAACATTAAGCACAAGGTACCAACATATTGGGTTTGTCTATTTACTTTGGTAAATAGCATCAGAATACTTTTCAATACAAGATTGATTATTGCTCAACATCTACAGCATTAGCCAGATTTATATGTTTGTAAAAGCTGCCTTATCCAAAAGGGCATGTCATCTGCACTGATTCATCGTGCAGCTTCTTGAAAAAGCACAGCAGTTTCAGAAACGCACCTTCAACTGCTCTGGTGGAAGTCTACAAAATAGCTTGAAGGAGGAAGTCTGAGCTCCTGAGTTAGAGTGCTAATACAAACTGGGATATCTTTAGTGTTCCTCTGCTTAACTGTGAGATGGCATTTAAAGTAAATCATACAGGCCCAGCAAAGGGACTCACTAGACTGGCAAATGGCAGGGGAACATACCAGGTACAAAATGGATCTCTTACTGAAGTTATTTGCTCCCTAATGGTAAGGTCTGAAGTTCCAGGAGTGCAGTACAGATAGGCACTTGAATAGGTTCTCATCGTGGTCCAAGCACTGGGCAGTCCCATGCAAGTGAAATATTCTCTGATTCACCCTGAAACTCTCATGGTTCTGCATTCCTGGCATAACTGTGGTTTACAGCTCCTGTATCTTTTTCTCAGAAAACTGTGGCAGCAGCAGTAATGCAGGAAGTAAATGCCAAGGTCATTGGGATTGTAGCCCAGTTAATCCCAATCATCATGTGGGAGAAAACACTAGGTGAAGTTGCTCTCACGATTGACTCTAATTGTACCCATTTGTAGAAGAGTTATCAGCATAATTTCAATTCAAAAAACACTCAAATTTGTAAAACAAAATTTAATCTATGCCAAAATGCCCACCCCTGATTTAAATGCAATCAAAATAACCCCATTAAGCAAACATAGTTTAAAATGTAGATAACCATGGTTACAAGTGATAAGACTTAATTTGAAAGGAAATGTTTTGATTGCATCAGAATTTCACAAGTCTTGGGTAATAGTAAATTTATTGTATATTTAATTATTCACTCGACAATTCAATGTAAAGAGCAGTCAGTTAACAGTGGAGGAAAAACATGAGGGTGATAGGATAGCCCATGATAGTACACAAGGCAGAGAGCAGCTGAATGTGGAACAGAAAAACATATTTATACTTAATTTAAAAACTTAATTACTGAAAAATCTTGCTGTTTTAGGTCTAATTTGACAACAATGAAAATGGCTCAAGGTGTTGCATGTTGCACTTTTGGGAGAGAACTGGTGAACATCTTCCACAGTTTACCTCAGCACTCTTTTCTCATTCACAGAATGCATACATGAGAAATTTATACATTGGAACTGATGTTCAGATAAGTCAGTTGTTTATTCACAATTAACTAGATTATAGTAACATCACTTTCAACATTTTGATAAATTTTGTCAAAGTTACCCTTTCTTACCTGTATTAAATCTATTCCTGACTGCAGGCCAGCTGAACGCTCAAAATTCCCCTCAAGTCTCACATACTGATACCTGTACAGAAACCATGAACTTGTGTTAAGATATGCTTCTCCTTAACTGCACACCTGTTCAAAATACATTGGGTTCAGAGAAACATTGTGATGAGGGTGGTTTTGTGGCCACTTCAGATACTGGAGAATGGATTTTTTTTAAAACCAGACCCAATCCCTGTGGAGTGCCCCAAGTGTTTCTCCCACAACCCCCCATCCCCCGACTGTGATACTGCTGTGGTTCAGGACATGAGATTAACTTTTCAAAAATGTCATCATGGATCAATATTCAGTTTGCGGGGGACCTTGCTGCTATAAAGAACTTGCATCACATGATGAATGCCTACATGTTCCAAATGTAAAATGATAATGTTGAAGAATAGTTTCACTTGCTTCTTGACTAGTGAGAATGCTTGGAATTAAAGTAGCAGCTGAATCTATAACAGAATGCTTTTTTTTAAGTTACAATAAAAGGGAAGCCTCAGAATCCCTTGTGGTTAATGCCATAGCCAAAGGAACATAAACACCTATGAAGGAAATGAATTTTAAATTACATGATGATATAGACAATGAACCTCATGGTAAGGCATGTTGGAATCAATAGTGGTAATTCAATTCTCTTCTGTGCTTGCAGAGAAGGTCAAAGACTAGTTAACTTGTTATATTAGTCATAAAAATATTAATTTCAAAAAGCATAGTATGCAAACTGAAGGACTAGTTTTTACATCAAGTTAGATCTTTTGGCCAGTTCTCTGTTTCAATAAAGTTAACCAAAAGAAGCCCATGACTAAATATTTAAGTATCAAGTAATTGTGACTCCTGATCTATTGCACTGCAATCCTCATTGAAATCAAAGGAGTTATGGATTTGAATCCAGTGTAACTTCATACAAGATAGAAGAGACGAGTCCCCAGTACATTGCTGGGGAATTTCAGCAAGATTGGGCATTGCTACCAAGCTCCTTGTGTGGTAGTTCTGGACTTATAAGTGCTTAAGTGGTTAAGTACTGATGCTTCCAAACAGCAGTAATTAGATCCAGCCCATCATTATCTCAACTTCAATACAAAATGTTGTAATGTTAATGAAGAAAGAGAAACCTGGTCAACATGCTGTTTTTCAGGGCTTTTTCAACATTCATGTCTGTACTACTGTAATCAGCAATGATGACATTAAAGTTTTCATCTCCAGTGACTGCATACAACTCCTCCATATCAAAGATAAATTGCTGTACCCATCGAGCTTGGTTTTTTACTGTAGAAAGAAAACAGAAATTACCGACAATGCACATGCATTTGTAGAAATCAAGTTCAATAGCTACAGGTACATTCACTTCTCCAATCCCCTTCCCATTCACTAACCATTTAACCCTCTTTTTACATATCCTCAAAAACTCACTGAAAGTTCAAATGTATTTCTAAAGATTTCCCCAGATGCAATACTAATAAGAAATATTGAATTTATATTGTTCCATAAACAACTTTGTATAACAGACACTTCTTGAATTGCTGATTCTGGTTTTGTACAAAACTGCTTCTTTCACAGCACAATAGAACTCACTACAATTTACTACAGTCATTAATTTAACAATGGATTGTGAGCAGGGGAAGCCAGGCACAGAATAATAAGTGCAGCATGATTATATAGTTCTTATATTAAGTTAAAAGAGTTATCCAAACTGTCGAAGAACCTTGTTTGGATATGTAAATAATTTATGGGACTGATTGGGTATCAAGTTAAATATAGTGCATTTGATTAACACAAAATTAACTGGAGGCTAAAACAACTGTGCACATGCAGTATGCTGTTGGATAATAAACAGTGTTAACTTCACCAAGATTATTGGCATTATTATTCACATTAATAAATAATCTTAATAGTGCTATATCTCAGCATACTGTGAAACACAAAACTATGAAGAATGCAAAGCTGCAGCCATGTTGCTCAAGTCAATCTGTGAACGGACAGATTTTATTAAGTAATTAATAGCTGCATCTCTACATAATATTCTTTCATTTTATTTAAAAGGTGATTACTTGATTACATTTAACTAGATTATTTATTTGTTCAAGGCATTGGGAGGTTTGGTGTGGTTGTACAGAACGCTGGTGAGGCCACACTTGGAGTATTGTGTTCAGTTTTGGTCACCCTGCTATAGGAAAGATGTTATTAAACTGGAAAGAGTGCAGGAAATATTTACAAGGACGCTGCCAGGACTTGATGGACTGAGTTAAAGGGAGAGGTTGGACAGGCTAGAACTTTATTCCTTAGAGTGTAGGAGATTGAGAGGTGATCTTATAGAGGTGTATAAAATCATGAGGGGCATAGATAAGGTGAATGCACTCAGTATTTTTCCCCAGAGTTGGGGAATCGAGAACTAGAGGGCATAAAGTGAGAGGTTAGAGATTTAAGAGGAACTTGAGGGGCAACTTTTTTTTACACAAAGGGTGGTATCTATGTGAAATCAGCTGCCAGAGGAAGTGAGGCAGGTACAATAACAACTTTTAAAAGACAGTTGGGCAGGTACATAGACTGGAAAGGTTTAGAAGGTGAAAAACACGATGATGCTGGAGGAACTCAGCAGGCCAGGCAGCATCCGTGGAGAAAAGCAGGCAATCAATGTTTCGGGTCAGGACCCTTCTTCAGGACTGAAGATAGGAAAAGGGGAAGCCCAATATATAGGAGGGAAAAGCAGAGCAGTGATAGGTGGACAAAAGAGGGGAGGTGGGGTGGGCAGAAGGTGGTGATATGTAGATACAGGTAAGAGATAGTGATAGGCAGGTGTGGATGAGGAGGGGAGAGCAGATCCACCAGGGGATGCGTAAAAGGCAAGAAAAAAAGAGGCTGGGAAAGGGAATAAGAGAAGAAGCACGGTGGGGGGTGGGGATTGCCTAAAGTGGGAGAAACGTTGACCACCTGCTTTTCTCCACGGATGCTGCCTGGCCTGCTGAGTTCCTCCAGCATCATCGTGTTTTTCACCTACATTCCAGCATCTGCAGTCTTTTGTTTCTTTAATGTTTAGAAGGCTATAGGCCAAACATTGGCAAACAGCTTGGATGGGGCATCTTGGTCAGCAAGGACCAGTTGGGCCGAAGGGCCTGTTTCCATGCTGTATACTTCTATGACTCCATTTAGAGTTAGAGTCAATTAATTCTTAATAAGCTGATAACAGCTACACTCCTCAAATCTGATTTCCAAAATTTGCCAAATGCCTCTTAAAAATAGCTGTTCCTCTGCATGTCCAGGTGAGAACGTGACTTTACCTGGAACTATAAAGTGTATCATTGCGTTGCGTTGCCAACTGAATCCAGTTGGTAAACACAGCATAATCTTTTCTTGATTTTCTCTAAAATTCCAGCCTCCCTGCCGGAATACGTTTCTCATCTTCCGTTCGTCACCGCCATCCATGTGGTAGCCATTTCCGTTGAGGTTATAAATATACTCTGATAATCGCACAATTGTTTTTTGATTCAACAACAGCTCAAGTTCCAGGAGATATCGACTTCCACGCAGGCGATCAAGGCGCTTTTCAATATTGACTATTTGATGAAGTGTATATATTCTGTTTCCAAATAAATAAATTGTTATTAGAAAAAACACTGTAAACATGCTCCACTTGTTCTATTCAATTGTATACCCTTCAATTTTATTGCAGAGTTATTAATATTTAAACTCAAGGTTACCTTACATCTTACTGGTCAGACAAAAACAACTACGAGAGGTTAAAATGAGACTTATGCCTTCCCCCATCTTGCTAGCTTGCAACAATGCAGCAACTATTAAATTCAACACAAGATATCAGCATGTTAACAACAAATGGAGTACTTAGCCCAAAATGTCTAAAGATTATGCTCTATGTCCAACTTGAGTACTGTCTGTGACATTGGGCAAAACCGGAATTCTGATATACACAGAAACAATGTCCAACAAGCCTTCCCACTGACACTCAGACAACCTTGCTCACTATTACTCTTGGTCAATGTTAAGTCATAGAGAAGTACAGCAGAGAAACAGGCTCCGTGGCCCATGTTGTCCATGCTGACCATCAATTACCCATCAACACTAATCCCATTTATCAGCACTTGGGTCTGTAGCCTTCTATGTCTTGGCAATTCAAGTGCTCATCTAGATCCCTAGTACAAATATTATTGAGAGCAACCATAGGATTCAGACTGAGGCCTGTGGGTGAGCCAGGAAGCAGACTATGCTCCAACCTTCATCTGATGCAGAGTGCAGCAGTCACTTTAGGAAATTTTATGACTTGATTATTGGATTCTTCTCTCACTTTATTGCATTTCCTTTCAATTGCCATGTTGAACCACTATCTGCTATAGTGCCCAGCATTAAAATGGGTATCATAATAAGCTTGAGTAAACATAATAAAATTCTACTTAATGATCTAGGTTTTCTCACCCAACATCAACAGTTTTTCCACTCAGAAGAGAAAAAGAATAAAAATGAAAGGTAGCCCACTAAGAAATTAAAGGAAACGTTACAAAGCCTGAAAATCCATGGCTTAAAACTGAAACTAATGTTAAGCACAAGTAGCTCAGATATTAAATTGAACAGCAGGACAAATATAGAAAAGTACAGATTTATGCAGCAGTGTTCTGTGAGATGTGAAGGACAAAATAACTGAGGTTCTGGCAATAATTTTCAAAACTTCTATGGAAAAGGAAACTGCCAGGAATCTCTAAGTAACTAAAAGTGTCAACCCTGTCAGAAAAGCAGCAGAGTCATTTTCTTTTACTCACTTTGGCAGGTTAAAACTATATAAACACAGAATACAAAACAAAGGTAATTTATTAAATCAGTTGACATGTACTTCGACAAACAAATTAATCAGAACTTCAGTAGGTTTTTGCCACACGGATGATCCATGAGAAATATCAAATAAGTAATCGAAAACATAGAAGGACATATTACATGCATAATCAAAATGCATGTTTATCACTTGTGGGACAGAATATTAAAATTAAACTAATGGCACATGGAATTAAGGAAAATGTGGTCAAATGCAGAGAGATGGTGGAGAAGTGCACAAGACCAGGTAGGTAAAAGAAAGTTTCTCGGGCAAAAATTATCAACTCTGCTGGCCGAGCTGCTTTATCTGACAGATATTCACTGGGAGAAATGCATGTATTTTAAAACTATAAGGGAAGAATATAACTTAAAATTTAATATAAACACCTGAACAGGTGCGGTTTCAGTTTCCGAATGACACCTTTCGCACGAGTGCAGATTTACGGTATATCTTGTATCATACAGGAAAGAGCATTAGTACATGCACAGCAAAATAGGTAGATTGGGATGTCAGTAAATAAATGACATTGCCATTTTGCAGTTATTGCCCTCTCACAGTTTCACAGAGCAGAAATGCATTCAGCAGCAGGAAAGAGCTGGTACCAGTGTTATTTAAAGCAATCATTAAGCACTTGCAAACTGATTGCTGATCAACTTCTTCTGGTTCTTGCTCCAATGGCATTTTCTATAGTTCTTCCAGTTCCTAAAGTCTATGGGAGGCAGTATATGCTAAAGTCCCTCCTGTTGGCTTCAAGGCATCTACACAGACCAATTACTCTTGACGGTGCCTACAACAGAATAAATTGTTAGAAAAGAGGAGGAGGGAGAGAAAGCCATATTCACCCAGAGCTCCTGGGGAGGAATGGTATTACTAGAAGCTCAGCAAGGAAAAATGTAAAAGACTTTATAAACTGCAGGTGCTGGAAATCTGATGTCCCCACTAAAATCTGCTCCAACCACAACTTTAACTTCAGAGAAGGACAAGGATTGAAATACTAGTGGCCATGGCCATGAATTTTTGTGCAATGGGTTAACAGAAACTTGGAATATCTCTGGGTTTATTGTTAACTGTTACACAATGGAACTTACTGATGCTCCCTCTTTAATTAAAGCTATAACTTCTACAACAGCAGCAGGTAAATGTGCATGTGGCTATACAATGACTGCAAGCACCTCCATGGTTCAGATTGCCAGAAGCAACATGTATGTCACTTTGGAGGCACTATATACAACTCAAAGATGTACTGCAACCAAAAGTATTTCCATTCCCTTAGCGTCCATCTTATGTTTGGCTATATCCAGATGATCGTACAGTGCAACATTCAATATCCTGACACCCCACTGTGCCAACTGTACTTGACCCATCAGTGATCGATGTCATGTTGAAACAACGTCTTTTTCTCCTCAGAGTGCTCTGCATTATTTGCTAAGTGGTGTCAAGAATTGTGGTGGTCTGCTATATTCTGCACAATCTTGCCACAAGTGGACACAGTTTATAATCAGCTACAGAGAACAGATGAGAAACAATGGAAAACTAAAGTGGAAAGGAGGTGACAATCTTGGACTTTCTAGCTGAGCTGTTTATAAACAACTCATCTGAATACAATGTCAGCAATCACACACATCTTATCCTTTTATTGCTGACGATCAGTGGATAAGTAAATATGCCAAACCAAAATTTGTAATCATATTATATTGCACGCAAAACTAAACTAATCACCCTTGCACATCACCCTTGCTACTGCCGTACTTGTGACTTTGCACGCCAAGTGCATTATCCCAACAGTGGCGACACCATAATATGTGGAAAGCCCTATGCTTTCAGTTGAAATAGAGCAAAATCTCGAGCAGCTCAGAGGCAAGAAGATCTGGCTTCAGACTACAGCAGCACGGTAGGAGCAGCAACCATCTTGGATGGATAGGTGGTAGGTAAAAAAAACAGGAAGAGCACTGGCAAAGTGATAGCAGCAAGTGGATAAATTTATTATTCCAAGGACAACAGTTTCATGCTCTGTAGAGTGGTTATCACTCCCCAAGGATGGACCATCCACAACTCAGTTGAAGGAGAGATTGCTGAATTGCTGTAAATTCCCACAAGAGTCTTTGGCACTGGCATTTACAGACATAATGACAGCAGTCTAAACCTGTGTGGCAGCAAACTGAACATGCATGGCAAAAGTCTGAGCCTCCAATGCAAGTGCCCAGCTTTAGGTAGCTTCAACTTGTGTTCGTTTAGAAGCTTAGGTGCCTATCATCAGCCACTATATAAGACTGGGTGCATAAGTTCGTTGATGGTTTTGGCCACCATTTCCATGTTAGACAAAAGGGCCAAGAAAAAAACTGCACTGGTCTGATTGTGATTTCCTGTGCTGAAAGTGAGGAATTAGGAAAAAAAACTCAGAATCCACAAGGTAAATAATCATCATGTTTGGAAGAGAAAATGAAGAATGCAAATCATTACTCACCCTTTGTGTTTTTCATTCAGCTTCCTCATATACATTTCCACGACATCTAGAGCCTCTTGATCTTTCATCAACAAATTTCCCGACACATTACATCGGAGATCAATCCAGTCAGATCTTAAGGAATGGAAGTCCATATTGTTCACGGAGAAGGTCTGTTCCCAACTGACTGCTTTGTCATATATATGTTGATAAAAGTTCACATCATCAGGGAAGTCTTCGTCATCATCCACTTCTCTTTTTGATTTATCTAGGCGACTCCATTTTCCATCTTTGTTCCCATTCTCTTTAAAATTTTCTTTGATTTTAACTTGTGACCTTTTGATTACTGGATCATTTTCCTGTTCTATATAATCATATTCTTTCTCTTTCCATTTCTGATTGGCAAATGATATAACTTTTTCATACTGGTCTTTCATCTTGATTGATTGTGTCTCCTTTCTGGAGTGGGACTGCACAGGGACTGAAGGTCCTGGGTTCTCAGCAAGATTATTTAGTTTGTTATTTTGACCAAGGACAGATTTATTTGAACCATTGATTTGTCTGTCAGCATCAAATGTTTCCTCTTTCAGTTTGGATGGTGACTTAAGTTCTCTGCGCTTTAACCGATCAGTTCTCCCTTTACTATCCTTTTTATTTATAAATGCAACATCATTTTTGTTCACTTTTTGTCCTGACAATGTAGGTGGTTGTTGGTCATAAGTTGTTCTCTTAGCTTTCTGAATGACCATTTCTTTTTGCTTCTCCACTAACCCATGAACTTGTCTCTCTTGAAACTCAAGTCTACCAATATTTTGGTTAATATCTAGATTTTTTCCCTGAGAAATCTGCTGAGTAGAAAAGTTGTTGCCTTTAGCCTTCTGTCTTACAGAGGATTTTACAGTTAGATCTCCTAACCCATCATTCAATGATACATATTTCTGTTTTGAAAAACCTTGGAAAGTCCTATTTGTTTTTTGACTTGGAGAGTGGGTGCTCTGTATGTCTTCTTTAACTGAAGAAATTTCGTTTCTCTTGCTTTTCATTCCTTTGTGTGCCAGAACTTTCTCAGCTAATCTATGGTCAACAACTGTATTATGATCAACTGTATCGTTACTCGGTTTATTTTCTACAACAAAGAATAGCTTCCTTTTCCTCTTAAAAGTATAATCATCATAATCATCGCCGTAGTCTTTTAAAGTGACGTCATTCACCCTGTTATGCAAATTAGGAGGGTGTTTGGCCTCTCGGATGCTGTCTGCCTTTTCTTTTTGACTTCCAACTTCTTCAATATTCTTTTGGCTTTGCTCCTGTAGGGCATCTTTTTGATTTGCTGGTTGTGGGAATTGATCATCCTCTTCATAGTTATATTCCTCCTCTTCTACTTCAACATTGTGCTCCAGTCCTTCCTCTTTATTCCTGTTCTGCTCATTTGGCTTTCCTATAAAAAAGATCAATACCATCCAATTTCATTGGAAAATCTTTCATACTGCAAGAACATTTTTATTCATTTTTGATTTTTAATAAGTTTGCAAGTTATTAACAATGACAAGAACAATCATTTTTGTCTATATTTCTTCTAAAGAGGGATATTAGTGTAATGTGACAGATTTCACATTTTTAATTAATCGCAAGCAAGGCAGATCTGAAATAATTATTGAACTTTCCCTTATTAAAATGAATCTCGATAGCACCCATCAGCATTTCAATCAAAATATTGGAATATATTGGTAATAATTAAGAAGGATAGTGTAGATTTGTAGAACATTGACAAACCCATTGTATTGCACAGTGCCATTAAAACACTTTAACAGGTTCATTAACCTGTAATTATTTCTGCCTCTGCTAGTTATGTGTAAAGAATCAGGATACATTGGATGTTTTTGCTTGTGGAGGGGTTATGAAAGAAAGTAAACATTTGCCCATTAAAGCTGCTGGAACTTGGAAACAAAATATCTTCTATCAATAGGTTCTCATAATTAGCTGCCAGTTCATTCTGTGTTTCACCAGTGACGAATTGTTTCCAAGAATTACTCCACAGACATCATCACCTTGGCAGAAATGGCATCCACAAGTGGCCATGCTTCCTCCTCACTGAAGCCTCCCTGCCTAGCCATAGTTTATACCATTTGACCTGTCCAAACCACCATGGTCGTTCTTTGCCCCTCATTATCAAATCTTCTGATAAACATGCTCAATTCCAGGATCACCCTGAAATACAAAGTTAACCTTCAGCCTCTCAACTGTTAAGTCTCCTAAAATTCTCTGTTGCTTCCTCTACCTTCTCCTCCAGTAACGTCTGAGGACTACTTACTTCTTCTCGAAGACTGAGCTTTCCTCCTTTTTTTGCCAGCCAAACTCCCACCAAGATTCCACCCTACATAGCCCTGAACTCCTGTCTTTCATTTATTTCTCTCCTACCGTCCCTTAATTCCTCTCTGGGATTATCAATTAAACCAACCTCCTGCACTCCAGACTTTATATATAATAAACACTAACCAACCAACTACTCTAACCAGAACCCATCTTATTTGACATTGTCAATGTTTGTAGACATTGACTACCCTTGTTCTGTTCAAATCTGCCTCCACCATCCCAATTAAATCGAACACTAACCTACCATGCAAACCACTGCCACATCTCAAACTATCATTTCCATTCCCAAATTCTTTTTTTTTTTGCTTACTGATTCACAAATAACACTACCCACTGATAATGTTGAACAAAATTTCAATAACCATATTGAGATTATTCATAGTACGGAGTCATAGATCCAAAATGTATTCGTTACCATCACCTGCTCCTATCCAGAGAGAATTTCCGGACTTTCCTCCATTTGATTTTTGTGGGGGCACATCCATTTTCATGTATTTGTAGAATCCAAATCTGTTGGATAGATATAAGTGGTTTAAGTAAGGTCGATGGCATTTTAACAAGTTCTTTATAGTTTCCAATATGTAAGAATTTGGGCATATTTTCCCGTCATCAGTAAGAAAACATTAAATTACTAAATAAGACCAGTGCTATTATAGTTTTATTTTTCATTCTTAGTTCCAATTATTCCTGATGGACTTTCCTCAGTTATTTTGCACTTTTGGCATTATCTTTGTGCTCATTCCTGTCATCTGATTCAAAATTCAAAGAGCAAATCCAACAGGATTTGCCAGTAATTTCCAAGGAGGACTTGGAATATATTTCTCCCAACCCTTGAAGGTAAAAACCCAAAGGAATCATAAATTAATTCTGAACCCTGAGGCTAACTTCTGATAAAAAAAACAAAGAAATTAGAATATGCAGACAATAGCCAAATTCCTGAATTAATTTTCATCAAATTAATTCTCATTTTTATTTCCATTACATTTAGTTATTAATTTGTGGAGTTACCTTCCTAACATTTCATGTTGTATCTCACCTTTCCAAGTAATAGACATTTTCAAAATAAAAGCATTTGTTTTCTGATTCCATGTGTGTTAGCCTTGTGTAATCATTGGGATAGACATAAGTCAGATGAACCTAAGATTAAAAAATGCGAAAAAATTATAACATATAATGTCTGGCATGAAAACAAACCATGTGACCCAATTTGTCATTATCAATGTTTATGTTCCATACAAATCTTCTCCCACCCTGCTTTATCAAAACCTATTCCCCTTCTAAAAATATTTATCTAGCTTTCCCTTAAATGTGTCTATGATACAATGATCTCCCAATGGGAAATTATGCATCCTTACCATTTTCTACGTTATGAAATTGCTCCCGAATTCTCAGCAGAAATTATTGACCATTATTGTTTTAAACATCAAACTGCACTAACAAACCATTCCACTTTAATATTAATCTCTAAAACAGGAAATGTACAGAATTGATTCCTGCTCGAGATAATAAAATGCACATTCATAACTACTTGACCAAATGAAAAGGGAAAACTGAAGGCAAGTGCAATTTTATCAAATGGCTGGTAACCTGATGAAAAGGATCACCCAAAATCAAAAATAAGAGGGTTTCTGCCAGATTGATAACCAAACAGCAAGTTTCTCCTAATGCAGTTGAGCTTTCAACATGGACGGTTATTTTACCACTGTAGGCGATTACTTATTCCTGTCCTTTGTTTCCTCCTGGTCTCTCCTGAAAATGTGAGAAAAGGACTGCCAGACTGTATATAGCATGATGATCAAGATCTCTGGGCAGTGGAGAGGGAGATCCATCATTTCTCAATAGCTACATGGACAAGTTACTACCGGGTTGCTCATAACTCTACAAATATATAGGCCCTTCCCGGGTTATGAACGCCCGGGGAGGGCCTACATATTTGTAGAGTCAATAAGTCATTCCTAACCCTCCCCGGGTTATGAATGATTGACAGACACCTGTATATGTGAACCAGCTCCCATAAACATTATTAAATGCAATTGAGAACCAGTCTTGAAAAAAAACCTGTTTACATGTAACCTCCCCACAGTAATCTCACGCCATTGTCTCTTCAGAACACAGGTTGCCAGTTTCACCATGGAATGCCACTTAATAGAGTTGCTTTTAAAATTGACAAGCAATAGTATCTATTGATACTTGTGCACTGATACTCTGTTAAACAATGCAACAGCCACTGATACTTCACGCCCACCGAAACCAGCCATTGGATGTAGGACATGGGACATTCTGATTCTGTACCATTGTAACTAGGCAGGGGAAGAAAATAAGTAACTGTTCATGTTAATTGGCCCTCAACAACACATTCACTACAATACTGTGGAGGCATGGTTATCGTATCAAATGATTTTGTGCATTTTCTGACTTATGGACTAAATTGATTTATGGACGTCTGTAAGAACAGAACCCATTTGTTACCCAGAGATGCCCTATAACCTAGAATGAGTAGCAAGCTGCAGAAAAGATGGACAGGGAAAGGGATGGAAGCTAGAACAAAATATTTTAAGACAATTTGCTCAGCCTGAGATAGGTGACCAAGAAGGGTGTGTGATGACATGAATGCAATCATGGAAGGGAATTTATGATGCATCCTGATGAAAATGGCTTTGGTCTTCTCAATGCTTAATTGAAGGAAGTTTGATCTCATCTGGGAATGAATGATGAAATTACTTGATGAAACAGGCACAGAATAACAATGTTCTGGATAAATAATGAGCCAAATGGTCTTTTTCTACAAATGTATTCTTAAGTTGTCATTTCAGAATTAAATTTAAAAAAACTACAGATGCAGGAAATCTGAAATAAAACCAAAAATGCTAAAGACACTCAGCATGTCAGGCAGCATCTGTATGAAGAGAAAAAGTCAACATTTCAGGTTGAAACTTTCAGGTTGTTTCTCTTTCCACAGATGCTGTCTGACATTTTGAGAGCTTCTGGCATTTTCTGTTTAAATGTGGTATAGTACACAAAGTGGCCACAAGGTGGAATTGAGTAATAAGTTGCACCCACAGTTCACTGCAAGTAAGAACAAAAGATTTGTAAATTTGACCACAATAATTCTGAGATGCAAAGGCTTGTAGCAACACTCAAATTTAATCTCTCAAAAATCAGCATGTCATAGTTAATTCTGAATTTGGATTTGGCAGGTTTATAGTTTTCAATATCATTTTAGATTTGATGCCAATTTTTTGCAGCACAGTTGCACAGCAATAGTACTGCTTCCACATGGCTTCAGCAACTTGTGTTTGATACTGATTTTGGGTGCTGTCTGCCTGGATGTTGCACGATTTCCCTGTGACCATGTGGGTTTCCTCTGGGTTTTCTGGTTTCCTCCAACATTCCAAGATATGTTTTTTTTGGTTAAATGACCACTGTACGCTGCCCCTAGTGAAGGCAGGAGAATCGGGGTGGGGGTGGGGGGGCAGTTGATGGACATGTGGGAGAGAACAGATTACAGGAAGAAGTAGGGTCATGGGTTGGTGGTGGGTGAAGAATAGAGATTTCCAGAGAGTGGTCAAATGGCAGGTTGATGGGGAAGCAAGGTAAGGGCTGATTGCACAATATCACTAGGGGACTTGGGCTGCTTCGAGGAATGCTGAGGATCAGAAGCAGCTTGCAAGCTTGGGAGGTGAGGTGGGGTCACTACCCAGAGGGGACTGAGGCATAGTGGATGCCCACCCCACCCCATATTAGATCCACAGACCCAAACCCTTCCATAGACCCAGAAAAAAAACTACACTTTATGTGATATGTAGATTCCCCGATTTCTCCATTAATTTTTCATTTAAAATGAATTGCATAAAGGACAAAAAAATTTGCAATAAATGATTCAAATTCTAAGTACATCAAATGATTGCCATTGCCTTTAACTATCATTCTTTCAGGAGGGAACTAAAAATTCTGCAAGAGATAGTGCAATCTTCAGAAACAATATGTGATTTAGATATAAACACATACACTGAAAACATAACAGACTTGGAACAAAAACATTTCCACGAGAGAATCCTGTTGTATTGTGATAATGATGGTATGTTTACCATGATGTTTTATTTGCATGTCCTAATAGCATTCTCTATTTCACCCTTACGTCATGTGTGCCAGGAGAAGCTAATCTCTTAATGAAGCTTGAGTGATATAAACAGCTAAAGGATCTATCCCACTCTGTGCTGAGCATCTATGGAATCATTTCATTTTGCACCACATGAGTAAAAGCATCAAGCTATGACTCATTTTCTCTGAAGATGCTCCAACAATTTTCTTCTTCTATAGTTGGCAAATGAAGAAATTATGTAGTAACTGGGACATAACTTTAATTTCTTAAAGTATGATGTTTATGCTTCTCACTGAAAAACTGGAGTGAGTCAGAGAAGCAGCTGGTTTCTTGGACCACATTTCAAAAAAAAACTGAGCATTAAACCAGTAAGGCCAGTTGCTTCCTCAAATTTAGAAACTGCTGTGTTGTGCCAGACTTTGAAGTAAATGGGTAGACTGACAATGGAATTTTCAATTTCAGATTCCATTTTAGCAAGAATTTGCAAGAATTTTGACACTTTAAACAATAGCTTGCGATGACAATATTTTTCTATGAAATTCTCTTATTAGTTTTGCTCTTTTAGCTGAGATACAAAGCTATTTATCCTCAACATGACACCCCTTCTCAAAAAGAAATACTGTACAAAAGAGTTTATTTCACCTTTGGAAAAAGATTTGGCTGTCTTTACAGACCCTGAAAAAGTACCCCTCAAATGTTAGAGATTAACATTTAGTAGGGAATTAATTATCCCTGTTCTTTTAGATAGCCACCTCTGTGACGACCCTAGAACTAGGGGACATGGCCTCAAGATTCGCGGCAGTAGATTTAGGATGAAGATGAGGAGGAACTGATTTTCCCAGAGAGTAGTGAATCTATGGAATTCTCTGCCCAGGGAAGCAGTAGAGGCTACCTCATTAAATATATTTAAGACACAGTTAGATAGATTTTTGCATAGTAGGAGAATTAAGGGTTATGGGTAAAAGGCAGGTAGTTGGATCTGAGTCCACAGCCAGATCAGCCATGATCTTATTGAATGGTGGAGCAGGCTCAATGGGCCAGATGGCCTCCTCCTGCTCCTATTTGTTATGTTCTTATGTACGTGAGATGAGTCTTTTGAAAAATGTCAAGAGGATCTTCTTGATCTTGGCACAGATATAGTCTGGATTCTTGAGTAATAGAGTTCATAACACTTGCTGTTGAGACCTGTGGCTATATAACCACATCATCTGCAAAGATGTTTGACCAGAGGAGTAATGCACTACATATCCAAATCGATCAACAGCCTGCCATAACAGCTTGCTGTTCAATGTTACTGTTATTACAAAATTTAAATAGCAGGTAGCCTGCAAGTACTCCAAAATTTTACCTGAACTTATCATGCACAAACTCTTCTGTCCTAATTTCCTTTCTCCTTCTCTTGGATTCTGATTTATTCTCAAGTAATTGGCCAAAAATGAGCCTTTCACGGTTACCATCCTAGAGTGCCAAATCTAGCCTTTTTACCTGGTGCAGATGGACAAAAAAACCCCACAGAACACCAAGTGGTGGAAGTACATTTGCCTCCAAGAGAGAAAGGTCGGTAACTTAGTGCAGTGGTAGGGGAGAGCTGCGTTATCAGAGGTGCCATTATTCAGGTGAGAAATTGAGCTAAGATGGCAACTGCTCTTTCAGATGCTTATAAATGATCCCATGATAATATTTCAGCTAGGACCACGAGGGCTACCCTGGAGTTCTGGTCAATGCATATACTTCAAATGGCATTTTAGCAGAGTGTATATACACGCATATTTTCCTTTCTTTCTATTTCCTGTGTACAAGCCATAATTTCTCCTTGAAATACTAAAACAAAAAGCATAAGAACATAAGAAACAGAAGCAAGAATGGGTACTCTGCTCCTTGAGCCTGCTCTGCCATTCAATAAAATCATGTCTGATCTTCTAGCTCAGCATCATTTTCCTGCACTACCCCCATATCATTTGATTCCTTTAACATTCAGACTGTTAGTTTTGAATGCAAACAATACCCAAGCCACCACAATGGGCCTGCATCCTGCAAAGCCCTAATGCCAGTGGTGCTAACTTTCCAATTTTGACTGAAGAGGAGTATTTGAATGGGCCGATATGGAGTCATATCTAGTTCTGTAAAAGTGGTGCTCAGTACAAGGGGCACCAGAGTGTCCTACTGACTGTTGATTTTTTTTTACAGGAACATTCAAATAAAAACCCCTTCTCATCACCAGAGGGTGGCTCAAGTGATTTTAAGAAAAGCATGGGAGGTATGACCGTCATTGACAGAGTGAAAGGAACAGTGGAAAGGTAGGTGAATGGAACAGTGATGTGGTGGCATTTATAAACATGGCTAAAGTTATCAGCATCTGACATGGTTAAGAACAATGTTCTGAAGGAACTTAGCAGGTCAAGTAGCATCTCTGGGGGGAAAGGAATTATCAATGTTTCGGATTGAAACCCTGTGTCAATTTTATAGTGGCTACATTAATTGATTATAATCCAAAGCCCTTATCCATCAATCTGTTGCAAGTTCCTGTGTCACCATGGCATATGGTGATTTTGATTTCAGTTGAGAAACAAAAAGGCAACATCCTTACCCAGAATGGTCATTATATGACTTCAGTCCCAGAGCAATATAATAACTCTCAAATGTCTTGGCAGTTGCATATAACAGTTACAAAATAAAGCTGGAAGGATCACTTTGCATTGACCAAGGTAGAACCCTGACAATGACACATTCCTGTTGATCCTGCAAAGTTTGGCTTACTAATCTTGTACCAAAAAGGGACAGCCACTCCATGGACTAATTAAATAATACAGTCACATTCACAAAATCATACCCGTTAAGCCAACAACCCAGATTCACTATCACCAACTCTGGTTTATGAACTGTCACACTTGTAGGATGGACCTATAAGCGGAGGCGGCATAATGCTAATTGAGAGGGAGAGACTGACACTACAACTCCTCGGCAGACCGCATTAAGTGTCATACCATCAGGTCAAACCAGTCCTCCCTCACTTGACGAAAAAGATCTCCTTCATTTGGTGGAAACACTAAGGGGAGCAAAGGAACCATGTACTCCTGTGGAGCTTCAATATCTGTCACTGAGGTGGGTCTGGTAATACTGCTACTGACTGATTTCAGCAGGACACAGACACAATCTCAGGACATCCCTGTCTTTACAGCCAATAAGTTACCTTTTCTACGCACAGTTACTGTGGTAATATAAAAATCACAGCTGCCATTTTCAGAACAGCAAGTACTCACAAACAGCAATGTGAGATGATTAGATTATCTATGTTATTGTTGTTAATTGAAGGATAAATACTGACCAGGACAACAAAAGTTATTCTCCTGCTCTTTAATACTACAGGATTTTTATGCTCCATCTATGAGATTAGATAGGACCTTGGTTTAATAACTCATTTGAAAAACTCTCTTAGTACTCCATTGGAGTGTTGACCAGGACTGAAATAACAGTCAGAATGGCTTGTAAAAGTTGGTCAGAAAACCACTAAAGGTGAGAAAAAAGCTACTCAATTTCATCCTCGCCAATCCAGCTGTTACAAGTGCATCCATGGCAGTATTGGTCATAGTGGCTGCTACTACTCAGCTCTTGTGGAAATTATATCCTAGCTTCAGTGTGCCAACCTCCATACTGTTGTGAGACACTACTTTCTTGCCAAAAATGATAAATTCAGACAGTTCAACATTGTGTTTCTTTGACAATCCACTGTGCCAACTGCATATGAATCACCAGAGAAAATCAAAGGTAGGATACCTGGTAAAATGGGCATCTGCTTGCACTGGTGAACAATGAAGACATGGTAACACACTAACTGTGACAGAAGTGCAGAGGCAATGCTTGTGCTAGCTGGACTTCTCCAGCAGAAGCCTACAGTATTCAAAGGCAGGTGGCAAGAATCACTGGGGCTGCACGTTGTGCAATGATTTGGGCACAGCCTTTGCTAATCCAGCAAACAGGTACCCATTCTCTACAGTGTGGGTGGTGGAGGGTGCTGACTTTCAGTGCAGCAGGCAGCACAAGGACTTGGAGGCAACCTCAAGTAGCTAGGAACACAAAAGGCCTGATTTGGACTGCACTACTTTGATGTGGAGAACATTAATCTGGGATGGCAACATCGACAGGAAGGACATTGGCAGAGCAGAGGAGAGGAAGAAAACAGTTTTACCAAGAGAGGGCAGCAACTCAGCAATCTGTGTAATGTGTTGTGGGGGAGAAAGCTGGACTGCAAAGACAACCTTTGCATATTGTGATAGGGCCTTGATTGCAGCAGTCTGACATTGCATAACTGCAACTGTGGCGCTGAGACTGTGTTGCAATGGAAGCTTTGATATCAGTCATTAGATGCCATGTTATGATTAGATCCATAAGCATACTCACAACATTGCCCACATTTCTAGAAAGGATAAGGGTCCAAGTTCAATGCAAAACCCTGTGCAAAGTGGTGCTAATCTCCTTCATGCTCTTTGACAGGGAACACAGACTTTCTGGCAGGCTTTCCGATGCATCAAGCATTTTATTGTGCCTACCCAGCTATCCTCCTTTATCAGAAAACTCCCCAGTCAAAGTGCATATCAAAGGATTCAGGAGCAGAACTGACATGTGACCTTGCCACTCTGGCAAGCCAGTATCTGCACAACTTTTGCCATCTACTCTGCTACAGTTCACTCATGCAGATCCCAGTGAAATGCTTTCTGCTAAATTGCACATTACCCGAGTTGGTCATCGAGGGCGTGAAATCAAATAACAATAAGTCCTCATCACTCTAGTTTTTATTCCCTTTGCACCTGCCCAGCAAGGTTGTAGTTTCTGGGATTGGAAATGAAGGAGACACAGGGAAAAGATTTTGGTTTGGGAAGAAGAAAAATCAGAAAATTGAGTAAGTGGAAGGGGAGGTGGATGTATGAGGAGGAGGATTAGGCATGAGGATATTATCATTGCTGGTTTCAGCCCTGCCACTGTCCACAGACTTAGCAATACATTTCCCAATAATGACCAGCATAATCTTTTTGATTGGCATTAGGACATGTGGGTGGACCACTTCCACTCTGTTAGCTCCCACCACGTCAGGTTGTGCCCTCTCCCCAACCTAATATTGCAGGAGAACAAGATTTAGCCTTGAGAGTGAAGTGCAATCTGTTTTAGTGATGTGCCTGTCAGGACTGAATAGATGGTAACAAGTGCATGCAATGCAATACGAGTGTAAGGCTTAGTCATGGAATTGTACAGCACCGAACCAGGGTCTTCAGCCACTCTGTCCGTGCCAACCATCAAGTACCCACCTATACTAATCCCATTTTCCAGCACTTGATCCGCAGCCTTCTATGGCTTGGTGATTCAGGTGCTTGTTAAATGCTCCGAAAGTCCCTGCCTCTACCAGTCTCAGGCAGTGTCATTTTAAATTCCAACCACCCTCTGAGTGAAAAAATTCTTCTTTATATATCCCCACCAAAACCCTTGCTCCTTTTCTTAAATCTATGCCATCAGGTTATGGATTCACAGATCTCCTCCATTTGTGTGAAGTCTTTGATCACCTTGTAGCTCAGCACCGAGATTCCTGGGACAGTATTGCTCCCATGTTCCCCTGAGCCATCTGCTTTGATGGCCTTTCATGTGTGCATCAAGAAGGCTCCTAGCAGATACAAGGCTAACACTCCATCTTTCTAGCAAGGCTTTTAGTGGTTGCGCCTTAAATTCATGGAAGCGTCTCTCTGCTGTGTTATGCCATTCTTCATTGTTTCCTAGCTCAGGTTTGCAGCAGGGTACTTGCTGCAAGCAGCTTCAGTCACAATTCTTCTCTTCTTTAAGAAATTTGCTGGTTTTAACTGCTGCTATTGGGTCTCTGATGATGTTTTCAGCCAAACTACAGCTTGGTTGGTGCTGGTGGACATCACATAGTAGGCAACAAATAACAAGCAGATAGCTGGCAACAAGGAGGCATGCTACTTGTATTCCATTCAATTTATCACAGCTTTTTAAAATCCCCTCTCAAACTCACTATTTTCACTATCTAGTACAGTGGATTACCAAATGGGAACTCGACTGCCTCGAAGAACCCTTGCAAGTGGCACACCGTCCTGACACAGAAATATATGGTCACACCTTTATAACCACCATCATATCATCCTGGTACTCCACATTAATAGCACTGTGGGACGAACTTCACTATCTGGTTTCCAGTAGCTCAGAAAGACAACTCCCAACCAACTTCTCAAGGAAAATTAGTGATAGACTATAAATGTTGACTTTACCATTGAATCCCATATTCTATAATGTCAAAACAAGGCATCAGTTAATCATGCATAAAGATCCACAGGCCTGAGATGAGGAGAAGTTCCTTCACTCAAAAGGTTGTGAATTTTTGGAATTCTCTACCCCGAAGGACTGTAAAGCTCCACCACTCAGCTCATTCAAAACAGAGATTGAGAGATTTCAAACATTAAGGGAATCAAGGGATATGGGGGTGGTGCAAGAAAACAGTGCTGAGGTAGGGGATCAGCCTTGATCTCGATGAATAGTGGAGCAGGCACAAAGGGCCACACAGCCCATGCTGGATCCTATTTTTATGTGTTTGTTCTTTCATTTGAGGGTTATGCAGATATCGGCACAAATAAATGTATGAAATGAGATTGACCTCAGGATGCCTGTTTCCATGTTTAATGCATGGAAAATTATTTTTTAAAATTCTTATTGAAACTATTATGGTGCAGTGCTTTTTGATTTCAACTAGCAAGCTGTTCTACGTTGAAATTAGGTCAGAAGTAATTAGATATGGAACCAGATAATAAATCTAATCCAAATATACCGTTCTGCCTTTGGTAATCCCTCACACATCCATTAGGTCATTTTTGGTAAGAGCATGATTAGCAAAACTAGTTTAGAATTGAACTGCATTATAAACAGCACAGCCATTAAGAACTAATTAAATTTGAATTAATATAATGTGAAGCTGATCACACATGATAGGAAAGACACACACAAATCAAATTGTTAGCATCACTGGCATAATACATCTTCCTTAATTCTGCCCACATAAACAGAAAAAAGATGCTTACAAACTGTAATCCTTGGTAACGGAGCAAAGGGAACCCCTTAATTACATAGCTGGGTCTGTAGGCACAATCAGGCAGCACGCTGTGCACATGGGATTCAGCAATTAGAGGCACTGAAAAAGGAATTAATAAAAACTGGTGAGAGAGATGTTATACAACAAGGTCATGCTATTCCCTGCTGAAATAAGTATTATGATCTTATTCATGCAAGTTTTGATAAAATCTTAACTGAATTTAACCGAATGTTCATTTCTTCTTTTAATAATAGAAATCCACATACTTAATTGTATCACATAGGAGCTTTGACAAGGATTAAAAACTTAAACCATTTAGAAAAGAGTTAATGGAACACAGTCTAACTACACTTTAAGCTCCAGTGGAATTCATTTGTAGTTTATAATACATATGCAATAACTTAAGACAACTGGATGATTAATAAGCTGCAGTTTGGTAATGGCATCAATCTCACTCAAGCACAAGTATCACAAACAAAGAGCAATGTCTTCCAAAAGGTTATATTCTTTGGGTGAAAATATGAAATACAGGCAGGCAATTAGAAAGGCACTTAAATAGACAAGGCATAAAAGAATACAGACCTAACCTGGCCTATAGGATAGTGTAGAAGGGCAAAAATGTCAGCATGGACGTGCTGGGTCAAAGAGTCCAGTACTGTGCTGCATAACTCTACGACAAGTGGGTTTGCCTTAACCAGTTTTAGCAATAACGAATAATTTTAGAAAACATAATACCAACAGTAGATGATTGATATGTTTATAAAAGGCCATTATTTTAAAATGAGAAATCAGAAAAACAAGTTAATTTGCATTTAACATGAACAACCCCCAATTTAGACATATTTGAGCACCCCATGAACTAAGCTATTTAATGAGCATACAAATCGACCACTTGAACAAAGCAGAGACTTCCATGTATTTATCTGGAGCCTTGTCTCTGCTTATATAAACATGCTTATGTAAACAGGTTTCTGAAGATGTTGATGACTTGATTGGAGTATAAAAAAACTGGGATGAGCTCTGTCACTGGAGCCTAATTATGCAGAAATTATGCTTATCTTTACTGGAGAGATGAATTTACATTTACAGATTACAAGTGTAATCATATGAAGCAAAATCTTTATGATTCCACCTTTACGTTTGATACACGTGTAAGTGTAAAGTGGATCTTTTTCCACTCCACATCACAACTTAATTATATTTGTTGGAAATCACACACATGCGAGCATCTGACAAGGACTGGATTGGAAAAAGGTGTGATGTACCTTATCGATGACCAAATTCATGAACGAATAAATGCCACATGATCAAGATAACTCAGACAACAAATGTCCTTGGAATTGTATTCCTTAGAAGTAGAAGAGAAAAATGAAACTAAAACTGTCCCATCCAAGCTTTGGAGGGACACAAAAAATGCACTGGTAAACATGTCATCATCTGGCTGCAAACGTGCAATTAATCAAGAATTGCGCTAATTGAATCATCTTATTTCAACACTAGGGCACACTACCACCACAACAACAAAGGCACACCTCTATTTCCTTGCCAACTACAATGGCTTGTTAAACATCGTTCACGATGGCAGTGCACTTTACTGCTTTAGCCTATGAAAGCCTTTATCCACATTCCACATTGATTACAACTTTTCTAAATGTGACGTGCCCCACTGAGGGAAGGTATAGAGAGATCTGACCTGCTGCAACTTACACAACCACAGCCCTAATTAAAACTGGCACAGTATTATGGCTGAGTGATAGGAAGTGCCTATATACAAATTTCAAGATGTATTGCTATAGATAAAACCTCTATGCCTTTATAAGAAATACTACCATTTTGATTGGTACTAACATGCTGGACTTCAGCTGAGTTAGCTTATTAAGACAACTGAAATATTAATGAACCTTTACTTTTGTATAAAATAGTGAAAGCCCTTGATAAGCTGGGAAATTGCAAAGATTATAAAGGGTGTAAGCCTCCTTTACAGCGCATGCCTAAATAGAGCCACCATTTTGACAGCCTACTAATAAAAAACATCTCAATGGTTCCAACCAGACTTCATTTTTTTTCATGACAGCATCAAATACATTGTTTATTAATGCAGGTATGTGCTTATCTTAGCAGCAATACTTGTGGAGAAGCCTTACAATGAAAAAAACTGTCACGAGGGTCATGTTTCAGCATTTCTGCCGGATGCTCATTTTGTGAATGCAAGTAACGGTAATTCTTTTTGTAGCTTGCTGCAGACTGTGGAATGTGCTGTACTTCATTCAGTTTTATTAAGGACTCATCTGAAATGGAAAGAGAAGAATTTTATTTTAAAAGCTGTGCAGAACAATTCCTATTTAAATAGTTTGTTGTCTCCATCTTAGAAATGGATGAGATAACCCTAAATAGTTTTATTTTTATTAGAAATGGACTAAATAGCGCACTAATAGCAGTAATTTAAACATAACTATTTGTTGAAATTAAGCTATATTTCCTAATAATTTTAATACTGTAAAGGCAAGATAGGGCAGTTTAATATCAAGAGTGAACACTAAAATAAGGAAACACTATCCATGCACTCTTCGTTGTTTGGGCAATTCCAATGGAGCCGAATTTTAGAAGTGGAGTTTAATACCTGGTTGTTCTGAGGTGTGCAAAAACAATTACAAATTGTTTCTACAGACATAGGACATACTTTGAGGTTACTGTCATTTATACATCATTTGCTTTTATTCTTACCATTCCTAGCACTGTTTAGTAGTTCCAAGTTATAATAATACTAAAATATAGTATAAATTTAATATAGTATAAACCCACAGAAACACTGCCTATAATAGGATACCCACAGAAACACTCACTGCCTATAATAGGGTACCCACAGAAACACTGCCTATAATAGGGTACCCACAGAAACACTCACCGCCTATAATAAGGTAAAAAATAAAATATAAATAAGGTGCATAACTTACTGATATAAAGTGAAATATACTGAGAATCAATAATGTTGAACTTAAGGCCAGTATTGTGGAGTCGCCACTGAGGGAGAGAAAAAAAGAGTGATGATTACATCAGTAACAAATGCAACTTTGGCTTTTTATTTCTCCGGCAACATCCATGGGTATGTCTTTGCTCAGAGTTCCAAGAAACATTAACTCTGTTCATTTTTCCACAGATGCTGCTTGGCATGCCAATTGTTTCTGGTATTTTCTGTTTTTATTGTCAATGTCGTTCCTGTGGTGTCGGCATGGGCAAGAGCACTTGATGTCTCAGATTTGAGGGGTAAGCCTCAGTGCTGAAAGATAGTGGTCTGAAAATCCAGGGAATCCCTATTCAAATGAGCCATGTGCACGAATGGCTGCTTCACTGGTATTCAGATGACCTTTCAATATTTGAGATATACCCAAACTAAACAAACAGTGATTGTTGTTCACAATGGATGCAATGACCTTCCTCAGACACAACGAAAAGCTCCAGCATAAGAGCCTGCCTATGTGGGACAAGTACAAGTCCCAAGATGCTCAACAAAGTCAGACTGTCTGATGCCTGCTCTGAATCAAGGCAGCACAAATCCCAACTCTATCCTTGGGGATTATCTCTACAATTCAAGCAAATTCTGAAGACAATGAGGGAACCAGATGTTGAATTCCCTGTCCCACTCTATCGTCATCACAGAAAACACTCACTGCCTATAATAGGGTACCCACAGAAACACTCACTGCCTATAATAGGGTACCCACAGAAACACTCACTGCCTATAAAGGGCACCCACAAAAAGCACTCGCTGCCTATAATAGGGCACCCACAGAAACACTCACTGCCTATAATAGGGTACCCACAGAAACACTCACTGCCTATAATAGGGTACCCACAGAAACACTCACTGCCTATAAAGGGCACCCACAAAAAGCACTCGCTGCCTATAATAGGGTACCCACAGAAACACTCACCGCCTATAATAGGGTACCCACAGAAATACTGCCTATAACAGGGCACCCACAGAAACACTGCCTATAATAGGGCACCCACAGAAACACTCACAGACTATAATAGGGTACCCACAGAAACACCCACTGCCTATAATAGGGTACCCACGGAAACATTCACTGCCTATAATAGGGTTCCCACAAAAAACACAAGGACTCAATGCCAGGCCAGAAAAACAAATGAATATTTTCAATCATACTGAATTTTGCATAGCGATGCACAGTGCAAACTCAGAAGCAGAACTGCCAATCAATCCCCCCCTAATTTGCCTGCCTTAGCAGAGAAAGATTGAAAGGGTCTGCAAAATTATGCATTTTAAATGGAAGTACTGCAATATAATCCAGAACATTGGCATTTGTTAAAACTGCTCCCTTTACGAGACCTTTGATCCTTCAGCAGATTGATCTCTGGGATGGTGGCTTTGTCATACAAGGAGAGGTCGAGCAGACTAAGCCTGCACTCTCAAATTAAAGATATGAACTCACTTAAAAATACGAGATTCATAAGGAGCTTAATAGGGGGATATGGAATTGATGTTTCCCCTGGCCTTAACTGAACAGTAGAGTCAAATAATCTCCTCCTGCTTCTAAAGATATCCCAGGCTTGAACAAAGGAGATAACTCACATAAGAACATTCTATTAATTGGCCAAAAGGGACAAATATCTAACACTTTTGCTATCCAAGTTCTCAGGTGCCAGATTAGAGATAATATTGTCTCTGTGCCAGGACAAGGGACAAAATATATTTGCAGAGCCAACACATCCAAAATTTTGAAAAGTTCACCATCAAATCCCTGGCATAAGCTAAAGCTTTTGACAATATCAAGTATTCTCAGAAACCAGGATATAAATCACTGATGATATATCCTGTAGCTCAAAAATCTCAAACTTTAAAACTCAACCACTGGAACTTTAACTATATCCTTAACATAGCAAAAGGTTCCAGGGTGCTTCATAATTATACTTAAACAAACTTTGACACCAAGCCATACTAAAACATCAAGGTATTAGGATAAAAGACCAAAGCTTCAGCCAAAATTGTGGATTTTTAAAGAGCATCATAAAGCAATAATTTTATTAAGTGTCAGAGCAGGTTTGGGTCAGTGAGTGGCCTCCTCCTGCTTCTGCTTGTACTTTGTACGTTCATAGGGAGGGATAGAAGCAGAGAGGTTTAAGGAGAGAATTCATAAACCTACAACCCAAGCAATTGAAAGCCCAGATGATGATGGAGGGAATACAAACGGCAATTTGCAAGAGGTTAAAAATGAGGAAAGATGAGATTTTGGAGGTTGTAAGGAGATTAAAGACAGAAGAGAAAAGGCCATTAATGCATCTGAAGAGTGGGATGACAATTTTAACATGTGACCGCTGTGGGATTCTGAATAAATGTAATGCAGGAAGCACAATGTCAACCCATAACCTGCTACAAAGCAGAAAATACCAGTCTTGATGCTCAGGGAAGCCTTTCTCCGTCACTATGTATCCCTAACAATTCTATAAACAGGTGATGACAAAAGCAGAAATGTAAGGAACCATGAAGCATCTTAAGGACTGATGCCAACAGCAATTCTTTCCCATTATAATCAGCTCAATGCACACTCCCAAAAAGCACAATCATCAGCTAAATATATGGCAAATAGAACCACCACCCCAAGAAACTAACAGATAGACAGAAGAGGATAACCTCTCAGCACTGAACAGATCAAAGAACAAAAACAGGATAACCTACACCAACGGAAAGCCCAATAGTCAGAGAGCAAATGACAATTAATTGGCAAACTCCCAGCATAAATACCCAGACATTGACCATTCACAAGTGAACTACTGATTACTTATAAATTGGGGATCAGCCTCTGAAAAATACCGGAGTTGAAAGAAAGATTTGACAATCCTCTTTATGAGGAATGGGACCCATGAACTGTTATTACTATACAATCTCAACCATATCAAAGCTTCAAATTCAATACTTTTACAGATTTTTAATGTATTACTTCTGCATATAATAAGAAAGCTATTGCAAAAGATTTTTTCTGGCGTTATGATAATGGTTAAGCAACAAAAACTTACAGCAACTTCTACATGATCTGTTCCCTTGGCTATTTTGCTTTATGGAGGACCTCAAAGTAGTATCTCCTGGAGGATGACAACCTGCAGAAAGTGAATAGAAAAAGAATATTGACACCGTAAGTAAAAAACAAACACAAAGACATCTTCAAGCATTGTATCTGTTCTCAGCAGCACACAGTACATTAATTGCTTGAAAGTCATATGGTGATTGATTGCTAATTTTTTTAGTAAGGCACAACATGGGGTTCGTTTCACCTCTACTGCAACCTAAGAGTCAAATTGAGGTGAGCTCTATGATATCCTTCACATAAACAGCCATTTGAAAATTCCAACCTTTTCGTTAAAACAAAAAGGTCATTACCTCATGGGGGCACAGCTGACACCCGTACAAATACACTGTTAGAAGTTAGAAAATACATCTTTTTAGCTCATTCCATTCTGTTCCAATTCTATTCATTATTTATTGCATGTTCCTTATTGAAGCTTTATTGTTCCACATTTTCTCTAATGTTTCTCAATTTCTCTTCTAGTTCCATTAAAAAGCAAAATTATTTCCAGCTGCCTCATTTCTTCATCCCATATCCTATTTATGAGAGGACTCAATGACCAAGAAGCAGAACCAGAGCAATGTGGATAAGAATAGTCATGAGGAGAAAGGGTGGAATTATTTGCTGAGAAGAGAATTGTTAAGGAGAAGAGGAAAAGAGATGGGGAGAAACTGCGTTTAGATTGCTTAGTATAAATTAAGTGTTATTTTCAATTAAATAAATCATGATAATATTGCTAATGATTTGATGATTTTTCTACACATTAATGTTAGCTAAAATTTAGATTCTTGAATACATTAAAACTAACAAAGTTTTCCTCTGGTAGTACATGCGCAGCACTTACAACTTTCCCTTACAAATCCAGTGTCTGTACCAGCTACCAACTTAATGCACCAACTCCTCACCAGTTCTGAATGTGTTTTCTCAATTTGCAAAGTACTTTAAGTGGGTCAGATTATGATCCTGTTGTGCAACTTTGTTTTCTTTCCAAAATAGCAACCATTTTCCTGCCACAGTTGAGTAGAGTTCTGGGAGTGCCCATTGTTCACATAGTAAATGCTACAGTGACTGCCATCCAGGGTGTAACATTCAATAATGCATATATTCTTAAAACTTTGATAACACAATGAACAGTGATCAGAGAGTCCTCTGAGAAACTTGTCTCACAGTTTCAATTCCCATTTTCTCTGAATGCAGCTAACACAATTCTTTTGGAATATTTTTAAAAGATGATTAAAAGTATTATTTGGAATTAATAATCATGAACAACAATCATTATTCTATTTTATTTAACAAAGTTTGACCAATCTTTGCAGCTTGTTCTTTTGGGATTTTACAGTTTTATAAAGGATATTACTATAAGTTAACCTGTGCAGATAATAGCTAATCATTTTTTTCAATATTTCAATGATGACAAACTGTTAAATAACATTTTAAAACTGCAGTCTGTGAAAGGACAACATTTCAAATAAAACTGCAGTCTTGTCTCTGAAAAACAGATAATCTTAAACAGAAATTACATAAGAGAAATGATGTCACTATTTGAAAAATAATACCTACTGTACAGGATTGGAGATTTGACTTTGAAATTTCCCAAATTCTCCTGGGGCTGTCCACTCTTTACCAGTCTATGTTAGAAATCAGAAGAATGATACATTATTTGAATGTTACATGAAATTCTTGCCTCAGGTAAAATTCACTCACATAGGTGTGGGCTGCTAAAAATTCCCCATTTTCCAATAGTGAACTGTAATGAAATTAACACAGAACAGTACAGCACAGTACAGGCCCTTTGGCCCATGATGCACAAAAAGGGCCAAAACAAAATTCCCAACCTCACAATGTGGAAAATCTCTTGAGATTTTGCTATTTGTGTTTGACTGAGTATGCTTTTCTTTATGCCGGATTAGTTTCAATAATGTCCTGACCTGATGGTGCTCCTATTCTTACCGAGCTGTAGGCTAGGTTGCATGCAGGACTTCATAATCTACATCTACTTCTATCCCCTGTGTCCTTCTCACCACGGCTCCTACACCAATGCTCCTGCTCCAACACCAATTAAAAATATTTCATTAACTTCAAAAGAATTCCATAATTCATTAACATTGTTACTTGCTATTTCTGACTAGAAATGAGGTTGGCATTGAACTTTTGAGTTTATATTGCTATACTGTTATCTCACCACAGCAATTAAATGTTGTAACTAGTTTGTAATTTGTCTGCCTGCTAGAGAGAGCTATACTTACTTTACCATATGTTGTTGAAAATGAAGTTTCCTGTCAATATTTTCCTGTGTGCAGCTTTGCTGTAACTTTCGTAGCACAGCAAAATAAATACTACAGGAGGCATTATGTGCAGAGCCAAAGGCGAAGAAATTGGGCTTTCTATCACTATTTTGTTCCCTCACAGCAAAGTGCTTCAAAATTTTGAGGACACAAAGTTTGTTTTTTCACACTTAAATCACCCATTAAATCAGACAGTGCAAGATTATGTGTGTGACGTGTATACCCTTCGTGTGAAAGTATGGAGTGTGGGCAGTAGGTGATGCCAGTCCTTGTGCAATGCTGCTTTGACATCTATCCTGCAAGCTGGTCTTCATCCATCCACACAGTGTTAACTAATGGACAGGAAACTGGAGACTGTTGAAATTGTGGCAAGGTGCAAATCTTTACAAGGTGCAAATTGTAGCAAGTCCTTTACAGGGACCTATAACCAGCTAATTTGGCTGTGATTCCAATGAATGTTCTCTCTGAATGGTCCATTTCTACTGCTGGTCTGTTTTACCCTCCTCTCTGCAACTCATCATCATTCTCCCTGAATCTCAAATCACAGAAATATCACCCTACACTACCAACTTTCCATACTTCTTTTATACTTCTATCATTTAAAGAACCTGAAGAAACACTGATCACAGCAACATAGACTAATCATCCTTCAGCTTCCCATTAATGTTTTTTTGTGCACCTTTGCATTTACTACTGCTCCTGCACAATGCTCTCCCTGCAGCTCCAAGTGGTTAATTGAGGCTGTTGACTTTCAGTGGTTGCAGATGGCCATGATGCAGGACTCTGAATTGCTCAGGGATGAGAATTTGGATTACACCTTCTTTCCATAAATGGCAGCAGTTTTTGACTAACAGCTAATAGCAAATGGATTGGCAGAGGTACGAGTTCTGAGGGAGTAGCAAATTGTGATCCCAAGACCCATAACCGCACCCCTCATGCCTACAATATCTAAATAGCAGTAGTATATTGAAGCTAAGGGCATTCAACCATATTGCTAGAAAGCTTCCGTCCATCAATGAGAATAGAGAACATCTCTTCTCCTTTCCATGTTGCCCACCAGTGCCTCTAGAGATGCATTTGCTAATCAAAGAACACAATACTAATTATGAGTTGCACAAGATCTTGCATTTTCTGCTGTAATACTGTCCTATACGGAATGCTTCTAATTGCTGCCAATTACTCTTAAGAAGTGAGGAGCACATATCAGCGTTAAACCCAGCAGCAAGAGGGTTCACTTTGGCTAGTCATTCTAATGATGACAACGAGGTCTGAGCAAAAATTACTCAAGGACTTCCACCAGCTTAAATGGGACACAGGCCCCACTAATACTCACCGTTTTCGTTAACAACCCACTTCTCACCAATTGAATTTATTTCTCCAGTTCCAATGAACTGAGCATGATTATTACTTCCCCGATGCGTGCTGGCTTGTTGCTTCCATTAGGAAGCTGACTAAATACGATTAGGACCAAAAAGAAACAGTTCAATATCATTGTGTCTTGGGTTAAACAAGCATTTAATTTAGGCCTAGGAGCATGAGCCAAAATCATACCTTTCCAACTCTTGCCAATAGTGTGACATTTGAAGGGTTGTCATCTGCACTTAGCCAAAACTCAGAATTATCATCGGAAGCCACAGCAAACTGAAATGCACCTGAAACATGGAACATTAAGAATAATTAACTTTACATTTGTGCTAGATATGAACTCATGGGGAGGACTAACCCTCTGACAAAGCATTTCGTTTTGTTTTACATATGAATTAAGAATATAAATAATAAGTGCATGTTAGATTGTTTGACTCTGAAAAGAGAGGAAATTATCACAATGGATCCAATCCTATTCTTATCTTAAACCCACCCAAAGCACAAGTCATTTGCTTATGATTAGGAATACCTCTGTCCCTACTGTTGCCTTCGTTGAGAATGGAGCACCAATCACAACGAACTTGAGACCAAGATGGTCTTTAGGCCTAAAAATCACAGCAGGAAGTGCATGCACTCATGAGTCACATCAGATTTATTCCTTGGGCTTCGACAATTCCACTTGTCTACTGATTATAAGTACACACAAAAAGATATCCATGGGATCTTTCCAGTTGTTCCTTTTCACTTCCTACAAAGAGGTACCTACCCCTCATCCTTGGCCATAGAGACAAGGCTGGAATTAACTGTCTAGTAACGAATATCCACAATCTTACATCCTCCTATTATGTACCACACCATACTGGAGGACTATTGGTATATTTGACTTGTATATATTATTTTGGTTTATTACAGGAACACTAGCTTGGCCCAGTTGGGCTAACTTTGTTTTTAATTCATGCATTCAGAATTTAAAAGATCAAAGACTTGTCAAAAGTAACATCTTCTGGGCAATACTTTAAAACAAGAGCAGACTAATTAAACATTATGTTGTTGTACTGTCGTGTGATCTCCTGGCACAAATTAACTGTGATGATTGCTTTTGTAATAATAATTACTCTACATCAAAAGTATCTATTGGTTTACCTTCAACGTCATAATAGTAGGGATCTCCTCAAAATATCAATGCATGCATCTATATAACATTTCTTTAAGAAGAACAGATTTTCTTCTTCCTGTCTCATGAACAAGCTTTGATATTTTAACCCAATATCAACAACATTCCAGAATGAGAATAGTTTCAATAAAAGTGAGGAAGGACAGGTATGTGATGCTTTGCCCTCCAAAACACGTGAACCTCACAAGAAACCATCTCAGCAGAAAGGACAAACATATTATAACCATAACTACACTTCAAAAAGATCTTCGCTGGAAGCAAAATGCTTTGGGTGTCCTGAAAAATCACTTGAAAGCTGCTATATAAATGTGAATCTTTCTTATATGGTAAACTGCTTTTACTGTTTATACAGTAGATTCAATCACCAACAAATGAACCAAGACTGCTCAAGGTATTTCTACTTCTGACCCAGCTCTAATCAGGGAGAATGGATTTTTCACACTTGGCAAGAATTCCATGTCTCCTAATATATGGTATTGCTCATTCTGTTCATTCCAAGGTTATTTATTTAACTGTTTCCTTACCATAAAAGCAACAGATTGTTTCCTTTTGAACTATTTCTTTATTTCACTAAATTGGCAAAAAGTCATTTGATAATATATGACCACCCATCACACAATGAAATTACTTCTCTTTGAAGTGCAATGGCTGTTCTCATATAAACAAATAAAATGGTCATTGTTTGCTAGTAACAACTGTAGAAAAAATTTGTTATGTAGATGACAATAAATCAAATAACTGCACAGATTTCATTAAAGGGGTCCAAGCAAAATATAGTAGAGATACTGCAAACCTTTAATTAGCCAATAGTGCATTCATGCAAAATCAAGATTTCATTATTATTGTTTGCAATTCTTTAACTTAACATAATAAGGATAAAGTCCATCTGAAGACCTATTAAGGCTCAAAATGAGGAACAAATTAAACAACTTTTATTTAAAGGACATAATTCACATAATTCTAACACTCAAAGGTTAAGAAGTCATCTTTCATCTGTAAAAATTATATTTAATATAATATTTTTATTATAATCTTATTTATTGTCTATAATCCTTTACCCATTAAATTAACACAGCAGATTGGCCCTTCACCTATAACACTTAACAGATCTGGATCAATCCAAGGGGAGAGGGGCGGTTTGACTGCTAACTTCTTCACACTCCAAGCATGTAGTACTGGAAATACAAAGTTCAATGATAACATGGCATATTAAATAGCAGTCTCCCCAAATTTCCAGAGTTCAGAAGATTTTATTTTTTATTATAATTCATTTTCTTAAGAAGCAAAACTTTGCACTGCAATACCCAAAATGGAAACTTAAAGCATTACAACCAGATAAACTTCCAGCAGCATATCCTTGCTACATTACTAATATGTTGTTTAAATAACTGGAAGGTTAGCAGAATACCAAAACAGTTTGCTCTGTACACTTGTTTAAAAAGCATTTATTTTTTGTATTTTTTAGAAAGTAAATAGGGGTTGTGCACTACTCACTTGAAAAGCAATGCTGACTTCAGGAAATAGGATTCTTACTGTGGTGGCAGAGACAAGAACCAACAGAGAAGCTAACTTACTTTCCGCATAGGGATGAATGTAGCCAAATATCCTGAGCCCATAGTTGGTCCATCTTGGTGCCACTGCCAACTTCTTGACCACAGTCCGTGTCTGGAAATGAAATGATGTTCACAAAACAGGAAGATCAATCAAATAAAGTGGTCTGTGTTAGTCAGGATTACTAGCACAAACATTTTTCAAATCTCTGGTTCATGAGCACTTTCATAATTAGTTAAAGGCCAATTCAACTTTATAATTCAAATTAATTCTGATGTCTTCTCTTCATCTTGTCTATCTTACAATAATGCAAGTAAACAATAGAGGTGAAGAAAACACACTTTTATTTTCAAGAAATTTTCAGTCTCTTCACCATCCCCCCCACCCCCCCAAACAACAGTCGAATGACATGCATCTTTCCCAGCTCAGCACTTGTACTCTTCCCCCGTACTTGCCTCGATTCCTCTTGGATACACAAATTGGCTTTCTAACACTTAATCAATTCATATCTGATCTGCATCTCCCTAACCACCACTGTATATCCCTTAACATATCATTAAAAAATAAAAATCTATTAATCATGAATGCTTCCATTGATTCGCATTTTGAGGAGGTAGGTTCAGGATTTGTATTAAAGTGCTTCCTGATTTCACACATGTACCATTCTCTCAGTTTAGGCAACTTAACATTCTTGCCAGAAGCAGGAAGAGTTAATGGTGAAACAGGTCTACAGCAGATGCCATCTCCCTGGCCCTACACCCAGCTCTGGAGCATCTGGACAGTAAAGACACCTACATTAGACTATTGTTTATTGACGACAGCTCTGCCTTCAATACAATAATTCCAAGCAAGCTTGTCACCAAACTCCGAGACCTAGGACTCAACACCTCCCTCTGTAACTGGATCCTTGACTTTCTAACAAACAGACCGCAATCAGTGAGGATAGTCAGCAATACCTCCGGCACGATTATTCTCAACATTGGTGCCCCACAAGGCTTCGTCCTCAGCCTCCTACTCTACTCCCTATACACTCACGATTGTGTGGCAAGATTCTGCTCTAACTCCATCTACAAGTTTGCAGGTGATACCGCCATTGTAGGCTGTATCTCAAACAGCGATGAGTCGGAGTACAGGAAGAAGATAGAGAGCTTAGTGGAATGGGGTCATGACAACAATCTTTCCCTCAATGTCAAAAAAACTAAAGAGCTGGTCATTGACTTCAGGAAAGGGGGCGGTGTACATGCACCTGTCTACATCAATGATGCTGAGGTCAAGAGGGTTGACAGCTTCAAGTTCCTGGGAGTGAACATCACCAACAGCCTGTCCTGGTCAAATCACATAGATGCCACAGCCAAGAAAGCTCACCAGCACCTCTACTTCCTCAGGAGGCTAAAGAAATTTGGTTTGTCCCCTTTGACTCTCACCAACTTTTAGCGATGCACCATAGAAAGCATCCTATCTGGATGTATCACGGCTTGGTACGGCAACTGCTCTGCCCAAGACCGCAAGAAGCTGCAGAGAGTTGTAGACACAGCCCAGCACATCATGGACCCCAGCCTCCCCTCCTTGGACTCTGTCTTTACCTCTCGTTGTCTTGGTGTAGCAGCCAGCATAATCAAAGACCCCACTCACCCGGGACATTCTATCTTCTCTCCTCTTCCATTGGGTAAAAGATACAGGAGCCTGAGGGCATGTACCACCAGACTTAAGGACAGCTTCTATCCCACTGTGATAAGACTATTGAACAGTTCCCTTATACAATGAGATGGACTATGACCTCACGATCTACCTTGTTGCGACCTTGCACCTAATTGCACTGCACTTTCTCTGTAGCTGTGACACTTTACTCTGTACTGTTGTTTTTTTTACCTGTACTACATCAATGCACTCTGTACTGACTCAATGTAACTGCACTGTGTAATAAATTGACCTGTACCATCAGTTTGTAAGACAAGCTTTTCACTGTACCTCGGTACAAGTGAAAATAATAAACCAATACCAATACCAAAACCAAAGAGTTTGCTTATGCAATTTTCTCAAACTAAATCTTACATGATAACAGACAAGTGCAGATAAAGCTATAAACTATTACATGCTCACAAATTCCATTTGCTCTTGTTTTTACAAAAGATTTATGAAAGTGACCACAAATATATCAAGTGAAAATAGCAATGGAATTGAATGGAAGGAAAATAACCCAATGTGACAGGTTACTAAAAATTAAAACAAGATGCAGTTTTTGTTTAAATACATTCAGGTATTTTTTGTGGACATTTTTCCATTTTCACAATGAATGGGGCATTTTATTTTCAAGAAAGGATGCATTTGTATCAACTTAGAAATTTCACGCTTTTCTTGCAAGAATATAATTTCACTCTTTCAACAAATTAAAAGTTCCTACCAAAGTACAAGCTACTATGTAAACAAAATCAGGGAAAACTGCCTCACGTAAAAGCTAATCAATGCCTGGGGTATACACTGGGCAAATAATTAGAGACAATGCGAAAAAAAATTGGTCATGCATGCTAAGTTTTTGAAGCAGAGTACAACTCACATTACCACTTCGTATAATTGAGGAAAAATGTTTATGCTGTACACCTTAGAACTGCTTAGGGAATAGTTGGAATCAAACACAAGCATTTAGAGTGCTTGTGGGCCATAACTTGGAGTGAAAGAATTTTTCTCATGCTTGGTTTTCTTTCTTTCAGAAAGGTCATATCACTACAGGTTCTATGTTCTAATATATATATGTTCTATATATGTTCTATGCTCTAAGTAATAATAACTTGTAAAGATTATTAAGATTACAAATGACTGGTCCTAACTTCTTCTTACCAACATAACTATAATTAATACTCACATGTGGGAAGAGGGGGAAGTGAATATTTTTCCTGAGCTGATCAACAGAGCCACCACACCAATCTTCAAATATGTGCAAATTTGCTTGACCCACTAACTGTACAAGGGAAACATTAAATATTTTCATTAGTTCACAGCAGTGTTCTTATTTATACATTCTAAACAAAAACATTTAATCATAAAAGAATTGACAGCAATCATGATTAAAACATTCAGCAAGCCAAGCAGTCCCCAAGGAAAGAAATACTGAGCTAACTTTTCAATTCAAAAATCTTTCTATTGGAAGCAAAGTACTGGAGATTCTGGAAATCTGAAATAAATTTTTTTTTAAATGTTAGAAATACTCAGAAGGTCAGTCAGCTTCTATGAAGATAGAAACAGAGTTAACATTTCAGGCTGCTGATCTTTCATCAGATGTGGTCAGCTATATTTTTGGTATTCTGTTCCCTGTGCTTCTAATCTAGGCTGGCACTTCAGTGCAATTCTGTAGTGTTAAACTGACCTTGCCATTTATTTGCATATGGTCAGATGGTATTGTGGAAGAAACCTTTGCCAAGCTGTCCCAATGTTATTATTTTGAACACTGTATTCATACTTCTACACTTTGGAAGAACCAACTGCTACACTTTCCCCATTACTGTATGTATTAAGACACACTGCAGGAGTTCGACACACTAACAAAAAAAAACCTGTGTTAATTTACATCATGTCTGCACCTCTTAAAGGGGAAATGAACACTGGGTTCAACCAGTGGCTGGAGGATATTTTGTGGCTTTGAAAGCACTGTGACCAAAGGCAACACAGAAAAGAGAGCAGACACCCCATTTCACTGATATTAATCTTGAGATCCTACTCAATGGGGATATGCAATAGGGGGCTTGCAAGGTAGGGGCAGGAGGTCATTGATGTCTAAAATGAATTGGGTGTCTGAGGTGATGGTCAGAGAGGTGAATACCTGAAGTGATGCTTTGAAGGTCTGTCCCACTGTTGGAAAAAGTTTAGTGGTCAACTGCTCAATGTCAATGAAACAGCACCAACACTTGCACCAATGCAATCATACGTACACCCTAAATGTCATCCGCACTCTCCTATGGGATTCCTGCTTCTCTAGCCCTTTGCCTCTTCCACCTATCACCTCCTAGCTACTTACACCTTTCCCTTTCACCCCTCCCTCCCCCACCCACCTACCTTCCCCCTCTCACGTGGACTCACTATCAGCTGCCAGCTTTCTGCCACTCCTCCCCCTACCATTTTATTCTGGCTTCTGCCCTCTTCTTTTCCAGTCCTGATGAAGGGTCTTGACCCAAAACATCGACTATTGTATTTCTCTCCATAGAAGCTGCCTGACCTGCTGAGTTCCTCCAGCATTTTGTGTGTGTTGCTCCAGAATTCCAGCATCTGCAGAATCTCTTGTGAATATACATTTCCAGTTCTTTAACCATTTTCTTTTAACGAGTTATTTAACTTAGTACAATAGATTTTGTTTCCTTTTTTTCCCACACTACAATGGACTTTTTCTTTTTTTGTGTTGTGTTCCTTTCTTGTATAATTTATGTTGTTAATTTATGTTTTTCTTGTGAATGTCGTGTATCTGATGCTATGTGCCTGTGATGCTGCTGCAAGTAAGTTTTCTCATTGCACCTGTGCATACATGTACTTGTGTATATGACAGTAAACTCAACTTTGACTATGACATGCATTGCAACAGGCTCACTGATACTCTTCCTCCTCTTCAGCTGCAGGACACTCACTCAGCCACATCCCGAGTGTAGAGCATACCCTACCAGAGTGAGGGCCCATCCCTCTGGAGCAATGAGTTTGGGCACTCAAGGGCTCAGCTGCCACAGAACCCTGCGGCCATTGATTTGATCAGAGATCACCCAGGATAAATTATCTCCTCCTCCCATCATTTCATAGACTTTTTCTGTCATAACAGGCAAGTGGTTTAAATGTATTCCTTGCAACATTATTGCCTCAGCTGCCCACCCCCCCCCTATCCCCACCTCCCCTGGCAACAAGGAACCATGTGCCCCTCTCACATTAGATACACAACTACTACCTGCCGTGCCCTGGCAGAAGAGCTAATCTCAATTGTTAAAGGAGAAAGTCACTGCATCTGACAGTTGCAGCTGCCAGGTCAAATCCCTACACTTCTCGAAGAGAACACAGAACAAAGTTGATCACTGTGCACAGCAAGATGCTTGAGGTATGATTCACTTTATCCAAAAGCCTCCATAAATATTTGTGAGAAACAGGAAGTCTAGCTCTAACCTTTCACTTTTAGCCTTCACTTTTGGTCTGAAGCACATCCATTCCAGCATTCAAGTAGCGGCCAGTTTCATGTTAACACACATTTAACACTATTACAGCACAGGCAGGAGTCACCCAACAGACATGTTGCACTGGAAGCTCTGACTTCTGCTATCTTTGCTCTGGATTCCTAAGTTGACAGGGGCTTCCACAGTGTAACAGCACTCCAGCAATCTAACCTCCTGCAGATTGCTGAAATAGTCGATAACCTGCCCCAGGGAAATGGCAGTGATTCCAAAGATATGAATTGGCCGTGTGAAGATCATCACTAATGCTTTGGCAGCTTTTCGAATTCTGGTTAGTAATTTGTCAGGTCAAGAAGATTTTTCTGGTTTTAGTTTCCTTATTTTCTTTGATGTTTTCTCTTTAGTGATCTGAATTACTTAATGTCATTAGACCCTGGGTTCCCCTCCATTTCTGCTACACTTACTGCATCTTCTGCAGTGAAAACAGATTCAAAAGTTGTTTAATGTGCCAGGAATTTCTTTATTCTGCGTTACAATTTCTGTTGTCACCATCTCCAGGGATCCAATTTATTTTTGCTATTCTTTTTACAAAGCTATAGAAGCTCTTCATTTTATTTATATTTCTTGCCAAGTTATTTCCATATTATCAAATTTTTGATTATTTGTTCTGGTTTCCTGAGACTAGTTCAATCCTCAGACCTCCCTTTTTTCTTGGCAACAATATAAATTTGCTATTATTCTTAACCTTAGTTTGCCACAGATGTGGTTTCTCACGGAGTTCTTGTTTCTCAATGTACATTAGTTCATAATTTTCCATCATCAGAGGAATCTGAGAGGGTTAAATAAACAAATCTTTGGAAATACAAGCCCAGTTGAGAAGATGTGAGAAGATAGGATAGTGATTATTGTAAACAGTGCATTCAGTAGAAAAAGACAAATGTCACACTGAAGCTTTCTGAATTTCTGGTTAGGCCTTAGCTGAAATTGGATGTGAAATTCTGGGCACCAGATTTTAGGGGGATACCAATGGTTGAAAGAAAGTAAAGGGTTTACCAGGAGGATATGTGGGATTGGGTGGAGTGGGGGCTGGAGTTGTGGGTGGTGGGTTAGAAGGGTTCAAGGAAGGTTCATAATGTTGAAAGAAAACCCAATTGTGATATTCAGTATTAGGGGATGAGGGAGGGGATATCAGTAAGCAACTGAGAAGAAACCAGTTCCTCCAGAGAGTGGAACAGTGAGCAGAATCTATGCATTTAAAACACTTACAAAATGAACTGGAGGAGAGATGAATACAATTTCATTGTGCAGGAAGTTGTTGCATTAACACACCGACTAAAAGTGCGGTAGAATCAAACTGATCTTAGAATTAACTTTCAAAATATAATTGGACCTACACTGAGAGGTCTAACTTGTGGGGTCACAGGGAATAAAATGGGTTTGGGGGAAATCAATTTAACAAATTTTTCCAAAGAGTCAACACAGGCATAATGGGCTGAAAGACTTCCCTGATTATGGATTTGATGATGTTCTTCTAATACGGATGCCTGGCAAATTCTCATTAAACTGATAAAAATGACCCAAAGTTTTATTGTATAAGCAGAATCAATCATTACTCCTGCCACATCATTGTACAATTTATTTGCCGTATATTAAAATGACATCTTTAAATAAAAAATTCAGTAGACTCCTCCAGCCACCCAATCCCACTTATGAAAACTGCCATTTGCCTTCTTGGGATGACTTGCCTATGAATAATGCCTTCACGTACTTGGTGCCAAACTGTAAATTAAGATTGCACATTTAAATGTGCCACTTCTTTTTTCAGGGCTGGGACAAGTTATTTTCCCCATTTTTCTCCTTTTCGTGTTTTTTCTCGTATTCAACAGGATCACCATGTAGCTTGTCCCAAGCTGCCATTTGCTTCATTTCTTGCCTAGCCAGCAGGAAGTGTCATTTTGCAAAATGTTTTGAGCTTTTTCAACCCATGGTGCTATAAATTCTGCTACTTGGTTCAGCTCTCTTCAGCTGATCTTTATCCCTCCACCCCTTAAAGAAAATTTCTTGCCTCCATCTGGTATTTATATTTCTGCAGCTGGATCAGATTAACTTCAACTAGATTACAAGCATTACCTACAACATCAACTGCTGCTATGCTGCATGCTAATACACTGCTCTGTTATCCAATCCAACGACTTGAATACAAAAGTTTAGACGGACACTCCAGTACAGAGAGATGCCTACTTTAAGATTTGCAGCCTTTTGAAGCAATCATTAAGTAACAGTCCAGTCCATAGCCTATGGTAGACACAAAAGATCACATGGCACAATTTTGTGGGGTAGAGGAAGTATCCCCAATATTCCTGGGAATATTTATAACTTAACCAAGCTCACTTGAACAACTTATCAAGGCGTAATCACATTGTTATTTATGGTAGCCAGCTGTATGCAAAATGTTGGATTTACAGGTTGGCACCAAGTATGTGAAGGCATTATTTAGAGGTAGGTCATTGTCTATAAATTGTACAATGCTGTACAAATACACTTCTTTGTTTCACTAATTACAAATTAATTCCTCCTAAAACGCTTTAAAATTACTTTTACATTTGGCTGTTTAGGTCAGGTTCCACCATAAGCACCCTTTGGGACCAAAGGTTAAATCTGTGTGTGGAGCCAGGGGGTGTGGGCAAGGTCCTAAATAAATAGTTCTTATCTGTATTAACCAAGCGAAGGACATGGGGGATAGTGAGTTCAGGGAGGGATATGTTGATTGGCTGGAACACCTAGGTATTATGAAGGTGGAGGCGTTTGATGTTTTGGAACGTATAAGGGTGGATAAATCCTCCGGTTTAGGTGAGATCTATCCTAGAATGCAGTGGGGAAAAAGGGAGATTGATGGGGCCCTGACGGAGATTTTTGCATCCTCACTAGGGGCAGGCAAGGTATCAGAAAACTGGAGGACAGCTAATATTGTTCCTTTATTTTACAAGGAAACAGGGATAAGCCAGGTAACCACAGGCCCATGAACTTATATACTTGGAAAGGCAGGGACAAATTAGGGATAGTCAGCCTGGCTTTGTGAGGGAGAGAAAGCTGCCTCACCAAATTGACAGTTTTTTTTGAGAAGGTAACGATAGAGACCGATGATGGCAGGGTGGTGGATGTTGTCTATATCAACTTTAGTAAGTCACTTGACAAGGTCCCAAGTGGTAGGCTGGTTTAGGTGCATGGGATCCAAAATTGGCTTAGTGATAGGAAGCAGAAGGTAATGGTGGAAGAGTGTTTTTTCCGATGGGAAAGTCGGCGGAGTATTGGAGATGGAACTTGATCCCAACAAGTGAGAGGCGACGCATTTTGGGAAATCAAATGCTATAAGTACAGTAAATGTCATATACAGTAAATGGTGGGATGCTGAGGAATGTTGACATTGGGGTTCAAACTCGTAGTTCCCTGAAAGTGGCAACACAGGTCAATAGGGTGGTGAAGCAAGCACACTATACACTTGCCTTCATAGGTTGGGGCATAGAATATAAGATTTGGAATGCTACGTTGCAACTTTACAAAATACTGGTTAGACCGCACTTGGAGTATTGTGTGCAGTTCTGGTTGCCACACTATAAGAAGGATGTGATTGTGTTGGAGAGTGCAAAGGATATTCACTAGGACGTTGACTGGATTGGAGAACTTTAGTTAAGGGGAGAAACTGGGTAAGCTGGGTTTGTTTTCCCTGAAGCAAAGTAAGTTGAGGGATGATCTGGGAGTATATAAGATTATGAGAGGCACTGATAAGGTAGCGCGTGGGCCATTTAAAAAGACTTCCATATCCAGCAGGCAGCGTCAGAGCGAGCAGCTGAGTGAGAGGGAGCACAGTGGTTTGGGCTTTGGCTCAACGGGCTTCGGCGAGACCAGGTAAGAGGCGAGAGTTATAGAGCAGGTGTAAGTCACTGGTTTATTTATCTCAGTAGATAGTATTGGACAGTGCCATAGCAGTATGCATCTGGGATTGGTCTTATGTTTGGATTGCCAGATGTAGGGACCCTGGGAGACTACCAGCCTCCCCGATGATTACATCTGCACAAAGTGCATCGAGATGCGGCTCCTCAAGGAACGTGTTGAGAGTCTGGAGCAGCAGCTCGATGACCTTCGGCTGATTAGGGAGAGTGAGCAGGAAATAGACAGAAGTTATAGAGTTTGTAGAGAGTACCTCTGTGGCAGTCCCCCTCGAAAATCAGTATCTCATTTTAGATTCTGTTGGAGAGGATGACCCAACAGAGGAAGACCACAGCAACCGGGACTTTGGCACTGTGCCTGGTGCTGTGGTCCAGAGGGGAAGGAGTAATGCAGTGGTTACTGGGGATTCTATAGTGAGGGGAATGGATAACAGATTCTGTGAACCCGACAATGAATCCCGGATGGTGTGTTGCCTCCCTGGTGCCAGGGTACGGGATGTCACGGACTGGGTCCAGAATATTCTGAGGGGAGAGGGTGATCAGCCAGAACTCTTGGTACATGTAGGTACCAATGACATAGGTAGATAAAGAGAAGAGGTCCTGAAGGAGGAATACAAAGAGTTAGGAAGAAAGTTGAGAAGTAGGACCTCTAAGGTGGTAATTTCAGGATTACTACCTGTGCCATGTGCTAATGGAAGTAAGAATAGAAAGATCTGGCAGATGAATGCGTGGCTGAGTAACTGGTACATGGGGCAGGGCTTCAAATTTCTGGATCATTGGGACCTTTTTTGGGGGAGGCATGACCTATTCACTAAGGATGGGTTACACCTAAACTCCAAAGGGTCCAATATCCTGGCGGGAATACTTAATTTAGCTGTTGGGGAGGGTTTAAACTAATCTGGCAGGGGGATGGAAACCAGGATGTTAGGATACAAGATGTTAGGGTAGAGGAGGAGGTTTATAGAAACAAGTCCAAGATAATGTGCAGTGAGGATGGTAAGAAGGACAGGCAGGTGAAAAGTCAGGATAATTTGCTGAATAGAAGTACAACAAAATCAGTAGCAGATACCGGCCTAAATATACTATATTTAAATGCACGAAGCACTAGGAATAAAGTGGATGACCTAGTGGCACAACCACAGATTAATAAATACGACATTCTGGCAATCACCGAGTCATGGCTTTATGACAGATGTGATTGGGAACTAAATGTTCAGGGGTACACAGTGTATAGGAAGGATAGGTGGGTAGGCAGAGGGGATGGTGTGGCCCTGATGGTTAGTAATGATATAAAATCAATAGAAAGGAAGGACATTGGGTCAGAAGAAGTGGAATCCTTATGGGTGGAGCTAAGAACTAGCAAGGGTAAAAGGACAATAATAGCAGTTATAGAACCATAGAACCATACAGCACAAAACAGGCCCTTCGGCCCACCATGTTGTGCCGTCCATCAAACCACCCTCACACTATCTAACCCTTTCCTCCCGCATATCCCTCCATCTCACATTCCTCCATGTGCCTATCCAACAAACTCTTGAACCTGTCCAATGTATCTGCCTCCACCACAACCCCAGGCAGTGCATTCCATGCACCAACCACTCTCTGGGTGAAAAACCTCCCCCTGACATCTCCCCTGAACCTCCCACCCATAACCTTAAAGCCATGCCCTCTCGTCTTGAGCATTGGTGCCCTGGGAAGGAGGCGCTGGCTGTCTACTCTATCTATTCCTCTCAATATTTTATATACCTCTATCATGTCTCCTCTCATCCTCCTCCTTTCCAGTGAATAATCCGCTCTAATATATAGGCCCCCTAAAAGCAGTCAGGATGTGGACTATAAGTTGCAGTTAGAAATAGAAAAAGCGTGTCAGAGTGACAATGTTAGGATAATTATGGGGGATTTTAACATGAAGGTGGATTGGGAATCTCAGCAAGGCAGTGGATCTCAGGAGAGTGAGTTTGTAGAACGTCTACATGACGGCTTTTTGGAGCAACTTGTTGATGAGCCCACCAGGGATTGGCTGTTTTGGATTTGGTGCTGTGTAACAATCTGGAGGTGATTAGGGAATTAAAGGTAAAGGAACCATTAGGAACTAGTGATCACAATATGATTGAGTTCAGTTTCAAACTTGAGAAGGACAAGCTGATAACTGGTGTATCGATATTTCAGTGGAACAAAGGAAATTACAGTGGCATGAGAGAGGAGTTGGCCCAAATTGATTGGAAGAGTAAGCTAGCTGGAGGGACGGCGGAGCAGAAATGGATAGAATTTCTACAAGAAATAAGGAAAATGCAGGATAGATATATTCCAAGAAAAACGAAGGTTTTGAATGGAAAAAAGGCACAAATGTGGATAACGAGAGAGGTGAAGGCTAAAATAAAAGCAAAAGGGAGGGCATACAAGGAAGCAAGAATTAGTGGGAAAACAGAAGACTGGGAAACTTTTAAAAACCTGCAGAAAGAAACTAAGAAGGTCATTAGGAAAGAAAAGATGAATTATGAAAGGAAGTTGGCAGATAACATTCTAAAGGAAACTAAGAGATTTTTTAAAATATATGAAGAGTAAAGGAGAGACACAGGTTGCTATAGGACCAATTGATAACGGTGCGGGGGAGATTATAATGGATGATAAAGAGATGGCAGAGGAACTAAATGAGTATTTTGCATCGGTCTTCACTGTGGAGGACATCAGCAATATACCAGATAGTCAGGGGTCTCAAGGAATGGAACTGAGTTCGGTTAAGATTACTAGAGAGAAGGTGCTAGGAAAGCTAAACGGACTAAAGACAGATAAGTCTCGAGGACAGGAGGAGGTGCATCCCCGGGTTCTGAAGGAGGTAGCTTTAGAGATTGCGGAAGCACTGGTGATAATCTTCCAGGAATTGATAGACTCCGGCATGGTTCCGGAAGACTGGAGGGTCGCAAATGTAGTTCCGCTGTATAAGAAAGGTGGGAGGCAGCATAAAGGAAATTACAGACCTATTAGTCTGACATTGGTGGTGGGAAAGTTATTAGAATCGATCCTCAAGGATGAGGTTATGGAATACCTAGAGATGCAAGGCAAGATAGGTCCAAGCCAGCATGGTTTCGTGAAGGGAAGATCCTGCCTGACCAACCTATTGGAGTTTTTTGAGGAAATCTCAGGTAGGGTGGATAAGGGAGAAGCTGTAGATATTGTGCACTTAGACTTTCAAAAGGCCTTCGACAAGGTGCCGCACAAGAGGCTGATTAATAAGATGAGAGGTCACGGAATTACAGGTAGGATATTGGAATGGGTGGAGCATTGGCTGGTAGGCAGAAAGCAAAGGGTGGGAATAAAAGGGTCCTGTTCTAGTTGGCTACCAGTTACTAGTGGTGTTCCGCAAGGGTCTGTGTTGGGGCCGCTTCTTTTTACTTTGTACATTAACGATTTGGATGATGGAGTGAATGGTTTTGTGGCTAAGTTTGCAGACGACACCAAGATAGGTGGAGGAGTCGGGAGCATTGAGGAGACAGGAAGGTTGCAGAGAGACCTAAATAGTTTAGGAGAATGGGCAAGGAAATGGCAGATGAGATTCAATGTTGAGAAATGTGCTGTTGTACACTTTGGAAACAGAAATAAACGGACAGATTATTATCTAGAAGGGGAGAAAATTCAAAGTACAGAAGTACAAAGGGACTTGGGGGTACTCGTGCAGGATACCCTAAAGGTTAACCACCAGGTTGGATCGGCAGTAAGGAAAGCGAATGCTATGTTGGCATTCATTTCGAGGGGCATAGTGTATAAAAGTAGGGAGGTGTTGATGAGGCTCTATGGGGCACTAGTGAGGCCTCATTTGGAATACTGTGTGCAGTTTTGGGCCCCACATCTTAGGAAAGATGTGCTGATGTTGGAGAGGGTTCAGAGGAGATTTACGAGGATGATTCCCAGAATGAAAGGGCTTGCATATGATGAGCGTTTGTCAGCTCTTGGACTGTACTGACTGGAGTACAGAAGAATGAGAGGGGACCTCATAGAAACATTTAGAATGTTGAAAGGACTGGACAGAGTAGATGTGGCCAAGCTATTTCCCTTGGTGGGTGAGTCCAGGACCAGAGGGCACAATCTTAGCATTAGAGGGTACAGTTTTAAAACAGAGTTGAAGAGAAATTTCTTTAGCCAGACTGTAGTGAATTTTTGCAATTCTTTGCCACGTACAGCAGTGGAGGCCAGATCATTGGAGGCGTTTAAGGGGGAGGTAGATAGTTATCTAATTAGTCAAGGTATCAAGGGATATGGGGATAAGGCCGGAAATTGGGGCTAGAAAGGAATAGTTTTTTTCTCTCTCATGGACATTCCCCCATTTCTCATTTCTTTTTTCTTTTTCCTTTTCCCTTTCTTTTCTTTGGAGCAGACTCGATGGGCCGAATGGCCTATTTCTGCTCCCTTGTCTTGTGATCTTGTGAATATCTTTCCCCCCCCCCCCCCCCCCCACAGTAGGGGTATCAAAAACAAAGCACAGATTTAAGTTGAGGGAAGCAGTTTCATAGGTGATCCAAAGGCAATAATTTTTTTTACACGGAGTGGCTGATATCTGGAATGTGCTGCCCGTGTAGGCAGTGGTATCAAATACAATAATGATGTTTAAAGAGGTATTTAGACAGATACTTAAATAGGCAAGGAATAGAAGGATACAACCCTAGTATGGGATTTGTGTAGATGAACAAAAAGGTCAGAATGGACGTAGTAGGTCGAAGGTCCATCTCTGTGTTGTACAACTTCATATATTGTGATCATTCTACATTGTAAACAAGCTCCTAGCATGTCCACAAACACTAACCAATTATTACAGTAACAGAAGCACATATTACATACAACACTGGGTCTATAATTTTGCTGTTCTGACATGAAAACCAAATTTAATAGTGGAGCCACAGAAGAGTGGTCAAGAAATACTGAGATCAGGCAATCATGTAATTGTTTACGGTGTGAAAAGTCCAACACACAGTAATCCAACATGTAGTTAAAATGGCTGTGAGTTCATTATCAGAGACAAGTGCCCACACAAAAAGGAAGAGCTTGAACATGGCATCTTTGGCAGTTCCCATATGGCCAGTTGCACAAGCTCACCTACCAGAGCCTTCACCTTCTGACCCTATCTGAAGGAAAGGATTTTTTTTGAGAGGTACATAGAGAAGTTTGGATGGCTGCAATTATAGATAAAATGAAATATTTTGAATATTGAAAGTTTAAACAATGACAGCCCAACTTCAAAATGTGATTGATGCAATTGTTCAATTAAAACAACTCAAAGTGATGCACATTATTCTGTTTCAGTGGTCAGAAGTCAGCCAGCATATACAGTATTTCCATGCCCGAATTTTTCAGGACATCTGGGCAGGCCTCATAGTTTCCATTTACTTATACATTTTATTACATCGGCTCAACTGCCAAGGCATATCATGAATTGCTTCTTTATTTTTGTAATATCCCACACACATTATTACATCATTGCACTAAACAGAACAGTAGAAACCCTACACTGATTGCAACATTCAGCTGTCATCTACCCTTGCTGGAATCTCTCAGGTCTTTGGTAGTGACACCCAGGGGCCTTTTTTCCATACAATGAATGCAAGAGACTTTCCAAAGTGCAACTGAAAACTCTAGTTATAAATAAGCCACAAAGACATATTGCGAGGGGGAGGGAGGGGTACCTTCAGTTCTCTACAATGGCTAACAGATTTTCCTCCCCCTTCAATTTCAATGGAAGTAAACAGAACACAGAATTCCAGCCAACGATGTAATCTTCAGCATTGCAGCCAAATATTCTCAGGTGGCAGCAATCTGGTTTACAAAGTTTCAATGCATTTCATTTTGTTTAACCTCGAAGATCACAGAGTCTATAAATTGTGTGCAGCAAATAACAACAGTCACACTTGGCATTGCCACTTATGACTCAAGCTAACTGCAGCTTGTTATTTGAAACCTTTCCACCTGCCACTGTTCATCATCCAAGGTTAGTGAAAATTTCCTCTCTATCAAATCAATGGAAAGGTTACTACTGATTTTGTTTTACTACAATACCAGATTCTATTTGAAATAGATGCTACATGAAGTAAATTCACCATTAGCAAGGATTTCTATAATTAGGCTGTTTACAGTTGTATCCGAAACAGATACAACTACAACTGGAAATGGTTTGGGCAAAATAAGTGGTGAAATAAAATTCTAAATCTTCCATAATACTCTCAATCCCAGGTACTTTTATCCCCAGGAAAAAATGGACAGTATGAGATGCAGATTTTAGAGAATAGAAATATATAGCACAAGTTTTTTTTAAACTTTAGTACAGCAGTAATATTGGTGTAGTAACAAAATTGAATTCTACTGAGCAGCTTAATCCTTTTGGGCAGAGCAGAACAGCTGTTGTGGGAGGGAAGAAGGAAATCTCATTAATTCTGTGGCAGTCATCATAACTGGAAAGATGTGGGAACTTGCCCTGAAGGAGTTTATTCAAAATTTGCAAATAATTTATATATTGGCCACAAAAATTACACAATTTAGAAAGGGTGAATGACGGAAAGGAAGAAGAAGAAATTCATTTAAGTCCAAAGCAAAGTCATTCTGGGTAGATAATTCCCAAAAAGGTAACTTAATTTCCAAGTAATTCTCTATATACTAAATTCACAATAAAGCTAGATGTGAGTACAAGTACACTAAATTCACAATAAAGCTAGATGTGAGTACACTAAAAGACGTACACAATAATTCTTTTTAACAAAATAGGAAAAAAACAATCCTTTCAGAACAATTAATCAAAAATGAATGTTCCAGGCACTGCCGAAATTAACTTTGCAGATAAGTGCTGCATACAGGGGTGGCACAGCAGTTAGTGCTCCTTCTTCACAGCTCTAGGGACCTGGGTTTGATTCTGACCTCAGTTGTTCTGGTTTCCTCCCACATTCGGAAGATGTGTTGGTGAGCTATTTTGCCGCTGTAAATGACCCTTTAGTGTAGGTTCGTGTAGGTAGTGTAGGAATCAAAGGAATCAGAATCAGGTTTATCATCACTGACATATGTTGTGAAATTTGTCATTTTATGGCAGCAGTACAGTGCAAGACATTAAAAATTACTATAAGTTACCAAATAGATAAACAAATAAATAGTGCGAAAGAGGAATAGCGAGGTAGCGTTCATGGACCATTCAGAAATCTGATGGCAGAAGAGAAGAAGCTGTTCCTGAAATGTTGAATGTGGGTCTTCAGGCTCCTGTACCTCCTCCCCGATGGTAGTAATGAGAAGAGGGTATGTGCCGGATGGTGAGGGTCCTTAGTGATGGATGCTGCCTTCTTGAGGCAGTGCCTCTTGATGTCCTCAATGAGTTGTGCCTGTGGTGTAGCTGGATGAGACTACACCCTCTGCAGCCTCTTTTGATCCTGCGCATTGGAGCCTCCATATCAGGTGATGATGCAACCAGTCAGAATGCTCTCCACTGTACATCTGTAGAAAGTTGCAAGAATCTTTGGTGACATACCAAACCTTCTCACTCCTAATGAAGTAGAGCCACTGGCATGCCATCTTCATGATTGCATCAATGTGTTGGGCTCAGGATAGATCCTCTGAGATATTGACACCCAGGAACTTGAAGCTGCTCACCCTTTCCACCGCTGACCCCTCAATGAGGACTATACGCATATACAAGAGAAAATAATTCAGGAATACAGGGGAAAAAAGGGAGGGGGAATGGAACAGATGGAGTTGCTCTGCTTTTTCTGTAACATATTAAATATGGTGATAGACATTGGCCAATAGCTCAAGGAACCAAAGAAACATTTCAAAAAATTTTGAACTTCACCTAAGTCAATGCAACTGCTTCCCCCCTCACCCACCCCCTCTGCCCACTGTAATTAGTTTTGAAGCAATAATTTAAAATGTCTTTTGTTCCTACGCAAGGTAGAGCTCTCTTAAATTAACTCATTTAACCACTTTGGAATGAATTCAGAAATGCCAATAATTGCACAGTGATGCTTATTTGGACAAAGATGCAACGATCCCAGCTTAAATAAGTAAGTAATTGTTCAAGAGTGTACTATCTTACACAATCATAAACATACTTCAGCATTCACAGCATGCCAGGGTAACGTTGCTCTAAATCTATCAACAAACAGATGGCAACCTGTACTTGTATCATTAAATTGATGATGATGTCACATTAATTACTGTTATCTGTCGCCCCAACCTTTCCTTGGCTGATGTTAACAGCCAACTAGCATCTACTTCTTTCAGAGTCAAACATTCAGCAATATGGGGATGCACACAGTGGCTCTGAAGTATTCAGCAGGTATATCGGATCGGAACGTTGAGTTATGTTGGGGATACCATGACTCTTCAATGAGAGAGACAAATTGAGTGGGTGGGTGAAACTTAGCAAAAGGAGTTTACTGTGGGAAATGGTGAGGTCATGCACTTAGGTAAGAGAAATCAAAATGAAGACACAAGAGAGACTGCAATTGCTGGAAATCTGGAGCAACACACACGAAATGCTGGAGGAACTCAGCAGGTCAAAAGGTGGATCTCCGCAGAGAAATCAAAAGGCAGGTCACCAAAGACTCTTGCAAATTTCTACAGATGTACAGTGGAGAGCATTCTGACTGGTTGCATCACTGCCTGGTATGGAGGCTCCGATGCGCAGGATCAAAAGAGGCTGCAGAGGGTTGTAGAGTCAGCCAGCTCCATCACGGACACAACCCTCCTGGCCATCAAGAACCTCTTCAAGAAGGTGTCCCAAGAAGGCAATATAAGAACCCTCACCACCTGGGACATGCCCTCTTCGCGTCGGAGGTACAGGAGCCTAAAGACACACTCAACATTTCAGAAACAGCTTCTACCCCTCCGCCATCAGATCTCTGAACAGTCCATGAATCCATGGACACTGGCTCATTATTCCTCTTTTGCACTATTTATTTATTTTTATAACTTATGGTAATTTTTATGTCTTGCACTGTACTGCTGCTATAAAACAACAAATTTTACAACATATGTCAGTGATAATAAACCTGATTCTGATCATTATCTAAATAGAAGAGACTGCAAGTAAGTGAAGGTCAGAAGGATCTTGATATTGTTGATATTGTTGTTCATGAATCATAAAACCTTGCTAGGCAGATGCAGCAAAAGGCATATTGGCCTTTATTGCAAAGGTATTGGAGTTCAGAAACAGGGAACATTTTTTCAATGGTACAAGGTGCGGGTGAGGCCAAAAATGGACAACTGTGCACAGTTCTGGTCCCTTTACCCAAGGAGCGATAAGCAGCATTGGACGCAGTCCAAAACAGATTCACTACGCTCAATCATGGGATAAGAGGAATGTCCTATCAAGAAGATGAAACAGGTTGGGTCTGTGTTCTTCGGAATTTAGAAGAATGAACAATTTAGAAGAATCTTAATGAAAGATGAGCTCCTAAGAGGGCATGACAGGGTAGATGTTTGAAATGTTTCCACTAGTGGAAGAGGCTTGAACAAGTGAACATGGTTTCAAAGTAAGAGGCTAGTCATTTAACACTAAGGAACACAGACTTCTCTTCTTGCAAAGGGTAGTGAATCTCTGGAATTCTCTATCCCAGAGTGTTGTGGAGGCTAGCTCATCAGCTTCCGAGTGGAGGAAAATACGATTGGGCGATTGAGGGGTAAAGGAAACTACCACAAGGGAGGAGTGTAGGCCCAAGGTAGACCAGCCATGATCATATTGAATGGCAAAGGCATCCTTGAAAGGCCATGTGGCCTAGTCCTGCTCCTATTTTCTTGTGTTCTTGGTATCTTACTGAACTTTAGAGAATAGCTGATTGCTATGCTACAGATAAATGGCTATTAACACTTACTGTTTAGCTTTGCACATAAAGGATGATCACTAATCCTCCCTGCTGGCACTACAAGTCAATTACTCCAGTGTGATAATGAGCTTGCAGAACATACAAAAGATCCAAGCATGCTCTTTGGTACAATCCCAAATTAAAAATTCAGAACTTCATCTAAAAGTACAATACACATGACATGCTTTACATGCTCATTCAAATACAACTGTAATTGCAGTCAAAGAACAGCAACCATTACACAACGGACAGCTAGTTTAAGGAAAGAGAAAAACTAAACTAAAAACTGCCTTAAGAATTTTAGTGTTTTTATTTTTTAGATAAGTTTGTCACATAAATTGTTATATTTATTTTGGATTGAAAGCAACATCTTCATAAACCATTATCAAATTAGCATGGTAACACAATAACTGAGTTTTCATCCTGACTAGTGGTGACAAGAGTGAAATATTTGGAGAAATCAGAATTTCTAAACTGACAGATTCTGAAAATTATTTCCGAAAATCTCATTTTAGAAGTGACATTTGTATTTAAATTGAGGTGGTTTGATAGCTTTATCAGCTACACCAGAAATTCTCTCATGGTGGTGCTCATGGCAATTAAAAAAATATTTTTTTAAATTGAAGACATTCAATTTGTCAAGAGAGATTGTTCTTTCCTATAAACTGGATACACATCAGTAAACTCCAGTCCACTTTTGAATTTATCTGCATGACCAAGATACAGGAAGATACAGATGTTACAGATACAGATGTTAGAAGATACAGGAGTCTGAGGGCGTGTACCATCAGACTTAAGAACAGCTTCTACCCCACTGTAATAAGACTATTGAATAGTTTCCTTATACAATGAGATGACCTCACGATCTACCTTGTTGTGACCTTGCACCTTATTGCACTGCACTTTCTCTGTAGCTGCGACACTTTACTCTGTACTGTTATTGCTTTTACCTGTACTACATCTATGCACTCTGTAACTGCACTGTGTAATGAATTGACCTGTACGATCAGTTTGTAAGACAAGCTTTTCACTGTACCTAGGTACAAGTGACAATAATAAACCAATACCAATGACCAATGCTGCGATTCTTTTTCTGAGAGGATCTTCCCAAGGATCGGTTTACCAAGGTATAATAAGGTTCACCAATATTTCCTAGTGGACACTATAGTTTATTATTGGCTCAACAGAACTCGGTACAATAGAACGTGCCAACAATTTAGTTCCATGACTTGTAGGTTTCTGAAAGGAGCCGGAATTATGGGATTCAAGAGCTTTAAAGCACCATATGACAGTTCCATCAATGCCTTCGTTCTGGCAACATTCAGAGCATGTGTATTACCTACAAAGTTATTGTGATGCTCTAACCACCTTCTCAGTCTTGCTTACTTAAGATTATGCATCAGGATAATTGACCACCAATCAAATACATCCTCTGCAGTCAGCATCCAGAGTAAGGAAAAGAACAAAACTCTGCAGATTAAAAAAGAAATCAGCAGTACCAACCTTTGGCTTTCGGAAGTATTGATGCCAAGAGTTAAACCAGCAGTAAGAAGTTAGCAGGGTATGCTACTGTTTTCATAGACTGTAGGTTTAATTTCAGCCTAATGGCAAATCAGAGGGTATTTTAGATAATGAAGAGAAGCAATGATTTAATCACTCTTACCACTTGAACAAATATCATGACCTTCACATACTCTGGATGATACTTTCAAGTCATTAAACCTCCCCTGAAGTGTATGAATTAGTTCTGGAGTTTGTGCCGACATCCTCTGCCACCTAGCTCCATAATATTAGTGCCAGCACCTAAAGGAATTTCCTGTTCTAGGTTGCCAGGAGTCCTTCCATTTTACTCCTCACTTTCGTCACTAGAATATTCAGGAATGCTTCAGAAAATCCAAGAGACCCTACTGCTGTCAAATGCCTGATGATGCTCTTCCTTCAATAGTTCTTTCAGTACCACCAATGCACTAGCATTCACCAAAGGTATGTAACCCTTTAATCAGGTCAACTGGTTTTCCAAATTTCCTGTAGCAGTAATTCAATGACCAACATTTTTATCCCTGTAAACCTATCCCATGTAGTGACTCTACCGTTACTGGTAGAGTCACCGTTAATGGCAAAAACAAAAGGGGACTATTGAAGACATGGTCCATTACCAAAGCAACAACTGCAGAATCAATCCAGACCCTTGCCTCTAACAATGAGATGTCTTTTACTCATTATACAAATAGAGGTCCCAAACAAACATACTTTAAGCATCTACACCGGATTTAATTTTAATTGAAGGAATAAGATTTTTATAAAAAAAGTCTGTGGAATGAAGAATGCTGTGCCATAGGGAAGGGCTAACCATTACAATTTTTAAATACAATTTTATAAATATTTTGAATTGGAACAATTTATAGATTTGTCATTATGAGAAAACAGAGTAATAATATTCACTGTGACAACTCTACTTCTCAGGTGTGGCAGGATATTTATAAAGCTTTTAATTGGCTAGAAATAATAGGTGAAGTCAATTAGAATCAGACAACTGCAAATGGGCAATTGCCTGTCCTGGTTGTCGGTTACTGTCGATATCATAAAGGAATAAAACTTTAGGGCAAAGACTGGAAACCCAATACGAGTTTATGCGACTTCTTTTTAAAAACAAAAGTGGTATGAGAGAGATCCTTCTTAACATCAATAAAATGCAAGTCTTTTACATCCCTTCAAATGTCTTACACACCGTATATCGATTGATGCATTGCAACAAAGGGCAAATCACTATTGTATTTGTGTTGCAGTGAAAAAGTTGGAAAATATTATCGACTGTTCCAGGCATCAGCTTTGGCTCAGCAGGCACACAACCGTCCATAAATTGAAGCTGTGGGCTTGAGCCTCCAGAGAACATATAAATCCAAGCGGATGATTTGGAGCAACTGTGACTATGCTATACACCCACAGTACCATCTTTCAGAGGAGATAATTCCACAAGATATCCCATAAGATATCCCACAATACTATTCATACTAGATTGGAGAAATCTCCCTATGTCATGGCCAGCGTTCATCCAACCAACTTTACTAATAGCAAATTTATTGGATATTTATTTTGTTACTGCCTCTGCAGATCTGCTTTGCACAAATTGATAGCTCCATTTCCTCAGATTCCAAGAGTAATTACACAACTAGGTTATTAATTGCTGAAAATGCTTTAGTATATCATTTAAAAAGTGCTTTATGAGTGCAGGTTTCTTTCTTTCTTCATGGGAGACGCACTCATTAATTTAAAAAAATATTCTTTAAAAATCAGAAAACAAACCAGATAGTTTTAAGTTTATTGGGGTAGAATGTATATTTTGCTTGATTTTTTCTTAATAAAATTTTGCTGAATTAGAATTCCAGTGAGGAATCATGGGTGGAGATTACCTCTTTATCACAATCCATCAGGTTGAGCAATATTATAGAGTATACACTGCTGTTCTAACCTCCTTTGAGAACAGCTCACAGCAACTGAACATAGTACTTCTATTGTTCAGAATGGGAAAATTAATGCAAATAACTTGAAATAGGCAAGTTAATATTGATTTAAGCAATCTCCATTTAACTTCTTTGAAATTATTTGGTTGAAGAACATTTGTAAGTTTATCTGTCCAACAATGTAAGCAAAACTTGTGCAAAGAAAATTACTTAACAGCCAACAGAAAAGCATGATAAAAAGAGAACGATATGACATGGTTTTATAAAAATTGACTTTTTTTGACAATACATTGATTACAGATTTTGATTTACAATCAATTTATACTTCTCAATCCAGATTTAGAGCTTCAAAAGAAAGTGCTTTGTAACTTTTTAAAAAAAATGTGTAGTGTAATTAAGAACAGGATAATATCTGGGCCAACAAAGCAATGAAAAAACCAAGGAATCAGCACATCTGGCACCACAGTTGAACACACTAAGCATTTCTATACGCAATCTTTAAGAGAAAGTTAATTGTAGACTTATCTTCCTTTCATTCATAGAAATAAACAATAGTAACACAGTCAATGGAAAGTGGAAATAGCAGATTCATTCCAAATGAGAGGACAAAACTTTCAGTGAACTAAACCCTCCTACATCTGAGTAGCTAATAGCCACAAAAGAGTGGATGCTGTGCATCTAGAAAATTAACTTAGTGTAAGGGAGTAAAAAGGAAATTGTAGAGGCAAAGGTCAGAATTGGTTCCAGTTTGACTTTGGAGAAATTATGTATATTTTCTCAAGCATATTTTGTGAATGCTTTAAAGAACACACTCAGACTTAGTTTCCGATGTACTTTGTCTGCAAAAGTAATTCTGGACATGTAAGCATATTACTTGGGCAATGTAAACAATTATTGTTGTAATTCCATGTCTTATTTTTAAATTACTGCTGATAGTGATGCCATTTGATTGTTCACTGAAGCATATTTGAAATGCTGCTATTGCTACTTTGATGTAGAATGTTTAGATCAAATTATCTTTGAACCACACGTCAATTGTTTCGCAGACAAAATACATCGGAAACTAAGTCTGGGTGTGTTCTTCCAAGCATTCACAAAATATGCTTGAGAAATATATTTAGTCGCCTTGCAGAAAAAAATGCAGAATTTCTCCAAAGTCAAACTGGAATCAACTCTTACCTCTGCCTCTGCAATTTCCTTTTTTTTGTCCCTCCTTCATCACTGAGCCAAAATCCTGGAGCTCCTTAACCAAAAGAACTGTGGAAATACCTTCACCAGAGGAACTGCAGCTGTTCAAAGCAGGGCTCAGAATTACCTGCTGAAAAGTCTGTATCGGCCAGTGATTTCATTATTAACTGCTGGTAGTTCTCCAGAAGATGCAGCTTGAATGTACAAATCATTTCCACCTCAGTTATAACACACCTTACATTAGCAAACATGCATACTAACTGCATATTTCTTGCCTCCATCTAATTCATGGTCTTTCTATACCATCCTTGTTTATTGCCATGTGTGTCATCCGAGTTTATAACCACCTTGTCTCTCTTCTCTGCTGTCTTTCGCTCAGCCAAGTTAAATCCTTACTTCAGCACATTACTCTCGCCACAATATCTCACATGTTTCATTATCCTTTCTGCTTTCAATTTCTAGTGCATTTCAAGAACTGTTTGTACAGGTACCTTCTCCTCCAAGAATCTCAATTCCTCCCTCCTGCAGAATTCCTGCAGTCAATCATTCACCTACCCTTGTATTCATAACCACGTGGCCCTGGCAACAATCAGAGATTCTGTTCTTAAATGTTGTTTCCTGCTCCTTAAACTCTGGCTGTAGGACCCATGCCTGTTTCCAGTTCAAACACTGGGTCTAACATGCATCATTACTTGCTGTTGTTTCTTCCCCTTTACCTCATAGAATGATCCACATCCACTAACATCCTTTATTGTGCACGAGGGAGGCAATGCACCATTGAGGATACACTTTTACATTTATTAAATGACCAGTTATTTCCATGACATGATCAAATGCAAGGTAACCATGCTGCAGTGGGATGCCAAAGTGGAGGTAAATTAAGTTCAGAAGCATTATCTATCAGTCCTGTTTAGATTTGAGAGATGTGCCAAAGGAATAGTTGTACATTGGTTCATAAAAAGAGATTAACAAATGGAGGAAAAGCAGGAGAAATGTCTTCGCAGATTAAGAACTGGAATGCATTACCTAAAATAGAGAAATTAGATTCCTTATTAATCATCATCAGGTAATTCAAAAAGGAGAAATGACCTCCAGGGCTATTGAACAAAATCCACGGCATGGGACTAAATTAAATCATCTTTTTTGCAGGATTGGGCAGACTTGATGGGCTGAATGGCTTCCCTTTGTACTTAAAGACCTATGGCTTGGCATTATTTTTCACTGGATTTATGCCAGGACAATATCAAACCAATAATCCCATTACATCAGGAATTTCTTTGGCAAATACATTGTGCCAAATATATTCTAATGTTTTGACAGGAAAAGATATTTCCCAATGTTTGTGCTTTAGAAACATGGAGCCAAATCTCTTGAGTCTGATTGTTGGAGTATTCAGAAAAATAAATATGAGATACAATGCTTTTTAATGATTTTTTTAAGAAAATACATATGTATTTCACACACCATAGAAGTCCATCGACAGTCAGCTTATTTAAAAAATTCAGTGACATTGACCACATTGAGCAAAGTCGCCGTGGATCTATGTGGCATGTGGAATTTCCTCCCAGCAAAGGATGTGCCAAGAACCACAAATGTGGAAAATTCAAGTCAATAGAACCAGAAATAGAAAAAAAATACAACGTTCTCTGCTGAAGAAGAAAAGTGTCAATTTATTTTCAGTAGAGATGCTCAGTTTGCTTTTAGCTTGCTGTGGAATGGCTTGGTGATTTAATAACAACTGCAAAATTAACCAGCACTGAAGCAAGCCATTCTGCCCACTCTGCCTGTGCCATCTCTTTAGTGGATGTGCAATTTATTCCATTCTCCTGTCCTTTCCCCAAAGTCCTAGGTCCTTCAAAAATTTAATTCCTTTACATATAAAACTGCTGAATCCGCTTCCATTTTGGACAGTGGAACACAACCCATTCTATAAAATAAATTTGCTCATGTTAGCTGTGTTTTTTGCTAATCACCTTAAATATGGCTACATTGCTTCTGTCACTGAAAACAAATTCTCCTCAATTACAACATTAAAACTCTTCATCATTTTGAAGACTCCTATCCAATTTTCTCTATTTTAGGAGAACCAGCACAGCTTTTCCATCTCTTCACACAGCTGAATCTCTTATTCTTGGTGCCATTCTAATTAATTACTTTTGCGCCTTAACTGACAGAGAGCGACCTTGAGAGAGGTGGGTGGATGGAGAGAGGTGGGCAGTGGGGGAAGAGGCAAAATAACAAGAGAGATGAGGGTGGGTTGGAGAGAGGAGGTGGGCAGTATGGGTCCTGAGAAGCTGGTAGGCTTGGGGGAAGGGGGAACGAGAGGAGGAGGTTGGGAGAGGGAAAAGAAGAGGGAGGCTTGGTGGGGAAGGGGGGAAAGAGGGACACCGGGGCTTGGGGGAGGGGAGGAGGGGGGTTAGTGGAGACTAGGAAAAGAACAGAACAAGGTGCACTGAAAATGAAATATCCTGACAATGTCATATATCTCAGCATGTACAACGGTTCCCTATAGCAAAATGCATAAACAGACTATCTTCAAAACAGAAAAGGGGGCAGTTTTATTTTCTCTTTCTACTTCCACTTCCCAAAGCTACACAATTGAGCCTGGTAGCTCATTAAGTAAGAAACTTAAAAAGCTAGAAACTCTTTTTGTATTTCTTCTAAGGACCCTTATGGTATCCAAGCAAGAAATCAATTGAAGACTCTAAATCTCAAATGTAAATTTGGTGAGCAATATTGCCATTTCTTAAGTTATTGTTTGAAACTGTTGCTTTACTGATCTAAAAAGGAAAATCATAACAAGAGGAAAATTAATCTATTAATTAATTCCCAGTGGTGATAGCACTGAAGCTCCATTAAAGGTTGTTCAATAGATTACGTAGTTTGGGATCAATCTATGCTGAATTACATCACTAACGTTGTATTGTCCATTAGAGGTTATAAATTCCTAGAGGAAAGGAAGCCGAGACAGCAGGCTGCTGTGTGTACGCTGGTTCCTCCCCACGTAAAATGCATATGTAGATATCGATGAGGATACCGGCAGAGTTGGCCATTCATTAGCTAAAATAATATGCATGAAAGCTTAGCACTTGGATGTGATACAAGAGGGCTGCTGGCAACTCTTCAACCAGCAAAAACCAAAATAGAAGGCCATGAAATGAACCTTTTTAGTTAATCATTCATCAGGTAATAATGGAAACCTAAAGAAATATTTTCATTCAAAGCCATAAACAGATGTAATTCCAAGACACTTAACAGAAATTTCAAAACATCGTTCTAACCAGGAAAAATTAAGACTAATGCTTCATCTACTGCTTTTAACATACAAAGCTGCAAGACAAACAAGGTGATGTTGCACCCTCCAGAGATTACAACTGCCTAATCAGAGAGTTTTCAATGTAACCTCAGAGGAAGCAAAAACGCAAGCACCTTGGAGGCGCCCTCTTTTCTGGTTATATTAATTTTTTTCTCATTAATATCTGTGGAAGGTATAGCAGCTGTAAAAAAAATGAAATAAATCAACAACAAAAATAATTAATTACCACAAGATTACCTCATTTACTGCATCATCCTTTCTTTGGTTATAGTACTCCAAGTCCCGATCAACACCAGGCACTTTGTTCCTTTGTCCGTATAACTGTTTCCTCCAGTTACTGAATTCTAAAAAGGCAGATGCAAATCAGTACATTACAAATTTGCAAAAATGACAAGTACCAAGAAATTAATAAGGAAACAATTTATTGTCAGATTACTTCTTTCCTCGGGGACAGTATGGAGGAATAGTAAAACTGTTGCTTGCAAATTCATAAGAAAAGAATCAAGTCAGGAAAAATTTGACCCATTAAGACTCATTAAAGCTTCCATCATATCGTCTCCTTGCAACATGAATATTACAATGTCCTTCCCTCTAATTAGCATGCTTGGTAGATTATTCTAAACGTTTATCACTGAATAAAAGAACATTTTGCCTGTTAACAGAAATCTACTTCTTACTGATCTTCTGTCAAGTATTAACCCAAATTCAATATATTATGTACAGTACATTAATCAAATGGCACAATATAACCTCTCAATTAATCTTTTTGATCTATCATTTTGCCTTGTGCACATAGTCAAGATTGGCTTGTGCAGTAATATACGTGAAGCAAATCATTGTCTTCTTCATTCGCAGGTCATCAGGACTGAAGGCAACTTGCTTTCACTCTAGTTCTGTGGGTACTGAGGTAACTGATGAGACCACCTAAGACCATTATGGGACATGCAAACCTGACCATAGATGCGGCAGGAAGTGCTTGAAGAGGTAGTTTTTGTTGGGTGATGCACTCCTTCCACTGTAGAGGCTGGGCTTCCTGACACCATGAACTTGAGGCTTTCCGTGCTGACCTGAATGTTCCTTCTACAATTTGGTCACAAGGCAGGGATTCCCAGGAGTCAGTGGGAATGTTGCTTCTTTCTAAGCAGCTTTGGAGACCTCCTTGAATCATTTCCTCTGTTCACTTGATAATCTCTTTCCATAAAAGAGCTCAGAATAGTGTGTCTGGTTCAGGAGTCTAGAGTGTGCATGTGAAATGAGTCGGCCTACCTAGCTGAGCTGACTGCGTCTTATTTAGCTTCAAATGCTGTGGACGTTGGGCTGGGAGAGTACACTGATGTGGGCTCACTTATTTTGCCAGAGGACTTTGTTGGATCAGAATTGTGATATCTCTCCCATGCCTTTGGGGTGGTAGAGTTGTCATCAAATTGATGGCAAGTTGGAATTCAGACTCTGAATGCATGCAAATGCAAACGTTGTCTATATATTGCAGTTAACCACTGAGGTTGGGGTAACCTTGGTTCTGCAATGGGGGCAATCCATTAGTTTTGTAGGTTAGTTCCATTCCAGTGGTGAGGTGCAGACTTGCGACGAGGAGGATTAAGAAAAGTGATGGGGTAAAGATGCATCCATGCTTCACGTCAGTCTTTGCTGAGATTGGTTCTGTTGTGGATCCCTTGGTTAGGCTCACAGCTTGCATGTCATCATGAAAAAAATACAAAACTCAGGTCAATTTCTGCTGGGAGCCAAATCTGAGGAGTGTACTCCATGGTTGCTCTTAATTGATAGTCAAATGCTAATGAGGTCGAAAAAGGCAAAGTGCCCTGCACTTGTCTTGGAGGTATCATGTGCTGAAGATCATGTCAACTGTACCTCTAGATTGTCAGAATCCATACTGCAGTTCAGGGAGCAGCTCTTCTGCTGGGAGGAAGCATTGAAGATGATGCAGGTGATGATATTTTCTGTGGCAGACAGTAGGGAGACCTCTCTGTAGTTACCAGAATCAGATTTCTCCTTTCTTGAAGATGATCATAATTATACTGCTGAATTCCTCTTTAATATCTTCCTCCTGCCAGATATCAATGCGTATGAGTTTCTTTTTGACCACCACCAAGTTTTGGAACTTAAGCAGGAATCTATTTGCTCCCAAGGCCTTGTGTTTTATCTGATATGTCATCATTTTGACTTCTTGTCAGTCAGAATTGGTGACAAGACTGGACTGAATGGTTTTCATTGAGGACAGTATTATGGTTGAGGGGTTCTCTTTCAAGTGGATGCCAGCTGTCTCTGAGTCTGCCCTTGATAAGTTCACTTCTATTCCTGGCTCTCAATGGACTGATCAGCCATGATTCTATTGTATGGTGGAGCAAGCAAGGGCCTGAATGGCCTATTCTGGATATGAGGGGGTTAGCCTATGAGGAGAGATTGAGTCTTCTGGGACTATACTCGCTGGAATTCAGAAGAATGAGAGGGGATCTTATAGAAACATGTAAAATTATGAAAGGGATAGATAAGATAAAGGCAGAAAGAGTGGAACTAGGGGACATAGCCTCAAGATTCGGGGGAGTATATTTAAGACAGAGATGAGGAGAAACTGCTTTTCCCAGAGAGTAGTGGATCCGTGGAATTCTCTGCCCAGGGAAGTAGTGGAGGCTACCTCATTAAATATATTTAAGACACAGTAAGATAAATTTTTGCATAGTAGGGAAACGTTCTTATGTTCCTGTTGCCATTTCTTATGGTTTTTCTTTTATTGTTTCACCACAATTTGCATATTGCAACTGATATACCTGCCATCAATTTCCTCTTCTGATTCCATCTATATGCATAACATTCAGCGTGCAGTTATTCAATCGACTAATTGAATAGTTTTTCAAATCTTTTACTGTATTCTCACTTGTGTTCAGTAACTTTGGCTGCTTACAGCTAATTATGTATGCAGGTCACATACACAGATTGAAATTAAGCATGACCGCCTTGACAATCCTCTCAACACATTCCACAGGTTGGCATTACTCAAAGGTTTTCCTGTATTTATACTTAAGCAACTTATCCAAAGCCACTTACTATTTTAAGAGACCTGGGACTTGAAAAGTCTTTCGTATGTTATTTTAAGAATTGCTTTCATAAAGTGTAATGCTCTTCAATTCAACTATACTAAAACAAGCATACTACAGACCCTCAACCCAATTTATAGATACAAATCCCCGTAACGTGCTGGTCCCAAAAATCCTCCGAGACAATATTGCAAGATATTAATTAGAGAGAATAATATTTCTGAGAAATAATGCCTTGGTACTTAACAATTTTATCCAATTTTCAATTTCTCACAATACTGGTAGGCATTTTCAACCTTGTGCACTTTGCTTCAATGCTATTGCCTTTACTAATTAATTTTCAACTTGCTTCAGAACAACCTACATTCCTTCCAGAGCCCCTTTCAACATACCAAAATAGACCTGTTAGACCACCTATCTTTTCCTATCAGATGGTGCGACCTTCACATATCAGCATTTCTCCCTTAGCCTCTCAAAAAGGTTAGATAAAAGGAAGAGTTTAGAAAGAGGGGGTGGAGGAAAGAACAAAAGAAAAATAAACACAGAAAATGCTGGAAACTCTCAGGAGGTTGAGAAGCATCCGTGGAAAGAGAAGCATTAGCCTAAGTGGGAGTTTGCAAAGAGTTAACATTTCAGATCAGAGAAGAGACTGTAGATCAAAGACATGACAGGAAAAACAAGTTAGGCTTAAATTGCAGAGAGATTGGAGGAAGGATTGATGGGATAAAAAAAAATTATCTCTGATAGAAGGAAAGCAGGAAATTCCCAGCAAGTCTGTAGAGAGGGAAAAAAATGAGTTAATATTACAGACAGGTTAAAGCTAGTTATCTCAAAAGTTGAAAACAATATCAAGCCCTGAAGGCTGCAGCTTTCCCAGATAGAAGATGAAGTGCTGTTCCTCAAGCTTATATTGGGCTTCTTTAGATCAGTACAGAGTGGGAGCATAAAAGAGAAATAAAACAATATGGTCAGTCACCCTTTCAAATAAATGAACGCATTTCATAAAGCAATCATCCCATCTATATTTCACTTCTCCAATATCAACGAGACCACATTATAGGCACTAGATGCAATATACTAGCTTGGTAGAAGTGCAGGTGAATCTCCACTTCACCTGAATGACCATTTGTATCTTTGGATGACGAGATGAGTTGGCTTAAGAGAACAGATGTTGCATCTCCTGCAGTTAAATGGGGAAATACCATGAGTTGGTGGCGATGGAAGAGCGGACCAGGGAGTCATGAAAGAACGGTCCATAAGGGGAAGGTGTGTCTGGTGGTGGATGCAGTCAAGGGTTCTGTTATAGCAAAGGAGAAGCCACAGTTCAGGGAAAAGGATGACATCTCAGAGGCACCCATGTGGAAAGTCTCTCAGAGCAGATGCCACAGAGACAGGAATGGGAGAATGAAATGGAGTCCTTACAGGAAGCAGGGTGGAAGGATTTATAGTTAAGATAGCTGTGGGCAAAGGAGATGTCCAAATGGGTAGAAGGTTAGTGTATTGTTATATCAAATTATACTACGGCAGGATTGTCCTATCTGAGCACTAATCTGAAGTAAACATCCCTGGTGCTGTATGCAAACTGATATATAGCAGTCAAAATTTGCCTAGCACAGTGTGTATTGCCATGCAATAGTTCCATACAGAATTTCAAGAATTCAGGATGTGCAACTCTGGAGCCACACCGGAAAACCTGAGAGACTTCAACGTAAAACGTTATATGGAATACTCTGTGGGTTGTCAATATCCACCATATCCTCAGCCAACACAGCAACTGCAACTTCCATATCACCAATGTAACAGCAGTAATAACAAAGGAACACAGAGGCTCAACGATCAGAAATATGTGGAATGCTATCATCTGCCAGTTCTGCTTTCAACAACTTTTTTTTTTGTTAATCTTAATTGCCCAGGAAACTAGGGCTGAAATTACATTTGGGCATCACTGTAATATAAGGAAATGCATCAGTAAATCTGTGTTTAGTTCTTCTTATTTGGTAATTCCACAGGGTCAAGGTGCTTTGTTTCCATTACAGTTCTCTGAGATCTGAGATGACCAATGAGCTGGAGCTTCAAAGGGAATGATTAGATTCTTCTATATTTCTTGAGCTTAGCCTTGATCTCCGTGTGCTTCCAGAGAGATTCAAAGTGCTTAATACCTTATGATATGCTTCTTCATGACTTTAAACTGTTTTGGATCTGGGATTCCTGGCGTTACATTTTTTGAAGGTGTTTTATAAGAAACATCTTCATTATCCATCTGGAGTCAAGCTTACCATGACAGAGCTCAGAGTAGAATGATAGCTTTGCGAATCTACCATCATGTACACAGATGTTATGGCCCACTGACTGAATGCGATCAGAGGATGTTGCCAACGGGAAAGGGATACTGACATTGGTTTGCCTATCCAATCAGTGGATTTGGAGGGAAGACTTTGCAGACGCCACACTAGTGGTACATCTCTGGCATTTTGAAGTGCGTACAATGAGATACCCTCATCTCTGACACTCACTGGAGGGCAGGGATCATTGCTGACCTGTATACAGGCATGGCTCCAATAGTTTGCCTCTTGACGTCCATTGACAACACCTATACCGGGGCTCCTTAATGCTACAACTGCCTCGATGTTAAGGGGAACCATTCTTTTCCTTCTGTGTTTGGACCTGTGATGAGGTTCAGAGCTGAGATGTCTTGGTGAAGCCCAAACTAGACATCAATGAGCTGCCATTTGATGGTACCGTTAACAACACCTTCCACCGTGTTAACGAGTGTACACTGATTGCAGAATAAGTTAACTGGACAAGATTTGTCCAGCCTTTTGTAAAGAGAAGATAGCTGGGAAAATAGCTTAGTACTGATGAATTGATGACCTTTAATGACCGCTGAAGAAAGTTTCATGACATTGTCATCCTTAAGACTCTCCTGTGCAGTTTTTGACTATAAATGAAGTTCTGGTGCACTTACTTATTGGGCCAGAGCATCTGGAGTTCCCTCCTGAGCATTATCCTCTCCATTACTTGCTTAAAGATTTTAAAAGTTCAAATTGCATCTGGTTACAATCTCCTACTTCCTTTCCCAGTTGCTGTAAAATTCCTTGTGCTTTGGTTTGGCATGAACAGCACAAGGATCTATATATATACCCATAAAATTACATATTTTAAAAAAATCAGTTTTAAAATCTGCCTCTGCACTGCAGCTCAGCAAATGGAGTGTCAATACGCTTTTGAACTATCCTGTGACCTGTGATATTTCATTTTGTGCCAGAGAAGTTTGAACCTTATTCTTATTTTGGCTTTCTGTGGAGGGCAGGGAGAAGAAAAATCCCATTGCTCCTCAGCATTGATTTGAGAAAATGCCAAATTTAAATTTGCAAATGGTTATCTGATGTTGTTGAGTGATGCTTTAATTATAGTTCCTCCTAGCTTAGATTGAGTTCAAACTTCATAAACAATCCTGGGGCCAGGATTATCCATTCGTATTGCTGATTTTGCAGTTTGGATTAGAGCATTATCTAGTTACTTATGACAAGGTCAAGAACCTGGGCTTTGAAAATGTTTGACTGAGTCTTTTCTCTGCTAGAAGTGCCAGTCTTGGCTTACTGGTATTCTCAGAGATTTAAGCAGATATGGCTGCCAATTTATTGCTATGCTGAGACAGCATTGTTACACTGTTGGAGGTGTCATCTTTCCCAAGTGATATTAAATCAAAATGCGAGTGGTCTCTTGGCTGAATGTCAAAGATCCCAGGGCACTCTACCAAAAGAGTTGGGACGTGCTCTGGTTTCTTGGCCAATATTTATCCCCAAGTCAATGATCTCATCGTCACTTATTTCATTGTTGTTTGTGGAACCTTGCACCAGTTCCTTTGCTGATGCATGAGTGGATGAGCCTCATTGGAAGGCCAACAATGGCATGAATGAGCATTTCGGCAGCAGCTGACCGAGGTGGAGCAATCAAGGTGACTTTATAGAGATGCAAATACGAGGCCTTAGAGATGATGTGGATGCATAGTCTTAAATTAATCTTGGGTCAGATATGTCATCAAGGTTGTAAACAGTCTATGATTCCATGTTACACAATAGATTGGAAGAGCAATGGGTCAGCAGCTGGGTAACAGAATTTGTGATGGAGACCAAAGACCATGGCTTTGAGAGTACCAAAATTTCTACTATTATACTTCAATAAAGCAGGTCGACAAATTAAAGTGAGTGGAGGGGTCAAGTCAGATGGTGGCGAGGTGGAGGTGTCATCAGTGTACTTATTCTAACTGATGATGCATTGCTGATGGGCAGCAAGTAAGTAACAATTTGTTTTTGGTTGCTCCTTTACAATTTATAGAACCATTGAACAGTACAGCACAATACAGGCCCTTTGGCCCACAATGTTGTGCCAACCTTTAAACCTCACCTAAGACTATCTAACCCCTTCCTCCCACATATCCCTCTATTTTAAATTCCTCCATATGCCTATCTAGTAATCTCTTGAATTTAACCAACGTACCTGCCTCCACCACCGCCCCAGGCAGCGCATTCCATGCCCCAACCACTCTCTGGGTAAAAAACCTTCCTCTGATATCTCCCTTGAACTTCCTACCCATTGCTTTAAAGCCTTGCCTTCTTGTATTGAGCATTGGTGCCCTGGGAAAGAGGTGCTGGCTGTCCACTCTATCTATTCCCCTTAATATTTTGTACACCTTTATCATGTCTCCTCTCATCCTCCTTCTCTGCAAAGAACAAAGCCGTAGCTCCTTTGGTCTCTCCTCGTAATGCATACTACCTAAACCAGGCAGCATCCTGGTAAATCTCCTCTGCACCCTTTCCAATGCTTCCACATCCTTCCTACAATGAGGCGACCAGAACTGGACACAGTACTCCAAGTGTGGTCTAACCAGAGTTTTATAGAGCTGCATCATTACCTTGCGGCTCTTAAATGCGATCCCTCGACTTATGAATGCTAACACCCCATAAGCTTTCTTAACTACCCTATCCACCTGTGAGGCAACTTTCAGGGATCTGTGGATATGGACCCCCAGATCCCTCTGCTCCTCCACACTACCCAGAATCCTGCCATTAACTTTGTACTCTGCCTTGGAGTTCGTCCTTCCAAAGTGCACCACCTCACACTTCTCCAGATTGAACTCCATCTGCCACTTTTCAGCCCAGCTCTGCATCCTATCAATATCCCTCTGCAATCTTCAACAATCCTCCACACTATCCACACCACCACCAACCTTTGTGTTGTCTGCAAACTTGCCAACCCACCCTTCTACCCCCTCATCCAAGTCATTAATAGAATTTCCACCAGCTCCATCAACATTCCACCACCAGGCCCATTTTCCCTCCTCTTCCCTTTCAGTATTTGAAGGGATCACTTTCTTTGTGACTGTGGTTCACTTTTCCATCCTCACCAATCACTCCTCTTCTTATGGTAGATTCCCATGCAACTACACCCACCATTTCACCTCTTCCCTTCTCACATCCTGGGACCCAGACAGTCTTTCCAAGTGAAGCAGTGGTTCAATTGCACTTCGTTCAATCTAGTTTACTGAATTTGGTGTTTAAATGTGGTCTTCTCTACAGCAGAGAAACCTACTGTTAGAGTGAGGCCCAATGAAATTGAGGAAAAGCAGCCGATCTTTCATCTGGTTATGTTGCAACCTTCCAGATTCAAATTCGCCAGCTTTAGGTCACCCACTCTTTCTGTCCGTCTTTATCAGAACTGGCTATTTCTGCAGTCATCAATCTGTAATTTTGGCTCAGTTTTTTCTCTCCATTAGTACAGACTAACCTTCTGTACATGTCCCACAGCCTTGGTATGAGCACAAATAATACAGACACAGTCATTTCATTCTAAATGCCACATTAAACCATGTGGTGTCACGCCATCAGAGATTTTCCCTTTGTTCTAGCCATCCCTCCCAACCTGGGGTCTTGGAACTGAAGCATTAATTTTGTGTCTATTTCCACAAATGCTACCTGACCTGCTGAGTGCTTCCAGTATTCTCTGTTTTTATTTCAGATTTCCAGCATCTGCACTTTTTGTTTTTTTAAAATCAAATCAAAGTGCTCTTTTTCCTCTCAGTTTGACATTAAAAGGTCGCAAGTGTATTTTTGAAAATCTGAGGAATTCGCCCCAAAGAATATCTTTCCTCTAAACACCCAGCTTTACCTGGCTATTATCATGTATGCATTCATGGGATATAATTATGTGTGAATTGGCTGTTAAGTTACAATGACGACACTTAAAAATGGCATCATTAGCTGTAAAGTGTTTTATGGCACATTGATGGCATGAAACTATTAGTTCAAGTCTTTATTTTAATGAAACATCTCAGCACATACAGTTGTAACTCTGCAAGGCCTGTCAGAGTTCAGTAACAGCCATTCAGCTTGCTTGCACTTTAAATCCATGCACCTGTTGCAATCAACTTGCAAATTCCAAAATGTGTGCTTGGTACGTGAAGAGGATTAAATGCTGACATACCCTTATTAAGCCTCCAGTTTTACCACACTGGTGTTGCTCATTCCCAAGCTGAAATATCTTTCACTGTGAACAATACAACTGCACCAAAATAGGTTCTTCCTCCCTCCCCCTGACCCCAAAAGGTGCACACAAAAATTCACAACTGCTTCCAGTGATCCCAAAGGATTAAATATATAAAAAATATTTTTGAGTATGTCTTGCTTTCACTCAGTTCAGTATGTTCTTTGGTGGTTTGTTGAGGCCAATGTGGAACTCACAGACACTGTCGCTACTGGAGCAAGGTATGCTTTGCAGGGCAGAGTAGTTTGGGAGGTGGTGCACTCTTCCAATGCTTAGGGTGGGCCTCTGTATACACCAGGGACTTCAGGATCTCAGCACCATCTGGAATGCTCCTTCATTATTTCGAGTGGTCATGGACCAGGGAATTCCATGAGTTGGTGAGGATGATATAATTTTTCCAAGGTAGCTTTCAGAAACACTTTGAATCATTTCCTGTTTACTCAGTAATCTTTTATGTCTCCATCAATAATGGCTTGGAGCTTGGCCTCTGAATGTGTGCATATGCAAAAGATCATCGGTATGCTGCAACTCAATGTCTGAAGTTGGTGTGACCTTGGTTCTGGAGTACAGGCAACATATTTTAAATGGTTTCCCCAATGGTCCTCCAGACTAACTCCTCTCCATCAGGAACCTGGTTGAAGGAGAGGCGCAACACTAAGACGACATCAATGTAGGGCCATGCACAGCCTTGCTTGACACCAGTCTGCACTGAGATTGGATCTGTTGTAGATCCACTGGTTATAATCAAGACTTACTCTGACTATAGGAGTGGTACCAGAGGACTGCCAATATTGTATTGTTGTTTAAAATGCAAGAAGAGATAAATCAAAAAACGAAAGGCCAGTAGGTTTATTATTGGAATCCATTCTAGGGGCAGTACAAACTTCCATTTAGAAAGGTACAGTTAAACAGGGATAGTCAATACAAACTTGTCAGGGAATGCCATATCCAAATAAGTTGATAGAATTCTTCGAGGAGTAAACAAGGAGAGCCAATCAGGGCAGTCCATTTGATGTCATCAACCTGGACTGTAGCAAGGTTTTTGACAATGTCCCATACTGCAAACTAATCAAGACAGTTAAAGCCCTTTGAATGAAAGGTGTCAAAAGAGTGACAAATTGGATCCAAGTCCAGCCCTATGGCAGGCAGCAGGAAGCAATGGCAACGAGGAGGCCATTATCAGGGTGGGGGGGGGGGGGGGGCACAGAGCTAAATGCTTGCTCCCTTGCTTTTTGTAAAATGTATTTGTGTCCCCCAATAACCAGTGGGAGATAAAGAGATGATATTGGTAGTTTATGGACAGATGTAAAAGCAACAGGATAGCTGTAGTAATATTGACTCGGGCTCCCTTAGTGCTACAGGCTTAGATGGGGCAGAATTTGTTTGGTGCATCCAGGGTGATATAGAGTGTAGATAGTTGTTTGTGATGTAAATGAATGATTTGGATGAAATGTAGGTGGGCTGATTGGTATATTTGCAGATGACGCAAGAACTGGTGGAGTTGTGGATAGTGAGGAAAGTTGTCAAAGGATTAAGCAGGATATAGACCAGTTGGAAAAGTAGGCAGAGAAATGGCAGGTTGAGTTAATCCAGACAAGTGTGAGCTGTTACACTTTGCGAGGTTAAATGCAAGAGGAAAGTATACAGTAAGTGGCAGGACCCTTAGGACAGGAGGGATTTTGGGGTCGTTAGCTCCCTGAAGGTGGCAACACAAATAGATAGGGTGGTAAAGAAGGTATAAGGCATAACACACCGACCAATGAAGGGAAGTAAGTATAAAAGTAGGGAACTCACATAACTGTATAAAACTCTGGTTAGGCTGCATGTGGAGTACTGCACTGACTTCTGTTCATCCCATTAGAGGAAGGATGTGGCGACTTTGGAGAGGGTGCAGAAAAAGTTCACCAGCATATTTCCTGGATTAGGGAGTATTAGCTGTAAGGAGAGGTTGGACAAACTTGGATGGTTTTCTCTGGAGCATCAGAAGCTGAGGGGTGACCTGATAGACCTGAAAGAAGTATATAAAATTATGAGAGGAATAGATAAGGTAGATAGTCAGAGCAACCCCCCCCTCCCCCCACCGAGGGTGAAAATGTCAAATACTAGGGGACATAGCTTTAAGGTGAGAAGGGAAAAGTTTAAAGGAGATTTACAGAGGAGGTGGTGGAAGCAGATACAAATGTAGAATTTAAGAGGTATTTGGACAGGCACATGAAGAGGTAGGGAATAGAGGGATACGAACCTTGTGAGGCAGATGGGGCTGAAGGGCCTGTTCCTGTGCTGCACTGTTCTATGTTCCGTGATTTAGACCAAAACGTAGGGGAGTTTGCAGATGATATATTAAAAAAAGGCCACATGGCTGACAATGAGAAGAAAAGTTTTAGGCTGCAGGTCTGGTCAGTTAGTCAGAAAAGAGGCTAATGGAATTTAATACAAAAGAGTGTGAGGTAATGTATTGAAGGGGTGGGGGTGGGGAGTGCAAACAAGGGAATTACATTAAATATAAAGATAATGAGTGGTGTAGAGGAACAGAAGGATCTCAGGGTTACGTCCATAGGTCACTATTAGGTAATAAAAAAGGTCAATAAGATGGTTAAAAAGGCATGCAAGAGGCTTTGCTTGTCCAGTCTTCCCAAATTGCTGAAATGTTCGATCCCAGGTAACATCCTGGAGAACCTACTCTGCACCCTCCAGTGCAAACACATCCTTCCTATGGCATGGCAACCAAAACTGCACACTATGTGGTGAACATTTTATTATTAATTTTCTGCAACATAAAACCTGTTATCTGTAACATTTTCCTCTTCTGATAAAAGACCATTAACCCAATATGTTAACTCTGTTTCACTGTCCAGACTGTCTGACGTGGAGTATTTCGAGCATCTACTGTTTTTAGTTCAGATTACCAGCATATGCAGTATTTTGCTTTTGTGCTATAAAATTGAAATCTTCTGCTTGCCACGTAGCTTAAGCCCAAAGTCTTGCATCACTGCACCAATTCATTCTGATCTACAGCTTTGTGCAGTTGTAATGACTAATTACAGAAATAACAGGCATATTAGTCAAAAAAATTAGGAAAGTACAGAGATTCTATACAGTCTATTCCTGTTAATTCAACGTCAGGATTTGCTTTAAAGATAGTCCAGCAATAAAATCCTTCTTCTAAATACAGCATCCTCTCCTGTATAAATATATTTAACTGTACTCAGTACTTGAGCAGTGGTCTAACTACTGTTGTATAGAGTTCCAGGATAAGCTCCCTGTTCTTTTATTCAAAGCTTCACTAATAAAAAAAAATCACTCAGATGGATCTTAACCCCTCTATTGGCCTGTCCTGCAAGGATCTGTGGATATAACTCCACACTATCAACATCCTTCCCTTTACTGTACATTCTCTTGCCTTGTTGCACTTCCCCAGATGCATTACCTCACTCTTGCCTGGCTTAAATTTTATTCGCCATTTTTCTTCATTTTTAATTTAAATTAACAGATAAATTGAAATTAAGGAGCTCAGAAATATTAATGTACAGCCTATTTTAAGAATAAAATGGGAGACTGGTTAGAAAGAAAGACTATGATATCATACGCATCACAGAAATCAAATTCAAAAATGACACAAGTTTGTTAAATGCACAAAAACTTTAGTGTGTATTTGCACTAGATCCGATAAACAGTTTTAGTCTTTGGAGGGCAATCTGTAAGAAGTTGTGGATAGCTCACTGTAACCAAAAGTGGACTGTACAACTGCATTTTAAGCAGAATGAGGGATTGGAAAAAAAATCCCAGAAGGAGACAATAAGTCTGCAAAAATATACTAGTACAGCCAAACCAGATAACCATGCATAATTCCAGTGCCATACCATAGCTAAAATATCCAGCAATTCTGAAGGATCTCCTCTGGCTTTGATCCAATCCCTACTTGTGTGCTATTATTCTCAAAAGCTATTTTACTCTGGGGGATTATTTTCTTGGCTGTTTTTTATTGACTTAGCCACTTGAGTTTAAAGGCTACGCCATGGAAGCAACTACAGGACAATTATACCCAAAATGAAGAATGTAACTAGGAATATAGCTTTGCCAATTGGTTGGTAATTAGCTTATGTTTGTCAGGCCAAGCCTGGTAGAACTGAGAAAATTGTTTCACAGATCTGCTGTTGTTCCTAAACATTCCAAAGTAATACATCCATTATCTGTTTCAATAATATGCAAAACTTAACATCATATTCCATCTTTTAAATCCTGCTTGATCTGAAGAATTTGAATTAATCTCAATTACCCATTCCCAATACAATGAGGGATTGGCTGTTAGGAAATTTTACCCGCACATAACCTTACTAACTATTGTCCCGTTTTTGAAAATTCTTACACATGGAAACATACTTCATAAACATATCAAACTGTAATTGTACCTTCCACATAAGTATAGAATGTTTGTGGTATTTTTTAAAAATGGGGGACCGGTTCTGTTTTTGCATCTTTAACTAAATAACCCTGTTTTCTGACCCCATTTCATTCAAAGGGTCCACTTAGTCTTCCCTTGAACCATGCAATGAGAGATTGCCATTAACTTGCACATTTCAGTTCCATTCATAAGATTCACTTCAACCTTGCATTCTGCAGGGAATTCAATATTCCTCCATGAAAGGCGAGTTCATCTTTATCTTGATGTAAATTCTACAAATTGCTGGGATGCGCAGTAATATGTTAGAGTTTTTGTGTGAGATCAGGGCTTTTCCCTTTTTCCTCACATTATTATTTTCTTGTTTTACAATTTATAAATTGTAATTACTGCAGAAAAGATTCAATAGATCAAAATACAGTGATATTGTTCAACAACTCCAGGTATAGTCAAAATTGGCTAGTGATCATCTTCTTGTTTGATATTAAGACACAAATTGTGCACAATGGATCTTGTATGCAAAAAGCATCAAACTTCAGTATGATAATGATGAAGAATGACATGAGTAAAGGAAAAAGTTATTTTCTTTGATGGAAGGTTCGAGAACTAGAGGACACAGATTTCAGGTAACTGGCAAAAGTATCCACAAGAAAAAAAACACATGCTTATACAGCAATTTGCTGTGATCTGGAATTCACTATCTGAAAGAATGGCATATTCAGCACTGACTTTCCGAAAGGAGCAAGCTAAAAACCTGAAGGACAAGAAATACAATGTGGGAAAAAGCCCATAAATGAGACTACGTGGGTTGCTCTCAAAAGTCAGCACTGACTTGGATGGTCAAATTAACTCCTTTTGTGATGTACAGATTCTACAATTCAATGACTCTCACCAACTTGAAACAGTTATTTACCCACACCAGGATTTTAAAGATTTCTAACAATTATTGATCACAGCATATTTATTAGCATGGCATTGTGTGAAGACATGAGTATCCTCTGCTTTATGGCATGCTCTATTCCAAATGATCAGTTACAATATAACCAACATACCATCAGATATGAACTTCAACATCAGTTATCAAGAAACCCTTCCTCAGTTGTTCATTCCTTATCCTGAAAATATGTTTATTAATGACATTATCTATTCAAAATGTTATAACTGGCATTAAGACTTAATAAAATTTAACTGCAATGGAAATTTTGCCTCTTTCCCTATAAGATTGCAGGACTAGTGACAGGAAGAAGGTGGAAAGGTGGGTGGGGGGAAAGAGCTGGCAGTCAAAGAAAGAATTTTGTCATTATGTTCTGACCATTATGGAATGGGCAGCATGACAGTACAGCTTGAATTTTTTCTCAGTCAAATTTCTACAATGTAATGAATGTTACATGTCCCTGATGACTCTCAAGAATTTTTACAGATGCACCATAGAAAGTATCCTATCCAGATACATCACAGCTTGGTACAGCAACTGCTCTTCCCAAGACAGCAAGAAATTGAAGAGTTGTGAATGCAGCTCAGTCCATCACGCAAACCTCCATGGACTGTCTACACTTCCCACTGCCTCAGGAAAGCAGCCAACATAATCAAGGATCCCTCCCACCCTGGCCATTTGCTCTTTTCTCCTCCCGCATTGGGCAGAAGATACAAAAGCTTGATAGCATGTACCATCAGGTTCAAGGACACTAAAAGATGAATTCTTGATCTCCCAATCTACATCATTGTGGCCCTTGCACTTTTTGTCTTCCTGCACTGCATGTTCTCTGTAATTGTAGCACTTTATTCTGTATTCCTTTTTACTACGGATGTACTTATGTATGAAATGATCTGTCTGGATGGCATGCAAACAAAGGCTTTTCATTATATTTCAGTATACATGACAATAAAAAAAGCAACCAACCAGTAGATTGATACACATGTAAATTTGAAACAACTGGTATTACAGATATATAAAAAAACAAGAATTTTGATTTATAGATCATATGATAGCTAGGTGACTTGGTGCCAGTCAGAAAATCTGTTTCCTATTTTGTTTTTGACAGCATTTTTATTCTTTCTAGCATATTTTTTCCAATTGGCCCACATGACATCAGAAGTAGTACAACATGTAAACTTCAATTGAAGTGAAAGTCGGAGATCTAAAAAAAACAAGAGTTTTTACTTGCCATTCACTAGGTTGGGGAGGGGGTAGAATTCATTTACTTTTCCTTCAGCCAACAGGAACAGACAAAAGCAGGCACGGCACTGTGCAGACACATACGGACAGTTCCCTGGCAACTCCTGCCTTGAGTGCCTGGCTGCCGCCCAGGAAGATTGCAAAGGACATGCCTTCCAAGGGCAATGTTCTTCATCATCCTATCCAGTCCCCAGTAAACCCCTAGGAGCGCTCCCCTGCACACATTCCATCACTGCCTATCCATTCATTCAACAGCAACAGTCCCCAGTTAGAAGAATGTTGCTGTATTCTGGTACATCCCTTTAACAGCAGTTTGAAGGAGTATACCTGGCGAGTTATATAGTGACAGCTGAGAGAACTTAATACACATCAATAGAGAACTCAGAGCCGAATTTTACAATATCAGTTTCAGCACATCAGGAATCACAAAAATGATGTTCTAATTACCTTGTTATTGCAGTTCTCATTCTTTATGTGACTCTTACACTAGGGAGAGGTCCACAACATGGCCACTTTTTTGGTGTTAAAACAATGAAGCAATTTCTAAGCCACAGTACTTTTACTCTCACACAACTGTCAAGCTAAGAAGTTATAAATATTCAGATCTATCTGATATTGCAAATTATGGCCCAGAATTTCCATGAAGCAAGCTGCAGTCCATGCTCCCACTAAGCCCATTGAATCAGTTTTAAATCTACTTTAAGCGGATCCCCTGGCCACAACTGCAAGGAAGCTAATTTCAATTTGATAATCCAGTCCTAGCTCAAATGTGACCTTCCAATCACAAATCCTAAAGAAACATGCTGACAGCTGACCATTTCACACTCAAAGTGGGGGAGTGCTTTGGGACCAGTGACCATAATTCTATTAGTTTTAAAATAGTTATGGAAAAACAGAGATGGTGCATAAGTTAAAGTTCTAAATTGGGACAAAGCTAATTTTGAAGGCATTAGACAGGAACTTGGAAAGGTTGATTGGGAAAGGCTGTTTGCAGGTAAAGGGATATCTGACAAGTGGAAGGCTTTTAAAAGTGAGATAGAGACAGTTCAGGGTCAGCATGTTCCTGTTAGAGTGAAGAGCAAGGCTGGCAGCATTAAGGAACCCATGGTTGATGAGGGATATTGAGGCTCTGGTCAGGAAAAAGGAGGCATATGTTAGGTACAGGCAGCTGGAATCAAGCAAATCCCTTGTAGGAGTACACTTAAGAAGGAAATCAGGAGGGCAAAAAGGGGACAAGGTAAGCTTTGGCAGATAAGGTAAAGGAGAATCCTAAAAGATTCTATAAGTATTTTAAAAGCAAAGGGGTAACCAGTGAGATAATAGGTCCCCTTAAGGAATAATGTGGTCAATTATGTGTGGAGACACAGGAGATAGGCAAGGTCTTAAATGAATATTTCTCTTCTGTATTTACGGTGGAGAAGGTCACGGAAGCTAGGAAGTTCAGGGAAGATAATAGCGATGTCTTTAAACATATCCACCTTACAAAAGAGGTGCTGACACTCCTAAAGCACATAAAGGTGGATAAATCTCTAACCAAATGTATCCTGGGACATTGTAGGAAGGTAGGGAAGAAATTGCTGGGGCCTTGGCAGAGATGTTTTTTAATCATCATTACCCACGGGTGAGGTACCAGAAGACTTCAGGGTGCCTGATGTTGTGCCTTTATTTAGGGTGGGCTGTCAGGACAAGCTAGGGAACTACAGGCCAGTGAGCATAACATCAGAGGTGGGAAACTTATTGGGAGGAATTCTGAGAAACAGGATTTACCTTCCTCTGGAAGGACAAGGGCTGATTAGGGATAGTCAGCATGGCTTTGTGTCTCACAAATTTGAATGAGTTTTTTTTTGAAGATGTGACCAAGTGGATTGATGAGGGTCAGAGAGTATCGTCTACATGGACTTTAGCAAGGCCTTTGACAAGGTCCTGCATGGTAGGTTGACCGGAAGGTTAGACCACATGAGATCCAGGGTGAGCTAGCAAATTGGATACAACATTGGCCTGGTGGTAGGAGTCATAGTGTGGCATGGAGGATTGTTGTTCAGATTGGAGGCCTATGAACAATGGTGTACTGCAGGGATCCGTACTGTGTCCCCTGTTGTTTATCATCTATATTAACGATCTGGATGAGAATGTAGGTGGCATGGATGGTAAGCTTGCGGATGACATCAAATTCGGTGGTACAGTGGACAGTGAAGAAGGTTATCCAAGCTTACAAAAGGATCTAGAGCAAATGGGGAAGTGGACCAAAAATGGCAGATGGAATTTAATTCTGTCAAGTGCAAACTGTTGCATGTGGGGAAATTAAAGCAAGGCAGGACTTGCATAGTAAATGGCAAGGCCCCAGAGAGTGCTATAGAACAGAGAGATCCAGGGGTACAAGTACATAGTTCCCTGAAAGTGGCAACGCAGCTGGACAGGGTGGTGAAGAGTTTGGCATGCTTGCCTTCATCGATCAGGCCTCGCTTTTAAGTTACCAGTTCTGACTATGCACCCTTTCACTGTGGCAATTATGGCAAAAATCTAAAACTGAATCTTGATTTTCTCCCACAAACCTTGTACAAAATATAACATGTTCATTTTATTTCAACATACTTCACCTTAAGAGTCAATTTCCTGTGACCTACATGGTAATGTTGCCAGTTAACTTTGAAGAAATGTACTACAGAAAATGAAATAACAATTGCATTTAGCATTTTGAATTACTATTCACTGGGCACTGTGCAGGAATATTCTGTTTAAATAATTAGGATTTGCATTAGAACAAAAAACAAAGACTATCATCAGAACAAAATATTACTCGAATAACCTGCTAAAATGAGATTATGGTGGATGAAGGCAAAAGGTGATAAATTTGCAAACATTGGGTTTTATTTGTAAGACCTTCACCCATGCCAGACAGTCACTACCAAAGCCATAATTACTTTAGAAATACAAGCAATACAATTCATTAATGTCCAGTGCCAAAGAAAGTGGTGGTAGCTGGGTGTTCTTTAAATTTTCCATATAATAAACATGCAGAGTTATTTTCTGTTTCTGACAGCACAAAAAATCTCAAAATATCCACTGACTTCACATCATTTTAAAAAGAACGATGTCATTTTGTATAAACAATTAGAATTAAACCAATTATGAAATTGCAAGTTTCACTAATCATCGTGTTCATTTGCTCATCTCAAATGCATTTTATGGAAAAATCTGATTACTATTTAAATGAAACATCAGACAAATACTATTTCTGTAATTGAGGAACAGCATGTTTTATGAATATGAACCAGCTGCTTCCTCAATAATTGCTTAAATTCTTTAGCCATGAATTCATAGGAATAGAATTTGGTGAGATAAACAGAGCATCTATATTCAAACTATTTATTTCAAACAATCCATTCAAAGCAGTTAACAATTGAAGACTTCAACATTAAAATATTTCAGAAGCACCCAACCTCACTTTTTTACTCATAATGCCATTGCTCAAAAAAGGCCACACATTACATGTATGCATAATCTGATTTGACTTCATAAATAAGTTACGTAAACACAGTTCAATTGCTTGTTTAAAGTATGTTCAATGAATCATTTCCAAAGAGAAAACAGTAGTTAGTGACAAGGAGTGGAAAAAATGCGCAAAGGGCCCAAATTTTGCTGTGGAAATATAAAGGGGCTAATATTGCTCACCATTACTTATGACAGCACCTGATACGTACTTCCAACAATCATGTATGCAATAAAATATGAAAATTCAGGAGCTGAATGTCCATAAATCCAACACTCCTCCAAAACCAATACCACAGCATGTGGATCCCATTTCAAGACATTGTACTGTGTGACATTAGTTTTGAATGCTTTGAAATAAACTCATCAGGTCAGGCATTACCCATTTCAGTTGATATATCTTCCAATGGTGTGCCTGGTCAAGATTGTTCCTACCTCTCTGGTATTGAAAATTAACCTATTCTATTCCTTCAAGAGTTTAATAGTGAGATATTAAAAAAACTTGCATCAACCTCTGGATCATCACAAGGCCAATGTAGCTTTTGCTAGCATTCACTTTCTGTCCCCTTGCTTTAATCTCAGTTCACCCAGTCCTTTTATTCCACATCAAATATTCTGTTCTCCAATGCGATTTAAAAAAAAACTGGCTGACTGCCTTAAGATAAGCTTTGTACTTTTGTTTGATAATTCACCAATCAATATCTCAAGGTGCATCAGCAACCAGTGAATAGAATGCAAGTGAAATCCTCAGAATCATGTTTTAGAAGAACCCTGGCTATTTCCAATTGTCCTCGATTTTAAAGAACCATACAGATATTTATCTAGACACCTAAGATAATGAAAAGGAAGACAACATATACACATTATCATGAAAGGACACGAGGAAGGCAGGAATAAAAAGAAATGGTGGTGTTTCTTAAAATGCTGGCTCAAAGCATTAGTCGAGTGAAAGGATTTAAAAACTGGCATACAAAACCTTTTTGAGCTCCAGTCTTCATTATATATTTTAATCAGTAATCTATTCAAAGCAGTTAAAAATAGAAGACTTCAGCAGTAAAATATTTCAGAAGAACCCAACCCTCACTGGAGCCACAGAGAAGAATTCCATCAAACAAGGCAAAACTTGTGGGGCTTATGAAGCCTGGCTATATTGATGGAGGAGGGGACCATTGCTTCTCAGCTTATTTAGGATTCAGTAAGATTTCAATTGGGTGAGTGTGCTGGAATGAATAGCAAACTTTATTCTCTGCTCTAACCACATTCCAATCCACATTATATAATGCTACTGTTGTTAACAAGTACCACCAGCAAAGGATTCTTATCCTGAACAAAACTTCAGGCAATATTTACTTCAGATGACTACCCAAAATACAGTAGTGAATTATAATTTAATTACTTTTCATTTTGTACACCAAAACCTTAAAGGCATTTAACTGGAACATAATTCTAATAAAGATCCAACTGATTTTGAAGTGTATTATTTCACGTAAAGCTGAGGGAATATACCATGGTCTTTAACTAGCATTCTCCATGAAGATAATTAGTTTTAAAATAAAATTAATCCCACAAAATTACTTCTCACAAAACAAACTTCTGTAAATTTTTTAAAGCTTATCCAACTTTTCGCCTGGAACAGACCAATGCTTCTGTTTCAAACTTTCTACCTGTTAAGAGCAAGTAGCAGTAGAAAGAATTAATGGATCAACAATTAAACCAAGCTAGCTTCACACAAAGACTTGCAGAAAGGTAACTGTTTGCGAAAGATCTTCTGCTGGCTGGGATATCTATGACTAGAAATCATGGCCTAAATATTAGACCAAGGCCTTCCATTTGAATTAGGAAACATTTGCATACAAAAGGATAGCAGAAATTTGGAATTCCCTTCCACAATGCTAATTGTTAATTTTATTTCTAATACTGATAGATTTTATTAACCAAAGGGATATGGAACATGGGGCTAGATCAAAGATCAGATATGACCTCACTGAATGCTAGAGCAAACTTGAGGCCTTGTGACATGCTCCTGTTCTTGTAAAACAAAAAACAACACCAGTACCCATAATTTACATGCAACCAACACATGGCAAGAATGACCAAGACACATCCACAGGATAGTTAAGAAAAAAATTTATACTGATTCATAGAAGGAAATATGAGAGCAGATAAATAATAAAAATTGGTTAAGAAACAAAAGGCTTTAAAAAGACCATCTTAAATTAGGGAAGGGAGGAAGGGGAGAGGTCTTGACAAGCATTTCCCACAGAAAATCAGAAAGCACAAGAACAATGGTGGGTAATTCAGGAACGAAGAGGAGGCCAGAATTCAAGAAGCACAGAAACCCAACCAGAGGAAATTGAAGAAGCAGGAGGGGCAGGATCATGATGAGATTTGAAAATAAATTTAAGATCAAGTGGTGCTCGCCTGGGAGGCAAGACTAGTTAATGTGCACAGAGACAATGGGTAAACAGGCCTTAGTGAGTTAGGGCAGGGTCTGCAGAGGTCCAGATGATCAGAATCCTACGGAAAAAGGGATGACAATGTTGGAACTGCTGTCCACAGGTAACAAAAAAATTCCATAAGATCGGAGGTGGTAGTGGATCTGAGTGATGTTTAGAGTTAGAAATAACCGGCTTCAGTGACAGTACAGAAATGTGACTTGAAGATCAAATATAACACTGAAGCTGTCAACAGTGCATTTTCAGGGGGAACTGACAGAGAGAGGGATGGAGTCAACAGGAAACAAAACTGCTGACAGCAAATGACAAACAAGTCAGTTAACAATGGCTATTATTTTTCACTCTGGTAATTTCGTACAAGTGAACCTTGTGTTATCGGGGGGGGGGGGGGGGGGGCGCGTGGGGTGGAGGGGAAACAGTCCATACTGGGATTTTCGGTTATGCAAAGCATCATCTACACATGCATCAAGAAACACAAGTTGAAAACAAGATTAAAAAATGTGTGCTTATTTATTTACTCCTCTTCCCCCCCCACCCCCCCACACACACACATAAATTCCATGAAAGTGAATTTTATTCTGTATCTCAAATTTCTGTGTATTGATTTGTGAATTCTATAAGGTGAATTTCTGTTACTTGAATGTAAGGCAGGGGTTGCCCACATAGGTAATATTTTTCATCTAGACATTTCTTCTGAAATTGGAAATGTCTTCAAGCCAAAGTAGTTCCATTTTGTAAGCGATGATAAAAATAGTGCTTTAGCAACTTCAAACAAGAATGGTCAAATTGGCAATCAAATTGCAAAACAGAAAAATCAATGCTTGAACCTTGAAACACATTTTCTTTGAGACAAGTTAATGAAATATTTCACATCTGCATACTCTCATCCTGATCTGGATGTCCTGGACATCGGCACCAATTGTCAATGGGAGGCAAGATTCTAGTCCTATTACACTAGCAGTGATAAATGTTCATGTTAACTGTGGTCTTGAAGGAGTTAATATGTAAATAAATTGCAGGTATTAAGTATCTGATGCAAAGTTTTGGTTAATTTAAAAAGATGAACAAAAATCATTCATTAGCTATACAGCAAAATTTGTTTTGCATGCATATAGCAAAACACTGGTCCTAAAAAATATGTCAGCAGAATCTACAGTGTATAATTTTGCAAATATTAACTAATTGTCACCCTGGGTATCCTGGTATGGAAGCTGCTTGAAGAATATTCCACAGCAATTTTCGTTTTTCAGATTTCAGGCATCCAACCTTTTGCACTATTTTAATTTTTGCCTTAACTTTTGACTTTACCACAGTTCCGTTTTCAAGACAAACAAAACACAAACAACTTTTTGTGGTTTATCGAGTTGTAAATTCTGACTCTAATAACATACAGTGAGTGAGAAGATGTTGATTTGACCCTTACTCATGACTAACACTATAAGCTTAAGAGAGGGTAAGTTCTTAGGCCGAAATGTCTTCACTGCTTCATCAGCGACTTTCTTCTACCATAAGGTCAGAAGTGGGAATGTTCACTGATCTCCCAAAATCCCAAGGCCTTTCCACAATCCAATGGAGGCAAGTCAAGAACATGATGGAATACTCTCCACTTGACTGGATGGGTGCAGCACCAAAAGCTTGGCACCATCCAGAATAAAGCAGCCCACTTCATTGGCACTCTTCACCCCTTACTTAATTATTACTTAAATTGGGGGTTGGGAATGCATTGTGGAGAGAGTAGAGGCATGGAACTTTTATTTCAAATTTCAAAAATAAACCTTATTCAAAATAAAAAATATATAATACAAAGGAAGAAACAATGCAAAAACAAGCCCTTAACATTCATGGTTGTTACATTCAGTAACATAAACTTTGAAGAGAAAAAACACACAAACAAATATAGCGCCATCGCCGCTTATGTGGCTCCGAGGTAATACCTCTTTCATTGTTTGAGGGGCTTCTCCACCCAACTCTGGTCCTCCATGTGCAGTAGCGGAAGGAGCCTAGGCTGTGGTCCTTCCCCACAGAGCCTTAGCATTGGCTGCACCAAGCTTCCATGCATCCCTCAGCACGTTCTCCTACAGCCTGGATTGTGCCAGTCTGCAACATTCCCTTACAGACATCTCGCTTGCTGGAAGACCAAGTTTCAGGCACACCAAAGGGCGCCCTTCCTCGAGTTGATGACTTTCCAGCAGCACTTGAGGTCTGTTTCGGTGTGCATCCCCGGGAACAGCCCATAGATCAGAGAGTCCTTTATCATGCAGCTGCTGGGGAAGAACCAGGACAAGGACCCTTGCATCCATCTCCACACCCTCTTAGCAAATCCAGTCTGTAAAGAGGTGGATGACCATTTCTTCCCCATTGCAGCCGTCCCGAGGGCACTATACATTGGGAGGTGATATGTTGTCTGTAGCGGAAAGCTCTCACTGGGAGGGCAATTCTCACCGTCAGCCAAGCATGGTCTTGGTGCTTGTTGGTCAGATCTGGCACTGAGGCGTTCTGCCAGATGGTTTGGACCATTTGCTCCAGGAACAAACTCACCGAATCCATAGTGTCCCTGTCCCACAGTGTCTGAAGTACATTCTGCGCTGACCACTGTCCGATGGGACTTGTGGTTGAAAGGTGTGTAGTTGGAAGAGCTCTTCCACAAAGGATAGGTAGTGCGGCAACATCCAGCTGACTGGGAGGTTGCCCGGTAGAGGGACCAGGCCTATCTTCCGCAACACCAGGGACAGGTAGAACCTCAGCACGTAGTGACACTTGGTGCCCATGTACTTTGGGTCCACACACCAACTGATACAGCCACACACGAAGGTGGTCATCAGTATAAAGGGCAACGCTGGGTACTTTTTTGCCCCCATTCTCAGGGGACTTGTGCATCATGACCCATCAGACTCGCTCCATCTTGGACCGCAGATAAACTGAAGGGCATCCTGTGTAATTGCTGAGGCAGAGGAGCAAGAAACAGGCCACACCTGTGCCAAGTACAACAGCCCTGAAAGCATATCGCTCCTGATGACCAAGTTCTTCCCAGTTACCGACAGAGAACGTCATTTCCACAAACCCAATTTTGTTTTACCTTCCCAATCCACTCCAGCCAATTCTCGGTACACACCTCAGCCCCTCCAAACCAGATCCCCAGCATGTTCAGGTAGTCAGACCTGACGGTGAAGGGGACATTGGATCATTTGGGCTAGTTACCGAAGAGCATGGCCTCGCTCTTCCTGCGGTTGATTCTGGCCCCCGATGCTAACTCGAACCGATCAATCTGCGAACTGACCATGACCATGAATCCGAGCAGAACACAGTGACATCGTCCATGTACAGGGAGCTTTTGACGTGTACCTCCACTGCCTGGCAATGTCACCCCTCTTATGCTCTCGTCCTTCCTGATGGATTCAGCAAAGAGTTCTATGCAGCACATAAACAAGATAGGGAAGAGCAGACAACACTGCCTGACTCCAGACTTGATGGGGAAACTATCCGTCTCCCACCCTTGATTTGCACTGCACTATGGATATCTGTGTCGAGTAGTTGGATCTAATTTCTGATTCCCTCCCCAAAACCCATTTTGGAGAGCACATCCATCATGTACGTGGGTGATATCCTGTTGATGGACCTGTCCCAGAGCAAACTTGACCCGGTTGGCGATGGCCTTGGACATGATCTTATTGTCCACGTTCAGTGAAATAGGTCTCCAATTCCTGATGTCCTCCTTCTCCCCCTTCTGCTTGTTTTGAGGGTAATGATGCCCTTCCTCATGGAGTCTGACATTCTGCCAGCCAGAAGCATAGCCTTATACACTTCCAGCAGGTCCGGGCCCATCCAATCCCACAGAGCCAAGTACAACTCTGCCAGTAAGCCATCACTTCTGGGAGTTTTATTTGTGCCAAGGGAACGGATGGAGCCAGTCAGCTGCTCCAGGGACAATGACTGATCCAGGCTCTCCTGCTTGTTGTCATCTAGCACCTGTGATAGAGGACAGGAAATTTTGGGAGGCTGTGCTGTCTGTGGTCTTAGTGTCATACAGACTGGCATAGAAAGATCTGTAGATCTTCAGTATGCCTGTCTGTGAGAATGTTACTGGACCATCCTCTTCCTTAAGGCTGTGGATCACAGAGCTCCCACGTGAACTTTTTGGAAGAAGAAACGTAAGCACATCTCATCCTGTTCCACAAAGCAGACCCTGGATCTGAAGATGATCTTTGAGGATTCGGAGGCAAAGAGCGTAGCTTGCTGCTCGTCACCTCTCGGAATTCCTCTCTCACATCTACCCACCACCCACCGCTCCCCACCTCCCCCCCTCCCACCGACTGCAGAAGGAGAAGTTGCTGCAAGTCTGTCTGGACTTGGCGCAGTTTCCTCCAACTCTGAACACCTTTGAGGATGAAGGACCTTGTAATGTTCTCCTTGGTTGCCTCCCACCAGTGAATCGGGGAGTCAAAGAGGGGCTTCATAGTTCTCCAACCTGTGTAATACCTCTTTAGTTCCTCGATGTTTTCTGCGGTCAGCAGTTTGACATTCAACTTCTATGTTCCCCTGCCTGCCTTCAGATCCACTTGTAGGTGACAGGAGGCTCTAAGGAGGCAGTGGTCAGAGAAGAACACCAGTGTGATGTCGGTGCATCTGACTGTGACTGCCTTTGATGTGAAGAGGAAGTCTATCTGGAACTGTACTGAGCTGTCCATTCCGGTCCATATGTATTGCATTTGTGCTTCACCTCCAGGGGTGCTGAAGGCATTGCACAACTTAGCATCTTTAACCATTTCCAACAGGAGTCTGGAGCTGCTGGCCAAACTCCTGTCAACACTGCCAGATTGTCCAGCTGCATCAATGATGCAGTTGAAGTCACTGGCCAGAACAACTGGTAGGGACATTGCCAGCAGCGGTGGGAGCTGCTTGAGGGCAATGAAGTAAAGTTGAAATGGCAAGAAAGGAATGTTAAGCTATTTTAAAAATGCAACTTTCCATGCAACTTCATAAGGTTAACATGCCATTTAAATGATGTAATTTTTGATTTAAGACTTTGATTATAAACATTTTTAAACACACAGCTCAATTCAATACAAACAAAATGGTTGTCATTGTGCTTCAACATTGGTATAGTGATGGTACCCAAAACAGAAATTACAAAAATGTGCAAAACAAAATTAGACATTTTTTTGGTCATTGTGGTTTCAGAATAAGGTTTGTCAATAGCAAGACAAGGTAAGGCATGATTTGAAATTTATTTGTCTACAGGTTGGCCAAAAAAACTACAGGGTTGGAAATCACAGACTGTTGGAAAGGAAAGAACATGCTGAATGCAAGACCACAAAAAACTTCACTGTACATCTATAAAGCAAACGCCATTGATAACAAGAAGTGAGAAAATACTCAAACATGCTTCAAGCGATATTTCTCAACCTCTTTTTCATGACCCAAAATGAGTAGCAAGAGTGGATTACAAAATAACTTCAAACAAATTGACACCACTGTTGAAAATATGTGGGTCACCATCAAATGGCTCCACCCACTTTGTGCCTCACCCTCAAATTTTAAAAAGGCATGTCTAAATTGTTACCTAGCTAACTTTAATGTCTGTTTGTAAAATTTAAACAGGCTGCAACTTTTGTTTCTAAGCTTATTAAATTTTTCATTCACCCTGGAGATGGATTTTGCGACAGGCCTGCACAACAAGTTTACCTGCTTGGTGACTGGTTAAGTGTGCGGGCTGATAGCCACCATTAAATCTGGCAGGCAAACTGCAGGCTTGCAGCTCAGTGTCTCATGCTCTACCTTCGTGAATATACTTTTTAAAGAAAATAATTATTTGAACCTAACGACATCTTAATAACTACCTTGTTGAATGATCACAGCAAATATGCAAGGCTAGATTGTCATGATACATAAACATTTTTGACAAATTAATAAATATGCACACAATTTTTAGGCACAACACTTAGAAATCTGGCATGTCCCCATCAACCTTTACCAATTTTTAATCGATACACCATAGAAAGCATCCTATCTGGATGCATCATGGCTTAGTATGGCGACTGCTCTGCGTGTGACTGCAAGAAACTGCAGAGAGTCGTGGACACAGCTTAGTACATCATGGAAACTAGCCTCCCCTCCATGGACTGTGTCTATATTTCTCACTGCCTCGGTAAAGTAGCCAGCATAATCAAAGACCCCACCACCCAGACATTCTCTCTTTTCCCCTCTCCTGTTGGGCAGAAGATACAAAAGCCTGAAAGCACGTACCACCAGGCTTAAGAACAGCTTCTATCCTGCTGTTATAAGACTATTGAATGGTTCCCAAGTTCGATAAGATGGACTCTTGATCTCACAGTCTACCTCGTTATGACCTTGCACCTTATTGTCTACCTGCACTGCACTTTCTCTGTAGTTGTTAGACTTTGTTCTGCATTCTGTTATTGTTTTACCTTGTACTACCTCAAAGCACTGTGTAATGAATCGATCTGTATGAACAGTATGCAAGACAAGTGTTTCATTGTACCTTGGTACATGTGACAATAATAAACCAATTCCAATAACACTTCAATTAAAAACATTTCCAAGTTCTCTGCAAAATCATCATCACATTTCCCTTACAACTGGTGCAAAGCCAGTTAGCATGGGTCAAAACTGGAATATTGAAATCAGTGATGCTTATTTCACATAATCAGTTGTTAATCTTAGTTCCAGCTACAATAGTCCATGTCTCTTTTCAGGCAGTCCCTTGACATTGAGATGACTTGCTTCCACTTCAGTTCTGTGTCTAGTCAAGGAGACCAAAGCCAATGTGGGACCCAATCTCTGCCACAGGGGAGCAGTCACTTCAAGGGATGGGTAGGTACTTATATTGGAAGGTAGTGCACACATTCCATCATTTACTTGGAGCTTCTGCATATTAACAATGAATGACTGCAAGTTCTCAATATCTTTCCAAATGATCCTTTCCCATTCTGGGTGGTCTTGGGCCAGGGATTCCCACAAGGTGATGGGCATGTTAGGCTTTCTCCCAGGAGTTTTTGAGACCAACCTTAAATGATTTCCTCTAACCACCTGGTAATCTCTTGTCATGAAAAAGACTTGGAGCAGGCTGTATGTTTCAGGAGTCTGGTGCTGACATAAGGAGGACTTGGCTTTTCCACTAGAGCCAACTGTGTAATTAGGTGCTCAATGATGGGCATAGTGGTGTGGGAGAGGACATGGACATGGTTTGCTTATCATGCCAATGAATTGGAGAAATTTTGTTGAGAAGGCATTGATGAAATCTCTGTAACGCACAGACGTGCCTCTGCTTACACACTGATTCAGAAGTGTACAGGAGGACAGGGATCACCTGGTAGACCATGAGATTTATCCCAGTTTCGAGGTCTTGATTTTCAGATGTCCTTTTCTCAGATGCCCAAACACTGTGCTGGTGCACTGAAGGCGATGATGTATTTCATCATTGATTATTGCCTTCATTGAAATGTGGCTCCCGAAATATGGGAAGAGGTCCATGTTTTCTAGGGTCTTGTTGTGCATTTCTACTGTCAGAAGATGGCATTGTACAGTGAGGGAAAAGGTTGGTAGAGGACCTTTGCTTTACGGATGTTAGGTGGGACCCATTCCCTTGTGTGGTTCTATGTGTAAGCAGCTGATAACTTGGAAGCTGGCCTTCAAACATGCGAACACACAGTCAATGACTAAATGCTAATAAATGAAGTTGGAGTTACCTCTACTCCAGAACCAAGGTAATATGGGTTGAACAGTTCCTACTTGTCCTGTAGATTTGGTCCATTGCTGCCAGAAGCTTGTTGGAGAAGGGCAGCTTTGCAGCAAGAAAACTTCCTTCCCAGAAGAATAGACTGACATCATTACCACTGCAGTCATTGATCTCCCTTCGGAATCACAGCAAGGACCTCAACAATTAAGAATATGGCTACTATATTACAAAAATGGATAACATGGTTGCCATAAACACCACACAAGTTAAACAGTAATGACAGGTAAGACATGCTAAACAGTTTTTTTTAAAAAGATGTTCCCATGTAACTTGGAGGTTTACCTGAGTGTCACATTTTATTAAGAGTGTACCTAGGAGTGGTACTGTCGATCCTTCGCTTAAATCTGAAGATGTTTGGAGTCCATTTATTCAATATTTTCACATGATTATAGATCCCCTTTCAACAACTTTCCAACTTGGAGGAACGGAGTTGACGACATAATATTGCTCTGTTTCTACTGAGAAATTCTAGCTCAGACTTTTTTCTTTTTTTTGTTGTTTTTTTTTGGAAATTTTTTTGTTTAGTTTAGTTTATATTGTTTACAATTTTTCTTATTGATTTGGTTTTTTTTTAATTTATATAATAAATCTTTTTCTTTCCTTTCTTTTCTATTATATTCATTTACTAAGAGATCGTTGGATCTACAGATTTTTTAAAATACTTTATTGTTCTTTATGATTATCTATGCTATGATTGTTATCCTGATCTCTTTGTATTACATGTATAAATATTGATGCTATATATCAATCGGTGTTAATTTGAAAACTAATAAAAAGATTGAAAAAGAAAAAGAAGAGCGTACCAATAATGCGATGTGACTTTTGATTAAAGGGGCTGCAATGATGACTGCCCTAATTGGAAGGCCCCACTGCTACCAGCTTCACAACACTGTTAACAAACCTCAATGCAAACAAAATGGTTATCATTGTCCTTTAACATTGATACAGCAATGATACCCAACAGAATAGGGAAAACTTGATAAAAGTGCACAAGTCAATCTCATAGACTTTGTTTCCCACGTGGTTTCAGGACAAAATCTGCTAACAAAACAACATACCGCAAGTTCCAAAATTTCTTAAACAAAAAAGACCAAAAGAACCCGAAAGATTCGACAGTCATAGACCGTTGCGAGGAAGTAACATACTGAATATAAAATCCACAACAAAGTTTGCTATAGGTCTATACAGCAAAAGTTTGTTGTTGTTGATAGCAAGCAGCAACATGGGAAATGGCTCAAAATGCCTTGAAGCAACGTTTCTCAACCTGTGGCTCATGGTCCAAAAGTGGGTTGCATGAGTAGGATGGGCAACAAAACAACTTTAAACTAATCGGTACCGCCATTTAAAAATGTGGCTCACCATCAAATGGTTTTCTATCGAAATACACAGAAGCTTCAGCCATTCAGTGACTCACATCTCAAATATCTTCCTATGGCCTCAAAGTATCATACCCAGCAATGCACAGAAGCTCAGCTGCCTTTATATTTCATGAGCACATGTCACATGAGCAATTGTATGGATCAGACCCAGATAATTTTTCTAGATGTTTCAAGATCATTGATCCTTTTAACATGGCATATTTCATTTACTCTCTTATTTAAGCATTAATCTATTTCAGCTTTTCATATCATTTTCTAGTCTTCAATTGTGCAACTCAATTGATTTTGACCAAAGATACATCAGACAGTTAAATTTTGTTTTTAAACCCTCATACATGTTTAAAACCAGCTTTTGGCTTTATTGGAACTTTTGACCAACTATCTCATTTTGTATTTCAATTTCTAAACAAGCACAGAAAAAGGGCTGCCGTACAGGCTCAGGTTCAGGTTTGACCTGAGCAACAATCTTCCACAGTCAGTTTAAAAGTAAATAAACAAGCCTCAAAGATGACAATCCATTGCATGCAAAAATGCAAGCAAGTTTAGAAACAAAACCAATTCCTGTTATTACTGAATGACATCACTGAATGACATCACTGCTTGCACATTTTATCTTAGACCAAAATATATGTGTATGTTCCATTTAAACAATTTACTGGCCATCAATGTTTACCAGTGAGTCCTGCTACGAAATTAAATGTTAAGAATCTCTACCCTGAAGGTTCCATTGAAATATTAAAACTCTCCCTCCACAATAAATAATACATTTTAAAATATCTTTTAAAAATATGGCCAAATCTACCTACCAGCCTTACCATCTTGCTGCACAGTTCAATGGAAAGTACTGACCACAGCCCGGTATCAGCAGATACAACTGCAGTAACTAGAATAACTAATCACTATGTAGTGGGCATAACAGCGAATGGCTGTCATTTCATTAGTGGGCTGACTCTGTTGAAATTAACTTTTCCTACTTCTTCCCTGTCAATCACACCTTTACAGAGGTTTGTTTCCTTCAACTCTGGCATCATCTCCTGCAGGGATTCAAGCCAAGGATTGCTCAAGGTCAGAGAAGAATTCCTCTTTTATCTCATGTGTTGCTTGCTGGTCATGATTCATATGCCAATGACTTTAACACACTGGAACGCTGTTCTGTCATAACGACCAACCAGTTTTGTCTTTTGGTAAATCTCTTTTGCACCCTCTGAAAAGCCTTCCTAACAGCACAGTTATGGCTGTAATGTTATTTTCTGAAGGTATAAAGATATAATGTCCTTGTTTTTGTATTCTATACCTCTTCATAAAGTCCAAGTTCCTGTAACAACTTTCTCAACCTGTGCTGCCATTTCTAATGAACTATACCGCTACATTTCTGTTCTTGTACCCTCTTTAGAATTGTGCCCTCTAGTTTATATTGCCTCTTCTCATTCCTCTTACCAAAATGCAACTTTCACCACTACTTTCTTAAGGACAATTAGGAATGAGCAAAAAAAAAATTGGCCTTGCCAACGATGCCCAGATCCTGAATAACATGGAAAAAATAGCTTTCTCTGCCTGATTGTTACAGGGCTTCAGCAGAGGCCACTTCAATTAAAAAGACTTTAGCTTCTATGGGGCTGCCATACACGTGGTTTGGGGCTGATGCAGGTCTCAATTTTATAACTTATGAAAGGAGGGAAATCTCATTCTGAGAGCCAATTTCAATCTTTGTAATCAAAGAATCAACATTTTCTGTTGCATGTACAGATTAAGACTACAATCATCTGGGAAGACTCATGTTCAGAAAAAAAGCATCTTATTTGAAATCATCAACTAAAAGAAAATTTGAATTGAAAGAAATTTTGCATTTAAATTGTGATGAACAAAAAAATTACAAAACTAGTGATAAGTGAAAGCACTAATTCACAGAGCAGTGTTTCTAAGTTAATCTTAAAAGTACATGCAGGAATTTAAAGCAAAACCGCATTAGTCTGCTATTCCATTGTTTAGAAATCCCAATGATTCGGCATCTGTCTCACCACATGTTTTTATATCCCACCACATGTTGTTTTCAACACTTCCTCTGAAGCCAATGGAGCCTTGATTCCCATATTCCCTTTAAACTCAATGGGCCCTGTTTCCCACACTTCCTTCAAACTCACAGGAAAATTTATCACACTATTATGTAACATCTTTAAAAATATAAAAGTGTATTGGTGTATTAGTAGGAATAACATCCAGTTGTCCAGAAAATTTGCCAGTCAGCACCAAAATCCTGAGGATGCTAAATCATCAGAGTTTTACTATGCTCATGGTTACTCTGCCACCTGGTAGGAATGCATTCTTCAACATATTTCATGCAGCAGAACAATATAATTCAGCAGACAAATAGATTGCCATTATCTACAAGCTAATAAAGTTAAATAATGCAATGAATTTGATACAGAAGTTTTTTTTTCCAGGAAGTCAGGAAGGCAAGGTATTTCAAGAAAGAGGATATCTTCTGCTTATAAGTGAACTATCTCCAGATGGCCAAGTGATACAAAAGCTGTTATGTTATGATCACATAACTGAAGTTGTGCTGCTCAATAAGAGTAAAAAATGTATTATTCAGGCAAACAATCCAAGAGACTCTTGAGCTTGTGTTCTACTTTGAACCAGGTTTCTCATTGACAATGGCAAAAAGAAATATTTCATCTCTACAAGTGATTGTTCCTCCACATTAGCATTCCTATGGGTATAGGAAGAAGATAAAGGAAAAAAGAAGTATCTAAAAAAAATAGTTGGCAAGCTCAAGGAGTGGTCACTGTTGTGCTACACCACCACCACCCCACCCCCCATAAACCACATAATAATGCTTTTGACCTTGACCCACACGCAACAGGGCCCATTGGCAGGAGTGCAGCTAATTCCATGCAGTTGTACCTCACCCACTAATGTCAGAAAAAGTGCAGGATTAAAAAGATCAGATGGACAATTCAACATTAAGACCACATTCTTATTGGCTACTGATGCCAGATGCTGTGGGAAAAGTTATCTTGGATCAGGATATGGAGTGAAATAGGACTTCAATCCACTTCATGTCAGGGTTCAGAGCAATTTGCAGTGATTTAACACAAAGAACTGCAAAACATAACTATTATTGATTAGTTACTTCAATTCAAATTAGACAGAGTAGATGGAAATTAAAAGTGATAATTAAATGTCCTTTTAGTTTTTAATCTATTAGTTAATCTTGTTAAGAATTAAGTATGCATATAATTTCTTACACCCACTAGTATTAAATTTATCAATGAAAAGCATACCATGGCCTTTGCATTTATCCAATTTCTATGGACAGCTGGCACTTACAATGAAGATCATTTCTCTGTTGAAAGCCACAAAATGAGCAATAATATTCTTTACAGCAGCAGAGAAAGGCTTCAAGATGACTAAGTGTGTTGGTGAAAAACAGAAATATGTATTTGTCTGTTGCTAATATTATAGATGCAGCAAAACACATTCACATCGCAAGAGGCAGTTTAAGCAAATAGTTTTTTTTAAAATGCAAAACCTATTTTGACATGTTTCTCAGTGTTTTAACATCATTGCTGTAATGGAACAATGCTGTAAAGATTGGAAAAGTCAATACAACATGTATTAACATGGTGTAAGGTCGAGAAGCAGAGAAGCAAGTCAAAAAACAATGCCAATGAAAAGAATATGTTGAAACAGAATTCAGTTTAAAACTTGAAGGACAGGGCACTAATTTAGTGTTATGTTGGAAGCACACAGCTAACTAGCAGAACAAGTACAATTATATGTAACAACATACTAACGAAGCATGATACTTCAAACAAGTAAAGTAGGAACTGAAATAAGAAATAGAAAGAACAAAGTAGTGGTTAAAACATTCAAAGGACTATGTTACCGAAGAAAAACAATATTTATGACAGAACGTTAGACAATTAGTATGAGGGCCAGATTCAAGGAGTAGCTTACTTTGTGACAGAGCAAACAAGAATGAATTGCTCAGTCTGCAGAAGAAAGAGAGCATCTAAGTGCAACTTTCAGTCAACAGAACACAGCAGGGGAAAGGAGATCTCAAGTGCAGTCTCTCAGAAGGCAGATCTCTGAGGATTTGAGGAACAATGTGTCCATTGTCTTTGTTAAGTATTACTTATTTCCATTGGACCAAAAAGTTACTTAATAAATCTGTTATGGTTATAATCAATATTTTTGTTTCATACTGGTGTGTTGTAATCACAAACAAGATATTTAAATTAAATCCTGAAAACAAAACAAAACTATGAATTGGCAAATCTGTGAATTTTAGCCCAAACTGAGATTTGTCATCAGAAAGACAATTTTAATCTTCAACCTACTGGGATTACAAGAATGGCAAATCCAATTAGCACGAGTTCTGAGCAAGAGTCCATTTCAAGCATCTGCAGTTTTATTTGTTTTCAATTATTTTCTTCAAAGTTAACTGGAGCAGATTCAGAGTGGATCTAAATAATTGTTGGAAATAGGGGAGACTTTAAGATGAAAGAAATGCAAAGAAAATGTAATACAAAATCCAAACATAGAAGATAAAATGTTCCTGTACTGATCAGAGATGGTGGATGGAGGACAAGGAGGTAAGGAAGGGAAATTGCAAACAGTGCCAAAACCAAGGCACAAGTGGAAGGAAAGATTTATATAAAATAGGTGGGATCATGAAATGTTGCATTGAGCCAAATCTTTCTGCCACTGCTTCTCCACCCAACACCTCCCCCCTACCCACCTCACTGCAATTACTGCCCATGCCGTTACCTACTTGGTCTCAAATGAGGAGAGCTGATCTTGCCAGCAGCAAGGTCTCAAGTCCCCAGCAGTGCAGTTAGGAAATCAGGCTCCCAAAGTGGCCCCCACAAGGTTGTAGGGACAATTGAGAGGCAGCAAAGCCCTGTCTCCAATTTTATCAAGTGTAAAAGCCAAGACGGATATTTAACACTGTTTATAAAATGTAAACGAATTTAAAAGTTCAAAAAAAGTTAAACACATGAGAGTAATGCAAAAAAATTAATGATTTTGTTTTTCCTTTACTTCCCTATTCAAATTCCCGCAAGCTCTAACAAAATCAATGAGTTTTGGATGCTGTAACAAATCTAACCTGGTGGAGGATCTGACAGAAAATTCTTCAGTGTAATGCCAGGAAATGTCAGCAAAACTGGTCTCCACTACTTAATTCAATGTAGAATCTAGCAATGAAATGAATTGACAAAGTTAACAATTTATATAATGCCTTTAAGAATGATACTTTGCTCAAAAGCCTTTTTAGGAAAGGTCTCCAAAAGAGAGGTAGCGAAATGGAATTCCGGAGCTCAGTATCAAGATAGCTAAAAGCACATTGGCTAATGGCATGGCAAATATTGGGTTTGCATAAGAAGTCAAAGTTGGAGGAACACTGAGCTGTTGGAGGGCTGTGGAAGTGGAGAAATGCAGAGATTTGAAAAAAAAATTTAAAAATCAGGCCTTTAAGAACTAAAAAGCGAAATGTATGTTCATGAATGGTGATAGATGACTAGATCTTTGTGCAGTTTAAGGTTAGATGCAAATGAATTTTGCATAACTCAAGTTCATGAATTGTGGAAGAGAGGAAGACTATTGGAATATCACTGAAATATTCCAATATAAAGGCAACAAAGTACAATGGCTCTGAAGTTGCATCTCAAGCTCTCATTAATCCCCAGGTATACAATTTGAGCAACATTACAAGATCTGCTAATAATTAATTCATATTTTTACTTTGAATCTAGAACAAAAAAGTTGGTCAACTCATAAATCAGCCGGAAATATCACACAAGTACCTCTGGTTGTGGAACTGATCCCTGCTCCCCAAGTATACAAAAAAAATGAAATGTATCATTTGCCCTTTTTTGCTGAACTAGAAACTGAAAAATCAAGGGTGCATCAATAAAACTTCACTTCTGTTAAATTCACTTAGAAAAAGCAATCATCATTCATTTCCTTAAAACTGAACCAAAGTATAATAGCACTGAAGATGCATATTAAACTCTCATTAATCCCCATGTGCATAACTTGAGCAACATCGTAAGATGGCAATAAATAATCTTTTGCTTCTTGGAGCTACCAAAGCACAGAAATCATGGCGTTATCTAGCTGGATGTTGTACTTAGAGCATTAACCACAATTTACAGTGTCCACTAAAACAACTGTCAAACAGACAGAAGGCTGATTTGAGAATCAACTCAATATTGGCCAGCTTACAAATCATTAGCAATCCAGAGTTTCATTTAACTTCGAACTGAGGATAACTATGACACAATGCTCAAAAATTGGTCTACAATTTCTGTGTCCAACAATTGCTTCTCATCTACATCCATCATTCAATTATTAGAACACAGAACAGTACAGTGCAGTACAGGAACAGGATCTTCAGCCCACGATGTTGTGCCAAACTAATTAAACATCTTAGTAAAGTCATCCCTTCTGCCTACACAAAGTCCATATCCCTCCATTCTCTCAAGAGCCTCCTGAATGCCTTTATCATATTTGCCTCCACAACCAACCCTGGCAGCGCATTCCAGGCACTCATCACTCTGTGTAAAAAATAATTTGCCCCACACATCTTCTTTGAACTTACCCCCTCTCACCTTAAATGCATGCCCTCTAGTATTAGACATTTTGACCCTCAGAAAAAGATACCAGCTACCTATCCCATCTATGCCTCTCATAATCTTATCAGATCTCCCTTCAGCCTCCGCTGCTCCAGACAAAACAACACAAGTTTATCCAACCTCTCCTTATAGCACATGCCCTCTAATCCAGGCAGCATTCTTTTCTGCAACTTCTCCAAAGCCAATATAATGGGGTAACCAGAATTGAATGCAATACTCCAGATGCGACCTAACCAGAGTTTTATAAAGCTGCAACATAACTTTGAGATTCTGGAACTCAATGGTTCAACTAATAAAGGCAAGCATGCCATACACCTTCTTTACCACCCTGTCAACCTATGACCAACACACAAGTATTTATATTGCATTAGTTGCATAGTAAAATATTCTAAAAAGAGTTATCAAAATTTGACACAGGCCACACAAGAAAATATTGGGGCAGAAGACCAAAATATTGGTTGAAGGTAACATTGAGAGATTGACACAAAGAAGAAAAAGGACATTGAGAGGTAGAGGTTTTGGGATTGAACTCCAGAGCTTAGGAGCAACACAAGATGCTGGAGTAATTCAGTGGGTCAGGCAGCATCTATGAAGGAAAATGGACAGTTGATGTTTTAGGTCAAGACCCTTCAGCTGGACTGGAGAGAAAGAGTCCAAATGATGGAGTCCAGATGTAGAGTCTCAACCCAAAACATCGACTGTCCATTGTCCTCCACAGATGCTATCTGACCCACTTAGTTCCTCTAGCATCCTATATTTTACTCCAGATTCCAGCATCTGCAGTCTCCCATGTCTCCAGAGCTTTGGACGTTGGCAACTGAAAGGTCAAAGAGCAAACATAGAGTGATTAAATGTGGAGAAGTTAGAGATGAGAAATGGAAAAGTCCAGCTATCTCAGAGGGTTACAAGGACAGAAATTACAGAGTTAGGTTAGAGCAAGGGCATGGAAGGACTGAAAATAATAATTTTAAAACCAATTCATTGCTTAATAGGGACCCAATACAAATCAATAGAACACAAGGGTGGTGGTTGAACAGAACTTGATGCAAGTTAAGACACAGCAATATTGTGTATGACCCCAATGAGATTATGGAGGGCAAAGAGGAGGAAGTGTGATTAAACATATGCTGCAAGGTCACAAATGCATGAGGGCTTCTTCAGATGACGTTGAGCCAAGGGTAGAGTCACCCAGCCCGATGGGACATATTGTCCAAGGATCATCTCCGGTGTTAATAAATATGGCAATTAGGCTGGGAACTGTTCTGTTCGATATGACAGTTACCAGGGACTGGAACGGAGCGGGTAGCTAGAAGACAGATCAAAAGATCAAAGACGTCAGCTTCGTCTTATCAATGTTATTTAAACTACAATTACTATACTGTAGCTCAAAGACAACGTTAAGCAAATTGCACCGTTTCGGCTGAATCTTCGGGCACAGGACGGTTGGTCTTCGAAGTTAAAAGTGCCCAGCGCAATGCAAGACTATTTGCATGGCAACTTCTTAACTATTCCAAAAGAAAACGGCTAAAGGTCTTTTTTGTGTGGGTCGCCTCGCGGCGAAAGGAGGCGGGTAATCCACCATCTACGTTTCTGTTTTACAAGAGAAAAGCTGCATTTCCAAGACAAAGCTTTTTACTCGAGAAACTAAATTCAAATTAACTAAAGTACTTTCTCTTCCAACACAAAGTCGTGAACCTCCACAAATTATTCATATATATATATCGCCTGGCAGAGCCGTTTTGTTTCTGCATAGGTCGTTCTGTGAGGAGATGAATCGGAGTGAAAAACTTGAGCAAGACCAAGCGGACGTGTGGGAAGGGTGAGCGGGTGTTTGCCGAGAGCCGTGCTCGAACTCCCCACGCACTGGGGAAAACGCCGCGCCTGCATTGTCCCATTGTGTGGATCCGGCACAAGCATGGACACTCAAACCGTGATTTACAACTACCTCCGATCCTGCCCGAGTGGAACCCATTTCACCAAAAGAGTGAAACTAGACACTTGGAAATACACTAATAATAGCAATCCAGAGACTACGTGAAAACGCCATTTTCCACAACGAATTGTCGACGGTAAGAATTTGTCCAGACACGGAAAAAACTGGCTTTTTTTTTAAAAAAAAACACCTCACGGTTCAAGGCCAAGAGCTCGGTTTATTGTGCTGCTTCCTTACCGCGATGGGGCTTGTAGGCGCCGCTCCTCCTCCACTCGCTCGAAGCGACGAACTCCAGGTAAGCCGCCCAAACTCCAATCCCCAGGATCACCACAAACACCAGCACCTTAAAATGTTTCCGAATCTTCTTAACGGGGAAAAGGAGCATCATCCTCATGTGTACAAAATGTATAGCGATCGGTGTGTGTCCTGGTTTAATGAAGTGCCCCGGTCGGCTTCTAACTCATTTAACAAAGTGCCGGTCCTCGACCAACCCCGGGTGAGCGAAGGGAGGGAGCACACCCATTCGACGTACAGCTCGCTACACCCCCATTTCGCCGACCAGCACTTTTTTTTCCCAGCCGCTTTTGCATTCACTCCGGGCAATGTTTTCGGAAAAAAATTACAGGAAGGATCTTCCGACACAGCGTCCGCGAAGCCATGCACCACCCTGGCTTGTGCTGACACCCTTCGTTTCTTCATGCATCCAGAAGGTGGAGAGAGAGAGAGAAAACGTCGCTTTCTCCTTCAAAGCGGCACCTTTCAGCAAGGTAACGTCCCCTAAAACAATGATTTCTGAAGTACTAAAATCAGAACTGGTGATTCTATTCCTTGAAGTTCATCCGTTCATCACATTGCCTTGGTCATCACGGTATCCTAGTTATATTTAGTCGATTGTAAAGCCATTTAGCAGTCTTTATTACTTAGCATTATAGTACATTAAATTTCTGTAAGCTTCTGAATGGAAAATGATTAAGTTATGATTATCTATTTCCACTTTCTATCCTTGTTAAATGATCCAGAATTTTGACATAATTTCGGTTGCAATGGGCCCCACTTTGCCATGGGATATTTTAAGCACAATTATTGTTAATAGTTTTAACGTTCAGCACTGTATAAATAGTATGCAAAAACTTTGCTTGCTTTTATTTGTTAAGAACACAGGTCTGCTGTATCTATCATGACGTTTGCTGACTTTCTAAATAGCCCCTCTGCCCTTTTGTTTGTTCAACTGCAGGCAAGTCTGATGTTCCTATACCTCCACATCTGGCTCTCATTTTTGTTTCAGAGCCACAGACGAGGCTCACAAATGACCATGCCAACATGCAGAGTGAATGTGGTTTGACCAGTGGATTATAATGTGGAAAAATGTGAGGCTATGCACTTTAGTGCACAAAAATAGAAAGGCAATGTATTTTTTAATGCTGAAAGATTGAAAAAAGTTGGTATTCAGAAGTGAGCTTTAAACTATCTGTTCTTTTCTAGGCTCCTACTTCTACACCTGTACCACTGCTAATTATTTATCCACCACTTGCCACTCCTACCAAAACCTGCTGACTCCCTCAACATGTCTGAACTAGAGTTCTTCCAATTGTTTTGCAACCTTCCAATTTCCACCCTCTATCAATTCAGTTCCTCAAATCCACCCCACCTCATCTCCACTTAACATCCCATGTATGAAAAATTGATTGCTGCTAATCTGAAAATGCCTTTTTGCTTGTTTGAAACTTTTGTCTCCTATTCCTACTCCTGCAGTTTAAAGCAATATTCTAGATTAACCTTTTCAATATCCTTAACTATCATAACTTAAATATCATTTTATGAGTTCTGTAGTGTCCTTTCTAGACAATAAAGGCCACATTTTGCCTCGGTATTCTGATTCTTGGGATTTGTGCCATGGGCCTTCTCTCCAGTGCTTGAAAACTAGAAGTAGACATTGTGTCACTGCAAGGTGTGACTTGAGTGTTCTGAGTTTCCTTTTACATTTTGGCAGTAGAGTTCAGCATCTTACTGGTTTTATTGATTGATGTTCAGAATTGGTCAAACTTGTTCAGTAAGCGAACTTACTGAGAATCATTGGTCTCTTTCAACTGCAGTATAACTAAACAAACGTCAGTCATGTTGTACATATGTTGTCTTTGCTTTATTTTGTGGCACTGCATACTTGTTTGCCATCAATCTTATCCAGCATTGTTCTGTCCACTTGAGTATCTTTTCTAGCTCATTCTTTTATTTTTGAGATGTTCCTTAACACTGTACCTTTTTATTTTAGTATCATCTGCAAATATATCCATTTTGCAAATGTTTCTGAACCTTTGTCAATCAGGTAAATTGCGAACAGAAATGGTCTTACCACTGAAATCTACTTGATATTGCTTCTTCCTACCAAGAGCCCTTTCCTCTTTCCCCTATACTGAAGTTATTTTTCAAGGATATGTTTTGTGACCTTTCAGACAGTTTGTTATCCATTTAGACACTTGCGGCCCTAGAGCTTTAATTGCAAACAAAAAATCTTTTGTATAGAATTTTGATAAAACCCTATCAGAAGCTAGAAATATTCTGCCTCTTTTCTTTATATATTTTTTAAAAAATCTTCAAACAATAGATTTCCTTAACCAGACATTTTGTCAAATTTTACTGAATTTTCTTTTAGTTCAAAAGTAAACTGAACAACTTGAAACAATCTATAAATTTCCATGGATGTGGTCAATACTCAATACTTTAAAATGAAATTTGGCTCTTAAACTCAAGGAACGTTCAGTACAAGTGTTTAGTTCAGTCATTATTGTTCTTAGAGGTTTTCCAAAGCTGTTGTCCCAAAATGCAATCGTGAACCACAGTGACTAAAAATCAAAACAAAAACTTCATGGTTTAATCTTCTACCTTTGCCATCCACTACTCTTCTCATAGAACTTTCCCTTGCAACCACAAGAGATAAAGAATGTCCTTTTCCCCATCTGGGGTCCCAAATAGCCCTTCCAGATATAGCAGTAAATCTCTTGCATTTCTTCCAGTCTAGTGCACTGCATTTAATGCTCAAAATGTGGTCTGCTCTGTGCTAGAGAAACCAAACAGTTTGGGTGACCACTTTGCAGAAACACCTCTTCAGCCTGCAAAAATGACCCTGAGCTCGCAGTCTCCTGTCACTTTAAGAACCCAACCCTGTGCTATTCTGACTCCTCAGTCCTGAGATTCCTACACTGTTCCAACAAAGCTAAATGTAATCCTGAGGAACAGCACATTACAGCCCTTGGGACTCATTATCGAATTCAACAATTTCAAGTAAACAGCCTTTCTTGTTTGTGCCACAAAGGACTGGTTGTGATACAAGGTCTTGCACCTGTAATGTTAACTCAATTTCCTTGGGTGCTGTCTGATCTTCTGGATATTTCTGTTTTGTTTCAGATTTCCAACAGCTGCTCTGTTGTGCATCTCTCAGTTCCAGCATGTTGTGTTGTATTTTTTCTCATTTTCTCTCTTTCTCTTGAAATATCTGTGTTCATCTATAAACCAAATGGATCTGAAAACATTGTGTTACTGAATGTTTAGTCAATTGCCCAAATACCTCGTTATGTGGCTATTTCATTTGATATGGTGACATCCGTTAATCTCGCGAGACCATGGATCTGTGCATGGAGAGTCTTGCTTCAGTCGGTAGTGGTAGAGCAGCGTCTGTTGTGACTGTAGAGGCCTACACGGGAGTGACAGTCTCAGCTGCAGCGACTGCACTTGAAGGCGCTGTCCTCCTGTGTTGCTTTGGTGCTGTTTTTCCAGCAAGTGTGCTTTTCTTCAGCAGCTAGCCTCAGCTTCTCTTCTCCTTGTTTCAGAGCTCTGTGTAGTTCCAGCCTCCAGCAAGAGCGATCGCTTGCAATTTCTTCCCACCTCTCAACGTTCATGTTCAGTTACTTCATATCTCTTACAGACATCTTTGAAGCAAAGATGGGGCCATCCTTGCACTCCCTTGCCAGAGGCCAACTCCCCGTACAGCAGGGCTTTCGGGATCCTCCCATCTGGCATGCGATGTACGTGGCCCAGCCAGCGGAGACGACGTTGTTGAAGCAGGGTGAAGAGGCTGGGTATCTGAGCGCGGGTCAGGACCTCGTTGTTGGTGACTCTGTCAGTCCACTTGATGTCCAGGATGCATCTCAGGCTACGAAGGTGGAAGCATTAAGACACCGCTCCTGTCTGGAGTAGAGGCTCCAGGTCTTGCTGCCTTAAAGCAGCGTGCTGAGGACGCAGGCCCTGTAGACTGCAACCTTGGTGTGTGTTGTCAGCTTTCTGTTCTCCCAGACTCTCTTTGCCAACCTGGCAAATGTTGAGGCTGCTCGTCCGATCTGTCTGTTGATCTCGGAGTCTAGTGAGAGACTGTCCGTGATGGCGGAACCAAGGTATGTGTAGTTGTGGACTACCTCCAGCTCGTAGTTGTTGATGGTAATGCCGGGGGCTGCTCAATACCTTGACCCAAAACGTTCGTCATCCTCAGGCTGATGGTCAACCTAAAGTCCTGGCAGGCTCTTGAGAAGCTGACCATGAGGCTTTGCAGTTGTTCTTCAGAGTGTGTTGCCAGTGCCGCGTCGTCTGCGAACAACATGTCCCTGATGAGTACTTCATGAACCTTGGTTTTCGCCCTTAGCCAGGACAGACTAAACAGCCTCCCGTCCGATCTGGTGTGGAGGTAGGCACCATCTGTTGATGTTCCAAAGGCGTGCTTCAGCATGACTGCGAAGATGATGCCAAACAGGGATGTTGAAGGCCTCTGTTGAAGAGCTGTCAAACTGAACCACGCCTTTCATGTCTGTGTGGAATGACTGAACTATCCTGAGGAACCTCGAGGGAGAACCAATCCTGGTGAGGATCCTAAACAGGCTGTCTCTGCTCACAAGGTCGAAGGCCTTTGTGAGGTCAATGAAAGCAACGTAGAGCAGTTGTCTTTGCTCTCTGCATTTCTCTTGTAGCTGTTGAAGGGAGAAGATCACGTCGATTGTAGAGCATTCTGACCTGAAGCCACATTGAGATTCGGGATTTACCCTTTCGGCGATTTTCTGCAGTCTGTTCAGGACCACACGGGCAAAAACTTTCCCGACGATGCTCAGCAAAGAGATCCCCCTGTAGTTGTTACAGTCGCTTCCGTCCCCTTTGTTCTTGCATAGGGTGACAATGTTGCAGTCTCTCATGTTCTGCTCCCTCTTTCCAGCACTGGCAGAGTAGTTCATGCAGGTGGTTTAGTAGGACACCCTGAGCGCACTTGATGGCCTCTGGTGGAATGCCATCCAATCCAGGTGCCTTCCCAGTGGGCAGGCTGTCGATGTCTGTTGATAACACAGCTATGAAGCATTAGGATGTTTTGTTATGTTAATATGTAGCACTGTTAACATGTTGTAGAATTTCTTCATTCCTGTATTTCATGAAAGCTTTTTTATAAATCAGTGGAATTGACATTTTTGTGTCATTTTCCTCCATTGAACTTACATGTTTGATTATTATCAAGTTGTTAGTTCAGTAACAAATTTGCCATTCATGGCAAAACTACTTGTCCTTTTCCCTCAGACTGCAATCTGATCACTCCAAGCTGTTCCTAATGTATTTGTTATGTAAACTCGGGAAACCCAACAAGTATCTGGAGTATCTAAACTAGTTTAGGCTGACATTATGCCCTTGTCTGTCAATGCCTGGGCTTTAGAATTCACTTTCCTTGCTTCAGATACACCCATATTGTCACTGCTTTATTCTGAATTCTCAAACCTCCAACCCTTCAACTCTGTGACTTACCTTTTCATTTCTGGCCTTATGCACATCCCTGATTTTCTTTACTCCATCAGAGCTGTCCTTATTTTCAGCTGTCTGGGGCCCTAAGCTTTACAAATCCATTCTGAAATCTCTCTACTCTTCTTTCCTCCTTTAAAATGCTCTTTGAAACCTGCCCTAAAATCCTCTTAGAATGCTCAGTGTCAAATTTTCTTTGTTATCATGCATTGGGACATTTTGATACTTTAAAAGTTGCTGTTGTAGATAATGCAAGTAGGACTTTAAGAGATGAAAAACATCTATTTTATAATATTGCAATCTGTGCTGACTCAAAAGTAAATATTGGAAAAAATCTTTAAACTGAAAATTGTACGAAAGCAATTAGCGAATCTAAAACTAAGAATTATCCAAAGAGGTTTTTGCTGGAATAGTGGTTCAATATAGTATCCCAGCAATAGCATCGTTCTTTTCACCAGATCTCATAGCTGCTGTATTGCAATTCTCATCATTTGGTTGGAAATATGTATGGTTAATATGATTATCTTATAGATGTCCATATTGGTGATGCTTCATCTTAAACAGTGAGGAGAAAATTGAGAATATTCAGTTTTTATTAAAAAGCATAATTTTAACTATAGAAAATATCTTCAAAAGCAACATAATGTTGTTCACACTAACAAAGAATTAGAATATTCATATAATTATTATCCTCGCTCTTCATCCTACTTTTCATTTAGTTGTTTGAAAATGACCGGTTGCATTTATTAAAGTTTCATTATTTCAAAAAATAGATCACATGTAAGAAAGTTATCAGCTTCTTCTTCAGTCCCTCGGAATCGAGGATGACTTGCTTCGAGTCCGGTTCTGTGGGTTCTGATGAGGTGGATGAAACCAATGTGGAATCTGCAGGCTCTGCCACAGATGGGACAGGAGATGGTTGACAGGTGGGTAGTTTGGGAAGTGGAGCACTTCTTCTGCCAACATTTACACTGATCGTCTGTGTATTCCAGATGATGGGACTCGTTTCTCAGTGCCATTCCAAATGTTCTTTCTCCCCTTTTGAGCAAACATGGGCCAGGGATTCCCACAAACAGGTGGGGATGTTGCACATTTACAAAGAGGCTTTAAGAAAGTCTTGAATTGTTTCCTGGTGAACTGTTTCTGTGACAGAGCTCAGAGTAGGGAGTGTATTTGGAAATTTGATCTTGAAAACAACTGAGTTTGATATTGGGAACAACTGAGTGTGATTAGGATCTCAATGCTGAGATTGTTGGCTGGGAGAAGACACTTTTGTTAATTTGCTCATCTTGCCCATAGATTTGGAGGAATTTGTGGAGGGAGCATTGGTGATAACTCTCTGGTGCTTTGAGATGCCAGCTGGAGGTTATCGATGACTCAGAAGCATACAAGAGGGTATGCAGCCTGGTAGGTCGTGAGCCTTCCAGTGCTTACTCAGAGTATAAAGGTTACTCAAGGTTATAAAGCCAAATAAGTAGTGATTTTTTTTATTATTAATGTGCTATTGACAAATATAATGCCTGGAGTGGGACTCTGCATGGAGATTAGGAATGCGTGATTCAGTACATTAACATCTCCACAGCTATTATTGGCCTTGGGAGACACTGTTGGGAAATGGAGTCGTCACCTTCAGGCATTCAGAGAAGGTGCAACTTCATGATAGCTTACCATTTGTAGTAATGATAGAAACTGCTTTCTCACAATTCTTTAGTACAACTTGTTTAACAAGTTAATCCCCAAAGAATATTATACTACGTTAAGAGTGTGACACAAGTACAAGCTGTTGCAATTAAATAATGAATGAGTCGTTCATGAATGATGCAATTTAAGTGGATAATTTCCTTCAGTGTTATTGAGGAGTGCTGCATTGTCAGAAGCGCCACTCTTGAAATAAGATGTTACATTGAGACCCATAATCCTCTTTCAGATGGATTTAAATGGTACTTCAAAGGCAGGGAGTGTGTTACCCCAATATCCTTCCTTCCCCTGGGTGTTTGCTGTGTAGAAATTGGCTGCCTTGCTTTACATCTTCCAACAATGATTACATTTGAAAATCACAGGAGATTTGGGATAACCAGGAGCCATAATGTCAGAATTACCTTTCTTTAAGTTCATGTGAAATATGATATAATTACAGTTACATTTCATCTGTAAAAGCCTGGAGGCTTTTCTAATTGTTTCTTCTTCTCTTCCCTTATTGTAATTCTTCATTTAAGACTAAATATTTAACAAATTATGTAGTTTGTAAATTGGATTAGAAAGAAGTATTTTTTTCTATAAATTAAAGTGAGAACATGCATCTAGTTATTAGGCATTTTTTAAAAAAAGTCTTAATGTACTATAATCCTTAAGGTTTTTATTTGCCATACCCACCTTCTGTTATATAGTGAAGCCTTCACAGTTGATAATTCTTTAGCAATACTTTAATATCCTTTTACATTGGTAAATTATTAAAATAGTTTTGAGGATTGTGGGTTCCATTTATAAGCTAGATAAAACGTCTCCTCTGGGGCTCTCCAGTGCTGAAAACTCAACCATTCTTTCTCATGCCAGATGGATTAACACAGCTTTCTATTGTCCATTGATGGTAACGCCAAGGAGCTAAGTTGCTTGTGGGTATAGCTGCTCATCAGCTTCCCAGAGACAATACATTACAGGCACTAAAAGTATATCATAATAAGCAGCCAAGTGGATGGTAACAATCAAAGGAATAATTTCAAACATAACAAGACAATGAAGAATATCTTCCAATTTTTTCATCTGTAATATCCCTGTGCAGAACTGAAACTTAAATGGAACAACAGAAAATAAATCATTGAACAAAAGAGTGACCGACATCAGAAGCAGAAATTTTGAAAAGTAAACAATGGGGAAAAATAGTAACAGACACTGAAAGTGACAAGGTAATGTAGAAACGGCTCCCAAGTGATTCAGTCCTGAGAGGTTTTTTGATATTATTTTAACATGTATTGACTCGAGATGGAATAACACATGACTTCTAGGTTCAGAGTGATCAACTCCTGCTGGTTAGGCTGGCAGGGAGCTATTGATCTCCAGGCGTCACAAGTTCTTTAATTTTCAAAGGAGATGATTTGATTTTCACACCTAGCTGCTTTAGGGTGCAAAAACTTCTGTTTTTGCCTATTTATTATTTGTTCCATCATTCTAACTCTGTCTTTTAACTGATGATGGGATACTTGTGACTTCATTCCTTTTTTTGGGATGGGATTATAGTCAGCTCCTTTCAGGAATATACAAAACCACTCTCTTGATCGATGGCTGCCAAATGTTACAAATTAAATCCATTTCTTATGTAGGGTGCATGGAATTTCTATCAGCCATCTTTCTCATCTAACCAAGTCACCCAAGAATTACAATTGAAGGGAACTTCAGAATTCTCATTCTCTTAAGCTTCATGTTCACTAAGATTCAAAATCCCATCCATTTTCTCAACATTTGCTTCTGGCTAAAACATTGATTATTTAAGTCACTCTATAATACCTTTAACTAAGACAAATAATGGGCAAGATTGGGCACTGAGACAAGTAAGGCAAGTCCAAGAAGAAAAAAAACACAAACATTTTAACATGGATAAAACAAAAGCCACAGAGTTAATGTAAAGGGCACTAAAGCCAAAATAAATCCCATACCTGATGCTTTGCTACACATATTGCTGTTGAGGATGTTTACTACTTTGAGAGTTCTGATTACATTGCACAATTGTGAGTTTGAGCGGGACTAGCAAATGTATGTGCAAAGTTTTCTTGAAGAGAAGGGAGCCTTGTCATCATCTGGGGAACACCAAAAGTCATGGTGGTACTTTATTGCCTGGCCATCAAGTTCACAAACTAGTACATAAAAATATTTTCCCTCAAACCTGTTCTATAAGTCAATGAAATAATGACTGATCCCATCAGTTTCAACTTGACTTTCCTGCTTGATTCCCATAACTTTGGCTCTTATATAAATCACAATTTGATCTTTGTCAGCCTTGAATACTTCCAGTGACTCCACCCCACACTGCTCCGGGGTAAAGAATTACAATTATTTGCAATCCTCTCAGGAGAGACGTTCATCAGTTCTATCTTAAATGAGCAACTGTGTATTCTTTGGCTAGGAATTAAGTTACATTGAGACTTTATCTTCACTCTTTTCTGGTCCATGCACCATTTCTTGCCCACTTTCCTAATTATGGGATCCAAAGTAGTAGTGTAATAGATGAGAAAATTAAAAAATGTAGAACAAAGTGAGCGAGTCCAGTAGGAAATTAAATTCCTTCATGAGGGGAAAAACTCTTGCAGCATTTATGCTGTCGGTACCCTGAGAACCTTATGCATTTCAATAAGATCACCTCTCATTCTTAAACTCTAATCACTCCTCATAAGGCAGTTGTTTCATCCCAGGAATCTACCTAATGAATCTTCTCTTAACTGGCTTCAATGCAGGTATAACTCTTCCATAAATACTGAGAATAATCTGTTCCCAGTACTCCTGATATGATTTCCCTGGAACAAGACTTCCCTGTTTTTGTATTCCATCTTCCTTGCAATAAAGCTCAACGTTCCATCTGCCTTCCTAATCACGTGCTTTATCTGCATATTAACTTTGTGTTTCATGTAAAAGATCATCTAGACCCCCCATATACCACAGTATCCTGTAGTTAATGAGGGAGCCTACACAAGAAGTTCAATGGATATGCAGTGATATGGACCTTACAGCCTAACGGGATGAACATTGAATTCTCCCACTTTAAGTAAACCAACCCACCCGTGCCTCTTCTTTTCTTCCCTTCCCTAGCCTATCTCTTTTTTTTCTCTTCACCACTTTTTCTCTTTCTTGTTTTTCCCTCCTCCACCTCCACCTCCCCTCCCCCCCCCCCCCAAATGCCACCTGCCTCCATACCTCTGACCCATTCCCTGATGGATCTGCTCTCCCCTCCTCCCCCCACATCTGCCTATCACTATCTCTTACCTGCATCTACCTGTCACCACCTTGTGCCCACCCCACCTCCCCTCTTTTGTCCACCTATCACTGCTCTGTTCCCCCCCTATATATTGGGCGTCCCCTTTTCCTATCTTCAGTCCCGAAGAAGGGTCCTGACCCAAAGCGTTGACCATCTGCTTTTCTCCATGGATGCTGCTTGACCTGCTGAATTTCTCCAGCATCTTGTTGTTTTTCCATCTAGATTCGAGCATCTGCAGTCCTTTGTTTCTCTTCGGTACGATAGCAAGCCTACCAGAAAGCCCACATTCAGTGTTGAAGAAAATGGAGGAGCCAATTTTCAATTTCATATGAGACTTTGTGTGGAGCTCAGAGCACACGCTCTCCAATTTCAGTAGCATGCACAGATCCAAACTACAATACAACATCTGACAGCTAATGTCTTGGTTTCCACTGTGGCAAAGAGAAGCCACCTCGTTGCTGCATTGCAAGCTCTAATCTCTGCCATTATGGCTCTGGTTGCCAGTGCTCGGAGGGCAATGCAGTGTGTTATAACAGAATAGCAATCTTTCAGTGAGGAGTTTCTCATGACTTTGCCCAAATGATGGGCTATGCACCTCATGCTTAAAAAAAAGTGTCCACATTGCATATAAAATTGGGTGGAAATCAACACTGGTAGTATCCAAAGAATGGTGCAGTGCAGCAGAATGTTGTGCTTATACATACTCATCATAGTGATCAGCAAACATGGGTACAATTGCAGCTCCTGTATAATAATGACATATATTTTACAGACAATACTTGAGTCAAAGAGAAGGATGCTAAAACTCAAAAGTATGCATTTCCCCAATTAAGGCTACCATTGTATGTAGGCAAATCTACATATTACATGAGTAGAATAAGATATTTGTTCTGAAACCTTTAAAATATATATATTATTTTAGAGAATAAAGATTACATTGTAATCATATGCAAGAAATTCAGGATTGTGTCACTATAAAATCACTGTTAATTTTTTTAGAACAACTCAGATTATAATCTCTCTGGCATTATAGTGACCAGTATTATTTTTTAATGTTTACCTGCCTGCAAAGGAATTTTACATTCCATCCCGAACATGTGACATGGAGTGACTTGGTGGCCCAGAAATTCATTTGCATTGTTTTTGGAAGTCAATGTATGTATCCCTGATGCTGTCTTAAATAGCTTTAAAATGTTAACAAAAACCCTTATGTAATCCAATGCTGTTTCAATAAGAGTGGGTGTTACTGATAAGATCTATTTGAATATTTCTTTGTTGCTAAGCTCTATTTGAATATTTTATTGTTGCTGGCACTTAACCATTGCAGCTGCAACCTTGTCAGCTTGATCTTAAGTATCTGAGATTGGCTGCAAATTCAAGTGATTGCATGAGGCTACTGAGTATATGTTCTGACCAAGTGAAATGATGACACTTACAGCTGATGCATCAGTATTCCATTGAATTATACAAAGATTATATACAGGCCTCTGAATAGTAGCCAGGATGTGGGGTACAAATTACAACAGGAGATAGAAAAGGCATGTAAAAAGGGCAATGTTACTACGGTTATGGAGGATTTCAATATGCAGGTAGATTGGGAAAGTTGGGTTGGTACTGGATCCCAAGACACAAAATTTATAGAATGCTTACAAGATAGCTTTTTAGAACAGCTTGTGGTCAAGCCCACTAGGGAAAAGGTAACTCTGGATTTGATGTTGCGCAATGAACCAGATTTGATTAGGGAGCTTAAGGTAAAGGAACCCTGAGGATGCAATGATCATAAGAAGATAGAATTCACCCTGCAGTTTGAGAGGGAGAAGCTAAAATCAGATGTATCAGTATTACTGGTGAGTGAAGGTAGCTACAGAGGCATGAGAGAGGAGCTGGCCAAAGTGGATTAGAAGGGGACCATGGCAGGGATGACGGTAGAGCAGCAATGGCAGGAGTTTCTGGGAGTAATTCGGAAGATGCAGGATCATTTCATCCCAAAGAAGAAGCAGCATTCTCAAGGGAGGATGAGGCAACCTTGGCTGACAAGGGAAATCAAAGACAGCATAAAAGCAAAAGAGAGGGCATACAATATTACAAAAATTAGTGGGAAGTTAAGGATTGGGAAGCTTTTTTAAAAAAACAGAAGGCTACTAAAAACGCAATAAGGGGAGAAAAGATGAAATACGAAGGTAAGCTAGCCAGTGATATAAGAGGATACCAAAAGTATTTTTCAGATATATAAAGAGTAAAGGAGAGGCAAGAGTGGACATTGGACTGCTAGAAAATGACGCTGGAGAGATAGTAATGGGGAACAAAGAAATGGCGGACGAACTGAATAAGTATTTTGCATCAGTCTTCGCTGTGGAAGACGCCAGCAACATGCCAGAAATTCAGTAGAGGGGGCAGAAGTGAGTGTAGTTGCTATTACTAAGGAGAAGGTGCTTGGGAAACTGAAAGTTCTGAAGGTGGATAAGTCACCTGGACTGGATGGACGACACCCTAGGGTTCTGAAAGAGGTAGCTGAAGAGATTGTGGAGGCATTAGTGGTGATCTTTCAAGAATCACTAGTCAGGAATGGTTCCGGAGGACTGGAAAATCGCAAATGTCACTCCACTCTTTAAGAAAGGAGGGAGGCAAAATACAAGAAATTATAGGCCAGTTAGCCTGACTTCAGTGGTTGGTAAGATGTCAGAGTCCATTATTAAGGATGAGGTTTCGGGATACTTGGAAGCTCATGATAAAATAAGCAAAAGTCAGCATGGTTTACTTCAGGGGAGATCTTGCCTGTCAAATCTTTTGAATTCTTAGAGGAAGTAACAGGCAGAATAGACAGAGGAGAGTCAGTGGATGTTGTTTACTTGGATTTTCAGAAGGCCTTTGACAAGGTGCTGCACGTGAGGCTGCTAAACCTGATAGGAGCCCATGGTATTACAGGAAAGATACCAGAATGGATAGAAGATTGGCTGACTGGCAGAAGGCAAAGAGTGGGAATAAAAGGGGCCTTTTCTGGTTGGCTGCTGGTGACTAGTGGTGTTCTGCAGGGGTCGGTGTTGGGTCCGCTACTTTTCACTTTATATGTTAATGATCTGGATGATGGAATTGATGACTTTGCGGATGATACAATGAAAGGTGGAGGGGCAGGTAGTGTTGAGGAAGCAGGGAGTCTGCAGAAGGACTTGGACAGGTTGGGAAAATGGGCAAAGAAGTGGCAGATGGAATACAGTGTAGGGAAATGTATGGTCATGCACTTTGGTTGAAGGAATAAAGGTGTAGACTATCTGTAAATGGGGAGCAAATTCAGAAATCAGAGGTGCAAAGGGACTTCGGAGTCCTAGTGCAGGATTCCCTAAAGGTTAACATGCAGGTTGAGTCAGTAGTAAGGAAGGCAAATGCAATGTCAACATTCATTTCAAGAGGACTAGAATTTAAAAGCAAGGATGTAATGCTGAAGCTTTATAAGGCATTGGTCAGACCATATTTGGAGTATTGTGAGCATTTTGGGCCCCATATGTAAGAAAGGATGTGCTGGCATTGGAGAGGGTCCAGAGGAGGTTTACAAGAGTGATCCTGGGAATGAAAGGGTTAATGTATGAGGAGCGTTTGATGACTCTGACCCTGTACTCACTGGAGTTTGGAAGGATGAGGGGGGGATCTCGTTGAAACCTACAGAATATTGAAAGGCCTGGATAGACTGGATGTGGAGAGAATGTTTCCATTTGTGGAAGAGTCTAGGACCAGAGGGACAGCCTCAGAATAGAAGGACGTTCTTTTAGAACACAAATGAGGAGGAATTTCTTTAGCCAGAGGGTGGTGACTCTGTGTAACTCATTGCCACAGATGGCTGTGGAGGCCAGGTCATTGGGTATATTTAAAGCAGAGGTTGATAGGCTCTTGATTAGTAAGGGCATCAAAGGTTACAAGACGCAGGCACGAGAATGGGGGAGAAATAAATCAGCCATGTTTGAATGATGGAGCAGACTCGATGGGCTGAATGGCCCAATTCTGCTCCTATGCCTTATGGTTTCATTATTAAGTAGCCCTGCAATTTTGCATATTTCTAAGGTTTTGTTTTTTATTGGAAATTTCAGTTCTTATTTTGGTAATTCTCAGGATTATAAGATGTAAATGGAGACATCCAAAATGTCCCTACAGAGAGCTAATCATCTGGGTAGAAGTCCCCTGATTGATTCTGTTAATTATGTTTGAAAGCAAAGTCCAAGAGTCCTGTTATAAGGCTGCAGTTACATAATATTCTGGATGTTGCTTTGGGAGCTTTTTGTTGTTTATTTAGAGTATGTAGAATGTCTTCCTGGATGGTCACCCTTTCTTTGTATCCCTGAGCCTTCTCCAGTGGGGGAGAAAGTGAAGCAAATTATTGCTAGGTGTCAAAATTTAACTATAGAGGTTTGAAAATGTTTGAACTATTAGAATTCACAGTTTGAAACGCACATAAAGGAATGAGAGGCTCTATCTTAAACCTTGAGTGCTGAAGCTTAATTTTTATCATCCATTACATTATTAAAACCAAAGAGGTCCAGGGGTCACCTACAGAAGAGGTGAAGAAACATGGTTAGTTTTAGAATATGCTACCACCCAGTGGAATGTTTCAGTATAGGTACAAACCTGTTTGACAAATCAGATATATAAACACCCATAAATCTGCAGGGAAATCTCCAACTACCTCCATGTACCAAGCAGCAACTACATCCCCTCCTGCCTTCCAGTCCCATTCCTTGGAAAGCTCTGCCCTAAATTAGTACAATTGAAATTCTCAACAACATGGTATTTGCCCTATTTATTTATAATGATATTGCTTTTACTGTTGTTCAATCACTTCGTCATCCTCTTCAATGTCCTTGTCTCAAGTTAAACCAACGAACTGATGTGTATGTCTGAAAAAAATGGGAGCTCACTCCTTGGTAGCTAATAGCTTAAAACTGAGCATTCGTGAGCCACCCTGGGCCATCACCAGTGGTAGGACTGTATTCTATCACATTCCATAACTGCTTGGCCTAGTCTATCCATTATAATCGTGTCAGATAAACAACCTTAATTCGATGAGGAGTATGCAGAAGAATATATCAGGTTTACCTGGAAATGAAAGCTAACTTGCTGAACTTCAATAAAAGGCTAACCAGCAGAAGCAGCGGCCACAAACAATTTACGAGTCAGCTACTCAGCTCCTCAAGCCTGCTCCCCATTCAATAAGATCATGGCAGATCTGAATATAGCCTCAACTCCACATTCCCGCCTACCCTTGGTAACCTTTCACTCCTCACTTAGCGAGAATCTAACCACCTCTGCCTTTAAAATATTCAAGCACTCTGCTAATGTTGCCCTTTGAGGAAAGAAAGTTCAAAAGACTCTCAATCCTCTGAGGGAAATTTATTAGCCTCAAGTGGGCAAACCTTTATTGTTAAACAGTAATCAGGTGTCCAGGCATGAATGATGGTTGATAGTTAAACAAGTGATAGGAGGAGGAGGAGGATTCCTGAATAAGCACACCTCAATAAACCCAACATGTAACGCTAAAGACAAGGTTAATACTATTGTAACCAACCTGACCCAGAAATTCAGAGTAGATAATCCATTTCAGCCTACTCCACACCATTGCTTCAACTTGCTTTGCATTTTATTTTGGTTCAGGAGTTTGTGTAGAGGTGAAATAAACTAAATGAGGTGATTTTTAAAGGTGGTGCATGAAGGAGAGAACAGAGGTTGATGTGCACAAATCTTTGACGTTGGCAGAACAAGTTGAGATAGTTGTTGAAAACCTTGTATAGGATCTCTGGTATAGAGTAAGGAAGGTATCCTAAAGTGTTGTATAATGAAGGTTGAACCACAACTGGAGAATTGTTTTCATTTTTAAGGGCCACAATTGAAGATAGATGTCAATGCCTCAGAGGATGCACATAGCATTTACCACAATGCTACTAAGAATATAAATTATGTGGAGAAGCTAGACTCATTCTCCTTGCAGCACTGAAGGTTAAGGGGAGATTTGATAGAGATGTCCAAAATCTGGAAGAGTTTTTGTAGATCAGTGAGGAGAAAGTTTCCACTGAGAGACCTGCCAGTATCCAGAGCACACAGAGTTAAGGTGATTGCCAAAAGGGCTAAAAATGACACGAGGAATACAAAAGCTTAATTCTGAGTAGTTGTGAGCTGGCAGTTACTATCTGAAACAGTGGTGGAAGGAAATTCAGTAATTCCCATCTAAAGCAACTTGGAGAAGGAAAACATTGAAGAAGCAGGTGGGAATAATCAGTGCCACCTTCCCAACAGAGTACAGAATTGCCCAGCACAAATACAATTCAGTCAATTACTTCCTCATCTGTCTATTGTTAACTATCACAATGTGAAGGAAGGTGGCGGTTACTGTGTTTAAAAAGCAGTAATAGGAACCAATAATGTTCATTGATGCTCATTTTCAGTTGTCCGGGACTGAGCATCAATGAGCATTATTAGTGTCCTCTTACTTCAGATCTCCTTTTAGCCTTTATCCAAACATGCATTGATATCAAAATCAGTGCACTAAGAACAATTTACTGTGGCCAATTATACTACCAAGCTGCATATCTTTGGGATGTAGGAGGAAGGAAACCCGTGTGGTCATGGAGTGAATGTGCACACAGACACATCAGTCACAATTGAATCCAGGTTGTAGTAGCTGTGAAGCACCAACTCTACCAGCTGCACCAGTGTTATTACTAATCATCATTGCCTCCTTTTCAATCTATGCATAATTGTTCTTTTCTTTTAGTGATGATAGTTCCAACAACATCATTGAAGGCTTTGCAGGAAAGTCTCAGCGTTTTTTTAGTTTAAAGAATGACTCATTGCTAAGACTTGCATTACGGTCATCTTACTGTTCATCCCAGTGCCAGAGTTCATCCTCCTTCAGTAACAGGTGGAGAGTGTAAATGTTGCAGCAAGAGTAAATATTGTGGCATGCCAAAGAAGGATGTGAGCTCAGTGATGTTCTTCGGTCTGTGGGCACTTAGTGTGATTACCACCCATGCATTACTTGATTGTTTTCAGCTTATCTTAGTTTGGCAGAGTTAGCTGATGGATGTACTCTGCCATGATCTTTGAAAATTTGATTTCCTGGCACTTATGAAGAAAACTGCACATCATTTCTCCCAGTATCTTCATTGCTTCACCTGATTGTATGTGCAGTACCATTTTGCTGCTGCTGTTGAATCTCCAACACTGTCTTACCCCATAACCACAATCTGCAGCAATGTGCATAATCATTTCCAGATTTGAGCCATTTACTCTAATAGAGGTTTTGAAATCATTTGTTTTGCTACCGGTGGTGTAAGTGCAATATGAAGTTCCTCCTTCATCATACATTCCAATATTGTGCAGAGTATCTCTCTGGGATTGTTTCGTAAGTTTGCTTTCTTGCTACTTGGACTAGTGAGTGGACTGCTACTGTTCGTACTCATTATGTTTTGTCTGCCTTTGAAAACTTTTATACTGTGTATCCCGCATTATTATAGTTGAAATAGTGAGCTGTCATGAATGAAAACAGTTGGGCTGAATGGTTGCATTAACAGTTTCCATTGTTCCATTGGCTTCCATGTAATCCATTTCCAAGGAAAAAGATGCCACCATTACAGCACCCGTTGACTTCCATGCAGCATGTGCAGACATATCTCCACCCTGCACTGAATGGAACTCCCTCATATTCTTCAATACCATTTTCATTGCAACAGCAATCTTCCTTACATTGTTCAATGTGAGCTTCTGTTCACTCTAAAGATTGGCCTGAATGCACTCGTCTGTAAATCCACAGACAAATCTATCCAACAACTCACAGTCCAGGAAGGTCCCAAAATTACGGTTCCATGATAACTTCGTGAAATCAATCTTGTTACACCCAATCACTAATTCTGGCTTTTAACTGTGAGTGATAATCTTAGCTGTCAAAGATTTACAATGTTGCAGGGGTTAAAATGACTGCAGCACTTCAATGACCCAACTGAATGATTGTCCTCTGAGGTACTAAAAACTAACTGAGTTGTGTAGGTATCCGACCCTATTTCTGCAAAGAGAATAGCTTTCTCCCACACATGAATTGCTTTGTTCTGTGCATTATCATATCCTCCATTACTTCTATGATATTGTAAGCATGGAAGAACATCTTTGATTACTCTGAATATGCACTAAACACTTCTCGTGCCACCTTATCATTACTTAATCTTTTAGCATAACGGGCCTGAGCCTTATCTGCCATTTTCCCCTGACTCCATTTGCTGTCCCAATTTTCTACTGACCTGCAATGAAATCTTGAGATTCCCAAGTCACTAAGTCTCAGTCTCTGTATTCTGATCTTTACAGCCTCGCATCTTCACTGTAAGTGTAGTAAAAATAACACAGCCTGAACTTAGTGTCAGCACATTGTGAAATAACTACAGATAGAAAATATGGCCTACTTTCTTCTAATCTCAAACAATTACTTAAACAACTGGGAATATTGTAAAACAAATCTATATTAGCAAAGCAAATTATTGCAAAAATGCCTTTTTAATTGGAAAATATGTGTGATCATCAGATTTTCAAATTATTGATATAACCGCAGGGCGGCCTTAATGCTTTTGTCCTAATGTATGTTTTGTATCCCTCCCATCTCCACATCAGTGGTGGAACTGAAACTGGCTGAGGAAAGAAACTTTCCCTGTCAGACAGCCTTTGAACCATTTAAATTCAAGCTGCTTGATTTATGAAATCCAGATCAAGGTGTTTCCTTCTCTTTAAATAATCTCAGGATTTTCGGGCTCTTGGTACAAGACAATATTCCCATGGGAAATATGGGAGGTCTTCCAGCTCACTTGTGGCTGAGAGGATACCAATCCCAGGAACACTTGAAGAAGCTGTTTGTGCCTGATCCCACGGAGAAAGAGTTTGAGAAATGCAGTCAGAAATGCATCAAAACTAAGTAGCACCTTTCTCTTGCTATTTCCCAATGTTTCTCTGCATTTAGATCTCTTTAGTTGTTCTCCAATAAAAATCATGATGGCCAAGTTGATTTATAATTTTGCTACTTCAGGCCTCTGTTTTTTTGTCCCATTTCTCAGACAGATCACTGCCAGGCGGCAGGTCTATACATTCTGGTTTATAAGCATAGTATTTAGAAGTTTTGCTAGGTCTGGACAGCAAGTTCTACTTGTTCAATATTGAAGCAAGGGAGGCCAGGAAAGTTAGCACCAGACTATCACTTCCTTTTAATTCAAAGCCATTTAATTTCTGTTCAAGATTTTCCAAATGCAAAATGTATACAAATACTAGCAGAAGAAGCAGAACCTGGAATCCCAGCCCACTTCATTCCGAACGCCCATATTTCAGTTGCTTCCTTGGGCAACCAGATAAACCTTAGTGGTAGATATGGAAAAGTCCAAAGTGCACTTTTGTACAGAGAAGTGGTTCCTGTTCCATTCATTTCAGTTTACATTGTGTAACTGCTGAAGGCCTCATTGTCAGCTGAGGTATTTAGTGGACAATGTATTTGAATATTTGGCTTCTACTGTCTCTTCTAAGTTGCCTTTTTATCTCTTCTGATGTTCTAGGAGAAATCCCACTGTAGCAGGAGATTGGCAGGCACCCAATTACTGGGAACCTATGATGAGGATACGCAGGCTGCTGGCCAAGGTCATGATGAGTTCTGGCATTAAACACTGCAAGGAGCAGAAGAGGAAGGATGTAATCCTGAGCCAGCCAATATTACAGCTGCATCCGATGAAGATGAGAGGATTCAGGCCATTAAATTCCCCGTCCTCCTTCATAATCTTTTAAGGTCAGGCCACCTCTTAAACAGTCTCTGACTTTGTGAAGGTTACAGCCTAAGAGTTTGGGACACTGAATGATAGCAGTTGGGGATTTGGGGAATAAATGGGGAGAAGAGAAAGAGGTTGTGGACTTCTTCAATCTTTCATTAGAGCAGAATTCTGTACCACCTTATGTTCCCTGCCACAAGTTACATAGGCCACCAGAGGGCAACATGCAATCATACAAGAAATTTCCTAAAGCTCTGGGACATGTGTTGATTTACAGGATCACTGGCAAGGTCAGCACTGATTTTGTGGTGAGCTGCCTTCTTGAACAGTTACATTCCTCTGGAGCTGTGAAGATACTCTCACAACCCTGTGAAGGGTTAGTGTGAATTGTGATTTGGTTGTTCTTTGCTGAAAGGATGGCAGAACATTAAGTTTAAGGATTGTTTTGGTGTTCCAGATTGACTGTTGCCATTCATTATTCATGTGAGATGAAGGTTTTATAATGAGTTCTTATAATGTTATTGCTGCTATCTAACCCCTAAGTAATGAAGAAAGGTGAGCGAGACCTTGACGTTTGTGAGGATGGCGTACGACAGGCTGATACACTAGGGCACGTCAACGTGAGGAAAGAGGATGTGCTGGAAGTTTTGAAAAACATTAGGATAGATAAGTCACCGCGGCCAGACGGGATATACCCAAGGTTATTACGGGAAGTGAGGGAAGAGATTGCTGCGCCTTTGGCGATGATCTTTGTGTCCTCACTGGCTACAGGAGTAGTGCCAGAGGATTGGAGGGTGGAAAATGTTGTTCCTTTGTTTAAGAAAGGGAGTAGGGATAACCCTGGGAATTACAGACCAGTGAGTCTTACTTCAGTGGTGGGCAAATTACTGGAGAAGATTCTTGAGACAGACTTATGGGCATCTGGAGAAGCAAAAGCTGATTAGGGACAGTCAGCATGGCTTTGTGAGGAGCAGGTCATGCCTTACGAGCCTGATTGAATTCTTTGAGGATGTGACAAAGCACATTGATGAAGGTAGAGCAGTGGATGTGGTGTACATGGATTTTAGTAAGGCATTTGATAAAGTTCCTCACGGAAGGCTCATTCAGAAATTCAGGAGGCATGGGATCCAGGGATTGATTCACCCACAGAAGACGGAGGGTGGTGGTAGATGGAGCATATTCTGCCTGGAGGTCGGTGACCAGTGGTGTTCTGCAAGGATCTGTTCTGGGACCCCTGCTCTTTGTGGTTTTTATAAATGACTTGGATGAGGATGTGGAAGGGTGGGTAAGTAAGTTTGCTGATGATACAAAGGTTGGTGGTGTTGTGGATAGCGTAGAAAGTTACTGTAGATTACAACAGGTCAATAGAATACAACAGGTCAATAGAATGCAGACCTGGGCTGAGGTGGCAGATGGAGTTCAACCCAGAAAAGTGTGAAGTGATGCACTTTGGGAGATCGAATTCAAAGGCAGAATTAAGGTTACTGGCAGGACTCTTAGCAGTGTTGGGGGACAGTGGGATCTTGGGGTCCACATCCATAGATCCCTCAAGGTTGCCATGCAGGTCGATAGGGTTGTTAAGAAGACATATGGTGCGTTGGCCTTCATTAATCGGGGTATTGAGTTCAAGAGCCGCGAGATAATGTTGCAGCTCTATAGAACTCTGGTCAGACCACACTTGGAGTATTGTGTTCATTTCTGGTCGCCTCATTATAAGAAGGATGTGGAAGCTTTAGAGAGAGTGTAGAGGAGATTTAGCAGGATGCTGCCTGGATTGGAGAGCATGTCTTATGAGGATAGGTTGAGTGAGCAAGGGTTTTTCTCTTTGGAGAGAAGGAGGATGAGAGGTGACTTGATAGAGGTGTACAAGATGATAAGAGGCATAGATCGAGTGGACAGTCAGAGACTTTTTCCCAGGGTGAAAATGGCTACATGACGGGGCATAATTTTAAGGTGATTGGAGGAAGGTATAGGGGGGATGTCAGAGGTAATTTTTTTGCACAGAGAGTGGTGGGTGTGTGGAACACACTGCCGGCAGAGGTTGTGGGGGCAGATACATTAGGGACATTTAAGAGATTCTTAGATAATCACATGAATGATAGAGAAATGGAGAGCTATGTGGGAGGGAAGGGTTAGATAGATCTTAGAGCAGGATAAAATGTCAGCACAACATCGCGGGCCGAAGGGCCTATACTGTGCTGTAATGTTCTATGTTCTACTCAGTGTGTTATAGATAGAAGGCTGCATTTAGGAACACCAATGCCAGGGCGCTCTATACAAACCCCTCAGAACCAGCTGTGCGAGATGGTGGTAAAGGCTTGCCTGTCAATATGATGAATATTTGGGGCATATTTGGAAGCTGCTGCACAGCAAAGGTTAAGATAATGTGCAGCTGTACAGAAAAAGTCCTTGGAAGTGTAAACACCCCTTTGATACCTCGGACATGACCCAACTCAGCAGAGCAGATAAAGCTGCTAATGAAGGATTAGAAAGCACACAGATACTATAGGACAAGACTCTACTAAAAGTAAGGTATAATTGGCCGCTTTTGATCAGATTAAATGTGAGTAAGGGATTGAATAGCATGTAGTTTTTATTGGTTGTTGATGCCTGTAAATATACATGGTGATTGGTGATTTTTATTCTATATATGCTAATAAGGAATGGGGAAGTGCGTGAGATTTTCAATTGGCAAATGTATGTATAAAATTGACATTTCTGAGCAGAAGTTTGGGAGTAGATTGGTGACTGGGACTCACAAGATCACAAGACAAGGGAGCAGAAGCAGGCCATTCGGCCCATCGAGTCTGCTCCAAGGAAAAGGGAAAAAGAAATGGGGTGGGGAAAAAAAAACTATTCTAATCCCATTTTCCAGCCTTATCCCCATATCCCTTGATACCCTGACTATTTAGATATCTGTCTATCTCCTCCTTGAATACCCCCACTGATCTGGCCTCCACTGCTGTGCGTGGCAAGGAGTTCCACAATTTCACCACCCTCTGGGTAAAGAAATTTCTCCTCATCTCTGTCTTGAAACTGTACCCTCTAATTCTAAGATTGTGCCCTCTGGTCCTGGACACGCCCACCAAGGGAAACAGCCTAGCCACATCTACTCTATCCTTACCTGTCAACATTTTAAATGTCGCTACGAGGTCCCCTCTCATCCTTCTGTACTCCAGCGAGTACAGTCCAAGAGCCGACAAACGCTCATCATACTTAAGCCTCCCTTGTGCACAAGTAAATAAAGTTTGATTGGGAAACAAGTGCTAGTTGTCAGAGTCCAGTTGATCGGCAACGATACATACAGCAGACAGATTTCCTGCAAAGCTAACATATATCCCTGGTACTGGTGTTCCTTGTGCCACATTTCCCTGAGCCCACCTCATTCAGGATTACTTCACCTAAATGCAGCTTTCTATCTATAATGGTATTGCACAAAATGAGCAGCTGAGGCTTGGAGGCCAGTCTGTGTGCATACACTCAAGCCACTTCAGCCAGTGAAAATCTGTGAATACATTGGGCTATAAAAATATTAAGGGCCCAGATAATATGCATGTAAGATCTAATCTTAACAGTGTATTTGGAGCACTGGAAAATTGCAGCTGAAGGCATCTTCTCACCTTTTCAACCAGTCTGGATTTTTCTACATTCAGGGAATTATTGAATCTTTGGGCACTCAAGGCATTGGCCAATGTCTCCTCCTCCACGAAGCCAAAATGGTTACATGAGTACCTGGCCAAGGACTGGATTTTCTTTTATGCAGCATTTCCTAGACCCAGCAGTCATAATCAAATGTCCATCTTAATATCAAAGTTATACTTGGCCTGTATCTGAAATAGCTGTAAGGTTAGTGCCACAATGATAGTAAGGTCAGGGGTGGAATTCCTGGCCTTTATTCTCCCTTTTTCCAAATGATATATCACCATAGGGCATTAAATGGCTCACCACGTGCTGGATGTGCGAGCGCCAGTGGCTTCAGACAAGTAATTTTAACCCGGCTCTTCACTCATTGATGCAGTGAAGTCTTTGAAGGTTTTGAACTGAGCTTTGCATGTTAATGTTCTCAAAGTGCTAACCATGATATTGTATAAAAGTTATTTCTCAAGAATAATTTCCTATCCAGTTCTCATTGGCCTGAACTGGTGATGATGGGCTGTCTTTTTGTAAGTGTAAGGTATATGGGTTCCCGTCATGAACATACACTGGTTATTGACACCATCATCTTTTGGAAGCTTTGAGGAAAAGAAGATCAAATTTTACAGTGTTTACAAGAAGACAACATTTGAAATGTCTTCCAGTGCAGTCTGTTCAGTTGCAATATTGCAATGCATGTCAAATATGTGGGGAGAAGAATGAATGAAAATTGGTAACAGGAGTAGAAAATGCAAGTTTCTAACCTTGGCAATGGAGACCTTCATAATAATGTACACTTCTCCCATTCCATTACCTTCCTATGACAAGTCCCCTTCTCCTTCTCTAAAGGAGCCACAAGTTGGAACTTAAGTGACCCACTGTCATCACCGGCACACAACCTCACCCAGTCCTCGCTCCACCCCAGTGACCATCAGTGTAATTGGCCATTGGTTATCTTCCCTTATTCCCTCTAAATAGACATGCAAGTCCCCATTTTACCAGCCACCTGGGTATTGTATCTTGGCAATGTACTTAGGACTTGACATATTGTCTACACGCTAAAATTAACACATTGATTTGGCTACAGTACACAGTTCTCTTTTGCTACATAAACCTTCGTGGGCAGTTTGGTGCATTCAATTTTGTTACAGTGCTCATGTTTAGGTTGTAAACTCTAGATGTGCATTGTAAGGCAGTATGTTAAAATAATTATTTTGGCAACCTCATGTGCGCCAGCAAACTTCCTCTTTTCCAAGGTTCTCCCAAAAGGTAAGAAAGTTTCGTTTTTCAAGATCAATACAACAAAAAACCTTTTTTTAAATTTAATATAGGACAGGTACTTCCTTTGAACTGGTGGAACAAAACTGTATCATAGTGCATGGTGTACAACCGAACTCTCTGATAAGAGAGGAAAGCAAAGTTGTACTGCACTTGACCATATGTTACTTTGTATTGGTTTTCACAAAGTTCATATTTACCTGTTGAAATAATTTAAGATGCAGAAGTATTCTGAATAAGAAAGGCAAAGTGACTCGGAGGTTAAAAAGATCTTTGAGTATTTTTTTAGCAATAAAAAATTATTTATAATCAGCCAAGATGTTAGCAAACCAGCTCTAAGACATCCTAAAGTCCAGGCTAATGCTGCAATATTAAATTCACAAAAACAAGATACCAACTGAAGTAAGTTGCCATTCCCACTTAAGAGAAAAGAGCAGGTTGGTTAATGTGGGAAACTGAAATAGCACACACAAACCCAACAGAATATTCCTTTGGCTGCACTTCAGATGCAATCACCTTTTGAGAGACCCATTATGATATATTTTGCCTTTACTGTACTCTGAGCTGACAATTCTAATGCTCTCTATAAAACATGGAACTATGTTCCATTTCCTACTTCCAATCCATCTTATTTTGACCAGCATAAAGCTTCCAAATGAAAATAATTCAGAGAAATCCAATATTTCTGCAGTCCAAAACTTCATATTTTTATTTATTATCTAATTTTCAAAGTACACTGTATATCTGAGAGAAAATCATCTGAACATCGGTAACATTTTGCTGACAATCCCTCATTAAATTAGCATTTTTGTTGCTCACAATATTGGTACTTCCATCGACGATCCCTGTCAATGGAAGAAGAGAGGATAGCAAATTAAGATATAATAAAATTGTTTGGTTGAAAATATGTGGAGGAGAAACTTGATTTAACCAAGAGAAACAGTTTCAAATTCACATGGAAATCGATAGGCTACAATACTGCAAACATGATTTCCTCGCTATTGATCTCTCTTTTACAAACATTCAGGCAGAGTTAGTGACAGCTGCTGTGGCATGGATTATACTAAATGACATCTATTGCTGCCTCAATACAGTTTCTCCAAATGTCTTTATGACCCAGCCAATAAGGCCAAATTCAGAAGTGTCTTGTTATTGTTTGAATACAATGTAATCAAACAAAAAGATACCAAAGTAAAGATGCTAACAAGCAGCGATTTACTTACTCATGATAGTTATTGTGGTAGCTGGAAGCACCCACAAGGTAACTGGATTCAGGAACTTGCCAGCTGAAGTACTGGTCAAAAAGGTTGACATAGTTTGTCCAGGAACAGTTTTGGCTGCAGACGTTGTTAACGCGGCAGCAGTAAAATTTCCATCTAACAGAGATAAAGCAGTAAAGCAATGACTACAACAATCTTTTAAGACATAATAGGGGAATACATAAGAGCCCTAAACGTGCTAAGAAAAGAGAAAATGGATAAACTAGGACATTTAAAGTATTTGGAATTGCATGTACATAGCAAAGTGAAGCAGGAGAAAATAAAATGATGTCACTAAGAGCAGGGATGGGTACAGGCTGTTATGCCTCTGAACCACCGTCTCAGTAGCACTCAGCTGAAAATGAGAGTGTTATGTCTGCCCCTCTTGTGGGTTCTTAGTACTGTAATGTGTAGTGTGTACAGAGTAATATGCAGAAAATTGCAGAGATTTTTCTTCAGTAGTACTGGCTTTCTCTGTTCCATATTTGACTGTGCACATGCACAGTACTGGTCCCTGCCAGTTCATCTTATGGATTCTGTTACATTGGCAAAGGGTATTGTCTATGGCTTAGATGAAGGTTACTTTATAGTCTTTGCAGTGCAGAACAGTTGTGATAAATTGTTTAGCCTACCTTCTGCTTCTGGGTCCTTAACCTGTAACTTTAAGATTTCCAAGGATATTTGATTAAAGTGACTTGCAAAGTATCTCTATCAGCTTATCAAATGAAACTTTTTTTTTGCCTTGAATGGCAAAAGTAGCCTGTGCTGTTGATGCATGAATCCTGATCAATCCAACCCTAACTTACTGGCAATCTCACGTGGCTTCACTTTGAGCGGGCATCATTGCACTCACACTCAATTTTGATGATGTTTATCCTGAAAGACACCTCCATCCTTTCCACTTAAAAGCTCCTGAGCTTAACCACAGGTTTCAGGGCTTCTGATGCAATTGGATTAGGACAATGCTGCTATCTTGCAAACTTTCCACTTTAACAGTTGCAAGACCTAGACCAACGACCCCAAATAGTAACCTTTTCCCTGTGCTCAAATCTAAATTTGGGCCCCTTTGCTTCTAGTCTCCACTTAAGTCACTATGGTTTACTGTACAACAACAAGTTTATAGACACTTAATGCTTTGGTCAGCTTCATTATGTGAGACAGCTTCACTTCTTTTCTGATTCTTCCTCATTATAGGTTCTTGGTAGGGCAACATGGAGAGAGTGTGCAGTGAAATATGCAGGAAACAGAGAGCTCTAAAAGGTGTGTTTGGTTTTTTCAAATTTTTCCTTTATGCACATGTGCATAACAATGTAGAGGTGATCAAATATGTCACAAGTGATATCACACATTTAATTATATTACAGACAGCTTTTGCTTTGAAAAAAAGATGAGGTAATAGTGTTTGTGTAGTAACCTAATAATCCCCTGAACCCATTATTCTCACCTCTGAATCAAAGAAACAATGACAAAAAGGAGGTCCTACAGCCCATCACATCTTTGTTGAACATTAAAAAAAATGCAATTTGGATTTCTCCTACATTCCAGTTCTTGTGCCAAGGCCTTGTTTTTAGCACTGAAAATGATCATCCAGGTACTTTTCAAGTGTGCTATGTCCTTTCACATTCATCTGTGAGTTGCAAATCCCTAAAATGAGAGAATATTTTCCTCAACTCCTCTCTAATCTTGTGGGCTCTCATTTTTCTGATCAGTCTATTAGGTGAGTCAAACACTTGCTAAAATCCATGTGATCCTCATAATAATTGTGATGCTGACCAGAACAGAAAGCATGAGGCATTTTCAGGAGAACTGCAGTTTTTAGGATACATTGAGTGCTGTCTCCTCTCCCTGTTAACCACCTCAAAAAAACATTAGTGGGCAATGTCTACAGTCTGGAAATGAATGAATAGGGAAAAAGTCTAGAAGAAACGTACCCCCGATTGAGTTGTGCTTTTGTAAAGGATGATTTCCGTTGTCCCTCAGAACTTTTCCAACAATTTGTCCAGTGATGGTGCTAATCTAACTGGCTTATAATTATTTGGTCTATCCCTTTCTCCCTTTTTAAACATTGGTACCATGTTAGCAGTTTTCCAGTCCATGCCTGTAGTCAAAGAGATTGGAAGCTGATGATCAGAACCTTTTGCTATTTCCTTCCCTTCTTCCATTAAGAGCTTGGGATGCCTCTGGGCCTAATTATTTATAGATGTTGAATTCATTCCTACTTCTGGTGTTTATCAAGTATGTCACAGAAGTAGTTTAACGTGAGTGCTCCTTTAAGAACTGTATGTACCACATAGTATGATTTTGGATTCATTATTGTTCCAGCGACTGTTGTGAGCTGACTGCCTTCAAAGAAGGATGTTTTGTTGAGGAAGGGTCAGATAGAGAGGGAGATTGTGTCAGAAAAAGAGTCAGAGTAAGAGAGTCAGGGAGAGAGAGAGAAGGAGAGAAGGTCAAAGAAACAGATGCACAACCAGAAAAAGAGAGAAAGCCAAGCCCACTTATTGTTGGTAGAAGGTGGTTCCGTACACCCTCAGACCGCTAGCAGAGGTGAAGGTTAAGAAGTGGAGCCAATGACAAACCAATTAACACTGTAATTTTTTTGTTCATTTTTGCAAATGGAAGATATTATGCTCAATAGTTTTAAAATAGACAGGATGCAAAGGTTGATGTGAATGAAGCTAATACTTCCCAAAGTACCTCCTATCCTCATGGTGGTTGTGGTGGTAAGATTCTATACCACTAATAATGGAGTCAAATGGGCAGGTGAAGGTGAATTCTTCATCAAAGGTATTCACGTAGTTGCTCCATGCACAAGATGGCAGCTCACTGAATGTCCTCCGGCACTGGAAATCCCACTGACGATCCTCATAATAATTGTGATGCTGACTAGAACAGAAAGCATGAGGCATTTTCAGGAGAACTGCAGTTTTTAGGATACTTGAAACTTGGGTGTAGGTTTGTAAATTCACAAAAATGTATATTCAGTTAAACTTGGATGATGAAAGTCTCCTCCCTTTACTTGCAAAAATAACCATCTGAAATGTGCAGAGAGAGCACTGAACCATTGTCATTATTCCACAGCCCAAAGGATGTTACTTGTTATATACCAAAACAAGAGTGGTGGGGAAGTGGGCGAGGATGATGTGGCCATTCCCCTAGAGCTAATATTGTTACTAGTCATATTATAACAAGGTAGCTGAAAGAAGAAATTCGTAGATCAATCCCATTCTTGTAGAATTTAAGGCTGCCACCAGATTACTGTGCAGAGACTTTTAGTCACTTACCTGGAAATTGAATCAATTGTTTCAAATGTGGGGCAAGTAAAAAGCAGTTTGTCATCAAAGTCATTCACCCAGCGACTTTCTGAAATGGAACACAGTCATTTTCTAATTCATCAGACATAAAATATGATAAAAGTATAGATGGAACAGTCTTTCAAGAGACTGACAATTAGTAACGTGTAGGATACAGGTTCAGGGCCTTGTAGGGGAGGAAATATTTAATCTGCCAGAGTTCAATGCAAAGGATCTGTTTGGGGCCCAACTAAACAATGATATCAAAGATTACCTAATATGGTTCAAAATCTGCATCAGTATCTGGAAAAGGAATCACTGAAAGAGTCCTCCTTCAAACTATTAATCTATCTTTTCAAAGACTAACTCCTGCATAAATTTCAACATTTATTGTTTACTGAAAGGAACAGAGTTCTTAACGGCTGTGTTTTTGTTGAATGATTCATTTTAGGAGATACTCATGGAATGATCTGAATTCTCTACAGTAGCAGGGGAAGGTATGGGGGGGTGGGGGTAATGTGAGGAGGGCCAGGGGAGAAAGGATGAAAGCAAGGCAGGGACAGAAGGTGGGGAAGAAGAACATATTTAACAGCAAGCTCAACTCTCCTCACAGCTGCACAAGTGAATCTTATTTTATATTTTGATTTTAAATTAAGAATGGAGAGTGGTTGGGAAGCAGTAGGTGGGTAACCCAGAACCCCGAAAAACGGAATCAGGATGTGAGAAGCGTGCTTTTACTCCTCTGTTCAGATCCTCACAAAACAACCCCTTCTTCTTAGCAATCAACCAAGGGAACCTTCTGTTAACTGCCTCCAATCCAAATATATCCCCTCTTAAATATGAAGACTAAAATGCATACAATATCCACGTGTGGTTTCACCAAAGCTCTGTACTGTTGGAACAAGACTTTTGTATTCAATCTTCCTTGCAAACATTTCATTTACCTTCATGATAATTTGCTGTACCTGCATGCTAGCTTTCTGAATACACCCAGATCTCTGAACAACTTGCGTTTCCCTCTATCTTTGAACGGTCAGCAGACTTGGCCACAATACCCTTGATATATTTATATTAACTTGACTGATTTGAAAATTTTCCTTGTTCCTGATTCATACAGGACAAAACCATCTTTCCAAAGTGCATAACCTATTGCACATACATGCGACAATGTATACATGCATATAGTCTAATAACTCCTAAAAACTAACTCTGGAACTTTCCAGTGTTCTCAGATATAAAGCATCTGCATGGAACAGTACTGAATCATAGGGAAACTACAAATTAGCTCAGTACTGTGGTGTAAGGAGAAAAAACTGAATTCAGCATTACTGCTCCTGATCACTGTCTCTGGCTCCTGAAATGTACACATAGAATATTGGGTGATGACAAGTCTGGACTTTCATAGGATTCTCCACACGAACTTGTACATTGCTTAGACTCACTCATGAAAAATCTTTATCTGTGTATGGAAAATAATAGCACAATGTTACATTGAGTCAAATAATAGTGTTAATAAACAAGATGGTGAAACACTCAGCAGGTCAGGCAGAGAAACAGAGATGCTGTTTCAGTTTAAAGGCTTGTCATCAGAGTTCTGATCTGCTGAGTGTTTCTTGTTGTTTTTTCAGATTTCTCTGCAGTTTCTTTGATTTTTCAATAAAGTTCATTGCTTTGTTTATCTACTAATGTGCAACCTTCAGATTTTACTTCATGTTATAGATTTCTAGTGACTTACCAGGAAACCTATGATCATCAAGTGTTTGTGCTGAAAAAGAAAACATCATTGAATTTAGCTAACATCATTGACTATGGGAGATTGTGATAACTGCAGGGAAGCTTCTGAAGCTTGTATTGTAAGGTTCCATTTTGTGCCCAAAAAACACTAAGCTGTAAATAGAGTGCAAGACTTACCTGCATGAATGGCTAAATCACAGATTTTTGACTGCTCTAAGGACAAACCAAACATTTGGTTTCCTACGGGACAGTATACTCGACTATTTTCTCCCTATATTAAGGTTCCTTAACTCCTGCAAAAAAAACTGCATTTGTGAGCTCAGATGATTGAATTATAAGTGGAACATATGAAACAATATATCGATTGCTGACTATTACAAGGAGGCTGGAGTAATGGAGGGTCCTGTTACAAGAAGAGAATTAATTGCCTTTAACTATCCCATGTGAAATAAACTTAGGAAGTCTCAATCCACTTCAAATGAACTACTAGCCTGCAAGCCAGTCCGCAATTGCACATCAAACTGTAATTCAATGTTAATTGGTTAATGCTGTGGTCAGGACAACAGGGTGGTAAAGTATCTCCCTTCCACTTAAAGTTCACTTAACCTGATGTTGTCCCCACCACCACCTTGGCATTGTCTTGATGCTGGCGACTACTCCCTCTGAAGTGTCAAACACTGAAGTGTGTTGGATTAGTGAAATGCTGGATAACCAAACTTTTGCTGTACCTGAAGGCTCTCCATGGATACTGGCGATGACAAGAAGAAGAAGACTGAGTGCCCTCATTCTTTCTGATCAAAGGGTTGTGACCAGTAGTAGCACATGGAAGGAGGTGCACTTATGCCTAGTATTTATATCCAGGCAAATGTTTCCAACAGCTGCTTTCTTAAACACTAATCAGCTGTGTATCAGTGTTTTGAAATCCCATTAAGTGCAGGTGCTGTGAGAAAGTCAACATTAGCAATCTTTGAAAGATTGCTTTGTGGGAAATTAGAACCACAGGTGCTGGAAAGCTATCAGGAATGCCAAGAGACAATACTGGTTCAAAATCAAGTCCCAGACCAGCCGTCGGTTGTGGCAGGGCTTGCCTGCTATAACGAACTACAAAATGAAATCGGGCAGCATAGTCAACAGCAGCACATCCCTTCCTGATGAGCTTAATGTATTCTATGCGCAGTTTGAACAAAAGGGGAGTGGATTGTCACCACCCACCCTGACAGCCTCCAATGCACCTTAACCCGTGGTCACTGTCGAGAATGTAAGATCAGTCTTCCGGAGAGTGAACCCGAGGAAAGCATCTGGCCTAGATGGTGTCCCTGGCCGTGTGCTCAGATCTTGTGCTGATCAGCTGGCGGGGGTATTTGCAGATATATTTAACCTCTCCCTGCTTCAATCGGAGGTTCCCACCTGTTTTAGGAAGACCACTATCATCCTGGTACCTAAGAAAATTAAGGTAATATGCCTTAATGCCTACCAACCAGTGGTTCTGACATCCACCATCATTGAAGTGCTTCAAGAGGTCATAGCACACATTAGCTCCAGCTTCCCAGACAACCTCAACCCACTGCAATTTGCCTACTGCCGAAACAGGTCTACAGTGGAGGCCATCTCCCTGGCCCTGCACTCATCTCTGGAGCATCTGGACAGTAAAGGCACCTATGTTAGACTATTGCTTATTGACTACAGTTCTGCCTTCAATACTATAATTCCAAGCAAGCTCATCACCAAACTCCAAGACCTGGGACTCAACACCTCCCTCTGCAACTGGATGCTTTCTGACCAACAGACCGTAATCAGTGAGGATAGGCAGCAACACCTCCAGCACAATTTCTCAACACTGGTGCCCCACAAGGCTGTATCCTCAGCCCTCTACTCTACTCCCTATACACTCATGACTGTGTGGCCAGATTCTGCTCTAACTCCATCTACAAGTTTGCAGATGATACCACCATAGTAGGCCGTATCTCAAATAATGATGAGTCAGAGTACAGGAAGGAGATGGAGAGCTTAGTGACATGGTGTCATGACAACAACCTTTCCCTTAATGTCAGCAAAACAAAAGAGGTGGTCATTGACTTCAGGAAAGGGGGCAGTGTACATGCACCTGTCTACATCTATGGTGCTGAGGTCAAGAGGGTTGAAAGCTTCAAGTTCCGAGGAGTGAACATCACCAATAGCCTGTCCTGGTCCAACCACGTAGACACCATGGCCAAGAAAGCTCACCAGCACCTCTATCTCCTCAGGAGGCTAAAGAAATTTGGCATGTCCCAACTCACCAACTTTTATCAATGCACCATAGAAAGTATCCTATCTGGATCCATCACGACTTGGTATGGCAACTGCTCTGCCCAGGACAGCAAGAAACTGCAGGGAATTGTGAACACAGCCCAGCACATCATGGAAACCAGCCTCCCCTCCATGGACTCTGTCTATACCTCTCGCTGCCTGGGTGAAGCAGCCAGTGTAATTAAAGACCACACCCACCTGGGTCACTCTCTCTTCTCTCCTCTCCCATAAGACAGAAGATACAGGAGCCTGAGGGGACATACCACCAGGCTCAAGAACAGCTACTATCCCAGGGTGATAAGACCATTGAACAGTTCCCTTATACGATGAGATGGACTCTTGACCTCACAATCTACCTTGTTGGACCTTATTGTCTACCTGCAATGCACTTCCCTGTAGCTGTGACACTTCACTCTGTATTCTGTTATTGTTCTTACCCTGTACTACCTCAATGCACTGTGTAATGAATTGATCTGTATGAACGGTATGCAAGACAAGGTCTTTCACTGTACCTTGGTACAAGTGACAATAATAAACCAATACCAATTATTGAGAGAACAGGAATACATTTCCATGGCTCATTTTGCTAGGAACATTTTACTGAGTCTACAGCCCAGCATTAATTTTTTCACCCACTAATAGTTTATATTATTTTCTTTGGCCTAATTAGAGTTTTAACAGGTCCAGTAAGATCTCCCTTCTCCTATATTCCGTGCCTAACCAATCAAGCATACTCTCCAAACATTTTCTTAACCACCGGATTTCCTCCTGCACACCAAGGTCCTTCTGTGCCTTTACACTTCTCAGTCTCCTACCATGCATTGTGTATTCTTTTGCCATTTCTGCCCTTAGAAAATGCATTTCCTCACATTTCACTAGATTTTTCTGGACACCAGATCAATCCATTAATATCTTCTGCAGCCTACAACTTCCTTTCTCATCACAGCCAAACTTCCTTATCATGGCCCCTACCTTTAACTCCAAATCATTGATAAATGATGGATTAACTGAGCCTCATGGAAACTCATTGCTGATAATCTTCTGGTTACATCCCATTGATCATTTGTCTTTACTTTTTGCAACTGCATTTTTATAGAAATAACGATATTATAATTTAGGATTCCTGATATTGGCAAAGCCCTGGAGTGAGAAGAGATTATTAACTCTCTGGGTTGAATTTGGGTGGGACCTGTTATTGCCAAGTTCCACTCTTACTTTGCCCTGTTAAAATATCTGTTTTAAGTGATTATAGGTGCAATTGAATGAGTGTAGCAACAGAAGCCATGGTAAAGCTCAAGTCAATGAGCATCAAGAGGAAAACACTCCAATGATTGGAGTCATACCTCAGCCAAGGGAAGATGGTTGTCATTGTTAAGATCGGTTATTCTAGCGCCAGCACATCACTGAAGATGTTCCCCAGGACGGTGTCATGGAATCAACAATATTCAAATAGTTCATCGTGACCTTTTTATCATAAGAGTGGGGATGTTTACTCTTGATTGCACTATCTTCAATTCCATTCACAACTTCTCAGAAAGAGAAGACAGCAGCAAAACGGAGATGATATTCAGACGTGGGCTGATAAGAGGTAAGTAACAATTGTGTCACTGAAGTACTAGGCAATGACCACCTTCAACAACAGAGAGCCTAACTACCTATTCTTGACATTGCTACCACCAGCTTCCCCATCATCAACATCCTGGAGCGCACCATTCTCCAGAAACTCAGTTGGACCCACCACATAAATACTGTGGCTATAAGCATAGGTCAGAGCCACGGCATCCTTCAATGAATAACTCACCTCTTGACACCCCAAAACCTTTCCTCCATGTTCAAGGTGCAGAATAGGAGCATGATGTAGACTCTTCACTTGCCTGGATGAATGCAGCTCCAACAGCACTGAAGAAGCTTTGAGGACTGCACCAGAAAGGAAATGAATTATCCACTTAGCGATGGAAGGCAAACCAGAATTTACTTGAAAGAAGTCAACAATGGATTCAGTTGCCCTGAGGCACAGACAGAAGGATTGATTATACCATCCAAACAGTATCATAATTGATTTTTAACTTTGAAATTACATCTGAGTATTACAATTTTCCAATGATATTCTCATCTTTTGAAGTGATTACATTATCTTAAATGAAACTCATAATGTTGAAGTTTGGTATGCACAAAGTAATAATCTGTCAGCTGCACACTTATGAGCACAAGCGACCTTGTACCCAGCTGGCTGGTAAATAAATCCATTAATCACCCATGTTTACAATCCATTGCCGTGTTTTTGAAACAAAGATGTACATAAACCTTACCATTACAGGTTGCAGTGAACTACACTTTTTAAAAACCAGTGTGTATTGTATGTGTGCAGGATCCAACGATGAGACAGCCACAAACTGACAGTATTGTTTGCAAGGTATCTTTCCCCAGAACAAACAATACATAATCTAGATTTGATTTTGTAAGCAATATGTATTTGTCTAGTGGAATACTTTCCATGTAAGTAATATGTGTGTGTGAGTACTTATTGTTTACAGGATGCAGTACTTTAAATGTATAATCTGTTTGTACAATGCATGTATGTCTGCTGGTTCTTTGAAATAAATTGGAATTAAACTATCCATAAAAAATCTAGCTCTGATGGTTTACCGTGCTGACAGGAGTTTATATTCTTAATGTGGGTTTACCTTTTGTTTTTTACTGTGTTTGTACTAATTGTTTATATTTCAATGTAATGTTCTTCATTTTTCATTTGTTTTTATCATCTGTAATAAAGCCATTAGACACCCTCAGGAATTCCCATTTATGTTTCAGATAATTATTTAACTCCCTGTCCCCCTCCCCGCCCCCCCCCCCCCGTGCCCTTAATATGAAACCCATGTGAAATGATTGCTCAGTATTCTTTTTTTTAGAGTTTAGCCAAAACCATCCAAGTAGGATTTCCCTGACTGGGATGTTACTGCCATACCTTCTCTTCCTGGCACATGTAAGCAGCAGAAGGAATGCAGCTAATCTATTATTCCTCTTTCCACCTGTGTTATTGTAACATTCCAGTGCTGCAGCAAAAGTGTGGAGAATGACCCTGAGATGTGATGATAAGGATAATGAAGAGATTGCCATGGAGAGAAATAATCTTCTGGCAGCCTTTTTTTCCTCTCTCCTACTCCTAAAAAGACATTGGTTGCCATTAAGGCCTCAATAATTTTCCAGGTACTTGCTGGAGCTTTGGGAGCTGCAGTACCACCACTGTCTGTAACTTTGCAATGGAAAAGAAATAGAAGCATGTATGAAAAACACATTCAGAATCAGAGCTATATCAATGACCGATTTTATTTTATCAAGAAAAGTGACAAGGAATGGACGGATTCCATAAGAACATAACAGAAAACAAATGTAGGCTGTAACAAGCCTGCTTTGTCATTAAAGTTATGGTTGACCCTGTTTCAAAGTCCACAACAGACTTGAGAGACCAAAAGGCTGACTCCTTTTCCTATTCCTTATAATCCCACGCGATCCCTATATCTTCTGATTCTTTTCTGTCTCCAAAAACTCTTGGTTTTCAGCCAGAATGCTTGGAGACATTTCCTTATAAAATGTTGTCCTGTGTTGCAAACACTGGCAAAGAAACAGTGGCAAAGACATCAGCCTGCAATCATGAGTTTTAAGATGATCAAACCCATGTAATTAAATATCTTTGCCTGTGCAGGGTTTGGGACCCTTGCTGAATTTGTTTCTCCTTCCGTCCTCTATCCCAACATCTCAACCAGCATCACTCCTTTTCACCGATTCCAGTGACAGGACTGGTATAGTTATTGCAATGTGGAATCTCAGCATCAGCGATAAACAAGAAGGATTAAGAGTACAAGCAGAAAGAAAAGCTGTTGAAGTTATTTCTGGCATCCAATATATGTAATATCAATTTTTTAAAAATAAAAGCTAAAATTGCATGTAGAATTATGTTAAAATGAAGAGCATTTCTTTTTTGTCTGCCGGGTGGCCTCTGCACCATCTGCAGAGATAACGCAGGCAACTGTTTGATAGATTGCCTCTTGATTTTTTTTTAAATGTAATTACTGGATTTCAAAGAAACATGCATGAAAATATTTGAAACATGTTGATAACAAAGGGATGGCAAGGATGTATAAAATTATAAAAACAAAAGAACATTCAATATTATAATCTGGAGTCAAATATAAACCAAATAACTTTGCATCTATTAAGAATTTATTTCACAGTTCTTTTATTGCAGATCTGCTAAAGTACCCAATTAAGTGCAATTCCCTCATGACATCGTCTTGGAATGTTAAAATGGCTGCATGTAAAATAGATAATTCATGGTGAACTTCTAAATTCATTCATTTCTTGCATTTTCAAAGATTTTTTTTCTTCCATGATCCATAGTTTCATTTCTGCATTTCATTATTATCTGCCCACGGCAGAAATGCTGATTTGCTCAGGACACGATAGAGGTGTATAAAATTATCATAGATAGGTAGTTAGCCATTGTCTGTTTCCCAAGGCAGGGGTGTTTAAAGCTAGAGGGCATAAGTTTAAGGTGAAAGGGAGGCACTTAAAGGGTATCTGAGGTGTAAATTTTTCACACAAAGCATAGTTGGTAGCTGGAATGAGCTGCTAGAGGTGGTGGTAGAAGCAGGAACAGTAACAACATTTAAGAGACATCTTGACAGGTCCTTAAATGAGCAGAGAGATAATGCAGGCAAGTGGGATTAGTATAGATAGGCATGCTGGTCAGCTTGGTCAAAGTGGGCTGAAGGGCCCATTTCTTTGCTGTACGATTCTGACTCTTCACCCTCTAACCAGATGATAAAAGTCAGACATGGCATCATTGTTTCAATGATTTGCTCTCTGGCTAACTAATATTGGGATTATAATGTGGGGGACAGCTGTGGAAATCAAAGAATTTTCAGCTGCACCTCATGGAGAGCGAGCTGGTGCTGTCGTGGTTACCCACAATAAACAGATGACCAGGAGAAGCAGAAGATTCCTCAAGAAGTTAAACTTTTATTTGCAAAGTAAAGTTGTGACAGTCAGTTACTAGTCACCCTCTGACTACTGCCCTCTCCGACTGCCCCCGAGCAAAGCTCGAGGGCCTTTTTTTTATAGCTTTTTTTCTTAGCTCAATTACATTGTTACAATCCATCATGTCCTCTCTTATCTCCACAGTTTCATCCTTTATCATTTGCCTCCTTTCACAGTTGTCTCCTGGCTCACAACCATTTCGCCACAGTCATTTCCTGACTCAATCACAGGGTGCCCCAATTATTTACGGGCATTGGGAGTACTTGGTACTAGGCTACAGAACTATCAGTTATAAAACAATACTCGGCTTATTCGCTACAAGGCTAACAGTTATAAAACATTACAATGTGTCTCTATTACTTATGAGTTCTGAGACTCGCTAGCACCTGACTTATCAGTTACGAAAACTATCAGCTACAGAACTGCTACAAAATCATTAGTCGCACTAGCCCTAACGACCATTAGCTACACAATAGATCAACAGTGTCTTCCTAGGAATGGGATAACCATCTGTTTAATGAGCTACAGTAAATCAAAAGTGTCTCCCTAGGAATGGGCTAACTATTTCTTTAATTAGCTATATGTTTCCCGCACTAAGAGTTTCCCGCACTGGAGCTGAAGAAGAAGGAGGCCCAGCGGCCATCTTAAGGAGATCAGCAGCCATCTTAAACACAGAGCAGACTATGAATAAAACAAAGTATAGCCTCTATTTTCTATATATTCTATATTCCCCCCTTTGAGACCTAACGGTCTCACATAGAGAGAGAATTCAAAAGGGCACAGCATTTAGATGCTAAAGCCAATCATCCCAAAAACAGGTATAATGTACTTTTCGTGTATGAGCCCCATGGATTCACTCTCTATTTCCTGGGCCAGAAGGCCAAAAACCCATCCCTCCGTAACGGAGACGGGGAAAAAGACCCTGAGGCCCTCACAGACTATTCCCAACACAAACATAATTGTCTTCCGCAGCGTTATCGTCATCATTCGGCACATCTCCCCGAGTCAGATCATAGAAGTATGTTGTTGCAACTTCCTTCGCCGGGGGGTTCAACTCAGCCATTGCCCGAAGTATCGGAAACTGTTTCACTGTGGCGCGCACTAGAAGGGACTTAAAGAGTGGAAGGAAGCAACACAAAATAAGTGTAGACATAAGCAATGCCATACCCACAACCATTGCAATTTTGGTTAACCAGGCTCCCCAACCACCTAAGTTACTTTCCAGCCAATCAAAAAACTGATGTCCAAACCCTGCATTCTGTTTAACCTCTTTCCTCAAATTTTTCAGTTTATTCATTGCCTTAGCAAAGGATCCCTCTGGGCTGGTGTTATTTGGTATAAAAGTACAACAATGTTCCCCAAACAGTACACAGACACCTTTTTTATCTTTCTCATCACTTCCCCCCTTGCACAATGGTCTAGCCCGCGTGCCTCTGAAATGAGGGTAGTCAACAAAGGGGTGGGTGCTACCAACAAACCGTCATCCGTGCTCCATGAGCCTTCCTGGTTCCGTTTGGCTCCTCTTTGTCTCCACATTGTTTGTTCTGCTAGAGTTGCCTTACCTTGTATTTCAATTACATCCTCCATTACAGGTTCTGGACTCAGACTCACCTGAGGTGCAATAACAGCCAAACAACATCCAGAGGCTTTCCTGGCTGCTTCATCTGCAGCCTGATTTCCCTTTGTCACCATTGTCATTTCCCTCTTTATGTACCTGACATTTTATAATAGCCAATGCTCTAGCTTTCATCATCACTGTTATTAAATCTAAAATTTGCTGACAATGCTGTATAGGGTCTCCATTGCTTTTCTTGAACCCTCTTTGTTTCCATACTGCTCCAAACAAATGACGTACTCCATGAGCATATGCTGAATCCGTATAGATAAACTTTCTCACCCTCCATCATCTCACATGCTGCTGTCAGAGCCTTAATCTCTGCTAATTGAGCTGAACAGGGTTGCGGACAAGTTTCTAGCCTAATTGTTTTAAACTGAGACTGATCCTGTTGCACCCCTGAAAACCCTGTGTGGTTCCCATCGTGGTCCCTGTAGCAAGAGCCGTCCACAAACAAAATCTTTTTATCTACCTCATCCAATGGTTCTGACTAAGTCCGCTCTTAATTTGGCAAATATCATCGTATCCCTCACACACTCATGGGGCTCTCCTTCATATTCCAGTGGAACATAATCAGCTATGTTACTTGTGGTACACCTTTGTATAGTTATGTCTGGAAATGTCAATGACATCCGAAACGCGACTATCCTAGCTGGTGTCAGTACAAACTTTCCCTTTTCCAATAATTCTGCTACGTTATGATGTGTGTACAGAATCACAGGATAACCCATGGTCACAGATGATGCTTTCTCATAAGCATAGTACAATGCCTCCAGTCCCTGATAACAAGGTGGATATACCTGTGCCACCTCATCCAGTGTCACACTATAATATGCTATTGGCTGTTTTGTTCTCCCTATGCCCGTCTCCTGTGTCAGCACTGCGGCAATATAACCTTCCTGTCTGTTAGACACATAGAGACGAAAGACCTTTTCATAATCAGGCAAAGCTAGCACTGGGGCTGACTGCAATTCCCGCTTAAGAGTGTTAAAGGCTATTTCTGCCTCCTCATTCCACTGCAGAACACCCTTCAGGTCTGTATGTCCAGCTTCCTTCATCATTTTCCTCAATGGCGTCACAATTTCAGCATATTCTCCAATCCGGTCTGAACTGTATCCTGCCATTCCCAAAAATGTCATCATCTGTCCTACTGTCTGAGGTTTAGGAGCTTTAGTTAATGCCACAATTTGATCCGGCGCTATCGACCTTGCTCCCTTAGATATTAATCTACCCAAATATTTTACCTGCCGTTTACAAAACTGCAGCTTCTTTCTGGATACTTTATGACCTCCACATGCCAATCTTTCTAACAAGGCCAGAGTATCCCGCTCACACTGTTCCTCACTTTCGGAACAAACCAACAAATCATACCATATCAGTGTACTTTCCAATGTTATACCCTCTAGGTCTGCCTTCAATACTTGGTTAAAAATATGCAGCGAATGCTTAAATCCCTGCGGCATCCTAGTGTAAGTATACTGGTTACTTCTGTAAGTGAAAGCAAACAAATACCGGCATTGCTTCACCAAAGGAATGCTGAAAAAAGCCGAACATAAATCAATCACCGAAAAACAAAGTGCATCCGGTGGAACATTAGTCAGTAGCATATGCGGGTTTGGGACTACAACTGGCCAATCTTCCACTACTTCATTCACTGCTCACAGATCATGTACCAGTCTCCACTTGGACTTATCTGCTTTCAAGACAGGCAACAGTGGAGTATTACAGGGGCTACTTGTGCCCTCAAGCACTCCCTGTATTGTTAGCGCTATTCCTTCCTCTGCTTCTAGTTTCAGGGGATATTGTGGCCTTTTAGGTGGAATCGCTCCGTTTTAGTTTTATTTCTACTGGGCTTGCTGATTTTACTCTTCCTACATCTATGTCGTATTGTGACCATAAAATGACTGGCAGTGCCTCCAGCCTTTTATCCTTCTGCTGGCCCTCTTCTTCTACTAGCAATGTCATATGTTGTTGAGGGGTTACCTTGACGTCCTTAGGGTTTCCTACCATCTGTATATCTACTACTACCCTGACATAATTATCGTCCCCAGACTTCCAAACCCTTGGTGTCACTATCTGCCAATCAATAATTGTTCCTGCTTGCTTCACCATGGGCCCCAAATCTTTGGACTGGTATCCCTCATTTATTAACAATGTTACATGGGGTGCAGCTCCTGGCACCCTGTACCATTTCTCCAGAAATGCGTTTTGTTTTATTTGCAAGGCTGCTCCCTGTTTTCCTATTATTATTGCCTCACCTTTTAAATGCTGCTGGGTATTTACTTCATTGTGCCATTGTCACTCTATTTCTTTACACTGAGTCTCATCAAAAATCACTGTACAATGCAACTCAGTCTTAAGCGGCTTTGTCTTAGGTAATATTGCCAGAGCACCCTCTTTCCATTTTCTCCAAGTTTTCCAGACTTGATCTTCTATGTCCCCTATCCAATATACATTCGCTCTTTCAGCTGCCTGCACCACTAGCTGAGTGCTTATTTTTCCCACGCTTAACCCCTTCAGGGCGCATTCTAATTTCAATCCCAGTTTTAGCAGTGCATCTCTGCCTAACAAATTGATCGGGGTTCCTTTGGACACTAAAATCGGTAAAACTATTTCATGATTTCCCATCTTTAAACTCACTGGAGCTGTAAATCGTGTTAACTGTGCTTTTCCCGAGAACCCTACAGTTTTAACAAACTTTTCTGACATGGGAAGGTGGGAGGCATATTGTGGCTGTACGCAAGTGTACGTGGCTCCAGTATCTATCGTCATTGGTGTTATTTGCCCTTCTAGAATGATCTGAACAATGGGCTCTTCTTCCGCCTCCCGTGTTATCATTGGCTACTGTCCCTTCCCACCCGGGTTCTCTGGGCACCCCTAGCACCTTCCATAGGGGTTGACAGGTCCAGTCAGACCTGCTGGGGCTGGTCCTTGATTAAACTGCTGCTCTCTAATCATTGATTCCTGCTGAAATGTGGCAGGCCAAGGTCTGTAAGGACGGTCTCTCCTGATGTACCCTGGCTGATTACATCCCCAGCATAATCCTCTTTCTACCTATCTGTTCCCTGGCCCTTTTTGCCAATTTCCTCTCTGCCCTCTTCCTTGGAAGTTCCAGTCCTGTCTGGACTGTTGTCTAAATTTATTTTGCCCCTGATATGGCGTTTGAGGAAACACTCCCCCAAAGACGTTTATTACTGGCATGGGGCTTTCTGGCCCTTGTCTGGCAGCATAACAGGTTCCTCCAAAAGCTGGCGCTTCGTTCATTTCGGTCAGCACAATCAGATCAGTTGTTGCTGGCAACATATTTTTGCCTTTTTCTTTTTCTTTCTTCTTAAGCTCCTCAAGCTGCATCTGTGTCAGTTTTCTTTGCACCTCCTCCTGCTGTTCAATCAGCTTTTGTCTGTCTTTTCGGTATTTCTCGACTGCGTGGACTATGTGGTCCCTAAATTCTTGGCGGGACATTGATGTCAGCCCTATCACCTCCTGGAGTCTGGACTTGACTTGAGGGGGCATTGCATCTGCAATAGCAGTCCGAAACAATGTGGTCATCAACTGGTTGCCCTCCACCTCTTGCTCTGTTTCCAGTCTCCACTTTTTTCAACTGGTTTTCTAGGTACGCTGCCGGGTTTTCAATCTCTCCCAGTGGATCCCCTTTTAAAGCTTTGGGGTCCACTTTAGGTGGATAGCAGTCTCTGAGGGCCCTCCATACCCTCTGCCTCACTCGGTCAAAACTGCTTCCATCAACCTTTGGGTTGTCTGCCACATTCGTTAAGCCAGCTGAAATCATCAGTTCTCTTAGTTTCGAGGTTCCCACCACCTTTACCAGTAGTACCTTCAAGTCACCCATTGCCAGTAAACGTCCTGTGGTCTCGTCCTCAAAGGCTCTAATCCATTTTCCCGTTCCTTCATATATACTGGGTAATGCATTTTTTTTTAAACCTTTCCAGGTCCTGGGACCCCAAAGAATGTACTGTGGCTGTCTTCCTCCTCTTACCAGGAGGGGCTGTAATCCCACTCTGTCTCTTCCCGATCCCTGGCTTTCTATTTCATCCTCTGACTCCTCACCACTCTCTGATTCTGTCTCTATTTGTAATTTCTGCCACGTCAGTCTTTCCTCCCTCGCTTTTTGTTCTCTTCCTAGATTTCTTTCTTCCCCCTTCTATCTCCAGCAGTCCTCTCACTACCGGGCATTGTTTCAGGTTCCCTTCGTCTAGATAGGGAGGGGGTTTTTCTGCTCCTCTTAAGTCTGGATACAGAGTCGACCCTTCCTCCTCTTCTTCTATAGGGAGTTGTTTTTCTAACTCTTTGGCACCCTGTCTAGTTACTATTGGTGCCTGATATGTTTTCCTTACTCTTTCTCCTCCCGTCCTAAAGAGTTTTGGTATCTCTGCCTCCTGCTCCCTCTTCTGGTTTCTTTTTTTCAGATTTGTCTTTTGGTTTGTAGTTTTTAATTAACCCCTCCATTTCCTCACACAGACTTAAGTCAAAAGTTCCCTCTCTTGGCCATTTCCTAACTAGATCTTTGGTTCTCTTTTCCCATTTTTCTGAAATTTTTGTGATATCACTTTTAGATACTGGAAATTTTTTACTTAATATTTCAACTGCAGTTCCTTTTCCCATCATGTTGTTTTACAGGGTGTTTCTCAGAATCTCACAACTCACTTGTTAGCGCTGTTGTTTCCTATACTACTTCTTACACCCAACTCTATAATTTTTACTGCCCAATTTGCCGGCTTTTGTATTATTTAATCTTATCCAATTTATCAAAAGATTCTTACCTCTTTTGTTCTGCCCATGCAGACCCCTTCCTAGGGCAGTATCCGCAGAACTTTCCTTTACACCTTGTCCGCTCAGACCCTCGTCTCCTGCGAGGCGGTATCCACGAGGACTTTCTGCCCTGCCCATTCAGACCCTTGTCTCCTGCGAGGCGGTATCCACAGGGACTTCCCTTACCCTGTCCATGCAGACCCTTGCTCCCTGCAAGGCGGTATCCACAGGGGCCCTGCCCGTTCAGACCCTCGTCTCCTGAGAGGCGGTATCCACAGGGACTTACCAACACCACGTGGAACTTTTACTTTAATCAATTTCTATTCTACTCACCCCACTGCACAGTTTTCTTGATCAATCCTCTGAGTCTCCTTTAATTTCAATTTATGCCAGATTCTTTGGATCGGAGAGACCCTTCGACAATCGTTTAACACTTCTGCATCCGGAGACCTCCCACACCCAACAGAGTTTTGGTCCGAATTAACAGCGAAAACGCTTATCTTTTTTTGGGTTATCACCAGCAGAGTAGTCTCGTGGGAGTCCCTAGGGACTAGGAAGTGTCCTTGATTTGTCGTTCTTTTCTTATGGGTCTCTTTCCGACCCTGCTCGCAGCGCCAAACTTGTGGTTACCCGCAATAAATAGATGACCAGGAGAAGCAGAAGATTCCCCAAGAAGTTAAACTTTTATTTGCAAAGAAAAGTTGTGACAGTCAGTTACTAGTCACCCTCTGACCACTGCCCTCTCCGACTGCCCCCGAGCAAAGCTCGAGGGCCTTTTTTTAATAGCTTTTTTCTTAGCTCAATTACATTGTTACAATCCATCATGTCCTCTCTTATCTCCACAGTTTCATCCTTTACCATTTGCCTCCTTTCACAGTTGTCTCCTGGCTCACAACCATTTGTCTTTCGCCACAGTCATTTCCTGACTCAATCACAGGGTGCCCCAATTATTTACGGGCATTGGGAGTACTGGTACTAGGCTACAGAACTATCAGTTATAAAACAATACTAGGCTTATTCGCTACAAGGCTAACAGTTATAAAACATTACAATGTGGCTCTATTACTTATGAGTTCTAAGACTCGCTAGCACCTGACTTATCAGTTACGAAAACTATCAGCTACAGAACTGCTACAAAATCATGAGTCGCACTAGCCCTAACAACCATTAGCTACACAATAGATCAACAGTGTCTTCCTAGGAATGGGATAACCATCTGTTTAATGAGCTACAGTAAATCAAAAGTGTCTCCCTAGGAATGGGCTATTTCTTTAATTAGCTATATGTTTCCCGCACTAAGAGTTTCCCGCACTCGAGCTGAAGAAGAAGGAGGCCCAGCGGCCATCTTAAGGAGATCAGCAGCCATCTTAAACACAGAGCAGACTATGAATAAAAAAAAGTATAGCCTCTATTTTCTATATATTCTATAGTGCAAGGCAATTGGCTATTTAATATAGAATATGAAACTTATCTTCTCAAAACATGAATATTTTATGTTCTGTTATATCAAAATAACAATTCTTGCTAAAGTAAATTCAAAGCAATGTTGTAATAATGTTCCTTGTCAATAAACAATAAAGAAAATGAATTAAAGTTGTGTCAAATTGACAATTACAACTTTAAAGAGTTTCACCACACAATGGGGTAAATCAATTTTTCAAATCCACAATAAAAACACACACCTTTTCATTTATACTTGCTTAATTTATAAAACATTTGCCACAGTCAATTTACACTGGAATATCACACAATGGCTTCATAATACAGATACAAATCAATATAAACCAAAATCACAATGGCATATTGAGGTGTGCAAGTATGGATGTGGCGTAGACATCATAAAGGCAATAAAAGTTATCCATCATTGTGGCAGAATAAGTTTAGCCAAATATTAGCTGCAGCAAAATGACTAAAATTCAAAGCTTAAATGTTTATAAAAGTGACCAGGATTTAAAAAAAATAAAACCCTGCATTTAAGATGTAGTGAACTTTATTCACTTTGTGGCAAAATCCTGTTATATAAATAACGATTATACTTATTAGAATGAGTTATATAGGGACAATGTACAAACTGAAGCATGTAACAGATAAATACAACACAGGCTGCAGTACATGAAACAAATGCAACATAAACTGTCATGGTAAGATCAGACATAGGCTTAAGGATATATCACACAAACACATTTGAGCTTGTCACAGGTGAAAAAAGTAGGTTCTGCAAATCATAGGGACAACATTCACATTGAAGAATACAGAAGATAATGCACAGGTTGGAGTACATAATGTCACAAACACTTAAGCTTGAATTTATCACAAAAGGCCACTGGCAGGAATGTGTTTCAAGGCAGGAATACTTTGAGGAGCTCTATATAGAACAAGCACAATGGCAGTTAAGTAATGTCACATGATTAAGGACATTCTGTGTTGAAACACATTAGATTTTTTGCCCCCAGTTTCTATAATTTTTTTAAGCTGATAGTACGTAACAAAAAAAGCCCTATGACCTACAAATGAATCAAAGTCACCTTTATTTTCCTACATGTGTTGTCTGAATATTTAATTGGGTAACATCTCTAAATAATTCATTCAAACTACAACATGGGAACAGAACTGGTAATCAGACGTCTCTTTTTGAATCCCGCATAGCAAGTATTATGCCAAAATGTACCACATACTGTGCCACAACAACTTCCATATGTGAAAAAATCTCAAGGTGCTTTGCAGAGCTGCAAGAAAGGAAAAACCCTGGCATGCTCAGGTATTGCACCAATGGGATGGTCCATGATGTTCGACCAGGACTCTTCATCCTGTTAATCATCTGACATCTCTTGCTGGAAAGTGTTTTCCTATAGATGGATGAATAGATGGCTCAATTTACCAACATTCACTCTCTAGGGGCAACTTGGGGAATAACTAATTGAATAAGGTACATGGAGAACTGCAGTCTTTGGAACTGAGCACTAGCAATATAACACTGCCTTTGATAAAGGAGGATTACAAAAGAGAATAAACAAGGCCATGTGTATCAAAATAATAGTTCCAAAAATCATAATTTAGGGAAGTGCCTTCTGTTCCACCTAAAACCAAATTGGATCCTAGTTTTAGATAGCTCCCATTTTGTTTCTGTGGGAAAATGTGAACAATGATCTTTCGATCCACACAATTTGGCAAAATATCTTATTCAAGTACAACGTAAAATATAGTCCATTAAAAGCATAATCAACTTGCCATGATTGTTAGGCCACTTGGGAATCTATTTCTGCCATATGGAGAATTTTTATTTTGCTTTTTTTTGTTTCTATTTTTGATTTAAATCAATTCCATAGCAAATCTATTTGCATGATTACAACAAAACCACAGCTCTTTGTGGGGGGTACTTCATAGACGTGTCCCTTCGTTTCCTTCTTTAAAAAGTGGAGACCTGCATCCACTGATGTCCTCATTCACATGCTAATTTACTATCAAAACTGGACAATCCTATGGCAAAGGCCTGTAGTGCACACATTGGATAATTGTAGTCCATTGTAAAAACATCTTCTGCCACTCGTCCAAACTGCATCACAATGTAGTCAGCTGATGGATGGAAAACATCATTAATGTTTGGGAGATTTTACTATAATTCCAATTCCACATGCGTTAGCAGTTTCATTTAGATCAACAAACATAAAAATAGCCCAAGAAATGCCTGCCAGTTTAAGTTGATAGCTGATCATGTGTTAATGACCCGATCACCTTCACAGAATGGTTAGAGTATGGAAGGTGGTTATTGAGTCCCTCCTGGCTCTGTGTAAGAGCAATTCAGCTGGCCCCACTTCCCCACCGAGTCCCCACAGCCCTGAAAGTTCTTTCCTTTCTTCCTTTCCCTATGCAATCTGAATATTACAGTTCAGTTGGAAAAAAAACAGAAATGCTGTATTGTTATTAAATGGTGAGAGACTGGGAAATATCAGCTTTCAAAGGCACCTAGTTATCCCTCTACACAAGGAACTGGGGGCTAATGTGCATACAGGCAATTACAAAGGCGAATGATATGTTGACCTTTATTGCAAGAGGATTGGAGTACCGGAGCAGGGATGTCTTACAACTATATATACCCTTTGGAGAGGGTGCAGAAGAGGTTCATCAGGATGTTGCTGGACTAGAGAGTATTAACTATAAGGAGAGGATGGACAAACTTGGAATGTTTTCTCTGAAGCTTCACAGGCCAAGGGGCAATTGACAGAAGTATATAAAATTATGAGAGGCACGGATACGGCAGGGTCTTTCTTCCAGAGTGCAAACGTCAAATACTAGAGGGCATAGCTTTAAGGTAAGAGGAGGAAAGTTTAGAGAAGACTTACGATGCAAGTTAGATTTTTTTTAAAAAACAGTTCCAAATGCCTGGAATACAATGCCAGAGGAAGTAGCGAAAGCAGATAAAATAGCAATGTTTAAGAGACGTTTAGATAGGCACAGGAACAGGCAGAGAATGGAGGGACATAGATCATGTGGAAGCAGATGTGGAGTTTAAATTGGCATCATGGTTGGCACAGGCATCATGGGCCCAAGGGCCTGTTGGTGTGCTACACCGTTCCATATTCTATGTATAGGATATTGGTGGGACCATGCCTGTAGAACTGTATAATGTTTTGGTCTCCTTGCTCAAGGAAGGAATGTACAAAATTATAAGATAGAAACAGAGAGGATGTTTCCCCCCAGCTGAGGAGTATAGGAGTATAGTCACAGTGTCGAAATAAGGGATAGGCCATTTAAGACAGAGGGAGGGAGAAATTTCTTCGCTCTGAGGGTGGTAAATCTTTAAAATCCACTAAACCTGAGTGCTTTGGAAGTTCAGTCATTGATTACGTTCAAAAAAGAAATCAATGTGTTACTGTGTATTCAAGGAATGCCAGTGCCTAAACATCCTTCCAAATTAGTTAAGATTTCTCCTCATAGCACTAGCAAGGGCATGCACAAGACTGCTGAGGATCGGGGCCTTCAAAGGCCGATGCACTAAATATGAGTTGGGACATCATGTTATAGTTGTACAAAACACTGGTTAGACCGCACTTGGAGTATCGTATACAGTTCTGTTCACCACACCACAGGAAGGATATGGTAGCAATAGAGGAAGTGCAGAAGAGATTCACCAGGATGTTGCCCTGGAATGGAGGGTTGTAGGTATAAGGAGAGGTTGGATAGGCTGGATTTATTCTCACTGGAACATAGGAGGCTGAGGCTGTGACCCTACAGAGGTTTACAAAATTATGAAAGGCATAGATAGGATATATATGTTCAGAATCTTTTTCCCAGGGCAGGGAGTCTAGAACTAGAGGGCACAAAGGTTTGAGGCGAGAAGGGAGAAGTTTCAAGGAGATCTGAGGGTAGGTTTTTCCTCCACATAGAGGGTGGTGAATATTTCGAACGAGCTGCTAAAGAAGGTGATGAAAGCAGATACTATTACAATGTTTAAAAGGCATTTGGACAAGCCCTTGGATAGAAAAGGAGTAAAGGGATACGGGCCTAATACAGGCAAATGATTAGTGTGGATAGGTATCCTGGTCGACATGGACAAGGTGGGCTGTTAGGGTCCATTTAGAAACATAGAAACAGAAAACCTACAGCACACAAAGCTGTGCCGAACATGTCCCTACCTTAGAAATTACTAGGCTTACCCATAGCCCTCTATTTTTCTCAGCTCCATGTACCTATCCAAAAGTCTCTTAAAAGACCGTATTGTTTCCGCTTCCACCAGTGTTGCCGGCAGCACATTCCACGCACTCACCACTCTCTGAGTAAAAAACTTACCCCTGACATCCCCTCTATAGCTACTCCCCAGCATCTTAAACCTATTTAGTCTTGTGGCCACCCTGGGGAAAAGCCTCTATCTACCCGATCAATGCCTCTCATCATCTTATACACCTCTATCAGGTCACCCCTCATCCTCTGTCGCTCCAAGGAGAAAAGACCGAGTTCCCTCAACCTGCTTTCATAAGGCATGCTCTGCATTCCAGGCAGCATCCTTGTAAATCTCCTCTGCACCCTTTCTATGGCTTCCACATCCTTCCTGTAGTGAGGCGACCAGAACTGAGCATCTGAACAGGGCCCTATATAGCTGCAATAATACCTCTCGGCTCCTAAATTCAATTCCACGATTGATGAAGGACAATACACCACAGAGTCAACCTGTGTAGCTGCTTTGAGCGTCCTATGGACTCCGACCCCAAGATCCCTCTGATCCTCCACACTGCCAAGAGTCCTACCATTAATACTATACTCTGCCATCATATTTGACCTACCAAAATGAACCACTTCACACTTATCTGGGTTGAACTGCATCTGCCACTTCTCAGCCCAACTTTGCATCCTATCTATGTCCCGCTGTAACCTCTGACAGCCCTCTATACTATCCACAACATATGCTGCATGATGTGCTGCGTGATTCTATGAAGGGATATTCCACAACAAAGGAACTTTCCATCACTAGTGACAGTTGCATAGAAGTTTGAGATTTGATACTTACGATCATTATCATGAACAATCTGAAAGTTCTTGACTGATGCTTGTGTAACTCTTCCATGGAAATTTAGCACATAAGACTGAGTATCATCATTCCAAACAGGCACCTTGTTATGCAGCTCAATTAGGTTTTCCATATTTCTGTTCTGCCACATTAACAGCAAAGTTTCGTGCTCCTGAGGATTTTTTTGAAAGTATAAGTTATCATTGCTAACATTTGAAACCTATCCTCAAAGAACCAATTTTAGATAAGATAAAGCAAACCTGGAAATTCACTAATAAAAAAAAAACTAGCTATATTTTGGAATTGATTCTCACATGTAATAAGTTTCTCATAACTGCCAGGGTATTGATAGGTCCTTTTCATAAACAGCAAAGACAGTTCTGTTTATGAGAAATGGAAATGGAAACAGCTAAATTTAAAAGAAACCAACTACACAATAATTTGCCAACATGTTAAGCAAAAACTAAGGTATAATATGCACATAACCTCAATACTTTAAATATTTTGTTATCCCACCACTGTATCATCTATTGATCTTCATGATGCCCTATTTAATTCACATTTAGTTTCAACTATAGCTGTCAGACTAATTTAGAATTCTTGCACTTGGCACATTTTCTTTATATTTGGGTCAAGGTTCAAGTTCTACAGGTGAAACTACAATTTTACCTAACTCAATACCCAGACCTCATTTTAAAAGCATTTAAACACATTTTCCTTACAGCATCTTTGATAGTCCAAATGCCAACAGTTCCTTTAACCCAAAATGTTAAGACTACTTCTATCCTTCTACATCAAAAGACTTATTTGTTATGAAGATCTATCTAATTTCTTAATATCTTACATTGCGAGGTTTGATGGGAACTCGTTCGTGACTCATGCTCATCCCTGGAATGATAACAGTCATTTTCCTTGGCCCTTTAAACCCAAGGACATTGGTCTCCTGGAGAGAAATACAAGTTTAACATTAATAATTTATTACAATATTATTGTACATAAATACCAAAACCTTCTCATATCATAAGAATATAAGAAATAGGAGCAGGAGTAGGCCATCTGGCCTGTCGAGCCTGCTCTGCCCTGCAGGTCCACCTACCTGCATTTTCCCCATAATCCTTAATTCCCCTACTATGCAAAAATCTATCTAACTGTGTCTTAAATATATTTAATGAGGTAGCCTCCACTGCTTCCCTGGGCAGAGAATTCCACAGATTCACTACTCTCTGGGAAAAGCAGTTTCTCCTCATCTCCGTCCTAAATCTATTCCCCCGAATCTTGAGGCTATGTCCCCCAGTTCTAGTCTTCCCTACCAGTGGAAACAACTTTCCTGCCTCTATCTTATCTATCCCTTTCATAATTTTATATGTTTCTATAAGATCCCCTCTCATTCCTCTGAACTCCAGTGAATATAGTCCCAAGTGACTCAATCTCTCCTCATAGGCTAACCCCCTCATCTCCAGAACCAACCTGGTGAACCTCCTCTGCACTGCCTCCAAAGCCAGTATATCCTTCCTCGAGTAAGGAGACCAGGACTGCACGCAGTACTCCAGGTGCAGCCTCACCAGTTGCAGCATAACCTCGCTGTTCTTAAATTCAATCCCTTCAGCAATGAAGGCCAACATTCCATTTGCCTTCTCGATAACCTGTTGCACCTACAAACCAACCTTTTTCGATTCATACACAATTACTCCCAAGTCCTTTTGCACAAAAGCATGCTGCCATCTTTCACCATTTAAATAATCTGACCTTGTATCTAGGCTTCAGATGGCTGCACCTTCTTGCTCCATTATGGATATGCATCATGACACGCAATTACATTCTTCACTAAGAGTACACATTATTTTATTGGCTGATAACGGCATCTTGTTTAACTTCTAAGCAAGAAAAACAATTATGTATGTGTAGATCATATTTGTAATAATAAATTCGAAGCACTTACTCATCCATGAGGCCAATTATGCAAAATCTACAAGATTTTAGATATATTTTAAACAATATTGCTCAATTGTAACCGCTGAATTGATCACCTGGAAGACTTCAGCTACTCTTTAGAAGGCTGACCAACGTAATCAACTCCGATTTTAGAATGATAAAATATTCTACACTTACATAGCAAATTGCAGCTAATTCTTGCCTGGTATTGGCTTCATCAAGTAATCCAACTGCTTTTGCAGGATTTACTCCATTATCATAGATTGTAAACTTAGTTCCCATTAAATTTGACCTAATTGAAAAGAAAACCAACACAATAATAGGCATCATTTACAATAACATACATTCTTAGATTCCCAAATAACACTTCAGTATGCTTTCATTTATTCAGCAGATCTTGAAAGACCCATTTAAGAGTGCAAATTCACTTGATTAATTGTGCATTGTACTCTCGTCAAAACAGTCTGGAGTATAGACTCATCATCAGGAGATGGTGCTTAGTTTTACTCATTGCACCTACTTTTAGCAAATATAGATGAGGGCTGTTGGAACTAAGGAACAGAACACTTTTGCACTTGGCTCCAGTCAGTAAGAACCATTTCCAGATCAAATCCAATATAATTATAATATTACAGCACAGGAGGCATATGGGCCATTGAGCCCATTCTAATTTTTTGCTAGAGCAATCAATTAGTCCTATTTCCCAGCATGTTTCCCACACCATAAATATATATAGTTTTAAAGCTTCAAGTACATGTCCAATTTTTTTCAGGAAGTCACCCTTGAAACTGCTTCAACCATTCTATTAGGTAGTATATTCGGGATCATAAATTCCGGCCACATGAATTTTTCTTTTTTTTTTGCTCTGTCACCTTTAATTCATTTGCCAATCATCTTTAAAGTTAAGTCCTCTGATTCTCTATCCTAATGTCAATGTAAACAGTTACATGTAATTCACTTGTCTGAATTTTGAACACTTCCAGCAAATCATATTGTAACCTTCTCTGCTCTGAGGAAACAACCTTGGCTTTTGCAGTCCATCGATTTGACTGAAGTTTCTTATCCCTGGGGCCATTCCAGCACATCTATTTTGTACACACTCTATGGCTGTTGCATCCTTCCTAAAGTGAACTATCCAGAATTGGACATGGTACTGCTTTGGCTGAACCAGTTTTTGTAGAAGGTCAACTAAACGTCCTTGTTTTTATACACTTTGCTCTATTTATTAAGTCTATGATCCAGCATGCCTTCTTATGTTGCATTTTCAACCTGTCCTTACCATCTTCAAAGATTTGTACACATAATTATCTCTCACTCAGTCTGATCCTGCACCAACCCTTTAGATCTGTATTACTTATACTGCTTAGAGTCATAGAGCACTACAGCACAGAAGCAAGCCCTTCAGCGGCCCATCTAGTCCATGCCGGCCTGGCTTTCTGCCTAGTCCCATCTACCTAGTCCTATCTACCTGCACCCGGACCATAGCCCTCCATACCTCTCTCATTCATGTAGCTATCCAAACTTCTTTTAAATGTTACAATTGAACCCACATCCACCACTTCTATTGGCAACTCGTACCACCCTCTGAGTGAAATAGTTCTCCCTCAGATTCCCCTTAAATATTTCACCTTTCACCCTAAACTTATGACCTCTAGTCCTAGTCTCACCAAACCTGTGGGGGAAAAGCCGGCATGCATTCACCCTATCTATACCCCTCATAATGTTGTATACTTAAATAAGATCTCCCCTCATTCTCCTACACTCCAGGGGATGAAGTCCTAACCTATTCAACCTATCCCTGTAACTCAGGTCCTCAAGTCCCAACAACATCCATGTAAATTTTCTCTGCACTCTTTCAAGCTTATTGATATCTTTCCTGTAGGTAGGTGACCAGAACTGCACAATACTCTAAATTTGGCCTCACCAACGTCTTATACAACTTCAACATAATATCCCAACTCCTGTACTCAATGCCCTGATTTACGAAGGCCAATGCGCCAAAAGCTGTCTTTACGACCCTATCTACCTGCAATGTCACTTTCAAGGAACTATGGATCTGTATTCCCAGGCCCCTTTGTACACCTCAGTGCCCTACCATTCACTGTGCAGGTCTTACCCTGGTTTGTCCTCCCAAAGTGCATCACCTCACACTCGTCTGCATTACATTCCATCTGCCATTTTTCAGCCCATTTTCCCAGCTGGTCCATAGAACACTACAGCACAGAAAACAGGCAATTCGGCCCTTCTAGTATGTGCTGAAACTTTATTCCGCTAGTCCCATTGACCTGCGCCCAGTCCGTAACCCTCCAGACCTCTCCCATCCATGTATCTATCCAATTTATTCTTAAAACTTAAGAGTGAGCCCACATTTACCACATCAGATGGCAGCTCATTCCACACTCCCACCACTCTCTGAGTGAAGAAGATCCCCCTAATGTTCCCCCTAAACCTTTCCCCTTTCACCCTAAAGCCATGTCCTCTCGTACTTATCTCTCCTAATCTAGGTGGAAAGAGCCTACTCGCATTTACTCTATCTATACCCCTCAAAATTTTGTAAACCTCTATCAAATCTCCCCTCATTCTTCTGTGCTCCAAGGAATAAAGTCCTAACCTGTTCAATCTTTCCCGGTAACTCAACTCCTGAAGACCTGGCAAAATATTAGTAAGTCTTCTGTGCACTCTTTCAATCTTACTGATATCCTTCCTATAGTTAGGTGACCAGAACTGCACACAATACTCCAAATTTGGCCTCACCAATGTCTTATACAACCTCACCATAACATCCCAACTCCTATACTCAATACTTTGATTTATGAATGCCAGGATGCCAAAAGCCTTCTTTACAACCCTGTCTATCTGTGATGCCACTTTCAGGGAATTATGTATCTGAACTCCCAGATCCCTTTGTTCCTCTGCACTCCTCAGTGCCCTACCATTTACTGTGTATGTCCTACCTTGATTTGTCCTTCCAAAATGCAACACCTCACACTTGTCCGCATTAAATTCCATCTGCCATTTTCTGACCCATTTTTCCAGTTGGTCCAGATCCCTCTGCAAGCTTTGAAAGCTTTCCTCACGGTCCACAATGGCTCCAATCTTCGTGTCATCAGCAAACTTGCTGATCCAATTTACCACATTATCATCTAGATCATTGATATAGACAACAAACAACAATGGACCCAGCACAGAGCCCTGAGGCACACCACTAGTCATAGGCCTCCAGTCTGAGAATCAATCATCCACTACCACTGTCTGTCTTCTCCCACACAGCCAAGAACCTCTGAACCTTCTGAACTAACCTCCCATGTGGGACCTTGTCAAAAGCCTTACTAAGGTCCATGTAGACAACATCCACAGCCTTTCCTTCACCTACTTTCTTGGTAACCTCCTCGAAAGACTCTAGAGGATTTGTTAAACATGATCTACCACGCACAAAGCCATGCTGACTATCCTTAATCAGCCCTTGGCTGTCCAAATACTTGTTTACCCGATCTCTCAGAACACCTTCCAATAATTTACCTACTACTGACGTCAGGCTCACTGGCCTGTAATTACCTGGTTTACTTTTAGAGCCTTTTTTAAACAATGGATCAACATGAGCTACCCTCCAGTCCTCTGGCACCGCACCCATGGCTAAGGACATTTTAAATATATCTGGCAGGGCCCCTACAATTTCTACACTATTCTCTCTCAAGGTCCGAGGAAATATCTTGTCAGGCCCGGGGGATTTATCTACCTTTATTCGCTGTAAGGCAGCATGCACCTCCTCCTCTTTAATCTCTATATGTTCCATGGCACTACTGCTTGTTTCCCTTCCTTCCATATCCCTTATGCCAGTTTCCTGAGTAAATACTGGTGCAAAAAAAAACTGTTTAAGACCTCCCCCATCTCCTGAGGCTCCACACATAGCTGACCACTCTGATCTCCTAGGGGATCAATTTTGTCCCTTACTATCCTTTTACTCTTAATATAATTGTAGAAACCCTTCGGCTTTACCTTCACATTATCTGCCAGAGCAACCTCATGTCTTCTTTTTGCCTTCCTGATTTCCTTCTTTAGTATTTTCTTACACTTTCTATACTCTTCAAGTACCTCATTTGTTCCTAGTTGCCTATACCTGCTATACACTTCTCTCTTTTTCTTAACCAGATCACCAATATCCCTTGAAAACCAAGGTTCCCTATGCCTGTTAACTTTGCCTTTAATCCTGGCAGGAACATGCAAACTCTGCACTCTCAAAATTTCACCTTTGAAGGCCTTCCACTTACTGAACACATCCTTGCCAGAAAACAACTTATCCCAATCCACTCTTACTAGATCCTTTCTCATTTCCACAAAATTGGCCATTCTCCAATTTAGAACCTCAACTCGAGGACTAGACCTATTCTTATCCATAATAAACTTGAAACTAATTACATTATGGTCACTGGATCCAAAATGTTCACCTACACATACTTCTGTCACCTGACCTGTCTGGTTCCCTAATAAGAGATCAAGTATTGCATTCTCTCTCGTTGGTACCTCTATATATTGATTTAGAAAACTTTCCTGAACACATTTGACAAACTCCAAGCCATCCAGCCCTTTCACAGTGTGGGAGTCCCAGTCAATATGTCGAAAGTTAAAATCCCTTTTATTACTACTTTCTGCTTCTTACATCAGTCTGCTCTCTCTCTACAGATTTGCTCCTCCAATTCTCTCTGACTATTGGGCAGTCTATAATACAACCCTATTAGTGCGGTCACACCTTTCCCGTTCCTCAGCTCCACCCATATGGCCTCTGTAGACGAGCCCTCCGGCCTGTCCTGTCTACGCACAGCTGTAATATTTTCCCTGACTAGTAACGCCACACCTCCCCCCTTCATCCCTCCTCCTCTATCACATCTGAAACAACGGAACCCCGGAACATTAAGCTGCCAGTCCTGCCCCTCCTGCAACCAAGTCTCACTAATAGCAATAATGTCATAATCCCACGTGCCAATCCACGCCCTAAGCTCATCTGCTTTACCTACAATACTCCTTGCATTGAAATAGATGCACCTGAGAACATTTCTATCACATACAAACCTTTGATTTCTGTCTATACATGCAGTCCTCACATGACCTTTAACCTCCTCCACTTCACTATCTGCTCTAACACTCTGGTTCCCCTCCCCCTGCAAATCTAGTTTAAACCCCCCCCCCCCCCCCCCCCCGAAGTAGCACTAGTAAACCTACCCGCAAGTATGTTAGTCCCCCTCCAGTTCAGGTGCAAACCGTTCCATCGGAACAGGTCCCACCTTCCCTGGAACAAAGCCCAGTTGTCCAGAAACATGAAGCCCTCCCTCCTGCACCATCTCCTCAGCCATGTATTTAGCTGCATTATCTTCCTATTTCTAGCCTCACTAGCATGTGGCACGGGTAGCAATCCTGAGATTGCAACCTTGGAGGTCATGTCCTTCAACTTTGCACCTAACTCTCTATATTCTCTTTGCAGGACCTCCCCCTCCTTCATATTCACATCATTAGTCCAGATCACTTTTCAAGCTTTGACAGCCTTCCTCACTATCCACTACACCCCCACTCTTGGTGTCATCTGCAAATTTGCTGATCCAGTTTACCACATTATCATCTAAATCATAATATAGATGATAAATAACAATAGACCCAGCACTGATCCCTGCAGCACACCACTAGTTACAGGCCTCCCATCAGAGAGACAACCATCTACTACCACTCTCTGGCTTCTCCCACTAGGCCAACATTGAATCCAATTGACTACTTCATCCTGAATGCCAAGCAACTTAACCTTCTGGAGCAGCCTCCCATGTGGGACTTTGTCAAAGGCCTTGCTAAAGTCAAGGTAGACAACATCCACCGCCTTCCCTCATCAACCTTCCAGGTAACCTCCTCGAAAAACTCTATTAGATTGGTTAGACATGACCTGCCACGCACAAAGCCATGTTGACTATCCCTAACCAGGCCCTGTCTATCCAAATACTTATCCTGTCCCTCAGATACCTTCCAATAATTTACCCACGACTGATGTCGGGCTCACTGGCCTATAATTTTCCAGCTTATTCTTAGAGCCTTTCTTAAACAATGGAGCAACATTAGCTATCCTCCAGTCCTCTGGCACCTCACCCGTGGCTGAGGACGTTTTAAATATCTCTGCCAGGGCCCCTGCAATTACCTCGTCAGGCCCTGGGGATTTATCCACCCTAATTCGCCTCAAGACAGCAAGCACCGTCTCTTCTGTAATCTGGATACGGTTCATGACCTCACTATTCTTTTTCCTCAGTACTATAGACTCTGTGTCTGTCTCCCGAGTGAACACAGATGCAAAAACTCCATTTCTCCCTGCTCTTCCTGTATTTCCAATGTTGAGTTTCACCTACCAAGTATCTACCCATTCAACCAGTCTGCATCTTCTTGAAGTCTATTACTGCTCCTCTCCATCTTCACGACATTCTGTATTTTGAAAAAGTGCTCTGAGAACCCAAGTCCTAGTCATAAATAAATATTAAAACAACAATGGTCCCAGCAATGACACCTGGGGAACATTGCTCTTTGATGCCTCCAGTCCCCCAAAAACACCAACCCCATTTATACTCTTTTTCCTGATCCAAGTCAATGCCTAATCCATGCTGCAACACTATTTATATAATGACTTTTCATTCTATGGACAAACCTATTATATGGCATATTATTAAATGTTTTTAAAATGTCCATATTACAACATCAAACACTTCAAAGACTCAAATCAAGTCTGATAAACAGAATTTGCCTTTAACAAATCAGTGTGGGTTTCTTTTATTAATCAATGCAGGGTTCCTTTATTAACCTACAATCATCTATGTGATTATTTTCCCAGATTATCATTCCTAGCAGTTTTCCACTGAGGATAAACTACTGGTCTACCTTTATTAGCATTATCCCTGCATCCTTTATTGGCACTAGGCTCTTCCCCCACCCCTATACCCAGGGAAGAGTGAAAGATTATGGCTAGTTCCTCTGCAATTTCCTCCTTTATAAAGGCAAGGCAGGATGCATTCCACCTGAACCTAGCAATGCACTAATTATAAGTCCAGCCAGACTTTCTAGTACCTCTACCAGTTTTTAGGCTATGCAGTATCTATGCAGTATGATATATTTTACAGTGATTGTGGCAGTGTCTACTTTCTCAAAGAAGAAAGACTTATACAGTCCTCCTGCCATGCTCTGCCTCCATGTATAGATCTCTTATTTTGTCCCTAATCAACTACACCTTCCTCTTGCTCTCTATTCATTTGTCATATGCTCATGGTAGGCTTTGGGATTCTCTTCTGTGTTAACTGCCAGTCTGCTCTTATATTCTCTCTTAATGATCTTTTAATCTTTTTCAGTGCCTGCTGATCTTTTACATTCAGTCAAATTCTCAATTACAAAAGTACACCCTCTTTTCCTGAAGACCAAAGAGATTGCAGATGCCAGAATCAAGAGCAAAATCACAATGCTGGAAGAACTCAGTGGGTCAAGCAGCATCCGTGAAGGTAAAAGGTGCAAGTTGACGTCTTGGGTTGAGACGCTCCATCAGGGCTGAAGAAGAGGAAAGACTGCCAGTATATCGCAGTACATGGTGCAGGGGGGAGGGGGTGGTGGTGGAATGTAGGTTGATAGGTGGAACCAGAAGGGGAGGGGGATGATGGATAGATGGAACCAGGTGGGGAGAGAGGATAAGTGTGTGTGAGAAGAGAACACTGGGGACATGGAGTACCTGAAAGTGGAAAATTTGATGTTCATAGTTGTAAGCTACCCAAGTAGGTACCTTGTTTCACGAATGTAGAGGAGGCCACATAGCAAGCACTGAATGCAGTAGACCATATTGGAAGAGGTGCAGGTGAATCTTTGTCTCACCTGGAAGGGCTGTTTAGGTCATTGGATGGTGGTGAGGGGAGAGGTGAAGGGACAAATGTTACACCACCTACTTTTGCAGGGGAAAGTGCCGAGGGTTGGGGAGGATGGGTAAGAAGGGATGAGCAGACTAGTGAGTCCTAAAGAGTGCAGTCCATTTAGAAAGCAGAAGTGGGGGGAGGGAGAAGGAGAAAAGGATGGAGAAAGAAAAGGGAGAGAAGTGTCAGAGATGGTCCAGGTGAATTTGAGGGCAGGGTGGAAATTGGTGGTGAAGGTGAGGAAACTGATGAGTTTTGCACAAATGCAAGAAGCAGCATTGATGTAGCGGAGAAAGAGCTGTGGTAAGGTGATGCCAGAGTATGTTTGGAACAAGGATTGTTCCACATAGCTAACAAAAAGACAGGTGTAGCTTGGGCCTGTGCAAATGCCCAAGGCTACCCATTTGATCTATAGAAAGTGGGAGGAATCAAATGAGAAGTTGTTGAGGGCAAGGGCAAGTTCTGCCAAGCAGATGAGCGTGTTGGTGGAGGGGAACTGGTTGGACCTTTGTTCTAAAAGGAAATGAAGGACCCCAAAGCCTTGCTGATGGGGGATGCAAGACTGGAAGTCCATGGTAAAGATGAGCCAGTCAGGAATTGAGTGTTATCGAAATGGTGGAGGGCATGAGAGGTGGATAAGTGGGAAGGGATTGGACATGGGGAGACAGGATGGAATCCCTCTTTTCCTGCTTCATCCTATTCTCTCTGTCACCATCTGGAGAGCATTCCTACCTTTCCTGCTCATTGGAAAATACTTGAAAAGTTTACTTGAATGATACATGGAATGGGTGGGTTGTCCCATGAAGAAAGGTTAGACAGGCTTTTATCCGCTAGAGTTTAAAAGAGTGAGGAGGATGGAGGGACCTGATTGAAACATACAAGCTCCTATGTTTTTTTGCCAGGGACATTTCTTGTGGCGGGAGGATCTAAAACTTGGGGTCACCGTTTGAAAATAAGGGTTGGCCTATGTAAGACTGAGGTGAGGTAGTATTTTTTTCCCCCCATCAGAAGGTTGCTGGTCTTTCGAACTCTAATGCGCAGAAGAGAATGAAAGCAGAGGCTTTGAATATTTAAGGCAGAGTTAGATAGATTCTTGATAGGAAAGAGTGAAAGGTTACCATAGGCAAACAGAATGCAGAGTTAGAGTTATAGTCAGATCAACAGTGATCTTATTGGTTACAGCAGGCTTGAATGGCCTACTCCTGCTCATAGCTCATATGCACCTAAATTACCTCATTAAAAACTGTCTATCCATCACTTATTGCTTTGTCTGCTGATCTTCAGTTCCAGTTACCAACCACTGAATTGGTGCTTTTCTAATTTAGAATTTTTATTCTCGATTTCTTTGTCTGTTTCCATAGCTAAACTAAACCTTATGATTATTGTTTCCCAAATACTTTCCCCACTAGAAAAAGGCTCACTTGACGGACTTCATTCCACAGAACCACACATAAGTACATCAATTAAACCCACATCAACACTTTGAAAAAACCCATTCAAAATTAATAAATATTTGCTTAGCAATACATTAATTGACTAATTAAGTAAGCCAATGGTTGATGACAAATTAATTAATTCTTGATTGCACCAAAGTGAATATATATAACCGAAGTTGGCAGATAATAATATCATTTAGTATATGTACTAGATTTTGTAATATAGTACATACCACCAACTCATCAAAATGCACTGACCTTAATTTCCCTATGTAGCTTTCAGCTTCTCGAGATAAGTCTGTTGCATCAACAGAAATTAGATAATTGGAAGTTTTGCTTTTTTTCCTTTTTCTTCCAGCTAATAAAAACAACTGTAAAAAAATAGTATATTTAGACGTTGGTTCTCATCACAGTCAGTCCCTTCACTTTACTTTTCTTCAGTCACATAGCATTCCATAGGGAAATTCTTTTTTCTCTTTCAAGATTATTGGGTTATTTAATATGTTCATTAGGTGATGATTTAGTGCTGCAGTATGCAGCCCTTAATACTAACAGCACTCAGTCTTAAATATTTCCAGTAGAGTACGCAAGGTTCCCAAAGGAACCGTAATTTGGAAAATCATCCCTTCGATGTCCTGGGCAGCTCTAAGAATTCCCACATTAGAAGCAGAATAAAGCTCTCTCCACACTGCCAGAAGAATATGACAATAGGAAGTTTTTGTACCAGTTCACAAAAACTGGTCTGAAAAAATACACATCTGCAACTTAAGCATATTGTATTTCTACTATCTTAATTTCTATATTATCAGACTCTCAGCTCCAGGAAAACATTATGACTGCAATGTAAAACCCAATTCAAAACATGATGTCACTATCACGAGCCTCATATGCATTATTTTGTTGACCTATTCATTGCTATACACCTTTGACTTGCATCTTAAAAAAAACAAATCAAAATCTTGTTCTTTTGGCCACACCAACTAACTTTGCACCAAATCAAAATGCCAATTTTGTGCTACGTAGATAAAATGTGGGCAGCTTACGCTGTAAACTTCTTCCTATAGAGGAACTGAATCAGCCAATTACAGTGACTACTGAAATTTGAGTACTATTAATATTGTTGGAGCTGTTGAATTTACATTTTGCTTTGCTTCTATTTAAGTTTAGAGTAATAAGCAAAGGTTGCCTCACTTTCTTGCCATCATCCCGCTCAAGATGCATGAAGTAAGTTGGATATAGACCACGGTCCATTCCTTTCTTGTCCCGGGTGATTCTGCATTGGATAGTTATTCCCCGAGGAGCAGGTCTCAGTGCAAATTCCTCCAAGTTGTCTATATCCAAGTTTAACCCAGATCCAGGAGAAGGGAGTGAGGCAGTTGCTGGTTCCTGCAAATTATAAAGGAAGAACTCAATGTTATCAATGTTTTAAATCCATGCAGCTCACCCCCGGCTGTGCAGCACTTTATGCCAAAAGAACTAGTGGAACAGAAATTCTTTGTTGGTTATCTCACATTCTGCTTTAGTCGTACAGACTGCACTGATAAAGATTTCCTCTCACCAGTAAAATACTTATTCCCCTTTTAACAAATTCAAGATTTGGTACTAATTTCTTCTATGCAATTTTCATTTTTTCCCCAGATTTCCTTCCACAAAGGTTTTAACTTGCTAATCAACAGTACCAGAGGCCTTCTGTCAACTTGACCATGTAAGTGTTCCTCTGCAAGTCCAAATAGTACTAGCACATCACAACAGAGTGCATAGCTATACCTACCCAATCTATACACATATATTTTCCAGCAGAAAAGATCAGGCCTCTCCTCAGAGATATTACTAAAGAAATGAGTTGTGACATAACTTTTCCGCAGAACATAACTCCATATGGAACCGAGAGGGCAGGCATGGTAGTGTAGAGGTTAGCGTAACGCTATTGTAGCGCCAGTGTCACGAACCAGCAACAAAAGAAACACACTGAGCATGATTCAGTGTTAAAAACTATTTTATTAATCACTACTTATGATAATATGAAAAATAAAAGTAAAAATGTTAGTATGTTAGAATTCAAAAATGTTAAACCTTGAACGGTAACCCCAAAACTAAACTCTTCGTGTGTGTGTGGGTGTGGCAAAGTCCAAAACTCCCAGTTCCGGAATGGTTCTTAAAGTTCAGTTCCGCAAGCCATAAGGTGAAACATGAGCAAGGGCTTCTTCAACAACCACCGTTGTCTGAAGATAAGACGTAGACGTAGAGAAACATAGAGAGAGTACATATGAAATCCAAATGTTCCACGATGGAACCCAAACGACACTTCAGTGTTTACTCGGTAGTGACTTCCTCACCCCGAAAAGCATCCGAATCGTGGTCGTCCACACACAAATACCTGTTTCCTTCTACAGGTCAGCAACAAAGTGAACTCCACCGGATTACTTCCAACTTCCATACATGGATTTCAGTGGCAGACACAGTTATTGTTTCTCATCCATCGATAGAAAACACTAGCAGGCTGGTGTCTCTCTCCCTTCTCTCTCTCTTCTTCTTCTTCGTCCACGTCATTACGTCCTTTATCTTCTATTGACGTAAGCACGCCCCACACACACATACACACACACTCTCTATCTTAAAGGGACTTTCACTGAGTCCGTAACACCAGCAACCTGGGTTCAATTCCTGCCACCGTCTATAAGGAATTTGTACATTCTCCCTGTGTCTGCATGGGTTTCCTCCAGGTGCTCCGGTTTCCTCCCACATTCTAAAAGACGTACGGGTTAGGAAGTTGTGGGCATGCTATGTTGGCACCAGAAGAGTGGCGACACTTGCGGGCTGCCCCCAGAACACTTTACGCAAAAGATGCATTTCACTGTGTTTCGATGTACATGTGAATCTGATCTGAGATCAACCTTATATCCTTCAGATTAAGTTTGCCCAAATCTATTTCTTGTGAGACACCAAATGGTCAGCAGCGAGACATTTCCAACCCAACCCACCAGTTAAATTTGATTACAGTGGTCCAGGACATGAAAAGAAAGCGGCCCAAATTTTGCTGAAATGACCTGCTGCCCACAATCTCTAACTGCAGTCACCCAATGCCTGAACTTCAATTAAAAGAATAAAAGTTTATAACTAAATAAAATAAAAAATACATTAAAATGGTTAAAAACACCAAGTATTTTGTTTCAAATAAAGGAGCCAACTTTCTTACCTTTCCTGCAGCTTTCCAAGCCTCATTAACATAAACAAGGTTGCAGGTTCTGCAACAGGTCTAAACCAGGTCCAAGTTCTTAGAGTCGATTCCCCAATGTAAATTTGGGTAGACTAAGCAAGAATCAGCTTTTTTGCTGGCCTCCACACAGGATCCACTGGTGCAACAAATTGAAGAATCCAGCATCTACTGATGATAATAAGTTTGGGACTACTGCATTTGACTACATGTGCCTAAATCACAGATTTTTGCCATTTACAGCAAAAATCCAGGCCAATAATCTATCATTTTATCCACTTCTTTTGGTATAGTATTTATTACTTACCTACTCATTTAGTCTGCTACTAACTTCCAGAAACCTTACCTTGGGACAACCTGGTTTTCAGAAGGGATCAGTTTATTAATTTGCTGCTCACAACCAGACATGTCATTGCTTTTTTTCCCCAGTATACAGGTTATGGAAGGTTTAGTTTGTTCTGCTCATGCATAATGCTCTCAAAATTGATATTGTGGGGATAAGAAGCTCTGGTAACCCTCATTTGACTCTCCTCTCCTCTCCTCCCCACCCCCCGTTTAATCTAGTTTTCTCTCTTCAATTCCCCACACCCCCAAAATATGTGTGGTGGCAACTAGGTCCCAAAAGGTGGCTTCTAATCGGCAACGTCCTGTACAGTTCTAACAGGTAATTAAGTTTCAAAATTTTACGGTCTTCAAAGCTGTTGAAGACTTACATCATCTGTGAATGGCTGATGAATACAATCATTCAAAAATGATAGAAACTTAAAAATTAATCATTCCATTAAAAAATAAAAACTCAAAAATCCTAACACTGAAGAAAGAAAGGATTTAAAGGCTTTAAATACCTGTAAAAATATTTAACATAATTAATTATAGATTTGTAATTATCTGAAATTTAACCTATCTCCCTAGGAAACAATTCCTCACCATTGAAGTCAATGGGATTGTTGAATCTTCACTATTCAACAGGCAGATTGACAAGGAGGAATCAAAAGCTGGAGTGCAGTCAGAATGAGAGTGAAAGGGACCTACACAAAGAAAAAAATCAGGCACTTGAGTGACCCTTAAATATGGCCTTCTGGAGTGTTTTGGATTGTCAATTTGACTGCCACCTCAAAAGGTTATGCACCATTGTCGTAAGTAGAATTAGTCTCTCACCTTGATTGATTGTTTGTTGGTAGCAGACGAGGGCCTGACATTTTCATAACTCCGAGAGCCTGAAGTATTATCATTCTCCTCTTGATCATCTTCTTCGAAGTTCATACTTCCAGAGATTCCTACATTTAATAAAGTTATCGAATCAACATTTAAATATTTTGTTACTTTAAAGGCCTCCTGTACTGGAAAAAAATAGAGATGACATGAATTGTCATGACCTTACAGATTTTTGTCCAAGATCAACTAAATTGGTTGTTAGCCCTGTCCAAGTTGGCCAATATGGTGAAGAACAGAGCTGCTTTGAAAACCTGTAAAATATACTTTGATTAATTTAAAAACACTCAATTTATTTTAGCATGGTATTCCTCTTTGGCTTTTTCAGGTTTGTATTCTAAAACCACTCAACTATTTAATATTTTAAATCCATCAGAACCACATTATTTTTTTCTTTAATAGTGCTCATTACAACTCAAACCACAGGAAATCATAGCACTTCTACATGTCAATCTTTCTATAACTACTGCTGATCACTTCAGAAAACTAGTCCACAGGGTCTGACCTTTATCAGTCCAGTCCAAATGGTCGATATCGCATCTTTAAATATTCAGATCAGTAATCTCAGAAGCTTATTTAAAGACAGAAATGCAAATCTCAAGATTCAAATAAATGATTTACTGTGGTCTGTCCTCCATAATTTGCTGATTTTTGCATGAAATACACTGAAAATATCAAAACAATTCAAATGAACCAATATAAATAAAATGCCAATGCCAGTGGTAGAAATAAAACGTTTAAAAGAAAAAAAAGACCCTGAAACAGCACATAGTTTCAACAAAGTCCTGCCATACAAAGGTCTTTCAAGCTGATCTGAGGAGCTTAGCTTGGACAATGTTATTTCTGCAATTTGAATACTTAAAAAAAAACAACAATCTTAAAAAGAAATGCACCTTTATTCCCAGCTGAATCTGTACATAGTGTTCTAAATTAAATCCTAAACCATATTATCAGAAAATAATTTAAAACAACCACCCAAAATGTTGTGCTTCAAATTAATGAAGGACATTTCAGCAGAGCTTAGACAACAGGTTTAAAGAAAACAAAAAAAAAATTAGTAGTGCATGAAATTCCATTTGAGTGAATTAGAGGGACAGGAGCTTAGAAGTTTTCCACAAGTAAACTCTTTCATATGAGCTAGGGAAAGTTTCACCTAAAGAAATCAAATACTCTTCCTTTTTCCCCCAATACCAGCATATACAAGTTGTTCTAAAGCAATACAGAAAATGTTGCAAAACACTACAACACAATTCTGAGGGCAGTCTGCATACAGAAACAGAATCTTGGAATGGAATTTCGTGTGGGACCCAAATTTCCTTCTAAACTCATTAACATTGATTGGAACATAAACAAGTGGCAATTCACATAAATTATCAAAGTTCAAAGAAAATAGCAAACTCTAAATCCTTTTGCAATACAGAAGCTCTCTGATTAATGTTCATGCATGTCGGGTACAGCATGTTTAAGAATATCCATTAATGAAAGCACTTTAGTTTTTAAACATCACTAACATAGATGCCATAAAATGCATTTAAATGACAACACAATCTAGATCTTCAAGAAAAAAAATTGCAAAGTACACCAGAAAAAATGGCCATTTCCTAATAAGCATAAAATTCTCAGCTTAATTTTACATGTTTTGTACTAGTAATTGTAAGAAATTAATTTTACTAGGGCAGGTTCCATTAAAAATGCATCAGGATTCAGAAATTAATAGGAGCAAATAAGTGAGGCAATTTAACTGTAACATTAATGTGTGGTATATCCAATTTGAGTAGGTGGCTCATTTAACTCACTGAAGCCTCTCCACCACCTAGAAGGTACAAATCAGGATTGTGACACAATATTTTCCAATTATCTGGAGGAGTGCGGATATAATAATATCCACATCACCAACATTTCAGAAAGTGATTGCTTCTCACTGAAGCAATTCTCTAGACTGACAGCCCATCCTCGACTTTAAATTTTCTCCACAAATGGCACAGGCCAACTGCAATGCATACCATGCTGGGATTACCTTCACAGACTGCAGTGAATCATACAAATGGTTGACCACCAGCTTCGCAAAGGCAAGCAGTAATGGGCAATAAATTACACCCTTGCAGGTAACACAGATATTACAAGAATCGATTAAAAAATAAATCCCTTAAATGTATATAAAGATCCTAGAATATCAAGTAATGGATATAGTAATTAATCATTAACACAAAGCCTCAATTTGCAACAATGTTGAAATTCACAATGGCATCCAAGTCTGTTGGTGAGGGGGTGCAGGGGACGTGGAGAAGAGGAAGTTATAGCAAACTTAAAAAAAAGGCTTTAATCAGGATGGAGAGATAAGTAACATACAATTCAATGCAAGAACACGTAAAAGACTATTTTTAAAGTAAGGGAACAGGAAATGGAATTACATTACGTGGCTGGAAGGAACAGAGGAATGCCGGTCTTTAGAGAAGGCTAAAAAAGTAGGCCATGCTCAAGGAAAAGGCAAACATAAATGGTAATGTTTAATGGTTTGGAATGCAAAGAAAAGAAAGTTAATATTGAATTTGTACAAGTACTCAGGCAGCAATTGGAGCAGTGTGCAGTTGTGGGAACCACATCCACTGCCCCAAAGCAATGAAAAAGATGCAGTGTAATCCCAACAGAGTTTTATTGGCTATGAGGATTATACTTAAGAGAAATTTAAATAGATCTTTTTCTACAGCATTTGGAATTGTCAAAAGATTTTTTTTTCCCAACATGTCAAGATACTGAGGACATAAAACAGTTAAATGGTGACTGAAAAACAAAGTAACACCATATGACTCAAATTAGTATGTAGTTACAAAAAGAATTAAGGATCAAAGAAAAACACTCTGTAAATGGCAGAATGTATAATTAACTTATGTTTTTAAAACCAATGTTCAATTCTTGAAAGGAAATTGAAGATTTGATTGAGAAAAAAAATAGTGAGCTAGAAGGGTGCTTGTTGTATTTTTGCATACAAATAAATGAATAAGAAACAATAATTAAATAAAAAGGACTAGAATTTCTGACAGCTACAGGATCTGCTCCTCTAATAGCTGAGTGTAACACTTCTAAATGAAACTCTACAGTTTCTGCCAAATAAGAATATCTACGCAGATGCTTCAAACTTGGCAAAAAACCCCAAGGCTCTTTGAATTCAGGCTATTAGGGAACTAGATTTCACTGTGCAATGAACACGGTATGCACTGAGCATCAAACACGAGTTCAGCTATAAAAGAGACCAACAGCAGCACTTGACCGTCCAGGAAATCAAATTAAGAAAGAAAAAATATCCCAGTTACTTCTAGGTGTAAAAGTAACAGGTTCATGGACAATAATGGTATTGCAGGTTGTGTTCCCACAAGTATACTTAAAGGAAACCTGCTGGGTTTTCAGCTGGGTCAGAATAGAGTATGGCAACAGCTCTGCCCACAACTGCAAGAAATTGCATAGTTATAAACACAGCCCAGTATATCACCGAAAACAGAATCTCCTCCAGTGACTCTGTCTACACGTCCCCCTAACTTAAGAAAGCAGCCAATATAATCAAGGAGCCCTCCCACTCCAGTCATTCTCTCTTCTCTCCCCTCCCACTGGGCAGAAGATACAAAAGCTTGTGAACACGTACCACTAGGTTCAAGGACAGCTTCTAACCTGCTGTTATAAGACTCTTGAACGGACATTATACAAGAAAGATGAATGCTTGATCTTGTCATAGCTCTTGCACTTTATTTATCTACCTGCACTGCACTTTCTCTGTAACTATAACACTATATTCTGCACTCTTTTTTTCTTTTGTACTACCTCAATGTACTTATGTATGGAATGATCTATCTAGATGGCATGCAAACAAAAGGTTTTCACTGTATTTCAGTACATGTGAAAATAATAAACCAATACCAATTATCACCTTGGACTTCACAGCCTACATTCCACCTCCCATCCCATTCCATGCTAGATCTAGTTTTAGGAAATGAACCGGGACAGGTGAAGGATCTATTGGTGGGTGAACATTTGGGGGACAGTGACCATTGCTCCATAACCTTTAAAATTGTCATGGACAGGGACAGGTGCAGAGAGGACAAGAAGATATTTAACTGGGGAAGGGCAAACTATGAGGCTATAAGGAGAGAACTTGGGAGTGTAAATTGGTATGTCCTTTTTGAAGGGAAATGTACTATGGAGATGTGGTCGATGTTCAGGGATCTTATGCAGGATGTTAGGGATAAATATGTTCCGGTGAGGCAGAGAAGGAATGGCAGGGTGAAGGAACCATGGGTGACGAAAGAGGTGAAACGACTAGTTAGGGAGAAGAAGGTAGCATACATAAGGTATAAGCAGCAAGGTTCAGACAGGGCCCATGAGGAATATAGAGTAGCGAGGAAGGAACTTAAGAAAGGGCTGAGGAGAGCTAGAAGGGGTCATGAAAAGGCATTGGCTAGTAGGGTTAAGGAAAATCCCAAGGCCTTTTTCACGTACGTGAAGGGTAGGAGGATGGCTAGGGTAAAGGTAGGTCCCATTAAAGACAAAGGTGGGAGAATGTGCCTGGAGGCGGCGGAAGTGGGAGAAGTTCTCAATGAGTACTTCTCTTCGGTATTCACCAGGGAGAGGGGTCTTGATGACGCAGAAGGGAGTGCTCGTAAGGGTAACGTTCTCGAGGTTGTAGATATCAAGAGAGAGGATGTGTTGAAGTTGTTAAATAATATCAAGACAGATAAATCTCCGAGGCCTGATGGGATATTCCCCCGGCTGCTTCGAGAGGCGAGGGAGGAGATTCTTGAACTGCTGGTAAGGATCTTTGAGTCCTCGTTGTCCACGGGGATTGTGCCGGAGGATTGGAGGGTGGCAACTATTGTCCCCTTGTTCAAAAAAGGTAGTAGGGATAGTCCAGGGAATTACAGACCGGTGAGTCTCACGTCTGTGGTGGGTAAGCTGTTAGAAAGGATTCTAAGGGATAGGATCTATGAACACCTAGAGAATCATGGACTGATTAGGGACAGCCAGCATGGCTTTGTGAAGGGAAGATCTTGCCTCACAAGCCTGATAGAGTTCTTTGAGGAGGTGACGAGGAAGATTGATGAGGGTAGTGTGGTGGATGTGGTCTATATAGATTTTAGTAAGGCATTTGATAAGTTTCCTCACGGTAGGCTTCTTCAGAAGGTCAGAGGCCAAGGGATCCAGGGAAGCTTGGCTGTGTGAATTAGGAATTGGCTTGCCTGTAGAAAGCAGAGGGTTGTGGTGGAGGGAGTGCCCTCGGATTGGAGGGCAGTGACTAGTGGTGTCCCGCAGGGATCGGTTCTGGGACCTCTACTTTTTGTGATATTTATAGATGACTTAGATGAGGGGGTGGAAGGCTGGGTTAGTAAGTTTGCGGACGACACTAAGATTGGCGGTGTTGTGGATAGTGTGGAGGGCTGTCGGAGCTTACAGAGGATATTGATAGGATGCAGAGCTGGGCTGACAAGTGGCAGACGGAGTTCAATCCGGAGAAGTGCGAGGTGGTACACTTTGCAAGGACAAACTCCAGGGCAGAGTACAAGGTAAATGGCAAGGTACTTGGCAGTGTAGAGGAGCAGAGGGATCTGGGGGTTCATATTCACAGTTCACTGTAAGTTGCCTTACAGGTGGATAGAGCAGTTAAGAAGGCCTATGGGATGTTAGCTTTCATAAGTCGTTGGATTGAGTTTAAGAGCCGCGAAGTGATGATGCAGCTTTACAAAACTCTAGTTAGGCCACACTTAGAGTACTGTGTTCAGTTCTGGTCGCCGCATTATAGGAAGGATGTGGAAGCATTGGAAAGGGTGCAGAGGAGATTTACCAGGATGCTGCCTGGATTAGAGCGTATGGAATATGAGGAGAGGCTTAAGGTGCTAGGGCTTTATTCACTGGAGGAGGAGGATGAGAGGAGACATGATAGAGGTATATAAAATATTGAGAGGAATAGATAGAGTAGACAGTCAGCATCTCCTTCCCAGGGCACCAGTGCTCAAGACAAGAGGGCATGGCTTTAAGGTTATGGGTGGGAGGTTCAGGGGAGATGTCAGGGGGAGGTTTTTCACCCAGAGAATGGTTGGTGCATGGAATGCACTGCCTAGGGTGGTGGTGGATGCAAATACATTGGACAGGTTCAAGAGTTTATTGGATAGGCATATGGAGGAATGTGAGATAGAGGGATATGCGGGAGGAAAGGGTTAGATAGTGAGAGGATGATTTGATGGACGGCACAACATGGTGGGCCGAAGGGCCTGTTTTGTGCTGTATGGTTCTATGGTTCTTCAATTTCAAGACCTGCACTAAAAGGATTCATTCTAATATGCAACTATTTGATAAAGGTGGGCATAATTAGCAAGATGAGGTAGAAAGCAGATTGTAACAGTAACAAAATCATCAATTAAATACCATTTAAAGCTAAACATCACTGGAAAGACTGATTTGAGGAATGAGCTGATGCCATTGGAAAGGAAAGATTAAGAGAACATTCAAGAAAGTTGCCCAAGATTATGAAAGAATTGGTAAGAGTTGATGGAAACAGATAGCAATGTATAGCTTGTAACAGAGGTTGCACTATGTGTATACATACACATGTGCAAATGGGACGTCAGGACGAACAAGCCTGTACTTACTGCCCGTCTCTAATTGTCCAGAAGGTATTAGGTTCAATAATACATTTTAGGACAAGAGTGTCAGAAAGGTTAGGCTAGAATGAGGTGACAGATCCTTTTTAGAAAAACATTAGTAGCCCTGTTGCCAACATTCCTCAAATTACCAAGTTTTGATTTAAGGTCAATTTCACATTTTACCATGAGGCATTTTGAACCCCCAGCTCTGGGTTATTATTAGAGAACTATAACCATTGGTGTTTCATAGATCATACTGACTTTTGCTTCTCTCGGCAAATTGTGTCATGCAGCTGCCAACAGAATCAGCTGACTAAAAAAATGTATTCCTAATCTCCATTGACTAGTTACAGATAATGTAAATAAGGAGAGGAACATTTGCTTCCTGACAATTCTATTAAGCTTTCCTTTCAATAGTGCAGCCAAATTATGTTACTACAAAATACAGTTTAGTGGTCATGATACCAAGGTCTCAGACTTGGGTTTCTTTCACCGCAGTGGTATTCATATTTTCTCAAGGCAACATTTTCAAATATCCAGTTAAAACATAATGGGTAAGGTCTTGAGTTAACCTGTCACCCAAAAGATAGTGCCTTCTCCAACTGTGCAAAACTTCCTTTGTGCTACACTGCACTTAAGTCTAAAATAGGTGTTCAAACTTTTTGAGGTGGACTTGAAAAAGATACAGAATAAAACAGGAAAACGCAATTACTAACTACCCAATTTATCCTCTACTTTAGCATATTCACAACTAACTGTTATTCCTTAGATTAGATCTATTTGAAAGAAAAAGTTACAAATAGCACCAAGGAATTTTCATTACCTCTTTGTTCCATTATTTCTTGGATTTCTGGTTTTGCTGGCAAGTCCAAGATTGCTTCAACATCATCACTGGCTGACATTGATTCACCAACAGAAAGGATCTGGATTCTGTTGCTAACATCTTGTACTTCATTGCTTATTAAGGATCCTGGCCCATCAATACCTACAGGGATGGAAACAATCTTATTTTAGTAATAGGTAAGAATGCTCAACATCAAAGATTACCAGTTCTATAATAATTCTACACTTCCACAGTGCTTGTTGAGACTTCTTGCACGATACACCATCCAGAACCACCTAAGTTACTTACTGTAGTTGCACTCCGAAACCAAGAGCAACAAAGTATGTGAGACTTGTTTAGATACCACTTTGTTGCTCAGGTATGAAAACAGGAAAAGGCAACCAGATCAATCAAGTGACACTAAGGTGGAAACCCTTCATCCAGAAAATTTCTCTGCTCTTTAGCCATTTCTCTGATGCAAGATTGTGGAAGGGCTAAAACACAGGCATTTTAGGCCCCATACCCAAAGCCATTCCAGAAATTCATCTTACTTTTGGGGAGAAGAGTGGGAATGGAATAAGGATTCTCCAAGTTCAGAGTTCATACAATCTGAACATAGCTAATGGTGTTGTCAACACCCTAGTCAGAATACCCTAAAATCCTTGGCACCTGACAGTTGTACATATATCACCACAACTAAGTCCCAAAAGATTCAGAGGAAGAATTTTCGTTTCTGTATTCTAAAAAGTCACCTACTTACAAAGGAGGATCAACAACAATGGCTTTCCCATGGAAGAGGTGGGGAGGAAACTGATAGCCTTTTGCCCTGCTAGTTAGCTAGAATTTACGTTTCCATTATATGGTGACATGATGATATAGTCATAGAGTAATACAGCCTGGAGACAGGCCCTTCGTCCCAACTCATCCATGCCAACCATGGTGCCCACCAAGCTAGTCCCATTTGGCCACACCTGGCCCATATCCCTCCAAACCCCCCCCCCCCCCCATCCATGTACCTATCCAAGTGTCTTTTAAATGTTATTATTGTACCTGCCTCAACCACTTCCTCTGGCAGCTCATTCCTTATACGCACCACCCTCTGCTTGAAGAAGTTGCCCCTCGGGTACCTTTTAAATCTTTCACCTCTCACCTTAAACCCATGCCCTCTAGTTTTTAGTCCCCCTACCCTGGGAAAAAGACTAATGTGCGTTCACCCTATCTATACCCCTCATGATTTTTATACATCGCTACAAGGTCACCCCTCAACCTCCTACATTCCAATGAATAAAGTCCTAGCCTGCCCAGCCTCCCCCTTTCACTCAGGCCCTCGAGTCCTGGCAGCATCCTGGTAAATCTCCGCACACTTTCCAGTTTAATGATGTCTTTCCTTTAACAGGGGAACTAAAACTGTACACAATAGTCCAAATGTGGTCTCACCAATGTTCTACAGAGGAAAAAAAACATCAAAAATGAAAAATTCGGTGGCACAGAAAGTATATGAAGCTACCTCTTGCCCTACATGAATAAACATGTTCAGACACATACAGGTTTTGCTTCACAAGGAAAGATTTTGATAAGTTATACAAAATGCTTCATTCCTATCTACAGTCTCTGCTCTTCCATCGATACTAAACATCAAAACTGCCCATAACCTTTGTTAGAAGGATCAGTAATATTAGCAAATCAGCTAAATATTGTTTGCTAGAGCAAATAGACTCATCCACTTTCCCATATGCATATTTTCTGCACATCTGCCTATGCACCAGTCCCTCTAAGAATTACAAAATAGTCCCCCTTTAATCACTTTCCAACTCAACTGCCTTAAAACTGAATTGTCACTTCTAATACAACACCATCACCAACTGCATCTTTCCCTTCTCTTTCAGCAATTGTAAAGGGACATTTCCCTCCATTAAACCCTGGTCAATTCATTTTCCCCACTCTACTACAATTCTCCATTTTATTTGAACCACTCTGTGGTCACATCCAAAGATGCTTAATGGCAGTTTGAGGAACAGCACTTTATCTTTCCCAAGGAACTGTGGAAGAAATTTCTTGACATTAGATGTTCAGATGTTTATTTATCTGGAAACTGCGGTCTGTTAGCCTTTAAGCTGATCGGTGTATGATAATTATCTTAAGGTACATTGTGTAACTTCTGTTCCACTAAGTGCTTCTTGTTATGTACATTTTGACTATAAATATGAATGTGATCTTGTATTAAACAGAGCTGTGGAACTCCACTTTTAGGAGTCCGAGCTCTCCATGATATCATGCTACAATAAAGATTTCCGAAGCAGATGCCTTCCGAGTCCATGTGATTTAATACTTTTCTGCAACAGGCACATCTTTCCAGTTTCAAAGAAATTTGTAACTTCATATCATTATCCTCAAAAGGAAATATATCAATGGTGTGAGGAAGGTTTTAACGAATTTGGTAGGATCAAAATGGAGTAAATTTATTCAGTGCACAGAGAATGGAGGGGCACAAAATAAAAACAGAAAATGAAAAAAAAAAATCAAAAAATGGTCCGCAGGACTCAATACTGAATTCTCCAACTTCAGATAACTTGCTCTTTCTTTCTGTCTGTACAAGACTGGCCATTTGTGCTTGCCATTCCTCTCACTTCTTTTCCCCTCACTTTTTTTTCTATTTGTATATTCTGGCCTGCTTAGCATATCCTAGTAGGCCAGACTATACAACATCATCCAGACTGTACAACATTAGCAACACATTACACAGACAATGGAACTTAACTGTCCTGGACACATCATTTCAACCTATTACAGATACCCATTGCTCTCTCTCACCTGTCTGGGTGCAAACCTTCTGATGGTATGGTATTGTGGAAGGCCTTTATAACAGTAAGTGTTGATCTGCTTTTCCCTTCCCTGACTCTTGACTATGATCAGTTTTGCCAGTCCTCTGCCATACCATTTCAGCCTCACTCATGTTGGAGAGCATTCTGACTGGTTGCATCACCGCCTGGTTTGGAAGCTCCAATGTGCAGGATCAAAAGAAGATGCAGAGGGTTGTAGACTTAGCCAGTTCCATCATGGGCATAACCCTCCCCATCATCGAGGACATCTTCAAGAGGTGATGCCTCAAGAACTTTAGAAGGCGGCATCCATCATTAAGGACCCTCACCATCCGGGACGTACCCTCTTCTCGTTACTACCATTCGGGTGGTGGTACAGGAGCCTGAAGACCCACACTCAATGTTTTAGGAACAGCTTCTTCCCTTCCACCATCAGATTTCTGATCAGTTCACGAACCCATGAACACTAGCTTGTTATTCCTCTTCTGCACTAGTTATTTATTTATTTTTGTGATATAGATATATATTAGTAATTTTTATGTTTTGCACTGTACTACTGCCGCAAAACAACAAATTTCATGACATATCTCAGTGATAATGAACCTAATTCTGATACCTCCTTCAGCATTTCATGTGTTTCATGTCTTATAAATGTAATTAATTTACTTGATCTCTCTTCCAATGACTCCTAAAGTCCCATGCTAATACCACTTCTATTTCTAGATCTTTCTGCTCAAGCAGTTTGCAGGTCATTCAATACTGTATTAAATGTCTGCTCTATTCTCTCTTTAAAAGCCATTCATCCATGGCATTTTTCAACTTTACTGAAGATTTTATATATATACTTTCTGTTTAGATCCCGAGGAACAATAGCGATTGCTTGTATTCTGTGCCAAGAGATACGCAGCCATGAAGAGATCCAAACTTGAACTGTTCAAATTTGATGACAATCAGAAACTACCAGCTTTATGGGCTTTGAAGCTAACCTGGTTCGCCTTTGTCCTTTTCGATATCTCGGTCCAATTTGTTACCTTCTTGCAAGTTTTTCATTCTGTCGGGGCGCAAAGACTTCTCAGAAGGAAGTGCCACTTCAGATTTCTTTCTGTCTCCTTCTGCTAATATAATTAAAGCAAAAAGAAGTTTGAGAGCATCTGCCACAAAATTGGTTTCCTTACTTTCTAATACCAATTTATATCAGTCATATCAACATACATGTGGACAGATTCATCTGCACATGGGAGGTGAATTTCCAAAGTTCCATCAATAGTGATATAGAAAATAGATGCAAAATGATTCATTCTTTACATTATTTCTTGCGAAAGGGACATTAAGAACTGTCTTTCACTTGGAACCTGATAATTAAGATGGGACTACTAAGTTTTGTGCATCTAGTTCCATATATTTGTACTGAAACCAACTGTGTATTATTATAGTAGACTGAGATGTGCCTCAATTTGTAGTTCAAGTGCTGGTTTATCAATTACCAACTTTACTTAAAACCACTCAAAAATGATGAACTGGACTGAGACACAGAAAAACTGGGATATCTGAAGATCTATCTATCTTGTTTACATCACAAAGCCCCTCTGTGTCAAAGGGATGTGGGCTTTCATGGTTTTCCTTGGCTCTGGCTTGGAATTCACCAGATACCATTCATGCAGCACAGCACAGGACATAGTACACCTCTACTGGTTGAAGGCAGGATTCCCAACAAATGCAGGTATCAACTTGTAGGTGTGGCAACTTCAAGTTGGACTACTGTAGTAGGCTTGAGGAAATGTTGCTGGGCAACAGAACTTAGACATCTTAACAAGAGATGTTGGAGCTCCATGATAATTCCTAGACTGAACAAAGGATGAAGGCATTAACTAATGATCTGTACTCTTGAAACAAGTGAAAACAATTTACTTACTGGGAGATTCTGAGAAATTGTTGCAAAAAGAGGAGACGTTGACCACCAGTGGTACAAGAGTAATATCTGGTTCTTCATAATATTTATAAAGTAAATCAAACCAATTCACATCCATTCCCAACATGGACAATATATTGGGCCCACAAAACACTAACCTCTTTAGACTTTGATCACTACCCTAACAAGATTCATGGATGCACAAGAACCACAAAATGAAAACATTTTAATCTTATGATTGTTACTCAACTTCCTACAAAGATGCAAGGTGTCAAACATGAGGAAAATTTTATTCTGTAATCAGAGCATAAGGTACAAGCATTCAGCTAGAATAGAAGTTCAATCTTCAACACTGGGGGGGGGGGGGGGGGGGGTTGGTTAGCCAAGGGCTTCCAGTGAGGCAAGACATCATTGCACCCATTCAGGAGTTTCTAGATTTGTACTGACTTGGCAACAATGGGCCTTTGAGGGGGTAGATTACACAAAGATTCCTGGTTATAGAACCAGGAATAAGCCCACCTATCACTCACTATGAATATCACCAATGTCTGGTCAATGAGGAGTGACTCCAAGCAACATAGTCCTTTAAGATCTGCTCAAGTCTATGATAATAATCAAAAGATAATTCTAATATTCCACCTTAAAATGAGCAAAACATTCTAGAATATCCGCAGTGAGTCTGTCTAGGCTAATATAAGCAAATGGCACACTGCATGCCAGTATTAATTTATACACTTAAAACACATTTGAGCCAAGTAGCTCCACCGGAGAAGTATTGAGTACCAAGCACCATTTAAATATAACTCCAGTTGGAGAGGTGAACAATTGGTGAATGCTAACACAGAGAACTCATGACTTGAAATATGGGGAACTGTATTAAGGAGAAACAATTAGGTTATCAAAATCGTGATCAAATTATGACTCTTCAGCAAGGTTCAAAAGAGAAATCAGTTGAAGAAATGTCAAAGACATTAACAAATATTCAATTTATACATCAGATTAACAGCTGGTGAGGCAGGACTACATGACTGTAAAATGCCATTATTGTCAGTACACTCAGCCACTTGCATCAAGAGTGGCCCCATGCTGCACGGATGTACTGGAAGCTGCACTCTGATCTACACTGGAATAAACAATATGGTGCAGATGGCAGATAATCAACTCAAGATAGTGGAAGACCTACCCTGATAAAACAACTGTTTTTTTTAAGAAATTAAAACAACATTCAACCACTGGTCTACTTTTGCCTTTTAGTTCACTTATGGTTTTGAAACCACTGTAATTGCTGGGAAAATCCAGTGTGCCACATCCACCTTCACAACAATTTCCATTTCCCCAGCAAACATTAAGGTGAACACACAGACACTCACCTTGCAAATGAATTCTTCAGAGTTAGAAAGCATTTTTTCCCTGTTTTAACTGGTAGTGTTAAATTGGATAATGCAAATACTTCACAAATTGCACAGCACAAACCATTTTGGGCCTGTGCTTGATGGAGTTCAGAAGGATGAGGGGGGAATCTCATTGAAACCTACCAGATACTGAAAGGTCTGGATAGAGTGGATGTGAAGAGGATGCTTCCAATAGCAAGAGAGTATGGAATCCAAGGGAACAGCCTTAGAATAAAGGGATGTCCCTTTAAAACTGAGATGAGGAGAAATTTCTTCACCCTAAGGGTGGTGAACCAGTGGAATTCATTGCCACAGAGGACTGTGGAGGCTAAGTTATTGGCAGATATTGATAGGTTCTTGATTGGTAAGGGGATTAAGGGTTACGGGGAGAAGGCAGGAGAACGGGGTTGAAAAAAAAATCAGCCACGATTGAATGGTGATTCAGACTAGATGGGCTGAATGGTCTAATTCTGCTCCTATATCTTTAGATCTTACTTTTTTATCCGTGTCATTGTAGAGTACATCATCTTTAAGAAAGTGATTATTTGAAGTACACTTTACTTGCCATCTGGTATTCTGTGGCTGGTGATGTTGTTATGGGATTCTACTAATGGTGATTGTTCCTCACAACGCTTTGGCTTCAATCTCCTTGGCTTGGCTTCAAGGTTAGGCTGAACCATGAGAAGGTCCTGCCGTTTCTTCCTCTGCTTCTGTTCCAGCAATGCACGCTAGAGAGAGAAAGTTAAAGGATTAGTTTTGAAATTTGATTTATAAATAATAGGAAGGAAAACTCAAGAACTAACATCAATAACATTTTAACTGACAGAAACTTGATTACAACTCAAGAGACAACCACCTTAGAGTAATAGTTAAACAGCATGAAAATAGTCTCTTTGCCTCAACTCATTCACATTGACCAAGTTGCCTATATGAGCTAGTCCAATTTGCCTGTGTTTGGCCCATATCCCTCTAAACCTTTCCTATCTATGTACCTGTCCAAATATCTTATAAACTTTGTAATTGTACCCACCTTTACCACTTCCTCTGGCAGCTCATTCCATATACCCACCACCCTCTGTGTGAAAACTTTGTCCCTCAGGTTCCCTTTAACTCTTTCCCCTCTCACCTTAAATCAATACCCTCTAGTTTTAGAATCCCCTACCCTGGGAAAAAGACAGTGACAATTCACCTTATCTATGCCCCTCATGATTTTATATACTTCTAGAAGGTCACCTCCTCAGCTTCCTATGTTCCAAGGAAAAGAGCCCCAGCCTATCCAGTCTCTCCTTATAACTCAAACCCTCCAGTCCCGGTAATGTCCTTTGAAGAGTTACATTCATCTTTTGTAGAATTACACAAAAAGTAATGCAAAGGGCAGACTATCCCACCCAAGATGTCCATGATGGTATTTATTCTCCACTTGAACTTCCTCTCTGCAATCTCCATCTGTCTTCTCTTAAATACATCAATAATCATTTGCTTCCCCAACTCTCAGTTAGGGAGTGCCATATTCTCAGTTATTCCGGGTTCCCCATTTGATTTCTTTGTAACTTCTTTAGAATAGTGGGCCTTTTGTTTTCCACATCCATGGAGAGCAAATCTCTCACATCTAGTCCACGTGAACCTTTGATAATTTTAAAGATCTTTATTGAATAACAAATGTAGCCTATTTAAACCTTTCCCATAAAGAAATCGCACACAGTTGTAAGAGCATCTTAATTGATAAGCTATATTTTAGTTACCCCAGACAAATCAAGATGTCCAGGATTACTCAGCAAAATTTTGCAACAAGTAACTGAATTATACAATACACAAAAAACTGGAGGAATTCACTGGGTCAGGCAGCATCTATGGAGGGAAATGGACAGTCAACATTTCGAGTCAAGACTCTTCATTTGGACTGGATGGATCTGGACCAGTCCAGACGAAGGGTCTCAACCCGAAATGTCAACTGTCCATTTCCCTCCAATAGATGCTGCCTGACCCGCTGAGTTCCTCCAGCGCTTTGTGTGTTACTCCAAATTCCAGCATCTGCAGTCTCTTATGTCTCAACTGAGTTATACAGATCATGCTCAGCCAGAGCAACAACAGGGGCAAATGTTTCAGTGTTAATTGAGAAAATAATTACAGATGCTCTTTCCTATTCACCATCCAACCCTGCTCAAAATGCATATGTATAGAAAATCTAGGTCAAAAACTAGAATTTTCTACTTAACAACACCAGGAGCTCCCCAAACACAAAGACTACAGCAGCCTGAAACAAGAGCTCACTGCCAGCTTCTCAGAGCAATTAGGAATGGGCAATGAATGCCAGTTCACACTATAAATGAATTTTTAAAAAGGGGCTTCCATGGCATCAATGCATTGAAGTAGAATTTCTGATTTTTCATAGGTACATAATTCCCACATAGAAGGATGGTCCAAAAGGTTAAACCCCATAGGATCCAAGGCAAGTTGGCAAATTGGATCAAAAATTGGTTTGGTAATAGGATACAGAGGCAATAGCGGAAGGTTGCTTTTGCTATTGGAAGCCTTTGACCTGTAGACAGTGCTGTGAACCTTACTTTTGTCATATACATTAATGATTTAGATATGAATATGTATGATTAAAATGTTTTCAGATGACAGGAAAATTGGCATTGTTGATAGTGAGGTCAGTCTTGGGGTACAGAACAATAATCACTAGTTGGCAAGTTGGGAGGAGCAACAGAGCTTAATCTGACAAGTGTGAAGAGATGGATTTTGGGAGTTGTACTAAGGATAGGATGTATACCATGAATGATTAGGCCCTAGAGAGTATTGAGGAACAGAGGGACCTTGGTGAAGGTGGCAGCACAGATAGCAAGGTGATGAAGAAGGCATGAGATACTGGCCTTCATTAGGCAGGGCATAGAATATAAAAGAGCATAGAAGTCATTACACAACTTTATAAAACTTTGTTTAAGCCACAGCAGAAGCGTTGTGTGCAGTTCTGGTCACCTCAACATTGAAAGGACCTGATGGCACTTGGGAGGTGCAGAGCTGATTTACAATGATGTTATGAGGGGAGACTGGATAGGCTACATTTGTTGTCCTTGGAGAGAGGGAGGCTGAGGGGGATCCTGATTGAGGTATACAAATTTATGAGAGGCAATAGTTAGGGTCGATAGTGAGAAACCTTTTCCCATAATGGAGATGTCTAAAGCCAGAGGGCATTGATTAAGGTCAAAAATAAGTTCAGAAGAGATCCAAGGAAAAGTTATCTTCACCCAGAGAATGGTTGCAATCTGCAACACACAGCCTGAGAAGGTAAAGGAGGCAGAGACTCTCCTATTTAAAAAACTATCAGGACAAGCACTTGAATCACCAAGGCATAGAAGGCTACAAACCAAGTGCTGGTAAATGGGATTAATAATGGATACTTAATGATTGGCATGGACATACGGGCTAATAGGTCCTGTTTCTGTATTGTACAGCTCTGACTATAAAATTAATTAAATTGCAGTTCACTCAGCTAAGTATAAATAAGTAGTTGGGTCAGGAGTCCCTGAGCAAATTTATCTGCGAGGACTAAAGGAACTTTTTGATGATCACAGTACTTCCCATGTTGCAGTTTTGTGCTGTGATAACTGCCTGCTAATTTTTGAAATGGTACTTGCACAATTTAGCCACTGGGTGGAACTGCATAATATTTATACAACACATTCCTCAAAATTCATTCTTAAAAATTGGTCTGCATTTTACATAGAACAGTACAGCACAGGACTAGGCCATTTGGCCCACAATGTCTAGAATGAAATTGATGCCAAATTAAACTAATCCCTTCTGCCTGTACATGACACTGTCACTACAAACACTACGCAGCATAGGGGAGGGAGAGGGTTATGTAGACACGGTGCATCAGGTGACAGTCACCCCCCTTAGAGCAGGTACATCTGAGGTTCGGGAGGCAGATAGAATGGTGACTGTCAGGGGAGGGAAGAGGAAGAAGAAGAAGAAGAAGAAGAAGAAGTCAGGCAGGCAGACAGAGCAGAGAGCCCCTCAGTAACAAGTTTTCTGCCTTGGAAGCTGTTGAGGGGGATGACCTGCAGGGGCCTAGCTGCAGTTACCAGTTCTCTGGCACTGGGACTGGTACTGCTGCTCAGAAGGGAAGGGTGGGAAAGAGACATGCGGTAGTGATAGGGGACTCGATAGTCAGGGGAACAGACAGGAGGTTCTGTGGCAGTGAGCATGAATCCCGGATGGTATGTTGCTTCCCAGGTGCCAGGGTCCGGGATGTCACTGATCGGGTCCACAGGATTCTTGAGCAGGAGGGAGAGCAGCCAGAAGTTGTGGTCCATATTGGCACCAACGACATAGGTAGGAAGGGGGATGAGGTCCTGAAGAGTGAGTTCAGGGAGCTTGGCAGAGAATTGAGGAACAGGACCTCAAGGGTAGCAATCTCGGGATTGCTGCCAGTGCCACGTGATAGTGAAGGCAGGAATAGGAGGAGGTGGCAGATAAATGCGTGGCTGAGAAGCTGGTGCAGGAGGGAGGGTTTAACATTTCTGGATCATTGGGATCTCTTCTCGGGAAGGTGGGACCTGTACAGAGAGGATGGGTTACACCCGAACCAGAAGGGGGCCAATATCCTTGCGGCGAGATTTGCTAGGGTGGTTCGGGAGGGTTTAAACTAGTTTGTGAGGGGGAAGGGAACCGGAGGAGTAGGTCAGAGGAAGAAGGGAATGGGGAAAAGTTAGATCAAACAGGTAGAGAGGCTTTGGGGAAGGAGAAGCAGAATACAGGCTATAAAAGTAGTAAGGTAGATGGACTGAAGTGTGTTTACTTAAATGCAAGAAGTGTCAGGAATAAGGGGGATGAACTGAGGGCTTGGATAAGTATGGGGGACTATGATATCGTGGCTATTACTGAGACGTGGCTGATGTCAGGAGAGGAGTGGATATTGAATATTCCTGGTTTTCGGTGTTTTAAGAGGGATAGGGAAGGGGGGAGAAGAGGAGGAGGGGTGGCAATACTGGTCAGGGACACTGTTACGGCTGTGGAAAAGATGGATGTTGTAGAAGGATCATCTCTAGAGCCCGTATGGGTGGAATTAAGGAACAAGAAAGGAGCAGTTACTCTACTAGGAGTATTCTATAGGGCCACCGGTAGCAGTAGAGATATAGAGGAGCAGATTGGCAGGCAGTGTTTGGAGAGAAGCAAAAATAACAGGGTTGTTATCATGGGAGACTTCAACTTCCCAAATATAGACTGGAACCTGCTTAGTGCCAAAGGTTTAGATGGGACGGAATTTGTTAAATGTGTCCAGGAGGGATTCCTGACACAGTATATTGACAGGCCGACTAGAGGGAATGCCATGTTAGATCTAGTTTTAGGAAATGAACCGGGACAGGTGAAGGATCTATTGGTGGGTGAGCATTTGGGGGACAGTGACCATTGCTCCATAACCTTTAAAATTGTCATGGACAGGGACAGGTGCAGAGAGGACAAGAGGATTTTCAACTGGGGAAGGGCAAACTATGAGGCTATAAGGAGAGAACTTGGGAGTGTAAATTGGGATGTCCTTTTTGAAGGAAAATGTACTATGGAGATGTGGTCGATGTTCAGGAATCTTATGCAGGATGTTAGGGATAACTATGTCCCGGTGAGGCAGGGAAGGAATGGCAGGGTGAAGGAACCATGGGTGACGAGAGAGGTGGAACGACTTGTTAGGGAGAAGAAGGTAGCATACGTGAGGTATAAGCAGCAAGGTTCAGACAGGGCCCATGAGGAATATAGGGTAGCGAGGAAGGAACTTAAGAAAGGGCTGAGGAGAGCTAGAAGGGGACATGAAAAGGCTTTGACTAGTAGGGTTAAGGAAAATCCCAAGGCCTTTTTCAAGTACGTGAAGGGTAGGAGGATGGCTAGGGCAAAGGTAGGTCCGATTAAGGACAAAGGCGGGAGAATTTGCCTGGAGGCGGCGGAAGTGGGAGAAGTTCTCAATGAGTACTTCTCTTCGGTATTCACCACGGAGAGGGGTCTTGATGATGCGGAAGGGAGTGCTGGTAGGGGTAATGTTCTCGAGGTTGTAGATATCAAGAGAGAGGATGTGTTGAAGTTGTTAAGTAATATTAAGACAGATAAATCTCCGGGGCCTGACGGGATTTTCCCCAGGCTGCTTCGAGAGGCTAGGGAGGAGATTGTTGAACTGCTGGTAAGGATCTTTGAGTCCTCGTCGTCCACAGGGATGGTGCCAGAGGATTGGAGAGTTACGAATGTTGTCCCCTTGTTCAAAAAAGGTAATAGGGATAGGCCAGGGAATTATAGACCAGTGAGTCTCACGTCTGTGGTGGGTAAGCTGTTAGAAAGGATTCTAAGGGATAGGATTTATGAACACCTAGAGAATCATGGACTGATTAGGGACAGCCAGCATGGCTTTGTGAAGGGAAGATCTTGCTTCACAAGCCTGATAGAGTTCTTTGAGGAGGTGACCAGGAAGATTGATGAGGGCAGTGCAGTGGATGTGGTTTACATGGATTTTAGTAAGGCGTTTGATAAGGTTCGTCACGGTAGGCTTCTTCAGAAGGTCAGAGGCCAAGGGATCCAAGGAAGCTTGGCTGTGTGGATTAGGAATTGGCTTGCATGTAGAAAGCAGAGGGTTGTGGTGGAAGGAGTGCCCTCGGATTGGAAGGCAGTGACTAGTGGTGTCCCGCAGGGATCGGTTCTGGGACCTCTACTTTTTGTGATATTTATAGATGACTTAGATGAGGGGGTGGAGGGCTGGGTTAGTAAGTTTGCAGACGACACTAAGATAGGCGGTGTTGTGGATAGTGTGGAGGGCTGTCGGAGCTTACAGAGGGATATTGATAGGATGCAGAGCTGGGCTGACAAGTGGCAGATGGAGTTCAATCCGGAGAAGTGTGAGGTCGTACACTTTGGAAGGACAAACTCCAGGGCAGAGTACTGGGTGAATGGCAAGGTACTTGGCAGTGTGGAGGAGCAGAGGGATCTGGGGGTTCATATTCACAGTTCATTGAAAGTTGCCTCACAGGTGGAAGGAGCAGTTAAGAAGGCCAATGGGATGTTGGCTTTCATAAGTCGCAGGATTGAGTTTAAGAGCCGCGAGGTGATGATGCAGCTTTACAAAACTCTAGTTAGGCCACACTTAGAGTACTGTGTTCAGTTCTGGTCGCCTCCTTATAGGAAGGATGTGGAGGCGTTGGAGAGGGTGCAGAGGAGATTTACCGGGATGCTGCCTGGATTAGAGAGTATTGAATATGAGGAGAGGCTTAAGGTGCTAGGGCTTTATTCACTGGAAAGGAGGAGGATGAGAGGAGACATGATAGAGGTATATAAAATACTGAGAGGAATAGATAGACAGTCAGCGCCTCCTTCCCAGGGCACCAATGCTCAAGACAAGAGGGCATGGCTTTAAGGTTATGGGTGGGAGGTTCAGGGTAGATGTCAGGGGGAGGTTTTTCACCCAGAGAGTGGTTGGTGCATGGAATGCACTGCCTGGGGTGGTGGTGGAGGCAGGTACATTGAACAGGTTCAAGATCTTGTTGGATAGGCATATGGAGGAGTGTGGGATGGGGGGGATATGCGGGAGGAAGTGTTTAGGTAGTGTGAGGGTGGTTTGATGGACGGCACAACATGGTGGGCCGAAGGGCCTGTTTTGTGCTGTATGGTTCTATGGTTCTATGATTCATATCCTTTCATTCCGTGCATATTCAAGTGCCTATCTAAAAGCGTCTTAAACACCACTATTGTATCTGCTTCCACCATCACCTCTGGCAGCACATTCCAGGCATCTACCACTCTCTGTGTAAAAAAAACTTGCCCCACACATCCCTTTTAACTTTCCTGAAAAATTTTGACCAGTCATCCCCCAACAGTCAGGAAGCTTGATATTCTTGCCTCATTACAATTAGTGTCGAAAAAGCATAGTTGTTAATCTTACGTTTCCCCTCAATTAAAGAAGGGTCCATTTGAAGCAGCCTCCTAATTTGGGGCATAGAGAAGAGCTTTTCTTCCATTTGGGGAAATTTTTTGCCAGGTCCCTTCCAAATGAAGCAGTCCATCGTTGTGATCAATGAGATCCCTCAAATGCAAATGCCTTCTTTCAGAAAAGCTTCATCTGGTGAATGAGCATGTGCTAAACTACTCTCAAACCTTGGGTTAACTTGCTGCAGAACCTCTTTGCCAATTGTCTCCCCCTTCTCTGTCTCAGAAAGTCCCTTATAATAGAAGATGGCTTGTTACAACTCCAGTTCTGTAGGTTCTGAGGTGCCTAGTGTGGGATCTGCAGATTCTGCCGGAATTTGGATGAGTGGGTGAGGAATAAGGGAGGTAATGCTCTCCTTTGGCCATTTTCACTAGACTTCAATACACTCATGAAGAGATTTGAGGTTCTCAGTTCCATTCCAGATGCTCTGCCTTCATTATGAATGTATTTCCAGGAGTTGATGAGAATAATACATTGCTTCCAGAGGCCTTCAGAATATCCTTGAATCCTTTCCTCAATCCTCCTGGAAATCTCTTGCTGTGACAGAGCTTTGGGCAAAGTGTGGCTTTGGGAATCTGATGTCAGTAATGTAAATTATGTGGCCCATCCATTGGTGTCAGATGAAATCTCGATGCCAAGGATGTTAGACCAGCAGAGGATACTGGTGTTTGTTTGCTTGACCCGCCAATGGATTTAATGGATTTTGCTGAGAGAGCATTGTATGTTCCAGCTCAGTGAATTGAAGTGCCTGCTGCAAGTAATCCACCACTACACTCACAGCACTCTGGATAAATGGGTGCACCTGGGCCAGATGCATGTGTTGAAACTAACCTTCATCATGAAAGTCACATGGTGGCTCATTCTTCATTGGAATGGGATGAGGCAGCCAAGTGTGCCTGTAAAGTTCCCTTTTGCACTACCTTGATGTACTTACGTATGAAATTATCTGTCTGGACGGCATGCAGACAAAAGCTTTTCACTGTATCTCGGTACATGTGACAATAATAAACCAATTACCAATACCTCTCATTATTGATTTACTAGTTTGAAATTGTCAAGCTATAAATAAATCATTACAGTTGCCTGGGCAACTGCTTTCTTATCTCACCAAGTTTTAAGTCTCAAGGATGTCTCCTCCTGTTTCCTCCAATGTTTATGCTAAAAGCTTTATAAATTTTAGAAAGTTTACAACATCTGTATGCCCACAGAAAGTCAAATGAAGTTAGCCTGCTGGATAAAAACTTGAGCTCCTGACATTAATCACTGGGGTCTTTGGTGTCTGGGATCTATCAGGTCGCTGGAGTACATCAAGAATTGCTCCCCTTCTGGAAGACTCATTTTCTTGGTAACAGAATAAAATGCCACCAAAGAACTATGTCCTCTTTGTTCTTCTGAAAATTGGGAAAACTGATTTTCTTTAGTTCTGGTTAATAACAATAATCCTCACCCCTCACTGCTGAGTTTCTTTGTTCAGTATTTGAAATAGTCCACAACTGAAACCCATCTTCCTGGACAACACTTCAATTGGCCTCTCTCTCCACTAAGTTCTCAGTTAAAAAACTGACTCATTTATATAGGTAAATTTCTGTTAAATATCTTTGTTTAATACTAAAATCATTCATTTTAATCTAATCCATTTATCATCCTTTGATTTAGCTTGTACCAACTGTAAATCATTACAGTAGTCTGAGTAACTGCTTTCTTACCTCACCTAGGTCAAAACCTCAAGGAAGTCTCTTCTTGTGTCCACAAAAAGTTTATGCCAAACACTTCATGAGTCACTTCGGCTAACAGCTAATTACTACAAATGTATGCGAGCTATTTGGCAACTATCATTCCAAAATCTACATTGTTTTCAATATAGGGCAAAATTCTTAGCAAAACATGGATCAATTAAAAGCACCCACGCTAGAACTGTAAAAGACACACTTGCCTGACAGAGTTCTTTGAGGAAATAAAAGCAATGATTGAAAAATGAACATGAACTGATCAAGGAAATATCATGGATACTTTGTTTATGGATTTTCAATAGGCATTTGATGAAATATTACACAGGATGTTTGATGATAAAATCAAATTAAGTTTTACAAGAATATGACAGCATAGATGAAAATTTATTTAAAAAATGGGAAAATGGTGAATGGATATATTTTGGACAGGAGGGAAGCAGCTGCTGAGGTCAGTGAAAGAGGAATGCTCATCTTAAAATGCACCAATAATGTAGCAAAACTTCCAGAGTGCACAAAAATAATGTGCTGTTAACTGCAAAGAAAACAATAAATGACTTCAGAAGGAGCGACTGGAATATTGGTTAGACGTAATAGATGACATTTAATGTAAAGAAACATGAAGCTGTAACTGTAAGAGAAAGAATACACTACATTCCAAAGCTCTGTGTGTGCCTGAATGCACATGTACATGTGCATTTGTGTGTGTGTGTGTGTGTGGGGGGGGGGGGGGGGGGGCGGGTGCGGAAAGAGTGGTATACTCTGACTTTGGCAACAATATAAAATATTGAATTGACCTCCATTTTTCACAAGGCCCAATTTCCTTTTATTGAGGGAAAATCTGGCAGGGCATAGACTGTATATAATTGGTGGCCAATTCTTTGATACTCATAGCATCATCAACAATAAAACTACACCTAAAAAAGTAAGACCAATTTCATGGAATATATTACAAAGAAATGTGAAAACTATTGAATGTTAATTAAATTGTTGAGAAAGCACGTCATATAATTGACCCTAGTAGTCTCAGAATATTAAGAATTTTTGCAAATAGCTGGGTAGCAACCTGCTAGAACTCAATGGAATGAAAAAAGGGTTCCACAATCAGCAGACATTTGGTTATCCGGGCCCTTCTGGGTGTCTAGTTTTATATACCCTGATATAGAAAGGTGGTCATGTGTAAATGGATTTTAAAAACTTGTTCATTATTACTCTCTCTCTCCTTAAGATTTAACCAGAAATATTTAAATGACAATTTAGATCCAGATACAGGAATAGTTCAGTTATCAAGTTGTGATTTTCTATTTCAAAAACTCCAAGTTAGCAACTTTATCAAACATTATGTTTTAATACACATTTCAGTTATTAATTGCCCTAATTTGGCAACTTTTCCTTTCTTGGTCTTATTCCCATTTTTTACTATGCTGTCCAACTTAATGCCTTTCAAAGTACCTTATTTTGAATAAACCCAATTTATTATCCTTCCTTTTTGCTGACCATAGTAGTCTTGCTTTTTCCTGAACAATCTGAATTTAAAATCTTCCTATAATAACATGAAAATAGTCCTCTAAATAGATCCACCTCTATCCAAGTGTGAGCCACCCATCACATGACTCACCCTGCTCTTTATTTAGAATTAATCCTTTCGACATCTGAATCTCTCTTAAATTGTGGGTCCAATTTTGTTCTTCCTCATGCCCAAGGAATACTCATTTCCCAGATACTGCAAAGGACAGGGTCAAAGACTGTCCACATACAGTTAAGTGGAGAGGAGCGCAAAAAAAAACACGCCCATCAGCCAGGTTTCCAGCAGCACTCATTTTTGCCATCAAGTTCTGGTGCAAAGCTTTGATGCACCTTAGCCTGGATAGGTAAAGGACATTGGAAGCAATTTGTGCATGCACTCTACTTTTTTTTATATTTTCAATAGGCCACTGGTTCTCCATTCTCACTTCCTGTTTATTATGGGGAGGCAGTTTTTGGTTAAATCAATGGAAATCCAACCAATTTCAATTCAATTATGAATATAATTTTCACATCAAAAGAAAATTTAGCAATTCAGTGATCTGACATGGTGTTGAAATCAATTTGTTTGATTTTTAAAAAAAATTTAGCAAAAATTCTTGACAATATTCATTAGGATGATGATTGATAGCAGTATCATTGCTGCTTCTCAGTGCTTGAGCTTTTCTGTATTTTGATAACAGTAGTATTAAAATATGTTGCATAATTATGCTAATGAAAACTCATAAGAAAGTAATACTTCGGAAAAAAATTGTTAACACCTATTTCCAACCTTTAAAAAAAACTAATCACCTCGATACTTGCAAGTAGCATTGTTCCCATAGCAACAGGACACTACATTTGTGATATTTAGCCATGCAGTTGCTGAGCTGCAAATTCCTATGCTTACTCCAGAAAAGACAGAGTACAATGTCATCAATTCAAGCTCTAGATTCAAATTTTCCATCACACTATCAACAAAAGAAAACAATTTATTTTCTGCCACACCTAGTCTTGTTTGATGTGTAGTGCTGAGTGAAATCATTCAATTTCCAAGTGTTTATTGCAATTGATTCTAGATCAAACACAAATAAGTAATGCATATGTGCCAGAAGTGCCAATATTTTTTTATTAATACATTTTCTCATGTAATATGGACTTTTCTGACAAAGCTGACATTTACTGACAGAACTGAGGCAGCAATCCAGAGCCAACCAGATTGGTGAGTCTGGAGTTGCATACAGGCCAGATTGGAAAAGAATGGCAAAACTTCTCTGAAGAAATTGCAGGTGGTTGTATTATAATAGACAAGTTTCACAGTCAACATTACTAAGAGTAGTGTTTTATTTTTGATTTACTTAATTAATTCAAGCCATTATTGAATTACTTGAATTTAAATTTTCCTAACTGCCACTGTGGGATTTGAACTTGCATATCAAGACTTTTGCAAGTTTGAAGCAGGGCAGCAGCATTTTGAAAGGCCTAGATCTACAGAGGGCAGCATGAGGCTAGGCATACATTGGTATTGTCAAGTCTGAACATACAGTATCGAAGTTATAAGGACTTTATCAGCTGACGAGTTGAGGCAGAATTGAATCTGGTGATATTACATGGTTACAAATAACTGTTTTAGCAAGTAAGTAGAAGTTGGGATAACAGAAATAGGGGGACTATCAATATTTGCACAGCAGGCATTTTTGATACCTTTTTCAAGGATTTCTCAGCTGCCCTACAGCTTTATTTTAAGTATTATTGCTGAGACACTATAGCAGAATAAAGATATAAAACTGGTGACAACAGCTTTTTACACCATGTTTTTCAATCTACTTAGAAGTGCTGGTCAACTGCTAACACTGTTTAAGATCATTTGTTGTAATTAGTTTTACAACAAAAGTCAAACTTGACTTTGATTTTAGTTGGCATGTTAACCAGTGCTGTGGAGGTGAAACAATGGACATAGGTCAAATGAGGAGATTATAATTGAGGTATGGTGGATTCCATAACCTATTAGTAAATCAGGTATTTCAGTAATGCTGGGCTAATCAATTCAAATGTATCAACCATCTCTGCTCTTTTAGACTGTCAACACTGTGAAACAAGCCAATTGCCCTGTCAACATCCACATTTAAAAAAAAGAGTTGCAGCAAAAACAAAATTAAACTTCAGTCTTTTAAAAAAAAGGCCTTTACTAATGTTGCTCTGCATATATAGATATTCAAAATGCGAGCTATGATAGTTTAGTCACTCTATACCACTATGTCTTTGGACAAATTTACTTCATATCGGCATGCTTTGTTATGTTATTTTGTTGCATTTTCAGCTTCCATGCAATTGATAAATCATCTTTAGGTGAATAATGACCAACTGAATCAAAGTAGTAATTTTCAAAATTCAATCTAAAAAAATGTATATTCTTTCACTCCATTAGTAAGAACCAAATGCTATAGAGAAAGCTGTCAATAATCTCAGTGTGCTAGTGAAAGAGTTAATGGCTTACATAAAGATGAAGAAATTAAATGGAAAAGCTTACCTTTTCAAGAGACATCATTCGTTAGAACAATGCAGTAGTCCAAAGCAAGCTAACCACCACCGTTCAGTGAATTTAATAAATTCACTTAAATTACTAGGGCAGAAATTATTGTTGCTATACATTGAGCATCACACAGTCAATTAGCAAAGTTGTTATCCCACTCTCCCCAACACTGCTGATTTCACTAACCATCCAAAGCCAAAATGAAGTCATTTGGTTTAGTCACTATAGCCAAATGCCACCAAACACAGGCTCATCTTCCTGCACATCCAGTCACATCAGCCACTGTACTGAGCAGGAGACTGGAACATTCCATTCTAAATCAGAAACGGTATCTTTGACAACAGAGACCACTCTATTCACTTTCACATAAGCATCATTTGTTTGCTTCAAAAATATACAGAAAATGAAGCACAGTGTTTTACATATGTAGACTTCCTATTCCATTTTAAAAGTCGGGAATGAGATGAAATTTTTCTCTTGTAAAAAAAATTCTTAGCAATCTGTTTTCCAAGAATGTGCATTTGTTATATAAAATACAAGGTAGGGAGAAGGGTGGAAGAATGAGGTATTTTTGAATTATGAAAGAAACTTACTTTTTTTTTGCCAAGAAACATGATATCTTTCATGATTAAACTATCTAACTGTCAAAATGGAGCCACAAACAAGTAGTATAAACCAATGGGATCTCTGCTATAGTAGTTTAGAAGATTTAAAAATGTTCCACAGTTCACAAAAAAATTGCAGGATTGTGAACATGGATGAAGTACAAATCCATTTAAAGGTAAAAGGAGTGTTCTTTACAAACAAATACTGCAGTTCTGGTGACAGCACTCACAACAAGCCGATGGATTGTTTTAGCTTTGTACAACACACATTTCACAATTATATAATAATCTAGATTCAGTTCATAAGAAAAAGTTCTTAATTTTTATCCATTCTTTCCTATCCTTTAGTCACAATCTTCCATTTTGTTTGTTGTTCACTCCTTTTCTCTTTCATTATAAGGCTCTGAGAACAGAAAGGAGCCATTCAGCCCATCGAGCAATTCAGCCCATCAAGCCTACGCCAGCTCTGGGAAAAAGTTTTTTCAAATTATTCCTACTCTTTTGCCCTTTCCTGATACCCCTATATTTTTCCCCTCACTTTATCCATTATTCTTTTAATCCCTGTAGCAATAAACTTGGTTATAGTATTATGCTGTACTCTGTCAAACACCCTTTAAAAGTTCATAAACATAACTACACCATCTTCAACAACCCTCCCTGACTTCACGAAAACTCAGTCTAGCTGGTCAAACAGCTTCACTTTGCTTATGTTCATTTATTACTCTATAATTATCCAAATGTCAATTTATTTTGTCCTGCATTACTGGCTCTGCCATTAGACTGAGCAGACTGTATTATTGGGTTTATTCCTCTCCCCTTTTTGAAAATAGGTTGCAAAATTAGTAATCCTTCAGTTCTCTGACAATATTGCACTATCCAAGGAGGACTGGAGGAGGTATCCCATCGAGACCAGATGACTTTTCTACTTTGAATGCTACAAACTTTGATCTATTACTTCTTCTTTCATCTATCATTCTCCCCCATTCAGTACTATATCCGATTTTCTGCTGCTCTGGCAGTATCCTCTACTGAAAACTGATGTAAGGTACTGTTCCACTAATATGATTGTCTCCAAAAGATCATCTATATTTGACCTTTAAGTTCCATACCCCTTTTCATGGCAATCCTTTTCCTACTTAAATAATCTCCTTGCAGGAGGTCAACTTGTTCTCAGGAGAAGGGTCACCAGAATGCTGCATCAGAAAGGCAAGATAAGGATGCATGGAGTTGGGGGTAATGTATTAACTTGGATAGAGGATTGGTTAACCAATAGAAGGCAGAGAGTTGGGATAAATGGGTGTTTCTCTGGTTGACAATCAGTGGTGAGTGGGGTGCCACAGGGGTCGGTGCCGGGCCCACTACTGTTCACAATATACATTAACGATTTGGAAGAGGGGACCGAGTGTAGCGTATCCAAGTTTGCTGATGACACTAAATGGAGTGGAAAAGCAAATTGCGCAGAGCAGGCAGAGAGTCTGCAGAGAGATATAGATAGGTTAAGTGAGTGGGCAAGGGCCTGGCAGATGGAGTACAATGTTGGTAAATGTGAGGTCATCCACTTTAGAAGGAAAAATAGAAGATCAGATTATTATTTAAATGGTGGAAGATTGCAGCATGCTGTTGTGCAGAGGGACTTGGGAATGCTTGTGCATGAATCGCAAAAGGTTGGTTTGCAGGTGCAGCAGATTATCAAGAAGGCAAATGGAATGTTGGCCTTCATTGCTAGAAGGATTGAATTTAAGATCAGGGAGGTTACGCTACAACTGTACAGGGTACTGGTGCGGCCACACCTGGAGTACTGCGTGAAGTTCAGGTCTCCTTACTCGAGAATATACTGGCTTTGGAGGCAGTACAGAGGAGGTTCACCAGGTTGATTCCAGAGATGAGGGGGTTGGTCTATGAGGAGAGATTGAGTCGCCTGAGGCTATGCTCACTGGAATTCAGAAGAATGAGAGGGGATCTTATAGAAACATATACAATTATGAAAGGGATAGATAAGATAGATGCAGGAAGATTGTTTCCACTAGCAGGTGAGACTAGAACTAGGGGACATAGCCTCGAGATTTGGGGGAATAGATTTAGGATGGAGATGAGGAGAAACTGCTTTTCCCCAGAGAGTAGTGAATCTGTGGAATTCTCTACCCAGGGAAGCAGTAAAGGCTACCTCATTAAATATACTTAAGACACAGTTAGATAGATTTTTGCATAGTCAGGAATTAAGGGTTATGGGGAAAAGGCAGGTAGGTGAATCTGAGTCCACGGCCAGATCAGCCATGGTCTTATTGAATGGTGGGGCAGGCTCGACGGGCCAGATGGCCTCCTCCTGCTCCTATTTCTTGTGTTCTTGTTAGACAAAGTGCACCAAGGATTACAAGAGACGAGCACTATAGATTCACATACTTCACATATAAGGATAGATCAAATGTAAGGGAAAAACATGGCAGGCCCAGATGGGTTTCAGAGGAGATGTGCAGAGTTCAACAAGCAAGGCTGATGAACTACCAGCACAAGTGTAACAATTGAGACCTGGACCAAAGTAAAGGATTGAGCACTTAATATTCAAAAGACCTTTCTTACATCTAACAATTCTTTTTTTAACTGAAAACTTCTTCATATGCTGTCAGTTTTCTTCACCAGTACTTAATGCTCCATCATTCTTCCGATAATGCTTTGCAATTTTTAATCGCATTTAGCCTTTACATACCCATCACATACTTTGATTATTGGGACATCTGCTACCAATATCACCACACAGTTGTAATCAAAATTATTTTCTAACAGTTCAGTTTGCTTTTCTAGGACCACAAAATAATGAACATTATTTCTTACAGCAACAGATTATGTTACTTAAACAGAAACATTCTTCTGCATTCTGGATTGCAGCTCTTGAGGAGCTCCTCTCTCTGTAGTATTGCTTTTTATATCTGTTATGAAACTGGTTAGAAGTGGAGAGAAGTAGTCAGATGTTTTACTATATTTGAACTTACCTGCAAGGTTTTATCTGTTGAAAGAGTAAATATTAGTGTCACTTAATTTTTTGTTTTAATCATATTTGGTATTATGTGGAAATTTTTATTTTTTAAATAGTGTCAGTGTTCCTTCAACTTCTAACTGATAACACAACCATAAAAGCATAAACAATAAAAGATAGTCAATTGAAAGGAACTGAAATGCCTTTCATATAATAGTTGCAGCAACAAATGGCTGGGAACAGAGGCTAAACATTTCCGTATTGATTAAACAGAATGTAAATCAGTCAGCAAATGTCAGTTTAGCCTTCAAAAGTATTATACCTGTTTCTCCAGCTTCTGCTGTCGGAGGTTAATATTTTCATCTTCAAAGACACTGAGAAAGAAAACAGACTTAATTAGCTCATGATCACATTGCCACCTATAACACAAATATCTGTTAAATTAGTACAATGTTTCAATTCAGATCATCTGGAAATAGCAGAACAAGTTCAGCATCGTCAGACACTCCATTAAGCAATCTGAGCATCTTAATAGAAGTTAATTCACCCTGCCCCACAATGACTTGTATGGCAGCATACCTTGAAAAGGAAAGATGAGGCCAAATACCTGACATAGGTCTTTGCTGCTATGGAAGTAACAGAAAAAGAGATACAGGACAAAGTGGGCATTGCAAGATACTAAGAATTGATATTACATTTTGCAAAAAGAAACCTCATGACAAAACTACTATCAACGTACAACCACATGATCGTCATATCACTAGACAAATGCAGGCCGAAAAGAGCTCGGGCACAGAAACTGGCGAGAGAATAAGCTACTGCAGATGAAAGTTCTATACTCAACAAGCAGTTGCATCTAGATCAATTTCCAAATGTGTTTGAAGGAATTGGAAAGCTAGCAGGAGAACAATATCTCGAGATGAACAAGAGGAAGCAGATGGTTGTAAATCCTGAAAGACACGTTCAAAGAGAAATTGAAAGCTGAGCTTGAAAGACTGACAAAGGCAGAAATCATCATGCCACTAGGCACTCCTATCCATTGGCTATCACACTTGGTATCTACGGCAACATGCTAAGAAATGAGTTTGGTTTCACACAATCTGAGGAACCATTATCCAATAAAGACAATGGAAGCTATCTTGTCAGATCAAAGCAGAGTAAAATATCTTCAGATTGTTGAATGCCAGGAATGAATTTTGCCATGGAGACCTTTTCAATAAAAGTTCATTTCCAACCATCTTCAACACAGCTTTGGGGAGATAGTGATTGCTGCCCGTTTGGGATCAGCACTGCGCTCAAAGTTTCAGTAAAGGCTGGATCATTCTGTTGAAGGATTTGTTAGCATAAAGACCACAGCAGATAATGTGCTTTACCTTGTAGAAGGAATATTTGTTGCAGAAGCAGAGATAAATCGTAACTAAAGATGCGAGCCTAATGAATATATGCAAAGAAAAAATATTGAAGGGTAATATGCAGAATCTAAAGTAAACACTGAAGGAGATTTCTTTCATTAGTTATGTGGTCGTCAGAGAGGATTTCAGACCAGATCCAGCAGAAGTGCACCAAACCTCATATGCTGCTAGACTCCAAGGTTCCCTAGGAATTGTCGAATTTCTGCCTCATCTGAGTAAGGTATGGGAATTAATAAGAATATAATCACACCTAACTGTTGCATGCATGGTCAGCTTTTTAAAATACTATATTCATTCAAAGAACAGTACAGGCCACAACAAACAGTATTATAATCAGGATAGTGCCATAAAATGTAGCATAAAGAAAACAAAGAAAAATGATTCCATTTTGAAACACAATCCCAACTATCAATTCATGTTTAAGAAAACAAACACTCAGGGGCAGAAGATGACACCAGCAGTAATCCAGGAACAGAATGGCCAGTGATGTCAGTGCAATTAAGCAGACTATATGAAGAATGATTGAAAGGAAAAAAAAATAAGATCGGTAGTAGTCCTAATGGGTCACTTGATTGTTTTAATTGCAAAATCCCTATTCCATTCATGGCAATGTTATTAGTCTCCTTTTATTTTTTTTGAGCTGAAGTGTTTAACATAGACCCAGTATGATTAGTTGCAATGCAACTAAAAGATCCATCTCAATATCACCCAGTGAATAATCATTGTGCAGATTTCATCACAGTGTTCTTCAGAACACGTTAGAGCAGTGTTTATTAAATAAATGGAGTCCACTTTAAAAGGTTTACAACTATTTAAGTTCAGCTATAACCGAAGATGAGAAACCACAAATCTTTACAGCAAACAAAACTGGAAATTGTAACTGATTAATTACCATCTGAACTAAGATATATGTTTATGGGTGTAACTTCCAAAGCAAATTCACACCTTAAGTATTAAATTATATTGTTCACTTGATCAATGCAATGCACTCTCAGCAGTCGCTCTTTGGTTGCCAATCTGGTAACTCGAAAGATTTGATATACCAATCTTTAGCACAACATAACAATAGAATGTAAAGTTTCCTATCTCAGCCATTTCTGAAAGGTATAAAGGAGAGTAGGAAGAAACCAAGCCAAACTATTCTTACCCTAATAACTTTCAGTCAAAATGGTGTTGAGAAAGGAAGGGGGAGGGAAGGGCAATGAAGAGGGAAAGGACAGAGAGACAGAGCAAAACACCCTACAGGCCAGGAAATAGTGACCAATATGGAATGGGGGGGGGGGGGGGGGGGGGAAGGGAGGAAGGGGGCAAATAAAGTAAGTATTAAACTGGATTTAACATTGGCAGCTGCAGTCAACCAGTGCATTTCATTCAACAATTTCTTTGCACTTTAGTGTTGAAAATTGGCTAAGAACGGTTGCGTGTATTCACAGCTCTGAAAAACTATACAAGGTTTATCTAATGGAACAAGTTCTGGCAGTGTCTCCAGGAGAATCACAGATGCAGCGCAGAATATGAGCTGGCATTGCTGGTAGCACTTTGTTCAAGAATTTGAGAAACCACAGCTCTGATTTCAATAATCAGGAATATCATTAAGCTACACAAACTAGTCAAGAATAGCTTAGAAATAGTCAATTCAAAAGATTTTTATTTAAAAACTACAGCAAAGTTGTAAGAGGGAGATTCATAAATGTATGAATGTGTGTGAGTAAGAGAATGGGCTGGACCATGCTTGACCTGGCTGGCTGCCCTGAATTGCCTAGCCCAGATGTGAAGGGCCAATCTCACTAACCTCTGCACACTTAAGACAGCAGCATACAGCCGAGGCCCTGTCTCTGGAATGCTCTGACAGGCTTTGCCAGAGGGAAAGCTGGGTGGGGTGGAGCTTTGCTTCCTGTCAAAGCTCTGAAGAGTTTTAAAATCTCAGACATGCAGAGTCATCTAGAAATCATCGTAATTGAAGTAGATTAAAATATGAAATACAACATAGTTAATTAACAAAAATAACTAACAACATTAAACCAAAATTATTTTAAAAGTGTACTTACTTTCCCTTTGCTTCCTTATCTGCAGCTCTGGAATTCTATTGAAATCAATGGGGTTTCCAATCCTACATATGGTCTGGCCTGTTACATAACCAGAGAGGTGACTCCCCAGAATAATGCAAGACTGGTCTTTGCTGTTGGACTTCATGTGGAGTCAAGTGGCAGATTATAGGAACAAATGCAACACCATTCAGCAGTGCATACAAAGAAGTGACAGACTGACTTAAGATTCAGTGTGTGGAAGTCAGTAGTTCAGGTTAGAACCACCACCAACATCCAGGCAAGATTCGTTCCAATAAGGAAGTGACTGAGATATTGAACAAATATTGCTACAGAAAACAAAAATAACAAACAAAACACAAATAACAAACAAAATATAATGGGCAACAAATAGACTGATGAAAGTGAGGAATTTAAGTTAATATTATTAAAGAGAAAATAATGAAGAAATATAATGATTTAAAGATTAAAAGGGCATGCATTTAAGGTGAGAAGGGGTAGGTTCAGAACAGACTGAGAGAGTGGCGGATGCCTGGAATGTGTTGCCTGATAAGGTGGTGGAGGCAAATTTATTGGGGGCTTTTAAGAGGGGCTTGGATGGGCACATGAATGAGAGGAAAATAGAGGGATATGGGCATTCTGTAGATAGGAGGGAATAGCTATGTCGGCACAACATTGTGGGCCAAAGGGCCTGTTTTGTGCTGTACTGTTCTATGTTCTAGATGTAAAATCCCCTAGATCTGATGGCCTACATCAAAAGTACATGGCTGTAGAGAGAACACAAGCATTAATGTTTTTGTTCCAGAACTTATTCATTTCTGGAAAAGTCCATGAATCAAAAGAGAGAAAAACAAAACTAAAGACTACTTAGCTGGTCATCAATTTACAGAAAATTGTCATAATCTAATATTAAGGACATGGTAAAAGGGCACATGAAACAGTCAAAATACGATTAGGCAAAATCAACACTGTTTTAAAGGGAAAGTAGCATTTCAGAATTCTCAGTTTATGGAGGATAAAGCTAACAGGGTTGATAAAAGGGAATAAATGGATGAGGCATATTTTAAAAAGGCATTTCATAGGGTATCACATAAAAGGTATCATATACAATGCCTCATGGGATTGGGGTATATAGTAACATGTATGGATAGTCTGAAGTACAAAACAAATTGGGAATAAATAGCAACACACACAAAATGCTGGAGGAACTCAGCAGGTCAGGCAGCATCTATGGAGGAAAATAAACAGTCGATGTTTCAGGTCGAGACCCTTCATCAGAACTGGAAAGGAAGAGGGCAGAAGGGAAAACATGTTTATTGAAATAAAAGGATGACATCTCAAATGTCCTGGAATGGAAAGCCTCATCATGAGAACAGATGTGGCAGAGGTACTGAGAGAAGGGGATAGCATCCTTGCAAGTGACAGGGTGGGAAGAGGTGTGGTCAAGGTAACTGTGGGAGTCAGTGGCTTTGTAAAAGATGTCTGTGGTTAACCTGTCTCCAGAGATGGAGACGGAGAGAACCAGAAAGGGGAGAGAGGTGTCGGAGATGGACCAAGTAAATTTGAGGGCAGGGTGGAAGTTGGAGGCCAAGTCGATGAAATTGACAAGCTCAGAATGGCCACAGGACGCAGCCCCAATGCAGTCATCAACGTAGCAGATAAAGAGTTGGGGGGGCGTTACTGGTGTCGGCTTGGAACACAAAAAGGCAGGCATAGCTGGGGCCCATGCGAGTGCCCATGGCTACATCTTTGGTTTGGAGAAAGTGGGAGGAGCCATAAGAGAAGTTGTTGAGGGCGAGTACCAGTTCTGCCAGACAGAGGAGAGTGGTGGTGGAGGGGGACTGGTTGGGTCTATTGTCGAGAAAGAAACAGAGAGCCTTAAGGCCTTCCTGATGAGGGATGGAAGCGTTCAGCGACTTGGTCCATAGTGAAGATGAGGCGGTCAGGGCCGGGGAACTGAAAGTTGTTAAAGTGATGGAGGGCATGCGAAATGTCACAGAAGTAGGTGGGAAGGGGCTGAACCAAGGGGGATAAAGTGGAGTCAAGATACGAGGACACGAGTTCAGTGGGGCAGGAGCAGGCAGGCAGAAACAATGGCCTACCAGGGCAGTTGGGTTTGTGGATCTTGGGTAGGAGGTAGAAACGGCCAATACAGGGTAGGGGAACAATGAGGTTGGAGGCTGTAGAGGGGGAGATCTCCAGAGGTGATGAGGTCAGTGACAGTGTGGGAATAAATAATTCATTTCAGGCCGTCACTACAGAGATGCCACAAGGATTAGTACTGACCTCTCAGTTATTTGCTCTCAGTTATATTAAAGAAGAAAGTCTGCTGACAAAACTAAGCTAGGTGGGAAAGTGAGATGCAAGTAAAATGCAAAAGAATCTCCAAAGGGATATATACAGGTTAAATGCATAGAAAAGATGGCAATGGACTATAATGTGTGAAAGTGTGAAACTATCCATTTTGACACAATAATTCTTTTTTTTAAATGGGAAGAGTAGTAATAAATGTTTAAGCAGAAAGATCTGATCACAAAACACAGAAGGTTAGTATACAGGTACGCAAAGCACTAGGAAGACAAGAGGTATGTTGGTTCTGAATGCAAAGGGCATAGACTTCCTTCAACTTGAAGGAAGTCTATGCTACAATTACAGAGGGTTTGGTAAGACCATACCTAAAGTATCATGTGCAGTTTTGATGCCATACCCAAGCAAGGAAACAAGTGTGGGAGTGCAACAAAATTTCACTAGCAAGAAGGAAACAACCCAAGAAGGAGAGATGGCATAGACTATGCCTTTTGTTCCTTAGAGAAGGGCTCCCAAACGGAGGCTCATGACTTCTATAAAGTACCACACAAGAGATTATTAAACAAAATAAGAACCCGACATTTGGGATAATTTACTGGTATGGATGAACATTGGTTAATGAACAGAAACAGAGAGTAGGAATAAATGGATCATTTTTTTACTTGGGACACTCTGATTAATGGAGTGCTGCAGGGATTGGTGCTCAGGCCCCTTCTTGTTTACGGTTGGATGAGCGGGATCACGTACAACAGATCCAAGTTTTCTGATGATAGAAAATCAAGTGGCAGTGTGGGCAGTGAAGAAATTGAAGAGGGGTTTCAGGGGAATACAGACAGGTTGTGAATTGGTGCAGATGGAATACAATGCGGTAACGTGAAATCATCCATTTTGGTGAAAAAAGTGCAAAATATAGAGTTGTGCATTGTGTTTTTCTGCCTTGGGTTGCATCTTTCATTTCCAATTTCAAATTTTACTCAGACTTCTCGATCCTACAATCAGTTAACTGTAACCTGGAAGATATTCTTACATTATCCATGGAATTCACCTTTGTTCCACATTTGGACCAAATTCTAATGAATCCAGAGCCAAATGTCTTTGGCAGAACCCAATTTGATCAGCTATTGGCAAGCAATTTACATTGACAGCACTATAAATGGCTGTTTCCATCACTTTGCTAATGGCAGAGGGTAGACCAATGGAGTAGTAATTAACTACATTGGATCTATTCTATACTTCACAGACAGGCTATATCTTTCCACATTGCTGGGCTGATGCTGTTTTATAGTTGTTCTGGAACAACTTGGTTAGAACTACGGCTAATTCTGCTCCAGCACAATTCTTCAGCAGTACAACCATGATTTGGTAGAATTCTGAAGCCATTGCTACTTCCAGCATTCTCTCTCATTATCTGAGATTAAATGGAGTAAATTAATTTGGTTAAAGATTGGTTTCTGCGACGAGGATGAGCAGGTATGAGTGACTGAATGACCATTTCTTATGTTTCTATTTCTTTTGAAGGGTATTATTGCCAGACTGGATATGTAGCAGTAAGTGAGAGAACCAACACTAGTGATAAAACTATTTGATTTGTCCTTGATCATTTACTAATTGTGCATTCATCTACACTATATAGCTCAAGTTAGTATCCACTCAGTCCTTTGAACTGGAAACGATTCAGTTTCATCCTTGCCTCACACATGCTGGGTTCCTCTCTTGAGGATGGAATGTTCTTAGAACTTCCTAACTCCCTTTAGTTATTTTGTTGTCCATTACCATTCATAATATAGCAGGACTGCAGAGCTTTGTTCTGTTTGGGGGGGGGGGGGGGGGGTGGGGGGGTGATTACTTGGCTCTGGCTCTTTTGTGTTTTTAAACTGTTCTATCTGTTGAGTCTTTCCCATTTGAGGTGGAAGTCCATAGCACACAGGTGAATAGGATAGCAAAAAAGGTATGTGGTATGCTTGCCTTCATAGGCTGAGGTACTGAGCAGAAGAGTTGGGATGTCATGTTGCACCTGTACACAATGTAAGTTAGATCACGCTGTATTGTAAACAGTTTTGGTCACCAATCTACAGGAAGGATGTGATAGCATTAGAAAGAGTGCAATGAGATTCACCAGGACATTGCCTGGAATGGAGGGCTGTGGTTATAAGGAGAGATTGGGTATGTTGGGTTTATTCTCACTGGAATGTAGGAGGCTGAGGTGTGACCTTATTGATGTGTACAAAATGATGAGGGGCATAAATAGGATAAATAGAATCTTTTCCCCAGGGTAGGGGAGTATAGAACTAGAGGGCACAGATTTAATGGAAGAAATTTAAAGGAGATATGAGGGGCAAGTTTTCCCACACAGAGGATGGTGAATATCTGGAACAAGCTACCAGAGGAGGTGGTGGAGGCAGATACAATTACAATGCTTAACAGGTATTTTGACAGATACTTGGATAGGCAAGACACAGGATTAACATGGGCAAATGGGATTAGCATTAGCAGGCATCACAGTTGGAATGGACGAGGTGGGCCAGTAGGGCCCATTTCTGTGCCATACAATTCTATTTAGCATGAGGGTTGTGTCATGTTCAGTTTATTCTCACTGGATATTCTTCTCAGTGTGAAAAATGGTTACCACCACAAGCACTGTGCAGTGGTCACCTCTGTCAATACTGTCTTGAACAAATGAATGCACAATAAGTAAATGATCAAGGACAAATCAAATAGTTGTATCACTAGTGTTGGTCATCTCCCCAACTGCTGCATATCCAGTCTGGCAATATGTCCTTCAAAAGAAATAGAAACATAAGAAATAGAAGAATGATTAGGTCATATAGTGACTCATGCTTCCTCCATCATTCAGTTGGTTCATGGCTGATCTTTTAGCTCAGCAACATTTTCCTGAACTAAACGCATATTACTTGATTACGTTGATATCCAATGAGCTATCAACCTTCAAGTTCAAGTTTATTGTTGTCATAGGCAGACATACACAGGGTATAGCTTTTTGCAACAGCAGCACAGTACATTACAAACATGACAAGCACAAGTTAACATAGTTAAATTAACATAAACTATGCATAACTTACGTGTGTGCAAAAATAAACAACAGAATAAACATAACAACACTAGTGCAAGATTGAGAGAGAGAAAAAAAGAAATTTTTCTTATTGTGTTTGATTTTGTGGCTTCATACAAGTATGTGGCTACAAGGCTGTTTCAGGGTGTAGTTAAGAACCAACCACATTACTGTACATCTGCTGTCACTTTGGCAATACCAGGCAAAGCATTTGTGAACCAGTCAGGTTTTTACAAAATTCCACTCATTTCACCATCACTGATCACTAATATTTTAGTCAAGATTGTTAAATTAACTATACTAAAATTTCAGTGTAATAGGCTTTAAATTCATATTTATGGATCTTAGTCCAGATCTCTTGGTTACCAGTCCAGTAACTAAACATTGGACCAAAATCTGCAACTGATGGTGATGGTCCACAGGTTGGACACCTATGGTGCAAAATAGATGAATGCACGAAGAACAATAACTCCCTTAGATAATAACAGTTTTAACAAAACAGAAACATCAGAAGACCATTTACAAACATTGACATCAAGGCACAAGAGGTATTAGGGCAGATTATTTTAAAGAATGTCCTAAGTGAGGAGGAAATTCCAGAGTTGAATTGAAGACTGTCAAGTCTTTGGTGGAGCAATTAGCGATGTGCAACAGGCCAAAATTGTAGGACTGGTTTCAAACTGGAGGAGATTACAGATAGGGAGGGTAGGATTATGAAAGGACCAGAAAGCAAGGATGAGAACTGTAAAATTAAGGCTAGTGATTAAAGACATTAATTTCCTTGTGCTTGTTTTTACACTATAAGTTGCTTTATGATTTCACAAGGCATCAGAGCTTTATGATCACTGTGACATCAGTTATAATTCTGACACTATATATGGAAATTGATTTTTAATGGTGCTCAATATCTTATATAATTGAGGTTATGGCATCACAATTACTTACTATTATTAAAAACGCTTGTTCAAGGTTAAAATGCTTTGCAACAATATATTACGATAAACAAGTGGCAGAGCAAAAATATTATTTAAGGGAAAGCATCATTGTCCTTTAACTGCCATCTGTACAATTAAAAAGAACAACTCTGGCTAAATGTGAAAAACCGCCGGACAGAAACTATTAAACAAAAACCACACTGAGAATTCTCAAAAAGAAACACTACATCTGGATTTCTGCAGCTATTTATCCTTTAACAGTGTCAACCTTAAAAAGTAGTTCCATTTTCTTATCTCTACAAATGTGGGTGACAAATTATAAACACGAACAATAAAGCTCAAATTTGCAATATCTCTGCCCTGAATGGCAGCTGAGCCACAAGATTACCATTAATTATATCAGTAATCACACCTACATCTTAGAAAGATTACTACATACAAAACACATGTATAAAGTGTTTCTATTATACAGTATACTTTTGTAAAGCTAGATTACAAATGCATTAACAGTGAGAAGAACAATATGGGACTTAGTATCAACATAACTAAGTTTTCGATTTGGAAATTTAAAGGAAAGCACAAAGAGGAAAAGATCTCATCTGCAGCCATTCCATAAATGGCACTAATCCACCAAAAATTAAGCAGAATTTCAACCTAAAAAACGCACTGCTTCATGGTGTATTTGTGACAGTCATAAATATTGCACACACAATAAAATCCACACCTTCCTAAGAACTCAGTTATATACTCCGCCTAAGGTGCCGCGACCCCACAGTCGATGAAATATTTGGAGAGTCAGCCCCCGGTGCCAACCCACCAGAGGCGAGAGCCTGGAAAACATTGCCGAACAACCCGCCTCCTCCCTCCGCACAGCTCCCCGGCCATTCTCACCCTACCTCACACTGTAATAGGACATCTTTGGGCGCCGTTGCTATGGTGTTGGCGGCAGCTCCCGTCTCCCGCTCCCGGCTCCGTCACTCAGTTCCAACTCACTCCGGGAGCTCCGGCCGTAGCAACGCACCAGCCAACAAACACCATTCCCATTGGCCCTCCGTCTATCCACCCAACACGTCATCTCATTCACTTATAGTTGATTCATGCTGTTTTTTCGATGGAACCGGAGTTTTCAAGCAATCTCTAAGTAACGTAAGCCGCGGCGCAGGTCCTGAAATTACTATAGTTGCTCGGCGCCGTCTGGCGAAAGTATCCCGATCGTTTTGTTTCCCCGCCCAAGCTGCCTATGAGGAGCGCTGCGGTTGGGAGTGTTCAGCCACCGGGCAGCAATGCGCAGGCTGTCTGTCTGCCTTCTGGCCGGTTGCCTTGCAGTCGGGTAGGTGTAGATCCAGAGAAACAAAGGGCTCAGATGCTGGAAAATCTACTGCTTTCACCCCTTACTGGTCTTAAGTAAGTTCACAATGCTAAAATAATGCTCCATTATTTGAATTTCCTCACCAGAGAAAGAAATTGATTGGAATCTATCCAGTCGCATTTTGGGAACATCAGTTTAGATCACCCCCCTCTCAGTCTTCAAAACCCCAGCGAAGAGCTGCGAAGTGCAAGCATCAGAGATCTTAACGCTAACTTCTTTTAGACTCATAGAGTCAAACAGCGTGGAAACAAATCCTCTGGCCGTGCCAGCTATCAAATACCTGCCTATTACTAATCCCATTTTCCAGCACTCGGCCCGTAGCCTTCCACGTCATGGCATTTCAAATGGTCTTGTAAATATTTCTTTAAAATTGTGAGAGTACCTGGCTCCGCCAATCCCTCAAGCAGTGTGTTCCAAATTTCAATCATCCTCTGGATGAAAAAAATGTTTACCTCAAATCCCCTCCTCTGCTAAGGGGATTTTTTTCCCTATATACTCTATCCTCTCATATTTTTGTGCAACTCATTCAAGACCCCACCCCCCCGCAGCTTGCTCTGCTCCAAGGAAAACAACTCAGCCTATCCAGCTGAAACGCTCCATTCCACGCACTTCCCAGTGAATCTCCTCTGCACCTTGCTCACTGTAATCACATCTTTCCTATACAGTGGTGATCAGAACTGTACACAGTACTCCAGCTGCTTTATATAATTGTACAATAACCTCCCTTCTTTTGTATTCTATATTCTGACTAATAAAGGCATATCCTGTATATCTTCTTAACCATCTTATCTACCAGTGCTGCTACTTTCAGGAATCCTTGGACACCATTGTTCCTGTGTTCCTCCACACTTCCTGGAGTCATTTCATTTTAATGTGTATATCCTACCCTTGTTAATGTTCCCAAAATGCATCACCTCACATGTTTCAGAACTAAATTCCATCAGCCATCACTCTGCCATCTTATCAACTCAATACAGTATTGAGACTCAGTATAGTATTGTGTGTTGTCTGAACTTACGTGCCTGTGATGCTGCTGCTGCAAGCAAATTTTTCATTGTACTTGTACCTCACCGCACTTGTGCACATGACAATAAACTCGACTTGACTTGCCCTTCTCACTATCAATAACACCAATTTTTGCATCATCTACACATTAACTATACCTCCTACATTTACAAACAGATCATTTATGTATAAAACAAACAGCAAGGGTCCCCACTCCAATCCCTGCAGTAATTGAAAAATGAACCTTCAACCCTGTGCTTCCTGTCACCAGGCCAACTTTTGATCAAATTTACAAACCATCCTGATTATCCCTGATTAATCTCTGCTTCTCCAAGTGCAGATTAATTCTGTCCCTCAGAATTTTTTAAAAATAATTTCTCCACTGTTTATTTTAGATTCACCAGTCTTTAACTGCTTGGCTTATTTCCGCTATTTTTCTTTAATAAAGTTACCACATTTGCCATCCTGCAGTTCTCTGGCACTCATTCTTCGGCCAGAGAAGATTTGAAAATCTCTGTCAGAGCCTCCGCATTCTCCTCCCTTGCCTCCCACAGCAGCCTGTGATACATGACATTGATTTATCCACCATTAAACCTGGTAAAAGATCTAATACCTCCTCCTTCATAATGGTATTTTGTTTGAGAATGTCAGCACCCTCCATCCTGACTTCTCTAACAACTATATCCTTCTTCATAATGAATATTCATTTAAAACTTCATCTACTTCCCACTTCACACACAGATTTCCACTAATGGGTCCTACACTTTTTCTGGTTATCTTCTTCCCCTTAATAATAAAATACTTCGGGATTTTCCTTCACCTTTCCCACCAGTGCTATTTCATGCCCCATCTTCACAAATGCTGCCTGGCCTATGGCATATTCCAGCATTTTCTGTGGTATCTCGGGACACAAAACAAGTTTATGTAATCATTCCTCACAATTTAGACCCTGGTATAATATCCGTGAATTTATGCTATGTCACTCTAAGTCTGATGATTTGTTCAGGAGTATCCTGATCACTTGTGACATCTCCTCCACCCCAAGCTGGGTTGCATTGCTTAAAATAGAATTCAATACTCCAGATGTAATCTGATTTACGTTACTGCGTTTATTGTAGTTGACTGTGGTGAATTGGCTGTTTGTCATTCAGTGAGTGAATCACAGCTGTTGTCTATAAAGTTATTTTTCCATTTTCTGCAGAATGTGGCTGAAATGAAAACAGTTCATTTTTAAAAATATGAAATACTGTTTTATGGCAAGAGATAATATTAACATTGAGTTGCTAGTCAATCCATCTAAACCTTACTAGGACTATTTATGAAAAACCATATGTGATTTTAGGCTGTGTACTGTAGAAAAGTATGGAAATGGAGAGGATACAGTGCAAATTCACTTCAATCCTGTCTGAAGTGAGAATGTACAAATATGACAAAATAGTTGAAAGAACTGTGTCTGGTTTTGCTACAACAGAATAATGGTAAAAGTGTTTAAAGCTGCAGAAAGATGGGAGAGAGCAGGCAGAAACGAATTTATGATAGTAAGGAAACATTTGTACAAGATGAAGTGCAAGAGATGAAGAACAAGATTAGGAAAACAATTTTATAAAAGTCCAGAAAGTTCCTGGACCAGGCACGGATTGCACTGCCTTGGAGAGGAAAGGAGGTAAATGATGAAAACAGATGTGGACGCAGGTGGGATTTAGGGTTATTGTTCAGGTGAGGAACAAAAATCAACACAGACTACTGTAGTTAAGTTGAATTGTCTATTTTCAAGTAGTGATGTCTGTTAAGAATCCACGCTGATGCACATTCTATGGATTTTTATATTTTTATTACTTCCTTCATACCCATGAGCTGCCAATATAGGCTATGCTGAGACACCTTGTGGAAACAGATCAATTATCACATTAGTAGTCTAATCTGGTCTCACTCACTTCCCAGTTTACAGAAATACAGCAAGAGGTTATTTCAGCCCTCTTAACAGTGGCAGCCCATGATCAAGTCACAGATTCTGTTTATCAATTAATTTGTATGAAGAAAGGGATCAGGCCTTGGTCAATGGCATAATGCATTTTATCAGCAGGTGACTGAGTCACACATGCAAGATCCATTCATCACTTCACTCACTGAGCAACAGCTAGGATTGGCATCAGTAAACCAGAGTTAGGTGTGTGGAAAATTGCTGGGGATTCAGGACCTGAACATTATCCTGCCAATTTTCCACCCTCCATAAATCTGAGATGCTGCCTGGTCCACTGAGTATTTCCAGCATTTTCTGTTTTTATTACTGCTAATTTGAATGGATAGTTTGACTACTTTGTTTTTACGGAGATTTGGTGGACTTAGGTTCTAGTCAAAACTGATTGAAGATGATAGTTTGCATCAAAGCATTAAGTTGTAATTTTTCTAACCAATAAATGTTTTAAACTTTTTTAAAAACAGAATTAAATTCCTCTATCCAGAGAGCATCAGACAGACCCCACACACGAGTTTTGAGAGGATTGCAGGTTCCTTTATGGTGCAAGGTGCCACCGAATGCATGACCATTTACTTGTGGGCATCACATGTCAATTTGAAGTGAAACAGCAAACAGAAGAGATTCCATCTCTCAATGTCCAGCCATACACAGCACATCTTGCAGACTATTAACTGAGCAGCCATGACAATCCAAACAATGGTTACTGGGCAAACTACTGAAGCATGGCTTTTGACTCCAATATTGAGTTCATCCACAGGAGGGCAAAGTGTACAGTGGCATGCAAAAGTTTGGGCACCCCTGATCAAAATTTCTGTTACTGTGAATAGCTAAGCGAATAAAAGATGACCTGATTTCAAAAAGGCATAAAGTTAAAGATGACACATTTCTTTAATATTTTAAGCAAGATTACTTTTTTATTTCCATCTTTTACAGTTTCAAAACGACAAAAAGGAAAAGAGCCCGAAGCAAAAGTTTGGGCACCCTGCATGGTCAGTACCTAGTAACACCCCCTTTGGCAAGTATCACAGCTTGTAAATGCTTTCTGTAGCCAGCTAAGAGTGCAATTCTTGTTTGGGGGATTTTCGCCCATTCTTCCTTGCAAAAGGCTTCTAGTTCTGTGAGACTCTTGGGCCATCTTGCATGCACTACTCTTCTGAGGTCTATCTTCTCTAAACTTTCCTGCGTCCTCACCACAAAATTCAGCGTCAGAAGTTTGCAAAGGAACATCTAAACAAGCCTGATGCATTTTGGAAACAAGTCCTGTGGACATATGAAGTTAAAATAGAACTTCTTGGCCGCAATGAGCAAAGGTACGTTTGGAGAAAAAAGGGTGCCAAATTTCATGAAAAAAACACCTTTCCAACTGTTAAGCACGGGGGTGGATCGATCATGCTTTGGGCTTGAGTTGCAGCCAGTGGCACGGGGAACATTTCTCTGGTAGAGGGAAAAATGAATTCAATTAAATACCAGCAAATTCTGGAACCAAACATCACACCGTATGTAAAAAAGCTGAAGATGAAAAGAGGATGGCTTCTACAACAGGATAATGATCCTAAATACACCTCAAAATCCACAATGGACTACCTCAAGAGGCACAAGCTGAAGGTTTTGCCATGGCCCTCACAGTCCCCCAACCTAAATATCATCGAAAATCTGTGGATAGACCTCAAAAGAGCAGTGCATGCAAGATGGCCCAAGAATCTCAAAGAACTAGAAGCCTCTTGCAAGGAAGAATGGGTGAAAATCCCCCAAACAAGAATTGAAAGACTCTTAGCTGGCTACAGAAAGCGTTTACAAGCTGTGATACTTGCCAAAGGGGGTGTTACTAAGTACTGACCATGCAGGGTGCCCAAACTTTTGCTTCGGGCTCTTTTCCTTTTTTGTTATTTTGAAACTGTAAAAGATGGAAATAAAAAAGTAATCTTGCTTAAAATATTAAAGAAATGTGTCATCTTTAACTTTATGCCTTTTGGAAATCAGGTCATCATTTACTCGCTTAGCTATTCACAGTAACAGAAATTTTGACCAGCGGTGCCCAAACTTTTGCATGCCACTGTATATGTGAGATTCCATGCTACCACATGGCACTGCGTAAAGGAGAGGATGAGTATCATCAGTGGTGGGCAGAAGGAGATGCCAAAGTACATAGACAGAGGGATGGGTGTAATTACGAGGTTAGCCAGTGTGAGGAGTGATGTGCTGGTGAAGAGAGGGTGTTGGGGTAACACATCAGGACACAGTGGTACTTTGTTCCTCTGTTCAGGTCATTGATCCAATTTTGACATTGCACCCACAAGCATGCCAACTCCTGCTGCTGCTCTCCCAGGCAACCTCCTGCTAAAGCTTCTACCTCCCAACATCTGTGGAGTGAGAAACATAGCCAATGTTTCAGGTTATTGAATATTTCCAGAATTTCTATCTATCTTTGCAAATGTTTGTGTTTTGTAAAAACTTCATTGTTTGATATGGAAAGAGTATTTTATTGGAAGTATTTGTAAAATGTGCAGAAAAAAGCAATGGCAAATTAGCACAACACCACCAGTCCAATGTACTGAACAGCCAGAGCAGGTCAACAAGGAGGGTGGTGACTGGACTTAATTCAACATGGCCACCTGACTTCTAAATAAGTTAGAGATGCATAAGATGGGGCTTGTGAGGCAGTGAAGAGAAAGTTAGAGAAATTAAAGCTACAGTTGGTGAAGGCATGGATGGGATCTTTGAGTGCAGTGGGGTTAAGACAGAGTGTCAGATTGGCGGTGTCACAGAAATGGAAATAGTGTCAGAACTATTGTGGGTTTGAATAAGATGAAGCAGAAGATGAAGAAGCAGAAGATGAAGATGATGAAAAAGATGAAGATGATGATGAAGAAGATGGTGAAGATGAAGATGATGATGAATATGAAGAAGATGATGAAGATGAAAATGAAGATGAAGAAAATGAAGGATGAAGATGACGATGATGAATGATGCTGAAGATGAAGATGATGAAGAAGAGGAAGATGAAGATGATGAAGAAAATTATGATGATGACAAAGATGAAGAAGAAGAAAATGATGATGAAGATGGTAAAGACGATGAAGATGAAGAAAATGAAGATGATGATGAAGATGACAAAGATGATGATGAAGATGCAGAAGAAAATGAAGATGATGATGAAGATGACAAAGATGAAGATGATGAAGAAAATAAAGACGAAGATAATGAAGAGGAAGAGAATGAAGATGAAGAAAATGATGATGATGAAGATGAAGAAAATGAAGGATGATGAAGAAGGGGAAGATGAAGATGCAAATGATGAAGATACAGAAGATGATGAAGATGAAGAAGATAATGATGAAGAAAATGAAGATGAAGATGACAAAATGAAGATGACGATGAGGAAGATGAGGAAGAGGATGATGAAGATGCAGATGATGAAGACGATGAAGACAATGAAGATGGTGAAGACGATGAACATGAAGAAAATGAAGATGAAGATGACAAAGATGAAGATGATGAAGAGGAAGATGACGAAGATGATGAAATGATGAAGATGATGATGAAGATGATGAAGAAAATGAAGATGACAAAGATGAAGATGATGAACAAAATGATGATGAAGATGACAAAGATGAAGATGATGAAGAAAATGATGATGAAGATGATGGAGGAAGATGAAGATGATGAAGAAAATGATGATGATGATGATAATGGTGAAGATGAAGATGAAGAAAATGAAGATGAAGAAAATGAGGGATAATGAAGATGATGATGAAGAGGAAGATGAAGATGCAGAAGATGAAGATGATGAAGATGAAAATGATGAAGATGATAGCAAGATGAAGAAGATGATGAATGATGAAGATGATGATGAAGATGAAGATGGTGAAGACGATGATGAAGACAATGAAGATGAAGATGGTGAAGACGATGATGAAGATTATGCCGATGATGAAGAAAATGATGAAGATGATGATGAAGAGGAAGATGAAGAAGCAGATGATGAAAATAAAGAAGAAGATGAAGAACATGAAGAAAATGAAGATGAAGATGACGATGAGGAAGATGAAGAGGAAGATGATGAAGATGGTGAAGACAATGAAGATAATGATGAAGATGGTGAAGATGATGATGAAGATTATGATGAAGATGGAGATGAAAATGACAAAGATGATGATGAAGAGGAAGATGACGAAGATGATGAAATGATGATGATGAAGAAAATGAAGATGGTGAAGACGATGATGAAGATGATGAAGAAAATGAAGATGATGATGAAGATGACAAAGATGAAGATGAAGAAAATGAGGGATAATGAAGAAGATGAAGAGGAAGATGAAGAAGAGGATGAAGATGAAGAAGATGATGACGAAGAAAATGAAGATCAAGATGACAAAGATGAAGATGACGATGAGGAAGATGAAGAGGAAGATGATGAAGATGCAGATGATGAAGATGAAGATGGTGAAGACAATGAATACAATGAAGATGGTGAAGACGATGATGAAGATTATGATAAAGATGAAGAAAATGAAGATGAAGATGACAAAGATGATGAAGAGGAAGATGACGAAGAAAATGAAGATGATGAAGATGGTGAAGATGATGATGAAGATGAAGAAGATGATGTGATGAAAATGAAGATGACAAAGATGAAGATGATGATGAAGAGGAAGATGAAGAATATTAAGATGATGAATGAAGAAGATGATGAATGAAGAACATGATGCTAATGGTGAAATGAAGATGAAGAAAATGAAGATGAAGAAAATGAGGGATAATGAAGATGATGATGATGAAGAGGAAGATGAAGATGCAGAAGATGAAGATGATGATGAGGATGAAGAAAATGAAGGATGATGACGATGATGAAGACAATGATGAAGATGAAGAAAATGAAGGATGATGAAGACAATGATGAAGATGAAGACAATATGAAGATGATGATGAAGATGAAGACAAGATGAAGATGATGATGAAGATGAAGACATGAAGACGAAGATGAAGACAAGATGAAGATGAAGACAAGATGAAGATGATGATGAAGATGAAGATGAAGACAAGATGAAGATGATGATGAAGACAAGATGAAGATGAAGATGAAGACAAGATGAAGATGATGATGAAGATGAAGACAAGATGAAAATGAAGATGATGATGAAGATGAAGATGAAGACAAGATGAAGATGATGATGATGATGAAGATGAAGACAAGATGAAGATGAAGACAAGATGAAGATGAAGATGATGAAGATGAAGACAAGATGAAGACAATATGAAGATGAAGATGATGATGAAGATGATGAAGAATGATGAAGATGAAGTTGGAGGAAGATGAAGATAATGAAGATGAAGATGATGAAGAAAATGAAGATGATGGAGGATGAAGATGAAGATGACAAAGATGAAGATGATGATGAAGAGGAAGATGAAGAATATGAAGATGATGAATGATGAAGAGGAAGATGAAGATGATAATGAAGATGAAGAAAATGATGAAGGATGATGACAATGATGAAGATGAATATGATGAAGACGATGAAGATGAAGAATGATGAAGTTGGAGGAGGATGATGATGAAGAAAATGAAGATGAAGACGACAAAGATGAAGATGGTGAAAAAATGAAGATTTAAAGAAATTGGAAGAATTAGAGGGAAGATGCAGAAATACTGTCTGGGTGAATAAAAACTGTACAATAGAATAAAAGAGAGAAACCCTCACTGCATTTAAAGTGCTTGGATGGGTACTTGAAGAATCATTACCTGCCAGGCTACAGATCACGGGCTGAAAATGGGATTAGGTTGGGTACTCGTTTTCTCTCAATCCACATGCATGAATGGACTAAAGGGCTTCCTTCTATCATAAATTTGCTATCAACTCAGTAGGAACTAATTAGCTAATCTTCTTAAGCAAAATAAGTGGTAAATGTCTTGAGATATTTTAATTTTTTTTTTACAAAATACCTAAAATTTTATCCATGTGGATCAATTATATGTACCATAACACCTCAGGATCCCAACTATAGAGTCTAAATCTACATTTCCATTAACCTATAATTCTAAAGTTTCAGTTCCTCATACTCTGATTTAGCATTTATCAACTTGAGATAGCAGGAAGTGAGAGGCCAGAATCCAAGATGACAAAATTTAAATCAGACAAACCAAGGATTGAGAAACCAATGCACATCCAGACTGAATTGTGTTAATTTTGAGACCAGTTGATCTCGGTCAGCTAATCTGCCGACCGATTGGACACCCTACTTTATTATATTCTGCTAGATTTTACTCGCTACCTTAAATAAAAATGAGATGAAAGACCTCAAAAACACACTTAAACATCCTATGAAAAATAAAGGGATCAAGGCTGACAAAAGTGTTTTTACTCATTCTGAATACCACCTTAAAAGGAAAATATTCAGGATGTTCTGCTTGAATTTTGGTAATTTTATTTCATTTTGCTGCACATTAAGTTGAGGGATTCAGGAAAAGTACATATTCACAGAGGTGTAAAATTGCCTATTGTTACCATAATTAAATAGAAAGGTAAGGTAATATCAAATTTTAGAAAAAGACAGGTACAGTTATGCAATATTTCCATTTCTCACATCAACAGACTTGCTTGAAATTGCCAATTTATTTCCATATTTCAAGCAGTTTTAAGGCAAGACCTACACTCCTTAGAAACTGAGTTGGAACTGACTAAACCCATGGGATAGGACTCTCTTAGCTTACAGCCCAAAATTACTATTATTCTAACAATCTGGAACAAAAACAAAAATGCCTTAAATGATCATTTAAAACAGGTTGCTGATTTAAGACTGGACTGTTCTGGACTAAAAGATGACTTTTCCGAAGAAGCCCCATCAGCAGATGTCTCAAGACATTTACCACTTATTTTGCTTAAGAAGATTAGCTAATTAGTTCCTACTGAGTTGATAGCAAATTTATGATAGAAGGAAGCCCTTTAGTCCATTCATGCATGTGGATTGAGAGAAAACGAGTACCCAACCTAATCCCATTTTCAGCCCGTGATCTGTAGCCTGGCAGGTAATGATTCTTCAAGTACCCATCCAAGCACTTTAAATGCAGTGAGGGTTTCTCTCTTTTATTCTATTGTACAGTTTTTATTCACCCAGACAGTATTTCTGCATCTTCCCTCTAATTCTTCCAATTTCTTTAAATCTTCATTTTTTCACCATCTTCATCTTTGTCGTCTTCATCTTCATTTTCTTCATCATCATCCTCCTCCAACTTCATCATTCTTCATCTTCATCGTCTTCATCATATTCATCTTCATCATTGTCATCATCCTTCATCATTTTCTTCATCTTCATTATCATCTTCATCTTCCTCTTCATCATTCATCATCTTCATATTCTTCATCTTCCTCTTCATCATCTTCATCTTTGTCATCTTCATCTTCATCCTCCATCATCTTCATTTTCTTCATCATCTTCATCTTCATTATCTTCATCTTCCTCCAACTTCATCTTCATCATTCTTCATCATCTTCATCATCATCTTCATCTTCATATTGTCTTCATCTTGTCTTCATCTTCATCATCTTCATCTTCATCTTGTCTTCATCTTCATCTTGTCTTCATCTTCATCATCATCATCATCTTCATCTTGTCTTCATCTTCATCTTCATCATCATCTTCATTTTCATCTTGTCTTCATCTTCATCATCATCTTCATCTTGTCTTCATCTTCATCTTCATCTTGTCTTCATCATCATCTTCATCTTGTCTTCATCTTCATCATCATCTTCATCTTGTCTTCATCTTCATCTTGTCTTCATCTTCGTCTTCATCTTGTCTTCATCTTCATCATCATCTTCATCTTGTCTTCATCTTCATCATCATCTTCATATTGTCTTCATCTTCATCATTGTCTTCATCATCCTTCATTTTCTTCATCTTCATCATTGTCTTCATCATCGTCATCATCCTTCATTTTCTTCATCCTCATCATCATCTTCATCTTCTGCATCTTCATCTTCCTCTTCATCATCATCATCTTCATTATCCCTCATTTTCTTCATCTTCATTTTCTTCATCTTCATTTCACCATTAGCATCATGTTCTTCATTCATCATCTTCTTCATTCATCATCTTAATATTCTTCATCTTCCTCTTCATCATCATCTTCATCTTTGTCATCTTCATTTTCATCACATCATCTTCTTCATCTTCATCATCATCTTCACCATCTTCATCATCTTCATTTTCTTCGTCATCTTCCTCTTCATCATCTTTGTCATCTTCATCTTCATTTTCTTCATCTTTATCATAATCTTCATCATCGTCTTCACCATCTTCATTGTATTCATTGTCTTCACCATCTTCATCTTCATCATCTGCATCTTCATCATCTTCCTCTTCATCTTCCTCATCGTCATCTTCATCTTTGTCATCTTGATCTTCATTTTCTTCGTCATCATCTTCTTCATCTTCATCCTCTTCTTCATCTTCCTCTTCATCTTCTTCATTATCCCTCATTTTCTTCATCTTCATCTTTGTCATCTTCATCATCATCTTCATTTTCTTCATCATCTTCATCATCGTCTTCACCATCTTCATCATCATCTTCATTTTCTTCATCATCATCATTTCATCATCTTCGTCATCTTCCTCTTCATCATCATCATTTCATCATCTTCGTCATCTTCCTCTTCATCATCATCTTTGTCATTTTCATCTCCATCTTCATCATAATCTTCATCATCATCTTCACCATCTTCATCATTATCTTCATTGTCTTCACCATCTTCATCATCTTCCTCTTCATCTTCCTCATCGTCATCTTCATCTTCATTTTCTTCATGTTCTTCATCTTCTTCTTTATTTTCATCATCTGCTTCTTCATCTTCCTCTTCATCATCATCTTCATCATTTTCTTCATCATCGGCATAATCTTCATCATCGTCTTCACCATCTTCATCTTCATTGTCTTCATCATCGTCTTCACCATCTTCATCTGCTAACTTGTGGCAGAGTGAACAAATCTCTGTTTCATCCAAGTCTGCACCCGTTTGATTGTCGATACAATTTATTGGAGGGCAGAAACTAGAGCTTTTCACAGGTAGGTTCCAAGTTGTACTTTTGCCAACCAAGTTGCTCTTTGCTGCAGATCTTAGACTGTATTTCTGCTTGTCTAATGCATCTGAATTCTGAGCTTTTCCACAGGTGTCAACTCTACATCGTCGGTAGCTGCTTCCCATGAATGAAGTTTTATTTGTTTTGAATCTAGCTTTTCCATGGGTTTGAACATTCTGACAAGTGCTAAACTGAACTTTGTGGTTTTCCTTCTGCCCAAAAAGGTCAAAGGAACAAAGTTCATGTGCAGTTTTCTCACAGCCCCTGTTTTTGATGCAGTACCCTGTTTGTTGCAGATGCTATGTTGTTTCACTCTGTCAGATTTTTCTTCTCGTCTTGGTGTCGTAGTATCAAACTCTGGCAGTACCTGGAGGTGATGAGAGGAAGAAACATAGCTGAAAACAGTTCAAAATATCCAAACAGTTTCTACTTCCTTGCAACTATGGCACCATTTTACACAACAATCAATAATGGACACTAATACTCAGCTTCATCTTCAACCAAAATGAATAAATCTTGGGCTATTCAAATACACCCCACCGTGAATCTTCAAAATCAAACACTTTGCAACATGTATTTGGAGGTGGTTGAGTGGTGGGAATGTTAGAGATGCATAAGATGGGGCTTGTGAGGCAGTGAAGAGAAAGTTAGAGAAATTGAAGCTACAGTTGGTGAAGGCATGGATGGGATCTTTGAGTGCAGTGGGGTTAAGACAGAGTGTCAGATTGGCGGTGTCACAGAAATGGAAATAGTGTCAGAACTATTGTGGGTTTGAATAAGATGAAGCAGAAGATGAAGAAGCAGAAGATGAAGATGATGATGAAAAAGATGATGATGATGAAGAAGATGGTGAAGATGAAGATGATGATATGAAGAAGATGAAGATGAAAATGAAGATGAAGAAAATGAAGGATGAAGATGAAGATGACGATGATGAATGATGCTGAAGATGAAGATGATGAAGAAGAGGAAGATGAAGATGATGAAGAAAATTATGATGATGACAAAGATGAAGAAGAAGAAGAAAATGATGAAGATGGTAAAGACGATGAAGATGAAGAAAATGAAGATGATGATGAAGATGACAAAGATGATGATGAAGATGCAGAAGAAAATGAAGATGATGATGAAGATGACAAAGATGAAGATGATGAAGAAAATAAAGACGAAGATAATGAAGAGGAAGAGAATGAAGATGAAGAAAATGATGATGATGAAGATGAAGAAAATGAAGGATGATGAAGGGGAAGATGAAGATGCAAATGATGAAGATACAGAAGATGATGAAGATGAAGAAGATAATGAAGAAAATGAAGATGAAGATGACAAAATGAAGATGACGATGAGGAAGATGAGAAAGAGGATGATGAAGATGCAGATGATGATGACGATGAAGACAATGAAGATGGTGAAGACGATGAACATGAAGAAAATGAAGATGAAGACAAAGATGAAGATGATGAAGAGGAAGATGATGAAATGATGAAGATGAAGATGATGATGAAGATGAAGAAAATGAAGATGACAAAGATGAAGATGATGAACAAAATGATGATGAAGATGACAAAGATGAAGATGATGAAGAAAATGATGATGAAGATGATGGAGGAAGATGAAGATGATGAAGAAAATGATGATGATGATAATGGTGAAGATGAAGATGATGAAGAAAATGATGATGATGATAATGGTGAAGATGAAGAAAATGATGATGATGATAATGGTGAAGTTGAAGATGAAGAAAATGAAGATGAAGAAAATGAGGGATAATGAAGATGATGAAGAGGAAGATGAAGATGCAGAAGATGAAGATGAAAATGATGAAGATGATAGCAAGATGATGAATGATGAAGATGATGATGAAGATGAAGATTGTGATGAAGATGGTGAAGACGATGATGAAGACAATGAAGATGAAGATGGTGAAGACGATGATGAAGATTATGATAAAGATGAAGAAAATGAAGATGAAGATGACAGATGAAGAGGAAGATGACGAAGAAAATGAAGATGATGAAGATGGTGAAGATGATGATGAAGATGAAGAAGATGTGATGAAGATGACAAAGATGAAGATGATGAAGATGGTGAAGATGATGATGATGAAGATGACAAAGATTAAGATGATGAAGATGGTGAAGATGCTGAAGATGAAGAAGATGATGAATGAAGATGAAGAGGAAGATGCAGATAATGAAGATGGTGAAGACGATGATGAAGAAAATGAAGATGATGAAGACGATGAAAATGAAGAATATGATGAATATGAAGATGAAGATGATGAAGAAAATGATGACGAAGATGAAGATAATGAAAGATGATGAAGAAGATGAAGATGACGATGATGGATGAAGTTGGAGGAAGATGATGATGAAGATGATAAAGATGAAGAAGATGATGAAGATGGTGAAGAAAATGATGATGAAGATAACGATGATAGATGAAGAAAATGAAGGATGATGAAGATGAAGACAATATGAAGATGAAGACAAAGACAAGATGAAGACGATGATGAAGATGAAGACGATGATGAAGATGAAGATGAAGACAAGATGAAGATGAAGACAAGATGAAGACGATGATGAAGACGAAGACGATGATGAAGACGAAGACATGATGAAGACGAAGACATGATGAAGACGAAGACGAGATGAAGACGAAGACGAGATGAAGACGAAGACGAGATGAAGACGAAGACGAGATGAAGACGAAGACGATGATGAAGACGAAGACGAAGACAAGACGAAGACGAAGACAAGACGAAGACGAAGACAAGACGAAGATGAAGACAAGACGAAGATGAAGACAAGATGAAGATGAAGACAAGATGAAGATGATGATGAAGATGAAGACAAGATGAAGATGAAGACAAGATGAAGATGATGAAGATGAAGACAAGATGAAGATGATGATGAAGATGAAGACAAGATGAAGATGATGATGAAGATGAAGACAAGATGAAGATGATGAAGACAAGATGAAGATGAAGACAAGATGAAGATGAAGATGATGAAGATGAAGACAAGATGAAGACAATATGAAGATGAAGATGATGATGAAGATGATGAAGAATGATGAAGATGAAGTTGGAGGAAGATGAAGATAATGAAGATGAAGATGATGAAGAAAATGAAGATGATGGAGGATGAAGATGAAGATGACAAAGATGAAGATGATGATGAAGAGGAAGATGAAGAATATGAAGATGATGAATGATGAAGAGGAAGATGAAGATGATAATGAAGATGAAGAAAATGATGAAGGATGATGACAATGATGAAGATGAATATGATGAAGACGATGAAGATGAAGAATGATGAAGTTGGAGGAGGATGATGATGAAGAAAATGAAGATGAAGACGACAAAGATGAAGATGGTGAAAAAATGAAGATTTAAAGAAATTGGAAGAATTAGAGGGAAGATGCAGAAATACTGTCTGGGTGAATAAAAACTGTACAATAGAATAAAAGAGAGAAACCCTCACTGCATTTAAAGTGCTTGGATGGGTACTTGAAGAATCATTACCTGCCAGGCTACAGATCACGGGCTGAAGATGGGATTAGGTTGGGTACTCGTTTTCTCTCAATCCACATGCATGAATGGACTAAAGGGCTTCCTTCTATCATAAATTTGCTATCAACTCAGTAGGAACTAATTAGCTAATCTTCTTAAGCAAAATAAGTGGTAAATGTCTTGAGATATTTTAATTTTTTTTTACAAAATACCTAAAATTTTATCCATGTGGATCAATTATATGTACCATAACACCTCAGGATCCCAACTATAGAGTCTAAATCTACATTTCCATTAACCTATAATTCTAAAGTTTCAGTTCCTCATACTCTGATTTAGCATTTATCAACTTGAGATAGCAGGAAGTGAGAGGCCAGAATCCAAGATGACAAAATTTAAATCAGACAAACCAAGGATTGAGAAACCAATGCACATCCAGACTGAATTGTGTTAATTTTGAGACCAGTTGATCTCGGTCAGCTAATCTGCCGACCGATTGGACACCCTACTTTATTATATTCTGCTAGATTTTACTCGCTACCTTAAATAAAAATGAGATGAAAGACCTCAAAAACACACTTAAACATCCTATGAAAAATAAAGGGATCAAGGCTGACAAAAGTGTTTTTACTCATTCTGAATACCACCTTAAAAGGAAAATATTCAGGATGTTCTGCTTGAATTTTGGTAATTTTATTTCATTTTGCTGCACATTAAGTTGAGGGATTCAGGAAAAGTACATATTCACAGAGGTGTAAAATTGCCTATTGTTACCATAATTAAATAGAAAGGTAAGGTAATATCAAATTTTAGAAAAAGACAGGTACAGTTATGCAATATTTCCATTTCTCACATCAACAGACTTGCTTGAAATTGCCAATTTATTTCCATATTTCAAGCAGTTTTAAGGCAAGACCTACACTCCTTAGAAACTGAGTTGGAACTGACTAAACCCATGGGATAGGACTCTCTTAGCTTACAGCCCAAAATTACTATTATTCTAACAATCTGGAACAAAAACAAAAATGCCTTAAATGATCATTTAAAACAGGTTGCTGATTTAAGACTTGCAACACAAGAATATTGTAGACATCAGCCAATGATAATGTTCTCTCACCAATCTGAACATACACTTCATCAGACATTTAAAATGGAATCTGGGCCAAAGCTATCGGATATGGGAGATGCAGAAGTTGTGGATTAAAATTTTGTCTTGGACTCGATGAAAAAAGGTTGAGATAAACTTCACTGCAATGTTCACAGCTGTCACTTAAAGGGTACTGCTGCTACAGATTCTTACCTACCCCAATATCCAGGTAAACTGTTTTAATCACAATACCAATGGTAATTTTTAAAATACATAGATTCCAATCTACATAAAAAACAAGATCACACGTGTGCAAGTTTAAGAGCCAACAAGCACATCAGTGCTGGTCAATTTTCCATGATCTTTCAGGAACTGCATGATATGTGGCCGTCTTCGCCAAGTTGCTTTGAGTCCATATTCATGTTCTGGCGTGTCCTGGACTAAAACATCTGCTGATGGGGCTTCTTCGGAAAAGTCATCTTTTAGTCCAGAACACTTGTCTAAGCAGTCTAACAGTCCACCAGGGAGAGGAGTTGTATTGTCTTTATTCAATTCATTATTTCTTAATACACCACAAATATTTTTCTTTAAGGTGGCTGGCAAGAGCAAGCCATCAGTTGTGGGAGTGCTAACTTGTGGCAGAGTGAACACCTCATCAGATGACTGAGAAAAGTGCTCTGAAAGTGAAATCTCTGTTTCATCCAAGTCTGCACCCGTTTGATTGTCGATACAATTTATTGGAGGGCAGAAACTAGAGCTTTTCACAGGTAGGTTCCAAGTTGTACTTTTGCCAACCAAGTTGCTCTTTGCTGCAGATCTTAGACTGTATTTCTGCTTGTCTAATGCATCTGAATTCTGAGCTTTTCCACAGGTGTCAACTCTACATCGTCGGTAGCTGCTTCCCATGAATGAAGTTTTATTTGTTTTGAATCTAGCTTTTCCATGGGTTTGAACATTCTGACAAGTGCTAAACTGAACTTTGTGGTTTTCCTTCTGAACGGGTATCCCTCCACTGCCCAAAAAGGTCAAAGGAACAAAGTTCATGTGCAGTTTTCTCACAGCCCCTGTTTTTGATGCAGTACCCTGTTTGTTGCAGATGCTATGTTGTTTCACTCTGTCAGATTTTTCTTCTCGTCTTGGTGTCGTAGTATCAAACTCTGGCAGTACCTGGAGGTGATGAGAGGAAGAAACATAGCTGAAAACAGTTCAAAATATCCAAACAGTTTCTACTTCCTTGCAACTATGGCACCATTTTACACAACAATCAATAATGGACACTAATACTCAGCTTCATCTTCAACCAAAATGAATAAATCTTGGGCTATTCAAATACACCCCACCGTGAATCTTCAAAATCAAACACTTTGCAACATGTATTTGGAGGTGGTTGAGTGGTGGGAATGTAATCACTTAGTTGTCCACATACCAACAATATTTATTTTTGACAGACACAGCAATTTAGTAATATGCAGTACTTTTCCACCAAATACAGTCATGGAGCCAGCAATGAGCTGCTGCAGAGTGTATGACAACTTGGATATGACAAAAACAAAAGAGGCAAAATGGTTCTATAGTCTGTATCAATTACACTGCTCTTAGAATCCAACATTTAACATCTACATTATCATACCATTAAGTTGCTTAGGGAATCAATTGGTGGCATGATGGGAGAAGGTTAATACATCCTTAAAATAAGAGAACAAAAAGTACAAAATATAACACACCCACGTGAATGCAGACCTCTGGTCAACAGGGATACAGGAAACTTGGCGGGGGTTTATTGCAGATGGTATCGACAAGACTTGCTTGCACTTTTCTCCCTTTAGTGGACTCTCCAGGAACAGCAGGGGTGGCTTCTTGAATTGACTGGACTTCTTTTTGCGGGGCATCAAGCACCCGACATCTTGGTCTCAATATTGAAAGAAATTAAATTTTTAAAATGTTAGTCAACAATAAACTGTTTCCCATCATAGTTTATAAGGTTAAGTTGCTGAACAATATAGATAAAGATGACACCAAATCTTTGGTCTCCACATAATTAATATATGTTGCCTAAATGAGAGACTGAAATATTTGGGAGGAAGAGTTTGCAGAGTGAACATAATTAGTTTAATAGAATATAATTTGTTTACATCTCCTGGAAAAATAAATGCAAACACACACATTATTAGACATTATAGGAATTAGTCACCTTCAAGAGGGGAATAAAATTGTGCTTCATGAAACCAAAAGGCAACATTGTAAAAGTTATAACTGCCAAATTGTATTTAACAACAACATCAAGCAAATGTCAAATATCTTGCCTCTACCTATAAACCAACATAAAAGTAGTATTTTATTGTAGAAACAAAAAAAGCAGTATCCCATAAACAGCAACAACATTCGTAATCAAATGGTGTTTGTTGAGGCAGGACTGTTGCCAGGACAATGGGGGATCTAACCCTAACCCTGCTATTTTGCAAACTCTACCATGGGATTACCTAAACAGGCAAATGAAACCTTGTTTTAATATCGTATTTTGAAAGTGTCACTAATGCGATGGTTTAAATCCACACCTTCTAACTCACTCAAAAGCAAACGATGAGTAAAGCTGATTATTAAATCATATGGTGGATAAATCTATACAATCCAAAATAGTTCTGATTTGACTGATTAGCAAAAGGCAAACAAGGCACTGGGCTGTATCAGTGGAGAGACAAATAAAGCAATCAATTAATCAATCCCAATACTAATGCTATTTCCATTTTTGTTTGCCTATTCATGGGAGCAAACAATGATTATTTTGGATAAGGAATAAGTTTTTATTTATTCATTTTTACAGGATCTAAATGTCACTCACGGGGCCAGCATTTATTACCCATCCTTAACCATCCTTCATAATAGGGTGATATGTCACTTTCTTGAACTGCTGCAGTCTTCTCAGTAAAGGTACGCCCACAGTGCTGTTGTGGAGATTGCTCCAGGGTTTAGGCCCAGTGATGGAACAGTGATATATTTCCAAGTCAAGGTAGTGTTTGGGAGGTGCTGTTGGAGTAATTTAGGCAAGTAACTGCAGTGCCTTTTGGTGAAGGGAACAAACATTTAATTTTTAATGTGTCTGAATTTAAGAGTAAGAAGTGGGATAAGTTTATAGATAAAAATATAGATTATGAGAGGATTTGAGAGAGAACTTTTTCCACTAATTGAAATCTGAAATACACTACCTGAATGGGTGATGAGGCAAGTATTCCAAGAACACTTAAGTACTTGGATGAACATTTGAAGCACAATGGCATAGAGGCATACTGGCCACATGCTGCAAACTGGGGATAGTATAGATAGGAAATTAACGGCCAACATGGACACAGTAAGCTGAAGAGCTTGTTTCTGTGCCATACGACTCTAAATCAAATCTGGTTTAATTCCTACCCAGTCTATTCTCAAAGGAGATAAGTGTCACCCATGAGGTTATCAAGCAGCATTTTCTCTTCAATAACATGCTCACTGATGTCCACTTCAGATTTCACTCAGACCATCCAGCTCCAGACCTCATCAATCTTGGTGCCAAGATGGACCCAAAAGCTGAATTCCAGAGGTGATACAAGAACAATATCAAATGGGACTAGAAGAGATAGGTACCTGTTGGCTAGCACACACATGGCAGGCCGAAGGGCCCACTTCCATGCTGTTTCACGCATTTCTAAAGATCTGGAAGATGTTATTTCAACCTGGTCATTGAAGTGAATGGCATAAACAAAAAAGTTGGAAAAATCATTAAAATTTGGTGCAAAGGTGTAAAAAAAAGTAACCAAGTCCAATGGAATGTTGACCCTCATCTCAAAAGGGGTTGGGATACAGGATGCAATATTTCAGATGTACAAAATCCAGATGAGGCACAAGATGAATTATAGCTTTGGGCATCTCAGGAAAAAAAAATCAAGATCAACTTTTGGGAAAATGCAGTACAAGTCACCAGAATACACAGGCTGAGTCAAATTATGAAAATAGGCTGCATAAGTTTATTTATATTCTTTAGAGCTTTGAAAGTTGACAGTGGCCTACCTGATGATTTTTCTGGATAAATAGAAAAACTGCTTCCTCTAGTGGCAGAACTTAGAATGACAGACCATAATCTAAATATTCAAACTAAACTCATGAGGAAGCAATTCCCCCACCCAACCCTCTTCACAATAGTTATCTGGAAATCTCTGCAGCCATTTGGGGAAAACGGTGCCTCAACAGAAATGTTGATAGGTGTTTATCAAGAAATATGGAGCAGGAGCAAGTAATTGTAGTTGGGATACAGTTCAATCATCATCTAATTGAATGACACACCTAGCTCAGGGAGCTGATTAGTATATTGATATTTTGGCAGAAACGTGAAAAAAAGCACATTGTCAGGCCTAAAATATTTTACTAATTTTTAAAGCAAACATTCCAAGGAGCCATGACGGGCACTAGCAATCTTAAGCCTGAGACTTGAATGCATTAGACCACAAATAGAAAACAAAGTTATTAGAAAAACAGATCTATTTCTTCCCTTTCAGTTCACAGATATAAATTTCAATATTATACCCTAACACATTAAACCAGTTATTCTTGGGATAATAGTACTAAATTTAGAGTTTTTGTACGTTAAAAATAGATCTGAGGAATAATTCAGACGGTTTTGTTTTAGCGTGGTGCTTGCATTTCAGTGGAAGGACATTATTATTGGAAAAGGGTATTTTTAAAGTATTTCAATTCAAACAAAATCTTAAAGCAATATTTCAGGTAAAAGTCACACATAGTTCTTTTATGGCCCAACAGTCATTCCATTATTGAAACGTACATTTTTTTTTAAAGTATACACCTGTCTTTTAAATTAGTGTTTGTGCCTCTGTAATGACTGCGATGATTAGTTGCCACCACGGTTTCTTTTCCTAAGTATCCTGCTGCACCAATCTGCGGAGGAAATATTGAACAGTTATTATAATATCCCAATCTTTGACTTTAACATTGCCCCATTACAATAATTGATCTACCATCCAATTTAAAAATTATTTTTTTCAGCAGATCCCACATTCTCAAGTGCTGCTACCAATTGCGCTTCATCTGTGGGTTATTCTAGTTTAAGAATGCAACTTGACCTCCTCAAAGTAAGTTAAACCACTTTTTTTCTATGTATACAGTTGGTATTTTCTGTTTGGACCACGCTACTTCAAAAAGCTTCGTGTTGTGCTTTCCCAGCTCCTTCAAACTGTATGAGAATGCTATAGACATATCAAGTTGTTACATTCTCTATTCATTATTTATTAATAAAAGGTTGGAGTATATTATGTAGAACACATTCTAGTTTGTTCCACAGGCTTATACAATACGGAATTATCTCGATTGAATGAATTCCTCCCCTTAAGTTATTTATGCTCTTATGTTTGATAGATTGCGTTGGCCACAATAAGCCCGTCAACTCGCTGTTGTTCTTAATCAGTGGTCGCGACATTTCGGACTCGCCCAGGTTCTGCGACCACCAATATACTGTTTTCCTGGACACTATTTACTAGCTCCCAGCAGCATTATTAATACTCTCCCTTGTTCCACCATTTAACAAGCCCTGCTCTGTGCCCAAGGCTGCGTTTCCTGTAATCAACCCGTAACGTTCCTTTCTTTCCCCCGCGCACCTTTGCATTGCACTCAGACCATCACTGCTAAAAGAGCAGCGAAAGGCCGAGCCTGGATAAACACTACCTTCCTCCCAGCAGCATGACAGCAGCCCAGGGTTCAGGGCTCCATCACCGCCCCGCCGCTGACCGGTAACTGTTGCGCTCTTCCGCCCTCTCCCATTGGCCGGCGGGTCTCTCTGAACCAGGCGCTTCGGCTCACCCATTCGTCGCTGCTGCCCCACCTGACCTTCGCGGCGTCACTTCATTGGTCCGGAGGGAGAGAACGCTGGAAATTCAAACAAAATCTGCTGACAAACTGTAACAAGGAAACCGGGGAGATTGGGCGGCCCGGACACAGCGGCGGCCTGAGCCCGGGGGGGAGGAGGAGGAGGAGGAGGAGGCCCCCGTTCACAGCGAAGCGTTCATCCGCGGGGAGTGGGGCCGGTAAACAGCGCGGGAGGTCAGGACATCGACCCAGCGAGGACCCGCACGGCACAGACCGCCTGGGGCACCGCCATCGCCGGCCCGGGGCCGCTCGCTAGGACAGGGCGCCGGGGGTCGACCCGCTTTGCTGAACTCGCTAATATGCAGGTGAGCTCAGAGATCGGGCCCGGGACCGGCGACTGCCCGACAGGCCCCGGAGTAAAACAAACTGCAACAACGGCCCGGGGTTCCAGAGCCTGCCCGCTGCTCCCGCCGTGATGCGGATCTGCCCTCCCAGCCCACACTAGTGCTGGAGCGGGCTGCCCGTGTCAGTAAATGCGGCCACGTTGTTGCCCAACGTGCACTGGACTGTTGTTAGACTTCAGTTCAGTTCAAGCGACCTCCAGAAATGTGCTGATTCCCAGCTCGATCCAACTGAAGTCCGGTTCGACCAAACAATCTGCTGGAGGAACTCAGGGGGTCGACCAGTATCAGTCCTGATGCAGGGTTTCGACCTGAAACGTCCACAATTCCTTTACCCCCCATAGATGCTGCTCCACCCGCTGAGTTCCTCCAGCAGATTGTTTGTTGCTCCAGATCCCAGCATCTGCAGTCTGTGTCAAGTCCAACTCAAATCCAGCTCACGCAAAACTACACGAGTAGTTTTAGTTTCGTGGGGACGATAATATTAGTAGCATATTTACCGGATTGGGACCTGGTAGAATATTTTACTGGAAACCAAGTAAACCCTGATTCTCCTTTAATGTCCCTTTCAAAAAAACTTCCATGTGAAGTCTGACATTAGTCATTGATTCCGTTTTCTGAACTCCGCTTCCTTCCTGTCGTTCAGTTGTCAATTTCAGAATCCTCATTCACGTTTTTAAATATTTGCTTGGCCCTACCAGGTCGCCTATTGAAATCTTCATTTATAGGGACTTAGAGAAGGTATTTGATACGTCCATTAAGACCGTTTTAGTCACCTTTCCAAGAAAAGATCGCAATTCCAAGCTGACTGTAATCAACTGAAAATTTCCAATCATTCTATTCTTAATTATAGATCCTACTCTATTTCCCCACAGCAGTTCTCTGATTACCCACTCTCACGCAGACCAATATGTCTAACTTTAGAATTTAAAAGAGCAGTCCCAAAATCAAAGTTCATGGGTAAATTATAGTTAGGGCATCTGCAATGATCTCAGTTACTTAAAACCTTGGGATGGACAACATCTGATCCTGGGGATTTGTCACTCTTTAGTAGGGTTATTTCCTTGTCTAAATATTGTCATGACCTTGTCATTCATGAGCATACTGAATATATGTTGTATAATTTATGTAATAGGTAATATTTAGTACTGTGTCACATTTGTTACCATTATTTCTGATTAAGTGAAGGTTTCTAAATATTATAATGTTGCAGGCACACACTTGTGTATTACTGAACAAGCCCCTGTTGCAGTAAGAATGAAGGCCAGTCCAAGGAGGCCCTTGATTCTGAAACGGAGAAAACGCCCCCTGACCTTCAGTAATCCAGTGGATACAAAAGACAATGCTAGTGAAGAGAAAACTTTTGGGAGCAAACACAAAGCTGTGGCTGGAGATTTTGATACAGCCCTTGCCTGCCCAAATAAAGATATTTTGGGAACGTCAAAAAAGAACACGGCCACCGACATTCAAAAATTTCCAGAAGGGATTCGCATTGTAAACCATCCATCCATACCCAACGCTCAAGTTGTGTTAATTCCAAGAAATGCTGATCTTCAAAGTATCATAGCAGCACTCACCGCAAAGGGAAAAGAAAGTGGCTCCAATGGTCCGAAGAAATTTATTCTTTTGAGTGGTAATGCAACTTCATCTCGCCAAAGTCCACCTTTGGGAAGTAATGATCCTTCCTCAACTCAGATTGGTTTTCCTAATCTTTTAGAAAGTAGCCAAAAATCTCTGGCATTACGTGAAGAACCGAGCATAAAAGTTGTGGCTGCAGATGGCAAAGTGGCAACACCGGATTCTGCAAACAGTTTCAGCATCAAAAAGGAGGAGCCGTGCACAGCACACATCCCTGAAACACTGGTGCCATCAGCTCTGTATCACCCAGACGCTGATGCAGGTAAGAAACATTCCTTTGTGTTATTATTATACCTGACAGGGAAGTTACCTGGAAAATACACTATCTGAAGTAAATGAAATGCCATTTAAAATACTAATCAGCAAGATTCTTCCTTGGATCACTAACAATAATCTTCCTCTCTTTCAAATGCTGTCTTGCCATTTTTGACGTTTTTGATGTATAAATTTGCAACATTTATAATAATTCCTCTTCTTCCACTATGAAGGAATTGATGTGTGAACTATTCAATTTCATATTTATCATGACAACAGAGGCCATTCAGCCCATCAGATCTATGCTAACCCTCAGTAATCCCATCAATCACATTCATATTTCCCTGATTACTTTCCCAATGACCTGTACTCTGTCACATGCCCATCAATTCCTTCTGACTTTTCTGCCACATCCCTACACAAAGATTGATTTACAGTTACCGTTTAATCTACCAACTGGCATCTCTAGCACGTGGAGAAGAAATCTGTGCAGTCAAGAGGAGAATGTACTAGCTCCTCACAGAGAGCGCCAAGGTCAGGATCAAACCTGGGTCCCCGGAGCTTGAGACAGCAGCACTAACTGCTGCGCCACTGTGCTGTCCATATAATGCAATGTAAGATAATTATAGGAACACTTTGATATTTTGGCACCAGCTCCTGGAAAAGTAGAACCAAATCAATTTAAAGCCACGCTCGCTTCATTCACAGGGTATGAGTGATTTTCAGATAATAATGTAAACTTCCATGTAGATGACAGAGGTAGTGTGAATATTCCTTTTCTAACTTATCTGAATCTTCCTTATCCGAATGCCTTGGACTCTAGTCTATAATGATTTATTTTTCAAAACTACCTTTTTTGTTCTAATTTGTTCAAAATGAAAATCCAAGTGCAGGCCAAACTGTATATTGAAACTCCATACTAAAGTGGGAGCTCCACTACACAAGACGAACAACAACATTTTATTATCTTAAGTAATTTGGATATTTTTAGCTATTTAGTGAGAACACCAGTATCTATTTTCAGAGGATACATGGTGGCGGGACTTTCAAGCCCCTGTGCATGGATAGGTTTATTGTTAAATTGAATTTAAAAATAGACAGCACTTTGCATACACCTCAACCTGTCAACTTCCATTTTTAATCTGGGTCTGTGAGGCTTCATGCAAGAAGCCCCTTCAAATTAATTGTAAAATCAGTGTCACAGAAAGTTGGTGAATTTTCCTGAACTTGTTAACAAAGCCAAAGTCAGAGCACGGTGCGATTGGATGGTCTCTGGGGAGTTTTCAGGAACCTATTAATAAGTACTGCATGTTCATGTGTACTTTCTTGAGTGACTCTGAAAAATGTCTTCCCAGAAATTGTATTAGGAAAGTGCTCAAGAAGGATTGGAGAAAGTTCTTTTAATTTGCAGTAACATTGTGTATTTTGCAGTTTGCTTTCCAAATTGCTTGCTTGTTCATTGTACTTTGCAACTGTCTATATCATCACGAGTACCGCTTGTGTTGCAACACTTTGAGGCACAGGAGTGGAGAATGATGCACAACATCAAGAACCTCAAGCAGCTCCTTATCTTTCTGGAGCTGCATAGGAGAAAGGACATAGGGGAAAGTTCGAGGGAGATGTGCGAGGCAAGTTTTCTACAAAGAGAGTGGTGGGTCTGCCAGGGGTGGTGGTGGTGGAGGCAAATAGGATAGAGACGTTTAAGAGGTTCTTGTATAGGCACGTGACTATGCAGACACTGGAGGGATATGGACCATAAGCAGGCAGAAGGGATTTGTGTAATTAGGCATCATTAGCTTAATTAGTTCAGCACAACATCGTGGGCTGAAGGACCTATTCCTGTGCTGTACTGTTCTATGTTCTATGACATCAGTAAAGAGGTTTGGCTTGCTGGTGGTTATGGCTGTCATATGCTGGCACTGTGTTTCCATGGTGTGTTTTAGGAATCTTGGTGGTGGCAGTAATTTTCGGCATCTTGGAACAAAACCTCCTGTTTGTTGAACCTGGTGGCTGTGCTCTGTCAGTAGCTGTCTAGGTGACCATATCCTGCTATCTCTTTGTCTTGGGATCCCTTCAAGGTTTTGCCTTTGATATATGTAGCACCTCACCCCTGTGCTCTCTGCAGGTCATGGACACCTCGTTTTCTAGTATGGCCAATTTACAGAATTGCAGAAAGTTTACACTCTGGAAGGAGGCCATTCGGCTACTGAGTCTGTGCCAACTCATTGCAAGGATGATCCAGCTATTACCACTTCCCGCCTTTTCTCCAGGCTTTGCAATATCTTTCATTTCAAATACTTTGAGCATCACAATTGAATCTGCCTCCACCATGTTGCCTATGCCCTCTCCAAGATCTCCACAATTTGCTAGTGGTACCCTGAACTGTCCAGCTGTGACCAGGCATTGTTTTTATAAAGTTTCGTCATAACTTCTCTGCTCTTGTATTCCATTTTATGAAACCTAGAGTCTTCCATGATTTCTTAACTACTTTCTCAACCAACTCTCCCACATTCAATGATATACAGACCTCCTAACAATTTCTGTCGTCTTTTATTTGTTTATAAATTGTGCTCTCCAGTTCATATTCATTCTCTTTATTTTAAAGTTTTGCCTTTGTCATTTTTCTGCATTAAATTTCATTTGCCATTGGTATCCTTCTCACAGTTCGCTATACTTCCAAGTTTTAGTCAAATTTCAAGTTTTGCTTTGATAAGACTAGTAGGAATGAACAGGAGCTTCAGTATGTATGGCCTGCTTTGCACAGGTTCAGGATATCATTGATTGCACGTATGGTTATCAAACCACTTAGAGGTCACACATTACTAAGAAGGGCCGCCACTTCAATGTAAAGCTGGCAAGTAGCCATAAGATGGCTTTTCTGCAGATGTGTTCAAGATCCTAAGCAGCTGCATCCTGTAGAAGTCAATTTTCCATGATCTCTTCATGCCTCAAAACAGATTCAAGAAACGGGAACACCAGTTTTTAAAAAAAAATGGACCTAACACCTTTGTGGAATAAGGCCTAAGAATGCTATATAAAGAGCAACCTGTCGAGAAGGAGTAGGATTGCATTAATCATAGTAATGCTGAAGACGTACTTCAGTGCAAGGGCAGATGTGGAGGCACCTTTCAACGTTTACCAATCAAGGTCTCTGAAATGATGGTGGTCTAACATGCTGTGCACGGCATTGCATAACAATAAGGGTTGGAGGCACAAACTGGGGTGAGAACCTTTGGATGAGGAGCAGTAGCAGGAGAAGCAGGATTAGGCCACTTGATTCCTTGAGTCTGCTCTGCCAATCTGTACAGTCTATCACAATACCACATTCCCACACTGTCCTCATGTCTCTTGATGCCTATTGCGTCTACAAATGTATCTATCTCCTTGAATATATTCAGTAATTTGGTCTCTACAGCCTCTGTGCTAGTGAATGCCACAGGTTCACCAGGCCTTTTGTATGAAGAAATTTCTCCTCTCCTCAGCCCTAAATCTCTTGCCTGTAACCTGAGTCTGTGACCCCCTTGTCCTAGGGTGAGGAATATGCAGGGAATGAAAGGAGCAACACATCCGGCTGCTCTGGATGTATAGTCACTGCTGAATATTTATAGCCTGCAGGAGTTCACACATGTGCATCCTCTTTCCCTTCATTTGACTCATTTCTACCAGCACAAACCAACTAAAAAACATGCATACCTTACATCTTGTATGGCAACCATCCACAGCTCACCATCCCACACAAGTTGAAAGGCCATTTTTGTGTGTGTGTGTATGTGGTATGCAATCTACTTGGCTTCATTTGATGTTCAATGGCATTACCATCACTGGTTCTTGTTCTTAAGAAATAATTAAATGCATGTTTACCGAAAGAGGGCAAGGACCAGAGGCAATATACTGTCCCTACAACCCCCACTTAAACTTGGAGGAGCTTTGGCATATCAGCAGGTTCCCTCCAAGATTCACAAAATCCTGATTTTTTTTTAAAAAAATATATTGTTATTCCTTCTTCGTTGCTAGTTCTCAATCCTGGAACTTCCTATGCAATAGCATTGTGAGAGTACCTTCTCCTGAAGGACTCCAACACCAACTAGGCAGCTCATCACCGACTTCTGAAGGGCAATTAGAGATGGTCAATAAATGGTAGCCTTGTCCATGATGCTCTGATCCCAAAAATGAATGAATAAATAAAATCATCCATGTGGGTAGTCAGTCCCTCCCTCTGTTCTTGCTGTACCTTTCCAAGCACCCACACCTCCCTGTGGTTACCAGTTCTTGCAGTGGAAAAAGGTTAGAGTTGTCCATGTATGGGGGTGGTGGAAATAATGAAATAAAATGGGAAAACCTACTTTTAGGGATCGTTGGTATGTGAGATGAGTGGGATTTAAAACTAAAACTGCAATGCAGTAACTGTAGGAAAGCAAGCTTGATGGACAGGATGATTTTTCTGTATGTTTGATTTGGTTATAACTGCATTCCCACAAGGAAGCATTATACTGAGACAATGAAGTAGTTGGCACTCAGTGCAGAAAAACCTGGACAGCAGGCTTGGTTGATAATTGACAATTAACAACAGCGGCAGATAGTGACACGTCCATCTTCCTGTGACATCTGATGGCATTGTCATTGCAAAATCCCCCACCATCCTTCAAATCCTGAGTATTTCCAGAAACTTAATAGGACCAACCATGTAAATCCTTGTGAGTGAGAGGTTGTTGACTTTTTTGTGAGTGACTCACCTTCTGATTCACTGAGCCTTTCACTGCCTGCAAGGCAGATATAATGCTGTTTACTTGCATGGGTGAATGAAGCTCGAACAGTACTTGGGAAGTTTGACTCCATCGAGGACAAAGCAGCCCATCGTACTTCACCCACTACCTTAAGCATTCACTTTCTCCACCACTGATACTTTGTGTCTGCATTGTGTACCGCCTATGTGATGCACTGCAGCAAATTAGCAAGTCTTCATGGGTAGCATCTTCTTTTAATTAAAAAAAACTCAATTTTTCCAGAGATTAGAACAAGGCAAAAGGCACATAGAAATGTCGCCATCCACAAATTCCCTTCCAAATTCTACAGTTCTGATTGGGAAGTATATTGCTGTTCAATACTCAGTAAAAAATCCCAGAACTCTGTACTCAGCAGCACAGTCGGGGGCTCTCCCACAAGAACTGCAATGGTTCAAGGCAGCTTATCACCACCTTCTCACAGACAATTGGAAATGGGCAATACCAGCGATGCTTGCCTACGACTCTAATGCTCACCTCAGAAGTCAAGTTCAGCTCCACAGTGGTAGGGGTTTTACATCGTAGGTGATTCTTAGGCTGACTAACCTGGAGGCTGAAAACCTCCAGCTAGTTGCAGTGCATGTATTAGCACATTCTCAACCGCCAAGCCTGCAGGATTCAGTCCAGAAGTCAGGAACAGTCTGACAGTCAGATGTTCAGCCTCTGCCTGGACTTGCTGTCATGTACATGGGTGTTCTGTAAGTTGCTGAACCAGGGAGCCACTTACACTTATCCAGGCCCTTTGGTTTATGTCAATCAAAGCTGGTACATCTTGAGTACCCCATTTATTTGAATGGGATCACTGACCTTCCTTTGAAAGCTGAGTTAAGTTAAGCAATTTTGTTTACTTTTCTTTGTATATTTAAGCTTGGAATTAATTATTAGCAGTTTATTGTGTTTATAAGTACATTTCATTTTTTAATAGTTTTCAAGTTTTTTGATTTACTTGTCTGCTTTTTCTAAATGGCTCTGATCGTGGAAATAGTTAAAGGGTCTTTGATAGCAGGAGCTGACAGAGGGGTTTCAGAGCAATGCTTGGACAGGGCCTGATTTTCCTCTGCCTGTCATCTAGTTTCTACTCACAGCCTGCTTGTCTCACAGAGCAACTAAAGCAGCAACTCTCCCGATATCTTAGGAACTACCTGTCTGCAAGAGTTTGTGCATCTGGCTAGCATGGGGAGGGCAAATGCAAGGCGCATGTTGTGTCAAGCACAGTCCAATCCATTATAATCCAATATCAGATGTTAAGCACAGGACAGATGCCAGCAAATAAACCGTAGTCAGTGACCTACATCATGCAAGCCTGCTACCTCTTATGTGAAAGCTCTGCTGTTAACTTCTTTGCTTTAGCACCTACAGCCCCTGAGCGCCTTCTGGATGACAGCCTGACCAACATTCAGTGGCTGGGTAAGATGAGCACAGATGGTCTGGGGGCTTGCCATGTAAAGGATGAAGCAGAGAAAGAAAACAAAGAGCCTCCACCAGAAGAGCCCATTGTAAGTACTATCCTTCCAACTTTGTTCAATTTTGAGGCATTGCAGAAACTGCATCAAAACATTATTGAAGTCTGTGTGCTAAATATTTTTCAGTTTTCAGAAGGTCAATTAATATTCAGGCCAAGTACGGGAGGTGTGAAAAGTACGTGAGCTTTGGGAACAGGATAACATCAGCATGAATGTGGAAGGCATGAATCACTGGGATGGATGTTCAGGAGTGGGATTGAGTGAAATGGGAGATGAGAATGATCTGGTGGAAATGGGGATATTGGATCAAAGAGGTGGGATCAGCTGAATGGATTTTTACAACAATTGCACTTGGTTTTGTCTTGAGTCCTTAAAGCTTTTCCTTAAATTCACCTGTATGGAATAAGTATTAAGAAGGCCATTTTTGGATTGAATCAGAGCTTTACCTTGTATATCACTAACTTGAAATGTATCTTGCATTTTGTATTTGGAGAGGTGCAAAGGAAGATTTTCTCCCAGTCTGTCTTTGCTGCACTTGTCCAACAAATGATCAAATGTATAACATAATTCAGTAGTGTAAAGGACCTAACATTTGTATCTGATGTGTCAACAGAACACAAACTTGGATGGAAGGCTGTATTTTCTCTGATGGTTTCTCCTTTTTATGCAGACAGAGTCTGTTCACGAGCGGCCTCCATATTCATACATGGCAATGATTCAATTTGCTATAAATAGCACTCAGAGCAAGAGGATGACGCTGAAAGAAATCTACACCTGGATTGAGGATCATTTCCCCTACTTCAAACATGTGGCCAAACCAGGATGGAAGGTGAGGTGGATAACGAAGTACAAGCAACCACTCACCTTGTGTTAGTAACACATCCCTATGGGATGGGGAAGCAAGTTCAATAGCCATTGTATGAATCTTTAGGCTCCTTGTTTGAGTTGTGACAGCCAGATGCTACAGCATCTTTTGTGAGGAGGCTGAGGAAAAGGAGGAATGGTTATCTTGCACTTCTCAAGTACTTGGTGAAAATCTTTGCCCAGGTGGACTTTCAGGCAGAAAAACAGAAGCTTACAATTACAAATAATAACTATTAAAGCAAAGTTTAGCCCACAGACTTGCCCAAAAATAAATTAGACCAGGGCACACCTTTTCGGTTAATTGCTAAAAGTCCATTATTAATTATTACAAGGTGTATATGCATAAGGTGAAAGTGTTCATTCTTATTCCTCAATGGTCAGGGCTGTGACAGTGTTATTGAAGGTGGGAGACAAGTTTACTTCTCCCTTGGGCCAATGTTTCCATTTCAAATATGCAATAAAGCCTGAAATTTAAAGCAAAATTAAAAAGAGTGTTCTCAGCTTCCCAGCATTGGGAATAGCTCTGAGGTAGGCATGGGAACTTCAAGTAACTTGATGCTTGAGTACTCAAGTGCTGAAAAGTTCAAGTATTCAATCCTAATCTGAATAGTTCACTCTGCTTTTTTCTGAAACTGCATTGGCTTTTATCTTTCTCAGTTATTACAAGCCCAGCTCAGTTTAATGCAGAAACAAACTCATTTGTCCCAAAGCAAAAAAAAACTGCAGCTACTTGAAATTTGATATAAAAGCAAATGATGTTGGAAGTGGGGAGAGAGAGTGTTAATGTTTCAAGTTCATGATGTTTTTTCAGGCCATATCTGATGAAAGATCATTGATTTGAAGCATTAACTCTGCTTCTCTCTTCATAAATGCTGCCGAGGATGTCTGGTTTTTCCTGCTTCTAGCTCATTTGGTCCAACTACCCTATTGCATGCTATCTGGGTATCAAATGCTTGATTACACAGTGCACATTGTCATCACCATTGAACTAAAGTGGTTAATGCTTGCAATTTCAACCCACTTTCAATCATTCTGCTACAACCCATGGAAACCTATTTAACAACCAGAGATTTCCCTTCTATAACCATATTAAAGTAGTTTGTGTACAGAGAGTTTAAAACCATATTGAATTTTCATTTATCACATGTTTAAAATGTGCATTTTTAGTGTACCCACCCATACTTGGCTATTTTCTTTTAATTTGTCAAGTCTTGTGGGCCGAACATTTGTCATCAATTGTTACCTCTCCCTTGTAACTCAGTTATCAAATTTTGTTTGTTAATGCTCTTGTGAAATGTTTTAGGGCATTTAATTATCTCGAGGGCATTACATAAATCTTAAGTATTATTGCAGCAAATACAATCCTGACAAGTCATTGCCTGGGAGTGGTACTTTCCTCTTTTGTGATACTCTGTCTTTATTGACTAGCTCTCACTTTTTCCTTAGAACTCTATTCGCCACAACCTGTCTTTGCATGATATGTTCATACGTCAGACATCTCACAATGGCAAGATATCACACTGGACCATTCGTGCTGAAGCCAACCGCTTCCTGACATTGGATCAGGTTGTTAAGGTGCGTTTTCAATGTGCTTTTTGTGTAGTTTATATTTTTTTAGTTATTAGCTGAATAAATATCTGATTGACCATTACAAAGGTTAATCTAGATAGGCAGCTTCTATTTACTGCTTGGGTCAAGGGAATAACAGATCAGGCTTTCAAGATGAAAGATTGTGAGATCAGGTGACATGGAGATTTTCCTCAAATCATCTTGAAGAAAATTGAAGGGTTTAACAGTTTCCCTCTTTTGAAGTTGCACTTGTGATTACAATTAAATGAATTTGAAAATCCAAACCACGATGAATCTGTATTGGAAAGTGCCTTATGGTCTAGGAGGCTATTTCTACTCATGAATGCTTTATATTAATTATTCAATGCATTTGATGAACAAAATTGTGCATAATTTTCTTCCTTCAGTCATTATCCTCTAGCTCTTGAATTTAAATATATCACGTTTGCTATCACAAGTGCAATTCTGTGTGAATGTTGTAATGGAAGCAGGCCGACTATTACACAGTAAGATAACATTTGAAGGGAAATTGTTGGCTGAGAGGCAAGGCCTGAGGATTTGGAAATTTCTATATGCAGTGTAAGTTCTGTTATCCAGCATGTGCCAGGCCTAACAGGTGCTTGCTTAATATTTGTGCCAGTTAACTTGATGTCAGCCAGGGTGATTCCAGCACTCCTGAGATGCCAGTTAGTGGAGCGTGCTGGTTAGTAAAGAGTCAGATAACCAGACTTCTACTGTACATGGCAATTTAATTTGTGCACTTTATGGAAGGGTTGGTTGACTGATTTGGTGCATTAGTCAAAGTGAGAAGAAATATCCAGTTGCTGGCATAAGCTGCATTGCGTGTCTGATGTTGGCATTTTAAAATGTATTTTAATGTTCAATACTTCTCGTTCTTGATCAATATTTCATACAGTCACTGGATTTCAGCCCAACTGACGAGAATCATTGGATCCAAGCAGTGCCTGTGTTGGTCTGTCAACAAGTAAGACCCAAGTGCTCTTGGTGGCATTCTGTCACCTCATTGTGCTGATTTTTATTTTAACTGACTGGTTTGGTTGGGCCATGGAAGTGAAGGTGATTGTTGATGACACTTGTATTTGAGTTGTCTATAAACTTCAGATGTAATTTTTTACATGGCAAAATTCAGAGCTTAGAATACACATCAATTAATTAATTTACTTGTAAACATTAGACTTTCAGAATGTTCTATTGTTATGTGAGTTACACTTAACCATCTTTACAAGCAAATAACGTCTTTATAGTGTCTTGCTTGTGACTTCCAACTCTGGAAATCATGAATGGCTCTTGATTGAATTATTACAGAGCATAAAGGTTGAGCCTGGAAATTGGTGATGAGGAAGAATTGAGAACAAAAATGGGGAACAATGAAGAAGAAAAAGAATTTGAACAATGAGAATATAAATTATGGGTTAAAAAATCCAAGAAAGCAAATGATATTCGGGAAATGTGATCTCATGAATAGATGACAGACCAAAGGAAGAAAATGGAGAAAAGAGGAGGAAGGGCAGTGTAGCTTTTGGGCCACAGGCACAAGAATAGTAAGCAAGAGAAAATGCTCAAGGGATTTCCTTCAGCAATATTTCGTATGTTAGTAAATTATTGTACCTCAACTGCCTCTGGGAAATATGTGCAGTGGTCTGTCACAATCACTACTGTAAGCTTAGTCGTGCATTGCAAGTAAATAAGTATCCTTTGTGAAAGTTACATTAACATTAAAAAGGACTCAAAACCAGGCAATGCAACTCTGTGTCACTTCCATAATTATATAAATAACAATTTATTGGAAGTATTAACTTTTGAAAAACACTCTGTGGAGAGGCTGTACCACCTTTGCAGTTGGGAGCCTTTTCCGGACTCATTACATGTTTACTTAACATTTTGAATGCCCATGAAATGACAACAGTCAATCAGATCCTGAACAGTGAGATCTTTTGAATGGAAAAGGGCTACCTTTTCGCACTACATAATTGAACATTTGTTTATCTAGTACCTGCTGCTCCATGCTTTAACTTATTGAAAGAATGATGCCAGATTGCTCAACTGATGCCACATTTCATTAGCATTTTATACATAAAAAATTCTGCAGTGAATTTCTACACAATTTGCTACCTGCCTTGCCTGGGTCAGCAATTACAAAGGAAAAGATATGGTTCAGGTTATCAAAGCAACAGGAAGAGATTAGGTGCCTGAACATACAATCCAGGAATTGCAAGACATTTGATGTAGTTGTTTTGTCATCAGTTTGACATCACTTATGCCCTTCAGGGAATCCAAACAATCTAGAGCCCTTAATTAGATCCATGCCTCTACCACCCGTATTGTAGATAGATTTTCAATCTGGTAAATGATCAGTGACTGGTGTTGTCTAGCTTCAGTTTAGTTTTGGATGGTTGGGAATTTAAAACCTTGCTATAGGGGTGTGGGCAAATGGAATGCAAGCATGAAAATGTGCCTGGTTTAATCTTTCTAAATTTGTTCAATTTTAGCAACAAAAGCGATCCAGCATCACAGAGGTGCCAATGAGCAACATAGTTTTCAGTACAGGTGCGTGAAAATGAAGCAGTTCCACAAAAGGTGAAATGCAGTCCTTCAGTTTCAGTCTTTGTTTGATTTTCAAGGAAATATGCACAAGCATGAGAAAGGAAAATACATAGTGGAAAACTTTTATGTACCACTCATAACTTATTCTAAAACCTCATCTCAACAGGGCCATGAACAATATGGCTGCTCACATAGTAGCAGGTCTTAACTATTGGAGCCTCCTACATTCGTCAAAAGGAACCAACCATTTTAGTACTGAAAGCAGCATTTGTAAAGTTTATTGAAATGTAGGAACAAAACTTTGGAGTGATTTATGTCTGTCATTCTACCATGGAGTAGAGGATGTGTAATGTGGAGGCAGCTTTGGGTGGGACAGGATGTAGTAAAGCAGGGCCCAATAATATAATTAATGTCAAAATAGAGTCATTAATTAAGTTTTACAATGGCTTTCAGCTAAATGTATTTGGTTCATCACAATGTGTAGTTCAGTTACTGTCCCAACAGTATTATCTGATGATGTAGTCAAATTGGGACAAGAAATGGGTAGTTATGCTTCAAAGTGATGAAACTGCTGCATAAAGTGTTTTTGTTTTGCACAGAAGTAAATCCTAGAAAAATGAAGCCACTGTTGCCTCGGACTGACTCCTACCTGGTGCCCATTCAGCTGCCAGTCACCTCTCCCCTCATCCTACAGCCATCGCCTCACATAACTCTGCCTGCAGTCCAAGGGCATCCTTCCTCCGCTGCAAGCAGCGAGTTGACCAGGAAACATAAACGTGTCCGGATTGCACCAAAGGCAAGTTTTACTTTGATCCTTTTATATGATTCATAATTCGAGATCGTTGTAAACACCCTTTTGATCTATAGACTGTCAGCATTTCAAGCTACCTATGGGCATGGCTTTAAATTGCCGTCTGCTTCTTTGCAGTAAACTAATCAAAGCACAGCCATCAATGCTGCTTATAATGTTGTAGAAGTCTGCATCCAGTGCTAATACTATGAATCCTGCTAGTAGGAACATTAAAATTTCTCAAAAATAGAAGTAATTTCACATCCATTCCAGAGACTTCCCTCTGTAATAAAGCTGCATTTGAACATTGTGCTTCTGGGCCTGGCTAACCTTGACTGACATATTGCTTGAACTCTTGAAGCTGGTGTCCTTGTTCACTAGCTTTGGAGGGTGGGTTATGCTGTATCATCCTGGTGTGCAAACTGCAATTAGGACCTGCCCACCATGATTTGCAATGTGTTTAATTATTAGGCTCATGATGGAAAACTGCAACAGCAACACAGCCTTCCAGTTAGTGAGGCATAGTCCTTCCGACCCCAACCCTCCTACTTTGAAGTGCCAACCTGATCGGGTGATTAATATCCAAAAGAAAGCCTAAGCTACTTCTAATTGACATTTCTTCGTCAAACTGTTGGCCATAAGGCCTTGGACAGTTTGAAAGAACGTACTCGTGGCATTGAAGCTAATTTTCTGACATCACTGTTTTGTGAGATTTAGATTTGATGTTGGCAAGAATTCTAATGATATTGTCAAAGTTGTCGGGTGAGGGTCTTGCTCGGACAACTATTTGAGCCAGTGAACAGTTGTTATGGCTTTCTGTTCCAAAGAAGATATCAGACCCATATGACCCCAACATTGCAGTTTTGCAAGGATCTGGTGGCTTTAGCTGAGATATATAACCTTTCCTCAAATTCTGACTCCTAACATTCGACTCATCATCGTCCTTAAACTGGGAGGGAATATTTCCATCCTTTTCACTGTAACCATAAGGTAGATATAATTGAGTAGTAGTGAAGTAAGGAAACTTGACCACTTTAGAGTTATCATTTAGATAATTTTCAATCCCCCCCCCACCTTATAACCAACCATTATTTCATATGTTTCTCAAATAAATCTTAGAATGTACCCCTGGACATTAAAGGGGAACCTCAAAGTGTTTGCTGCACATTTGTGCAAATAGTTTCCTTATGACCTTGCCCCTGTTCTCCTCTTTGGACTTACCTTGAAATAGTGTTCTGGATTTATACATTGCTGAAACTGTGTTCCATTTTATGTCACCTCAATTGCATCCTTTCAATCAGATTTTCTTTATCGTTTATACAAACCCTAAGAGATGGGGAAAAAAACAGGAAGTATTATATTTCTTCCTGATTTTAAAACCAAAAGGGAAATGTGGATCTCTGTATCCAGCAGAGAACACATTGCAGGCAAACTGGTTATTTGTTAGCTACAACTATGTAGTCTAAGTACACTCAGGATGACTTGAATCAATTGTACTCTGCAAATTGGCCAAAAGTTGTTTTTGGATAGAATTTGAGGTCCACTTGTTCATAGTCTATAGTTATTGGACACTTTACTACTGTTACCATAAGGGGGAGACAAAGCAAAAGCCAGCTATTTCCTGGCACAGTGATATAGATCTGGACACAGATCGTGCCCTGTAGGTGTTTGACCTCAAAGCTCGTTGTTTTCTGGAGCAAGTCTCCAAGCACATCCTTTGTTTAGGAAGCTGGCTCCAGGCTGATCAGTGAGCTCTGTCATGGTGTATTGATCAAAATTGGCGAGCCCCATCCTTGAAATTACTTTAAGAGCTAACTATAATGCTGACTGTCAAAGCCATCAAAAGATTTTGTGAATGTCTGATATTGACAAACCATCAAAGACATTAAGAACTATTAAATATTCAAAATTCTATTAAACTTCTAATAAACAATATAAAATACTAAAATATGCTATAAAGCGAAAAAAAACATTTAAATCAATTAAAAAAAACAAAAGGATGGAAATCATCTTGTATTTTCTCCCTGTATTTGTCTTTTAATTATGTTGAATGGGCCTGCTACACTTGTGCCAGATTTAGCAGGCACTGTCCCAGCACCTGTGCAGGGGAGACCTGCAAAAGTTTGTACTCCCCTGCTATAGCCCAGTAGGAGTCCAGCGGCATGGTACAGTAGGGCTGAGAATGACAACCAGCTGAGTAAAAGTTTGGAACTTCTGTCATTGCTGAGGCATCCTGAAACTTCTGCACAGTTATGTAGAAAAAAACCCAGCAGTTCTCAAAAGATCTGCCAACTTACAAGATGAAAATCTGGCCGTTGCCTTTATCCATTGAGAAGAAAAGGTGAACTGGATCAAAATTAGCCACTAATTACCTTTTATATTACTATTATAGGTCAAAGAAAGATCAAGGGATAAGGTGTCAGGTGGTGTTCTTTAATGTAGCAAAGCATCGCAAGGCACTTTGAGGGATCATCATTAAACAAAAATTGACTTACTCAACCAGGCAAGGAATTAGTAGGGCAAATGATTAAAAGCTTGATCCAAGGGAGAGGTTTAAGGAGTTTCTTAAAGAAGGGGAGAGGTTTAGGGAGGGAATGCCAGAGGCCTGGGTCTTGCCAGCTGTAGGTGTAGCATTGAAGCAACTGAATTTGGGGATGAGCAAGTGGCTACAATCAGAAGCAGATAGATACAATAGAGGGTTATTAATGCTGGAGGAGGTGCAGAAATAGGGAGGTTGTGGCCATGGAGGGATTCGAAAACAATAGTAATAATTTTAAGATCAACATATTGCTTATCCAGGAGATGTTGTAGATCAGCAAATTTAGGGTAATTTAAATTTGACTTGGTATGAGCTAGGTCTTAGGCAGGTGAATTTTGACGTTGTTTATGGAGGCAGCAAGGGAGACCAGCTAGGAGTGTGTTGGAATAGTCTGGAGGCAAATGGTATGAACAACTGTTTCTGCAACACATGAACTAAGGCAGAAGCAGGCGTGGAAGAAGTCATAAAGGCTGAAATAGCTGGTCTTGGTGACAAAATGGTGTGGTTTACATCTTCTCTCTAGGTCAAATATGATATCAAGGTAATGAATAGTCTGGTTCGGTATAAGGCAGTAACGGACAAGCAAGGAGTCAGTCATTGGAAATCTGAAGTTTGTGTGGCAATGCAGGACAATGCTTCCATCCACCTATATTAAATAGAAGGAAATTTCTGCTCATCTTGTACTGGATGCCATACAAGTAGAAAGATTGTGGAGCTGTCTGTACTCAGTGTGTGCATGGAAACTGTCATGGTTTTTGGAGCAGAATGCTGCTGAGAAATTGAAAGTGCCATGGATAGATCCTAGGGAACAGCAGACTTAATTGTGCAAGTGCACAAAAGGAAACAATTGCTGGTAATTCTCTGGCTACGTGGATAAGAAGTGAATGGAACTGGGCAAGTGTGGTCCCACTCAGATCCATGGCAGTTAAAGGAGGATAATATGGTCAACCAAGTCAAACATTGCAAATGTATTGAGGAGAGCAAGAAGGAATAGATTATCATTGTCACAATCATATTGATGCTGTTATTGCTCATGGCAGTTCTGGTACTATGGTAGATGTGGAAATCTGACTGGAGGGAATTGAGTTCCAGCTAAGTCTCTAAAGTACTCCCAGTGACTGGAGAGAAATAGAAGTGGGACAGTAGTTTGCAAGGCTGAAGTGATTAAGCTGGGTGATGACAGAAGATCTAAGGTGTGTGTTTTGAGGTTATTAATGAGAGAGGCTCATGTGAAGCATAAACTCTGTTTCAGTTTTGTAAATATTGTGTAAAAGGACAAAGCAGATTGTTGGCTCCTTAGCTGGGGACGTTAGATCTGGCTATGTAGTCAGAGGATCTTCAGCAGTGGCTTCTCTCGCCACCATTCTCTCACTCTTGAGTCAAGGACCTTCCACCCTTGCAGGCTGCCTCCTGGTGACATCATCCACACACATTGGTAGGGGCAGTCTTACATGTGTGTGACAACAATCAAACGTACCTCATAATGATCTTACTCTACTGCCTCTATGCTGCTAGACTGTATCCAACCTATAGCCTCAAATGTGCCTCCCTGGCTAAACATTAAAGGACTGAAGCACCATCACACACTTAGATCCTGCCCTACAAAATCTTCTCTCATCCCTGTTTCCCTCTTTCCACAAAATTAAGTTAATAGTCATCCCTGTTTAAACTTCTATTCACTTTAGGCTGATTGCACATCTATGGAGTGCCTGTGTATGTATTTCTGCATTAAAGATGTTGTTCAAGGGAGGTTCCAGTGCTATTCTTCACCATGAATGCTTCTAAAGTAATTGATCTGATTCGCATTTTGTTTAGGTACCAAGTGATACGGTGAGCTGTAATCAACCTTTGACTTCACTAAAGCACTCTGAGAATCCGCTCCTGATTCAGGCAACTCCTCCCATGAGTGATGTGCATGAAAATTCTGCAACAGCAAAACTCTGCGAAGTCTCCAAGGAGACCAGCTCCAGGCGGAAGCAGAGGCATGTCCTCCAGCCTGTGGAGGAGCCAGTTCTCTTGTTCCCAGAAGCCAGTGAGCCTGTAGCAGAGACCGGATTGGATTCGGGTCTTGTATCAGATATGTCAGCATTCCATGAATCTAGAAACCTGGAACAGTGCCCAGAATTTGCTAGCACTGCCGTGGATTATAACTTCAAAACTCCTATCAAGGAGAAGCCCCGTGATCTGCCTGCTTCCTCCACGCCCAGTAGAAGCACCAGTGGGAGTTCTCCACTCACCGTAGCCAATGGTTGGAAGATTGCACTGACCCCTTTGAAAAAAGACGACAGCTTACTTGAGTTCAGTCCTGTGAGGACACCTCATGATTCCTTCCTGACACCACTGCGGAATAACACAGGCTACCTGAGTCTTAGCAGCACGCCTTTTAAGGAGTTTGCTCTCTTTGAATCGCCGCGTGAGCTATTGAACTCTCCGGTTAAGGACCTAGTGCCTGATGCAAATTTCTCCCCTCTTTCGGAGGACAAATGTTCCCGGGAACATCAAGTAAGTGTAAACTGTAACACCACAGCAAACAGGTCTCTGACTGAAGGCTTGGTCTTGGACACCCTCAATGAGAGCCTCAGTAAAATATTGCTGGACATCAGCTTCACGGGCCTAGAGGATGAGGACTATGAACTCAGAAATATGAGCTGGTCAACACTAATCCCGGAATTGAGATAAATAGGTTTGTGGATGGACAGAGGGCCATGCTGCTTAAATGGTTTCTTCTTTGTGGTGGAACCATCTTAACTTCAAGCTGGTTCATCTATCAACTTAAAATTTAGAAAAATTTGCCTGTAATAGATTCTTGGACAAAATGTTGGTTCATTTATAAAGCATTGGCTCCCGGTGCCTAGAGCTTTAAATACTTGGTTCCTCTCCCGTCTGGGCTATGCTTACTGTAACTTGATTAATCACTGTTCATCGTTACCTGTGTACTATCTTTTGCACATGTCCGTAGAGCAGTTCACACAAAGTAATAGTTTGATGTATGATTGTGATATGTTTGATGCTGCTTTGCCTTTATAGTCACCAGAACCATAGGCCACTTTCAAAAGGCCTTGTGACTTTTCTACCATTTGCATTCTGTAGCTCTCCACCAGATTTTCTGATACTGATGAGAGACTTTCTTGATATTTGACGTCTTCTCAGGGGATGACAAACTTTTGTATATTGTGCTTGTAAATACATCATTAAAATATAAAGAAAAATATATAAGGGGAATGGAAGCCTTTGAATACAAAGGATTCCGGTGGAATGGGGAATGTCCTTCCTTGTTTCAGTGAAGTTTTGAGTTGAAGGTTGATGTCTGATTTGTAAGACTTGAGATAATGCTGGCGAGTCATAGTTGATCAGTGTTTGTGCAAGTTATCTGTATCTCAGAGACTGATGTTAATAGCTGTATTGTGCCTTGTAGCTGATTGCATTCAGTTCCAGCCCCTGTTGTTTTTATAGTATTAACAAAAGCATCTTGACATCAATCAGTATCAGATGTTAATGTTCTGGGTATAGATTGAAGATCAGGGCAGATTTCAGATTCTCCATTATTTTAGATGACTGAATTTGCAGTTTCTTTCTAGAAGGAAAGCAAAATTTAATAAGTGTGTCAGATTTTAATTTTTGATTATTCAGTATGAGCTCACAATACCAAGTCCATCGCTTCTTGATCAGAGAAGCCAGCTTTCCTTGTGCACTGCCACGTGCCTGGCTTACAAATGATCTTGTATAAACATTTAAACTACTGGCCTGAATATGCATCAATGAGATTCAGTGTTTTGAATGTGTGATGTGGTCCAGATTAAACAGGTATAAATGTAAACAATGTTTTGTGATGAAACATTTCCACAGTCAATAATTTAGATTAATATAATGAAGCACTGTACAAGAGGAGCTCAAGGTAAACCCTAAAGACAGGTGGCATTGTGTACTGGGGATTTGAAGTGGAGGTTTTCTTCGACACTTGACTTGCAGCCTCCTTTAGAGATCAACTGCTAAAGGGCAGTTGCCAATGGGAAAGTTCTTTATCTTGGCTAAAGTACCCTAGTATTTTGTCAACCTGGATTGTTCTTGCAGCCTCTAGCATGGGTTTAGCAGGAGAACTGAGTAGTGATTTTTTTTCTTTTCTAGATCATTACATAAACCAGTTCAGTGGTTGACATCTGGGTGCATAAATGCAGGTCTTTGAGATACAACTCAAGATCACCCTTGTCAACCACTCTCTGCTAATTCATTGAATAACTCAAATCAAGTTTATCAGGTGTGACTCGCTTTTCATTGATTTGTGTTGGCTTCAATAATTAATCTGTTTTCCCAAATAAATGAGATTATGTTCTCCAGACTAGGTGTCTTGTAGTTAGCAGATTTATTCCTCCTTTTTTAAACATTTGCATCCTCCTATCCACTACCACTGTTCCCATATCCAAGGAGAACTTAATGATTGTGGTCAGACCATCTGCCATTTATACCTTTTTTACTGAGCAAACTAGGATTTGTCCCATTTGGACCAGGTGATTTTTCTACTTTGTGCAATGCCAGCCTTTTAAGAAACTTTACTTTAAATATCTTTATTCCATCTCCATTTTCTCTGTCAATTCACAATGACACTGACAACATCATTCGTAGTGAAGAAAAATGCAAAATAGTAACTTATTACCTCAACCATGCTCCCTGATTCAAGGAAGATTTTCTTTTTTGGCACCACCCTTCAAATTGATCTTTACTATTTATTTGTTTATTAAAAGATTTTATTGGTCATCCCTTTTCAAGGTTCTTTCTACCAGTGCATTTGATCAATGTACCCACCTTATTCAATCTCCTCCTTCTCTATCTCACTAAACTAAAATTTGGCCAGGAATGTTATGTCTCCTTTCTTCTTTGATTGTGATGCCCATTATTACAATTCCAGTGTGACAGTTTGTACATTCAAGACGCCATCCTTTTTCATGTTTGACGCATTTGACAACATGCTCTCCAAACCCACCAATGTGCCCTCCAAATCCACTGGTCTGCTTTGCACTTCTTTCCTGTTTGATTCCTGCACCTTATGGATTACTGTCTATTTTAATATTGCTTGTCTCCCACCGTCCTTGCTAGTTCTTGGAGTAAAATTTAAAATTCTGCTCTTCGTCACCCCTCGTCTCTGCCCTACCTTACATTTCCTTGTGTGGTATTTTATTCTTTGGTTTAAACATCAAACTAACCACCTGCTCCTTGACATCGCATATTGCTTCTCTGAGAGTTTTCTTTTTCATTAATTTCTGAGGAAGTACTCATATGTGTATCAAGAAAGAGCCTGGCAAATCCCATCACTAAGATTTTTTTTCCTGTATGTTCACTGCATATTGATCACTATTTACAGATCTTGTGCATTTCCTAGTGTTGAACACCATGAAATCTTTTTCCAGAAATGGACACATGCAAAAGTTTCATTGTAGCAGTGCAAAGAATGTGCTTTGCAAACAAGAAGCATGTTGTACTTGTGTAGGAGTTTTTTCCCTAATTTAATGGGACAGCTGATTGCTGAAGTTATTCCATTAAAAGAATCCTTTTAGAAATAATTCTTTGACAGGACAGTTTTTCACCTCTGCATTTTTTTTCTTTCCACATGTTGAGGGAGGCCACAACACTGGATAGTTTAAGTTTTGCCTTTGTGATTGATTAAGACAGTGACATCAGAATCAAAATCATTTTAAGATTGTGTTATTGTTTGTATCAACTGGTCAGCAAGGCTATTGGGTGTCTTTTTCTCGAGTACTGGCATAAGTGATAAAAGTATGTGTACTGATATCAGCGCTTAACCAATTAAAAGTGCCCATTTATTTAAGGGCCGTATTGAACGTATGGATGCGTGTGTGTGTGTGTGTGTGTGTTTTTCTTTTAAAAAAAAATTGTAATCTGCTCCTGCTTTACACCCCAAAATATATGTGAACTACTGGAACTCCTTTCTTTCAGTACATGCAGACCAGAATATGCAACAGCAATAAGTTTGGTCAAACATTCCCACAGTTGAGTCAATAGATCATGCAACAGCAACAATAGTTGTAAATTATGAACTATACAGTGTTTTCCAGCTTGCAGTCTTTGTAAATATTTCGTACTAAATTACTTGTAAATACTCCAGACTCCGTCAATGCACCTTAATAGAAAGAACATAGTCTGTGCCCTGGGCTTCTTGTATAAGAATAAGCAGTTCATTGTGACATTGGATGTACTAACAATCCTGTAATCGGTGAATAGACTGCCATACAGTAATGGAATGGCAATAAAAATAATTTACTCAAATGAGTTACTGCTTTGTGGTCATTCTGCTGTTCACTATTTTTCTTAACATAAAGATGCTTCTATTTTCGTACTTCTACTATGTGATTGCTATCTGCGGGGAGAATTTCACTTCAACGTATGTACAAAAATTATGAAATCTGAAATAAAAATACCAATGAGTAATAAAAACAGAAGATGCTGCAAATACTCAGCAGGCCAGGCAGATCTGTGGAAAGAGAAACAGTAAATGCTTTGGGTTGAAGACCCTTTGTCAGAATGAGGGAAGAGAGATCTTAAGTTTGTTTTAAGTTGCAGAGAGCATGGGGAGGGATGGATAGGACAAAGGGAACATCTCCAAGGTGAACCCTGGATTGCTGTGGGAAGGTGGTGTAAATGAGGCCATCTTGTTGATGGGTTAATGAGGTCAGTTAGACAGAGCAGTAAGGAAGAAAAAATGAACAAAAGGACATCAAAGCTATGAAATGATAATTAGAGAGAACACAAAGGAAGATAAGTTGTGAAATGAACAGCTGTAGGTAACGGAGAGAAAAAAGCCGAACCAACTATTACAGATAAACTGCTTGGTTTTGATAGAGAGAAAGCGATTACCTGAAGTTGTGGAATTTGATATCGCATCCTGGCAGCTGCAACGTGTCTAGACTGAAGATGAGGAGCTTTTCCTCAAGCTTACATCAGACCTGATTAGAATAGTGTAGGAGGCCACAGATGGATAGGTCAGAGTGGGATGGAGAATTAAAGTGGGAGGCAATGGAAGCTCAGGGTCACCCCTGTAGACGGAATGTAAATTCTCTGTAAAGCAGTCACAAAGTCTGCGTTTAGTTTCTGCAATATCAAGGCCACATTGAACTCAGTACAATATACTGGAAAAAGTGGATGTGAATCACTGCTTCATCAAGAAAGGGCTGTTTTGGGTCCCTGGATGATGGGAAGTGAAGAGGTAAAAGGACAGGTGTTGTATTTCCTGTGGTTGAATGCAACGATTGGTGAAGATAGAACAGTGGACCAGGGAGTCAAAGGAAGGGTCCCATTGTTGTCCCGTAATTCAATTCTCACAGCTGTCTGATGTAAAGTTACACAGTGCCACGAGGTCGATTTGATAAAACACGTTTATTAGCAGTGCACCGCTAAGGAGAAGGCTCTTCAGCACTCATCAAGAGTCGCTTCCTGAGTTCTCCTGGTACAAAGGGGTAGACAGAGATTTATACAGGTATTGTCACGCACACTTAATGCATACGGCGCCGTGAGTTTCGGTCAACCCTAGACAGACATCGCACCTATTGTTTATTATAATTGAGTTATAATCAAGAAATTCAAAGGCAGGTATCACCCCTCATTGTTTTAGACCAAGCTTCCACCTCTGTTTATTGCACCCAGTATCGCTACAGTCTAGCAGATCGGGACAGATCAATACCCGGCACAAAGTATTTAATACTCCATCTAGTGAGTCAGCGGCTTGCTTGCTCTTGCTGGAGAGGTATTTTTTCTATCAGCTGTAGGTATGGTCACAATTCTTAACCCTTCCTCACCATCAAACCTTCCTGAGTGTTTCAGGCAATTCTGGTTTTATGTCAGATTTCTAGCATCTGCATTTCTTTAAAATTTCATTCACAGTAATGTAATATTGCACAACAGGTGTATCTTATCTGAACAGAGAAAAGGCAGATTATCATGTTAAGCTGCTGACTGAGTAGCAGTGAGGCCATTAATGGAACAGAACGCTATAATGGAAGGGAGAGAGTGTAGCTGATACAATTCAAATGTTTATTTCTGTAATAAAGCAGTAAATGGGTTAAATGGCAGAAAACTTTTATTACTACTGAGATTAAGTGAAAACAACTCATTTATAGGTAGATTTAATGTTACTATATTCCTAGATACTTCAAAGATAGGCAAATGAAAATCAAATGCTGATTCCCCAGTTTTTAGTTCCTTGGAACCAACTGTCCCTGACTCAAGGAAACAGCACTTAAGGACAGCTTCTACCCCACTGTGATAAGACTATTGAACGGTTCCCTTATACGATAAGGTGGACTCTGACCTCACGATCTACCTTGTTGTGACTTCGCACCTTATTGCACTGCACTTTCTCTGTAGCTGTGACACTTTACTCTGTACTGTTATTGTTTTTATCTGTACTACATCAATGCACACTGTACTACCTCAGTACACTCTGTACTAACCCAGTGTAACTGCACTGTGTAATGAATCGATCTGTACAATCAGTATGCAAGGACAAGTTTTTCACTGTACCTCGGTACCAGTGACAATAATAAACCAATACCAATAATTAGATTTTATCCAACATCTCTCTAACTTCTAGCCTTGTATCTGCCTGGAACCTAGCTGCCAGTATGGATCAGTTTGTTGGAATATGTGTTTCTGTCCTGTAGATTTGATAGGATCTAAGAGCTCAGCATTGCAGTAACTCTAGTCAATTGTGAAAGCCCCACTTACTTCCCTTCACCCACTGGCAGTTTAGTCTTCAGCCATCATGCTCCAGGATTCCCTTCCTACCTCTATCTCCCCATGTAGGATGATCCTCAGAGCCTACCTTTGACCACGCTGACCCAAGGTGGAAGCAGTAATGGTGCTTTCAGTGGAAGGGCAAGGCTTAGGTTATGCTCCTCCTCGTTTCATTTTGGCTTCAAAGACAAGTTTTATGAATACTTAGTTCTAAATGAGCCCAATGTCATATTTGCCTTGTGTTCTTTATGGCCATCAACCTTTTTGAAGATCTATCTGCTTCTGATGTGATTCTGACAGTTACCAGGTTCCCTTTCGGTCATGGAAGCTGTATAGAATTGTATAAGAATGTATAGAAGCTGTATGGAAGTGAGGGAACGGGAACAGGTCAAAGTCCCACTCGCTGTCAACAAAATTCAGCTTAGCAAGTGCATTCAGTGCATATCATCCTTTGTCTGTAAGCAGTTTAACCATTCTCATCCCTGCTCATGGTCTGTCTGCAAAAATGAGGGATTGTACATGTTTGCTCACCTCTGGCAGTCTGAGCAGTGACGAGTAACATCACTGTGACATCATATATCTCCAGGTCACTAAGCAACACTATACTGCCATTTTTTAGCATTAGGGAGACTGAACATGATGGAAGATAAAAGGAAACATAGTTATAATGCTGAGGGGAAATGAAAGCAACCTGCACTGGAATAAGAGGGAGGGAGGGAGGGAGGGAGGGGGAGAAAACAAAAGAGATGCCTTACACGTGCCTTCAAAATTACAGGGTAATTTTTTTTTCTACTGTTACATAATTCCTCATTACCTTTCAGAAAGACTGGACGTGAACTTTGGAGAACATATTTGTAACCTTCAGTAATGGGCACCAACCACGCTTAGTTAAAATCCACTATCCCCAAGAATGAAATGCAGGTTAAAACAAGAGAACAGGTCTTAATAATTAAGCAGACAAGGTGGACCAGTGTAAAGGGTGACAGTGTATGGTGATGTATGTACCGAGAGTAAACAATAGCCAGGATATGGCAGTCTATGTGCCCTAGAGTAAACAATGGACTGTGTATGGTCCTGTATGTTCATCGATACAGTTTCCCTTTACTACTGTGCCAAAGGTTTTTTGTAAGGTTGCTGCTGGTTAACTTTACTTGGTCAGCTTGTTGTTCAGTTTCTTTTGGTCAAAGTCCTTCTTACTCTGTCAGGCTGTGAGTTGAAGATGTGAAAGTGAATGGTTGTGATGTATTCCAGCGTGGAGAATACTAACGGGCTTCAGGACAAGGCAGACAGAGCAGTGAAATGGGAAGAGACAAGGCATGAAATTCAATGCAAAAGAAGTGTGAAATGATTTACTTTGGTAGAAAGTAAGCGGAGTAGCAAGTTAAACTCAGTGATACAACTTAATAGAAGTCACAGAACCCCAAGGGTGTTGTGTTGACAATTTTTAAAAGGCAAAGTCTAATTTTTTTAAAAAGCACATGGGATGGGATCTTTCTTTGGTTTTCTAAATAGAGATATGGAGTACACAAACAAGAAAGTTACACTGAACCTGTTTAAGTCATTAGTTCTGTGGGAGTATTCTGGTCTATTCTGAGCACCACACTTTAGAAAGGATGCCAAGGCCTTGGTAAAGTTCCAGAATAGATTTATTGGACTGATACCAGGAATGATAAACTTCAATGAAGAGATTGAAGATATGAGGATCATTCCCCCTAGAACAGAGACATTTAATAATGGTGTTCAAGAGTAAATAAAAATTTTTTTTCTCTGGTGAGAGGGACCGGGAAATGCAGATTTAAGGCAATTGGTAAAAGAACCAGAGGTAGCATCAGAGAAAACATTTGTATTATCTGCAGTGCACTACATGGGAGTGTGGTGGAAGGGGATGGGATAAATATATGCACAGAAAAAAAAGCAGGTTTATGATGAAACTGTAGAGGAATGGTACTGGATAGCACTTTCAAAGAATCAGTGCAGACACAGCAGGCAGATGGATCTCCTTTGGCAGTGTAGAACATAGAACAGTACAGCACTGGATAGGCCATTCGGCCCATGACGTTGTGCCAATCTTGGTGCCGATTTATACGAAATGTCCTCCTCCTGTTTATCATCCATATCCCTCCATTCCTTTCTTTTTCATATATCTATCTAAAAGCCTCTTAAACTCCACCAAACTGCCTGATTCCACTACTACCCCTGGTAACCCATTTCTAGGCACCTACCACTCAGGCCCCTCAGGTCGCCTTTAAACTTCCCCCTCTAACTCTAAAAGCATATCCTCTGCTGTTTGACATTTCTACCCTGGGGAACACATTCTGACTGTCTACCTTATCTATGGCTCTCATAATTTTAAAACCTCTATCACATCTCCCCTCAGCCTCCAACACTCTAAGGAGAACAACCCAAGTTTGTCCAACTGTCCTTACAGCTCATGCCCTGTAATAAAAAAACAAGGTAATTTATTATAATAGAAATTCATGGTGAAGGTTTTAACTTTGTACCTGGCTTAAGGCAAACCTGCTTTCATTGTTTTTATCACATTTTATAAGATGTTTGACCTACTGTTTTATGCCGGCCTAATGAAAAAGCTGTAACAATATTGTGTACTAAGTCAAATTTTGGCTCTTATTTGCTGTGTGTGTTCCAGCTCAGAAAATAAGCGTGAGGGAAGGTTATCATCCATCAAATTTGATGGCTCCATCAATGATCTGCTGGCTGGCTTTACAAGAGAAAGTATTAGAGTATTTGTGGAACATTTGTGCTCATTTTCACAGATGATGGATTATTGATAGGCTTGTCTAGAAAGCAACTGCTTTCTACTCATCATCTCAATTTATGAGTTAGTGAGTGGAATTTCATCATGGATACTGTGGAGTCTGTTCTGGGAGCACTCGTGGAGGAATTTTGACTGGACTGGCCATTACTACGATAGCAGATGAGAAGTTGGATGCTTTTTAAAGAGTGGGTGGCCTCCCGAACCCTCAATGCCTTCGTCATTGCTGGGTCAGTAAGCTGGAACAATATCGTGAATGCTATTTGACCACCATTTGCATCAGAGCTGCTGTGGTACAAGAGGATCCACCACCATCATCGCAAGGGAACTAAAGACAGGAGTTATGTTCTTGTCCATATCCCACAAACAAATATAGGAAAAGATGCTTCAATAACTTGAATGATGATTGTTCTGTGCCTTTGAAAAACTGTTAAATCAATCACATTAATCCTCCTAAAGGTGCCAATTGCTCCTTCCATGTGAATAAGGAATTTTGAGTTTGGTATGCAGCTGTTCACAATATGGTTTCAATTACATTGGGAAGTCCGATCCACGTTAGGATTCTTTCTCAGAGTCCCTCCTTCTAGAAAGCATGGCCTGAGCTTCCAGCCATTTGTCACTTTAATCCTTTATCCCACTCTGACCAGAGTTCTTTCCAAATGTTACAGATCCAGTCCTCCTGGAAGCCACCTGACAAGCATTCTACATCAGGTTCAGAACTGCCTACACGAGCAGAGAGAGAAAATCTGTTACAAGATAAGCATGCAAAATTGACTGGATTTTACCCCAGGGCAGAGCAAAGACTTGCATTTCATTCACCTCCACACAAAGATGTGATCGCTGAATTCTTCCAGAGGTCGAATGCATCTCTGCAGCGCAACTGTCCCTCACTAAGCTATCAAGGTTGGCTAGATATCGGAAGGTTTGCACCCATCTTCCCTAGCAGGACAGACAGAGAGTTCAACAGTAATATCTGGAGATATTATGTCTCCCAAAATCTTGAACATCACGCGAATATAGACCAAGGACGTTTTCCTAAACTGATCGCTTCACTACATCCAATATCCATTCCACCCCCTTCAAGAATGAGGGAAAATACTTGGTTGCAATTTGTTTCCTGTGGCAACCTGTACATTGATTTACGGGAGAAGAAAAAAGCAATTACCTTGTTGGAAAAAGAGCAGGAACATTATAGGAAACTAAAGATAAAGAGTGAAAGCAGAATGCCCCCAATTGACATCCATGGGAATATAATCCCCCCAGAAAACATAAAAGGGTGAGTTAAATTGTGGTTGTCAGATTTTTTTAAAAGCAATTTTCTCCTTTGTAGCTTTTAGCCTTTCTGTGGTTTATTGAACGATACTTCTGTAACATTCAGAATCATAGAAGTTAACAGCACAGATGAAGGCTGTGTAGCCCCCTCTCCCAGCCTACCCTTCCATTCAATGTGATGCATGTTCTTGTGCCTCAAATCTGCTTTCCTTCCTAATCCCCTGGATTCTTTGTGCCCAAAATCTAATTGTCTTGAATTTACAACCGGACCCCTGGACTAAAAAATCCAAAGATTTACAACATTCTGAGTAAAGAATTTCTCTTCATCTCAAACCTATATGTCTCACCCCTCTTCCTGTAATTGTGCCCCCAAGTGTGACACTCTTATACCCTCACAGCATCAATTCTCTCTATCTCTTTGGAGATAAAACAGTAATGTCTAAATTGTGGCCCTGGTAATCTTTCTGACTGCCAGTCCTTGTATCACCAAATAACCAGCATATTGTAGCCGCCAGTGAAAAAAATCCATGACTGATGACTGTATTCAAAAAGTTTCAATGAGATTTCCTTTCATTGTAAGATCACTGACTACAACCCAATCCTACTGAATCTCTCTTCGTAAGGCAACCCCATCAACTCACAAATCAAACTAGCAAGTCTACGATTCACTGTCTCCACAGAAACATATTAGACTTTGCTGAAACACGCACTTGGAACATGTGTGCACAGAGACTAGAACTACATGCATGGTCACTGTGGGTTTCACCAGATTTGTGTACATTGAGACAAGACTATTTGACATGTAATCCAATCCCCTTGAAATGAGGCCAACATACAACTTGCCTTCTGAAACACTTGCATTTTATGATTCAACCTACCAGAGTCTTGCTTTACACCAATTATTAGTTTTTCACCATTTAAAGGATATTTTGTTTTTCTGTCCATCAAATGTACTTCATTAACTAGAATATTTTGCGGCTGTGAAATCCAATTTATTTTTATATAAGTTTTTTTTGTATGTTTGAAATTGCACATTTCTGCAGTTACAGAAATATACACCATTATCTGTGATATTTCTGCTCCTTGAAAAGAATACAGAACAAGAAAGGTGCTTCTGGTCATGACTGAGAAAGAAAAAATACATCTCAAGCTTCCAAGACATATTAATTAATCCTCATCTTTTTTCCTGCTGAAGCAGCCCTTCTTTGCATTAAACTAACTATTGTGAAAGCACTTTACCAAACCACAAGAACACAGGGTGATACTGATGGAACAGGGTAACAAAGCATTCTAACAAAGCAGGGCATTAATTACACGGAGTAAGACCATTCAAAATGAAATCTGCTGTAATTTGAATTTCTGAGAAATTCACTGATGCCCTTTGATTTCCAGGATCTTCAGGGATCATCACTCTGGTACAGAGTGTGTTTTAGGTTAATCGGTGAGTTTTTGATATGCTTAGAAACTTTGCCTTTTATTGACATCTGCCAAAAGTGTATTTTGAAATTTTACAATGCCAGATATCCATAATAAACTTGAAGGAGTAGCAGAAGGTCGCACAAGAAGATACTTTGGTTTCCTCACTCCTTGTCGTTGCACACTGAGACAGTTGGCTTTGCAGAGCTGTGACATTGTCTCAAATCTGTATATTGGTCAGAAGGCGACACTGAGTAAGTTCTTAAGAAAAATTTTCCTTAAAATGTTATTTCTTTCTTACAGGAATCTTGCCAAGATTCCACATTTGCTACCTTGCTATAGTATTCCCAATGAAAAGGACGCCAAGACAAAATCCACAATATCAAGTAGCAAGAACCTGCCTTAGAAACAGTTTCCCTGTGCAATACCCACCTCAGAAAAAGAAATCTGGAAAGCAGGGAAATAAACTGCCACTTGGCTTACTTGTACACCTGGTAAATTATTTGAGGGAGAAAACTTGTCCCATCTCGAATTTTTTGCAAGAAGATATTCACAGGAAATGTTAAAGGAACTAAGAATGTTACTAGAACTGTGAAATTAAATTTATATTGTCTACACTAAACATATTTATATCATGGTCCTGGACATGTTCATTAATCCTCAGATTTCCCCATTGAATTAGACTTTGTCTTTGATCCATAAATGAATAATTTTTGATGACTTTGATCTGAATAGGGTTTTAAGCAAACCACAGACTCAGACACCAAGAGACTGCCAGCCAGCTTTGATAGAACAGGGTAACTTGGGATTCTAATATAGCAACGCATTAACTTCACAGTCCTTGATGTTCTGCAGAGTTGTGAGGAAATCAATGTTAGAATAAAGTCTTTAAAATCTATAGGTATAAAAATGCATAAATGAAATTTCTATGAAATTGACTGGGACCCAAGACATAAAGAACGGGTATTCCAGAACAACCTTTTTTAACTCTTCCTTTTATGTTACATGTTAATTGTCTCTCTAGATGATACATTTGGGAATTTTAAAAAAACTTGAGTAGAAACTGTAAAGCATTTTCTAGTTTCAAAAGGTCCAAGGTCAAATTCATGTGTCCAAGAGTACAACCAATACCCATTATGGAAACATAGAAATTCAGGGTTCGGAAGGAAGCCGTTTTCCAATATGTCCAGGCTAGTACAAAAAAGCTAAACTAACTGATTTCATCACCGATTCCCAGATCTAAATTAATGTCCCTGTCTTCATTCAGGTACTTTTAAATGTAATAAAAGTTTCTGTCTTCACTGTTTCAAGAGGTTAGTTCCAGACCCTACTATTCTTTATTTTTTTCCCCTGAATTCCCTCCTAATTCTTCTACTAATCGCCTTATATCCATGTCCCCTTACGTTTGACTTCTCCGCTAAGCGAAATAGGTCTTTTCAGTTTGTTCGCCCTAACTACAGCTTTTCTAATTTTCCACACATCAATTAATATTGCCCTCCTCTATTCCACAGAGCTGGCTTTGAAAACATCATTGAATCTTTTCCACAGTACACCTGCTGGGGCTGTTCCTGGAGTCTAGTGTTGGGCTTGCAAACAGTGCGGCCTGCCCATCAGAACCGAATGTCATTGTGGCATCAGTACTGGGTGCAAATGCTGATGGTGGTTTAAGTATTCTGCCAGCGGGTTTGGAGGATTTTGTGGAAATGGCATTGGTGTTACCTCTTTGGAACTCTGAAGTACCTGCAGTATGATCCATGTGTTAGAAGCATGTGGGAAGGCAAGGATCACTGCAGCCTGGTAAACCATGAGCTCTGCATTGGGTTTGAGATTTTGGTCTTCAAGCACTCTTCTCCTCAGGTGGCTGATGGCAGCACAGGCACACGGCTAGTGACGGTGGATTCTGTCATCAATGGGAGGGGACTCCAAAATTTATGGGAAGTGGTCCATGGTTTCCAGAACCTCATCATGGATCTTCATTGAAGGAGGGCAGTATTGATCGTCATTGTGGAGGCAGGTTGGTAGTTGATACTAAATGTGAGGCCCATTCTCTTGTAGGCCTCAGTGAACAAGTGGACAATGATTGGGGCTTGATCCCTGAACAAATGCAAGCAGCGTTTGTGTACTGTAACTGAATATTTGAAGTTGGTGCTGATCTTGGTTCTGGAGTGGAGGCAATATAATTTGAACAGTGTCCTTCCTGTGTTTCGATGTATATGTGGCTAATAAAGACATCTTATCTTATCGTTTGTCCTGTAGATTAGTTCTAGTCTGGCAGGAAGCTTGTTGGAGATGGGGTGCAACACTACTGTGAGAAAGATTGAGAAAAGTGTTAGGGCAATTTTGTGGCCTTGCTGATACCAGTCTACACTGGGATTGGGTGGGTTATAAGCCCTTCATTAAAATCATGGGTTGTATGCCATCATATTAGCAGATGTAAGATGGAGATTAATTTCTCCAGCAGTCAAATTTGAAGAGGAATGGGTATTTTGTGAGGTTAAAGACTTTAGTAATGTGATGACATAAACTATATTTATTGCAAAGTTGGTGTTTTGCATAGTTCTAGCACAACTTCCCTGTTCTTGTACTCAATGCATATTCCACCTGTCTTGGCAGCTTTTGTTGGGCATCACCTACACCCAAAGCAGACACTAGATAAATATCAGGTCCTGCACCTCAGGCAAGGCACTTCTTTAAAATCGCTGTTTGTACACCCCTGAAACATCACATGTAGCATATAGAGTAATAGAGTCTTACAGCCCTTCAGCTCAACTCATCCATGCCGACTGGGTTGCCCAGTGAGCTAGTCCCATCTGCTCACGTTTGGCCCAGACCCCTCTAAACCTCTCCTATCCATGTACTTATCTAGATAGCTTTTAAATGTTGCCAATGTGCCCACCTCAACCACTGTTTCTTACAGCTCATTCCAAATATACATCACCCTTTGCATGAAGGAGCTGCCTCTGATTGTGACCAGAACAGCCAAGGATTGCTTTTGGAAGCAGCAGTGAAAGGAATTGCCCTTTCACTGAATGAGTTGTGTATTTGGGTCAAGTGTCTGGCTGTTTTGACTTATTTGGCAGTTAAATAGCTTTGCAATTTGCAGCATTTGGCTTAAAACCATTTATGTGAGTTTCATTGTATGGAACTGCTGAACAAATAAGACTGAGCTGGAGCATTGCAAAGACCTGCACAGGATGCAAAATGCCAGAGGCTACAGCGTGCAGTTCACAAGCAACCTGGTCAACATGCTGGCCATCACAGAAGTGGCTGTATTCCAATGTGAGAATATGAATCGATTACAGAAGAAATGAAGCCCAATATCATGGTATGCACTGCACCACCTATGGTAGTGAATGTCACCATGGCTCTAAACCTTCATGCCTTTGCCTCTTTCCAAACTGGTGCTAGGTAGCCAGGATTTCAGCACCATCTGTCAGTTTGCTTTGTACACAGCCTTCTGGCAGGTCACTAATTGTGCTCGCTGTGAGGATGACAGTTTATTATTTCCCTTTGGATGCTGATGAGCAGGAATATAGAACACTAGGATTTTCCTGCACTGCTAGATTCCTTTATGCATGGGGCAATGTAGCATGTAAGCATCCTGTGGTTGCTCTCCATCAGGAAACTGTCCCATCTCTTCCCTTTACCTGAACTCTCAAATATTTCAGCATCACTAATTAGAGAAGAAAATTAAGTCATTCATTTCTGCAGGCTTCTTTAATTTAATTTCTTAATACTAGCATATGAGCCACCAAAGGTGTCCTTTGAATTCACATTGGCAGTTTCATAATGGATCAAGTTTTCTGGGGAATAATTGTTGGAAGCAGCAAAGCAGGCAAAACAAACAGGATTTGCATACTTACATTGTTGAAGTGAGATTATGAAATAACAATTTAGATCTAACCTTCAGCCTTGCTGATATAAAGCTGCATTGTTATTGTTTAATGACCCGACCTTCTTTGGATTTATGCTTTAATCCTGATGGTGTTTACATTGATATCAGAGTGCAGTTTATTTGCAATGAGCATTTGTTGATTGGTGCATTGATCATCTTTCATTTTCTACTTGTATATTTACTTAATTTTAATAATGCTTTGCAATTTTAACAGTTGCAAAACAAAATTGGGAGGTTAGAGACCCTTCCAGCTGTTCCCATGGCACTGCATGAATAAAAGGAAGAATGTAAGAACCTACAGAGCAGTCATCTCAGGTTGTACATTCACTCGCATCAGTACCTAAGGGTGAATCACTACCAACCATTTCATGTCCATCCGGGTATTAACCTGGAGATTTATCTGTATAAAGCAAATGGTGAGAGCCACAAATAAAAAATACTGGAAATCTGGAAATTAAAAAATCAAAAAATTTGTAATTGCATCAGTGGTTAGACAGAGTCAGTGCACAGAAATGGCATGTTAATGTTTTATTTGTAAACCCTTAATCAAAATTCAAACTAGAGATATGCATGCATTTAGTTTGAATAAGGATCTAACGGGTTCAAGTGTCTGCAGCTGTTATGTAAAGGTATCAAGATTTCCACTGGTACCTGTCATTTTAATTCTCCATCCCACTGCCACTGTGACCTAACCGTCTGCCCTCTTGCCCAAGGAACAGCACCTCATCTTCTGTCTAGAAATGCTGGAATCACAGAACTCAGTATTGAATTTTACAGTTCCAGTTAACAGCCTTTCTTACTTGTATTAGAACTGTTCTCACTTAAGGATATCCACCTTAGCTGAGCTTTCTCTCTCCACATATACTGCCTGATCTGCTGGGTTTTTCCAACATTCCCTTTTGTCTCAGATTTCCGGCAAATGCTGTGTTTTGTAGCTCAGAATTCCACCATGTTCTTTCATTATTTTGCACAGAATGCTGCCTGACCTGCTGAGCATTTCCAGCATGTTCTGTTATTATTTCTAATTTTTTCCCCCAATATGCTTGATTCTGGACTGTAGTAATGAGAATGGATTGTTCATTTTTCTTCTCAGTGATAAGAATTTACGCCTTGCTATCTGTTGAAATATGAAGGTCAAATTCTTTAGTGACCAATGAAGCCATATTAAGGCTGACTATAAATTCTCCACTGCCAGTTGATTATAAACTTCCGCATATGAAATGAACTTCCATGTTCTCAGCTCAGTTCCTGGTAACAGGGACTCCAAGACAAAGCTGCTTTTTTTTATCCTGGGTACTTTAACACAGAGAGAACACAAGGATGCCAGAATTAGGAAATGGAAGAGGTGTCGTTGCAGGTAGCTATGAAACAACTTGTTTTTTTTCTGTCAAGGCTGTGCCACATCTAATTTGGAAGAGCAATATTGCTCGAGACTGATTTTTATCCACAAGGACAAGTGATAATAACAATGCAGTGCACATTTCCCTCAAACTCTCTATCTCTGCCATTTTGCTGGTGCCTTCGAAATTAGTAACCCTAATACTCACAGGAAACAAGAGGAAGTCTCATTAAAACAAGCCACTCAAGGCCCTAATTATACCACTATGGGCCCAAGACAAATTTGATGTAGCTATGCACACTCTGACCATTGATGTTTGGTGAAGAACAACCAGACCAATTGCACTCAAAAAGTTGTTGCAGGCTATTAAAATAAAATGATCTTCTCAGGGTTAAGTGATGCAGGACCCCTCCAGTAACTCTAACACTTTGTCCAAGTTTCTAGGATGCTCTCCAAGAATTTCCTTGCTACCTCCCTTCATCTGGTTAGCGCCAGCTGGAATTCACAGGGAAGATGCTTGATTTTCTCTGCCTACCAATGATGAGCTGCTCCAAACAGTTAGCCAAATGAATGCTAGTGATGCACAGTCATGAAATGGTTTGGTGGTTAACCCCAATGTCTTGCTGAAGGCCTCGGTCTTCTCATCTCATACTCAGTGGAAACAGTCACATGATGGAACTAGCCAAATCAGATTCCTTCCTCCTATGGTAAATTGCAACACACTTCAAGTAAAATGTTCAGAACACAATTAAATTTCTAGAATTGACTTACACAGCAGTAAGAGTACATTAAAGATCCAAACGTGAAGGCAGAGAAAAACATTACCTTCAAAGATCAAACAATCTCTGCAGAACACATCCCCCCTTTTCCAACATCAGTTCAACTAGATAGTGATGTCATTAAACTGGGTGAGCAGTCAACCACACTGAAGGTTTCTCACAACCAGCAAAGTGGGGGAGAAAAAGCAAATTTTATGCTAATATGTTGTTATTTTACACAATATGAAATAAAGCTTGAAACACACAATAGATTAAAGTAGCTCCATAATTATCATTAACCTTTTTCAAAATTAAAAAAAAATCATTTTGTTTTGGAATATTTTTAATATAATTATAATACACTAAGATAAAATTAGATTTCAGGGCAAGAACTGCTGAGAAGTATCTGTGGCTTTGTACACCATTAAATACTCATTTACACCTTATTCACAGGAGCAAAACATTTTCTGATTATTTTGCAATGGTACTTGTTCACAAATGCCTGACATTTTTGTCAAGGCACTGATTACTTCAATTACAAACCTAAGTAGCTTCAAGGCCTTTGAATATTGGTTTGGTTGTTAATTCCCAGGAAATTTGTATCTCTAAAGCATAACATTTGTTCAGTTTATCATTCAGCACAGTTTAAGAAGAATACAGTGAGTATTATTAGGTAAGAGAGTTTTATTTCTGTTTGTAATATTAATTCATTGTTTAGATGTACTATTACATGAAACCATTTACAATAATTCCATAGAACCAGAGACTGGCAATTTGGCTCATTGTATCTATATCAGCTCTCCCTGACTCTTAACCCAAAGTCTCGCAATTTTTTTTCTTTCAAGCGGCTGGCTATCTAATCCCTGTTTGAAAGTAATAGTTGAATCTGCTTCCACCATTCTTTCACACTGTGAATACTGATGGTAATAATGCACTGGGTTAAATAAACTTTCTTCATGTCACCTTTGGTTCTTTTGTCAATCCCTTTAGTCCTCCCTGCTCCGGTTCTCAACCCTTACATCAGTTTAGCATATAAAAAGTATCTGTTTGAACCTACGATATGAGACTAACCTGGTAACAAATATGACCTATGCAGTTCTTTGATCTAAAGTGTGCTGCTCAAACATTATGTATTTCTCTGAGTGACAAAATGACTGAATGTGTTGCCATCCCTCCACATGGAAGTTAATTGCTTTATTCTTTTATCTCCTCCTTACCCATAAACCTGGCCTTTGTGAGAGTTTTACATTAGGATCCGACAATGTTTTCTTTCAATTTTCACCAGCCTCCTTATCTCTGAAAGTGTGACTTTGTTTCAGGGCTATTAATCTTTCTTCAGCTGATTTAAATGACTTTCCATATAGAGAAGATCTATTATGCTGGAGCTCCTTGTAAAGCTGGCCATCTTGTACTGATGAATTACTATCTGCACTGTGCATTGTATTCTCTTCCAGTCTGTGCACAAACCAGTTCTTTACAGCTGGAGTAACCATAGCTTCCTGGAGCCTTCCTGGATTTGAAATTACATCAGTAAACTTAGATACCAACAAGACGTTAGGTGACGTATTTACCTCTTTTGCTATGATGACATTTTTCTTATTGTCCATTATACTTTGAATTTGATTGCTTGCTAATGCTGGGACAACATCTTGAAGATCTTTGTCTAGTTTAGTCTCTTGTTCCTTCATTTTTGCTTGAATTTGCTTGAATTTCTTAGCTTTTCTGGAAAGCTTTTCATTCAGCGGCAGTTGGTATATGAGATGTTTCCCTCTTCTGCTGCTATCATCGTCCTGTTCTTTGACCTGAGATGTGTTACCCAAACTCGTTGAATTTTTCTTTGCTACTTTAATAGGTATTGAGGTTGAAAGTGGTTTTCCGTTGACTTCTTGATGAACTGATTTGTTCATGCTGTTTGACTTCTGGGACACAAGACTGCCACACTGTGAACCTCGAACCAATGTTGACATCATTTTGCACAAACTCGCCATTTGATCCTTAGAAGTCAAGATCCCAGTTTTGGATTTTCCTGTACCTAGAACAAGAGTTCTTTTCTGTTTCACCTCCAACTTCTCATCAGTAACTTGTCTTTTGCTCTCTAATGTTTTACCTGGACTTTGATGAAGAGATTTTCTTCCCATGTCTATTATAGCTGGTGATGTCTTTAGATTATGAGCACTTGCATTTGCATCAACTGAAACTGTACATTTGTTAACTTCCTGTGTTCTGATTATGCCTTTCTTCATCATCCAAATTTTTACCTTTTCTTCAGATTCCTTTTGCCTCTTCTTCTTATCAATTTCTTGCCTTTTACGCGCTGCTCTCTCCAGACATCTCTGCTTCCTCTTTGCTTCTCTTTCTTTTTTTAATAACTCATTCTTTTGACAAATCCACTCCTTTATTACATTATTGTTTGAATTTTCCAGATGATTGTCAGTTGGCACCATAATTCTTTTCCTCTGTATATCTTCACTCTGTTGTTTACTTTGGGCTTTAAATTTCATTTTCCATTTTTGAGTGCGCCGAATGGACACATTTGCAGATGAGGTTGGATTGGAATGGAGAACACGGAAGCCGAATGGCTTCAGCACAGCAATGGTAAATTTGGCCTTTTCAAAGTTCTTTTCATTAACTTGTGATCTTTCCCTTTTGTTTGCTCTGTGCGTCCTTCTTTTCTTAATCTTGCTGACCTTCGTTGGATGTGGTGGGGTTTGAGTGCATGCTTTTTCAGCTTCTTCAAGAAGTTCAGGATTCTCACGGTGGGATACTTCAAAATTAGCTGTTGCAAAGCTACTGGTATTCATTTGATGTGTTCTTTCAGGTCGTTGCTTTGAGACTGGCATCATTTGGTCAAGGCACATTCCCTCTATACTGACTACAAACTTTTGCTTTTTTCTCCCTCTGGGGTTTTCTCTGCTTTTGTCATTTAATTTCACTCCACATTTACTCCCATTCTTTATCTTAGCCATTGTTTGTGTAGCTGAACCTTTTCTCTGGAAGCACTTTTGTTCATATCTTGGAGCAGCAGAAATCAAACATGCAGAAGAATAGCTGCTTCTTGTTAATAATATGTTAATTGGGATCAACCACAAATTATTTCATCAACGTTCAATCATCCAAGGTGACAAAATCTACAAATAAACCAACATAGGATTATACCAATGGGAAATTCACAATATTGCTTCAATTGGCAATTAAACTGTTACATAATCTGATAATGTTGCAGCTTTCAGTCTGAATACAGCAGCAACTACTTTTGGAGTGTTTCTGCAATAACTTAATATCCTCATAAATATAAAATCTGAGTTATATACATATTTTAGTTAGTAACATGTTGCTAATTTGCAGATGATTTCCAGAAAATTGTTTTCACAGTCATTAAGACCTGAGTGAGAATTTCATTATCAGTCAACTGTAGTTGTGTAACCCGGCTCAATAAAAAGATAAACCAGATTCATAACATTGCCTGATTAGTAACAAAGTGAACATGGACAAAAATGAATACTACAATGTATGAAAACAGAACCAACTAATTAATGAGTAATGTTGACATAAATGAAGGGCTGGTAGCAGATTATTGAAGCCAAGTAACAGATCAAGGGCAAAAGAGCAAGTTGGCAAAGCTCCGGGCACAAGTTAGGATCAAGTGCTGCATGAAACATAAATGACCAAGAAATGATATATCAAGAGGGATTTAGAATAAGAAGTATTAACAACACCCTCTCCTAGTGAAAAATACACTCCAGGAAAGTGATGAAGGAAATGATAAATACTACTGAAATGAAAGTGTAGATTCTATTATATGTACAGAATACATTGTCTGCTTGACTGCTGTTATGTAAAATGCATCAGTTTACACACAGAGACACTCACAATAACATTTATATTAAAAGTAATTGGGTAAAATACAATTCATTTAAGTGTTTGTCATTGCAGTGGAATATAGAACTGCAAAATAAAATACAACATTTTTAAAACATTAATTGTTTTCTTATAGCTTACTTTCAGACAAGTCATTCAAATAGTCTGAGCTACTTAAGAATACATTGCATTTGGATGTTTGGTAAGGATTAATATATTTTGAAGTAACTTACTGAAGTATTCCAAAGACCCTTCCTCTAGTTTGTTGCATTACTTCCTAAGCAACTGTTGTGCAATTGGTTTATGTTTCATCTTCACACTGTCTTTCACCAATCCAGTTAGACTATAAAGTTGAACAATGTTGTTCTTGGTAATTTCCAGTTGTTGCCAGGTTACCAGCAAGCAATTTGACAGGTTTCCATGGAGGCAAGAGTTGTTTACCAAGTTCCCTTGAGGTGCTATTTGTACTTGAAATAGTTAAACTTTCCTCACAAAAAGTATTAAAATAATACTTGGAATTAAGCACCATCTTATCATCTCGTTATGTTCCTTACAACAGAACCTTTTGCAATACAGTAGGAGTAGCTGCATATATTTTGGCCAAGGTGGCACCATTCTGTGTTAACATGTCCCCAAGAGGTGGGGATCAAATGACCAATCAACATGTTGTTCATTTAACTAGCCTTGCCAGGAAAGTTATCTGATCTTTTTTCAACTGGCATGATTTTTGGATGGAAGCAAAGTGGTTAAACTGCTGGACCAGTGTTTCAGATGTCTGGAAAAATAATCAAGAGGCATGATTTCAAATGATCCCACCATGGTAGATGAAGATTTTAAATTAGATTAATCAAATAAATCTGAAACTGTGACTAACGGGATCATGAAACTATCAAACTGTTGCGAATACTCACCTGCCATCTTAACCTGGACTGACTGACATGTGACTCCAGATCCACAACAACGTGGTTGATTCTTAAATACCTTCTGAAAATTCCCCAGCAAGCCATTCTGTTCAGGGGCAACAAAAGATCGGTAATAAATGCTGGGCTTGCCAGCTCTGCCCACATTCCATGAAAAGAATGACAAAATGAAAAGCAGTCTTTAATACTGAACCACTGTAATAAGCAGATAGGATTTTACAATAAAGTCTCATTCGGAAGATAACATATCTTACAAACACAAAACACCATTCTTTCAATATTGCACTGAGGCATCATCCCCAGATAACAAGAACATCTTCCAATGCAGGCCATATTTGTATGATTCACATGGAAATAATGCAGGAGCTGCAAAGTTAGCTTAAATCAGACTTGCAAAATAAAAGCTATAACTCTCCAGACACCATCACTATTTGTCTGTTTATCTTAATGGGATGAGTTGTGCTGTGAAATCCCAATTTGTCAAATCAGCCCCAAACAGCCCGAAAGTAATCAAACATAACAATAATTTGTTCTTCCTTTTATTAGGCTGCAGATTGAGTACTAACAGAGGTAAAATATCACGTCATTAGAACAAGCATTAAAACAGTAATAAGCTCTTCTTTGATATGGCTATGCCCATTAATTACCTTTATTTGACAGGCAAATTCTTATAACTTTAGCACTTGGGATGTCACAGCTATGGAATATGCTGATTAAAATCCACCGATTTATTTTTAAACTTCTGTTATCACTGAAATTCCAGTAAATCAAATGTGACTGTCCACATAAACTGATTATAAATAGTGATGATTTCTGCGCTTTCAGAATTTTTGAAGCATCAGGAGAGAGATTTTGACCTACTTGATGATAAGGTGAAATATTCGTGACCACGCCGTCAATGACAACATCCATGGTATGAGCAATTTGAAGTGAGTTAAGAATATCACATCAGGAGCACATTATGATACAAATTTATTTATGCATTCACCCTGTCCTCTCTTTTCTGTGCAGTGCTGATGTTGCTAGCCACCCTCTAGTACATCACCCAAGTAGCCATTATTCATGAGTGAGCCTCAGCTATGCAATTTCAGGAAAGTAATGAAGTCAAGCTAGATTCCATTAGAAAGCAATGTCCAAACAAAGATATTTCCAGCAATGATTACTAGATAATGATCAGAACTGGGAGCCCCCTCATTTCTTCCACCCAATATCAGTCTTACCAGTGCTCCTGCTGAATCAATTAACTTAGCACAGGCCAAGGGTTCTTCCTTTATATAGATTCAACTATTCACTAAGTGAACTGCATGACTTGGATATCCAATTATTTCTATCTGAGGAGTGTGCATAATAAGCATGTTCAAAAAATTAGAAGAGTCCCATTTTACCCATTTCTCTCACCCACTTTCCACCATTCACAGCAGACACCGGAGTTTCCTGCTCCAATGAACATTGTGAAACTTTATACTCCCTATGTGTTACTCCTGCTTCACTGTGCTGATTCTTTTACCCATCCATACAAAACAGGTTTGTAACATTTAACTTGGTGATGCAGTAGGACAGAAATTCAAGTGTGAAGCCTCAACATTAGTATCATCAGTTGAAAATTTATTTCACAGATGATAAATATGCTCTTAACTTCCACATCTGCCCACTGCATTATGAGTCCTGGCTGCAATGGCAACAGTTTAGAAATTTAAATGAAATCCCATATCATGTGCACTCAATTCTTTTAACTGCAATGCTTCAGCTTGATGCTTTACCTAGTGACAAGAGTGTGTGAAATGCTGTGCTGCAAATGTCTGAAATCCATGGAATTCTTTGTTCCCTCCACCCTTCCCCCTTCTCTGTAATATGAAATATCTTTGATTTCTAACTTTCCCTGGTTCTGATGAAATGTCTTTGACCTGAAATGTTAACCATTTCTCTTTCCTCTCAATACCTAATTCATTAGTCTCAGATCCCCAGCCTTTCCGATTTGTATCAGAACTGGCCAGTTCTGTCACCAGTCTGTAATATTAACTGTCTTTTTTCCCCTTCCACAGATGGACCCACCCTCCCACTCCACCTGTGCCCTTGCTGTTGCCTGTCAGCCAGTCAGTCCAAACTAGTGCTGCTCATGGTGAGGTGTAAAACCAGGCCTCCTGGGTCCAGAACAATTGCAGGTCCTTCTGTAGCCTCTACTGCAGCAGTCAGCAGCATTCAGTTAGCTATGCTGCAGCCATGGGGGGAGTTCTGCTGAGGAGCATCAAGAAAGCAAAAGCATGCAGAAGCGAGGCACTGGGGGAACACACAAGGGTGATTTATTGGCTTAAGTGTTTTCTGTCATGGGTGGATGTATAAATGTTGCTTGTGTGTTGATTTGGTGTGATCCTATATTCTGTAATTGTGGTCAGGTGGATGATGAGATGATCAGCAATAGAAGGATATGGGTTGGAATTGCAACACAATAGAGAATTGGGATTTTGTTCTTGGAATAACAATCTGATTAGAACAAAAGAGTCTTCTGACATTTTCACTTCCATTGACCCAATTCATTTCTGTTCTCCTCCTCTCCTCTGGGATGGATGTATGAGCAGTGTGTGGGCTTTGAATTGCAATTAAAGCCAGGTGGCCTTGCCTCCAGGTAGGTACCTGCAGTCTGGCATGGTGATTCAAAGAGCAAGGGCACAGTGAATTGATGCAAGATGTAGGATTTCTCTCTGCTCCCTTAACGGCATTGACCAGCACAATCTGGGTATGAACCAACTGGCTAATCATGGATTGAAAACACTTGTGGTTCCTGAACATTTCCGTATCCTTAAGGTAATGTGTATCCACCCTCTGCATCAGGAAGTACACAATCTTTTAAAGTACATGTATGCTTTTCACCTGGGCTATCTTTCAAGAGAGAGAAGGTGATTAATTTTGCTCTCGGAGTATTAAGCCTTCATGACAGTTTCTCCAGTTGCTGAGAAATGTGAGATATTGCTGACGTCCCTGGCAGCAGCCTGGGAAATCTATGGTATGGACATCATGGCCACTCTCACCTCCAATATGTCACAGGCAGCACAGTTCTAACCCTTCTCTGCAGCTGCAGCTGTGGCTGTAGTGTGTGACAGATGTGTTTGGACAAGCAAATTTTTGATACATTATTGTTCTCTGGTGCATGAATGGATAGAACCTCCTGCTGAAGGTCTGTCTACCCATCCTCCCTCTTACCTTTCTCACAGGTAGCCACCTCGTCAGGCCCAGACATCATCCTCCCTCTCATGCAAGGCCTCAAGGAACAGCCATCAGAATACTTCAACAGGCAACAGTTGGGTTTAGCTAAACTTCAGAGGTGAGTACACAATTTAACTTCAGCCACAGCAACTCCTGCAGAATTCTGCAAATGTAACAACTTCTCCAAAGACCAATCAGCAATTCCCCACAACCAACTGTTCTTCAAATGAACCACAAGCAAATGCACAAGTAATTGACAATCCCTGTAAGTTGCTGTGGTCTGTGTGTACGTGGCTAGGGAGAGCCTTCCTGCTGAGTACTTCAAGACTTCTCTGTGTTTCATTTCATATTTCTGGCACCTGCAGCATTTTTGTGATGCACCAGCGTTCTAGGTACTACTGCACTTTCTGAGCTGGTGCTTGCTCAATATCCACCCCATGCCCCCTGCCCCACCCTCATGTGGAAGCCTTCCCCCCATTCCTCACCGTTTTTGTCTAAATAGAGTAGATGAAGGACACTTTTGCAGGTTTTTCATTATCAGCCCTTTGGAGGCTTGGCCTGTGTTTGGGTGATGGAGGGGGTAGCATGTCAGTAGTGGGGGGTGAGGGGGATGTAGAGAAGGTGTTATTTTGGATGGAGTAACTTTTGTATCATTAGCTTAGTGTGTGCGTGCACAAGAGCAACATTTATTGTTGATCTAGAGATCACCTTGACTTAACATTTCTTCTGGCATTGTCCCATTATACAGACACTGCTGAAGGCGACAACTGAAACCACTTGCAGCCACGCTCTTCTAATAGTGTCCCTGGTGGGTCTCCTGCCCTCCCATCCACTGGGCTTCTACCCCACTGTGATAAGACTATTGAACAGTCCCCTTATACAGTGAGATGGACTATGACCTCATGATCTACCTTGTTGTGACCTTGCACCTTATTGCACTGCACTTTCTCTGTAGCTGTGACACTTTACTCTACTGTTATTGTTTTTACCTGTACTACATCAATGCACTCTGTACTAACTCAATGTAACTGCACTGTGTAATGAATTGACCTGTACGATCGGTTTGTAAGACAAGCTTTTCACTGTACCTGGGTACAAGTGACAAGATCTCATTGACTAGAATTTCTATATCCTTCTCAGTAAATTATGGAGCACTCCCTCTTTCTCCTCCATAGCAGCCATTGTGTGTATTGCTGCTCTTTGGCTGCCTTGGGGAGTGTGCCTTTAAGAGCCGATGTCCTGTGATTGGTGCTCAGGAAAGCGTGAATAATTGCACTGAATTGAGTGTGGTCCCATCGGCAAGCACGCAGGTTGCATCTTTGAGGCTGTGTGAGCCATCCTAACGCTGTTTCAAGTATCTTTCTGGAAAATTTCATAATTTTTGAAGGGGCGTTAGTACTAACCGCAAAGACATGTTAGCACACCACAATGGGTGAAACCCATTTTCTATGCTATTAAACTTTATTCGCAGCACTGCGAGTGGAGGCAGTGATTGCACAAGGATGTATTTACTTACATGGTTCATTAAAGGAAAACATTTGCAGTATTAGACTGGAAGAGCGGGCGGGTATGGAAGGCTCTAAACATCTCTCAGTGACGCTTAAATTCATTCACAGGAATGAACAAAATATATGTTCAGGACTGCGTCATTTTGGGATTGGTTACAAGATTACATTTTCACAAACCACATCAGACAGATACCGGGATTGCAAGCAGATTTACAACGGCGGACCTTACAGGAGAATAATTATAAATATTAGAGGTTATACTGTTAGAAGAAGGCTACAAACTTCTGTGAAATAAATGTAATAACGTGCCGTTATTTTATGAACCTTAATAGGCAATTTGGGACTCTTTTTCTCAAGCAAATCTGCGAAGGAAAATACTAACCCTGAATCAAACTCCTAAAACATTTCGAAACAAACGATAGTTTAAAATGAGAAACAGACACCTCTCTCCTAGTTTGTAATTATTTACGATTATTTAACTTTCACTCCAGGTTTATTTTCAACAGTGATTCTGCACTAAGAGACACTAATCTGCGGTATAGTTTATCATACTGCTCATTGTCGAAAACAATCCCAACTCTGCAAGATCGGTACGTGCTGTACCGGTGCCTTTCCCTTCTCTTCCTTTCACTTTTCGAGTATTTTTTTTACTTTTTTCCCCCTTTTTCTTGCGGATTTCTTCGGATTTTTTAAGCCCTTGTTATTTATGGAAATGTGTTGGTCGTGACGTACGTTGCGGGCTCTCTCTCTCTCTCTCGGAAAAAAATCCCTAGCTAGCGAGCCGCAGAGGAGCGAAGTGCAGGAGAGGAGGATTGGAAGAGGGCAGCAGCACTACTCGGCACTCACTGCAAGCCAGAGGAAAACAAATGCAGCAGCAATGTCCGAGCTCAAGAAAAACGAAATGGAAATCAGGGATAAAGCTATCCTGCACCAGAAGAGGCGTCTAAAGCAAGCTACACAGTTCATCCATAAAGATTCTGCAGATTTGCTCCCTTTGGATGGGCTAAAAAGGATGGGAACATCAAAAGATCTGGTAAGTCGTCTTCCTGATGGCAGGGTGTACGTGGGCAGCCGAGTCTGCAGTGAATACTGTTGATATCGTGTGATCGGACCAAGGAACGTTTGCACTTATAATCTATAGTGTGTGATGTATACTCTTGAGCTGACCTGCAGCTTGAATTTACTGATGTCATATATAGTCCTGTTTACAAGTGGGGATGTGTGATTGCTCGTCGATAGATACTCGCCCAGATACATTTACAAGTTTCTATAAATGTATCCTTTTATTTTCCGTACTTAGCATATTTTACATGCATTTTACATCCACGGCATATTAGCGATGCATATCATATATTGTTAGTACGTGATGTGTGTTTGTATAGGGTTGCATTTAAGGACAGTTTGCGGCTTTCCAGCTATTTATTAAACAGAGACACTGACTTTGTGGCATTACGAAAACAGTCCTGTTGAAATTTAAATGAAATTCTGACAAGATCGAGAGTTTATATGGCGATCGGAAAATGTGCACAACCTGACAATGATGTAATATAAGGTTTAAAAGGAAAATATTCGACTAAATCAGTGTTATCGGAGTGGAGAAACATTAACGAAGCCAGATCCCTTCTAAATGAGTGCATCTGAAAACAGAAGATTTGTTTGTTCCGATGAATAGGTGAAACTGGGATAGCATTCAGGTAAAGGTGAGTGGAAAATAAATCAAAGGGGAAAGGAGGAGCAAGGGGGAAATATAGGTGGGAAATGGATGAGAAATGAAGAAAGAACACGCGAACAGAGAAAGACAAACTCGGGGGCGGGGGGAAAGAAATATTATATAAAACAAACGATTAATGTGTATAAAGCACGGACAGGTGGCACTTGGCTTACAATGGCCATACTAGAACTTTGAAATAATGATCCAATTGGTGTTCTTCCCCCTCATCATCACTAAATTGTTTTCCTTTGACGAAGGGTTCTATCCTTGAGCAGTTATCACTGAATCTTCTTCCAACGCTCCTACAAAGGATTCCGAATCATAACTACTTGCTGCACAAAATTAATTCTCCCTTCATCACCGGCACTTCTAGAGAAAACATTTGAGCAAAGTATAGAATTAGAACATAAGTGAATGAGAGGTTGGAGGAAGGGAGGAATGGGCAAGATACAGAAAAAACATGGGAAAAAGGAGAAATTGTCAGAAAGGGAATGATGGCCAATGCCTGGCACTGAGAGCGGAGACAGAAAGGAAAGCCTTAATTTTAATTCAGCTTTCCTAACCCAAACTTGGCTGGTTAGAATGTGCGTCACAAACCAGATGCATTCTCACCCATACTGTGTTAACTGGTATGGTTCCAGTTCTATGGAATTCACCTGATCCAGGCAATTAAATGGGTAATTAAAATGTGAAAATAATGCCCACTGATGTAAGACTAACTTCCAGATTCAGGAGCCCCATACAGCCTCAAACCTGCCAGTTCCTGATTATCTTCACCACATCAGCTGAGGTTCAGATGTATTCTGTTGCAGTACCTTGCTGAGCCTGGAGGATCAGAATTGTTCCACGAGATTTATCTCAAAAATCTCAGACTATTTCTTCTCCAGCTTTTTGACCTCTGGTCTGTGTGGAGAAGTGTGGCTGGACACTTGTATCTGATAGCATAATTTTACCACAAAGGGTATTGTCAAAAGTGGAGATAAACTGAAAGTTGAGAAACTAGTGCTTTGGTTGATGACCCATCCTCTACACGTTTCTCTTGGTGTCTAAACAGCCGTTTGCCACAATTTAACTTCATGTTAATCACCTTTTCCTTTTATTATCCAATCCTGTCCATGCATATAATTCTCACTGCATTGGTGCAACAACACCCTGTTTATATGATTCCAGAATGAGACAATGAAAATTTTATTGCAGATACAAGAATGCATATTGAGATCCTATGGTTTTGATGAGAAGCCTGAAGAGAACACTGATCAGAAAATTAAACCTCGTTCATGGTACTTTGAATTTTCTGGATATTAACATCAATCGCCACAAAATCAGAGCCAGCAAGATGGGACAGTCAAATATTATGGTCAATATACTTGGCTTGCAGAGTTCCCTTTGAAGCATTTACTGTAGGGTTTCTTTATCCAGCTAATGGCCACAACTCTCAAGATCGAAGGCTCTACCCTTTCTTAATCTCGCCACCTTGATTATCCAACCTGTATTTTACGAACAGGGTGCCTATCACCCCACTTCACCTGGATCCACCTATCACTTGCTAGCTCTTGCTCCACCCCTTCCTTCCAACTTTCTATACTGGCCATCTCTTCTCGTAGATTAACCTTGTAGCAGCTCAAGGAGGTTGTCCCTGTTTTATGGTACTTCATCATGTGGAAATTAGACATGGAATTAGGTGATATTGAGATGTGAAACAGTTTAGGAGGATTCATTCACAGTGAACAAATACACCTTACACATTGCACCATGCATCTGTAACAGCCAATCACAAGGATCCAATTCAATAAAGTAACATCTTGTGTCTTATTACTTGATGCCAGGAGGCCAATGCTAGGCAGTATTTACAGAATTTAGTCCAGGAATTATATTTTTCTTGTTCTGATTCACTATTTGCCTCATTCACTACTTGCTCATTTAGAGTTTAAATGTCCAAAATTTCAGGTGGGTTACAGTCTTCATTATAGCCTGAAGAGCACACTCCACCGCTGTACATAGGGCTGTTCTGTTGGCATTCTAAGTGCATATCAAAACTATTTAAATAAGGAAATAAACTACTCAGGTTCAGGCAATTGAGACATTTTTCTTTTCCTTCTCCTTTATTTATCTACTTATAAAATATCCTGCTGCCTGGAGTCAGAGGAGCTGGCTGCTTCTGTTTAGTGTCAGATATCTGAACTGGCATAAGCAGGGTCCCAGACAATGACTGGCAATAGGTGACTAATTTTAATGGGATTCCCTGCATTCCACCCAGTGCACACCGGTGTTTCAGGTTTGATCAGTTTTTCAGGAAGTTATCCCAGGCAATTCCTAATAATATGAAATTTCCAGTCACTTTCACCATCTCAGTACACAATTCCAGATCAAAGCATGTCTAAAATATGAGCCCCGAAGCACTGTACCCTACAACCACCACCCGAAGTGATTCTGATTATTCTTTCCTTTTCCATATCCACTCTTATTGAGCCTCAATGCAAGAATTTAAATATACTGCTTCACAACATTCTTATTTCCAGATATGGCATCTGCTAAATAACTCTTCTATTGATTGAATCTTTCCATCTTATTTCTGCAGTGCTGATAAAAGTCTAATCAATCACTAGATTGCTCCATGTAAAACCTTATTTGTCAAACTTGTTTTAATACAAAATCAGCTTCAATTGCTTTTATGTTTCCTATTTATTCTTTCATATTACTCATCTCCTACCACTTACTTTTCAGTAGTACTCAACATTTTCTTTAGTTAATACAGGTGCAATCATCCTGCATTTAGGTTAAACACTACCCAACACTCCCTCTATCCTGCTTGCTATAATCCCATCAGCTTTTATTATAGTGGAGAATACCCCATCCTTTTAAGTTCTCCCCACTCCAAAATTGTTTGAGGGACTGAAACCCTGACTTTTCTCACCAGAGCCTTGGCTCAGAGCTGTCTTTTATTCTCTGTTGCTATTCACCAGCTTGTGGCATGGATAATGTTTCAGAAATTTATTTGCATTTTAGGTTTTTCCTTAAGTCTCCTATCTAATAGCATAAATTTACCACAAAGGATTAATAATCAAACTCTGGATAACCAATTCACAATGGAGTCAAATATTTGACTCCTGGTTCTCAAGTTCTCATCATGCTAAAGAGAATTGTGTGGTATTTTAGGAAAGGACTTTTGGATATCTTGACAGTTATAATCTGACCTACCATCATGACCAGCTTTTTGGTATTGACCAAATTATTGTAAATGGGCCTTCAGTTCCAAACACCATATTGAGAATCAGACAAAATGCTGGAGGGAACTCAGCAAGTCAGGTAGCATCTATGGAGGGAAATGGACAGTTGACGTTTTGGGGTGAGATTCTTCATCTGGAGGGTCTCGGAATCCAGATGAAGGGCCTCAAACTGAAAAGCCAACTGACCATTTCCCTCCAATAGTTGCTGTGTGATGCACTGAGTTCCTCCAGTGATTTGTGTGTTGCTTCAGATTCCAGCATCTACAGTTTCTCATGTCACCATATTGAGAGTGCCGTATTATAACTGGGCTTGTCATAATATTTCACATCTCAAATGATTCCCAGCTTGGGTCGGCTGTGATTTCATGTTAATAGGTACTTAACTGATTAAGGGAAACACGGGATGTTTGTGTTAGGACCAGAGCTGCCGATATCTGAAGCCACAGTAGGCCTGGGTAATAGTTTGTAAGTAAAAAGGCCCTGACCTGATTGATGGCCTACTGCATGATCATTGGACTGATCTTGGGACCCACAAGGATTCCTGGGTCAGCATAAACTCTGTTTTGGGCCAAAGTACTGCCTTTTCTGAATGTGCTGGAAATGTATTTCTGACCTTTTTCTACCCAGGGAACAGGTGTTCTGGAGATTTAAAGCCCAGATAATCAGCCCTCAGTAAATTGACTGTTGATAACCTGCCTAATCTTTGGTCTGCTCGCTATCCTCCATGTGACTTTCTCTTTGGCGGCCTTTGTTCCCCAGAACTCTCACTTAGGCAGATGTTAGTCTCTATGGTCTAAACCACCACATGACACAAATGTTTTGGGCTGAACCAGTTATAATTTATGCTGTATGTTGCTTCCTGAGCTTGAGTTTGAAGTTGGCTCCCACACTAGCTTAGGCCATTAGGAACAGAGAACTTTCTCTCCACATGAAGAATACCTGGAGTGCAGCACATTCAGATCATAGTGTGCCCTTTTAGTGACAGCTGGAGTGAATATGTGATGATAAGGAAAAAATGATTTCCAGCTAATACTGGAGGTTGATGTAAATATGAGGAAAACAGAATGACAATTTGGTGACTGACTGTAAAAAGTAGTGAAGATGACAAAAAATTGAAAATAAATTTGCAGGCAAAAATCTGGGGAAAAAGTGAGGAAAACAAAAAGAAAGACAGAGAAAGGCAGTCAGATATAGTCACCAAATTAAAAGTAATGTTGAGAGATGACAGAGAGAGATCAAAGCCAAATGCTGTCAGCTTTACATGCAACTCCCTCCTTAGGGGGCTAATTTTTCAATGTGGTCATCTTTTTACTGCTTTACTGTGAAGGGCCAGCTTCTGTCACCAGAATCAATAAAACAATAAGAAAATGACCACATTGGAAATATTAGCCCCCAATGGCAGGAGTTGCATGTAGAGCTAATGGCATTTGGCTTTGTAACTGTGCATGAATTAATGTGGAAGTCCCAAAAGTTCTGTGCAGCTGATTGCCACTACAACATCTATTGTGCTCTGATCTGGACTTTCCAGAGACCAGCAGAAGAGGCTGCAATTCCACTAATGCTGGCAAATCTGCTACTGAACTTGCACCAGGTTAGACCTGGGTCAGGTTCAGAGGCTCCATTTATTTCAGTGGAAAGTAACAGGAGATGGGTAAGTTACAGACAGTTTACATATTGAGTTGATTAATTTAAATGTATGTACTCTTGATTAAATGTTTTAATGTTTGTTAATTATTTTCCAAAGTGTTTTTTTCATGTTTGTGAAAGTGAAATGTGCAAGGTTTGATGGCTGGTTCATTGGGGTAGGGTGTGTAGTTTAAATATTTCAGTGGAATTGTCAATCAGTAAGGCCTGCATTGTTCAGGCCTTTGTCCGTCACCTCTGGACCTGCTTCTTTTCAGAAATTTACATAGAGGAAGAACAAGTTTAGCAGGTAGGTGACCAATGAATGTGGGTGGTGAGCATCTGAGTGGAAATTTCACACCTTCACATTTGTTTAGTGTTCTCAGAAACTGAGAATTTATTAGTGCTTAGAGTGGTAATCCTGAAATGATTAATTTAACTATCTATCTGTTTATCTGTCAAAAAATGTCACCAGAAGAACCTGTTTAAAAACTATGTCCCTGAATTTTCACCCTAGGAACTGCACCACATTGAAATGGGTTTGACTGCCAAATGTCTGTAGGGATGTTTGCAGGAGATTTCAAAGAACAGATTATTTGCATTGCTAATGATGGAATCCTTGATGCAAATTCCATGCAAAACAGGCATGAATCCAATTCCACCGTAGAGTGGAATTGGTCTGTGCAAAGAACACATTCACATATTAAGGTCATGTGAGATTTTTACTTACGTATTTAATTTTAATCTTCAAATTTTAACTTTAATCCTAATCCATAAATCATTTTGGGGTGGAGGGAGAAAGTAATAATTCAGATAGCGTTGAGTTTTGGCCAGGGATTTGAGGAAACAACCCTGGGGTTAGTGGTGAGGTGGGCTCCAGAGGCGGGAACAATCTGGGCTGCAGAAGCTACAAACAAGAGATCCAATGGGATCCAGACAAATTCCTCCGTTCCTCCCAAAGAAACAAAAAGAATAAGAAATAAACTTTCTTTCCGGGACCACAAAGTCTCCATTGGGTCCTGACAGGTTTGGCTTGGTAAAGAAGTGAGCACTTGATGTTCTTGTTGCATCTTAACTGCTCTCTCACTTGGTTTCTACCAGACAAGCAGGGAAGATGTAGTCATTGTGGCAGGATTCTTGGAAATTAGCTAGCTCTACTCAATAATAAACACTTCTGGATGAAGATTGGGGCAGTAGATAATGTTGACTTTCAGAAACTTTACAGAATGGCTGACCACAGGAGCACATGGCAGAGGTATCCAAAGGTACAAAGCTATGGGATAGAGGTAAAAAAGAATTCACAATTTTTGAGAGTCAGAGATGCAAGTTAGAGATGCAGAGCGGAGAAGCTGGTTGGTAGGCATTATAGTAGAAACATCCAGAAGGTCTTGTGTGTTAGGAGGAAGGAGCTAGCAGAGGCACTGATTGCCCGTACACTTACCAACATCCCCCACTGTGACCCCCACATTCCACCACTCCTGAACTGTAATTCAAGAAGTTCTGTGACCTGACCACCAAACACTGCATGTTCTTCGTTTTCTTCCTGTGGCCAACAGTAAGAAAAGGCAAATTGCTATCAATGGGGAAAATGATTGAAGGAGTTACAGGTTTGACAGTGTGAGCAGTTAGAATCATACAGAAGGAGACCATGCATCCCATTGTGTAGATAGCAGCTCATTGGAGTAATTGGTCCCACTTTGTTGCTCTTTTCCCATAACCCTGAAAACTTATTCTTTGCAACTATATATCTGATTTTCTTTCTAAAAATGCAGCATAATTTTCTATCATCCTTTTGGGGAGTGCATTATAGACCACAGCAATTCACTGTGTGAAGGAAGTTCTCTTCCTTGGATTTTTTTCCCCAACCTTTTGTATTTTTGTTCTCTATCAAACCCCCTCACAATGTGGAAAATCTTGATTAATCTCCCTTTTAACCTTCTGAACGTTAAGAATGGTGCCTGTGTCAACATTCAACCACAGGTTACATCGACATTATCAGAGGAACTGACTGGGATGAATACTTTCACTTAAAAAATGCTGCACAATCAACAAAGTCAGGAATAATGACACTGAAGTTCATTACAATAGAATTTTAAAATAATAAGCTGTGATGGCAACCTTCCTGGTTTATCATGGAAGAATCATATGTTTAATGAAAAGACAGATGAGATGTATATTCAGGCAGTAAGAAGCCTCTGAGATACAGTATTATGAATAACTGTATTTTGCATGCTGAATACATAATTATCCAAATTTTTGAAACAATTACAACACAAATCACTTGAAGGAATTACATGATTTCCTCACTGAAAATTTGTGACAGCTAATATTTCTTCAAATTGACTTTGTCACATTATAAACTGATTAGTATCTTACTCAATCAGCAGACACCATTAAATGTAAAAAAATCTACTCTGCTAAAATTTCAATATACAAAATATTCAGCTTTTTAAGATTATGAATTGCAATAGTAGGTTTTGCAATAATTTCTAGGTAACCTATTGCACAATCTCCTAATTGAATGTCACTATGATTACATACCCTTAATTGGGAATTGAGAAAACAGTGATTAGATAAACACCCATCAGATGTAGCATGGGGGGATGTGAGAAAGATGTTTTTCACGCTGAGAGTGGCTGTGATTAGGAACTTGCTGCCAGGAAGGGTGAAAACAGAGTGATTCAGGGCTTTGGAAAGGGAATTGGGTAGGCGCGTTTGAAACCAAGTTGCATGGTTGGGAAAGAGCAGAGGAATGGGGCTGACAAAAAGTGCTGGTCCTGTCTCAGTGAGGTAAATAGCCTCCTTCTGTCCAGCACACAAAGGAGCTGGAGGAATCCAGAGGGTCAGGCAACATCTATGGAGGGAAATAGACAGTCAACATTTCAGGTCAGGACCCTTCATCAGAACTAAGAGTTCTAAGAGTTCCTCCAGCTCTTTTGTGTGTTGCTTCAGATTCTAGCATCTGCAATCTCTTGTGTCTCCCTTCTATGTCAAATTGATTGTATGATGCTGTGAGATGTTTCTATTTGGTGCTCCAACTTTAAGAGACACACAATATTACACATCACTCTTAAACTAAATTAGTTATTCAGTGGATCAATTAACTTTTTGATACTGGATCCAAAGTGGATTAATTGTGGGAAGCTAGGGAAAAAAATTGCAGAGGCCCTGGCAGAGATATTTGCATCATCCTTAGCATTGGGTTAGGTAGCAGAAGACTGTAGGATGGCTGATGTTGTGCTTTTATTTAAGAAGGACTGCAAGGGCAAGCCAGGGAACTACAGGGCAGTAAGGATGACAGGATCTACCTGGCTTTGGAAAAGCAAGGACTGATTAGGGGTAGTTAGCATGGCTTTGTGTGTGGGAGATCATGTCTCACAAATTTGATTGAGTTTTTTGAGGGGGTGACCATGAGGATTGAGGAAAACAAAGCAGTAGACAATGTCTTCATGGATTTAGCAAGGCCTTTGACCTTTGATAAGGTCCTACATGGTAGGCTGGTCCCGAAGGTTAGATCACATGGGATCCAGGGTGAGCTAGCAAGTTGAATACAAAATTGGCTTTGTGGTAGGAGTCAAAGGGTGGTAATGGAGTGTTGTTTTCAGATTAGAGGCCTGTGAGCAGTGGTGCCACAGGGATCAGTTCTGGGTAATGATTTGGATGAGAATGTAGTTGGCATGGCTAGTAAGTTTGTGAATGATACCAAAACTGGTGGACAATGAAGAAGTTTATCTAAGATTACAAAAGGATCAAGATCAACTGGGAAAGTCGGCTAAGGAATGGCAGATGGAATTTAACTCGGACAACTGCAGAGTGTTGCATTTTGGGAAGTTAGGACAGGGCAGGAGTTGCCCAGTAAATGCCAAGGCCACGGAGGGTGTTGTCAAACAGAGACCTAGGGGTACAAGTTCATAGTTCCATGAAAGTGACGATACAGGTTGACAGGATGGTGAAGAAGGCATTTGCCAAGCTTGCCTTCATCGGTCAGGGCACTGAAAACAAGAGTTTGGGCGAGATGTTATAGCTGTACAATATATTTATTTATATTTATTTATTAGTCACACGTACGTCGAAACACACAGTGAAATGCGGTTTTTTGTATTACTGAGAATGTGCTGGGGGCAGCCTGCAAGTATCGCCACTCTTCCAGCGCCAATATAGCATACCCACAACTCCTAACCTGTACGTCTTTGGAAGGTGGGAGGAAACTGGAGAACCTGGAGGAAACCCAAGCAGACACAGGGAGAATGTACAAACTCCTTACAGATAGTGGCGGGTATTGGTGAAATGCACTTGGAGTACTGCCTGCAGTTCTGGTCGCCTAGCCAAAAGAAGGATGCCATTAAGCTGGAAAGGGTGCAGAAAAGATTCACAAGGATGTTGCCAGGACTGGAGGGCTTCAGTTATGAGAGATTGGATAAACTGGGGGTGTTTTCCCTGGAGTGTAGGGGGCTGAGGGGTGACCTTATAGAGATTTCTAAAATTTTGAGGGGAATAGATAAGGTGGAAGGTCACGTTTTTTCCCAGGGTAGGGGAGTATAAAATTAGTGGGCATAGAGTTAAGGTAAGGGAAAGATTTAAAGGGGACCTGAAGGGCAAGTTTTTCACTTAGAATGTGGTGGGTACATGGAAAGAGCTGTCAGAAGAAGTGGTAGAGGTGGTTACAATTACAACATTTAAAAGGCATTTAGACATATACATGGATAGGAAAGGTTTAGGGGATTATGGACCAAACACAGGCAAATGAGTCTAGCTCAGGTAGGCAACTTGGTTAACGTAAGACAAGTTGGGCTGAAGGGCCTGTTTGCTTGCTGTGTAACTCATAGACTCTATGACTTCCCAGTCTTATGGGTGGAAAAAAGCAGATATTGATCTAATGTAAACTATAATTTCTCCCAACTTCTGTATGGAGCAATCCCAGGCCAGATACAAGTTAGACACAGATTAAAGCTTTTCATTTTCAACATTACTCTAAAAGTTAAAAACTCCTGTCATTGTTAAATGTAATCCCAATGCTAAATCTAAAAAGGGCTCTTAATTTTTAAGAGTGAGGTAGTACTTCCTTAGATCAATTTTCTTTGTGCACATTAGCCCTCAATCTAAAATCTATTAACACATAAGACCTATTGAAGTTCCAGAGACATTGCTTTATGAATGTAGTTTCTTGAGATAGTCATCTTTTTCAAATGGGACAGATATCATTGGAGAAATTATAATTTGAGGATAAGTTACTGCACGTTTTCTTCCCAAATTCTACATTCAGTGCTCAACCAATACTGCATCAGGATGAACAAGATTGGCAAAATCATGAAAGACAGCAAATAAGGCATCAATATTGGCAGTATATTTGTGCCTGAGACTAAAATGGAACAATAGATAGATATTTATTTATTAGTCACATGTACATCGAAACACACAGTGAAATGCGTCTTTTTGTGTTACCGAGAACGTGCTGGGGGCAGCCCACAAGTGTTGCCACTCTTCCAGCGCCAACGTAGCATGCCCACAACTCCTAACCTGTATATGTTTGGAATGTGGGAGGAAACCCGAGCACCTGGAGGAATCCCATGCAGACACATGGGGAGAACGTACAAACTCCTTACAGACAGCGGCGGGAATTGAACCTGGGTCACTGGCACTGTAATTAGCATTACACCTACCACTACACTACCGTGCCGTGCCAGTAAAAAGTTGCAGTGGTAAAGTTGTGGTCTTTCTCAGGGCAACCTCCAAGTGATACATTGCCATGAAGAAAAGAAGCAAGGCCATTAGTTTTATTGCAACAGTAACATTCATGGCAACACCAAGAACACCTGTGTGCTTACCATCGATATAACAAAGATGATACAGATGAATTATTCATCATGGCCAACAACTTCATTTTTGCCACAAACTAACAAGCAAAATGAAAAGGAAACAACTCTGGATTATTGCTGGTACTTGTACATCTGGAGTTCACCAAATCAATTTTCTCAATTGGGCCCCTCCGTAATAATAGACAATTCCTGTGCAAGCTGTGATTCCAACCACACCACCATCCCCCCCCCCCCCCCAACAACTTTTGTATCCAGAATATCTGTCTTGTTTTATGTTGTCCTTCAGCACAGTGTTATGGCAGCATGAGAAATATTAGTAACAGTACCAAAAATTTAAATTTTAAAATTGCTTAAAATCAAGGCTATAAATTACTGTTGTTGATGAGAGCAGATGTTTAATGTATTCATATAACATTTTTGTCTACTTTATAAATGAAGTTTATTAAAATGTATTTATTTAATGTGTTTATATTGTAAGTCACAAATATTCAAAGTATGAATGTGCTCCAGATGGCTTTAAGTGTAGAAGTAGCAAGGCTGTACAGTAAAATTCTAATGCTCTTCGATGCAATTGTTCGAAAATCCGGATGGTTTGACGTCTGGCTCACGGGTCCCAGTTCCTACATTCCCTTTAAATTCACCTGGTTTGCTGGAAAATTTAGTATTCTACTGTGCTGCAAAACATCTAAAAAATGTGATTTAATAGTGTTAATTGGAATAACTACCAAGAGTCTGGAAAATCTGCCTGTCTGGCACCTCCATGGTCCCAAGTGTGCCAGACTATTTCAGATTACTGAAATAGGGGATTTCAACCATTAACATTTACAGAAACAAGAAGAGTAAAAGGTAAAAAAAAAGGAGCAAAATCTTGAATGCATTCAACTGAACTTTCTTTTTTAGTAGTACATAGCCAGCCCAACAAGTGAGGAGGCAGTATTCAGATTTAGTAACAAACCCCGTGTAAGTAGAACAGGTGGCAGGGGTAGAACAAACTCGAGGCAGTAATCATATTTCAGTTAGATTTAGCATAATTATAGAAAAGGTAGTCTTCCATTAAGTTTCTAAATTGAGTTATGGCATATTTTACTAGGTTTGGGATATGATTTAGTAAAACTGAACTGGAAGCAGCTAAATGAATGCAGAGCAATGGGAGAGATTCTGGGAGGAGATGGTGAGGTTTCAGACCAAAGCAAATCCCATTTTTTGTTTAAAAAAAGTAAGCTTCCAATTGTAGATGGCTATTGATGTTGGGGGACACACTGGACAGGGTAATGCAAAAAAGGGGAGGTTTTGATAAACACCAAGATGCTTACACAGCAGAAACCCTGGAGAGTGGGAGGTGCAAGTGTGAAATTAAAAAGAAAATTAGAAAGGAAAAGAAAATCTATCAGGGGAGGGATATTAGTTGGTTTAAAAACAAGGAAAATCCTAAGGTTCTTAAAAAAAAAGTGTGAAGAAGAGGATAACAAAGAAGAAAATCCTATTAGAAGCTGAAACAGTAGACTGATTGTGGAGGTGGAATACATGTGTCAATTTCTGACAGAATACTTCATGGAAGAATGGCATGATATAAGTGCTGATATTAAGGATGATGAATGTAACAAACTATATATAATAAACATGTTGAAAGGACCCATCAGGAAATCAAGCATCTTTAAAATTAAGTAAATTATCAGTACCCCAAGCTCTTAAAAGAATGTGAGAAAATAATGCAGGTTCTAACACAACCTTCCAATTCTTTTTGGCTGCAAATATTGTGCTAGAGGACTGGAATATTTCTGATGAAAAGCAGAAAGCACAAGACCGAGCAACTACTAGACTGTCTAAAATTAGTAGTGGGTAAATAGTTAGAAAATTGAGGGGTGGCATAAATTAGCAATTGGGTACAGGATAATGAAGATCAGTTGATATTGATTTGTTAAGGGAGGTTTATGAATTGAAACTTTTCAGAGGTTACTATTTTCAGAATGCACATGAAGGAAACACATTTGGTGTAGTTTTAGCAAGGCATTTGACAATTAATCAAGAAAGAAAAAGCCCAAGGGATCTAAAGGAAAGTCATGAATTGAATTAAAAATTGGCTCAGAAGAAAGCAAAAGGTAATGGTTGATGAGCTTTTTAGTGCTAAGAGGGCTGTATGCAGTGGGCTTCCACAGGCTGGGTACTTGGCTCTCTTTGTAGTGTATATATAAGTGATTTGGACTTAAATAGAGAAGGCCAAAATTAGGTTCCCCAGAGACACTAAAATTGGCAGTGTAGTTGATGAGAGGAAGAAAGTTTTAGGCTGCAGGAATATACAGTATCAATACAAGGTGCACAAAAGGCAAATGGAATTCAGTGCAAAGAAGTGAGAACCAACGTGTTTGTGGAAGGCAAACAAGGCAAGGGAGAACATAATAAGTGGTAGGATATTACACAGGGGAACAGAAAGATCTTGAGTTTATGCTGATAGATTCCAGAAGTAGTGGGACAGGTAGATAACAGTTAAGTGGGTATAAAATAGACAAGCATGGACTACGAAACACACATTAGGCCACAGCTGCTCTGGTTACACTACTGGAAGGATGTGATAGCACTAGAAGGGGTGCATTAGAAGTTTACAAGGATGTTCCCAGGATTATGGTTATAAGGAGAGATTGGATATTCCATGTGTCCAATATCTTGAGTTGTAATCTCTGGAACAGAAGAGACTTGTGGAGATTATATTGAGGTGTATTAAATTTATCAGAGGCCTAAACAGTTGAACAGGATTGACCTACTTTTCTTGGCAAAGAGGACACTAACTAGTGTGCATAGATTTAAGTTAATAGACAATAGACAATAGGAGCAGAAGTAGACCATTCGGCCCTTCGAGTCTGCACCGCCATTTTGAGATCATGGCTGATCCTCAACAATCAATATCCTGTTCCCGCCTTGTCCCCATATCCCTTGATTCCCCTATCTATAAGAAACCTATCAAGCTCCTTCTTGAAAGTGCCCAGAGAATTGGCCCCCACTGCCCTCTGAGGCAGTGCATTCCACAAATTCACAAACCTCTGGGAGAAGAAGTTTTTCCTCACCTCTGTCCTAAATGGCCTAGCCCTTATTCTTAAATCATGCCTCCTGGTCCTGGACTTGCCCAACATCTGGAACATATTTCCTGTCTCTGTCTTGTCCAATCCCTTAATAATCCTGTGTGTTTCAATCAGATCTCCTCTCAATCTTCTCAATTCCAGCGTGTATAATCCCAGTCTCTCCAACCTCTCAGCATAAGACAGTCCCGACATCCCCGGAATTAACCTCGTAAACCTACGCTGCACGCCCTCTATAGCCAGGATATCCTTCCTTAACCCTGGAGACCAAAACTGTACACAATACTCCAGAAGTGGTCTCACCAGGGCCCTGTACAAATGCAAAAGAATCTCTTTGCTTTTGTACTCAATTCCCCTTGTAATACAGGCCAACATTCCATTAGCCTTCATCACTGCCTGCTGCACTTGCTCATTCACTTTCGGTGACTGATGAACAAGGACTCCTAGATCCCTTTGTATTTCCCCCTTACCTAACTCCACACCATTCAGATAATAATCCGCCTTCCTGTTCCTGCTCCCAAAGTGGATAACCTCACACTTATCCACATTAAACTTCATCTGCCAAGTATCTGCCCACTTACCCCACCTATCCAAATCACCTTGAATTCTCCTAACTTCCTCTACACGTGTCACACTGCCACCCAACATTGTATCATCAGCAAACTTGCTAATGTTATTCACAATGCCTTCACCTAAATCATCAACATAGATCGTAAACAGCTGAGGTCCCAGCACCGAGCCCTGTGGCACCCCACTAGTCACGGCCTGCCATTCTGAGAAACATCAATTGCTAGAGGATTAGAGATGAGTAGCAAAAAAAATGTTTTCACTCAATGATTAGGGTCTGGAACTCACTGATTAAGAGGGTGATGGTTTAAAAAGTAGCTGGATGACCACTTGAAGAACCATGACCTGCAAGGGCATGGATTAAGTTGGTAAGTGGAATTAAACAGTGGAATTAAACAGACAAAAAGTCCATTTTGGCTGATATGAAGGCGATGGGCCAAATGACTTCCTTCTGTGCCTTAACTGTCTATAATTCTATGACTTGTGGCCAATATCCCGAGTTTCACATTGGTAGTTGACGTGTGGAAATGAACCAAAGGGTTTGTCCTCTTTTTCTAAACTCCTCATGTCTCTGTTGAGTGACACTACCAATAATCTTGCGTTTGGTACTGCAGTGATGGAGACAATTCAGCAATAGTCTTTTATGCCCATATTGTTTTGACACTTTCTCTTCATCCACACAGCAACCTCATAACATTGTTCAAAGACGACTACTTGAGAGCAACATCACAAAATTACATGGAGATCCAAGGGAGAGTGGCTCTATGACTCAGTCACCACTTGCTGAAGAGATGAAATCCAGCGTGAATAAGGATATTGTATCTTTGCTCACTGTCTTCTGTAAGGTATGTTTGATTGAGTTACAATTTGATGAAGTAATTCTCTACATTCTAATACTCTTGTAACCATTATTATTATTGGAAGTGGATAAGTCAAAAAGTCTTATCCACTGCTGAAGACCAAATGATAATGATGGTGATGAAAGCTGAAGTATGAAAACATCTAGAAAGCCTTAACTGCCATGCTCAACATAAACAAAATAAGGATTTTAGGCTCCTTATTGGATGTATATTTTTAGGAGCTCATAATGACTGCTACATAAAGTTTGCACTGAGCATTAAGATTCAGTCAGGGTGAATCAACAAGTATACTTCAGAAGTAAAAGTTAGGTTGAACACGTTAGGCATATGAGATAGCTGGCTCTAACCCATCATCTTCCACATACGTAGCTCTAAAGGGAACAACCTTTCCACATAACTTAAGTTCCTCTTCCCCATTACCTTGCTTATAAATCTCTACTGGCATTCTCTCTCCAAGGCCTTCACAGCTTTTCTAAAATGTGGATCAGAAGTTTTAAAGTGAGAGTTAGATGCCTGGATTACTTCCCTTGTTGCATATAGCAGTTTATATTTGTTAAGATATTTCTCTCAAACATTGCCTTGAGAATTAAATCTGACTTTTTTTCAAAGTCCTTTAGAAAAACTAAAGAAACCCAATTTCCCACGGCCTGAGGGGGTGCATAGTTCCTATCAACTTCTAGTGATGAACAGATTGTATGTTGGAAAGTTCTCAAATGCTATATACTCATGGATCATACATTGTAGGTTAGGATTTTCTGAAAATTTCATGTTCAGAATGTACAGATTTGGCTTGAAGTTCAACTGTTGGTTAAAAGTAGTCATTTGAAATCTAGTGTTTGATGTTAGACTGAGCCTTGATTTAAATTTTTAAATGTATTAAAAAAGCACACAATTCAGTTTGTAAACTCAATCTTGCTTTTTAAAATATTTTTTGATTTTTTTCTTTCAAACCATAACTTAGTTACCAAATGTATGACAAATGAAATGACATTAAAAATCGGACTTGATATTTTGAGGCATTATTTTAGATTGTTAAATGACTCATGATCATGGAAGCCAAAGGAAGGGAAGTAACATTGGGCGTATCAATAAATAAAAGTGAGGGCATTGTGCAGGTTGCCCAAGTCAGAAAGCAGTTCACAACAAGACAATATAGTGGTGTTCCAAATTAGTCTAGCAAGAAATAGTCTGAGCAGAACTTTCATTTTAACTTTAAGTAGACAAACTTTGAAAGGATGAGGAATGAAGTAAGAATAATGAACTAATAAATGCTGAATTTCCAAGGCATGTACTAAGAAGCATAGCCAAGTTTAAACAGAAACCTGCAATCCTTAATTAAGGAAATGAACCTGGTCAGCAGGTGCAAGGTGCTCTTGGTGTTGCTGTATATGCCACAAGTGTGGCCTATATCCTGCTGTGACTGAAAAGATCATAGTATAGGGTCTGTTTACCACCAGACACTGGGGGACTGAGTCCTCTGTAATAATCTGTCTGATTTATCTCTGAATGTTTGAGACTGAAAAACTGTTGCCATTTTGACAAAGTGTGAATATTGTAAGCAAATGTAATGGACATGCTTGGTTCAGTCAAACAAGACATTGCACAGTGTTGTAAACTTGTATATTCTATGAAAGAAGTATAATGTGAGGGGAAGATTTGAAATTTCCATTGAAAATGTAAATACTTTTATTAAAATAGGAACACACGACTACTGGTGCTTGAAATTCATATTTTTAACAATACCTATAGATAGATGTTACATAATATACTTCCTCTTCCTCACCATTTCTTATCTCATGTCCCTTGTTTCCTCAGTGTCGTGATCAAAAGATTAAAGTCACCATCAACACAGGCTGCCACCAGAATACCATCTCCACCAGCTGCTTGAACAGAATAGGGTAAGAAAGCATTCAACAGATGAACCATACAAGTTAAATTAGAAAAGGTTAAGACAAAAATAGCCTGAGCATCTGCAGCCTGAGTGAGTTGGTGTTACTTAAATTATAAGGCGTACTGTTTTAGTTACATGGTGGTAGAAGACAGTTCAACATCTTGTGCCAATCGCCCTTAGGCGGCTGTTTATCCAACTAAAATGTACGTATTACAATCTCCAATGATAATTAACCCATGAATTATGGATCCTGGAATGTTAGGCTTTTGCCCTAGCTTTTTGACCCAGGCCATCAGTCCCAAATACCACTCTGTTTGGCTCCTGACACACAGATCATCTTTGTTCTGGTGCCTGATCTGCAGAGAGAAAGATGGCTTAGAGACAACGACAGCAGCACAAGGTGAGTGTATGCAGAGGGTTCACTGAGTAAGGGTGTGGGTCCACAACAACAAGTTATAAACTTTCATTCATAAAAATACCTTTAAATGTAGTAAAACTATCCAGACTTTAAGTAAAATTTGAAGGTGAGTCACGTTAGGAGGTAGGAAATTGGAGAACATTTGGATGAACATAAGAGATTTGGACTTTGGCTGTTGAAGACAAGGCTACCAAAATATACCACCATGATTATATTCAGGAATGCTCATAAGAGCAGAACTGGAGAAGTGCAGATATCTGAGGGTTGTAGAACTTTAAATAGATAGGAGGAAGAGCTTGGAGGGATTTGAAAATGCGATAAGGATTTTAAAATTAAATTGTTGCTGAGGTGAGAGTGAGTGTAGATTAGCAAGCTAAAGGGTGATTGGGCAAGAAATTTCTCCTTTTTTGCTAATGGATGTCAGAACAATGGCCTGACATTTTAAAGACACTGGAGGGAGGGTCAAGAGAGGAGGTGATGAGATAAAACCAGGTGTCAACATCACTGCAGGTGTTCCTTTGGGCAATGACTTGGGCCCAACCATCTTCACCTGTTTCATGCCAACATCAGATCAGAAGTGGGAACGTTTATTGATGATTGCACCATGTTCAATTCAATTCCTAACTCAATAAATAAAGCACTTCATGCCAGCATGCAGCAAGATCTAGAGACAAGAGTACAAGGAACTATGGATAAGAGTAGCATCTGGCCTCTCAAGCCCCCCCACTGTTCAATATGATTATGGCTGACCTCAACTCCTCTTTTGTGCCAGTTCCATATATATCTCAATTCCCTAGCCTTTCAAAAATATATCTACCTTGTCTTTAAATATCCCCTGTGATCAAGCCTCCATAACCCTTTGGGTAGAGACTTCCAGAGATTCATCACCCTCTTTGAAATTCCCTCATAGATCAATTTTAAATGACCCCTTATTCTTCTTAACACCAAAGAATACAGATCTAACTAGCTTAGCCATTTCTGATGAGACAACTCTCTCATCCCAAGACAAATTAGTCTAATGAATCTCTTTTGGACTGCCTCCAATACTAGTATACCCTTTCATAAATAGGAGGACCAAAACTGTACTCCAGGTGCAGACTCTCAAACACCTTATATAAATGTAATAGTACTTCTTTATTTTTAAACTCCAACCCATGTGCCACTTGCCTTAATTACTTGCTTCACTTTTTACATTTTATACACAAGAACATCAAGATCCCTCTATACTTTCTTGATTTTTCTTGTGAATGCTGTTTATATAATGCTATGTACCTGTGATGCTGCTGCAAGTAAACTTTTCTTTGTATCTGTGCATACATGTACTTGTGCAAATGACAATAAACTTGACTTTGACATCAATACTTCACTCCTCTGCAGCGTCTCTCCATTTAAGTAACAGTTGTCCTTTTAAGTTCTCCCACTGAAGTGCATGACCTCAATTTCTACATTAAACTGCATTTGCCAAATTTTTGCCCACTCATTCAACCGATCTCTATTTTGTTGCAGAGTCCAAATAGGCTAATCATGGCACCCCACCCCCTCCCCAAATTTCATTTCATCAGCAAACTTGGATACCTTACACACAGTCCTCTCCTCCAAATCACTAATATTAGGGCCAAAATCTGTTCCTTGGTGCACTCCACTGTTGACATCTTTCTAGTCTGAAAAAGACACATTTATTCTGACTCTCTCTCCTATATGATAACCAGTTGTCAATCCATGTTGACGTATTTCACCCAATACTGTAAGCTCTTGTGTGCCAGCGTTTTATGTGGCACCTTCTCAAATGCCTTCTGGAAATCCGAATACACCATATCGACAGATTCCCCTCTATCAACTCTGCTTGTTATATTCTTGAACCACACTAGCAAATTTGACAAACATGATTTTCCTTTCATAAAGCAATAATGAATTGATTTGATTGCATTAAGTTGCTCTAAATGACAATACTCGGACATGGGCATCCACATAATATTCACACCATACAAGTGCCATCTCCAAAGGAAAGTCAAACCACCCACCCTTGACATTCAATGGTATTAGCATCCCTAATTTACTGACCATCAACACCCTGCAGTCACCATTGACCTGCATGTAAATACTCTGGCCACAAGAGCAGGTCATAGCCTAGGTATCCTGCAGCAAGTGACTCACCTCCCAGACACCAAAGCTTTCCAGCAGGCAAGTAAGGAGTGGAATACTATCCATTTACCAGTCCTTTGTCATCACTGGATCTTATTCCTGGAACTCCCTTGAGCCTTGTAGAACTCCCTTCATCAGGATGACAGCAGCAGTTCAAGAACGTGGTTCACTGTATGATCTCAAGGGCAATAAGGGATGGGCAGTATGTGCTGACCTTGCTAGTAACACCCAGATCCCAAAACAGATGTTTTCTTTTTGAAGATATTGCCAAAGGGCAGCATTTGGATGTGAAGTAGGAAACAACCAAGAACTGATCCCTTTGGTACACTAAAGACAACAAAAGGGATGTCATTGATCAGTTACAGATTGAGAAAAGATGGATCGAAGGGGACAAAGATGGATAGAATGCCTTTGTTAAAAGCATCTATGTGTCATTGGTAAATTTCTTCAGACTTCTCTTGGTACTGTAGTAGGAGTAGAAATCTGACTTAAGGAATCTGGGTAAAAATAGGTAAAAATTAAGAAGTATATAGCACATTTCAAGTCATCAGACAAGATGGAGAGGTTGGAAATGGAGTAGTAGTTTGCAAGTAATAAAATAACATAATTATTTGTTTGGGAGCAGGGGTGATGGGCAGCAATAGTGGAGTAGCATGGCTTGAAGCACAGTTATCTCTGGAGCACAAGTAAGGAGGAAAGTGGTTCAGTGAGTAAATATTTAGCTAATTTGGATATATTTTGTATAATATTACAAGAACATTTAAACAGAGGAAGCAAAAGCAGGAAAATAGGGCAGAAGGGCATAACACAGGAGTAAATTCCTTATGTGTGTTAGGTTGTTCCTGTTGCTGGCAAGGTGACATATGTTGCCTAACACGTGATACACTCAAGGCATTAAAATCAACCAAATTTGTGCAAGACTGGGGTCACATGTAGGAATGGCAAATTCTTTTTCCTGATAAGTTTTAATGAAGCTTTTAAATTGTATCTTTTCATGATACTCCTCCTGTGCAGGCCACAGATAATTAGATTTAGAGAATTAATTTTCTTTTCATTCAGTGGTGAGATGTGCCTAGAAATTGGATTTCATCTATTGTTAGTGCACTAAATATTGTTACATTTAGCAGTGATGTCAAATCAAATCTACCACAAAAATTCATGAATTTGATCAAAAAGACACTTGAAAAAAACATTAGGGTGGTTTACAGCCAGGTGCAAGTGCTGAAATGGAACCTGGCTAAACTGAACACAGCTGCCGACATTTTGCCGTGCAGCAATCAAAAACCCTGAAAGGCAAAGTCCTCATAGCAGCCACATAACGACATACAGATAATGGCTGCCAAGGAGGTGAGTCAGCCTGCTGGGGAGAGGAAGAGAGCTCCAGGCCTCAGAGAGATACTGAAATCGTAATTAGTGAGATACATGCTGGAGGGAGGTCTTGTGCACCAGGGAAAGGAGAATGCAGATCTGCCAAGGCCTTTGTTAAAAAACAAAAAGCAAAAAAAACTATAGATGTTGGAAAAATCTGAAAAAGAAACCAAAAAACCTGCTGATGATAGGTCAATGAACTGAAATGTTAATTCTTGTCCTCTCTGCACAGATTCTCCATGATCTGCAGAGTATTTATTGCATTTCTGTTTTAAAAGCCAAGCTAAACATTGGTGTTTTCTGCTCCAGAACAAAACTCCTCATGCAGTTGAGTCATGCCAAAGGAGATTTCATATCTTGTGATCTGTCAAGATGAGCTGCACAGCACTAAAAATAATACTCTCTTACAGCACATTTACCCAAGTACATGCATACTCATAAAAACACTCACACAAATTATTACTCCATTTACACCTGTCCTTTCATGCAACAACCTATTGATATTTTATACCCACCAGCCCAACACTGAGGCCAAGCCTCCAGAGGTGGGATGATGAAATGTTTATTCAATGACTTTCATCCCCTCCAACTAAAATGAAATGGTGAGGAATAAGAGGTGGGACCCTCACGTTTAGAGGGGAAAATCCTCTTTCTTTTAGGCAGAGGCCGAAACCAGCCCACAGAGGCCACATTTCATTGTGATTATTACAAACCTCTTTGATATGATATACAGGAGACACCCTCTTTATCATCTGTGCTGCTGCATAAAAATGTTTTGTGTATAATGAGGTTGCCCAGTGAGATGGTGAGCACATTGTTAGCTACCTGGTCAAATGTATTAGTGCCAAGGAGCACAGAGGAGTCCATCTCCAAGTTCTCGCAGGAAGAGGTTGTGTAGACTCAGGAGACAATAACCTACATTCTGGAGGATATGTACACATCCTTGCTGGGCAGTGACAACAATCCTGTCACACGGCATCCCTGCAGAGACACAGAGGCTGCAAAAACTTTTTCCGACTCTTCATAGACTTGCCCTGATCTGGCTTGAGGTGTCGTTCCTACCACATGTCCACTGCTTGAAGCTCTAAAGAAATAGTAATGTCTCGTGAGGAAGACGTCTCACGTCTTCGTGTGGCAGAGAGCTGGCACTCTGGAAGATTGCTGCCCAAGCCACAAGATGTGATTTGTGAGCAGATTGTTGCGTCAGTGGACACCAGGATGAGACCTCTGAGTAGCTCATATACTTGAGGAGATTGCCTTACTGCTTGAGCTCATGCTCCTGTAGGACCTGGGTTGTGGCTCACAGGAACTTGTCTCTCACAATCATGCAACCACCCACTCCCTGCCCCCAACTCATCATATGCAGAGTCCTGCTCAAATTGAGAAGATTCAAAGAGAAGAGTTAAGGTAGCAGGGATATGATGCCTGTGATGCAGGGGCTGTTAGCTGGGTCAGCTCTAGGTCTGGAAGTTGAAATAACATTAGTCGTCTGATTATAACACCATTATCTACGCAGCCCCATCAGATTGGCTAGAGTACATATTCAGAACATTTATGACCCTTCTCATGAGAGCACCAACTCCTCTCCCATGACAGCCTCTCAAGCAGCATGCCCCAGCTCACCCATGCCCCAGAGCCAGTCTTCCCAAGTTGCTCCTTCAATTTGCCTTGATCAGCAAGCTAAGGCTGGCCCAACTAGGGCAGGAGCTCTTGTGAGTTAGCAAAGACATCTATTGGACCCAAAGTGAAGAAAAGCAGTCTTCTAGCAGCCAGACTGTAGTCACACAGGGCCACTGTGATGTGGCATAAGGACTTTGAAACCCACCTACAAGATTGTCAAATGGGAAAGGAATTAAGCTGTATAATTTTTCTGAAAATTGTTATGATTTTCCAAGTATTATTGATGTGGGTTTGTTGTATGGTAGTCTCAAGACACTTACATTGTTGCAATGTATTCTCATTTAGGGCAAATGACAGAATAAATTTATGCAGAGATGAACCACACAGGTGTGGCTGCTTCTGACATTGTTGTGCATCCTGCTGTATTTCAGCTAGAAAGGTTGTTATTTTCACGTCATGTGAATGTGCGCGATTTAAAATGCTTTCCCCTTAACAATTATAGCCTCATACTAGCTGATCACATGAATGCAAAATAATGAGAGTCATGCTATGTTGTTCTGGCATGAGTTTGTTGATAACTTCCTCAGGATTCTTATTACCTACTTGTACTACTCTAAATTAGGCATCCATTTCCCCCAGAATGAATTACAGACTCGACCCTAATACCCTTATCTACATACAGCATGAAACCCACAGCCATTACTTCAGCTCTGCTACCCACTTGTCACACTTTCCTCAATTTTCAACCTTCACATTATTTACTCATATTACAAGAAAAATTAGTGCAGAACTCTCAGTGAGCACCAGGTAATGCCAGACATGGAAAAGCAATACCCAAAATTCTAATAAAGACATGAAATTTCATCAGGATTCATTGATCAAATACAAAACTGCAAATAGTTCATGAGGGTAACAGCTCATTAAATGGGTATCAATTTCACGGTACAAAATAATTTAGCTATAAGGTGAATTTAATTACAGGACTGTATGGAATCTATGTACTAGTATTTCTTTTGGTTCTATTTATAGTGGTTTATAAACTGATGTATTTGATCTATAATCTATTTTCATTGCTGCTAGTTCTGACTAAATTGGTAGCACACTTGTCTCTATGTTAGAAGGTTCTGATTTGAAGTCCTGCTATTGAAAATCTAGGTTGATGCTGAAGGGGTGGTAAACTATCACAAGTGCTCATTTTCAAATAAAATATCAAACTGTGGCATCATCTGCTCTCAGGTGGCAGTAAAAGATGTCATATGTATGTGCCCATATCACTATTTCAAAAATCATGAGAATTATCTCCTGTGTCCTGTCAATATTTCTCCTTCACTCAACTTCACAAGAACAGATTATTTTGTCACTGCTTAACTGTGTTAATTCCTACATTCCAAGTGTTTCTACTCCAAAAATTACTCCATAAGGTGTAAACCACAATGAAAAGTCAAGAGGTTGTGAAAGACAATGTACAAATGCAAGTCTTTCTACTTTATTTTAGTTTTGAGGAATTGCCTGTGGCAGAGAGTGAAGACTGTGAGCTCCCCAGATCTACCCATGGTACAAAAACAATGGAACGAGTGGAGAAGTTAGAAATCATGTTGGGGAAAGAGAAAATAGAGTGTCCAGCTCTGGTAGTAGGTAAGAACATTACAGTACTTTTTCCATGAATTGCAGAAGATTCTTTAAAGAAACGTGTTCAATGAACCCTATATTCAAATTGGGGAAACACTTCTATGCCCCTCATGATTTTATATACCTCTATAAGGTCAAGCCTTAGTCTCCTACACTCCAGGGAAAAAGCCCAGCGTATCCAGTTTCTCCTTGTACTCAAGCCATCTAGTGCTGGTAACATCCTTGTGAATCTTTTCTGCACTTCTTTCTATAACATATTTTCTATAGCTAGGCAACCAGAACTGCACGCAATACTCAAGTGCAATCTCACCAATGTCTTGCACAGTTGTAACATGACATTCCAACTCTTGTAGTCAATGCTCTGACCAATAAATGTAAATGCACCAAGCATCTTCTTCACCACTCAGCCACCACATCCTTCAAAGTGCTGCCACATTATGTGCAGAAATGGACAAAGTCAGTCACTGTAAGTATCCACCTTCTGCCATTCACCCTCTTAGTTTCTCTTCCCAACTTTCCAAATTAAACCATCTTCCAATCTTCCCTAAGTAAATTATTTCCCTGTCTTTTATCCTTAAGGCTGAGAGCTGTTCGTTGTTGACCTTATTTGCCATTAAAGCTTTACAGTCTTATCTTAGACATACTGACAGTTTAAAGTCTTTTTTTAAAAACAGCACCATTGTTTTAGATACAGGGATCTAACAAGGCTAATTCACATATCATCTTTCTCTCACTATGATACAATATAGTAGGGCATAGGAGAATGCAGTCATTGGAGAATATCCCCAATTCTGACCTTATCATGGAGAAAGGATTGCTGATGGTACGCCTGAAATAGTTGGGCCATAGACATTGCCTGAAAAATTCTTTTATTGATAGCTCAGGGCTGAGATGAATGACGTCTAACAACCTGGGCAAGTTTCTATGGCGCCAGGTAAATGCCAACGTTGTAACTGTACTGGAGCAGTTTGGCCAGAAGGACAATTAGTTCTGAAGTGCAAGTTTTCAACATTACAAACAGGAATTTGATCTCATAGCCTTTCTTGTGCCCAGTGCTTTTAACTTCATTGGCTTCATTGATGATGGGGATCTCAAGAGGAGGCTGTGCTGGACCATCCACTTGGCACCTCTAGCTAAAAATGATTGCTAATGCGACGCCATTGTATTTGACACTCATTTGCTGGCCTCGGTCATCGTTGAAGATTGGGATCTTCCTGGATCCTCTTCTATCTGTTAGTTATTTAATTATTCACCATCATTGACAACTGGATATTACAGGACTGCATAGCTTTGATCCAATTTGTTAGATAATTAAATCAGATAATTAGCAGAGTCTGTTGTAGACTGTTTTCACTATTTAGTAGACAAGACAGTAGTCTTGTTTGTGGTTTTGCTAGGTTGGCACATCATTTTTAGGAATGCTGGGTGCTTCTCCTGATTGAATTTTCTACATTTCTTTTTGAATCAGAATTGGTCATTTGGCATAAGGATGATAGGGCAAGAGATGCACTGGGCTGCAAGATTACAGATTGTGGAGGAATACAATGTTCTATTTTCTAATTTAGTTCTACTGATGATGATGACTCAAAGCACTTCATTTGCGTCCAGTTTTGAACTGCTAGATCTATTCTGATTAGATTCCATTTTGCACAAAGGTCCTGCAGCATATCACAGTGATGGGTGTTCTCAGTGTGCAGACAGCATTTTGTCTCTCAAAGCCTGTGTAATTGTCATTTCTGCCAGTACTAGCATGAATGGAGGCCTCTGCAGATAGGTGAGGAAAAAATCAAGTAGGTTTATCATTTGTGTTTGTTCTTCACCATCTGTTCCCAACCCAATCTGATAGCTATGTCCTTCAGGACTGAGCCAGCTTGGTTAGTGGTGATCCTACTGAGTCACTCTTGATGATCCACCCATACTTCATGCTGTACCTTGCTGCTCTCTTTTATCCTTTAATAATTTAATTAATATTTTACTTATATGTCTCTCTAAAAAGTTATAGCTCTAGCTTATTGTTACTTTGTTACAGTTGGGAGAGAGCTTTTGATTGCATGTGAGCCAAAACATCCCAGTATACAATCTGGAGAGCCACAGATTTTCTTGAGCAGAAGGATTTATCCCTAAAATTTGCGAGGATCTGAGAATGTCTTTGTTCCTTCCATACAACGTGATTTAATTCTCAAGACTTTCTACCACAATTGTTCTTTTCTGTTACAAGCTCCTAATGAAAAAAAACCAGAATGTTGGAACAACAAGAGCTGTTGTCATGTTAAAGCCAGCAGTGAGAATAGTAACAGATTGTAGATTGAGAACAAAACCAAGATTGTTTACAAAGAGATTTTGATATCAGTTGGTCCTATTAAATGAAAAAAATCTGTTCTGAACAAATTATTTTGCAATTTTTAAAATTCATAAACAATGAATTTTGAGTATATTGTGGAACTGCTTAATATTTCCTAACGAAAAATTGGATTTGTTAAATATGTTATCAGCTGATTTTAACCATAAAACACAAATGATATCCTTGTTTTTCATTTCAGGAGTCTAGAAATCCTTTTTTCTACTTTGTATGGCATTAAAACAGAATCCCCATAAAGATACCGATCTTCAGTTAAGGGGTTTCCAGCACAGTGCGGTCAGATCTCTCTGTCTAATGTCATGCTGTGTCAGTTTTAGCCTTTTCTATGAATCTACTCCAAGATCTCACACCTGAAAGCACTTAACCTTGTGGCTGTGACCTTAGCCTGTGTGGATATTGCTCTTCAGAGAAGCCTAATTAATGCCATTTGTTCCTGTAAAGTCAGGGTGACTAATTCTTGGATGAGGTACCCTTCTATTTCTCTTCCTCCTGATGGCTTTTAATGATATCTCTGATGCATTTTGTCCATGCCATTCATCAAGAAAGCTGTTAGATGTAGACAAATCTCTACTGGAAGACAGTTCGGCGTACAGAAACGTCATTGAAGATGCAAGAAAGGTTCAGTCATGAGTGTGAATAGTGCACTGAGTAAGCAGCAAGCTTTCAGGGTGCTGTTGATTATTGATCCTTTAAATAATGGGTTTCAGGAAAAACACGTTAGTAACACATAGAAACACAGAGTAGTTGTGGGACTGGACCATTCAGCACTGTGGCATGCTTCACCATTCAATATGATCAAAGCTGATCCTCCATCTTATTGCCTTTAATATCTAGAAATAAATCAATCTCCTTAAATATATTCAGTGACTTGACTTTCACAGCCTTCTGTGATTGGGAATTCTACATGTTCCAGCTTTGAGTGAAGCTTTTAGGGCCAGCTTTTAGGACCTCCTCATCTCAGTTCCAAATATCTTACCCCAAATCTTGAGAATGTGACCCCAATTCTTGACCCCAATCTAGAACCAAAGGTCATCAGCCACGGGAAAACATCTTCTCTAAATCCAATCTGATAATCCCTGTCAGAATTTTTGCAAGTTTCAATGAGTCACATTCTTCTAAACACCAGGACTAGTCAATCCAATTTTTCCTCATATGACAATCTCACAATCCTACTCCCTGTATGACAAGTATATCCTTTTTAGGTAAGAAGACCAAGACTGCATACAATACTCCAGGCTGTTCTGTGATGACACAAAAATTCTCATTTTTCAGACAACTGAGGTTGAAAAGTGTGCTGGAGACAAATAGTAGGTGTTGGACCACTATAGATATTTAGGGAGTTTCCTCATTCTAAAGGAAATCCCACATACCTGCAGTCCTCTGTTGTTTCCACTTATCACCTTCCAGCCTGTGTCTCTACTTCCACCCTCTCCTCCCCACTCCTGGCTCCATCTATTCATCATCCCCCTCCCCACCTGCTTCCACCTATCACCTCCCAGCACCTGCCACGCCCCTCCCCCTCACCTCTGTATACTGGCAATCTCCCCTCCACAATGCAGGCCTGTTGCAGGGTCTCGACCCAAAACGTTGACTATCCCTTTGCCTCTGCAGATTTACTTGACCCACTAAGTTCCTCCAGCAGTTTGTTTTTGCTCTAGATTCCAGCATCTGCAGTATCTTGTCTCCATCACTTTGAAATGTTGTGCTTCTCTGAAAATTCATAACCTGGAAAAGCTTATTAAATGATCTAAATGTTCCATCCTGTTGTTGTGATATGTAAAACTATTGTCCATTTTGTTTTATAGATAATGAGATCTGTGAGCTATCCCTCGGTCTTCAGACACTACTATCTCTCAAAGTAAGTCTTCTCAGGCAACCCTACAGATGACTTGCCTCCTTTATTATTAATTGAATCATTATTATTAGAGGGTGGTGTGGTACAGTTGGGGGAGGTTGTTGGAGGACCTTTGTTTTATAGGTGTTAAGCATAAGGCCCATTCTCCCATGGGCTTCATTGAACAAGTTGACAAGGACTTGGAGCCTAACGTTCAAATATGCATAGGTTCAAGTGTTGTCTGTGCACTGCACTTCAGTGACTGAGGTTGGGTTGAATTTGGCTCTGGTGTGGAAGCAACATAGGTTGAACAGTTTCTCATTTGTTCTATAGATTAATTCCATTTCAGCAGGAAGCTCATTGGAAATGAGATGGAGCATTGCGGCTAGAAAGATCGAGAAAGGTGTTGGCCCAAGACACAACTTAACTTGACACCAGGTCACATCAAGATTGGGTCTGCTTAAGACAAGATTACAAAACCTGGCCACCAGTTCATGACCCTGACTATTGCATGGCAAAATTTCTGTCCATCTTACCAGTGAGACCTTTTCAGCTGATGGGTATCCTGCCAATAGTCCATAAGGATTGGCACCAATTTGTAAAAATAGGTCAGGGTTGGGATAGATAGAGTAATGTGGATTGGGATGCCATATGAATAACGTGCTTTGTCAGAATTCAACTCAAAGAGGAGGATTACCCTCATACATCCCAATACAAAATAATGTCAAAAGTTGACTAACCACTTTCAAAACATTGAGAGTTATTTTGACTTTGAGCAAGAGTGTAAAATGACTGATATCAAATCAGCTGCTCATTTTCTCTGCATTTTCATTAACATTGAAAACAATAGAAATGAAAATCTTCAGTGGTGTATAATGGGTGGTCAATTTGATATCTTTACCCTTGCTGTCATTTGTCATTCCTCAAATTGGCTGGTACCCTCTTACCCAGTGCTCCACAATTAATGTTGGCACTCTTCCTGTTTCCACACCAAACAAGTTTCTGCCTAAAGCAAAATTGTAAAGGTTTATTCCTTCCCACTTATTATCTTCCTTTCAATCCTATCTAGTTAAGCAGACTCAGGCCAAGTTAGGACTTGGATGGGAGCACACCTGAGAATACAAGGTGCAGTAGGCTTGCTGCCTGGGCAACCAGATGATCCTACGAGTTCATGTACGAACAAGAATCTTAGTTACATTGCATATGCTAAAAATTGCTAACTATTTCCATTCTCTTTTCTCTCCAGCCACATCCACACCACTTCCACCACCACCACCCATCCCGCCCCCACCCACTTCATTTCTCACCTCAGTTCTGTTAAAACCCTCTCCATATTTTCATCTCTTTGAGGTTTAATGTCAATGTTGTTCTAAAACAGAAAGAATTTATACAATGCCTTATATTCGCAGGAACCTCCAAACCATTTTTTATGAATTAGTCAATCACTGTTGTTACTACAATATATAAAAGGCTAGATCAAGTGAACAGCAAATGAAACATGTGACCAGTTAATATAATTTTGCCAGTATTAATTAGAAAATAGAGCAGTACAGTACAAGAACAGGCCCTTCAGCCCACAATATCTGCATCAACCATGCTGCCAATTTAAACTAATCCCATCCATCTGCACATGGTCTATATCCCTCCATTCCCTGCCTGGTCATGTACCTGTCTAAATGACTCTTAAACGTTGCAATTTTATCTGCTTCCACCACCTCCCCTGGCAGTGCATTCCAGGCACTTACCACTCTGTGTTTAAAAAAAATCTGCCCTCTTTTAAACGTTCCCTCTTTCACCTTAAAGCAATGGCCTCTCATATTTGATGGAGCACTGGACAAAAGAAAGACACACTGTATTACGTTTGATAGTTCCTTGAATCTTTTATGTTCAGCTGATCATCCAGACAGGCACATGACAATTTCTTGTGAATGAAATCCCCTCCAACACTGCACAAATCATAGTAATGAATTCATAATCTACCCTGAGGTAAGGATCCTACCAACTATGCTATAAGTAAGTTTTTCATTGCTCCTGTGCATACATGTTCTTGTGCATGTAACAATAAACTCGACCTTGACAATAGAAACACCATGTTTAACACCGTATCGTCTGCAACCCACCCTACATTAAATTCTTCTCACCTAACACAATTTTCACCAACCTATATTGAAATCAATCCCCAAAATTTAAGTTTGTAATACTTGTTTTTGTTTACAGATTCTGTCATGATTCTATATTTCCTTACTGCTACAACATCCCTAACCAGAATGCATCCTCCATTCCTCTGTTCTTGGCTTTCTTTTCATCAACTTTTTCCAACATCATCTGGAGAATTTATAGCCATCCTAGTCCATGTTCTGAAATGGTACCCATAACCATTCCATCTTCCTCGCTATTACTTCTTCAAAGCCTCATCAAAATTAATTTTTCAACAAGCTCCAGCTGCTTTTTTATTTGTTTTCCTACTATTGATTATCTTCCACTTCCACTTGGGTGAAGCACCTTGGGATATTTTACAATGCAGGCACATAATTGCAAGATGCTGTTTATATTTGTTGACTCAACCCTTTAAAAATTGAGCTCATTTATACTGGTGGTGAATCAACAGCTCAATTGTATACATTTTCACTATTCTCATCATTTACCACTGCCAAAAAAAATAAGATTATTTGTTACCCACAGTGCGTGATTGACTTGGAGAGGCGAGCGCTGTTGCTGGGAAATTCGGAAACACAACTACAATTCATAACTGAATCAGAAGAGCAAGATAATGAAGAAGAGCAAGATAATGAAGAAGAGAAAGATTGAGAAAAGGCACAAGATTTTGGTATATTAAAGAGAAAAGCTCAAATAATAAACTAACATCATGAAGTTAAGGTTCTCTCTCTTTTTCTCTCTCTCGCTGAGTTTTTGTGCCTGTGCTGTGATCTTTGACTTACCTTACTGCAGAAGTGAGCTGGCAGAGATGAGGGAGAGGACAACAATGTAACTGCCTTGCCTCTCCTACCACAACTCTCCCAAATCACCAAAAGCCTGTTCCACTCTAAGTTTGTTTTGGTGTTGGAATACAAGATCTGTTAGTTTTGTCATCTATATTGCAGCTCCTGGGGTTGTGCACTCTGGTATTAAAAAGCATTTGCTTTTTATAATGGTAACTAAAATTAAATTCTACCAGTGGGAAGTATGAAAGATTATTTCTTCTAGTGGCTATCTTTGCTTGGTTTGGGTGCCAAAAATTATATGGATATTTGAGATGATGATGTCACAAGCAGAAAGTTCCTGATGGAAGCACTTCCTCCAGGAGAAATAGACAGCATCAAATCTGAATACATTTTACCCTGTAGCTAATATTTTTACCCTGCACTGATTTGCATCACATAAGTTTAATTTTAAAAATGCAAAATAATTCTTGTAAATCTTTCTATTTAAAACAAAAGAAGCTTTCAATGGTTAGCAGCACCATGTTATAAGAAAGCTTTGCATAGCTCTGATCTGTCAAAAACTGTAAGTCACACTAACATCCTCTTTAGTGTAAGGTCAAGAGACAAAATGTTTTTGGCAGGCAGCTTCAGACAGAGTTCCTTTAAGTGAAACTTCTCCTATTTGCTAATATTGTGTGCAATTCCAGTGAACTGAATCCTTTTCCATTCTAGTTTAAAATTCTGGGGACCATAACTGCAATCATATATTTTCTGTTTTTGAATTACAATTAAAATGCTTTTAACCATAATTTGCTTATAACCATAATGTGTAATATTCCAATAGCTTTCCCCCATTTTCTCCAATACAAAACCTCAGATGAAAGGATGTGCATATTCTAACTGCAGATCAATTTGATTTACAGCCAAGATGCTCTATTGTTTTCTTTCTACTAATTTTACTAATTACCAATTTTTATCTCCATTTCCTTTGTACAGCAGTCATTGTATTTGGTCTCTATCAGTTGTTTCAAATACACAAATCTTCCTTTTGAAAATTCATTTTTTTTGCTATTTAAGTATGTGAATTAAGATACATGAATGCTGTAACTGGTCCAATGGTTAGAGGCTCACATTTTGCAAAGAAATAATTGTTGATAGGCAGCCTAATAAATGCTGAATTTTTCAGCTTAAGTATAGGGCATAGGATATTGGAATGTGCTAAAGCTGTGGGAACTTCAGTATAGATTGTAAGATTGTAAATATTATACCACTGTTCAATAAAGGATGAACCCAATCAATTTGACCTTAGTGGCGGGGAGAAGTTCTAGAAAAATAAAGGACAAAATTAGCAGTCATGGACAAGCATGAATTAAGTGGATCAAGTCGGCATGAATTTGTTAAAGGTAAATATGTCTTAATTAAAATGATAAGAATTTTTTGATGAAGTAACAGAGAGTTGATTGGAGCAATGTGGTTGATATGGTGTATATGGATTTTCTAAAGGCTTTTGATAAGGTGCCATATTGTCTTCAAGATTGAAGCCTACAGAATAAAGAGGGCTTTAGCAGCATGGATAGCATATTACCTAAGAGGAAATATAAGAACAAAAGGTTGTTTTTCAGACTGGAGGGAAGTGCACAGTGTCCCAGAGCTCAATACTAGGACCACTGCTTTTCTTAATATATTAATAATATATTAATATTACTTGGACTTGGGTGTACAGACTCTATTTTCAAATGTGTATATAGTACAGAATTTGGAGATATAGTAAACTGTGAGGAGGCTAAGAGAGTCATAGGAAATTACACCATTGGAAATTGGCTCTTCGATCCATTGAGTCTGCGCTGATATTATGCACCCATTTACACTAATCCTGCCATGATGTATTTTATTCTCTCCATATTTCCATCAACTACTCCCCACCCCAGATTCTACTGCTCAGCTACACACTAGGGACAATTTACAATGGCCAATCAACTTAGAAGTCTGAACATCTTTGGGACTTAGGAGGAAATCGGAGGACCTGAAGGAAATCCATGTGGTCACAGGAAGAACATGTAAGCTCCACACAGACAGCACTGGAGATCAGGATTGAACCCAGGCTGCGAGAGCTGTGAGGTAGCAGTTCTACAAGCTGTATCATTGTGCTATTAATAGATTTAGTCATTCATTATAGACTTCAAGAAAACATGAGCAGGCTATACTGATTTCGGTAAACTCTCTTTTATAGACATTATATATTCATACAAGCTAATTTGAAGAGCTTAAACTGTAGGATAATATTTTTTGAGTGATACATTGGTATTAAGCAGGAATACAGGGATGATGTTAGTACTTGGGCTATCAATAAAACCAGGCCTTACTGTTGCCTAGAAATTGAATCACAGTACCACATCTTCACATACCGTGCTTCAATTTCTATGAATAATAAGAATTGAAAATTAGAGCCTTTCAGTATGGATTTTGAAGTCCACAATTTTCTTCCACGTCCTCCATACTTTTGAAACTCTGATGCACAGAGGATCCCTGACACACACAGCGGCATTCAACAACATGCAATGCACATCAAAATGTTGCTTCCATAATTTTTGCCGAGGCATGTGTGGCTCATGCAGAAATAGGCTTTCATAGTTCCTGTGATGGTTAATTAACTGAAATTTACAGGGGAGCTGTCTGAGCAGGTTCCAGTCCTGTGCTGAAAAACCCTACCCAGACGACTCCTCTTTAGGTAATTCACTAACACACATGAGCTTCCATAGTCTTACAATAGCAATGTACAACTTCCCCATTCCCCTGCCCACCCCCCCCCATCCAAAGGTTGTAACTTTCTCTCACCAGTTCCCCAACTCACTGATCTATCAAACCAACTATCAACCCGCCTATCAATCAGCAGACCTAACCTGACCACCATCACTCCCTTCAGCCAATACCTTCTTAGAAACTACCAATCAAAAATTTTTTCTACAACTTACCCCAGCCACAAACTGCAACAAATCAGTCACTGACCTTGTCCCTGTGTGTTTCGATTCTTCTTCTGATCATTAACTGCTCCATCCCCAATGAATACCCATACTCCTTGAGCATCAGTCATACCCTCCCTGCAACTGATCACACCAAGGCAGTAGATCATTACCCCAATCCCCCTACCAACCCTCAACATGAGTCTTCTACTTACCAATTAGTGCCAACCTCTACACTTCTGATCTCTGAACCTATCTGCATCCCCAGGAATGGGGTGGAGGCAGGTTCAGGGATCAGAAGAGGAGAGACTGAGCCAGGTCAGTTTTCCCTGCAGTGGGGGAGGTTAAGAGGAGACATGTTGAGGTATATAAAATTATGAGGGATAGAGAGAGAGTAGATTGCAGGAATCTTTTCCCCTTATCAGAGGTGACTAAAACTAGAGGACATAGATTTAGGGTAAGAGATAAGGAATGTAGAGAGGATTTGAGGGAGAACTTTCTCACTCAGAAAGTGATGAGTACCAAGGATGCACTGTCTGAGAGAGTGGTGGAATCAGAGTTGCTAACAGTACTTAAGTGGTGTCTAGATGAGCACTTCAATTGCCCAGACATTGAAGGCTATGGGCTGGAAGATGGGATTAATACAGAAGGGTGCTCACTGGTCAGTGTGGACATTGTGGGCTGAATGGCCTGTTTCTATTGCCATATTACTCTATCACAGGCCATTTATGCCAGCAATCATTTGGAGCTGGACCCAGCTGACCTTCTTTGTATATTTTGCATTGGCAGTAAACAATGGAAAGGTTTTTCTGCATTTAAGGCCAATTCATTAGAACTCAATGCCTTAGGACTTGTACTCTGCTGAATTTCCCTGCAGCAGGTGCATGAACAAGCCTACCTTGAACCAACTTAAATGCCTTTGTAAGTGCTGACCACCTAGCCTATGTGTCTCCTATCAAATGCAACACAGTATTTTTCACCCCCTTATGGCAAAACATACACTTGGTCCCTGTCTGTGTTTCTTCAATCATCAAGGTTGATAAGTTAAGAATAAGGTTTGTTACTCATTGAAAGTTTTAAGATGGGCAGGTTTTTCAACCAATCTAATGAGCAAATGAGAAAATGTATTCAAAGATATTTTTATGAATTAAACCTATTGAATTTGGCTGGGGTGGGGTGAAGATGAATCATATAAACACATTATGTCAAACCAAGCTCCTCTTCCCCCTCTGCAAAACAAGATCACTACAGCTATATATTGCAAGAAATATATACAGGCACATTTTTTATTATAAGAAATGCCCGGGTCCAAGAGCAGCACATATGAGCATTAGGTGATTAAAGTTAAAATTAAGTAAAATCTAGATCCTCATATTTATACCTGTTCTTTCAAAACTCTTCTGAAAATCACACTTACCGACTTCAATCTTGCTAAATGTAGCAAGGAAACAGGGTGCAGAATTTGTCCTGTGCTCCTCTCTCCTTCAGGCAGTATTTCACAGTCTTTAATATGTACAAATGAAGGCCAATAAGAATCCTAAATTTACTAAATGCAATTGGCATTTTCCCATGTCACAATGGTGAAACATTTTTCACATCTCTGTACATCAAGGTGTTTCATTTCATTCAAAAATGAAAAAGTTCAAAATCTTCTGGGTTTTTTCACTTTCTCAGCATTTTAGAAAAAAATAAACATTAAAAAATGCAAACCAGAAAATCCCTTCCCATATTGGAGGTACTGCTGAAAGGATACTGCTTAATTAACAAAAAAAGTACATCTATTTTTATGATTCACTTTGCTACTGCTTCTAAGCAGCAGCTATTGAAGTCTCGCATGGTTAGTTCAATTATTAGAAAGAGTGTATGTTGTTGATTTTCCTCCATCCCTTAAGATAAAGTGCCTGGCTTTGGCCTCAGGTCCTGCTTATGATATCACATTTAAGAAGTTAAAGAGTAAATTATCAATACCAACATTGCCCAGTTACCCTGTAGCATGGTAATTTGGTGGCAACTTATGTTACTATTCATAGGAACCAGAAATTTATAGTTTATTATTAATAGAGGCACAAATGGCATGAGGAACATGAAATATTCAAAGGTAAATAAATGAAATGGGCTAATAGCTTTGTACCTTGTTAGCCTGAACATTATATTCATTCATATACATATTTATAGGCTATTTAATCCAAAGATGAGGGCAAATGTTCAAGCTTTTTTTGTATTCACAATAAGTGGTGCAGTGTTTCTAAGTGTGTTTTTTTTAAGTTCAACCCAATTCACATTTTACATTCTGAATCTCAGTGAGGTATCACTGTAATTGTTATCACAGCCCAGCAATAGCTAAACTAAACCTTTACTGTTTAAATTATTTAAATAACCAGGTATTTTGCTTCAAAATTATATATTATCAAAGCAATTCCCACTTCTATTGTCATTGATTTTTGTATACCTTAAATACTGGAAAGAAAAGTGGAATAAAAAGACAAGAATAAAAAGAATGCATTGTTGGCTTTGACCTTTTGGGAGGAAAATTAAATATAAAATATCCTCTACAGTTGACTTGTTCTACAATTAGTAAGCATTGAGATAGGAAAAATCAGAATAATTTGAAACACATCAAGTCCACATCCTAGCCAGGTTACTTTGGAGACAATGCTAGTTATCATATATTTTGGCTCTGATGGCGTGGTTTATTTTGCAGTACTGTACAGGACCAATGTAACTTGCTCCTGAATGCCAAAATGCACATTGTATTTGTGCAGTGTAGACATTTCAGCACAACAAATACATCAACTAATTATACTTCATGAGTACTGTCTTCTTACCAGTATTGTATGTTATCTTGTTATTCTGGTGTGCACCATATTGTTTAGAATAAACTGGCATTGTCAAATAGCAGAGTGTAACTGGGCTTCTGTTTTTGAATAAATACAGATGTATACACAGAAATGAATTCACAATAGATATCCAAGAGCACTGGGCACACTGAGTCAGATCCTGCTGGATCCAGCCTCTACAGACACTTGTGATGCCCACGTGCCCAGACTTAGTATTTCTGGGTGCAGAAGACCAGACAAGATGACCCTCTGTATCTGAGGAACATCCTTTGAGGTAGAAGGGGCATTCTTCTGAAGGCCTGATCCTGCAATGCTAGTCACAAAGAATATTTCCCTTTTTATAAATGTTTTAACTTTTCAAATAGATTAAGAAGATTAAAACCAATAACAATTATTTAAAGCATTATGAAAAACAAAATATTTAAACTAAAAATACTTTGAAATACTAATGAACAAAATCATGAAAAACTACTAAAAGTAAAACTACTCTCATGTGCTTACTGGGCTGATGGTTCGATGACCTGTTCCAGTAGGTAAGTCAGTTATGCCAGGCATAGAGCTGAGAGCTTTGATGTGAAGTGCATTCAGCCCCCTTCTCTCAACACGTCATTATTCTACTGCTGAGTTCAATGGTAATTTCAGCACCATGGCAGAAGATCAAATGTGCCAGAAAGATAGGATATACCTATGAGGGAGATAGGAATTCAAAATTGTATTCAAATTATTTGGCATTACCTCAGCTGCAGTAGTTAAATCGATTGGATCAATTCACAGCAAATTGTGATCTCATACTGGTGCACGTAGTTTCTTCTTTTAAATAATTCAAAAAGCAAGCAGCAGTGTGGTAATTTTTGCTGTCAGTGCTGCTTCAGAACTTGGAGTACTATAGACAAAGGAATGGATGATATACAGTCAGTAAAATTTCAATAGCTAACTGGACACCTAACTACATAAAACGTATTATCCAAACGCAGAAGCTAAGAGTATGGACTCTTACTGCCAGTAATATCATGCAAAATCAACAAGAAAGCAGCAATTCACAACAGAAGGGTTAGCTCAGTTGGAAATCTTTCAAGCTTCAGTAGGCAAACTTTGCTGCATTCTGATGAGAACCCAGTGTTTCTTGTAACCTACTATTCTTTTGTTACTTCCACCACCCCCCCCTCCCCCAATTTACTATAAAGGTTGCATGTTACAGTCCAAGGCATATAGTTAAATTTTAAGTTATACTTTTCATATCCATTAAACTTAAATCTGTGTTTTTAATTTTTTTTCTTCTGCAGGCTGTTGCTGAATCTCTGCCAATACTGCTCGGCAACCAGCTGCTCAGGAGAGGCACCCAGATTGACTGTCTGTGCTTTTTCTTTACAGAATGAGAATTCAGTATGGAGCAAATTACAGACACACACACACATGTCTAAGTACCCTGTGCCTTTTTACTTGGCCCTCCTAAGTGAGGCAGTTTCCTATGCTTAGACTTATTGGATCAAATGCAGGAAAATCAAGCTGGGGGTGAACATGTGCATAAAGAAACGGCTTATCCATCTATTTAAAGAATCAATAATTTACTGGACTACAGCAATAACACTCTGAACAAATTGATAAGGTGTGTACTGGTTTTATGCAGGGAAATAACTGTCAGTCACAGAGGAAGATGAATGTTATCAACCCAATATGAAATGGAGGAAAACAAATAAAAAAAATGTAAACAGGGTAAATAATAAAGACCAACTAGAAGAATCCTGGCATAACAGCACTGAATTAACATTCAAAAGCCTTTTAGGACAACATGAGGAACTGCCCTGCAGCAAGGTCTAAAAGCAGAAAAGGCTGGAAAAATTCAGCAAGTCAGTCGAGTAACAGTTAACATTTTTGATCCACAACTTTTCATTAGACCTTGGAAAGTTACAAAAGAAACAAGTTTAATGTTGTGTGTGGGTGGGTGAAGGCAGAAAACTAATAAGGGAAGATCTACAATAGGATAGAGACGAGGAGAGATTGAATGATTCAAGCGTACAAGTGGTGGTGATGCCACCTGAAAGAGGGTGATAAAGGTCTATCTGGAGGAGGTATAAATAGAAGAACGTAAATGAAATCTGAAAAGAGGAGAAAGAAAAGACTGAATGCTGGAAATATGAAATACAAGACTGAAATATTTTGTGCTGAAGTTTGTAGGAAATAGAAACAGAAGGAGGCAATGGCCCCTTGGCCAGTTCCACTATTCAATAAGACCATGATAGATAGTTTACCTCAATGAGACTTTATTGCAGTAACCCATATCCAATGATTCCCTGAATATCCAAAAATCTGTAATTACTGTCCTGAATATACATGTTAACTGAGGATCCACAATTGATCAGTATATTCAGGACAGAAATGGACAAAATTCCAAAGATTCACTACCCCCTGAGTGAAGAAGTTTCTTATTGTCTCTCTCCAGCACAACCAATTTCTTACTTTGCACTTATGGCCCTCAGTTCTAGTATTCCCAGCAAGGGCAAACATCAACTGTGCATCTCAACTTTAAAGTTCTGTAAGAATTTTTTAAAATTTTAGTGAGATTACCTTTCATCCTCCGAATCACTCCAGTCTGCTTAATCTCCATATGATAACCATACATCTACCCCCATCCCTTCCAAAAATCAACTTGTTGAATCTTCACTGCACTTCCTCTATCGTTGGTATATCCTTCCTTAGGAAGAGAAACTGGACCAATATTCTAGGTGCAGTTTCACCTAGGCCCTATATATTTGGAGCAAGGTGTCTTTACTCTTGTACTTAAATCCTCTTATAAAGTTTGCCTTCCTAATTGTTTGCTCAATCTGCACGTTAACTTTCAGAGATCTGTGTATAAGGGTACCCAGGTTCCCTTGAACACCAATACTTTTCAAACACCCACCATTTACAAAATATTCTGTTACTGCTTTTTCTACCATAGTGGTTGACTTTACAATTTTCCAAATGATATTCCACATGCCAAGTCCTCACCCATTCACTAAACTGACCTATATCCCCCCAAATCTCTCTGTGTCCTACTCAAAACCCACATTAGCACCTAGTTTTGCATCATGAACAAACCTGTATATATTACACTTGATCCATTCTTCTAGAGCATTGACATAGATTGTGAATAGATTGGCCCAAGCATGATCTTTGTGACATCACACTGCTCCCAACCTCCCAACCCAAAAATAACTTATTTAGTTCCTACTCTCTTCCATTGGTCAATCTTTAATCAGCTGCTATGTAACCCCCAATTCCATGTGCTCTAAGTTATTTAATAACCTTGTGAGGCACCTTATCGAAGGGCTTCTTAAAGTCCATATACACTACATCCACTGTTCTATTTACCTATTTTACATGTTATAACCACAAAATACTGTAATACATCGCCGAACATGATTTCCCTTTCATAAATCCATGTTGACTCAGCCTGATCCTATTATTATTTCTCAAGTGTCTTGTTATACTTCCTTAATAACAGATTTGAGCATTTTCCCTATTACATAGGCCAGGGTAACTGGCGGGTAGTTCCCTATTTTCCCTGTTTTTAAATAGTAGAGTTACTTATGCTATCTTTTAATCTGTTTGAACTATTCTAGAATCTATCAAATTTTCTTAAGAGTCATAGCATGGAAACAAGCCCTTTGGCCCACCGGGTCCGCACTGATCATCAAGCACACATCTTCATTAATTGCATTTTATTCTCCCCACATTTCCATCAGTTTCCCCTCCACCACCACATCCACCCCGCATGCCACCCTCCCAGAACACCTGAGGAAAACCCATATGGTCACAGGGAGAACACACAAACACCACACAGAAAGCACCTGGGATGCTGGCGCTGTGAGCCATTTTGGAGAACGACAATCTATACATGCATTATATACAAAGCTTCCAAAATCTTGGAATGCAGCTCATGAGGTCCTCTGGATTTATCATCTTTCAGATCTATTATTTTTTTTCAATACTTTTTTTAAACTAATGCTCATTTCTTTCAATTCTTCATTCACGCTTGGCCTGTTGTTTATCACTATTTCAGGGAGGTTTTCTATGTCTTCTTCCGTGAACACAGAGGCATATATTTACTTTCTCCGCCATTTCCTTATCCCACAATATAATTTCTCCTGTCTCAGTCTTTAACTTTTGCTAATCTTTTTTATGTAACTATAGAATATATTTCACACTCTGCTTCGACATTTTCTGCTACATTACTCTCTTAATCTACTTTCCCCTTTCCTTATCTATTCCTTGGTCCTCATTTGTTGAATGCTGTTTTTTTTTTCCAATTTTCAGGCCTACTGCTCTTTTTTTGATAACATTATAAGTCTTTTCATATAGTATTATTTTCAGCTTCTCTTTTCACCTACACTTTTACTCTTGGGTGCCCATGTCTTAAAGGGAGATATATATGTTGTAAACTATGTATTAATTCTTTAAACATTAGTCATTCCTTGTCTACTATCATATCTTTCAATATGCTTTTTCATTCTAGTACAGTCAATTCATGCCTCATTGTGTCCTGATGCAGGGTCTTGATCTGAAACGTCAACCTCTGCCTCCTAATTTGCTGTCTTACCCACTGAATTCCTCCAGCAGTTTGCTTTTTGCACCAGATTATAGCACCTGCAGTCTCTTGTGTCTCCATGCCTGATCATAGTTTGTTTAGATTTAAGACCCTGGTATCAGATGAATTAATCATTTTCAATCTCTCAATAAGACTAAGTCATAACATGATTATCTTCATTAAAAGACCCTTTAACTACTTGGTGATGAATTAACGCTTTCCCACAGTAACTCTCACCAACTCTCACCAACTTTTACAGATGCACCATAGAAGGCATCCTATCTGGATGTATCACGGCTTAGTACGGCAACTGCTCTGCCCAGGAACGCAAGAAACTGCAGAGAGTTGTGGACACATTACGGACACCAGCCTCCCCACCTTGGACTCTGTCTTTACCCCTCGCTATCTTGGTGAAGCAGCCAGCATAATCAAAGACCCCACCTACCCAGGACATTCTCTCTTCTCTCCTCTTCCATTGGGTAGAAGATACAGGAGCCTGAAGGCACGTACCAGCAGACTTAAGGACAGCTTCTACCCCACTGTGATAAGACTATTGAATGGTTCCCTTATACAATGAGATGGACTCTGACCTCACGATCTACCTTGTTGTGACCTTGCACCTTATTGCACTGCACTTTCTCTGTAGCTGTGACACTTCACTCTGTACTGTTATTGTTTTTACCTGTACTACATCAATGCACTCTGTACTGACTCAGTGTAACTGCACTGTGTAATGAATTGACCTGTACGATTGGTTTGTAAGACAAGCTTTTCACTGTACCTCGGTACAAGTGACAATAATAAACCAATACCAATACTATAACTAAAATAACCAGTTGCTTTGTTGGTTCCTCAACATATTGATCTAGAAGACCATCTCATACAGCCTATGAATTAATCTTTCACACTGTCTGTATGCAGATTAACGTTCACCATGATTATTGTATTATCCCTGTGCCTCTTATTACCTAATTCATACTTAACCCATTTCAGCACAACTGTTTGGGGGAGGGGGGCATTAACAACCCCTTCAATGTTTTCTGTTCCTCAGGTCTCTCAAACTGAGAATACATCTTTATTTTCCAATCTATGATCCTTTCCTTCTGTTGCCTTTAATCACATGCTTTATTATCAGAGTCAAGGATCCTTTATATCCATTTTACTTTCTTTTCTAAAATATGCTTTGTCCCTTTCTGGTTATCATTACTCATTCATAATTTGTCAAACCAAAAGATGAGGTATTGTTACTTGAGCTTTATTAGAATAACATAGGATGCCAAACAGAGAGTGGGAGTTGGATGGAGAATTAAAGTGACAGGCAACAAGAAGCTCAGGATCAACAAACAATCTGTTGGAGGAACTCAGCAGGTTGAACAGCATTTGTGGAAGGAAAGAAATTGTTGACGTTTTGGGTGAAAACCCTGCATCAGGATCACCTTTGCAGACCATATGGAAGTTTTCTGCAAATTAGAAAGCAGAGATATCCTTTGTACTTCCAATTTAGCACATTGCATTTGGTGCTCACAGTGCAGTCTTTGACGTGCTGGGAAACTAAACATCAGCCAACCGGACGTACGTATATGCCAAAACCTCTTTCTCTTATATCTCAAAATTCAACTGACACCCCAATAATATACTACATATAACAACGTCACCTAGAATGTAGACAGGCCCGTTGGCCCACCAAGTCTGCATTGACCATTAAACATCCATTTAATCCTGCACTAATTGCATTTTATTCTTCCCACATTCAAGACCCGTGTGGTGAAACCTAACAGTATAAATGGCAGTGATGCTTCACTCCCCGATGAGCTCAGTGCCTTTTATGCTTGCTTTGAAAGGGAGAATAACACTACACCTGTGTGAATCCCCACAGCATCCGGCAACCCTGTGATCTTGGAGGCCGATGTCCGAACATCCTCCAAGAGGGTGAACCCTCGCAAGGTGTCAGATCCAGCAATGTACCTGGCCGGGTACTGAAAACCTGTGCCGACCAACTGGCTGGAGTATTCAAGGACATCTTCAACCCCTCATTGCTGCAGTCCAAGGTTCCCATCTGCTTCAAAGTGGCAGCAATCATTCCAGTGCCCAAGAACAGTAGGGTGAGCTGCCTCAATGGCTATCACCCAGTAGCACACATCTACCATAATGAAGTGCTTTGAAAGGATGGTTATGGCTAGAATTAGTCATAATTCTCCTGAATTATGCCTGAGCAAGGACCTGGACCTGCTGCAATTCACCTACCGCCACAAAAGGTCGACAGCAGAAACAATCACACTGGCTCTCCACTCTGCTTTGGAGCACCTAGACAATTGCAAGACATACATCAGTCTGCTGTTTATCAATTACAGCTCAGCGTTCAACACCATCATTCCCTCAGTACTAATTACCAAGCTTCAAAACCTGGGCCTCTGTACCTCCCTCTGCAACTGGATCCCTGACTTTCTTATTGGGAGACCAGTCAGTGCGGATCGGTAATAACATCTCCTCGCTGAATATCAATGATGCATGCTTAGCCCACTGCTCTACCCTCTCACTACTCATAACTCTGTGGCTAAGCACAGCTCAAACACCACCTATAAATTCACCGATGACACCACTGCTGTTGGTAGAATCTCCGATGGTGATGAGGAGGCGCACAGAGTGAAATAGATCAGCCAGTTGAGTGGTGTCGCAACAACAACCTCACACTCAACATCAGCAAGACAAAGCAACTGACTGCGTACTTCAGGAAGGGGAAGTCATGAGAACACACACCAGTCCTCATTGAGGGGTCAGTGGTGGAAAAGGTGAGCAGCTTTAAGTTCCTGGGCGTCAACATCTCCGAGGATCTATCCAGGGCCCAATACATTGTTGCAATCAGCAGCTCTACTTTGCTAGGAGTTTGAAGAGATTTGGTATGTCACCAAAGACTGGTTGCATCACAGCCTGGTATGGAGGCTCCAATGCACAGGATCACAAGAGGCTGCAGAGGGTTATAGACTCAACCAGCTCCGTCACAGGCACAACCCTCTCACCATCAAGGACATCTTCAGGAGGCTGCGCCTCAAGAAGGTGGCATCCATCATTAAGGACCTTCACCATCCGGGACATGCCCTCTTCTCATTATTACCATCAGGGAGGAGGTACAGGAGCCTGAAGACCCACACTCAACAATGTAGGAACAGCTTCTTCCCTTCCACCATCAGATTTCTGAATGGTCTATGAACCCATGAACATGATCGCATTATTCCTTCTTTTTTGCACTATTTATTTGTTTTCATAATTTATAGATTTTTATGTCTTTGCACTGCACTGCTGTCCCAAAACAACAAATTTCACGTCATATGTCAGTGATAATAAACCTGATTCTGATTCCCATCAACTCCCCACAGATTCTATCACTCACCTACACAGTAGAAGCAATTTACAGTGGCCGATTAAACTAACAACTCACGTATCTTTGGGATGTGGTAAGAAACCAAAGCAAACCCATGGGAAGAACATGCAAACTCCACACACACAGCACAAGAGCTCCAGATTGAACCTGGGACACTAGAGTCATGAGGTAACACCTCTGCTAGCTGCGCCACTGTGTCACCCCTATATTGAAAGTCACAGTCCTTTATTACTTACTGTCATTTTGGTTCAATCCTTCCAAGAATCTTGTTTTTCTCTTATATTTCCAATACATAATTTATAGCTTAAGCATCCAATGAGGCTTCACCTCATCTCTTAGCAGACAAAATTTGTTGAGTGATCGGTTGGTTCACCAGAGTGCTGCAGAAACCAGTGAGCCTGAACTCTGGGATGGGCAGACAGCAAACTTTAAGAATGGTCAAGAAGCAGGACAGAAACCCCAAGAGAGGCTGAGAGGGAGGCCACAGAGCCGGGAATCAGGAGTGGGTTGAACAGTCCACCAATTTGCAATACAGGCCTAATAATGCAGATCAGAGACTCAAATGGGAGTGCAATTCTCTTCCATTTTGTATAGGAATATGTTCATTATGTTCAAAGTCAATGTAAATGAAGTTAGGTGATTTGATAAGTATATCAGAACACAAACTACACTGTAAATATCTCCATAAATCCTTCATACATTTATAATAATAGGTGGTTAGAAGGTCTAGAAGAGGTTATAAGAATACGATGTCACTTCTTTTCAAACATGACTTGTTTCTGGGAGTGCAGCATCAGTTAATAAAATTCACAGTCCATCAGACAAATCTGCTCCTACATGAACATTTTATTATAATGCTACCTGTTAAGCAGATCATTCTGCTGTGTCAGGTATGGATCATTAAACTTTAGGAAGTGTGAGAGTACTGAAAAGATTTATTAGAAAGGTGCCTTGGATGTGGGATTTGTGTTATGTGGATGGACCAGAATAACTGGAATTGTTTCCCTGGAGGCAGAGTGGCTGATGGGAGATTTGGTATATTTGGCACAAAATTTGACATTGGGTAAATAAACATCAGTAGGAGATAAAGCATTAAAGAACAGTTTTGAAACTGATGGTGAAAGATCAGAGGTAATGTTTGGAAAAGTTTCTTTACAATGCAAGTAGTTAAGATCTGGTATGCATCACCTGAAAGGTTGGTGAATTCAGAGCCAACTGTTGCTTTCAAAAAGGAATTAGATAAGTACTTGAAAGTGAAAGTTTTGAAATGAAGAGTGGGGGAAAATGAGTGCTTGGATTACTGTACAAAGATCAGCATAATCTTGTTGGGCTGAACAGCCTTCTTTGGTGCTGTAACAATTCTGTGCTTCTACTTTGCAATAGCTCAGTTTACAAAGGCAATGTCTAAAGAAGGACTGAGTCATTCTAATCATTAATGTCACAGGTTGAATTTCCAGTCTTAATTGAGTTCGTTAATTTTACCTGATGCAAGACTGCAAGACCTATAGTTGGTTTCAATGTCTAGAAATATAAACATTCAGCTAACATTATCAGTCCTGATTACAACTGTCACCTTTGCAATAAAGGAAATATTTGGATACAAGTTGAAGACATGATTGAACTCCCATACAATATTCCCCATGTTCAATGGCCTACCACTACTCAATATCTAGACACAAATGCAAACACCAACATTGGTCAAATACTGGAGAGGATCTAGAATTAGGATGTAGAATTAATATGTATTATCAGGATGGGAGGAAGACAATTAAATAGAAAAAAAATCACATTGAAGAAAATAAAAGATCATTTGAAATTATTGTTTTTAAAAAGATAGCCCTTTTCCTCAACCTTGAAGAATGGATGAGCCTTTTTAGTTATTTTATTGTTCTTGTAAATCTTAAATAAATATTAAACCCACAGGATTCTGCTGAAGATGCTGGCCACAAGCTTCTAACAAAGGTTGACTCAAATATTTTATTCAACTGCATATATTGCAAATCAGAATGAAGGCAGCAGTATTGCTTTTAGCATTGACAAGCATGAAACAAATTAATGATACTGACCAGTTTGGGAAATTGTTCCATCTGTCCACTGAATGGTGCTTTCGTTGCAGTAGCCTTTTAACTCTACTGCAACAGCCTGTATTCCCATTGTCAAAATCTGTAATGGAGGAAGAGAAAGCACCATTTGGATATTACAGGGTTTTCTCTTAAACAGATGAGAATTATCTTCAGAGATTTATTTCTTGTAAGCAATAGCACTGAAATGTCTGAACCAACCAGTGCTTCAAACACAACCAAAGACTGTGCCTAAATGTTCCCTCTTCCCCTGCCATTTTTTCATGATAGTTATAAATTGATTTTCAAAAGTAATTACTGAAAAATAACAGTGATAGTCATTTTAATTCCAGTAAAAAAATTCTCATAATGTTATTGTATCCAATAGTCCATCTAATGTAAAATTGCTAATGACAAGTTGAAAGATAAGCTGTGGAAATGTGGAATGGGTTTAAAAGAATTTGTCATTTGCTAGGGATTTCTACAAAGAATATTGCATCTGAAAATATAGAAGCAGCAAACATTGCAGTCTCAGACTCTGATTGTGCTTTTTCACTCATGGCCAGATTAACAAGTGTTGAGATGTGCATAGCCTAAGGGAAGGAGCTGTTTACTCAAGCATAGAATACTTTAGAAGCCACATCTCTTTCACTTTAGGGCATCATGAGTCCAGGATGCACAGCTTCAATCCCTGCACAGTTCTCAAGTCATTTGAGTGCAGAAGCACAAGTGCAAATTGTTACTGACGTTTTTCGTCACTAATGGATACAAGGATTTTCTTACTCAAAGTAAATCTGCATAGTTCTATTTCTAAATCTTATATTTTTAAGTAATTATTTCTGAATTAAAATGTGCCAGAGGGCCTCATTTGTTCATTGAAAATAAATTCATAATGTCAGTGCATGTAAAGGCTATATGAGATGACTAGCTTTAAAACAGGTCAGTTGTACATCAAAAAATTAAGGGAAATATCTGCATCAAGCAATGATTAGAAATTTATTCACGGATTGGACGGGAGACTAGAGAATAAATGTCTGTCAGTGGGGCCTCTGGGATTAAATTTCTGGCAATGGTTGAAGCTGTCATACAGGACTTTGCAAAGGTCAACATAAAGATGCAGGATAGCAAACTCATTGGAGAAGCTAACTGAAATCTACAAATATGTCAGCATGGGTCTGCTTTATTCATTAAAGTTATTAGTGATTATGCGAGGTATTGGAAGGAAGGCAGGGTTGTCGTGGATGGATTGGTTGTTATAGTGCTTTAGGTTTGATAAGATTTTATGCATAGGAATCCCTGATGGTGTGCAATGCTTGAACTTCTTATTTCCATGCCGTGTTGTTGGACGTTTGTTTTCTTCCATGCAATTTATAAGCAAAATCTGATTCTAGTGCAGTTGCAATAAACAGTCTTAATACTATGTAACTTATGATAGCAGAATTTTGGGCAAACTGAATTCCCAATCTGTTCTGCCATTAGGTGTAAGTGCTGGGTTTCATCCACAGAGAGAAGAGGGAAATTACCCCAAATCACCTCGAGGTACCTCAAGTTGTAACGGAAGGAGCCTAAATAGTTACATTCTAGACCAGAAATGGCACAGACTACCACCACCGCTGACAGGGTAAATGAGAAAGTTCCACAATTAAGTTAGTTTTGATAGTTCATAAGAAACATTTCTGTTTGGAAAGAAGAGCCTACAAGTTCAATTGCTCACAAATAAGAGCATTAGATCTATGCTGCATTGTTAATCCCTCCTTAATTTCTGCTGTTGCAGTCAGATGCAATATTTGATTGTGATCTATTTGACTACCTATCGTGATAGAGCATTGAACCCAGAGGAATATCTTGGGAAGCAGCAATATATTGATGTTACTAATCCTTAACTTTGCATTCTGAACTGATTAATATAAGGGCTCAGCCATGAAAGGATACTCCACTGAGGTAAAGAACTGCTTGAAGTATACTTCTATGTGTTAAAATGGCTGCAAGGGAAACTACAACAGTGTATGTGCCCATTGCCTTCCACCCTCAGCCCCACCGATCCCCACACACATTTCGGGTTCTAATCTCAATATCTTAGTTGATGAAATAGAGAACAGGAGGCATAAATCTGCAGCAGGAGTTTCAGGAAGCCCCACAGCAGAACTAATCTAAGAGGCATGAAATGGCCGCAGAGACCACCTCCAGGAATGATTCACCCCTGACTAGGAAGCAGTGTCACAAAAAAAAATCCATGACTTTACAAAGATACGTCATACTTAGTGCTCTGACACTTTGAACTGCATCGATAATTCTCCAGACTTAAAGATACAGGTGCGCGCGCACGCACGCACGCACGCACGCACACACACACACCCCCAAGAGGACATAGAGTTAGGGTAGTTGGGGGGTTGCGGGGGTGGGGGGGAAAGAGATATAGCGAGGATATGAGGGGGACCTTCTTCACCTAGATAGCGGTAAGTACCTGGAACGCACTGCCTGAGAGAGTGGTTGAAGATGGATTGCTGACAGCATTAAAGAATTATCTCAATGAGCACTTGAATTGCCTAGGGATAGAAGGCTATGGACCAATTGCTGAGAGATGGGACTAATACAGAAGGGTACCCACTGATCAGCATGAACGAATTGGGTAGAATGGATTGTTTCCATGCTGTACGATTCTATGACTCATTTATGACATGTGCACACACACAGGATCCATTATGGCAGCCATGTCCCAAGTTCCCCCGTTAGTCTCCTCATTTGGTGCTCCTGAGCAGTTCAAAGTATACACGAAACACATATGCTCACAACAATTCAACCATCACAATAATATTGTTACAGCATTTGAAACCAACCTTTGTCTCCCTGGATAACATAGTCTGCCACAGATGTCTGGCACAACATAATAAATAGGGATCATTTTAGCTACAGAAGCACTTCATAGACATCCAAGTAATATACCAAAAATGATGCTACATCTGATGATGTAACAGGTATCAAAAGCATCCAAGTATTCAGAAGACTTTTAATGCCTCCTTCCATCACAACAACGAATGTTCTGTCTGCATGTCCATTGGGTTGTTCTCCCAATAACATCATGCACTCACCATCAGCACTTGTGCTGTTATCGTGCCAATTCCTCATATGGTACTGCCCAACCAATTCACTCCCTGTAAAGCAGTGGAGAAGAAGATACTATATGTTTGCACCTGACACCATCAAGCAGAAATTTAGATACTAGCATCAGCAGGATTAAAGGGATTAGGTTTAATGCATGCACTTCACATATAGGGATACCCTGGCACTATCAACCAACAATTAGACTAGTGGCAAGGGAAGGCAAATGTGCCAGCTTTCTGGAGGAAGAGGCTGTATAATAGTATTGCCCCTGAGGAGTTGGATGAAGACTGTGATAGTGGAGCATATATGGAAAGACTGATGCAGATCCACATGGGAAAGCTTGGCACATTATCATTCAATTCATGAATGTAACAGATATCAAGTAGCAGGAGGAAATGCTTCTCCAACCTCCCACAGATCTTTTTTGTGGAGTAAGAAGCACATTTTTTCCAGTCTAGATATGCGATACATGCAGTATCAGCCAGCAGTGATACTTCCATGGTGCAGGTTTCAGCTCCCATTGAACATAGATGGCGGTGATCCAGTCTTTAAGTCCCAGTGGAGTCTCAGGCCACTCCAATCAGAGCTCTCCTTGCTGTCACAGTGCTTGATGTGGCAACATTGATTTGTAAAGTTAAGGATTAGTAACATCAATATATTGCTGCTTCCCAAGATATTACTCTGGGTTCAATGCTCTGTCACACTACGTAGTCAAATAGATTGGTAACACAGCTGCAAAGTCTGAAGTGATTTAGCTGAGACAGTGACAGACTGAAAGGTTTCTTGGCTTAACTAGTCCAGAGAAGGGTAGATTCAAATCTTATTACTTCTTTATAAGGATCCTTAATGCAAAAAACTTGAGTGATTCCACTGAACATGACAAATCCTCATAAGTACTACTGTAATAATATCTCTATAAATTTCTTTCATTAAATCAGAAAGTCCAGGACTGACTAGCTGCTTTAGGCAGAGAATCATTTTGGAGATAAGAAAGTAGTTCTTTTTCCCCCACGGCTTTGTTACTGCTGCCTGGGAATCTGATAGACATTCCATGCTCCAGCAGCAGCTGGTCAGCTCTTGTGGTCAGTCTTCCACAGTTAGCATGGGTTAAGGCTTTCCAAAATGCATGTGAGTGAGGCGTGCTGCAGGTGAAGAGCAGAGTGAGAGCCATGTAGTCACCTCTTGGCATGGTATTTTGCCTGCACGGGCACAGAATCTAATGAGGTGAAGTTCTCAAGAGCACCTTTGGGCAATGACCTAGGCCTAAGAGTGCCTTCCTTCACTGGCATCTGCCAAGATCCACCTTCTCTGCCACTTGCTGTGCTTGCTCCTCTGCCTCCTGCTGCTAGAGAGCCTCAGGCAAAGGATGAGCGCTCCTCATGGCAAGGTTGTGTTGGATGCAGCAGATGATGAAGTAGGCATCTCTCTCTGGAGTCCAATAGGGTGCCCTAAGGTGTCAATACCCCTCAGTATGGGTGTTTCAATAAGATCACTGCCCATTCTCCTGTACTCCAATGATTATAGGCCCAAACTGTCTTTACACGACAACCTCTTCATCCCAGGAATAGCAACTTGAAGATCCCAATGGTATTCTCCACTAGCTCTAAATGGTAATCATTACAATGGCCCTTAGATGCACTAGTGGAGAATAAACTAGAGTAGGATGTTAGGGAAGGAATGGAAATTTCTTATCCCTCTGGATATATCCACATGAGCAGAAGGCAGATAAAGTATGGAAGACAACAAGGATTGCTGGAATAAAATATATGAACTCTCCTGAAACATGCTGGTGACCATAAGAAATTGGTTAACCATATGTTGTATATTCAGTGACAGATCATGTAGAGTTCCATATTTGGAAGGGGACTTCTGATCCTTTGGGAAACCTATGCTCATAAACCTTACGTCACTGCTTTCACTGATGGTTTTGACTACCTTGTTGTTTATGTGTCTATCAATCTCTGCCTTTAAAACTATAAATTACTTCACCTCCACAGCTCTCTGTGGTAGAGAATTTCAAAGATTTATGACCGGTTGAGAGAAGAAATACCTGAAATGGGCAACCCCTTATTCCAAAACTATGTTCCCTAGTTCCAGATAGCTCCACTAGGGGAAACATCCTCTCAGCTTCCACCCTGCCAACACCCCTCAGTATGTGTATTTCAATATGATCACTGCCCATTCTCCTGTACTCCAATGATTATAGGACCAAACTGTCTTTACACGATGACCCCTTCATCCCAGGAATCAACCCATATTGCCTCCAATGCAAGATCCTTCCATAAGTATGGAAACCATACATAGTACCCTATGTGCAATTTTACCAGCACTGTGTAAAATTGCATTAATCTTCCTGTTTTTTATACTCTATAATAGCTAATGGGTGGGTAGCTGACAATCCAAATCACTTCTAAGAGTGCCAGTCATACAAATACCAACTTATGGCAATTATACTGGGAAATCTGGACACTAAACCTGTCTCTGTTCCATTAAATCTGTAATACAGGTACATAGCTATTCATTTCGATGGGAAGAAATGGGTCCAAGAGAAATGGGCAAGTTTCAATCATCTCACAATCTTTCAATTAATTGAGTTAATTTAAATGTACTTATTAAATTATTTTATTGTTTTCTAATGTTTTGAATAGTATTCTGATTATTTTTAAAGACACTTCCTTAATAGTAAGATTCCTTTTTAATAGTTTTTGAATGGTTCTTCAATGTATGTAGATGGCTTGTGAACCAGCTTAACCATCTAACAATGGTGACTTGGGGGGCATGGGCAACAAGGCATATGCTTTCTAATGAGTAATGAGTGAAATTCCCATTTTAACTCCTATTCCATTCAATTATTAAACAGCAGGATTATGTGTTTCTGGGACTGTGATATTGAACATTTTAGCTATTTGAGTCAGTTCCCTGCATTAAGCCTGATACTTTCTGAAATTAAGATTTTAACTGGCATGTATCAATTACTTGGGGTTGAAAGAGAAATAAATTAAATTGCTCATGATTGGGCTTGAAGGAAAAGGATGCTACCGTGGCATGCAAAAGTTTGGGCACCCCTGGTCAAAATTTCTGTTACTGTGCTCATACCTTTGTCCATTGCAGCCAAAAAGTTCTACTTTAACTTCATCAGTCCACAGGACTTGTTTCCAAAATGCATCAGGCTTGTTTAGATGTTCCTTTGCGAACATCTGATGCTGAATTTTGTGGTGAGGACGCAGGAAAGTTTGGAGAAAAAAGGGTGCAGAATTTCATGAAAGGAACACCTCTCCAACTGTTAAGCACGGAGATGGATCAGTCATGCTTTGGGCTTGTGTTGCAGCCAGTGGCACGGGGAACATTTCACTGGTGGAGGGAAGAATGAATTCAATTAAGTACCAGCAAATTCTGGAAGCAAACGTCACACCGTCTGTAAAAAAGCTGAAGATGAAAAGAGGATCGCTTCTACAACAGCATAACGATCCTAAACACACCTCAAAATCCACAATGGACTACCTCAAGAGGCACAAGCTGAAGGTTTTGCCATGGTCCTCACAGTCCCCTGACCTAAACATCATTGAAAATCTGTGGATAGACCTCAAAAGAGTAGTGCGTGCAAGACGGCCCAAGAATCTCACAGAACCAGAAGCCTTTTGCAAGGAAGAATGGGCGAAAATCCCCCAAACAAAAATTGAAAGACTCTTAGCTGGCTGCAGAAAGTGTTTACAAGCTGTGATACTTGCCAAAGGGGGTGTTACTAAGTACTGACCATGCAGGGTGCCCAAAATTTTGCTTTGGGCCCTTTTCCTTTTTTGTTATTTTGAAACTGTAAAAGATGGAAATAAAAAAGTAATCTTGCTTAAAATATTAAAGAAATGCGTCATCTTTAACTTTATGCCTTTTGGAAATCAGGTCATCTTTTACCCGCTTATCTATTCACAGTAACAGAAATTTTGACCAGGGGTGCCCAAACTTTTGCATGCCACTGTATATTGGTTTAATAATTATCTGAATTACTTAACTATGAAGTTAAGTATTCCTGTTTCTTCAGAAGACACAGAGTGGGTCTGAAGCAATTCTTCCTCCTGAAGTTCATAGAAGTGTATTTGGGCAGGGCTGATTTCTCACATTTGCATTCACATTTACATTTCTTTACAACATGGAAAACAGCTATTTAACCCACTTGCTCAATGCCAGCTCTCACAGCATCCCCTTCAATCCCCTTCTACTTATTTCCATGCACGAAGTTCACCACTCAGAATCATTCCAACCAAGAGCTTGATGAGGCCTTTTGACAAATGCTGTGCGTCACCACTTAAAGAGTGTTCTGCAGCAGGGTGTGGCAGTGTTACGTCAATTAAAGTGGGCAGTTGCAGTGGCTGGAGCACTATGAAAATATGTTCCCATATAAGGAGCCAACAATTTTTTAAAATCAGAAAGTAGTGATCCAATTCATCTGGCAAATCTCAAACCATGCAAAGTGCATGATGGGTGTTGCTATCAAAAGTGCCAGGTACAACTTCATGAAGTATGTGATTCTCATAAGATCTCTATGTTTTTGCAATTTACTCACAAAAATACCAAAATTCCATCACATAGTTTTTAAAATGGGATGGTAGGGCTTTGTTGAGTATGCATTCTCAGTTCACAGACACAAATGTGTTAGTGGAAAACTATGGCATTCTCCATAAAGTCATTTTTTAATCCTTCTTCCCTAGTTTAAATAGTTCTGACCTCTTGTTCTGATTTATTTGCAATATCTTCCTGAACTATTTCTATTCCATGTTGCAAACTTATAGCCCTCTGAATTCCAACTTTACTGATAGCAAAACACACCTGGATAATTTACCAGGCTATATAATTGTTCGCACCATGATTAATCCAATCAATGAAACAAAATAGAAAATGCTGGAAATGCTCCGCAAGCAAGGCAGCATCAGTGGAGAGAGTAATAGAGTTAACTTTTCAGGTCAATGACCTTTGATCAGAACTGGAATAAATCATTTAAAATACAGAAGAAGGGGAAGAGGCAGAATGAAAAAGGTTTGTGATGTGATAGGATAGGCAGAAGGGATCAAATGACAAAACAGATGATGGTCCAGAGCGAAATAAGGCTGGTAAAGGTATGAATGCAAAACGAAGATAGCTCCTCCCTCCATGTATCTCATTGACTAGGATTTACATGTCTCTGTGAATGTGGGAGCTGTCTCCGTCTCTTTCAGGACAGCTATAATGTGTACTAATACCGTATGGCTGTAATGGCTGATGGCCTTTTCCGATTGCTGCACAGCAAAGTGTTAGGAGAGGCACTAAATTGAGTGAGGTCCCATCAAGAATTGAGCAAATCTTGGTTTGCTGCTTATTTCTGGATGCAAACAACCCTAATGTAATTTCCCTCTGGATTTAGGCCAATTTTGCTATTTTGTTACATCAGTAAACCCAATTTTGCATTAGCACCAAATAGTATGATGTTTTAGCACACCAAAAATGTATGCAGTTCATTCTCTAGGTTTGTTTAATATCTTTTTCCTTAATGGTAAAAGCAAAATACTGAGAATACTGGTGACCTAAAATTCTGCAAATACTCTCGGTCAGGCAACATTCTCGGAGATGGAGATTGAACTAATGTTTCAGGTTAATAACCTTCCATAAGAATTGATGAAATGCCACGAGGCATTCCATCAGCATTTTGCCAGTTCTTTGTGGGATGAAGGACAAGGTCTAATTCTGTGATCGAAAACAAAGTCAAATGTGCCTGCATTAGAGTCAGATGTAAGCCATAAGTTAATAACCCAAGGCAATTTTGTGGTAATTTTTGAGGACTTGTGTTTTAGATGATTGTTATACAACATGGAGATACTGGCAAAGAAATGTAATTTCCTGCAATATGTACTTTGATATGCTCTGAGTCTCCTTGCTGCTTTCCCTTTCCTAGCACTAGCTGCTGTCTCAGTTTACAAAATGGCGTAGCATGCAGCATAATTATTAAATTCCCACATCTACCTGGCATCTTCTGCAGGGTTTTCCCCAGGCTGATGTGTCCAACAAAATCTTATCATGAAAGGTTTATGCTATTGACCACTACTATCCAGGTGCTTGTATGGCACTCAGCTGCTGTGATTAGAGAACATAGTGAGCAGCCTTTGTTCCTCAAGAATCATCCTTCTGGGCACAGCTGGCTGCTGAAATTGTCCAGAAGTGCATTCTCCTTCAGGATGAAGTCATGTGTGCTTTCCGAAATGTGCTATTCACTAAGAGGAAATTTATCTCATGATCCACAACACACTAATAGAAGGAGACACGAGATTCTGCAGATGCTGGATTCTGCAGCAATACACACAAAATACTGGAGAAACTCAGCAGGTCAGGTAGCATTGATGGAGAGAAATAAACAGTCAATGTTTTGGGAAGGGTCGCAACACTAATAGAAGGAGTGGAAACTCTCCCTGTTGATGAAAAGTACTGGGTTCTTAATAGCTGATTTAACGCATGAGAAGGCAACAATTCCCTGTGCCTAGGATGTCACCTAAATTTAGGCTGGTGAAATCATTGCTTTGCAAACACAGTGCCTGGTTGACCTCTCTGATACAGTGGATTGCAGCAGATTGGGAGAGATGTTAGAGATCTTCCAAAGCCACTTCAAAAGGTCCTGTAGCAAAGAAGATGAGAGTCAATGCAGTCTAGATCTTTAGACAGTATTCCAGATTCGAGAAGAATGTCAAATATTTCAGTGATAACAGCCTTGGAAAACCTGAGCCTGCAAATGCATCATTCATCAGGGAGGACTAGTGTGGATCTGGCATCTCCAGACTCTCTAGGAGTGGACCCTTCCTGACCCAAAGGCCCTTGACTTGCCCTAAGTAGCCAGCCATGGAAAGAATATGTCAGTAGTTAAATGCCAGAAAAATATACTCACTACTGAGTGTAGGCACTTCCTGTGAACTTTGAAGGTGTTTGAGCACCCTGCAGTAGTTGCATAACAGCCCAGTCAAGTCTTTGGATGTCAGCAATGTCCCTTTAAATAGCAAGAAAAACAACAAGCCAGTGCAACATGCTCTTAGTTCTACCAAGGTTGCTCCATGACAGTCACAGGATGGAACTCCAAGTTCCAATTTATCTTGGTATCGATGAAATGAGTGTTGTGCAACTAGTAATGGTAAAGGTCAGGTGTGCTAATGAATTTAAGCTAGAAGTTCCAAGTCCCACTTTACGATTTCAGCCAAAAACTATCAGTAGCACACCTACTTCAGGAAGAAATGAACTTTGCATGATTAGCACCTAAAAACATTGGCACTACACAATCCAAGTTCTAGGGTATAAGTCCTTATTTGTGTGAGGGATCCAATGCCACAGTTAGACAGGAATAACAGTTCCTGACTGGATCTTTCATTGGCAAGTGTTTATAGTGTACTGGCTAATCATTCATACACCAATCAAACAGCAGATGCTGGAAACCTGAAACAAAGGCATAAAATGTTGGGAACACTCAACAGGTCAGGAATCATCTGTGGAAAGAGAAACAGTTAATGTTTCAGGTTGAGTAGAAAGAGAAACAGAATTATCTGTAATATTGGCTCAGGTTTTTTCTCCCCATAAGGACTGTCCGACCTTCTGGGCATTTCCTAGAGCTTTGCATTTCGCAATTTTTAAATTCCTTCTTTTATGCTCTTTGTTAGTTTTCTCTTTCCCTAACCTCCCTCTTTAACCTTTCAATCTGAAGATTTCAATTACAACTTTTGCCCACGGCAACCTGACCTCACCTTACCAGGTTTATTCTATTTGTCATATCCATCCTTCCCCCATTCTCGCTGCAATTTAAAATCAACTTCTCTTCTCTCTTTACCAGTTCTGACAAATGCTGCCTGATCTCCTGAATGGTTTCCAGCATTTTCTGTTTTTATTTCATTCATATGCCAATCTTCCCTAAATTTGCAGATTATCGAGTTAATTTATGCAATCTCCTTTTCTGAAAAACGTTAGCATCATTTTCTCCTTAACGTGAGAATTTTATTGCAGAAGATGAGGTTTGGTGGTGAGAAAATCTCCTTAAATATGTAATATGGTACAGATCACAATCTGTATAAGAAACCTAATCACCTTCAGAACTAGTATGTCAAGAACTGTAAACTTGGAATACTGTTCCTTTTGGCTCCACACTTACTTAAGTATTTTTGAAAAAAATTAACTAAAACCATCAGCTGTCTCTTTAAAACAGCAGCATATTTATTCTAAATTTTACTAGTGTAAGTTGCATCCGAGTCAGCTCAATTTTAGTAAATGGTCCTTCAACTAGTGGTCCTGGATTGTGGCTTTCTCTACTCATTCCATCTTGCCTTGTCTATACAACTCAACAATATGTGCATTAGCCCACAGATCTTCACATATCTTTCCCGTAGATACTCACTACCTCTCTACAATTATTCACAAGCTCATTTCAGCAGAGTGTCTAAGAATTACTTGTACCAGTACATTTATTTCAGCAAATGCGTATCAAACTTCAGAAACTTGTGCCTTCTATCACATTAGAAATTGTTGACAGAGACCTACTCAGTTAATTTACTAGAAAAGTGTTTTACCCTCCACACACCCATTCCTTGAATGAATGAGGCTTTTTTTCTTTGCTGCCTTACCTAAATGTTCTTTATACAGTTATTTTTATGTTATTGACCTGAAAATTTTACTTCAATCATTTTAAATTAAGCTACTTTGTTCAATTATTTTAATACATGATGGATTACTCTAGCTTTTGCCAAGTTAATTTTTTTCTATCAGATTTCTACTCAATGCCCTCCATTCGATACCAAATGGCATTGAATTGTCTAATGTGTAATTATCTGCCTGTAATTTTTACTGCATCCATTTTAACAAGCTACTTTGTTCCAATATCCTAATATATTTTGTAATATTCTCTCAAGTTAACTTTTTTCTGGGTTCTACTCAATGCCCTTCTTTCGAGGCTAAATGGCATTAATTTGTCTTATCTGTCACTATAAATCAATCTTTTCACACTAGATGTAAATGTGCTTTTTTTGAAGGCCACTTTCATGATATTAATGCATCCATTATGCTTTGGTCGTCAAAACTGTGCAAAGTACTCAATGTGAAATTTTATCTGAGAATTGCACATTAAAAGCAGTTTATAATAATCTGATCTAACAATAGAATAAAACATTGTACTTACTTTGTATGTTGCTTGTCCAGAAGGTTTTGGCATCTTACATGCTTTGTCACAAACAAGACCCTTTGAGCTTCAGCTTGCTGGGTTTGTAGGTCAATTTAGCCCTCTGAGTTCTTTACATCTCCCAATAAGTACATTGTTAAACAATCTAAATTTCCTTGATAAACTGTCTTCTAATTCTTTTTCACTCATAATTTTTGTTAGGCCATACTCCATACACAGTATAGAATGTCCTAAATAGGGAGAAGGTGAATTATGACAAAAATTTTCTTCAGTTTTATGATTCTAAACAATGGAAATATGATTTTTTCCGCTGGTATTTATCCACAAGTTTAGATACAAATGATTAATAAAGGTAACATCTCATGGGATACTAGATAAAATTTTATTTTTCTACAATGTTAAAACATTCTTTTATATTAGATTTATCATTACATGTTGTTACATAAAGGAATGAGCATGGTTGACTTAATAAACAGTCAAACACTTTCTTCTCTGCTCAGAGACAGTTTATAATTGTTTACTTGTAGTTTCAGGATGCCTCAGAATGATTACTTGTAATATGACATGAAAACTATCTTGTTGGCTCATGAACTGGGCCAGTACTAAAAGTCATTTCATTTTTTTTCCCCTCAAACAGCTTACGGTTCATTATATAGTTCCAACTCATCATTTTTTCTGCTGTTTATCCTTCTTGAGTTTATGTCGTCAAGCTGATCAGGAAAGTAGAGTGTCTGGTGTAGCATAGCCTGGACAGCACTGTTGTTACTTGTATCTGCAATACATGGAGATAAAATATGAGTTATCTCATTTATAATTTTCTTTAATTTGCATATCATAGTCTCTGAAGGAGTCAGCCATTTCAGAAAGTCCATAGCTTCACTCACCATATAACAAAGTAAGTCGCACATCACTTCTAAACTAGTCTGTAAAAGCTAAAATCCATAATGCTCATAAAACCTATCCCACTCTGTAAAGCTAAAAATAGAATTTGGGAAACTAACATTCAGTGAGGTGGAAATTGCTCAATAACTTCCTCTCACACCACCATGCAGCCAATGATTTCAACATTTTGCTTTTGGAAAGTCAGACTTTTCATTATTCAGTTTAATTTTTTCTCTTCCCCACAAACAGCGAGTACTTTTTTTAAGTGTTGCTTTCATCGCACTGATTTTTGTCCAATTGGCTATGGTCACAACTACTTTTCTGTTTGTTCCAGAATTTGTTTTTCAAATTGTTTCCTAGTTCAAGGATCTAGGAGAGCTTTTATTAAAAAAAGACGTTATCCTCATGTCTCCAAAACTGACTTTCCTCTTTCTGCTTAAATAGTTGTACCATGCCACCTTTATGACATATGTTATGCTTGTAATGCAATTTGCAGGTTTAATAGATATGAAATACTAACAGCATGGAACATTTAAATATAATAATACATTATACATTCTGCATCTGTGTACACTTTCACTTAGTCACCCATGACTAATTCCTGTGTCGTGCTATTTTCATTTCATCTGTTAAATACATAAACTATAAAGATTTTCCAAGCTTGTCTGTCATGCATTAGGCAGCTTTTTGGCAATTCCTATATACATAAATAGATGGAAGATTGTGGGCAGTGTGCCAGTACTTTTTCCAATAAATCATGTCACAGTATGTGGGACTTCACCATTATGTGGGGTCTCAGACCACTTTTTCACAAATATCTATATTTACTAAGCTCTCCTTGTACCGTCTCAACTCTCAGCTCTAAGTTAGGTGATGTATTCCATATCTGAGATATAATTGGGTTTGTTCTTCCTGGCTCCAAAAACAGTTGCAGCCTGGACATTGACCTTACTGGAAATTCCCACAGCTGACATTCCAGCCTGATCCACTCTTAGCCCATGAAGAAATGACAGGATCTCTAGCTAACATGATGAATACTGTCCCTGTGAATGGGAATTGGATTTAAGCTTATTGTGCTTTTAAAGGATTATTAAAGACTTAAAAGCAATCTTTTTGGAAACATTTTGTTCAGCTTCACCCACTTCATCAATCATCATAGTAGCTGTAAAACGATGAGGCACTCCATTACTTCCATAGGCAATAAGGTTCCTTTTATTCATTTCTACTTGTTATTTAATTCCCTGGTCTTTCAGCCTCCAAGAGGGTTGATCATGGTTTGAGATAAACAGTCTTGCTCTCCATACCTTAGGAAGAATATACTTAATTTAGGAATGATGCAAAAAGGTTCGCAAGATTGATTTCTGGGATGCAGAGGTTGTCCTATGATGAGAGATAGATGGACGGATCTATAGTTTTCAGAACTATTTACCTATCTAGAGGGTCAAGAACTATGAACAGCGACCCAGGACAAGAGTCCAGCTACTTAAGACTACGATTATCATGAGATCATTTTGGAATTCTCTACCCCAGAGCATCATGGAAACTCAGGTGTTTTATAAATAAATTTATGGCTCAAGATCAACAAATTTTTGGTTATGCAGATTGAGTGGGAGGGGGATCAGCAATAATATAGGATGATCAGAAAACTTCAAAGTGCCACTTTAAGTCCTACTTGGCTCTTGTTTTTATTTTCTTAGTTATCTTTAAAGTGCTCTCTGAAGCTTTTCTGAAATTTTCCCCCAAAACCGTCATACTCTTCTCTAACCATCCCTATCTATTTTTTCTGTTTATTCATTTTTCAGGGTTAACATATAACATATCCTTAACTACCCTCGAGAAGGTGGTGGGGAGATACTTCTTTGAAATGCTGCAGTCCTTCTAGTAAAGATGCCCTTACAGTGCTGTTGGGAAGGACATTCCAGGATTCAGACCCAGCAACAATGAAGGACTGGTGATATAGTTCCAACTCAGGAAGGTGTACAACTAGGGTGTGAACTTGTAGGTGGTGGTGTTCACTTGTGCCCTGCTGCCCTCATCCTTCTTGGTGGCAGAGGTTGTATGTTTGGGAGGTGCCGTTGAAGCAGCCTAGGGAAGTAACTGTAGTGCATTTTGTGGATGGTATGGACTTCAGCAACTGTGTGCTGGTGGTGGAGGGAATGAGTGTTTTAGACAGTTGATAGAATGCCAATCAAGCAAGCCACTTGATCTAGATGGTGTTGAGATTTTTGAGAGCTGTTTGGAGTTGTGCTCAACCATGCAAAAGGCAAGGGTTTCATGACAGTCCTAACTTGTGCCTTGTAAATAGTAGAAAAGCTTGAGTTACTAAAAAGTGAGTCTCTTGGCATAGGATACTCAGCTTCTGATCTGTTCTTGTGGGCACAGTAATTATGTGGGGGTTACAGTTGAGTTTCTGGTCGATTAGGATTCCTGGGATGTTGATGACGAGGGACTTGCAATGATAATACCATTGAATATCAAGGGTAGATGGTTAGACTCTCTTTCTGGAGAAGGTCATTGTCTGGCACTTTTGTTACACAATCGTTACTTGCCACGCTGAATGCATTTAGATCATGCTGCACATGGCAATAAATTGTTTCATTTGCTGCAATGTTGTGAATGGAACTACGTACATTCATCAGCAAACATCTGAATCTATCATTTGGGGGGGTGGTGGAGAAAGGTTATTGATGAAGCAGCTGAATTTGGTTGGGGCTAGTTCATTGCTCTGAGGAACTCCTGTAATGGTATGTTGTGACTGGGATGACTGACCTCCAAAACAACTATCTTCCTGTGTGATAGGAGTATTTTCCCCTTGAGGGCCAGGGACTTCAGTTTTACTGGAGTACCTTGATGCCACAATTGGTCAAATGCTTACCTCATCAGCTCTTTGTGCCATGTTTGGACTCAGGTCTGAGCTGAGTACTCCAGGCAAAGCCCAAACTGAACACTGAGGTGAGCAGGTTATTTGTAAGTGCTGCTTGATAGCACTATGTCCAGATTGCATCCCTAAACTGATTGAGAAAATTGATTGGGTGGTAATTAGCCCGATTGGATTTGTTTTGCTTTCTGTGATTAGATCATAGCTGGGCAATTTTTCATATTATCAGGTAGGCACCAGTGTTGTAGCTGTATTGGAACACTTTGACTAGAGATCAAGTGCAGATCTACAGTATTATGGTTTGGGATATCATCTGATCCTGTAGCCTTTGCTATATCCAGTGTTCTCAGCATTTTCTTGGTATCACGTGAAGTGAATTGAATTGGCTGAAAACTAGCTTACGTGATAGAGGGTACCTCAGGTAGAATCTGAGATGGAACAACAAACAAAATGCTGGAGGAACCTAGTGGGTCAGGCAGCATCTGTGAAGGGAAACGGACAGTCGACATATCAGGTTGAGACCCTTTATCTAGACTGAAAGATAATGAGGAGATACCCAGTATAAAGAGTTGAAGGGAAGGGATGGAGCAAGAGCTAGCAAAGGATAGGTGGATTCAGGTGACGTGGGGTAATAAGCAGATGGAGGAGGGAAGAGTGGAAATAGTGACAGAGGTTGGGAGGTGACAGGTGGAGGCAACAAAGGGCTGCAGGTTATGGAATCTGATAGGAAAGTGGAGCATGGAATCAAATGAGGGAGGTGGGGTGAGCAGATGGGAACAGTGGGAGAGGGGAACCAGTGAAAGTAGTGTATGATGATGAGCAGATGGAAGGGAAAGAAGCAGAGTGATGGGAGGCTGGGATGGGTGAAGGAGGAAATGGGTAGATCAGGAGGAGAGAGAAAAAGGAACAGAGGGGGAGCAGTTTATCTGAAATTGGAGAATTCAACGTTCAGGCCATCATGTAGCAGACTACCCAGGTAGAATACAAGGTGTCGTTCCTCTGGTTTGCGTTTAGTCCCACCCTGGCAGTGGAGAAGGCCAAGGAAGAAGTGGGAATGGGGAGCGGAATCAGAAGTTGAGATAAATCATCTATTTGGCACCTCTGGCTGAACATCACTGCAAATACTTCAGCCTGTCCAGCTTTGGTTTCCTTGCATGGTTTGGGGTATTAAATTGCTAGAAAAAAAATGTAAAAAAGACTCCAAGATTAATAGTTCACTTCAAATACCTTTGTTACCCAGATATGCTCTAGACTGCACACTTTAGGAAAGCCTAGATTATGGGATGGATTATATTGAGGTTTATAAAATTGGTTCACATAAAATGCACCAGGAGAACATTTTCATGATCCAATTATTTCAACAAAATAAGTTAGAAAGGGCTAGTGCTCACTCATATTTCACTATTTTTCCCAGTTTATGCAACTCAATTTGACTTTTTTCCAGACTGAAGCCTCATAATAATAATTTCTGAGTCACACTAGAAATTCAATTGGGCACTTCTTGATGTACATCAATCTAATGCTCTTGATGTAATTTCCATGTCAGTCACAGATGGGATAGCTTCCTTCCCTGTGCAACATTCCCTTTGGAGTACTGTGTGTGAATTCAGACTAAGTTGTTACAAGAGATCTTACTTTTGGGTTTTCTGAGGATTATATGGTCTGGATTGAGAATCCTGCAAGGCAAATACTTTACTTACCCATCATTCTTCTGCACCACAACCCTCAAAACCACACCAATCTTCTTAAATCCTCTAACACTGTTCCCAACCGCCTTTCTCCCACTCCCCCAAGGCCAAGTCCTGATCCTCTTGGTCATTTGAAACCATACAGGCCTACTTAAATTCCAGAGGCAGAGAGAGCCACCTCTAAAGGGTACACAATGCTGACCATGAAGGCACCATATCTGGTTTGTCCACATAGGGGTAAAGAGGCAATGCTTAATGTTGGTGAACAAATATGAAGTGTATTGGACAATAAATTGGTAACAAAGGTAGGGAAGCATCTAATAAAAAAACCTAATATCATTAGGTCCAACAAATAAACAGATAAAATAATTCAACATAAATGAGACTAATTTCAGAAAAATAAAATGGAAATTATCCAGTATACAATAAAAAAGAAAACTTATAAATAAGATATTGGAAGGTATTCAAACTGCAAGGGTTATAAACTTTTATTAATAAATGGCTGCATTAAACTAGCGCTGCATTGGTAACCACAACCAGTGGTGTCAGGTTTTCTATTGCAAATATCATGTAAATGAGTATGTGCATTTTCAATGTGCATTTTCAATGTGCACATCATTATTCTTCCTATTACGGTGAAGAAAGAACTTATTAATACTTAAATTTCACATACCTCATGCTCTAATTGACTTCAGGGCTCCAGATTCAAAAGTTTACCTGAACTCTATAGCAGAGTAGTGGAGCACTGCACTGAAATGGAGTTCAACTAGGCAGGGAACTGAATAATATGGTTGATGAGATGGAGCGAAGTACTCTGCACCATGAATGGCACATGGGCACTTGGAAATGAGATGAAACAGCATTGACAAGTGGCCAGAGAAACCAATGCCAGGAATGAGTTCTAGGATTTGGTACCAATGCTGCAAAAATTCCACGATTTCATTTGTGTGGTCAAGATTAGTATTCTGACACTTCAAACTGCCCACAGCTTTCAGATTCTCATTATTGTTGAACCATTCACACATCTTGCAAACAGATCACTTATCTGCTGTGGCAGTCACATTGCTTTATTTCACATTTTTACCTTTGTCTTGCAAGAAAAGCTTGTGATAAACTAGAGGCATTTGCAGCAGTTGGTGGGGGAACCCTTCCAGTTTGAATGGTTGAACAGACTAGATGCTGCAATTCATGGGAAAAGGAACAATACTGAATATAACTTACATGGTGGTGAGGCACTATTGAAGATTCAATTTGCCAACCATACCTTTCCTTGATGCTAATACCATTACATGTTTCCTATAATGTGGTGACCAGAATTGAATACAATACTCCAGTTGAGGAAGCTGAAAAGAAAACTGAAATTTTCCAGGTATGGAAACAAACTTTCTTATTGAGTTCAGGTGCTGTTGATAAGTCCGTTTTCTCATTGACAATGATCAACTCAGATCTATTGCCACTGAGTAACTCCTTCAAGGAGAGAATCTTTATCAAGTTAAGGAAATAATCTTAGCAGTGCTGTGTATTCACTGTTTCATAGTCATCCAAGGAATCAGGAGGCCACAGTCAGATGGGTCTGTTAGAGTGGATGGAGAATTAAAGGAAGACAAGGGTCACCCATGCAGACTGAATATAGGTATTCCATAAAACAGTCCCAATTTGCATTTGGTTTCTGCAACACAGTGGTGACTGCATCATGAGCTCTGAATGCAACACACTAGATTGGAAGAAATGTGAATAAATCACTGCTTCACCCGGAAGGACTGTTTGGGTTGACAGATGGTGGGAAGGTAAGTGATAAAACAACAGGTGCATGGGAAAGTGCAGTGAAAAAGAAAATGGTTGGTGGAGGATGAGGGAACAAAGGAATTGTGAAGGGAACTGTTAATTTGAAATGCTGAAAGAGGATGTGTGGACAAGTTGTCTCTGGTGACAGAAATTGAGTAGAATGATCTAGTGAGCATGGAACTCTATCCCTGGTCTGTCCCGGAGGGGAAGGGGTGAAAGCAGAGATACAGGAAATAGATGAGCTACAGTAAAGGGATCTGTCAGCTATGGTAGAGGGGCATCCAATGATTAAAGAAGTAGGAAGACATCTCAGAGGCACCCTGTATGGAAAGTCTCATCATCAGAGTAGATAAGATGGAAATGAAGGAACTGGGAGAATGGAATAGTGTTCATACAGGAAGTGGGATAGGAGGAAGTGTAGTTGAGATGGCTGTGGGTATTTGTCACTGATCTATCAGCTGAGATGGAGATAGAAACAGAGAGAAAAAGGAAGACTCAGAGATGGATAGTATGAAAGTAAGAGTAAGAAGGAAATCTGCAGCAAAAGTAATAGAATTTTCAGAATGCTGGATGTGCAGGAAACAGCACTGCAGTCACCAACGTACCAATAAAAGTGTTGAAGGAGAGGGCCTAAGAGAACTGAAACAAGGACTGTTCCATATATCCCACAAAAAAATAAGCATATGGGGCCTTCCCACACACACATCTGTAATTAGGAGCAAGTAACGAGTTGAAGAAGTCACTCTACGTTAGAACAAGTTCAGGCAGGTGAATTGGGGCTTCAGTAGAGGGAAACTGGTTGGGACTCTGCTCAAGAAAGAAGCAGAGATGCCCTCAGACTGTCCTAGTGTGGGATGGAAGTGGGAAGGAACTGTATATCCATGTTAAAGATGAGCCTGTTGGGACCAGAAAATTGAAAACTGTCAAAGTGGTGGAGGGCGTCAAAGGTGTCGTTGATGTAAGTGGGAACAGACTGGACAAGGACAGAAAGGATGGAGTAAAGGTAGGAAGGAATAAATCTGGTGGGACAAGAGCAGGCTGTAACAGTGGGCCTGCCCAAGAAGTCCTACTTGTGGACCTTGGCCAGGATGTAGAAGAGGGCTGTGTGGAGTTGAAAGAGTGTAAAATTGGAGGCTGTGGAGGCAAGATCTCTTGAGGAAATTAGGCCTGTGACTTTCTGGGAGCTAATGGTCTGATGTTCACTGTGGATTCATGATCCAGTGGGTGGTATGAGGAGGTGTCTAAGAACTAACATTTGGACTCTGCAAGATAAAGGCCAGTTTGCCACATCACAATATCACCACCCTTGGCAATGGATTTGATGACAATACCAGGGTTAGCCCTCAGCAAAAGGTGTGCTACAAGTTCAAAGGGGTAAGTTAGAGTGAGTAGGGAGTGGAAAATTCAAGACCGTCAACATCATGTCAGCAGTTAGCAATAAGTAGGTCTAGAGAGGGTAAGAAAGCAGAGGAAGGTAGATCAGGAATTCCAGGAAAGAGCCAAAAGATCCATAGTCTGTGGTGAAAACACCTGACCAAAGAAAATGCCATTGAGACAGATGCAGAAGAAGAGTTCAAGATCATACTGGGCTCAGAATTCATGAAAGCTGGGAACATTGGAGGATGAAACTCAGTCCTCTGTGACGACACATTTGGGATCTGACAGGGGAAGATTTTTGACTTTTACTCAAGATCAAATCTTGTCACCTTTTTTCTTGCCTTCTTCTGTTTATTGTTTCTTCTTGCTCCAAGTGGAATATTGCTTTCCCTTGAATGTTGTAATTCAGCTCGTTTATGGAGCTTGTTGGATTGCTGCTTTGGAAAGCAAAGACTATGATGGCTCTCAGGTTTATGATATTTTCTTAGTCACATTAATGTGGTTTTAGCTTGATCAGAGACACCCCCCCCACCCCAGGAAACCTAAGTCAAAGTATTTAATGTGAACGTCAAGAAAATTTAGAAATTTAGCTCTTTTTGACCATGTTTAAGTGGTATGTTTCCTTCTCCCTCAAACTTTAACAGTGCATTTCAGTAGACTCTCAAGGGAAACAAACCGTGGGTACAGCTGGTTTTTCATTAACAAGGGGTAAATGTCAGACAAAACTCTTGTTCCCACAGTTAATATTTTTAGATAAAGCAACAATTTATCATGTTTTTGCAATGTAAAAAATTAGTAATATCTCCAGAGAATGCCAAAAAAAACTACATGGCCTTTCTATAACCCTATGCCAACCTTTTCTCTTCTGAAATATGTCTGTCCTTTAAAAGGACCTAACAACCTTGCATTTCTCTGAAAGTTTTTCTGCCACTGCTACATAGATTCTTTGTATCTTTAAAAAAAAATCAACTCAATTTTGATTCTGATGTCCCTATTGAGCAGAGTCTATTAGGGTGTTATTCATGTCCACAAAGAGGCAGCTGTGATTTTGAAGTTCTGGTTTAATTTGCATAGAGTGGATTATGGTATAGATTATCAGATTATGGTAAAACAATACATTGCACAACACCAGCCAGCAGCAATGCAGGTTGCTGTAGGATGGTCCAGGTTATTCTTGAGTGGTCTATAAGAACATTCTGTCCCTTGATGCTCCAGAAATAGTTTGAAACTTAATTTTGCTGGGATTCTTTGACTCAATACCGCTAATGGTTCCGAATCAAAACATTGTTATTATTCATGCATGGATCTGTGGACACAAATAATTAACTAGTACTAAAATAATTCGTGGCCAGGAATTTCTGATTGCTTACAATAAATATTAAGTTTTTGCTGGAAAATTTCCCTGTAAAATTTGTATTCAGTGACACAGTGTTGACTTGCATCACAGTGACAGTCACAAGGACAAAGGGGAGACTTTTTGTACTAAGTACCAGGACTACTTCCATTCATTTACTGTCCAGAATATGCAACTGTAGTTAAAAGTATAGTTTGCTAGCAATCACCAAGTTTAAGTACTCGGTGAAGTGAACTATCCTCCTGGTATTACTTGGTGAATACTTTGGAGCTCTGTTCTCTGTCTGCAGTATTTTGCTTTTGAAAAAAATAGCAGTGTAAAGTTTGTTGCAACGGGCAGTTCAATCACTGCAGGTATTAATATGCTGAAGTTACAAGAGTGAAATCCCAAAGACCTGCACTGATGACCCAGAGAAATGATCAAATGCAACCACAGTAGACGGGGAATTTAACTTCAATTAATTAAATGAATTCTGAAATTTTAATGTCGGTAAAGATGACTATGAAATTACTTGATTGTTGAAAAGAAAACTCATTCATAAATACTCTTGGGATTCAATTTTTATTTTTGCTTTAATACTTAAAGTCTTTTAAAACCAAGCAAGTAACTTCAACATCAGTTAGGGAAGAAGAAGAATTTCTAACCTAGACAGCAATGACCATATCCCTACATTCTGCACCCGAATAAAAAAAAATTAAACATTTTCCTACACTATTTAAGTCATTGGTGAAAGGATGCAAAGCATGAACAACTCGGATCCTGGTAAATGACTGAATGTACAGGGTACTCATTAACCAATGATATACAAGGATGAAGAACAAAAGTAGGAATGATTGAGAAGCAGGGTGGATCAGAATGATTAAATTTAATATCAAATCAGATGTATACCAAAGTACTGCTGAGAAAAGGAGATAGTCAAAAAGGATAGGTAATTTTAAAAAAAATTAAATTTATATTTTTGAAATCTCCAATTCACTACTTGAGGGAACAGTCTTAATTGCTCTTTTTTTTAGTCAGAGTGGTGCACAATTATTAACAATTATTACATTGTTAAAATTAGTACTTTGCAATTAATTATGAGATTTAAATATTTATGAGGCCAATAAGTTATTAATGTGTAAATGTAACAATTTTATAAAACATGAAAATGTTAAGTATACAATAACATTTTGGCAAAGTTAATAGCTAGTGCCACAAATCATCCAACAATATGGTGTTTCACAATTGATAAGCTCTCTCTTCAACAGGACCATGGAGAAGAGCTTTGGAAAAGTCGAACCTGAAATAGTCAAATAAGGGCATCAGTAGCAAATATGCTAACAGGATTTGTAACACTGTAGATGTGGAAGGAGATGGGGTATGTGGTGGAGAAGATAAGTGTTTTGAAGCTGAGCTTGTGATGGAATAGGACGCTGAAGCTCAAGGAGTCTAGTTCAAATTGAGACAGTGGTTGGAGAGAAGGATGGAACTGATGGCATATGCATAGAGTTTGTGGCAAGCACTTGAAAGATTCTATAAATGGATGAAATTGTGGTTCCAAGAGTGCACCTTAGACAAACAGCCTAGCTTTAAGACCATTTCAGTGCCCTGGCACAGTAGAAAACTGCTTGGAGAGATTCAAACATAAGCATGTGCTCTGTGATACATAAAATGTACAAATCCAAACATCCAATCAATAATTGAATAATAGCAACAATAGTAGTTAAGTATTAGCATTATATGAAATATCAGGATGACATGACATTCAAGCAAGAAAGTAGGAAGGAGTAAATATACAAAGCAGTAATACTGAGAGAGGAGGAGAGGAAAGGAAATAGAAAGATTTAGGGGCAAAAGTAGAAGGGAGAATAGGTATTGAAAGACCAAAGAGACAGTAACACATTTTAAATGAAAAAGCAAACAAAAATATTGAAAAAGACAAAGGCAAACAAATTGAAATAACCAAAGAATTATGACTGATGAAGCCAGATCTTCTGATGACCACTGAGCTGTCCAAGTTTACCTGCCATCTGGTCTTCCCCCCAGTGTTTATTCCAGTGGAGTACTGTGGTCTAACGTCTGAGGGGAACTGGTTTCCAGCTTATTGGTGAGGCTCTGGACAGGGCAGGCCTTTTCCAGTCTTCATGGTCAACTCCATTCCTGAATGGCTTTGACAGCTGCTGAGGCCCTACCCTCAGACATGCCAGCTGTCAAAATTTTGCTGGCCTGTGGCATAGCAAATAATGCAGAGAATAAACTTGGATGCTTCCAATTATACATTACTGTTCTGATAAACCTTTGGCTTTAGTGGTCTTTTGAAAATTGTGCAATTGCTAATTGATGACCCAAAGCATTAAGATGCGATTTTGACTCAAATGCTCTATTTTCTTGCCCACAATTTCAGAGCTGACCCTCATCTAATTTCCTTTCACAGCAGCTGGCAGAATGTTTGATACTAGGAACATTTCTGCTGAAAAACTTCAGCAGGAGGCAGTTTCTAATTAATAGGGGCCAGGAAAGGTGATAGCCTCAAGAGTCACAAAAGTAATGAAAAAGGGAGCCTGTTCCAGGCTTTTGGAAAGCCAGCCAGATTTCTGTTATCTGCCCTTCTTGAACTTTTTCCTGTTTTTTTTTAATTTGCTTGTCAGAACCTGACAAAATCTGTGGCATGGCAGTTGTTTGTTCACAACTGTATTTTGGACTTGGTCTGTCCCTATGTACAGCCAGCCCAGAGATACAGATAAGGTTATCCTGTTGGGAAAAGCCAAGACTTGTGGTGCTTAGTGTTCAGGGGGAGGGGTTGGGGAAAGAAGAGGCAGTGTTTGCAGTGGAGTGGATAATGGGCAAAAATGGAGCAACAAAGCAGGTGAGTGGATTAGCAATGACGTGCCCAATTCAGGATAGAGTATGTAGAAGGTCTTCTACCCTATAATTAAAGGCTTCTCTCTCCATAGATGTAGTCTGATCTGACAAGTATTTTACTATTTCTGTTTTATTGTAGACATCAGGTTCTATGCCAGCCTGGCACCATCAAATTCCTGAGGATGCCAGATTATTGGAGTTTTACTGTATTTCACTTTTAGAATCTGGGGAACACTCCTTTGGTTTTACTCTTTGCTGATAACAAGGTTCACACATTGTTTAAAATGTAAAGCATTTCTAAATTGTTGTAAAACATGTTACTGAAGAGATTTGAGATTGAAGGGCAAAATGAACAAATTTTCATCCAGCCAGCCTCTTGTAGCACAGCCCTAACTGTCACTGAGTCATGCAGCATTGTAATGAGTCCTCCAGCCACTATGTCCATACCCACCTTTTCCCCATCTACACGAATCCCATTTGCCTGCATTCGGACCATATCCTTCTATGCCTTGTCTATTTAAGTGCCTGTCTAAATGCCTCATAAACATAGTAATTGTATCTGATTCCACCATCTCCTTTGGCAGGTGCATTCCGATATCAACCATTGTGTAAAAAAAACTTATCCCTAGGATTTCCTTTAAATCTCTCATCTTAAAACTATGCCCTTTTGTGATTAATAGGAGCAGGGAGCTTTGAACAGCACTGGGAAAAGGAGGTTAGCACTAAAACACTCAGCTCTCAGAAACTTTGGCACAGCTTTAGAATATCTGCCTGAATATCTATGATGCCTTGGCTCTCCTGAATTTGTTCTTTCTGTGTATTTGAAGTAACTCACTGCAAAGGAAGCCACAATATAGGAGTTTTTTTTAAAAAATCTGTTATTATGGCAAACCGAGCCAGAGAATGCTGATGACACTCAGTGCTACCTTATCATTACCTCTTTGAACCTTTCGCTGCTTTATTGAGAGATAGAAAGTGAAATATGACATGGAAGAAAAATAAGGCAATTTCACATACTCGATGATTCTGAATAAACCTTTAAATAATCCAGGACTGCACATCCAACGAATGTTGTTCTGCTCACCAGTGAGAAAGGCAACCACAGAAACACTTACCAACAGATGTTGCTTGCAGTAGGTTCCTGAACTCATCTGTCTCCAGCACCTTCAAAATGTTGGTAGATTCCATTCTCTCCAATTCCACCTTCCAGTACACATAGATTTTGTGGTTGAAGCTGACATACACCAAACAAGGGCTATTCCGACCATCTTTGCACGCGTACATGCCTGGATGTGCCAGAATGGAGAACAGTAAGAAATGAAAAGTGAGTACCCTTTAAATTCTAAGAAATTTGTTTATGGGGCATGAACAGGCTTCGTTTTCCCCCATTAAGAAAGAATTTATGTTAATTCAGTAGCATCTTTCAATTACTGTCAGTTTGGGGCATTTTGAACAATGTTATTCCAGAACAAGTGGAATGAAGCTACTTTCTACAAGGATCCTGGCACTGAGCAAGTTCTGGATACATGAACACAAAGATAGGCAGAAGACAATGACTTGCATTTATATCACACCTTGCATGACACTGGGCCATCCTAAAGCACTTTACAATCAAAAAAGTATTTTTCATGTGTGATTTAAAACTTAGAGGGTAACAACCTTTATCCTAGCAGGTTTCTTCCTTTAAGATATGGGTAAAGAGGCTGCCCATGCTTGAGTTTAAAAAATATTCACATCCAATCTCTGATAGTTTCATTAGTTCAGTACAGGACCTCATTCAAATGTTACTTTTTAGGACTTCAGGCACAGGCAACATTTTTGAAGTGTACTGGTTTCCTGCAGACACTCTGTTCCAGAAATAAACTGATAAAGTAACAGTTTTTTTTTTAAAAACAGCGACTTCTATTATAGAACTCCTGGAGAACGAAAAGATATCTTTATAAGTCACATGTACATCAAAACACAGAGTGAAATGCATCTTTTACGCAGAGTGTTCTGGGGGCAGCCCGCAAGTGTTGCCACATGCTTGTGGGCGCCAACACAGCATGCCCACAACTTCCTAACCCGTATGTCTTTGGAATGTGGGAAGAAACTGAAGCACCTGGAGGAAACACACACAGATACAGGGAGAACGTACAAGTGCAAGGCATCAACAAATGAACTGTCAGAGGTACTGTGTTTCAGATAAGTTGCCAAATGGTCATTCCTATCAGCAGATTTACTTGGGTATATACAAAGGCCTAAGATGACCTTTTACGGTTATGATGAAAGCTATACATTTCACTAACCTGAAACATTTAACTATGGATTATCTGTGTAACCTGTTGAGTAGTTCTGGTAGTTCCTGTCATTATTTGCAGAAAGTACCTTTAAAGTTGGCCTGGATTTTGAGAAAGTAAATGAAGATGACACTACATCTGCTTGCCTCCATTGCTCCTTGCAGCTGTCAGCACATGAATGGCATAATCCTTTGGAATTTCTGCATCTGTGTGCTAATGATGGAATTCCGAAACAGCTGTCAATTATCCCACTTGATTCTGCATTGATGACTCATATAAAGCCTCTGCACCAGATCTGAGGAGCTATAAAGAATGTTTTCCCTTGTGGGGTAATATTTTAATGGAAAAAAACATATGTTAAATGGCTCGTTAATTTGAATATTGTTAACTGTCAAAAATTTTTAAAAATCAATCTCTAAAGCAACGTTAATAAGCCATTGTAATGTTTTTATTGAAAGCTTTTAAACTCAAAACACTTCAGACAAATTAGAGGATGTGTTTAGCCAAATGATGACTTTTTTTATGTTTTTGTGGACAAGGCTTTTCTTAATCACTCCACACGATGGCACTCTTAAGCCTGCATGATACAACACAAGTGAAGGAAACATTGCAGAAACATCTTCCTGTATTTTGTCTAAATTTGCACAGAAGACGCCAATGAAGGTTAGTGAGCAGATTTTAATCAAGATCAGTGACAAATGCTGTCAGCTTATCATGATCACAAAATTCAGGTCATTGTCTTGTTCACAAAAGATATTAATTTGAAGATTGCCAAATGTAATGTTAAAGGCAACTCTAGGATAACAAAATCTTTAATTATATACCAGATTATTTATCTCACATTAATCATAACCTATTTTAAATCAGGAGGTATGGTGGATTTTCTGATCAACCACCCAATTAAAGATGTCAATTGGATGAAGCCAACGAGAAGTTTACAGATCTACTAGTTACTTTTATATTATGGGAGGGATGGGCTATCATTTTTGTGGAAGCAAATTCAATTGCAAGATATGAAAATTATACTACATTCAGATTCTTAAACCTAAAACTCCTGCATGCACACTGAATTTAAGCAAGCATTAAAAAAATTGTGTTGTAATCTGATATTACCACAACAATTGGATAATCTATATTTACTATCAGAAAATAATTACAAACTAATTTAGTTTTAAATTATAATTTATTTCAGAAAATGGTATTACTTTCATTCCCATACTCAGAAGTGTGTCATAGGTTTATAAACAACTTCTAAGTACTTCTTTATCATTCAGCTTTGTCAAATAATCTGACATTGGGCTGGTTTGTACTGGCTGGTTACCAAAATCATTGTCTGTGGTCTACCCATGCTCACATTTATCTAGGTCGGATGTAGAAGTGCTGTCTGCCTGACTTTCCGTGCCCTGGAGTCCAGTGATGTGATCTGAATGGCCACTGGGCTCCAAACAATGCAATGCAGTGACCCTTGCCCCAAAATTTCCTTTCATATCTGGCAAATCTGGAGGCTGCACTTTGCCAACTGTGAAATTGTAAGTGATTTTAATAGTTTTTAAAATGTCTCCAAAGACATGTAAACATTTTAAAATTTAATTAAATATTTAATAAAATTACTATTATTTTTTGTGACAAATAAAATTAACTAAACCAATTAAATTATTCCTAATTAAAACATTAAACCAAAAATAATTTAGAAAAATAACTTGCGTTCCCTCTGCTTCCTAAATTTTTGCAGGACAGTTGATTTTAAAATCAACGATGTTGAAACTGGCACAGGAACCTACCAGCACTTCCCCAGCGCCATAGAAAATTAAGAGATTTAATCTTTCCAATATGTCAGTAAGTCTTTGGCTTCTGATTAGAATCAGCAGTAAAGGTCATCTGAATCTGGCCCATCTAGCGTTTTACTAATTGTAACAACAACTTTTGTTTGCACTACATCTTCCATGTAGAAATATCTACTAAATATCTAGAAATGCAAAATTTTGAGGATATTTTTTAAGAAATGAAAGTTCTTAATGGATTGGGAAAACTAAGGGTACATTATCCAAGTATATGGAAAATAGAAGAGGAATAACGCATGTCAAAAATGAAGTTCATTCTTGCTCAATAGAGATTAGGAAGGAGGATATTATGGAATGCCTAACTGGAAGAACCTCTTTAATTAAGGTAAAGGAAACACAGAACAGAAAAATAAGAGCAGGATTATGCTTCTCAGCCCCAAGAGCCTGCTCCATCACTCAAAATGATCATAGTTGATCCTCTATCTCAGTACCATATTCCTGCTCTCCACCCATCCTTCTTGATGACTTGTGTCTAGAAATCTATGCAGCTCCTTCTTAAAAATCAATATGCCAAAGTTAATGATGGTAATGGTGAACAAGCAATGGGTGGCTCTTTGAGAGTTAAGAGATCAAACATGGAATGGGGGTGCATGGAAAGAAAAGTTATTACTTAGAAAGTGTAGGGAGAAATCCTGAAGATGGGAATATTCTGAAAGAATCATTATTACTTCTGATAGCAAGATCTTGGTCTCAACTGAAGGCATGAAACATTGGTAACAAGACAGGCAAATTAATGATACACATGAACATCAACAGGTTTGACCCAATACCATTAAAAGGCATGACTGTAGGATGACTAAGTTTAGAAACTAAATATTTCAAGGTAAAAGGAGTGTCAGGTACTGAGCATTGAAGAGAATAGTAATTAGCAAGAAATATAAAAACAAATCCCAAGGTTCTCTATGAGCAAATGAAAGTGGGGAGAGTAGTGAAAGTAAACCTGGGTCATTTAAAACCAGAGATGAGTGAAATTATAACAGGTAATAAGGAAAAGAGTTGAGACATTAATATTTTGTATGTTTTTACTGTACAAAAGACAAACTGCATACCAGAAATAAGGGAAAACCAGAAAGAGAAATGTAACATTAAACATAAAAATACTTGGGCCATTAACTTAAAGCTGAAATCTCCTAGACCTGATGGCCTCTATTATGGGCTGAGCCTCCAAAGATGGTGAATGTGTTGGCAGGTTTTGGATTGTAAAGTAACAAATGAATTACAGGTATTTAAGAAAGAAGGGAAAGAGTAAGTGGGGAACTATGGACTAATTAACTCCACATCAGTTACTTGGAAAATACAGGAATCCATTATTAAGCAAGTGGTGACAAGTCACTTCGAAAATCATAATATAATTAGATATACCTAACGTAATTTAGTGAAAAGAAAACTGTTCCAGACAAAGCTACTTTTTTTTTTAAAAAGTATGTACCTGGTACAATAGATGAGGTTAGAAAGAGGATATTGAACATCTAATTTTTTTAAAAAGGCATTGTTAAAGTGCCACACACAAGACTAATGTGCAAAATAAACAATTTTGAGATTGGTGCAGTACGAGAAAATGAGAACTGATCGACAGAAGAGAGTAGGAACAAACATGAGATTTTCAGGTTAGCACAAGTACTTAAGCTATACAACAGTAAGTTGAAACATATCCAGAACTATTTCATACTGAATGTAATACTTTCTGGATTGCTGAAACATGATTGTTTTGATCTTCAGTTACATTATCTTCATTTAATTGGATTTGCTCTACAAGGTAATAAAGAGAATAAAAAGGGAGATACAAAAATGTCCTCTCTATATCTACTTGGAGATGGAGAAAAATTAGAGGATTACATTAATTTTCTTTCAACACATATGATTAAAACTAAAATAAAATTCAAACACCATTTGTTAATGGAAATATAAAACAGAAGAGTTGTAAAATGGGCTGCCAATTTACTATGTCCGATTTACATTTTTGCTCAAAATCAAAATCTACTCAGTGAAACAATTGTTTTAAAACAAACTGGATTGATGATACTACACACTACTGGTAAATCCAACCACTTCAGCAGAATTAGGAGTTAGATCTTGGTCCAAACAGTTACCCCCATCACCTGGATCCACCTATCGCTTGCCAGTTCTCACCCCGCCCTTCCCCCTCATCTCTTTATACTGGCTATCTCCCCTCTACCCTTTCAGTCCAGAGGAAGGGTCTCAACCTGAAACATTGTCTGTTTCCCTCCACAGACACTGCCTGATCTGTTGAGTTCCTCTAGCAGTTCATTTTTTGCCTCCATCACTCCCTCTCTTCCTGATAATAACACTGTTTCTCATATAAATTTGCTCTGTTAATCTTTGAATAGATTCATTTAGTTATTCATCACATTAAACTCATTTTGTATTTGCGCGATGGAGCTCCTAATAATTACCCTAACAAAAAAAAACTACAGCGGTAAGGTAATCCAAGAGATGATTAGAGAACACTGAACTCCATGATATAAACATAGGGCAAAGAAATTGCAGATGCTAGAAATCTGAATAGAAAAGCAAATCATTTTCCAACAAAATTGGGACAACACCAAAAAAAAATCTGTTCTCTTCACAAATCCTAATTAGCCTCCTCAGTGTTTGCAGCAATTTCATTTATTAAGGTCAATAATGGTAAGTTTCTAAAAAAAAAGGGACACAACTTCAATTCACCCTTTCAGAAAAAGTTATCTAAAAATTAACACTTACCAGCACAAAATGCACTGACGTTCTCATCAAACTGAAAGCGAACAACAGATCTATTCTGGTCGATGATATAGGTTTGACCATCCCAAGCACAGGCCACCACTTCTTCTCGTCCATCACCCTGAAGAAAGTGCAGACAACAATTATATGCTTCCCTCAAGGAACACTACACAAAAGAGTTGTGCTTTCTAGAGTATCAGTCTGTTTATATGCTGTGAAAATATGGTCTTTGAGGAATAAAATCTTAGCAGAATAGTTCAAACATGATCTGTCTGAACTGTTCATTTTAGTGTTACTCAACATGGAAGAGTATTGATTCATCAGCTGGAGGAGGACAGTAGGTAGTAATCAAGATGCCATGAAACATCACAGGAGCTGGAATCCAATATTGAAGACTCCCAAGGATTCTCCCTTCTGCCTATATAGCACTGTTCTCCTCCCTCTAGTGGGCCTACTATATGGATGAGACAGGATACAAGCCAGGGACTGCCATGCAGTTTAGCTTGTTGTCAGAAAGGTATGATACTGTGAGTACAATTACATCAGATTGCACGATTAGTCCAAGGGGCAGCTCTTCCGATTTTGATGCCAGTACCCGAATGTTTGTGAGGAGAAATTTACAAAGATGACTGGGCTGAGAGCAATTATGTACAGTAGAGACAGACTCTCACAAAATTCTATGCTGTATGTCTCTATGACTCCGTGTCTAAATTTGGTGACGAGGTCAGTCCCAGCTGATTAGTCTGCTTTTATTCTTTATCTGGTTTAACATGACGGTTCGAAAGTTGCTTGCTAGGCCATTTCAGATGATGTTTAAGAGTTAAACATATTGGTGCATTGCTGGCATCACACACAGACCAGGATAGAAGATTTCCTCTCTGAAGAACATTAGTGAACAAGATGGAATTTTTACAACAATCTGGTAATTTGGTCCCATCCCAACCTGAGTCAATTACTTCAATTTATCTTTTCTTTCTTCACCACTTTCCCAACTTTCTCTGCCTTTATTCCTTCACATTCCCCAGTCTTGCCTTCCCTTTCCTTTCCCCATTGGACATTTTTAAGCCTTCACCATTCCCATTGTATCCTTCAGCCTTCCTACTCTTCAGCTACAAATTCAAATTGAATTCATTATAAATAAGGCCAGGGCTATCTTCCATGCATTTCTTGGAAATCTCCAAAGGCTGCACTGGGATCCTGTGACAATTTTTTAACCTATGAAATTCCAAATGCCCACTTATCAACAACTTTTCTACAAAGAGTGATTGTGCACAATCTACAGTAATTTTTTTTAACATAACTAATCATTGTGGCAGTTCAATAGCTGCAGCTGTAACAAAAAGAAACAAAAGTTCTGATTTAAGATCAATTATGTATGCAAAGGCTGGGGAGTGCACATTATAAAAATGGCTGCTTTTAACTTTCTAAATAATTGTGAACTATATAATTCAGCTTGAATTTTTTTTTAAATTTTAGATTTCAGCAAATATCTAAATTTGCTCATTTTCTCCAAATTCAGCCGTGTTTTTTTGGAGTTCAATTGTTCTTATCTGCTTTATGTCACTAAAACCAAATTGGTAATTAAAAAATATCCATCTGTTTATAATCAAACTCAAACTCTCCAAACGCTTATTGTTCTCAAAATACAGTATGTCTCCATTGTTATTTTTCTTATGTACCTGTCTCTTCAAATCGTCAATGCTTTGAAAACTTATTGGTCCACAACAACACAAGGCTTTCTAGTATCAACTTGGAATGGTACTTCCTTAAACTGTAAAACCTGTTTACAAAATGCTGCTTCATTTCAGGAAATGTTGATTTGTAAAAGGAATCTGGAAAGATACTACTTTTCAAACAGCTCCATAAACCTGCTGCCCTTTTGTATTTGTAACTGAAATTGTCAAAGTGATTCCTGCCTTCTAGGGTGACTATTTAATAAGAATATAGAAAGACAAAGTTAACAGCTACGTGAAATAAGAAATACAAGGACAAGTAATTTGTATTTAAAGCACCACTGTAGAAACATAATCCACTTCCTTTAAAGATCACTAACTTTACTCAAAAGATTAATGAGAAAAAAATATAGTTTGCATGCCAAAATAGGAATTCAGGTAGACAGGATCTGGCTGGACAAACACAAAGCATGACTAATATTATTTTATCCCCCCGAGGAAGCCCAGTGCAAACTAAAATTTCATAATATCACCTGTTTCAGGAGCAAGCCTGAAAGAGTATTTTTTTGCCAACATCAATTTGCTTAGTAGCATACTTCAGACTCATGACAATCACACTCAAAGGCTTTGGTAGCACTTAGTGCCAATGAATTCATGGGTCTCAGTCTTTACAGTTTATGGACATGTTGTGATTCTCAAAGGAAAACTCAACTTATATTAGGATCAGAAAAATTGTATAGGAAATAGCTTGGCATTTGGTCATAGCCAGATGATAAAAAGAAAAGCAGTTTGGAAGCTGCATTATGTAGAAGCTTCAGTAAACCACAATGCTAACACTCACTGTTACATCTAACTTTTCCAAGGCAAAGAGTTGGTGATCCACTTGAACAGACCATAGGAGTTTATCTGACCCATCCATCAGTTTCAGGGTTCCTGTTTAAAGAAACAATAAACATAGTTTTATTCTTTGATCATCAGAACTCCAGTTAGCAATGTATTAAATCTTTAGAAGGAAGCTGTTGTGTCGGTGAACTAATCAGGAAAAAAAGGAGAAAATATTCTCACAATCTTAAAACTAATATTAATTGTCAGATAAATACTAAGTATTTTTAAATTTCAACCTTCCCATACTTCTTTCAGTAGAGCAAATAAGTTATAGCGTCCTTAGTTTCACCACTATGCATCATCAATGTTGCCTAATGGAAGTTGTGAGCTTATTAAAATGAACAGCTTTTTCTTCCTTTCCTGTATCTGCTTCCTTGATTAGATATTGTGCTAACAGGGAGATTCAAAAGCTATTGTCACTGAATAAAATGCAAGCCATTGCAAGTTATATCTGATCTCCTCCTCCTGCAAGTTATACCTTGATTTGCTTAGAAAAAATAATGTAAAAATTCAAACCATCTTAAAATGATTCTTTGGAGCAGAGGTGGCACTGCATATGCAGGCCCACATCATCTCACCAGAAATTCCTCCAATATAACTTGAAAACACTTGGCGCGTCTTAAAAGGAGGAAGTGCACTATGTTGGAGGAACAAAATGTTTCTCATTAAGAGAAGGGGCTGCAGGTTTTGCATAGTCTGCCCCTAGGTTCTTAAAAGCTGTTTCTAAGCCCTGACAGTAGACATATGTAATGAGATTCTGCTTCTCTAGGAAACACAAGCAACAACGCTGTGCATTTATTTGTACTTTTAATACTGTAAGATATCCCAGGGCACAGTGGCACAGCTGGCAGAGCTCCCCCCTTGTAGCTCCAATGACCTGGGTTCAATCCCAACCTCCAGTGCCGTCAGCAAGCAATTTGCACATTCTCTGTGACCGCATAGGTTTCCCACATCCCAAAGAAATGGTCAGTTAATTGTCCAGAGCAGAGCACATAGTAATACCAAGCAAATCATTCTGTCCTGAATAAAGTAAGGAGGCACTTTATCTGAACCAAATATAAACAGTCTGTCCATTTGGCTCAGGTAACATAGCCAGTATACAGTTGTCACTGCATCAGAACCTTCACCTGCTTTGGGACACCAGGCTCATTGCTGCTGGTTACTCAGTGCCACCAACAGATAATGTGAAGGAAATGTGAAAGCGTTGGTTTTTGGCTTTTCAATGCAATATGGCATGTTTGATTTATAGATTTGCTTTGAAATATTTATTTTGAGTTAGCTTTTATCTTTACTTTGTGTACAAACAAAGGCTATGATCGTCACTAACAAAGGGAAGATAAGTACTGGGTTTGACTGTGAATTGAGAAGTGGGTTGCCCTTACTGGTATCACTGTCAAATGAGTCGTTTATGAAAAGCCAGACCAAAAAGGGACTCTTTAGGTTTTCTCCTCCTCCTGCTCTTCAACTGGTTACTATATAGCTGTTGGCAAGGGCAGTGCCCTCATGATGATGTTGAGGTTGCATTGGATAAAACATTGGTCTTGTTCCATGTCGTGCTTCCAGACTAAATTAGACAGCAAAAGCATTGTTTCCACACACCGATGGTCTGCTTCATTATATTTTTTTATGGCTGTACACCTTTAGTCACATGCATCCAGCATACTTGTTCATGGTTTATCTACTTTAGTCATGAGCCATGTCTTTATGTCCAGTGGTTTATTAAGGTGGCTCAAATGCAGATAGTACATCAAATGCAGACAGTACATTGCACTGATGCACAATGAATGTATCATATCTGTAGTCAGGCCTAGATACTGACTTGCACAATCAGTTGTGATGGTCTTCTACCAGTTGGACATTAAAGGAGACACAGACAACCTCCAATAATTCGCTGTCGAACTATTCGGAAATCCCAATAGTTAGGCACTTGACCCACTTGGTGATATTTGGTGCATTTCCTTCCAACTCACAGAAGCCGTGGTTCCCACACTTGCTTTCTACTCACTGGGGCCCTGGTTCCCATGCTTCCTTCGGTTCACTGTGGCCCCAGTGCCCACACTCCTCTTCCACTCACAGAGAGAATGAAATGCAGTCAGCTTTCTGAACTGGGCACAGCAATGAACTACCTTTTATAACAGTTGATGACAAATTGCAAGATGTTGCAAATAGCTCCAGTTCTAGTTTGGAAGGGGCCAAATGCATTCAAATTCAGGGTCAAGTTTACTTTGACAGAAATGGGAAAGTGTTTATCACTCTGGTGCAAAATTGAGGTTGTGGTTTGAGCCAGTGGTACATTTCAATGAGGATAGTCAACACAGGTGTCCCAAATGCTTCTTCACTGAGGTTTAGCAGAAAAATTGAATACCTTGGGCAGATTCAACCTCCTGCCAAGAGCTCTTCTTATCATTTTTGTTCTCCTACTTCCAGCAGCTTATCCTGCTCTTTCTCCCAACCTCATTGCATTCCAAAGGATTGCTTACCAATTCACCCATGTCTGGGTATGATTGATTTTTTAAAGATGCAGTGAAATTGGTACTAAGTTCTTGAACACCTGTAGACCTTTCTAGTTTAAAAAGAACTCAAAAATGGACAAAACATTTGTATAACAGTGGCAACAACAAATAAAAATCAAATCAGAAGCTAATCTGAAAGTAATTGATTGGGGCATACTCCTTGCTACTGAAAGCATGTTTGATTATTTGGGATTAAGAGAGGACACCAAACTTGCATCACAAATACAGTATATGCACACAGCAGACACCATTTGAAACTGACAGCACCCATTATACCTGCAAATTAGTTCTACTCTAGTGCACGTCTAATGTCCTTTTGAAAATGTATGTGGTATAATTCCTACATTGCTAAGTTTTGTATCTTGCACAAACTTCAAAATTGTACCCCATACTCCTAAGTCAAATGAAGAACTGGCCTTAATATTGATCTCATTTTATACACCCCTCCAGTCAGAAACTCATCGTTTCATCTCTGTGCATAGGCCTCCATTTTTTAACCAAGTCATTCACCAAAATTGCCATTCATATCAAATGCTTCTTCTCCAGAGAATTGGGTGTTATTGTCCTTGTTTGCAATGTTGGAAGTGCTTTCTTTCAGATTAGAATGTCTAAAATCCCACTGGATGATCTTGAAGAAAAATAAGGTAGTTATTCCCATTTTCCTAACTAATACCTCCCTTAATCAATGTTTCTAGAAACAGATCACCTGGTTATTACCAAATTGCTCTTTGGGGAACCAAATTTGTTGCCTCTTTCCTATACAACAACAGTGACTAAACTCCTACAATATTTCAGTGGCTATTAAATCCAAGCTTGTGAAGGGAGCTATATTAGTGTACATCCTTCCGTCTTGGCAAAGCTTCTTCAAATTTTACCCTCAATGGTGTTAGCTGATCAATCTGAACTTATAAATTTATCCTGTTTTCATCTTTTGAATAGTGCTGTAACATGTACAGATCTCCAGTTCCAAATTCATCAGAATATCCTGTCAGGACCCAATATATTAAAATTTACAATTAAACTATAATCCTTTTCCAAAATGAAAGCAGAAATGCACTTTTTGAGCAATATAGTAAAGTAATTACCAACTAATGACAGTTTACTTGGAGGAAAAAAAAGCTTTGGTGTATGCTTTAAGCAGAATATGCCTCCTTATATTGCCTGTTGATACATTTAATAATTGCATATGCAAAATATATTCATTAGGTTTTTCAAAAACAAAACACCTGCATTTAATTTAATCAGAACTGATCATTAATTATGACAATTCTCAAAATTCATCTGGAATCAATCAATTAGGCACTCAATGCTGGAGTGTCATATATGCAGTTCTGAGAGTCATCAACCTGAAACGTTAACTCTGTTTCTCTTTCCACAGATGCTGCCTACCTGCTGAGTGTTTTCAGCATTTTCTGTTTTTATGTCAAGTATGCTTTCCTGGGATTAATTTCCCGGGATTATCATTAAGACTGCAGGGAATGGAAACTCTCATTAGGACTCTAATGTAGGGCTCTAAACACTGTAAGTACAAGAAGAATGGAAATAATTACTTGCAACATGTACATTGGGTATTGTCATTGTGATGTCAGAACATCCTGTTCACGTTGCTTGTAGAACATCCATGTCTTTTTATTCTCATCCTAGTCATCTGAATGATGTCTAATGCACAGCAACAATTACTGGACATAATATGGGATGTATTCCGTTTATAGCATTGCCCATGACCCAGATAATTATAACATGCACAAAAATTCTTTCTTCTATATAGAAGAAAGTTATCATCAACCTCTCTATAATTTCTGTTCCACTGATTTCTGAATAGGAAAAGTGGTAAATTGAACTAATTGAGACACTTAAATCAAGCAATTTAATTGCAGTCCACAATATCAATGTTCACAGTGAAGAAGATTGCTGCGTGAAGCCAGGAAATGCTCTGGAAAATAGGTCATTGATGTAGGAGGAGAATGTCAAAATAAGCCTAAAGCCTGCTGTGTTGTCCAAGAAAGGAGCTTCCCCCTGCTGCTATAATAGACCTAATTAACCAAACAGCCACACAAGCATACTTAGATTGCAAAGGAAAAGGATTTTTTTTTTGAAAGCTGATATTTAAGAAACTGTACATACTAAAAAATGGTTCCAGCATTTCAATCCATTTATCTTGAGCTGAAATAAATATTTTGAACAATTCTGCACTTAAAGCTTAAGTAAATAAAACTAAATTGTTATAATTTTGAACATAGAACAGTATAGCACAGTACGGGCCCTTCGGCCCACGATGTTGTGCTGACCTTTTTAGACCTACTCCACAATCAATCTAACCCTTCCACAGCCCATAACCCTCCATTTTTCTTACATCCATGTACCTATCTAAGAGTCTTTTAGATGTCCCCATTGCATCAGCCCCTACCAGCACCCCTGGCAGTGTGTTCTAGGCACCCACCACTCTGTGTGTAAAATACCTACTTCTGACATCTCCCCTAAACTTCCCTCCACTCACTTCAAACGAATTCCCTCTGGTATTGGCCATTGCCACACTGGGAAAAAGAGCTGGCTGTCCACTCTATCTAAGGCTCTCATAATCTTATGCACCTCTATCAAGTCGCCTCTCATCCTCCGTCACTCCAAAGAGGAAAGCCCCAGCTCACTCAACCTCTCCTCATAAGACACGTTCTCTAATCCAGGCAGCATCCTGGTAAATCTCCTCTGCACTCTCTCTAAAGCTTCCACATCCTTCCTATAATGATGTGACCAGAACTGAGCACAATACTCTAAATGTGGTCTAACCAGAGTTTTATAGTTGCGACATTACCTCGCGGCTCTTGAACTCAATCCCATGACTAATGAAGGCCAGCACACCATATGCCTTCTTAACCACCCCATCAACTTGTGCGGCAACTTTGGGGGATCTATGGACTTGGACCCCAAGATCCCTCTGTTCGTCTACACTCCTAAGAATCCTGCCATTAACCTTGTACTCCGACTTCAAGTTTGATCTTCCAAAGTGTATCACTTCACACTTTTCCAGATTAAACGCCATCTGCCACTTCTCCGCCCAACTCTGCATCCTGTCTATATCCTGTTGTAACCTACGACAATCTTCTACACTATCCACAACACCTCCAACCGTCATGTCATCTGCAAACTTACCAACCCACCCCTCCACTTCCTCATCCAAGTCATTTATAAAAATCAAAGAGCAGGGATTCCAGAACAGATCCCTGCAGAACACCAATAGTCACCGAACTCTAGGCAGAATTCTCTCCATCCACTACTCCCCCTCTGCATTCTGTGGGCAAGCCAATTCCGAATCCACGCAGCCAAGTTTCCATGGATCCCATGCCCCATGACTGGATGAGCCTACTATGGAGAACCTTGTCAAGCGCCTTACTAAAATCCATATACACCACATCCACCGCTCTACTTTCACTAATTTGTTTTGTCACCTCCTCAAAAAACTCAATTAGGCTCGTGAGGCACAACCTGCCCCTCACAAAGCCATGCTGACTATCCTTAATAAGACCATGCTTCTCCAAATGCTCATAAATCCTGTCCCTAAAAATCCTCTCCAATAGTTTGCCCACCAGTGACATAAGACTCACTGGTCTATAATTCCCAGGATTATCCCTATTACCTTTCTTGAACAACAGAACAACATTGGCCATCGTCCAATCCTCCGGAGCCACTCTTGTGGCCAGGGAGGACGTAAAGATCATCGTCATCGCCCCAGCAATCTCTTCCCTTGCTTCCAGTAGTAACCTGGGGTATATCCTATCTGGCCTCGGGGACTTATCTATCCTAATGTTTTTCAGAAGCTCCAACATTACCTCTTTCTTAAATTTGACATGCTCCAGCACATAAGCCTGTTCTACGCTGACCTCACATTCGTCAAAGTCCCTCTGGTGAACTCTGAAGCAAAGTATTAATTAAGGACTTCCCCTACCTCCTCCGCCTCCAGATACGTTTCCCCCTTTATCCCAGAGCAGTCCTACCCTCATTCTAGTCATCCTGTTCTTCATGTACATGCAGAATGTCTTGGGGTTTTCCTTAATCCTACTTGCAAAGGCCTTCTCATATCCCCTTCTAGCTCTCCTAACTCCCTTCTTTAGCTCCTTTCTGGCTACCTTATAATTCTCAAGAGCCTGACCTGATTTTTGCTTCCTAAACCTTAAGTACATTTCTTTCTTCCTCTTGATTAAGTGTTCCACCTCTCTTGTCAATCATGGTTCCTTCACCCTACCATCCTTTCACTGTCTCAGTGGGACAAACCTATCCAGAACCCCATGCAAGTGGTACCTAAACAACCTCCACATTTCTGCTGTGCATTTCCCAGAGAACATCTGTTCCCAATTTATGCTGTCAAGTTCCTGCCTAATAACCTTTGTAATTAGCCCTCCCCCAATCATATTTCCCATATTGTCTGCTCCTATTCTTGTCCATGGCTATGCTAAAGGTCAAAGCGTTCTGGTCACTATTTCCGAAATGCTCGCCCACCAAGAGGTCTGTCACCTGATCAAGTTCATTGCCGATACTAGATCCAGTATGGCCTCTCCTCTAGTCGGCCTGTCCACATACTGTGTCAGGAATTCTTCCTGGATGTACCTAACAAATTCTGCCCCATCTAAACCTTTTGCGCTAAGGAGGTGCCAATCAATATTAGGGAAGTTGAAGTCACCCATGACAACAACCTTGAAGGAGGGTCCTGACCCCAAATTGTGACCACCTGCTTTTCTCCACAGACACTGCCTGGCCTGCTGAGTTCCTCCAGCATCATTGCGTTTTTCATCTAGATTCCAGCATCTGCAGTCCTGTGTTTCTCATGAGAACAACCTTGTTATTTTTGCACCTTTCCAAAATCTGCCCACTTATCTGCTCCCCAGTATCCTGGTGGCTATTGGGGGGGCCTATAGAATACTCCCAATAGAGTGATTGCTCCCTTCCTGTTTCTGACTTCCACCCACACTGCCTCAAGTAGATGATCCCTCCATGAGACCTCCCTTTCTGCTCCTGTGATACTACCCCTGATTAGCAATGCCACTCCCTCCCCCCTTTACCTCCCTCTCTATCCCTTTTGAAACAGCTAAACCCCAGAACATCAAGCAGCCAATCCTGCCCTTGTGACAGCCAAGTCTCTATAATGCCAACAACATCATAATTCCACGTACTGATCCATGCCTTAAGTTCATCATCCTTATTCTTAATACCTACCTCTCGCAATTAATGTAACAGATTTCAACCCATTCAACTGACTGCTTTTATACCCTATCCACTACCTATCCTTCCTCACAGTCTGTCTGCCAACTGCATCTACCTTTACACCAACTGTTCCATCGTCTGACCTAACACTCTGGTTCCTATCCCCCTGCAAAACCTAGTTTAAACCCTCCCCCAACAGCTCCAGCAAACTTGCCCACAAGGACGTTGGTCCCTCTTGAGTTCAGGTGTAACCTGGCCCTTTTGTACAGGTCATACCTTCCCCAGAAGAGATCCCAATGATCCACAAATCTGAAATCCTGCCCCCTACACCAACCCTTCAGCCATGCATTCGTCTGCCATATCTTCCTATTCTTATTGTCACTGGTGTGTGGCAAAGTCAACAATTCAAAGATTACTACTCTTGAGGTCCTGCTTTTTAGCTTCCTTCCTAACTCCTTATACTCACTCAAGACCTCATCCATTTTCCTGTCTACGTCGTTGGTGCCTATGTGTACCACGACTTCTGGCTGCTCACCCTCCCCCTTAAGAATGGATTTTTTTTGCATGAATTTTTATTTAAAAAGAAAGGACATTTACAGTTGGTTCTGGGAGATTGAGAAATATAAAAATATTGCAGTATTGTTTTGTCTATTTTTCTTACTTTTGTGCAAGTCTCCCAAAGTAAGTGTGACAAGAAGCATTAATTAATTCACCGGCAATCACAGAACATCCTGACTAAAGCATATAGCTTATTTTTGAAAGGGCAATCATATATGATAAATCTATTGGAGAATTGAAGGTATAACTATCAGGGTTAGTAAGGGGTAACTGCTGGGTATGGTATTGCTTGGTCTGTTTGAAGTGTCTATACTAGCTACATTTGCTGTCCACACAATCCTTCAATGTCATTTTCTGTCCCATCAGGCAGTTTGCTTCTGCTCACCACATCAGATACCCCAGCTGCCCTGCTAGGTTTGTTTCTGTTGTGTGAAATTTGCTGTTGGCTTTTTATCTGAATGGGTTTTTATCTGAATAGTCTAATCAGAGATCCCACAGGATCCTAGTGGTTGTTGTCTATTCAAATGAAAATCCTCTCTCCTCACCATCTCAGGGAAGCTCAAGTGATTTTAAAAGAACCATGGGAGATGTTAACAGGTGGGTCTAATCTCATCTGAAACAGCTAATATCCTATTTTCCAAGTGCCCTGTTACCACTAATATACTGATGTCAAGCTAACTGGCCTACTGTTCCCACTTTCTCACTTCTTTGTTATATTTGCCATCCTCCAATTTCACAGAACCATCTTAAAAAAGAAATTCCAGAGATCAAAGTCAATTCATTCACTTTTATAATGTTCAGATGAAGGGGATTATTCAGCTTTTAATTTCATTATTTTATTCAGTATAGCTTATTTGCCAATACTAACCACCATGAAGACAGATCTGCAATATCATTGTTCCACTGATAATTTGTCCTTTAGTTGTCTTTTTGTGTTTACATGTGTCTTTGTTTCACATACTTTACAGGAGCTTTTACAATCTGATATTATGACATGAATCTGAAATCCAAATCTTAATTTGGAATAAAATGTGTTCACACATCAAACCTGACCACTTTCAATTTTAATGGAGTTGACAACAGGTAGCCAGGTTTCCCAAAGAGAAGAGCTGAATAACCACAATTTAATAACCACAATGTAACTTTGGCTTGAGAAGATCAAAGAGAATCCAAAGTCATGATTGCAAATGACACAAAACTGGCAATATAATGGACAGAGAAGGTGGTTACAAAAGGATATTCATCAACTGGGAAATAGGGCAAAGAAAAAGCAGATGGTATCAAAGACAGTGAAGAAGGTTAGCAAGAATTATGGTGGGATCTTGATCAGTTGTGTAAGTGGACCAAGGAATGGCTAATGGAGTTTAATTCAGATAAGCATTTTGGAAAGTCCTGGGGAGTATTGTAAAACAGAGGAACCTAGGCATTCAAGAACACGATTCCCTGAAAGTGGAGTCATCACTAGACAGGCTGGTGAACAAGGCTTTTGGCATGCTGGCCTTCATAGGTCAGGGCATTGAGTATAGAAGTTGGAAGGTCACTTTGCAGTTGTACAAGATGTTTGTGAGGCCACACTTGAAGTGTTTGTGTGCAGTTTGGTCACCCTACTATAGAAAAGATGTTATTAAACTGGAAATAATGCAGAAAAGATTTACAAGGATGTTACCAGGACTCAAGGGACTGAGTTATAGGGAGAGGTTGGACAGGCTAGGATTTCTTTCTTCAGAGTGTAGGAGACAGAGGGGTGATCTTATAGAGGTGTATAAGATCATGAGATGCATAGAAAGGGTGAATGCACTCAGTATTTTTCCCAGGTTTGGGGAATCAAGAACTAGAGGGCATAGGTTTAAGGTGAGAAGGGAAAGATTTAATAGGAAGTTGAGGGCCAAATTTTTTTTTGAAAACGCAGAGGGTGGTACTTATATGGAATGAGCTGCCAGAGGAAGTGGTTGAGGCAGGTACAATTACAATGTTTCAAAGACAGTTGGACAGGTACGTGGATAGGAAAGGTTTAGAAGGATATGGGCCAAATGCGGACAAATGGGCATCTTGGTCAGCATGGACCAGTTAGGCCGAAGGGCCTGTTTCTGTGCTGTATGACTCCAAGTCATCCAATGCCTCTGTATAGTCAGACCTGGATATCACTGAGACTTGGACTGATGAGTAGCAGGTAACATTTGTGCCACAGAAGTTTCAACAAGAGAGAAGTTAATCATGTATTCATTATTTTAAATAGCATTATCATGACGGAGTCACTCATCGTTAACAACCTGGGGATCACTTTTGACTAGCAATTCAATTAAACCAGCCAAATAAATAACAGCAAGTCAGCGAGTGTATATCCTGTAGCGAGTGATTCATTTCCTGACAATCAAAACCTTTCCAGCATCAACAAGGCATGTCAGAAGTGCGATAGAATACTTTCCACTTGTCAGGATGAGTGCAATTTTAATAGTATTCAAACAGTTCAACACCATCTAGGACAAAGAAGCCCCTTGATTGGCATATTTGTTCCACATTTACTTCCTCCATAAAACAGGCAGTGGCTGCCATGTGTGCCATCTTCAAGATGCATTGCAGGTACTCGCTTATGCTATCCTGAAAGTACCACCTAAATCTGTGACCCCAACTGTTCAGAAGGACAAGGGCAGAAGTCACATGGAAACATTACCGACAGAAGGTTCCCCTCCAAGTCACGCAATAGACTTGAAAACATACTTCATATTTCTTCATCATCACAGGACTAAATCCTAGAACTATATATGAAGGAGCATTGTAAGAGCAGCTTCACCAGAAGGATTGCAGTAGTTTCAGAAAGTGGTTCACCACCAGTTTCTCAAAGGCAAGTAAGGACAGGTAATAAACACCAGCCTTGTCAGCAACATCAAACATAAATTTTAAAAACCTAATAATCCATTTGTTTCCCTTGACCACAATCAGACCACATCCTTAACCATCATACAATTCTCCCATGCCCCTCACCAACTGGTAACCACTGCTGGGAAACCAATTCTCCCAAGTTTTCTGAACTTACAATATTTGTCTTCATGAACACTCCACTTTCAGCAAAACACAGAACTCTTCTGGGTAAAATGCAGGCTATTCTTTCTAAACTAGGTATCAGTTTACTCTCACATTCTACTTTCTTTATTGATATAGATTTTATAATTGCCCATTTTTACACCTCATCAGATTTGGGCAAAATGAGCATATCCTTCAAACTGACAAATTGTGTGAGAGACTTGCTCAACTATAACAGAGCAAATGACTAAAATAACCTCAAATTTGTTTCAATCTTGTACATAATATCAAATATTTTTCTAAATTATTTACTATTTTCACACATCACACCTCAAATGCAAATTCAATTATATCATTTTTAATACTTTGTTATTAATGATTTATACATAGGGATAATCATACTTTTCTTACCATCCAATGTGCACAGTGCAAACAAGCCAGACTTGGATGCATCATCACAGCAGCCTATGGAAAAAACCAAAAAGAAAACAATTTCTCATTTATTCAGCTGAATATCCCTCAAAATATTATTCCCTTCCCCTTCTTTGCCCTTCCACTACAAACATACAAGCACTCTCAGGCAATCTTGTTGAATGAAAATACACATTAGATAGTCTTCACTTGGCCTGAGTTAGAGAAAACCTGTTAGAATACTTGCTTTCCTCCTCAAAGCAAGAAAACCAGGGTTAGGAAAAAAAACTCAATCCAACCCCATGGCAAAGCACATAACCCTACAAAAAGAGTTAATCTCAGTGATAAATATTGTGAACAGATTTCTTTACAGAACATTCAAAAACTAAATTGGATTGACCTGTTTGAGGACTAAACATATTTTCCTATACATTCATCCCCAGCTGGCAGCGTTAAAAGTACAATATAGTATGGCTGCATATTCTATTTCATTTCCAATGGAATCAAATTTTAAAGTGCAGTAGAACACAGAGCCGCTACTTGCTGTGGACTACTCTGTGGTTCCCGCTGGATGGCAGAGGTCAACAGCACTTTTTAGATAGCTCACAGACAACCTAAGTTTGTGGGATCATTGTGATCTTCAACACTGATTTTCTTGTAGCAGTGTTTCTGTTGCCATTGCTTTGGGGCCAGGGTCATGGAGATAACAGAATGGATTAGGTGGTGCTCAGTTCAACAGTCACGGGTACTGTATCTGCCCCGAAGCAGGTGAAGTGGACAGCCCTGCGGCCTCTTGTTGAGCTGATGATATAAACAAACAGGTGCTTGTACCTGGATTGGGGATGTTGCCATGAGGTCTTCTGCTGTTCTCTATGGCAAACAAGGTGTTGGTTAAGACAAGACTGTGCTGCAAGTATTTTGTTAGAAATGGATCCCTTTGGAGATCGCTTTCCCTGCTGCCTCCTTGCTGATCAGTCTTGCACAGAGTTGCATTTTATGTAACATTAGTGTCAAAGTCATCAAAGGGGATCAGTTTGTCAACCTCCAAGCATGACAACTTACCCAACAGATTGACACTGAAATTTCAGTCTGTAAAAAGCGTGCATCAAACATGCCATTCAGTGTTTAATGTGAATGCAACTTTCTTTCCAAATATGGGGATGCGAGGGAAAATAATAGTAGTTGTCCTCAAATGAAAATATTTCATTATTCACTAAACAAAAATATTTATTGCCCAGAATATTCTTATTGGTAGCATTGAACATTTGGCCCATATTCCTCTAAACATTTCCTATCCATGTACCTGTCCTAGTGCCCTTTAAATGTGTCCTTGAATCCTTTCCTCTGTCTGCCTGGTAATCTCTTCCCTTGACAGAGCTTGGAACAGAGTATTTGGTTCAGCAAATCTGTGTCAAGTTTGCAAATGACAAGGCCTCCCTTGTGTAGCCAACTGAGTGCAACTAGAGCCGGAATAGAAGGATGTTGATCAGGAAAAGGACACTAATGTCGGTCACTTATCCTTCCAGTGAATTTGGATGATTCTGCAGAGGTAGCATTGGTGGCACCTTTCCAAATCAACGTCAAATAAAGCTGCATCCTTTCCTCAAAACCAGTCTCAATCTTCCTTGCTGCAATGTTGCACTTCACCTCCAAAAATCTTTTTGTGGGAAGACAGCTAATCTTCAAACCTAATGGAAAACTCTTCAACTATGGCAACTACCTCCAGAACCAAGATCACCCAAACCTCAGTCAATAAGCTGCAGAGTGCAGATGATGCTTGCCTTTGTGTGCACTGCACTCAGACACCAAGGTCCAAGCATTGGACCTTGTTCATTGAAGCATAAGAGACAACATGCCTTTTACTCAACAACCGCTTGTTGAAGTCCCTCTACCAATCTGCCCCAGCTGCACCAATTAAAATACATTAGCCTTTAAGGAACAGCTTGGGGTGAAGGCTGAAGAATCCAGCTGACTCTTGATCAGAGCACTGGGAAATCTACTAATTAAATTTAACATTTCACCGTCCCCACAGTGGATTTTGGTAATGATCAATATGCATCAGATTCATGTAAACTGAGACATAATGAGTACAGCTAAACTGAGGAACAAACATCTGAAATCCAAACAAATCCCATCCCAACCCACTTAAAAATCAGGTCGCATCATCTAATTATCTGGATTACCAGGGTCTCTGTTAACTTTTACAATTAATATTGCAATATTTACTATTTCAGCAGAGTTGTTTTTGAAATATGAAGTCAGAACAAGTGTATGAAGTGTTATTTATTTTCCTTATAGCTCCATAACAAGATTGTAAAGGTAAACACCACTTGGCCCAAATTACCTCACCCTTTAAGATAAATTGATAATCATAACTCATTATCTTATACTGTTGGTTTTGTATCACATTCCAGCCTCCGGTAAAAATCAAACCGTACACGAAATATGTATTTTCCCATGTTAAATCTTTCAATGCTATACTTTTCTGAATGTATCTATCTAGCTTCATGCTTTTTTCCTATTTTTTCCTTTCACACTTCTCTGTATACTTTTTTAGGAACCCCGTTCAAAAAGAAACAGTAAATTTGACAAAATCAATTCAGCCACTAATAATAATATGCTACATTGTTGAAAGTGCTATTTTTCAAAAAGACACATTAAACATAGTTGTTCCAGTTTAGGTTTATAATCAAGTGAAGGCACAAGGACCACAAACACTAATTAAAAGAAGAAATTTCTCCCAGTATACTAGCCAACTTTCATCTCTCAGCCAGCACCACTAAAACTAGTTAAGTGGTCTTTCATCTCATTACTGACAGTAGACCTTGCCAAGTGCAAAGCTGTCTGGTGTACTTAATTGCTACATTTCTAGTTAGCTACACACACAAAATGCTGGAGGAACTCAGCAGGTCAGGCAGCATCTATGGAGGGAAATAAACAGCCAACGTTTTGGGTCAAGACCCTTCATCAGGACTGGAAAGGAAGAGGGCAGAAGCCAGAATGAGGTGATCAGGGAAGGGGGAGGAGCACAAGCTGGCAGGCGATAGGTTCTACTTAGTTCCTACTTAAAACATACCTGCTATTTCAAAGCTATAAATATAGCCGAAAATCACAATACAGTGTTCCAGAGGGTTCTGGTTTATCAGACCCAGATATAAATAACACTTTCTGTATCATCAGAATTTTTTTAAATTGTGCAACTCATTGACAGTGGAAGATATCATGTAATCATGTCCATCCTCCAATATGCTTACAATTTTAAATGGCAATTAATATTCAGTGATGCTACTTAGGGTATAGCTCATATTAAACAAGAGATAAATACAAATTAAGTCAGTCATGAAGACATAAGATTCGTGGCTGCTGTGCCAAAAAAAACAGACAACTAACATACCATTGAATAAATGCATATGATGAAAGTGCGCAACAAATAACAGTGAAAGTTTGTGAAACTTCTTAAGCAATTTTTCAATATTATTCTGATAGCATTGCATTTCTACACCATAATTCAACATAGCTTCAGGTCCAAGATCATTTAAAAATGTCAGCAAAAATCTATCATATTACAACAATAAGAAAAATAAAGAAAGTTAATCTCATAGGCAGTAGCACTTCAGCTTAAGTACCACAGATCCTTTACTATATCATAAAACAGTAACTTTACTTAAAAAAAACTTCATTAGCTATAAAACACTTGGGATGACCCAAGCCTGTAAAAAGCATCTCATAAGTTCAGATTTCTTGATTATTTAGAACACTCAAATGGATTACCAGTGCACTCAAAAGCATGGTTACAATCAAGATCTAATTGAGCAATTTAGATGGCTGACATGTAGAATAATATGAGAGCAACACACAGACTGAAATCTAAATGGATGGTTAAAGTGGCCACTGCAAAATCCTCTCTCATAATTAACAATGCTGCTTGAACTTGTTATTACATTTTAGCCATTAATTCATAGATCCAGAGAGTGAATTAAAGTTCTAAAGTGATTACTTGGAAGTTCAGCAAATTTCAGAGTTTTGCTTAAATCATGACACATTAATGGAATGCATAGGATCAAATAGCTATAATAATGCATTTCAATACTCAGCTGGAGCACACAAAACAGTACTATCCAAAAAGCATGCCTTGCTGGTGGGTTTTGTCATTTTATCACATTGCATATACCTACAATGTGAAGCTAAATACCAAAAAATGGTCTATCTTCAAATCCAAGTACATTACATCCAGACAACATATACACAACATCCAGACCTCAGGTGGCCATTTACCTGGCCAAGTGACTATTTATTATTAATTAAGATTTAGTAACTCATAAGAATGCTTATGTAGACAACTGTGTATAACCATGTTTATTAACTGGACAAAGACAAAGGTAAGTAACTAGCAGTGCCTTCAGTTGAATTTAATAGTTGTAAGAGCATGAAATGGTTCACAGACATACCTCGGTTTATGCTGCCAATTAAATGAGTGGAAACATTCTTATTATGAATCCGGCCTGAAGTCTGGTGTAGAATTACATCTCGAATGAGGCCCTCACTGCGTGGGCAAAAAGGACATTAAGGGCACTGAAAGAAAGCACTTTAACAAGAGAAGAAGTTCTATAAAGAGCAGCACAGCCAGAATGAAAAAAGTTTCATTTTCCCCTGTATTCACAAAAGCTTAAAACAATATTTGCTAAATAAAACTTTAAATTTTCCTTCATTCAACAGCATCCACAATTCCTATATCAGGTGTCAGCTTCATTCACTAAACACAAACTTAGTTAAAGAGAAGTTAAAGGAAAAACTGAAGAATGAGAGCTTTGGAGAAACAGCAGCACAGACAAGTGAGACAACATTCTCAAATGTACTCAGCGCAATATCATGAGCAGTGGACCAGTAATAAAATTAAAATATAGATAATGCACATTTTGTATCCCTTGTTACAGCTACCTACCCTTGTTATTCAATGACATTATTGTCACTGCCAATATCCTGGAGATAAATTCAACCATAATAGCCTCATAAATATAGTGGCTACAAAAGTAGGTCAAAGGTATGGTATCTCAAGAGGAGTGATTCACCTTCTGACACCCAAAAGCCTTTCCACCATCTGCAAGGCATAAGCTCAGATTGTGTTGGAATATTTGCATAGATGAATGCAGCTCCAACAACTCTCTTGATATTATCCAGGACAAAGCAGCCCACTTGATTGGTACCCCATACAACACCCTAAAGGTCCATTCCCTCCACCACCAGCATAGAGGCTTCAGTGTACATCATCTACAAAATGCAGATGCATGCCCTATGCAACTTCAACAGCACATCCAAACCTGCAACCCCTCGATGTAAGTATGAGTCTTTGCAGTGGAGAGTTCTCCTGTCATTTCAATTTTACTAAGATTTTTTAATACCACACTCAATTAAATGTTGCCTTAAAGTCAAGGGAGAGTTAAGCTTAGCTCGCCTTTGAAACTTGCCTCCTTTGTTCATGTCATGTCAAACTGACAAGGACAGAAGCTGAGTAGTTCTGGTTGATCCCAAACAGCATCAGTGAGTGAGCAAGCTATTGGTGAGTAAACTGTGCTCAATGGCATTGCCAACAGTATCTTCCATCACTTTGCTGATGCTTCAGAATGGCAATTAGCCAGCTTGAATTTGTCCTGCTTTTCCTCTAGATTGGACATAACCAGGCAATTTTCCCTTTGGGCACATAAATGCCAGTGCTGTACTGGATCGGCTCAGTTTGAGGCACTGCTGGCTACTGAGAAAATAATCAATAATGTGTCCGATAATGTGTCAGGTCCCATAGCCTTTGCTGTATCTAGTGCTCCCAGTCATTTCTTGATATCACAAAGAGTGAAATGAACTAGCTGAAGATTGGCTTCTGTGAAGGATCTCAATTTCTGGTATGGTGTGACTATTGTGTGAGGAGGGATTTGGCAAATTAGGTCTGTATTCACATAAAGGGATCTCATTGAAACATACAGACAGCACCACAGGTCAGATTTATGTGCAGTGTAATTTGCACATTTTCCTTTTGACAGTGTGCTTCCTCCTGGTGCTCCAGTTTCCTCCCACATCACAGAGACATACTGGTCAGTAGGTGAAATGGCTACTGTAAATTACCCTTTGTGTAGATGGGTGGAGGGAGAATATGTGGGATGTTGATGGGCACATGAGAGAATAGATTACAGGGAAATGTGAGGGAATTGGATTGCTCTGAAAGTCAGCATAGATGCGATGGGCCAATCGGCCTCCTTTAATGTTGCAAGGAACTATGAGAATCTACACTGCCTTTAAAACATAACTTGCTTTTTCTTCTTACTTGGTCACAGTGTCTAAATACATTCTCTCTTTAGTGCCCCCAATTTCTAGTTCCATTAAACTTCTACTCATTATCCTCACATTTCATCTTGAAATTTTAATTTGCTTACATTGCTATAAAGTTTCCTCACACAATCTCACAGTCACCAACACAATCTTCCCCAACCACTGTCCTCTATTCTACTTGAAAAAGATACGGATGTAGAGGAAAGAGAATAGAGGAAGAATAGATAAGACAGGAAAAGTATACAAAGTACAATTCTGTGAGTGGTGTTTGTTCTAGGATTAGTGGGAAAAAGAAGCAAGGGGCATTAGCAACAATATGCCAGGAGAACTGGTTCTGGAACATTTCAGCTAAAACTGGCAGCATAAAAATTGTTTCGAGAGAACTTCTAGCTGAAGGCACATAAAAAATTATATATTTTTAATATTTCGATCTCAACTATGTTTCTTTTATAACTTCATACTATGGTTCTTCTACCCCACACTCAAATCCTTCAAAGTCAATCAGGCAAATGCAGACTGTTCCCAAATGTTTTTATTCTTTTTTGGACCCAACTGTCAGCAAGCTGGTTGCCACAATTCCTACATTACAAGGATGAGCAGAATTCAAATGTACTCTGGTCACAGTAAAGCACTTATAATGTCCCAAGATCTTGAAAGGCACCACTCAAGTCAAAACTTTATTCACAATTGACTGTGAACATTTCACATCGCAAAAGATTTGCAACTCCATTGCTAGTGTTCATAGAATCTCAAGTATAAATCTGCTTCGTAATCAAGCACATCATGTTTAAACTTTTCCAAATATTCATCCCACAAGAACAATTATAGTAAAACCATCAAAATGTATTTGACACAGTAGGAAATTCCATAATTGTACTAAGAAAATGGAGGTAATTTTAACAACAAAAAAGGCAAGATCAAAGATCAAACCATCCATTTCTGCACCACAGTGCAAAGATGCCATCAAAATATTATGATTATTTCTTTTAAATAAGCCTGATTTTGCATGTCATTTTAATCTTGATATATTTGGTTTCCCTCCAAACATAGAAGTTACACTGCACAAATTTCTTAAAGTGACATTAAAGTGCATTCTAAAACATTTTTAGGGCTAAATTGCATTGACCTTAAAATTGTGGGTGGATAATGCCAGATTATTACTTGATGTAATGTAGACAGCCCACTATCTTCAAACTGTCTGTTCATTATCATGACTGTTGCATGTAGTATATTGCACTGTTAACTGGTGAACTACATCAGCAGGGGGCCCAAAGATGTAACATAACAGCACTCTTTAAAGGTAGCCTATACTACCTACAGTCAAAGGGATATATATTTTGGCGAGCAGATTCTGGGAGATCTTTTTGTTGGGGAGCTTGGAGGAATCCAGAACCAACATAGTACAGGGCTTTATGCAGAGCTTAAAGTCCAAATTTTCCAGGACAGAAGTAGAGGCCAACAGCATCAGCACAATTTTGAGTTCAATCATGATGCTGCATCTAAAATACAAGATTAGCTAATGTTTGGTTAAGCTCCAATAATGTCTCAGCACAGCACTGAAAGCTCAGAATGCTGTCAAGCCTGATTATCTTCCTGCAATTCAAATTCAGAATCCTGCTAATATATCTGTGGATCACAGAATGCCAATTGGATTGCATGCTATCACAGCAGTCCAGCAATACATCATCCAACGGATTACTGACTTAGCATGCAGGGAGGGGTTTTGACACAGTAGAACAGTACTACGAAGAGTGAAAAAGGGAGGCACATCATGAGAAATCGCCCCGCTTCCAAGCTACTGTGACATCACTGGTCCTTCATTGTCTAATTCCCACCCAACAGCACTGTGGGAATATTTTCAGCAAAAGGATTGCAGCAGTTCAAGGTGGCAGTTCATCATCATCTGTTCAAGAGCACTAAAGACGGGCAATAAATGCTGACCTTGTCAGCAATACCCATATCCAATAAATTAATAATAAAAGTAAATAGATGACATCACTGAAATTGGGTGTTACCACACTTTTTCAATTTCTCATGAGCAGTTACATTAAACTCCCAAAGAGTTCGTGATATTAATAGTACTCCTCTGCCATATAGTGGAAGGGCAATGTTACTGCAACTTAATAGATACCACTACTATACAGGCTCACTACATAGGATAGAGCAAACTGTCACTCACAGTTAATTTAGAAACAGAAGCAGCCCCAGCAGAAGATAAACAAGAGGAGTAGGTTTTAAAATTATCAGTAGAAAGTGCAATGGGAAGGAAAGCTTGGAATTTATGTATCACAGCACAGAGAAGATGACCACATTTTTCATCAGCTGTTAATGCACCAGTTCTGTCAATTCCATTTAGTTTTGCAGTCCTGTACAAACCTCCAGTTACTCAATAGATTTTCAAAGCAAGTTAAAAGAAAGCTTAATTTCTTTTGTACCCATCGCATTCACATGACATTCCAAAGTACTTACCGGCCTAGCAATTTTTTTTGTAATTATTTGTAAACAAACTTTTTGTTTTGAGCACACCAAGACCCTATAACTATCCATAAAAACTGGCATCTAGAGATGCTAGCAGGTAACCCTTTTAGGTGTAAACTTATTTGGAGTCACACATATCCTGGATTGTATTGTAACTGCAAGTGTTCAGAAGACAGTGTTGCTGATTCTGAGAAGGCAGGTCCCAAGAACGTTTGCTAGGACCCAAGTATGTCACAAAGATAGTTTAGCAGGTAGGACCAATTAGGCAACAGTCTCCTGATCACCTTGGCATGTCGCCTTTCATCCAGTATTGTTTTAATTAAGTATGACATGGAACATCCTTTCCAGACTACTTCAGTGTTTGAACTCTTGATCTCTCAACCTACCTTGTCAAGGCCCTTTCACTTTATTTGTCTAACTGCACTACACTTTCTCTGTAACTAACACTATATTCTGCCTTCTGTTTATTTTTCCTTTTGTACTACCTCAATGTACTTATGTCTGGAATGATCTGTATAGATGGCATGCAAACAAAAGCTTTTCACTGCATCTCAGTACATGATAATAATAAACTAATTATTCATTTTTATTGGCTTAATTCAGGTTGTCTTTACACATATTTATCTCCAACACCATTTCAAGCAACAATGGAAAGTTGCTAAACTGATTTATTTAGAAGCATAGGACTATCTAGTAGAATGAAAATGGATCAAGATTACCCAAAGATAGTCTCTCTCTCTCTCTCTCTCTCTCTCTCTCTGTCAGAATGTAAACACCTTCATCACAGTACCACACTTTAAAGATGTGAATGACTTATAGGCTGCAGCAGAGACTTACTAGAACAATCCCAGGTATGAGGGACTTCACTAATGCATATAGACCAGAAAATCTTCGGTTATTTTCCTTTATCCGAGGCAGGATCTGATAGAAGCCTATGAAGGTCTGGACGTAGCAGATAGAGAAAATGGTTCCAGTTGGTGGAAGTGTCAAGAACATTGAACAAAGGTGATGAACAAAAGAACCAAAAAAGTGGCAAAAGGAAAATCTATTTTACACAGTAGTGGTTAAGACTTCGAGTGCACTGCCTTTGGAACAGTGCAAGAAGATTCAATCATGTGTTCAACTGGACAAAGGGAAAAAAACTTCAGGAGTATGGGGATAGGCTGAAGGAATGGGACTACATGGATTGCTTTTACATAGATTCAACATACATTAAGTGGGCTGAGTGGCTTTCTTTTGTGCTGTAAATGTACAGTGATTCTGTGAATAGTTATTTTGTGCCTTTATCCTTGCAGAGTACAATGAGAGAAGCATATTGTCCAATCAGCAAATTTAAATTATAGCAACATGGAAGTCCATCCATTATGTGTTAGGTTGGACCTAACTCAAGGCTAGCTTGAGATTCTTTAGATTTGACAATTAATTTGAGCCACAATCCAAAGGATTCTCACATCTGGTGTCTGGAATGTGGTCTCTAAATACCGGGCTTAGGGACTGGATGTGGAGAAATATTCATTCATGTATTATTACTGCTAAATGAGAAGGATTAGGTTCTTGCACCACTCCAGAAAGCAGCTGGAAACCAAAATTTTAGCTTGAGATACCAGTCCACATTTATCTGGGGATGGTCAGAGTACTTGCTCTAAGTTTCCACCTGCTGAGAGATCTGGAGTAGGACTCAAACCCAACGCTTGTGACTTCAAGGTGGAGTGCCACTACTAAGCCCAAAGATCATTTCTGTAGTCAAGATTAGTGCACAATTGACTTTTAATGAGAGCACCCTGGAATGGGAAATATTACAACTTCCATGCAATTGCACATCCATTTCATCATGTCAGTTTTATAATTCCACATTGGGTTTCCCTTCCATGTCATTTCTCAACACCGAGTCCATCCCTGCAGCTCACAAGAACAGATGCTGACTTTGAAGTATCTTGCATGGAAAGCCTTCACAGCAGTAGCAATGTCTAACAGATGGCCCAAGATCATCTCACAGAGAGCTGCTTATTCAAGTGAAACTATTTTGTTTCTCATGCATACTCATATGTTAGAAGGTCATGTCCTTGGGATATACCTTGCCACATTTATCTTCCATGACCATGAACTTCAAATAAAATAATCTAGTTTCATGATGCATAGCAACTTGCTGACTACTTTGTTAGGGAAAGGCAAATTCTAGAAGCAATGATCATCCTATCAGCTTGGACTGCTGCAATTCTCATCTCTTGTTGATTAAAAAGAAAAAAAATGTAGAAATAAGTAATATAATAAGTAAAGATAAGTGAAAAACTCTTGAATAAATGTAAGCAATCCAAACCAAAGAGCCTTAAAAAAAAATCAGAATAAACCTAGGCAAATGAATTCAACACTAGGAAATCACTGCTCCTAGCTATGACTGCACAAAGATCATACCATATTCACGCCAAAAAGCAATCAAAATATAAGGAAGTAAATCCCTACTTGACTTTAAAGAACTTTAAGTGAGAATTTCGTAAATTCAGCTACCATCTATGGTACCATTGTCTTGTTGGAAACAACTTTAAAGTATGCACCCTGCATAATACCATTGCTTGGATATCAGATAGGACCAGAAAAAATTAATTTATCTTCTTAAGTTTATGTTAACTAATGTTTGTCACGTTTGTAATGTACTGTGCTGCTGCAAAAAGCAAATTTTCACGGCATTTATATCCTGCGTATGTGATATGAATGCAGGATATAAATGCCATGAAAATTTGAACCTGAATTCTTCTAGTTAGAAGAATAGATGAAAGATATTAACTTGAACTCTATATTGAATTTATTCTTTTGCCGGTCCACATATTCTTTGGAACTTTACCTGTTGGATGCTCCAGATGGATTTCTTTTTGGTGCCTTCTCTTGATCCAATTTCCAGGTGCAAAGTAGAACAGCATATGCACAGCCTGGCTGTGAAACCATCAGCTCTGGGGACCCATCTGACCCTGGATTCACAGTAAGGCTGTCTACCTGTCACAACAGAATGTAAATTATTTGGACAGTATAAAAGAACCATATGCCAGCATTACTTTCCAATGTCCCCACTACACCTCACTGGCTTCCACTGCTGGGGAAAGTAAATTATGAGGAAGTTTCACAGACTGCCAAAGATTGAGTCAGAGAGCCAAAAAATCTCAGATGGTATTTGAATTTTTTCCTTGGTTCCCTCTCTATACCTTTATTCTCCACACCACTGTAACACCTTGTACCCAGAACTTCTGTTGTGTCTTCTTCATCACTCTTCCCTTCTTGCCACTTAATTTGTGAATATTATTTCAATTACCTAGGCCTCATACTCTGAGATTCGTTCCCTGATGCACTCCCTCAATGTGTGGCCTACCTGTGTGCAAATTGGCCGTCTATTTCTTACAAAAGAACAACATTTTAATTTGCTATATAGGGTTTTAGGATGACCTAGATTTGTGAAATTGCATGTATTTTTATCTTCTTTAAATCTCACCTATTTGACCAAGCTTAACACCTCTTAACAGGTGGTTTAGCATCTTTTACTAAATTACACCTCTATCAAGAACCTGCACCTCATGATGATAAGTTACAAATCCGTACCTGTCCTTCCAGAAGCCATTTTTTCAGTAGTATCAGCTGTCCAGAGCTATCAATCGAGGAGTCTTCCCAACGAAATGCTCTCACTACACGGTCAGTATAACCTACCACCATTTCACACTTTCCATCTCCATCTGCATGAAGAAACAATTAATTTATTTTAGATTCGAGAATCTTTACTACTTATTTATTATAAATCAGACACTTTTTGCTCCTCCACATTTGTCTTCATTAAACCAGCTAAGGGAACAAAGAGCAACTGGTGTACCTTTGTCCTGCACATATTGCTTAATAATAGGAAATACAAAAAAGTATGATCATGTTGGGTGATCTTGCCTCACCTAGGAAAGAGTAACAAGTCTCCATGTTCTGGAAGTACTCTGCGTAAAATTATTGTAACAGCAACTTAACAGAAGATTTAGAATTGTAAATGAAGGCCACTTAATGTCACGTTACCTTTAACTGACACCATTTTTAATTCACTGCGTCTCTATGACTTCACCCATTTACTACCAGTCACATTATTAATTCACTAGTTTGCCAAACTAAGGACAGGGTTACAATCACTCGATCCATCCCCGTCACGTACCTGCATGACTACATCCAGTGCACAATTATTTCTGACCACAAGTGGAGATGATTGGATAATTGGAGCAAAAAGCAAACTGCTGGAGGAACTCAGAGGATCAAGCAGCATCTATGGAAGCATCGGGTCAAGACCCTGTACCAGGATTGAGAATGCAGAGGGAAGATAGACAGAATAAAGAGGTGAGAGGGAGGGGTGAGACAGGGCCTGGAAGGTGAAAGGGGGAGGCAGGTGAGGTGGGGGATGATGGGCAGATGGACTCAGGTGAGGAAGAGGGAGAAGAAATTTAGAGACAGAGGCTGGTGGGTGATAGGTGGAAACAAATGGAACTGAAAACAGAGAATTTACTGTGAACCACACCTGAAGTGGCTAGGGTTAATTTTACACTATTAATTGTATGTAACCATCCTCCACTAACTGCAGTTAGTTGGAGTAACAATCAACTTGCTTTACATGCATACCTGTCATACATTGAAGGCCTGCTCCAATATAAAATTGAGGCTTGGCCTACTGTTTATAATTTTACTCCCAACTCAACCATCATCTCCCTCTGCTTGCCTACACTCACTCACACTCACTCTCACATCACCCCCCACCCCTCACACATACACTGCTCATCTCTTTCTCTCTCTCTCTCTCTCTCTCTCTCTCTCACTGTCACATCCAACAGATGTAGTCAGGTCACGTTTGGCTAGAGTCTGATAGCTAGACTCCACCACACACCAATAGGTGATAGAGAAATCATCTTGCTTTTAATCAGGAAACATTGCTGCTGTTTCAGTCACAAGTCTTGTTTGCTGAAAATTGGAGAACTATTTATAATACCTAGTGGACTGATTGCTGTAGTGTGCTACTTAAATTGTCTCTGATGAGCAAGTAAACTTTCTTTGCTGTTTTCTATGAGAAAATCTTGCTACTCCAACTCATTTAACCAACACAATGAAATTAATTGGTTGACACAGTGATGTCAACCAACGAATTGACCCTATAATCCAGAAAAGGTGCTTTTTATGTTTCATTTCATTTTACAGACCCTCTACACAACAACTGCTCAACCTCAAAGTGCTTCATGCAGTTGTGTTTCCATTCTCAATAAAAAAACAAATAACAGTGCATATGAAATGTACACAAGAAAAATGTGAAGCAATATATTTGCAAAAATTAAGTTATAAAGTGATTTTGAAATTCCCACATAAGCTAATTTCAATGCACGCCTAAAAACAGGCTTACTACATTTAATGGAGCACTACCCTGAATGTTGTTTTTAAAAGTCCCAAAAACATTGCCATCTTCAATTGGTGATAGTTTCCCTGTGTAATGACATGTTCTGTCAGTTTTAGCATGTACTACTGTACTGATCTATTGCAAGACCTTGAAGCCGTCGAGACCTAGCCTCACAGCTGTGAACAGAAGCAGCAATCTTCTTGCACTTGGAGCTCACTACTACTTCAAGAATAGAGGCAGAATGATGGGAAGAAGGTGAAAGAATGTTTCTGGGGGGGGGGGGTCAGAGGGACCTGGATTGGTTGGTGAAGAACACCACCCCCAGGAAGCATTTTCTTTTTGCAAGAGGGCCACATATATACTCTAAGACTATAGCCAGAAGCTCCTGGCAGGAGGCTGGCAAAATCAGTGTAAGAAGTAACTCTACACGAACACATGGGCCAACTAAACACACTCAAGTATGGAATCCCTAGTAAAAAGTACTCAAAAACCTCATACATTTGCTCATTAGACATATAGCTAATACAATTTCAATTACTATTAATGTAGAGAGTGCATGTTCTAAAGACAGTATTTTGTCTTAGGACTAGGACTTCATGGAAATGGCCATCTCAACACCTGACCAATGTACAGTTATGATTCTTGCTATTTGCACGTAAAACAGGATGTGCCCAACTGTCTGTCTTCCAAATGATAAGAAAATTCACTCAAGAATTGTTTCAGCCTATTTCTTCAGGGAATACTTAAACTTATTCATTATTGATTGCTAAACAGTTTCCACCTTTGTCCAAGAGAAATCCATAGCCACGTACTAATATTTACAAAATCAAGTAGGTAATTGCTTATTTTCTCAATAAACTAAGTGTTATAACTAAGAATCTTCTCAATGAAATTTTCATTTTCTTTCCAATGGCAATGTCATCCCAAAAATATGTAATTAGGTTGGTAAATTTATTGCAAACACAGTGGAAAGTGTATTCTGTTTAATGCTTTTCAAAGACTTCATACCTCAGCTAGTTTTTTTGGCTCTAAGTGGTACATGAATGATACTACTAAAAATATATTGAGGACATGAATGTTTATTATCCCTTTTCATTAGACTCGCAAAGACTACCGCAGCACAAACATCCAAAGAACATATGATCAAAAGTAACTCAATACAAAAGTAAAATATGAAAATAAACCCAGTAGTGGTTTAGTCACCATTTTGTCCTAGAGATACTTTGAGACCCCATACAATTTTTAAAACTATGCCAGACTATGTAAATCTATTACATGTTATGAAATATTCTCATCTACTTACTGTTCCTTTCAGTCAAGCAGTTTACATCAAATTTAAGCTCTTTCACCTCATTGACTTCAGTTCATCATGACAATAGTTTACTTCAACTCACCAATATCACTAATGAGCATCACCTTGGTGTTAGCAGGGATATGCTGTGTGTAAAACGCTTTCTGTTCATCACTAAATAGGCAGTCATGGTGACTAGAAGTGTCTGACTTGGTTGATATGCCGCTCAGATCAAAGATATGGAACCAACCCTCAGCACCCACAGCAACAACAAAATTCTGGAAGAAGGAAAAGATATAATCCTATTAAAAGTGCAATGATTAATCATCCTTACAGATGTGCTGCAAGTGTTTTTAGAAGTTAATTATATAGTAACTTTGGTAAAGATGGACCCTCGAAAATTGGAACAAAATATATCCCAAAAATAGCTTGAGCAGGACACAGGGCAAAGCTCCTAAAGGAGGATAATCTCTTTAATATGAAGTCATCTGGTCACACTTATGTGGCCTCACTTTCTTTACAGGGACTATCTGTAGCTACTGCTTCTGTTCACCCTTGTTCATCCTTCCATAATTTCAATATTTAAACCATGCTGTCCTCTCAAGTTTGACTCAAGAAAACCAGGTCATATTAGTAAAATAACAGACATAAACAGAAATATAGTCACTTAGCTACACTTCTGGATACCATAAAACTTTGCCTCATTTGATTCCAATTGCTGGAGTCCTAAGACACTTTTTTCACTGTACTTTCATCTCTGATCATTGCTTTCACAGGAGTTTGGGCTTCTGCTGCAGACATAGACCCCTACAATGAGATCTTTTATAAATAGGGGAAATATTATCCACATTCACCTTCCAGATATTTTTGGAACATGCAGCTCAGTCATTTTTGTTTCGTACCAATGATCAATTATTTCCTGAGAAAGAAAACATTAGCAAAAATAAAAAGCTCTCTTGCTAGTTAAATTGCAAGCATAGCCCTTTAAGAGATGCTCCTGAAATTAATTAGTTTCCCATGCACCTACCGATCCTTACGAAGCTTCTCTTAGGCTACGCAAAAGAGGTTAACAATGAGCGTGGTATATTTTTCAAAAGAAGATAAATAAACTGCTTTGGGCTTCTTTTAAATTCAGTGCAATGTTTAACTAAACTTCTGACTAATTTTCACCAATGATTGCATTTGATTCACATAAAAAGGTCAGCAGCAAGATTTTCCACTTCTGGATGGAAAATATTATCACACTATTTGGGAAATATTTCCTTGTATACATCCTTTGCTGTTTCTTTCATACTTTCTTGGTGAAAACCAAGTTATAATTAATTACTGGTCACAGAAATAACAACATCTCATTCTGGAAGTATGGATTGGAAGGGATTTGCTGGCATCTTCTTGCATCTGCTCCTAAACCTACAAAATGCAGCTGTTACTATTATGCAGTATATAATTTCTCTGTGCTACATGTATTCATTTGTTATTCCTGGTTTGTAATTCAATTTTCTAATATTATCATCAATGGTGCAATGAGAGCTAGTGACAAACTACATTTTTAAAGGAGCTGAAAAGAAAAACTGTGGAATACCAAACTGGAGCATATGGATGAGAAATAATGCAGGTAAAATGGTGAGAATAACTGATGAAGGCAGTTCCAATTTGTAATACTGGTTATAACTCGTATTTAATTTAATTATCAAATATTTTTAAAGTTGAGGTAGATAGATTCTTGATCTGCAAGTGGATAAAGATTACCACAGCAAGACAGGAATGCAGAGTTGAAGTTAAGATAAGATCAGCCCTCATCTTACTCAATGGTGAAGCAAACTTGAGGGGCTGAATGGCCTGCTCCTGCTTCTAATTTGTATGTTCATAAATCAATATAATGTGGATCTGAAAGCAATATGACTGTTAAACAATTTTGAAATTAACCTATTTTGTGATTTGATTGTTCAACTTTCTTACAATCATTCATTGTTCATTAACAATAATTAGTAATGATACAGTTACTAATATTGATTCATTTCCTGAATGAATGTAAATTTAGGTAGAAAAATCAGCACTCCAGCTTTAGTACAACATAGTATGCAATTGTTTATAGTCTTTATTTTTTGATATTCTATGAAAATTACCTTGGAAAGAAATTAAAGTTCTGTTGAAAAAACTTTAATTGTTAATTTAATAATACTTTAACTTTAATTGTTAATTCTATTTGTTTCACCAGAGATGCTGCCTAACATGTAACATTTCCATTTATTTCAAAAATTCATCATTTCTCAATTTTGTTACAGAAGAAATATCCCCAGCTAGCTTCATCTCTGAAACCACCATGGATCTGAAAATTACATCTTTCTCAAATAAACTATTGTTCAGTTTAGAAGTTCAAGGCAAGTGACGTACCTTTCCTTTATTGCAGATATCTCCTACACCAACACAAGTTACCTAGAAAGGAACAAAAGTTAACTAACTACACAAAGCTACACCAACATCAATTCAGAATCATATTTATTTAGCATTTCTAAATTTTATTAAATCCAATCTGCCAAATGTAGAATGTCTGAAACGACAGCCCTAATCTGCTTGTGCAATAAATGTTTTATCTTTTCTTGAACAAAATTTTAAAAATGCATACCTAATCTGATGTACCAAAGAAAACCAAGAGCAAATAGCCATTTTTTTTAATTGCTATTTGAAACAAGTTTGGGTATTTAATATTACACATTCAATAATGAGGTTTGTTGATTGAGCATAAAACCAATTTTTTTTAAAATCTGAAATATTAAAGACAGAAAGTATTCTGTAGATTAAGTAATTGCAGATGGGATTCTGGTTAAATAAATTCATTTTGCATCAAAAAGAAAAAAAATTCTTCTATCAGAGCTCTAAAATTGTATTTGAAACACTTCATTATAATAATGATTACATTCTAAAACTTCGGTGGAAGAGAAAAACAAGAGGAGAAAAAACTACAGCAGCACAAAAACTTGCCACTCACAAACAAAAATCATTTTAACATTCTGTTAACCAATTCTGTGCATGATTCTGTGCATGTTAATACTACCATTAATAAGGTACCGAATTTTTAGTGCAAGTACTTTGTGTATCCTAACCCCATTTCACTAGCACTAATTTTGTCCAAATGTGTCTCTGCGAGATTTTCAACCACAATGGTCTGGATCACAACTGGTGTTGTGCACTGTGAAAGCTAGATGTTAATAATGCTGAAGGCTCAAATTAAATGCCATTTAAAGGATACACCATTTCTCCTGCAAACATTGGCACAATGCTACACAACTCTCTGCCAAGTAAACTTCAAGTAGATTGACCCAAAATGAAATCCCATTTAGTACATCCAAAGTGATTTCAGCAGGTTCCCTGTCAAAATTAAGTGGCCAGGAAGGCCAGAAGAAATCCTGTACTAAAAAAAATCCATTTACATCATTCCAGTTAAAAAAAAAGGAACAAGGTATCTAATAAAAGAGATGGTATGCAGGAAGGAAGTTCACAGGGTGGCATCTGTAAGGACATGAATGCCCTAGAATGGTGTTCTTATTGAAACAATTCTCAAGGACCTTGGTAGATGGAGAGATGATGTTTTCCTCGCTGGGGAATCTGCACTTAGGGATCTCAACCTCAAAATGAAGAGTCAGAAAATGGACACCACCCTGGAAACTTTCTTCCATGAGATACAAAGATATTTCTTCAATGAGAGGATAGTGACTCTTTAGAACTCTCTACTCCAGGTGGCTGTGGAGGCTCAGTCATTGAGCATATTTAAGAACATGACATTTTTAGGTATTATGGGAAATCAAGGGATATGGAGTTAATACAGGAACATGGCAATGAAGTAAAACATTCATCCATGATCTTAATGATCGGCAGAGGGGCTGAACTGCCTACTTCTGCTTGTATTTACATTTTTACTACCTTCCTATGCCTTCTATAAATGCTTGGACATTTGGGAGCCTGACTATGCAGCCAAAAGTTCTTTCCAGGTGTGATTACAAAACTTGTATTTATCAAAAATATTTTATCAGTATTGTTATTATTACTTCTGCAATGCAATAGTGTGCAGCGAAGTGTCATGTGTGGATATATATGCAGCAACAACCTGTAAACACATGGGCAAGATTTCTTAATGTGACGGCAATCCTGACTTCACTGTGAGGACAGTGCAGACATGTACTTGTTTGTTATCAGAGGTTTGTCTATCAAACAAATACAAGAGTCTGCATTACTTTCAAGGTCAAAGTAAGGGTCTCTCTCACTAGAAATCACACCTTCCCTCACTTCTACTTCAAGAATATATCCAGCTCCCTTTCAAATGTTAAAACTCCTTACTCATTCTTTTAGGTAATTTATTCCAAATAATCTAAATGTTCCCTGGGTCTCCTGCCAATTGGTCCAATATGTCATCTGGCTACCCACCCTCCTAATGGAAACAATTTCCACCCCATCCCCTCCACTAATCTAGGTTATCAAAGCCCTCATAATTTTAAGCACTTCTATTCAATAGCTCCTTAACCATCTATCTTAATGAGAACAATTCCAAATTCTCTAGGGTTGCGATTCCTTCATTCTGTATACTATTCTGGCAAATCTCCTCATGATCTCCTCTGCAAATTGGATGGGGTAAGGCAGTGTTAGAGAGTTAGGAAAGTACTTTGATTGACTCTTTCTTATTTCAAAGTTCTAATTTTCTTGCTTTGTTTTAGCACCTCAATGAATGGAACAGGAAGAAATGGTGAAAATGGGTCAACTTGCTTTAATAACAAAGGGGAAAAAAGTTAACATAAAATGTTAGTACATACCATTCCAATGCAAGATCTGGTAATCCATGGCTTGCAGTCATCGTTCTTGTATACATATAGTTTTCCGTTGGTATCCCCAACCACAAGTTCATTCAACTGTAACAGAATCAAAAGGAAAATAAAAGGAATCTGCAAGTTTTACTGGAGATGTATGCTACTGAAAGGTTTTGACTTGAGTTTTAGATCTACGTTTAGAGAAGCTAATTGGTGATGCTGCTGAGTTTGTCTAGAGAAACAATTTTAATACAGACAATTTCAATAGTAGGACTCTGCATTAGCAGTGGCTCTTAATTCAAAAAGTTCCTGTAAAAGATGGGCTTTGGCTTGTCATTGGTACAATTCCTCAGTATACAAGGGTTTCCACCTTTCACTGGTACAGGACTGAACTGAGATGGATCTGACTATAATTATTATTGTTCCTTTCAACAGAAAGGGTACAATTTAGAATCAGTGATAAAGAACAAATGTGTATGAATTGGAGAGCTTCCCAGTAGTGTTATTCCAATAAGCCTGTTGTCAGTGCTTTCCAATCTTTTCCTTAACATGATCCATTTAAACATCATAAATTTTTGTGACCAATGTAGGAATCCTGGTCAAGGAGTAAAATGGATTCAATATTGTTCCCAGCTGGTCAGTGGTGGAGAGGTAAGAGGTATTGGAGGAAGGCTGCACACCAAGAGGATGAAGTGACATTAGCTGTGTCACATTCACAAAGAATGGAATCAGTGGCTTTAAATGCGACACGAATAGAAACCCCATTGCAGGGAATTCAAGCTGTGCTTTGTGAGAAAGTTGGACACACATTTAGAAGGCTGCAACAAGTTCACTTATGTTGATGAGTAAAGAGGAAAACTACTAGTCACTGGCAGCCCAATGTATCACTGGCACATTTTATTTTAAATGAAAGGAGTCACAGACTATTACTGTTACAGTGCAAAATACCTGAAGCGGAAAGAAATTGCAGGGCTAAGGGAAAGAATAGGTTAGATAGGCTTACTGGAGAGACCTTTCAAAGAGCCAGCAGAAATACAAGTACCTGTAAGCAGGGGCCTGTGCTCTGCACTGCTACATTTCTGATCAATAAGGAGGAATTCATTATTGAAACTGAAAAGTATTTTAGCCTGTGGCAGATACAGCTCCTATAAATAGAAATCACACTTATAATGTTACACTTGCTCTAAATATTATTGGCCACTGGTACTGTTTCTGTAAAATGGCAAGGAGTGCATCCTGGAACTAGCACAGGTCCCATTACAAAAGGGGCCCAACCTGTCAACATCACCATTATAGCTAGCCAGCACTACTAAAATTGCCCTAATTAGAGAGGATTAACCTGCCATTGGTATAGTTCCTGAAAATCAGAGTCCCAGCCTGCAGTTGATACAGTTCAATAAAAGGGCTCTGCCTAAAAATTGCACTGCAGTATTAATGATATAGGTCCAGAAGCACCATTAGTATACTGCCTATTAATAAGGCCACTGCAATCTCTACTGTAAATAGAAGGGAATCCACTTGTACTAATAAAGTTCCTATACATGAAAAGCTTTGCCAGACTATCACTGGTACTACTTCCTTGAGGAGGACTTGGTCTGACCATGGTACAGTTCCTGTAAACATGAAGAGATCCTGGCCAGACACTGGAACAGTTCCTGCACGTATCAATTGGCCCTGGCCCGACACTGGCACATTTCCTATAAATACTAATAGGTATTTCCTGACACTGGGATATTTCTATGGTTATTAAGGGGTGCTTCCCTGAGACTGATGCTAATCTTGCAAACATTAATTGGTGTGGACAGGCACTGGTTTGGAGTGACACTGATATTGTTCCAATAAATATAAAGAGCTCCCCCTCAACACTCATACCAATTGCTGGTGTAGTTCTTGTAAATATTAAGGGCACTACCTGATACTGTTCTTGTAAATATTAAGGTACCCAGTCTGACTCCAGTAAGGTTCTGTAAATATGATCTGGGACTGGCACTCTTCCAACATGACATTGGTACAGTTTCTGTAAATATTAAGGGGTCCTAGCCTGACACTGGAACTGTTCCTGTAAATATTAAATGGTCTGGACTGACAGAAACAAATCCTGTAAATACTAGTGGTGTGGCTTTAAACTTTTACAGTTCCTGTTAATGCTAAAGGGGACTAGCCAAGCACTGGTACTGTACCTATAAACATTGGGGGACCAGCCTGACACTGGGACAATTACTGTTAGAAGTGTCACACAAAATTGGTATGGTTCCTGTAAATATTAACTTGTTCTTTTTGACACTGGTTTACTTCCTGTAAATATTAAAGCATCCTGTTCAGGCATTAATACAGTTCCTGTAAATGTTAAGGACGCTATTCTGACATTGATACAGCTTCTGTAAATATTAAGGCGTCCTAGCCCAACACAGGTAATTTCCATAAACGTTAAGGGGCCTACTCAACATTAGTATAGTTCCTGTAAAGATCGGGAAATTCTGGCCTGACAGTGGTACATTTTCTGTAATCATTAAGGGATCCAGCCTCACACAGGTATAGATCCTTTACATATTATGGGGACCGGCCTGATACTGGTCCAGTTCCTGCCGTAATGTGGTGCTGATTCCTGGTCTGTATCGCTGGTTATAACGAGTATCCGGGACGACCGCCCAAACGATTTACCCCGTCGTTGTCTGTGTCACCCAGGCAGATGGCCTGTGTGAACAAATTTCCAGTGAAGTCCAACGCCACCCTCTCCACATAACTGACGGACCTCATAGCTTGGCACAAAGCCTGCTGCGTTACTCTTTTCACAGCCTCTGCTCCCTGTAACGGCACTAACTGTAGTTTTCGGTCATCTCCATGGCTGCAGCACGACACCGCCAATCAAATTTTACAGCATCACGTCCAGCACTGTGAATTACGGCAGGCGTCAGTACCAATGAGAAGTTAGGTGAGGTTTTCAACGTTTAAATCATGCAACAGAAGTGGTTTGAGGAATACTTGAGGGCACAGCTGATTTATATTTTTGTCTGCGTAGTTTTGGAAAGAATTTTGTTAATATGGGTGCATACACGGCTGATGCCTTAAACTGGGTGTTGGAGAAATTGTGGAGTAAATGGTTAGTTGCAGGAAGGTGGGTTTTTGGGGGAGTGAACAGCAGAATTTTAAAAAGACTGGTGACCCTTACGGGGAAAGATTCAGGATGCAACTAAAGAGGAAATTATTTGTTTCCGAAAAAGGCCGCAACACAAATAATCTAATTGGTTTGGCAAATGGGCCACAACGTCTCACTTAAGACTCCAGCAGCGTAATAAGTTCGATAGGCCAAACTGTTTCTTATAACCATGGACGATGATATCAATTAAGTGAAAAGAGGATAAAGGAAATATAATACAAGATCTACCATTTCTAAAATCTGACCACTAAACTCTTAAATGCATACATAAATTCTCAGACAACACAGAAAGCCATTTGGCCCATCGGGTCCACGCCAGTTCTCAGAGTAATCTTTTTTGTACCCCCCCCCCCCCAACAGACACACACTTATTTCCCTGTAACTGATTTTCTTTGCCATTCCCATCAATTCCACCCTAATTTTCTTACCACCCAACCACACTAGTGGTAATTTACAGTATACAATTAACTTACTGACCAGCATAACTTTGGGATGAGGGAGGAAACAAAGGCATCCTGGGGAAACCCAAGTAATCACTGCAGAAGGTGCAAACCACACAGAAAACAACAGAATTGAGGGAGCTGTGAGGCCACGGCATTAACTGCTGTGGCGCTGTCTCTTCAAAATCCTTCAAATTCACTGGAAGGATTAGCAAACCACGTCAGTGTCCTCTCTCAGCCAACATCCCCACTGTTGAGGCCTAGTTACACTTAGTCAGCTATATTGGGCAGGCCACATCATTCACATACTTGACATCAAACTCCAAAAACAGACACCTTATTCTGAGATTTGTCATGCAAAGAGATTACCAGGCAAACAGGAGAAGATTCAAGAATTTATTTGAAGCCTCCTTGAAGTAATGCAACATCCGCACTGAGTACTGGGAACTTCAGGTCTATGACCACTCAAAGTATATAAGGAAGAATCAGATGGTATTGAGAACCTTGAGTCCATGCATCCAAGCCTGTGTAAACAGTGGAAGGAGTGGACTACATCACAAACCATCCCCCTGCCCTCATTATGGAAGAGCCTGTGGCCTCATTGACCACCTGATAACCCACAAAATGAGATTGAAAGTTAGTCATCCTCAATCCTGAGACACTGTATAAACCCCTTTGTTCATGTCTCCTTGCAACAGCGCATTGTCATATCAATGTCTTTATTTTGCCACAAACAACACATTTTATGATTAGCCTTATTTAACAAAGTGGATCTTTGTATCGTTGTTAAGAATTCAAAATAATTGATGATACAAAGTATGGCTTAAAAATAATCATAAGGAGTCAAGGGAAATGAACTCTTGCAATCTCTTAGGAAGCACACTTTACTTTTATAAAAACTTACTTAGTTCTTTTTTTTCCTATCTAAGCTATCACCTTTTCTTCCTGTTTTGTTTAATGGCTTTCTTTCCATTCTTATCCTTTAGGTTTTTTAAATCTAATTACTCACTTCTTCCTCCCTCTTCACACTATTAATTTTGACTGAGTTCCAAGGGCAGCTAAGCCTAGCAGATATGATCTGAAAAGCACAAGATGCTGCATGGCAAAAAAAAGTAATAATAATGTGTACTGAGGTTTGCTTCCACAAATGCAAAGGTACAGAAAATGACGTTGGGGAAGGCCCAATTCATGGATCAAAACTCAAGAAAAATCAGAAGGCAGATTGAAATAAGTTACTGTGTCTTATAAATTTACAGAATTTTATTTTCATGTTTTGAAGGTAAATGTGGAGTGCTCAAGGAACCAACAATTGCTTCATTTGAAGAAAAAGATCATGGCACAAAATCTATGGAAGGGATTTTCAGAGAGCAATAATGTAGATTAAATGTTTTTTAATAAGTTTTTGGTGGTTTGAGGAGGATGTAGATTTTGAACCAATCTGTATATTCTGTGCTGTATTTGTGATATTTAATTAAATATCAGACAAAACGTGCAATTCTAGACACCACACTATAGAAAGGACGTGATTAAGCTACAGACAGTGCAAAAATGATTCACAAGGATGTTGCCTAGATTGGAGAGCTCGCGTTATCAGGAGAGATTGGATAGGCTAGGTCTGTTTTCCCTGGAGAAAAGGAGGCTGAGAGGTGACATTATAAGAGGCATAGATAGGGTTGATACCCAGTGTCTGTTTCCCATTGTAAGGGTGTCTAGAACTAGAGGGCATAGGTTTAAGTTGAGAGAGAGGAGGTTTAAAGGCCTCTGAGGAGTGAACTTTTCACATAAAGAGTAGTTGAGTTGTCAGAGGAGGTGGTGGAGACAGGAACAGTAACAATATTTAAGAGCTATCTGGATGTTGAATGAGCAAGGCATATTGTGATGTGGAATTAATGCAGGAAAGTGGGATTAGTATAGATAGGCATGATGGTTGGCATAGATGTGGTGGGCTGGAGGGCCTGTTTCTATGCTGTATAATTCTATGACTCTATGAGAATGTTACAGTATCATTCTCTCTAGTGACATACCTACCCATTTTGATTCTTTTTTGCAATCAACCAACTTTGACAACCCATGAATATAATGTCAGTTAGCAAAAGTATATATATGAGCCCGAACAAAGAAAATTGATAGTTGAGGAGAATTGCAGTCGAGGCCAATGCTATCCAGACTCAATACTTATATGCACTTTCCTGCAGAAAACATTAGAAAACTATTGAGCATATGGACCCTTGTTGGGTTTCTACTCATCCACAGCTTTTCAAACCTCTATCAGGAATAAAACAAAAAGCTGGAAATATCCAGCAGGTCAGGCAGCATCTGTGGAGAGCAAAACAGTCTCCCCTCAGCCACTGATGCTCCAGAGAAAACAATCCAAGTTTGTCCAACCTCTCCTTATAGCTAAGACTCTAATCCAGGCAGCATCCTGGTGAACTCTTCTGACCCCTCACCAAAGCCTTCCTGTAATAGGTCGGCCAAAACTGCACACAATACTCCAAATGCAGCCAAAAGCAAAGTTTTATACAGCTGCAATGTGACTTTCTACTCTTATACTCAATGCCCTGATTGATGAAGACAAACATGCCATTAGCCTCCTTTACCACCTTATCTACTTGTGTTGCTACTTTCAGGGAGCTATGGACTTGGACCCCAAGATCCCCCTGTACATCAATGCTCCTAAAGATCCTGTCATTTCCTGTATACTTTCCCCTTACATTTGACCTCCTAAAGGGCAACATCTCAGACTTGCCCAGATTAAACTCCATCTGCCATTTCTCCACCCATATCTGCAACTGATCTCTCCATGAAAACAGCCAGACTGCTGAATATTTACTGCATTTTCTGCTTTTAGGATTATTCATCATTTTACTTGAACTGGCTAACACCAAGAAAGGTCTAGATATAGCCCACCAGTCTTCCCTTTCTGCAGTGAATGGCACTGAGAACGGGACTTGTAAACTATACCACCAGATGATAATTGTGCACAATGTTTGATTATAATTTCATTGCAGAAAAATGTATGCACTTTATTAGGACACGGTCAAATACAGAAGAGTTCTGCTTTCAGATATGTACACGAAGGGTCGCTGCTTCACGTTGCAGCGGGTTAACCAGGGGCTGGGTGCAAAGATGGAGTCAACATTCAACCATAAATATATGTGCCGACATGATTCTGACAGAAACTGCACCTCTTTTAAAGGAGCTTATAAAACTCCCCAACTTTAAACAAAACGACTTTCTCCCGAGCAAACGGGCATCATTGGTGGGGGGAGTGGGGTAGTTCGCCTGGCGTCTGCTTCAGCAATGAGATGGTGATGCATTGAAGGCGGACACAGGTTTGTTATGCTTGAAGCCTGAAGGTGGTTGAGTGCTCAGGCGGGGAACCCAACGATCCGCACCGCAGAACTTTCGAGAGCGGGAGGAGAAGCCATGTGCCCGCCGGCCGACCAACCGGCCGGCCAGGTAGGCGTATCCTCCCTCCCTCTGGAAAGTTCTCTGGCCCGCCCCCCGCGATCACACGCTCGGGAGTTTCAACGGCGTTCAGTAGACGCACGGCGCAGCCAAACCGCCTGCCTCCCGAATTTCCGCCACATACTTTGCCCTGACTCCAACCATGACTGCAGGTGAAGAGAAGAACGAGCAACAAATCCCCATCGAGGGCGAAGATATCACCCCCAAGAAAGATGGAGGAGTTCTAAAGGTAGAAGCAGCGCATTGCTTGGAGAGGGAGGGCAGGGAAACGAGTGAGGTGGTCAGGCCTTGGCAGCTTTGAATAAAATTAACATCCAGGCACAGCTCTGTTTATAAAGCAGTTAAAACGGGGTCTTACCAAGCCAGCAGTTACAGAGGGTACGTGTGACTTCGTCTGAACAGTGAGGGAGCGAGCTTTATTAAAGGCTAATTTCCAGGTGTTTTTAAAATGGTTGATTCAGAGATGAAAGTGAGGAGCTGTCTGACAGCCTGATGCTGACGTTCATTTTGTCTTACATTTTCCGCGGCTCCACGGGCGGGATTTTGTCCGGGGCCGAGTTAGTTAAATGGCAGGAAGGTGCCGCGTCTGCTGAAGTGTGGGCGACGCATGGGTGATTGCGGAGGGAGCCGCTGGCGCCCCGCTCATGGGGCATCTCTGCCGCAACGGTGGGCCCGCCAAGCGCCCGCTGCAGAACCCTCCAGAACCTTCCACACCCACCCGGCGCCGCACGGGTCCTAGCGCCCCTGTGCTTCCCTCTTCCCACAAACTCCTGCATTCTGCCCGAAAAGGTGACCCATCCACTCGCTATATCTGGAACTGTAAACGGATTTATTTAAAAAATATATCTCATGGGCCTTGAAACGTACCGAAAATTGGTTAACTCTCGATTGTCGCCTGGTTCTGGAGTACACGCTAAACGTTGCAGGCGATATCAGAATCACATGCACGACTAAAGTTTACTGACGGTTGGAGGAGGAAGGGAGGTGGTCACAGTTGTCACATTTCGCAACCCTTTGTAATGTGATGTCTCTACCATTTATATTAAAAAACAATAACCACTTTTCTCTGCTCAAGAAGTAAAAACAGAAAATGCTGGGAATACTCAACAAGTCGGGCAGCTTCTGTGGGGAGTGGAACAGGGTTGAAGTTTCAGGTCAATTTTTTTTATCAGTTCAGTATTTACGATATTTAGTTCTGATCTGCGGCATCTGTAGTTATTTTTTGCTTTTAAATTGCTCACCCAAGGAAACGTACAAATAAAAGGAGACAGAGTCTGCAGATGCTGGAATCTGGAGCAACACACACAAAATGCTGGAGGAACTCAGTGGGTCAGGTAGCATCTATGGAGGGAAACGTGATGAAGGGTCTCGACCGGAAACATAGACTGTTTATTTCTCTCCATAGATGCTGCCTGACCTGAGTTCCTCCAGCATTTTGTGCGTATTGTACAAATGAAAGGAATGGTTTTCCATCCTGGGTACTAGAGATCTCCAGCATTCAGTTCAGGTAGAGCATTTGGGTTATTCCAGGCTAAAGATTCATTGGCACTCCCAGGTCACAAGCAAAGTAGAAGTACACCCAAACCAGTACTGAGTTAGTTTATACATGATCCTTTCTCTTTTTGACATTGTTTCTGAAATCAGTTGTCCCCTGGGACTAAGAATTCCATTCAACAAGAGTTAAGGCAATCTCAGCCTAGTTGAGATGGATTCCATAACTCAGATCACTTGTAATTTGGCATCATTTAGTAATCCCATAAATTTTGCTTGAGTGTGAAGTGGAAATGGTACAGTAAGAGTTTTGATTGGGGCATGTTCTAAGCTCAGAGAGAGTCTTCCTGCTTGGCCAATCCCCAGCCTTTTCCTATGGAGAGACAAATGGGGATGTTGTGGTGAAGTTAGAACTGTGCAGGCAAATATATTTCATCATTTGTAATTGGAGTGGAGAATGGTAGAAGGGGCAGAAAAATGAAATCTCTCCAAAGTGTGACACCGTTTTTAAAAAAAAAGGCTTCATAAACTCAGACCTAACCCATACTCTCCAATTTTTTTCAAAAACTTATTTTCTGAAGATTGATATGCTTTGACGATTTCAGTCAATGTAATGTCCTCAATCCAACTTCCGTTGCTACTTTTAAGAGCTATTAGTTGAAAATAATTGGAAAATGATAAGGTAGTCAGGTTTCTTCTTAAAATATTTTTATTAAGATATAATAAAAATATTAAGGTATAATAAGATATCATATAATTAAGATACCCTGGTCACCTCACTATAGCAAGGATGTCGAAGTTTTAGAGAGGGTGCATAGGAGGTTTACCAGGATGCTTCCTGGATTGGAGGTCATGTACTATTAGGAGAGGCTGGACAAACTTGGGCTTATTTCTCTGGAGCAGCGGAGGCTGGGGGGTGATCTGTCGGAAGTGTATAAAATTATGAGGGGCATAGATAGGGTGGACAAGCAATATCTTTTTCCCATTATTGAGCGATCCAATACCGGAGGGCATGCATTTAAGGTGAGGGGGGGTAGGTTCAGAACAGACGTGAGGGGTAAGTTTTTTTACTGAGAGAGTGGTGGATGCCTGGAATGCGATGCGTGATAGGGTGGTGGAGGCAAATTTATTGCAGGCTTTTAAGAGGGGCTTGAATGGGCACATGAATGAGAGGAAAATGGAGGGATATGGGCATTCTCTAGGTCAGAGGGATTAGCTATGTGGGCACAACATTGTGGGCTGAAGGGCCTGTTCTGTGCTGTACTGTTCAATGTTCTATATATAATTTAAATTCCTTTAATAAGGAATTAAAGTTATGATAATTAACTTTTCAACATTCAAGCTTTTATGAATTGAACCTTCTGCCCTAAAAGTTGAAAGTATATTTAACCAATAATCTTTCCTTTCCTTCTCACAGCTAATTAAAAAGGAGAGTACTGGGGATGAAACCCCAATGACAGGAGATAAGGTGTCTGTCCACTACGTGGGTGTACTCTTGGATGGAACTAAGTTTGACTCGAGTCGAGACCGGGATGACTATTTCACATTTGATCTTGGAAAAGGTTAGAATATTTGACACAAGTGTTCCTTGCGTGTTCTTCAGTTTAAAACGTAAGTGGGCCTGAGGCAATGCTGGCTATGTAACTTCACAAAAACAAGTTGAAAAACCTATTTGCACAACCGTTGAAAATAAGGATCAGAGGCATTTAATGTTTTGTGAACATTTTCTTGGTTTTTTTTGTGGAAGGTGGGTAATGAATATTTAGATTTATTGTTTTAAGCTACAACTTGCTAACTCGGTTCTTGATCCAAGCAACATTAAGCAGCAAAATGATATATAAAAGATGCAGCAACCCCAAAAGGGGACAGAACTGGAAGGGAAGTCATTTCTGGGTACCCTGCACTGTCTTTTGCAGACCAACTTAAAAGGATATATGTTGCATACTAATTGATCTACAAGTTCTTTATGGGGTAATAGCATCAGACATGGACAACTTTTGGTTAAGCTTTGCACATTTTGGGCAAATGAATGGACTGAGCATTTTATGAACTTGTCATTTAACGTTGAATACAAAGGCATCTCATTGCCATGAGTTGAAAGCTGGTATGATGTCTGCTCTGTGTTATTCCATTAAGCAGTCTGTAGACACGATCCATGCAGAATAAACTACCTGTCAGATTGCCCTGTTGAGCACTAAAGTGTGATGTAGCACAAACTGTATGTATGGAAGATTACTTAAGTAATGTGTAGTGACCTACCTTAAGAGTAGCTTCACAAATTTGTTATAGCATTATCAATGATATTTAAAGTGATCAGTGAATGAACCTATGTTTCAATTTTTTTCATGCAATTTTTTCCACTCCAAAATTGAGACTGTCATTTTCTCTTCCCCAATTCTCCACTGTTCCAGATGTGAGTCTAGCAATAACAAAGACATTTATTGGCAGGCTATCTGGATGATGTTCATAGCACTAAGAAGTGCCCACTGTGCCATCACTTACAGTGGAAGTTTAATTTTATCCATGATTGGCCAAATTTTGCTTTCTTCGGAGCTACAGCTTTCTGCCATTCAAACTGCAACAAATCCTAGCCTTGCTTGCATGAACTGTGAGCCTAGTTAATAATTAGAAACCAGACAATTAGGAAGCCCAAATCTGTTGCAATTCCCTGATGCTGGCCATGAAGTCCAATAGCAAGACCTGGTATTTAAAGATCTCTGAATGTCAGAGACACTTTAAAAATTATCATATTCAGTGACTACTTCAATAGAAAGTAAAGCTGGACACTCACTTTTATCTTTTCCCAAAGCCTTTTGGGAGCAAAGCCTCCACATTTACTTCACCTGAAGACAAGTTGCTGTATGAACTTCATTGCCTAACTCTGAAGTGTGGAAGGCCAGCAAGCTTGGTCTTTTGCGTACAGCCCATGTAAGTGCAGGTATATGGGACCCCATGTAGTGGGACTATCTAGTTTAGCGCAATCCAATATTTTGTATTACCAGGTTGCTGGCCAATTTGCAGTGAAGTTGCATAATGTTATGATCTACATAAAATTGCTTTCTCCATGTTTACCCCAGTGTCCAAGTGAACTGAGTGGGTGGTGGAGAAATTCACAATATTTAAGAAATGTCTAGGCAAACGTGAATGGCCAACACGTGGAAGGCTATGGATTAGACACTAGTAAATGGGATTAGTATAGATAGGTATTTGGTGCTCAGTATGGATGTGATGGGTCTGATTCCGTGCTGTATATCTTTATGGATCAAAGATTATAATTTAAGTAATTATACAACAACAGATGAAGTGGAATAATAACTTTCATTGTTTTTGACCAGGTCAAGTTATCAAAGCATGGGATATTGCTGTGGCCACCATGAAGGTTGGTGAAATCTGTCAGATCATCTGTAAACCAGAATATGCCTATGGCTCTGCAGGCAGCCCGCCAAAAATTCAACCGAATGCCACTCTTGTATTTGAGGTGTGTTTTCGTTTCAAGTATTGTTCTCTCCCTTTCTTCACAAGTAATGTCTGAATATTTGTACCATGACTACTTATTCCTTTTTTGAATTTATAGAAGTTCAGCTATCTTGAATGATATAATAACATCATTGAAATATGATTAGCTGAGGAACTGCATACGAATCACTGCATGACATTCTGGCTTGCACTAACAAGGTACTGTTTTATTGGTGCATGAAGCAGTGATTGTGTAAGGTTAAATAGCCCCTCTGTTGTATTCAGAAATGCACTCAGGGTGGAGAAAATCGAAGGTGTCTAAAATAAAGATTATAGCCTACATTGTTAAATTAAGCATGATGGCAGCCAGGAATTTGATATTTGAAACTATTTTCGTTATTATTCTTACTTTTAAGATTGAGCTTTTTGAAATCAAAGCAGAAGATCTGACAGAGGATGAAGATGGTGGAATCACTCGCCGAATCAGAAAGAAGGGAGAAAGTTATTCTAAACCCAATGAAGGAGCCTCAGTTGAGGGTAAGATGCTATACTTTACCCTTGTAATTTCTTGCACCTGATATCTCTTGGTAATTCATCTGAGTATTGCGGTGAAAAGTTAGCAATGGCAAAAGGATGGTTCTTTCCAGGTAGTGAAGGGAAAATAATATTCCAAACAAGAAAATGTAGAATCTTTTTCTCCACTGAGAATTGCATATTAGGCCAATTCTATTTGATAAAACAAGTTTATTTGGCCAAAAAAACCATTGATGTGAGGATTGGTATATAGCAAGAACAAATAGAACAAAGGAAATAAAAATATTTCACTCTTACGTAAGACCTGGGGTAGACTTAATCTCCATTACTGTCTGGTTTTGTTCCCTTAATGGAAATTGATACCTAGTTAGTTGCCTTTAGGTTACGTCAAAAAGCTTAGAGCTGGGTATTCTGGAACAATGAGGACTGAGGAAATTATACCTTTGAAAGGATTAGATTAGGTTCAAGTAGAAAGGGTTTTTATTTAGTTATTGGGGAGGATCAAGGAAGATAGATGTTACATAAGCATAGCTGAGTTTGGTGTCAGAGAAAATAAAAACAAAATGCAAAATTTGGGTGGCACGGTAGCGTAGTGGTTAGCACGACGCTATTACAGCGCCAGCAATCGAGGTTCAATTCCCGTCGCTGTCTGTAAGGAGTTTGTACGTTCTCCCATGTCTCTGTGGGTTTCCGCCGGGTGCTCCGGTTTCCTCCCACATTCTGAAGATGTACGGGTAGGTTAATTTGGGGTTTAAAATGGGCGGCGTGGACTCGTTGGGCCGGAAGGGCCTGTTACCATGCTGTAAATAAAATTTAAATTTTAAAAAAATGCTCAGCAGGTCAGGCAGCATTCAATGGAGAGGGGAAACAAGTAACCAAATTGACCCTTCATCAAAACTGAAGGAGGAATCAGGGGTTTCATTATCAGTGGCGTGTTCTGTTTTGAACAAGCTAGCAGCTCTTTCAATGAATGTATATCTGCTGCAAAGATTCAAAGGCAAGCTTAAACTATCTCAACTAATCACAACATTCAAATTCTAGTTGGAGCATTGCAGCAAGGAGCAAAGGTATGACTGTTCTCCTGTTACTGTTGTCTCTTATTTATTTGATCTCTTTCAGTGGTCAGCAACATTCTGAAGTTTCTTTGGCTTCAAATTGTCCTGAACTTCTTTTGTCTCTCCAGAAGCTAGCATGATAGTTGTGGAAAAGAAATGACCATATCTTCCTAGGGTTGTACCACCATAGCACCTGAGAAGATTGATGGTCCTTTCTGTCTAGTTTTTACATGTTCATACCTCCAAATGAAGAGAATTTTGCCAAAACATTCCTAAAGTGTCTTTCTGCTGGTTCTTACACCTGACTGTCCTGGTATTTTACCATTTTATGGAGGATATCTCTAAGCTTTGAAGAAATTTGTTTCCATTCTGGTACCTGTATGGACCATGTGACTAATATAACTTGTGGGATTTGTTTTAAACATTTTTCTTTATTGATGTTGGTTTATTATTGTCACTTGTACCGAGATACAGTGAAAAACTTGTCTTGCATACCAATTGTACAGCTCAATTCATTACACAGTGCAGTTACATTGAGTTAGTACAGAGTGCATTGAGATAGTACAGGTAAAAACAATAACAGTACAAAGTGTCACAGCTACAGAGGAAGTGCAGTGCAGGTAGACAATAAGGTGCAAGGTAACAACAAGGTAGATTGTGAGGTCAGAGTCCATCTCGTTATATAAGGGAACGATTCAATAGTCTTATCACCGTGGGATAGAAGCTGTCCTTGAACCTGGTGATATGTGCCCTTGGGCTCCTGCCTGAAGGGAGAGGAGACATCTTTACATCAAATCCTAAACCTGTATTTCAACCCCCTGCTTGTTTTTAATCATGATTATGTTAAACTCCTTTCATATTAGTCGATTTTGTTGTCATCTAACCTGTTTTTTTAAATAGGGCCCATATGTTTGGTTTATATGACTGGAATGATCCTCAACAGAGGATTTTTGTGGTGGATAATAGCCCTGGCCTTGCTAGGCCAGTTTGATCAATATTTACTGTTGATGTCAACCATAATAAAGATAGTTTCCTGAAATATATCTACAGTATGCTTCTTACTCCAATGCCTCCAGTTTGTGCCTTTCTAAACCTTCCACAAATTCATTTGTGAAACAACACAATTGAGATCTTTTCTGTGACAATGAAAAATCAAAGCATTCACCATTCCTGTATTTTCTCCTGTCTTTTGCTTTTGTCTTGGGTTCCTTTAAACCTGTTCCAAATCAGGATTGCAGTGGGAATTCTGCTTTTAGTCCTTTGAACTTGGATGAACTCTGCAGTATGTCCAGAAGAGCAGCTTCAGGTGGCTCACTGGTATTTATTAATTGACCAACCTCTGAATGTTAATTCCATAAACTACAGGAATATTGATACTAGTTTGCTTTGACTGGAACCCTACTGATTAAATATTAAGTTAGCCTGGGGTCATTAAACTGAACCAATCAGATTGCACTAGCTAATAATAGATAATACCATATTTATGCAAATCTGATTTGCAGCAGTCTATGTACATTGTGCTGGGAAGTATCAATTAATAAAAATCAGCAGAGTGTATCGACTAACATATATGATTATTTTTAACTGTTTGTTCAAATTCCTGCACATTAAAATGTCCCATCTCCCTCTGAGTATCGTGTTTCACCCCACTAGTCTTCACATTGAATGGATCATCCATTGTGATTCCTGACACCTTCATTGTGATGCCATTACCTGATATGTCTTGCCCCTTCCTCCTTTTGGCATTTGGTAAGAACTGTTACCTCTGATGCTCTGGGTCACACCTCCATCTCCACCAATACCCATACCATATTTCCGTGCAGCACAGAAGCAGGCCAATCATCCCTGTCTATGCCAGCCCACAGAGCAATTCCATTCCCCCACTAAATTTCCATGTGACCTAATCTCCCTATATCCCCATGGACTCCCCCTTCCCCAGATTCTACGGTGTACCTATTTATATACTATGGGCACTTTACAGTGGCTGATTAACCTACAACCCAAGCAGTTTTGGGATGAGGGAGGAAACCAGAGCACCTGGATGCAGCCCATGCAATCGTGGAACATGTGCAAGCTCCACACATTCAGCACCAGAAGTCAGGATTGAATCTAGACTGCAGGCACTGTGAGACTGCAGCTCTACTAACTGTGCACTGTAGTCCTTGTGGCATCTTTCTCTGCAACAGGAGAAGCAACACTGATTTTTTTTTTATTCTCTCTTCCCTTTATCAAGGGCCTTGAACCAAAACATTCTATTCAAATAAAACAACATTTGGTTCTTCCAATTTAGTATATTCTGTCCTTTTGTTTTGCTTTGAGTAAATCAACCACAGATTGGGTAACCGTTTTGCAGAACATCTCCATTCAGTCCAAACGCACGACCCCCAGATTTATAAGTGCATGGTCATTTTAATTCTCCATCCCACTCCCATGCTTGACTTTGGCCTCTTGTGCTTTTCCAAGGAAGCTAACCCAGACTCAAGAGACAATACCTCCTTTTCCAACTAGGCAGACTGCAGCCTTCCAGGATCAACAGTAATTTCAACAAAAGTGATTCCAGCAGTATGTCATTTTTGTCATTCAATCTCTTCTGATCTTCACCCAGGTCACTTTTTATTCTCACTATCCCTTCCTCACACCCTTTTTATGAAATATAAAAGCTTTTTTAATGTAACTTTGCTCTTTTCTGCTGAAAGATGAACAATCTGAAACAGTAATGCTGTTTCTCACTCCACATGCTACCTAGCCTGTTTGGTAATCCCAGTATTTTCTATTTTACTTTTTAACAAACTGTTAACTCATGAATTTGGTTAGTGTTGAGGAAAAATTACATTTAAATGCTTCGAATGATAAAGTTACATTGGAACAGGGAGTAAGCAGCAATCTCCCAAGCTAGTTTCATTCATTCAGATAAACCTGATAGTTACAGCAAATCTATGTAGTGAGTTTTGCTACACATTCCTTGATTAACCCAGTGACATTACGTGGTTTCCTTCTAATGCTGCCATTGTGTTTCCTTTTTCCACGTATGTACTCATTTTAAAAAAAACATCATTTTCTTATTAATCGGCATTTATTGCTTTGACAGATGAGATACAGGGAAATGTTTCCCCTGACTGAGGAGTCTAGCATCAGGAGCATAGTTTGAAAATAAGGGGCAGGCCAGTAGGATTGAGATGAAGAGAAATTTCTTACTCAGAAGCTGGTGAACTTTTGGAATTCCATAGCCCCGAGGGCTGTTTTGTGTTTTTCAAAACACAGATTGATATATATCTGGATATGAAGGGAATCAAGGGAAATGGAAATAGTGCTGGAAAATGGCACTAACGTGGAAGATCCACCATGATCTTGATGAATGGAGGAGCAAGATCAGAAGACCAAGTGGCCTGCTGCTGTTTCTGTTTGTTAGGTTCTTGTATTATGTTGCTGGCATCTGTCTTCAATACATCTATATTTCTCTTTACCCTCCATATTTCTCCATTGTATTTCCAAATCAGCTTGGGTATTTCTCGAGCTTTAGTTATTTGTACCTTGTTATCTGTCACCTAGCATATATTCATCTTTGTTGATTGTTCTAACCATATAAATACTCTGTAAATCAGTGATGGAATTGTGAAAGCATTGAAAGAAGCCTCCTAGCCCATTGACCTTGTGCCAGCTCCCAAAATAATCCTGTCGTTCCCATTTACTCTTTCTCCGTAGAGCCACAATGTATTTTCTCCCTTGAGTACTTACAGTTCCCTTTTTGAAAGGGATGATTGAATTGGCTTCCACCACATTTTCAAGCAGTGAATCACAGATTTTGATTACTTGCTGAATGTAATAACTTTTCCTAATGTTAGCCCAGTATTTTTTGACAGTTACGTTAATCTATGCCCATTGGCTCTCAAAATCCTTTTATTGGTAGGATCAACTTGTCTATACCCTTGACGACTTTGAACCATTTATCAAATTGTCCCTCAACCTTTCCTGTTCTGAGAAGAACAGTCCTAGCTTTTGCATTCTATCCATGTATTTGAAGTGTGATATCTCTGGGACATTTCTGGTAATTCTTGTATGTATCCTCTCTAGGGCCCTCGCACATTTCTTTAAAATGCAATTAAACTCAATGTTTAGTAGTTGGGCATTTTCATTTACAAGTCTCTTTAGTAGCTTTAAGGTTCAAAGCTCAATTTTTAAGTTTCTCATTATTCTAATTACAACTGGTTTGAGTTCCTTTAAAAGTTTTTTCTTGCTCTTTCTTTGATTCTGGAGGTTGGTTGCTTGCATTTACCAAATTGCTTAAAGCTAACTTTTAGTCTTGCTTATAGTATCACTTACATTTTCAGAGCATTGTCATTGCACAAGCAACATTTTTATTATCTAGGCAGTAGTCAACACTGCTAGCAGTTCCAATATTAGTAAATAGTAAATAAAGTTTTTTTATAATTTAGTTATTCATTTGTTTCAAACTTCCAGATAAGAAGTTCAGTTATTCATTTTCCCCGTGACCTCGGGCCACAGTTAAGAATGTAACATTTGCTCAGAGTTGAAGATTTCTTTAATGATAGATATCCTTTCTTTCAGTCCATTTAAAAGGCAAATATCACAGTACAGTCTTCGACAATCGTGATGTATCATTCATCATTGGAGATGGTGAAGAACATGATATTCCTTCAGGGATTGAGAAGGCACTGCAGGAAATGGAGAAAGGAGAAGAATCAATTATATCATTAAAACCAAAGTAAGTTTAAATGTCATGGTCTCAAAGATCTTTTATTCACAGTCCTTCCCAAATCATTTTATTGAGAAACCTAAATAAAGGGCCAAGATTGTTGGCTTGTCAAGATTGCAAAGGACAGAATGATCAGGTAAATTTAATAAATACTTGGGTTTTGTCAAGTGTGAGTATTAAGAGCCTGCTTCACAACAGTGAGAATTCCTAAAAGATGCAATCTTGACCAGAAATGAGCGGCAAATAAAAAGTGGTTCTTGCTAGATCTGCAAGACACTTGGGGAAACTGTCTTTGAAATAAATTTCCATTTTTTGATAAAAGGAGTTGAGGTCACATAATTTCCATTCTTTGTGCAGTTTAATGATGGTATTATGTGCACTGGTGGGGCCTGATTTGAAAAACTGCTTCATTGAGACTAGGATTATTAACATTACACAAATAGGCGAATGTAGAGTCAACTGGGTTGCTATGTATAACATAATTGAAGAGATTGATAGTTTATGTGAAAAATAAGGAATCATTCAGATTTAAAAAATCTCTACATTATTTATATATAAATTAACATATTACGGCACTTGATTATTATTTTGAGTATTCCTTTGACCTAGTGTTGTCCATATAGGTATGGATTTGGAGAAGCAGGAAAACCAAAATTTCACATTCCACCAAGTGCGAACTTAGTATATGAAGTTGTGTTGAAGAACTTTGAAAAGGTAAGAAACAACTGGATTAATGCTTGTGCTAACAAGTGTTCTGTTGCATTCTTAAATAGAGATCCTGTCACTGTTAATGACTTGGTAATTGCTGAATTGTTTTATATTGCCAGAATTGTAGCCTGTTTTTATTCTGGAGAAGGGATGTCAAGTAAATCTTTGAAGCTTTTAACCTATATTACAACGACATTGTGCCTAGCATTTTGTTTTAATGGGATTTAAATTTTAAAGTGAAGAATCTTGAGGGCATCTGTTGGAATACAAGGTTCAGCCATTTGTGACAAACCAGGAGGGATATCACAGCCAATTTTGATCTGACCTAAAGTTAAAGTCTGAATACTTTCTAATAAGAGGATGCTGGATAACCAACAAAGGGGGGATAAAAAGCCTACAGATTTTTTTTTAATATAGCCATTCCTCCTTGATTAGTTGTTTAGTGGTCTCACTTTTTGTCATCTCATCAGGCAAAGGAGTCTTGGGAGATGAACATAGATGAGAAGCTGGAGCAGTCTGCCATTGTCAAGGAGAAGGGAACTGCATATTTTAAGGTAACAAGATTGCAGCTAAAAAAATGGATACTAGATCTTGTTTATCATGAAGTGCCTTTGCACCCTGCTTTACAAAAAGAAGAATTGGGAAGTATCATTCAATGTACAATAGATTTTTTTTCTACCATTAGTGTTCAGGTTTGCATTCTATAATTTCTGAACTCTCATTTGAGCATTTATGATGCAAAGGCCTCAGCTATTTCCTTCATAAAGGAGATTGATGACTAGTAATTTGAAGCAATCTACAGTGATCATCCCTCAGACCACATGGTTTTCTCCTCAAAGTTAAAATAGATCAAGATGTCATTGTGTAGGAAAGTCTGTGTGCTGCATTCATTATTTTAAAATGGTTTGAGAAAAATGTAGAGAAAATTAATAAAATTAGTTTTCTATTAAATGTGTTTTAGAGAGAGACCAGATGACATAAATGAATCTAGTAAACAAGCAGTTGCTCCTAAATTGTGGCAAAGATGACAGATAATTGACTGTCCTTGATATCAAGATAGCATTTAGCCAAGTGTGGCATTAAGAAGCCCTAGTAAAACTGAAGTCAGTGGATATTGAGGAAAATGTGGTTGTAGTAGTACTTTGCACAAAGGAGGGTTGTTGGAGATCCATTATCCTACTCCAGGACATGGTTGCAGGAGTTCCTCAGGGCAGTTTCCTAGACTATGTTATCTTCAGCTGCTTCATCATAGATCCTCCTTCAAAAGTGGGCATGGATAGTTGCACAATGTTGAACTCCTTTCGCATTGTGGCAATTGAAACAGTGTGTACCTACATGCTGCAAGCCCAGGATGTCATTCTCGCATGGTCTGATAAGTGGAAAGTAACATTTGTGCTACAAAAGTGGCAGTTGATGATCATCTCCAATAAGGGAGTGCCTAACCATCTATCCTTAACATTCCACTGCAAAACCATTTGACTCCCTGCCTTCAACATCTTGGAGGTCACTGATGCCCAAATACTGTGGTTGCAAGAGCAGGTTAGAGGCTGGGTGTCTCTGGTGAATGAGTCGTCTTCTAACTCTCCAAATCTTTTCCAATAGTTGCAAGGCACAAGTTAGGAGTGTATTGGAACATTTTCTATTTGCTTGGATGAGCGCAGCTTCCAAGCATTCAAGAAGCTCAACATCATTCAGGACAAAGCAGCCAGTTCAATTGGTACCTCATACATTGCCCAAAACACCTGTACTCGTCTGGTGCACGGTGGCTGCAGTGTGTACTATCACCTAAATGCAATGCAGTTACTCACCTATTCTACTTGACAGCGCCTCCCAATCCTGCAGCCTCTACCACCAAAAAGGACAACAGTTTCAGGCACAAGCGAACAATACCAGATTAAAAATGTACAAATATTGATTTGTACCAAAAAGGCTTTAAGGAAAATAGTTGGCAGTTATGCACACTAAGCAGTATAGAATCATTTTGGAAAATTGGACACAAAACAATTGTGTGATGTTTGGACTATACATTCAGATCATTCATCAAAAATAAAAAAAAGTTTGTACCAATCTAATCTTCTGCCTCTGAGTCTTGCAAGAATTTTATTTTAAATTAAACCATTAATCAATTCATTGAATAAATATAATCCCTTTGTTAGGTGATTTTCTTTAAATATAACTTGGATGTTTTGTTGTACATCAGAAATCTAAATTACTGAGAAAAAAAATTGACATTCATGAAACTCATTTTAAATAATTTGCTTCTCCAAGAAAAAGAATAGTTTACATTGGAATTTCTTAATTAATATTTTCAATAACCAATTCCAATATGAAATTTAGATGTAATGATTTTTACAAAATATTGTTACTACAGAAAGTAGCATTGTGGACAAGAACAGTTAGACTATATGTTTGCAAGATTTTTAGTAGACTTGCTCCTGGCAGTGGACAAAGAGTCATATAACACAGAAATGAGCTCTTCAGCCCACCACATCCATGCCAGTCTCTTTGCCTATCCGCACTAATCTCATTTGCCCATGTTAGGGCCATATCCTGCAATGTCTTGCCTATTTAAGTGTCTGTCTAAATGTCTTCTGAATGTTGTAATTGTATCTGATTCCACCACCACCTTTGGAGTCCATTTCCAGTTATCAACCACTCTCTGTGTTTAAAAAAAACTTAACCCTCAGATCCCCTTTAAAACTCTTTCATCTCATCTTAAAGCTATGTCCTTTCATTTTTGGTATCCCAGCCATGGGGAAAAAGATTTAGACCATCTACCCTATCTATGCTTCTCATAATCTCTTATACTTCTGTCAGGTCACCTCTCAACCTCCTTTGCTCCAGGAAAACAAGCTCACTCTATACAATCTCTCCCCATAAGTCATCCAATCCAGGCAACATCCTGGTGAATCTCCTTTGCACTCTCTCCAGTGCGATCACATTCATCCTATAGGGTGCTGTCCAGAACTGCACACAATAGTCCAAGTGTGGCCTAACCAGTGTTCTGTAAAGTTGGGAACATAATATTCTTATATTTCTATACCTCAATCTCTGAAGGCAAGCATGCCATATTCCTCCTTCACCAGACTATCAACCTCTGTTGACACTTTCAGGGAACTATGGACTTGGACCCATAACTCTCTCTGTTCATCAACATCCCTTAGTGCCCTACCATTTGACTTCCTCACACTTACTGGGATTGCATTCAGTCTGCCAATGCTCTGTCCAACTTTCCATCTGATCCATATCCTGCTGTAGCCTTAGAGAACCGTCTTTGCTATCTATAACACAATTAATTTTCACGTCATTCACAGACTTACTAATCATATCTCTTACATTCATATCCAATATAATTGGACTTTGGATATGTGATTTCATAATAGCAAGAGTAACTGTGCAAATATAGGGAATAATTGACTGAGTCAAATTTGTTTTGAGTAATTTGATGCTTTAACATTGAATTAATTGACTTTTGCATTGAATTGACTGACGTACATGGATCTCTCACAGAGTTTGCTGTTAACTCATGCAGTGGACATTTCCTTCAATTTGCCCTGCAATCATTTGAGTACACTTTTCTTGTAGGCACACCACTGTTTCTCAGCTGCTTAAGATGCTGTTTATCAAAGACCACTCACTGTTTTTAACATAATGGTTTGGAAGAACTGAAAAGCAGTTACATTTGCCTCATAGGTATGGATGTGGAGTCAAACATGAGTGAAAGTAGGTAAGGGTAAGAGAGGGGTTCTCCTTTAAAGAAATTAAATGGGATTTTACCAAAAAAATCAGCCAGGTTCATCGTCACCATTACTGATTACTGTCTTTTTATTCTAGATTATTTACATAATTGAATCAGTTGCTGTGATGGTGTTTGAATATGGGATCATCAGTCCAGGCCTCTAGATTAGTAGACCTGTAATTTCACCACAATGCAACTATCTCCCCAATTCCCATGAATGACAAACATAAGGATAAACATCTTGAGTCACAAGTGTCTAGTGGGTGATTTGTTTCCTCCTCCTGAGGTCCCCATCATCACAAAAGTCAGTCTTCAAATATTTTGTTCTATTCTACATGTTGTCAAGTAACAACTTGCACCAGAGACTAAGGACCTGATCATTAACAAAGTGATGAAAAGTGTCATTGAAAGTGTTTTCAGGCAACACTTAGTCACCAGTAATCTGCACAGCAATGCTCACCGTGTGGCATTGTTGTGCGGTAATGGCTTATCACTAATGATTGGGCAATCTTCAATTCAATTTGCAACTCTCCAGTTGCAATAGAGAGAGTGCAATGAAGGTTGATTTTTAGGGTGGTGAAGAATTGCATGTCAGGAGAAGTTAAGTAAACTGGGTCTATACTCTGTTGAGACTGGAAGAATCAGAGGTGATCTTAGGGTGGATGAGAGTTTGATACTTCCTGTGGCTGGGGTGTCCAGAACGAGCAAGCACAAAATGCAACATATGCCATTTAGGATGCACATGAGAGGTAATTTCTTCATCTGGAGAGTAGTGTTTCTTTTAAATTCTCTACCCAAAAGAGCACTGAAGGCTCAGCTGCTAAGTCTATTCCATGCAGTGATTGGTAGAACTTTAGATGTTAAGGCAATCAAGAAAACTGGACTTGGTGCAGGAAAGTGGCACTGAAGTAAAAAAAAATCAGTTGTGATCTTAATTGAATGCCAAGCAAGCATGGGCACCTGAGGGGTCTACTGCTTCTACTTGTGTTGTTGTATGCTGTTAAGTGTTGGATGTTGGTACATCCGTCTTCTGAAGCTTGCCAGTTTTAAGTGTAATATGCTGTCTGCTGTAGAGTACATAGTGTTGTTTCTGATTCTAAACCATGCATTTACAAGCATCAAAATTAGTAGAATGAGTGGAAGTAAAGACATAGAAAATGTGACTTGATTATAATGGCATGCATTATAGAATGCAAGATACTTGTCATGTGTTTTGCCAACTTCCTTTGTTACTGGAACATACAAAGTGATTCTTCTCTGACATCCTGATGTGTCAGGAGACTCTGGAATCTCCACATCTGATTTTTTTTAAAGTATAATATTTATCATCTAGCTGATAATTACTGCGAGTTTCGAAGCTGGCTTTCTGCAGCAGATAGCTTTAACATCTTTCTTTCAAAAGATGAGTATCTAGGAGCTGGTTGAAACCTTCACAGTTGTATAGGAAAATGTTTAGAAGGGAACTTTCATTGGAAAATCACTGCAATTATGTTATATTTTGGTATAAAATATCTGGCTAAAATTGTGACAACAGGAGCTAATGTAATATTGTGTGGGCAGGAAATACACATGATATGAAGTTAAGTCGGATTCCAGATCTTTAAAAGTGCAAATGCAGAAGTAAAGAAAATAGACTGGTTTCTTTGTGATATTAATACATACTGTAAATATTAGCCTTTCATTTTCCACTTAATCTTACATGTTCTTTTTGTTACCAGGATGGCAAGTACAAGCAGGCCACCATTCATTACAAGAAAATTGTATCTTGGTTGGAACATGAGAGTGGACTGTCTGAGGAATTACTAAAGCAATCCAATGCACTGAGGCTAGCAGCCCATCTTAACCTTGCTATGTGCTACATCAAAATGGATGAGAATTTGCAAGCTGTAGAGAATTGTGAAAAGGTATGTAATGCCCCTAATGGAAACCATCAACTCTTCAAAATAAAATCTTTGGCATGTTCCCTTGATTAGCTCAGTTAGCACCATTGGATTGTGGTATTAAACCATCTAAGCTGGACAGCCCTTGGATTCTTTTTACCTTTTGACCCACTTACCTCTGTAGGGTGCCAACTGACCTGAAGGACAAAAGACACTTCAACTAACTTTAATACAATTCAGATTTTTTAATACATTAAGCAGTGCCTTATGCAGTTAATTTCACTAGCTTCACATTCAGCTTGCTTCTCTTCAGTCTTAATTGGTGCTTCACTCACTTAAAACACAGTGTAATGCAATTAAATCTTAATACCTTTACATTTAGTTTATTATTCTAACATCATCGTTTTTTGTAACATCAAAGTGTGCAGTGATAAACTTTGGAAGATTGAACTTGAAGGCAGAGTACAAAGTTTAATGGCAGGAGTTTTAGCAAGTGTGGAGGAATGGGGGAGCTTGGGGTCCAAGTCCATAGATCCCTCAAAGTTACCGCACAAGTTGATAGGGCAGTAAAGAAGGCGTATGGTGTGCTGGCCTTCATTCTTCAGGAGATTTGAGTTCAAGAGGTGCAAGGTAATGTTGCTGCTCTATAAAACTCTGGTTAGACCATTTAGAGTATTGTGTTTGGTTCTGGTCGCCTCGTTATAGGAAGGATGTGGAAGCATTAGAAAGGGTGCAGAGGAGATTTACCATGATGCTGCCTGGATTAGAGAACATGTTTTATGAGGAAAGGTTGAGCAAGCTAGGGCTTTTCTCTTTGGAGCGATGGAGGATGAGAGGCAACTAGATAGAGGTGTTTAAGATCTTGAAGGGCATAGATAGAGTGGACAGCCAGCACCTTTTTCCCAGGGCAGCAATGGCTAATACAAAGAGGACATCCGTTTAGGGTGAGTGGAGGAAAGTTTAGGGGAGATGTATGTCAGAGGTAGGTTTTATACACTGAGAGTGGTGGGTGCCAGGAACACGCTGCCGGGACTGGTGGTAGAGGCTAATACAATAGGGACATTTAAAAGACTCTTAGGCACATGGATGTAAGAAAAATGGAGAGTTATGGGCTGTGTAGGAGGGAAGGGTTAGATTGATCACAGAGTAGGTTTATATAGGTCAGCGCAACATCAGGGGCCAAAGGGCCCATACTGTTCTATGTTCTATCACAAGACGACTTGGATTAGTGAGATGAACTGGCCAGGCTCACTCTGGGTTGTAGTCTTCTCTGTCTTGAACTCAGGGCTCCTCCTCCTGAGTGTTGGTCCTAGGTTCCCACATACACCAGGGTTTGGTAAGGAGTTAAATCCTGTTTCCAAGAACCATCTCCCTCCTATTCCTTCAGTTGTCCTCCAATGAGATGATACTACATTGATAATCCAGACTAGTTTATCCTGTGATTAATTCATTATCAGTTCCTTGCTGGTAATTTCTTAGCATTCTCAGAGAACTTCATGGACCATTATCCATCCATGTATGTAACAACCTCCAGATGTTTATTTAAACTGAAAAACTGATCATTCCTCTGTTTTCAAAGTTTTTTTTTAACTCTTTGACTATCACACACCTATTTTACCTAAACACATTTGACTCTTGTGCTTGAAGAAAGTTATGTTGCTTATTGTTTCAATTCAGTTGAATAATTGGCTCATTTGCTCCCCATAATATCTGCCCCCACAACCTCTGCTGGCAGTGCATTCCACGCACCCACCACTCTCTGTGTGTAAAAAAAAATTACCTCTGACAACCCCCTTGTACCTCCCTCCAATCACCTTAAAATTATGCCCCCTTGTGTTAGCCATTTTCACCCTGGGAAAAAGTCTCTTACTGTCCACTCGATGTGTGCTTCTTATCATCTTGTACACCTCCATCAGGTCACGTCATCCTCCTTCGATCCAAAGAGAAAAGCCCTAGCTTGCTCAACCTATCGTCTTAAGACATGCTCTCCAATCCAGGTAGCATCCTGGTAAATCTCCTCTGCACCCTTTCTAAAACTTCCACATCCTTCCTATAGTGAGGGGACCAGAACTGAACACAATATTCTAAGTGTAGTCTAACCAGGGTTTTATAGAGCTACAAAATTACCTCGTAGCTCTTGAACTCAATCCCCCAACTACTGAAGGCCATACGCCACCTTAACAACCCTATCAACTTGCGTGGCAATTTTGAGGGATCTATGGACTTGGACCCCAAGATCCCTCTGTTCCTCCACACTGCTAAGAATCCTGTCATTAACCTTGTATTCTGCCTTTAAATTCAACCTTCCAAAGTGAATCACTTCACACTTTTCCAGGTTGAACTCTATCTGCCACTTCTCAGCGCAGCTTTGCATCCTATCAATGTCCCATTGTAAGTCTCAACGATATTCTACACTATCCACAACACCACCAACCTTTGTGTCATCTGCAAACTTACTAACCTACCCTTCCACTTCCTCATCCAAGTCATTTATAAAAGTCACAAAGAGCAGAGGTCCCAGAACAGATCGCTGTGGAAGACCACTGGTCACCGATCTCCAGGCAGAATACCCTTAATATATAATGATGTGTGGGTATGGAACTGGAACATGGATGCTGAAGCTGGAATTCTCTTAGCTAATGTTGTTTTGATAAGTGAGGAGAATTTTTGAGGACTGTAAGGCTATTAAACATAACACTTTCAGTTACTTTTGAAAATAAAGTTGTCATTTTAATCAGATAAATTGGTCGGAGCTGTCTACGTCTAACACATTCCTAATGGTATGCCATAGAACTCTGTGTTAAAATCTAAATCATTCACTGTTATTACCACAGGAGCTGGTTGTGCTGCTGCCTTGCATCTCCAGCAAGCTGGGTTGCTGTCTCTGTGAAGTTTACACATTCTCCCTGTGACCACATGCATTTCTCCTGAGTACTCCAGTCTTCCGCATGCCAAAGATGTGCACGTTGGTAGATTAATTGACCTCTGTAAATTGCCCCCCAGTAGAGATGGGTGGTAGGAGAATTGGGGGCTGTGGGAGCTCATGGGCATGTGAGAGGGTAAATAAATAGCATTAATATAAATGCGTGCTTGATGTTTGGTGTGTATATGGTGGGCCGAAGGGCCCATTTCTATGCTCCATGACTTTGAAATAATGGGATAGAGAACCATATCCAAGTTTGCTGGTGACAGAAGCAGTGTGAGTGACAGCATTAAATTTCAAAGATATTAATGAATTAAGTGACTGGGCAAAATTGATGAGTAGATTTCAATGTAGACAAATGTGAATACTTATTTAATGATGAAAAGCTAGGCTTAGTGAAGTCCACAAAGACTAGAGAGTCTATAATACAAAGATCATCAAAACATCAGAATATAAGCAAAAGGGCTAAATCTAGAGACCTTTGATACTAGGGCTGAAAGGCAGGCTAGAGCTTTATGGAGCTTTAGTAATTGTGAGTAACTCTGGGCACCACTACTCAGAATGTATGCAATGGCCTTGGAAATAATGCAGCACATCTTTACCAGAATAATACTTGAACCGTCTTGGGTAAACCCCAAGGAGATCTTGCAGTATAAAAACTGGACTTGAACTTCATTGAAATAAAGAAGGTTATGATTGATGGTTAAATTTCTGCCCATCAGAGAGTTGTGCAACAAAGATTAGAGCCAGATTTTTCAGAATTGAAATTGGGTAATACTTTTGCAGCCCAAGGATGGTGATGATAAATTTGAATTCTTTTTGCAAATGTTCATGTATATTTACCGTTTAAAAGTTTGCTTTTTTTTGTTCCATATTAGATATTGGATTACTTGATAGGATAACAGACATTAAAATGAATGTATGATTCTGCTTTTATTTCAGGCATTAGAGCTAGATGCAAACAATGAAAAGGCTCTTTTCAGAATGGGTGAGGCAAGACTTGCTATGAATGATTATGAACTGGCAAAAGCAAACTTCCAGAAGCTTGTGCAGCTCTACCCCAACAAAGCTGCCAAAATGCAAATTGGAATCTGTCAGAAGAAAATAAAAGAACAATTGGATCGAGAGAAAAAGATCTATGCTAAAATGTTCCCAAAATTTGCAAATACTGATGCCAAGGTAAGTAATGTTAACAGATGCAAGTCATTTAAAGGGAAAGTATACAATAAATAAAGCACTGTATATAAATTACTAGCAAAAGCAAAATGTAATTAAGTCAACATACCATCTCTTGAATGAACTCATAAACCCTTCTCTTACTTAATATGGAGTAGGTAACATTGAGAAATGCCTTCAACAATTTCAAATAACATCTAAACTTTCTAACCTTGTTTCTTCCCTTGTTATAACAAATTTTCTGAATGATATATGATTGTATTTTAACAGCAAGAAGTTCTCAAAACAAAATCTGAAAAGGATGCTGCCATGGAGGAAGAGAATAAGGAGAACCTAGATGAAGGAGGCAAAGGAGAACCCATGGAAACAGACACGAGCCACAAGTCCCAAGAATTGGATGCTACAGCATGAGTATGATGTGGAGTTTGAGGCTGCATTACTTGTTTGATTTTTTTTTAAGGCTTGAAATAGTATGGTATCCTGTGTGTATAATATATGCACCAATAAAGAGTTTTACTGACCAACTCACCTGAGTCACACAAGGTATTTAAAAAAAAAAATGACAGTACATGCTGGGGTTGAATCAGATTAAGTCAGCAGCAGTCACTTTTTCTATGGCATAGCTTTGGTGCACTGCTATATCATAGACGGTGAATGAGATAAGCCCACTCAGGAGCATTTAAGAAATGGAAACTAGAATAAATAATTGGTAACTGTGTGTGAACTGTCCTAACTTAAAAACAGGCTTATTCTTTATTTGCAAGATCTTCTGCATTCACCCAATGATGGTGTTATTATACCTTTTTCATGTATGGTCTACTGTAATAAGTTTCTCCTACTTATAGGGTGAACCCAAGAAATAACATTGTGACGTGTTCTTGCGACTTGGATAAAGTTGTAATTTTGGTGCTGTTACTGCTGTGTTACTGAGGTGCACTTGGTTATTTTAAGGTGAAGAATCTTGTTTTTTTCTCTGTAACTTGTACATTTTCTATCATCGGGTAATGCAGCTTTATTATACAGTTACTGTATTCCACAGAATGACACCATTTATGGTTAAATATTGATGATTGTTCATTGTTTGTCATCAAAATAGCAATTGAGGAGAAAGCCATATATTATACATCATTTATGGCAAAGAAATTAACCATTCAGTCCAACTGGTCTATGCTCTGTTATGTGCAAATCAAGGCTTTTCCTGCCCAATTTCATCTAATCAGATCAGTGTTTCCTCCCATCCATTTCTACCTTAAAGACTTATCTGGCAAAATGCAGTGATGTTCCACATGGTGACAGACTCAATATTCTATTCAACATTAATAAAAAAGTTTTTCTTCAATTTCTTGATGAACTTATTTATCGGTATCTTCTATATTATTTCTAAATTATTCCATGTAGAAATATTTTCTCCATGTTAAACCATCTTGAATATGTCATAATTTTAAAGAGCTCTATTAGGAAACCCATCAGTTTACTGATTTCAAAAACAATTCTCAATCTATTTCTTTCCTGATGGTTTAAAACCCTTCATTTCTGGTATCATTTACATGCCTTTTTCAGTGTCTCTATATCATTACCCTTTTTGTAGGAGCATTATATCCAACATGTCTTTTCTGTATTCAAATTTTAACATTTAATAAGATTGCCAGAATGATCCAAAAGAAGTTTCTTTAGTAGTTTTTCATTTAAAGATTGGTTGCTTTTAAATCCAAACTTCCTCCATATCATTGCTGAGTCCCCTCACAATTGACTAAATGGTTTTCAACACTTGCTTAATTGACTCCAACTTTGGGGCTCTTCAGATTACATCCTGAATGTCACTCATAGTAAAATCTAAATGATTTCTGATTGTTTTAAGATAGATCCTGATTAGTGTGTGTTTATTTTTTCTCCTTGGCCTTTTGCGTTAACATATGTACCAATTTAAACTATCGTTTTACATTTCAGAAACTTTACCTCCATGACAGCCACAAGATTTTCATCGCTGTACATAGTCTTATTCTGTTAAGGAAATACAAGTTTAAAACTTACTGTTATGTGATGAGTTGCCATTGGCAATTGGTGCTCTCACCTCCTTCAATTTTTGTGACACCTTTCTATCTCAGTTTTGTCCTATAAGCTGCATCAAGGTGGTTTTCAGCACTCCCAATCTAACCCCAAACACAGTGGTTTTAAAACCACCTAGATTTTTCCAAAATGAGCTGCCCCTCCAAAGTCAAAGACTGTTACTTATATTGTAAATCGAACTCTTCAACAAAATTTAGACATAAAATGATATACAACAAGTAAAAATGAGTGGGATGTATTTCCTGCTTTTTTTGCAAAAGTTAGAATTATCCTTAATAACAAGTGTAAAACATTCGTGGTGACTTTACAGCATTGAAATATTATTGATTCCAGTTCTTTTAAAATTTAAGTTCAAAATAAAACATGAAAAGCTCTACTTTGTATCTTTTCAAAAAAAGATGTATCCTAGAATTTAAACGGTTACATTCCCACAGTTTTTAGGATTTGATGACATCTTGAGGCTTTTCTGTTAAGCCATATTCAGAGCTTCTCTCCTTTGCTAGAGGATTCTCATTAAAGGGCCATTTATTTAGAAGACAAATCGTGTTTCAAGTTCTATGCAATACAGTAATGTATGTCTTATCTGCTTGACTTTCTGGTAAAAAAAACATTGTATGAGATCTGCATCCAGTACCATTTTCTTCAGCTTGATATACAACTAAAAGGTGATTGTATGTAAATACTCTTTTTGCTTTGACGATAGCATAGGAGTAAATCCAATAATAAAAATGTAGGAACTTAATGCTCCATATGCTTGTGTTCATGTGTATGTATAATATGTGCAGAAATTGGGTTATTGATACATAATTTTGGATTCTTAGTTCAACTTCCCCATCAATTATATGGTAAACCTCCAATAATTCTCTATCTGACCATTTGAAAATCCTGATGGTTCACATCTGGTTCACCAGGTGATGTTTGCACATTCCTTTCACCTGGGCCCTGGTTCCCAAACTCCCTTCCAATTCACTGTGTCCTCAGTTACAGTGCTCCCCAACCATTGGCCTATGCTTGCTTGAAAATTACCTGGTTCATTAAAATGTTACTATGTAACACCTTTTTAAAGAAGTGAATTAAAAGTGTGTTGGAGTATTAGTAAAGTAACAAACATCCAGTGGCCTGGAATGTCTGCGAGTCCAGCACCACCAAAGTCCTCAGCATGCCAGATTAATCAAGTTTTACTGTGCACTTAACTGATCTGAGCTTCTTGTTTATCAAGTAAACTCCTTTATGTGCAGGAAAACACAATATTTAAGACCTCACAACTCTACATCCTAACCCAAATGTTGATCCAGGTTCATTGGTAGTGATCTTCCAAAGTCTGAATGATTTACTGTGCATGGTATGGAGAACTAATGCTTTTTGATGTAAATTTAGTGTGATGCTACCAGGATTGATATTGAAATGAAAAGATGAACATTATGTGTCTAAAGTATCCTGAAGTTGAAAAGCTGGTGGGTAGGTGGGGGGCAGTGAGATTGGAGATTTGGACAGAATAAGGAAGTGAACATGTAGATGGCAGATGGAATGTGTGGACATGTGTGAAGTTAATCACTTTGGTAAGAAGAGTAAGAAATACCTTTTAAATAGTGACAAATTAAGAATTATTGATGCATAGAGGGATCTTGATGTGCAGGTTGACGCACCAAAACATACAGTAACAACAAGCTGTTAGGAAGGCAAATGGTATGTTGGCCTCTATTGCAAAGGGATTGCAATTCATAAGCAAGTTCTGCTGATGTTATGCAGTGCTTCAGTGAGTCCTCATCTGGACTAGTGTATGCAATTTTGTCTTTGCACCAAAGGAAGAAACTTACCTTGAAGTCAGTTCATCATTGACTAGATTTGATTCTGGGATAAGCAATTTTGTTCTTGTCCAATGGTTCTTGATTCCTGCCTCGATACCAATAGCTTCTCCTTATTGTCTTTACCCTTCATGATTCTAAATACTTTGTGAACAGTTTGCTGCACTGTACACAGCAAAGGCTACAGGACTGGCAAACATCCTGGCTGTAGTGCTGATGCCGTGCTCGAGCACCAGTGTGCTGCCTCTAATCACACTATTCTATACAGCTAAAATACTGGCATCTACCTGACAATGTGGAGCATTGCCTGTTTGTGATATGTTCACAAACAATCCATACGGATACAATGCAACCAATTACTTCTGTATCAGGTTCCTTTCAAATGTCAGCAAAATCATGGAAAGTTCCATCAATCACAACCTTCCAATAATCCATTTGGTGATGTTTAGGTGACACCAGGACTATTCGGCTGTGAACCTCATTACAGTCTTTGCTGTATTCTGGGAATAAAAACTAAATTCCAGAGGTAAACTCTTTTCAAGAAGAGAGAAACGTTGTCAAATCTCAAAGACCATTCATGATGAATGTTTCCAGCAGTTTGTTTTGTTTCAGATTTCTGGTGTCTGAAGTCTTTTGCTTCCTTCCCATTTAATTAACAAAGAAAGGCCTTGTGTATTAGCCATAAAAGCTGATCATTCAAAATAATTACATTTCAGTAAATTAAACTGTAATTATAACTAACGGGCCTTCATTTAAGTGCATCCTACAGCACCTTATAAAGAATAGTTCACAAAGAAAGAGAAAGGATCTTCTTAATACAGAATATATTTTGTCAAGCATCTGTTTACTTGCTATACACATTACCTCTTCCTAGATGGCAACCTTGTCCAGATTCTAACATCTTCCATCTCCGATCTAAATTGGTGTAAAATTCTATATTTTCCACTATACAGATATTGCATCAGATAACTTTTAAATTGAAAAAGTGCAGATGCTGAAAATTTGAAGTAAAATAGAAAATGCTGGAAATACTCAGCAGGTCAGATAGCATCTGTGAAGAGCTAATTATAGGCCAATTAGTTTAATGTCAGTAGTAGGAAAATTATTTGAAAAGATTCTGAGGGACAGGTTTAATCTACCCTTGGAAAGGCAGGGATTGATTAGGAACAGTCAGCGTGGACTCATTGGGTGATCCTGCCTGACTAATTATGTTTTTTTGAAGACATACCTGAATATAGTAATGAGAGCAGTGTGGTTGATATTGTTTACATGGACTTTGTAAAGTTTTTGACAAAGGCCCTACAAGGAGGCTAATCCAAAAGGTTAGAGCCCATGGTATTGAAGGCAAGTTGGAAAATTGGATCCAAAATTGACTTGGTAATGGAAGCCTGTGACCAGTGGTGTACAACAGGAATTGGTGCTGGGACCCTTGTTTGTTAAATACATAATGACTTAGATGTGCATGTAGGAAATATGAAATTTGCAGGTGATAATAAAATTAGTGATGTTGATTGTGAGGAGGGAAGGATGTGATTGCACCAAAGAGGATATAGAGGAGATTTACCAGGATAGTGTCTGGGATGGAACAGAGAGACTAGGTTTGTTTTCCCTGGAACGAAGGAGGCTGAGGAAGGTCCTGATAGTGATGTATAAAATTATCAGAGGCATAGATAGAGTAGATGGTAAGAAACCTTCCTCCATGGAAAAAGTGTCTAAAACCAGAGGACATAGGTTTAAGGTAAGGAGTAAGATGGGATCTGAGGATCTACAGGTGATTGAAGTCTAGAATACACTGCCTGAGAAGGTGATATAGGCAGAGACTCTCACGTTTAAGAACATTTGAATCACCGAGGCTCAGGCTACAGACCAAGTGCTGGTAAATGGGATCAGTAAGGATGATCATGGAAATTGTGGGCTGAATGGCCTGTTACTATTCTATGTGACTATATGACTAAAACACCATAAATGCTGGAAGTGTAAGATAAAAGGCTGAAATTATTGATCATCTGAAATTATTGACTTACCATGGAAGTCCCAACGGCTGTAATCTGCAAAGGGCAAAAGATGAGGTGCTGTTCCTTGAGCTTAAATTGAGTTTTGTTGGAACTGTGCAGATAGCCAAAGATATAGAGATCAGTAGATGGAGAATTAAAGTAACAAACTAGAATTTTGCTGTCACGTTTACAGATTGAATGGAAATGTTCTTCAAAGTGATCACCCAATCTCCACTAGGTTTTCACAATGTACGGGTGACCACATGACAAGCACAGAATGTGGTGTACTAAACTGGAAATGTACAATAAGTTGTTTCTTCACCTGGACAGTGTGTTTGGGGCATTGGATGGTGCGAGGAGGTAACGGGGAGATGTTGCATCCGCTATAGTTGCACCTCCTCTAAAAGGTGCTGTGAGAGTAGTTGATATCTGGAATGTGCCCCAGAAGAGTTGTTGGAATCGGATACAATCACTATATTTAAGAGACAGGCACCTAAATAAACAAGGCATAAAAGGATATGGACCTATTATGTGCAAATATAATAGATGTTAGTATAGATGTGCAAAAATGCTCATATGGATGTGGTGGGCCAAAGGATCCACTTCTGTGTTGTAGAACTCTATAATTCCATGATTAGGGAAATGAGTATTGATGGAAGTGTGAACCAGAACATCCCAGATAGAATGGTCCCTCCTGCTGAAAAAGGATAGTAGTGGCATCACATTGGAGGTATCAGAACTTATGGAATATTATGTTGAATACAGAGCTAGTGAAGTAAGGACAAAGGGAACCCTATACTTGTTCTAGATGGGAAGAAGAGGATGAGAATTTAAATGCAGGAAATAAAACACATGGTTACTCACTGGGAAATCACAGTAGCGGAAAAAGGAAAACATAACAGAAGCATAGATATGGAGCATAGCATCAGAACAGCTGCAGTAGAAACAGATCAATGAACAGAAATTCCAGAAAAGCAGGTTGGATAAAATCTAGTCTAGGTAGCTAGGAGAATCCATTGGCTTTTGGTAGATGCTGGTTGGTAACCTATCTCCTGAAATGGAAACGAGAAGTCAAGGAAGAGTTGGAGGTGGAACATATGGAAGTAAGAGCTGTCTGCCACATAGAAAATCATTGCCAGAGTCTTTGTCAACCACCTCCTCCCAGTGGCCAAAGAGCTTCTCCCTGAATCTCAGTGTGGATTCTGAACATCTAGAGGCACGATGGACATCTTCACCACATGTCAACTTGAAGAAAAATGTAGAGAGCAATACCAACCACAATACATGGTCTTTTTCAACCTCACTAAAGATTTTGAATCCATCAATTGGAAGGGACTATGGAATTCTTCTATGGGCAAATTCAAAGACACAAGAGATTCTGCAGATGCTTGGATCTGGAGCAACACACACAAAATGCTGGAGGAACTCAGGTCCAGTCCTGATGAAGGGTCTTGACCCAAAACGTTGATTATTTCCCTCCACAGATGTTGCCTGACCTGCTGAGTTCCTCCAGCATTTTGTGTGTGGGAAAATTCAGTTGTCCACCAAAATTCATTTATAACAAATTTCACATCATTTAAGTCAATGATAATAAATCTGATTCTGCATCAGGAGTGCAACAATCATTTGTAACATGTAATCTAGCTACAGTTACAAGGTCTGGCTTTGAAATTCTTCACATATCATTGACAATAAATCATTTTAATGTTAATTATTGTAAATCTTGGTTGAGAGCTTTTAACTTATTTTAGATCCTGAGGCTTCTCAGTAATAAAATTCCATTATCATTTGCAATGTTCACAACTACAACAAGAAGGCACCGAAGAATTTTACAGATTTATATTTGTCTGTTTTGATCTAGTTCTCCTTCAGGTTTTCTCCTGGTGTTTTGAAAACTGGGAAAGGATAATAAATTATCAGTACTGCTGCAATTGTTTCTCTTGCACAGTTACTCGCTTCTCATCTTTATATCTTTTTCTATTTAAAAATAAAGTTTCAGCTTTACCCTGCTGCCCTTGTAAAGGAAATGTTCTCACTAAAAGTAAGAGCGATTTCTTGGAGATTGTGGGGCTGAAAGCAGTAGGAGCTTGAGGTCAGATGTCTTCCCAGGCCCATGAATAATGCTGTTCCTTGTTTTACCCCTTTATGGCTTAAAATTCTATGGGCATGAATAGGTTGGGCAAGAGTCAAATGAACAGCATACCAACATTGGGAGGCCCAGGTGATATTAGCTTTAAGCTTATCTTACAGGTAAAATTGAGGAGTTTGTGAATCTAAGAAGTGCAAAGTTTCAATGATAATTTCTGGAAATGACTGCAGCCTTTGACAATTTCATGGACTTTGACTTCCTTCTAGCTACTTCTGACAGTGTAAGGTTCCTGGGTTGTTTTCATTCCCCCGCACCACCGTCCCCCCCCCCCCCCCCCCCCACCCACTATTAGACCTTTCCAGAAGCAGGTATAGTATTCCTTTAAGTCATGCCATGTTCACCTTGGAGTTAGTGATGCATATGGTTAAGCAAAGGAGAATCAGGCAGCATTAGAGGAGGATGGATTTTACTCCTCATTGAATATGCAGGCAATGCAGATCAGATGAGGTGCTGGGTGACAATCTGCAATAAAGCAATAAGGAAACTACTCTAAGAACACTTGCCACATGGTCCTCTCACTAGACTTATCCTTCAATGGCTAAGAAGATGACAATCATATCCAACATAAAGAGCAAATGGTCTTTTCAGTTTCATCTGGACTATGTGATATCAATTCCAGTATAGTATGGTCATGTATTCATGCACTTTACAGGAAAGCACAAGGATCTATCACCTTCACTATCACAGCCAGGCAGAACCTAGATTGCATCATCCAGTTATAGGTAATACTTATTTTCCCAAAGTCCAGAGCAGTCATTCATGTTGTTTTGCAAGAAATCACAGAAAACTTCCACAAACTTTTCAAGACAAGGGTCTGCAGCCCATTAATATGTATAATGTGTTTAACACAAAGCAAAGGGTCTGGTATTTCAATGCAGGATAACCTGGAGCTTATTAAGTTGCATTCAGACAAGAAAACTGATCACCTCAGGGAAAATTATACGGTAGCAATATTATTACATGATACAAGCTTACCCTCAGTTGCCACCGATAATGACCCTTCAAAGTGTGGTCTGAATAATAGCAGAGGTACACCATAAAGGGATACAATAATGGAATTGGTGGTTTTATGGAGTTGCCTGGACTGTTTAAGAGGGGCTATAAAGTATGCTTCAATTCTTGTTTCATGCATTGTTTTAGTTTGCCAGACTTCGTACAATAATGCCATATAATAATTTGGACTCTGCTGAGAAGATGGGCTTTAGCTGCGTTGGAAGTGTATTTCTATGGAAAAGTCATCAGGAAGGTTGACAGCTGAAAAGGGAATCATAACAGAGCCCAATTATCACCTCCTGTCAGACTAGAATATGTGCAGGAGTGCCATACAGAGCAACCCATCTAGAAACAACACATCCACTTCTCCAGCCAACAAACATGAAGCCAAATGCTTTGTTCCAGTCTCACTTGTCACTGACTGCGTGTGAATTCTCTGCCTGACTTTATGTGAATCTACCTCTCATCATTTTCCCTATTGTTTCTTTATCTTCTTTGATTTTCTTGGCAAATTATTTAGATCTGTTTAAATTGATTAAATTTAAATTTGAAACTCCACAGAATACTTCCACTGTACGCAGCTAGTTACTTTCAAATAAATTGGACAATAGACAGATTGAGGACTACTCTCCACTCCCACTGAGAACAGTGTAGCCTCTAATTCAAAGTAGCAATTCAAGGGCAACCTGTTGGTCATTTTCCTGTTATTCAGGTTTTCAAGATTTGGTCTCTTGTTAAGTTAAGGAATAAAGGGATTGAAGAAATACTGGGTAAATGGAATTGAGGCATAAAACATTCATGAATTAATGGACTGGCGGAAGAGGTTCAAGGAGATGAATGGCTTATTTCAAATCCTATCTCCCTACATTCCTATTAAGTTTCATTTTAGTCTGACTTTCCTTGAAATAGTACTTTAAACTCACTTTCCCTTCACCAAGATATTAAAAGCTCTAGTTGCACTGGCTTTTTTCAGATTTCCACCATCTATCTGTACAGGCATTCCTACAGCAATGATCAAGAGATTACTAAGTGGAAAGCTGAAAGAATTCAGAAAGCAAAACACAAGTATTTGATTTACAGGTTTTGTTCTGAGTTTGAGGAGATGACTAGTTCAGTGGGCTGTGATGGTCATGATGGTTGATGGAAAATGCTTAAAAGAAGGTTCCATTATTCCACTGCAGTCATTTTGAAAGTTTTGTTCAGCTTAAGATAAGTATCAGATATCAAATTCCTGGTTTGCAGCCTGCTCACATTCCTCTTTAATAGTTAGGCTTTCTGATAAACTCTATTCTCTTTTACAAAAACAGAAAGTGCTGGAAACACTCACAGATCGGGCTGCATCCGTGGAAAATGAAATAGTTAATGTTCTGTTTGATTCCCTTTTCACTGTTCTTCATAAGAGATCTAATGCAAACATTTGTGGGATTTTAATAATATTGTGGTCGATGGAGATAAAACCTGTGGGCTTATTGATAAAAAGAAAGATTTCCCTTGTTGTTTTGCATTTTCACTCTACTGTGTCTTTCTCTTGAGAGGTTAAGAATGGGATCATGCTCACAGGTTTCTCTGCAGTCAGCTGTTGCAATGGCAAAGACCAATCTTAACCTTTGGGTGACCCACTGTCACAAAGTGCACTGGTAAAATGCACTGGAAGACAGGCTGGTGGAGCACACTGGCAGAGTGCACTGGCAGTGCACATTGGTAAGGCACACTCGTATAGCACTCATTGCAGCAATGAATTTGATACTTTGATCTTAATTATGCTCAGCAGGCAAGCTGAGGGGAAACAAACATATGTCAAAGTACTTGCCAAAATGAAGTTTCATGATCAGGTTGCAGCATCTGGAGGACCTGGAGGATGTTAGAGATCTGGAGGAGTACAAGGCTAAAAGGAAGGAACTTAAGAAAGAGATTAGGAGAGCCAGAAGGGGACATGAGAAGGCCTTGGCGGGCAGGATTAAGGAAAACCCCAAGGCATTCTATAAGTATGTGAAGAGTAAGAGGATGAGATGCGAAAGGATAAGGGCCTATCAAGTGCAGCAGTGGGAAAGTGTGTATGGATCCGGAAGAAATAGCGGAGGTACTTAATGAAGACTTTACGTCAGTATTCACCAAGGAAAAAGATCTGGGGGATTGTAGTGGGGACTTGCAGCGGCCTGAAAAGCTTGAGCATGTAGATATTAGAAAAGAGGTGGTGCTGAAACTTTTGGAAAGCATCAAGTTAGATAAGTCGCAGGGACCGGATGAGATGTACCCCAGGTTGCTGTGGGAGGCGAGGGAGGAGATTGCAGAGCCTCTGACAATGATCTTTGCATCGTCGATGGAGACGGGAGAGGTTCCAGAAGATTGGAGGGTTGTGGATGTTGTTCCCTTATTCAAGAAGGGGAGCAGGGATAGCCCAGAGAATTATAGACCAGTGAGTCTTACCTCAGTAGTTGGTAAGCTGGTGGAGAAGATCCTGAAAGGCAGGATTTATGAACATTTGGAGAGGTATAATATGATTAGGAATAGTCAGCATGGCTTTGTCAAGGGCAGGTCCTGTCTTACGAGCCTGATTGAATTTTTTGAGGATGTGACTAAGCACATCGATGAAGGGAGAGCAGTAGATGTAGTGTATATGGATTTCAGCAAGGCGTTTGATAAGGTACCCCATGTAAGGCTTATGGAGATGGTGAGGAGACATGGGATCCAAGGGGACATTACAGTGTGGATCCAGAACGGGCTGGCCCACAGGAGGCAAAGAGTGGTTGTTGAAGGGTCGTATTCTGAGTGGAGGTCGGTGACCAGTGGTGTACCTCAGGGATCTGTACTGGGACCCTTACTCTTTGTGATTTTTATAAACGACCTGGATGAGGAAGTGGAGGGGTGGGTTAGTAAGTTTGCGGATGACACGAAGGTTGGGGGTGTTGTGGATAGTTTGGAGGGCTGTAGGAGGTTACAGAGGGACATAGATAGGATGCAGAGTTGGGCTGAGAAGTGGCAGATGCGGTTCAACCCAGATAAGTGTGAAGTGGTTCATTTTGGTAGGTCAAATATGTTGGCGGAATATAGTATAATTGGTAGGACTCTTGGCAGTGTGGAGGATCAGAGGGATCTTGGGGTCCAAGTCCATAGGACGCTCAAAGCGGCTGCCCAGGTTGACTCTGTGGTTAAGAAGGCATATGGTGTATTGTCCTTCATCAATCGGGGAATTGAATTTAGGAGCTGAGAGGTAATGTTGCAGCTATATAGGTCCCTGGTCAGACCCCACTTGGAGTATTGTGCTCAGTTCTGGTTGCCTCACTACAGGAAAGATGTGGAAGCTATAGAGAGGGTGCAGAGGAGATTTACAAGGATGCTGCCTGGAATGCGGAGCATGCCTTATGAAAGCAGGTTGAGGGAACTCGGCCTTTTCTCCTTGGAGAGACAGAGGATGAGGGGGGACCTGATAGAGGTGTATAAGATGATGAGAGGTATTGATAGGGTAGATAGTCAGAGGCTTTTCCCCAGGGCTGAATTGGTGGCCACGAGAGGACATAGGTTTAAGGTGCTGGGGAGTAGATATAGAGGAGATGTCAGGGGTAAATTTTTTACTCAGAGTGTCGTGAGTGCGTGGAATGAGCTGCCAGAAATGGTGGTGGAGGCTGATATGATAGGGTCTATCAAGAGACTGTTAGATAGGTACATGGAGCTGAGTAAAATAGAGGGCTATGGGTAAGCCTAGTAATTTCTAGGGTAGGGACATGTTCAGCACAGCTTTGTGGGCCAAAGGGCCTGAATTGTGCTGTAGTTTTTCTATGTTTTATGTTCTATCTCCCACCATGTATGTTGTGGAGGAGTCAGAGTCAGTTATTGGGAACAGTGATTCTGGCCAGCGCAAAAGAGAATGGCATTGTCTTCCCAATATTCATTAGGAAGAAACCTCTGCTAATGCTGGATGTTGGATAGCACTATGACAAGTCAGTGTTTGGAGAGGTTGAAGAAGGATTTGGCAATCTAGACCTGGGTTTCATTAGCCTGTATGTCGAACCTAGTATTGTTTCCAGATGAGAAGCAGTGATGTCTGGGTGGATTGTGGAAGGGCGTGATGATAGCAGCACTGAACAGGAAGGGACAGTATCTGAGGACAAGGAATTGTTACCAATATCACTATCATAGGGACCAGAATGAGAACGTGGGTGGTCAGCAATTTGGTTGAATCAAGGAAACAAGATTTGGACCTCTTGAACCTTGCAGAAGCCATGAGAGAAAATAGGAGAGAAACTAGAGAATGATACAAGTCCTGATACACATTTACTATTTACCTAATTTTTTATGAAATACTTTCCTTTTTAACAGCTATTTCCAACTGACGTTGATGCAGGGTAAGTACTTTGCATAGTAAGCTTTTAGACTTGATCTCTCTACTGGTTTTTAGGATGGTAACAAGTGCATATCGTAATGGCAAACCTTGCTCTCCCCTATTTTGTGTGTTTGCAAGTTCTGCTCTGGAAAGCGCTATTCAATATCACACACTCTTTGGAAGTACTAGCATTTTACTTTGGTGTTTATCATCCCACATATAGGACAAAAGTAGAGATGGGGTAAACAAGATATGCAGCCATTATACTTCACTTCAAGGGCCCATGAGTTGCCCCCGGTACAAATTTCATCAGTGCAGTTATTTTCCTTTTTGAAAGAAAATGTCAGGTTGTGTTGGATGAGAAAACTGATCTATTTGATTGTGAAAGAGTGCATAGATATCTCCAATGATAACTTTGACTTGCCTCATGTTTAAGTGATCCAAAGACATGCTCTTGAAAACCAGAAGGAAAGCATCCAAGGTCACTCTGATTAATTGAATTCTTCCTCCTGAAAGGATGGCGTGCACCTACATGCTGCTAACAGGATTATTTTGTCTGACTGCACTGAAGTAGCGCTTCAAGGGAACTGTTAAGTGTGTTTATGTCCCAGGGTGAACAAAGCCTGAGATGATCACTGCTCGAGCTGGCTGGGTGTTAACCATGCAGATAGCTTATCGAGCAAGTACATCAATGCAGGACCACCAGCACAGGTCCGTGTGCATGTAAGAGCAGGATGGAGGGTGGGGAACATGAACTGCTCCTCTCAGTGTGTTGAGAACATGTTTACTTCCAGAAAATGGAAAAAAAATGTAAAGCAAGGTTAAACACTTTAATATGGAAAGAAGCCTAAACAGCATTGAAATAATTAAAGACTGCACCCAGGGAAAGCTTCAATGCATTTATAACAAATCTCGTTTTCTGGATAATTAATGCTAGATTAAAGAAACAGAAAATCCTGGAAACACTCATTGCATTTAGATATCACAGATATGTTATTATTGAAGGTTTAGACCTTTAAAGGGAAGGTATATGGTTATGTTATCTTGTTTCAAAGTCTCAGTTCATCCCAATGCATTTCACAGCCAATGAAAAACTTTTGTTGTATAGTTATTATTGTATTGGAGGAAATATTACAACCAGTCTGCCCAAGCATCAGCGTTAATAACTAGATAATCTGTTATAGTGAGGTTGATTGTCAGATAAGTTTAATATGTTAATCACTGAATGTTGTGATGTTAAGTTTTTAATTCAGAATCCTCCCTATCACAAACTGACCAACCTGTTGTTTAAAATAATCTCCTCGCAAATGATCCAAAGCAAATCTTAGGAATTGTAACACATGAAATTTAGGTCATATTGCATCTGTACTTTATAAATTCTACCTTGTGATTAACAGCCCTCTATGTGTACATTCCTATAATGTTAGTATTGAAGTGGTTGTCTGTCTGGAGCAGCATATAGAAAGGGATTACTGTCTCTCAAAATTCATTTGTTTGAAAGGCACTTTGTTATGTTAATTTACTGGCTATCCTCTACCATCTCAGAGGACACTGATATAGGGATTAGAGTAATAATTAAAGTTCAGAGAAAAAAGAGCATACTGAGGATCAGACATTAGAAAAGGGAAAAAGATAATAAAAAGGAACAGTTGAATAATAGTCATTGAGTGTGTATGATATGGAGGGCCATTGTACAAAACGATTACAACTTGTATACAACCCAGGACCTAAAAGGGCTTTACAGTAGCCACATGTGAGAGATGACTGGTAATTTACACCTGTGCTAAGAAAATGGAAAATGGTTTAACTCATGGTTTCTCAGGGATACCATGACAACAGCTTGCACTTGCTTTGTGGACATACAGTGGATGATGAGTAATAATGTGAATCCATTAATATAGGAATGAATATAACAATCATCAGGTGTTATGTGTTGCATAATCACTATTATACCTTATTTAAAAATATTACAGATTTGAATGAAGTGATAATTGTGACTCATTCTGACAACACAGCATTAATATAAATAGGTCACTCAACCCAATAACCTTTTCCAAAGACTACCACAAGATTCTATCAGATCCCAACCTCTGCTTTCACTGGATTTAGTCTCTGCTCTTTACTTTAGCCTGTTTTGATGGCTTTAGTAACACTTCAGAAAATAAGATCTGGGTTTCATTATCAGGGCCTTTTTCGGATTTAACCCAAGGGCTTTAATGTAAGCTCTTAAAGCTTCCAACTTGCTCACCAACATTCAAAGGTTTTGTAGCTGTAACCTACAAATGAAAGAACATATCTGATTAAAAAGCATAAAGTGCAGTTTGTAGCTACACAGCCAACCAAGCAAATTGCAAATACCACTAGCTTAGGATATGTCAAGAAATGCTAGGTTGAATGTTTTAAGGATACCACCAGAAACCCTCTCTAAAGATCTGAGGAATCCTTAGGAGGGATGGCATCTGTTACATTTTATAAGGAGCCAAAGCCTGGACATTTACAGCTCTGAGAGGCAGGGAAGCAGAAGTGTAACTGGACCTGCTCCTCAGTGGAAAGAAGCTCTAAGGGATTAGTGGGAATGTCTGATGCTGGAAACCTAAAAGAAAAGTCAGAATCAGTGTAACAAGCATAATAGTCAGACCAAAACTTGCAACACAGGCCCCAAGGATGCAGGGAAAGATTCTAAAAGACTTGTCACACATCTTAGAGAGCTGATCCTGAAATCCCATGAAATGTTTAGGAGGGAATATTGTGGTGATCAATGACATGGTATATATGAATAAGCAGGGTATCTGATGGGTACCAGAACTTAGGGGTTTTGCTATTTTGAAGGTTTGTGGTGGATGGCAAGCTGGCTTTGAGAACAGTGAAGTAAGAATGTCTGGAGGGACAAAGGCTTCAGCAGCAGTTAGGCTGAGATAAGAGCAGTGGAACCCAGCCAACAGGGCACCGAAGCGGATGAAAGTGTGATGAAGATTTCAGCATCAGAAAGGGAGAGAAAGAGATGGAGGCTGGAAATGGTGAAATGTACATTTGTTTTTTTACTGACATTTACAATGGGAGTGATGCTGGTAAGACTGCATTTTTTGCTCAAACCTACCTGCTCTCAGAATATTTTTGCAGGGCTTTCTCTTAATCTTCTCTGGTCATGGTGAGCTTCAGTGGGCTCCTCCTAGCCTGGCTTTGCTTGAGATGGTACGTGAGGCCAGCCCTCAGAGCTCTGGTCGTCACTAGGTAGATTGAATTGAGGTTGTAATTCTAGTACACACTGACAGGTGAAACTAAGCGGGCAGTCCTGGTTTCCTTCAGTGAAACTATGCTGCTCCGTAAAGAATTCAATGAAGATTGGGGATGGGGGCAGACTGATCAGTGACCAGGGTGGGGGATTGCATCATAATAAGGGCGGTGCATTGGAGCAATGTCTTGCATGGCTGGGGTGAGTGGGATATCAGTCTCCAGGGATGGATGATTGATTAAGGGATGAAGAGAGCTATGAGGAGATGACAGTACAGCCCCTCATTGAATGGTTGGAGTGGTGAGGCATCAGACCCCAGTACTGGATGGTCCGTGGGGAGACATGTTGGGTAATTATGGCAATGGTGGGTGAAAGCTGCAGTGGGAGGCCTCAAGCCTGTTATAAAGGTCAGGATTGACAGATAATGGGTGTTTGCTGGGATGGTTATATGGAGTGTGGGTGGAGAGATTGGTGGTAATTGCTGGTGGGGTTAGCAGGGCAGCAGAGACATAAGGGGCATTTTATTATGGATGGCTGAGGAGGTTGGGAGATCAGGGGATAGGGCTTGTGCTTCATGGTATTGCATGATCAAGGTTGGATGCTGGGGTGGGGAGAGGGGTGTTAAAGAATGCTAGGTAAATAAGGGGATGTAGTGGGAGAGCCCAGTGATAAACGGTCTTAGGTCAACATGGACAAAAGCTTCTTGTAGTGCTCCAAAAGGAAGTACCCAATTTCAGGAGCAGCCTGAAATGACCTGCAAATGGATGGCTATCAAGCTTCACTCTGGAAAAAAATGGACATTCAGCTGCATGACAATGAAAGAAAATTCAGTTGAATTTCCAGACAAGTACAGGTTGTACTTTAATATATTAACATCACTTCAAGATGAAATATTTGCCTCTATTGCATTTTAACAATTTTTTCTATTCACTTTGGTAGGGGTAGGTCAATACCATTCATTCATAGAGACCCTCAGGATGACAGTTTTCAAAGAAGAATAACTTTGGCCTCTGATAGTACTCAATTTGCATTGAACAGATTTTGTCGTCACTTGAGAGCTATGGCTATCTATTCCCTGAACTCACTCAGACCTACGTTCACTCATTTTCCCTTTCACTGGCAGACGTACATAGCCCTTATTTAAAGTTTGTTTCACAAGTGTGTGACACAACTTTGTCTGCCACATGCAGCCTAGATTTCAATACAGTGAGAAAGAGTTGGCATTCTCCTGCAACAAATGTTCATCTTCGCATCTTTTATATAACATCTACAGTAAAGCAATTGGAACTAAATTTATTTTGGTTAATTATCTCAAATACTTTTACTGTTTACAGTGAGGATTTACTGGCTTCAAGTAAATACTTCCACTGATGCTGCAAATGTTCAGTGAATAAAGCAATCACCCCTATGCTATTACCACACGCACGAGGTTAGAGATAGACTAGCACGAGATCATATCTTTGGTTTCCAGCATGCAGTCTGATAACGCCCAGAGGGCACCTATTAGCTAACTGCCTCTGTTAACACATAGTGCACAGACCATGTGCTACTGATCACATATGTGTGCATTGGCTTGTGTGTTTGCACATATTTGTATAAGATGAATGAAAGAAACAGAAACTGAAATGAAGAATATATACCTTTATACTAATAGTTTCATGTAGCAAAGCAAACAAAAGGACAGAAATCAAAAACACCTACTGGGGAGTATCAATAGCTGCTTTCCAAGTAGTAACCAGACACACACAGTAAACCTTCTGAAATACTTTTGGGACTCACACTATCATCTCATGCACTGACTGCAATATAAAAATATCGCATCATAGTATATCACAAGACCTATAAAGATCACAAAAACTAACCCAATGTCAGTCGCATCCAATCTTCTGTCAGCAATATTTTAAAATTGTTCCTGACAAGAAAATCACTGTTATGTTAATTAAAGGCATGATTTTTCTTAAATATTTTATTCTGGAATGAGATTTATGATTAAAACAATAAGAAAGATCCCAGACACATTTGAACACACAGGGCTATAGTTTTAATTTGAAATCAGATATGTCAAATCAGCCAAGTTTGAGGTCACACATGCCAATCATCAGAGTTTTAAACTACAGCAATGTCTTAGAGGGAGCGTTCAGCGTGTAAATGACAAAAGAAGTCTTCCTCCAGTCCTGTTCCTTATTTGTTGTTTGCAACCTCTGTGAATGTAGAAGAGAGCTACTGCAAGGACAGGAGGTCCTCCTTACAGTTTATGGAGGTCCTTTTCCTGGTTATTAGTGTTGGAAGTGCTTTTGAGGGAAAACATCTACCAAAGGTCGGGACCTGTTGAGGGTGAACAGCGGTGAAAGGATGGAGAATGGGACAGCGGATTGGAATTGGATGGCGGAGAAACAGGAGTAAGGAAAATGTAATGAGAAAATACAGCTGTGGAAAGGTGATGAATTCACATCAATGAAAAAGGAAGAGAAAAATACATACTAGTGAATGGGGAGAGGCTAGGAAAGAAAGAGGAGAGAATGGATATTTTTTGAAAGCAAGGGGGAGAATGGATAGAAATGAAATAGTAAAGGGGGATGGGCACCAGAGAAAGATAGTGGCTGGCAGTGCAAAAGGAAGGAAATGAATGGCACTGAAGGAGAAAGAACTTCATGTTGAAAATCAATTTTCACACTCCTGTTCCAAAATTTAAAAATCAATAATCGCAAAGTCTAAAGTGCAAAAGATGAACAAGGATGTATATTTTAGGGTTGTTTTCTAGACTCCTAAACCATTCATTGATTTATTTCCGAGATACTTTTCTTTCCTCCTTTAGGCTGTGTATTGTACAGTTCCTCTTTCTCCATAACTAAGCCAAGTCACCCACTTCCTTCAGCTACGATTTCTTCAGGTTGCCTTCTCCTATCCCACCTTGTCTAGGAGATTCACTTCAGTTTCCCTTTACCCATTCCCATCAGAACATAAAATCATAAGATATAGAAGTAGGAACTGGCCATTTGATCCCTCACGCCTGCTCCCCCATTCAATAAGATCATGACAAGAATGGCAACCCCTTTATTTTGAGGATGTGACCCCTGATTCTAGATGGCCCAGCTAGAGGAAACATTATCCCTCCACCTACCCTGTCAAGCACCCTAAGAATTTTGTACATTTCAATGAGAACACCTCTCATTCTTCTACACTGAAAAGAGTATAGGTCCAACCTGCTTAACCTCTCCTCATATGATAGCCCATCATCCCAGGATTCAGTCTGGTAAACCTTTTCTGCATTCCCTCGCATATCCCTCCTTTGAAAAGGAGACCAGATCTGTACATAATATTCCAGATGCAGTTTCATAAAGCTCTATATAATTAAAGCAAGATGTCTATACACTTGCACTCAAATGCCACTCGGTTTAACCCACCTATGGCTACCCAACACCCTATCCTAACTTCCTGGGTGTTGTTCTTCTCATATTCCTAACCCTAGCCTTTTTTGCAATCTCAGCCACAACCTGTACATCCATGGTTCTAAAAGGAACTGGTTACAGAGATGCTTTACCAAAATTTCCTGGGTTCTGGAAAAGTCCCACGGAATGGGAAAGCTGTAAATATACAGAGAATGGCAACAATGGATATACGAGAAAGGAAGGAGATAGTGGGCAGAAAATCACATGCTGTCTGTCACTGGAAAAATGCTGGAATCTGTTATTAATAATGTAATAGCAGGATGTTTAGAAAATCACAAGTCAATCAAGCAGGGTCAACATGATTTTATGAAAGAGAAATCATGTTTGACAAATTTGAGTATTTTATTTTAAGGATGTAATAAATAGGATAAAGGGGAACGAGTACATGTAGTGCATATTTGGATTTCTAGAATGCATTCCATAACATAACTTAAAAGATGAGGATGAATTATATGCATCATTTAAATTTACCATCCCTGTTGACTGCCTTTCCTCCATTATACACTTCCATGGGATTGCTCTCACATGGTTTCGTTGCTATCTCTGTGAATCCATTGAGTGGATCACAGCAGTGGCATCTGTTCTTTCCCTGCACTATCACCAGTAGTCTTCCAAAGTTTTAGGTTCCCTCATCTATGCATCACCACCCAAAGGACAAGGAGTCAGCTTGCGTTTTGCTCTTCCTCTTCACTACCCCTTTCAGATCATCAATAACCTCTATGCTGTTGGACCTTATCTGGTTCACAGTCTCCCCTAGCTCACTGAATGTCATCTTCTCTCCCCACAACAACTTGTACTCTCTTGTCACCCATTCAACCAGCTATGGTTTAACCTGGCCATCTACAGACTGGAAGTACTGCTCAACACCGAATTTAATTTAAATACTATTTGGCCTTGGGGATTATCCAAAAGGGGCATGAAGAATTGTGACTTCTGAAATTTGAATCCACTGACTTCAACGGAACTGGATTTGGAGCTGGTATAGGAGTCAGATGTTACGTGCACAGTTTGCATTAACACCCATGAAATGAACTTAAACACTTGGTATCACAAAAACCAGCTACAGTATTAGATCTATCTCAACACCATTGGTGTTGAAATCCTAGTATGTACCTTTGTTGCTTCCCTTCCTGTGCACTCCATAAATTTAAGCTTATCCAAATCTTTCCATGTGCATTGTGTCCCCAATACTTCCTCACCAACCACCTTCCTTTTGACCTACTAGGCTTCTCAGTTTCTGACACATTAAGCTGAAGATCCACATCCTGTATATTTAAATCCCTGCATGATCTCTGCCCACAGTATCTTTTCCAGCTCCTGCACTCCTTGACTCCAGTGGGTGTTTACATCATCCCTTCCTTTTGCCTCTGGATGCATGCTTCTTGGTCACTGCAGTTTCCTCCCTAAACTCTTTGCCCTCCACCTCCATCTGAAACTTTTCCAAACCCATCCCCTCCACCAGGAAGATGTAAATTAACTGAGGTGACACTTCAGCTAATCTCTCCATCCTGGCCTATGATCTGTTTTCCATAGGCTCTGCAAAGTGTTTTGAAATTACTTTTACATTTAAAGACACTATGTAAAGTAGTTGTGTTTATGGCTGTCTGCATTCCACATTTCTACATGGTTAATCCTCCAAGTTGTCCAAAATACTCCAAATACAGTGGAAGGACAAGCAAATCAATGCCAACATCTTCTCCCAGCCCAACCTTCCCGGTAATGAGGCCCCAGATACATCCAGTCGGCTACATTGGGTAGACCAGATCATTTGCATGCCCAGAACCAGACTCCTGAAACAGACACACCATTCCGAGCTCTGTCATATGGACAGAGGAAAAGATTCAGGGAATCAGAGAAGATTCAGAGAAACCTCCTTAAAGAAATGTAACATTCCACAGACTCTGGGTAAGAGAGAGGAGTTCTGAGGGGAATCCTTTTTCACCCAAAGTGTGGTAACTACTTGGAATACACTACCTAAGAGTGGTGGAAGCAGGGTCACTGACAGCATTTAAGAAGCTTCTAGACAAGTGCTTAAATTGCCCTCAGCATAGAAGGCTCAGGGCCAAGTGCTGGTGGATGGGATTAATGGAGATGGGTGACCACTGGCAGGCGTGGATGTTGTGGGCTGAATGACCCGTTCCAATGTTGTATGACTCTATGACTTGATAACATTTGGCCCATGAAAGGTCAAAATGGATAAGGATAATACTGAGAACCTCAAGGCCATGCATTGGGACCGCACTTGGGCCCTTCACAAGTGGTGAAAGAAATGCAAAACCTCACAAAGTACCCACGCTCCAGCCCCGTCCTTCAGTCCCGCCCTGTCCACGGAAGAGTCTATGGTTCCCACATTAGCTACAGTCGCCACCTCAGGATCCACAAACCAGAATGGAAGCAATTCTTGATCCTGATGGACTGCCTTAGAAGAAGAGGAGATGTTTATAAGCAGGTTCAGCATGCATATGGAAGCTGTCCAGAAACTGGAAAGAGTTTGCTGGTTCATTGCTTGTCAGCAAGATACTAGCAAGCACTGGTTTCAGCCTTACCTAATCCTTTCTCCTGTGCTAATCCTGATCCCAATTTTCTCACCTTGGGTCATTTATTTTCCTGCTTGTGAAACAATAATGAAGCTATAATTTTTTTAATACAAATAGCTCAAAGCTTGCTTTGTTTCTCACATTATTTATTTTCTCACTATAAAACAGACATAATTTTTTCCTGATACAAATCATACTCCAATCTTCATCACAAAGCAAGGTTCTGTTCGGGGCTTCTCTCTCCTCTTCAGGTTTCTTATGTACAGATTTTGCCTTGAGGGAAATGAAAAAATAATCTATGCTTCAGTTTACAATGTCACTGTTCACAGTCTGCATCAGAGTGCCCAAGTAAGTTTTGTTTAAATGTCTCTTCCATTTAACGAAGATAAAGAACCTTTCAGCATTCTGGTCTTTCTATTTTCATCTGTTGATCTACAATCCTTAGACGTGCACTGGTGTGATGAGAATAATTAATAAGGAAAAGACAACTTTGCACCTTTTATTGCGGTGGAAAGAACCTTCCAGATAAAAGTCTGGCAGGCAAATTTTGCTAAGGCGATGAAATCTCTCTGGATAGATTGGTTATATTACACCAAATAGCTGTTAGTTGCTTAGCTCACCAAGTTCACTGAAGGGTGAAGGGGATTTGGACTCTCCATCACTATTGCCTTCTCTTCTTGGCATAGAGCATGGAAGCTTATGGAACTCTGCAGCCCTTGAAGGCAAGGTTCCTCTCTCCTTAGCCTTTGATGGATTCAGTAACTCCTGAAGGTGTTTGATGTAGTTGATAGCAGCCCTTAAAGTCTCCACTTTGCTGAGCCTTTTGTCTGCAAAATCCTCAGGGAGATGCTCTCTGAGGCGTGCATAGCCTTCATTGACATAGCGCACCCTCTGCCTCTCCCTTTCATTGCGTTTCCTGATAAAAGCTGGTTCAAAAGAATAATCATAGATCCCCAAGTGGCTGTGTAAAGGTAGGTAAGACAGTCTGCTGGCATAGGCTTCATGGAATGTGCCGTCCAAGTATGCAGTGTCAACTGGGAAGGTTAATGGCAAACCCTCTGTAAAAGGCACCCCAAAGTAGTCATGTACCCTAGTCAAGGACACCCCGATGGGTCTTGGGTAAGGGATTCTTTCCAATGCTGCTCCTTGCTGATCACTATCCATTTTAAATTCAGGTGTTTAAACACAGCAGTATGCTTTCCCTTATATTTGCTGATAAAGATTCTATGAAGGTGGTAATACCAAAATCTTCAGTTTCACTTTTTCAAAAACACTTCAGGTCACATTCGTAGCTTTCAAATATTAGGAAAGCGAAGGATAAATGCTGGATTGCAGAGAGAACACTAGCTGTTCTGCACGTCCTTGTTGGAATACCCTGTTCCAAAGTGGAAATAAAAGGGTATGTATTACAATGAAACATTATAACTGATTTTCACTGAATTATTTTAGTTCCTCACATATTCAGAGAATTGATTACTATCATGTGCATATTATAACAAGCAATGTTTTAACATTTTTGTACAAGTAACTATTTTTTGTTTTTTTAAACGTGGTATGTAATGACATTGTAGAAATAGAAAGATTTAACAAGGACAAATGACGATTATAATAGCTACTCAGAATGCAAAAGAAACTGGGAGATTTAGAGCGTGATACATAGAATGACCTAAAATGTACCATAAAACCTAAAATTTTAACCACATCCTGTCCAGTAGGAACCATTTAGGAAGGCAGATGGTCACTTAAAATGAACAGGAAAATTAGTTGTTGACCATTCACCCCGAAACCAAACAAAATGGATCCTTCTTAACATATGCCATTTGAGCCCTACTGATACAACCAGGAAGTCTCTGCAATTTTAACCCCAGGTATATAATTCCTTGCCTGGACAAACCTGTTGGAAATAAGAATTGAGGGTGAAAAATACCCAACAAGATCGTTCTTTAAAAAAATATATACATTTTCCTGTGGGACAGGGGAGCAGGGAAAAGAAATAGATCCCACAGAGAGCTACTTCATTAACTCTATCATCATGATGATTGTGATCACAATCACCTTGGATTGCCCACATTGCTGGCAATCATTCCTGGGTCCTTGGATGTGGCCTTTTACTATCCAAACTACAGTTGTTGCTCGCCAGCCTCCTCAATGTTCGTGCCAAGTTCCAGCAAAAGTCCATTCTTTGAAATGTTTACTAGACCTCCTCTTTGAAAGCAACTGGACCATCCTGCCTTCTGGGAGTCCACAATCCCACCAGAGAGTTATAATTTATGCCACTGCCACTGCAAAAGGTAAAAAGTATTCCTTAATAACACTGTTTTAATGCTGCTTTAAGCCACCACTCTGCTCACTTAATGAAGTGATGATTTCTATCAGCTTTACCTGCCCAAGTAGGTTGTCCTTCCAAGAATTATATGTGTGGCTAAATTTTCTCTAAGTTAAAATGGACGTGATACCAGAGTGGTGGCTTTTGACTCCTCAGTAACTCACTCAGATATGTCGGAAACAGAGCTTGTATCAAAAAAAACAATTATTCAGAACAGGAGATCTGACTTGCTGTTGATTTTGAGCAGATTTTTATTTCTTTTGTCTTAAGTTTTTTGCCTCAAAATAGTGCTTGAATTTTTTTTAGAAATGCACATATAGGAATATCATAAAATCAATTTAATTAGTTAAATGTTTTAACCAGTGATATTTACTATTCAGGAATTGAAGGGACTAAAATTACTCTGTGCCAGCGTATTAAAATGAATGGGGTGGTAGTAAATAGTATTGACAAATAAAGAGAAAAGTGGAAGATAAAACTCAACGTAATGCATTAATGGGAATTATATAATAAAGATGATTGTAATACTTACTTTGGTTCAGAAAATGAAGGGACGGAGATAAATTGTTAAAAACAACATCGAAGCAAGAATGGAACAAAAATTAAGAATTGTTCTCTATTCATAACTTGGGAAAGATATATCAAGTATTATACATTTAGTACAACATTGTGTTTTTATGTGATTTTTCAGAAATATGTATAGGTTTGCAAAAGTAAATAACATCAAAGATCACCTGGGGAATTGTGGACAATGAAGGAAAAGATCTGAGAAAAATGAAAGGAAGAAAGATTCAAAGGTGCATGAATTAGAATCAGAAAAGAATTAAAAAGAGAGTAATGGGAGAGAATGAGTAAGCAAACAAACAGTAAGGAGTATATATGAAAAATGCAAGAGACAAATTTAAAAAGAAGGTAGAAGGGTGAAAAGCATTTTAAAAAGGTAACACAATAAATAGGTATATAAGGAAAGAAAGTATCATTCACAAGAAAGCTCAACACTTAGGATTTTTTTTCAATGGAAGTGAATTTTTGCTTACATTCTTGCTTACCTCTTTGGCTGTAAGATTTCATGAACATTTTCAGTTTGGCACAGTCTTTTCAGGTTGTTGTCTCTTGAATGAAGCAGTGAGCACACGCTTCTCTGCTCTCTTAGGACTTGGAATGTCTTCTAGTGTTTTCCTGGAGTCTAAGCAACTACTCAAGTCCTTTCCTCCTGACTTCCATCAAGAAAAGCTTTGCTGAGCAGAAGCAAACTGTTGGATTTTTCTGTTTTTCAGGACACACTGAGGATTGTTTTGGACTCCTGCCTTTTGGGATTGGATAATTCCTCTCAGATCAAAGAGCTGCACGGATTCTGCAGAGTCCTGCCTCCTTTCATGCAGGCACTTGGAAATGTTTGAATAGCGATGATTGAAATAACTTCAATACAACATAGATCAGTGATCAAATTTCAGTCAGAGATTGGGCGGCACAGTAGCACAGCCGGTAGTGCTGCTGGCTCACTGTTCCATCGTCCCTGGTTCAATCCTGTCCTCCGGTGCTGTCTGTGTGTAATTTGCACACTTCCCCTGTGACTGTCTGGGTTTCCCTTGGGTGCTCTGATTTCCTCCCACATCTGAAAAATATGCAGATTGATAGCTTAAATGGCTACTATAAATTATCCCTAGTGTAGGTGCATGGTAGATGTTGATGAGTTTGTTCTGAGAGCCAGCATAGACTCGATGGGCTGAATGGACCCCTATATTGTTGGGAAATATGGGCAAGGAGCTTGAAAATTAGTTGCAGTCAGAAATACAGTGATTTCATAACACAAAAACAAACATATGCAGACAGTCACATTGGATTGGAGAGGTGAACGGAGAACTGTAGAACAGATGGAAACATTAATAAAGATAGAAAGTGATAACCAGAGTGACAGTTGGAAGACTAGGTAGGTAGGCTGGTCGAAAAAGATCAGCAGATAATGATGCTGTGGGAGGTTGTTTATTAGATTACATCTGATTACATTCAGCTTGTTGAATGATGTTTGATGTGCCATAGGACTCACAGAATTACAAAAGGTATCTCAGGACAATTCAGTATCCACAATTGTAAATATCCCTGAAGCAATTAATCATCTGAAATTCCACAATTTACAATACAAAAGCACCACTGTGATGTAATGGCCATTATATATAAGAAGTGATTCTCTAATGTGCTGGCATTGCCAGTGCTATTGACCTTTTCTATTTTTCTTTCATTAACTGTAATAGGATAATGGATGTTTCAAACTTTTCTTAATTATTTCCTTCAAATATAGGCACTGACACATTCTTCGCTTCCCTACTTAGAGTCATAGAGTTATACAGCACGGAACCAGGCCCTTCAGCCCAACTGATCCATGCTGACCAAGATGCCCATCCAAGCTAGTCTCATTTGCCAGCATTTGGCCCATAACCTTCTAAACTTTTCCAATCCATGTACCAGTCCAACTGTCTTTTAAAAGTTGTTATTGTACCTGCCTCAACCACTTCCTCTAGCAGCTCATTCCACACAGATACCACCCTTTGTGTAAAAAAGTTGCCCCTCAAGTTCCTATTAAATCTTCCCCCTCTCACCTTAAACCTATGCTCTCTAGTTCTTGATTCCCCGACCCTGGGAAAAAGACTGAGTGAATTCACCCTATCTATGCCTCTCATGATTTTATACAACTCTAAAAGATCACCTCTCATTCTCCTACAGTCTAAGGAATAAAGTCCTAACCTGTCAAACCTCTCCCTATAACTCAGTCTCTTAAGTCCTGGCAACATTCTTGTAAATCTTTTCTGCACTACTTCCAGTTTAATAACATCTTTCCTTTAGCAGGGTGACTAGAACTGAACACAATACTCTAAGTGTGGCCTCACCAATGTCCTGTACAACTGCACCATGACTTCCCAACTTTTATACTCAGCACCCTGACTTATGAAGGCCAGTGTGCCGAAAGCCTTCTTCACCACCGTTTACCTATGACTCCACTTTCAGTGAACCATGCACTTGTACTCCAAGGTCCCTCTGTGCTGCAACACTCCCCAGGGCCCTACTTTCATTTGACTTACCAAAATGCAACACCTTGCACTTATCCAAATTAAACTCCATTTGCCATTCTTCAGTCCACTTACTCAGCTGATCAAGATTCCCCTGTAATTTTTGATAACTTTCTTCATTGTACTTTCGTGTCATCTACAAACTTACTAACCATGCCTTGTACATTCTTATCCAAAGCATTGATATAGATGACAAACAACAATGGGCCCAGCACCAACACCTGAGGCCTCCAGTCCGAGAAACAACCTTCTACCATCACCCTCTGTTTACTACCATCAAGCCAACTGTCTATCCAATTAGCCAGTTCTTCCTGGAGTCCATGCGATTTAAATTTTCAGAGCAGCTTTCTTCCTTGTGTCAAAACCACTTTCCCCTTCTCTAACTCAATATTTAAATGGTCCTTAAAAGTGGAAGACCTCTTTTTTTCTCATATTCAAATTTGGACTTTGAAAATCTAAGCCAGGTCCATACTATTCATAGGATCTTACTGTGTACAAAATGACCTGGCTGGTGCCTTTGCTTGACCACACTCCATAACTAATTCATTTAATGCAGGGCATGCTGGAAGTGTCATGGATGCAATTGAACAAGCACTCAGCTGAAAAGCAAAAAGCTGGAGATGTTAGAATTGTGAAATGCTGCATAGAGAATGTTGTAAATATTCAGCAAGTCAGACAGCATCTGTGGGGACAGAATCAGAGAAACTTTTCAGATAATCAGAACCAATGAAAGAATTTCGACCTGAAAGGTTACACAAAAAATTCTGCAGATGCTGGAATCTGGAGCAATACACAAAAAGTGCTGTAGGAACTCAGCAGGTCAGGCAGCATCTAAGGAGGGAAATAAACAGTCGAAGTGTCCAGCCGAAACCCTTCATCAGGACTGGAAAGGAAGAAGGCAGAAGCCTGAATAAGAAGGTGGGGGGTGCGGGGGGAGAGGGAGGAGCCCACACAGGCAGGGGATAGGTGAGTTCAGAGGATAGGCGAGTCCAGGTGAGAGGGAGAAGTTGAGTGAGAGGGAGAGGGGCAGATCTAATAAGCTGAGAGGTGACAGGTAGAAGAGGCAAAGGGCTGAAGAAGAAGGAATCCAGTAGGAGAGGGCAGTGGACCATGGAATAAAGGATGGAGAAGGTGGGGAATAGATGGGTAGGTCATCAAGGCGGGGGAAGGGAGCCATAGGAATGAGGGAAGACAGAGGAGGGGAGAAGAAGGGGTGTAGTTACCCGAAGTCAGAGACCTGGGAGGTGAACTCTGTTCTCCTCTCTCTGCGGATGCTGCCTGACCTGCTGGGTTTCCGGCAATTCCGGTTTTTGGCAATTCTAACAACACAGATTTTAACAACCTTTAGTTTTTATTTCAGCTTATTGTCCAGTAACATTTTGTTTCTATGCCTTTCACTGTCCCCGGCCGTGTGTTGGGATGTCCCAGGGGCTTCACTAGAGGAGGAGGGAGCCGAAGGTGCTAGGCGCTGCCACGCCTGGGTGGCAGCGGTGGGGGGCGCCGGTTGCCCGGGAGTGTGGCGCATGCGCAGTCGGGCGCCGTTGGCGAGCGGGGGGAGCCGAGCTGCGCGCGCTGACAGGTCAGTGACAAACGGTCGGCGGCGGCGGCGGCGACAAAGGGCGGGAGGTGGCGGCGCCCGGAGCCCGGCGGGGCGGGGAATCCGCCGCCCTCACACCGGCCCCTCCCTCCCTCCCTCCCGGCAGGCAGCAGCCCCGCTCCCGCTGCAGACCCATCAGATGTTGCGGTGACCGGCCCGGGGAGGCGGGGGGCTGGGATTCACGTCGCCGTGCACACCCACCGCAAACTCGGCACAACACCAGTCCCGGACCCGGGCAGCGGTTACACACACGCACACACGGGTGGTTGGTGTGCTGGTCTGCATTACAGCAACATAAATGCACCGATTCTGCACTGCCTTTTGCCTGCAGCAACTATGCAAGGCCTGTGTTTACACCGACTCTTAGCATAGGCTGTGTTGCACGAATGTGCTGCATGATCGATGCTGCTGCAACTCTGTGCAAGGCTTAAGTTTACACCGACTCTGCACAAACTCTTTGCAAGGCCTTTATGTACATGACTCAGGAGGGGTTGTGCCTACACTGACTCTACCTAGTCTGTATCTACATCTCTGGAAGGAATGTGTTCCGACTCTGCGCAGTCTGTGCCAACTCTAACTGCATAGTCTGTGCCTACGTTGACTCTGCAAGGGATGTATCTCCACTGACTACATAGCCTAGGCCTACGTTCTCTCCTTGTAGTTTATCTACACCAAGTCTGCACGACCTGTGCTTGCACACTCTGTGTGGTACTACTCTGTTAGGGGCTGTGTCTGCACAAACTGCACGGGTTATGTCTACTGACCTTCTATGCTCTTCACAGGGCCTCCGTATGGACTGTGTCTACACCGCTGTATCTACATAATTCTGTATGGACAGTTCACAGACACAGCATGAACTATGTACTGACTGCACCAGCTGTGTTTCCACCAACTCTGCTTGAAAGATGTCCACACCGATTCTGCACAGTTTATACCAACTACAGTGTCTGTGTCTAAACTGACTCTGAGCATATTGTAAACTGTGTTTCTAACGATTCTGCACAGACTGTATTTACACTGTCTCTGCATTGACTCAGCATAGATTGTGACTATACAGACTGTGCATGGATTGAGTGTGGACTGTGTCAATACTGACTTTGCATGGGTCGTGTTTACATTGACTTGGCATAGACTATGCATGGACTCAGTACATACTGTGTCTCTGCTGACTCTGCATGGTCTGTGTCTACACAAACTAAGCACAGGCTGTACTCAAACTCTGCATAAATAGTAGGAACACTGAATCTGCACTGACTGGAGCCTACACCAACACTGCACGGATTGTGTCCAAATGGACTGTGTCCACTCTGATCCTGCACGGCCCATGTCTGCACCGATCCTGAACAGGCCATGTACATGTCTGCACTGATCCTGCATGGGCTGTATCTATACTGACTTTCCGTGATGTACATATGTGGCCACTAGATGCATTCCCTGTGTTTGCTCTGTGTATATTCTGTGTCTGTGCCAGCACTGCACAGCCTGAATGGACTGAGCACTCCCTGAGCTTCTGTTAGTAAGATTATCATTGGCTGAGTTCGATTTATTCTTCCCTTTCTGTGGGATGTACATCTTGCAGTAAATTGTTGTGATCTGCAGTCTGAAAAACTACAATACAGCCCTGATATAATGTGGATTGCTTGACTGAGTGGGCTTCTTGGTGGAAACTTCAGTATGTACATGATGCATAGAGACACTCTGTGCGGTATGGTCTATATGCTAATAGGTTAGATTCTTTCAGGGTTTGGAACGGATCCAGCTAGGTGAGTCTGGACCCACCTTGACTCATTCTTATCACTCCTGCCAGGATCAGGTTGGAAAATCTCAGGCTAAGGAACATGGAGATAAGCCTTCCAGAGTGAAGTTGGGAAAGAATTCTACGTTCAATGTGTGATAGGAGTTAGGAAACATCTTCTGAAAATGACAGATCTCTTCTGCCAGATCACTTGTTAATTCTATATCTATGATTGAAAGGTTTTAGATAACCAATCATTTAAAGAGTATGGGCGAAATGGAAGTATTTTGTGTTAGGTTACACATCAGTAATGAACTATTGAACGTTGTTACTGGCCAGAGGTAAATGTTGTATTCCTATTCTTCTGTTAAATGACTAGCCTGCAATAGCTGGTCTTCATGCATTCCCCCATTTTCTCTGCTGTTCCCCAAGACCCATTCTTAGCTGTCTCCTATTTGTCATCTTTAGGCAAAATCATTCAAAAACACTAGCTCCTGCATGTGTGCTGACACCCTACCTTGTTGCCACCTCTCTTGACCCCACCATTGTCTCTAAATTGTCAAACTGCTTATCTGACATCGAGCACTGGAAGAGTAGAAATTTTCTCCGAGTATTGGGAAGAATGGAGCCATTGTCTTTGATCCCAGTCACAAACTCTGTTCCCAGGGCACCGGCTCTCTCCCTGGTAATTGTCTTGAACAGACCCAAACTATTTGCAACTTAGGTGCTATATTTGACCTGGACATGAGCTTTAGACCACTTAATTATGGCATTGGTGAAGACTGGCTGTTTCCACTTCTGTGACATTACGTGACTCTGTCCCTATCTCGTTTCAAGTGTTTCTGAAATCTCCATCCATGCCCTTGCTCCCTCTAGATATGATTATTGCTGTGCACTTCTGGGCAGCCTCCTTCATTCTATCCTCCATAAACTTGAGATCAACTAAAGCTCAGCCGCCCATGTGTGAACCCGCATCAAGACCCTTTCACCCATTATCTCTGGTGACTGCTGATCCACATTGCAAAAAGTCTTCATTTCAAAATTCTCATCCATGTTTTCAGATCTCACCATGGCCAACCTTCCCTGGCTCTGTAACCTTAAGATCCTTGGGTATCTGCTTTGGACCACTGTTGAATTTAATCACTCCATGGTCAGTGGCCCTGCCTTCAACTGGCAAAGCAATGAACTCTGGAATTTCCCCCTTACACCTCTCCTCTCTTTCCTCCCATTTCTTAAAACTTAGCTCTTTGACCAAGCACACAGTCACCTGTCCTAATGTTCACAATCAATTTTTGCTTGAAATTGCCCAGTAAAGTGCATTGGTACAGTTTGCTACACTATTGTTGGAATTTCCATGCTGCAGAGGAGTACTCTGGTTCGATCTGTGCTGGGCTGGCATCTGCAATGGATGGGATTATGTGGGGGATGGTGTATGCAGAAATGGAGTGGATGTATTTGTATTGCTCTGGACGGCGTTATGTGCGTTGACGTCCACACACAGTAATAACGATATCCTGATATTTTTCTGCTTTCTGCAGTAGGAACAGATGGATGATTCAACTGTGAAAACCTTTTGGGACAGAGTGAAAAAGAAGATTCATTCAGGTATATTCCTGTTTTTATCTTGGCATCAGAGGAAACCAATGTCTTTTCTTTAAGTTGCTTTTTCTATTTGACATTTTTGTTGGTAATACATTAAGGAAGTGAGTATGGAAAGAGCAGTGTGCTAAATGACAGTGGTTGAAAGGGATGTTATTTAAAGCTATGGGATTTGGACATGGAACAGGTTTCATGAATTTCGCTCATTTGACCCTTGTTTTGGACTGATGAGTGGTTTTATGAAAGAACTGACCCCACTTGGAGTACTGTGCTCAGTTCTGGTCACCTCACTACAGGAAGGATGTGGAAACCATAGAAAGGGTGCAGAAGAGATTTACAAGGATGTTGCCTGGATTGGGGAGCATGCCTTATGAAAACAGGTTGAGTGAACTCGGCCTTTTCTCCTTGGAGCGACGGAGGATGAGGTGTGACCTGATAGAGGTGTATAAGATGATAAGAGGCATTAATCGTGTGGATAGTCAGAGGCCTTTTCCCAGGGCTGAAATGGTTGCCACAAGAGGACACAGGTTTAAGGTGCTGGGGAGTAGGTACAGAGGAGATGTCAGTGGTGAGTGCGTGGAATGCGCTGCTGGTAAAGGTGGTGGAGGCGGATACGATAGGGTCTTTTAAGAGACTTTTGGATAGGTATATGGAGCTTAGAAAAATAGAAGGCTGTGGGTAAGGCTAATAATTTCTAAGGTAGGGACATGTGTCAAAGTCGACCCGCACTTCTGTAAAAAATCAGACAACAGCAGAACCAAAGAACTTACGATAAATGCTTTATTAGCTTTCGCTAGCGGGAGTGGGGGAATACAGAGAGAGAGTAAACCATGTAACCCTAACTCTATACTGAAACCCACTGAAAGAAGACTCGTCTACAGCATACCTTTATACCCATTTTTGAGGGAAAACTAGGTGAGAAGTTACACTTGCACAGGCAATTGTTTACATAAAGTTTCTAGCATAACAAGATATGTCTAAAAAAACTACTTCTTTTCCACTTGCATCTGGCATTGAAACTAGACAAAACTAAATCACACCATATGTGAGATCATTCTTTACCTTGAGAACCCGTTTACAATGAGAAGCATACGAAGAAGCATACTATTAACTCTTACACTGCCAGTCATTAACCCTTGCATTCCCAGCTATCTTTTACACATGTTCGGCACAACTTTGTGGACCGAAGGGCCTGTATTGTGCTGTAGGTTTTCTATTTTTCTATGTTTCTAACTGATTTAGGATCAATATAGTTCATAAAGAGGATGTATTTTCTAGCATTTAATATTCAGCAAATGGATGGAGAGATACACATTGTGGAAGCAGAAAACCTTTCATCCTGAACTGTGATGTGGGTGTGGGCATTGTACAAAAATTATAGTTGGCAAAGTATCTCATTACAGATGTTGGATTAATCTAATTTACTTAGTAGAAAAAGGTACCTTGTGTTTTCTCTGCTGTAGCTAAGTATTGCTTCCTGCATAACTTTATGGAATTGAACTGTCAGTGAAGGAATGCTGCTACTGAGGTTGACCTTAGGCTGCAGTTACTGATCACATGTACATTGTGATTTTTTTTCAGCATGAATGACATCAACCTGAATCCTGTGGGCATGGATCAGCTGAGTGCTTCATCTGTTAGTAGTACCTTGCCTGTTACAGCAAGTCACCTGGGCATGAGTTCACCCACTCACAACCCTCTCCCAACTCCAGGTAGGAAATGCTGGGATAATTCAGAGTAGTGGCAAATATTCCCTACTAACCGTTGGCCAGCAGACGGCCTATCCCCTGTGATGTATAGTGAACCAGTGAAAACCAGCTGCATTTTCTTCCCTTTGGATTATCACTTATTGCAAGTCACCTGCGCTTTTTTTAATAATATTACTAATTAAAGCCATTAAATAAGTAATTTCCTGGCTGGAAATTAGCAAGCCTCCTCTCCCCCATTTCAGCTCTGGATTTGGAATTTTGTAGATATTCAGCATCATTGTGGGATCTTAATGCTATTTCCCTGACTTAGTTTGTGTCTTTTTGAGTCAATGCAATTCTTTGATCTTAAGCCAATCTTTAGGATTGTGGCAGTGGAATCAGTGATGTTGAAGATCTCTTCATAACTTTATTTACATTTAGGTCAGGCCTATTTGAAACTTTGGATGAGTAAGTTCCAGAGTTCAAGTGTAGATTTGATCCTGAGTGTCCATGGAGGTGAGAAGCTAGAAGGGGCAAAAGAACTACATTAGTCCGATTAGTTACTGAATTTGAAATTAAAACATTAGGTGCCCTGTTGCTGAACAGTGCATTTGCAGATAAACTGTGGAATGTGTTTCTTTATTACAAATTGTCAGAACCACCAGGTTTTTGAAAAGTCTCTGGGGCACATGTTAAAGTCCTGTGTTAGAGATGGTCATGATTCACAAAGGTCTCGCCAACAGGACCAAGTAAGTTTCATGGCAACGTTGAAGTAGAGCAAAGAAAATTCCAGTCTTACTCTCTTGGTTCTGTTTTCATAATGCATCGAGAAACTGAGAACTGCACGCAGTGTCAAAGCTGGATTAGCAAAGCAACTACAGGAGTGTCTTTGCCTTTTACCCAAGACTGGATCTGAGGTTATTAACTAAGTACAGGAATCTCTCCTGGCATTGAGGTGGGGTAAGGAATTTAAGGAGGTATAAGATTCTCTCAAATCTTTGAGACTTGAATACTGCCCATTTAGCCCAGTGACCAATAGATGTGCATTGAGATATGAAGGATAAAAAATGTTCGAAGAACCAGGAAGACAGATGCAGAAATTGAACAGAAAATACTGGAACTACTCTCAGGTCTTTGAAGTGTAGAATTAGACAGCACAGAAACAGTGGCCCACCATGTTCCACCTCACTAATCTCATTTACACATGTTATGTTTGTAGCCTTCTATGCTTTGACAATTCAGTTTGCTTAGCTAGATGCTTCTTAGGACAGGCATGTGTGGAGAGGATGCATTCTAACCAGGATGTGTGCCTTCTGAATAACTTTAGTGTCAGACTGAAAGACCAATGCAGTGCTGCATATTCATCATGTGCTGCAGAATTATGATCTGAATCACTAATTTGAAACTGAACATGCTGAATTCAGTTTATAAGATTCAGTATTTTTAATGAGCACTTTGGGAACTAATTCTGTGATTCCATTCTCCTTTGCATCAATGCCATAAGTTGATTAGTTTTATTGTAGTGTAACGGAGCAGTTGAAGAAGTTATTACAGACTGTGATGGTTGTGGGAAGGACTTGTAATTAGCTTGGGTGACAAACAATCTGCTGGAGGAACTCGGTGGGTCAAGCAGCATTGGTGGGAGGAAAGGAATTGTTGATGATTCGGAATCGAAACTCTGCATCAGGTCCTGTCAAGGCAGTGCAGTGCTGCCAAGTAGTAGTAGTACATGTAGGAGTTAGTTTGCTCTTATTCAGGCAGAACATTTAGTTATGTTATGCACCTTATTAAGTGTTTAGTACATGTTTGCTTGTTCTAATTCATTTCTTGGTCTTTTAATTTCAGGAATGCCTGTGGCAATACCAAACCTTAGTCCTTCTTTGAGCACTCTCCCGTCTGCCCTTTCATTAATGCTTCCAATGAGCATTGGAGAACGTGGAGTAATGTGCAGCATTCCAGACCGGAATTATACTTTACCACCTCCTCCTTATCCACACTTGGAGAACAGCTACTTCCGGCATATTTTACCAGGTAAGCGAAGACCTGACTGCGAAAGGAAAACATTTAGCATATGATTTCTTCTCAATTTGACATGCTGCCAATGTTATTCTGTGTTCCATTGATTGCTAGGGACAACACAGTTCTCCATGCCTATTGTCCATCAGCCCTGTCCTTTCAAGTGTTCCCTGTATAACTATGCTGCTGCCTCTCAACTGTTTGCCACACTTCCTTATGTTATTGTCTCTCTCTGGTGTATGCTCTTCATATATTTTTACAACTACTTTGTAATCTATTCATATTTTTGTGCTGTGTTTCACATTTTCATCTTGCTTTTGTAGTTTCTTTCACACCTCTTTCCCCTTTCTGTGCTGTCAATTTCACATTCCCTTCATTTCTTAGTGCTGCTTCCTTTAAGTTCCATCATCTCACTGTGCTGGCTTTCACAATCTCTCCATCTCCTCTTGCTACCTCCTTTGCACTTGGTATTGCACTGTTTTGTACTTTCCTTCCGTTCCAGATGGTGGCTGCAAATTATCATCATTTTTCATGATAATTACAAAATGGCAACTTTTTGTCTTCACCAGGCTTTTCATATGATTTTGTGATAGCACCACCCCTCCTCTTAATGTTGAAATTATTTATTACTTTTTCCTTCGACGACTCCTCTAAAAGCTCTGGAACAAGCAGACTAGCAGCTCCTTTATCTCACGAACACTTTTGTACAATTGGTCACCGTAAGAGATCTGGCAGGTATGACCTGTTTTAGATCTATGAGAATGTTGAAAGCTCTGGCAAGATGAGTCACTGGGTTTCATCATTATGAGATTTTACTTTCTCCAATATACTTGATTTTTAAGTACTCTGCAAAACACTCATGAACAACACATGTTTCAAATCCCTTTCCACTTCATTGTTTTCGGGCAAGAAATTCTGTTTCAACCCATTCCGCTCTCTTCTCCTTCTTAAATGTGATAATTTCAGTTTGATCTGAAATGAATGATTTTCACTTTCCCACTGATTTACATCTGTAACTTTCTTGCAGGTATTTTGTCTTATTTGGCTGACAGACCACCTCCCCAATATATCCATCCCACAGCTATAAGTGTAGATGGCAGCCCTGCACTGCCTGTCTCCAGCAACCCACCTACCCTGGATCATTATGAACCCAGTAGTGGAGTGAGTTTGGAGTCTGGCATCGTCTCAATAGACTCAAGACAAGTAGGTACTCACAATTCCCAAAATCTGCACCAGAACAACAACCCAGAGGTTCCATTGGATGCCAACATCTCCATGGAAACGGTTTCCAGAGTAAACAGCCCCATCTCAACAGAAGGAATGAATGAAGAGATGACAATAAGTGGGGTTACAGGAGAGCCTCAGACATTGCCCTCTGGATCCAGAAGCCATGAAACAATAACTGTGGACTCAGTGCAGAATAATTTGGAACCAGAGGCAGTAGTAGGACAGAATACAGTGATTCCAATTCATGCTAACTCTCTGGAGTTGCCAGTTGTCATGGAACCGGAACCAATGACTGGCCGGGTAAGCAACATGTCCGAGAATTCTTTGAGTGACTCCATCCATGCTGCTGCACTGAACCCAAACCCAGGAGGAGTGGCTCTTCCTTCCTCCCACTCCCTACCTTCACTCGAGCCAGTATCTCTACATGGATCCAGCCTGGGACTGGACACGGTCTCCGTTTCCACCATTACAACGGATGTCTCCATGAGTTCCAACCAGGTTGATGTGTCTGCAGAAAACCTTACATTTGTGTCAGGATCTCTGCAGATGGAGGACTCCAGTTCCAATAAAGAAAACCTCACAGATTCTTTCACAATCTGTAAGTTGTATTTTTTGTCAACATCATTGTTTGTAAAATTAAATAGCTGTGAAAATTGTAATGTGCTTCAAATGGTGCATTAAGGCACTGCTCCACATGGTCCCATTCCAGCTTCGTGTGAGGGCTCTTGGCAGCAATGTTCTATAATCTCCCAACGTACCATGTGTGATAGAATCGACCTTGTATGCTCAGCTTGTTATAGGACCATTTTGTTCACAAGATCCCACCAAAGCAGAGAGCAGAGTACATACCTAAAGAAGGACCTGCTTGGAAGGAAATATGCTATTTGTTGCTCATTTGTGCAGAACAATTTTGTGCAAGCAGCAACAAAATGTGTGTTGTTTACCATTTAACATCACTGAATGCCCAGTGACTCCACACTTTTGCGCATCATATGCACTGAGGAATCAGAGCAAAAATCTGGAAGCATGTTGCCATTGCACAGAAATATCTGATTGTAAACTTGAAGTCATTCAAAACTCTGCCATTGATTTCCTAAGTCCAGTTCACCCATCGCCACAGTGCTTGCAAGGCTAATGTTGGATCCTGGCTAAGTAACACTTGATTTTGATATTAGCGCTCTTGTTTACAAATCCCTACATAATCTTGTCCCTTGCTCTGTTTGTTATTTCCTCCAGCCTCGTCAACTTCAAAGATCTCTGTGCTCAATTAATTTGGGGTCACTTACTTATCCCCAGAATTAATTGTTCCATCATTGGCCACCAGCTGCCAAGACCCCAGTTCTGTAATACCCGCTTTAAACCTCTCCACCTCTTTAGCCTTTAAGATACACCTCCATTGGTTCTGATTTTAATCATCTGCAATAATATCTCCCTATGTGACACAGCATTGAACTGTGTTTGCTAATGTACTCATGAAAAGCTATTTTTTCAGTATTAAAAGCAGTAAAAGTTGATATTGTTATTGGTTTATCTTGCTAGTCACAGGTTGGTTGTGACTGTGCCTTTGGGAGCTGGCAGCTATAGACCATTGTCCAAACAGTTTTAATGGGGATGGTCGAATGTTTAGCATTGGTGTAACTCTGCCTTTATTCCCTGTCCTTCAGGGTGTACTCTGTGTGATCGTGCTTACCCTGCAGACTGTCCAGAACATGGGGCAGTGACTTTCATTCCAGACACACCCGTCAACAGCCGAGCCAGACTCTCGATTCCAAGACAACTGACACTCAGGCAGTCCATCACTGGAGAAGATGTTGGTATGTGGGAGGTTTTGTTTCATTATCTGTTCCATTTATAAAAAAAAATTGCCATCTTAAGGATTCTTTGCAGAATCTTCTGGAATTCCTGTGGTGAAAATCATTGTGTTGGCTGCTGTAGAATACAGTAATAAACCTGCCAGTTGATATGTTTATAGCATGGTACTTATGCACTGTTGTTTATTTTAGTCAGAGAATGATGCACATGATTTTCATGGAAATTGAACGCTGGTCTTGTAGAAAGCATCATTTTAAAATGTATCCACTTTACTTATCTCCAGCATACCTTGAGTCCACTTGTTACTTTATATTGCATCCTCCAGATCAACCACTATTTCACACCCATACCAGCTGGTTTATATATTCTCTAAATCTAGCTGCTCCCTCTTTCTGTCCTATTCAGTCTTGGCTAATCTTTAGCTATCCCATTTTTCTATAAATCTACAGTCCTCTATTTGATCCATCCTAGAATTGTAAATTGTAACGTGCTTCAGTTGGTTCATTAAGTTGCTGCTCAACAGGGTCCTATTCTGGCTTAGTGTGAGATCACAGCCCAAAGTGTCATGTATGATAGAATGGGCCTTGCACACCAAAACTGTTATAAAAGTGTTTTGTCCATAAGATCCCACCAAAGATCCATCAAGACCAGCAGAAAAATCTGTTGTCAACACTCAGTGTTTGATCATGCTGATTGTCTTAAGCAAAATCTTCATCCATTGCCTTAAAGGACAGATTGACTCAATTCATGAGACTGGCCCAGCACACTGACTGAATCTCACTGAGATTTTCCCAGCGCACCCATGTCTCACAGAGATATCCCTGGCACATCAACAGTGTTTCATTGAGATTTTTCCAGTGCATGGATTGCCCCAGGGCACTGACTGTGTCAGTTCACAGAAATTGTCCTGGAGCTTAGACTGTGACTCACTGATTTGCACTCTGTCCATTTACCGCGCTTGCTCTAGTACTCAGACAATTCACTAAAATAATCCCAGTCCTATTGATTGTCCAGCAATTGCCACATCACTCTCTGACTGCATGTTTTACTGAGACTGTATCAGCAAACTGTTTAAGTTAGCTTGTTGCGGAGCACTGACTGTGTTTTGTACCAAGTTTGTCACAGCTCACTCACTGTATCTGATCCTTGGCAGGTGTGTGGAGTCAAGAAGCAATTCCTGTACGCACCTGTTTTGGACCTTTGATTGGACAGCAGATAAACTTGATGGAAATCACTGACTGGTCAAGCAAAAGCAGCACCAATATCTGGAAAGTTAGTATGACTGAAATATACCATAAAACCAAATCTTCTTCATGCTCTTGATTGCATTTTAAAACCTTGGCGCTAAAAGATTGAAGTTTGTTCAGGGTTAGTTAAAGGAATTAAACAGAAACTAATGGTCAATTGCGGATCTTCTTGTGACTAACCAAATTTCAGATTATTACATAAAAATGAATAACAAATGGTGTCAAATGAATAACATTGGGTTTGCCCTTGATTTGTTAAATATTTATTTGTGTAATATTCCTTGTCCATCAAATAACTTACCCAGAATAAAGGGTCCAAGAAGACAGGGAGTGCTAGTCAAGTCAGAGTCGATCATTTTGAATGATTGCAGAACATTAATGAACAAAGCAAACAAAATTCTGAGTTCTGTGGTCAGTTTAGCAGAATTCCAGTCTAAGACAGTCATCTTGATGCTCTGAAATAAAACAGGACATGTTGGAAATTTGCAGAAGTTCAGACTGCCTCTTCTCTCTCTATAGAAGCTATCTTTCAGGCTGATGACAGGTTATCAACCTGAAACGATAACTCTTCACTCCTTGAATGTTGCCCAATTAGCTGAGTATTCCAGGATTTTTCATTTCAGATTTCTGACATCTTTTAGTTTTTTGATTTTTTGCCTTGAGTGAAGCCCAGATGGGCTTCTTTTAAACCAGCACCTTGAGTACTGCATGAGCCAAGGTAAAAGGGAAACGGAAAATAGGCAAAAGGTTAAATCCTAGTCTCAGAGAATACAGATGCATGTACTATAAAGAACTTGGGAACAAACCTGCAAAAAGCAAGATTAAGGCTGAAGTCAGGAAGCATTGACATCTGAGTGGTATCTCAAATGGTCACTTAGGGGCTGTGATTGGGTGGAAGTTATCACAGGGTTTTTAATGGGATCTTTGACTGCTAAACAATGATTAACTAGATGGGCTTAATAACCTGTCCGATCTGCACAATTTTCTGAATATAGGCACTGCTGTAGCCTCTGGTGACTACAGTAATGTTGTTAAGTTTATGTATCGTATTTGATTGATCTGAGCCTGGAATGTAGTTTTTTGCTACCTTTTGGACAAGTTTTTTTAAAATTCCAATTTGGTTTTGCCTTAAGCAAAAGACTGCCTAACTGGGTAACAGCTCCTGAATGTTCTGCCATTTATTTGTTTTTTAATGCAGATATTTCGCAATTATGTTCTGGAATTCCAAATAGTCACAGCAGATGAGAACATCTGTAACTGGATGATGTTTGTGCACAGAGCCAGGTGAGTCAATTTGAGCCAGACATATGGGACGTAAGGAAGTGAGCAGTGTGATTGTACAAAAGATAATACACTGACTGCTGCCAAGCTATAGCAGCCTTGAGTGGAACTCCAGTACCTGTACTTGAATATCTCTCATTAAAACTAATTAAAAGTGTATTATCCTTTTTTCTGAAATCAGATAAAAATATGGAAAAATGATCCATTCGTAACCATCCTCTGTATATTCATGCAGCCTTGGAATTATTTGGTTTAACAAAAAAACTATGAGAAGACACAGACTTTGTATTATCATCAAAACAATTAAAACTGTATGTAGCACTATAATGTATAAATGTATTTATTGTGGGTGTAAACATTGAAACCTTATCATAAGTTACCATATTTCCTTTAGGACTCGCGAGGAGCAAAATTTGGTGGCCTATCCTCATAATGGGAAAATTTATTTCTGTACGTCCAGGGAGATCCCCCCTGACCATGAGCTACTCTTTTACTACAGCAGGGATTATGCAAGGCAACTTGGTAAGTGAGGCTGGAATGTCAGACTTGCTTTTTCTTTGTGTTATATTTTTGTATTAGTCAATTACTTTGGGTATTTCAGGAAACACTTGAACATTTTTATGGCTATTTAACCTCTGTTCATTCCCAACTGAAATTGAATTTTTATGACACATTTAAATAATGGCAATTATAATCCACGTTCTTGAACAAAGCGGGAATGTTTCCAGGAGTTGCCCTGTATACCTGGCTATCCTGTGTGGAAGTGTTCTGGGAGTCGGGTTTTGTTTCAGAACATGTGAAACAGGAAACTTTATTTCACAGCAATAATCATCAGAGACTACACAACAGTCACCCCACTGTTTACTGTAAAGTATAAAGAAAATCAAAACTTTGAATACGTAATACCAATTTCTAATTCCTTTTATAATATAAAGCCATGTGATTGCATACAGTAAAGTTATATAACATTTTTTTCTGGGTAACTGGTCAAATACCTGAAAGCACTGACATTTAAGAATCTGATTTTAAGGTATTAAACTAGAGATTGAAATCACATAAAGCATGTCGATATGTCCTATATGCTTTTGAAATGATTTACTGTAACTTCTTAAATTTTTCTTGAATTTGCAACTTTTCCTTTGTCAGTCATCAATTATTTTCTGATTCAATACATACAAAAGCTGGGAAGCTTATCTGAAATGTGATCATGGATGTTAATGTTATATACTTTTACTGTATGAGGTCACATGGTTTTATACTATAATAGGAATTAGAAATTGGTATTATGTATCCAAAGTTTTGATTTTCTTTATACTTTACGAGTAGTGGGGCGAGTGCTGTGTAGTTTCTGATGATTATTATTGTGCAACTAAAGTTTCCCGTTTCACATGTTCTACTTCCCTGTGAATTCAGGATATAGTTGCATCTTCCATTCACATATGAACAAATTGTCTATCTAATTAGAACAGAAATTAGGCATCACATAATGGGGCAACAAGTAGTGCTGCTGCCTTATAGCTCCAGCAACCTTGGTTCGATCTTGGCCTCCAGTGATCTCAGTGGAATTTGCTTTCTTCCTGTGTCTCTGTGGGTTTCCCCTGGGTGTTCCAGCTTCCTCCCACATCTCAAAGATGTGCTGGTTAATAGCTGCTATTAATTAGCTGTAATGTAGTTGGGTGGCAGAAGAATTAGGGGAACTGATTGGCATGGGAGAGAGATAAGATTGCAGAGAAATAAGTTGAGGAATGGGTTTGATGTGGTTGCTCTGAGAGCTGACCATGGACTTGAGGGGGCCAAATGGCCACCTTCTATATTGTAAGAAAATAGATTATTAAAACCAAAGGTTAGACCACATAGCACTTCACATTGTATCATGTTACGTTATGTTACTTTCTACTTTACTGGTTCTCATCAGACCCATGATACGTGAGTACCTTAATTAAAGGTTACCATAACTAACAACAAATCCTGGCTTTCCCCCTTAAGATGACAAAAACACTTGTGATGCTACTCTGAAATGCATTCACTGACGTCGAGGAATGGAATGTGTACATTTATTTTGTTGAAGGGGTTCCCGAGCATCCAGATGTGCACATGTGTCATTGTGGGAAAGCTTATGGGACGTACAGTGAACTAAGGTCGCATCTGAGCAGCCATGGACAGAACCGGGAGAGGAAGTGGAAGTGCTCCATCTGTCCAAGAGCTTTTACCTCCTCCACCAAACTGAATGTTCACATGATGGGGCACATGGGGATGAAACCACACAAGTGTGAATTCTGCAGCAAGGCATTCAGTGACCCCAGCAACCTGCGAACCCACCTCAAAATCCACACAGGTAAGCTACCTATTTGCAACTGAGCTTCTTGCTAAATTTTGTCTTTGGGCTCTACAGTTTGTCAGGGGCATTTTTTTCCCTAAATTTTCTCTGTGCACAGAAAAATCTGGAGAGAGATTATTGAGCATTTGTAAATCCAATATTTAATTCTGCCAAACTTCCATCATTGATACTTCAGCTTGGAACTAACTTGCTCTTTGTGTCCGGAGGAATTGTAAACTTCTGCTCTATATTTAGAATAGGGATCAGCTGTCAAATCATGAAAGTGAATATTAGATATCAAAACCTTCTGCACAGTAACATGTATGCCATTACTGCATCTTCCTGGAGTTCTCTGTAATGTGATGAAGCAATCTGGATAATTGATGTATATGATTGATTTGCACTCACAATCTGTGCTGCAATGTTGCATTGTTGGTGTTGCTGTGCATCTACCTGTTTTGGTGGCTCAAATTGAATATAAAAGGCCCTTTATCATTAATCAAGGATGAAACATGATTCTAATACTCTGGCTGGTGTTTTCCTCTCATCTAACATTGTGAACATCATTGGTGTGTGTGTGGAATCTTGCTGCATGAAAAATGATAACCACAGTTGCAAAGATAGCTTCTGAACTACAATGCGATTTATTGTTGATATTCTAGGTTCTGAAAGGCACAAGGCAGAATAACTTCATTTATATAGTGCATTTTAACACTTGAAAATATTCCAATGCATTTCATAAGTTTTATGATGTTGAGTGCAAGATGGAGATATTAGGAGTGATAACTAAAATTCATCTAGTAAAACAAATATTTGATGCTGGTATTGAAGGAGATGAGATAAAATGTTATAGGGAGGATATTGCAGAATATGGGACCCAGTAGTGGAAGAGGAGGATGTGCAGGAAATAAAATTTCAAAAGAATAGATGGATTAAAGTGGTGTGGGTGGAGTTAGTAAGGCTGAAGATTTCAGTAACTGAGAAGGTGGAGGGCACTTAGGTGTTTAAGCACTAAAGAAAATTAAACTTGAGGCACTGGTAAAGCAAGTCTCAATATAATTCAGCAAGGATGGTGTTAATGTACAAACCAGACCACACCGGGTACATACTGGGAGGTGGTAGTTTTGGCTGAGTTGATATTTGGAAGCAGTGGATAGGAGACCAGCTAGATCAATGGATTAGTTAAGCCTTAAGGTGACTGCACCATGGAAAAAGTTTGCAGCATCCAAATAAAAACTCCCTCTTTAAAATTTAAAACATAAAAGGATAACAATGAAAATACATGTACTGCAATGAAGCGTCTTACAATCTGAATAACTGGTTAAATAATTTACCTTTTTACCAGGTCAAAAAAACTATCGCTGTGAAATGTGTGACAAATCTTTTACCCAGAAGGCTCACCTGGCCTCGCACATGATAATCCACACAGGAGAGAAGAACCTGAAGTGCGATTATTGTGAAAAAATGTTCATGCGGCGGCAAGATCTCCGTCAACACGTGGTGACCCATACACAGTAAGTTGACAGCAGTGGAAGGCCCATCTTACTTTTTTTTTAAAAAGAACACCATAGGATCTTTGTCAATTAAGTATGTCAATGTAGTTTAATGTCTCATCAAAAGACTGCAGCTATGAAAATGCAATATTCCTTTAATACTGCACTTAAGGGTCAGCTTGGCTTACATGCTCATCTCCAGCAAGGGGCGTGGATACATAACTTCTAACTCTGAACTAAGATAGGCGGTTACCTAGGAATATCGTGCATGGGTTGAATCAAAGTCAATGGATTTTATTGGGGGAGATGTAGGAGTACTGCTGGAGCTAATGCTCCCGCAAATATAAAGGTGGCATTTCTGTTCAGTTATGCAAGTTGATGTAGCTTCCAGTAATTAGGACATCCCTGGATGATATTAGGCTTCTTTGATTCTTGTTGCAGATTAGGAGTGAGGTATGTTTCTTTGGAATTACATTTGTGCATGACATTCATTCAAAAGCATTGAATTTTATTGAACAGCTTTAACCTGATCTTCACGTTTCCATGTAGGGAGCGACAAATCAAGTGTCCGAATTGTGACAAACTCTTCTGGAGGACAACTCACTTAAAGAAACATCTGAATTCTCATGAAGGAAGAAGGGATTTCATTTGTGAAAAGTGTTCAAAAGCATTCTTGACAAAGTATCATTTGACGAGACACCTAAAGATTTGCAAAGGCTCCAAGACGTGCCTGCCCATACAAAATCTAGAGGAAGAGGATGAGGAGGAAGTAGATAGTGAAGAAGAATTGTTACAGGCTGGTAGTGGGACTTGCCATTTAACCAATGACGATTACACCACAGAAGACAGTTCTCAATAGTACAAGCGTATTGCAAATTGCTTTAGTGATTGTCCAACAAGATGCATGAAGCATAGTTGGAGATGGAACTTTAAAGAGCTGTCTGCCCTTTTAAGCAAAAACTTATTCATGGATTTATTGCAGTTTTCCTTGCTGCAAAAGGTTAATGGCTGCTCAGATTCGCAACATTATAAATGATTAGCATAATGGAATCTAGAGTCCAACTTGTTTTTTGATTTAAGTGAATCAAATGCAAGATTGTCCTCCCATATGGAGCAACAGGAAATGATGCAACAGGAATGCAACAACGAAGTGGGTAGCTTGGAGTCTGCGTCTGAGCACCTGTTTATTCTATATTCACAAGCATGTTTAGTGAGATTCTAAAATGGTAAGTTCCCACAGAGTCAATCCAAACATCAAAATTTTATAAAATACATTGCCCAAATCCTTCTTCATATATATGATACAATGAATCATGCAGCTCATTGGCAAATGACTGAAGACAGGTCAGAGTGAACCCACTGATGCCAGCATATATGATAGTATTTTGCCTTATTGACTGAGTAGCTGCTTATCAACCTATAGCACCTTGTTGCTTCCAATTAATAGCAATGTCCAAAAAAAAGTGAAGAGTTTGATCAACATGCAATGTAAATTGAAAACTTTTAACACTGCTTCAAGGTATTAAATATATTAGCTGATATAGTTTGTTTCCTCTGGACTGCATAGTCCGGTATAAATACAACCCAGTAGAGGACAACTATGCCAGAATAAACTTAGTTTCATCAGGAGCTAATAATATCTCGGAAAATTAATTTATCTTAACCTTTCCCTATACATACGGGACTAGGTGCCAACATACACAAAAATAACTGATAGGACTAAGGCATGCAGCAGTTTCACATTTTCTGCTGTCTGTAATTAAAAAGTAAAGCTCAGACTGTAACTCTCTGGCTCTCTCAGCTTTGGATAGCTACCACATACCTCTTTTTATGATACTGTAATGATTTTAAAATGTTTTTGTACAATAACAGGTAGGCTATGGATAAACAGACAAAAGGTTGTTAGCCAGAATGTACAATGCTGACATCTGCACCTGTGTAATATATTGTAAATATTTGTAACAATACCCTTTACATTCCAATCAAACTGTAATATATAACAAATACAAATTGAAAGGATAGCATTGTTCATGCTATAGGCAAAAGATATAATCTAGTGTTTCAACTTTGTCTTCAGAAATTGATCCATGCATACAAAATAAAAGTATTCAGTTTATATAGCAAAGTTGTTGCTTTCCATGCACTTTAACTGGTTTCAGTTTCTCAGGTGATTTTGCAAACTGTTGTATCAAGTATCTATTTTATACATTTTGTGATTGTATGTGGTTACTCTCAGTGAATTTAAAGTTAAGTAATTCAAAATCAAAGTAGCAATAAGAAAGTTGAGCTTTTAACTGAAAATGTAATGAAGTGGCATGGGATTTGTATACTTTTCTAATTTCAAGCTTTTCAGTAAGAAATATTATTGAAGTATATATCAGCAGGTACTCTATGCTTCACGAGCTTGATCAAAATTTTTGTAGAGCAGACCAAAATTTTGATAAAGTATCTGAAACATTTATTTTGGAAGCATTATTAAAGTCCATCAGAGACTTCCAGACAAAATTGATGCTTTTGGAATTGAAATGAAATTAATTGAATTGGTTAGTAAACTGGTTGATCAGTCAGAAGCAGAACAGACAGGCAATGGGGGAAGATCTGAAATGGCAGCATGTGAGTAATTGTGCCAACAGTGTTGGGGATGCAACTGCTCACCATGATTCTAAATCAAAGCAAAACAAAACCTCTTGATTTTCTGGAATTATCAATGGATCAGGAAGCACCTGTGGAGTGAGAAAGTTAACATTTTTAGGTTGATGACCTCTTATTGGAACTGAGTGAAGTTGGGTAACAAGAATGTTTTAAAATGCAGAAAAGGGATGGAAGGTCACAGCTATCCTGACTGCATCCTCTCCCACCATGCTTCCTGTAAAGAAACCATTACATTTTCCGAGCTTGTCTAGCTCAATTGTACTTGTTCCGATATTTTCTACACTTGTGCTTCCAAAATGTTGTCTTTTTGTCTCGATTGTGGTCTCCCCACTATTATATTCCACAGCATTTTCAACTGTGCTCTATTCCATTTCCCACACTTCTGCTCTCACTCCCTCCTGCATGGTTTCCCTTGCCCTCGCCCTCAACTTCCGCTGCTAGCCTCCACACTGAAATGGATTATCCCCTGTAATTTCCACCACCTTTAAAGTGATACCACCGCCAGACAAATCATCCCTCCTACATCATTATTCTGAAGGGAACATTTGCTCACTTTCACCTCCACCAACAAGCATTCCCTTCTCGTGACACTACAGCAGATGGAAAATCTCCCCTTTTACCTCTTACCCTCCCATCATCCAGGGACCCAAACACTCCTGCCAGGTGAAGCAGCAATTTACTTGATATTACTTCCAATTTTGTGTACTACATTTGGTGTTGATATTGTAGTATCCATCACAGTGGAGAAACCATATCCAGACTGAGAGATCACTTTGTGGAACATTTCTGTTCTGTTTGCAAGGGTGACCTTTACCTTTCATGTGCCTGTCATTATAATTCTTCATCGCACTCTTACTTGTCTTGAGCATGTAATATGGGCTTTGTGGAATATTGCAAGCTCAAAGACACCACCTCATTTTCCAATGAGGCACATTACAGCTGACAGTACGTAACATGGATTCAACAATTTCTGATAACAAGGTCATCAACTTTTAACATTAACTATGATTCTCTCCTCAGCTGCTGCCTGACCTCAATATTTTTTGTTTCGGTGCTTGGACAATGAGCTGGAGAGCCACAGGTCCAAATCTGCTCTAGACAAATATAGGTAGCATTGTAATAATTGTAGATGGAAGCATTTAATTCCAAAATATTTTGTTAGACATGGCAGGTACAGTAGTTTAGCGGTTAGCATAATGCTATTACAGCGCCAGTGACCCAGGTTCAATTCCGACCACTTTCTGTAAGTAGTTTGCACATTCTCCCTGTGTCTGCATGAGTTTTCACCAGGTGCTCCAGTTTCCTCCCACATTCCAAAGACGTGCAGGTTAGGAAATTGTGGGTATGCTATGTGGGCACCAGAAACATGGCAACACTTGCGGGCTGCCCCCAGAACACTACGCAAAAGATGCATTTCACTGTGTGTTTTGATGTACATGTGACTAATAAAGATATCTTAGATTAAGTAAACAAGCAAAATTTACAAAGAGAATTAATCATTCACAAATGAACTCACCAGTTTACACCTAAAAAATTGGAACTTAATATGTACCAAAATGTTGAAAATCTAAAGAAATGAGATTTCAATCATTAAAATATCATGGATAGGTACAGAAAATAACTATGATAGAATGCTGCACGGCTAGTTAACCACATTAAGGAGAGGTTATGCCATGGGCATATTACTCAAAAATCTAATTAGACCATAGCTGGAGTACTATGAGCAGTTCTGAACATTGCACTCCTTCCAATGCATTTCCAGGAAGTAATGTAGACTTCAGAACTGGCTGTGCATTTGGTTAAGCTGTTCCACTATACTTACAATACTGGCATCCATCTGGCCCAGACATGTCTTATACACAAACAGGAGGACAAATCCAGTCCTAATTACCTGTCAGCTCTCAGTCATCAGTGATGGAGGTCATCAATGGTACTATGACAGTTACTCACCAAAACATGTTCACTGATGCTCAGTTTGGGTATTCCTAGGTCCACCATTCCAAGATCTCATCACAGCTTTGGGCCAAACAGCAGAATTCCAAAGGCAAGGTCAATTTTATTTATTTTTCACTCATTTATTTTATGGGCTCTGGACATCACCAGCAAGACCAGATTTATTGTCCATCCCTGAATTACATAAGTATGAGGAGCAGGCCATCTAGTCCGTCAAGTTTGGGTATCTTGCAAAGGAAATGCCACTTTCTTGAACCACTGCAGTCCTGGTGAAGGACTCCCACAATCCTGATGGGTAGGGAGTTAGACCCAGCAACGAAGAAAGAATGGTAATATATTTACAATTGGGGATGGTGTACAACTTGGAAGGGATCATACAGATAAATGAAGCCCTTGTTCTTGGTAGTAGAGGCTGCGAGTTTGGGTATTTCTGTCAATAGCTAAGGCAAGTAATTGCATTGCATTTTGTAAATGGTACTTATTCCGTCCACTGTGTGCTGATGGAGGAGGGGAATGTATGTTTAGGGTGTTTGATGGTTGCCATTTAAGCAGGTAGATTTGTCTGAGATCAGTGATGTTTGCACTTTAAGAGAAATAAAAAGAGAAATGATACTAGTACTCCATGAATTAAGTCACAAAGAGGGATCAGACAAATTAGGATCGTATTCATTAAGGTTTAAGAAAGACAAGGTGCGATTGACTGAAGTTTTGATTATAAAAGAGAGAGAATATATCGAAGATATTTCAGTTCATTCAAGAGTCCAGGAGTGGGATGTAACTTCACTCCTGAAAGGCCTGGCTAAGAAACACTATTACAGGCAGAGGGTGGTATACCTTGAACACTTGTAAATGGCATTTGATGCTGGTTCAACTGGTAATTTCAAATCAATAAATTGTTGTTAACCAAAGATATTAAAGGATATGGGCAAAGGTAATTGCGAGGAATTAAATCAGATCAGCCACACAATATTTCTAGTGGAATAGCCTGAGAACAAAATGGCCTTTTCCCTTTCCCATATTGCTTTAACAATATTTTTTAAACTATAGTAAAACTCTGATAAACCACTAACCCATTGTTTAGTAATTCAGATGGTTTGCACCCAGACCTCATTCCCACACTGAGTTTAGCCCATCAGGGCCCTGTTTTCATACTCCCTTTAAACTCATCTGGTTCACTGGAAAAATTATTATACCACTGTGTAACATCTAAGAAAAAGGTGAACTTGAAAGTATATTGGTGCAGGAATAGAAGTAATATCCAATAGCATGGAAAGAAGTGCTGGATTATCAGTTTTATTGCATTGCACTATAGATAAGGTTTAGACCAAATGTGTTGATGCAAATATGAAAGCCATTTAAAGGCTCAATATGTAAAGTATGATATCCAGTTCACCAGTAATGAAGTACCCAATCATAAACAAACTGTTGTGTGCTCTGGGAGGATCAAGAGCAAGTGGTCAAGAATGAATCTAATAATCATAGGCTCTTCAGACCTGAAAGCATTGGCTGCTAACTGCAGAGAGGCTGACAAATGTATTTTGCCTTGCAGTTATTTGCAACTCTGCTGAACTTCCCTTACCTGGGCATTTTCCTTTTTCTGGAACTGGTAAATACCTGAATCAGTCCCATATGTCTCCAAGACTTTTCCCAACACACAAAAGCTGCTACAATTTTACCTTTTGCAGGGTAATTTCCAAATGGTTCTTAAAAATATTTAACACAAAATGACTTTTAAATGTAGATATTTTAAATACCAGGGACTGGGTTCACATTGGGAATTATTTTGAAGTTTAAGAAATTCTGGCCACTGAAGTTTATTCAATACAAATACCCCTACTGAAGAGATGGTTTCTGATTTTGATATTTAGTCACTCCTGAAATTTGGAAGTGAAGTGTGTGTAAACCTGTTCTATTACCATTCCATACCACAATTAATGAGAAATTGTCTGATTGTAATCTTAGTAAAGGGTTCAAAGGTTTAAAGCACGAGTACAGCTCCAGTAGTTTACAAGTTGAAAGAGTTCCTAGTTAGCTAATATTAAGAGCTGTTGTTATGACATCGATATTTATGCTGAAGAAAATATTGAAATCAGTATACATTTGCCAAGTGATTTCATTCTTATTCATAGAAGGTACAAGAAATAACTTTTCCACTCCATCTGCTAGTTAAAGGTATCTCAAGATCTAAAAAAGTAGAGAATACTAAATTTTAAGCACTGTACAGGTAATATATTTATTCCAAATTTAATTTACAATAAGGTGATTTCTCCAAGCGTTAGGTGAATTTCTCCAGAAATGCCATGAAGGAAACACTGAAAGAAAAACAAAAAAAAAACATGACTTCTGAGCTTTTAAAAAGTGCAAATGTTTTTACATGAAAAAGCCTACTGTCACCTTTCCGTTTAATGGTCAATAGTAACACGGTGAAAGCATGCAGCATAGAAAAATTCAGGATTTTTCCCTAAACTGTGCAGCAAGTCAATCTTAAATCAAGGCAGAGATAGGAATGCTACACATTTTATAGGTGATGATCTACAAAGCAAAATACTTAAATTGGACTGCTCTGTACTTGCAACTTGCTGGAATGCAAGTTAATTTGGTTGTTGGGTGAGAACAAGATCAAATTTCATGGTAATGCTTACCAGTCAAACAGTTTAGCAGCAGTCAGTATCTTGGGTCAGACATGAAAAATATTCACAAAGGAGGTACTGATGATCTGCTTGCTCTCTTGAAATCAGAGTATTAGCTCCATATTTAGATTTTAAGAAAAGCTTAAAATTATATAGTATAAGGTATTTGCTTATAATATAACAATGTGCAAGACCAACCTCTAAGATTATATTCACATGAAAGAAAAAACAAATCACATTACTGAGAAGTACATGACAAAACTGCTCAGTAAAACAGTACAAGAAAAAGGTATAATAAAAATGTAGATGTACAGTGGAAGGGTCCATGCTTGTCATTATTATCGGACACTAGAAATTCCATGTGATTACTCTGGGCAGTGAGGGACTGGTAATTTACTTTGATCTTTGTAATTGGGCCAAAGAGCAGCAGGCACAATTTATATTAAAGATGCTTTTATTGAGAGGGAGCAAGTATGGACCATTAATGTGCAATTCCATGTGAGAGATATTTAAAGTCTGGAAACATTACTCTGCACCACAGGGAAGGATGAAGATTTAAAACCATCAAGCTTATGCAAAGATAATAAAAGCTTCTTCAATTCTGCAAGCACAGACTATCAATTCATTGAACATACCTTTTCAAAACAGCATGTTCAAGTTATTCCTCATCAATTGGAGGAATGCCCAACTCCTCATCAGTCCATTTGGAGGGGTCAGGATAAGGGAAATGACCCTGTAATAACAAAATGCCAGCTTTTAATGAATGGGTGATGGGGATAATTTCTTGAAGAGACTTCTATTTAAATCATTATGTAATACATCAAGGAAGCACAAGAACTTATTTTTTTATTAAACCTCATTTAATTTTGCTGACATTTAGCCATTAATATTAACAAGAAATTACACTTTAATAAACTGTCTTCATGTACTGCAGTTCCAAATTAAACCATTTAATAGGTTTTATCAGCACACTCTTTTAAAAACTCTCTCTGGGTAACAGTATGTCAATAGTAGCTTTAGTCAAAGTCAAGCTTTACCCTGACTTTATTTGTGTGCCTGCTAGGTTGGCGACATTATACTGATAACACCTTTATGTTGTTGCCTAAAAGGTAGATTGGAGCATCAATGTTTGTATTCAATTACAATTAGATTTACACTGCCTTAATACTAAGACTTTCTTGTTCTAAAGTAATATTATCTGTAGTCATAAGCCAGCTCAGCCTTCAGGTTAGAGCAGAATAAGAATTATTGAGCAAAGGTAACATCAATAAGAACATTCAAGTCAACTAATACTGAAAGTTTTTTTAAACTTTTAATGACAACCCAACAATACGACAAATATTGCCATAACAAGTACATTTTTGTTTTATTGAATTCTGCTGTCGCCAACCACCCCATTCACCCAATACCACTGACCTTCAGTTAAAAAACTAATTTTTCATCTAATTTTCAATTGCTTTGTCTCTCTAACATCCTCCAGTTCCAAAAACACTCCAAGAACTTTGCATTCCTATTCTGGCCCTTCACAAGAAGCCAGTTTTAAACACTCTACCAATGGCATTGTTCCTAAACAACATTAAGAGCCCCCCTTCCTTCCCCCCCCCCCCCCCCACCCCTTAAGCTTACCTTGCTGACCAAGCTGCTGGTCACCTGTTCTTGTATGGCATAGTGTAAAATTTTATCCAACACAGTGCTTTTGTATGGGATGGCCTCTATGCTAAAGGCAGTTAATAACTGCAAGTTCTTGGGCTTTTCTCAATGCAGAAAACAGCTAGCAAGACTGCCCCCAAACTCATGAGATGCAAAAGCAGTGTTACTGAATTTTTCAAATTTTGCTGAAACTTTGAAACCCGAAAAAGAATATACCTAAAAACCGAAGAGCATTTAATTAAATGAGCTTCACTTATCTTTCTCCTAGCAGCTAATTTCTTCCATTTATTTGAATGAAAATACTGTGCTTTGGAAAGCTCACTGGGTATCCTGAAAAATCTGTGTTGTCCCATTGGACTCCATGGTAAGTCTAGTGTCGCAGCACAGGGATAGTGAGTTACCTCGGTTCAGTTCCACACCAGAGCTGGAAGACCAGACTTCCACAGGAAAAAGCACACAGACTTTCGTTTTCCTTTCACATTACCACTCCAGCTTCAAAGGTTTGAAGCTTAAGCTGAATGCAATTTATTTTATATTTCAACAAATTGATAGAGACCAAACCACTAAATCAGAAGCACAGTATGAAATAAACAGAGTTTAAGGACTGTCAAGACACTTTAAACAATGGTTCTCTAAGAAGAATCTAATCTGCAAACTGATAGTGAAGATAAAAGGATCCAGTAGGGCACATCATTTTGTTTTACAAAAATTACAAGTTACTACATTAACAATGAGGAACATTAAAGGCTCCTGAAGTACTCACAATGACTGCATCAGGATCATGCCACAGATGCCATAAAATCCAGAACCACATGAAACCACTGAGAAACTCAGCCTGTAACACTTGATTCTTGGTCAGCTCCGGATACTGCCGATATCGAGGCTCGATGTGGACCCCACCACCAGCTCTGGAAAAGGCAACAGGGTTGGGTGGGTTAAGATATATGCACTAGAAAATACAGTCAAATATAATACAATAACACAGGAGCAGGCTATATCATCACTCAAACCTGCTCCACCATTCACTAACTCCTTAACCCTCAACTTTATTGGTGCCCAACAATTTATCAAACCCATCTTGGTAGTGTAGCAGTTAACGTAACGCGTTACAACGCCAGCAACCCGGGTTCAATTCCGGGCACTGTCTGTAAGGAGTTTGTTCGTTCTCCCCGTTTCTGTGTGGGTTTCCTCTGGGTGCTCTGGTTTCCTCCCACATTCCAAAGATGTATGGATTAGGAAGTTGTGGGCATGCTATGTTGGCGCCGGAAGCATGGTGACACTTGTAGGCTGCCCTCAGAACGCTCTACACAAAAGATGCATTTCACTGTGTGTTTTGGGAAAGATTTTATCAATGACTGAGCCCCCTCAGAAAAATGAACATTCTCAATTTATGAAGTCACAAGAAAACTGTTCAGGCTATGTTTTACAACTTAGTAAAAAATACCCAAATTTTTGGCATAACCACAAAACGTACAATGTAACACTAACATGATAAAAGATCTTTTTCCAAATTTCCCAATGTTCCATTGAAATTTAGGAACCTCATTCTAGTGTTAATCACACCACTTGCACTTACTTTGAAATTCTAATACGATGACCATTTTTGAATTGAAATTACAAATTAACTGTCTCATTGCTCTGTACCAAATCTAAAAGAGCTTGCTCCTTGATCTTCTGCTCTAGAAAACCACCTTGAATGTATCCATTGAATTGTTCCCCCATTACTTTTGCCAATTAGGTACAGCTCCTTTAATTAAGGTTAAAGGCCCCTCAGGGTTTTGTTCTAATTTCTTGATTTATACCCTACTAACACTAGGATTGCTGTTAGGAGGCCCCCAAGTTGCTCCACTGGCCTTTTGTTATTTCTCACCTTCTCATATACTGATTGTATATTGTGATTTTCTGTTTAAAAGACATTTGGACAAGTTCATGGATCAGAAGGGTTTAGAGGAATATGGGTCAAATGCAGGCAAATGGGACTAGCTCAGGAAGGCACCTTGGTCAGCATGGATAAGTTGAACTGAAGGACCTGTTTCTGTGCTGTATAACTCTGACTCCTAGATCATACCCATTTATCTCTATTTGTACTGTTAAAAAAAATAGAATTAGTGGCAATCAGATATAGCACTATTAAGTTTTACTTTTTTCCCTAATGCAACCTTGGTCAGTAACATCCTCTTGATTATTAAACTCTGTTCCTAACAGAATTTTCGATTTTACCCTAATCCTTTCTCTACAGAGAGAAAGTCCACCTTGACCTAACATACCCTTTCACTTATTAGTTTAAAATCCTGCATACTGCACAGGTTATTTTCACCTGCTAGGACACTACTCTCCATCATAATAAAGTGTATTCCATCCCAGATTTCACCAGATCTGGTGGCTATATCCTGCAAATTGAAACCTCATCCTACCATATTATATTTTCAGCTCCAATTGCAAATGCTTCAAGGTGTAATCAAGAGATAATTACCTGTAACACTACACAATTCAACAGTTAACAGGAGATGGCAGTTCCCTGGACTGGTGGGCATGGGTGCAGCAGGTAGGCAACAAGCATAAAGTTGAAGCATTTCCAAGCACATTCACCCAAAGGTATCAAATGTATGACCCATCTCTGCATGCTTCCAAGATCCCCACCAACATGGAAGCTACTCTTCAGATAATTTGATTCACTTCATAAATTAGCAAGAATGAGCTAATAGCAATGGATGCAGCAAATGCTACGGTACCAGACAACATCCCAGCTGTAGAACTCTAAAATTAGCAGTACACCAAGCCAAGCTACCTTAGAACAAAATTGGCACCTATCGTAAAATACAGAAAACTAGTCATAGTTTTCACGAAAAGCAGGAGAATCCAATTCGTCTAATTTCTATTCAGTTAGTCTACTCTTAATAAAATGATGGCAGTTGTTGCCAATATTGCTATTGAGTAACACTTACTCACCAATAACTTTGCCAGGAACACACCACATCAGCCTCTATACAAATATGAACTAAACAGCTGAATTCTAGAGGCAAGGGTGCAAAAAAGGGCAGAAGTAGGTTATATGTTTTTTTCCAGCCTTCTGAGCCTTACACGAGGATGTACTTGCCATAAATAGGCTGCAGAGAAGATATACCAGACTGGTTCCAGGGATCACGAGTTTGCCACACAGAGAGATCAAGTAGACTGGAACTATATTCTTCAGAGTTTAGAAGAATGAGAGGAGATCTTATTGAAATTTACAAGAATCTTAAACAGCTTGATAGGCTAATTGTAGGGAGGATGTTTCCCCTGACTGCAGAAGGTAGGACAGCGGACACATGTTAAGAATAAGGAGCAAAGAGTTTGGGACTGCAATGCGGAGAAATTTCTTTGGAATTGCAGTGAATTTTTGGAATTCTCTAACCGTGTCAACTGTGGAGGCTCAGCCATTATGAATATTTAGAACAGATTAATACACTTCTAGACATTAAAAGAATCAAGGGATACAAAGCCAGTGTGGGAAAATGGCACTTCAGTAGATGATCAGCCATGATTTTGATGAACAGTGGAAATGGCTGAATAGCCAACTCCTGCTTTTAGTTATTATGTTCTTACATTCAATGTCTGTACCATCACCTAATATCTCACCAAGTTTCTAGGAGATTACCATTCAACAGAAACTCTACTGGATCAGCCATGGCTGTAACAGCTGGTCAGAGACGAGTAACTGATGTACCAAAATCTTTCTACCATCTACAAGACTTGGTAGGAGTGAGATGTAACAATCTTTACTTGCTTTGATGAGTGCAACTCTAACAACTCTCAAAGAGCTCAACACCAGCCAGGACAAAGCAGTTTATTTGACTGGAACCCCATCCACTAACAAAAACATTCATTCCTACACCCAGAAACACACCTTGGCAATAATGTGCACCATCTATAAAATATACCAGTTACCCACCTCAACTATTCCTAAAGCACTCCCCAAGCCCACGACCTTCACCACCAACAAGGGAAGCAGGCACAAGGGAAAAACATTACCTCCAATTTATTCTCCACCCCGACTTGGACATTTATCATCTTTCCCTCACCTAATCAACAGGGATACCTTCACCAGGATTGCAGTGGCTCTCGGTAGCAATTAGGGAGGAGTAATAAATGCTGACTTTACGAATAACACCCATATCATAATGCACTTTCAAAATAAAGCCTGCACCCTGTTCCTCAAACCCCACCAGCTGGATCTCACTGTCATTTCTACCTCTGGTTGGATCTCACACACAACTCAGTGCGTGCAACCCCCCTCTTCCTCTCCTCTTTCCGACCTTCAGCCACCTCTCACCATCCTTTCGCTACCATCTCCGCAATGCCTTAGACCGCAAATGAGCTCCCCAGCACCCACCTTCTGATCGGAAGCGCCCCGACGCCGCCCCGCTGCAGGAGTCGCACCCCCCGCCGCAGCGTTGCCCCGACCCCTCCGCACCACGACATGGTGTCCGCGGTCTCCGCTCCGCCGCTGCACCTCCCAGCAAACCGCGTCCTCATTCGACAGTCCGCAAGTAACGCACATTTCCATTGGACAAACCCAGGTTGCCACAGTTATGGCTCAGGGGTTGCTATGGCAGAGAGAGAACCTTCACCTTCACTATTGACAGTTCCCGGTGTGTGTACTTTGTTGTTGCGCAAAAAAATTAGAAAAAAGTGATTTAGTTCAGATAAGAAAAGAGGAAATATGTTTTCCCCTGTTGGTGCTGTTACTTTGCCCCCGTACTACCCTATAACTGCATATGGTACGGATCGCGGGGCGGGGCTCCGTTGGTGTCCGGACGGGGGGGGGGGGGGGGGGGGGCGGGGTTCATTGTACGGACACCGGGTTGGTGCTTCGTTAATGTCTGGATCGCGGGGCGGGGCTCCGTTGGTGTCCGGACCGGGGGGGGCGGGGTTCATTGTACGGACGCCGGGTTGGTGCTTCGTTAATGTCCGGATCGCGGGGCGGGGCTCCGTTGGTGTCCGGACCGGGGGGGGGGGGGGGCGGGGTTCATTGTACGGACGCCGGGTTGGTGCTTCGTTAATGTCCGGATCGCGGGGCGGGGCTCCGTTGGTGTCCGGACCGGGGGGCGGGGTTCATTGTACGGACGCCGGGTTGGTGCTTCGTTAATGTCCGGATCGCGGGGCGGGGCTCCGTTGATGTCCGGACCCTGGGTTGAGGTGTCAGTCCAGCATTGGACTCGGTTAGTGGGCGGGCTAGGGTGATGTGCTCAGGGCTAGACTCCCGGGCTAGGTCAGGGGGGGTTGCCGAGGCACAGGGCGAGTTGAATGCACAGGACTTGGCTTTGCAACAAGTAGGTTCTAAGGCAAGCAGACTGCACAGAAAGGAGACGAGAAAGCGTCAACATTCGGGATAAAGTATTTACGTGGGACCAGGTCAGCCAGCGTCCGGATCCAATGCAAGATCAGGACAAAGATCAATCAGTTTCCGTGGCAAGGAACGCTCAGGGGACCTCTGATTCAATTCAGGGCCACAACTGTGCTGACCCTCGGTCAGTCCCAGGACAAAGTGAGAACTAGCCTTGGAGAGACCCTAGATCCAAACTAAGGTCGGCAGTACGCTCATTGTTAGGAGTGTACAATACAGGTCGTTCCCGGGTTACAGCGTCTGCATACAAACAAGCTCCCATAATACTATTAAATTGTACATACGCATATATGTTCATTCGTATGAACAACAAAATTAGTTTCCCCTCCCTCTGTCTCCAGTTTTAGTAATTCTTTTCTTAACAGTCTTACGTGCTTTTGATGCCATTCATTGCAATATTGTGGAGGTATGGTTGCCATATCAAGTGTGTATTTTTTGACTTGTGGACAAAATTGACTCAAGGACGTCTGTAAAAACGGAATTTGTTTGTTACCTGGAGATGGATTGTAGACCCATAAACAGTCCAAAGCAAATTTCTTATGTGTAAAAACAGGGTGGAAGTTTTAACAGGGACACTAGTCAATGTAAAAGATATAGAGGGGTGTAATATTGCTAAACTGTAAAACTCTTTGAACCAGTATTTACTAAGCCCCAACAACAGTAGGGGAAATTCTGCATTTAGTTTTAGGGAATGAAGCCCGATAGGTGGAAGGAGTACCAGTAGGAGGACACTTTGACGTGGTGATAACAATTCAGATGGATTTAGTATAGTTATTGAAAAGGCCAAAGATAAAATAGTAGTACTGAATTGGGAAAGGGCCAATTTAACTAGGCTGAGAAGTGAAATGCCAGAAAAGGACTTGATTCTTGATTAAGCATCTCAGCTATAACAGGCATTTAAGAAGGAAATTCAATGGGTTCAGGGTAAATATGATCCTTTAAAGAAGCAAGGGTGGGATTGCCATATCTAAAGCCCCTTTGATGCAAAGGGATTGGAATTGGTTTATTATTGTCACTTGTATCGAAGTACAGTGAAAGATTTGTCTTGCATACCGTTCATACAGATCAATTCATTACGTAGTGCACTGAGGTAGTACAAGATAAAACAACACAGAATGCAGAATAAAGTGTTACAGTTACAGAAAAGTGCAGTGCAGGTAGACAATAAGGTGCAAGGTCATAACAAGGTAGATCGTGAGGTCAAGAGTCCATCTTATCGTACTAGGGAACTGTTCAATAGTCTTATAACGGCAGGATAGAAGCTGTCCTTAAGCCTGGTGGTATGTGCTTTCAGGTTTTTGTATCTTCTGCCTGATGGGAGAGGGGAGAAGACAGAATATCCCGGGTCAGTGGGGTCTTTGATTATGCTGGCTGCTTTACCGAGGCAGTGAGAAGTATAGACAGAGTCCATGGAGGGGAGGCCGGTTTCCGTGATGTGCTGAGCTGTGTCTACAACTCTGCAGTTTCTTGCAGTCCCGGGCAGAGCAATTGCTATACCAAACCGTGATGCATCCAGATAGGATGCTTTCTATGATGCGTCAGTAAAAATTGGTGAGTGTCAAGGGGGACATGCCAAATTTCTTTACCCTCCTAAGGAAGTGGAGGTGCTGGTGAGTTTTCTTGGCCATGGCATCTACATGGTTGGACCAGGACAGGCTATCGGTGATGTTCACTCCTAGGAACTTGAAGTTCTGAACCCTCTTGACCTCAGCACCGTTGATGTAGACAGGTACATGTGCACTGCCCCCCTTCCTGGAGTCAATGACCACTCTTTTGTTTTGCTGACGTTGAGGGAAAGGTTGTTGTCATGACACCATATCACTGAGCTCTCTATCTCCTTCTTGTACCCCGACTCATTGTTATTTGAGATACGGCCCACTACAGTGGTATCATCTGCAAACTTGTAGATGGTGTTAGAGCAGAATCTGGCTATGAGTGTATAGGGAGTAGAGCGGGGGGCTGATGACGCAGACTTGTGGCACCAATGTTGAAAATAATCGTGCCGGAGGTGGTTGTGTCTTACTGATTGTGGTCTGTTGGTCAGGAAATCAAGGATCCAGTTGCAGAGGGAGGTGTTAAGTCCCAGGTCTTGGAGTTTGGAGATGAGTTTGTTTGGAATTATAGTATTGAAGGCAGAGCTGTAGTCAATAAACAATAGTGTAATGTACATGTCTTTATTGTCCAGGTGCTCCAGTGATTGAGTGTAGGGCCAGGGAGATGGTGTCTGCCGTAGGTGAATTGCAGTGGGTCAAGGTTTTCTGGGATCATAGTGATAAAGGTCCATAGTGGATAGGGTAAAGGGGAAAAAAGAAGTTACATCAGATACCATGAACTTAGTACTGTAAAGAACCTAGACTATTAAGTGCATAGTATCTGATGTAACTTCTTTTTCAAATAAGACGTCATGGATGTGAAAAGGAGGATTAAGTCTGAGGATACAGTCATCTTCTATTATTTCTTCCAATTGCTGGACACAACCTTAGCCGTGGGTATTCCAAGCAGGTAAGGAAGTACAGGTGTACCTATTTCGCAGTGGTGACCAGCTTCTGTCCCTGCCTGTGTGCCACCTTGCCCTGAAAGTGAAAGGAGAATATACCACTGTGTTTTGTGTGATGTGTTTTGGATGATGTGAATGTCATGGTAAGTGTGTGCCAGCTGTAAAATACGGGCCTGAAGCATGCAGAGGTGTAAATGAGCAATGGTGAGATCAATCACTGAAAGTTAAGGATAAATGTTGATTGATAGAGATTGTCTTTAGTGATTGATGTGTGAATAATGCATTTAGCAATGTGTGTTAACATTTGCATGTGCATTCATCGAATATATACATCTGTCTTGGGTACAGGATTGGCTGTATCTATGTAACATTCAGTGAAGTGGGATCCTAATATCACATTGTTGAAATTACGTTAACAGTTCAATTCATTTTGTGATTCAGTCACTGAAGATAGTTCAGTTTTGATTTAAAATAAAACTTCCCACAGTTGTAGCTGCCAGTGGTGCACATAGCAGATGAATGTTTAGTTGGAGAATCATACAACATGCGTAGTAGAAGTAATTTGAATCTACCCCTGTAATGAGAGACTGGAACAATCTTTGTTTGTGTTTGTGGTCTCCCAGGTAACAAAAGAAACACAGACTCATTAGATAGAGGCTTGAACATAGAAACCAAGAGAGACTGAAGGGCACAGGTATGCAGAGATACTGAGATAATATCTAGAAATCAAAATGGCAATATAGAATGTGGAATTACAAACAACAATAGACAATCTCAAAAGGAGTTGGAAAGTTACAGACAGACAAATACTCAGGTATTTTGAAATAGATGTGTGCAATTATAGTAAGATATATTTGTAAAGGAGGAAACATGGAAGAGAGAAATGTATGAAAAGTACAAACATAAAGAAACAATACATATGGAAAGTTCTAGATGCAACATTAGAGACAGATGTGCTAAAGAAAAAGAATAATGAAGGCAGCAAAGAGAAGATATATCTGTAGAGTGGTGGATTGAGAGAAATTCCAACATGCCGGGAGATAAGGCCTAATATAAGCTTCAGAGAAATTGATAGTTAATATTTTTATAAGCTAATATTTATTTACAGATATTGAGCTGGACATAGAGCTACAAGCAGAATAGTGGACAGAGAAGGTATACAAAAGGTAAGAAGAAATCAGTTATTACTCGGGAGAAAGATTATTTTATCCTGTTGTGAGTCCCTCTTTGCTGTAGAATTTTGTTCAATGTTTCTAATGGGCAGGCGTTATATATAAATGAAGGTAGAATTTGTACTCTTTATTTTACAATGTACACAAAATATTCCTTGCATAATTTACTTGATGCTTGCTCCTGCCCAACAAATGCAGGCTACAAAAATGTTGGTCTTTTTATACAAGTCAACAAGCCATGGCAGTACTTGAAATGAAGCTGCCTCGAAACAACCTTTTTACTAAATGCTTTTATCTTTATGTTTCAGATGCAGGCTCATTCTCTGGAGTATGAATACTGACAACTTCAATTTAAACTTGTGGAGCAGCTTTAAATCTTGCTGGATGGCTCTTTCTCTGCAGATCGCTACAGTGATATATATACCTCTAACATCGCCATCATCAATTTTTTCTTATTTCTGAAGATGTGAATCTTACTGAACAGTGGTTCCACAAGCCCCAGCTTCTCACTGGGTTCCAACAACATGACTACTCTATGGGGTGTGGATTGTAAGTGTCAGTTAGCTAAAAGACTGTAATGGGGATGTGCAGCTGTATCTAGTCTTCTCCAAATCTGCTGATTGTACTTGCATTTTGCAGCAACAGTCTTTGGACATGGATCAGGTTTGTGAACACCAGCTGACATTTCTCTTGCTCAGCTTAGAATGTTGATATCTATTGTAGTACCTGAAACACAGGTCAACTAATCCAACATAGATTGTGAATATAATGTAGGACTTAGCTAGGTTGTTTTTCTTAATACCACACTAAACAGTGCCCTGTCCAATTGAGCCATGAATGGAGACATGTCTTGGCATACATGCACGTAAATGCACCACTCACACATACATACTATTGTGTGGGCAGGAAATGTCTTTACGCCCTTCATCATCATTCATTAATGTAAAACATACTGTTATGTTGTTTTTATCCTTAAAGTTCAGCTGCAGAGAAAGAAATATAAATAAGATCTTGCAAGAATTAAGGTGGTTCCATAAAATGCTGAACGATCACAATAAAATTTTCCGTGACTGCAGTAATTATCACAATCTAGGATGTAATTCAAAGGTGTTATTCACTAGGTATACATAGTATTAATAAAAGTAGTACTTTGGAAGTGATCATTTTTGTTTGATGTTAACTTTGAAAGACAGATTTCAGTATTATACTTTGGAAACAATAAACAAAAACAGAAAATGCTGAAAAAAATCAGTATATCAGGCAGTGGCAAGAGAAATGGTTAGTGTTTGATTTTCATTTGGCTATTGCTGTTATACCTTAGAGATTGTAGACTATGTGTGTGAGTTTTATTCTTGGCAGATTATAAGTTGCTATTGGTTATAAATTTTAGAGAACAAAGATAGTTGCCAAGCTAAATATGTTGACCAAAATCTGACATCTGCAGTTTATTCTGCTCTGCAGATTCAATTAATAACAGTTCAATACAAACAAGATTTTCTTAATTAACTTCTTCCTTCCTGCATAGTTAGGCATAGTCCATTGGTTCATTCTTGGTTTATTTTTCTTCACCATACTTCAAATATTTCTTAAGCTTCATCCATTGCTTTTGTTTAGCTATCTTCTCCAGTCTTAAATCATTGCTTATGAGCTGCACTTCTTTAATATTGGACTGTTCATTGTTCTTTTACTCCACTTTTGCTTCCAGGAGTTCCTCTTGATTCCCATGCTTTAAAATATCTTATAACTTGTTTTGTTGACTATCAATTTCCTCCCAAACTTCTTCCTAGTTCCCCTTTGCCATCTTGTTTGACATTCATTGTAATGATAAGGGCTATAAGATAATTTTTGTGAACATAAAAGAGGCTTTCCTTACTATATCAACTATTGGTGGGGTTGGCTGTAATGCTTGGAAATTGTAGAATGTGGTATTGTGGAAAATTATTGTTTGCTGGATTAGTTTGGAGGTACCAGATCTGTATTGATTGCAATATTTTGGAAAGAGAGAAAATGACGTTGTCTAATATTTCTGGAGGATTTAGATTGGTGTTAAAAGTAATGCTTTAGAAGTATAATTTTCCCATTGGACAGAATACCTTAGAGATAGAATGTTCCTTCAGAAGCCAAGCTACAGGCTGTGCCGACTTCTGGGATCTAGGCATGACTTGGAGAGAAAGGAAGTTGAACTGGTGCTATAAAATCAATTGTATTTTTCCATTTCAGGGAATTGTTATGCCGGTCCGATCACCTTTGTTTTGTACAGGGAGTTCTATGATTCTACTGAGAGATATAAAAGAAAAGAATATAACCTTTGTTCTGGATACATCTGTGAGTATGCAATCCATTCTGGATGCAGCGAAGTACCACCTGATTCAGATCTTGTTCGCACGGGCCTACACAATGACTGAATGCAAATTCAACATCATCGCATTTTCTGGCAAGGTACTTAGTGCAATAAGTTGCTTGCTGGCGCTTCTCTACTCAAGCTCAATACTAAATTGCATCGATGTTGTTTGAAAATTACATTCTTAAGTATTTGTCATTAAGGCCCAGTGGCTTTTCCACTTAGATCTCTACCAGATTTATCAGTAGAATTTTCCCACTGTTATCCTTTTACTCCATCCCCTCCACAATACCTTTTCATTTCTACATTTGCTGGCTTTTCTTGCCACTCCATCTTCCATAACATTTTCTTCCTCGTCTTTAAATGAAAACATCTGTCTAAATGAATGATCAAATGATTAAATTCCTTGTGAGATAAAGATTTCAGCTTTTGGAAGAAGCATTGCCACTGTCCTACTCCAAAACTGGTCCTAATTTCCTAAGAGTCTAAGCTGTCCCGTCCAGCATCATTTCTCCAGCCAAGCATTTACTCACTTATCTTGCCATTGCTACAGAGTATAATGCTGACATTACCAACTTCCTTCAAAGGCGCTAGTTTTATTTCCTCTTTTGTCATTGGTTTTGACCTCCACCGTAACTCTAGGTTACCCTCTTTCCTTAGCCAAATTCTTTTGTACCCACTCTGGAATATCATTTACACTGCACTTAGAAGACATGCATATCTGTGAACCTTGATTGCCCTGGAAAAATACTGACCCTGCCTTCTGACTGCGGAATTCCTCATTACTGCTGTTTTTGCACTTCATTAATACAATAACCATTTGATCCATTGTGACATGAATATAGCATGTGTGCTTTGGCCAGCATTCTCAGGTGCTCGGTAGCCAAGCCAACAGTCCCTAAAGGAACCACAGGAGGCTACTTCTTTAAAGTAAGATGCTCCAGGCACAGGTTAAATTTGCAGCTCCTGCTGGACATCATTCTTGACCCTTGAATAACAGTTACCTCCTTGTGCTGACAACTTTGACAAGTACAGTGGCACAGCTGGTGGGCTGTTGTCTCACAGCTCCAGCAACCTAGTTTGGACCCTGACCTCCAGTGCTCTCTGTGTGTACTTTGCACATTCTCCCTATGACCATGTGAGGTTCCTCTGGGTGCTCTGGTTTCCTCCCACATCCCAATGTTGTGTGGCTGATAGGTTAGTTGGCCATTGTAAATTGCCCCTATTATGTAGGTGAGTGATAGAATCTGGGGGCGAGTTGATGGCACTTTTGAGGATAAAATGATCTATAGCAAGATTAGAGTAAAAATAGGTGCTTGATATGGACTCAGAGGGCCAAAGAACCTGTTTCTGTGCTATGGCTTGGTGGCTTATCTCTATTAATGTGGTTTCTAGCTTGTTGGTAACAAGCAATTTTATACCAGAAGACCAATTTCCTGTGACCTTTGCACCAGTCTTCTTGAGGATATACAGCACGCGCTGCGCTGAGTTTGGGGTTTTAATCTAGGGGTGATCTAGTTTGTAGATCAGGGGCACTCACAGCTCAGTGCCTACATACAACCTAAAATAATCCTCTGAGAAAGCATAAGATGGTTGGGGTAGTAAAGGAAGAGACATACTAGTAGAGTAGAGAGTATTTTTCTGTAGTTGTTATTAAAGTATGTTAATTGGGAGAGGGAACTTTGCCCTCCATCTTTACAGTGCCTAGAAGTGCCAGTCCACACTGCTGCTTCTCCAAAATGTAGGTAAATCCCTGTGAAGCCACAGAAGCTCATTTGTTGAGTTAAGCACTTACTCCACTACTTCCATGGTTGCTAGCTGCATGCTCAGATAGTCCCACACAATAGATTGTGCCCATCAGATAAATAACACCTATCTAAAGGATCCACTGTCTGCTCAGTTCAACATTTATGGTTTCTTGCAATTCTGATAAGTCACTAAATGTGTCTTTATTTGTTTACTTTTCCACTAGGTTAAAAAGTACTGTGACAATTTGATTGGTTGTACACCTCAAACTGTAGAGAAAACTATCCCATGGATCAAATCTCTGGAATGCAAAACTGGTAGAAACATGCAGCATGCATTAGCTGTTGCCTTGGATGATCCCACCAGTGATGCTGTTTACCTAATGACTGATGGAAAACTTGACATCAACCCTCGTAAAATCTACACTGTGTTGACGTTTGCAGCAAAAGGACGACCAGTACACACACTTTATACGATGGAAAATTGTAGCAGGATTGAGGCTCACGAGTTCTTGGAAAAGATAGCATGGCTGACGGGTGCTTCATTTCAAGCAGCAGGGGTCCACAGAACTGGATCAGTAGAACAAGTGGGTTTCAAAATATTTAACATTACAACATCAGCTATTTGTATTTACAGATTCTTCAATGTTTGTGATTTCAAGGCTCTTTTACAGTCTGAAGCAGATCAGCCCTACAATAATTGCTTTATGATGGCGAGCATGTATAACAAACATAAATCGAGAAATGGGGCTCTTTATTTTAGCCCTGCAATTGAAAATGTACTTCTCGTGAGGTGAAAATTGATGACTATTTCTAGGTCATTTCACATCACTCTGGGGAATGTTACCAGAAACTTCCTTGCTAAAGTTTTTGCTTGCATTGCTAACATGCTGCCTTTAGAGCATTACCCAGGAAATTATACCATGTTGTCTCAGGAGCATCCACCTTTGGGCAGTCATAATAACTAGATCTTTATGCAGCAGCTGACTGGGACTTATCCTTCAGGCCTCTATCCTCCACCACAGTATAAAACTCAGCTCCTATTCACACTAACCTCCCAATTCCAGTTATCTCTTGAGGCTTGACAACTGCATCTTCCCCCCCCCCACCCCACCCCCCACTCAAGCTATATACACCCACTGATATCACATCCTCCACCCACTCCTCCCCTAACCAGTTGATCGTCCCTGGTCATGAAACCCCACCTGCCCCAACAATATCCTCCTGATTCTCCAGTTGGCCCAGGCCCTTGACCCAGCAATCTCCAGACCCCTGTTGGATGCCTTGATCTCCGTCTTCCAGCCACCTACTTGAACACTGACCTCTCCTCCACCCTCACCTTCAGCCCCAACCACCCTCTGGTTCTGGCAGGACATTTCCTTGGACCTTCTGAAGTTTTCACTGGAAGGCCCACAACCAACGATGCAGCACACCCATTAGGAGTGCAGAATTTAAAAGTCTGTAGAATTATTTGGCATTGTTCTTCTTTCCTAATTATTCACATCAATACTCCCGGAGATTAAAATGTCCTATTGGAATAAGCATCTTTAAATTTAATATGTTTATTCAGTACTTCCCTTGAACTGTAATAAAGTCCTAGAAATTCCCACCTCTTATGTTAACCAGTATTCTGCTAACTGTTTTTGAAATGTAAACGGCTTCCTCATTTGCAATATGTAAAAAAAAATTTCCCCCGATCCATCCATCCATCTACACTCGGGATAATGTGCAGTAGTCAATTAATCTACCAGCACATCTTTGAGATGTGGGAGGAAACCAGAACACCTGGAGGAAACCCACAGTCACAGAGAGAACTTGGAAACCTCACACAGATAGCATCAGAGATCAAGATTGAAAACAAATATATTCATGTAGTTTTTTTTAAATATTAAGCTGCACCATTACCCTTGCATCATCAAAGTCTACTATCCAAAGAGACTACACTTAGTGGACACTGTGTGCTGTGCTAAATAGCTTTGCAAAACCTATAGACTTGTATTCCCATTTATTACAAGTTCTCAGTCACTTGACTTAATCTATCCAGTTACCATTGACCTGGCAGGTAACAGGCTTCTAGTTTACCACTTCATACTACTTGCTTACCCCTATGAATGAAAATTACAAGGTTAGGAAAGTATAAAGATAAAACTAAATTAAATAAATATATATTTAGAATGAAATTATCCCCATACTCACCAGAGTCCATGCTGCTTAGACATGACACTCAGTAGGCACTGCGTGCTGTCCTAAAACAGATTGTGCTTTACCATTTTAATTGTTATGATTCCAAATATTAAAACAAATTTTAGCAAATATTTTTATATATAATAAGTAATTATTATATATTTACGTTTGGAACTGTCGTACTATCTTCTTTTGCAGCTCATCCCAGTCTATGAAGTTGACTCCTTTGACCCCTTGGGACTATATTGCTCAAAGTACTGTAGTATCTTTCCAGCACTGAATAGAGACTGCTATGATCCATCTGGACTGCAACACATAGTTGTGCCTTTCAGGTATGGCATAAGGGACACCAACATAATATTTATATTTTACTTAGTTAATGAGTAATATTTCAGCTTTGACTTCTGATCAGCACCAAGGATGGAATAATGTGGATTTGTACTGACATTAATGAACTCTGTGTAGCATGGTAAAACATCCTGAGGTGTTTCAATTGGCACTGAGCACCTGAGGAGTTATTAGGACAGGTGACCGAAAGCTTGGTCAAAGTGATCAGTTTTAAAGAGTATAAGATATCTTTATTAGTCACATGTACATCAATGCATCTTTGCCTAGAATGTTCTGGGGCAGCCTGCAAGTGCTGCCACGCTTCCAGCGCCAACATAGCATGCCCACAACTTCCTAACCTGTACGTCTTTGGAATGTGGGAGGAAACTGGAGCACCCGGAGGAAACCCATGCAGTCACAGGGAGAACGTACAAACTCCTTACAGACAGCGGCTGGAATTGAACCCGGGTCGCTGGCGCTGTAATACCATTACACTAACCGCTACACTACCGTGCCTGCCCCCAGTATCTTAAAGGAGGAGGGAGAAGTAGAGAGGGGAGAGGTCTAGGGAGGGGATTTCAGAGTATATGCGTAGATAGCTGAAAATATAGCCATCATTGGTGAAAAGAACAAATCAAAAGTACAACACAGTTAAGGAGTTGGAGGAAAGCAAAAGTTTCTCAGAGGGATCTAAAACTGGAGGAAGCCACTTAGAGGGTTGAGGTCATGGAGGGATTCAAAAATAAAGATGGTAATTTTAGAAGTTCATTGATGGGTTTTTAGTAGAGAGCAGCTTTGGATAAGTACACGTTTCTGGAGGGTGAAATTTATGGCTGGGGAAGTGTTGGAAAACTCTGATGGTAGAAAACCACTCTCTTGGTGATTTTGCATTTTGCATCAGCTAGGTGATTTTGTGACATGTGAAAACCTAAAATGTCAGTTCTGCTCTTAAATGTATGTCCATCCATTAAAAGTAATCTGTCCAATTATGCAAATGAATGAGAAAGAAGACTAAGTTCCCAAGAGGACTGTCTTTCTTCCTGCCTTTGTTCTAATTACTCGTGGTGACATTATGTGGAAGATGATCATAGTAAGTGGCACTGAGGCTTTCTCCCTCTCTAGCTGTCCCACAGACATAGCTGTTTAAGGCCCCAAGTTAAGGTGAAGCCTTGCTGAACTAGTAGAATTCTGTCATTTCATTTCAAAATGTCCTTCCTAGCAGAAATCGTATCTGCAATCTACAGATTATGCTTAATAAGCCCTGACCAGAAAATGGATCTGTGCTGGGGAGGGTCCTGAGGTCAAACTAAAGTCCTGACCTGCCAAATCAAATTGAGAAATAGTAATACAGGGTGAATTGTACAGATTGTAACTTACCAGTGAATAAAATCAATCAAATTCAATTACATGTGTAAGTTCTCATTAATGCTATTGCTTATAGTTCAAGTTTGGCTTTCAGAAGTTCTGTATCCTGAAGCTGTCTGACTAAGATGGCTCTCTTTTATGTAGCTGGTGTACATTACATCCCAAAAGCATTAAGGTTAAATCAAAAGGAGATTTAATTGATTCCTATGCTGGAGAGCTGATAAGGGGAGTTCGTGTTCTGGCTCGAAGAGGGAACGATGGATATTACTATCTGGGAAGACTTGGCAAAGAAGTAGAGGTAATAGTGGATTTATGTTTGTGTACTTCTCTGCCACACTTAGGTCATTCTTCATGATTCTGAAGCAGCAGCATTTTCCTGAGATCTAGATTTATATGAAATACAGAGATCTAGTTGTATTCAGGCAGACATAACTCCTTTCTTTGTAACTTCTGGTCCAATTGGTTCTCATGTCACTTCCTCCATTCAATTGGAATTCCAGGTAATGAGTTAATTATATAATAGAAGCAAAGGTATTCAGAATAGGGAGCAAAAATGTAAATGACATTTTGGACACTAGTTTGTCAAATTTTATATCTCCTTAATAACTTGTGCAGTTACTTCTAAGACAATAGGCATAAATTTTTAGTTACTGAAGTGGGTAGTTTAACGTGTATGCCTTTATTGGTAGGGATAATGGGTAATTTTCAGTTGGCAAGCTGTAAATAGTGGAGTGCTACAGAAATTAGCATTGGGAGTTCAACTATTTACAACTTGAATTAATGACTTAAATGAGGGGACTTAATGTGTTACATTTAAGTTTGCTGATGATATGAAGATGGCTTCAAAGGTAAAGTTTTGAGGAAGACATAAGGAATGTGTACCAGTTAACTGAGTGGGTAAAAAATATGTCTGATGAAGTATGGTATAAGAAAATGTGAGGTTAGCCATATAGATAGAAAGTATAGAAAAGTGGAATATTATTTAAATTGTCAATGCTCATATCCAGAAGGACCTGCTTCAATGAACACAAAGTTATCATGAATCTGCTGGAAGCAATGAGAAAGACGTATGAAATGTTGGACTTTACTGCAAGGGGGAAAAGACTATAACATTAGGGGATGCCTTTCTTCAACTGTACTGGCTTTGGTGAGATCACACTTAGAACACTGTGTACAGTTTTGACCTCCTTATCTGGAAGCAGTGTAGAGGTCCACTAGATTGATTCCTGGTTTGAATGGATTCCCTTATGAGGAAAGATCGAATAGATTGGGCCTATGCTGTCTGGAGTTTAGAAGAATAAGTGGTGATCTTATTGAAACATGTAAGGTTTTGATAAGATTGACAGGATAGATACTCAGCAGATGTTTCCCTAGTGGGAGAATCTAAAATTAGGGGCATAGTCTCAGGATAAAGAGTTGAGAAGAAATGTATTCACTGACAAGGCTGTGAACGTATGGAAATTTTTACCCTGGAGATGTTCAGTAAATAAATATGTTCAGGGCTGGGATAGATTTTTCGTTTAAAGGAGATTCAAAAGTTGTGGAAATCAGGCAGGAAAGTGAAGCAACCAATCTGCCCTGGTTTCATTGAGGAGCAGGTTCAAGAGACTGCTAGGGACAACTGCTTCTGTGTGTTTGTGAGAACGTATGAATGCAAGAAACAGAAGTAGGTGTAGACCATGCAGTTCATTTGTCCCTGTTCTGCCTTTTAATAAGATCATGGCTAATATTTTATCTCAGTGCCAATTTCCTGCACTAATCCCAAACTTAGATTTTTGAATATTAAAGGAATCAGTCTTAAGCAATCACAGTGACTGACCCAACATAATGTTTTTAGGTAGAGAATTCCTAATATTCACTACCCTCTTGAAGAAATTTCTTCTCTTCTCAGACCTGAACAGTCAACCCCTTATCACTACTGTTTGGGGACAACTCCCACCAATGTTTTCCACCTCTTGGTACTTCTCAACTCCACCCAGACTATGATTTTCCAAGCTAAGATCCCTTATCTCTAATGCCTTTTATCCTGTCCTCTATTACCAGCACTACCTCTCTTTCTCCATTTTGCCTATGCTTTCTAAAAGTTAGGTATCTTGGAATATTTAATTCACCATTCTGGTTGCTTTGCAACTATGTTTCCAGCTAGTAAATCATGCACAATTATTTCTGCTTATGCCATTAATTCACCCATCTTGTTAGGATTAATGCGAACATTCAATAAAGTGCTTTCAGTTATGACTTTTTATCATTTTTCCTTGCTCTACCTCTAATTGGATGTATACTCATGTCTGTGTGCTCTGTCCTTTTTCAACAGTCTCTGCTTATCTTACTCCATTTCACTAGTCTGCAACGTCACCTTGTCGCTTTGTTTTTATCTTCCTAAATTTGCCCTTGACAATTCTCCCCCATCCCCTCAGCCCACCCCATTCCAACTATTTACTTAAAGCCTGATCTATAACTTCATTCCGTATGGCAGAACACGGGTCCCTGATTCAAATGAGGCATGCCCCAGTGAGACACATTGCTCTTTCTCCAATACTGATGCCATGAATTTGAAACTAATTTTGAGACATGCATTCAATTCTTTGAATTTATTGATCTCCTGTATATTTGCATTTAATGAGGAAGTGATTTCCTATCAGAGCTACTAGTAAAGCTTACCCATTTTAAATCCAGAATGAGGCACATAAAGTATATCTTTATGTTTAATGATGTATAATCTATTGTTTTATTTAGAGATGCCCAGGTCGATTTTTGGTAGAATTTGATAAAAATAAGAAGATAAAACAAAAGGCCCAAAGTCGCCTGAAGGAAACAGCACATTTTGATATAATGCACTATGAAGATGCAAAAAGGCATGCTATTGGACCTGGATGCACAGTTTTGGCACCATGGGAGGCTGACATGGAACGGTATGGCCCAGGGACAGTTCTAGATGGCAGAGAGGAACGAGGATCAAATTTAGGTACTGAACTTCATCAAAATTGAGCGATATGTATGAAACACGTTACTGATGTGTGATCTATTGACGCCGGCATTATTTCAAAACAAGTTTCGTTAATGTAAAATAAGGAGCTCCCATATTAAGATATCACCATTCCAGGCATTGAAAATTTTACCAGAATGAAAGAGAACCAACCATATTAGCTCTGACCCTGGGTGAGTCCTCCAATGGTCTTTTGCCCCACTGTTTGATTGTCTCCCAGTTTACAATTCTAGCTAAATCCTACCAATTTACAGCCATTGGTGCCTGTCATTTGTGGTGTTTTCTTGCACTTGATAGAAGAGATTTGTTAGAATTGTGAGGATGGGAGAAGTACCATCTCGATACATATCCCAGCTCTATTTTGCAAGTTTTTATAAATGCATTGTTTACCTCACTTTAGCAATGTGCTTATTACTGGTGTCACTTTTGATGGCGCGCCAGGCAAATGCACTGCTTTAGCAACAGTGAAGTATGAGTAGTTTCAGCATGAGTATATTTATTTGTCTAGAAGATCAGTGAGCAGTTTTTTTTGTATATGATGTTGTACTTAGTTTACAATGAAAGGCTATATGTATTGCAAGAAAGCATTGTGAACTTCAGTAAAATTTGGGTGCACTCACCTTGGCTGACACCTAGAGGTCTTTATGAAGATGGCATGCCTCTTCTAAGGCACTGTGTTGTAGTTATGCCTAAATTTCTGGATCTACCAGTGACATTTCATTGTTCTGCCAAAAATCAGTCAACTTTTACTTTTTCCTAGCACTTCTCAGACTTCTGTAGTCTTGAAACCTTAAGTTCAGTCCCACATATTTGACAAAATATTGTAGGTTTCAGCATGTAGATAACAGATAAAATACACCATTGTCACTTCAGAACTGAACTTTGAAACAATGTACTTGTCATACTTCAGCTACAGAAATTGTGCACTATATTTAATTACATAATTATACACAAAACTGTACACATCATTCAAACTGTGGTTTGAGAATAATTGTTGCCTCTTTGCACCGTATCTCTCCTATGACTTTATGTCATTCAGTCCATTTATCCTGCCTTTAACTTTAGTCTGAATGTTGCTTACCTTTGCTATATAGTTTTGATAAACATGTAAGAGTTATCTTGTTGCAGGAGCAAGGGGAAGTTTTGCTGTAGAAAAAGTGAAAAATATTTTTTTAATGTTTTCAGATCATGATGGCAGTGAAGGGTTGGTTGTAAGTTTCTGGAATGGCAAAACAGAGAAGGTTCCTCCTGGAACAGCAATATGGATCCCTCAGCACCTGGCTGAGCAAATCGTTTTGGAACTCCAGATGACCAGCACGGCTAAACAAAAGCTTCTGGAAACTTACCCTGATTATCCATTGATTGTGCCACCAGGATACCGAAGTTCTCAGAGTAGTGGTGACGAATTCAAGCTTGAGTACCACGCCGGGGTCCCTTGTGTATGCCAAGGCCTACATTCAAATTGCAGTCATGGGTTGTGCAGGATCCCTGATAATCTACTAAGTCACTTGAACCCACAGGCAAGGTTTCTTGCTGGGAGTGGTGATGGAGATGCAAAGATCTCTGGGACAATGGAGACTAGAGAAGAACTGAGTCAGGAGGGAACAAAAAAGCTCTCTCAGTCTTTTCGGTCAAATTCATCAATGAAGAAAAAGACACATAAGTCTGCAGAATTTATGAGGGGAAACATGACTGTGCTTCAGAGGGATATTGAAAAACTAGGTAACTTGAAAACCTTACAATATCAATCTGCTGGCCTGGTTGATTTGAAAAGGAATAAGCATACAAACGCAGGTAGTACTTCAAACACAAGTCTGGTAAATGGCTTTCATTACACAAAGGAGGTGAAACAGGAGAATACTTGGAAAAGAATTCCTTCAGCTTCTCTTCAGAAGAAAACTGGTAAGAAATTATTTCCATTGCAAGACCAGAGTGTTTCATCCATATCTACTCCTCCTCTCACTAAATAAGATTCTCAGTTATTGACTATGTTTAATGATAGTTGTTCAGCAGCACATTAGAATTAAATTTCTCTCCCACTTAAATCTGAAGTTTCTATTATTCCAATATTTAGCATTAACAGAGCAACCTGCTCAAAAAGAAGGCCAATTTTCATTTGCATAGTGCTCTGTATTCGAGTGTGAAAGGAGGAATCGTGGGAAAAATGTTTACAAGAATTCCATGAATTTTTTTGACTGGCTTGTTCAATGGATTTCAAGATGATCTTGATTCAAACAACCAGTACTCCCACGTGTAACTGGCAGAAGACTAATGCACAAGTGTAAATGAAGGGTGCTACAGTATTCTGGTTTTAAGAGCAGATGGCATCTATGTCTACTTTCAGCCCACAGTTCAGTTCCTGGTTTAGGTTAAGATTAAATAACTCTGGATTCTTGAATTCCCAGCTCAGTCCTATTCCTAATATGTTACATCCACCTCCACCTCTGAGCAGTCCAACAGATTTCTCAACCTTCCAGTCCTGCGAGGAGCATGATTAACATTGGCCTTGAATATTATAATGAGGCCTGACTATAAAAGTGATTCAGGTCTCCTGCTTACATTGGGTGGAAGGAGCTCATTTCTCACTGACCACATGACCTTGGGTCTTAAAATCCAATAATGAATGTACAAGAAAAATGTGAATGCAATTTGGCCTTCTCAGAAATTGCAGGCACAGATTAATAAAAAAATCTCAAAAACCTAGAAATTTTGCAAACACGTCCAGGATGCTGGAAACATGGTGGATGTTTTTGGGTAAGCTATTTTGGATTGAATGTCTCTTGGATGTTGAGACACAGAAGAACCAACCTTGCTTTTTGGTCAGGAACTTGGAATAGTACATCCAACTCCAAGATGGGTGAGCTGAGTTCAACAAAGTTGAAAATATAGTTTTGTTCCAAAATTGCAACCCCTTTCCCACCAAGCATCAAAATTCCTTTGGGTTTTATCCCAAGAAAATTGGAAATCTCTGTCACCCAGATGTGCAGTATGTTAAGTGTAATTGTTTCACCATTGTTTCATCAGGGACTTCTCAGTCAACATCTGTGATAACCAATCATTTTCCCAATGTTTGTACCTCTGGGTCACTGAAGCAAAGACTTGCGGATGATCAGTCACGGAAGCTTAGCAACACTGCCAGAGGAACACGTGAACCAATCAAAATCTGAAAATATTGATTCTGGTCAGGTACTGTTCAGTTCTGTTTTATTTGCAGATTTTCTTTCACATAATTGCCAGCTTCTTGAAGAGCCCCATATGTGCTTCAAAACTTTAACCCTAGCTAGTTTCCTACTGACAGAAGATTCTCCCTCTTGCCCTCTTCTGTGATGATCAACAATGTTCTCCCAGCTGGTCTTAACCTTCTGGGTAGAGTTAATGTCATTATTTATGGTGGGGAACTCTGCAACACCAATTAAGTTCAGAAGGAAGTTACTCGGGCCTTTTAATTTTGGAGATGGGATTTGCCAGGCACATCTATAGTACGAGTATCACCCGCAACCTAGTTCATTCCATCAGTTTACCTGAGCTACTACATTACTGAAGGAGATGTGAATGAAGCTGAATAATGAGGACTGTAAGGAAACAATTCCACTTGTCATACGGACTTTGGAGCTAGAATGCATCAACTTGTTGCACAGCTGCATTCTGTTAACATATTGTTCCAGATTCAATCACACTGTAAAGGTTACATTTTATTTTAGCTTCTACCTTTATTCATTTTGGTTTAATTTTTACTTACCTATGTAATATAAACTTGCAAACCGTCTAAAGGAGGGAGAGGAGCTAGTTTGTAGGCAAATTTCTGATAGGTAGAAAAAATGGGATAGTAATAGTGGGAGATTTCAGTCACCCTAATATTAACTGTTAAAGGTATAGAAGACACAGAATTCCTGAATTTCAGGAGAATTTTTGTCCATTTCTAGCAAACCCAACGAGTTGGGAGGGTGAGGAGTGTGTAGGTGCAATTTGGGATTTGGTGTAGTTTTAGGGAATGGGCAACTGGAGGGAATATCAGTCGGGTAGCATTTTTGTGACGTTGATCAAAGGCTGTTGTCTACTCGTCTGCATTCTCACATCAATTTGCAGTCCTATCATAGTTGCTGAGTGCTGCTATGAGATTCATGTGCACTTCAGAATCACAGTGACTCTGGCATATTCAAGGGAGGTCTATGTATGAGGAGGAATGGTGCGGGGAGCCGTGAACAATTAGGGATACTATAAGACGAGCCCAGCAGGTGACTGTAGCTGTCTCCTCCAGGTGATAAGAATCTCCTTCATTCAAGCAATGCAAAATTTCATATCCTCAAGGTATATCAGGCTGTGTTACCCACCACTGAAAGCAGATATAGTGAGCCATTTTAGTAAATGGATCAGGAACTCATTCATTCATGTGCTATAACCAGTGCAAGTGGTCATGCGGAGGAGGATGTGAGGGATTATAATGCATCATCTGGGCTCTTGCAACTGATGAACAATGTTGGTGTTGCTTGATATTTTGCTACTATTTGAAACACTTAATTTTTTGTATCTACTTTCAGCAGCAATTGCTCATGTGTAAACTTGCTGGACAAATCATGAAGCAAAGGGAAAATCAACAGAAGCAAGATGCGTGGAAAGAGCATGAATACAACAAGAACACTTTCTTATGAATTAAGCAGGTTAAAGATGAAGATTGCATCCCTATCTTAAATCAATATGCTGCATGTTTCTGATACCTTCGCATCATCTATATTGTTACAATGACTGAGTTTACATTACAAATAAGCGTAGGAATATTGAGGACTGATGATCATCTGGCTGCTCACAGTGTTTGTTAAGAATCACATCCCAGCTATTGAATACTTCTCCAGGATTTTGAACTAATAGGCTAGATTTTTGTCTTTAGTATATTAACAGGGGGATGGGAAGTGTTTTCCTACATTATTGAACATGCAGAATGGGCTCCAAGAAGGATTCTCCCCATACAACTTAGCCTGCCGTCACAGGCAGCTAAAAATACAAGTAGCAAAGTGAGCTGAGTATTTATTTAGACTGAAAAGAGCTTGTCAGCTTCCACCAGAAAGCTATGTCATTTTAACCTATAGTAAACAGTAGAGACCATTCTTATTGCTATTCTTAAGCATTGAAATGGTCACTACTTGATCATTGGACAAATGATGAATCTAAAACTCAGCCTGGAGAAAGCAAAGAATGCAGAAACCCATCACAGATTTATTACAGACCTTCAAAAATCACTAAAAGTTATAGAAAAGTAATTAATGAGAAACTCCTTGTGACAGAAGGGTGATTAATCAGTGGGGACAGATTTAAAACTACTGGGTAAAGAAACATTGACATAAAAATAGAAAAATATTTGCAGGACTAAGGACAGTGGAGTGGAGCTAACTGGATAGGCCTTTCAAAGAGCCAGTGTGAGCACAGATGAAATCAGAAACAATACAAAGACAAATTATTGGGATGTTACATTTTATTAGTTTATGGTGGAGAGTTTTGCAACACCAATGCACTGACAACTTTTAACCCTGCTCATTTAAGCTAACAATTGTTACCAACATCCCTGAATATTATGGTTGTTCAAATGGTCAGTTCAGAAGGGCAGAATCAACAGATCCCATACGACACTCTGCACAAATGTACAATCTTTTGTGATTTCCATTTATTCATATTATTACAAGGGAATAAAACACTGGGATACATCATGCATTATTCTGCAAATGGGCTTTTACAGCTCTTAATGTTTGCCTGCAGTTTGAAATTAAAAACATTAGATGCCTGGTGCTAGGTGATTGAATAGATAATGGGTTGTGGATTTCTGGGAATGTGTTCTCCCTTTTCCCAAGTAAGTTGGGTGAAAATGCAGCACTGCGGTCTATGGTGCCTTACAAACCTGCAGTGTCTTTCAGTAGCATGGGTCTGACTACTTCCATTAAGTCTAGCTCAGGATCCAGAGAACGACCAAGACCATCCAAGGCTATAATGGCAAAGATCATGGAGGCAAAGTTACTTTCCACCTTAACCTAACATTGGGAGAAAGAAAAGAAACAAGGTTAGGTTGTAATCAATAATAAAAAGCACAGTGCTCTAGCTCGGATTTATTCTTTACCTTGTGCATGATGAGTGTTTCCAAAATTTTAGAAAGAAAGCCTGCAACATGGAGCTGAGAAGAGGAAAAAGATTTAAAACCAAACTTAAAATTAAAGTTGAAGAAGATGAGCGAGCTCCTACCTCACTGAACATAGTGGCAGCTTTTATCTGGTATACTAAATCAAATATTACCATTTGTGGTGCCTAAGTCAAACCACACAAGCAAGCGAGTCACTTCACTTTGCAAAAATCAACTTATAAATCAGTACTATTACAACATGTAACAAACTAAGAAAATTATTAAACCTTTGAATATACTATAAATTTTACTATTTAGAATTGCTGACTCAGGGTGCATTAATTTAGAGGATTATAGAGCTGACTCACTTAATTAAACAATCTTCCTGTCTACTCTTTCGTCCGCTATTACCTTTCCCAGGGATCCGTTGTTCATCCCAGATTCATGCACAAGTTTTTCTATTTCAGATTTAAACATTTGCAGGTCTTGGCATTCACTAGCTCTTGCTTGGGTCAGTAGCAAGTCTGCAATCTGCTTGCCCTGAAAAGTAAAAAAACAAAGATTACCCAATTTGAAAGAGAAAACCAAATGAGGTGTAGCTAGATCTACACTTAACACTAAAAATATGGGTAGATGCAGCATCCATTTAATGGCTTCCTTGCATTACAAGAAGCATTTTCTTGTAGCCTGAATGCTACGTTGACAGCCTTCCCCAAGTTATTGCTTCTATAATCAAAAGAACCAACATTGAAGATGCGGAAAACAGAAGAAGACGATCAAAAATATAAACCTAGTTTCCTACTTTTGATGGAACGACTTAGAGAGATTAAGACTATCAATCACAAACCACACCCACAATAAGACAGACCCTTCATGAATCTTTGACCTGAAATGTTAATCCTGTGTCTCCTTCCACAGATGCTGCTTGACCTGCTTAGTTTTTCCAGCATTTTATGTTTTTATTTCAGATTTCCAACATGTTTTTTTTAAAGTTTTTTATTTATAAACTCAAAGTTGTTAAATATTTAGTACTAAAATGTTCTAAATGACTCCCATCATTAAGTTGTTTAATGAGACAACCCATACTAACGAGTGGAAAGCAGCACTAATTCTGACAAAATTTAATGTATGTTAGCAATAAGAAGTTTTTAACTCTATCTGAAAGAAAAGATCAAATATTGCCATTTTCTATTAATTTTTTATAGGGGCAGTAAACATTAGAGCTTTCGACCTGATGAAAGTTAATGAATTTTCTCTAGTGAATTGTAAGTGGCAATTTGAGATTTGCATTTAAAGAGCAAGTTCTAAAATGAGTACACAATCCTCTTGAGCCAAGCGATCTATATTGTCAGATCTCTCATTTGGTCTTTTGATTTGAGGAAAAATATTTTCATGTTCATACCTGTCCTTTGATTACAGCAGTGAAGACAGCTTTGAAATTGTGGAAGTCAGATGGCTGGAGTTCAGTCACAATACCAGTATCCAGAAGAATAAGCTTTAGTGGACATTGGGATGGGCGAACATCAACAATGAGGGTATCACACAAGTCTACAATGGTGGTCTTGTCATCATTTTGCAGGCTGAACTGATCTGCTCCCTGGATGAGAATATTTTTAGGATGAAGTTCTCCATGAACAAAGTTATCCACGAACACCTGCAGAAAAAAAGATCAGCAGTCAGTCATGTCACAATATCAGGAAAAATGAAGCAAGAGGATTATTTTCTCGTAAATCATAAATTTGGCATATTCAGTGGGAGCAAAATCTGTTGCAATTTGAATTGTAAACTGTATGTACAAAGTTGCTCCTATCAGGGCTCACCTGCTGACTGAAACTACCTCCTTCTCAGATATTGCATTATAAACCCCTCACATCCCTTAATCATATCCTGCTCATTGTTACTGATCTTTCATTGATCTCATCTGCCAGGTTCAGTTATTTTGTTTAATCACTTTGGTTACCATATTGCCTTCCCCTCCTGTATCTCAAAGCTTTCACTCCAATATTGACTTCACCATCTATTTCACATCACATTCTTATTGTCCAGTTCTCTCCCTTATCCCACAGCCTTTCTTTGTCTCCCTTGCTCTATCCTACGTCTTCTCTTCCCTCCACACTGAGCTTAGGTAGTTCCCTGCTCTTGTCCCACACATCCTCCCCTTTACAATACTTTTCTGCATCTCCCTCCCACTTTTTCCTCATTCCTCTACTTACTCCCATTTTCTTACCACTCTACCTCCTCTGAATATCTCTCCCTGTCCCCTTTCCACATCCCTTTTTGCCTCCTCCCTCTCCAACAACCTTTTATTCCAATCATTCCTTCACTCGTGGCCTCCTTCCCTAACCACTTGTAATTCATCTCAGTGCTTTACAGTGGAAAAGCTTGTGTCCACTGGCATATTACACCTTCATCCAGAAGTGGATATAGATACATTGGATGGCCTGGGGATCCAGGCGGAGTCCACAGCCACAACAGCACTCTTCCCATTCCTATGCAGTTCTGCTAGACGATGTCACAGGCTATTCATTTTCAAAAGTTGGAGCTGTTCTTGTGACTCCCAGGAACTACTGACAAGACAGTAGCTTGACAGGATGGGAGCTGATCTTGTGGGGCTGCAGGGATGCTGGACAGGCCTATCTGTGGGCCACATGTGGCTCATGTATTGTGACCATGGCTAAAATGACAGACTAAGTAGTAAGAAAGTCATTTGCAAGGGTGAAATTTCACCAAAGATCTGAAATCTTTCATCCCTGCTAATTAGCCAAAAAGACCAAAAAATTCCTAGCTGAACTTCAGACCATATCAGGATTCGGATAGAAATGTCTCAACTGACCTCACCATCGATGAGCTAGGGAAAGAGAGAAAAATCAGTCAAGGTGAGAAAGGTGGAGAGTTATCAAATGTCTGGTACAGGCATAAACAAATACTGGTGCAGCACTTAGAGCTGCTGACTTGCAGCTCTAGTAACCCAGGTTCAATCCTGACCTTGGGCTGTCTGTGTGGAGTTTTCACTTTCTACCTGTGACTTTGTGGGTTCCCATGAGTGCTCTGCTTTCCTCCCACATCCCACAAAGGTGCTGGTAGGTTATTTGATGACTATAAATTGCCACTAGTGTAGGTGGGGTACAGGAGAATCAGGGGGAGTGAATGAGTTATAGGGAAATAAGAGGTAGTGATGGAAGTACTCAGAGCTGGCATAGATTCGATGGACTGAAAGCCAAATATAATATAAAATACTCCACCAGGGCTTATCAGTTAAGGCTTGTAGACAGAATGGACCTGTACCTCAGAGTGAGTAAGCATTTTGCATTAGACCAAAATATTGTATTTAGAAAAAATATTATTGGTTACTTTTAATAAATCCAAGAAAGTTTCTACAACATCTGTTTTCTTGTATATGATGCAAACTAAAATATATAGTAATTATCATTTGGCTCATGAACCAGCATTTTCCTAACCCTCCCATGCACATGGATTACTTTACAAATGGCAGGCAATCATCTTCATTTTTTATGTACCACCCCTGCTCCTGCTTCTTGTTTCTTTTTCACATTTCATAACCATTTGCCCAAGGAGACCAGCATCATTTTGTTTGTTAGGACTACATAAATGTTACCATCTTCAGCAACATCTCCAATCCCATTCTGGCCAACCTCTGCTTTAATGCGTCAGGTACGTCCTTTGTCAAATACATCGAGATGGGTTTACTCTCCTGAACACAAAGAACACGGAAGAATTAGTGTCATCTTTCACAACACCACCCATTAGTATTACTTCAAAGTTATGTTCTTACAATACTCTTGCCCAGACTCTAGAATATTAGATTCATAGCCATTTGATTTTGCCTTACAGTTGGGTAATGAACCAAAGCTATTTTTACATAAAGTTTATACATTCCAAGTGCAAATACAGGATGATATGGAATTTAAGATGAGACTTTTTAGCAACCATTCTCTCTGCTGGAAAATGTATACTGCAAGCAGGCTGTAAAATGCTGTAATCAAGTTTCCTGCTTCCTTGATTTCAATGCACTTCTTCCCCTTCACTTGTTCTGCCCTATCTGTCCTTCCAATGTGACCTTTTGCCATAATTTCACTATCCACATACTCTTACCTTCAGAATTCTCATCTTGCTGGGGCTCTATCCTTTGGCCTCCTACCCTATCTAGATCTTTCCATCAAATTATTTGATGGAAAGATCTAGATTTCATCAAAAAATTCAATTTTTCTACTCACTTATTCCAACCCAGCTGCTTCTGAACTGGCAGTACACTCTTCACAAATATCATTATTAAATTAACTGACAAAGTGCCAGTGTTTTTTGGCAAACCAATTTCTACTTTGCAGAGGCTGAGTAGTAACATTCTCCTAAGTCCCCTGGACCAAGACACCACCACTGAACATCAAAGCATCATTTCCCAGATAATCAACAACCTCCTCTTTCCCTCCATGGCAAGGTCCCCCAACCCTGCAGAAACTTCTTCTACCTTCTTGTGCCCTTGGTACATCCACCATTTCAGCTTTTTTATGCCCGTGGAACAGATTTTGTCGATTCTATTTTTTCCACACTTGCTCAATCATTCCCTCCTGTTACATTTTTTATGTGTGCCACCATTTCAATGCTTTCTAGTTTCCTGGCACTAATAATCTTCCTTTTTTTACTGCAGATATCCATTCTAGCTACACTTCCATCTCCATTGGGATATCCTGTGGGCCCTCCACATCTTTCGTGAACAGAGTCCAAATGTTTCCACCACCACCTTCCTCCAGTTGGCTGAACTTGTTCTCGTGTTAAAGCAACTTTTTTTTTACAGCTACTTCCAAATAACAGGTTTGCTATGGGAACCTACGTGATGCCTAAGTAATGACAGACTTAGTGGAACATTCTTTGTTCTAGTCCTGTAGATTCCCTACTTCATGCCTGGAATTTCTCATGTATCTGGTTACCTCAAACAGTACCCAACTTGGAAAGGCCTATTCCCAGTTCACTGGCTTTGCAGAATGCAAGTAACCTACATTGACTCAAGCTTTCCTTTTTTCATCTCCACCTTCTAACACATTGCCAGACATTACTAGCTCAAACACTATCTAGCATTAAACATTACAGCAATAAATTACATGACAAAAATACCTCAAAGGTTTCAACCAGAACCGTTCTGGTGATAAATGGCCTGAGAGGTATTGGAAACTTGATAGATTCCATACCCAGAAAATTCTCTCGGAACCTCTCCATAATCTTTGCTTCATATCGCAGGTCAATCTGTAGGATAATGCCAGGACATGGTTTTAGTGTAAAGCAAACATCCTTTGTAACAGCGAAGGTATTTCTTGCTGTCTGACTGTTTTCCTACTCTAGTTTAAAAAAAGATGTGATATATTAATTCAAAAATAACCTGACAAATAAGACCAGGGAAAGATTTTAAATTAACTAAGGGGCAATAATGTGGAGGTATTCACCTAAAGAAAAGGCTAGTTTAGCCAAAGATATTTTATTTGTGCTAGTAAACTTTCCATAGCATTCCTCAAATTATTATCTTCATTTTTGACTACACTCATTCAGAATAAAACACGACATTTGGAAAAAGCATTGGAAACAAAACCTAACTGGACAAATTTCTGCTCGGTACTTCAAAATATGGGGTTTGGCTATGAAGAAAAGAATTATGCAGTTTCTTGTACGAGGAAAATAACTATTTTATTCTCAATCAGCTCTGTTTTTGTTAATAGGTTTTTGAGGCTACACATTACTTTATCCCAACAGGAAAAGAATTCAAGGTGGCAGTTCAAATCAAGTTCACCAAATGTTTATAGTGATCTGACTGGTCTTTTTGGAATCGATACTTATTGCCAATTTGAGATTGCTAACCTGTCTAACAAAAACACTTCTTGATTGAGATTTCTGCTGTGTTCATCATTTTGATGATTTGACACATTCACATTGGCCAATGATCTAGAGGCCTTGGTTTGTATTTCTATCAATGCTACTGATCTTTGCCTAACTACATGGACATACAACACTTTTAGTCATATGTAATTTTAAAAATGTGATGCAGTATATGTAAGTCCCTTCCCAAAAGGCACTTGAAAGGTAATGGCAGAAGAATGTAACCCCATTACGGGTGACTCCTGTGTTGTGGCCATTTGGATAATGGAAATTTGCCCTTACAGAATACACAAATCACTACCAAAAAATTTGAGATAAAAGAATAAAATGCACTCTGACAGAATTTACGTGAGGAAAAGGTAAATAAATAATGTTTTTCAACTTGCTCTTCTTATCATGTGCAGATGACACAGCTTCGTATTATGGAAAGTAGCTACATTGATCATTTTCTGGGACGCACCCCCTCATAACGCAGGGGTCACCTGTAATTGACTCTCCTTCCTCTAACCACACGAAGACACATGGCAATCTTTGAAAGAAATCATGGTCAGGCTGAGTTCACTTGCATCCTCACTTGTCTCAACATGACCTCCTCAAATTCTTCCACCACTTCCGTCAACTTCAGCCACTTCAAGCCTGGCAAGAGATTAAGAACAGAGCTTGCGGCTTTCATAAGTTTCAGATCCATACTGATTTGATGTGCAATCCCTGGATGCATCACCTACAGACAAAAAGAAGTGATGTGAACTGCTGGGTTGATTAGTGGGTCAGCATAATGCCTCACTTTACAACCAGATGTTTATAATCAGGCAGTTGGATTGAAAATCATTTCTTTCAGGTAACTGCATCAACGTCAAGTAAAATTGGTCTGACGATAATTAAATTCTAGATTCATCACTCATTGACAAGGGAATTCAATTTGTTTCAAGCAAAGGTTGCTGTTGTGGAAAAAAAAATCTTCTACTGATCGGTCTACTGGGATTAGCATTTGATCTGAGATCAGCCAGTGAATCAGTGCAGCAAATTAGTTTTTTAATTTTACATCCACAGAAAATGCAGAATATCAGACATCTTTTGAAAGGAAAATGGAGATAATGTTCGTTGGAATGTATGATGAAGGATCCTTGACCTAAAATATCATCTGTTTCTCTTTCAACTGTCTGACCTGCTGTTTCCAGCATTCTGTATTCATATTTCAAATTTCTAGCATCTGCAGTTTTAAATTTTAAATCCATTCAGTTTGCTGCATGCGAAAAACCATCAAAATATAAAAACGTGCCTGTTTCCATCTATTCCAGCATACCATACATACTCACTCTGACTTTCCATTATCTTACTCTGGGGAAAAAGCACGTACAAGAGAAATCCTAAACCGAAGGTTATTTGCACCTACTTACAATGCATACTGTAGACATTGTAATACCTTGATAGCCACTGGAATGAGATGCTGCTGCTCAGATGTTGAGTCTGGATGAAGCACTGCCCTTCCATCTTCCACCTCTGAAATTCCAATCATCCCCTTAGCAGTTTTAGGCTCATTTTTGGGATCTGGAAAATCATCCTGCTTTTTAGCAAACATGTAACGAAATATTCCTTGGAGCCCAAAGACTTCCCATGCTTCAAACTGATCCTCTTTCTCAAAGCTTTCTACAAGCTTTTGAAATTCAGAGTTATTAATGTTCTTTGGATCAGTGTAAGCTCTATAAACCTGAGTGATACAGCCTGATCCAATGGGTTCCTTATTTGGAATGTGAAATATGCTCCTCCAATCCTCCCCAAATGCCCTTTTCAAGCTATACTTGGTGTAGTCCCAGGGATGTGGTGTGACATGGGGATGAAGCTTGGAGAATTTGTCACAGAACTCTACTGAGAAGAGATCCCTTCTGGTGCTAAACCATTGGCCAAGTTTGATGAAAGTAGGGCCAGCAGCCTCTGTGCATCTCAACAGCACATCATACCAGACTGAAGCAAAACTGGATGACACAAAACAAATTGGATAGAGCAGAAATAAAGGCCCAAATCTCAGCAGCAGTATCACAGCTCGGACACCGATATGGACAGTGAAACGAAGCCTCCAGAAAAAGTCTTTCAAAAATGAATGGGAAGACCCTCGGTTCGGGTAGTGTGTCACCTTTGCCTCTATTGCTACTGTTTTCTGGGAGTTTGCAACTGATGAAACTCCAAGGCCTAGACAAGCAAGGGTAAATCTAGGTAAATTCTTCAACCTGAAAGCTACTTTTGATGCAGAGTTATGTGGCATCAAGAGAGTGGTTCGAAAAATCACAGATCTACGAATTATAGGGCATGCCTTACAAGTCAGGAGAAAGGCAGCCATCCTGGTGAAACGTTGCAGTGACCTGACGAGAATCACAAAGTCTGGACATCCAATAAGCAGATTTTTAGTCCCCAGTTTCCATGAGGCCAAGTGAAGCGCTGCGAATTGTCATTTCACCAGGCAATCCAGGAATATGCGTTTGAAGACATCACTCTTCCAGCAGCCAATCCACTCATTCCCAACAGATACATAAGTAAATTCATGGAATCGTAACGGCCTCGGCGACAGGTTCTGGTAATCATTCACCTGCATGAATTAGGCTCTGAAACTGCCACAGGAAAAGGTTGAATGATGCCACCATGCGACCTCCATCATTGTTTCTGTGCCAGCACCAGGCCGGCTGCCTCGGCTCCTTGATCTCAATGCACCACCGCTCGCCCGTTATGGCTGCCACTCAGGTCAGTTTTTGACGTTCGTCATTCTCGACAAACGCAGATCTTCTCTCTTCATCGCTCTTCAATACAACACCCAACAGTGATGCAAAACACCGAGGTACCGAACTGGGGAGCAGTCAGCACCCTCAGCCAATCTGCCCATAGCCCCCGCCCTTCCCTCCTATTGGTAATTGTTAGCCCTTCCTTGCCTCCAATTGGTGCTCGGTTACACGGCGCTGCCCCTCTATTGGTTCATATATTGATACCTTAGCCACTGCCACTCTAAATTTCCCGTCTCTGCCTCACTCTATTGGCCCCAGTGTTCCAGTCCCGTTTCTGCTTCCTCCAATCGGCTACAGCCTCCACCTCAACCCATTGATGCTTTGGAGGGTTAAGGCATAACGCGGGAAGTAGATTGGATCAAATGAGAAGGGTGATTGGGATCCGAGTTCCCGGCTTTGCAGGATAGGACAGATTTAACCATCGGTCCTCGGCCCCGGGCTTATGTTCGGGTACAAGCTGCGATATCTTTTATTTTGAACTGTTGAATTGTTAACCTGCATCATCGGTTTGTAAGTATTTTGGAATTTACTAGCATGAACTAGTATATCAACGTCATTTGAGACTCCGCGCATTATAGGTCAATTTTTGGAACAAATTAGTTATCCTATTTATGTAAAAAAACACTTTGGAAATAAAAGCGGGAAGGAAACAGTTCTTGTACTCGAAAGATGAAGAGTCTGTTTGTTAAATTGGCCGCATTTGCTGCATCGGTTTGAGGAACAGGTGGTGGGCGAGATACTCGGTGACATCTGGATCAAACATCGGACGCAATCAGCATGGAGATTTGCCACCGCTGACTTCCTAAAAGCGGACTCGGTAAGCCTGAGTCTTATTGATTTCAATGGGGCACTGTTCTAGGAACCCCCGCGACACTGCTAAATGACCCAGTTAGTCCTTTGACGAAGAAATAGCATCTGATGTTACGTTTGCTGTAAAAAAAAATTGAATTAGATAGTAGATCTCTCATGTGCATGGAAATCAAACATTTCGATGAGGCAAAGTTAGAGAGCAAGAGAGATTGGACAGAGGATAGGGAACGGAAGCTGGAGGGGGAAGGGAGATGATTGGTGAGCTGGTGGTGAATTTGTAATTTTATCTGATTTATCAAGAAAGCCACCAAATCCAAAAGTGCCCCCTCCCAAAAAAAATGCACCACTGTACTGCTTCAGCATCAATTGCAGGCATCTACCCCATATACTTTATCACCCTTTGCCCTTCACTAATCATTAGAAACGAAATTAAAAAAAAAACTGGAAATATTCAGCATCTCAGGCAGCATCTGAAGTGAAATAATGTTTTCATGTAACATTAAAGATGTGCTGAGCTAATTACATGGAGGTCAATAAACTAGATTGGAATAAGTTCAAAGGATGTTGGTTCCCTGGATGGTGAGAAGGGCAGAAGTTAAAGGACAAGTGCAGCATCTTCTGCACTTGGATGGGAAAGTGGAAGGGAAGCATGGAAGAGCAGACCAGGGAACTGTGAAGGGAATGGCCTTGAAACATTGAACATTGAAAGGGGACAGGATAAGATGTTTGTTGGTGGAATCTCACTGAATGAATCATCCTTCACAATCACCAATATGGAGGCTGATGGGGTGGAAGGTGAGGACCACTGTAATTCTATCCTTGCTCTGTCCAGGAAGAGACTGGGTGAGAGCAGAGATATGGGAAATAGATTAGATGTGGTCAAGAGCTCTGTCAACTATAATAGAGAGGAAGCCACTGTTCAAGAAGAAGGAAAGTGCACATTAAAGCTGCCTCCTGTGGAAAGTCTCGTCATCAGAGAAAGTACGATGGAGTTGGAGGAGCTGGGAGGAGATTGGATATCTGTTTTGCAGAACAACACTATTTGCATGCAAGCCTGATCCATAGATTTCCACTTTACTTCTCCATCCCTCTGCCACTGACCCATCTTCATCCTTCTACACTGTCCTAAAGAAAAAAGCCCAACAAGAGCTTGATGAGCAATACTTTATCTCCTGACTAGGCCTGTTGCAGCCTCTAGATGATATAAGATTCAATAATTTCAGAAAATTGGCAGTTCCAGCCCTTGGTTCTTGCACATCCAACATTTGGAATTTTTCTTTTTTCTGGTAACCGAAGATTTTATTCATCTTTTCCAATTTGCACCTATTCCAAACCTACTTTTATGTTTTTTTTTCCACACATGCCTTTTTACTGCAACCTTTCAGCCAGCTCCATCACAGTTTTGTCTTGCAGCTCTCCTGCACTCCATCCTATCACAGACCATTCCTTTTGTTCTGACAAAGGGTCTTTGACTTGAAGCATTAATTTTTTTTAAGAGACACCATTTGACCTTTCCAGGATTTTCTGGTTTTTTTTATCCAGGTTATTTATTATTTCTTTTAAACTATGCACTGTTATTTTTACCTTTTTCCCAGTTCTGATGAAGGATCATTGACCTGAAACATTTAATTCTGAGTATTTCTAGCATTCTCTATTTATTTTTGGTCCTTTGCTTTTGGCTCATACGCAGCATTGGAGAGGAATAGGGATTGGATGGGTGATGCCGACTGGTTACATCTCATAACGTGGAAGGACAAACCATCGAAGTGGGAATGGGCCTGGCCAGCCAACTGGAAGTGAGGTTGGATGTGACCTTCTACAGATTTGATTAAGTCAATAAGTTTCTGTCTCAAAGGTTTTAACATAACTTTTTTCAAACTATCATTGCAGATACAGTTGTTTCCAGTAGTATTAATGCATTGCATATTCTGGAAATGGCTTTGAGGGGCATCCCATTGCCAAAGGCAAGTGAATGCATGAAGACTCAAACAATCAGCACAACGTACAGATACATATATCTGCTCCCAACTTAGCATTTAATAATGTGAAGACAGTGCCACCTGCTTGAAAAAATGGGTAATGACTGAAATTTGGAACACCAACAGATTTTCATGTGCTATTTCTGGAAAGAGAAAAACATGGTTAATATTTTGGGTACATAATCTTTAAACTAAACTACTGCTGCCTGACCTGTTGAGTGTTTTGAATGCTGTTTTTGCTGCAGATATGGGAAATCTGAAATTAGTTTATTTCAGATTGTGTAGTTAGTTGATCCTGCTCAGTAGAATGATTATTCAACTACCTCTCTCCATTTCTTTGGCTTTCTCTCTTCTTTAACCTTTTTTCATTTTTTTCCTACCCCTCTCATTTTGATTCTCCCTCTGTCACCTCTTGCCTTTCCTGCCATTCAAAGGATGGAGGCAGCATTTTAGGGTTGGGATTTGTATACCAAAAGCTTTTTCAATATCCTCTATCCAACCATTTGTTTGACCTTTCACTTCCTATGTGTTTCCACTGTGGCCTTGGCTCATCTGCTGTTGAAAACCCTCATCCATGTCTTTGTTAGCCTCTGCTTTGATTCCTTGGATGGGTTCCTTGTTCTATTTTCTGTAAACTTGAGGTCATTCAAATCCCTGCCACCCATATTCTAACTAGTAGTGGACTCAGCCCAATAAATCACAAGCACATCACTCCTCACCATCAGTAGTATCTACAGGAAGCATTGGCTCAGAAGGCAACATCCTTCATCAAAGATCCCCACCATCCAGGCCATGCTATCTTCTCACAGCTATCATTGGACAGGAGGTACAGAAGCCTGAAGTCCCATGACACCTGGTTCAAGAACAGCTACTTCCCTTCAACCATTCAGTTCTTGAACAACTGGCACAACCCTAATCACTACAGTTTAGCAACACTGACTACTTTGATCCCCTTTACACTAAAATGGGCTTTGTTCTTTTTCTAATTGTGTTCTTGTAATTGTGTCCTTTCTTGTTTTTTTTAAATTTGTTTAATTTGTTTTTTTTTCTTGTGAATGATGCTATGTGCCTGTGATGCTGCTGTAAGTAAGATTTTATTGCATCTGTGCATATGACAATAAACTCTTTGACTTGCACTGTCTAATAAGCAGTGTGATTGCTGATCTACATTGGCACCTGGTTAAGCAAGATCTTTTATTTATTAAAAAATGTTCCCCTGTGTCATACCTCCTTTTTCTCTGTAAACTGCTCCAGCCCTGCATACTAGCAAGATATCCATGTTCCTCTGAGACTGGTTTAATGAGTATCTCAATATATAATTGTTCACCCGACTTCTAACCACCCTGGCCCTAAATTCTGGAATTAGTCCGAGAGTTGTACAGCACAGAAGCAGGCCCTTCAGGCCACCACTTCCTTGCCGATCTATTTGCCCATCTACACTAATCTCATTTGCCTGCATTAGGACTGCCTTCACTCCCTACTCCTCTCTTCTCCACTAAGATGAATCTTAAAATCCATCTTTTAACCAAAAATAAAAACACAAAGCTGGAAACAGCAGGTCAGGCAGCATCTATGGAGAGAGAAACAATTAGTGTTTCAGGTCAGGGACCCTTCCTCTGAACTTCTTAACTAATTTTTTTGGTTGTCAGAATTTTTTTTAAATTCATTGTTAGTGAACCCTTGAAATGTCCTGTATATTCGGCCCATCTCGTCTGTGTTGGCTCATGGCAATTGCATCCCCACTAATTTCCCTTATAATCTATTCTCTCCATATTCCCAGATTCTACCACTCACTGGGATCAATTTAGAGTGACCAGTTAAGCTACTAACCAATATATCTTTGGGACGTGGGAAGAAATTGGAGCACCAAAGGGGAAAAGCATGTGATCACAGGGAGACCATCGCAAACCCCATACAGACAGCATCACAGTGCTCAGCATTAAACTCCGTTCCTGGAGCTGTGAGGCAGCAGCTCTAACAGCAGCACTGTGCTGTGCTGCCCAAGGTTAATGGAAAACAAATCAAACAATCTTCCTTTCTCTTTTTTTTTTGTCCCCTCATTCTATTTGCCTCATTCATTCAAATATGAGAATTTGAGGTGCAAGCTGTTAGCATCTATTTTGTTTTGTCAACATAATTAAGCAGAAGGCACTTGAGAACACAACAAGTGTTCTGGATAATAATGATTCATTCTGGAAAATTAAGCCAGTTTAAAAGCACAATCCAAAGATAAGCATAATCCAAATTCAGCTTGTGAATCACATTTATGACTTTAAAAAAATTCCATCCCATGCTCGTGACATGTCTCCTAATTACTAAGTCGTTAAAAGAAACAAGGACTGTTGAGTAGATAAACATAATGTGTGAAATATGTACTTTTTGTTATTAACCCTTATCTTGCATGTTATAAGTTAAAATTTCTTATTGTACAAATGCATACCTGCTCTGAAACAACAATTGTATAACAACCAATGTACACTTTGGAAAAAGGCCATTACAATGCCATCTATAGAAAAATAAAGTGCTGGGAGTTTTCAGTGAAATGTACTAAATAGATTAGTCAATTATCTGTGATATTGCACATGGAGATTAAATATCAAATACAGTATAGATTCCACTCTTGCCATTCAAGCACAGCTGCTGCTGTTTATTTGTCCTGCAGGATTGAGGGTACTTGCTGCCACTCTGATTTCATGGGTTTGAAATCACAGATGGGGGAGAAGGTACCTGACAGGGTGAGAACATGGGTAGTTTAAGATACTGTGGTACTTCTGCTATAATTCGGAGCTTCTCTGCTCCCAATGCATGGTCTAGAAGTTTTCAATACCAGCCTGAATGCTCCTCCACTTTGAGCAGTTATGGGCCAGAAGTTCCCAGGAATTGGTGTGGATATTATTTTTTTTCAGGGAGGCTTTGAGTTGCATCCTTGAATCTGTTCCTCTGTCTAGCTTGTATTCTCTTCTCATAGAGCTCAGAATAAAGTGTCTGAGGAATATGAAGTCTGGCTTGTCCAAGTAGTTGAAGGAGTGTAACTCTGCAAGAGAACACTGAATTTATTTCACATCCTTCCAGTGAATTTGGAGAATTTTGCAGAGATGGTGTTAATGGCATCTTTCCTGTGTCTAGTGGGGTTTAATGTAGGTAGTCCAGGTCTCAGAAGCATAAAGGAGGGCTGGAATGACTACTGGCCAGTAGACTGAGTTTTGTACCAGGTCTAAGATGTTGATCTTCAAAGACTCTTTTCCTTAGTCTATCAAAGATATTGCTGGTGTATTGAAAGTGATATTAAAAATCACCAGTGTCTGCCTTCGCTAAGAGATTGCTCCCAAGATGATGGGGACTGGTCCATGTTTACCAGGGCCTTGCTGTGAATCTTTTGTCAGAGGGCATGGGGGCAGATTGGTAGACAAATCTTCATCATGCAGATACTGAATATAAGGTTTATCCTCTTGTGTGCTACAGTAATGATGTGACAATAGGCACATCATTACTGTAGCGTAACAGTTATGATGACAATAGCAATTAGCATAACACTATTACAGTGCCAGCGACCCGGGTTCAATTCCAGCTGCTGTCTGTAAGAAGTTTGTATGTTCTTCTCATTGCATGGGTTTCCTCCCACATTCCAAAGACGTATGGGTTAGGAAGTTGTTGGCATGCTATGTTGGCACCGGAAGTGTGATGACACGTGTGGCCTGCCCCCAGAACATTCTACACAAAGACGCATTTCACTGTGTTTCGATGTACATGTGACTAATAAAGTGATCTTATCAATGGCTTGGGGTTTTGCCTCAAGACATGCAGAAGAAAGTTGTGTTTGTGCATACTCTTGTTCAACTACTGAAGTTTAGGTGACCTTGGTTCTGGGGAGTAATTGTGTGAGGTTGACCAGTTTCTCATTAGTTCTGAAGATTAGTTCCACTCCTGTGAACTAATCAGAAGAACCCAAAGAGACAGAATCCAACATTATGTGTGCACACTGGTATCCATCTAAATCTCTCCATTCCCTGTCTCAACAGCTCCACTGCCTCTGTATTGTCAAGATAATTTGTTGGAATAATTTGCAGTTTTATCCATCTTCCATTTAACTGGGACAAGTTTTGTTCATTAAATTTCACTTCAAACTCCAAGTGCGTGCAATGCCTTTTATCTCTAGATGGCGCCATGATGGCCATTTTCACTGTGGTCCACAGGAATCCAGTGATATAAGAATGAGAAGACCAGAAGTTCTGCAAATGGTGTTTTTTTTGTAAAGAGATTTAGGGGTAGGCTTCAAGCATTGCACTTTCTAAATCATTACTCCAACTGCATGCCAAGAATGTATCAGGAGATTAGGAAGCTCAACATTTGACTAAAGGGATGGGGTGTTGGCTATCATTTAAAGAGAATTGGCACAAGGGCTGGAATAAGTGGGAGCTATTCCACAAGAACATGAGTAGAAGCAGGTGTAGGCCAATTGGCTCCTCGTGCCTTTTCTGTCATTCAATAAGAGTTGGCATGATAGTACCAACTGCTGTGCTGCCTCATAGCTTCAGGAACCCCAGTAACTGAAGGACTGAATATCCTCCACCTGTACATGATCATGGCTTTTAGCTATGTGCAACTAACCCTGTTTCAATGTAGATTTTTTTTAAAGAAAATTAGGGGAAATAAACCTATTTCTTGAATGTACTTGGGACTGAGACCCCCAAAACCCTCTTGGGTAGAAAATAACAGAAGGGATATAATGGATTGGCAAAAACAGTAAATGATGAATTGGAGTTTTTACATTTAAATGAAGGGAGAACATGGGAAGTTATAGTAAACTGCTAGTAGAAATTAGATGAGATTGACATATAAATTAGAAAAGAAATAGGGTTGCATCTAGAATAAATGGAGAAGGAAAATAGATTGGTTGTAATCAACTAAACAAAATGAGGTGTCAGCTTGGGTGAGACAAAAAAAAAGTTTGAGGGAGTGAATTTAAAAAAAAATCTCCCTAACTACAATAACCAGAAAATGAAATGAAGCATGTGGAACTACAGTTAATACATCAGATTTAAAAGCACTATATCAATCTATCCATGGGTTTCAAGTGCAAGAGTGGGAAAATGTGCATATTGTGCCCCCATACTGGATTGATTAAAGTGATAATATTGGTGATGGAGAGAATAAGTATGATGGAGAGGAGTAATGCTGACAACTCAAAATGTTCTGGTGGAGCTAATGGGTCACATCTCACTGGCTAATATCAATGGTAGTGTTTGAAACTGCCAACACTTTTTCATTTAAATGTGGGGAATCTGAGACTCCTGCATGTGCTGTGAAGTGTGAAGGTCCCAAATGTACTGACAGATTTGGAGCACTAATTCTGTCAGTTCGCTCAGTTGCTGAATTCCAGCAGTGGAACCCAGTCTTGCTGAGCTGCTGCTGCATTTGTGCAAGATGCCTCTCGGATCTTGAGCCAGGTTAGACCTGGCAGGTTCGAGGTCCTTCAACTTCACCAGGGATTATAGCCTCTAGATTGGGAGTTTAAAGAGAAAGGCAAGTTACATTTTAATTACTTCACTTTAGTTTAATGTTTTTAAGTGTAGTAGTTAATTTTATTTATAGAAAATCTTGCTCAATTTTGATTTAAAGAAAAAACACTTTAAGCAGTGGGTAATAATTAATAGTTCTTGTTACCCAGCAAATTTAGGGACAGGGCTTGGCCAGCTATCAAAGCTTTCAGATATATTTTGGGTGAAGGGTCTCCTTCCTGTGCTACTAGATGCCCAGTTACTATCCGGACCATGCAGCTGGTGTCTGGAATGCTTCAGCCCAGCAAGTTGGATCCTCTTCAATGAGACAAGATAATTACGGGTTGGGGGGGGGGAGGGGTTTGCAGAGTTCACAAGATCTAGCCCAATATGGTTAGAAATTAATTGGTATTGATTTATTATTGTCACTTGTACCGAGGTACAGTGAAAAGCTTGTCTTGCATACTGTTCGGACAGATCAATTCCTTACACAGTGCAGATACATTGAATTAATACAGAGTGCATTGAGGTAGTACAGGTAAAAACAATAACAGAGTACAGAGTACAGCTACAGGGAAGTGCATTGCAGGTAGACAATAAGGTGCAAGGTCACAACAAGGTAGGTTGTGAGGTCAAGAGTCTATCTCAACGTATAAGGGAACCGTTCAATAGTCTTATCACAGTGCGATATAATGACAGACAATAAGTTTGTAGTAATTGTACAGAACAGAAGCAGGGAATAAAAGACAGTCTGGAGGTGACAGAGCAGGAATAACAAAATAGTCATTATATGAAATATTATAATTATTAAGTAATAGAATTGTACATCACAGAAACGGGCCCTTTTGGCCCACCTTGATCAATCCGACTGTGATGCCTGTTTGCACTAATCCTATTTGCTTGCATTACACCCATATCCCTCTATGCCCTTCCTATCCGAGTACCTGTCCAAATGCATTTAAAGGTTATAATTGTCTGTGCCTCTACCACCTCCCCTGGCAGCTTGTTCCAGACAGGGGAAAAAGCTGCCCTTCCACATCTTCTTTTAGTTTCTCCCCTGTCACCTTAAATCTATGTCCCCTAGTTCTAGACTTTATCTATCATTATCTATGCCTCTCGTAATGTTATAAACCACAATAAAGTTACTCCTTGGATTCCTAATTAGAGACAGAATAAACCAAATCTATCCAATCTTTCTTTATAACTACAGACCTCCGTTCTAGGCAACGTCCTAGCGAATCTCTTCTGGACTCTTTAAATCACTACCACATCCTTCCTGTAGTGTGGTGACCAGAACTGTACACAATACTTCAAGTGCATTCTAACCAATATTTTCTCCAGCTGCAGCTTGACTTCCCAGCTCTGGTATTCAGTGCCTTGGCCTATAGAGTCATAGAGCAATACAGCACAGATGCAGGCCTTTTAGCCCAATGAGTCCATGCCGACCACTGCCCAGGCAGCTAGTCCCAATCTCCTGCATTTGGCCCATATCCCCCTACACCCCGGCCCTCCATGTACCTATCCAAGTGCTTCTTAAATGATACTATTGTACCGCCTCAACCACTTCTTCTGGCAGCTTGTTCCATATACTCACCACCCTCTGCATGAAAAAGTTGCTCCTCAGGTCCCTTTTAAATCTTTTCCCTCTCATCCTAAATCCATGCCCCCTAGTTTTGGGCTCCCCTACCTTGGGGAAAAGACTTATCATCCACTATGAAGGCACGCATACCAAATGCTGCCTTCACTACCCTGTCAACCTGTGTTGCCACTTTTGGAGAGTTATGGATTTGCACCCCAAGGTCTCTCTGTACATGAACATCCCTAAGGTCCCTGCCACTTACTCTATATGTCCTTCCAGAATTTGAATTCCCAAAGTGCATTACCTCACACTAGTCTGGATTAAATTCCACTTGCCACTGCTCAGCCAAGCCTTTCAGCTGATCTATGTCCTGCTATATCCTTGGACAACCTTCTTTGCTGTCTATGACTCTACCAAATTTCATCTTGTCTGCAGTAATAGATGGGGACAAAGAGGAATTAAATTGAGAAAAAGAAATCTATTTCCTAAGACATGTGTGGGCCTCCTTCCTCTCTCAGGTTTGTGTACTGGCAAGGAGGTTAAAGGCTGAATAATAAAATAGATAAAAATAAAAGTTAGAATTTTAAAAAAATTGAGCCATTGCTTGCTACAGTGCAAATCAAAAGCACATGGGTGGAGGATTAATTGGACAAAACTTTGGTTGCTGCCATATTTATGGAAAGTAGGTACCTATTGGGTAAATAAGGTTAGCATTTTTAAATTTGCTACGTGTTGATTTCCAATTCCTTGGTTTTATTTTTGCATTCCAATCACTGCAACCTATGTAGGTGGTTCCACTTTATTTTTTGTTGTCCAAGCTGAGAGTTTTGTTTGCTTGCTTGCTTGATTGCAACTAGTCAACTTGATCTAACCCTTATTCCAGACCTCCTAGCTAACTTTTAAAAATTTGTACAGATGCTTTGGAAATCTGAGAGTACCTGTTTCCATCACCTTCTCGGGAAGTGCATTCCAGAGTGTAAACACCCTATGGATGAAAAGATTCTAAATCAGATCCCCTCTAAAACTCTTACACCTCATCTTAACACAATGCCTGCTGGTCTTCAATACCTCTGCCATGGAGAAAAGTTTTTTATGATCTACCCTATGTACGCCTCTGATCATTTTATTTACCTTGTCAGCTCCCCACTCAGTCTCCTCTGCTCCAAGGAAATCCAGTCTTTCCTCATAATTGTAGTAGTTGCCCCACACAACATCCTGTAAATCTCTTCTGCACCCTCTTCAATGTAATAATGTCCTTCCTATAGTGTGACGACTAGAACTGTGCACAATATTCCAGCTGTAGCCTAACCAATGTTATCCAAGTTGTTAATGTATATAACAAACAGCAGGGGCCCCATCACAGATCCCTGTGGCACACCAGTGGATCCAGGCTTCCAATCACAAAAGCAACCCTCCACCATTAGCCCTGTCTCCTATTACTAGGCCAATTATTTCCCCAATTTGCCAACTTGCTAATGGACTCTGACCTTGTGGCATCTTGTGAAAGGCACATCAGCTACACTGCCCTTATCAAATTATTTAGTTGCCTCTTCAAACCTCAATTAAATTAGGCAGGATTTCCCACCAATAAATCCCCGATCAATCCTGCCTTTCCAACTGTAGATTGATCCTGTCTCTGAGAACTTTTCCTAATAATTTCCAGACCTCTGACGTTAGATTAACTGGTCTATAATTAGCAAATTTATCCCTGCTGCTCTTTTTCCACTCTCAGGCTGCAGGGTAGGAACAGGGAACTCAGAAGGCAGTTGAGTACAACTGGGATTTGTGAGATAGGACCCTGGCTGTCAAAATTTGAGGGAGATGGTGGGCTCTGGATGCCTGGTGTTCCTGAGTTGTTTTCTTTGGGGTTTTTGTCCCACAACTTCTACTGTCCCTCAACAGGATGGTGTAACAGTCATCGCTCCCCTATTTGGGACTCCAACTAAAACTACAGATCGGGTTCGGATTATGTCACCAGAATTAATTTGCATATTTAAGGAGGATCTCCAGTGCACGGAGCCGTCCACAACTGAATGATGCGGACTGATGTGTTCCAAGGTCCAAGGCCACGTGTTGCGGAATGCACTGGTGTTATTGCTAGCACCCACTAAGAAAAGCTACAATTTAACATCCTTCTGTCATTTGTGGGTCTGCGATCTGAGTAAAAACATATCACTTAAGAAATATATGTAAAAGAAAAATTGATGCAATGTTGACAACTTGAATAATCGGAAATAATCTAGTTCCTGAGTATAGTGAAGTCTCCAAGAGAGAGTCTCATATAACATGGCTTGTGTACTGAAAGCCAGTAAGGAATCAAATTTTAAATGTGAATTGGTGATGTTTCCATGTTACTGGAAACTTTGTTGATTTGTTAGGCATCCTTTTGGTATTTGGAGAGAGCCTGCTTTCTCTGAGTTGGTTTTGCTGGTTTGTTTTTGTGGTTCAGCCTAGCCTAAGAGAAAACTACATGAAATTGAGCTGCCTGTTCATCTTGTTTGTTCAGAGCCAAAAGATGGGAACAGAAATTGTAAACTGTGTTCTGTGTGCACAAGAATTGCTGCTGGCATTAATTTTAACCCATTGCAAAAAATAATGCATTCTTTGTGCTTACATATTTGGGTTAATGAAAAAAGTATTTTTTTCTGTCAGAAAAGACCTAGAAAACTTTGACCATCAAAGAATAGTGAAAAATACTCTTATACTGCTAGGAAGTTGCTAACCATTGAAGCAGAACTTGAGCTGCAGGGTTGTTGCCCCTTTAATTGCATGTGTGACGTGCCTGAAACTGGAGAATCTGTGTTTATTGTAGTTTTTGCCCAGTAGATTTGGAGAGGGAACAACGGTTGCTGTGGTAACAAGTCTGTTCTGAGGCAGCTGGTGATTAGTTCAATGGAAAGAAGTCAAAGGAGGTCAAGGGAGGGAGGTGTGGGAATAGGGAGGCAGGAGCTCAGTAGAAACGTCAGAAGCAGCAAGTTGTAGCACGGTGAAGAAAGGGAGCGAGTGAGAGGCAGGATGATAGCAAAAGACAGCTCAAAAAAGACCTAAAACAAAGAAGATTGGGAGAGGAAAGTATTCTTGTTCCCTCCTGACACTATGGATTGTGTCCCTGAAGGTCCTCAGGTGTGAGGAAACTGAAGTGGTTCATCCCACCCCTCCATCCCTCCTTCCCCCACCCCCTTCCCTAGAAAAGTTTTTCAAAAGGAAACAGACAAATGCTGCCAAAGTGGGTTAATTGCTGCAGGAATGAGGCTACAATCAAGAGAGATTCACCAGCAACCAAACCCGGTAAGGTAGGAGATTTTCAAATTAGCTGACCAATATCTCTTTTTTTCCCTTGCCTGTTTTGGATTATCCATTCTGTATCAAAAAAAAAGGCAGAACTGATTTTCAAAGCAATTCTACTCTATAGATCTGGGGGTAGGGAGAATAGGATTGTATGATTGTTGCACTGAGACGATATGTTACAGAGAAAATCTCCTTTCATCCAGATTGCTGTTAATATTCTGTATTGTTCTGTTTATGAATGTGTTATTTTTAATCCATTGCATTTTTCAGAATCTGACTGAGTATTTATGGATGACCCATGCATAACCCAGGCTTCCTGTAGAATACGTGTCTGTTATCTGTAGAGCTGTTGTGTAAAGTTTAACTCTCTGTTCACCGTGATTTCTTAACTTCCCTCAAAGGCTGTTGTCACTCATTTTGTTTATTGAATTCTGAATTCTCTCCCTCTCCAGTAGTTACTGTGCATCACTCTTCATCTGAGATATTTGCTATGTTTTTGATTGGCAGATGTTAAGGGTTGAAGAAAAGTGGACGTGCGCGATGTGCAGTTTAAAACTCCCCCTCCATGTCTTCTCAACTAGCCACATGGTAGGGAATAGTGGTCAGGCCCCCATGACCCCACAACTGAAAAGAAAAAGCTAGCTGTTCTGGTGAGAGATTCTGAGGCATGAGCCCTGCTGCGTTTCTTTGAGCCACATATTGCATTTTACTTTTGTGTACTCAATGCAACAGACGGTGCTTTAAGGAAACGAGCAACAAAAGAAAATATGCCACTCAGTCAGATTCAAGCTGATTGTTAGTTCAGCACCTTGTATCTAGATGAACACCTGTCATTAGCACAATGGAAATGTGTATCTACACAAGAATATCACATTTCAAAGGCTTTCGCTTTTAGGCAACTTGGGCTCTAACTCGAATTAGCAATCCAGGGTATATCTAGTCATAATTAGAGGCTGTCACACACATTCTCTAATTATGCTCTTTTTTAAAGAAGCAAATTTTCCTCAGTGCAGGGTTCTATCCTGAAACGTCTCCTATACTGGATGTACAGAGGTGATAAAAGGGCCAAGACCAGGGATACAATTTCCTGACAGTTCTCATCAACCTATCTGACATAGTTGCATCTGTAAAGATTGTGTGATGACAAAGTTTTGTCTTCAGACCAGGCACAGCTTCCATTATGTTGTCTGGCACTACCATTGTGCTAAATGTAATAGACTCACAGCAGGTCTAGTAACTCAAAACTGAGCTTTCATCTGGTGACGTGAGCCATCAGCAGCAGTAGATCTCTGTTCCACCACAATCTGAGTTCGAATAATGCCAGTCAATGGAAACTGGATTTTGATTCCGTGCCAACTAAATAACATATCAATGCGTTTACTTGCACACCTATTTTTCCCCACTCACCACCACCATCAGTATCGATAATCCACTTCCTGCCTATACAAGCCGGTTGCTCCGATACACAGGTCTGTTTGTAGGCATTCTCCTTGGAGTATAGATTTATGGGAGAATGAACAGCAGTCTGGGGACAGGGCTGTGCTTAGAGTTGGCGTGGGAGGCTCGAGTCACAGGTGTTTCTGCAGGTAGAAGGAAAAATAAGAATGATGAGCATCAGTTATTGTATTACATTTCTGTCAGTTTAGACTTAAAGCTATTGCAGGTTATTTCAATTTTAAGATTTTCTGCTTGCACATTGGATTTGCCTTTGAATTCTGCTCTGTAGCCTATCGATCATGTGGTTAAAATTTCTGTGGTTCTTTTCCTCATATTCCCAGTCGAATCTGGGCATGTGTCTCTTTGGCAGTGTCAAGTATGGATCCAAAAATAGGAATGGTTAAGATTTATATTCAACTTACAGGTACTGATTTCTATCTCGACCGGTGTTTGATGTTACAGTAACATCCTCTAGAGGATGCAAAGTGTCATTTATCTGTTCTCTCTGTGAGAATATGCCAACCCCCTATTTTGACGCATAAGTAATTTCACCACCCAGTGCTTTAGCTGGGTAGTGTACTCCATGAAACCAATGCTGAGAAACATTTCTACAGGTGGAGCTTGAAAATTGGGGCCTTTAAAAGGTAATAAAAAATAGAAAATGCTAGAAACTTTCAGCAGATCAGGCAGTGCCAATGTAGAGGGAGAGAGAGACTTGGTAAATGTTACAGGTGGATAATTTTCTGATATAGAGAAAGCAAGTTACTTGAAATTGTAGACATGAGTCCAGATGGCTGTGATGTGCTCAGGTGGAAGATGAGGTGCTGTTCTTCGAACCCGTGTTGCCTCGTTATAACCAGTGCAGGAGGCCATAGACATAAGTCAGAATGAGATGGGGAATTAAAGAGTTAGGCAACTGGAAGCTTGGGTTACCCTTATGCACTGAACACGGTGCTCTGCGATGCGGTCACCCAATCCGCATTTACTCTCTCCAGTGTAGAGGTGATCACATCATGAGCATCAAATGTAGTACACCGCTTTGGAGAAATGCAAATGAATGCTTGCTTCACCTGGAAAGACTGTTTGAGCTCCTGGATGTGGGAAGGGAAGAAGGAAAAGGACAGGTGTTGTATCTCTGGTGGTTGCATTGGCAAAATGAAGAGGAGTTGTTGATAGGAGTAGTTTGAAGGATTTTCAGTCCAAAATGTTAACTTTGTTTCTCTTTCCACAGATGCAGCCTGACCTGCTGAATGTTTCCAGCATTTTCTGTTTCTATTTCAGATTTTCAGTATCTGCAGTTTTCTGATTCTTTTTTTCCTTTACCTTTTGAAAGGAAGTTATTTGTCATAACAGTTAAATCATTAGAAACATTTATGATGCATTGAAAACTTTTGTTGACAGTGATTTTAAAATTGTGTATGGCTGCTAATTTATTGAAAGAAGTTACTAATCCTTGCAATGCAACAGATTAAGGATAATATTTGTTAATGAAAAGAACACAATTTTTTTGGTGCAAGTTCTTTAATTATCTCTTAGTGTAAGGAACTGAATGGGAATGGTAACTCCATTTAAAACATTTCTTAATGTTGGTTTTTAAACTTTTTTTTAAAGTAATTAATTAAAGATAATCAGATCTTCATGATTAAACTTCTGAAAGAACTATATTTGTATCCAAGAAGAAGATGAGAGGTACACAAAGCTGCCCTAAGTATTATCTCGGTTAAGAGAGAAAATTCTGCCTGTAAGTCAAAGGATTGTAGTTTCAAGTTTCACCCCAGATTTTCGTTGTGTATCCTGGCTAGACATTTCACTTGTATTTGTGTGTTGTATTCTAAAGGCTCCATCCTTTAATTGAAGCTTGTCCCTGCTTGTTTATTGTTGCTGCACATCTGAGAGAGAGTGAGGTGTTCTAGAACTTGTGCCTGAAATGACACTTGCAAGACAAGCTTAGAGCATCCCATTTGTGTATGCGATGATGCTGGACATAAGATACCTGCACTTTACTGCTTATATGTCTCTGTAATGGCATTTGTATTGGTATTTAATAATATACCTATACAAATGCCATTACTTTTTTGGTTTTCTTGAATAGTGACAGGAGACAAACCAATTTTCCTATAAATTACTAAAAAGTGGTGATACTAAGGAAGAAGGTTCTGGGCTGCAGGAAAGATTAGAATGGGTTGGTTTGGTGGGTACAAATGGAGTATAACTGGTAAGGCAGATGAACGTGGAGCCTGGATTAGTCATGGAACGACGATATTGTAGCCATTACAGAACCTTGGTTGAGAGAAGGGCAGGACTGACAGCCCAGTGATCCAGGGTAGAGATGTTTCAGATGTGATAGAGAGGGATATAAAATCGGTGGGAACATTGCACTACAGATGAGGGAGAATGTCAAGTCTACAGTAAAAGACGACATCTTGGAGGACTCATCTAGCATGGCTATATAGGTAGAACTCAGGAATAAGGAAGGTGCAATCACTGAAAGGATTATACTATAAGCCTCCTAATAGCTAAAGGAATAGCAATGCAGGTAGATGATAGAAAAATATAAAAATACAGGGTTATTGTAGTGGGTTACTTTAATTTTCTCTGGGACTCCCTTCGTGCCAGGGGCTTAGATGGGACAGTTTTGGTTCAGTGCATCCAGTAGGGTATGTAGCTAGCCCAACAAGGAATGGGGCTGTACTTGACCTTGTATTAGGGAATGAGTCTGGCCAGCTGTTTCCCAAGAAAATGTTTTTGGGAACAAACTCCCAAAACAATTCCCAAGAATTGTTGGGGGGTGGGATCCGTACTGGAGAGACTGGGTAAGAGGTGTTTGGCTCTCAAATAGAGGAGGTTAGGAGTAAGTACCATAGTCAGGTGATAGAGAAGGGACGTGTTCAGACAGGCTTGAGATGTGTCTATTTTAACGCAAGGAGTGTTTGTGAACAAGGTGGATGAGCTTAGAGCTTGGATCGATACTTGGAGCTATGATGTGGTGGCCATTACGGAGACTTGGATGGCTCCGGGGCTGGAATGGTTGATTCAAGTGTCGGGTTTTAGATGTTTCAGGAAGGACGGGGGAGGCAAGAGAGGTGGGGGAGTGGCACTGTTGATCAGAGATAGTGTCACGGCTGCGGAAAAGGTGGACGTTGTGGAGGGATTATCTACGGAGTCTCTGTGGGTGGAGGGTAGGAACAGGAAGGGGTCGATAACGGTGCTGGGTGTTTTTTATAGGCCGCCCAATAGTGACAGGGTTATTGAGGAGCAGATAGGGAAGCAGATCCTAGAAAGGTGTGAGAATAACAGAGTTGTTGTGATGGGGGATTTTAATTTCCTAAACATCGATTGGCACCTCCAGACAGGGGTTTAGATGGGGTGGAGTTTGTTAGGTGTGTTTAGGAAGGGTTCTTGACACAGTATGTAGATAGACTGACAAGAGGAGAGGCTGTGCTTGATTTGATATTGGGTAATGAACCTGGTCAGGTGTCAGATCTCTCAGTGGGTGAACATTTTGGTGATAGTGATCATAATTCTATCTCCTTTACATTAGCACTGGAGAGGGATAGGAACAGACAGGCTAGGAAGGTGTTTACTTGGAGTAAAAGGAATTATGAGGCTCTCAGGCAGGAAATTGGAAGATTAAATTGGGAACAGATGTTCTCTGGGAAAAGTGCGGAAGATATGTGGCAAATATTCAGGGGATATTTGTGTGGAGCTCTGCATAAACATGTTCCGATGAGACAGGGGAGTCATGACAGGATACAGGAACTGTGGTGTACGAAGGCTATAATAAATCTAGTCAAAAGGAAAAGAAAAGCATACAGAAGGTACAGAGAGCTAGGTAATGTTAGAGATCTGGAGGAGTACAAGGCTAAAAGGAAGGAACTTAAGAAAGAGATTAGGAGAGCCAGAAGGGGACATGAGAAGGCCTTGGTGGGTAGGATTAAGGAAAACCCCAAGGTGTTCTACAAGTATGTGAAGAGTAAGAGGATGAGATGCGAAAGGATAAGGGCCTATCAAGTGCAGCAGTGGGAAAGTGTGTATGGATCCGGAAGAAATAGCGGAGGTACTTAATGAATACTTTACGTCAGTATTCACCACGGAAAAAGATCTGGGGGATTGTAGTGGGGACTTGCAGCGGCCTGAAAAGCTTGAGCATGTAGATATTAGAAAAGAGGTGGTGCTGAAACTTTTGGAAAGCATCAAGTTAGATAAGTCGCAGGGACCGGATGAGATGTACCCCAGGTTGCTGTGGGAGGCGAGGGAGGAGATTGCAGAGCCTCTGACGATGACCTTTGTGTCGTCCATGGAGACGGGAGAGGTTCCAGAAGATTGGAGGGTTGAGGATGTTGTTCCCTTATTCAAGAAGGGGAGTAGGGATAGCCCAGGAAATTATAGACCAGTGAGTCTTACCTCAGTGGTTGGTAAGCTGATGGAGAAGATCCTGAGGGGCAGGATTTATGAACATTTGGAGAGGTATAATATGATTAGGAATAGTCAGCATGGCTTTGTTAAGGGCAGGTCCTGCCTTACGAGCCTGATTGAATTTTTTGAGGATGTGACTAAGCACATCGATGAAGGGAGAGCAGTAGATGTAGTGTATATGGATTTCAGCAAGGCATTTGATAAGGTACCCCATGCAAGGCTTATGGAGAAGGTGAGGAGACATGGGATCCAAGGGGATATTGCAGTGCGGATCCAGAACTGGCTGGCCCACAGAAGGCAAAGAGTGGTTGTTGAAGGGTCGTATTCTGAGTGGAGGTCGATGACCAGTGGTGTACCTCAGGGATCTGTACTGGGACCCTTACTCTTTGTGATTTTTATAAACGACCTGGATGAGGAAGTGGGGGGGTGGGTTAGTAAGTTTGCGGATGACACGAAGGTTGGGGGTGTTGTGGATAGTTTGGAGGGCTGTAGGAGGTTACAGAGGGACATAGATAGGATGCAGAGTTGGGCTGAGAAGTGGCAGATGCGGTTCAACCCAGATAAGTGTGAAGTGGTTCATTTTGGTAGGTCAAATATGTTGGCGGAATATAGTATAATTGGTAGGACTCTTGGCAGTGTGGAGGATCAGAGGGATCTTGGGGTCCGAGTCCATAGGACACTCAAAGCGGCTGCCCAGGTTGACTCTGTGGTTAAGAAGGTATATGGTGTATTGTCCTTCATCAGTCGGGGAATTGAATTTAGGAGCCATGAGGTATTGTTGCAGCTAATTAGATCCCTGGTCAGACCCCACTTGGAGTATTGTGCTCAGTTCTGGTCGCCTTACTACAGGAAAGATGTGGAAGCCATAGGGAGGGTGCAGAGGAGATTTACAAGGATGCTGCCTGGAATGCGGAGCATGCCTTATGAAAGCAGATTGAGGGAACTCTGCCTTTTCTCCTTAGAGAGATGGAGGATGAGGGGTGACCTGATAGAGGTGTATAAGATGATGAGAGGTATTGATAGGGTAGATAGTCAGAGGCTTTTCCCCAGGACCGAATTGGTGGCCACAAGAGGACATAGGTTTAGGGTGCTGGGGAGTAGGTATAGAGGAGATGTCAGGGGTAAGTTTTTTACTCAGAGAGTGGTGAGTGCGTGGAATGGGCTGCCGGAAATGATGGTGGAGGCTGATACAATAGGGTCTTTCAAGAGAATGTTAGATAAGTACATGACATGAAGCTGAGCAAAATAGAGGGCTGTGGGTAAGCCTAGTAATTTCTAGGGAAGGGACATGTTCAGCACAGCTTTGTGGGCCGAAGGGCCTGAATTGTGCTGTAATTGTTCTATGTTCTATGTAAAATGCTCCCCCACTGAAATTTCAGTAACCATAATTATAAGTTTTTGATATAGTTATGGATGCTGATAAGGCTGGTCCTTGGGTTAAAGTGCTAAATTGGGAGAAGGCTAATTATAACAGTATTAGGCAGGAAATGGAGAAAGTAGATTGGGAGTGGCTATTTAAGGGATTCCACATCTGACATCTGGGAGTCTTAAAGGCCAGCTAATTAGAGTTTGGAACCAGCATGTTCCTGTGAGGATCAAACATAAAGATGGCACGGTTCAGGAACCTTGGATGACAAGAGATATTCTAAGTTTAATCACGAAAGTAAAGGGAGCATGCATAATGTTTCGGAAGCTGAAATTGGACAAGGCCCTTAAGAAATATAAAGGAAGCAGGAAAAAACTTAAACTCAGATTTAGGAGGGCTAAAAGGGGCCATGAAATGTCCTTTGCAAGTAGGATTAAGGAGAATCCCAAGGCATTTTCTACATGTATTAGGAACACAGGGGTAGCTTGGGAAAGGGTAGGACCACTCAAGGACAAAGGAGGGAATTTGTGTGTGGAGCCAAAGGAAGTGGTTGAGGTCCTTAATGAATACTTCACATTGGTATTCATCAAGGAGAAGGACCTGGATGATGGTGAGATTAGGAAGGGTTGTGTTGATATCGTAAGGCTAGTCAATATTAAGAATGTGGAAATGGGGTGGGGGGGCGTGGGGGGGGTGGTTCTTGAACAACTTTAAGGTGGCTGAATTCCAGGATAATGAGGGAAGCAAGGGAGAGATTGCTGGGGCATTTGATAGAGATCTTTGTATCCTTTTCAGCCACAGGTGAGGTGCCAGGAAACTGGATAATATCCAGTGTTGTTCCTTTGTTTTAACAGGGACAAACCAGGAATTTATAGGCCAGTGAGCCTTGCATCAGCGGTAGGGAAATTATTGGAGAAAATTCTTAAGGACCTAATTTACTTGCATTTGGAAAAGCATGGACTTGTTAGGGAAAGTCAGCATGGCTTTGTACAGGGGAGATCCTATCTCACAAATTTGATTATTTTGAGGAAGTGACAAAATGTTTGATGAGACTAGGATAATGGATGTTGTCTACATGGATGTTAGTAAAGCATTTGACAAGATATCTCATGGTAGGCTAGTCCAGAAGATTAAGTCACGTAGGATCCATGTTGAGTTGGTAAATTGGATCCAAAGGTGGCTTGGTCATAGAAGACAGAGGGTAGTGGTAGAGGGGTGTTTTTTCCTGACTGGAGGTCTGTAATCAGTGGTGTTCTGCAAGGATCAAATGTTGGGACTTCAGTAAATAAGTCTAAACGATTTGGATGAAAATGTAAGTGGTCTGATTAGTAAGTTTGCAGATGACATGAAGATTGGGTGAGTTGTAGATAGAATACGACTATTAAAGATGAAATTTGGGCAGAGAAATGGCAGATGGAGGGTCAGTCTAGACAAGTGTGAGGTGATGCATCGTAGGAGGTCAAATGCAAGAGGAAGACATACAATAAATGGCAGTACAGAAGGATCTTGGGATGCAAATCCACATCTCCATGAAAGTGGCAACACAAGTGGCTAGGGTGGTAAAGAAGGTGTATGGCATACTTACCTTCATCGGTTGGGGCATTAAAAGTTGGCAAGTCGCAGAATGTACTGCCAGGTGAGGTGGTAGAAGCATATATATGATAGCTGTGTTTAAGAGGCATTTAGACAGACATATGAACAGACAGGGAATGGGGGGATACGGATCATGTGCAGGAAAATGGGGTTAATTTAGATGGGCATTATGGTCACTTCAGACATGGGCTGAAGGACCTGTTCCTGTGCTGTACTGTTCTGTGTTCTACAGAGGGAGATTTAACTAAGCTCTATACAATTATGAGAGACCTAAAAAGGATAAACAGTAAAGATCTATTTGCCTTTGCAGAGAGGTCATTATCTAGGGGATGTAGATTGATTGACAGAGGAAAATAACATTCTTTCATCAAGTGGCGGGACCTGGAACTCACTGCTGGAAGGTGGTGGAGACAGAAACCCTCACCACTTCTCAAAAGTACCTGGCCATATATTGAAAGGTCATAATCTGCAGGAATATGGACTCTGAGATGGGAAGAAGAATTAGACTAAAATCAGTATGACACTGGAGGAACTCAGCAGGCCAGGCAGCATCCGTGGAGAAAAACAGGCAATCAACGTTTCGGGCCAGGACGCTGACCGCCTGTTTTTCTCCACGGATGCTGCCTGGCCTGCTGAGTTCCTCCAGTGTCATAGTGTTTTTCATCTCAACTCCAGCATCTGCAGTCCTTTCTTTCTCTAGACTAAAATCGTTTTTTGCCTGGTGGGCACGATGGGTCACACAGCCTATCCTGTGACATTTCTACTTCAATCAGTCAATAGTCTTTGCAATTGTCTTGTCTTGGAAGCCTGCTCACAAGAGTCTAGTAACATGGCTGTATTCCAAAGGTGTGTGGTTTGCTTGCCTTCCCCTTGAGAATACTCCTCGTTACATGTGTAGGCCTGTCATGATTAACTGGTCTGGCACTGAAAAGTTTTTTGCATTGACTGCCTTTGATTAATTGTTTCTGATGGATGTTTCTCTGGTACTATTTTGCATCAAAGAGGACATAAAGATGGGCGTGGAGCCATTCCCTTCTCATTGCATGGGCCGGAGGCTAATGCAAGTCTCTGCAGTTCTTTTCTCACATATGTTTTCAACCAACTTTATATCATCCAAATTGGGAAAAGAAATGCCAGAGATTGTCGATTGTTATTGCCTTGCAAAAGATATCTTGAATTAATCTAAATTATAAAATTCAATTTAACAGACTTTTGAAAATCTTTGTTTATTAAGGGGCAGCACAGTGGTGCAGCAGTTAACATTGCTACCTCACGGCCCCAGAGAGCATGGGTCAATCTGACCTTGGGAACTGTCTGTGTGGAGTTACATGTTCTCTCTGTGAAAGTGTGGGTTTCCCCTGGTTCTCCAGTTTCCCCTATCAGTCAGAGAGTTGTTGATTGATAGGTTAATTGTCCACTGTAGATTGCTCCTACTGTAGGTGGTGGCAGGAGAATTGTGGGCAGGTGGCAGTTGATAGGGACGCAAGAGGTAAGATGGGAAGTGTAGACGGGTGTTTGATAGTTGGCGCAGATTCAGTGGGCTGAAGGACTTGTTTCCATACTCTGTAACTCTGAAATGAACTGGTGCTGTAATTGCTGGGTCTTGTCATGTGACTGTAATGATGTGGATTGTAAGGTGGAATTTTCTACCATTTCCACTGCATGGCTGAATATTAAAAAGGGACTTTTTATTCATCCCAAGGTATGGTATTCCAATAGTAGCTTTAATTCATGAGAATAATTCAGACTGAGTATGAGTTTAAAAAAAAGAAAACCAGGTTATAAGCACCTCTACATGATCAACAAATCCAGATAACTTTTCTGTGTCTTATCTTGTTTCATCATGATTGATTGGTGCTTCATCTTAATTGCAATATTAAAGCTGGATAGCATCATGTGGTTCAAAATGGTGTGCTAATCACCAATCAGAAAAGTGTAATAAAAGTGATTTTGTTGTCATTACATTCACATACCACTATAAAAATATAAAGGTAAATTGAAATGCACATTCTTTTTTTATTTTATTCATAAAAATCTATACAAATACAAAAAACAGTCCATGGCTTTCTTTGCATTCATAATGTCATTCAGTCTATATGTTCATGGTGTTGTTTGTTCTATACATTTGTAGTGTTAGCACCTTCTGTATACAGGGCACCATTGGGACTCCTGGCCTCTTGAGACAATACAAACTTCAAATGTTTGAGAGGCTTCTACACCAGGCTTAGCTCCTTGATGTCTAGTGGCAGAAGGACCCTAGATGCAGTCCTTCCCCACAAAGCCTATGCATTGGCTGCACCAAGCTTCGCTGTATTCCCTGGTACATACTCTTGCAACCTGGAATGTACCAATCGGCATATCTCATTGTACTGGAAGACCAACAAGTTTGGGGCAGACCAAAGTGCATCTTTCACTGAGTTGATGATCTCCAGCAGAACTTGGTATTTGTCTCGGTATGTATCCCTGGGTACAACCCGTAGATGACAGAGTCCTGTGTGATGCAGCTGCTTGGGATGAACCTTGACAAGGAGCCTTGCATTCTTTTCCAGACTTTGCAAATGCTCAGTTCACAAGGAGGTGGATGATGGTCTTGTCCTCTGCATCTGTCTTTAGGGCAGCGTGCGCTGTGGCTGAGATGCCGACTTTGTAGGAAGGATCTGACAGGGAGGGCCCCTCTCACTGTCAGCTGATTGAAATGTTGGTGCTTGTCAGTGAGTTCTGGCGATGGGGTAGTTCTTCACTGGTTATAATGAGTTCACGCTGATATTCATTCTTGCACCTCGAGGTTAATGCTATTCTTAACCTCGAGTTGCAGGAATGAACCTCAGGGTGAACTCATTGTGACTGGTGAGAGATATTTCTGTTGTGGCTAGAGGAGGTCCTTTGTAAATCCACAATGCAGATTGTGGGCTATGCACAATCCTAAACTCTGTCTACGACTGATACATTCAAACTGTTGTAATCTGACTCTTATTAGATGGGGGTGGGGTCCACCATACAACTGCATTCTTCTGAAAGATTTCCCTGTGTTCTCCCAGTGCTATTTTGATTTGCTGCTTATTGAAGGAAAGCAGTTTATCTTGAGCCCTTTGTCTTCGTTGCAGCTTTCCACATCTGCCAGTGCATTACTTTCAACTTTTTATTGAAGGCTTGAACTGCCATCACTTAAATGAGGGTGTTGTTGCCAGGGTAACATGTCTGGCTTTCTGCAATAGAATCAGCTGCATCACGATGCTATTTTGTCCTGATGGCATCCAACCCCTAAAATTACCTTTTGCTAAGAGTAAACATGCAAGCCTCACTGGAGTAAACGTGGTTTTTAGTATTGTTTGGATCCACCAGCAGACAGTGTTGGAAATGGCACTGCAGATCTTTTGTGGTTAAAAAGTGGTAGATCACTTCTATTCATTCTGGTGACCTGGTAAATACCCAAATGCTGCTTCGGATAGTAAGTTCCATCAAATGTTTAAGTTGCTTCCAGGAAAGAATGAGAAGGAAATGATTTTCCTGTGCAGGCAAATACCTCACTGATTAGACAGTGGTGGTGTATCTTTTAGATTTCAGAAGAGGCCATGTGCCGTTAAGTTCATAGAGAAATTCAGTCATTGTGTAAAAACCAGGAATGAAGTTATTACACAGTAACTGACTAATTCGATTGTCAGCAAGGCACTTGATAATGGGAATGAATGTAATGTGAGTATCAGGTTGTATGGTGTAAGCAGGGGCGAACTCCTTTACTTTACGCAGCCCCTTTCAGAACCCTGGTCTAGCCCAAAGTTCTTGACTGCTAGTGAAGTACTTTGTGGCAGCTGGTTTACACAAAGCAAGCTTCCACACTGGGAAATGTGATAATGAGCAGATAATTTATCTTTGTGAATTGAGTGATAATTATTGTAAAGGCAGTGGGAAGAATGCCTCTGACCTTCATCAAAGTCGTGCTATATTGGGATCTTCTGCACATTTGCTCACTTTGCAGCATTTTAGCTGAAGGACTTGGCCTCGGACAGTGTAGCTGCAGCACTCCCTTGTTATTGCATCGCTGTCTCAACTTGGGTTTTCATGGTCAAGTCTCTGGACTGGGATTGAACCTACAAACTTTTGACTGAGGCTGTAGCATTACTTGCTGAAACAACTGAGTAGTTATACATTCTAGTGCTGTGTGGCTGAGGATGCTGTTGCTGAGTGTCATACGCTGTAGATGATGCCTCATTAGTCTATTTGCTACCATTGCTGAATTCTGACAGTTTTACAGATTTGGGGAAACGCTAAAGTTTTTGCAAATTACAGATCCAGGTACTTGAGTATTGGATGAATGTGGTTATGGAAGGTGCATGATGGGAGTCTGGGCAGGTGAGCATTAGAATAGGTAACAGAAGATGAGAATTTAAGCCAAGGCAAGGGTGAGTCACGGTGATGTCATGAACTTGATGTGAAGGTGGAAATGCGCCTCATTAGCAGTTAGACCAGGATAAGGGATGGAACCACTAGTGACAGGATGACGCAGTAGAGCTGGGTGTCATACTTGATATGTTTCTGGGAAAAATTAATAACAGACCACATGCAGTTGAGAAACTGGATGAGATACTTGGGTGATTCAGAATGTGGAAATGGGAGAGGAAGTCAATATTCTCAGTTCTCTGTATAGAGAGTAGGGTTAAGGTTATTCTATGAGAGTAGAATAGGGCAAGTGTAGACTTTACTTTTTTTCAACTTATTGATGCCCATTTTCCATTGAAAATCAGTCCTGATGCCCTTTTGATTGGCAAAACAGTAACTCAACTATGAACTCATTCTTTATACGGAGAGCAACTCATGGGTTGTTTAATCAGGACATTCAGTGATACAGAGGTTATCCTTTGGCAGCCAGGACTGCCAGTGATTGCAGCAGTTAAAATCAGACATCTGATTGCAGTAAGGTTTAAGTATCCTAATTCTTGGATTATAGTACGTTTCTGTAGATTAAAATGCTGCAGTACAGTTGTCAAATATTGCTGGTGTGATAAGACCATAAGATACACGAGCAGAATTAGCCCATTCAATCATGGCTGATTTTTTTTTCATTCTCCTGGCTTCTCCCCATAGCCCTTAACCCCCTTACCAATCAGGAACCTATCAATCTCTGCCTTAAATACACCCAATAACTTGGCCTCCACAGCCCTCCATGGCAATGAATTCACTACCCACTTCCTCCTCATCTCAGTTTTAAAGGGACATCCCTTTATTCTGAGGCTGTGCCCTTGTAACTGCAGGCACATGGACGTGTCAGATATCTGAGTGCAATCTTTTTAGTGAATCAACAGTTTAAGTTCATTTGTTACACAAATAGTCCCTCAACATTTTACAAGATGTATGAGATTAAGTGAGCATTTTAAATCCTCACTGACCACAAGTGAGGTTCCTGTTGACTGGTGGACAGCAAATGTGGTTTCCCTTTTCAACAAGCAGCAGGGAAGAGCCTGGTAGTTGTAGACCTGTGAGTCTAACATCAGTGGTAGGGAAATTATTGGAGAAATGGCTGAGGGACAGGATTAATGATGACTTGGAATGATACAATCTAATCAGAGACAGCCAGCATTTGTCAATGTCAGTTCCTGTCTGACCAATCTGATTGAAGTTTTTAAAGGTGATCCATCACCTTCCAGAAGTAACTCCTCAATAACTTTAATCGAGTGTATTGATCAGGGCAGATCAGTATATGTGGTTCACATGGACTTGAATCAGAACTTTGATAAGGTCCCACAAGGGAGACTGGTCCAAAAATTTATGGCCCATGGGACTTGGACAATTTGGCAATGGGAAACAGGGTGATTTAGAGGGTTGTTTTTGTGACTGGATGCATGTTACTAGTGGTGTTCCTCAGAGATTGGTGCTGGGACCTTTGCTGTTTTGTACTAGAATGATTTGGATGTGGATTTAGAAGGCATGATTAGTAAATTCGCAGATGATACAAAGGTTGGTAGAGTCAATATGGCGGGTGAATTAGGCTGCAGAGTGATATCGATGTTTCAGTTAAATGGGCTGATAAATGGCAGATGACATTCAATCCAGGTGAATGTGAGGTGATGCATTTTGGGAGTACTAATGAGGCTAGGACATATACCATGAAAGGTAGGGTCTTGGTGACCATTGATGAACAGAGGAATCTTGGAGTACAGGTCCAGAGATCCTTGAAGGTAGCAGCACAAGTAGATAAAGTGGTTAGGAAGGTGTATGGAATTCTGGTCTTCATTAGTCAGCCCATTGAATACAAAAGCAGGGAGGTTGTGCTCCAACTTTATAAAACCTCGGTTAGGCCTCAACTGGAGTACTGCATGCAATTCTGGGTGCCACACTATAGGAAGGATGTGATGGTGCTACAGAGGGTGTAGAGGAGATTCACTAGGATGTTGCCTGGGATGGAGTGTTGCATTTAAGACTGGAGAAGACAGGTCTGTTCTCCCTGGGTGGAGGAGATTAAGAGGGGACATGATTGAGGTATTTAAAATTGAGAGGTATCGATAGGGTGGACTTCAGTAAACTTTCCCCCATATCAGAGGTAGACAAAACAAGAGGACATAGTAAGAAGGGGAAAGATTCAGAATGGATATGTGGGGGGCCTTTTTCACCCAGATATAAGTAGCTGGAATGCACTGCCAGAGAGGGTGGTCAAGGCAGGAATTGCTGACAGCATTTAAAAAGTCTCTAGTTGAGCACATCAATGGGCAAAGAAGGCAGCAGACCAAGTGCTGGGAGATGGAGCATTGTAGATGGGTGCCCATTGCTCGGTACGGATGTGGTGAGCTGAAACTCCAATGTAATGGGTTGGTGAATCCTGTTGTTTTACCAGACTGGTGTGTACGATGAGGGTAATGCACTTGCCAGGGTACATTAGTATTGGTGATATCATGCTGTATGCCTGTATGACCTAAAATGGCACCAACACAAGTGGAAGAGAAAATGAGGTGGGTGATTGACCACAAAGCTGGAGAAGTAGGTTTTGAAGAGGTTTTTGAAACTTGGATAGAATGCTAGTGAGTATAATAAGGTAAAGAAATCCTTGGGAAGAGAATTCCAGACTCCAGGGATATGGTCACTGGAAGAATGCTCATCAGCAATAGATTAGAGAGAGGAACGGAGGAATAGGAAGAAAATCATCAGTAATTTCTTTATAAATACAAATGATAATATAAAATTATCAATTGTAGCACATGGTGCAGATGGGTAAACAATCTGAAATAGCAGAATTAATATTTTGCTGAATCTTCTGCACTCACTTTATGGGCTTCCTGTGAGCACCTACGAATTGTAAGATATAAATTTTAAACTGCCAGAGTTCTTGAGGTGATGCATCACCTTCCAGAAGTAACTCATCAATAACTTTAACGTAGTATCATGTAACAGATGGGGGATTGGCTGCCTTCAGATAGAGCCCCAGACTCTGCAGCATCCACGGTGCACATGGATTTGCTGTGACACGTAGCGTGACCTGGGGTACTGATGACTTCACCTGCCGATTACACCATCCCCAGAGCAGATTCCATGGTTGGGCAAGTGATCTGCTTCGCCAAGTTTTTTGATGATCTCTTGGAATTACACACCTGGTGTGTTTTTAATTTTTTTTTAGGGCTAGATATGTTGGGAAATTTAATGTAATATTGTATGAATATTGGTGATAGAATTGTCAGAAAGTGTGAATGGAATATCAGTAAAGGAAAGCCTCAGTGAAGGTGAAGCTGGGTCTGCTGATTTGGCAGACTTGCAAACACTGTTCTGGGAACTCCAATGTAATGGGGTAGGTGAATCCTGCTGTTGTACCAGACTAGCGTTAAGCATGGGGTAATGTGCTTGCCAGGACAGATTAGCATTTGTGACACTATGCCATCCAACAATATATTAATCAAATTCCTAACAGAGGTGCAGGGGATAATTGTCTTCTGATAAACAGTGATGGATGAAAACTCCCAGATGTGTTGATATCAGAATGTCCCTGTTTAGCCAAAAGTTAGCTTTGCAGATGCAGGCCAGTTTCATCCTTTAGAACTGATCATGAGACAACAAGTAATGGGATGTTGCAAGTAAACAGCCAGGGGCCTCCAAGCCATTTTCTTCTCTCAATCTGACAATTAACTGGAACTAATCTTGTTCTGCACCAGGGATTATAACAGTTGGTTTACAATGGTGCTTTCTATGTGTGGGTATTAAATACAACAATGCATATGTGCTTGAATGGATCTTCTATAGTATTTGTACCTTGCAGAAAATGAGGCAGCTGTAATGGTTCCTGCAAAAAAAAGCCTGGTTTCACAGCAATGCCTGGTTTCAAAGGGCAGGCAACAAAGAATGTAATTTGCTTGCATTTTATTAATTATCTAGCAAATGTTGCCTTTCTGCCCAGGCAGGTTTGTTTTCAACTCCACTTTCTGATCTACTGACACTAAATCATTATTTAGGTCCACGTGAGTACTCCCAGGATTCTGCACAATGCCATTTTGCTACACATCAGGAGAAAATGTGAAAGGTTGATTCTGTGATCTTCCTGTTCTCTTTCTTTCCACTGATAGCTGTCTCCATAAAGCACAATTAAGCTTGGGAACTTTCTTGTATTTTGCATCCAGCAACATATCCTGTCAATGCAAGTCACAGCATGTGGATCCAAATGCATTTCATCACCCTGCTGCCTGGTGCCTGGTGGAAAGGTTTGTATTGTTTTGAGAGCTTAATGTCACCTCCTAATAGTGGATGAAATATTTCCATACTCAGTCTTTGGTTCTTGCCAGCACAACTGTCTTTTGGGGGTGGGGGGTTGTGTTGATGCTTTCCTTGATAAAATAATTTTTTAAATTGGTGGCAACCTCTTTATAACAGGGAGTCTCTTTTATGTGCTGATACTTTGTGTATAGAAAGGTTCCTTTATAATGTGTTGTTTTATCTTAGAATGGAAAGCAGTGGAATTGCTTAAAGACAGACTGGTTTTAGTGACTCATAAATGTTTCCCCCCGAAGCCTGGATCAATGTCCATTCTAACCAAGGATGTATATGCATGAGGTGTGTTTAGACTCCAATCATATGATCTGTTACTGGTCTGCCCAGCATCTGTTGGCAATTTTCAGCTTGTATCTTGGCTGGATATCAATGCAGGTGTTAGAATTGTGTTAGTATCCAGGTTCCTGCGCAGACCATTGAGATTTGTTCATTGACTTCCAATTTCAGCGTGGCTTTCATTTGCTTACTTTTACAAGGACAGGGCACATTCAAGGAAATTGGTTTATAGAGGCTTGTTGTCCAGATCACACAGCACTTTTTGTTTTAAAAGGTGTTTGGCAATCCAATTTTGATGCATCTGCAGGGGATCATGCAAACGACCATTTACAAGTGATATTGAATGAGGTAATTCCATGCATATTCTTTTCCTCACATCAAGTGACACCATTTGACACTATGACTGCTTTGATCACTTTGCACTAAAATGGACTGTTTTATTGTTCTAATTGTGTTCTTTCTTATAAAAATGGTGTATATGTTTAATTTGTGTTTTTCTTGTGAATCTTGTGTATCTGATGCTCAATAAACTAAACTTTAATTTTTATGTCACTTTTACACTTCACCCATTTCCGCTTGGACTGACGTAAATTGGAATAGAAAGTTCCACATGACGACAATCATTGAACAGTCATCGTAGAACTGCAAGCACATTGTATACTTTGTTTATCTTGGCATTTAAAGTGACACGGCTGATATTGGGAGACTTGACTGAGAATCTTCACAAGTAACTGCAAACGGTTCAAGCACCTTCCAATGTCTGCAGATTTGCGAAAAAGGTAATGGGAGTGCTCTTTCCAGCATTTAACTGCTGAGATACTCATTCCATCAGTGTTTAGTGGTTACACTGCTGGCTGCATTCTGCTAAAGATGGCTTTTGTATGGCCATGGCTGGTCACTTGGGCTGGATTGGGGACCTCTGGGCAAGAACCAAATACATGTCCACCAGCAAAAACACTATACTCACAATCTTAAGAGACGTCACATTCTAACTGTCCCCTCCAATCAAAAATCTATTTGCAAACTCAGCTTCTCCAATGTCATCAATGTAGCAATCTGCAGGAAGAACTGGCTATGTTGCCCTGCCTGGACTGTTCTCTCCATGGAGACCAAGGTCTCACTGATGTTCATCTTCCTCACCACAGGAAATTTCCAAACAGACTCTGCAGTGTTGTCTCATTTGATGCTCAGTGTTGGATCATAAGGGTCACCCCAACACACTATTCATAATGCAAGGATCTCAATTACTTTGGTAATGGTCTCTGGGATTTGCCAGGATCATTGGCTTGCCACATGTGCAGGCAGCTGTGGACTGGACTTGTGTGTCCATAAAGGACCCCATTAATAAACCAGTTATTTTTATGAATGAAGGTTTCAACTTCCTCAATGTGCAGTACAAGGATCACAAAAATTTTCCTTGTGATAAATGCTGTATTTCTGGGAAGCGCACACATGACTCTTCTTGAGGAAGTTTACACTGCTATACGTTTTCACTGGTCGGGACTGCATGGAGGGATGGATCCTGGGAGATGATGGCTATCTTCTACCACTCCACTCCTCGCACCAGTGTGGTCCCTAACTACAGCCGGAGCGTCGGATACGGAGGGGCAACCTGATAGTATATAGAATTACGAGAGGCATAAATAGGGTAGATAGTTAGTGTCTTTTTCCAAGGGTGGAAATGTCAAGTACTGGAGGGCGTGGGTTTAAGTTGAGAGGAGGAAAGTTTAAAGGAGATTTACAAGGCACATCTTTCTTCATGCTGGTGGTAGGTTCCTGGAACATGCTGCCATGGGAGGTGATAAAAGCAGATACGATATTAACATTTAAGAGGCATTTAGCTAGATGCATGAACAGGTAGTGAATGGAGGGATGGGTTTAGTTTAGTTTGGCATCATGGTTGGCACACATTGTGGGCTGAAGGGCCTGTTCCTGTGCTGTACTGTTCTATCTTCTTGACCAGTTATGTTTTGTGTATTGCTGGGGGCTTGTTTGGGTACTAGCTCTAAACATTTACATGTTATTGGGTGCAATCCAATTTCTAGGTGCCTGTGCAAGTGCGTCTTTATTGGGTGAGGTGGTGGGCTTGTGGTTATGGAGGGAGAAGGAAAGGATTGGAGTGTATAAGGGAATAATAAAGGGTCAGCACAGTGGTACAGCTGGTAGAGCCACTGCCTCAAAGCACTAGGGATTGGGGTTCAATCTTGGCCTCGGCTGCTGTCTGTGTGGAGTTTACACATTCTCCCTGTGACTGCATGAGTTTCCTCTAGGTTACCTGGTTTCTTTCCACATCCTAAAGGTGCGCCATTTGGTAGGTTAATTGGCCACTGTAAATGACTCCTTGTGTGTAGATAGTGTTGATTCTAGGGGGGTGGAGAGTTGATGAGAATGTGGGGAGAATAATAAAAAAAAGCATTAATGTAGGATTACTTTAAATGGGTGGTTGATGGTCAGTTTGGACTCGGTGGGCAGATGGGCTTGTTTCCATGGTGTATCTTGCTATGACTAATAACACCAAAGAGTGGTAGAATCTTGTGCTTCTCTACCAAGGGTCACCTATTGTTCACTTCTTGGTAGCTAACTCTGAGTGGAATAACTGGAGAACATAGGTACTTGCCCAGTCTGCCTGTGCCCTTGTGGGTTCATCAGCTATGGAGACTGGGTGGGACAAATGAAGGAAAGAGTCATTGGAGAGAAATATAAAGATTTGCATCTTTGAAACAAAATATTAGTTTTGCATAAGCTTTCCATCTGTGCCTTCATCATTCCTTTTTGTCTGGGAGTTTTCTTCAGACATTTCACCTATTGGCTAATGATGGGTGGGAAAAGTTGTTAACAAAGGTGATAAGTCATTGAAAGTGCTGCTCCTCTCTCTCCCTCCCTCCCTCTGTCCCTCTCTCTCTCTCTCTCTCTCTCTCTCTTCTGGTCAGACGACACCCATCAATGACACAGAGTGACGCAGAGCTATGCTGTGCTGAAACTCTCCAAGTATAAAGTTCTGTCTTTGATTTTCCAATTAATTTAAATCAGATTAGCCTTAGTCACAGAGCCATTATCTTGATTGACTTCCGACAGAGACTCAGAAACCACAACAGTTATGAACCACAGGAGTTTAGGCAAACCACACTTGGAACTGGACTAACCCCAAATATTGCGTCAGAAATTTGTCAGTTCTGGTCACTTTTGTAACCGTGAACAACAATTTGTCGTGTCTTCTGTGTAGTTAGAGCACCCACAAACCATGTATTCTAGCAATAATAAGACATTTTTCAGTTCTGAGGACTGCCCAGTAGAGCAAGGCTGTGTTCAAATAAAAAAGTTGCAGCTACATAATGCAGATTCTGAATGATCCTTTTTTGGCTTGATTGAGAAAATGCAAATGTTCAGCATGACTAACCTTGCTGATCAAGTCACAAAATTGAACCTGCTAACACTACACACTGAGTCAAGAAAAAAATCGATGCTAATATTTATAGGAAGAGTGACAGTATAATAGAATACTATTCTACTTTAAAATGATAAAATGCTAATGGAACAAGAGGAGTCCACTTGGCCCTTCTCTGGGAAATCTATCTAGCCAATCCCAAGTAACAATCCAACATCCTTTTGAAAGTCACCACTGAATCCACTACCCTGCCAAACAATATGCTCCAAATACCAATCACTCAATATATATATATTTAAAAGATCTCCTTGTCTCAGCTTTAGTACTTTTTGCCTGACCCCGAACTCCTTGTTACCTGTCACTTTAATTCCCATCCCAACTCACTCTGGCTTCTGTCTTTGGCATCCTACATTGCTCCAGTGATGCCCAACATAAGCTCAAGGAGCAGCACCTCATCTTCCATCTGGGTATGTTGAAGCTCCAGTGATTTAACAAGATTGAATTTACCTGAAATTGTTAATTTTCTCATCTCAGATCTGGCTATATCTCTGCTGCAATTTATTCCTTTCCATCTCCAACTGTTTAAATTCGTTGTTACCCTGATGACTGTAGTCTGCACCCCAATCCCTCTGTTCTCTTCATCCCTCCCCCTCCTTTCAAACATGAGTATTTTCTCACTTTTCCAGTTCTGATGAAGGGTCCTTGACTTTCTTTTTCTAATCATTGACACTGGCTGACATGCTGAGTGGTTCCAGCATTTTCTGTTTTTATTTTGGATTTCCAGCATCTCCACATTTTTTTTGCTCCATTTAGTCCTTTTGCCAGTTCCCTTTAAATCATGGCCTTCAAGAGGGAATTGGATGAATATATGGAAAAAAATTTTCAGTGATATTGGGAAGGGCTGGGGGAGGGGATTGGAGCTAGTGAGTTGCTCTTCTAGAAAGCTGGCATAGCCACAATAAGATAGATGTTCCCCTTTTGTGTTGCAACCATTTTATGTTGCAAAAACAGAAAATGCTGGCAAAAGTGATGTTCTGAAAAAAGTTACAAAACCCAAAACTTTGACGGTTTCTCTTTCCACAGATGCTGCATGACCTGTCTTTTAACAGCATTTCATGTTTTTGTTTCAGATTTCCACCATCAGTAGTGTTCTTGCGACCATTTTATGTCCTGTGGCTCTTGACTCTTCCACTAATGGATAGTAGATACACAAAATCATTTGTGTATCTACTATCCAAACCCTTTGTGTTTTTATGACACCTCTCTCTTTCTACTAATAATCCCCTCATCTCTGGAACCATTTTCTGTAACAAATCTCTCAGCCCCGAAGGGCTTCAGTCGTTGGAAAAAGGTATCAGAAATGGATGCAGAATTTCATATTTCCATATGACACAGAAGGAGGCCATTTCATCCCACTGTGCTAGCTCACTCTATCCAGTTGTGGCTCAGCTAGTGTTTTAGAAAAGGTTCTCAATAACTTTGCTGCTATGCTCTTATTTGTGAAGCCCAGGATCCTGTATGCTGGTTGGCTGTGCTCTGCTACCTTCAAGGAATTGGGCATGTTCATGCAGGTATACTGATTGATTTTTCTTTTCTGTATAGAGGTGTTGTTTGGATAAAGGTAGTGATCTGTGTGTTCAGCTTTATGGCAGTTTGTAAAGTGGTGTGGCAGAGGAAGAGATTGTGTCTTCTCCTCGAGGTTTCAACTAAATCCTGCTACTCTCAGGCCTGGGTGTATGGTTACAGTTCCAAAAGAGCACAGAGTTATAGGGAATGTGAGAGATGGACATGCAGTGTAAGGAATCTCACAGAAAGGGGAGGGAAGGTCTACAGGGGAAATCACTCAGCAAGCAACCAAAGGTTGTCTTGAATCAATTTTTCACACATACAGCTGGAAGGAACAATGTGAAGGGAAACTTTGCTTCAGGAAGAAGGTCCCAAATGTTATAACTACAACTGCACAACAAGAGCAGAATATGTTGCTAAGAGCAGATTATGTTGAATATGTGGCTGTTAAGATAAAGATGGACGTCAGTCATGTGTTCTAGCTATGATGTTTTGTGGTTTGCAGCACATTATGGAGGTCACAGACTCTCCAGAATTTATCTCTCGCTTTCCATTGGAAGGGAGTAGGGATGCAGGAAAATCGTGTGGATTTACAAGGAATGCAAATTGGTTCAGATTGCATTGACTGCCTCCGTCCTCTTTGATACATTCAAAAGTATACCATAACTGCAAGGGCTTGTACTCACTGAATGTACAACTGCTGTGACAGTCATTGCCTGGCATTCAGGAAGCAGTTGTAATACTTTCATTCTCCTTGGCCCTTTATATTCCCCAGCAAAGGGTGAACCTGAATGATGAGAGCTATCTGCTGATCTGCCTCTTGACTTTGGTGCATGAAAGCCATGCTCTTCCCACACTGGGCCCATTTGGTGTCTTAAAGTCATGCTTCTGCTGTCTGGACTGAATAATGTAGTAGAAACTAGAACACTGAACAAGTATCTATTTTACACATAAGGAAGGTGATAAGCACAGTACCTTTTGCAGGTCATAATATGCTTGCTTTTCTACAGTTGAGAAAGGAGCCTTGCAATTTGATACTGCAGGTTGGGCTGTTGTAGGAAAGATGTGTATCTGATATACTTGAACCATTTTCTGTTGAGGTGGAGTGAGACAGTGTAGGACACCTGTGCAGGAAGGACCCTTTGAGTTACGGTGGAGGTGAACTGCTGGGTTATTACTGAGATCATTTTGGTCCAGTTGCCTATCCTTGCTATTGGCTAGAAATTAGACAGTTTCTCAGACTGAGGGACTGCATTTTTAAAAAAAAAATCATAATGAAATAATCCAGGAACCACTTGTACTTTGGAATGACTGGCCCTGGTGGAACAGACCACAGGTCAGGTGGCTTGGAAGGTACCAAGAAGCTTTCAGCTAGCGATCACTGATACATCTGGGTTGCTGGATGCAACTCCAGTGAAATAGTTATGAAAGTAATTCAATGGCTACCATACAAATACCTGAGACAATAGGAGAAAGTACAATAGGGATGAGTGTAGAAAATAGAGACAGGTATGATGATCAAGGCATAGGTAGCAACGCACCAACACTGTTGCAGATGGAATTTGACAATGACATCTCTGAGGAGAGAGATGAAGCTTGGGCTGAAAGGTCAGCAGTTAAACACAAGGTCTTCCTGCGAGGAGGAAGTCTGCCATTTAGCCAAAATGTGCAGTACTAAGGAAATTGACAGAGGGTCTTGCAATTATGGAGCCAAGTGAAGCCTCATGACAGTGATAGGGAATGTGATATCTCCTGAATCAATACAGTATGGAAGGAGGTCATTTGACCCATCAAGGCTGTGCACTCAGAGCAGTCCAGTTGGTCTCTTTCCCCTTGGCCCTGCAGATGGTTTTCCTTCAAATACACAACCAATTTCTTTTTGAAACCAATGACTGAATTTGCGTCCAGCACAATTTCAGGCAGTGCATTTTTAAAAAGAAACTCATCATGTGAATCTTCTGCCAATCATTTTAAATCTGTGGCCTTTGCTTGGGTCATAACTGGAGTATTGCATTCATTACTGGATAGTTCAAGGACCAGAATTTTGTAAAAGTTCAAGATAATTTCATTGCATTTGTAACTGTGCATCTATTCATGAAGCCCAGGATTCCACTAGCTTTATTAACCACTTACTCAACATGCCCTGATACCTTCAACAATTTGAGAAAATTTACACTCAGGTCTCTCTGTTCATGTAGCCCTTTTCCAATCTGTACCATTATTGTCCAGCTTGTTTAGATAATAAGATTTGAATCATTTCATCAAGGCTGATTACTAACGTATTGAAAAATATTATACAATTGGCTCAGAACCAAATATTAAATTAGAAATTCAAACTGCGTTGCACACAACAAAACGGTTATTATAATATGTACAGCAAATGAAGAGTAAATTACATTTACTGCATAGACAAACCTCAGTGTGCCTTTCAGGAGAACCTGATGTGCTGGCTGAAGGCCATGCAGCGGATATTGCTCTCTGCAACAGTAACAAGTGCCCCTTTCTCGTTTGTTCGTACGCACTGAATACAGGCAATTGTGTTAAAACTCATCACTGCACATTACATTGTGACTAAATAACCCCAGATCACAAGATGAGAAAGGCCATTTGGCCAATACTAATTCATCCATCTAGAGAGGCACTGTTTCCTACCAACACCCAAACAACTGTAATCTCCAATTCTTTCTGAATGGGTAAAGATTTTTAATTTCCAGGTCTTCCTCTGGAAATTTGCATTCAGTGGGTGGTTTGCAGCAGTTCAATTCAGACCTTTCTCTCCCCACTCCCCCAAAAACCATCCGCTGCAGAGTTCTAGAGTTACTAAGGCCCAAGATGCTAAGGTTTTCTGCAATCAAAGACTTTCTTGGGCTTTGTAACATGAGGGTGGGGAGAGGTCAAGGCATCAGTTGTAGAGGGATCATGACTTTGAGTCTGGTTGTTTTGCCATTGTTGGGGTGTGGGGGAGGCATGGGGGACAGGGGAGGTTGTGATTGGTTGCTGAAAGAGGGAGTTGGGGTGGAGGTAGTGTGTGGGTTGGTGGATGAGGGTTGAGCTCGTCATCAGAGTGATGGGGAGGGTGGAGGGGCGAATGTGGGATTCGGGCACCGAAATAGAGTGGTCGTGAAACATATTAGTATTTATATTTAAAGACCTACCAGAACTCAGGCATTTACTGAAATGGTGTCCAGGCTTGAATTGTATTTGTTGAATGTCACGGAATATGACCAAGTACTTTGCACGGAATATGACCAAGCATCAAGCGTATGTCCTGGAAGGAAAACTACAGGTTTTAATGAGTTCCCATTTTTTTTCTTTGAGCTGTTTATTATGTTGCTGCCTGAGATAGATTTGAGCCAAGAAATTCTTTCTTCATTACTTAAGTCATTGACACTTGGAATTGAGCCAAATGGTTCCTCTGTGCCTCCATTTCTTAAAAGTCTTTCTAATGTCTTGGTACTCTAATTTGGAGATAGTATTTAAGTGTAGCCTAAGCACATTGCTATTGCCTAGAAGTTATAGTGTGCCATAATCGATGAGATATTTGGTCAGTGTGTGCTATGTAGGGCTGGCACTATAAATCTTAGTAACACTTGAGGCCACAGATTCCAGTATTGTTGAGCAGACTTTGCATCCCAGGACTAAGGCTGGGTATAAGGGAAGGGGAAAGAGGGCTGCATCGGATCCATTTGAGGCTGGTGGGTGGGTGGGGGGAGTAGTGGTTGGGTGGTATGGGTTGAATGGATCAGCTAACTGACTGGAGAAGTGGGTGGTTGATCTGTTGTGGACAATCAGGTTATGTGGGTGGTAGTAACTCTGATTGGACTCAGGGCACTGGCAGTTGGGTGGTGTGGAGATTAGGACCTCCAAAGGTTTAGACAGTTAGCAAGGGGAAATCAGTTGGGATGGGTGATGTAGTTGGGAGGGGGTTGGAGAATTGAAGGGAAGGTGGGTCAATAACAGTGTGTCAGGGACACAATGGATAAATGGTAAGTATGGGATTTTGTAGTGTCCCAGTCCAGCACTGAGTAACAAAGATCTACATTCTGGGAATTCCCAATGATGGTCAGTTCTGTCACAACGTGGACTAATTTGCTTGACAACAGTCAAAAGATGCACTACAGAAGAAATGCCATCATTTTGACCCACCCTCAACTTCACCCATTTGGGGCAGTAGGAAGTCGTGCATGTAAATTTCTGGGAGGGAAGCAAAAATGTGAGAGCAGGAACTGGAATAGAGAGATTGAGGCTCTTGTCCACTAAAGAGGAGAGGAATCTGAGTTAAGGGAAAAGGAAGGCTTAATGGCATTCCCAGTTTGAAAAGTGACATCAATGGAGTAGCTGTATCAGAATAATACCAAGGATTCCCTGTTCTTTTTTTTGCTCCACTGGTAGCTGACAGGCACCTTGACTATGTGTGTTTCATTCCCCATACGTCTACTCCCACCTCCTTCCTAGAATTACAATAGGTTTCTGCTTGCCCTCCTGCCTCCACATTTAATGAAACATCCTCTGCCGTCTCCAGTGTAATGTTGCCACCAATTACATCTACCGTGCCCCTTCTCTTACTGCATTCTGATGGTCCACTCCTCAATGCTCCATCCCATGACACCTTCCCTTTGAAGAGTACTGAATGTGCGGAGGTGAGTACAGCTGGCGGTCAATACTTTTGTGAGAGTTTAGTGCTAATGACAAAACTTGAACTTCCCAATCCATTTCTCAGTTCTAATGCGAGGTCACCAAACTGAAAGGTGAACTTTGTTTCCTTTGTGCAGATGATGCCTGATCTACTAAGTATTTCTAGTACGTTTTTTTAATTCTAATCTGCATACCAGCTGGAACATTACATTGGAGAAGGGGCATAGGGAGTTGTTACTGGTTTGGATCTACAGAACGCATCTTTAAATCTGAACAAAGATCTATGCTGCTGATCTGATTTGTGCTGCACCTGGACTAGAAATGACTTGAGGGTGGTGTAGTGAGATCTTTGATCAGGACATGCATACCGTCATTCACTTGGAGGTATTAAGAGGGCAAATGCTAAGCAACTTTATTCTGCAGGCTAGAAAAAAATGGCAAAAAAGCAGTATGTGCTTGAAAAATTGCATTAATGTACAGTGAAGCAATTTTACTCATCTTTCTGTACATCTTAATGCCAATCACTACAACAATATGCTGAGTTTTGGGTGAAAATTTTGTGTTTACTGGCAGTGTTTCTCCATTGTCAAACTTGTCTAAATGATGTTGACAGTTGTGCAACACCCAAATTCATCATCAGCTATTTTTCAACCAGATCAGTCTGAAAAATAACACTTATTGTTTACAAGCTGAAGAATCTGCTATTATTAACAATTAATTCTCAAAATGTTTAAAGAGCTATTTGTATCATTTATCCACCAGCATGTCTGACTGCTGTGCATCACTCTACATGTGCGCCTTACTCTGCTCACACCACACTGCTCACACAGAACACTGACTCTTTCTTGTCTCCTCTACTTTGCTGTGACCAAAGCCAACTCTTTTTGGCTAGACCTAATACTCCCTCATGGAGGACCTAAGCAAGCAAACACTTCCCAGAAACACAGACACCCATGGGGGCCACATTGTAGGAGGTATACAGTGGAGCGACACCGTAATTGCCAGACTTCAGGGAGCCATCAGAGGAGCAGTGTCTACACAGTTTACGTTTCCACATTGAAGTCCTCACTCACATCCATGGCCACCAGGAAGTCCAAGCTCACTGTCAAACTCCTCCCGGTCTCAGTTCAGGATCATTCCAGCTTGAGCAGCTAATGTATGCCACGTATCACGGTTTGTTGCCTGCTGTTACTTTTGGGCTATTGTTGATACTCCTTGGCATTAATACCAGACTTCATATATTTCTCCATCAGTTCACAGAAGCGGACAGACTAGGCACAGCCATTGCAGGCTGCCCCAAACTGTATGCTCTCGTAGAGTGCATTGGCGTGGCCAGTACCCCTCCCATTCTCAGCACACAACTATCCATTTACAGAAAGACGTGAAGTTCTTGCAACGTGCACTTGGCAGTAAGGGATGAGAGGATCTTTGTCAATTTTGGGTTTGTTGGTAGCTCACCTAACACATTCCTGATCAGTTGCAGCTACCCCTCTTCTTTCAGAGACCTACTGGCCTGAAGGATGTATTTTGGAGGATAAGGACTAGCCCTTGATCCTCCATTCATAGCTCCAAGTGCACCAGGAGGATAATTCAACAATTATCACCATGTCACTATCAGGAACTCGGTGGACTTCACAATAAGACTTTTCAAAGTGACATTCTGCTGGTAGTGCTCTACAAGTATTCAGCAGCCAGGCTGTCAGTCTTTACATTGCATAATCTGACCATCAGACAAACCTGGTTAGTGTCTGACAAGGTTAAGCAAAAGAGGTGGAGCAGCAGACTGGCGATGTACACTAGGGTGAATACAGGGAGCTTCAGCAATAGGACCATGATGAAGGTGCGAAATCACTCAGCCCATTTCCTCATCAATGGGAGCTCCGCGCTAGATTTTCTAGAAGATAACATCTTTCTGTACTTGCCAGGGGCAGCATTTAATCCTGGAAATATTCTTTCAAGCCCTGTGATAAGCACACTTCCTGCACACTCATTCTGAAAACACTTTAACACATTTGCAGAGTCACTTAGGCCAGTGGTTTTCAACCTTTCATGCTGAGGAGTCCCCGGAACATGTCGTTGTTAGATGGCGGACCCCCAAAGCCCACAAAATCAAACAATCGATAATTCATGCATACAACACTTAAATTACTGCACATAGGCCCTATTGAAATAGTGACTATTTCAATCACCAATAATCACCAGTGGTGTCTTTCAGTGTTCAGTTCAATGTGAAAGTTGTGCCTGTTTTGCACTGCAGAGTTTGTCCAAATGTGGTGGTATGTGCGACAAACATACGCGTATGTCATCCTCAATATTCAGTCTTGATCTGTATTTGGTTTTCATGGCAGTGACTGCAGAAAATGCTATTTTGCACAAGTAAGTGGTAACAGAACATTGATGGCTATGCTGGACAGCAGTGGATACTCCTGGGAACATGCAATCCAGAACGACAACAGTGACATTCGGTTGAACTGCAAGTGCAAAGTCCTGTCAGATGACAGTTCAGCCAATTCTTCTTGTTCACGTCCAGTTAAATCAGTAAGCATGCATTCAAATGGATTTCAAATCCAATCAAACATGCTCGTGTCATCGTCACCGAAATACTCATGGAAATAATGAACGTGCTATTTGTAATGCTACCAAATATGATGTGCGAAGAGCCTTCTCACTTACAGTGGCGCAGGCTGTCATTTTGCCTTTCTGCTTGAGGTACGGCTCCTTTTGCCGCTCAAAATATTCCTTCGGCTTACTGGCAATATCTGGATGCACTGTTGTTAAATGGCGCTTCAATTTCGCTGGCTTCATTGCATCATTGAACAGTGTTTGCAAACACACGACACAGAGAGGTTGGTCCGCATTTGTCCCCACTGCGATGAAGCCATATGAAATGTATTCTGGATCGTACTTGTGTTGTTTTCTCTTTCGGTCACCCTTATCCCCTTCGTCATCAGAATCTTCCGGTTTCTGGTCAGCTTTTCTCTTCAGAAATTTCTCCATACTCAGCAATACATGCTGGATAGTTTAATTACTATTACTGATAAACAAAATTATCAAAACTAATCTAAAATTTACACGCTTGCGCACTTTTCGTTTAACAGTGACGTCACTGTGGTGTAAATGCACGGTAAGTAAGCAATATTATTAAGGCACACCAACAACGTCACTCAGTCTCGCTAACACTACAGTACACAATAGAATAGTAGTGAACACTACTGACTACTCTGACTACACAAATCGAATATTAAGCGGCAGCTTACCAGAAGGGAACACCGTCTTAAGTCTCTAAGATTGTCGCCTGTAACAGATAGAATAGATATGGCCGATTTTCTGAATAGTGGAAAACTGGAGCAAGCAAGTAAGCTACGTCTTTGTAACAGGTCGCTTTTCCATTTTTTTCTTGGCTTGCTGCGGACCACAGAGTGAAAACCTCTGATTTAGGCCACTTCATCATCAAAACAATAGTTGCTATAATCAATTACTTCTGCTTTTACAATGCGGCCATACTGCAGTTAACAACGATTTTCAGGAAGTTACTGGTTTAAAATGGGCACAGACATTCTCTCCCATAAGAAGCAGGCTGAGCTCCTAATACTCCGTTTCAGCCACACATTGCAACAGAACTTGCTCAGAAACGAACAGATAATTAAGTAAGTCCAGTTGTCGTCATTGTGAAACTTGGAAAAATATTTGCTATTCCTCACTGTCCATGTACTGACTTGATTTTCAAGCCTAGTACCTTCTGCACCTTGAATTAATTTTGGAGACTGAATGTCTTAATGGTTTCCTTCCACTTACAAACCTTAAATCCTCATTGCATGACCCACTTAAGGACACTTGTAGTCAAGTGTACTTTTAGATTGGAATAATACAAAGTAGCCAGGCCACTCTGAGGTCAGAAGGGCACAATTTGCAGCTGATGCCTCTGCATCCAATTGTTTTACTTGATCAAGGAATGCATTCATCGGCCCTCCCTTTGGTCTCTAATGATGTAATCCATTTGATTATATCAATCTGTATAATTAGAGATCTGACGTGCTTTGTCAGTCACACTTGGGTCCTACTGATCCCATGATGTCCTTGTGACAGAAACATGGCGATAGAGCTGTGGAATGAGGCTCTTGGGTCAGACATATCTATCTCTACCTTTTACTCAGATCCTTCTCCCAACACTGACTTTTGAATGGCCAACAGTTTTTGAACAATAAGGGACAATGATTGGCAACTTGCAGCTACATTTGCATCTGCTGTCGGAGGTCAATCACTGGCCTTTTTCAATAGAATTTTACTCATTATAGAACATTGAACATAGAACATAGAACAGTACAGCACAGTATGGGCCCTTCGGCCCACAATGTTGTGCCGACCTATATAAACTTACTCCATGATTAGTCTAACCCTTCCTTCCTACACAGTCTATAACCCTCCATTTTTCTTGCATCTATGTGGCTATCTAAGAGTCTCTTAAATGTCCCTATTGTATCAGCCTCTACCACCAACCCAGGCAGCGCATTCCAGGCAACATCACTCTCTGTGTCAACAAAACCTACCTCTGACATCTCTCCTAAACTTTACTCACTGTAAACAGATGTCTTCTGGTATTGGCCATTGCTGCCCTGGGGATAAAGGTGCTTGCTGTTCACTCTATCTGTGCCTCTCATAATCTTATACACCTCTATCAAGTCACCTCTCATCCTCCTACACTCCAAAGAGAAAAGCCCTAGCTTGCTCAACCTTTTCTCATAAGACATGTTCTCTAATCCAGGCAGCATCCTGGTACATCTCCTCTGCACCCTTTCTAAACCTTATGGAGCCACTCTAGCAATATACAATTTTAAAGGAAACCCTGCCTCTATAGTAAGTCCGTATAATAAACCTTTGAACCATCCGGATGAGAATCATTAAATCAGAATGCTGTAAGGGAGATGACAATAGCAATGATTGGTCTCTGATGGTGGACAACACAAAATAGCTTGAGTAATTCCCATGTGGCCTGGTGACATTATGCTAGCTTGCCCTAATGCAGCTAGACTTACTGTCCTCTCTTGAAAGATGGTGTGAAGGTTACACAAGGAATGAACTGGCATCTCACAAGAATGGAAGTTACACTATTGCTGCATGTGGCATTAAAGGGTGCAACTTGGATCCATTTACAGAGGCACTTATCCTATGCTTTGAAGTGACAGTTGCACAAACACTCAAAACTGTTTGGCTGACTTACCTTGGTTAGGCTGTTGTTTGTCATATATATAAATGGCCTGCATGAGAACGTAGGTAGATTGATTAGTAAGTTTGCTGAAGACACTAAAATCGGTGGAGGAGTAGATAGTAAAGTAGGTTGTAAAAGGACACAGAGGGACATAGATCAGTTGGAAAGTTGGGCAGAGTGGTGGCAGGTGGAATTTAATCCGGACAAATGTGAGTTAATGCATCTTAGGATGTCAAATACTAACAGGACATAGAGTAAATGGCAGGAACCCCAGGAGTGTTAGTGTACAGAGGCACCTTGGGGTGCAAGTCCATAGTTTCCTGAAAATGGTGACATAGTTGATAGGGTAGTGAAGAAGGCATTCGCCATGCTTGCATTCTTAGGGATTTGTGGTGTCATTTTACAGCTGTACAAAACATTGGTCGGTCAGCACTTGGAGTGTTGTGTATAGTTCTGGTCACCACACTACAGGAAGGATGTGTTAGCATTAGAAAGAGTACAGAAGGGATTCACCAGGATGTTGCCCGAACTGGAGGGCTTTACTTAAAAGGAGATAATTGGATAGGCTAGGTTTATTCTCACTGGAATGTAGGAGACTAAGGGTTGACCTTATTGAGGTTTATAAAATTATGAGGGGCATAGAGGGGAGAAGTTTAAAGGAGATCTGAGAGGCAAGTTTTTCCACACACAGGGTGGTGGTTAGATGGAATGAGCTACCTGGGGAAGTGGAGAGACAGGTATAATTAGTGTTCAAAAGACATTTGGACTGAAAAGGAGCAGAGGGGTACTGGCCTCATGCAGGCAAATGGGATTAGCATAGACAGGCATCATGGAAGGATGGACAAGTTAGGCTGAAAGGCCCTTTTCTGTGCTGCACAACTCTATGACTCTAAGGGTAAGGAGCAGAGAAATTAAAGAATGAGCAGAATCGATGGTTGGTTAGGTTAAACTCAGCATAAGTTGCACAACTGGATTGACAACTTTAATGGAAAAACGTGGTTGGAAAGAAAAGTTATTGAAACAATGAATCAACATCTACTCAGTATATGTAACCTTGGAGACCTCTCTACCATGCTTATGTGTCCTCCTTACCTCCCCTCCCCCCCCTCCCCCCAACCCAACCCTCCAGTCCTGTGGCTGCTGCCCAGCTCTGGGATACGGAATATCCATGATATGCTTGTGACCTTGATGGGCCTCCTCTTCCGGACTGCAAGGTACCAGTTAGTGTGCATGTAGTCTAGGGAAATAGGATTGAGTCCACCTCATTTTGAGGTTGCCAAACTGAAAGATTGTCATCATGACCTCTACACCTGCCAAGGCCAGTGAATGAAATCTGGATCAAGGCTGTCTGAGCCCTGTGGTAGCACCCATGTCTTTCACTGCTGCTGATTCAGGGTTAACAGAGCTGTGGAGGGCTGGAGCTGTGCCTCAACCCCAGATGCACACGCCATTGTCTGCCCACTTTCATGAAAGTATGCGTACTGAGACTTCCATCTTCTCCAAAGCTGCCATGTTTCCTAAGAATTGCCATTGCCTGACCTAACAGACAGAATCACTGCCAAGTGGAAGTGAGGTTCTCCTGGCTCTGCACCACATGCACACCCCCCTGCTTCTCACCTCATGGAGCCACACACTGCTCCAAGTTCTTAGAGTGCAAGAGCCTTCTCCTAAATTCCTCCCTACTGGGGCTCGTCTGAGTCAGTGCCACCAACTGGACTCGACACCCGTGAGGCCGAGACTGTGGCCCCCTTCCCCTCCTGCCAGACTGCAGACTAGTAGTACCCAGTGTCTCTGCCCATGAAAAGCTGCGATGTTATGTAATCTCTGCCATTGCAGTGTTAGTATCTGACCATGTGGGAACAGGGACTCCAGCTCGATGCGGTGCAGCAGTCAGTGCCAGCATCTCTTGTTCTGCAGGTTGCTGTGAGGGCACCCCTGGGTGGCAAACTGTGGCACAGGCTCCCTTCCCTGCCTGTTTGAGGACAGCCAATAATGCTGCAGGTGATGCAGCTGTCTCACAGCTCTAACAACTGATCTCCGCTGCTGTGTGTGTGCAGTTTGCAGGTTCTCTCGGAGACCATGGGGGTTTTCCCCAGGTTGGCCATTAGCATAGAAATGGGTCATTCAGCACGCCACTGTCCATGCTGACCTTTTTGGCCATTTACACTAATCCCATATATCTTTGTGATCGTTTGTGCCATGTGGTCCCACTTGCCTGCTTGTGCTTTGATTTCCTTCCAAAGGAATGCTGGTTGTTGGGTAAATTGACTACTGTAAAGTAACCGTAGTGTAGATGATTGGCAGTAGAATTGGAGGGGTTGTTAATGGGCATGGGCAAGAGAATAGGTTGTGGGGAAATGAAATTATTCTGAGATCTGGCCTAGACTCGATGGGCCAATGTCCTCTTACTTTGCAAAAAAATTTGCAAGTTATAGCTAATCATCAAGCATGTCTAATAATTGCAATGAGAACTTGCAGTGTACTGCAGCCCTTTTTGCAAATATTGAATACTGGACATGTTTCCAAAGGAAAAGTTTTCAATGAAGGCTGAAATCACCCATGACCATCTTTGAGGTATGTAAATAAAGATGTGTGTTGATGTAAGATTCAGGAATATAGTTGTATTCCCTTGACAGGGTGAGCTGAATCACGAAGAATGTGATGATAAGTGAACTTATTGCAATGCTATGATGTCTGCTTGTCCAAGTGCATCTCATTTCCATTACATGGGGGAGACCAACAACCCTTTAAAATTAGGCTGTGCAACACCACAGTCTTTTAGTGCTTTAAAAATGTACTAGGAAGACACATTGTGCCCTTGTAAAGCCACAAAATAGTGCAGACAAATCTGATACAGTCCTGATTCAGAGTTTCAACTTGAAACGTCAACAATTCCTTTCCCTCCACAGATGCTGCTCGACCTGCTGGTTTCCTCCAGCAGATTGTTTGTAGCTCCAGATTTCAGCATCTGCAGTCTCTTGTCTCCAGACAAACCTCTTGCCTTACATCTCTGACTATTGCAGTTCTGAACCTATAAGTGTAAAGTGATTGTAACCCTTCATCCAACACAGGAGTATTTCATATTGGCACCACGTGCCAAGGGTGGGAGATGTTTATTTGTCTGGAAGTAACACCCAGACCTCTGGTGAGTTCTGATAATTCAGAACTTATAAAACCACATCTTGAATCTCGGTTCAGAAACTGTTGACTTTGCACTAGTGCCAGAAGACGCATCTCCAATCTATGCAATGCTAACTGACTGTCTACCAAAGCAGATAAGATGAACCTGAATATGTAGATGAAAGTTACTTAAGTAGCTGCTTTATCTTCCATCCCACTCTCCCTAAGTACAAGATTTATTGAGTGTAATAGATGCAGGGGAAGAGTTTCAAAACTCCCAATTACATGGACCATGACTGAGTCACACGTTGGGCTATTCATGTTGCATAGGTTGATGACTTGTTTATTATTTGTAGTGTTTGTGTATCCAATCCCTTTTTGGATCAGTTCCAGAACTAAATTGGGTTGGATTGGAGGTGAAGTTGCCAGCAGTGGGAGTGGTGGGGGTGCGGTGGGGGGGCAGTAGGGCATTGAAAGTTGGATACGCTGATGGATTGAGAGGCCAAGTAAATACAGACCATGTGGAAAGCTAACCGTTTGATCAATAGTGGCAAGAAAAGCTTTCTTGGCCTGAATTACAGGGTTAAGGAAGGTAGTTGCACTGAAAGAGGACGGGACGTTTGGGGGGGTGGGGGGGGTGGTGTGGTGGTGTGGTGAGCTCATCATATAACCTTTGTTTAATGAAAGTGATAAATATTACAGGGAACTTGTCTGATGAGAAGATTTTCTGGGTATTCTGAGCACATTTTGCACTTTCTGTTGGCACCTCATCCAAGTACAACTTGGTGCTACAGGGAATCAAATGTGATTGTGGGCAAAGATTCTTCCTCACTAGAATATCCTGAATCTTCCTGTTACCTGGTTCAACAGCAGCAGGTAGATGTGAAGTTGGTTATGGTGCTGAATTTTGTCCACCAAGATACCCAGGCACTAAAATGCAAGCAGATAATTAGAATGCGCGCCTGAGGAATTGCTGTAGTTTGGTTAAAGTGAAACACACAGTTTAACAAGTGCTTGGTTCTAGAATTGTGACTAGGCTCAGTCCCGACATATGTTTGTTATATAACTGGGGTCATATTGTCGAGTCTATCTTTGTTCCCACTCCCTAAATGAGTACTCGTCATGACATTAAAATGTTGCAGACTTCCTGCAAGGCAGAAAATCTGACCGAGCAGTGATGTTTGCAGACTTCTAGAAAATTTAACGGCAAGAGAAGAACTTGGCCCTCATGGATTTAATTATGTCATGAGCTGTTGGTACAGGTCTGCATATAAATCTGCTGGCTGCAAAACATTCTGTAACGTCAGTTTTGGATTCATCAGTTGTATGTAGTGAAGTGTTTAGGTCTGCAGGAGTTAACTTCCCTACCTTTTTAAATCACTACAGCATGTAAACCTAACCTCTCACACAGGGCATTGTCCTCTGTTTCTTTCCTGTGCCTGTCTCTCTATAGCACAAATAATGATATCCTACAGGTCACATTTTTTAACGCTGGTTTTCATGCAGCGTAGCCAGATGGCCTCTTTTGGCTCACGTGAGAGGTTTTGCTTTTGTTCCAGCGGACAATGGGTTATTTCTGGCAATGTTTAGCATTGGAGACTGACTGCACACTGACTTACTGGCCTGCTCCCTGAAGATTTACATACTACAGACAAGAATCCTGGTTTTCTCGCGCTCTCACTCTCTCGCTCGCCCGCTCTCTCTCTCCAGCTGCCTTTCTATGGGTCTGGCCTATAGCCAAACTCCTTGAGAGTAATTTTGAGGCCTGCTTGAGTTACTTCATGCATTTACATCATCCCCTAGGGAGTGAGACTGCCTAACTAAAAGCAAGAAAGTTAATCAGCTGGAGAAGTGTGCATTCCTAAACTTGTTGTGGGGCAGGAATTTCTCATCTCTCAAGATTCTCCTCAGCTACGTCCTGATTTCCCCCCCCCGTAACATCTGAAATGTCTTCACTGCAATCATGAACTTTAAGATTAACCTTTTATTTGCCCCTTTTGGTGTGTCAAAGTTTTCACTGAGTTTTTGTCACGTGCTCTGCTAATCCTCCAATATAAAGAGCTGAGGTGCCCCCTATTATTTAGGTGATGAAAACTACACTGAGTTGTTGATCAAGTTTGGTGAAGTAAAAGAAAATGAGAACAAGGAAACAACTAATGGTAGAAATCTCGGATAAAAACATGCTAAGCGTTGGTCGAAGGAAGAAAATAAAGTAGTTAATTCTTTAATTAATTGACTTCATCGGAACTGTTCTGATGAAATTTTTGATCCATCTTTCTCTCTCTGACCTACTATGTACGGATGTTTTTTCTTTTAAGAGTGATCTGAATATGATTGCAACATATGCTTGCAATCTAAAGGGGTGTCACTGGCTCAGTGCTGTATTAAGTTTTGGGGCAGAAACGTTGAAGTTCCTCACTTGCACCAGAATAGCTATTGCTGCACTCTGGCTTTGTCCAGGGCTGCTATAGAGTGTGTGATCTTTTATAACTCTGCACTCTTCCTTTCACCCTTTTTGGTTGAGACTGAGGAATGGTTATAGAGCTGTTCCTAATGATGTCATAGCACAGTGATCCTGTTGAATGAGATAAGGCTCCAGGCTCTACTCCCCACTCTGTATTTAGCTAGAAGATGATTACTCAAAATGCCAGCATTCCACATTTGTTCTCTCAGATGGAAGTATGGATTTGCTGGGTGGGAAATGCATGCTCAGTATTTTCCAAGCGGATTGCCCCAGTGACTGTTCCAATGGGATGGTTGGGGTGGGTAGGGCAACAACTGTTTGAAGTTCCCATTGCAAAACTGAGTTTTCCTGAATGCAGTTGGATCCAGCCCAACTGTACTCAGGGGAAATAAACTGCATTCAACCAAACCAGCATTACTCAAAGGGACTGCAGAGGCCTCCATCAAAAAAGTTTTATTTAAAACAAAAAGTTGGCTGGGAAGTGGAACCGGGGGGGGGGGGGGGGGGCTGCGGAAGTGTCATGCCCAACCCAGTTATCGGCATGTACTTGGTGCCCTCCTTGCTTCCACCCCAGCGCCGGGGGTTACCTGGGTAACTGCATCTGCAACCATAAATTCAAAATTGAAATCTTTTCTGACAGTATGTGAAATTAATGCTTATTGCTGGAATGTTATTATCCAGACCATGCCCGTGAATGCTCATCAATTCCAGTTGGACAAAACAGCTCCAAGCTGATTTTTGATGCATTGCTAGAAGTGTAATCTTTCTGATCAGGCGTTCGACATGAACACATAGGTAGCAATGATCTAATGATTCCTTAAAAAAGCATAACTCTTTTGATATTGTAGCTATAATCCTTTCCCACTACCAGTAAAAACTTATTAAATGTATCATTTTTTTGTGTGGGATCTTTCTGGATACAAAATAGTGCTGTGTTTGTTCATATAATATCAAATGGTTATTTCTTGCATGTATCCTACCTTAGGATATTTCCTAGGAAAAATCCTACTTGCTAAATTGGGATAGCCCTGGGAAATGAGTGCTAAGATTCGAGGCGAAGGGGTCTTGGTTGAAATGTGGAGAGGCCCTCTCTCATATTGCTCAAGAGATTCCTTGGGTAGTAGAGTGTTGAGCAGCAGTGGCGGGAGGTACAAAAGGAAGGGAACACAAGCAGGGGATCCCTTTGACTTGGACACAATGACACAAGAAGAGGAATGGCCTTGCATGCATGGGCAAGATCAGCAAATATATCATTAAATCCCAATGTCCACCAACTGCTCCACTTGACTTGACTATCTTCCAATAATTTCTCAATCAGCACTTGGGCCCTAAAGTGATGTGGCCACCCACACCCTTACATAATCAGCATGGAACAGCTCTGACCCAATGGCGGATGCAACCAGATGATCACAACATCTGTAGCCAGTGAAAGGGCAATGACTAATGAAGATGATAATGGTATGCTCAACCCCATTCTCCTTTCTTAATTTCTCTCGATTACACAATCTCATCATGTACAAGAAGCAGATCATGTGGTTATGCACTGCTTACTGGCCCCACATTTCACCATCAGCCTTCTGTGCCTTTCTCTTTACAGATGGTGTAGAATTCCCACCTGACCAGCAGAAGAGTGAAAAATTTTACCAGCTTGGGTTTTGGGAATGTTGTGTTGTATCATGCAGGTGGGGTCTGCATTAGGAGAGTAACCAGCAGCTGGGGTAAGGGGGCATGATAGTCCAAGCATCAGCTCCCAAGTAGTTGGATATTAGTTCTGCCACTGAAGATTCGGCTGAGGATTTTTATGGGATTCTCCAGAGAAGAAGGCTGATAAGTATGCACAATGAGATACTTGGTGCACTGGCAGGGCTGTCAGACATCCTGCATGTAATGCCAAGGAACTTGGGGAGTTCATCTGCAAACTCATGCAAGACCTTGTGCTGAATCTGAAGTTCTTTGCTTTCCTGCATGGAAGTGGTGCCAGTATTATTCTGTCATGTTTAGACACAATCTCATGTACATCTGCTGGCAATGGTCTCAATCTTGCTTCCAGTTTTTCCTCTACTGAAGGATGCATCTCTTCAGGGAGGTGGTTTCACATAACTAGCATGTATTCTTTACATGTGAGCCACGAGAGCACGTCTTTATTCAACTGCAAAAGCATTTCAGTCATCCCTGTTCCCATGTCACATTTTGGGGATGGGAAGTTTGCCTTTCTCCCAACGTAATTCAGAGGTTCTTGGCAAACTCCCCTCTCCCCACCATCCCTATCCTTACCAGTGCCAACACTGTTGCTCCTTTTGGATGAAATCAACCACCTCCTAGGCAGCTAGGGGACATGTTTAGAATCTGTGAATTATGGGGACATGGCAGTTGAGCTGAAGTAGAAGTTCAACCATGATTTTATTAACTGGCAGAGATGACTCTGGACCAAATGGGTTACTCCCTCTTTTGTTTTCTATGGTCCATCAGCTCACCACAAGATAAACTCATTGTCATAGGGAGGTCTAAATAAGTCTGGAAATACTGGGAAGTCACTGCTATAGAGAGGAAGCAGAGAGTTCTGTTTCTGCGGAAATTTTAGCAGAGTACAAAATCTGTTTTTTTTTTCTTTAGCGAGAATACTGGATAAGTCGTTAAATATTCTTCAGTGAGAGTACTGTTGACATATATGTATTTTTCTGGTCTGAAGTTACTTTGCAAAGATTGCAGAATTAACCATGCAGGAATAGCTCAAGTCACGGCTGCTTCGTACACAAGCTAAGCTGAAGAAAGTCCATCTGCCCAGTTTGATGCAGCACGTGATTGTCAAGAGAATTTTCTTGACCAAATTTAGTCATAAAATAACTGATCTCCTTGTGTGTTTAATTTAGTTAATGGCGTATAAGTAAAAGAAGAAGCCAGGAAGAGAGTTTAAAATTTTTCCCAGTGCTGGGCACACTGCCAGAGCTGAAATGTAGTTTGTCTGGAAAAATAGAACACCAAGGATTTCACATATTTTATTGAGGCTTCTTTGTTTGACAGACAATGGTGTCTTCCTATTATTTCCCTTCTATTGTGTTGCTATGGTTATCCACTCTTCTGTTTTTTCTGTAACAGAATAATGAGTTACTTTGGTTTGAGTTTAGCAATTGTACAAGTTTCTCTGTATTCCTTTTTTGGCCTTTGGAAGATTTAAATGCATCCTGTACAAAGCCATTCATACAGAGGGTGTATGATATAGTGTGGAATCTCTGTTCACCTAATCTAGGCCATGATTTATTCCTCCTGGTCAAGGAGGACATGACATGCAGTTTTAATGAATAATGAGTAGGGGTGTAGCATAAATAGGCAAAGATATGGAACCCTCTGCATCTCTAATAGAAGAGTCCAAGACACAGGTATTTTGGGAAGAGGTCAAATTTCCCGAGTGTGCCAGGACAACATAATTGAATATTGTGCTTGTGCAGTAGCCCAAAACCCTATAGCGAGAAATGGTCTGTGCAGTGTGATGATCAGCCTGGCACTAGGCTAATATTGAAGTATAGATAGAATTGTGAATGAGACCTTCAACTACGAGTTGCTCACTCTTTACGTGCACCCATATCTCCTGGGATAGAATAGCCATTTTACTTCCATTATTCCAATATGTTGTTGGATGTACCAGTTAGAGAATAAATCCTAATTGTATGCTTGTAATACCAAAAATTAGAAGTGTTTCTGGTCCTAGCACAAACAAAAGGCAGGGTGAAAACCTAAGTTGTCAGTTTGATATGAGGGTCATTGCGGCATTATGAATGCACAATACTAGTGGTGTCATTTGCCATTTGGGATTCTTTTATGGTGGAGGTATCTGTTTATGTTACTACTGTGTATTTTTCTGGTCTAAAGTTACTGTGCAAAGACTCTAGAATTAACAATGCAAGGATTGCTATGTTAAAATTTATACTGTTTAATCCAAAAAACCATTCTAAGTGCCCTAAGCCTATTTGTTTTCTTTTGAATAGCTGGTGTCGATGGCTGTGTGTGTGTTTGGGGGTAGTGGAGGCAGGGCAGAAGCAGGAGTTGGGGTGGAAATAGAGAAACAGCCAGAATGTGTTTTTGAAACCCAACAGGGGGTGAGCTGGGAGTTGTGACAGCAGAAACATGGTCATTAACCCAAGGTTGCGTCAACAGCACAGTATTTAAGGTCCTATTTCTCACTCAGATCAGTCAGGGGTTCTTCCCAGCCCTTTCTTTCATGTGAATGATCTTCATATATTTGATCACCTCATTAAACATCATTTACGGGGGTTGCAGCTACCTTACCCTGTCCTTCACACAGGGCACAATTCCAACAGACAAATTCAATGCAGTCCTATCAAATAGAGGCAGGGGCTTCATTACAATATTACATAAAGGATAGATGCCATTTGTTTATTTTCCTGTTATTGTATCATGAATAATTAAATAGCCAGAGGTAAATGAATTGCAAAATTTTTGTGAAATCTGGATTTAGCAGATTTGGCTCCACTTTTGCACCAGAACTTGACTATTCATAATTATATTTTCCTTGCAATGAAAAATCTGCTTGGGTAACTCCTGGCTGCCAGTTTCCCTTAACAGACTCGTATTCTACATTGACTTTCATCAGCTAGTTTTCCCGATTATCATAATTCAACATTTCGAATTCACAAAATGATAGTTTGGAACAGACGAGGAAAAAAGCATCAGCACCCAAAATCTGAATTAGGCAATGTATTACAATTCGGCCTAAATTTATCATCAGTTTATGCTCAGGCTTCACTCTTACAGGGGATGGTTGGGGTGGGAGTGCAGTCCGGCAGGGTCAGTGTGTAGTAACTGATATTGGATCCCTGGACCATTTTGTGTGTTATATCGAGGTTGCTGAAGTCAGTTTAAATCTCAGCTCCTACCCAGTTGAGATAAGCTATACTTCTGTGGACCAAGAATCATACCTGTAATGTGTTATTTTCCATTTTCTGGTTGCCTACATTCCTTTTGTGGATGATAACATTTAAAGTAATATTTTTCATAAAGTTTATGATCAGTTCATGGTACTGCAGCCATGCCAAGTAGAAACAACAAATTGCCAAAACCCAGAGGGTGGCTATCTTGCCCTAAGTTTATATCCATTTGCTTAGGGTCAATAGCCAGCTTACTCTTTCAGCTCGTGCTGCAGCCTCGGGGGACGAGGTTGTTGACTGAAATCCTTGCATGGGGGATATCTGTTCTTCAAATGGAATACATTGCTTATCCTACTCGACATCTACCAATGATCACAATAAAATAAACAGAAGCAGACAACAAACAGAAGCAGAACATGTTCTTTCAGAGAGAGAAAACAGGCAGAGACAATTGACCCTGAGACATTTTTTGATGAAAAAGGGAGCCTTTGAGTAGCAATTGGATGGGAGAAACCCTGCCCATTCCCCTGCCCCTTCAGATACTGTACAATCTGTGACACTTCATTCTTTACAGACCAGCAATTAAAATTGGCATCCCCTGGTTGTATAACTTAAGCAATAACAAGCAGAAAATTTGCCCATTGGGTCTGAACTTGGTAAAGTATTTATTTACCAGATTAGTTTCAAATCTAAGATGTGGTACTGTGAGAAAGTAGGCTTACAGATTTAAACTGATTAGAGGTTTACTTAGGAATAATCGGTGAGTTCTTTGCACGGAATGGAATTATCAGTGAGGGAAGTGCATGTGTAAATCCTAGAATGTTAAGGAAAAGTTATATGAGTGATCTTGATGGACAAGCTAATTCAAACAGCTTTCCTCATCTGTACATGGCATGTAAAAGAGAGCAAGGATAGAAAATTAGTCGGTGCCAAATCGCCTCCTGTTAATGCTTGGTTGAAGTATGAAAATCCTAAACTGATCAAATGGTTGTTGAAACAGTGCATAAATTCTTCAAATTATACAGCAGGAAAGGAGTCTATTTGACCCATGAAGTTTATTTCAGGAAGAAATGTGTAAAAGGAGATTAAGTAGCTGCACATATGTTTTTAAAAAATATATATACTGAAGCAATAGAAAGAGAGAGAGAGAGAGAGTGGGGAAAATGGATTAGATCGGACCATTTATATTTCTAATTTACTAAAAATGGCATTAAGCAATGGTAATAGCTTCACTAAAAATAACAATCAAAGTTACTAGAATTATTATAATTATACCACATTAATAGTCTCAAGATTATTATGATTGATTATAACAGAAACAAAACCCGACTGACTTATTGTATTTTATACCCTTTGGCAGGTGAAGGAACATGCCTATTACCAACAGGATGATAGCCAATAAGACAGCGGCGTTAAATTGGACAGGAACAACTTACAATTCAAAGCCCATTGATCGGTGAGTAAGAGTTGTCTGGATTCTGTGACTTGGACTGATGGGCAGGTCTCATAAATAGATATGTTATAACACAATTGATAATGTATTCAAATCACTGATCACAACTGCTACTAAAATTATGATAAAATTCATAATATAAGCCCATGCAATAGAACATAGAACATTACAGCACAGTACAGGCCCTTCAGCCCACAATGTTGTGCCGACATTTTATCCTGCTCTAAGATCTATCTAACCCTTCACTCCCACATGGCCTTCCATTTCTCTATCATTCATGTGTCTATCTAAGAGTCTCTTAAATGTCCCTAATGTATCTGCCCCCACAACCTCTGCAGGCAGTGCGTTCCACGCACCCACCACTCTCTGTTTTAAACAAAACCTTACCCCTGACATCCCCCTTATATCTTCCTCCAATCACCTTAAAATTATGCCCCCTCGTGTTAGCCATTGTCACCCTGGGAAAAAGTCTCTGACTGTCCACTTGATCTATGCCTCTTATCCTCTTGTACACCTCTATCGTCACCTCTCATCCTCCTTCTCTCCAAAGAGGAAAGCCCTAGTTCACTCAACCTATCCTCATAAGACATAAATAACCAAAGGGAATTGTATTCTGTGCAGAGGTCATAATAGATTAAGCAAGCTGCCACTCATTAAGAAATGCTGGGAATTTCTATCAAGCCATTGACATTATGTGAACAGGGAATCATTCAGTGATGTGTTATATTTGACGTAGATGGACTTTCACACCATGTGAAGGGATTTTCACCCATTCTACTTTGATCAATTATTGCCATACTATGTTGGTGTGATGCAATCTAGCCTGGGCAAATATATTTTGCAGGCTCCTTATGAAAATCATCTCTGCATTTGGGCATCCTTTATATCCTGTGCCCTACCACCTCTGTTCAGTTGGGAATGAAGCTGTGGATGTTGAGCAGCGACATCCCACAGTGAATGCCACCTTCATCCTGTTCCTCTTGCTCCTTGTCCAGGCTCCACCTTATGGACCTCTGTCTTCATTCTGTGCTCTGCCAGTGGCCACTGTCTACAGTTTGTTAGATTGCGCAGCATGCAGCGCACAATGAAACAGTCTTCTCATTCTGCCCGTTGTGTACTGTTGTGTGCCCAGACTAAGGCAATCAACGAAATCTCATCTTGAGGAACCAATGCTGCTTTGTCTAGAGAGTACAGTGATGTGAGCAGCCACAGGAGTTGACTCCCAACATCGAAGAAGTGTTGGCCACTGAAAACATGCAGCAGAGTCTTTTGCTTCCCAGAAAAATGGGATTGACCATGAGGAAATTCTTCTTGTGATCCATATTGAAGGAGTGGAAAGCCTTCCTCTTCAGAAGAAGCTCTGGGTTACAAGGGAAGCCCCTATGGACAGGTGGTTACGGTCAATGGCTACCTGCACTCATGGGTAGTCAGCAATGCTGTCAAATCCCAAAGCCTCAGATACCACCTGAAACTCACTGAAATTAAAATTGGTGAAATTATATCTTCATAAATACAATACAGAGGCAACTTCCCTGATGCTGCAGTGAGTAGCAAAATGGGAGACGAGATGGAGGTCTGTCATAGTTACATGAAAGATCCTGTGGCAAGGCAGTTAAAAGTCACTGTGAACGTGACCTCCTTGGAAGGAGCAGTACTGGTAAGAGAGTGTGGCCAAATGCCTTCCTGCAGAATGTCACATATCTTAGTAATGACAACCTTGGAAAACTTGGGCCTGTGAATGTGGTGCTTGTCAGAGAGGTCCAAGTTGTATGTGGTGTCTCCGAAGACTCTCTCAGTGTAGGTTGATGGAAAGGTTGTTGCCTCCTGGCCTGAGGTCCCCAAGTGAGTTTTTTCTATTGAGGCACCAAGTGAATAAATATCAGCAGCTAAGTGAGGGAAAAAGGGCTCGCTGTTGGTTTAAGCACACTCTATGGACTGCTTGAACAGTCTGCAGGTGGCAAATCAATTGTCCTAATGTCAGTAGAGTGTCCTTGCAGGTAGTGAAAAAAGTAGCAGACTAGTGCAATGTGTTGCTAGTTCTACTTTGATGGTCATGGGTTTCAACTTTGGCTCCAGTTTATGATGATAAGGGTGAAACTGGGCTTAGTGATAAATGACATTTGATGTATGTCTTGTACCGGGAAGATGTCATGTATGCCAATGTGAATAGCACATATGACTTGATCTGGTTATTCCAGGTAAAGTCAAAGTTGGGCCACAGAGTGCCCAGAAATGGGTACTACGTAATCCAGTTTCTAGACTCATGTTTTATACAGTGATATGAAGTTTTATAAAGTACCAGTGATGTTACTCCATTGCTTAGAGTGGGGTTTCTAATGTTTATTGTGTGAATACTCTGAGAAACCTCAAAGTACTTAACACCTGCTGTTGTTTGCTGATCTTTTGCTTTCACTAGAATTTGGACTTAACATTTTAGTTCTACATTTGCTATATTGATTTAGTTTTTAGCCATGACTTGCTGAATATTCTGGCTTAGTGGAAAGTGAAATATCCTTCCGTTCCAATCAAATTAACTTGCCAATGCCAATCAATTGTTTTATATGTGATGATGTTTTTGGAGGGTGGTTCCTCTCATTTGTTCTGCACATGCCTCCATTTGAGATCTCAGTCAATTCCCACGATATTTCATGACACAAGCTGCTTCAAACTGCTGAATACTTTGGTCAGTTCTTGCTTCTATTGTGGAAGAACTGTCGGTCATTAGCTGAGTGAGAAAGAGAGATAGTTGCTGGATCATTGGAGGTCAGTTGCTTTTGTGACTGAACTGATCAGAAATTACCATATGGTACTAGGATCTAAATGGTTGAAGATGGTGGCTGAAAATCTATTTACATTTGGGAACTGGTAATGTAAAGAACAATTTGGTCTGGGATCTAATTGGTCAAAAGGGAAACAGGAATCACAAATCATATTGGTAACATTTACTTATCTGTCTTTAGCGTTAAGAGTGTTGCAGCCCTGAGACAATGTCCTGTAATTTGAAATAATATGGTGATGATTCAAGGAATGAATGGGTCATTGGTTTTTCTGAACCTATTGAGGTTTTTGGGCTTTAGTAACATTGTTAGCTATCCACATAACTGGCAGCAGTATTAAGCAGTACAGGTGTAATTTAGCATGAATAATTTCCCTAATTGGAGGAAATTTGTGAAAATGTGCAAAGATAGAATACGTAGTATCTTTCTACATGATGCTTTGAACTTTATTTTAGTTTTAGCTTGTCTGGTTTAGCAGGAAAATTCAAAGGAGAAAAGTAAGTGAAAATGTTGGAGGGAATTTGAAAAATGGTTTCTAAAAACTCTACTGCATATGGATTTTGCATGTTCTTGTTATTTATGGATGTACAAGATGAATATATTACAGCAAGATTTCAGACCTCGATCACAATGTAGGGCAGGAAGTGGAAGTCTAGGATTTTGAGCAGTCAGCTGGAATATTTGCCATTACTGCAAAATAAATAGGCAAACTAGTTGTTATTGGCAGATTATCAAAATGCTGCAACAAAAATATGGGTGGTGGAAGCTAAAACTTTTCCATAAAATATGAAAACTCAGGACCCCACAAATTTTTCGTGATGACTCCCCCACCTACCTTCCCCCTGTTCTCTCTCCCAACCTCCAACACTCACCCCCTGCCAAAAGACAATTGAAGTGCCATCCCTCACTTTTGGATCGTCAGTTCCAACAGAGTCCCCATGTGAAGCCATATTAGAAGCCTGCCTGTTAGACCTGTTTCTCATAAGAATATTTATCACTGGATCATTTAAGTGTGTATGGGATGACATTCACTTAAGTGAATAGGCATCTTGTATTTTCTTCTCAAAATTGGATAGATGTTTGTTTATATGCACACTACCGAAATTGTCATGGAAACATTGATCCCACACAAACACTGGGATTAACAGAGCAGTAGTTGTCTGTTCTCAGTGGTTAAAACATTCCCAGGAGGAACACTTTTGGTGCATGCTTTTTATCACCTGCTGTCCCCTTTCATAAATCAGTGTTCTTTTCTATCCTGCTCAACCACTTAATTTGCCAAATCGAATGTGATGTTTATGAACATGGCTTCAGCAACAGTTACATTGGAAGTAGGCTGCAAAAACATTTAAGATAACGGTGCTCCAGCCTGGGGCTGTTCAAGCTTTCTTGCAGAGGTTATTGGTTTCTCTGCGATATTCAGAAAGGTTGTGTTTATCCAGAATGCTTAGTTTAAGTAGAGATCTCCTCAGATCAATCAGTGACCTTTCAGGACCTAACCACAGCACATGACTGTGGTTTGGGACCTACAGTAGAGGAAATGTGTAGCAGGGACTGAGGAACAGCTGTATTTTCATTTAGTCCCACACAGTGTATTTCTGTTGCTTTACTTGTTTTTAAAAAAAAACTATAAGTCATCTCAAATTTCGGTTCTTTGCCTGGTCTGCCGTTTTTGAATGAAGTGTTACAGGCATGTAATGATCCATGATATTCATCCCAACTCTGCACTCCACACCCAAGGGCCAGCTTTGTTCCCTCCAATGTCCGTTCCAGATTTGCTCTCAAGTGTAGCAATCTGACTCGGCCTTTGCTCGACTTGGACTGCGCTCAAGCTCTTGCAGGGATAGGGGAAAGTGAATGTGGTGCCCTATCTGAGAATGTAATACAGGAGAAAATGTTGTTTAAACAGCAACAGATTATCAAAAATGTAGGTCTGATGAACATTTTTATGGATATCTATCTATCTATCTATCTATCTATCTATCTATCTATCTAGTCAGTCAGTCAGTCAGTCAGTCAGTCAGTCAGTCAGTCAGTCAGTCAGTCAGTCAGTCAGTCAGTCAGTCAGTCAGTCAGTCAGTCAGTCAGTCAGTCAGTCAGTCAGTCAGTCAGTCAGTCAGTCAGTCAGTCAGTCAGTCAGTCAGTCAGTCAGTCAGTCAGTCAGTCAGTCATGGGTTTAGTTGCCATAGTGGGGCTTTTGTTGAGGTGAAAATAAAAGCAAGATTACATTGTAGGCTATAAGCGACTCATTGACATCTTTGGGAAGTAGAGAACTGTTCTCCAAAGTCTGGGCAGGAAAGTAGTGTGATCTGCACAGACAACAATGTGATGAGAAGAGAATTGGTTCAATAAACCAAGTCCTTCGGTGAAATTAAAGGACTTCCTGGGGATCAGGAATTGCAAAAGAACCAAACTGAGAAAAATGTCTGCGTGGAAAACAAATCTGAAAATGAGATCTTGACTGACTGAAATTCAAGACCATGACAGATGAGGAAAGGGCTTGACTTAAAGCTTCAATCCTGCTACAAGACAAGTATAGGTCAATGTCCCGGAAAGTTTATTGGTAGTAAGTCTGTACTGGACCTATCTTGTCTCTCTGAGGCAACAAAGAAACTCTGACTCTGCACCTCTTAAATGGACTACTGCAAGTAGAAAAGGAAAAGAACGATACAACAATTGTTTAGAGCCCAAAGGTTATTCAATATCACGTTGAAGGTCCTGTTTGTTCATAGATTTGCGTGTACAATGGGCTAACAGAATTTCCAAGCATGCGCAGCCCTAAGCAAATGGCGTGGTGGACTTCCAGCATGAAATGCTTTATTGATCTCAGAGTGCAATAAATTTCCTCCCTCTATGTCATCTGGAATTAAGAGAATGAAGCAATTAGATGCTCTTTGAGAACCCACCAGAAGATTTTGATTTAATTTTCAGCAATATAGCTCCAAGGAGTGTTCTGGACTTAGAAGATGACTTGAGGTTTTCCAGTGTATCATGCAGGAAGTGATTAGCTTGGAATACTGTGTTCCTCATGTTAAGGGCTCCCTTTCCTGCCTAAGTGCTTGAAAGGTTATCACTGTCTTGTAGGAAGAATATAAAAAGAGCACCCTAATTGCATTTTCCCACAGTGTTTGTTTTCCATTAAGGTTTCTGAAAATTTGAGGCATAACAGCGAGTTGTATGCAGTTCTTCAATATTACAATGCCATCTTTGAGAGGGAGCTTTATTTCTGTTTTATGCATCATGTTCAATGGCAAGGTAAAAATTAATATTTGTATTTTGATACGAGGCTCACTGGAGATGATGAGGCGAAGACTGAGGCCCTTCAGGTCATATGATCATCATTTCATTTAGTTAATGTAGGGAAAGAAAATTCTATGGTCTAATGTTGTCCAGTTTTTTAAGCTGGACTTAGTGAAACAATCTGAAGAATGAACTTATATTTTGTGAATTGGGTGGAGAGTTCTAACTCCAATCTGTGACCCCATTTTGCAATTCTGATAAAATAGGCCTTTTATCGGTCAGTCCCAGCTCAATGTATTTTGTCACCTAAAAGGATGTTGATTTTAGACTGAAAAGCTTTGAGTAGTGGAGCATAAACACCTGCATGGACCCTATTGGGATGAACAGCCTTTCTCCCTGCTGTAAATATTATGAAGTAATTTGCATTTTGGCAAAGGTCTTTGAATGTTAAATTGACCTTCTTGGATCAATCAGGTAGCAAGGGTGAAAGAGAAATATTCATCTTATGGATTTCAGTTTGGCCAACAGCCAGTAAAAGCTCAGCACAGCCTTGGAGCCCAGAGTTTGTTAATTTGTCTTAGAATGGGAGTAGACTTGGTGTATGTAACTTAAAATCGGATCTTGTAACGAACATGTATTCAGAGTGATATCCCCATTTGCGGTAATGAAAATATGGATTCCTTGCGTTGGTATCATTGCCTCAACACCCATTCCACTCCACCTCTCACCTAGCCCTGTTGACTTAAAAATTTGGGACATCAGCTTTTCAGCAGCTCACTCTCTCTTCTGTTTCAATATCATAAGGTAATCAAAAAAAATGGAAGGTAGTGAAACTAGGACATTTGAAGATCTTTGCTTCAGGATGCCCAGCTAAAAACTATGTTATGTACTTCTTAAGACTCAGAAACCATTCTATTTTGTTCTGTGACTATGACAGATCTTTTTATCTTACAGAGTGAAAACAGATGGTGAGAAGTTTCTCCTGATTGTCAAGGAGCCACCGAGGGTTGAACCTGAACACATTGTTAATCAGCATCTGAATTCCACTCAGAAGAACTCAACAAAGATCCTGATTAGTACACAGGCAGTTGATGGCACAGAGGTGAAGTGTCCACTAAAGCCAGTCAACAGCTGCATTACAAAGCCCAGACTGACTTACAGTGAGCAAACAATGCTGAACCAAAAATTTGTCATCAGTAGCCCAAGGCTGGACATCAACAGCATCTCAGAAAATGAACACTCCGTGCAGAAGCCATTAAAGAACACTTCCAGGCAAAGCTATTCTCCTAATAAAACTGGTATCGTAGTTAGGAATCCAAGCATTAAGGAAAAAATTTCAGAATGGGAGGGTAAGAAGGAACTGGTGTTATCAACAGAAAAAGAAAAATTGGTAAATAAAGAAACCAAGGAACTTGATGACAAGTCTGAGCTAGTGAAGCAGGTTGAGGAGAATGTCGCTAAGAAGGCTGAAGGTAAACATGCAAGTATTTGGAATTTAGAAAGCAAGGATGCTGGGAAAGAAAATGAATACAAGGTAGATGAAGGGAAAGCAAGGATTCTGCAGGCTGAAAGCAGGTTGCTTGAGGTCAAAGAGAACGAGATAATGAAGTCTGATATCATACAAGTTTGTGGAAAAGCAAAAGAAGTTGTGCGCACGAACTTTTCCACAACACAGCCCTTGACAAGAGAGAGAACAACTGTATCGAGCCACATCAAGAAGCTGGAGGAAAAGGCAAAGGAAGATTCGGTGACAAGCCAGCTTAAGTTACCTGGTGATTACTATACACCTCAGAGACTTCAAAAGGCACTGGTCGCCCAGGGAACATCACCCTCCAAGGAGAAAAAGGATGGCAGCTGCAGCTCAGAACTCAAGCGTAAGCACATCCAGTCCAATTCTGACACGGAAGCAAGCGAGCCTATCTTTGGGACTGTGGAGAAGGTGAAGGTCACCTGGGCAAGCTGTAAAATTCGAAATGTGGAGAATGTCTACTCAGAACCTGGAACTCCTGACCATGACCTTGCAGTGAATCCTGTGCCCAAGCCTAGGCGAACGTTTGAGTATGGTACTGAAAAAATGGCTGGCCTTTGTACGTTAAGGAAGAGCACTCGGCAGTTGCCGGACTTGCCAGTCATCCCCCCACCGCTCCCATTGACACCTCCTCCTACTGTCAGCACAGGAGCGCTAAATGGGAGAATAAGGTTAAACTCTAAAGATAACCGGTAAGCAGGCGACTTCTGTGTTTTGGAAAGGTTGGTTAGTGGGATAGTGCAAACCATCTCAAATCGTTAATGTAGAATTCTGCAGTGTTCTTGTAATGATATGAAAGAATGTAAAAGGTGAAAGGGGAAATGTGCAAATTCCAAGGGGAGTAAGCACAATGAAGCCTCTGTGGATGATGTGAAATAGTGTCTGCTTTAAGTTCGTGGCCTCATTCTTCAGTGCATGGAACTCCTGACCAGGAATGGTGTAGTGTAAAAGGTCATGGCTGTCATGTGACCATGACAACACTGACCCCTCTGGCTGGGATGACACCATTGAGCATATGGCTGAAAGCGACACCACTGTCAATCAAGGTTTAGTTCCACCCCACTAGGTAAACACCTTTGTCCTTGCTGGACCACTTGGATTGGTCTGTGCGAGCACCTTTGTCCTGGGCACACCTACCACTGGTCCGTTTAAACACCTTTGTCCTGCTGGACCACCCAGCCCCCCAGCAGTATAAAAGTGCTGCATGTTTGGTTTTCTACCTCTTTTCTGTCTCCGAGGATGTTGAAGTAAGCTGTGCACTACTTCAGAGCAGTTAGTTAAGGACTCCCGAGATCAAAGAGCCAATGTTTGTCCAGAATCAGGGTATCCAAACATTGTATTGTTTATTCCTTGATCATTTGTACCCAGTTATTGTGTGTGTGTGTGTGTGTGTGTGTGTGTGTGTGTGTGTGTGTGTGTGTGTGTGTGTGTGTGTGTGTGTGCGCGCGCGCGCATGCGCGCGCGCACACCTCACCCCCGTTGCGATTTCCCTCCACATTCGCAATCTCCTGCTTGAGAGTATGTGAGTGTGCATCTGTTCCCATTTATTCTGTCCCCGCGTTTGTCTTTGTAATTTAAAAATGGTTTATTAACAAAGACTGTGTGTCCAGACCTTTATCTTTAAGATACCAGAAGAACCTTTCTCACAACAAATGGTCTGACAGGAGGCAAGTTACAGAGCAAAGCGCTGTCTATGCTGTTTTCCTGTCCTGGACCTTACAGATGTGGTTTCCAAACAACTTTGTTGGGGTCCATGCTAGTATGTAAGATGGAAAGGTTCAATTGGAAAAGGAATTAAAATATCATAAATAAGAATCTTGCACTCGGAAGGATACCCACATTCTCTTCTGCAACTTGTGCTGACTCCTTAACAGAGCTGTGCAACTGCCCCACTCTTTCTCTAGAGCCTTGAATTTCCCTTTGAGGATCTATTGAGTTCTCCTTCAAAAGTTACTGTTGATCTGATCCCAGCAGTTCATTTCAGTTCATAACGACTTGCTGTCCTTGCTCCCAAGTGACCACTCTAATCTAAGATGATAGCTGAAAAATAGAAGGTACATACATGACAGCCGATCCCAATTTGAAAGCATGATGGCTACTCCCCAGGTATGGACCATTATTATCTTCTAGTAATGGTTGGAATTCGGCTGTACATTCAAGGAGTGATACCTGAACATCACAGGTTCTGATGTGGAGACCTCAGTGTGAAGTGAATTCAGTCAAAAACTCCTTGCATCATTTGGAATCTAGCTAACCCCTTTTTGTTCTGCCTCCTTCTATCTACCAAGGAGAAGAAGAACTCTGCTCTCCTCGATAGTGAGCTCCTGCAACCTCCCTAATGCTGCTGTGCACTGCTAATTGCAAGATGTGATCTGAATCTCTGCCACTGGCCAGAAGCTTAGAAGTTCAGCGCAGTGGTTACTCTCACTGCCATTAACAAGGTTGTTCTGGCCTTGCTGTTTGGCTGTAGTTTAGTTGGAGTATGTGGCAGAGGTCCCTGAGAGCCTCCTTGGAAAGAAGAGTCTCCTCCAGCTCTGCTCCTGTGTTGAGTTATTGTAGGAGAAGTGCTTCTGATAAATCTGCTCAAAGCCCTTTTACCCCCCTCCTCCATCTTCCCCTGCTTGTTGCCCCTTGTCGTCCACCTTCTGCAGGCTGAAGCTTTAGAAGTGTGGCCACCAAAACCTCCTAGTAAGGATGCCTTTGGTCTGGCCTCAAATAAAACTTATCTGTTAGCCATAGCATTTAACTTCCAAAACTCCCACAGTATCCACCAATTAATTATGCAAGTGTGTACTACCAAATCCTCTTCTAATCAATTTAAGAACAAAGCTGAAAGTCATGGAGGAGTGCTTTAAATAAATCAAGTGTGCATTTTAAGCTGCTAATTACCAGCTGCTTTCTCTGGACATGATTATTTCATGGCATTAGCATGAAGTGGAAAAATTTGGCCCAAGGCAGTTCATTTTCACAGTTTGTCTCTTAATAATGCCAAGCATCCCTTTCCCATTTAACAGCCTTTGTAAAGCTTCCTACTGGAGATCCCCCTGTTCCTCTATTCCTTTTGAAATTGTAGAAATTTAGTTTGTATTGCCTCTGCCTATTCTTCGTATTCAGGTGTGTTACTTCATACTCATTGCATGTTTTACCACTGCCTGCCCATTTCATCAGTGTGCCAATGCCTTCCTAAAGTCTCTTCCCATTCTCCTCAAGGTTTATCATGTCTTATAAATATACAAAACAGTAATCCTAAATACTTTATGGAGTATGCATTTAATTGAGATATGAATTACATCTGTCATCTGCTTTTATTGATACAGTCGGAAATCTTTTGAATTTGAAGATGTAAAAGACCTTCAAAGTCTTCAGTCTCCTAATTTCTGCAGAAATGGGCAGGTGGATTGGTATGCTCAGTCAAAGTTGGCACTGAACTGCGCTTTATCAGAAGAAAACATATATGAGGATATCCTGGGTAAGCTTCAGGATCTGTGAACTCAATTCTCCAGCATACAGCTGTCTTTTGTTGAGAATCTGATTTTGTGATTCTGGATAGAATGTTGGATTTATACTGTATCAATGACTTGGAATGGCTAAAATTGCAAATGATTCATATTTGAAATGGGTTCAAATAATGTAGGCAAACCAGATAAAAAGGAATTTGAATGAACTGGGTATAAAGTAAGAAAGGAAATGAAGTGTATCAAGCAGCAGTAATTATGTGATGCAAAGCTTGAATCGTACCAGTGTAAAAAATTGAATCCCCAGGAAGGAAAGGGTTTCTAGAATGGAACATGTGACTTAGATTTGGAGTGCACAGTAAATCTTAATGTCAACTCCAGGTGGAAGAATACATTTAGAAAGGTGCAGTTGAAGCTTTCAAGGAATAGAAGGCAGAAGTGTTAGCTTAGTGATCAAAAGTATAATTGGGAAAATATATCCCAGAAAAGAAATATTGCAACGCAGAGGATGTAAGAAACATAAGGTGGCTGTGATTGTTAGGGGCCATCACTGCAGGAATTCCTCAGGGCCCACTATCTACCATTCCCTCCCTTTTCTGCCAGAACCTTGGAGAGCCTTTTAAAAGCTTCTACAACAAACTTGCTTCATAGCACTTCCCAAACATTAGACCTTGTCCTCTGATGTGGTAAAAGTCAGCAGATATCACCAGAAAATTCTCCCCTCAGTCACACAGCATCCTTGCTTGAAAAATAAAATCACCATTCCTTTTTTGCTGGGTCAAAACTCTAGAACTCCCTAACTGAGAACTCTGAGAGAGCACCTTCACCACCAGGGCTGCAGCAGCTCAAGAAGGTGATGCCTCTGCCACTTTCTCAAAGTGGTAGCTGCCAATGTAAGAAACAAACAAAAAACTCTGAAGGCATGAAGGACAGTAACTTGTTTGCTTGATTAAAATACATGGAGGAGAAAAGGGATTAGTTGTTTGGTTATTTAACTGAAGTGAAGTTTGGTTTGTTCAAAGGGTGTTGGTTTCTGTAGAGTGCATCGGCAAGAGTATTGAATGTTGTGTGTGTAAGAATAAGAATGGCACAGGACCGATCGCTGGCAGCACGTGGGTTGCTGATTCAATTTAAAGCTGTGACAAAGTTAACTGAAAGAAATTAGGTTTTTGGTTATGCAAGTTTTTTAGATGTGGAATACCTTGACAAATCATCTCTAAGGTCATTGGCTGAGTGTTGATGAACAGAGTTCCAATGAAAAGTAGCATAGTCACCACTGGAGTGTCCACGCCATAAATCACTTTGGCAATCAGGGACTAAGGCAGAATTTCCAAAATGAGAGGTGATTTTAAAAAAAATTAGCAATGATTGGTATAACTATGGAAATTACTAATGTTGGGGCACAGGATGATTGAAAATTAGGAACAATCAACTTTCCAAAGGTGAGTTGTAAAGGATAATGTATATGGTGCTTTTTTAAATCAATATCACAGATATTCCCAAGGAAAACCCTTATGAAGATATAGAATCTGCAGACAGGCACCCACTAGGGAAACAGTGCACTCAAGTTCATCCTTCTTCAGCTAGCTCCACGCCCAAACCAGGATCTCCATCAGAAAACAGACCAGACACACCCACAAAGGTAATGCAAATAAAATAAATGTTTGTTTTTGCCACCTGGATAGAAACATTGCTTAACCACTATAGAATCTGCCTAATCATTCCATCAAATCCACTGCACAGCTCACTGGGGAATTTTTGTGGATAGACAAGTCCAGGCTGCTTTTCCTGGGAAACCTTGCAAAGCACAGTCCGCTGTTGCAACAATCTGAGTACACCAAATCAAACTGGCTCATGATATGAAAGAAACTTCATTGACAATCAAGAGATATTTTTTGAATGTTGGCTCTTTGAAGAGAAACCCAGTGCTTTCCAAAATAAACTGTAGACATGCCAAATGAGAATCCAGTGCATTTGCTAATCAGAGCACATAAATACAAGACCAGCAGGTCGGATAGCATCAGCAGCACGGGACTGCTAAAGACTTGTCTTTTTGAAGTATTGCTTTTAAAATAGAGGACTATCTGCTTAGCATTACCTCAATTTTTTTTGATAGGATTTGATTAATATGGTTGTATTCTCAAACTACTGTTCAAAGAATTGTATATTTCTTGCACTGGTCAAGTCACCCAGTCAGCTCTGTTCATTCTGTTGCCTTTTTGATGGTTAATCGGGAGATCTGCTCTGTTTTCACAGCTTCCTTTGAAAACTCCCTCCCTCTTTCGACACTCCTCAGAGAGGAGGAGTTTCAAACTGCTGGATCTCAGAAAAATCAGTAAAGATGGCATTAGTTCACCACCAAAAGCCAGCCCACCTTCCACCCCAAGCAGTCCAGATGATACTCTAAGCCTGGCAGGAGACTCTCAATTATTAAAAAGAAGAAGAAAGATTCCTAAGGTCTGTAACTTCCTGCAGATTCTTTTTCAGTTAATCTGAGTGTCAGTTAATCATAGTCAGAATTTACCTGCAGGATTGGCGTCAGCTGAGATCGGGACAGGGTAGTGGACCTTGCTCGGCCATCTTCTAGAAAATACCCACAGTAACTAGTGGAGCTGAAATGGAGCCCATGTGAATTGTCCAGTATCTTCACTTGAGAGCAGCAATTTAAATTTGTGTTTATTGAGAATTTACATAGCCACAGAGCCAATGATGACCTTCTCACTTGCTAAGTTGTCAGACTGTCCCATCATTTGGTCTTGATGATGTGAAACATGGTCTATATCTCACCATAGCAACTAGTAGGGTTAGCACAAAGACCCAATTGTGAACACTGGTTGAACATGGCCCTAAGTCTGTTTAGCACTGTCCACACCAGATGTGGATTTCAGCAGCAATTTCTATGCAGCATTGTTAATCCTTTGGTAGAATTTTTCATTGTTTTCTAATGCAGGTGGTGTTGAAGATTAATGCAATCTATGAGGCCAGGAGGGGGAGGAAGAAAGTAAGAAGGATCACTCATCCTTCTGAGGCCAGCACGGGAAGAGGTAATGTTTGTGCATGATTACCATATAGTCCATTGTAATTGAATAGCATTAATTATTGTGGATAGACTCAAAAATAGATTAATGCCACAAAGTTACTTCTATGTTTATTAAGAGGAAATAATCGTCAGCTGTTAAACACATGGGAATAGGAATTCCTTTGCACAAATCCAAAAATAATAATCCTGTGTAGTTAAAAATTAGCTTAACCCAGAATAGAGCAATATTATGCACTTTTCTGGGTGTCCATCAGGAAAATTGACTCCAGGATTTTCATTTGATCTAGAACTTTTTATCCCCAGCACCAAATTCCACCCCCTTCACCTCCCAATGATGCCAACGTTAGTGCAACATGCAACATTTGTCTCCAGCTTGATTTGCAAGCTCACTGGTTTGAAAACAAAAGTTTACCTACTCACAGAGTGATTAGGTTTTACTAAGCCTGTTTCCCTGAAACCATGCTGGTTAAAAGGATAACATTCAAACTGCATTCTTTGTCCTCAGTGAGGTTTTCTGATCATCATTGACTGCAGGAGGCCAGGGACAAAGTCACCCTTGGCTTCCTAGCCTCAAGGTCATTCCAGGCTGCTGCTGTTGATCTGCCACATCTCAAGGTTTGCTGTTCATTACTACATTAGGAAGGACATTCAAATTTTATATGCAAGAAGTTAAGGCCATACACTTTTCTTTTAGCCCATTGGAGGAGACACAGCAGGCACATTTTGCCTACATTACAATCTTTCCCAAAGTGTAGACTTTCATGGGTTGTGCTCATGTAATAGAACCTTTTTAAAGACTTCCCAGACAATGTCCTAAAGGAGTGCACCTGTCTATAGCCCTGGAAGATTTCCTCTGGCTTGTTTCACAAAGAGTATGCCTCTTGTGCACAATGACCTTCACCAGCATATACAGTTCCCTCTGATAATCCCCACTCCACTCCCAGGAGCATTCCCAATCCCTATCATAATTGCAGCTTCCAGTTATTAAGTTACAGCACTCTCCTATAGCAGGAAGAGTACTGACTGCATTGTGGTATGCCCTTTTAAGACCTGTCTGCAGAACTCTTATCTCATGAAAACATAAAATTGTGATGGGGCTTAACCGGTTGGGTGCAGTGATGATGGCAGGGGGGAGGTTAGAGTCAGGGGTCACATCTGAACAATAGTATTGAACTGGGTTGTGCTACATTTTGGAATTTCTGATTATTTGAACACTGAAATATTGTCATTAAAATGATGATATTAAATTTGGTTTCCATGGGCATGTGAATTGGAGCTGGAGGAACCACTTGGAGAAGTGGTGTACTTGCATTTCAATTCATCTGGAGAAAATGGTAAGTAGAAAATAGTAGACACCACACAGTTTAGATGTGGAATTACCTCTTACATTTGAACTCGCCACCTAGTTTCTGGAAACACTTTCCTTTTGATATTGCCAGTTAAGGAATTACTGATTAGTAAAATTGTATCTTCTATCCCTACTAATGGCACCAATGAGGCAAACACATTTCAGTAGTTTTTATAAGGAATATTTTCAAATAAAACAAATGATTATTCTGGCTGTTCAAGTATGTTTTTTTTGAAAAAATCTGTTAACATTGACCTCCTTTCACGTGTGTAAATCAAATCACAGTCCAGAAGATTGGGAAAGTGCACAAGTCAGGGTGTGTGTAGTGTTATATCTTCCAGTTCCTATAACAAAATATCCATTATTACTACTTCCTCCTCCCTCAGGATTATCAAACTATTGGGGGATTAAAGTAAATTCCTGACAGGGACATGGGATTCATTTATGGAAGGAATTGGTAGTGATGAACCTGATTAAATTCCTTGTGCATACTAAAATTTCCTGCAATAAAATTAGCAGTATGTCAATAGATGCTTCTTCACAAGACAACTTGTGTCAATTCAGTTACAGACGAAAACAGTGAAACTGACAGTGAGACTGAAGAGAAACTTAAAGGTAAGCCAATTCTTGTACAAGATGATTATTAATAATCTTCACTATTCTTTTATGTTGTTCCCATCAATTCCAAGGCTCTCCTAGAGTGGTAGAGATCAGCTTGAATTAGCTACAGACCCATTGCGTGCATTAATGTAATGAAGTGGAAGGGGTGCTCTGGCAACTGCCCCAGATCCTCTGGCTAAGTGTGGTAACTTCAAACAGATGAACTTGGTGTCCGGAAGCCTACTAACTGCACACTGTCTGCAGGTGCTCCTGGGTGTGGATTGAAGATTTAAACCTCTGTCATTTTTTTATCACAGCCCTTGCTGGATGAGAAAGTACCTGTACAGTCAATTACACTTATGGTGCTGGCCCAGTCTAGGATTTTGGGGTAGGATGTGGAGGGGAAGTGCAGAACTTCCTATGGGGGGAAATTAAATGCTGGGCATTTTGAGATTGCATTTACCACAGAGACTGGTAAAGAATGTAAAATCAATCTAAGGTACTTCACGTAGATATAGTAAAAATGGGATGTTAAGCGACAGAAAAATTGTTAGGAGTGATTACCAAATATTCAGGCAAAGATGTTTGAAGGGCTGTCCTTAGAACAGGGATGGAGGTGGAAGCCAAAGGAATTAGTGGCGGCAATATCAGAATAGAGTACTTGGAAAACTGCTTATAATAGCCACGACTGCCAATGAAGAGCCCAACTGCATTAGAGGTCAGAGTCGGAGCAACTGTGTTTTGTAGCTGATTTTTTTTTGGAAGTGTTGTTGGTCTTGCAAACCTACGAAACAAATAGCTAGGAAAAGGCTGGCTGACCAGTCCATCCAGTTTCCCACAATCGTGCTGAAGTTGAGCATTATGATCCCGTGTTCCCATCCATCAGCAGTCATTTAATTTCCTATGATCACTTGCACAAAGCGTACTGGGCAAATTTAGGAGAAGAAATAATTCCAGGGAAATCATGTTCGTTCCTCAACTCTTTCACCACCTCCCCTCCCCAAAGGTGATTGAAGGCCAATGGAGGAGGTGAAGTACATCTCTTTTGCACCATGTTTCTCCTGGCTTTCTGTAACTAATTTAATTCCCATAGTTTATCTACAAGCACAAGGGTACAACTGCCAGCATTTCCTGGTGCTTTAGGTCAGAAAGTGGGAGCGTGGCAGAGGCTGATGGCTGAGCCTCCAACTTTCTGACCTCGCTGTATGCCGATCAAATTGGTCATCACTGGGAGCTGGGAATCTCCTGCCTTTTGTGATGGTGGATGACCAGCAATCCTGGCTCCACCAAAATCTCTTGGTGCTTCTGAGCCACCGAATGGTGGGAGGCCTCTTGCTGGGTGAGGCCCCTTTAAGTATCAGTTTAGGTGGGGTGTGGAGAAGTGTAGAATTTCCTGTGGGGGAGACTTAATACTGGGCAATGTTGTACATTTTCGTAATCCAGATGGGAGAAATGTCATCTATGGTGAATGGTATTGTTGCAAAAATATCAACAATAATGCAGGGAAATGATTACTGAGACATTCATAATGATTGCCACAATCAGTCCTTGCATTTAAAGTGCATTAGCAGATGGAAGAACTGTGTACCTTCAAACCTTTCAATGTGGTTTCAGTATATATATTCTGTTTTCTCACTCTCAGCAATACACTGTTACAGAATGTGTGTCTGCTTCAATAATTGGAAACATAAGACGCTATAAAATGTAGTCCTAAGGCTGAGATAGAAAATAATCATCAGTGCATGCTGCAATAAGAGAAACAAAAGGGGGCCTTTGTTTCAATAAGTTTGGCAAAATATGATCAAGGTGCTGTGAATTGAGACACCATTTTCCATCATTAAGTTATACATTATATGTGCATGAGACTGCTCAAAACTTAGATTTATGTGCTCCTACGCATTCTTAACTTGTATTGGCACACATATAACCCTGCACAATTCAGTAAATGTGAAGAAAGATTATTACGTACATTGATGTCAGCATAAGGACATTTGGTGGCATCCATATTACTTCAGTATTATATCTTCCAAAGTGTATCACTTCACACTTTTCTGGGTTGAACTCCCATCTGCCACTTCTCAGCCCAGCTCTGCATCCGATCAATGTCCTGTTGTAACCTACAGAAACCTTCTACACTATCCACAACACCACCAACCATCATGTCATCAGCAAACTTACTTACCCACCCTTCCACATCCTCATCCAAGTCATTTATAAAAATCACACAGAGCAGGGGTCCCAGAACAGATCCCTGCGGAACACCACTGGTCACCGACCTCCAGTCAGAATACACTCCACCTACAACCACCCTCTGTCTTTTATGGGGAAGCCAATTCTGAGTCCACACAGCCAAGTTTCCCTGGATCCCATGCCTCCTGCCTTTCTGAATGAGCCTTTCATGAGGAACCTTATCACACACCTTATTAAAATCCATGTACACCACATCCACTGCTGTACCTTCATCAATGTGCTTTGTCACATCCTCAAAGAATTCAATCAGGCTCGTGAGACACGACCTGTCCCTCACAAAGCCATGCTGACTGTCCCTAATCAGCCTATGCTTCTCCAAATGCACATAAATCCTGTCTCTAAGAACCTTCTCCAGTAATTTGCCCACCACTGAAGTAAGACTCACTGGTCTGTAATTCCCAGGGTTATCCCTACTTCCTTTCTTGAACAAAGGAACAACATTTGGCACCCTCCAATCATCTGACACTATTCCTGTGGCGAGTGAGGGCGCAAAGATCATCACCAAATTCTATTGCATAATAGACATGTTATTCCAATTAGTAAGACAGAAAAACAATTGGATTAAATGAAACTTAATCCCCATAATAAAACAGAAAATCCTGGAAACACTCAGCAGGTCGGGTAGTATTTGTGGAAAGAGAAACAGAGTTAATATTTCAGGTCCGACATCTATCATCAGAACGTTTCCAGCATTTTCTGTTTTTATTTCAGATTTTCAGCATCTGCAGCTTTTTCTTAATTTTCAAATTAATTCCTTCTCCTGCTCCACTCTTAGCTCACAGTCAGCGTCTTGTGTTGGTTAAGTCCTTGCTGAAACAAAAGAGTCGCTATCGAACCTTGGAGAGAGATCTCATTGAGTTCCAGGAATGGCAGTTATTTGAGTTCTTTGTGGTGGTCGCTCTCCACGTGAGGAAGGGAAGCAGTGTGTATGTTCCTGAGGTCACCCAACAATTTCCTCTGAAGGTAAGAAGATGATTGAGTTGAGAGAAAGGTGAATCCCTTTCTCCGTCTTCCATTTCTTCCAGTGAGCTGGGGTATTGAACAGCTTCTGGGTTTTTGAAATATGTTGCATGAATATTTCGTACAATGATTGGAGATGAGGGGAGGGTAATCAATGATAAGCCTCCACACATTAAAAAAAAAGAGGAAAAACTTGAAGTTTAATTTGTTCCCAAACACTCAATTTCTCTTAAAAAGCATAACTGTGAAAGCATTTACTTATTGAATTTGTTTCTGCAGCAGGCAGCTTTTTCACTGCAGGTTTCCTCTCTCCTCGTCTGTTCAAATGATTGCATTCCTGAATGGCTCCGTTTATTTTACTGCAGTCTAGGAGCTGTTCTGGAACAACCTGACACTACAAAAACACATTAGCTGTTAGAAATACTGTGTGCTTTGCCAGCACCACATCTTCCTGGGGCTGGGCATCTCTAAATCGACTCCCAAAATCATCATCCCAAGAACATCCAAATGGAAGGCAGTCACGTGCTGTGATGTACCATGTTGTAGGACAGTAACTATTCCCACATATCTTTAGCATAGGCCAAATCTGCACCTTTAATGTCTAAAGTAATTCCTAAAGATATTACAGTATAAGAAATAGAACCAGGAGTAGATCATTCAGCCCCTCTTCCTTGTTCTGCCATTCAATAAGATGATGGCTGACCTTTAATCTCAGCACCACTTTACTACACAAAGCCCATGTCCCTTAATTACCAAAATATCCAGTGTGTGTGTGTATGTGTGCACCTATGTATAGCATGTGGCATTAAGCAGTATGTGTACGTGCATCATGATGCATTGTGTGGAGAACCTGAGTATAGCATGGCGTCTAATGCTTTTTTTTACCTCTGTGGTTCAGCTGGATAAACCATTCAAGTTTATGCGGGAAACAGAAGATCAGTTAAAAGTTATTCCACAATTCTGCTTCCCTGATGCCAGAGACTGGGCTCCTGTTTCTGAATTTCCCAGGTATATATTTTCGTAGGTTAAAGTTCAATCATGCTTCTCAACTTTTCGATTGGGATGTTTGGGGGAATGGCTGGAAAAGATTGAATTCCATTTGCAACAAATGAATGAGTGCTCTAATTTTTGCAAATTTTAATCTGCTTGTTCTTCTTTGGCCTGTATAAATCACTTGAACAATGTCTGCTATTAAACGGGCATAATCGAGCATTAAATAGCATGGGTTAAATGTTATTGAGGAAATCTCTTAAGTTTGTATGGAAGCCATTGGTTCTTTGTGTTCATACCAGTACATTGCTAAGATTAAAACATGTCCTTACAGCACCATTCATATCTTCAGACATACCAAAGTATTTCAAAACCAATAATGTACATTTGGAGTGTATTAACTGTTGTCCCATAAAGACTGCAACTAATTTATGTGGTTTTGTAAATAGCAAAGAGATAAATTACCAGACAGTCTCTTTCAGCTGTTTTGGTTGAGTGGCAATTCTTGGCCAGGAGAGTAGGAAATCTTAGACAGCATCCTATTGTCTTATACGTTGACTTGATAGAGACTCAGTTTAACATCTCATCTGAACAACAGTGCAACAATTCCTCACTCCTCACTGCTGCACTGAAAAGCCAGCCGGGTTAATGTGCTCGGATTCTATAGGGTTGTGTGAACCTATGATATTCTGCCATAAAGTCGCAGGCTGTCCCCAGGTTCTGAATGCGTGACATGGACACCCATACACATGAACGAGCTCCCATAATATTATTAAATTCAGAAATCCCCTTTCTCGTAATTGTTCTTTCTTATCAGGCCTATGTGTTTTTGGGTTTTTGAGGTATCGTTACCATATCGAGTGATTTTTAAAAAAAATGTATTTACTGACTTGTGGAGAATGTCGACAAGGACATTTATAAAAACGGAACTCATTTGTTACGTGGGGAGGGCCTGTATGAATATAACCAATGAACCAAAGCTGACATGTACTCTCTTTCACGTTTTCTTTATTGACATATGGCCCTGGATGATCATTAAAATACCCGTGCTATTCAACAGCAAACCTGGAATTGACCCAGCATTTCTGCAAAGCCTGTCACTGCCAATGGTTGCCTGCCACCTCACTGATAAACTGAACCTAATCTGCAGGTGGCCACACAATGCAGACATCTTCAAAGAAGCTGTCTCCAACCTGACTGGCAAGGTATTGAGCTGTGCAGGACTTGTTCAATGGTAATCTCATGCCTGCAGGCTAAACAAACTATCAAAGCTATTAAAGAGCTTGAATTCTAATGAATGTATTTGAAATTTGCAAACATCTAAAGACTGAAAAATTAAGCATGCTGCCAAAACTTTGAATTTGTTAAAAATTAAAACCCTTGAAGACATTTAAAACACCTTAAAACGTCCAAATATTTTAAATAAAATCTAAGAATATAAATTACTTTTAACTTCCCTGTCTCCCTCATAGCTAATCCTCTATAGAAATGAAGGGATCACTGAATCAGCACCAGGTGTAACCTGGCACAAATTCAGCAGTTATCCTCCCAGTGCTATGATTTGCAATCTTTGTATGGTTTTATTTGCTGGAAAACTGCACTCCACTCTGGACTTGATTGCCACTGTCAAGTGCTCTGCGCTCTGACAGTCAACTTTGCGGAAGTCGAGAAATCCCCCACTGCTGGCATTTTAAGCAGAAATATTGAACCACTTCACTTTTATCTGTGGAGAATATTAAAACTTGCAGCAAAAGATGGACCACTAGGGTAGGTGCATTTTTATGGTGTAGGGTATAGTAAGTATATCTTGACAATCAATGACTTTACCTCTGACAAACCTCCATCATCAACATCTCAGAGGCCTCCATTGACCAGAAACATCTGGACTCACCAGATAAGTACTGTGGTCACAAGAGCAGGTCAGAGGCTGTATATATTGCAGCGAGTGGCAAATCTTCTGACTCCCCAGAGCCTTCCCTCCATCTACAAGGTACATTTGGGTTGTGATGAAATACTCTCCGTTTGTCTGGAGAGCTCCAACTGTTCTCAAGAAGCTCAACACCATCCAGGACAAAGCAACCCACTTGCCTGGCATGCCATTAATCAGCCTAACCTTTCATTTCCTTCACCACACTGGCTGCAGTGCATACCATCTACAAAATGTGCTGCAGTTACTTGCCTGAGCTATTCTAACGACACCCCAAAACCCACAACCTCCACCAAAGAAAGGCAGGGACAACAGGTTTTTTTCCCAAGTCATGCACCATTCTGATTTTAAAAAATGTACCTGCCTTTCTAAATCCTGGAACTCCCTACCCAAATCCCTACTCCTTACAGTGGGACTACCTTCACCAGTGGTTCAAGCAGGCAGTCTAGCACTGCCCACTCGACATCTGGGGAGGGGGAGTAAATGCTGTCCTTACTAGGGACACCCAACCACTCAAAAATTAATTTAAAAAAAGACGTACTTCAATGAAGATGTTTTATATTGAGAGCCACGTGGCAAGGCAGTATGTCATATGAAGCACTTTACTCTATTTCTTTACCTGAAGGAAGTGAAGCCTTGAATAATGCACATGGCATTGATAACCACAGGGTGTACGTACGTGTGTCTGTGTAGATGATTTTTTGTCTTGATGAATCTGAATGCCACCCATGTTAGCGTTCACCAAAATTCCAGTTGCAGTACCTTGTTGCAAAGCTCCTCGCCCCTCTTTACTTTAGATGTGCAACAGCTTGGAATGCTTTAACAAACCGACCCTGTTTTCCACCGTAACAGTGAAACCTTTTCTTTTGTCCTGACTGGAGAAGATGGGAGCAGACGATTTGGATATTGCCGGCGCCTGTTGGTAGGATCCCCACTGAAAATCTTATCAAAGATTAAAATGGTTATAAATCGAGTGGCAACGTTTTAAATGTTTTATCTTTTTTCCCCTTTTAGCCCACTGGGAAGGGGAAACGTCTGCCGGAGGTTTACTGTATTGTCAGCCGGTTGGGTTGTTTCAACCTCTTCTCCAAGGTACAGGTGCTAGTCAATGTTAGTTAAGAATGGGCTGACTGGAATTCCCTTAGACTGAGAAGCTGAGTCATTATTTGTCCATCTTCTCTCTATATTGCTGGAGTTGGTGCCTGGGTGTTCTACCTCTCACCACCTCTGCCACCACCCCCCCCCCCCACCCCCAAACATCTCAATATCTCGCCTTTTTCACAGTTGTTAAAAGGACTAAAAATGTTAAAGCACATATCTTAGTAGCAATCCAAACTTTTATTAGATGGCCTGTATCCTATTTGCTTGGCTAAACCCTTGAGCATCTTTTGTGGTGGAAGGATACAGTGAGTTATGCCTTTTGACCATCTACTTCATGATATAAAAGGTCAATATGTTTTAATGTTATCCATAAATCTTTTCTATTTGTCTTTGATGTGTATTTCCTGCTTATCTGAGTATGAAGTGAACTGGGATAACAATGCTCACATTTGAATTCATTCAAGCCCAACCCAAGTGACCATTGTGTTTCATTTTAACTATCCACTGCAACTCTGCACATACTGTCTCACCAGTGTCCATTGAATATCCAATTCAGTTATAACGTTAAACCCAATCTGCCACTACCTGACGGTTCACTGCTTTCTGCCAAATAGAATGTATTTGTGTCATAATATTCACACAGAAACAAAATATTAGGGCAGCAATATTAAATATCAATAGTTGAGAGACCATTGATTTCAAAGCTATAAATGTATTGGGTTGTACAGTCCTGGTTTATTTGATAATGTTACAGCTTTTATGCCTTACCTTTTTTTATGTCTATGTTTGTTTAGCCCAGCCATGAGTTATCAGACTAACCCATTTCTGATCTTTGATGGCACTTGGCAGATCTTGGATGAGGTAGAGAAACGACGAGTGATTTCTCCCGCTCTTGTTCAGCCGTTCATGAGAAGCATCATGGAAGCACCTTTCCCTGCTCCAGGGCGAACCATCACTGTCAGAAACTTCCTTCCAGGATCAGGGAATGAGGTGAGGGAAAACATCAGGTCTTCTCCAGCTTCCTAATTTTTTTTCTTTGTTTTATGTTACCCAAGAACACATACATGTTTTGAGGGGTTGCAGTGGGGAAAGTGGATGTTGGCCTAGAGGTAAACTAGGCAGAATGGCTTTTTCATGTGATGCACCTAACATTCTGACATTCCCTTCCAGGTTTTCTTCAAATTTTACATTGAGATGCAGAATATAAGTATTATGTGCAGGATCACATAGGAGAAAAGTGTGTCATTTACAGCCTACCCTTTGGATGCAACAGAAAATTTCAATTCTTTTTCTTCCAGTTTGAAATCCATTTAAAGTTTTCAAAGAAAACAAAGAGAAATGTTTTAGAATATGGTTCTCAGCATGTCAGATTCCAGAATAATTATTTCTTGGGTAACCCAGAAGTCTGTAATGACTTTGGTTTTGCAAGTTGTCTACAGGCTAGAATGTTCCACTGACAGTACTCTGACATCTGCATAACTAGCTTTTATTAATCTATTGACATCGCTCATCTAATAGTGTGATGTGTGACAACTTCTTTCACTTTAAATGCAACTTCTACATCTTTATTGCTCCTCTCATAGCAAATTCATCCATCTCTAAGAGGATTATAAACATTCATTCTCTAAGGCATCATTATGGGACAACTCCATGGAACTATCTAAATTTCTGAGTAACTTTGAGATAATATTTAAATGCAACACAGGACGTACCACTCCTGCTCGGAAATCATGTTTGAACTAATCTCACGGTAACATGCTCTATATAGAGAGAAATATGTACTGAAATAAAATAAGTAGTATGTTAATACTAGTTTTCTGATGACAATTATTGGCAAGGAATTCTTAATTTTTATGATATTTCAAGTTGCATTTTTTTTCAAGGCACAAGAGCCACTTGCAAAATCTGTTGAAATTATGTAGCTATAATATTGAAGTCAATATCCTCTGTAGAAAAACATGTTCAGATTTCTGAATGGAGGTTCAGAGTAGGGTTATTCCTGCCTGCTCCACAAGCTAAACCAGCCAGTATAAAGCAGGAGGCCAATAAGGGCAGCACCTTAGTTGGCTGATGTACTGATTTAACTGGTGCCTCTCTTCTTCAGGTGATCCAGCTCTGTAGGCCCCTGGACTCCCGATTAGAACATGTGGACTTCGAGTGTCTTTTTTCTTCACTGAGCATCCGCCAGCTGATTAAAGTCTTTGCTTCCCTTCTGTTGGAGAGGAGGGTGATTTTCACAGCAGATAAACTCAGGTGAATAGTACTCATTGTTACTGTTTACAATGAAATTTGATGGACAAAAGAAAGCCAGTTATGAGATTCTATGATCAGTGAACAGCTGTCATCCCCTAACCTTGAAAAATATACTGTACTTAAATGCACCAAATCGCACCTTCTGCTGTTTAGTAACAGAACATTAGGAATATATACTACCTAATATGTATGGAGTGTATGTCTAATATATACAGAACACTTTTACATGTCGTGACATCTTGTATAATGTAATTGTAAGAATCGGAGAAGACTTCTGAGAGGCTTTTAGTGTATTAGTACACTGAAGAATTTTAATGTGGTGAAAGTTAATGCAATAGATCAGTGAAACCTTAAACATTTTTCAATATCCAACCCCAATCACAAATGGGATTCTCCTGCTGCGTACACAATGATTCTGATTACAGTCTGATTACACATGGAAATCAATACAAGCTTGTTGGTCCTTGTCAAAGGTTCAAGGTCCCTGAAGCTGCTGTAGCCACTTGTGTGGCCTGCACTTTTATAATGTGATCCATGGCCAACTTCAATTGACCCAGAATATGTTACGCAGTTGCGTGTACAAATGCTTCGTATTGCAGATATACTCTTATGGTAAAAGTTGGATTCATAAGCGAAGGGTCTCCAGATTCTTCAGCTGAGGGATGACTTCTCATGACCCACCAGTAGTTACTGCATCACCCTATGTACTTGATTCTGATTCCTGACTACACATGCGACCCCTGCGTTTTGGGGTCAACTTGTGTTCTTAGAAAACAGTCGGTATCACGATTTTCCTTCAGGCCACATTATCGGGGCATGTGTACAGAAATGCGAGTGGAAAATAAATTTAGTGTTTATTTTTTTGACATAAATTTTATAAGAGCAAATTTTTATTTTGTGTCCCAGATTATTTGTAGTGATTTGTGAATTCCAGAAGGGCAAATTTCCATTACCTTAGCTGCCATTATGTAGGGGTTGCCTGTATGTTTCTGGGCTGCTATTTAAAGAACAGTGAGTGTAATGAAATGGTCAAAGGACTTGAAGCAATGAGGTTTGGTGTTTTCTTATTTTCTGCTTCTTTTGACACATCTAGTGAAGGAAAAGGTCTAAAACTTTCCTCTCTATCTGACACTTGGCCAATCTCTAAGCGTGATCGGGCTCCCTGTGTTTAGGTCTAAACCATTAGCAAATATTAAAAACAAAAGCAAGGGACCGAGTACCGAACCCTGTGGAACCCAAATGAAAATGGCCTTTCAGTTGCAAAAAGACACCTCAACCATTAGCCTTTGCTTTCTGACACTGAGGTAACTTTGGATCCAAGTTGCCATTCTCCCTTAGATCCAATGAGCCTTTATTGGTAAAATTCAGGTAGATTACATCCTCATTGATCTGTCTCTTCCCTCCTCAAAGAACTTAGTCAAGCTAGTTAGACAGAGCCTAACCTTAAATGACCCATGTTTACTGTTCCTGATTAACCCATGCCTTTCTAAATAAAGGTTTGAATTTTATTTTCACTTTTCTGTCTACATAACCAGTCCATTGGGATCATCATAGCTTGTCATTCCAGAACATCAGTCAAGATCTGGTTATTTGTGTCAATTCAAGACAGATTTATTTAGTGTGTTTCTTTCTTTAAAATTGTAACCATCTCTTCTCCCCTTCATCTGGTAGTCTTTAAATACTTGCTGATGTGGAGTAGTGACACCCTCTTTCCACTTGTTTGTACCTTTGGGATATCCATCAGTCAATGCTAAATAGTCTTCAACAGAAGCACTTGTGCATCTGCTGGTAATCAAGGGAACAAATGTGTGCTCCGTACCCTGTGCAGATCTAAGTAATATTTCCAGCCATCATACACCCTGGTTTGCAGTAAATAGTCCTTTTATAATGCATTTCCAGTGCCTGGACTTTGTAGCGTTTACCATCTGTCTTATCTCAGTTGCTAGAACAATCAAGAAAATATGGGGACTAATAGCAGAGGAACAGACCAGCCAATCCATTGTCTGCAGTTCCTGGAGAGAGTGAACTAACCATTCTAAGCAATCAGTCTAAGCTTGCATGTCAGCTCTCAGTCATTACATTTGTAGGTTACAGCTCGTCAAATACTCATCCATTCACTTTTCAAAATTCACTGATGTCCATACCCACAATACACTCTGGGTAATAAAACTTTAACCAAATACTTTGAATTTATCCTTGCTAATTTAGAACATAAGAACTAGAAGCCAGAAAAAACCATTTGACACCACACTCCTGCCGTCCTTAATCCTGCTCAGTCATTTGGTAAGATCATGGCTGATTCAAAGCTGCAACATTTGTGTTTCAGTGGCTCAGGGTGTTCTTTCTAACCTGTAATTTCTCTGTCCCTCAAAGTATCATGTTGGAAATCCTCCAAATTGCTATATAAATCCCACCATCAACATGCTTCCACTGATTCCTGCAAACTGAGGCATCCCTAGTACCTGTCAAGAACATACATAGAGCAGAAGTAGGCCATATGACCACTCAGGCTGCCTTTTTGAGTCAATAAGATTATAACTGGATTTTTTAATTCCATGCCATTTACCAGTACTAACCTTGTATTATTAGATTCCCTTGATGACTAAAATGTATTGATCTTTGTCCTTGATATACTTCGTGAGTGTGTGCCCACAGTCCTCTTGGGCAGAGAATTCCTATGACTTATTACCCTTTGGGTGAAGAAGTAACTTCTCATCTCATCCAAATGGCCAACCCTGTATTTTGAAACTGTGACTCCAGGTTCTAGATATCCCAACCAGGGAAAACATTATCCCTGCATCTGTGCTACGAAGTCTGCAAGAATTTTGTATATTCCAGTGAAATTGCTCTCATTCTTCCAAACTCAACTCAACTGTGTATAAACCCAGTCTGGTTAACCTCTCCTCAAGGCCAACCCCCCTCAACCCAGGGATCATTTGGATGAGGCAATGAGTTCCTCTAGCACAAGTTGGCCTCTCTATACCAACATAAATAATCTTAACTGTTCACCTTGTCTTGTCTCTCATTATTTTATACATCTCAATTTAATCTCCACTCAGTCTTCTCTTTTTTTTACACAGCTCTGACAATGTCATCTTGCATCTCCTGCTTCCTGCACTGTGGTGACCTAGACTTCACACAGTACTGTAGCTGTGGCCTAACTAGTATTTCATTCAGTTCTAGTATGACCACCCTGCTGTTGTATGCTGTGCTTCAGCCAGTGAAGTAACCTATATGCCACCTTGATCTTGTTATCTATCTATTCCTGCAGTTAACAGCTGTATTCCCACTACCCACCATACAGCATGTTTGTTTCTTGGGCAAACATCTTAATCATGGCTCCTATGTTTAAGTCTAAGTAATTGATATAAACCACAAGACCATAACCATCCAACCTCCTAACTCGAGAGAGGGAAATATTGAGATTTAAAACTCATGTATTCCCTGTAAATGGTTCAACTTTTGTACGTACCTAGAAGAATTAAACAAGATCGGTTCATTTTCACTTAGGAAGGCTTGAAAAGAAATTGTGAGCAAATGTCTTGTTGCTATTTTATAGCTTCTCCCAGCAAGTGATTCTATCTTAATTTGCAAGCAAATTTTGGAATAGTTGGTCCATTCAGCTTTATTGATGGGCCCAGTCCCCCTGGTTTAATGTCCTTTTTATATTTGTTTTGTTACCAAAGTATCATTTTCTAGAATTGTCATGAAGATTGGGATGTGTTCCAAATTGGAGTATTTACCTGTTTTTTTTTGAAGCAAGTAACTCCAGGCTACTGGTAGTAACTAAAAGAAATTTAAGATAATATTTTAGATGGTGAAGAAAATGCAAATAAGAATAAAAACCCAGTTTAAAAAGAATGAATTGTAAACTGCTGTTAAGTTATAGATCCTTTTAAAGTCTGTTGGTTAGTTGTATCACTTCAAACGATAATCACTGATGTGTCACACATTCCAGGCTCAAGTTAGTTCTTAGAGAGTCTGGAAGGAATGCTGTTATATCTGTTTTTTTTCATCACTATGGAAACCTCATCAAGGCTCCAGAGAACTTGGTGTCCAGTTGGGTTCTTTTCAAATGGGTTTCATTTTACTCTATAAGGGGCGATGCTATTAAAATCTGGCTGCAGTCTGAGAGATCTGAAACTGACAATGAAAATCTTCTGTACAAGATGCCTTCTAGGGCACAATAAAGGAGATCAATCACCAGAACGTCTTCGCTTATGGAATGTAGCCCAACACTTGTAAAGCTGTATGAATATTGTTTTTCTTTCAAATTTTAAGCCTTAAGGAGTGAAAAAAAAATCAACAAGTTAAAGTTGTGCGGCCAGCCAAGCAGCAGAAGGGCAAAGTGAACACAAATGATGGTAATGAAACAGAAAATGATGGTAATGAAAAATGTGTGAGAGCTGTTTGGCATCATCAGTGCTTTTAAGAAACAATTACCAAGCAGGAATGTGTATTATACTGAGAGAAACTGCTCCATTTTCCCCAAACATCAGGGGCTTGCAACTGCTAATTATTTTTCTCTATCCACTGCTTCACTTCAATTGATTGTCCATTAAAATGAAGCCTCGGTCTTCCTGAGCTCTCCTTCTGCAAATCAAATTTAAGATAGAGGTACAGGATAAAGAATGATGAAAAAATTAGGCCCCAATTAAATCACATGAAATCCAATATAGAGGCAACAAGGTTTGTATTCTTCAGATTTAGAACACTGCTTCAAAATTTAAAGTTGTAAGCTGTTCCTAACGTACACTGATAACATCTCAGATCGAATTGGTTCTGGTTGAATTATCATGTTAATATACACATGTTCATTTCCCAAAAGCTCATTGCAGTTTGCTTTTAATTAGATGAATTGTACATGTGTATTATGCCTTTTATCTTAATACTCAATAATCGGTGACTACACTCGCCAGGAGATTGCCAACCCTTTCACTTAATCCTGACTCAAGAACAGGCTGTGAAGAACTGGCTTGAAGCAACCAGAGTGACGCCTTTAAACCTGGGGTGATTGGAAGGTTTCCTTTCAAATGTGAAAACGTGCTGCTGTTTTTCTTCCTGGAACATCTGCAGAAATGATTTTCTGCATTTCTAAAAGTGGAATGTTTGAAAGTGGAATGCAAAACATGTGGAGAATGGAACGAAGCTTGGAAGTAGAACCTCAGTCTCACAGTAAAACGAGTGACAGAAATATGGACTCAGACAGAAGAGAACCAGACCAATCAGCCCACAACCGCTCTGCACGGTCCTTCTCCCACTTCATTTTACCCCATCGACATGTCCTTTTTATTTCTTTCTCCCTCATGTACATGACAAGCCTCCCAGTTCAGCTCAACCACTTCATGTGGTAACGTACTCCTTACTCAAGCTACTTTCTAATGTTGTCATTGAATTCCTTCTTGGATAGAACAATGACCCTTCATTTTTATCATTTGTTATTTTGGATTTTCCACAAATTGAAACATTTTCACTTCATCTACACTATAAAAGATGTTCATGGTTTTAACTTACTCTCTTTGCTCGCTGGCCCTCCCCCTTCACCTCCCTTTGATTCCTTTACCCTGACCCCACTCTCAGGCAGTACAGTCCTTGCTGACGGTTGTACTGATATTTACTTGCGTGTATGGGTTTATTGGGTGGCTTGTTAGTACTTGGAATCTGATCCATTCCTGAAGTTGTAGGGAGCTGCTTGCTACCCACCATAGAGGTAACTCCTGGCGCTGTGTCAGATGATGGCAGGACATGAGTATGTAAGCATTATCTGCTTTACACAGGATGAATGCAAGTAAACTTTGCCTGAGTCTGCATGGCGCCCTCTATGATTCTTAGTCTTTCTCAGTGCAGTTTCCAGAGGTGAGCAGCTGGAAATGGGGCACTATCCAGGCTACTCTCAACCAGGGTGTGGGAAGTGGCACCTGAGAGGGCAGCCCACCTGAAGCAGAGGAAGTGGATGTCACAACAGAAGTATGAAGCTGAGAAGCATACCATTGCAAAGATTGCAAAGCAGAAAAGTAACTTGAAAAATGTATAAGTATGCAGACCAGAAGAGATGATGATCGTAATGGAGGAGCGGCTATCACATCATTGCTACATTATTGGTGACATCTGCCAACTCTTACATAGCCAGCAGAAACATGGTAATCATAAATCACCACAACTTCAAATTTCAATGGATCCCCTGCCCCCTCCCAAACATTACCTAGAGATTGTGAGGGAGGAACTACTACTTTAAGCAGAGTTGATTTATGTTATATACCTCGTAGGTTTAAGTTCCTGTGTGAGGCAGGCTGATGGCTCAGGGAGATGGGAGGGAGTCTAGCTCTGCCAAATTGAGTTCACTCTTTTCAAGTTCCAGAATCTAATGGAAAGCAGCTGTTCCAATATTTTTGCTGTCCACCATATCCTGAGGCACTGTCACATAAACACTGCATTTAACTCTGCTAGAAACACAATTTGGCCTTTCACTGGGAATCTTGCCCACTTCTAATGACGCATTTAAGTGAAGAGAGTTGAAGGGAAAAAAAACAGCAAACAGCCCTCTCCAACATCAGTGATTGCTCTCAGTCAGAGGGGATTGGCTCCATATCCAGAGAACTGTCTGCAGCATCTCTCTCATTTTTACAGGATAATGGCCCAGTCTAACAACAACAGTAGTGGCAGCATCTTAAGATAACTGTATTCTATTGACTGTGACATGTTGGATCCTATGTTCATCCCAGATGCCTATTATTCAAGCTATTGCATAAACATGATGAAGTAAAATCATATGTTTGATTTCATTAAAACTTTTAAGCTTGTTCCTAGATTACAAAGATCTGAATTTTGAATTTATTGTGGCTTATATCACCAAGTTATTGCATCTTTTTAAATGTTCTTGTGCATTCTTTAGTTTAAAGAGTATTTAAAGGCAAGGAAAGGGATGTTTTCCATTTTTTGGTACTTGGTTGGAGCATGGAACGCTCACAAACATAGTCAACTGGATAGATCTGACCCTTCGTTAGAAGTGGGAAACATTAAAGTCTGTTCCTCACAGATGCTGCCTGACCTGATGAGTGTTTCCAGCTTTTTTTGTTTTTATTTCAGATTTTCAGCATGTGCAGTTTTTTTTTGATTTCCAAGCAACACAAGCATGAGGATTTAGCAGGACTGTAGCACCCCAGTGGTTCAAACTGCCTTGACTACACTTGTATTGTGTATCCTATTTGTATACTGAGACATTGCACCCACACATGCCCCCTCTCCAGTTTGTCATTGACTGTGCACCATTCTGTACTGCAAGAGAGAGGAATGTTAATATCTTACAATTTATTTGTTGTTCCTATCATAGTTGATCAGCTGTGAATATTCATTGTGTTTGGGTGTGTGGCTTGGAGATTTGTTAAGTGCAGTGGGCCAAGTAAATGCTTGGTCCAAGGTCTGATTAATAAGGATTGTTACTAAGTAAGTTGAGGGGTGAGACACAAGTGGTCAGTTGATGGAAGATAGTGTATAAAGATACATCAATTGATTTTTGACTGCACATGTGAGGTCATTGAACTTCTTTTGGCATTGTATCAATGGGCAAGATTGTGCCTCTTTGTGCATTTCTACAGAACTGCCCCCTGTATACCCCCTGCGTTCAACGCACCTTCAACTTGCACACCTGGATTGGAGACACACTGGAGGTCAGGAGATCTCACCTCCCACTCTGCTCCTGGACTCCTTAAGTCTCAGAGTGGCTGGATGCATTCTGAGTCTGCCTCTCAACTTTACATCAGCCATGGATGGGTGGTGCATGAGCAATGACGCCCTTCATTTGAATGGGGTCGCCAATCTTCATTAAAAAGGGAAGTTTTGATGTTTTTACCTTTTATATTTTTCTGAGTATTTTTAATTAATTAACAATGATTTAACATTTATTATTTTGGCTTCTTAAAAATACATAATTTTAAATAATTTCAACTGATTTTTTTTAATGTTTCTGAATATAAGAAACATAAAAGAAGTGAATAATGCCATTCACAACAGCAACCTTTGACAGTCTGCTGGGGTTGGGGACTCCAGTTGTGCCACCTGAGGCTTTTTGTGGGATTGTTCCACCTCTCCTGGCAATGACCTTGGCATTGGCCACTGCTGTTTGTGTGCCAGGAGGATGTCCTGGTCCCCTTTGGGTAGAGGACATCCATCCCCAATCCTATCATCTCTATTAAGGACTCAAACACTTAATAGAAAATCGGGGTGTCTGCTCTTGACCATGTTCAACTGTGGCTCAGCATAAGGCAGTTTGAACTGATGTTGGAGACTTGTACCAGTGGTGACGCACTATATTTATAAACAGCTTGGGTACTGTTTGGATGCTGGGATCATGATTATGGGTGGGGAACTTGGCACATGGTTGACTGGATAATGTTAATCATGTGTCACAATCCCAGTCCTCATTTTCCAATTTAACACTTGTGCCGTTGGAGGTTGCAGAAAGTTATTTTGATTTTTAATAGTTACCATGTTGGTATTCTCAGTAATATTAATTTTACAAATTGAAACCTAATGTAGTCCTATGTTATTGACCAAGATATTAATCTTGATGAACAAAAATGGAAATACCAGGTTAAAAGATCTATTTTGTAATAATTTTCATCTTGGTCATCCAGCACACTGCAGTACTGAAACCTGTGTACCCGTGCTGGATGCTGGTAATGTGTTTATCAGGACTGAAGAAGCAATTGTGTTTGGAGTCAGTGGTCTGCTTATCACTGGATACAGAATTTCTCACCAGTTTTTTTTTCTCTCCTCTTGCAGTACCCTATCCAAGTGCTGCCATGCAGTGATGGCACTTCTATATCCTTTTGCCTGGCAGCACACCTACATCCCTGTTCTACCTCCATCCATGATTGACATAGCCTGCTCTCCAACTCCATTTTTGATAGGACTTCTCTCCAGCTCCCTGCCCAAGCTGAAGGATCTGCCACTCGAAGAGGTAAGAAGCAGTGTTTTATTCAGCGGTATTCCATGAATGAAAACAGTGAATACTTGATGGATGGTGCTGTAATAATTAAGGATAAAGCTGAATGAGACCTAGAAGATTTAGTCAATCAATGCACAGCAATTAACAACATAGCCAAGACAGCAAGCTAAATATATTGTGTTCTGGTCAGACCACACCTTGAGTACTGAGTCTAGTTCATTGAAATGAGATATTTGCTCATCAGAGGCAGTGCTGTGGCATTTGTTTGGTCAAACTCTCAAAGGGGTGAGCCAACTGGAAAGATGGGAGAAATTTGGCCCCTTTGGCCTTGATTGCCAATGTCCCAATGGCTATCTTGTACAAGATAGGTACAGTAAGTCTGAAAGTTTAATTTTAAATAAATTGCTTGAGAAGGACAAGGAGTCATAGCTTCAAACTATAAGAAAGGAGAATTTAAGAGTGATATCAAGAAGTTTTTTATTCACATTGGAATTTCTGTAATAGACATAAAACTTTGGACTCATTTAAGGTCCAATTGTATATTGGGTCTTTATATTCTGCCTAAATAAATGAGTAAAAAAGGTTAGGTGGCTTCCCTGTTCTTTGTACTCCTTTTCTCCAGAGTGCTTAGGAACATTGCATGGAAATCTAAATTATAAACAGAAAATGCTGGAAATACTCAACAGGTCAGGCTGCATCTATGGGAAGAGAAACAGTTAATGTTTTGGGTCAAAGACTAAAGAACTGAGAAAAGATCTTCAACCTGAAATCTGAATTCTATTTCTCTTCCCACAGATGTGGCCTGAGCTGCTGAATATTTACAGCATTTTCTGTTTTTGCTTAGGAACATTGTTTGTTTCATTAAAGAGCTAAAATGATATGAGGACCATGTATTGTGAGATTAGCATACTATCACATTAGGAACCTGGGTTTGAATTCAGTCCAGCTACCAATAGTACCCTCCTACAGTTGAAGAATGTGTCCTCTCCAAACCCGTCTCTGAGATGCACCTTCAATTCACTTCATCCTGTTCATACCATTAACCAACCAACTTCCCAGGGATGTTGGTCTCAGGGTTTGTGAATGGGAAAATCTTGAATTAACCTTTCATTATCTACAAAATACAACTTGTTTTTCTCTGTCACTTTTGTTGACTGGTTTGATGGTCATTGTGTCTGAGATCTAAGATGTGGAATGAAACTGTCTTTTTTATTTCTTATTTAAGGTGCTTGTAGTTAATCTTGGGGCAAACAAGTTTCTCAGGCAGGTGAGTGATACTTCTGTTTGCAAACTGTGATAGGATGAAACTCCTTCACTGATTCTTAGAATGGAACTATGCATGTAGCAAATTCCACATGATGCGTTGGGGGAAAAAAACTATCCCACATTGAAGCATGAATGAGGGACAAAACTTTCCACTAAGGCTTTTCATAAAATACTGTAAGAAAAGGTGCCATCTGAAGTTGGTGGAAATAAAGAATGGGAGAGATATAAAACTGGCCTCTGATTTATAAAAACACACAGACAAAATCAACCCCATAGAATGGTGGCACAATTAGTGAATGACTCCAGCCTCACTGTCTCAGTCCAGGCACAGGCACAAGAAAACTTGTTCTTGTAAAGCACCTTATTTAGCTTCAGAGTCCCAAAACATTTTGCAAGTGATGTGTGATAAAGCATATCTTAAGTATAATCATTTCTATTTAATTGGCATTTGCTGCAGCTGATTAAATGTTCACGTAGCAAGTCCCACAAAACACACCTATAGGAATGACCAGCTAATCTAGATTTTGTTGAGGGATAAATATTGCTGAAGACTCAGAGAACTCCCAGCACTTATTTAAAAAAGGACAGGATTTTTAAGTGTTCATGTTAGATTAGGCTTAGCACCCAACTGGAATGACTGCACTTCTAAAAATGCAGTGTCCCCTGAGCAGTGTATAGATCAGCTACTGACAACACAGAGCTCATGAATGGTAGCTGAGGTTGCCAGAGAATCTTAATGGTAAGTGTTTGCTCACGTGAACATTCACTATTTGTTTCCTTTACTTTTATTAGGTGGATGATGAGGATTCCATTTTACCACGTAAACTGCAGGTGGCACTGGAGCATGTTTTGGAGATGCGTAATGAGTTGGTCAGTCAAGAGGAGGACACTCTTTTAGATGGTAAGGGAATCCAGAAACCTCTTTTAATGCATTTACAGAAGTCACGGGTGGCTGATTGATTGATGAGTGATAAAGAACAGTAATACCATAACAGAAATTCAAGGTACAGCTTATGGCACAGGCAATAGGATACTCCAGTATGTCAAACTAGATGATAGCAAAGTTGAGTTCCAAAATAACCTACCCTACGATTCTGTTCAGCTAGGCTGCAAGCAAGCTCACAAGTTCTGAACATGATCCACCATTGTTGTCTATGTGCAATGGGACAATAAATATTTGGGATTTAACTCAGATACTTGGGTTGTTGGATGTGATAATGACCAGATGATTTGCTTTAGTGCTTCATTTTCACACAATATTTTGAGAACAGTTCTCATGATCCTCCAAATAATGCCATGGAAATTTGTTCTCCCGTCATAGACAAACCAACAGGGCATCGGTTTAACAACTCATTATTAAGATGGCACCTTTGATCATGTAATACTCCCTTGAAATTTTAGCTTAGATTTTGTGTTCAAATTTCTGGAGTGGGGCTTGAATCTACACTCTAACTGCCACTGTACTCAGTCACCACTCTGGTACCAGCCTGTTTGTAATCTGAGACTGTCCAAAACCATGCTGCAAGTTCCTGCAGATTGTAATATATTATTGTAGATGGTAAAAAAAAATTAGTAATAGATAATCTGTAGATAAGACAAAACAGAAAATGAAAGAAATACACATAGAACGAAACAACAAAAAGAAGCCCTGTGGCCCACTGTACCACTGCTGATGTTGGAGATGACAGACCCACAGTACTACTCCTTCTCAACTGAGCTGAAAGTGTTGATTTTTTTTTAAATGACTGGATCATCTTCTATCATACTTTGGGGCAATGCATTCCACATAACAATCCTAGTGTAAAAATATTTCCTTTAACATCCTTTTTTTGATAGTTGCTTAAATCTGTACTCCCCTGATTTTTGACTAAGTTGGGCTCATATTCCTTAAATAAAATCCCTTCCCTTTTCCTCAAAGGATTCAGGGAAAAATAAGCAACATATCCCTTCAGATGTAACTTCCGTTTGAAAAATGAACTGGAACCAAGGAAATGAAATCAAACCTGCAGTCGGTAATTGAGAACGAATGCAGTATCCATCCATCCTGATTCTATAGACTATTACATTCTCTCCATTCAGTGATGCTTTCTAAATATCCTCCAGCTTCATTATCAATTCTCTCTAGTTACAATGTGAAACCTTAAGATTTCTGCCTGTGTGTTTTGGGTAATGGTACTTTAAAAATAACACTTATTACAGTTTCACAGAGATGCTTGAAGATACCAGGCTCTACCACTAAATTATTACCCCATATCTCTCAATCCAATTCACATTGCCAATAGTTCAAATGCCCTTGGATATCATTTTCTTTAAAATTTAGTGCGAGATTAGCTTTAGATTTTGCAGAGTTGAGCTGGGTAAACTCGACCCTCATTTATTACATTTGCAAATGAACACAGAAAAACAGAAATAGTAATATTAAAGCACAGGAGACATTATCCTCATGGGTACATCCAAGCCCCTCTGATGAAATAGATGCTGAGTTCTTGTTCCAATTTCCTTTTCTAGGTCTTGGCTCACTTAATACTGTGGTATCTGAGACTTTTGTCCGCTTCTTTGTGGAGATAGTAGGTCACTACTCCTTGTATATGACGTCCAATGAGAAGGATGAAAGAATTTTCCTGTGGGAGGCATTTCGCAAATCCATCTCATCAAAAAGTGTCCGTCGATTTCTGGAAGTTTTCATGGAGACGCAGATGTTTGGAGGATTTATTCAAGATCGAGAGCTGAGGAAGCTTGGGGTGAAAGGTGAAGATTTGGGTCATGGTACCGCCTCCTCCTTCCTCTCTTCTCCAGCCACTCATTTAACTCATTCACATCTTTTGTCAGCTGGTTTCCCTTCATAGAAAAATGAATAATGTGATCAAACCAATACAAATTATTGCCCTGTGAAACATGACAAAATGTAATCAAATGTAAAATTTATTCAGTCACAACTAAAACTATTCTCTCTGCTACACTGAACAGTACACTTAGTATAAAAGGGTAATTGTAAAATGTTACTTGAAAGGATTCACTTTCATGATGTACCTTTCATCTGGCATGTCCCAAAGTGCCTCTGCTATAGCACAGCCCACCTTTCCTGCTTGGATACAGAACTGTTTGTTTTTAACCATTTGACAGGAGAGTGAGAGTGCTGGCTTGGTGCAGGGACAAACAGAAATATTCACTTCAGTTGGATTGTTTCTTTTAACTAAACTGCAAAGGGCATTGTCCATAGCAGTGGGCCTCCATCAGATTTGTCTTGGCTAAAGCTAGATCCCATGGAATCCAATCCCAGCACACCCATGCCCTTGCTTTGGAGAAGATAGCAGAAGGTTGGGTGGATGAATGGCCAGTGTAAACATATAAAAGCATCCCAACAGGCCAGGCCTGTCAAATTCTGAAACCACCAATACCAAGGATCTTTTTTGGGAATCTTTTGTCACCCCCTTACCAAAGATCCTTGGTGGAAAAGGGGTAATAGAATCTTCTTTTGGAGAGGGGAACAGGCATCTCTTGCATCAAGGGTTGATATGATTCAGCCAATCATCCTGTACCTGTGGGAACAGAACACATTAAATACAGCTACCCATCATATCAAATTACTGAACGCCATAGTCCTATTGAATTTTGACAGAGTTTCTCAATAATGGAATAAAATCAATTCTGTTGAACATTTACTACTATGATTTGTATAAAGTTTGTCTCACTGAAGCCTGACTTAGATGGGAATGGACCAGCTGGGCAGCAGGGCATTTCTATGCTGTATGACTCTGTTATTTCACTTGTCGAGGATGTGCCCTAGCATGTATGCCTGCATATTTTAAGCATTCTACCAAGCCTGTAGGCGGTACCTGGAACTGGTATTACGTTCCATGTTCTGACACATTTGTATCTTTACCACAATTAACTTTTGTTGTCTTCTATAGGTTTATTTGAGGTTAGAGCACAGGACTACCTTGAAACTCTCCCAGGGAGTGAACAGAGAGGGATGAACAGATTTCTCAGAGGTCTAGGTAATATATTTTTTTAAACATTGGTGAAGCTCTACGAGGTAAACAAAAGGAATTAAAGAAATGAATCTTTGTAGTTTATCTCCAGGCCGTTGTCCTGTATAACTCTGCCATTTCTTGTGCAGCTAGACTATTTTTCTGTGGTGTTTGATGTTCTTCCACAGGTACTCCAGCTGTTAGTATTGTGAAAGTTAATCAATTATTTGTCCATTTCTAGGTAGCAAAATGAAATTCCTTCACAAGAAGTAAACCACCTTTGGGAAGCATCTTAATGGCAAAGGCGGCTAGAACCAGCAGTCACTGTATTTCTCTATTCGGTGGTTCTTCAATCTGAAATTGGCAATACATCAATACACAGAGACACAAGGAGGCTATTATATCAAAGCTGTGCTCACTCTAAATGTGAAAGCCTTGAGGGGGAATGAAATCAGTTCCAGTGACTCTTTATCGTTTAGACTTGTCTAAAATCTGCGTCATCTCAGCCTGGCTTTCTGCTCTCGTTTGATATGCGTGACATCCCACAGGTAAAATTTTAAGTTTCCTGGATGAGGCAGAGAAACAAGGGAGAAAACATCATTGGAGAGGGCCTTTTTCAGAGATGGAAGTGCCAGAAGGGAAAGAAGAGATAAAAGAGGACATGTGTAAATATGTGAATTTTTTTTAAAACTAATTTTTGGATTCTTTACTTGGGTTTATCCTTGATCTGCTATCACAGCACAATTGATCTATCAGTCAGATGCAGTCATGCACCACTGATGTCATTTATCTGTTGTTCAGTGTGGAAAGGTATGGTAGGGCTACTCACTGCTCGATGACAGACCAATGCTCTAAAGGAGTGAGGTATAAAATGTGTAATGAAGCGGCGCAGAGCTTCCTGTATATTATTGTCACAATGTAAAAGACCGAAATCTCAAAGCACGCAACTGTCAATGTGCTGTATACAAGAAGGGTTATTGGAGATGACATTTTCTATCTGCCCATGTTTAAACCAATTGGAAATCTGAAAATGTAACTGATTGCCATCTCACCAGTTTAAATTAAGTGTGACCCAGTAACAGTTCATTGCCCAAGGTTTATTACTGTGTAGTGGCTGCCATTAAGAGCAAACTGCCCTGACTCTAATAAACAGTAACTAACAGGGTAAGTTTGAAATTATTGGTCAATGCCATTAGAAAGTAATTCCCTCATGCAGGAAATATGCCACAGATTTTGTGACTATAGCTTTGTTTTGTACATTGCATTGTACAGAAAAATCAAGTTTACAGCTACACAGAGTTGGCTTACACCAGCCTTAAAACAGAACATTGCCACTTTAGCCACAGGCTGCAAACCTGACTAAATCACCTGTGGAACAATGTTGTAGCATATGATTCTGCTATTCAGAAATTTTAATGTTTTCTAGCAATGTCTCAAGAAGATTTTGAAAAATCAGGTATGCTTACCAATGCTTGTATGTTGCTGTGCTGACCTTTCAACCCCACACAGGTTGCCAGATGGGACATATAATAAGAGACGGTACTATACAAAAAATAATTATCACAATGTTTACAAGATCCTGAGATAACTCAAATTGTAATGAACTGTAAGAATTGAAACAGATATAGTTAAAAGGGCACTGATGTTCAATCACTGTAATGTAGTTCTTGGGCAAAGATGCAAGAATAGTTTAGCATTGACACAGTATTTTCAACATGACCACAATGGGTTTTTAGTTTGCAAACTCCTGGTGAAGTAAAATTCTAGAGAAATGCTAAATTGTTTGGAAATGCCCCTGCTGCTTGAAAGCAGTGTGGTACTAATTACATACACATTCAGGTTTCAATAAGCATGTATTCTCAAAGCATTGGCCTTGGTCCTGATCCCTGAATTAAATATGATTGAAATATGAACATCAGCTTTGGATAGGGAAGGACATCCTTATTCTATTGCCCAGTCCTGGGAGGAATGCATTTTAATAGAGCTTAATGCCTTCTCTGCAGATCTACCTGGGATTAAAAAACAACTGTGGAGAAATTCAAAGACAAACTCAGCTATGATTGCTTTGGTGCTAGATGTTAGAGGGTCAGTATATTCCACAACTAGTCAGAGCACATCTTAGTGATCATAAATCCAGTGCTGAGTTGCATTCACTGCATGACTTCATCAGGCTCAAGGGTTCACCTGTTTTCCTTAAAATAAAGGCTTGTGAAAAAGTAATACTACTCTTTAGGTAGTAGAGGCAGGTTTTAAGGCCTTTGGACTAGTTAACAAGAAGCCTTAATTTAAAATGTACTGATAAACCATGGTCTTGAATACTACCTAGGCCCCTTGCTTGGGATAATTACCGTTTTGCTGAATGCGTCCACAGCAACAGTTACTTGGAGCATTGAATAAAGATGGTGACAATAGTGGGAGGCTGGAGGGAGAGTTACCAAAAAAAGGGCCCTAAGGATTCCTGGATGCTGAGAATCAAAGATTGTAGGAGACAACCCAAGCATAAACAAGCTAAATGTATATATAAAACAAAATTGTGAGTATACACAAGCCCACAATATATTGACTAGAGTGAGGAGGATTATGGTTTGTCTAAGAATTGAAAAGGGGACTTTAGGAGCATATTCAAAACAAAATGGCTCCTGACCAGTGTTCACAGACATGCTCCCTTGTTCTCATAGTGTAATGCTACAAATCCTGGGATCTGTTCACATAACTTAAGGAAAATTCTATTTATTTCAGTGACCTAATTAATCAAAATCTGTTGTTTGTATTTTGTCAGATTAAATTTTTGGGTATGAATGCTCAATAAAGACTTTTTTTAAAAAGTGTTAAATTGAAAAACTATATTCAATGCACAAGGAAAACTTAAATTGATATAGCCTTTTTTCCACAATCTCATGGTTTTCAAAATACTTTGTGAATTATGTACAGTGCTTTAACATGTGACTATTGTTTAGCAAGTCACAAGCCCCAAAAACTATAGCAGGATAGATAGCTGCACAGGAAGGAATAAATGTTGTCTAGGACTTGTTTGCTACAGAAAATTGCTCATCTCAACTTGTGCACTTGAACTCTACTAATTTTGGCATGGAATTTTGGGACCATTAGCGCACTTCAGTTAGCTTGTTTTTGAATGATGAATCATCTAGGAAAAAATTAATGGCCCTTTATTCTACTTAGATAAGAATTCATCCTTTCCAATGGGATGGGAAAAAAATGTCCTGCATGCTGCTGGTAGAATATTGTCATGTGCCATCTGCTCTCACCTGTCCACCCTCTCCCAAAATAACTTTGCTGCTCTGTAGAACTCTGACCTATCCAAGCAAAGGAAGCATGTTTTGAGCTCCCATTATGGGCTTCTCATTTATTCTTCATTGTGCAATGCACACTGTTCATAGGCACACTTGCTGGCCCACTACACCAGCTACATTGTGCTATACAGGAAATACCTAAAATATTCCCTGGAGAAGCACCAAGTAGGAAAAAAAAAAGTGAGAAATGAACTCAAGCTTCTTCACTATTTTTCTTTTTGTGTGATCGTTCCTAACCTTATCTCTGGAATGTCACATTTCAAACAACTGACAGTGAAGAGATTTTTACATAATATTTCTCAACAATACTTTTGCCATTTTTCCTGGGAAAAAAATACCAGGAAGGGCATGTGGGAGTTAAAGCTCTTCTCTTTCATCATTATTTCAGTCACAAAGAGGTCCTGCAACATATTGCTGAGTTTTGAATTTACCTGTGGGTAAAAAAAGCTGTAATCACATACACGTTTTAAGGAACTTTCTCACAGGGTGAGTCAGGGCAAAACTAGGAAGGCGTCATTTCTCTTTGCTTTCATCAGCTCCTACTGAAAAGTTCCTGTAAAATGATGTAGGATATGGGAAAAGATTCTTACCTGAAAATATCAACCAGGTCTGACTCAATAGTACTTTTATTCAAGATTATACTTGTAATTTTGAATAAAGGCAGGAATTACTGTGTGAAATAGAGAATGTGCTACAACTGACTTCTTGGGTCATTAATTGCAAATGGCTAATTTTTTTTTTAGTGATTATAAGTGATTGCTGATTTTCAACATAAAGGCCTCCTTAACTAATACTGCACTTCTCATCAATTGCATGAGAGACTACTTTAGATACATTAATAGTGGTTATTATTTTCCAACCTCAACAGTATAGGTGTGGAAGAGGCTGCAGATTAAATTTCATCAACTGAAATCTCATTAGTGTACCTGGTAATATTGCAGACTTGAACATCGTGGATTAGATAAAACCAAGTTGGAATGTTGCCTCTCCGCACAATGGTCCACTTTCCTGATTCAAGGTCATTGACCTGTAACATCAACTCTTTTCCTCTCAAACAGGTCAAGCAAAAGCTGTGGAGTGTTTCCAACATTTTGTAATATTTCAGAATTCCAGCATCTGCAGTTTCTTGTTACTGAGCAAACTAAATGAAAACCCTGCTGGTTGAGAATTAAACTTCATTGCCTGATCCACATCATTTTGTCTCATTGCCTCTGAGCAAAACAAACTTACTGAAAGATTGTTTTGTTGTCTCATTTCTCATTAGATAGCCAACTTCTTCTGAATCAACAAGACCAATGACAATTGAATGTTGCTCTATAATGTTGGTAAGAATACTGCTTTTAGATGTGTGACATTGCATTTAAAAATTGCTCCACAGATACTATGTCCATTTACTTTGGGATGTTAACTTTCAGAAAAATGATTTCCAATAAACAAACTGCAAGATCAGCAAGCTTCCCTGTAGCATCAAACTCTGCACAATTTACACAGCACAGTGTGGATGGTCTTTGAATTCTTTAATTGCACATGGCAGAGCAGCAAATGAAGGGCAATCTGTTACTGCAACAACAAGGAACTTTTTGCACCAGAGACAATTTCAGAGGCACAGTACCTGATTTTACAATGAACCTCAATCACAAACTACTCCCTAACCAACATTCAGATAGGTCAAACAAACCTCCAGATGTTCTCGTGCACCATTAAATCAGCAATTTTATTTACAAAAATTTGCAGTGATATCATCAGCCGCAAAACAGTTAAACCACAATCAATAATACGTCACAGATAAAAATGACTTTTTAAACCAAGTGCTGCTCTCACCAGCACCAGAGTTTAACTGCAAGGATGAATTGACACCATGTTGCATAAATGCAAAGTTTTTCAGTTTGATTCATGTGAACATTGTTGTATTGCTGAGCTGCTTCCTTAGCTGTTCAGGTGGTCATCAAAGGTCTAAAAAATGCGATGAAATCTCCTCAGGTCCCAACCATCATTGAGATGCCTCAAATAAGGCACCACCAAAGAAGATCGACCAGTCATTAATCTCATTACAGTTTTTGGGACATTAATATATGCAAACTAATAGCCACTGTTGATTTTGTAGACAAGTGAGTATTTTTCAAAACTGTGTTATTGGCTATGAAGTGCTTCAGGACATTCCGAAGCAACAATATAAATGGAAATTCCTATCACATGAATGGGAACTAAAGCAGTCTTTTGACAAGTACCTGTGAATAGATCGACTCCCTATACAGCATCACATGACTGATGAATCAGAGTTTCAGATTTCAGATCCCAGCTTCGATTTGTTTCCCAACATGGTGCAGGTCAGTTTCTGAACAAGCTGGAGATCCTCACATTTCAGGGGATAGAATGAGAGTCAAGTTAAAATTAACAGGAAAACCTTGCAATCTTATTAAACAGATCTTCATGTCAACAGCACCTTTAGAAAAGATGATAATGGGCAGCATAAGTCGTGGGAAGGAATGGCGCGATAGTGATGGAGTGCACATTTCTTTATCATCGTTGTCATTTTGCACTCCCAACTTTATCCTGTTTTGAAAATCCAAGAATGGAAAAGTGGATGCTGAGCATGAAATTAATTTCATCAAGGCGAAAAGTCAGCATGTCAGCTGATAGGTCTCTATTAGAGCTGTTTTTTGCTGGAGTCACAGAAAAACTTGAGTTTCTTGGAAGCAGTTTTCACATCCACAGAGACAGCTTCATAGTCTTCATTATCTATACTGAAGAAACCTTCAGTTCCCTGAGGAAAGATGGAGAGAAAGAACAGAAATAATAACACAAACCATTCAGATTGGACACACTTCTTTCAAGAAAGTAACTGGAAGATTAAGGGAAGTTAGCCAGTACTTTCTAAAACATAACAGCAATGTCATCTGCATATTATAGTCATTCACGGAGGATTGACAAATAAGAAATTCAAAAATCATGAAGGTGTTCAATTTCTTTTCCTAGTGATCTTCTTCAGGATATTACAGACTATTCTCAGATCTCTGACAGGCAGCGTTACTTAAGTGAGTATACATTACAAATTTTGGTAGAATGTAAAAAGCCCACAAGCATGTAGAATTTGTCATCTACAGTCTGAGTTATTGTTGAACAAGATTTTCCCCTTCTTAAATTTAAGAATGTGAAGAGAGCAAAATAATTTAATGCTTTTGAGAATTTAGGTTACAATTATCCATATTTCTAAGATAAATTCCAAAGTATGAATGCAGGGAACCCTCATGCTGTCTATAGAAGAAAACTGTGCCCCTTCCTCAATGTATAGGGCATGCAAGTAGGACCTTACCTTTGGCAGATGTAATTTACATAAACTGGCTTGGAGAGTTTGGCTGCCTTCAGGGCATGAGAGTGGATCAGTCAACTTCCGACTCCTGTTACAAGGTCAAGGAACAAATTGTGTGCAATAAACAAACAACTCACTTAAGTGTGGTTTAAAGGTCGGCACAACATGGTGGGCTGAAGGGCCTGTATTTGTCCTATGGTTCTATAAAACTTGTAACAACGTGCTGTGTTGTTTCTTAATAAACAGAGTGCCCATTAACTACTGAATTTCAGAGCAGAATTAGAATGGGGCAGTTATCAACATTCTGGCTTGATATGATTTCAGCACAAGAAAATGATGATGCAATAATATGGAAGGTATTACTCCACATTTAGCTTTACTCATGAACCAGTTACTATGGTCTCTAAAAGGAGTTTTAAAAAAAAATTTCCTTTCCATTTTGCAGCTGTGTACCTTCACCTTCATCCTACCAGTGCTAACCCCATTTCTAGGGGTTCACAGTTATTCCATGGTTTACTTTCAATTAAGATCAAGATATTGGACCAAGAAATCCCAATATTCCATACCCATCTCATCCCAATATCTTCAGGCAATTAAATCCTTTAATTGCCACTTTGTGAAAAATTTAGAATACAGACACTATTCTACAAGCCTTCTTTCCTTTCAACTGCATCTCTCAGTTTGGATAAAGTTTTCAACTCGAAGCAATAACCTATTTTACTTTTCCCGACAGCAACTAACTTACAGCACATTTAACGCAATCCTCCTCATTTCAACTTTCCATCAATATTACACTTCTGTTTCAGGTCACCAAATCTACAGGGTGGACAATACTTAAAGTAACAATGGTGTTTGCTTAATTAACAGAAAGCACTAGCATCAGCTAGCTTCTAATTCATACACCAGAAACACAATAAAAAGGAACAAAAGGCATAGCTAACCACAATCATTTAGCTGATCGCCATCAAATATCATCCTTGTATTTTGATGCAGTTCTGTGAGCAGACCAGCATCACTCTGGAGGATGTGCAAATGGAGGATCCAAGAACACAAAAATAAATAGAAACAGCAATAGCCCACCTAGTCCCTCAACCTGCCCTGCCATTCAATATGATCATGGCTGATCTGCCTCAGGCCTCAAGTCATCTTCTGTACCAGTTCCCCAATCTTTCAAAAATTTCTCTCTCTTTACATATTTCCTTTGATCTAGCCCTCCACAATACTCTGTGGTAGAGAATTCCAGAGATTTGCCATCCCCTGTGAGGAGAAATGCCTGTGCACCTTAGTTTTAAAAGCACATCCCCTTACCTTGCAACTTTATCCCCTTTTTCATGACTTTCCCACAAGTGAAAACATTTCAACATCCATCCTGTCATGCCACCTTAGTATCTTGTACGTTACAATAAGTTCACCTCTCATTCTTCTAAACTCCAAAGAATACAGATCCAAACTTCTTTAGCTGCTTTGATAGGACAACCATCTCATCCCAGGAATTAGCCTAGTGAATCTCTTTTGGACCGTCTCCAAAGCTAGTATATCCTTTATTAAATAAAAGGAGCTAAAGGTGTGGCCTCATCAACATTGCAAATACAAAAATACTTTTCCATCTTTTTTTTAACTTTTACTACTAGCTCAAGAATCTCAGTCCTATCTTAGCCTTTACGTTGTTGCAACATGCGCAACAACTCTGCAAATGCATGTCATCTACTTCAGACATGCCCATGAAGTGCATATAGCACTACAGTATTACCAGCAGGCAAAAAGCCTTTCATTTCGATTCAAGCCTCTACAATGACTCATACTTCTCATACAGGAGAATAGGGGTCCCAAGCAATTAGTGTTTGCACTTGAAACCTTAGGTGTAAACTCTCTTCCCATATTATTTAGTTCAGTGAATACTACAAGGATCTGGAATTAACAAAGGGAATGTTTAAGAACACATTTTATGAAATGGTTAACAATGTCTGCTTTAATATGATCCTGGTATCCCTGTCAACAGTGCGAATACAACAATACTTTTAAGACCAGCCCTTCCACAAACTAATCTCTGAATCAGAAAACTATTTTACAGGTAAACCAGAGTCAAATGACACTTACCCTGTAGTAACAAACTGCCTCTTGCTGATGGTGTCTGGTTCTATACAAATATTCATGGCATCTTCCGTACGCTGTAGAAAAAGGGTATGCCACAGAGCTGCTTACTCAGGATATTACTATTAACATTTTCATAATTTTAATAGGCAAAGTAAAATATAGCTGGAATGCTAAGTTCAAAATCACAAAAGGACTACTGCAGGTGGTGTAGCTGAGATCACACGCCCATGCAGGACTATTTTGTCCCCATTTCAAATTGAACGTGTCCAATTCCATTCCACTCCCTGAAAAACAAAAGCACCTTCCACAAGAAGCAGAGGTTAAAAAAAAAATCAAGCATCAGTTAGTTATTCCAAATGATTAAATTGTAATAGTGGCAGAAGTATTAAAATCAATCACCTGAGAGAATGCCCAATAGGCCAGCGGCCTACTGGAATCTACAAGGAGAACAGCGCATACTTTAGGAAACTCTCACTCATTTCCACATCTCTTCCAATCAAAGCAAAACCTCAACGCGTAGCCAGGCATACTCTCTTGTCTAAGTAAGAATTCTTCAAATGTGATACTAGACAAGGGGAACTACAGGACCAGGCAGAGTCCAGGCCCCCCTAAACTGACAGCCCACGTCAATTGCTCATTTGGGTTTCCATTTTATGACTGAATGTTTCACGACACAATAAGACATCACAGATGCATGCTTTAATATACACCAATGAATTGGACTTTAGCTTGATTCCCCCATAGGAATAAAATCACAACCTTTATCTAAGCAAATCTCTGAACATTTTATGAAATAACAATATATACTCTAGCTCTATTCACTGTTATTGTTTGCTTTTGTAGTTTATGAACAGTCAATACTCTCACCTTGAGGTCAGCCTGTTTATTAAGGGTACTGATGGTCACTTCCACTGCCGACTTCTCTACTTCCTCCCAGTGCTCTGGTTCCACTGGGTCCAATGTCACTATATCAAGAAAATGAAAACCAAAGAAACCCCTGAAAACCACCTTGCAAGGACACTCAGATCTACTTCATCTTCATTCATGCTGTGAGCTGACAAAAAAATCTAAATCCAGGAAATGCACTTTACTCTGAACCAAATACTAACTAGCATTTGATTTCCCACCTTTTTTTCCTCCCATAGATATTTGGGTAACTTGCCCACCAATGAATTTAAATATTCCCTCCCTAAAGTTCTTTCCCAAGAACTTCCTTTAGACAAAGCCTTTGGCCATCTGCATTAACATCTTCTTTTGAGGGTCTATGTTACATCTTGTACAACGATATTCTTAAAAAACTCTTTCGAGTATTTTAATTATTTAAAGTTATATTAAGTTAGTTACTTTACTGTTAAAGAATTAGTGTTGACAATTGTTTTTATTTTGAACCCTTTGCACTAATGCAAGTGGTTATCACCTTATTCCTCTTTGGAAGTACTTTGCAGTACAAAATAGTTTAATTAGTTGACCTTCCTTCCCCATTTTCAATAATTCACTTTAAAAATTAATACCAAGTCAATTTAGAGCTGCCGACAGATCACATGATGGCACTGGAGCTGCGCATGGATTCACTTTGGAGCATCCACAATGCTGAGAATATTGTAAATAGCACGTTCAGTGAGTTGGTCACACTGTAGTTTACAGGCCTGGGGAAAGATAGGGAATGGGTGACCAACAGGCAGAGCAACAGCAGGAAGGTAGTGCAGGTGTCCCCTGCGGTCATCTCCCTCCAAATCAGATATACTGCTTTGGATACTGTTGGGGGAGATGACTCATCAAGGGAAGGCAGCAGTAGCCAGGATCACGGCACCGTGAGTGGCTCTACTGCACAGAAGGGCAGGAAAAAAGAATGGCAGAGCTATAGTGGTAGGGGGATTCCATGGTAAGGGGAATAGATAGGAGCTTCTGTGGCTGCAAATGGGACTCCCAATTGGTGTGTTGCTTCCCAGGTGCAAGGGTCAGGGATGTCTCAGAGCGGTTGCAGGGCAAACAGCCAGTTGTTGTGGTGCATGTAGGTACCAATGATATAGGGAAAAAAGCAGGATGAGGTCCTACAAGCCGAATTTAGGAAGCTAGGAGATAGATTTAAAAAGTAGGACCTCAAAGGTAATAATCTCAGGATTACTACCTGTGCCACGTGCTAGTCAGAGTAGGAAATAGCAGCATAGTTTGAATATGTGGCTTGAGCAGTGGTGCAGGAGGGAGGGGTTTTAGATTCCTGGGGCATTGGAACCGGTTCTGGGGGAGGTGGGACCAGTACAAACCAGATGGTCTGCACCAGGGCAGGACTGGCAACAATGTCCTTGGGGGATTGTTTGCTAGTGCTGTAGCAGAAGGTTTAAACTAATATGACAGGGAGATGGGAATCCTTGCAGAAAGACAGAGGGAAGCAAAGTAGAGACCACAGCAAAAAAGTTAGAAAAAAACTAAGAGTGGAATACAGAAAAGTCAAATGCAAAGGACAAGGTTACTAGATTCTAAAAGGACAATGTGTAAGGGCACTTTATCTGAATGCCCATAGTATTCAAAAAAAGGTCAGTGAACTTGTGGCACAAATCAGTACAAAGGGGTATGATTTAGTGGCCATTACAGAAACATGGTCACAGGATGGAGACGATTAGGAATTAAATATCCAAGGGTATCAGGTAATATGGAAGGATAGGCAGGAAGGTAAGGGAGGTGGGGTAGCGTCTTAATGAGATCAGGGTGATAGCGAGAGACAATACAAGATTTAAGGAGCAGAATGTTGAGTCCATCTGGGTAGAGATTAGGAATAGTAAGAGGGGGGAGGGAAATCACAGTGGGAGTTGTCTATAGGCCACTGAATAATAACATTACAGTGGCGCAGGCAATAAACCAAGAAATATTTGATGCATGTAGGAATGGATTGGCAGTTGTCATGGGGGACTTCCACATAGATTGGGCAAATTAAGCTGGTCGGGCAAGTCTTAAGGAGGAACTTCACAGCATGTTAGCGAACCTACAAGGGAAAATGCTTAGGTGACCTCGTTCTGTGAGCAACAGCTAGTAAAGCTGCCGCTTCACAGCACCAGTGACCCAAGTTTGATCCTGACCTCCAGTGCTGCCTGTGTGGAGTTTGTACATTCTCACTCTGACCATGTGGGTTTCCTCTAGTTTCCTCCCACATTGCAGTGACAGTAGGTTAGTTGGTCCCCATTCATTGCTGATGGCGTGTAAGCGAGTATAGAATCTGGCAGGGAGTGGGGGAGTTGATGGCGGGGAAAATAGATTACAGGGAAGATTAGTAAATTAATAGAGGAATGGGATTACTCTGAATTTGCACAGACTGATGGCCTTCTATGTTGTGAGGAAAAATGGTATACAGCAAGTTTTTATGAACATTGCTAAGCTATGGAACGCAGCAAGCCCAAAGCTTGTTTACCACACAGCTGATGATTTGTTGTACATGATTTTGTTGACAAATCTGCAAGGGACAATTCCTGGAATTTTCAGACATCTGGTGAATTTTTCAGACGAGCTAGAAAACCTCATCCATAAACAAATACTGTTCATTTCTCCCCCAGAGCTAATCAACTAATGTTAGTATATTCTCTTCTCCTAATAGTTAGATAATTGAATACATCACCACACATTGTAATCCAATGAACTGTTTTGTGTCTTGATAGCTGGAGGATAATATATTTGACAGAAGCTTAATTCCCAGCTCTGCTAAGTTTCTGATCCATCGCAATGTGCAGAAGTTTGATATGCAATTTCACAGGAATATGAGCATCCCTCAGACTATTCTATGCATCCCTTGTGACCAGTCTGGAATTGTACTGGGAACAGTGTAGCTGCAATGTGTCCATCATCACCCTGGAGATAGAAGGTGTGAATCTGCAAGGAATAATTGATTGGTAAGGGGTTTAAGGGTTACAGAGAGAAGGTGAGAGAATGGGGTTGAAAAACAAAAATTAGCCATCATTGAATGGCAGGGCACATTCGATGGGCCAAATGGCCTAATTCTGATCCAACATCTTATGGTAAAAAAAGAAATAGCATTTTCCCTCAAGAATATACAAAACCCTGTCACAAAGTATGCAAAATTCATCTCAAACTAATTTCTGCACGACAGGGTAACTGCATAGTGAGTTGACAGCCCCTATTGGTACCAAAAAGGATAAAAATTACTCCAGCATCTCACCCTCTTTGGGAGTTGCCCAGTACAATTCCAACCTTTTAAGTACCCGCTGCCACAGGCTGGGCCGTGGGAGATTCTCGTCAGATTGCTCTGGTGGTCTCTCTGTGGGGCCCAGGTATGCAATGGAGGCCTGGCGGGTTGGTGGCCAAGTCTGGACAATAAACACAGAAATATAGGATGCTATTAATAACATCTATACCATGATCAGGTTAACAGCCATCAAAACACTGTAGTGTCAAGAAGCCGGATTCAAACCTTAAATACAGATCAACAACTGAATATCAAATCATTCCAACACACTTCAATGGTGCAGCGCAATATGACAGAAACTGACCCCAAGCCAAAGGAGTTATTTAGACAGGGGACCAAATGCATGGCCAGAGCTAGTTGTTAAGCAGACTCCTAGAGAAGGTGAAGGCAAAATGGATTGTATTTCCTGAGAGCAAGGCGAAGCAATCTTAAAGCCTGACCATCAGTGGTGGGGCAAAGGAAGTGAGGAATACAAAAGCAGATAATGTTGGAGGAATTCAGGTGGTCTTGAGAAGGCAGTAAAGCTGAATAATGTTTCTGAAAAGGGAATGTAAGGACATGGAGTAATTTAAAACCACATGCTATAATGTCGATTTATAATATTAAAATATCTCCATCTAATCAATTTATTTCTTGTGAACATTTTGTTAGCTATTCTCTATTTGATCAATTCGAGAAAGGCAAACCAAAAGTAATTAATTCCTTATCATTCCATCCTAGTTTAAACAACAGTGGTATTGGGGCAACCTCTAAAAAAAGTAAAGAGTGATCCAATTAAGCCAAGTCGTTAAGGGGGCTTGTTAAGGGTATGTTGTTAAGGATATTAGGGGGCTTGTCCAGTCGCACCAACATTACCCCTTGAAAAAGTAAAGAAAAAGACCCTTCACTTTCCATAATTTTGCTAAGAATGCAAGATTTGATCAAGAATCTCTCAACTTGTATCATCTCCAACCACAGCTGAAGAAATGGGAAGATTAAAATCAAGCACTTACTTTAAATATACTAAACAGATGACATGCCTTGTCTTTGAGAGGTCCAAGATACCAATATCTGCAATGGGAAAGAACATTATGAATGGATGAAACATTTATTATTAAACACAAATAACTAGGCAATACATTAGGAGCCAGACTATAGTAAACAGTATTAAGAACACACTTATATTTACAATGCGCCTTTCACAATCTTGGACTTCCCAAAGTAGTATTATTAATATGTAATCTATGGTTTTTGTTATATTGTAAACCTAATGTACTGTTCCAAACTTGCATAAAGCAAAAATTGAGTGTTTCTTTCCAAACAATTTAATTATCCACCTTTTATCCTCTTCCTCCAGTCAGTAGCATAACTCTGGGCCAAGATCTTAATTAGTCAGGAATCTGCCAAATGTCTGTTGACAGCTGTTTTGAGAACTAGCCACTGCAGCACTGGCCATTTGTACCACCCACTTTTGAGGATTAGATTTTCTTTCAATTGGCACTTAACACTGCTGGAGGTGAGGTTTGCAAAGTCAGGAATGCGAAATATATACAATCAACAATAGTTAAATGGGTTATCACACGTATGTAGCTGCTTTCTTTCTAAGTTTACGCAAACCCATTTTAGCACCATGCCCTAGATATTCAAAACATTTATATACTTGAAGATCAGTATAAAATGAAACACTATAGATTATACAATCAGGATTTACAAACATAATGCTAACATTACACGGTTGTTAAAAATCAGGTGGAATTGCCCAGGCTAGACTTACTATTCAACAACAGGATATCCCACATCCTGGAACTTTTGTTGACGGCACTGTTTCTAAAGCCGAATCACTGAAAACACAATATCTTGGGCTATAATCCAAACTGTCTTGCCCATCAGTGCCTGGGTACTGAGGCAGATCATTAGTACTGACTCTGAACAGAAAGAGGCATAATTGTTCTCATAACCCTATAATTAAAGGAATAAAGTGATGTACAGTCACATTTAATTTTTTTAAAAACTAGATACTGATTAAGCATCCATTCCCCTAGTCTGCCTTTTCCACCATCTTTTTAGCGTGTCTCTTACTTTGAGAGTTTAGAAGCTGCATCTCTATACGCTCCCCACCGCAACCCGGTCACTGCAAACACTGGACGATCTTTATCACCCTGGAAATACATGGGGCGAAATTACATTTAGATCCTAAATTGCACAGGAATTCACCATCCAGATCAATCAATAAAAGCATGCTCTGTTATTAATCATACTACTGTGTCTAACATGCCATTCCCGCAGAACTTCATTTCAGACTTACTATAACTATATACAACTGACTCATGTTTGAAGTTAAGTGCTATTTTCACTTTATGTACAAGCCAATCAAGCTACTTCCAAAAGAGGCCTGAATAAATACTAAAAATGATTCAGGGGAGAGACCAAGGTTGAAGGCTGGCCAGGGTGGGAAAAGCAGGAAGCTGGGACACACGGTCAAAGTAGACCTGCGAGCAGTGTTGATGGATGGACACACCGGGGAAATGGACTGTGGGGTTTTGGATAACCTCAAGAGTAGAACAAGGGTGACCAACCAGGAGTGCATGGAAAAGTCAAATCTGGAGAAAAGAGTCATGAATAAGCGTCTCAGCAACAATAAGGCAAAGCAGGACTCATTGAAGCCACATTGTGAAAATGGAAAAAGGCAGCTTGGAGAGATGGAGAGATGGATACATGGTCCTAAGATCATCAGGTTTGGGAAGAAAAAAAAAATCAGACTCAAGGTTGTTAACAACCTGACACAGTTTTGGTCACCTACCTGGGAATATAGTCATACAGCATGGAAACAGTCCCTTCAGCCCAACTGGTCAATGCTAAGATGCCCCATTTGCCTGTGTTTGGCCCATAACCTTCTAAACCTTTCCAATCCATGTACCTGTCCAATTGTCTTTTGAAAGGTGTTACTGTACCTACCTCAAACAACTCCTCTGGCAGCTTATTCCACAGGATATCACCCTTAGTGTAAAAAAAAGTTGCCCCTCATGTTCTTTTTAAATCCTTCCCTCTCACCTTAAACCTATGCCTTCTAGTTCTTGATACCCCAACTCTGGGAAAAAGACTGAGTGCATTCACCTGATCTGTACCCCTCATGATTTATACACTTCTAAAAGATCACCTCTCAGTCTCCTATGCTCTAAGGAATAAAGTCCTAGCCTGTTCAACCTCTCCCTATAACTCAATCCCTCAAGTCCTAGCAGCATCCTTGTAAATCTTTTCTGTACATTTTTTAATAACATTTTTCCCATAGCAGAGCAACCAAAACTGAACACAATACTCCAAGTGCCGCCTCACCAGCATCCTGTACAATTGCATCACGACCTCCCAACTTTTATACTCAATGCCCAGACTTATGAAGGCCAGCGTGCCAAAAGCCTTCTTCACCACCCTGTCTACCTATGACTCCACTTTCAGTGAACCATGTACTTGTACTCCAAGGTCCTTCTGTTCTACAACACTGCCCAGTGCCCTGCCGTTCACTGTGAAAGTCCTACCTGGATTTGACTTTCTAAAATGCAACACCTCGCACTTATCTGAATCAAACTGCATTTGCCATTCCTTGGCCCACTTACTCAGCTGATCAAGATCCCCCTGTAATTTTTAATAACCTTCTTCATCGTCCACTATACCACCTATTTTAGTGCATCTGCAAACTTACTAACCATGCCTTGTACATTCTTATCCAAATTACTGACATTGATGACAATCAATGGGCCCGGCACTTTCCCCTGAAGCACACTAGTCACAGGCTTCCAGTCCGAGAAACAACCTTCTTACCCTCACCTCTACTTTCTACCATCAAGCCAATTGTATATCAAATTAGCCAGCTCTCCACAGATTCCAATGTGACCTAACTTTCCAGAGCAGCCTACCACACAGAACCTTATCAAAGGCCTTACTGAAGTCCATATAAACCACAACTACTGCCCTGCTCTAATCAAACTTCTTGGTCACCTCATCAAAAAAACTGAATCGAGTTCGTAAGACATGATCTCCCATGCACAAAGCCATGCTGACTACCCCCAATCAACCCCCATCTTTCCAGATGCACACATATCTTATCCCTCAGGATTCTTTCCAATAACTTAGCTACCACAGATGTTAGACTTCTAGCCTATAGTACCCAGGTTTTTCTTTGCTGCCCTTCTTAAATAAAGGCACAACAATGGCTACCCTCCAGTCTACCAGCACCTCACCCATGGCTAATGATGATGCAAATATCTTAGCCAGGGCTCCTGAAATTTCTTCTCTAGCCTCCCACAGTGTTCTTGGCTAAACCTGGTCAGGCCCTGGAGATTTGTCTACCTTCATACCTTTTAAGACGTCCAGCACCTCCTCTACTATAATGTGGACTGTCCCCAAGACCTCCCCATTTACTTTTCCTAGTTCCAAAGACTTCATGTTTTTCTCCATGGTAAAAACAGAGGAGAAATAGTCATTTAGGACCTTGCCCATCTCCTGCGGCTCCACACAAAGGTGTCCCATTTGGTCTTTGAGGGGCCCTGTTCTCTCTCTAGTCACTCTTTTTCCCTTAATAGTCTCATAAAATCTCTTTGGATTTTCCTTAATCTTCTCTGCCAAAGTTATCTCATGCCCCCTTTTTGCCCTCCTGATGTACTTCTCAAGTACACTTCCACATACTTTATACTCCTCCAGGGATTCTTTTGTATGCCTGCACCTGACCCATGCTGCCTCCTTTTTCCTGGCCAGGGTCTCAATATCCCTCGTCATCCAGGGTTCCCTACTCCTACCCACCTTGCCCTTCACTCCAAAAGGAAGATGCAGACCTTGAGCTCTCATATCTCACCTCTAAAAACCTCCCACTTGCCTGTGGTCCATTTGCCTGCAAATGACCTACTCCAATCAACCTTTGCAAGCTCCTGTCTCATACCATCAACATTTTCCTTACTCCAATTTAGAACTTGAACCTGTGGACCAGTTCTGTCCCTTTCCATAACTATTTTAAAACTAATAGAACTGCGGTCACTGGTCCCAAAGTGTTCCCCGCACTGGTCCCAAAGTGTTCCCCGCACTGTCACCTCAATCACTTGCCCCCACCCTATTACCCAAGTGTAGGTCAAGCTTTGCCCTCTCCCTAGTAGAGCCCTCTATATATAGCCCAAGGAAACTTTCCTGAACGCACTTAACAAATTCCACTCCACCTAAGTCCTTAACAGTATGGTAGTCCCAATCTACATTAAGAAAGTTAAAATCCCATACTATGACAACCCTATTATTCTTATAACTGTACACAATCTCCCTGCATATTTGTTCTTCTAATTCCCGTTGACTATTTGGGGGCCTATAGTACAATCTCAACAATGTGATCATCCCCTTCTTATTTCTCAGTTCCACCGATAAAGCCACACTGGATGATCCTTCAGTAATTTCATCTCTGACTACTGCTGTGACATTCCCCTTAATCAAAAATGCAACTCCCCCTCCTCTATCCTGCATAAACCACCTGTACCCCGGAACATTAAGCCACTAGTCCTGTCCCTCCTGCATCCATGTTTCCGTAACAGCTATAATATCCCAGCCCACATAGCTATTCAAGCCCTAAGTTCATCTACTTGTCAGACCTCTTGCATTGAAATAAATGCAATTTAATCCAATAGGCTTTCCTCGCTCATGGCAATTCTCCTGCCTGTCATGCCTATTCAACTTGCAATAAAAATAAAAAAGTTTGTGATGAGGACTCAAGTCAGTGGATTTTGCCTTCCTCGTATTTAATACTGAAAAAAAGAGTTTTGTTGATCAAATATTGGATGTTGGACAAACCATTGGGCCAGCAAGTAGCAGTTATGAAAGTGGTAGCAAGATGCATATTTGTTATTAAACTACATTTTACAATTGATTCTGTCATTTTGAAGATGTTTCCCAGGGAAATTTGTAGTAGAGGACAAGTTTGATGGAGCAAGCCAAAGATTGATCCCTGGGGAACATCATACATAATATTGTGACCATGGGAACAGAAGCCATTGCAAGTAATTGTGGCTACCAATGGATAACTAAAATAAAACCAGGTGAATCCAGTCCCACTCAGATAGACAATGGTGGAGAGACTCTAGAGGATGGCATAATCAACTGTGCCAAAGGCTGCTGATGGGTTGAGAGCAGGTTATTAACCTCAGTTAAACACAGGAGTCAAAAGTAGTGGTCAGAAGGTTAGTGGGAATATGGCAGAGGAAGCAAAAGGAGAGTCTTATTGACAAGATGAACATGCAGAGGGTATACGGTGGGTAATACTTGGGAAAGATGAAGTTTTAAGTTAGGGCTGGGGGAAAAGCAAAACAAAAAAACCTGCAGATGCAGGAAATCTAAAATGAACACAGAAAATGCTGGAAATACATAGCAGGTCAGGCAGTATCTGTGGAGAAGGCAACAGAGTTAATGTTTCTGATTACTTTTAGTCAGTAATCTCCACCAAAATGCTGACTGACCTGCTGAACATATCCAGCATTTTCTGATTTTGTGTTTTCATTTCTTTAGAAGTGTGTCCTGGTGGGTTAGGAAAAGGGAAGGAAGTGGTAGGACCAGCTGATGAGATGTTTCATTCTTAGTGGCAAGAGGCCTTGAACACTTGTTGAAAGTGAGTTATGGAGGTGATGGGGAGCAGGATTAAAGATCACGATGTTCAATAGAGAAAAGCAGTGAGGATTATTTCAACATTCCAGAGTGAAGATGTTTATGTGATCCAATCAAATCTAGTGATGACTGAGCTTAACCAGTTGTTGCCATGTCCATTTAAGTTCGAGTACTTAATGAAGCAAAGATGAGGGCTCTACCACAAAGCGGCAAAATGAGAAACACTAAATATATTAACGGAGATCACTGCATGAAAGATGGTGGTGAGGGCGTGTCCAATCAGTAGCCATGTAAGTTGTGTGGTGAGTGGAAGGTCCAATGTTGAGAGTTCAGATCTAAGTGAATTGGAGGGAGAGATTCATCCAGCAGCTGACACAGAAGAACATAAAATCCCCGAGTAGTGAAAACAATTTTGAATAGTTTGCAAACAGATCATGAGCTTCACTCAAAGCAAATATTGCTAGTTAAAATGAAATATTGTTTCAGAGTTTAATTTCTTTTCCTAAGGGTCTGTCCAAAATTGATTTACCTTAGACAAAGCACTGCTGGTATCAAACATTATTACATTTGTCAAACAACACTAAGGTACAATTTAAGCTGAATATTTAACCCAAGCTTAGGGTTTTCTTGTTACAGCGAAAACCTTCTGTCTATGACAGAGATTAAACTGTCATCCTGTCTCTGAGAAACAAATGTATACAAGAGTATGACATGATATTTCAAAATAAAGCTTACAGTGAGGCCTAAGGAGATGTTATTAGTGATGCTACTGTGCAAGAAACCTTCTGTGACAATTTTGCACCAATAACAGATGTCTAAATCCAGAGGGCATAGGTTTAAGATGAGGAATAAGGGGTTTAGAAGGGATAGGAGGATTTCCCCCCTCCCCCCACCTAAAGAGTAATTGCAATCTGGAACGTACTGCCCTGAGAAAGTGGTGGAGGCAGATTTCACACATGTAAAAAGTATCTTGATGGGCACCTGAATCACCAAGGCATAGAAGGCTATAGATCCAAGTGTTGAACAACAGGATTGGTATAAAATGGGTACTTAATGATTGGTATGTACATGGTGGGCCAAAGGGCCTGTTTCTGTGCTGTATGACAATGAATAAAGGTTTCAGCCAGACTGCAAATCCATCATAGAAAGTGGATGTTTTTTTTTATTATAATCTTGGAAGTGGAGAATAAAAAGTTTTGGACGATAGAAGTGAAATTGAAAAGCACAAAGGTTAGAAATAAGCTTTGGGCAGTACAACAAAAACGTTTGATAGCAAATTATTGGCAATGAGAACAAGGGCTCAAGGAGGGAAGAACAAAGTTATTTGTACCATGACTAAGTTGTGTAAACGGTTCACCAAAGTGTTACGATTATTTCTATAGCTTGCATCTTTCAATAGCAGTGGGCCATATCATATTTTTAAACCACAAAGAATACATGTTATAGTTATTAAGCAAGTTTTCAATATGACAGCATTGCATGAGCCATTATCATATTTAGGTCCATTAAGATCACAGTAAACATTAGAATTCTCACCTAAAATCCTGGACAATTCCTTCATGATGCATGTGACGTCCATTAGCAGTTTTCAAATGACTTTCAACCAAGGAATTAAACCAGAGTAATTCTGGCCATTCTTTAAGACTACACAAACATTAGGAGTTGCTAGAAAATATTTCACTTCTTACCTTTATTTCCAACACATCCAGGGGAACAGTCTCACCTTTCACAATTGCAAGTGTGGCGTTTAAAATGTGTCTGCAATGCACAGCAAAGGAGATGTGACGTGACGACAATACAAAGCAGCTCCAGCTCAACTGCAGCAAATGCACAGTCATTTTCAGGACCACAAAAATTAACATGAACAGAACTGAACTGAGGTCCCCTGATGGCTTATTTGGTTAATACACCAGCAGCATTAAACAAAGTCAAACAAGTCAGAAATGATCCAGCTAATCTCAGCCAAGACAGAGGGTTTTATAACTGGCCTTAGTGCCCAAGCAAGAAAAAGAATGAAGATGTCAAAAGTGCAAAAGGAAAACAAACCAAAATGATGTCCTCAAAGTTTGCCGTGTAATATATTTGCCAATAATATGGATATCAGATAAGAAAATTAATCATCCCCAAATCCACTCAAGGTTCGGATTTTAGTAACCTGTCCATAGTGTCTACTTCATACATGAAAAATGAACCCTTGATCAATATCTGGACCTGAATCGACACCAACCACAAGCCAGGATCTTCATGAGAAGGGAAGGAGAAATTTATTTTCAAATCAACTGCAAAGAAAGGATCTTCTCCAAATCAGGACAATTGCAGCCCCACCCTATCCTTGTACCCATTTCAGTACAGTGAGATACAGTAAAGTGTCAAAAGACAATGCAAAACTCTAAACTCAGCAATGCATGAACACGGGACGAAAATAAAGGGGTCCACTGCTTTACTCTTCTCCCCATCAAACTGGGTGGTCCTTTCACACAATATCACAGAAGATCAGCAACAAATTCCAGAGAGATCATTAGCAATTCCGTCATTGATCATGAGGAGAAAAACAGAGCATTACCCACAAGAAACCAATGTGAAAGGCAATAATCTGCACAATTATTTCATGTTTGACAAAACTGGATTTAGTACCCTAAAAATAAGTCAATTATTACAGCCAATCTAACTCCAATAAGTTGTTACTCCTCATCAAAGCCAGTTAAAATTTCAGTAATGAAGTATTACTTACCTGGCCTGTTCTTTGCTGGTAGGATACAGTGCCTGGCTCAAGGAATTCATCTTTCCCAATGGAATGAATCCTATGGGGATCTTGCTAAAGGTAGCCTTAAAAAAAACAGAAGTATCAGAAATATAATTTTTTCCCCTGCATTTCCTTTAGCCAGTACACTGGGGACAATGATGTCTTCATGACCACAAAAAATTTGAAAACACATTAAAAAGATTCCTAGTTTAAATACTTTGAAGATAAAAATGCTTCCATCCTTTTAAAAAAAAGTGTATGTTTTTAAAAAACATATACATTCTACCACATGCATTTCTTTAGAAATGGTGCAGTCCTCCTTTCCTCTACATTAGGGATTGGCTCAGGGCTAGCAAGACCAAAGACCTTAATTTTTTTCCCGCAAAAGTATGATGATTTTTTAAAAAAAACCTGCCAAACAGAAGAGTGTTTGATGCAGCTTTATCAGTAAACTGCTAAAGCAGAAGCATCTACATGAAAAAAAAATAATTTTATGTATTTACCCCAGTGGAAATTATATTATTGGTATGAACCATAATCTGCCATGTGAGTTGCTTACCTCATCCTCTCTGCGAAGAAGTCCAGTTATTACCTAATGTAAAAAGAGAAAAAGTGAAAACACGATCCATCGTCAATACTCCTAAAGCATATATTCATTCAACAACTGCCAGTTTTCAGCATACACAGTTTAAAGCTCAATTAGTACCAGCTACTATAATACTCATAACATTTCAGTATTGATATGCCAAGAAAGACCTGCCAATAATATATGCATGTCTGATGCTAGGGAGTAATCCCCTCTTCTTATACAAGTGTGCCTTGTGTGATCAAGACAAATTAAGGCTATGCTTTAAAAATGTATATTTTGGTGATAAATAAATCAAAGGTTTATTAAGAGTAATCATCAGCAACAGGTTGAACTACTGTGGCCTGCATTTCCACAAGGAACTGTGGACAAACAGCCACTCCCTATCAATGGCCGGACTTATGCAGAGATAATGCAAGTCTGGGGCAAATCAAGCAGCAGATATCAGCACATCTGTCATTCTACACCATTGCTCGGATTTCCCAACATTACACTGGGTGAGTCCATCTCTCTGATGCTACACTGGTGACACCTGTTGTAGTATACAGAGTCCCCATTTTAATGGGGATTTCTGGTCTGCAGATTGGGAGGAAAAAGGCAAGATTTATTTTTCAATGATTTTATTTTTTGTTGTGTTTAATTATTTCTTGGTATTTTAATGTGTTCCCGATTTAGTTAAATATCATTTATTTAAAACAATTTTAATAAGTTTTAAATATCATAGATATTCAAAATCTATTAAAGTTAGCCAGAATTTGACACACCCTTATTCTTATCTTCCTGTTGGTGAAGCATTTTGGGTGATGGGGTTCAGCAGTATACTTCCTTGTTATACTCCGACAACTTCCAGGTGCGAGGATCAGCTCAACTGGCCCTCTGCATTTGGTGGTCAACGACCCAAATCCATCACAATTCGTCAAAATGTTCAAGTCTTATCGACCCAAGTACAGATACTTCGTGGGACAATGGAGGAATAAAAGGTAAATTACACAAGGAGTTTTGGGACAAGGGTCAATTTATTGCCCAAAGCAAAGGTCTATCAGCAGTAACATTTTTTTTTATTTCTAATCATTAAGAATTTTGAAAAAGCACAATTAGTATTTGTGCTATTTAAGCTGAACCATGTCTAGGTTTGGAATAAAGCAAAAATTGTATCTTTTAATAAAACATCAATACTAGTTCCTCTCACATTTTTCCTCTCTAAGTTACACGGTCACCTGATAAGGAAATGATCAGAGAATAAATCAATTAGAATACTCAACTTTTGTAAAGCAAGGCATTTTCATGGCACTCCCACCAAATCCTTTAGTTTACAATAGTTTATCGAATACTTCTATCTATTGCAATCTTGAACAAAACATTCACAAAACTACAGTACAACCTCTTGATGTATTCTTCCCTGCAATCTGTAATTGAATTGATCATTATTGCTTGAATTGCAACTTCGAACAATCTACATTGGAAGACAAGGAGGTATCCCTGTTTAAACAGGTATTCAGAAGTGGTAATAAAATTTCATGGAGATGGAAGTACTTACCAGGCTGGATAGTTCCAGCTTCCTGGTTAGATCACTAAGGAGAAACAAATGAACTCCTGCACTAGGATTTTTCTAGGAATACAGATGATCAATGCAAAAATTATGATTAGACATTCAGTGCAAATACTGTTCAACTGCAAAAGACAATACTCTTTCTAACACATCTCTGCACTCACAATCCCTCTATTTGGAGGGCAGCTATTGACATTGCTAACCTGCTATTGATGAGTTAAGAATGACTCCACTAAGGTTCTTTTTGACCTCTACTTTGCAGTGTGGCAGCTTATGTTCTGACAAAATTACAGAATCAAATTAGCATCCCACCACACTCTTTCACAACACACATTTAGCCAAGTGCTGCATTCCTATTAATTGGAACTTGAGATGAGATTATTTCCAGACAATTTTGCAACTTCCCTTTTTGCTATCCATGTGCAGTACAGAGTAGGTTTAGTTTTATTGTTAATTGGAATTTGAATGGCTCTGTGGATACCACTGACATGTCATACTTTGTCTGTACCATCTTGTAAGGTGCCATCACCTCCAGCAACAACAATCATATCAGTGTCTTCCATCAGCTCCAGCATCTTTTTTGCTTGGCCCTCATAATCAGTCTGCAATTGGAACAGAGACAAGATTGCATGGTGTAGCTCAGCAATAACACACATTTTTTTAAAAAAGCCATACATTTAACAAACCCAAACATGCTGCTCATTTCATAATAGTAAACCAAAATCCTAAAATGTTATTAAGCCAAAACATCCAACATGATCAAACAACAAGAGGACAAAAATCCAGACACACTAATAGTTCTCAATGTTACAAACTTGTACTAATTAAAACTACGAAATCTGACAAAAGAGGTAATCACAGGTAGAGGAAGCACACTGTATGAGACAGTGAAAACTAAGGAAAAAGCAGACAGAATGCAGAATATGGAAACGTGAACTTTACAACCAGGTGTTAGGGGACTACAATTTTTAAACAGTTCAAAAAACTCTTGTTTAATCATGTAATTCAACAGTGGCAGTTCTGAGTTCTCATATTATTAAAAAGCTAGCCTTTTTTCATTGGTAATTAGATATTGCAAAACTAGAAGTTTGTTGGCCACCCACTATAAAATTCCTATTGTATGAACTCCAATTATGTTACCAGTTCAGCGATTTCCTAATATGAATGAAGGTAATTTGTATTTCTCAACTCTTTTGAAGATGTTGTTACCCTCCAGCAAGTATGCTAGCAGGTGTTGAATCCTCTTATCTTGCTGTTAGCCATGTTATCTCAAAATAAAACACTCAGGATAGTGTTGGGAGAAGAAATCAGGTATACAATTAAATCTGAAGTTAAGTTTTAGCATTGCTTAGTAAATTTATCTCAGTGTCAAATTCTTCTCTGGAGATTATTTCATAGGAATAGCTCTAATCAGACAATTTCCCTAGAAATACAGAGGGAGCATGCAACAGTGGAGCTCCTTTTTGTATTCTATACATATTTGCCAATTTCACCCTCTATACTACTATGACCATTCTTAGGTGTTGCTAATACTGCATTCATCCAGACAAGTGGAGAATGGTACTCCATCACACTCCTAACATCTCCCTCATAAATGATAGTGCACTAATCAAAAAAAAACATTTTCTTTCCCTCTACATGGTAATAGAGGGCTTATAAATGCTAATAATGTAGCAGGATTAATTGCTTCCTTTTTTAAAAAAAAATCCTTACAAGTATTTAGCCCTAAGATTATCAGAAACATTCAGAAGCACCAAAAAAAAATCCTCAACAGTAAATCTGGAGACAAGGTTTGCCAATCTTTTAAAAGGTGCCTAGAAGAGCTCTGTGAGTGAGACTTGTCTGGTCCACACCATTATCTGGTTGCTTGGTCATGCTACACCCAGAGCCTTGCTGCTTGACTCTAGCACCATCTCTTCAGCAAGACTGGACTTCTAGATTGGGAGACGGGCAATGCAGGGGAATGAGGAACTCATGGAAGGTCTCGCTCAGGAAATCCAGGCCCCTTTACTCTGCCCCCCCCCCTTCCACAATTGCTGTTTTTTTCTAGCAGTTTCTGTTCTTGCCAACCTAAAATCACCAGAAATCACCAGTGTTTCAGAAAAGGAACATATGGGCACAATCACCAATCCACTAGACCAATCAGAAGCAACTCCTTTATAATGCACAGGATTGTACACTTACTCACCTTTAACAGCCACCAACACGGCTAGTTTAAAATTCATGTATTCCTTCAATCCTAATCTAACCACTGCCAGTTAGGTTTCCAAAGCATCTGTTCAAATTGCCATCTCTCTTAGGAGTAAAATGTTCCATAGCATTTGAAGATAATAATATTACAACCAGCTATTTTTGAGATTAATCAAATCATTTGAAATTAATGTAATTACTTCATTTATTTGATTATATAATGTTAGGAAATTCTGATTGATATGATTACGACAGAGAATCAGATATACATGCTATACTATAAAATTTATAATGCATCGCACTGAACAGATCACAGCTGGTTATCAGTTCATTCTGAGTTTCCTTCACTGCCAGTAAAACTTTCAAGCCAATCTCTTGACTGAATCCGTACCTTAACCACTGTTACATCAAGCCCAGAAAGGTGCAAAATTGGCGCTGCATTCTTTTCGAAGAGATTTCTTGCCTTTCTGAGGAATAAGACAAACATTAGTGATCAGAGCCACAATCTGATTGTTCTTCCTGTGTGATTAATTATTAAGATTTTCTACAAAAAATTGCTTACATGATATTCAGTACAACCATACGGCTTTATTACCAATGATACACAGAAACCTTTCTAAAACAAAATAGATGAAGGAGTTTCAAGAATCAACAGGAGTTTCTCAAGTCTGCTTTCAAATGGTATTTCAATAGTGTAGTTGCACTTGTTTTGATCAAGAATGTTATTCTGATTCATAACTAATGAAAGTAAGTTATAACCAGCTACTGATTGCCTGTTCAAAGTGTTTGTTGGTCTCTCTCTCTCCCCAATCTATCCTTTAGTGGATTTAAACCAAAAATGTAGTTTTGGTTGTCACTTCATACAGATATTAAAATATCTTGGCTGTTACTCTTACTATATTACAACCTTGAAAGCAAAATACCATAGATGCTGGAAATCTAGAATAAAAGTAGAAAACATTGGAAATACTAACCAGGTCAGGCAAACCTATGGGGAGAGAATTGGAATTTAAATGTCAGTTCTGATGGAAGGGTCATCAATTTGTAACATTTTCCAGCATTTTGTTTTTATCTCAAAGTACTTTAAGACATCAAGGCTGTGAAACTCTTGCATGGTGCAGTGTAATACATTATTTCTAACTAAATGCCGATTTAAAATATTTACATCTTCAGGACTAAGAACACTTTAATAATTAGGCCAAGTGTCCATCCAAGCTTCTACCTCTGCCTCTGTGATGTAATATATTTGGCGGCATAGGGATTACATTTTATTACTGTCACATTTGACTTTAGAAAAGGTCAAACAATTATAACATTCTAGCTTAAAAGCACGGCAAATTATTCAGATAGGAGTTGGTGAAAGGAACTTGTATGAAAAAATGTAAGATCTAAAGTACTCCACAGTTACAACAGCCCAGACTAACATTATAGCAATACAGCAATAAAAAATTGTTCTTTGTGCTACACTGCTAATAAATACTGGATAAATAAGATGCACTCCATATCTCTGTTAAATAAGCAGAAGGACTATTGCCACCCATTAAATTAAACAACTGGATTGACCGACTTCAAAAAAATGTCTTACCCTTTGCAAGCAGCAGGATTGAGAAAGACGGTGGCTTTCTTCACCTTTTCGGTGATAGGCAGTAGCTGGTTTCCAAATTCCTGAACAGAAAGACAGGCAGTTTTTTTTAAATGAGAGAAATTAGAGAAAAACTGAACCAAAACAAAGATCTCACCAAATCAGAAAACTAGACAACAGTTTTTCACCACAGTAATGTGGGATCCTATTCAGTCCTAATCCATGGACCGTGGAAGCCTTCAAAAATGAGATTGGGGTAGCATTACAACACTTTGCTGAAAATCTAATAAATTGAACTGAAATATCAGTCTCACTCAAGACAAGCCATATAACTAAGTGGAATTAAGAAACAGAAGTTATATACTACAGATGAAGTAAAAATTCATGTTCTTGGTTATAATAATAAAATTGGTGGTATAGTGGACAGTGAAGAAGGTTATCCAAGATTACAAAGGGATCTTGATGAACTAGGCCAGTGGGCCAAGGAACGGCAGTTGGAGTTTAATTCAGATAAATGTGAGAGGTTGTATTTTGGCAAGACAAACCAGTGCAGGACCTGAACAGTACATGGTAGGGCCCTGGGCAGCATTGTAGGACAGAGAGACCTAGAGGTACAGGTACATAGTTCCCTTAAACTGGTGACAGAGGTAGACAGGGTGTTGAAGAAAGTGTTTGGAACACTTGCCTTCATCGGTCAGGATAATGAGCACAAGAGTTGGAACGTTGTGTTACAGCTGTACAAGACTTTGGTAAGGCCACACTTAGTACACACAAAGGAAGAATGCCATTAAACTGGAAAGGGTGCAAAGAAGTTTTACAAGGATGTTATTGGGACTGAGGGTTTGTGTTATAAGAAGAGGCTGGATAGGCTAGGACCTTTTTTCCCCTGCAGCATAGGAGGCTGAGGGATGACCTCGTAGAGGGGCATAGATAAGGTGAATTGTCACAGTCTTTTCCCCAGGATAAGGGAGTCTAAAATTAGAGGGCAGAGGTTTAAAGTGAGAGGAGAAAGATTTACAAGGGATTTGATGGGGCAACTTTTTCTACATGGGGTGGTGGGTATACGGAACGAGCTGCCAGAAGAAGTGGTAGAGGTGGGTACAATTACAACATTTAAAAGACATTTGGTCAAGGACATGGATAGGAAAGGTTTAGAGGGATATGGGCCAAATGCAGGCACATAGGACTAGCTCAGTTAGGCATCTTGGTCAGCACGAGTTGTGCCAGAGGGCCTGTTCCCATGCTGTATAGCTCAATGACACTTTCACATGGTAGACTGATTTATTGTCATGTTTGACCACTAATGCTGTAAACCAGCATATCACTTATTTTCAAATATCCAGCCCTTGAGTCATACAATGAGGCATTTAGGTTTATGCAAATGTCAATAAGATGTTACAAGGAAGTGAAGGAAAACCTCAAAGTTGGGTTAAGAGTCACGACAACTCCTAAGAACAAGACAATACTTTGAAAAATACTTTCAGATTTTATAGTTCTCAAATAAATGGTTGAGTTTATTTAACTTTTGGAGCTTTAGGTTTCCAGCTACCAGACTGATGGTTGCTGGAAGTTTCAGTTCAGCCAAATGTCACATAAAAGGCTCAGAGTAGTTGAATAATCACATGGAACTTCTGATTTTTATGAAAATACAACAAGCTCCATGTGGTTGACTGCAGGATAACAATGATATTGCAGGGGTCTATCAATACTGCTGTAAGCCGGGAGACTCCCACATTACACAAACCGGACGATGCAAACTTATCCCTTGCATTATTCCTGTCATCCAAGATGCAGACTGATAAAATGATGCAAGGCCAAACATAAACATAAATGAACATAGCAATAATTAAGTAAATTTTATCAATTCATCATTCTTCATACAATATAGAAAACTATGCATGCCATACTGCCATAAATTGGTATGCAAAATACTCTTCTCATACAATTGGTCAGCACTGTTCAAAAGTCTTCTCTTTAAGTGGGATTTTGCTACCAGCTCAGCCAGACTGTTGGCAGACAGCATGTTTCTTACTTTTTGCTTGAACAAGAAGAGAGTCTTAACCTCTGATCATCTCGGTTTTCTATGGATTGACCAGTTGAGCTGCTATAAAACAAGCTACCATCATGCCTTGAATGGGCCCTTGGAGCCAATCTGCTGCTGGACCTGCATAGATGCAGTCATTCCAACATACTGCACGTGTATGTTTGCTGGAAGCTTTGAAAAGCCACAAACTGATTCCAACACCCAAAGGGATTAACGGCAAGCCTACTCCTTACTGCACAATCCAAGTCTATCGTTGTCCTAAAGTTTTAGAAAAGAGCCCTTATGATACTAAATCTAAACATGATCAAAGCATAATAACTAAAAAAATTACAATCCAAGAAACTGAAATATTCTAAATGTGTTTCATCCAAGATGGGGGCAAGACAATTGGCTTATGAGTGGTTTTGTTTTGTACAATCTGGGGTTCAGTGGAAGGAACAGAAAAAGTTGTCTCATAATAATTAAATATACAACATTAATTTACATATGTACTTGTATCTATAGTGATGTTGGAACTTATTTTCAGCTCAAAAAATGGTACATCAACCATAATATAAAATTAATGCATTAATGTAAAAAAAATCAATGCATTTACAGTAGAGGTAAGGGAAAATGGAATTTAAATTTAAAAAAACAAGAAATTACAGAAAATGATCAGAAACATGTCAATATTCAATTTTTGTTTCAAATTTCTCCCATTTGCAACATTGTGATTTTTAAAATGCTATCACTATTTTGTTTCTGACATAGAGCACAATTTAAAATCATCCAGGGCCCTTCCTTACTAAAAATCAAACTCCCTACTGAATAGTATGTAAGTAACTCTGAAGTATATACAGATGTACAACCAATAACCTTAAGGCACATGAATAATAGCCACAAACTGTCCCCTTCAAAAGACATAACCAAGCAACACAATTGCTATGTATTTCTTGCAGAATTACAGATTAGGGAACACACTTGATTAGGTTGACCACCATGCCTCTGCTATTCCACCTACAGAGTTGAAGAGACGGATTTCAATGTCATGCAGGAGCAAAGCTGGCCTTGCTGATTGGCTGCTCATAGAAGCCACACGATTTCCAGTGTAATGGCTGGAGGTGAAAATCTACTCAATAAGTGCAATGAGATTTGGTTTGATTAGACAGAGGCTAATAAGCCAGCAAGAAAATGTGATAATTTGAGTTTGCCATACCTGCGCTTCTTGACATGCTGCCCTACGCAAGAGATTGTCTCTGAATTAAACATAAAAAGACTTGTTAGGTCACTGTAAGAATCTTCAGACACATTCTTGCTTAAAAAAAATTATTAATAATCCAAGTCTCAAAGAGTGACTACAAACCTTTAGGTGAAAATGCTCCAAGTTAATATTTTACTCTTAATTTCCTCAGTTTTAACATTTTACCTGTAATTTAACCTCCAAATGTAGTAATTATATCCTTGAATGAACTTAGTCAATTTCTGCCAAATTGCACCCACTCCCTTGAGAAAACACCTCACACTCAAAAAGCTAATAAACAACCTTAGTACCCCGCAATAACCAAATATCATAAATACCCTAATACTGAAACTTAATATCATTTCATTATCTAGTAATACTAATATCTTGCTGTATTGATTTATGACCCCATAAATCAATGTAACAGTACTGTTGTCCAAAATCACCAATCCCAGAAACCAACAATACACCTGTGGTTAACCCTGGTGAACGTTTACCTTTTAGTCTCCACCACTAGGTGGCAGTGCCCATCCTCAAAGCATCAGCTCACAAGAACATTTAATTATTTGAATTTTACATTTATTTGAAATAACTTCTTTTTTAATTTGCTTAAGATATCACAAGGCCTCAGACTACTTTAAATGATCTTAAGATTTGGGCCTGGCCTATTCCTGCTGATGTTCCACACCTATCCACCTGTCGGTTCCCTGTAAACTTGGACACAGACAGCAGATCACCTCATGGATGCAGAGGGGTACACTGGAATAGACACGTCTAGGGTTATCAGAAGCATGGTTGAGAGCTACAGTGGCAAATAAGCTGAGATTGAGCAACTAGGTAACATTACCAAGAATGGAAATAGGCAGATTTTATGGGTCTACGTCCAAAGCTCATCTCAGGTCAAATATGACAGGAAGGCTGCAAACAGCCTTATGTAGCCTCAAAACCAAATGAAGTGGTGACAGAAGGACAGAGAGATTTAATAAACAAATAAATTTATTACTTATGCAGGTCAGCGTGGGAAGTTTGACACAATCAATCTCATAGAACAGTGCAGCACAGGAACAGGCCCTTCAGCCCGATGTCTGTGCCAACCACGATGCCAATCCAAACTAATGCCATCTGACTGTACATGGTCTAACTCCCTCCATTCCCTGCCTGTTCATGTGCCTGTCTAAGTGCCCCTTATATATTGCTATTGTATCTGCTTCCACCACCTCCCCTGGCAGCACATTCCAGATACCTATCATTTGTTTAAAAAAAACTGTCACACATCTCCTTTAAACTTTCCCCCTCACTTTAAATTATTTGACATTTCCACCCTGGGAAAAAGATTCTGACCATCTACCCTGTCTAAACCTCTCATAATTTTCAGTCTCCCTGATAACTACATCTGCACGAGGTGCATCCAGCTGTAGCTCCTTACAGACCGTGGTAGGGAACTGGAGATGCAGCTGGATGACCTTCGGCTCCTACGGGATACCAAGGAGCACATAGACAAGAGCTACAGGGAGGCAGTCACTCCGAAGCTGCAGGAGGCAGGTATCTGGGTAACTGTCAGGAGAAGGACGGAGAATAGGCAGGTAGTGCAGAGTAGCCCTGTGGCTGTTACCCTCAATAACAGGTATACTGCTTTGGATACTGTTGGCGGGGGGGGGGGGGGGGTGGTGGACGGCCTACCAGAGGAAAGCCTCAGTGACCAGGTCTCTGGCACTGAGCCTGGTCATGTGGTGCAGAAGGGAAGGGGGGAGAAGATGAGAACGGCAGTGATAGGGGATTCCATAGTAAGGGGGCAGACAGGAGATTCTGTGGACGTGAAAGAGACTCCCAGATGGTATGTTGCCTCCCTGGTGCCAGGGTCGGAGACGTCTCGGATCCGGTCCACAGCATTCTGAAGGGGGAAGGTGAACAGCCAGAGGTCATGGTACATATTGGTACCAATGACATAGGTAGGAAAAGAGATGAGGTCCTGAAGAGGGAATATAGGGAGTTAGGTAGGAAGCTGAAAAGCAAGGGTAGTAATCTCTGGATTGCTGCCTGTGCCACATGCCAGTGAGGGTAAGAATAGAATGATTTGGCAGATGAATGTGTGACTGAGAAATTGGTGCAGCAGGCAGGGTTTCAGAATTATTGATCATTGGGATCTCTTCTGGGGAAGGTATGACCTGTACAAAAGGGACGGGTTACACCTGAACTGGAGAGGGACCAATATTCTTGCGGGCAGGTTTGCTAGAAATGTTGGGGAGAGTTTAAACTAGTTTGGCAGGGGGATGGGAACCAGAGTGATGGGTCAGAGCTTGGTTCATTTACTGTACAAGTAGATGCAGAGTGTAGAAAGACTGTGAGGAAGGATAGGCAGTTGAAAGGGCAAAATTGCAGTCAGTTGGATGGGCTGAAGTGTGTCACTTTAATGCGAGAAGTATCAGGAACAAGGCAGATGAACTTAGAGCGTGGGTAAGTACATGGAACTATGACATGGTGGTCATTACAGAGACTTGGCTGTTGCAAAGGCAGGAATGGCTGCTGCATATTCCGGGGTTTAGATGTTTCAAAAGGGACAGGGGCGGAGGTAAAAGAGGTGGGGGAGTGGCTTTGCTGATCAGGGACAGTGTCACAGCTGTAGAAAGGGAGGATGTCCTGGAGGAATCGTCCACTGAGTCAGTGTGGGTGGAAGTCAGAAACAGAAAGGGAGCGATCACTCTATTGGGAGTATTCTACAGACCCCCCAATAGCAGCAGAGATGCTGAGGAGCAGATTGGGAGGCAGATTTTGGAGAGGTACAAAAATAACAGGGTTGTTGTCATGGGTGATTTCAACTTCCCTGATATTGATTGGCACCTCCTTAGTGTAAAGGGGATAGGTGGAACGGAGTTTGGTCGGTGTATACAGGAAGGATTTCTGACATAATATGTGGACAGGATGACTAGAGGAGAGGCCATACTGGACCTGGTACTAGGCAATGAGCCTGATCAGGTTTCAGATCTCTCGGTGGGAGAGCATTTTGGAGGTAGTGACCATAACTCCTTGACCTTTACCATAGCCTTGGAGAGGGATAGGAGCAGACAAAATGGGAAAGTATTTGACTGGCGGAGGAGGAATTATGATGCTATTAGGCAGGAACTTGGGAACGTAAATTGGGAACAGATGTTCTTGGGGAAGTGCACAGCAGAATTGTGGAGATTGTTTAAGGAATACTTGCATGCAGGCTCTGGATAAGTTTGTCCTATTGAGGCAGGGTAAGGAATGTAAGGTGAAGGAACCGTGGTTGACACGAGATGTAGAATATCTTGTCAAGAGGAAGAAAGAAGCTTACCTGAGGTTTAGAAAGCATGGATCAGACAGGGCTCTGGAGAGTTACAAGGTAGCCAGGAGGGAGCTTAAGAATGGACTTAGGAAAGCTAGAAGGGGGCATCAGAAGTCCTTGGCAAGTAGGACCAAGGAAAACCCCAAGGCGTTCTACACGTATGTGAAGAATAAGAGGACTACTAGAGTGAGGGTAGGACCGATCAGGGATAAAAGAGGAAATATGTGCCTGGAGTCATAAGAGGTAGGGGAGGTCCTTAATGAATATTTTGCTTCGGTATTCAGCAGAGATAGAGACCTTGACGTTTGTGAGGATGGCATACGACAGGCTGATAATGCATGTATCTCCAGTTGTGGGGGCAGGTACATTAGGGACATTTAAGAGACTCTTAGATAGACACATGAATGACAGAAAAATAGGGAGCTACGTGGGAGGGAAGGGTTAGATAGATCTTAGAGCAGGATAAAATGTCGGCACAACATTGTGGGCCAAAGGGCCTGTACTGTGATGTAGTGTCCTATGTTCTATTAAGTTGCCCCTCAGCCTCCAACGCTCCAGAGAAAACAACCCATGTTTGTCTCTTTATAGCTAATACTCTTTAATCCAGGCAGCATCCTGGTGAACCTCCTCTACACCCTCTCCAAAGCTTCCACACATCCTTTCGGTAATGCAGCGACCAGAACTGCATACAGTAGCCCAAGTGTGGCCTAACCAAAGTTTTATACAACTGCACGTGACTTCCTTACTTTTATACTCAACACCCTGACCAATGAAAGCAAGTATGCCATATGCTTTCTTTACTACCCCATCTAGTTGTGTTGCCACTTAGAGAGCAAAGGACTTGCACCCCAAGATCACTCTGAGCATCAATGCTCCAAGGGGTCCTGCCATTTACTGTAATCTTTCCTCTTGCATTAGACGTCCCAAAGTGCAAAACCTCACACTTGACTGGATTAAGCTCCATCTACCATTTCGCTGCCCCCATTTCCAACTGGTCTATATCCTGCTGAATTCTTTGACAACCTTCTTCAATACCTTCAACTGTGCCAATGTTTTGTTGTCTGCCAACTTACTAATCAGCCCACCTTCATTTCTGTCCAAATTATTTATTTATTATCACAAACAACAGAGGTCCCAGCACTGATCCTTGCAGAACACCACTGGTCACAGACCTCCAGTCAGAGTAACATCCCTCCACCACTACCCTGTGTCTTCTTACAGCCATGCCAATTTTGAATCTATTCTATCAAGTCTCCATGGATCTCAGGTTCAAGAAAGAAAAGTCAGAATGTCAGGAACCTTGTTAAAACCTCAAAGCCAACTGAAGGGTAAAGGACTGCATTTGTATGTAGGGAACAGCATTTTAAGGATAGCAAATGGGAAACTTGGCAACATGGTAGCTAGTGATGAGAATACCATGCACTTCAGAGTGCCATGAACCAGATAGCAAAATGATTAGAAGCAATGCAGATGGATTTTAAAATGATTAAACGTGAAGTGGTACATTTTGGGGTGACTAAAAGAGAAAGATATTAGTCTATATATTGCTCATGATGCTTTTCAGAATTGTGCTAAAAGATCTTGATGCCAAATATGCAAAAATCTTTAAAGGTGTCAGGTAACATTGATACAGCAGATTTTTAAAAAATACTTGGGCCTGGACTATTTTAAAAATATCCAAGGAACAGAAACCTCTAACCAAGGGAATTTCTATTTTCATTTCATATTTTAAGCATCTGTAGTATTTTGCTTTTATAAAGAATTTTGCTGTAGATGTTTGCAAAATGCTAAAAGTCAATGCACTAGTTCAAACAGCATTAAAAAAAAACTAATAAAAGGTTGCTGTTTAACTCAATGGGATTGGAGGAAGTTACACTTCAGTTCCACAGAACCCTCAGTCAGACTCCTTGTGATGTACTGCATTCCATTTTGGGGAACAAATCCCAGGAAGGGTCTTGTTTTCCCAAGAGCAAGTTCAATGTTAATTCACTAGAACACAAGGCTTCAAAGTGTTAAATTAAGAGAACAGCTTACATAAAACTAGAGGGACAATTTAACATGCATTTAAGATAATAAAAATATTCAATAGAATAAATGCAAAGTGGCTACTTCCTCAGGTCAGTGAGTGGAGTTTTGAAGGCAACACAAATTTAAACTTATACTTGGATTTTCAATAATGAAATAAAGAAGCTCTTTTACACCAACACATCTGGCTCATTACTCACAATTAGGGGGGAAAATCTGCTGTCCTGGCCCAATGTTCCCTATTCATCACTCCAATCTGGTTGACTTGTAACTACTCTCTGTTTAAAAGGACCTTAGGAATGGACAATAAGCACTGGCCTTGTCAGTGATGGCCACAAAAGGGTAGCGGAATAGGGATTCTTTTTCCCCAAAATGCATGAATTCACAAGTCAAATAAGACTAAGGTTAGCCAGGGAAAGATATATTTAATTAGAAACAGGCAAGTAGAGTTGACATTCTTATCCACTAAGATAAAAAAAAACCATGGAGTAGGTTTGAAGGGCTAAATAATCTACACCTGACCATTTATTGCCACAAGGGATTGGAGTTCCATCCTCTTCACGTTGAACCTCACTATTAGATAGCCAAATACCTGCTCCGAATTTACAACCCTAAGCTTAGTTGCAGTACTGGGCATATTTTCATCCAATGCAAAAGGAAAGGCAGCCTACCAACCTTCCTGGATCCCGGTCAAAATGCAATATCCATGACCGTAGCCCAAAACTTTACACCATCACCTGTATGCAAACGAGCAATGCTGACCGAATCCCAACTGACGTTACTACCATTGCTGCTGCATCTAAATATTAGAATGGAACGTGATCGGTAGTGTGAGTGACTGAGGAGGATGCAATCCTAAAACTGGAGTATTAACACTGAATGTGACATTTACTGGCTGTTCCCTGGATCATACACAAACTAAACCCAGTTTTTGGATCACTTATTGCAGTCAATACCGGTGTCGGCCGTGCAGCCAGGTCACTCCCCAGCCGAGTGCGCAAACCGCCAGCGCCGTTTTCTTCCAATGATTACGGAGCGTCTTCAGCAGCTTTGCCATGACTCGGGGACCAGGACCAGGACCTCAGGCCACCCTCCGAGTCCCACCACCAACCTTCCGCCGGCTCACGTGGATACTGGTCCCGCCTGTAAAGTTGTCCGGCGACAACCCACCGTCTCCACAACACGTTCCACCAACCAAAGGAAGGCAGAGGAAGCACTTTGAATCCTCGCAAAGACACCAAATCTCAGCGTACTCTTTGAATACGTTCATGGCACATTAGTGATATTTATTACAGTTCATAATATTTATAAAATACTTTGAACTCTGATAATTTATAAGATTATATATATAGATATATATACACACACAAAAATATTCTCAGTACATTTTGTCTAGAAATAAAAAGTTTACTTAAACATGAATAATCCCACAATTATCCTCACACTTTAGTAGCATAATTTTTATAGACTTTACCAATATGTGCATATTCATTACAACACAACATGTGCAACACCAAAAAGTATACTTTCTTTTGCTTTGTGTCGGAGGCGTTAGAAATAATAACCATTATTAAGACTGAACAAAATATTACCTTCCCGCATAGGCAGCAACGTATTTTATAAACCCGATATAGGAAAATTAGATGGGCTCCCCTTTCTGCAAATTAAAGCTAATTTTTCTCTCCAAGTCCTTATGAAGAATGTTTGAAATATTAATTCTCCTTTCACCAGATGCTGCGTAACCTGCTGAATATTCCCGCCATGTTCTGTTTTTATTCATAAATATCTCCAGTTGTTCAAACTCATGTGGAGCATTTCTGAGCTTTTGGGACAGCCCAATTCAATGTAGAGCATATGTATGTGGCTTGTCTCCAGTAAGTGGTCAGAACTCTTTTGGGTGCCTCCCTGAAAATGGCAGGATGAGGCAGGTAATGCACAAATCATCTGTTGGGATGCCATTTTCAAACTTGACTTGTATTAGTGAGAATGATGATACCTTGAAGGACGCAGCCACAAGCCTGCCATTGTAGTATACAGGAATACCCTGGAATATACAATGAAGTAGAGGAGTACATTTAGGATCTGATAGAGGACAGATAGACAATACTGTTCCTATTTGTATATGGCAAATGGAGTGCCGCCTTCCTGGTCCCTGGACCCTGAGTAAGGAATATCAGTGAGAGGATGCAGAATGTTTTGAGTGTTCTGGAAAAGAGTTACAACTTGTGATCCATAATGGATTTTATAACATGGAATGGAAGAGGGGTGAGATCCTGGTCAATATTTAAGGATCTAGGGAGAAATTTAGAAAGCAAGGCATCAAAAACAGTAATCACTGAATCATTCTTAGTATCATTTACCAGAAATAGGAAATATGACAGATTAATATGTGGCTGGAGGAAGGGCTTCAATTTCCTGTGACATTACATCCAGTTCTGGGGCAGGAGAAACCTATTCAAAATGACAGAGAGCAATTTGGCTTCCTTAAGGTTCAAGATATGTAAGAGTACACTCACGTGAAACTGCAGGTTCCTGTTCAGAACCCAGAGTTCCACTCCCTCGATGATCAGGTCATGGTTGATTGTCAGAGCAATTTCCTAATGGTCAACGCCAAGTATCCTGGGCGCTCATGTGAATCTTTCATTCCAGTTCTGTCATAACCGTCCCATACTGGTCCACTGAATAGATATTGGGGGATGAGGGATATCTCTTCCTCATCTGGATTTTGACTCCTGAGTGTTTTCCAGCCACAACAACTGAGCCCTACTAAGTCACTCAGTACAAAGCACTGAGAAGACTACCACTCTCCTCCTTAAAATGAGTTTTCACTGTCTGTATCATTTCAGGGTTTACCAGTATTTACCAGATCGGGTCTCCTTCTTGCCTGCTGCTAACTATATGGACAACAATACCTCCCACCTGAGGACCTTCGGAAAGAGGTAAAGCAGCAGGAACGACAGACGGAAGAATGAAGGGGAGCAGCATTGTTACCAACCCTACATTGTGCCGACATCCCCTCCTGAGCCAACTGCCATTTTTATCAGCATGGCCTAATGGAACACACTTCTCATGATGTGCTGCATATAATTGTTTCTAGCCCATCTGATTGTGCTGGAACAATTTCCCACTAACGCTGCACATCTGAGAAGAGCTTCTGGCAATGGCTGAAAGTCTCATTTCATTCTTCTACTCCTGCCAGCACACCACACATGCGCAGGCTACTGAAAGACATGCTTAAAATTACAGAAGTGCCCTTAATACACACAAGGCTCATCTTGAGCAGTGTATGGCCTCTGTTCGTAGACAGAAAATCATTCCACCAGGCACCAAATGATAAATCCCACGAAAGGAATGAAGGATTACCAGCCCTATGATTATTTAATTCCTCAATGGACTCCTCCACAACTTCTTAAACAAATCAGGCCAGATCAGCCTGGAATCACCACACCTGTTTTGATAGATATGATTCTACAGACAGGTTCAATCCTTTCATAGCAAATTGCTCCTTGCATTAAATGTCCATTCTATTCCATTACGCTTCCACTACATTAAGGGAGTCTTGAAGTCAACAAGCTCAGTGGATGTACAGGATCAAATTCAACAGAAAAGTGGTAGCCAATGAGACATATAATAAATTCTGTCATTTGTCATTTAGAAATAACACCATACTGAGGTATAATGGGAAATGCTTACCTTTTCCATTTGCAACTACTTGCCAACAATACCTCCAAGGAATCTATTATTTCCGGAGACAAGGTCATCAGAATGGTCTTCTGTTCCAGACCTGCAGTTTCTTTCTCTGCATCTGAAATGCACCCACTGAAATACTGTGCTCCATCAGGGGAAAAAAAAAGCTGTATCTTATGCTCATCAAAGCTGAGTTTAAATGCTGGTATGGAGGCACTGGTCACACTGATATCTGAGAGACCATTGTCTAAGGTGAAGATAGTGGTGTGGATGCAGCACTGGGAGTGAAGGCAAAGTGGTGACATGGGCCTCTGATTCCGAGGGTTTGATTTCTATAAATATTCTGTTCCAATGGTGAGGAGCTCTAAATATAACGTAGGATGAACTGGCCTGGATTGTTTCTCTGAGTCAAGCTTCAAGCAACTCTTTGCTTCTCTAGCAACGAGGGCTCACGCTGCTACATTAGGCAAAAGAACAAAACATCTACAGCCCTCTGAGGCAGAGAATTCTGAAGAGTTACAACGTTGCTGTGTAAAGGAAGTTTGCTTCATTTCAGTTCTAAATCTTAGGTCTCAGATCTCTAGAAGACCTGGCGTTATGTCTTCTAGTTCTGGAGCTGGAGGAAGCAGCTTCTCGACATCTGTCCTGTCAATTCTTCTCAGGATCTTGTAATACCTCCATAAGATTACTTCTGTCTTCTAAACCAGTGAGAGGAGGCCCATCTTCCTTAACTTCTCTTCAAAGAACAACCCATCATTCCAAGTGTCAGTTCTCTAATTCTTCTCTGTGCTGACTCCAAGGATAGTACATTCTTCTTTAGATACAGACCAAAACTGCACACAGTACAACAAATGAAATCTCACCAAAGCCCAGTATACAATTCCAGAAAGATGTACTTTCATAGGATAGCAGTGATTAAGAATTTAAATAACAAAGAACAATACTTCCCTCTGCTGACAACACAGCCTCAAATCAAGACCATTAGCTGGAGGAGCCTTCCATTATTTACTCTAGAATTGATTGTGTACACCTTTACTATTCCACTCTTGCTCACTGAATATTTCAGTTTTTACTAGTGTTTTGGATAAGAATTTCCTCCATGCTGGTTTTGTTGACCAAAGTCAATCATGGTGAGATTTGCACAAAGTATCCTGATCCTATCTAGACTGCACCCTACTTCCTACATCATTGCCTCTATACCAACTGATTTGAAGATCTTACAATCACAAGACTGTTATAAAGATCAATTGAAATGTTAGGTTTGCCATAGCAAATGAGTATAATACATTAGACTAATATAATCACTAAATTCCTTCTTATTGGGTTACCACCACTGATGCCGCCAAATCAATTCTAACCATTGCCAGCTGGCCAAAGGACATATGCACACACACACACTAACAATGAGGGAACAAAAGTCCAGTGGTGGTTTCCAGTTTCTTCATTTCTACCCTCACAGGCTTATAAAAATGCAGTGAAATGAAAAAGGAAATGATTGGAATATCAAAAGTTAACAAATTAATGAAGTGAACTTTCCATCACTGATGTTAAACAGATTGTCGTGTAGTTACTGGGTTTATTTGTACGTGTTTTTTTGAACAAAGGTGGAACATTTACTATTTTCCAGTTCTCAGAGACCACCCCTGAATATATAGATGTTTGGAAGATTGTGGCCAAGGCCTCTGCCATTTTCTCCCTTACATCATCAGCAACCTAGGAAGCATCCCATCTGGATTTATCCACTTTAAGTGCAGTTAGTCTTATTACTTCGCTGAACTCCAGCAACAACTTTCTTGGCAAAGACATGCATAAAGTACTCATTTAGTATCTCAGCCAAGGCTTCTATGAGTAGATTTCCTTTTGGGTCTCAGATTGTCTCCACGTCTCCTCTCACAACCCTATTCTGAATCACATGTCTATGGAACATTTTTGGATTCCTGTTTTTCCATACTCTCTTTGCCTCTTATTTCCTTTTTTTTAACTTCCCCTTTGAACTTTTGTTTTTACTTGTGTTATACACATTTTTCTTCTCTATTTTACTCTCTAGCTCATTGGTCATGCATGGAGGATTGGAAGTAATTTCCCCACCATTCTCCATCATGCAAACATAGCTGGACGGTAGCTGAAACCTCTCCAATTTAAAGGCCCCCTGTTGTACAGTTCTGCCTGCCATACTTAGATTCCTATTTACCCAGGCCAAATCTGTTCTCATCCCATTGAAATTGGCCCTTCTCCAATTGACTATTTTACCTTGAAACAATCTACATCATTTTCCACTGCTACTCCAAATCTTATGATCACCGTTTCCCCATCGATACAAGTTCCATTTGACTATTCAGCAATTCTGAAACTTTGTCAGCAGCAATGTGTGAGACATCTGAACTTTGTTAATGAGGTCTGTACGGAATCTTTTACATTTACAGCCATAATGGATTTTTCTTTCCCCCCTTTCAGAGGTCCAGGTTGGGTTCAAGTAGTATAGGTTAGCTAATAACATGTGGTAGCTACTCATGATATTGATCAGAGGCTGCACTGGAGCTGAGTAACAACATACCTACATTAGAAGCAAGTGGTGAGAGTTAATCCTGCATTACAATTCCCACACCTGTTTTTTGGCAAGGGGATTTGAATTTAGTCCCCAAGTGCTTATAGGCTGCTTTGCAGAAACTTTGAATAGTTAGAATGCTTTCTAGTCAAACCCTATTGCTTAGTAACTCTGGACCAAATCTAAAGCTCTTTCTCCGCCTCTGAAACTGTAACAGGATCGACTTCCTTTATTTCCAATGAACAAGCGTTCTTTTGTTTGATTATTACTTTATAAAGTGCCTTAGCTAAGATTACTCAAGTCTCATTAAAAGGAATTACTCTGCATGAGGTACAGTGGCAGCTTTCTTTGAGATGTGGAATTTTAAAGCCTGAATAAGAGCTGCAAAATTTTATTGAATCTTTGATGGCATTGGCATTTCTCTGCCAACACCCTCCCCACCACCCGCCCCCCCCCCCCGTTCCAATAATTCTTCTGCCATCCTTGTATATGAAGACTTAATATTTCAAAACACCAGGTGGTGCCAATTATATTGAAGGCTTGAGATTCTATGCCAGGACACTTTTTGATGTATTACAATTCGCCTCAGCAGCATTCCAGCTCCATTTTGCCAAAAGTCACAATATCCTCATCCACCAATTTTTGTGTAATTGGCAAACTTGGACACTTTACATTCTACCCCTTTCTCCAGGTCATTAATATAAATTGTAAATAACTGAGGGCCAAGGGTAGTCCACTACTTATATCCTTCCCGAAAAAGACGCATTTATTCCAAATCTCTGTTTTCTATGCGATAATCAATTTTCAATCCATGCTGACTTCCTCCAACACCATGAAATCTTGTGCACCAGCCTCTCATGTGGCATACTGTCAAATGCCTTTTGAATAATTTACCTTCCAATATTTTGCTGAAGATTTTGATATGGCTGGTGGGAAAGAATAGTCAGATAGGACTTGTCTTACATTTTTGAACAGGACACATCAATCAGGTAAATAGCACAGCCACTGAGAAACCTCTATTGGCATCAGCCAGAAAAGTACTGACAATATACATCCTTCCTCCTGCACTCGTCACTCTCTCCCCATTAAAACAAATGTAACAGGTTTTTAAAGTGTAGCAAAGAACTTTTACTGGTAAGGATAAAAATACCTCTCAGATACTTAGAGCAAAGTTAAGTGGTGCTAATTTTCTAATGAATTAACTAGGTGTCAATTTTACAAAATTGTAGTAGTTAAATTATTGATGTTTACAAACAACCAGGATCAACTGAAAATGCCACCTGGCACTAACGTAAGCCACAAAAGAATACATGAAAGTACTCTCAAATATCAGTAAATAACATCAGAATTACAAAATGACACAACCAAAATAAAACAGGACTGTCCCATACATTAAGGTTGCTCTGGACGCTAATATTATAAGCAATAAAGTCTGCAAAGATATTATCAAAATAAGTAGATATCGCAGCACCAAGATTTCAAATGACAACTCAGTTTCCATAATGGTCTGAATCCCTGGCATAATGTTTTAATTTGAAAAGCCAATTGAATGGAAAGTATTTGCAATGATTTCCTAATCTCTGGTCTAATGGAGGCAATGGGAAACAATAAACTGCCTCATCTCTGCAGAAAATGCCCATCTCTTAATGTATCTACATAGGAATAATGAGTTTTCTTCCATATTACGGGGGACAGGGTGATGGAGAGGTGGTGAGTCAAGGCACATCACAGTCAAATGGTCATCACTAGATCAATGGCCTCAAGGTACAATGTAAAGGCAGGAGCAACATTGCACTTTGCCTGCACTTTCTGTCCATATCCCTCCCTCAGGATGCCAACAAGGTTCTTCCTTCTCTGACTCACATAATCCACAACCTTGCTTTGCATCCATGGCTTTATCAGGCCCCATATTAAATCAGCCCCTAGGATCTGGGAGCCTGTCGGAGGAAAAAAAATAAGAATTCACAATGGTGAAGACTTTTCATCTGGCTCGTATCAAAAGGTGAAAAGCTGTTTGTTTGATTTTCTTCTTACAAACAGTGAAGCTAATAAGCATGTTTGAAACATCCTGAATCTGCTAGTCACACTTCCTGAACCCAGTGTCTGATTGAGTACCTGACAAGGGACTGGCCCTGGTGCTCAGCAGATGGGTGACCTTCTCTTCATATTCAGAAAACTCCTTCCATGCCACCAAATATATTGTGACTTAGCAACAAGCAATCTACTGGAGGAACTCAGCGGGTCGAGCAGCATCTGTGGCAGGAAAGGAATTGTTGTTAGTTTGGGTTGAGACCCTGCATCAGGTATTGTGACTTATCTTGCCCTGCACAGACATGGAAAATAAAAATGTTGATTTATCAGTTCTATGCAACTTTTAGAACCACTTGGTAAGCCCACTTACTGGTGCCTGATTCAAATGGCAAATTAATTTTATGAACACAATTTTAATTTGAATTATAACCACTTAACCCATGTATAATCAAGCTCATTCCTTTTCAATATACAGTGTATTTGTTCCACCTCAAAAACTTTTAATTTTAAAATATCAAAGTAACTGTATAAGTCTAGGTAGCACATTAGCTATTCGGTTTTATGTGGTATTGCTCTGTGCTCCATGGCATGGTGGAGTTTGTCTCACAGCCTTTATGATCTCCTTCACTGCCAACTTGCTGACTCTAAGGAGCCCTGCTCTTTGTGTTCCCCAAGACTGATGTTTCTCTTGCCCACTTCTCATTGAGGTGTGTGTTCATGTCTTCATCACTGAACTTATGACTTCATCTCATATCATCTATGTTTGCCTTATCTATCCTTTTCTGTAGGTAGGAGTTCCTTAAAAGGTTTATACAGCCTACTTACCTTTCAGAATTTTTACATGAAAATGAAAAGTTTATAACAACTTTTGTTGAACAAGTTCTAATGATTTATAGAAGTTTATAAAACTTTACAACTGTTTCCAGAAGGCATGCACAATGCTTGTGATAACATTGTCCTTTTTTATAAAAGAGGATACAAGGTGAAACTATTTTTACACTTAACATAAACTTCGTTATAAAAATGAAATTGGAAAGTGATGAAAAGGTGATTTCCAGCTTCTGTATTTTGTTTTGCTTTTTGTATCCTGATTTCTATTTCCACTTGTGTTGCCAATTCACTTTCACCCATTTTCAATACTGCACCATCAAAATTTACCCACCTACCCCATTCTGTGCAACACCGAAGGAGATCTACAAAGTATGTTAAAAATTGATTCACTTACATTAATGCTGTAGATTGAAAGATTAATCAATGTGTATTGATGAATATTCTCATTTTTTTGGTATTGGTTAGTCTTATTAATGCTTTTGCCTCTGCACATAGCAATTTCGATGAAAGATTCAGAATCTACACCTCTGAGTTGTTCTATTCCATGGTTGTCCAGATCATTCAAGATACCCAAACAGTACCAATTTTCTATTCTTTTCCCACAGCCATTCAAATTTTCTTTCTCATGAGATGTTAAACCAAGGAATCATCTACACACAGATGGATGTAAGAGTTCCCTCGGAATTATTTTGATTTTAAAAAAACAGGATAGTACTTTATTGGCTGTGAAGAAACTTGAGACATCCAAAGGTAGTAAACAGAGCCACTTAAATGAAAGTCAGCCCATATGCCTTAATTAATATCCATCTCTTTCATAAATTTCCTCAACCACATTGCTGACTTTCCCTTCCATTTTGATGCCTAGTAGCAGCACATTTTCAATGCTTCCATCACACTCTCAAAATTCGTTTCATATGCTGCAGAGGATACCGAGTGAGCCAAGTGCTGTTCGATGCTCTGATAACCAACAGCCAAAGGCTCCACACAGCCCACCCGCGAACTGCCCTGTTCCCCATCCTTACCCACCCCACTGCCGCATCATTACGGACCTGTGCATTGATAATACGATGAAATAAATCTTGGACCATTCCTGCGGACCAGGAAATCAAACCCCTGCCCTGAATATTTACAGACAGTTCCATCTCTGATTCCTATCGCCGCCCTCAGTTCATCTCCACCCTACCATCAGGCCCCTTGCCCGCTCTCAGCTGCCCCGCCCCATCGACCTCACCTTCACCCAGGACCCTCTCCCGCCCCCAGTGCCCCTGCTCCCTGTTATGTCCCCACCAACCACTAACACCGGCCTTGTCCCCACCCTCCCCGCGTTCAGCAGCCGCACCCAGCTCCCCAACCACCCCCATGGGCTTCGCCTCCACCCTGCCCGCTTCCCTCTCCCACTGCCGGCCGGGGCACACCTTCCCGCCCTTCACAAGCCGCCGCCTGCCATTGGTCGCCGAGTTGCTACCCTGCGTGAAGTGGAGCACCCCATTGGCTCGAAGATTAAAATGGAACGCAAGGTGTCAAAAGCGAGAAGAAAAACAGTGCGAGGAAAGCGAAATACCAGCAGGAGTCCGAGAAGGCGAGGGGTAGAGAGTGGAGACACCAACGGGAGTGAGAAAAGGCCCAGTGTTAGAGGGTGAAACATACCAAAAGGAGCGAGAAAGGCGAGTACCCGAGAGTGAAACACTGATAGGAGTGAAAGAAGGCGAGAGTCAGAGAGAAAGCACTGACAGGAGTGAGCAAAGGTGAGGGTCAGAGAGGGAAAACACCTGCAGGAGTGAGAGGCGGCGAGAAGTCAGCGTGAAAAATACTTGTAGTAGTGAGAGAAAGCGAGGGTCCAAGAGTGAAAAATACCTGTAGTAGTGAGAGAAAGCGAGGGTCCAAGAGTGAAAAATACCAATTAGATTCAGAGGAGGCGAGTGTCAGAGAGTGAAAACACCGGTAGGAGTGACGACAGAGGGGAATGAAAACTACAGCAGAAGCCGAGTGTCAGTGAAAATACTGACTGGAGTGAGAGGAGACAAGTGTTAGAGATTGAAAACACCAATAGGAGTTCGAGGAGGCGAGTCAGAGAGTGAATATATTGGGTGTGGATGCCTAAATTTGCAGAAGACTTGGGGCAATGATCAGGAAATGTGGAGTCAGGGGGTAAGTCGGAAAGATTTAATAACAGCTATAAGATTAAAAGAAACAGAAATTGCGAGTTTAGGGAATTACTCAGATTGATAGAATGTGGGAAGTGGAGTGTGGTAAAGCATTTGTATTCACCATGCACAAAAAAATTTGGACTCTGGAAAAACAAAGAAATTGCTGATGGTATAAAATCAGTGTTATAACTAAATTGGGGAGGATTACAGCCAAAATAAAAAGGACATAAGTAGGCTTTCAGCACATGTGGGGAAATGACAAATGCAATTCAATGTTCTAAAGTGAGAGGTGGGACATTTTTGTGAGATAAATAAGAGAGACACCTTGTTCTTGGAAGACAAGTAAGTAAGTTGGAGGGGTAGGAGATCTGGAAATGCAGATACATAAGTTACTGAAGTCTCCAGCACTAGTCAATAGGGCAATAAACAGTCCAAAGTACTTGGATTCATTTCCAGATTCATAACATTTAAAAGCAAAGGGTAGTCTTACAGTGACATGGAACCTAGACAAACCATACTTGCATATGTGTGCAGTTCTAATCTTTTCACTACATATAGGAATGCCTTGGAGAAAACTTAGAAATGATTTGCAAGGTTAACAGAACTGAAAGGATAGAAATATCAGGAAAGATTCAGCAGCCAATGTTTTAGTTTACAGAAACATAAAGGCTTTTTAAATTAGGATGGATAGCAAGAAATTGTTCCACGTGTTAGTGAGTCTCCAATTGGAGAGTTGCAGGAGTCTGAAGCTCCATGCAACGTGAACTATTTGCTGCAGATGTTTTTGTTGCATTTAAAAAAAAGAGGCTTGCTGCATAACTAATGGGAAAAGGAGTTTCTGGGAATATCAACAACTTCAGCAACAGTGGTGAGGTGGGGCTAGCATCTAAGCATTTGCAGCTGTACTTAGCCAGAATTACCAAACAGATGATCTATCTCAGCTTCCTCCATTATAGAAACAAGTTTTCAACCAATTAAAGCCACGTAATATCAAGAAATGACTGGGAGTACAGGACACAATAAAGGCAATGAAACCAGACAACATCCCTACTGTAGTCCTGAAGACCTATGCTCCAGAACAGCCTCTAGCCAAGCTGCTCGAGCATCATCACAACACTTGCATTCACCTGACAATGCAGATAATTGCCCAGCTGTGATGTGTTCACAAAAAGCAGGACAAATCCAGTCTGGTTTACTGCCCAATCATTCCACTTTCAATCACCAGCAAAAGGATGGAAGGGGTCATCGGCAATGCTATCATGCGGCACACACCAGTAGCCTGATTACTGATACCTAATTTGAGATTTCCTAGAGTCATTCAGATTCAGACTTATCACAGCCTTGATTCAAAGCTAGGCCAAAGATCTGAATCGCAGTGAGGTGAGAGTGACTGCCTTTGACATCAAGGTAGTGTTTGATTGAATGTGGCATCAACGCTCCGTGGTAAAACTGAATTCATTGGGCATTCAGGCGAAAATGTTTCAAAGGTGGCAGTCATATTCTGTACAAAGCAAAATGTGTGGTTGGTGGTGGTTAACCATCCCAGCCCCAGGACATCTCTGCAGGAGTTACTCAGGTCAAGGTCCCAGGCCCAACCATTTTCAGGAGCTTAGTCAGTGATCTAGATTCCATCGTGAAGCCAGAAATGGGGATGTTTGCTGACGATTACTCAATGTTCAATTCCATTCAAAACTCCTTAACAAACGAAGCAGCACATGCCTGCATGCAGCGAGACCTGAACCACATTCAGGCATGGGCTGAGAAGTGACAACTAAAATTTGTCATACAAAAGTGCCAGGCAATGACCATCTCCCACAAGAAAGCATCTAGCCGTCACCCTTGACATTGAGTGGCATTACCATCACCGAGGCCCCCACTATTCAACATTCTGGGTTTACCATCGATCAGAAATTCAAATGGACCAGCCACATAAATATTGTGGCTGCAAGAATAGTTGACTTGATTCAGCAACCCCAAATGTTCATCTGGAAATCCTGGGACTCGAAATTCAACAGTAATATGGGAGTACCTGAATAAGAGGCCAATTAGGAATGGACAGTAAACTGTTAGTGACATCAAATCCCAAAAAATGAATTTAAAAAATCACAAGCGGAGTAGAAAAAATCAATTGATGTAAAAGAAGACCATAATGAAATAAAAATATCAGCATAGACCAGTTGGGCTAAATGCTATGTTTCTCTGATGAAGATAATGTCATATAGAAATTCATTGACTTCAATAGAATGAATTTTGGAGGCAGAGCGCATCAGGCTGATGCTATTATATAATGTGTTTAGTGCTACCAGCTGTGTTATAGGTTTATGAATATTATATAAGATAAAAATGGTTGATTGTCATTTCTCATTCTCTTGATTTATGGAAGCTGATAAAGGCTACTATTATGTAATTCAAAAGATAGAATCTAATTGAGAATTTCCTTCACTCTATGACTACTGTTCTTTGTTTCAAAGGGAAATACTACATGAAATATTTCAAAAGTAAGGCAGAATTATAAGGAGATTTATAGGAATGTGTGATTGATTGAATTGTAACTCATATTCTACAAAGAACAGTTTTATGTATAATTTGTGGATTTCAAATGTAGATGGAGAGCTCTGGAGAATGCACCAGCCCCTACACAGATGCTAGTCCAAGATTTATGGCGATGCTGCAGGAAGTGGAACCTCGTGTGGCTCGTCGCCGCCTTTCTCAGGCTCGACATCGTGCAAAGCTGGCAGGTCTTTTCAATCACCTACGAGATACAGTATGTCCTCTTTCCAAAAGGACCAAAAGAACAACTTCAAAAGTAAGATGGTGTGGAGCAATAGTTCCCAAGCACTGGAACAAATCACATATGCTCTTGTTGGGACAGCAAGTTACATACAAAATAACATTTCAAGAGTATGTTAGAGAATAATTCCTCCATATTTTAAATTCTGTATCAATATGCTGCAGTATAAATATGAAGTTTTGATTATACTATAATTCACTAAGATGCACATTACATTTCCGTGTATGTCATGAAAAACAATAAATTTGATTATGAAGCTCTATTTATTCCAGCACAATATAAATGAAAGTTGACCTGTCCTGGAAGAAAATTTGATAACTACCATTTCTGGATTGATTTCTATCACCCTAGGAATGTGACGGGCACTTCCCAGAGTGAACTGTGCTTGCACAGGTGACCCCTTCTGGCACCTGGCATGCACATAAAGTGTCATTGTTCATGCAATGTGGCTTTTTAGTGTTGCCAAGTGACACTTCTTCAAAGCTTGCCTGCCTTTGATCCCTTACAAATCAGCCAGGTTTTCATAGAGCTACGTATGTGTTTTGTGTCTTTATGATTTTAGGGCCACTCACTTGTAACCTCTGCTCTCTGCACCACAACACCCTGGAGGGTGCCTTCTCATTCTGCAAACTACTGCTAATTATCACTAAGATTTCTATTCACCTACACTGTCATTTCAGTCTTGGAAAATAATTTCAGTGAGTGTATATATGATGCTCCAGTTGGGTTTGCTGGAAGACTTGGAACTAGACCACAGACCTCAGAGGGGACTAGCTGGGGATCTCAAGGGAGAAGGCTCATTAATGCAGACATTATTTCCTCCATCCTCCGGGTCTATAGGGACATACATTTCTATCCCAATGAGCAATCTCCCTCCACAGATTAAGATTTACTGATTCACAGAGTTCAACAACCTTCTGTGACCTTAACTGTTGCTTCAAACCTGTGCCTGAACTGCTCTGTCAGTTGAGGTCACGGTTACAATCAACTTTGTAGCCTCGGAGTCAAAACACAAAGCTGGGGCTGGTCTATGCCGTGTATTGTAGGTCACTATTTTCCACAGCATTACTGAAGGCACTGATATGCATTTAAAACCAGAGCTTGGGTCAAATGCAACTAAGTTTAAAACCTGGATTTGAGAACAATTTACAGTTCAGGATAACAGATTAAATGTAGTGAATTTTGAAAACAGTAAACTAAGGAATTATGTGCACTCTGCCTTTAACAGCCTTAGGACATCCCAAAGCATTTATAGCCATAGATGTACTTTTGAAGTTTTATAATACAGGGATTCAATTCTTCTGCTTTTCCTGGACATGACATACGTACGTGAGAGCTGGCATTGACATGAGCAGTAGAATGTGCTCTTATCAACAAAGCTTTGCAGTAGCAGCAATACTACAGATTTAAACAACCTTTTATACATTATAACTGAAGTTAAACTTTTGCATTAAGTTTCATTTCATTTGCAGTGGCAGGTATTACGCAAGGCAAAGAACTATATCCTGGATTTAGAAAGAAAGCTTGAAAATCTGCTGAAACTTAAAGGTTAGTTTTTGCAGAATTATTATAAGTGTTTTGATTTTTATAATGAGCAATTCATTCTATGTAATGTTGGCATCACTTGCAAGACCACAACTATTGCTGAATTCTAATTGCCTCTCAGAATGGGATAAAAAGTTCAAGGATTTAGACCGAGTGACAAAGAAAGAATGATGAAGAATATATTTTCAAGTCTGACTTGAGGGGTGACTGCAAGTGGTAGTGCTCCCATGTGCCTGATGCTCTTGTCCTACTTGCCAGTAGAGGTCATATGTTTGGAATGTGCTGTCAGAATAACCTAGGCAAATATTTGCAGACCATTTTGCAGACAGTTCACATTGCAGTCCTGGTACATCAATGCTGGAAGAAGAAATGCTTAAGGTGTCCATCATGTGAGCTGTTGTCAAAAACATTTAGAAAAATAACTTCCAGAAATAGTAGAGAGAAACATCTAGAGAGAATGGGAAGCTCAAAGAATTTAGTGTTTTTTTTAAAGATTGGAGAAAGTCATGGAACTGAAAGCAAACAAATCCCCAGAACTTAAAAGGTTTTGAAAGAGGTGACTCTGGAAATAGTGGATGCATTGATTGTCATCTTCCAATACTCCATGGATTCTAGTTCAGTTCCCACAGTTCAAAAGGCAGCAATTTAGCCCCATTATTTAAGAAATGAGGGAGAGAGAAAATAGGGAACTATAGACTAGCTACCCTGAGATCAGTACTAGTGTAAACGCTAGAAGATATTAAAGAAGTCATGATAGAACACTTAGAAAATGATAATAGGATTGGACAGAATCAGCATGGATTTATGAAAGGTAAATGATACTGGAAGTTCCTGCAAGAAGGATGGGAGGAACAAGTAGGTGTCATGTATTTGGACTTTCAGGAGACTTTCAATGTGCCATGCAAGGTTATTACACAAAATAAGAGCATGTGGGATTGGGGGTAATAAAGTGGCTGAGGATTAGAAGAGGATTTGAGTACAAGATTAAAGATGTGTTAGTTCAATTATGTAGGGCCCTGGTGAGACCACACTTGGAATACTCTGTACAGAACTGGTCTCCCTGCTTAATGAAGGATATAATTGGGATAGGGGAAATGAAGCAGAGGCTCACTAGATCGATTTCTAGGAGGGTGGGGAGTTGAGGGGAGTTGGAGTCCTATGAGGGAGGTCTAAGCAGACTGGGCATACACTCTCGAGAACTTGGAAAAATGAAAGATAATTTAGTTGAAGCATATAACACTCTTACATGGTTAATTAAGTAGATGTTGGGATAATGTTTCCATAAGACCATAAGACTTAGGAACAGAATTAGTCTATTGAGTCTGCTCCACCATTCAATCATGGCTGATCTTTTTTAAACCCATTCTCCAGCCTTGTCACCGTAACCCTTAACCACTTTACCAATCAAGAACCAATCAATTTCTGCCTTAAATACACCCAGTGACTTAGCCTCCACCAGACTCTGTGGCATCAAATTCCACAGATTCTCCACCTTCTGGCTGAAGAAATTCCTCCTCATCTCAGTTTTAAAGAGACACCCCTTTATTCTGAGGTCACGGCCTCGGATCCTAGACTGTCCATGTCCACTCTATCCTGGCCTTTTGGTTTCCTCTGCTGGGGATTTGGAACCAGGGATCACACTCTTAAAATAAGGAGTTGGGCATTCAGGACTGATGAGAAGAAACTTGTTCATCCAGAGTGTAGTGAATCTTCAGAATTATGGCTGTGGTGGATTCAGAGAGAGCTGTGCGGGCTTTGTTGCTTAATATAGAAAGCAACATAATGTATTCAATTCATCATTTTAAAATTATAGCAATATTTGTTTCATAATGTTTCAAAGCTAAATGATCATTATACAAATCTGCTGAATCCTTCTGATATTCTGCTACATGACAGAAACATATCATTTGAAAGATGGTCAGCCATCAAGCCTGGAAGAAGTAAAAGAACAATATATTGGTTACTACAAGGAGCACAGGTACATTATGAAAATCATCAGATTTACACAGTTCATAGGTTTGTTATGAATTTCAAATAATTCCATTTTTCCAATAGGATCATTATTCCATATTAATTCTTTGAGCCTCCACATATATTGCCATTTCAATGGGAGTAGGGCATCACAATGTGAGAACCACTGAGCCTTTCAATATGAGCATGCTTAAATTCATTTTATCCCTTCATGAGCAACTCAGTTTGCCTTCGACAAAAGATGGGAGCTTCATCCTTTTTGTTGCCCTGTTTTTTAATAATTAAATGGTGGCTCTAAACTAGTGGTTCTCAACTGATTTGCAACAGTGGGTCACCCACAGTTTTTAATGTGTAGAGACACTTGGAATATTCTCTCATAATCTGAAAATACACATCTTATATTTGCTGGAGAGCTTTTTCAACTATAAAGGAGATTTTTTATTTCTTAACCAAGTTGTAAGTAAACAGAGAAAATCAATTTGTGACAGATAATTCTCACTGAATAGGGTTATGCATTCATTATAAATATTTAGTATATATTTTATATATTCTATTGGCCATACATGCATTGTCAAAACAGTCATAAAAAATGATGAGATTTCCATACAGATTCAATTTGCTGGAGGTATTTTAAACATAGTATTTTCCCTATTTAAAATGATATATTTTAAATATATTTTAAAAAGGTTTAGAAGGTTATAGGCCAAACACTGGCAAATGGGACTAGCTTGGATGGGCCATCTTGGTTGGCATGGACCAATTGGGCCAAAGGGCCTGTTTCTGTGCTGTATGACTTTGACTCTTTATAAAACAAGAAACAAAAATGTCTGTATTTTGTCAGACCATAATCTATACAGTGGCAGAGCATGCATTGTTTCCTTCCATTCTCTACTTCCTAGAATCTGCAAAAACAATTCAACTTTTACATTTGTTAATTGTAATAAATTTAAAGATCAGATGTAAATATTCAGAAATGATTGATTTGCAAGAGATAATGAAGTTACTACATTATGAATTACTGTGGCAAGAAGTGGTGCAGTGTCATCTGGTATACATCTAGCCACTATAAGCATTACTGTTTGTATATTAACATGCAAATGGGAAGTAATGTTAATGCATTACTATGTAGTGCGAAGATCATTGACACTTTAGCACTCTGAGGAGTAAAGAGGTTGGAAGGCAAACAGCTTGGAACTATATTTGTTTATTTATTGAAATACAAGTACATGTTTAACAGAAAACAATACCTCATTGAAATTTTATTCAAAACCTGTAATTTTCTGAAATATTTATTGCATCGCACTATTTGGAAGAATTTGTACCTGAACTCCAGTATTCTTAACATTTTCATGCCCTTATAACTGTAAGAGTTTTGTTTTTCTGCCTTTGCAGTGACATGGCTTCAACAAACCCTCCTGGTAAGACAAGAGTCAGTCTTTGGCAGTGGCTGAGAGAATATAGAAGTCATCCCACGGAGAATGATGTGAAATCAGTCTGTTCTCAGTCTCCTGTGAAATCCTCAACAGAACTCCTAGAATTTGAAGGGTATGTATTGTACACCATGCCATCATAATACCAAGGGTTGAATAGAAATTATCTTATTATTGGCAAATTTCTTCAATTGGCCACTTTCCTCTCTTGCCTGATTAATTTCTGTTTTCCAAATAAATTAGTAATGCTCCAACAGCAAAGTCTTAATAGGTTAAGGAAAATGTTCTGCCGTTGCTATTCCCCTGTCTGATCAGAATGAGTGCAAATTTTCCAGGCCATGAAAAGAAATATCAGTCATTATTTTTTTGAAAACCAGGTGCATTTACGTGTTTTTCCAGCTCTCATCTCACTACATCTTAAGCACTTTGCATGTTTTCTATCATAACTTGCAATAGTATCACGTTTAGATACAAACTTGATCGGCTCCAATATGCTTTTCTTCTCCATGTAAATGTAGAACTTGTTTCATGTTATTTGAACTCTAAAAGTTATATTACTTCATTATTACTTGAAATTTAATGCTGACCACCATCGTTCAATTGATCAGATGAGTATATTTCTTCCAGTCCTATTGTAAGAGTGGTGTGCCATCTGATTTCTCTCACTTCTTTCAGCAGAAGTATTTCCCTGTTCTAAATAACCTGCTTTCCCCAAGATTAGGAACCCATCATGGTAACTAGTCAGGGAAATATGATTATTTGGCAGTGCAGTACATCATGTACAAATATAACACATCACAAAGATACCAAAGAGAATGACAGCTTTAATTATATATTGTCAAGTGTGGTGACACTGTAATATAAGGTACTGTTGCTTTAACCTGTTATTAATGGATCAAAGGCATTGATATGGACCTGTGACTTTCACACATCAAAATTTCCAATAGCATCCATATCCTTTAGGCAGGAATGTCTTAAGTACCTTTTCTTGACCAACTCAGAGGGAGGCACATATATCAGGCACCGAAATTTGCCAAATTGTTCTTTTATTTTCAAATCATTTGAAATGTTTTCTTCTTTCTGGCAGTTACCTGAACTTTTATAAAGAAACGGTGGACCTTTTGGTGGAGAATAGGATTGTATCCATGGAACAGATCACCCTCCCTATTGTATCAAAAGCAATTTCTCACCTCTGGCAGGAAATGTCTGTAGAGGGGAAGGCAGACATCTTCAAAAAATGCTCTCAAAGGGTGTGTTTCTCCCCAGGCGAACAATTCACCTTGCAGATACCTTTTCCAATGGACTATTCTGCAAGGGACCGAGCCTTAGACAGCCAGGGAGCAAGTGGTTCTTCAGAATCCAATCACGATGAGGTACCTTATCAAAAATGTTTTTACATGAGATTAATGAGTTATATGGCAAAAAAGTCTCTATTTATTCAGCAATAAAAAAATAACCTTTTATTCTTTTGGAGCTCCCCTAGCCACAGCAATCACAGTGCCAAAGATTATAATAGTCGTGTGAGATATGTTCTCTTGACATGTAGAGTGCATGTCCTTATTGTAGTTGTGGTGCTTGGTTTCTCAAGTAACTTAATAGCACAGAATGACATTACTCTATTTGTTTTATATGCTTTCTTTAAAAATTAAGATTTCTTGATTCCTTTAAGTTGTGTTTCAATTCCAAATGTCGTGAGGCCCCTTTCTCTGTGCAGATTGGATCATTACCAGATTGAGAGAGGCACAATATTTTTTGGGAAGAAGTACCTAATATATAGTTTGTATTCCGCAATTTTTCATTGAATACTTGCAATCTGAACTTTTCTAATAACCTGTCCTTATATTCAATGGCCTTATATTTATTTTTACCCAGAGGTTCTCTATATCCTTTTCCATTGCTTTTCTGAACCTTCTGATGTTATGATTGCTGTTTCGTGCACCATTACTTGCTCCTCTTGGCCTGGCTCATTTCCTTGTTGGCCCGGAAGTGTACTTTTCAAGAAAGTTCTGAATGTACTTCAAAAATTCCTCCCTCTGCTTGGTCTATATTTCGATAATTGAATTCTCCCATTATTACTGTTGGCTTTCTGAAATTTTCCTGCAAATTTGCTCATCTTTATCCTTCTGGTTAGTTTATGGCTTATGGAATAGTCTCTGGTTAAAGAGCAAATTTTCTCAAGGGTCTCCTGAACTACATACCTGCACTTTTCTGTCTTTCTGGTGGTCACCCATTCCCTCTCTGCTATACTTGTACTCTATTGACCTGTGGGGTGACAATCTCCTGAAAGGTGCTATCCGCAAAACTCTCATAGAGCAATGCAGCATGGATACAGGCTCTTTGGCCCATCGAGTCCATGCCAGCTACAGTGACCACCCAGCTCGTCCCAATTTCCTGCGTTCGGCCCACATCCTTCCAAACCCTGTCCCTCCATGTACCTATGCAAGTGCTTCTTAAATGATACTACTGTACCTACCTCAACCACCTCCTCTGGCAGCTCGTTCCATATACTCACCACACTCTACGTGAAAAAATTGTAACTCAGGTCCCTTTTAAATCTTTCCCCTTTCTCCCTAAATCTATGGTCCCTCCTTTTGGACTCCTTTACCCTGTGATCAGATGGGACTGCTGCTGCATCACAGCTCCAGTGATTCAATCCTGACCTCTGGTGCCAGTGTGAAGTTTGCATATTCTCCATATGGATGACATCCAAGTGCTCCAGTTTCCTCCAATATCCCAAAGGCATGTGGGATGGAGGGTTAAATGGCCCCTGTAAATTTCCTCTTGTACGTATGAGTGTGGTAGAATCTGGGGGTGGGGGGGGCGTGCGGGGAGAGAGAATAAGTGTGCAGTTGATCAGGACATGGAGGAGAGAATAAAATGGAAGATGGAAGTAGTGTAGGAAGTATAAACGGGTGCTCGTCAGTGTGGTTTTGGTGGGCAGAAGAACCTCTTCCCGTGCTATGCAATTCTGACTCTTTTCTTCAAGTGCAATTATTTTCCAATAGCTTAAGAATGGAGATGTACATTTTCACGTTTGTACATTTACATCCAGAGTAAGGCTTCCAAATCCAAATGGATTCCATTTTCAGGGCACAATGTATAACATGCTCCTATTTTCCTTGGTTTTCCCCCATTAACTATCATCAATAACATGCATAATCCAATTTTATCAGTTTCCAAGGAATTAACAAAACTGAAACATTGCTGAAGTATCGAACTCAGTTGCTTGTAAATGCCTGATCAGTTTCACTTGACCTGAAGCAATCTGACACAGCATCCTGTAAAATGATGTCATGGCAGCCTAATTATGGATATACCAAAGCATATACTTATCCATGTCTTGTAATCCACTCCCTTTATTCCACACATCAACCACAAACCAATGTTTGACTCTCACCAGTTAGATACATAAAATTCCAAGCAATTGTCCAAATACATTAATTTATCCTTTTAACCATCTTGGTTTATAGTACTTCAACTTGGCTTAACGCTACCTTTGTGCCATGATTCAAAGATGAACATTTAAATTCATAAGAGCGTTTTCAATTTAGTATTCAGAAAGCCATTTTTCTTTTTATGGTTATAGTCCCAGCAATGATAACTCAAACTCTGAGAAACTAAATTACCAGGTGATTCAATAGACTTAAATGTATGTTTGAAAATGATTGTAAAATTTACACCTTATCATAAAAGCACTGAAATACTGAACAAGTACCATAGAAAATCACGAAACTCCCAAATTAAAAAAAACTCAGAAGTGCTGATGTCAGTTTTAACTGACCATTAAAACAGCAGCATTTTCAACATCATGAAGACACAAGAGACTGCAGATACTGGAATCTGGAGCAATCTGCTGGAGGAACTCAGCGGGTCAAAGCAGCCTCCATGGGGGTTGAGGGGGGAGGAACTGCCGATGTTTCAGATTGACAGTTCCTTTTCTCCCCCCACAAATGCTGCTTGACTGGCTGAGTTCCTCCAGCAGATCGTTTGTTGCTTCAACATCATGAATATTTGCTAATTCACTAATGTAAATGCTGCTTACCACAGTTAATCAAATTCAGTGACTTTAATTAAGGACTAAATATCCAGGTGCTGCACCAGATTTTCAGCCTCACAGATGGACTGCACTTACCTCAGTTGTTGTTTGATGCTCAAATTCCTTGTTTGATGACACTTCCTGCATCTGTGGTTGTCCAGAACAGAAAAAGTGTCCTGGAGTTCCTATATGGCATTGGTCTGAGGTACCTGTCCATGCCTCTACTTATTAGGTTAACTAAACTAGCAGATAAAAATAAGCTTTAAATATTATTACCACTACTGACTTACTGTTTTACTTCCCCGACAAACTGTTTATTTCCCAGGCTCTTTGTTTAATTCAAATGTTATTTAACTCACTGAGACTCTGTTTGCTGGACTATTTTCAAACTTACCAAGAGTCTGTTCTTGGGCTTCTTTTATTCACTGCGTTTTAAGAAGGGTCTCAAAGGTGCAGAGAAATGTGGTAAGACAAAGTAGTTAGAGGGGAAGGGCTGTTTTATACAGTGATTCCACACTACAAACTAAATTGCTGAAGGTACTGCCACTCTGGAATCCATTAAGCTATTCCCAGTGTAGTTTGCTGACCAGAACTATATGCTGCATTCAAGCTGTAACATGACTAGTGTTTTATATAGTTCCAGTTTGATCTTCCTGAAATTCATTCAGTCAAATGTTGTATTTGGCGCCATTCATCATTGGAAATTTTGTTAGTAACTTTAGGATGGATTTGTGTTTTATCTGACTTCTAGCTTTGCAAAAATTAAGAACAACCCATTTTAATTTAACTAGATCACCTGCAATGTAGTTTACTTAGTCAGTTGAATTTCAATGGTCATTTTTTTTTATCTTGCATAATAACTGGACCTGCCTTTCAACCCTTTTCACAGATGCTCTTTGAAGATGCATTTGATTTAGCTTCAGGATTCCTCGTAAAACCAGAGCTGAATACACTGACAGGAATAAAAGAGGAAAGCAGGTATCAAACTTTTGTCTGTCTTTTGTTTGTAGTCTTAAAAAAGTAAATGTTGTAGGAAGCAAAAAAATTAATCCTGAATAGATACCAACTTGCATTGTGGTTCAAGATTTGTGAATCCCTGGATGAGGTCTGAACTTGCTAGTTTTGGGTTCTGCAGTTTACTATCATTTTTATGTGTGTCATGGGCTGCAGATGTACATGGAACCTGCATTCCATTATGATCAGGAATTTCTCTTTACTGTCTGATATCCAGTCATTTGATACTCTTATCTCAGAGGTAGTACTAATTAGAACACTTGCCAGATGAAGAGCATACTGTAAATTTGTTGATACCTCCACTTACACTCCTCTAAATAAAGCAGCCAGATGATAACTTCTGTGCAATAAGACCCAATGTAACTCAACACATTTATTGAACTATATGCACAAAACTATTTATAAAAGATTTCACTGATTTTTAATCTCTCCCCAAAAACTTGACTATGTCACAGTAACCATGTTAAAGTGCTAGAAGTATTTTTATCTGGTTAGCCCTACCTCTGATCCTCATCAATTCTATCTTAAGAAGTATTTGCTTCCTGTTTATCTCTTAGCAGAACTCCTGGTAGCTACAACCTCAGACCTTTTTCTCAGAGATGGATAGTAAGCTGAGGGTCTGATATCTAGTCTTCCCTCGGTTTTGACCTCTGGAGATTAGCCTACAGACCTGCCACTTAATTATGTTTCTTCCTGCTTCACACATGAGGTCTCTCTGGCAATGCTGCTGCATAACTCACATGAATGAGATCTTGCCAGCATTAACATCCAATCTCCAGTTTGGGATCAGTTAAGGAAACTGTCTAAAACTGATGTGATGTCCAAGGATGGTGTAATGACTAAGGACATTCACTGAAATATTTGGAACAATTTTCATTGTTTCAAGTGGAAGCAGAAGCATCAATTTGTTGATTGGCTTAAGAAAAGTCTAATAAACACCAACCCTATTCAGTGTCATTTTCAGCAAGGTGTTACAAAATATTGAACCCCACAATTAAAATGCTTGCTATTTTCACAAACTTTCACGGACATTGCTAGAAATGATCCACAATGCTTCTTTTGACACCAAAGAACGGTGTGGGGTAACTTTTAAGCCAGTCTGTGCTTAACAAAATGAACAAACAGCAGGAATCCAGTAAATGGACCTGCAGATTTTGGACAACAATACTCTGGGAACATCTTCTGGAATTCCAGAGTGCCAGCTAACAGTGCTATTACTAGGATGTGCTTTCAAAGCACTTGCACCTTCAGGAGTGACATAATTGATGACACCTTCGCTCTGCTGCCTACTTCAAGCAGCAGGCACAGAAGTCACTGTCTATTCCAAGGTTAACATTAGACCTGTTAACGTTTTACCCTCTCAAATACAGAAATGAAATAGGGTTTCATGGCACAGCATCCCATGTCACTAAAGGGAAACTGCCAGCAGCTCTTCTTTGTTTAACTGCTTTTCCAAGATACAAACACTGGTAAAGCTTTGATTACATCAAGGTCTCTGAGTGTTGAGGCTGCACCATCCAGTAGAATAGATCCGTGTGGATGGTGTCACTGTAGGTGAGGCTGGGTGAATCACTTATTGTAAAATATCTGATCTCAGCTTTACTCTTGTAGTCTTGGTGTTGATATAGCTCCTCCAAATCCACCTTTAGTCGGAGATCCTAAAGAGGTTGGTGGTGCAGGATGGAAGCACAGCTATTGTTGAAGGTTGAAAGAAATGGGAAGAATTCCTGATGAAAATACTTGTTACCTGATAATTATGTGGCTTGAACAAAATGTTGTTCATGCTTTGTCATGTATTGAGAATAGGTGCTATTATGAGGCATGGGCTAAAGCTTAGTCTACAAGGTTTTAAAGGAGGACAAGTTGGAGCAGTTTAAGGAGAGATGAAATTGAGGTGGCTGAATATAAAGCTGGTTAGGATTATACCTGGTATTGAAGAAGAGCTGTGGATGTAGAAGGCCGGTTATTGCAGTCTAGCTCATGGTTACAGTGAATTGTTAGGAGAGAGTTTTTGGCTATTTTATAACAAATTCATACATGATCTTTCCTTAGTTATAAGCCCTGTAGTAAGGCTGTTCGTTATCAATTACCAGTATATACAATGACTCAGGTAATGGAACGGTGAATTTCCCAGAGATATATTGACTTGCACTGCTCTCTTAACTGAGTAGTAGATGCACAAATGTGAGAACAATATAAAGGATCTTGTAAAATAGAATCTGAGCAGATATAGTATTTTAACATGTTACAGATAAATAGTTTGGTATGAGAGTCACCAACCTGCATATGTAAGAAAACAATCATGGCCACATAGATGTTACTATACTGATGCCTACCTTTATTTCCTCTTTGATTGGATAAAAAGCTCTATCTTCACTCATGTCTCCTCCAAAAACCCAGAAGAGACCTGTGTGCTGTACAAGGAAATAATTAATTTTGTGATGGCTCGATCTGATACAGTCACACTCCATTCACAGGTAAGTGTACACAATTAAATAAAGGATTTCTGCTTAGTCTTGAGTTTTAAGTCTGATGCAGTTGGGGCAACTTTAAAGATCCAAGTTTTCTAAACAGGGAGCCAAATGAAAATAATTTTTTATAATGACATCAGAATAACCACTTAATATTCTCTTTAATTGTATTTTTTCCTATTTTTCTTGCCCTTGGGTGAAAGGAGTGAATCATATTGGGTGCCCAGTGCTGGTAATGAGACAGTTTAAGATTAGGGGTTTGAGTACTATCAAACTTATAAGTATAACAAGATTACAAGTATAATTCCTTAATACCTGTTAGGTCCAATTAATGCAGGCAGTGTGCATGGTGATGCTGATCAGTTTTGCTATGTTATATCCCAGTTCAATTCTGGGCGCTCCTGTCCAATAATGAAGCATGTTGCAATATCTTATGTACAGCCTTGTGGCCATGGGGATCATGTCCCATCCCATGATAAGGACATGTGGAATTTTGAATGAACATTGATTAACCAGGCAGAAGGTCATTTGCAAGTGATGTGTTCACTCCTTCCTTTGGTGCTAAATTACTCTCTCACCTTTGTACAGGAAAGTTCTCCAAACCTTGATGATGAGACAGTCCTCCTGAGATGCACAGAAACATTTGATGATGATCTTTAATTTATGGAACTTCTGCAGAAATTTCTGACACACCCAGCGGTGCAAAAAGCAGGTGATTAGTGCACAGCAATATCAGTCAAATATTTCCAGAATTTACTTGTGACCTTTTTATGAATTTGAACCCAATTTTATGAATTTACTAACAAGGAAGCAGCAAACACTTAACAAATTATTTTTTTAAAAAGTCAATTAAATTAATTGAATTTCATCCTGTACAAGAATATATATTTTCACTGGGATTTTTCTGCACAATGACAGCAGCCTAATGATTGTATTGGTGTGGTTATCAACAGCATCTTTAGTTATCTCCATGCAGCTGGCTACAATATATTGCACAACTGGAAGTGTTTAACTTAACAGGTTTTGCAAATACTTTTTGTGCTTATGGTTATCCCACATTTTGAAAATATAAGAGCCTTAAATTAAACAAAATTATAACTAGTATTATGAATAATTGTTATCTAGATCAAGCAGGATAGCAATCTGGTGATAAAACTGATGGCAAGCTATCAGTGGCTGTTTAAGAGAGGGGAGAACTTCCTGTTTGAACTTTGTGCTTCTTTCTGTGTAGATGATATAGAAAATAATAATTTCTGGGTACTCCAGCTGTTAAAATACAGTTTTCTAGACTTGAGGTTGTGCATTTGAAATAAAGATTTTGTACAGTACTCTATATATTTTAATTAGAGCATTGAGTTTATATACATGTTGTGATTGTTTCTTGTAAACAGCTGCATTTCCATAATCAGAACTACTATCTCTTCTTCATACTTCAGGAACTCATGCCTTTCTCTAAAGCGTTTGTTCCAGTGAGCTAAGAGCGTTATGGTATCTCAGTCAAATAAATATTGTTTATGTGTGAGCCAATTCAGAGATTATCAAGGACCTATTCTTTAGCTGAGATTGATCCTATTTTATCTCAGTGTTTATGCACCTGTTACTTTTCCATCATTTTTACTGGATCAGTCACCTTAATTCAAATTAACATGTAACATTCTGCTGTTTGGCTGAGCATTATGCTTCATGATGTCTTTACCCTCTGGTAACTTACATCAAATGTTTCCTCCAGCAATTTGCTTTATCATCCTTTCTAATTTTTATTTTAGATTACCTTGATAACAAATGTATTCTACATTCACAGTATTTGCATATCTCTCTCTCTCTCCCTCCTCTCTTACTACCTCCATCCTCACTCACACATTTCTATCTTTATGAAGTTTTTTTTTACGAAATTAAGTGAAGTAAATGAATGTTGTTGGTTGACAGAAGGTATGAAAAGGAACTGAAGGCTTTCATGGAAATCTCTAGCTCTCAAAATAATAGATGTTGAAATTTAATTTTGTAGCAAGATGTTCAGTTCTGTTCCTTTGCTTTATAAAAATAATACATTATAAAAATAATACATTACAACTGTGATTCGGACAGGGTATTTTTCAAAAGGAGAAAGAGTTGTCCATCATTTTTAAGATGAACAAGTTGTTTTAGTTTCTGCCAGAGTTATTTAAAAAAAATTTATGTCAAAACCATGTTCATTGCAATTTTGATATCTTAAGAGTTTCTTTTTGACATTCCTATTAAGAAACTTGTTCGGTGATATATTTTTACATCACAAGAGTGGAGAAGTAAGTTACTCCTGTGGGTTTGGCTAGAGTTAGGTTTCAGTTCTACCATCCACTGTTTATAAGATCACTAGTCCAGGGGAGTCCTTGGGTGTCTATCCTGTTGTAGGATATTCTATTTATAAGTAACTTAGTTAGTGTTCATATTAATAACATATAGGAGTTGCTTTAAAGCTGATCTACTGCAACAGCTTCCTTATTCCTAGAAATATTTTTTAACTTGAGTCAATCATCTAGGTCTGTGTGCTGTTGATGGTAGTGTTTAGTTTGTCAGCATTAAAATGACAGAATAACACTGGTCATATTTTAAAATCTGTGGATGATGAAGCTCTGGGACAGAGAACTGACAAGTTTTCTATATCAAGATTCCTTGGAGTGGATTCACCAGGATGATTCATGCTCGTGTTTTCAAACACTGTTTTCTGATAACTAAGAAGAGGTAAATTGCTACAACTAATTAAGATCTTTTCAACAGCAAACTCCTCTTGTGACAAGAACTGATTGAAATTCTTGTGACTACATATGTTCTGGTTTTAACATTGTTTTAAAATAGTTTTTAATTAAAACATTGCCACCTTAGTTTTGGTACCCAGTCTGTCATTGGGACAGTTGTGGATTGTAATGTTATTAGTATTGCAATTAAACGCCTTTGGAGTTTATGTTTAAATCAGAAGCATTCTAATCATTTCATTCTGCGTGCAAATCTGATGCAATTAGTTGGGATACAAGCCTCTCTTTCTGACAGCTATAACGAGAAAGTACAAATGGACAAAATTGCCCACAGCTCAGACCCAAATTGGGATTCTTGTTCAGTGAAATGAAAATCACACTTGACTTTTGGTTCTTCTATATCAATGACTCTTCCTCTTCTTTTTCTACTGTGCACACATATAAAACTAAACTTTAATCAGTTGGCTATTTCTTTTTAGCCATAGTCATTTAATCTGAATCTTTCATGGGCCCATGTTTTCCTTTATCTTATACAGCTGCAACATGACGTCCACCTCTTGTACTCAATACCCTGACCAACGGAGGCAAGTGTGCCATATGCCTTCTTCGCCATGCTATCTACCTGTGTCACCATCTTCAGGGAAAAATGTATAATTATAGTTATAATGTTATAACTATATAATCACAATAAATAGTTATAATGTTTTTTTCCTATTTTAAATAGCTTTTGTATTTCACAGCCACCTTTCCCTTGACCTGATCAAAAAGCCTGCTAAATGTTACTGATTTTTATTGACCCGTGTTTAAAGGACAGTCTCTAAGTGTATTCCCTACCGTTCTTTGTAGTGAACAAAACCTTCATTAAGCAACAACTACATTAAGTAAAGCCCTTTGTTGTAGCAAAGATGTAAATGTTTGTTAATCAGCATAAAGCTGTATGTCATTGGTCCTTCATCATTGCTGGTGTAAATCCTGGAGCTTTCTCCCCAACACCAAAGGACTGCAGCAGTTCAAGGTGGCTCACCACCACTTTCCCAAGGCAACTGGGGATGGGCAGTAAATGCTGGCTCTACCATAGACACCCAGATCTTTAAAGGATTTTTTTTAAGATAGAAACCCCTGTAAATCTGAAATCAGTCATCATCGGGGAAAACATTCCAGTGGTTGGAATCCTACCTGAGACACTGGTGGATGGTTATGGTTGTTGGTCAATCATCCCAACCCCAATACAGCATTTCGGGAGTTCCTCAAGGTAGTGCCCTTGGTAAAGCCATGTTCTCCTGCTTCAATAATCTACCCTTGCATTTTAATAGCATTACCATCAATAAATCCCTCACTATTAACCTTCAGGGTTAACACCATTGATCAGAAACTCAACTGAACCATCCACATATATGCTGTAGCTACATGGGCAGGTCAGAAGCTGTGGCTAGTTACTCACCTCCTGACACCCAGAAACCTTTTGACTATCTACAAAGCATTAAGTCAGGAGCGTGATGGAACACTGCACTTGCCTAGATGAGTTCAGCTCCAACAACACTCAAGCAGCTGGACACCATCCAGGCAAAGCAGCTCAGTTGATTGGTATCCCATCCACTATACAAAATACTCATTCCCTCCACTTCAGCTCAATTGCACCTCAGCTCATCTGCAAAATGCACTGCATTTGCTTGTTAGGCCACTCCAAGAGCACCTCCCAAACCTGGACTTTTAAAACAAGAAGAACAAAGGCAGCAGGTGCATGGGAACACCACTCCTCTAAAGTTTGTTAACCTTTCTAACTTAGAAATGTATAACCAGGTCTAAATCCGAGCTCCCCGTAAGGACTGTGGAAGTACCTTCAACAGACCTTCTGCAGCAGTTGAAGAAATTAGCTCACCACAAAACATCATCACTAATGGCCTTGCTAGTGATGATCATGTCCAAAAAATGAACAAGTTAAAAAAAGTTAGCTCATCCAGCCCTTCCCATTTGGAAAAAGTAAATGTGACAGGTGGGGGTCACAGGCAGCAAGTCCAGGTAACAGGCTGAGTCCACGACAACGAGACCAAATATATTAATGAAAACTTTTTCTGTTGGCTTTGATGTACTGGATTTTCTAAACATATTTTTTTGGAAATATTATTAGTTTATTTGTTTTCAAATTGTTGTTTTCTAATCCATTGGATTTTTGCTTCATATTGGGTTTATGCACATGTTTTCCTTTTGCTTGAAAAGATATCTTACCCATTTTTACAACATAAATTGAATGTTTTCATTTTAGGAGAACAGACTGGTCATGTATCATACTTAATCCTGATTTGAAAGAAAATTTAGCCCAGCATAATGCCATCAACATACTCCTCATCCATTCAATGTTTTCCTTAATTAAACTTAAAATCTTGGTTTCAAATTCAATCAAATTATGATCACTTTTCCCAAGATGCTGTCTTACTATCAAATGGTTAACCTATTCTAGTTCATAGTAATCACTAATTCTAAATCCATATTTTCTTGCTAATCTAGATATTCCAGAAATGAATTACTTTTACTATGTAAATGTACTATATGCTGGTTAACAAACGTTTACTATTTAAATACACGTCTGCGTGAGCATTAAAATCTCCCCTAACTAGAATGTGTACAAGCAGAAATACACCACATGGCTTCTCAATCCTACTCTGCCATTCAGTAGGATCATGGCAGACCTTTGACCACAGCATAATATTCCTGCTCAATGCTTATATCCCTTTGGTACAAAAATCTGCCAATCTCATCTTTGAATTTACATGACAACTGAGCATTCGCAGCCTTCCCAGAAAGAAGGTTTTAATATTCATAGTCCCCTGAGTAAAGAAATGTATCCTTTTCTCAGCCCTAAACATTTGTTCCTGAGACTCTCCAGCCAAAGAAAATAGCCATTCAACATTTACACTTCACAATCTCTCAGAATCTTAAATGTTTTAGTGAGATAGCCTTTCAAATTTCTAGACTCCAAATGGTAGAGGCATATTCTACTCACCCTTATAAAAGGAAAATCTCCTCATCCCAGGAATCATTCTAATAAACAGTTGTTGCATCTCATCTAAGGTAAAAAGTAGATCCTTCCTTAGATAGGTCGACCAAAACTGCACAGAATAAGTGATGGCCTCAACAAATCCCTGTACAACAATCCCTGTAGGACATAGGTTTAGGGTGAAAGGTATAAGGGGAATCTGAGAGGGAACTTCTTTACTCAGAAGGTGGTGCAAGTGTGGAACGAGCTGCCAGCAGAAGTGGTAGATGTGAGTTCAATTGTAACATTTAAGAGAGGTTTAGATAGGTACGTGGATGGGAGGGGTTTGAGGGGATATAGTCTGGGTGCAGGTAGATGGGACTAGGCAGAAGATCAGGACAGCATGGACTAGGTGGGACGAAGGGCCTGTTTCTGTGCTGTAGTAGTCTATGACTCTAACTGGAACAAGATTTCCTCACACTTTATCTCAATCCCCTTGAAATGAAAGCCAAAATATCATTTGCCTTCTTAATTGCTTATTAGAGGAGATTAGAGGAGATGCTGATATGTGCCATGCTTGCATCACTCAGCCAGGCCAGAACACCTGACCATTGGGAGTGAACCTAACAACTGCAATAGCTTTCCCTGCCTCTGGCATTTTCCAAAATTAGTGCTAGAGATGCAGGTTGAGTCTCCAAATTTCCAGTGCACTACAGTGAATTGCAGAGATTCCTGCACAAGGAAAGTTGCATTCTCCTTTGTGAGAGAGCAGCAGGTAGACCAAAGATAAGAAATCTCCAGGCTAAGGGGATTCTCAAATGTGGCAGGGGTGATTGACAGTTTCCATATTTCATTCCATATACGAATCAAAAACGATTTCGTCCCCAAAGCTTGTCAGTGGCAAAGGCCAGAAAATAATCACAGTCAAAATCATTTGAACAAGATTTGACACTGCTCAAGATCTTCACTCGACTGCACTTCGGGCAGTGTCAGTACTTCCCAGAAGTCGTGTTTTAGATTTGTGTTGCCAGGTTAATGTCATTGCATGCAGAAATCACTTTAGGAAGGGTTATTGCATTCAGGGACAGTTGATAAGTTCTCACCTGGGTATGGAATACATTAGGTGCACAGGTCTTCTGCTGTGCCATATTGTATAATGTGCACAATTGTGCTGAGCGACAGAACTGTCGAATGTTTCCTGAGATCCCTATTCCGTAGATACCCTTTTCATGCTGCACTTTCTCCACTGCACTTTCTCAGTCACACTGAGTTTTCTCAGTCTTAAAATATCCTCCTCACCCATGGCCAGTTTATGTCTCACCAGGACCAGCTGGATTTAGATCTCATCATAGCCTTGATTCCAATTTGCACCAATGTGCTGAGTTCCATATAGATGAGGTAAGAATGACTACCCTTGATATCAAGGCAGTATTTGACTGCGTGTGAGATCAGGGCACCCTGGTAAAACAGGTCAGTAGGCATGAAAGATAAAACACTCCTGGGCTTGGAGTTCATACTTTGCACTAAAGAAGATTGTGGCTGTAGAAGGTTAATCACCCCAGCCCCACCATATCACTGCTAGAGTTCCTCGGGGTAGTGTCCTTCATTGATGACCTTTCTTCCATCGTAATTAGATCGGCACAACATTGTGAGCCGAAGGGCCTGTTCCGTGCCGTACTGTTCTATGTTCTATGTTCTAAAAGCCAAAATCATTTGTGATGCTCTGGTCCTCTGTGCCTGCTCTTGTATAGTTAACATGTCAGAATAAGAGGTGGCTACTTTGGAACAGGTTTAACCTCTCAACACCAAAATCCTCGCACCCATTGGAGGCTGGCACTTAAAAGGGGAAGGCAGATGTAATGGAAGCCATGGCGCCACCAATGCCATGGCTTCTGTTACATCTGCCTTCCCCTCTTAAGCAAGGGGCTGATAAGTGACAAGTAATATTCATTAGGGACATATCAGGCAATGGCCATCTCCAGAGAAAGAGAGTGAAATCACTTCCTCTTGACTTTCAACAGTGTTATCAACATCCTAGGGAGTCATGATTGACCAGAAATGTAATGGGAATAGTTGCATTGTTGCTGTAATTGCAACAACAGTTCAGAGGCTGGGTACTTTGGAGTGAGTGACTCAACCTCTGATTCACTTAATCTTGATAATTAGACCTAATTTTTCTGAGTCATGGATATCTGGAGCTCTGCAGATTACACACTCACCTATTTCTCCTCATAATTCTCAAGAGTGTGGGATACACAACATCTAATGCCAGTTCCTAACCTGAACTAGCAACAAAGGAAATGCTTGTCCAGAGGAGGATCTATGTCCACATTGCGGAACTCTCCAGTAATTTAGGTAAACATGGGATTCAAGGCCTTTGCAGCAAACTCTTGGTCACCCAAGCTGAAATTCTGCACCAACCCCTTCCCAATCCATCAAAACTGTACTTATGCACGGAGCAGCTCCAGGGACTAGCTGCAGGGTCGGGTAACTGCAGGTCCACCTTTGTTGCTGGATTGCTTATCAAAAGAAAATAAAAATGCAGCATGGGAAGAGGTTTTCCAATGGGTGGGAATGTACAAGATGCCTAAGCCCTTTCTCCCTCCTGATTTCAAGTAGTAAGTGATAGTCTCACTTCTAGTGTGCTGGAGACCCTTTACCAATCAGAGTTACCATCATTATAAAGTCTTACATTAAGTTCTAGAGCATAAAACTCTGACAATCCAGCACTCTTGGGATTTTGGTGGTGGCAGACTGGCAAACTATCTGAACTTTTGGATATTGCTCCTATTTATACCCCAACACAATTTTAATTCACTTTTTTTTAGATGTTACATGGTAGAAAATTAAACTTTCCACTAAACTTAATGAGTTGAAAGGTAGCACAGGAAATGGTTACCACTGGTTTAAAGGGAGCACGGAAACAGGGCCCCACTTAACTTAAAAGGGGTGTGAGAAATGGGGTCCTGGTGAATTTAAAGACAGCATGGGAACTAGGGCCCTGGTGTTTAAAGGGAACACGGGAAACAGCACTGGTGAGCCAGATGCCGAATTATCAGGATTTCCGAATATAGAGGCTTTCTGGATTATGAATGAACTGACTTACAGAAATCTGACTTTGTGCAAATTCTCCAAAGTATTATTAAAGCATTTTCAAGCTAGTAGTAATAATAATAATTATAAAATGCTTCATGGTATTGATGACTGGATACAGTGTATATTCCACTAGTTTAATTATGTATAGTGTTGGGTGATTATTCAATGAAATGAAAGAATCATAGCAAGTGTATGTAGAGCAATACGATATGAGTAGCTGTAGAAAATGGACATTTCTGACTTACACATGGCGAAATCAACTTATGGACAATCTTCAGGAGCAGAACCCTTACACCTCCTGGACACGGCCTGTGATTGGATAGTGGATTATTGGAATCCTTTTTAACTAAAGAAAAGATCATTTTTAACTTTGCATTTAAACATTTTGTGTCTTCCAGTGTAAATCAGTGCTCCCCCAGGTTATGGCTGATAAGCTCCAATTGTATCAATATCATTCATTTTACCCCTGCACTCACCTTTCCAGAACAAGTGGTGAGAGACAGAGAAGAGAGCTCTTTGAAAAAGAGTAAAATTAAGTTGAAAAGACCCAGCTGAAGGAGCTGTATAGTGCTCAAGGCCACATGATGTGAGCTGGGTGCCATTAGTGTGACCTAAGCTGTAAAAAGGGCTGTAAGTGAGGTAAGAGGGAGGATTTATTGAAGCAGTTACATCCCACAAGTAAGAGAGAAACCCTCTCCACTGTTGGCAGCACCTTAGTCAGTAACATTCACTTCCTTCCCTCACCCCTTCCATCCCAACATGATGGTCTTCCTGTCACAGAGTTAGATTGTGCAAGTAGAAAACTTTTCTAATAAAAGGGAAACTGTTAGTTGGAATCTGTGATCTGTGTATGTTAAACTTACCTAACCTTAAAGGTCCACCAAAACTAAGTTATGAAAATACTTCCACGTAACAGGAACCATAAATGTCTAAGAGGTGAATTGTGCTTAAAACTGTTTTCAGTTTCAAGAGACACAAGGGAATTCCTTGATAACTTATGCAATAATTCTTAAAACTTGGATTTATAATATAAATATAACAATATTTTGGAAATTTAACTCATAGTTAACAGAATTTCACTTTGATTGCAACCATAATGAGGTTAATTCAAAAGTTAAAGTATAGTACAATCAGGTTTGAAAATATTATTCCTTTCCATACCCTAATTTTAGTTGTTTATATGCAAGCTCCATTTTCAAGTTAGCCTTGCAACAGCAGGTTTGCAAACATAATACAGCAAGAGGTTTCCATTAAAAAGAAAACTGACTAAGACGTATCTAAAAAGGCAATATATCTTATCTTGGCAGTCGTGAATGAGATCAACTGATCAGACTTCGTACTTCTGCTGTTCCAAAGAGTTCTTGGGTGTTCCCTCGAAGACATCAACAAACAAATCTTTACATGTCTATATCCAAAATGTAACATAGCCACTTTCCCTTAAACAAACATTGATTTCTCTTGGAACAAACCTTTGGTACACTTATTGATTACAGGGGAATCAATAAATAATGGCAGTGAGATTTGTTTAAAGCAACCCACACTTTTTTTGAAGTGAACATCCATGCTCTTTGAAAGTTACTTGTAAACACACCATCAGACCAGTTCTCGAAATATATCATGGAAATGTTGCAGAAATTGGGGAGTGTTCAAATCAGTGTGAGAACTACATTGTAATGATTAGGCGAGAGCAAAAGGTAGAACAAGTCAGGGAGCAACATTGTCTTAATTGCACTATTGATAGGGGTAGAAGCACATGAAGTTTATCTGACTTGGGCAGGGAGCCCAAAGGCAGGAATAAATTCAAAATTTTTCCTGTGCTTAGGAAATCCACGCAGATCTGCCAACTTTGAGAAAAAAATATTTCCTTCAAGAGGCATAAATTTCAGGTGAAGGTAGGAGGCATGTGACCACTGTAGAAGAATATTGCAAAAGATCGGTGAAGGCTGTGGGCTTCATGCAATTGAACTGGGAGAAATACTTACAGTTGTGTTGGATTGCAGGCTCGAGGGTGCGAGAAAGATTTCTTTGAGGAAATAATCTGAGCTGAGAGAAAATAGATGAGATTTGTTGTGTGGCAGAAAACAGGGAGGATCAACTTTAAGTCATGAATGAGCCAACAGGATGGAATGTCAGTGAGGTAAGTAATCCCAAGGAAATCTGTCAGGGGGGTAGCAGAAAACAACTTGAAGCTATTCCTCAAGAAATCTTATAGGTACAGGTGTTTTGGAACTATGGGAGGTCCAGCTTTTAGTAAAATATGTAATGAGTGCCGTCAGTGTGGTGAGTATTTTGGTTGGGATGATTAAGCATGTGTTATACTTACATGAGAGTCAAGCAATTATCTGATATTTTGAATGGACCCATGTGCCTAATGTAAGATAATTCTGAAAGCAAAATACAGCAGTTGCTGGAAATCTGAAATGAGCAAAAATTCTTGGAATATTCATCAGATGAGGGAAGAATTGTGGAAACAAGAAATGGAACTAATGTTTCAGGCTGAAGATCTTTCTTCAGAACAATGTAATACAATTCTGTTTCACGTATACAGAACAAAACAACTAAAGATTTTAAACTAGGGAAGTTTAACCACTTTGATCATAACTAATGGTGGAGCTTGTAAGAGATTCCTCCTGTTGACTATCTATGTATGTTGGATTGTGAGCTTGTGGATAGGATGGCTGTAAGACCTCTGATGAGCAAAAAAGCAATTTTGAGCACAGCTATTATCAAGCATAATGATGATGTAGGTCGCAAAACATTTTCCACTGGAATAATAATATATTTAATAAATTACTGAGCCAGTGACCAAGAATTATTTAATACAGAAATATTGTCAAGTATTTAGTGGTAGAATTAGGCATTTTAAAAGAGAATGCTGAATCAGGCTTGATGCAGTTGGAAATCAGGGGAAACATGTACCTCATCGGTTCCAGTAGCTTTAAGAAATAAACTGAAAGGTCAAAGTAATCTAGTCAGATAAGATTTCTAGTTTCAGTAACAACACCAACAGCTTGAATCAGTTCAACAGTAGCAATATCCTAGAAGAATAGATCACTGCTTGTATTGTGTCAAATTCACACTTTTATTAGCATCACACTTCTGAGACCTGGTGAAAGGTATACTTAGCCTAATTCATACCTTTAATTGGAGAGACAAAGTATAAACACTCACTCCTTGCACAGTACATCGCCTATCATGACAGAAGGAGATCAGCCTTGGTTAGACTTGTGGTTTTCCTTTGCTGCCAGAGTCCCAGACACAGTGTCTCTTCTTGTGAGTATCGGTCCTAGGGTTCCTCTGTAATCTCAGGTTTTCTTACTGTTCCAGGGTTTGGTTAAGAGTTAATGCTGTTTCCAAGACACATCTCTGTCCTATATCTTCTGCTCTCCACCAATAAGATGGCACCACGTTGTCGCATTGTGTAGACCAGGCCCAACCATTCTGGCCATCTTTGAGCCATAGCTACAGTATCACTTAATTTTTCACTTCACCTATTGGGTGGCACCACAGTTATTAGTACTGAGCCATTCAGGTACAGAGGTGCAGGAAATTAATTGCTCCTCACAGAACCTTAAAGGACCTCATTCTCCACTTCAGTCTGGTGGTTTCCTGACTAGGTCTCATCACATAGGTACTTCTTTATCTTAGCCCAGGCTTCTGTTTTCTCTTATTATCATAAGATCTACCATCTGCTGTGGAGATCCTAGATGCCAATGGAGATGTCTTATAGTTGATTCATTGTTTATTGTCTCACTGCAGCCAATAGCTCATTTCCCAACTTATTAGGCCTCTGAGACCTTGGGTCTCAGCTAGCTTCCCAATTTATTCCTGTTGCTTAGTGAAGCTGAGAGAACGTTGCAATGGAGTATTATCCCTTATCATATTCTGGTCCGGTTCCAGCCCATTGTTATGTTTATGTCACAGAGCCTTAATTGCCAACAATGGCTTTTCAAAACAATTCCTGATTCAGAATCCTGTGGTCAATCAATCGCAGAGATTCACTCCTTCGTATAAGTTATTATCAATCTCCTTTCTTCTACTTCTTTAACACTCACAAAGATCTTTGCAGACCATAAACCATACTTGTATGTGGCACGCCCAAATATATGCTAAGGCTGCACACGTTGAGAATTCTATGATGGCCATTTCAACCTTCTGACTACCACAATGTGCTTAGATCTTAATGGCTTGGATAAAGCTATCAAAGGAAAACATTACCACTGTCGGTGATATAAGGCAAATCTATACTTCTATGTCATGCTAAAAAATTTCACAGTTTTCAATATCTGACGAGAATTTTAGAATTGAATTTAGATTTAATTATCGTCGAATTAAGTGAGTTTAGATGAACAATCATCATATTTGACTACTTCCATTGACTGAGAAAGTGGTGTTTGAAGATCAATACCACAAACCTGGCACAAAACTCAATGACATTTGCTCTATAGTTTCACGAACCAGCAACAAAAGAAACACACTGAGCATGATTCAGTGTTAAAAACTATTTTATTAATCACTACTTATGATAATACGTAAAATAAAAGTAAAAATGTTAGTATGTTAGAATTCAAAAATGTTAAACTTTGAACGTTAACCCCAAAAACTAAACTCTTTTTGTGTGTGTGTGTGGCAAAGTCCCAAACTCCAAGTTCAGGAATTGTTCTTAAAGTTCAGTTCCACAAGCCATAAGGTGAAACATGAGCAAGGGCTTCTTCAACAACCACCGTTGTCTGAAGATAAGACGTAGATGTAGAGAAACATAGAGAGAGTAAATACGAAATCCAAATGTTCCACGATGGAACCCAAGCGACACTTCAGTGTTTACTCGGTAGTGACTTCCTCACCCCGAAAAGCATCCGAATCATGGTCGTCCACACACAAATACCTGTTTCCTTCTACAGGTCAGCAACAAAGTGAACTCCACCGGATTACTTCCAACTTCCATACATGGATTTCAGTGGCAGACACAGTTATAGTTTCTCATCCATCGATAGAGAAAACTAGCAGGCTGGTGTCTCTCTCCCTTCTCTCTCTCTCCTTCTTCTGACCTCTTCAACAACGTCATTACGTCCTTTATCTTCTATCGACGTAAGCATGCCCCACACACACAAACACACACACTCTCTATCTTAAAGGGACTTTCACTGAGTCCGTAACACCTCCCACCTAAAAAAAATTATTCCCAAGAAAAATTTAACCACGCATACAGTTAGTAATGTTAATAATTATCATGCTACACAACTACCGACTATCAGATTAGTACAGATACATGTTTCCCATTTAACATCAGGAAAGACAATCAGCAATCACGTTATCTTTGCCTTTAATGTGAGTTATCAGGAGATCAAACTCTTGCAAAATTAAACTCAAGTTTAACAGCCTTTTGTTCTTGTTTTTGACTCAGCTCAGAAACACCAATGGGTTATGATCTGTATATACAGTCAATGGTTTCTGAGCGGTGCAAACATATACATTGAAATGTTGTAAGGCTAAAACAAGCGACAGTAATTCTTTCTCTATGGTGGAATAATTCTTTTGATGCTCATTAAATTTCTTTGAAAAGTAAGCTACAGGATGGTCAATATCATCAAGGTCACCCTTCTGCAACAACACAGCTCCTGCAGCTTCATCACTGGCATCTACTGCTAATGAAAATGGCTTTTCAAAGTCAGGTGTTTTGAGCACAGGATGGTAGCATAAAATGGCTTTCAGCTTCTCAAATGCTTCTTGACAAGAATCTGTCCAAACAAACTTTACTCCCTTCTTCAGAAGATTAGTTAGGGAAGAGCAATATCAGCAAAATTTTTACAAAATTTTCGATAATATCCAACCATTCCCAAAAATCTTCTAACAGTCCTCGTACCTGTGGAAATAGGGAACTCAGATATTGCTTGAACTTTTGCCTGAACAGGAGCTTGCTTGCCTTGACCTACAACATAACCAAGATACGTCACAGTGGCATGGCCAAATTCACTTTTAGCCAAGTTAACCATAAGGTTAGCCTCGGAAAGTCTTTCAAACAACCTTTCTAACGCAGAGATGTGATCTTCCCAAGTATCATTCCCAGTCACTAAGTCGTCAATGTAGGCATCTGTATGTTTTAACCCATGAATCACTGAATTAATCATTCTTTGAAATGTTGCCGGAGCATTTTTCATTCCAAATGGCAAAACATTGTATTCATACAATCCAGAAGGGGTTACAAAGGGTGAAATCTCCCTTCCTCTATCTGTTAATGGAACACACCAGTACCCTTTTAATAGGTCAATCTTTGTAAGAAATTTTGCCTTTCCCACTCTATCTATGCAATCATCCACCCTAGGAATAGGGTAGGCATCTGACTTTGTTACAGCATTCACTTTCCTGTAATCTGTGCAAAATCTAACAGTTCCATCAGGTTTAGGTACAATAACACAGGGCGAACTCCAATTTGAAGTAGAATGTCTAATAATATCATTTTCCAACATGTATTTTATTTCCTGATCAACAAGTTTACTTTTTTCCACATTCCTTCGATATGGGTGTTGTTTGATTGGTTTTGCATCCCCAACATCAACATCATGGGTAATTATCGATGTTCTGTTTGGAACATCTGGGAACAGATTTTTAAATTTTAAAACTAATTCTCTCATCTGTTGTTTTTGTGAAACTTGTAAATGGTCCAACTTTGTTTCAAGGTTCTCCAGGATATTTTGGTTTTTTAGTTTTGATGGAACAATATTTGGTCTAAATTGGCCTTCCCCAACATCAACATCAGGCATTCTAGAAACAACCTTCACATCACCCACCAAGGCCACAACTGAATCCTTCTCATAATAAGGTTTTAGCATATTTACATGACAGAGTTGTGTTTTCTTGCGTCTATCTGGTGTTTTGATTATATATGTTAAATCAGTCACTCGAGATTCAATAACATAGGGTCCAGAAAAACGAGATTGCAAGGGATTATTTTGGCTAGGGAAAAATACCAACACCTTTTGCCTCACTGCAAATGTCCTAGGCCTTGCACGTCTATCAAAATATGTCTTCATTCTTATCTGGCTTGTTTTCAAATTCTCTCTCGCTAGCTGACAGACTCTCTCCAACCGAGTTTTAAATTTTTGGACATAGTCCAACAGACTCAAATGCATTTCCTCATTAACACTCCATTTTTGACATAATATCCAATTGGCACTTTTTCACTCTCCTCACATGAGAGTGCTTTTTCTTTCAATTCTGTCAACTCAGGGTCCTTTGTCTGTTCCACCATAAACTCCTTCCTCGACAACACTGTAAGGATGTTGATCCTCCAGTGAAGACAGAAAAGTCTCAGATAAGGCATCATAATTTTCTTCCTGTTTAGGACTGTCACAAGGAACCACATCAGACTGCACCGGATTGTCTATCTTGGCTAATTCTTTAGCTCTAGCTCGAGTCACCGCACATGATGGGTAAACATCTGGATCATTCTCAGACTCATCAATCCTTGGTTTGGTCGTTAACCGTACCACAGGAACAATTTCTCCATCTGCAAGGTCATTTCCCAATAACAAAGAAACTCCTTCCACTGGCAACCTAGGTCTTATCCCTATCTCGACTGGTTCTTCTACGAACTTTGACTTTAAAATCACCCTGTGTAAAGGGACAGATATGGTGTCATCTGTAACGCCTCGCACTAGATTTACCTCACCAGTGTCACTTTCTTCACCAAAATTTAAAACACTGTCCAGCAAGAGAGATTGACAAGCCCCAGTATCTCTAAGAATTTTCACTGGCACCTGGGGTGACCCATCATTCAGTGAAACAAAACCCTCTGACACATAAGAACGAAATTCCTTTCTCACTTCCTCCAACTTTTCCACTTTTACCTCTTGCAAGGACTGATCTTTAACAGCATCTCCTAAACCTTTTTGATTTTTAATTGCCTGAAAGCAAGCATTGGGCACAGCTTCCTTCCTTTTCTTCAAAAAGGCACAATTAGATATCACATGGCCAGGCTTCTTACAGTAATAACAAGTACGCTCGACAGGTTTCTCCAGCACGGGCTTCTTTTCATCCTTCTCTTTTTGATTACCTCCCGATTTAATCTCCGGTTTACCTGGATTGTCCTTGTAACTCCTTTCAAAGGTTTTAGGTTGTCCCCATTTGGATTTATGGGTTAAAGCATAATCATCTGCCAACCTAGCAGTTTCTTGTAAAGTTTCCACTGCCTTTTCATTTAAATATGTTGTTAATTCAGCTGGAACACATCTTTTAAAGTCTTCCACTAATATCAGTTCTTTTAATTTATCAAAATCCCCATCTATATTTTTAGCCATGTACCATCGTTCAAAACATATTCTCTTTCCATTAGCAAATTCCATATAAGTCTGATCTGCAGATTTCCTCAAGTCTCTAAATTTTTGTCTATAAGCTTCAGGTACCAATTCATAGGCCTTCAACACAGCTTGTTTTACCTTGGTATAATCAGCTGCATCCTCAACAGACAAAGCAGAATAAGCTTTTTGAGCTTTACCTTTAATCACACTCTGTACCATAAGAGCCCATCCTTTCTTTGGCCAGTTTGAACTCACAGCAACCTTTTCAAAGTGTTGGAAATACTGATCAACCTGATCTTCCTCAAAAGGAGGGACTAATTGAACCTCCCTGCTGGCTGAAAAACCATCATCAGAACCAGATTCCAAACTCTTACGCTTCATTTGTAACTCATGCTGCCTCTGTTTCTCCTCACTATCCAGCTCCATCCTCCTCAATTCCATCTGCTTCATTGCTAGATCAGCTTCTAATTTCATCTGAGTTATCTTTTGTTCGGCCTCTAATTTCTCTCGTTCGGCCTCTATCTTTAACTGGGTCTGCTCTTGTTCGGCCTCTATCTTTAACTGGGTTTGCTCTCGTTCAGCCTCTAATCTCTTTTGCTCTCATTCAGCCTCTAATTTCTTTTGTTCTCATTTGGCCTCTATCTTTGCCAGCTGCACCTGTGCCTCAGAAATTGCTATTTCACTGCCAGGAAACTGTTTTAACACTTCCTTCTCAAACACCTTCTTTTCCACATAATGGCCAGCTATCAGTCTCTGAATATCTGCCTTTCTCATAGACTGCTTTACTTCAGTAAGGTTTAACCTTGTAGCAATCTTTATCAGATCATCCTTTTTCGCCACCTCCAATCCCTTTTGGGTTGGTGACTCCAAAAATGCCTTAATATCCATTGCTGCTGGTTTCCACACACACAAGCCAATTAAAAAGAATTTATCAGACCTCCCTCAAAAATCTTTGGATTGAATCCTGAACAAATCTCGTCAATCTGGGGAATGATCCCAGACGACACTCGTTAATCTTTGGATTGGATCCCGGACGAGCCCCCAATTTTGTCACGAACCAGCAACAAAAGAAACACACTGAGCATGATTCAGTGTTAAAAACTATTTTATTAATCACTACTTATGATAATACGTAAAATAAAAGTAAAGTTGTTGGTATGTTAGAATTCAAAAATGTTAAACTTTGAACGTTAACCCCAAAAACTAAACTCTTTTTGTGTGTGTGTGTGGCAAAGTCCCAAACTCCAAGTTCAGGAATGGTTCTTAAAGTTCAGTTCCACAAGCCATAAGGTGAAACATGAGTAAGGGCTTCTTCAACAACCACCGTTGTCTGAAGATAAGACGTAGATGTAGAGAAACATAGAGAGAGTAAATACGAAATCCAAATGTTCCACGGTGGAACCCAAGCGACACTTCAGTGTTTACTCGGTAGTGACTTCCTCACCCCAAAAAGCATCCGAATCGTGGTCGTCCACACACAAATACCTGTTTCCTTCTACAGGTCAGCAACAAAGTGAACTCCACCGGATTACTTCCAACTTCCATACATGGATTTCAGTGGCAGACACAGTTATAGTTTCTCATCCATCGATAGAGAAAACTAGCAGGCTGGTGTCTCTCTCCCTTCTCTCTCTCTCCTTCTTCTGACCTCTTCAACAACATCATTACGTCCTTTATCTTCTATCGACGTAAGCACGCCCCACACACACAAACACACACACTCTCTATCTTAAAGGGACTTTCACTGAGTCCGTAACAATAGAAACAGAGAAACATAGAAAACCTATAGCACAATACAGGCCCTTCGGCCCACAAAGTTGTGCTGAACATGTCCCTACCTTAGAAATTACTATGCATACCCATAGCGCTCTATTTTTCTAAGCTCCATGTACCTATCCAAAGTCTCTTAAAAGACCCTATCATATCCGCCTCCACCACTGTTGCCGGCAGCCCATTCCAAGCACTCACCACTCTCTGAGTAAAAAACTTAGCCCTGACATCTCCTCTGTACCTACTCCCCAGCACCTTAAACCTGTGTCTTCTTGTGGCAACCATTTCAGCCGTAGGAAAAGGCCTCTGACTATCCACACGATCAATGCCTCTTATCATCTTATACACCTCTATCAGGTCACCTCTCATCCTCCGTCGCTCCAAGGAGAAAAGGCTGAGTTCACTCAACCTGTTCTCATAAGGCATGCTCCCCAATCCAGGCAACATCCTTGTAAATCTATGAATAGTATCCATGTATAGTTCTTAGACATGGTCTACCTCCTGTCTTCATGTGGTCCCATAGAAAAAACTCAAAGGCCTCAGTTCTTTCCTGAGTGTTCCTCTCTGGGGCTAGGGACAAGGGTACACTCTCCCAAGGACACTTCAAGAATGTGTCATGAAAATTTAATATCAGAATAGGAAGCAATCAATGCCTGTATGCACCAAAACCAGAAAAACAATCAGGCATGATTTGAGAAGTGGAAAACAACTGCTGGCCAGAAACTGAAGTGGATCAGTTATGTAAAATCTATGGCCTCACGAGCAGGTCAGTAATGGGTGTCCTTGGCAAGTGACTCATCTTCTGACACACAAAGCCTTTCAACTGTTTACAAGGAATAGCAGGAATATGATAGAATTCCTGAACATTTGAAACACACTGATAAACAGAATGCATAGGTTAGTTGTTAATCTCAGCACTTGATTTATTACCTATGACCAGCAGAAATGGAGTAAATTACTTACTCACAATGCAAAGTGCCCATGACTCAAATGAGTTGGAGGCAAGGAGCAAGTTATTATCTTAATTATATTATCTTAATCTCCTTAATTATCTGCTTTCTCAACAAATAGATGGACAAGGGTAGCAATGTAAAGGAAATTAAGTTTCGATTTTAGTTCACACTTAGCCAGATAGATGTTGATTATGTGAAATCAAATGGGTGTGGCTCACTACCACCCATTTTACAGTATTGTACAGTCAATAGACACTCCAATGATTTTGGTTGATAACTGGACCTAATTCTTCTGAGTCAAGGAGCACTGGGGCTCTGCAGGTTACACATGTACTCACCTATTTCTCCTCAAACCTCCAGAGAGGGTGGACCACACAACATCTAATAATCCTAACCTGAAATAGGAACAAAGAAAATGTGTGCCCAGAGAAGAATGCCTCCCCAAACTGGGGAACTCCCCAGATTTAATGGGGAATCTCCAGTAATTTATGTAAACTTCTTGTTGGAATTGGGACAGCAGAGCCTGAGTGGGTGGTGGAGGCAGAGACTCTCACAATATTTAAGAAGTAGCTAGACAAACAATGCATAGAAAGCTATGGACCAAGTGCTGGTAAATGAGATTTGTATGGATGCATACTTAATGGTTTGCACTGGCATGGTGGACTGGGAACCTGTTTCTGTGCTGTATGACTCTATGCCTCTTATGGGCCTCTGGGGACTTTGCAGCAAACTCTTGGTCACCCTGGCTGGTGGGGTCTGCACCCAACCCCCTCCTAGCCCATCAGATTTGTACAGATGCACAGTGCAGCTTTGGAAGTACCTAGTTACAGCACTACTGTACTGGGATTAAACGAAGGGGGCGGCTAATGCAGGTCAACCTTTGTTGCTCTTGGATTGTGTAATGGAAATGTAACAGAAAGTGGAGGGTGTTCGAGACGGCTTGGCAAAACCACGTTGTGATGGTTTAGCTAGAGCAAAAGATAGAACAAGTTCAGGGAGCAACATTGTTTACTGTGATAGTGGTAGAAGCACATAAAATTTATCCCACTTAGGCATACTGGGCCAAAGGCAGGGATAAATACAAAATAGCTCCTGTGCTTAGGAAATTCTCTTGGAACTGTCAACTTGAGAAAGAACATTCCCTGCAAGAGGTATAAATTTCAGGTGAAGGCAGAAGGCTGCTGAGTCTTATGACCAATGTAGAAGAATATTGCAAAAACTTGAAGGCTGTGGGTTTCCTGCAATTACACTGTGAGAAGTACTTAGAGACAATTGTGTGGGATTCAGGGGCATGAGAATGATTGCTCTGAGAAACTAACCTGAGCTAGGAGAAAATAGATAAGATATGCCCTGAGAAAGTAGGGAGGATCAACCAGAATCAGGCCACTGTATGTCCCAGATGAAGATAAAGTTGCTCAAGTTATTACAGGTTAGAGCATTCCTTTTTTTAAAAATTTTATTTACAGCGTGGTAACAGGCCCTTCCGGCCCAACGAGTCCGTGCCGCCCATTTTAAACCCAAATGAACCTACCCGTACGTCTTTAGAATGTGGGAGGAAACCAGAGCACCCTGAGGAAACCCACGCAGACACGGGAGAATGTACAAACTCCTTACAGACAGTGACGGGAATCGAACCCCGATCGCTGGCGCTGTAATAGCATCGCGCTAACCGCAATGCTACCGTGCCGCCCTTTCTACTGCATCTGTTTCCCTCTAATGGGGGAACGACAAAACATTATGCTTCAGTCTGACACTCCGTCCAACTTGATTATTTCCATGTATCTACATTGACCTTCCGCGCAGATTTGGTAATAGTGAACCAGATGGGTGATTTGATACTTTGCAAAGCTGACAATAAAGGCTTTTGGGCATTGTTGAATGTTACTGACCTGGGACCATATCCTAGACTTTTTGGAACCATGCAAACTTTTCAGCTGCTTCCTCTTCATACAATGGTAAAACAACTGAGTTTCTATTTGTTCCCCTGCACCGTTCAGTATCATATTTGAATAAAGAACCAAAGCAACAGTATACACATGAAGCGTTCAGTATCCAATGTTAGTCAATTACAAAAAAAGCAATAGGAAATATTATATGTGGATTTTAAAAAGCTGCAGTGACTTGATCCTGGATTAGGTTCTGATCACCCATCACTATTTGCTCACTAGCTTACATTTGTAGTCAGTTCCTCTAAATTTGCAATGTAAGATCCTTATGCCTCTGTTTAAATCACCTCATAATTCAGATTCAGATTAGTTTAATATCATATACACCAGAGTGCAATGAAATTCCCTACTGATGTGAAGCTCACTGAGTAAGCAGTATACATGGTAATAATAAATACAACAATAAATACAGCGACAAGTGCAAAAACAACAGAATCTTGCAAAGTATGGTCATGCAAACTGAGGTAGTGCAAAAAGAAATGCTGAAGCGACAATAACGGAAGAGGTAGAATTAAGGGTTTGAGAACGTGGCAGCATCACTGAGAAGAGGATGGGGAAAGGGTGATTGGTTCAGAAGTTTGATAGCAGTGGGGAAGAAACTGTCCTTGAGCCTGGTCGTCTGGGCTTCAAACTCCTGTATCTTCTCCTAGAAGGTAGAAGAGAGAAAACAAATGGACAGGGTAGGCAGCATCCTTGATGATATGATTAGCCTTCCTGTTTCAATGCACTGTGAAGATGGACTGGATGCAAAGATGTGATGTGCCTATGGTGGATTGGTCAGTGTTTACCACTCTCTGCAGGTTTACCACCTTCCTTATCTTGGGAACCTCCTTCAGCTCAGTAGTCTCTCTGGTGTTCCTCCAAACCTCTGGACTTTGGTACACCCTTCCATCCCTTAGCCTAGCTGCTGGTGGCTGTACCTCTGCTAGAGGGCCCCATGTGCTAGAGCTCCCTCACTAATCTCTTCCAATATCCTACATAAACCCCACTCTCTGACCAAGCTTCTGGACACCCCTTCTTATGTAGGATACAGGATTTTGGATGAGCTGATGTTCACAGAGGATTGATTATTTAGGAGGCCAGGAGAGCCCTCCCCACACAGTCTGTGCCACCATTTACCTTCAGTGTAAACAGTGATTCTAAATACCCTGTTCCTTTCAACACCTTTTCTTCATCCACTTCTCCAGCCTCATTATAGTTCACTCTGGAAGTGGATTCCACATCCTTAAAACTCTCTCACTCTCTTAAATCTTTTGCATTTAATCTTGTGTCAGTGACCACTCATCCCTGACTCCTCAGTTCCTGGAAACAGTTGCTCTGACTTTTGCTTCCTACTCATTCATAATTTCAAACACTTTTTGAATGTTTTCCTGGTGTCACTGTGGTCAGACAGGGAACCATTTGCGACATGATCTGACCAGAAGTTGAAAATTTCAGCATGACAGGAGGTTTAAATAAGAGGAAGTCTAGCAATATTGGACATGGTAACCATTACACCTGAGAGGAGAAATGAAGTGCCATGTGGGCTGAATTAGGGAACAACAAAGGGGCAGCCACATTGCTGGAAGTGAACTTCAATTCCATGAAGTTCAAGGGAGATAGCAAAAATGTAAGTAAAAAATAAACTGTTGAAGAAACTCAGTGGATCAAGCAGCAGCTGTGGAGGCAGGGAGTTGGTCAACATTTCAGCTCAAGACCATGCATCAGGACTGCAGGAAGCAGGACAGCTCAATCAGAATGAGGCCACTGCATATTCCATTTGAAGATAAAGCTACTCAAATTATATGTAAGCACATTTCTGAGAAATGCAAAACTGTCTTGTGGGAGATTTCAGGCTGGGGTTATTCTCTTTGGAATGAAGGAAGATAAAGGGTTATTTAATTATGAGACAATGAATAGGAATTATCTATTTCCCTTAGCAAAGAAGACAATATTAGAAGGTATTTACTTAAATTAATTTGTAGAAGAATTAGAGTGGAGTTGAGGAAAATATTTTCATTCAATGAGAAGCAGAGGTCTAGAACCCACTTTTTAAAAGCGCTTGGATGTACACTTGAGTAATGGCCACATGGCTTTGGAACAAGTGCCAGGAAATGGGATTAGCGTGACATTCATTTTCGGCCGGCATGGAAATAGCCAGCTGAATGGTCTTCTAAAGTCATTAATGGTCAACAGTACAGAATGTTATTCAAATACATAATCCCAAGTAAATCTCTTGGGGATAACAGAAAAAAGCTTCAAACTGGATAATGGAACAATGGGAGGAAATTTGGGTTCCACAAAAGCATTGACCTCACAGACAACAAACACAATTGTTCCTCACATTGACCTGTTCCATCCAAGTGGGATAAACTTCACATGCTTCTATCCCATTACAGTAAACTCATTCTACCATTTCGTAAAATGTTTGACAAACGTGCAAAGAGCAATTTTTTACAAAACAACACAATGGAAAAGAATCACCTGCATATAAAGAAACACAACAATTGTTGAGAGACCAGGAAATTAGTGTTTGTTGTCAGTGAGGTGAGTGCTTTTGGTTTGGATAATAAGAAATGTGTCATACTTATATGAGAGTTGACCAGTTACCTGGAATTTCAGATGTAATGCTGAAAGCAAAATCTGAAGTTGGTGGAAATCCTGTGATTATTACAGTAACTTTATTGAAGTGGATAGACTTAACTCAGCCACTAGTAACATTGTCTTAAGGAGCTTCAGATAACATTAGCTAGAGTAGGAATACCAAACATCCTAGTTATGGATAATGGACCACAATTTACAGCTGCAGAGTTTGCAGTGTTAGCAAAAACATGATGTTAGATAAGTGATATCATCACCTCACAATTGCAATCAAATGGTAAATCTGAGAAAGCTGTCAAAGCTGTTGAGAGACTTTTCACAAAATGCAAGAATCCAGTAAAAGTGAATTCTTAGCTTTGTTATATTGATATAATACACCAAGAGAAGGGAGAGCAACTAGTCCTGTACTGACCAATGGGTTGCAGGTGCAAGACACTTTTTCCTGCTGCAGATACAGTACTACAACATCAACCGTCTACTGAGGAAAACACTCCTACACTAATCGTCATGAAGAATTATCAAGAACATTATTATTATCAAGAATGCCAAGAAATATGCTTTAAGAAATACACCCTGTTTATACTGTGAGGTTGAGATATCCTGGTCACAGCCCTTGGACTGCAGGAACTTAAAACATTTACTGGGTCCAAGAGGCTATGGTGTACAAGTTGCAAGCTCATCTCCCTGAAGGAAATGGCATCAGTTAATTCATTCTGATGGACTACCCTTGAAAGAAACATGAGATTGAGGAATGTTCTAACGCACATCCCTCTGGTGGTTCTCTGAACTGTTCACAATCTCTAAAGCAATACACAATAACTGAAACAACAGTTATGGATCCCATAAATCGCCAGTCACTGATTGTAGACCTGGAAAACAGAGCCAATCACCAGCACTATGGAAGGACCAAGAGCTTTTTTAATACCTCTTGCAGTTGTGTGTTTGTTGCTATTAAACAGTGACATTTTGTTTGAGATGAGAAATGTTTCGAGATATGTAATATCATTGAGTAAACCCTGCAGTGGTCAATGAGGTCTCATCTTCAGGTCTGGTGTTTCAGTGAGTTCTTGAGGGTGCCCCAGTGAGTTTGTAAACAAGAAAAGTTGGACATACCTATATCCTAAATGACATATAATCACCTTGTTTTACATTAAATAAAAGTTGATTTCTTTCTCTAACATACATTTGTGAATCAACACATGTATGGCAGGCTGAGAACATATGCAAATATCTCCTGCAGAGTCCTGGAATGAATCTGAAATATGGAAGTTTGGTGCCACTGACAGAGGGTGTCCACCAGGTCCAGTTGGCGGTGGGTCTTGTGAAAGGAAGCTGCAGAAATCTGCAACCAGCTAATACGAGGGTTTGAATCTCCCGAGACATCAATGTTCGAACGCAGTAAGGAAGCTGACCTCTGCTTGCATACCTTGTGTGAAGGGTCCAACTTGCTGCAATTTCCACTTCTGTTACCAGCCCCTCTTTCTTGGGCAACTGCAGATGAGTCAACAGCAGCTGCTGTTTTTCCTAAAGTTCCAGTGGTTGTCCAGCAAGCTCCTCGGATTCCCACAGTAGTTCTGCATGAGCGAAAGCTACCTTCATGCCTTGGTGATGACCTGTTAACCACAGTAAAGAAGTAAGTTGGTCTAGAAGTGTAGACACAGAACAAGGTTAGTGTAATTTTTCTCAAAACCATCTCCATATTTTGCTGGGGAATAACCAACACAAGTCCTGTCAAGGCATCCTTGGGCCAACAGCTGTGAAGTTGGTGGTCTATAGTCAGATTATATTGTCAACCCGCAACCCAGTCAGGGTTTTCAAGAACTCAGGAAACCCATATATCAGCAGTTAAGTTCAAAAAATGCAGTTAAACCTGCTCCTAATGAGCAATTAGCATCCTTAAATCAACCTACCCCTTCAGCAGGGCTTTCTGTTCACTGCAAAAACTGCTTGAACTGCGAAGCCAGCTGGTTGCAATGAGCTCACAATGCTTCAGTTTGTTAGTCAATTTGATGCACTTACCCCACCTGCTGCAAGACCCACTTACTCTTTTGGGTTAAAATCCACCCCTTCGTCTCTTCTTAGGCAAAGCTGCAGCCCCAGATTCATCGGTTCTAACGTGGTTGAAGAGCCGCTTGTGAATTCTGCAACTCTGCCAAGGATGGGGCAAGTGTTGCTTGGGAGGTGGGGTGCTGGTGTGTGGGTATTTGGGATGTTGCATGCTCCGCCCCACAGTTTGCAAATAATTTCCATGTTCTCCTGTCTTAAAAACTCAAAGGACTCAATGCTTTCCCAAGTGCTCCTCTCTATTCTCCTCTCACATGTCAGGGGATCCCATGAGTCAAAGAGGATGAAACATTTTTTCAAGGAAACCCTGCAAATGCCTTTGAAACCTTTCCTGGATATTTCTTGTTGCGACAAAGCTGCAAGTAAAATACATGTTCCAGTGATTTGGTCTCAGGCATGTGAACAATGTGGTTTCCCCACCAGAGCTGGTGGAAATGATCAGATCCTCAGTGTTGGGCATGTTGGTCCAAGACAGAATGCTGGCATTGGTTCACTTATCCTGTTGATGGATTTGGAGGATTTTTGAGACAGCTTTGATCTTATTTCTCCAATGCTTTGAGGAGCCCACTGTAGCTTGTCCATGACCTCAAAGTGGGCAGGATGCCAGGAAACATGACCTTATTGTCAGGATTAAGGTCAAGGCCCTCAAATATCCTTCTCTTTGGTTGGCCAAAAGCTCTATTGGTGCAATGGAATGAATGTTGAATGTCATCACTGAGAGGTGGCTCCTAACACATAGAAAATGATCCATATTTTCCAGAGTCCCATCATAAATCTTGATTGTTAGGTTTGGCAGCGAGGATGGCAGTGTTGTGCAATGGGGAAAATCTGCAGAGGTACCTTTGTCGTTTGTCAAATTAGTGACCTTATCAGGCAAAGAAGTCTGCTTCCCACTTAAAATGCTGCAATGAATTAGCTTGTTTGCTGGATCCAAGTATTCAGATTCAATTGAATTAGTGGTAGGGTTACTACATTTAGCCAACATTCTAATTGCTATCTGTAGATTCCTTCTGGAAGATGTGCAGATTTAGCTGTTGTACACTATGTGGTTGAAGGGGGTGATTTGTAAGCATGCACATGAGAAATGATTGAACCCTGGAGAACAATATCCAGCAGGAAAGGAGAAAAAATCCCAATAAATAGAATAAAATCAGATTGATACTTCTTACTTTTTAAGCAGTGATTTTAGCTCAGTAGAATATTAGTTATTTGGTATGAGTTGCTTTAAGTTGATTGCCATTATTATTCAACATCATCATATTAGTGCTAGGCAGTGATAATATTGCAGGATTAATACATCAAAATATGTATGTTCAAATCCCACCAAATCTGACTTTGAATAGAGTTAGTCTTTCAGTAAAGAAAAAGTGTTGGATTGTCTTGGATACCAAGTAAGTTTATTAATATGGATTCAGGAAGAAAACTAATTTCCTTATAGGTTTAGCCTATATGTGGCTCCAGTCCTACATTTATATGGCTGACCTTGAATTTCCCGAAGATGTGGCATACAGTTGTATTGAATCACTACAAAGGAAGAAAAGCAACAACCATCTTTACAAGACAATTAGGGATGGTTAGGCTAGCCCATATCTCAAGAAAGAATTATAAACAATTGTTAATGCTAGTTTTTAGTTGTATACAACAAAATTCAAATTAAGAGAGAAAGAAATACAGTTTGCTATAAGCAGAATTAAAAGAGAGAGTTAGAGAGAAATTGTGGAATCTTCATCTCGCACAGATTGAGTTCATAAACTGTACAGCGTACCCTTACGTTACTGCAGTTTGGTTAATGGAAGTTCACCTTTACGGAATTCTCAAATCGCTCCCAAAAAATTTGAGATAAAGAATAAAAATTCATTCTTATGTAATTTATTTGAGAAAAAAATAAATCAATCAACACAAAATTTGAAAGAAATGACAAAGTTGTCAATTTTCATCAATGGTTCATGATACAGAAAATTATGATACAGTTTTCTAGGAACGCAACCCCCCATGACGTGGGGGTGTACTTTACCTACAAACATGTGAATTGGGAGCAGTAGGCTACTTAGCCGCTTGACACTAGACTGCCACTTAATATGATCATGGCTAATCTGATTGTAAACTCCACAATCCCTACTTACCCCTCGTAACCTTTCATCTCCTTGCTTATCAAGAAACTGACTCCCTTGTAAATTTCTACTCCATCTACTTCCATTGTCCTTTAAAAAAGAGAGTTCCAAAGATTCAAGACCTACTGAGAGAAAACAAAATTTGCCTCATCTTTGCCTGTCTTAAAAGGGTGACTTGTATTTAATAGTGAATGAGACAAAACTTCCACTATTGAACCTGGTGTAGGTTGTGGCCTGTGCAGTAGGAAAACAGCAGAGGTACTGCACACTCATAATGGATCTGGATGGTGGTTAGAAACTGTGGCCAGTTTTCCCTTTCCTAGTCCAATGATGCAAACTATTATGCCCCTGCTGTTCCCCAGCTGAGATAGTTAATTCAACGTGGATTGAAAATTAGACCTCCTTGTTCTGCACCACAAATTAAATGGAACACTTATAAAGTTAAACCATTGAGGGACCCTTCTATGGTTCTGGGTTTTATATTGATCAACTCAGAAGAACAAATGAAATAGATTAGTCTTTTCTCTTCTTGGAAAAAGTAATACCTGTAGTAACAGGAATCATTTTGTCTTGAATCAGAACTGTGTTGAAATTCAGTGGCACCATTGGAGGCTTGACCACCTGAAACTAAATTTACTCATATTTAAAGACGGTTAACTTATGGAATTCCACACAGAGAATATAAGGTCAATCAATGGTCTCTTGAACAATATTTGTACTTATGTGGAGTCTTAATGGTCCAGAATGCACTCAGAGCTGCTTTTGTTTGTGTCCACCTTTGTAACCTCACTAGCAGAAACTTTTTTGACAAATATAGACTGTATTTTTGGCATAATTTTTGCAGTCAAATGGGACCAACTTTGAAGAAATTCCAGGCCACAAGTATGGATATATACTCTGTACAGTGGTGTTAGATAGCAAAAAGGTAGCATTATCAGGTAATTGGAGCTGTGGACATGATACAACCAGTGTGCTCTAAAATTGTATTTTGACAGATTGCCTGTAATGATATAAAGGTCAAGGAGAAGGAAAATCCCCTGAAATTATGTATTCTCATTCATGATCCTTCATGATGGCCAAAATAAAGGAGAATTCTGCATGAATTTCCCTCACCTCCACACTGAATAAGACTAAACACCTGTCCTGCCACCACATCCAAGGTGTGTGGAGCAGATTTCCGTTCTGTTAAAAGCACTTACTGCATTCTCTTTGACCTGTCCAATAGAAGTTCACCTGGGGAAGTAACAGTTTTGAATCTAAGCTCAACAAATGGAGTACAAACACCTGGTAGAAGTGCCCTCACCTTCCAACATTGACTACTATTGGCAGTCTTAGTCTCAGCAAAGAACTTTTATTCAAGGCTCTTCTGGTCCGTTAAGTACTATTATTGCTTCTTCTGCACTAGCAGGTAACTTTATGATGATGAGAATTGTATCGGAAGCCTCCCATAGGTGGTAAATTACACACCCCTTCCCGATTTCCCCTGCTGCTGCCTTGAGTTACATCTTTTTTTATCACCCTTACAGGCAGCAAATTCCAAATCAAACCACTCTACATAATAAATTTTTCCTCACATTTCATGTCTACCTTTGCCCATTACCTTAATTCTGAGTCCCCTGTTTGATGGCAACAATGCATTCCCCAAAATCACAAACTAATTTCATGATGCTTTGAGATTTACTATGCAACAGTGATTCTGGAGTTACTGTCAGAGTGGAGTTTGCCGAAAAATACAGGCCCCTGCAGTATTGCGTGAAAATAGATTTCAAGAATTAAACTAAAAGGAACAGATTTTTTTTGTTTAAAAGTTTCAACTGACTGGAATTGAAGCAAAGAAGGGTGAATTTAAAAATAGACTAGAAGGAAATATCAGACATAAGCTGATTAGTTGAGTGTGCATTGCCTCTATACTAATAGAATAAATATTCCCTTCAGCTGACTCAATTAAGAGATTGACAATGAATGTTCTTATGTATGCACATGCACATGTTCAGTACATCTGACTTACATTATAGCTGCTTTAGTTCTTCTTTCCTGCTACTATGACTGGGGAACAAATAGAATAAGAAGAACATAAGTAGTGAAAGTATTTGAATTTACCTTCAATGACCTGAATAGTAAATGCGTTAAATACATTGTTTTTGGTGAGATTGTAGTGGTCTCTCTAATACTTGAATTGCTAAAGACATCTTGTGTTAACCCCTTGCAAGCAATACAACAATTTAATGATATAAAGAGAAAGATATTAACCCAAACACTTGGCAGGCACCATTCAAACAAGCAGTTAATATCGACAAGGTGATTAACCCTCCAGTGTTTTGATTTATCTTATTAATTCATATTTTAATTCCATGTTGGGCTAAGCCCACAGAGTCCCTATTAAATATCCAATGATGCTTTGAGCCTTAGTGGCCAACAGTGGTTTCAGATTAAACACTGACTTTCCTTCATAGGAAGACTATCAGAGGAGGTGGCAATCAGTGACGGTCATTCTGGTTTTCCTATTTTTCTTTATGGGACAAAGAAGAGCAGGAATGTTCATTGACACTGCACAATGAAAGCTTAGATCTTCCATGACCTTGATCCATTTCATTGGTGATCAAGTGAGCTTTTTCTTGAATTCTTTTGAGCTTTTTGAGTATTGTTGGATTTGCACTTAACCAGGCAAATTGAAAGTTTTCCATTGCACTCTTGACTTGATAGAAAAGCTTTGGGCAGCCACTCCCTTCAAAGTATCTAGATTCCAACCTGCTCTTTTAAATGACTGGTCCAGTTAAGCTTCTGTTCAATGATTTCCACCAGTATATTGATGGTACGGAATTCAATGATGGTAATGCCATTGAAGTTCTAGGGGAGGTGGCTAGATTTTTTTTGTTAGAGATGGTCATTATCTGACATCCGTGTGATGTGAATGTTACTTTGCACTTAGGTACCAAGCCAAATGTCATCCAGGTCTTCTGTTTTCAAGATTGTTTTTGGTGTCAACCAGCACATGAAAGAAGGACTACCCCAGCCCTCTCCTCCAATCATGAGGGTGTCATTAGCTGAGAAATTGTCCATGCCTAGATGTCATATAGTAGGCTTGGCAATCAGTGCTGTCACACTGTCCATTGGTAGCTTGCCTAATGGGTCTCACTGACACAGTATAAAGGAAGATGCCTTTTGCTACTGCAAAGTATTGGATTTGCACTTAACCAGGCAAATGGAAAATCATCCATCACACTCCTGACAATAAAATTGCCGGAAGCAGTTTCTATAAAGATCCTCAGGTTTTCAATTTCTGATTTGCTGGTCCTTGTAGGCATAGCCCGCACAAAGACTGATGGGTTGGAGGCAAGTGCAAGAACTTATAATCCTACTAAAGGTAAAAGAAAAATCAGTTGTGGTGTGAAATGTGTTGCAGTTTACCATTCATTGTTGTTTGTCTTGTGGAAGGGAAGAGTAATTTACCTGCATGAACTTGCAAACCAGCAAATGAGTGAATTCACCTTTGATTGAACTAACTGGAAGAATCTCGGCAATGTAATTACAAAAGAAATCTGCAAGCTACTTTGTGGTGGTGTCAGGCAGGAAAATCTTTCACTTTGCACTTTCTATTGTGGAACTTACAGTATGGAGGTCCCTAGGCAAATCCCATAACTATCTATTTGAGGAAAAACATGAAGAGGAAGAAGATGAAGCATGGCGAGAAGTGAAAGAAGATCAACTGAGAGGTAACCTTCTCCAGAACCATTTAAAGCACACTATTCTCTTGATGATGTAACAGAAAAGGAAACAGAGATTTAATAAAGATGTATATTATGTGTGCAAACTAGTCTTTAATAATTCTCTTCAATAATCCTCTCACAACATTTCAGATGATAAAGTGGTTCTTTGGTACCTTATTGTGTTTTTTATTGTCACCATGCCCATCCTGATATCTATGAAAAATATGCCAAAGCTTATTTCAGAGGGCCCAAGAGATCAGCAAGTTCTGTCACCACTGTAGGTCCATGGCCAAGCAGATCCTCTACTTTATTACTGATATCGGCAAACATCAGAAGTAAAGGTGCATGGTAATCAAGAGACAGAGATGGCTCTATGAAAGCAGAATCAGAGCATTTCACTTGTTAGCCTGTTCCTAAACCAAGCACGGATTGTTCTGATAGTACACATTAAATTCTGTACACTCTGAAACACTAAAATAGGAACAAAGCCCAACATTTGTTAAAATTATGTGGTCTACATTTTCCCACAGTTCTGTACAGTGTGTGGGAATAATTTGCCATGCTTGTTCCAGGAAAAGATCAGCCATATTGTACCATTAATCTTTAATGCACTAGAACTCATCTCCAAACTCCTAGACCTAGCACTCAACACCCCCCTTTGTAACTGGATCCTTGATTTCCTAACCAACAGACCACAATTAGTAAGGATAGGCAACAACACCTCTGCCACGATTATACTCAACACTGGTGCCCAACAAGGCTGTGTCCTTGGCCCCCCTACTTTATTCCCCACTCATGAATGTGTGGTCAGATACTGCTCTAACTCTATCTACAAGTTTGCAGATGACAACACCGTAGTGGGTCGGATCTCAAATAATAACGAGACACAGTACAGGAAGGAGACAAAGAGCCTAGTGGCATGGTGTCAGGACAACAACTTTTCCCTCAATGTCAGCAAAACAAAAGAGCTGGTCACTGACTTCCAGAAATGGGGTGGAGCACATGCATACGTATCAATGGTGCTGAGGTCGAAATGGTTGAGGGCTTCAAATTCCTAGATGTCAACATCACCAATATCTTGTCCTGGTCCAACCACGTAGACACTATGGCCAAGAATGCACAGCAGCACCTCTACTTCCTCAGAAGGCTAAGGAAATTTAGCATGTCCTCATGGACCCTCACCAAGATGCACAATTGAAAGCATCCTATCCAAATGCACCATAGCTAGTTATGACAACTGCTCTGCCCAAGACCACCATAAATTGCAGGGAGTTGTGGAGACAGCTCAATCCATCATGAAATCCAACCTTCCCTCCATGGACTCTGTCTACACTTCTCGCTGCCTTGGAAAAGCAGCCAGCATAATCAGAGACTCCTCCCATGCTGGATATTCTCCCTTCTCCCCCCTTCTATCAGGCAGAAGGAACAAAAGCTTGAAAACACGCACCATCAGGCTCAAGGACAGCTTCTATCCTGCTGTTATAAGACTCTTAAACAGACCTCTTGTATGTTAAAGATGAACTCTTGTCCTCACAATCTACCTCATCACAGCCCTTGCGCCTTATTGTTTACCTGCACTGCACTTTCTCTTTAACTGGAATTGTAACACTATATTCTGCATTCTGTTGCTGCTATTCCCTTGTACTACCTCAAAGTACTTATGTTTTGAAATGATTGGTATGGATGTCTTGGCAAACTAAGTTTTTCACTGTATCTCGGTACATGTGACAATAACAAAACAATACCTATACCTGTACTGATACCAATTTTCTTGCTTTGGTTTCTCAATCTTTGTAATACTGATGGATCCGGGTACATTAGTAAAAGATTGTCACAAAAGGGTTCTGATATTCCAGGGCTTTTACAAATTAACCTGAAATCAATGGATTTTGATTAGAATAAAACCAAAGTAAATAACTCTTCTGCTGCCCCTAAACCTTCTATAAAGTGCCATTATTAATAAGTTATTTCCCTGCTTTAATGTAAAAGATGTTTAAACTCACTTTCAGAGAACCAACTCATTTCTGGCTTATCAAGGAATAAGTTGCACTCTAGTTCTGATATTTCAGTCAGAATCACTTATGATTCAAAGCTTCAGGGAGCTGGAAATGTTCCAGGTTTGCAAAGCAGTAGAGGAATGTCCATGTGATGTATGCTGAACACACTTATTTTCTTTACTGGTAGGCAAGATATCAGAGTATCACTTCAGCAGCAATTTGTCCAGATGGCACTGCGAGGCAAAATGTGACATCTGTACCTTTTCCATGGTTCATGACCTGAATAGAGGTAACAAGGGCAATATCAGGAAGTGGAGTAATGCTGAGGGAAGTAGCAATGTACAAATTTTATGCTGGAGTTTATATTCCTTGATATATTGAAGTAGATTTTCAACTTAATGAGAAGATGTTTAAAGCTAGAATTGTGGACCAACTATCCATGAAACAAACTTAAAAACCTTCATTTCTAGTCAGGCAGTGTGGAATTACTGCATATTGTCTCTGAATCACTCTAATTGAATCATTGTTTCATTGTTGCACTTCCATAGTTTGTGTGCATCAATCTACTTTTTTGATTGTAGTAGAGATATATTTCTGTCCTGTGTAGTAGGCATTTCAATCTCATTTTCTTCTCATTATAGTGGGAATGACTTAAGTGATGTGTTTGATTGCAGTTATGTGGCTGGTTTAATTCACAATGGGTGGAGCTAGTTTGTTCAAATCAGCAAGAGTCAAAAATTAATCAGAGTGTACAACACTAGGTTATTTGTTCTGTTAGGGCAGTATTTTCTCAGGCTGCTACTGTGTCTTGTTCAGGCTTCCTACTGCTTACTCTCACTGGAATGATGATCTTCATCTAGAGAACCCCAGAGAGTGAACTCTTGTATGCACTGCTAACTCTGAGATTGAAAAATTTTAAAGAAGTTTTTGTAGAGAAATTACTTGCTGTTTGTCCTTCTGAAAAATTGTTTGTCAGCAAATATTACTGCACATCTCTGCCTTGAATTGCTATGTCTTCAGAGAAAGAACTCAATGGATTGGATAATTATGGCTATGTAGTAAGTATCATTTTATTTTTATGTACATTCCATTAAATATTACGAAATGTAAACTCAAGCACATTCCAACGCAATGTGCTCAGTTAATTCTTTTGCTTGCTGTTAAGTTTATTCAGATTTCTTTTTTTATAGTGGTGAGAGTATACATAAATTAAAAGTATGTTTTCTTTGACCTTCTCTTAGTAATTCCACCCCAGATACTAAAGGTAGGAAGGTTTTCTTTGCCTTGCCATCTTGACCCTGACTTTAAATAAATTTACAAAATCAAATACTGGGTACTCTTACTGTATCCAGCTAGGTCAGCAGATCATTCACTTGCATAATACCATCTTACAGGCGCAAGGGTGGTTGTTTTTTTCCTCTATTTATGCCTGGCTGTAGAAGTAGTTGAAATACCTAAAAGAGTTTTGTTTTATACTTATGGTGAAGATCACAGTTCTGTTGATCATGTGGTTACATATGCATCTGTTTACAAAGTTCCTTCTGTGTCTCCTATTGCACTTTGTCAAATAGTAGTTTCGAAATTGTTAGTTGTTGAAAATGGTGGCAGAGAAATTGGGCTCTGTAGCAGCCAATATTTAAATGCATCAGGTGCAAATTTGGCTTAAATTTCCTAAACAAATTGCGCACTTATTTTTTTTAGCACAACTTTCACTGTCTCCAAATTAATAAGGATGGCGGCACATCCATTGATTTTGCATGCAGGAAGTATGTGGAAGAGGCAGATTGTGATGTCAGTCCATGAGGAATGGTGATTTGATGCCAAGTTGGCAAATTGGATCAGGATATTTCAGCAAATGGGTTGAACGTGCATGGGTATCCCACTGTTTAGGAACAGGAACCCCTCACCCAGCCATCTCACCTCTGCCGTGAAAATTGGCTGAAGAATAATTCCTGGATACTGTGGAGCTGAGGAAGCTGTGAATGAGTGTGATTACTTAAGGTGGGGTTTAATGAGCCTGGGCCAGTAAAATCAAAGCTAGCAGCTTTACTGGAGTACTCCTTGGCATGACTGACAGAAGGAAGAAAGAGTCCAGGAGGACGATGCAAGTTGCTAGATGAAGGATAAGGAGGAATGATCTTTCTGCACAAAGTCCTATCCACAATAGGTTATCAAGACAATCTCCCCCAGAGTGGAGCAACGCTAGAGGAGACTCTGTTCTTCAAAGGCATTCTGAGAGAGCAGCCACATCCTGCTGCTGTGGAGGCTTCAAGGTGAACTGAATTAATTTCCTTTCCTTGTGTAGAGAGCAGCAGAGAGAGTCATTATGGAAAATCTTACAGGTGATGCAAGGAACAATTGACAGCAACCACAAATTCTGAGATTTACAGCAACTGGAAGGGATACCACTTCTTCATCATCCAGCTCTTGTGCAGCACTGCCTGAAGGATAATGATGATAAACACCCGGTAGCTGGGGAGCATCCATGATTCTTTAAGCACTGGACACTCTACTATGCACATTATTTTTCAGCTACCATGTCAGACCAAAAGGCGGCCACATTGATCAAACAATGTAATTTAAACATATGTTCCTTGCTTCCATCCTGAGCCACACAGGTGAAGGACAAGTATTCATTCATCCACGATGTAATCATTCAGGCATACAGGTCCCTCACGTAGCACTCTTGGAACACTCTGACTGGCAGTGTTGTCCAGAGCAGGCATCCTGTTCATTGTTGCCTTTTTGTCCTGCATAATTTGACAATTGCTTCACATTGCCCTGAATACTCCCACCTTCCACCACTGGTACTCTGTGCCTGCAGATGTGTGTCAACATTTACAATCTGCACTGCAGCAATTCACCAAGACTTCTTCAAGAGTACCCATCAAACATGCAACACCTACCACCTAGCACAAAGGCAGCAAATGCATGAACTATACCTGGAATTTTAATCTAGAGATTGGATTAATTAATGCCTGTTTTTCATGTGCAAATCACATATAAATTAATTTAAGTAGATTGCCCTAGTTATAATATCAAAGTGAAATAGTGCCCATCTTGGAACAGGACAGGGCATTCCCACATGCCATTTACGTGAGTACATGAGATATTTCCCAATGTCAGGTACTCACCTAATGATGTCATTATTGACTCTTGCTGAGATAAACTAGTGGTCAATAGTGCATTCCACAACCATTGTGGAATGGTCACAGTATAACCAGAGCACACCCTCATAATTCATGGCTCTTTTCATTATTTAAAAGGTCTCTCTGATAACATCAGGAAACTTGATTGGTCAGCTCCAGGACTTTGAACAGCTCCAGGCTGTTCAATGACTTTCCAAGGTTCACAGAGTGAGTTACAATGGACAGTGATTATTTGTTGTAGAATTTACATCATTCAGTGGAAGCCTAATTCGTGATACCATTGGCAATATCCATTGGCAACCTTTCCAGGGAAGCATAATTGGTTTTCAGCAATGCCAGCAGCTGCCACACCATTCTCATTGCAGGATCTTGACCTGAAATGTCGACTATCCATTTCCCTCCATAGATGCTGCCTGACCTGCTGAGTTCCTCCCACTTTTTGTGTGTTCCTCCAGTAGTTTGTTTTTGCCACACTGGTGCACACATGTAATCTCTGCACATTGTATGAAACAATATGCTCAAAATGAGGATGCATTTCTATAATATTAATATGTTCAGTATCGTTGATTATATCAAGGAAAATCTAATGCAATAATCAAGAATCTTAACAGTTGGATCTAAAAATTTAACAACCTATTGCCTTTTCAGTTTCACAAGTTGTTAAATTTTTAAGTTTTTTGATGTCCTATCTCTATATTGCAGTGTTACGCTGTATGTCTATAGTCAAGCTGCTGAAGGCTGCATCTGTGCTCTGAGACCATACAGATGTTCTCGATGAGGCACAAGAAGCTCTCACCCTAGATTGGTAAACAGAAGTCTGCTGTCCAAGGGCAATTGAAGGAGCAATCTGGGATTGATGGTTTCAGGTGTGTTGCCTGAAAGGCCTTGGTGGGAGCTGAATTGGAGCCCTCATGGGAAGGGACATTAACTCACCAGGCAACCGCTCAGGGGACAGCGCAGACCATGATGCAATATTCTGCTGGTGCTCAGACCATAATAAGTCCAGACCCAGCGCTGAGCTGGCTGACAAGTCTCTGGTCCCTGCCATTTGCAGTACGGTAGTGTAGCAGTTAGCGCAACGCTATTACAGCGCCAGCAATCAGGTTTCGATTCCCGTCGCTGTCTGTAAGGAGTTTGTACATTCTCCCGTGTCTGCGTGGGTTTCCTCCGGGTACTCCGGTTTCCTCCCACATTGCAAAGACGTATGGGTAGGTTAATTGGGTTTAAAATGGGCGGCACGGACTCGTTGGGCCGGAAGGGCCTGTTACCACGTTGTAAATAAAATTTCAAAAAAAATTTAAAAATAAAATTTAAAAAAAAATGTAAAAATCTCCACTCCTTGCTTTGCAGTCACCTGAGTAGTGGTCAGCTCACCATGAGGAAGGGTGTAAGTGAAGAAGGTGGCATATCGCTGCTCTTGCAGAAAAAGACAAGTTCCCACATGCCAGCTCTCTGTTTCTGTAGAAGAGCGATCTGCTCACAGGTGGCATCTCTCTGCTTATGCAGCAGAACAATCTGCTGCCACGCAGCATCTCTCTCTTTGCGCAGAATAGTTACGCAAAGAGAGTCACGAACCAGCAACAAAAGAAACACACTGAGCATGATTCAGTGTTAAAAACTATTTTATTAATCACTACTTATGATAATACGTAAAATAAAAGTAAAAATGTTAGTATGTTAGAATCCAAGAATGTTAAACCTCGAACGTTAACCCCAAAACTAAACTCTTCGTGTGTGTGTGTGACAAAGTCCAAAACTCCCAGTTCCTGAATGGTTCTTAAAGTTCAGTTCCGCAAGCCATAAGGTGAAACGTGAGCAAGGGCTTCTTCAACAACCACCGTTGTCTGAAGATAAGATGTAGATGTAGAAAAACATAGAGAGAGTACATACGAAATCCAAATGTTCCACGATGGAACCCAAACGACACTTCAGTGTTTACTCGGTAGTGACTTCCTCACCCCGAAAAGCATCCGAACCGTGGTCGTCCACACACAAATACCTGTTTCCTTCTACAGGTCAGCAACAAAGTGAACTCCACCGGATTACTTCCAACTTCCATACATGGATTTCAGTGGCAAACACAGTTATTGTTTCTCATCCATCGATAGAGAAAACAAGCAGGCTGGTGTCTCTCTCCCTTCTCTCTCTCTCTTTCTTCTTCTTCTTCAACAACGTCATTACGTCCTTTATCTTCTATTGACGTAAGCACGCCCCACACACACATACACACACACTCTCTATCTTAAAGGGACTTTCACTGAGTCCGCAACACCTCCCACCTAAAAAAAAAATTTTCCCAAGAAAATTTTAACCGCGCATAGTTAATAATGTTAATAATTATCATGCTACACAACTACAGACTATCAGATTAGTACAGATACATGTTTCCCATTTAACATCGGGAAAGACAATCAGCAATCACATTATCTTTGCCTTTAATGTGAGTTATCATGAGATCAAACTCTTGCAAAATTAAACTCCAATTTAACAGCCTTCTGTTCTTGTTTTTGACTCGGCTCAGAAACACCAATGGGTTATGATCTGTATACACAGTCAATGGTTTCTGAGCGGTGCAAACATATACACTGAAATGTTGCAAGGCTAAAACAAGCGACAGTAATTCTTTCTCTATGGTGGAATAATTCTTTTGATGCTCATTAAATTTCTTTGAAAAGTAAGCTACAGGATGGTCAATATCATCAAGGTCACCCTTCTGCAACAACACAGCTCCTGCAGCTTCATCACTGGCATCTACTGCTAATGAAAATGGCTTTTCAAAGTCAGGTGTTCTGAGCACAGGATGGTAGCATAAAATGGCTTTCAGCTTCTCAAATGCTTCTTGACAAGAATCTGTCCAAACAAACTTTACTCCCTTCTTCTGAAGATTAGTTAGGGGAAGAGCAATATCAGCAAAATTTTTACAAAATTTTCGATAATATCCAACCATTCCCAAAAATCTTCTAACAGTCCTCGTACCTGTGGGAATAGGGAACTCAGATATTGCTTGAACTTTTGCCTGAACAGGAGCTTGCTTGCCTTGACCTACAACATAACCAAGATACGTCACAGTGGCATGGCCAAATTCACTTTTAGCCAAGTTAACTGTAAGGTTAGCCTTGGAAAGTCTTTCAAACAACCTTTCTAACGCAGAGATGTGATCTTCCCAAGTATCATTCCCAGTCACTAAGTCATCAATGTAGGCATCTGTATGTTTTAACCCATGAATCACTGAATTAATCATTCTTTGAAATGTTGCCAGAGCATTTTTCATTCCAAATGGCAAAACATTGTATTCATACAATCCAGAAGGGGTTACAAAGGGTGAAATCTCCCTTCCTCTATCTGTTAATGGAACACACCAGTACCCTTTTAATAGGTCAATCTTTGTAAGAAATTTTGCCTTTCCCACTCTGTCTATGCAATCATCCACTCTAGGAATAGGGTAAGCATCTGACTTTGTTACAGCATTCACTTTCCTGTAATCTGTGCAAAATCTAACAGTTCCATCAGGTTTAGGTACAATAACACAGGGCGAACTCCAATTTGAAGTAGAATGTCTAATAATATCATTTTCCAACATGTATTTTATTTCCTGATCAACAAGTTTACTTTTTTCCACATTCCTTCGATATGGGTGTTGTTTGATTGGTTTTGCATCCCCAACATCAACATCATGGGTAATTATCGATGTTCTGTTTGGAACATCTGGGAACAGATTTTTAAATTTTAAAATTAATTCTCTCATCTGTTGTTTTTGTGAAACTTGTAAATGGTCCAACTTCGTTTCAAGGTTCTCCATGATATTTTGGTTTTTCAGTTTCGATGGAAGAATATTTGGTCTAAATTGGCCTTCCTCAACATCAACATCAGGCATTCTAGAAACAACCTTTTCACCATCCACCAAGGCCACAACTGAATCCTTCTCATAATAAGGTTTTAGCATGTTTACATGACAGAGTTGTGTTGTCTTGCGTCTATCTGGTGTTTTGATTATATATGTTAGATCAGTCACTCGAGATTCAATAACATAGGGTCCAGAAAAACGAGCTTGCAAGGGATTATTTTGGCTAGGGAAAAATACCAACACCTTTTGCCCCACTGCAAATGTCCTAGGCCGAGCACGTCTATCAAAATATGTCTTCATTCTTATCTGGCTTGTTTTCAGATTCTCTCTCGCTAGCTGGCAGACTCTCTCCAACCGAGTTTTAAATTTTTGGACATAGTCCAACAGACTCAAATGAACTTCCTCATTAACCCATTGCTCTCTTAACAACTCCAAAGGTCCTCTCACCCTATGTCCAAACACAAGCTCAAACGGACTAAATCCGATTGACTCCTGGATCGATTCTCTAACGGCAAACAAAAGTAAATGGATACCTTCGTCCCAATCCTTGGTGTTTTCAAAGCAATAAGTCTTCAGCATATTTTTGAGAGTAGAATGAAATCTCTCCAGAGCTCCTTGAGATTCTGGGTGATATGCAGATGATACAATCTGCTTTGCTCCCAGCTCATAGACTATTTGTTGAAAAATTTTTGACATAAAATTACTACCTTGATCAGATTGGATTTCTTTTGGCAAACCAAATAAGGTAAAAAATTTTACAAGAGCCTTTGACACCGTCTTGGCCTTAATATTTCTAAGGGGTATTGCCTCTGGAAATCTAGAAGTGGCATACATGATGGTTAACAAATACTGATTTCCAGTCTTAGACTTTGGTAAGGGGCCAACACAGTCCACAATCACCTTCGAAAAGGGTTCACCAAAAGCAGGAATTAGTTTCAAAGGAGCCACAGGGGGTTTTTGATTTGGTTTACCTACCATCTGACATGTGTGGCAGGTTCGACAAAACATCACCACATCTTTTCTCAAACCAGGCCAATAGAATTGTTTCAAGATCTTCCCTACAGTTTTATTCACACCAAAATGACCACCCAAAGGCATACTATGGGCCAGGTTTAATCTCATCCCTATAAACTTTTGGAACAACAACCTGATGAATAACTTCCCATTCCTCAGTAACAGGAACATGAGGAGGTCTCCATTTCCTCATTAACACTCCATTTTTGACATAGTATCCAGTTGGCACCTTTTCAATCTCCTCACATGAGAGTGCTTTTTCTTTCAATTCTGTCAATTCAGGGTCCTTTGTCTGTTCCACCATAAAATCCTTCCTCGACAAAGACAAATCTTTAAATTCAGGCTCACTGTAAGGATGTTGATCCTCCAGTGAAGACAGAAAAGTCTCAGATAAGGCATCATAATTTTCTTCCTGTTTAGGACTGTCACAAGGAACTACATCAGACTGCACCGGACTGTCTGTCTTGGCTAATCCTTTAGCTCTAGCTCGAGTCACCGCACATGATGGGTAAACATCTGGATCATTCTCAGACTCATCAATCCTTGGTTTGGTTGTTAACTGTACCACAGGATCACTTTCTCCATCTGCAAGGTCATTTCCCAATAACAAAGAAACTCCTTCCACTGGCAAACTAGGTCTTATCCCTATCTCAACTGGTCCTTCTACGAACTTTGACTTTAAAATCACCCTGTGAAAAGGGACAGACATGGTCTCACCTGTAACGCCTCGTACTAGATTTACTTCACCAGTGTCACTTTCTTCACCAAAATTTAAAACACTGTCCAGCAAGAGAGATTGACTAGCCCCAGTATCTCTAAGAATTTTCACTGGCACCTGGGGTGACTCATCATTCAGTGAAACAAAACCCTCTGATACATACGAACGGAATTCCTTTCTCACCTCCTCCAACTTTTCCGCTTTTCCCTCTTGCAAGGACTGATCTTTAACAGCATCTCCTGAACCTTTTTGATTTTTAATTGCCTGAAAGCAAGCATTGGGCCCAGCTTCCTTCTTTTTCTTCAAAAGGGCACAATTAGATATCACGTGGCCAGGTTTCCTACAGTAATAACAAGTACGCTCAACAGGTTTCTCCAGCCCTGGCTTCTTTTCATCTTTTCCTTTTTGATTACCTCCCAATTTAATCTCTGGTTTACCTGGATTGTCTTTGTAACTCTTTTGAAAGGTTTTAGGTTGTCCCCATTTGGATTTATGGGTTAAAGCATAATCATCTGCCAACCTAGCAGTTTCTTGTAAAGTTTCCACTGCCTTTTCATTTAAATATGTTGTTAATTCGGCTGGAACACATCTTTTAAAGTCTTCCACTAGTATCAATTCTGTCAATTTATCGTAATCCCCATCTACATTTTTAGCCAGGCACCATCGTTCAAAACATATTCTCTTTCCATTGGCAAATTCTATATAAGTCTGATCTGCAGATTTCCTCAAGTCTCTGAATTTTTGTCTATAAGCCTCAGGGACCAATTCATAGGCCTTCAATATAGCTTGTTTTACCTTGGTATAATCAGCTGCATCCTCAACAGACAAAGCAGAATAAGCTTTTTGAGCTTTACCTTTAATCACACTCTGTACCATAAGAGCCCATCCTTTCCTTGGCCAGTTTGAACTCACAGCAACCTTTTCAAAATGTTGGAAATACTGATCAACCTGATCTTCTTCAAACGGAGGGACTAATCGAACCTCCCTGCTGGCTGAAAAATCATCATCAGAATCAGATTCCGAACTCCTACGCTTCATTTGTAACTCATGCTGCCTCTGTTTCTCCTTCTCCTCACTATCCAGCTCCATCCTCTTCAATTCCATCTGCTTCATTGCTAGATCAGCCTCTATCTTCATCTGAGTTAGCTTTTGTTCAGCCTCTAATCTCTTTTCCTCTCGTTCAGCTTCTATCTTTAACTGGGTTTGCTCTCGTTCAGCTTCTATCTTTAACTGGGTTTGCTCTCGTTCGGCCTCTAATCTCTTTTGTTCTCGTTCAGCTTCTAATTTATTTTGTTCTCGTTCAGCCTCTATCTTTGCCAGCTGCACCTGTGCCTCAGAAATTGCTATTTCACTGCCAGGAAACTGTTTTAACACTTCCTTCTCAAACACCTTCTTTTCCACATAATGGCCAGCTATCAGTCTCTGAATATCTGCCTTTCTCATAGACTGCTTTACTTCTGTAAGGTTTAGCCTTGTAGCAATCTTTATCAAATCATCCTTTTTCGCCACCTCCAATCCTTTTTGGGTTGGTGACTCCAAAAATGCCTTAATATCCATTGCTGCTGGTTTCCACACACACAAGCCAATTAAAAAGAATTTATCAGACCTCCCTCAAAAATCTTTGGATTGAATCTCGAACAAATCTCGTCAATCTGGGGTACAATCCCAGACGACACTCGTTAACCTTGGGAACTATCCCGGACGAATCTCGTTAACCTTGGGAACTATCCCGGACGAGCCCCCAATTTTGTCACGAACCAGCAACAAAAGAAACACACTGAGCATGATTCAGTGTTAAAAACTATTTTATTAATCACTACTTATGATAATACGTAAAATAAAAGTAAAAATGTTAGTATGTTAGAATCCAAGAATGTTAAACCTCGAACGTTAACCCCAAAACTAAACTCTTCGTGTGTGTGTGTGACAAAGTCCAAAACTCCCAGTTCCTGAATGGTTCTTAAAGTTCAGTTCCGCAAGCCATAAGGTGAAACGTGAGCAAGGGCTTCTTCAACAACCACCGTTGTCTGAAGATAAGATGTAGATGTAGAAAAACATAGAGAGAGTACATACGAAATCCAAATGTTCCACGATGGAACCCAAACGACACTTCAGTGTTTACTCGGTAGTGACTTCCTCACCCCGAAAAGCATCCGAACCGTGGTCGTCCACACACAAATACCTGTTTCCTTCTACAGGTCAGCAACAAAGTGAACTCCACCGGATTACTTCCAACTTCCATACATGGATTTCAGTGGCAAACACAGTTATTGTTTCTCATCCATCGATAGAGAAAACAAGCAGGCTGGTGTCTCTCTCCCTTCTCTCTCTCTCTTTCTTCTTCTTCTTCAACAACGTCATTACGTCCTTTATCTTCTATTGACGTAAGCACGCCCCACACACACATACACACACACTCTCTATCTTAAAGGGACTTTCACTGAGTCCGCAACACCTGCACATGTGCAGCATTGCTTTGCTCATGAGCTGCTCAGAAGTAGCAGCCTTATGTCCATTGAGAACAGGAATCTGCTTACAAATGACATCTTGCTGTACAATAAGGAAACTAATCCATTCAAATGTGTATCTCTGCTCAAAGAGGACATCAAGGTAATTCCTAGTGACATGCTGATACCGATCCCCACCATCTGGGCCATGCCATCTTCTCACAGCTACCATTGGGCAGGAGGTACAGAAACCTGAAGTCTCACACCACCAGATTCAAGAACAGCTGCTTCTCTTCAACCATTTGGTTCTTGAACCAACCTGCACAACCCTAATCACTACCTCAGTACGGCAACACAATGACCACTTTGACCACTTTGCACAACAATGGACTTTGTTATTTTGTTTCTTTTAATTGTGTGCTTTCTTGTAAAAATTGTGTAAAATTTATGTTTTTCTTGTGAATGTTGTATATCTGTTGTTATGTGCCTGTGATGCTGCTGCAAGAAATTTTTTCATTGCACCTGTGCATATGACAATAAACTCAACTTTGACTTTGTTGAGCACCAGGCAGCTCCATGAGGCAAACAGCAAATTATAACTCTGCATGGAAGCTAGAAGACTTTACGTGGCTTCCCTTTGTGCTTTTGCAGCACTGTCAACTAAACCAGGGGGTGCAGTATTTTGGGATCATTGCCAATCCTCTGCAGTGTGCCTGTCCTTCAGACCACAGGGCTCCACACAACCTCCTGCTAGAATATGGAGTCTTCTGTGCTCTTTTGTTGTCTCTGAGGCAGGCCTGACAACACAGTAACCACATTACTGTGCGTTCACATCAGCCTCAGCATGAAAGCATCCCAATCCCTGTCCTCATCTGAGCTTCTGGGCAGTACAGGTGCATGGATGCCCCTTCCTCCTCTGACCCCCATGCAGTTCCGGCCAGCCCCACCCCTCTGCCGGATGCAGCCTACTAGTGTTTAGTGCATCTACCTGTGCCACATGTGTCTCTCTAACCTAATCTACTCATCTCTCCTGGAGTGGTCTTCATCATCATCCCCTCACTCCTGCTCTCCATCCACTATTCCACCTGCTCCCACTGCTCGATATCCTTCTGTTGTGAGGAAGCAGGAACACAGACGAAACAGAGGATAGTTGCGCTTGTAAGCTGTGGCAAAATGACATTTATGGTGACACAGCAGCACAAATGGTTACCAGGGATATTCCTCTTCCTCTATCTATTTATCTGTTTCTCTTTAAGCTTCCACTCCAGTGCAGACCATGGGTAGCTTCTGCTTGTGAGTGATGGAAAGAAAATCGGCCATCAAACACTGCACAATGTTCCGATCCCAGTGATCGAAACAATGTGCTTGATTGCTACCATTGACTCACGGCACAGAGAGCAGTAAAACAGCCAGGGTAACTGCTCATGATTTCAAGGTAAGGATGTGTGCTAGAAAGTGTGTGTATAGTTGAGGGTAGAACTGACTCAGCTGTGATGCACACTGCCAGTTAAAAGCCTTTAAAGATTGCCTAGATTAATCTTGGGAATGTCTTTTTCAGATTTGTATTAAGGATAGATGGTGGTGCAAAACTATATTCCAGCAAGAATCAATACTTTCAAAAAGAAAGTTAGAGGAGTGACCATCTCATGAAATTATTTTACTTTGCTATATCTTTTCAATTGCAGAAAATTAAACCACTTCATCTATGTCATGGCTATAAAGTTTGCAGAAGAAACTGATTTAAATAACCCTAAATATACTTGGTTCTTCTACAGTCAGTCAGTCCCTCAACCAATTTCTGACACACTCAGTGACCAGTATGTTCTATTTTTCTTGTTTATTTTCTTTTGATAAACATAAATGATAATAGGTTTAATGTTGATCAAAAAGGAAGTGTGGCAAATTGTTCTAATGTACAGTTCTCGTGAAATGATCCCAGTTGCAGTGATATTCTTTCTTGTTATTTAGAATGAAGATGGAAGCACACATCACACCAGCACACTGGAGAAAAATGGAAACAAAAGACCTCCTTCATCTAAGGAAAGAGCAAACAAGATGCTGTATCTTGTCACTGATAATCCCCCCTGGTACTTATGCATCCTTCTTGGCACTCAGGTAAGAAATGCAGAGAGTCAAGGAGAGAACAAGAGAGAGAAAGAATGAGAAGGCAGACTTACTTATCTTTAACAAAACAGTTGCAATATGCTCTATCTATAGAATGCATTAGACTTTTGAAAACACTTCCGCCAAAGCCACCAAAAGGATAAGAACTGCACATACATGGGAAGGCCATCATTTCCAGGCTCCTCTCCAAATGTTGCAACATCCTGATTTGGAAATAAATTTGGCATTCTATTGTTCTTAGTTGTTCAAAATTATTAAACACTCAATCAGTATTGTGGGAGTTGTTTTCAATATAGAGCTATAGTTCAAGGAGCAGCACCTTCTGAAAAGAAACCAGTAATAACTTTAGGCCTTGGAGGTTCCCAAGCTACTTCCCAACCAATGAACCAACAATGTTTGTTATTATGGAGACAAGTATTGTAACTATTTTATTTACAATTAAATTCAACCAAAAACAAAGCTTATGGGAAAATTATCCGTTAATGTTTTTAGTGCTTTTAGTTGAGGGATAATTATAATTGGGACACCCAAAAAAAATTCTACTCATTAAGTATTACCTCTCGATCTTTTACATCCATTTAAATATCCTTGTGCAATACAGCATTCCCTCAGTGCTACACTGAAGGTGATCCAATGTGCAACAACAGAGAAGAAATAAAGGTTTGCATTACATATCCCACAGGCAAACATGTTCCTCCAATACTAGAAAGACAAGAGTCTTGGAAGAAAGGAAAGAGAAACAAGTTGCGCTTTGTTAGCAATTTTAAAGAAATTTGTGAATGACCCTGACTAAAATGTTGTTTGTAATGATATTTTCTCCAGCATTACCTGACGGCTTTGGGCGGAACAGTAGCCATTCCCCTCCTTCTGTCTCGGGAGATCTGTTTGCAACATGATTACCTCACCCAAAGCCACCTTATTAGCACCATATTCTTTGTGTCAGGAATCTGCACACTACTTCAAGTTCTTTTTGGGGTCAGGTAAGCCTATATTGTAATATTTGACCTGTGCACGACAATAAAGAAAGTTTTTGAAAATCATAAAAACTACAGATATTGGAGATCTATAATAAAAACAGAAAATGCTGCAAGCACGCGGCAGATCAGGTGGTATCTATAGAAAGAGAAACAGCTAATGTTTCAGGTCAAAGACCTCAAGAGAACAGGGAAAGAGGAGAAACAAACCAGTTAGTTTGAAATTGCAGAGAGGGAGCGGCCAGGCATGCAAGGTAATAAGCTGTTGATGATGTTATCTGTTTGATAGGTTAATGAGAACAGATAGATATAAAGAACATGAACAAAGCATCGTAAAAACTGAGAAATGAGGTTAATTAAAGAGAGAAAACACAAAGATTAAATATTAGGTCATGTATTCACTGGAATATAGAACGTTGAAAGGTGAGTTGATTGAGGATTTTAAGATCTTGAATTAATAGGGTAGATGGCTCTTTCCACTCCAGACAAGGGAACATAATGTTAAAATGGTAGCCAGGCCATGCTGGAAAGAGGTTTGGAAAACTATTTAATGCAAATCATGCCAGAACTGTGGAAATCTCAACATAAACAGCAATATATGTTAGCTTAGAATTAAAAGGTTAATTCTGAGAAGAATTAATTTTTGTTAAAAGAATATGGATCCCGGGGGCTGGACAGAGTTATGTACAGATCAGCTGTGAACTGCAGATCAGACTAAGTAAACTGAATGTTGACTTCTGTTCATAAATTCCCATTTTAAGCTGAGACAGGTTGAGAATTGTTTAAAATAGTCAGTGACAAACAATATATTTGTTTTCATCAGTTGTGAGGTGTTCAATATTTCTTTTCTCTCAAGGTTTGCAACATTGGTTCCAGTTATTTCCTGTCCGATGTCCAATAAAGTACCAGCAAGAAACAGAGGGAGCTTTGTTTCAAATTAACCTCAGCCTCTGATTAATATGGGAATGGCTAATCTCTGCTGAAAGTACAGTGGGAGTGATTGATATTGGTAATTTATTGCAGTTTGGCATTGGTTTTGAAATTTGTGAAGTTCCTTTTTGCAAATGAAAGAATGCGGTGTTAAATTACAGAAACAGTGTTAAACAAAGCAAAAAGCCAAAAGCTGGTTTTGAGGCTTCACGTCACTTCATTTATGCTGGAAATGGAGAGATGGTGATTAGGAAATGCTCTATTCAGATTACATTGGCAACTAGACTACATGACTTACTGAAAGGGGATAGGGTTGTTACATGGTGCTCCCATCCAGTACAGGTGGGTTTCCTTTGCATATTTTGAGAGACAGGGAAGGACATTTGGCTGTTTTCCAGGAACAGGCAGATTGGTAAATGCATGGTCATTTGAAAAGATCGCAGCATTCAGATAAAACTGAAGGAATGGGCTTTCCAAGATCAACAGGATGAGGGTTAAAAAAATGCCATGAGAGGACTGGCTTATCTTCTACTTGTAGCTTCTGAGAATTAACTGTGAAAAGTGTTGTGCAAGTAGATAAGCAACAGTAATAATATCAACCATGAGTGATTAAATTATAACCCTTGTGATTAAAGAATAAAACATAGATAGAGGGATCTATTTGCTTTGGTAATTAACGTCAATAAATTACTTTTCAAATTATTCAAGAACCTCAGAAGTAGGAGGAATTTTTTGAGAAAAATGACTTAGAAGTTAATTGGGTAACCTGATGTTTTTGTGTGCTGTGTGATTCAATTGCAAAAAAAATTATAAAAGAACATTGTGGATTTAGTATAAGGTTCACAAAGTCTTCTATGCATCTTATGAGTGGTATCCAGCTGCATGCAATACATGTATACACTACTTCTGTGATTTTGATTGATACCTGTGGAACATGAAAATGGAATTGCCTACTTATTGCAGAAATAGGCTTTCAAAATGCACGCCAGGCCTGGTTTGTCATTAAAGGTCCTGCCTGAGCTGCTTGTGCTGTATTGGCCTGAGAAGTTGCTTCAAGTAAGTCTTCTTCAGATAAAGTACTTTGCTATGATGGTGGCTCACCCAGTGGCCACAAATCCTCCCCCTCCACTGTCAAAATACCTACCACCTCCTCCAACCTGCAGCCCAACCCCTGTGCTGATGTTCTGTGATTCCAGGCCAATCCCCAGCTCAACTGGTCTCCAGCCCAAACTTCACCATGACTTCTACACTGCCCACAAACACACAACTCCAAGCTGACGACCCCCATGACCTCCAGTCTGAATCACATCATTGCCCCCAACAAACAACTTTAACCCCAGCTCTCTGCCAATCACCCAGCTCCTGAAGATCCAGTCCTCCCAACTCCCAGACTCTCCTCCCTGCCTTAAGCTCCTCTTCTCAGTGATACTTTCATTCACCCATCCCTCAGGTGTACCTCAGGTGCAAGAAAGCTCACCAGTGCCTCTGCTTCCTCAGGAGGCTAAAGAAATTTGGTTTGTCCCCTTTGACTCTCACTAACTTTACCAATGCACCATAGAAAACATCCTATCTGGATGCATCACAGCTTGGTACGGCAACTGCTCTGACCAGGACAGCAAGAAACTGCAGAGAGTTGTGGACACAGCCCAGCGCATCGTGGACACTAGCCTCCCCTCCTTGGACTCTGTCTTTACCTCTTTGTCTTGGTGAAGCAGCCAGCATAATCAAAGACCCCACCCACCCGGAACATTCTCTCTTCTCTCCTCTTCCATTGGGTAGAAGATACAGGAGCCTGAGGGCATGTACCACCAGACTTAAGGACAGCTTCTACCCCACTGTGATAAGACTATTGAATGGTTCTCTTATACAATGAGATGGACTATGACCTCACGATCTACCTTGTTGTGACTTTTCACCTTATTGCACTGCACTTTCTCTGTAGCTGTGACACTTTACTCTGTACTGTTATTGTTTTTACCTGTACTACATCAATGCACTCTATACTAACTCAATGTAACTGCACTGTATAATGAACTGACCTGTACAATCGGTTTGCAAGACAAGTTTTTCACTGTACCTTGGTACAAGTGACAATAATAAACCAATACCAGTACCAATACCAATACCTTACCTGCACTGGCAATTTGCCTAACTTTCTTTTTAAACAAAACTTTCATTGGATCACTATAGACTGCCTGCTAAAAATGAATTCCAAGCACCTGGCAATTGCTAAACCAGCATCTTTGAACTAATCAATGATTATTTACTTAAAATAGTCTGTCTTTAAGAGATTCAAGAATGATAACAAATGAAATCTTATCTTGAACATTTAACCTTGATGTCGATAAAATAAAGTGTACAAAGAAGCATAGTTTTCAAATTTCTTCACAGTTCTTGAAAGATAGAATGGGAACTTGAAAGCCATTGCCTATATCCAGTTAGAATGAGTGTCTGTGCTGCGAATGAGTAAGATCTGTTCTTCATATTCCACTATCTTGTGGTTATTTGAAACACATTGATGAAACCAAACAGAATAGGAAGCTAACAATGAAACTTTAATTAACACTGATCAAAAAGGTTCATTGCCATCTTCTCAAAGTAACTATTAGCCTGGATAAAAGCACACTTTGACACAGATAACTGACCAGCCCTTGCGCAGAATGGTTATTCAGAAGCACCACAAACAAGACTTGAAATTCTACTCCATGAATAACGATAGGTTGGTGTAACCAGGAGATAGCACTGGTTGTTTGGCCACATGTTAAGATGCCATTAATTGTACCTGCAATACCTGGCATGAGGAGGGGAACTGGGACGGTAGAGAGGCAAATGCCTACCAACGCCATTTGTTACAGACACACATCTGACTATCATTCAGCATGGAGTTTGCCAGTGTACAACTGCAGCCACAAACTTAGCCACCTCTTCTTGCAGTTCTGTTTCAATGCCAAGCTGGGATAATGCTGTGGTATGAAAAAAGAAAGACCTGATCCCTGATTGCTGTCAGTTCTTGCAGTCCCATTCCATTTCCTTTGGTCTGTGCTTCCTCAATTCCCTGAACTTTCCAGCTTTGGCAGAGACTACAGAAGTGGTTGAGAGACTCAACAACTTGTCATCCTCTAAACAGTGATGTGTGAGGTGCTACATCTACTGGAGTTGTCGTCTGATTTGGCATCCAATATCAATTTAACTGCTGCTAACAGGGTGGAATAGACTCCAGACTGGGATCTATAATTGATGTTGGATCGCTATTTTGGGTACTTTACTTTTATTTGCCTAAACTTGCAGTCTCATGTCAAAGGGGTGTTCAAAGAAAAAAAACCTCTCAGCCCAGAAGTTTTTTTTGGCCTTGTCCTGGGAGCTGTTGGGAAGAGAGATCTTCAAGCTCTTCAAACAATGGAAAAGAGATCCACCAAGGAGTGCAGAAATGGAGTTTGTCCTCTTCTTCCCCATGTTACCCCAAAGATAAGTGGTCCCCATGATCAGCCCTGATGGGTCTGTGAAGACTGCTGGGGTTAGACCTGCTAGAGCTGCTTAGACAAACTCTCAGTACCAACGATACTGCCTACGCCCATTAGTCACGATCAAAGCCCCACCTCTGCTTTTCACTTGAGCATAGGAAATGTGCCATTAGTGTTGTACACACCTGCTAGCTTTAATAAATTAATGTACCTCCCAATTTCTCAAAGTCTGGTGGGATCAGAGGCAGTGGCCATCTGAGGGTCATTCACAGTGCTACTGCAAAGACTGAAATATTATGTGCACTTGCAAAAATTAAACTCCCCAAACTGCATTAAATTGTAATATTTGTGCAGCAAAGAAAGTTGACCAAAATGCTGTGTTTGTTTCAGGTTGCCCATTATTCAAGGAGGGACTTTTGCGTTCCTAACACCTACTTTGGCCATGCTGTCCTTGCCCAAATATAAATGCCCAGAATGGACCTTCAACAAGACAATGGTCAATGCCAGCGACCCTAACTTCATTGAAATCTGGCAGACACGCTTACGAGAGGTACATCAAAAAACAGCAATTTATTCCTTTGGAGGGTGCCTGATACAATGAGCTAGTGACCCAGAACCTGGGCTTGAACCCTAGACCAGAATGGTAAACTAAAAGATTCCTTTGCATGGATGCAAGAGTTCTATATGTCAGGAATTTATCAGATTTAATCTTGTTTCTAATGGGCCTTTGTTTCAAATGTGAAATTTAAAACAATAATTTTATTAAATGGCTGATGTCAGAATCAAGATGGCACATTAATGCACAAGGAGTGTATTCTGATGTGGTTAAAGCAAAAACAAATGATTGGGATGGTGTAAAAGAAGCATTAGTCTGCATCTAATCAATGCCATTCTTTATCTGAGCCCTTTTCATCCTACTTCTGGATGTAAAATAAGGAACTGTTATAGTTTGCAATGCTGACTTATCTCAGTAGTGATTTCAGAAAATATTAACAAGAACCTATTTTGCTTTGGTACACTTTCAAAGGGGCAACCTGGATAAGGTAGACTAACTAATCTCCTTTTGTGCTGTGTGATTCTCTGATATTAATGGATAACAGCAGGAGATTGTAACAAGGGGAATGATGTACTGTTCTTTCATCTTAAACTTAGGCCAGTCTATATATTTATTCCTGTAGTTCACCTTTTCTGCATGACAACTGAAGAATGTGATGGTTTGGTCTGGTTGATATGAATCTGGAGTGTTACATAGAGGTATACAGCCCAGAAAAAGGCCCTCAGGCTCATGTGTGTCCATGCCGACCAAATATACCCTAAATTCTGCAATAAACTGATTTTGTAATACCAACATTTTTTAAATTTCTATTTGGAACCAAGAAACTAGATACCTTGAGCAGAAAATATAGCTCTCAATTCCAATTCATGCAGCTAAAAAGTCAATGAATAATTCTCAGAATGATGGAATTTCCTTTTTGCTTAGTTTCCATCTTGTCTTAATGACACAGGACAAAACACCATGGTAACCAAATCATCTCATTGTTTGCAGATTCAGGGAGCAGTTATGGTGGCAGCCTGCTTCCAGATATTTGTGGGATTTTCTGGTTTGATTGGATTTTTAATGCGGTACATTGGTCCTTTAACCATTGCTCCGACCATCTCACTGATTGGACTTGCCCTGTTTGATTCAGCAGGCAATGATGCAGGGGTCCATTGGGGAATTTCAGGCATGTAAGTACTCAAAATTAACATTAAACCAAAGGCTTGCAAGTACTCCAACAGAACTATTCAGGAAGTCTGCAACTAATGAATATTAATACTTACTGAGTTATTGTAAATGTCAAATAAAGAAGATAATTGAATGTAATTTTTCTGTACCACAATGCTTCTCAGATTTCTTATTATTTTACAAAATAGAACAAGGCCATTCAGTCCATCAAGTTTATACTGGCTCTCTCAGAGCAAACCCATCTGACTTATTCCCCAACTTACTTCCACATAACCTAGTCTCTCTCACATATCCATGAATTCCACACTGATTCTCCTCCAAAAGGGAAAACTTACAGTGGCCAGTTTGCCTATCATCTTTGGGATAGGGGAAGCCCATGCAGTCATAGGGAGAAGATGCAAAATCCACACAGATAGCTGACGACTTTAGGATCAAACCCAGGTCACTGTAACTGTGAGGCAGCAGCCACTCTCCTTTGGAATGTTTGACCTATATTAAATGTTGGGCATTGGACAAACTCTTATCAAATTTAGGTAGTTAATTTCTCATTAATTGGATTTGGATTATTGCAGCTGTGATAAGAATTTTTCAAACTGCATTTGAACATTAACACTGCTTGCTATGAAATTGTCTTTCAGGACTACAGGTTTCATCGTAATATTCTCCCAATATTTGCGGAATGTGCCAGTACCTTTTCCTGCTTTTAGTAGGAGTAAAAAGTGCCATATTAATTGGCTGAACATTTTCCAAATGTTCCCGGTATGTATCAATAATGTGTACAATTATAAATAGTCTTGTAAAGAGTTAAAATAAAAGAATGCACAATGTCACCATGAACTCCCCACAACAGACAAATACCCTCAAAGTCCTTACTTTTTTTTGGTAGCTTTTGTGCTCATAACTGAGGGATATTGGTGTTGGGAAGTACAATTCTTTCTTTTTTCAGGCAACCAGAGCACCCCACCCAAATAAGATTATCAGATCACTGTTAGTTGCAAAGCAAGTCATCTACTCTCACACAATAAGTTCACTCAGCTCCATCTGAGAAGAGCACCACAAACTTTGCAGGTGTGACCACGTCCAATTCCCTCACTAGGAATTCTGTGGATTTTCAATGTCTCTTAGTATTACACCACAACAATTGAATAGAGTGGGCCCAGTTCCACGAAGAACTAAATTGACATGAATCCAGCTCACCTCACATAGGATGCTTACCATCTGCTTTGAATTTATTCACACTTCCCCTAAAAGCTGCATCGATCGCACCGATCCCTGTTTCTGGCAGTGTTCAACAGTCCACCAACCCACAGCATAATGAAATTTCAACTAAATTTGTTTCTTGATATTGTTATTAGTAGTTGCAAATTAAGGGTGCCTCTTTGCAAAATAAGAGGAAATTAGTTTTTACATGAACAAAGGAAGCAAATGTGGTCTCCTCTATCTGCGTAGAGTGCAGATAAATAAATGCAGAAAGCACTTAGCTCTTGTCTTCTTCCTACAGCAGCAGCAATTCACTCTATCTCAAAGTTGTCCTGTGATGCAGTTCCGCTTTATGCCCCACTGCATTCAGTGTTTCAACAAAAAACTATCTTCCTTTCTTTCAGACATTAGAGGTTGCAAAGTTTAACAGCTTTTGAATTTGAAAAATACTCCTCTGGATCCTTCTCCTCTTTCACTTTCCTCCAAACCCATCTCTCCCCCAAGTCCTAACACTTGCCATGTTTCACCATTTCTTCTGATCTTCCCCTCTCAGCTTCTGTTCACACAGCCATGGCCTCACCTTCATTCCCTCTATATCCCCATCTCGGTGAATTCTGCGTTCTTCTTTTGCCACCTTCGCCTCCATGAACATTTCATGAGCAGGAGTACTCACCTGAGACTGTGGACTCTTTCTTCTGTGTCAAGAATTCTTGGCCACCTGATCCACTCCTTCTGGCCTCTTACCATTTCAAGGTCTATTCATCACTAACTGCAATGTGACATTGACTGTTTCAATTTTTCCAATCCCCTTACTCAGTCTAACCAACCACCTTCTGAACTTAAGGAAATCCCCTCAGTAAGGTCCCACCCCAATATTATTATTAAACCTGCTCACAAAGGCAGTGCTGTTTGGTAAACTATCTTCTACCTCACAGAAGACAAATGTTAGCTATTGGACACCTCCTCATATCTCCCAGTAGACCATAATATCTCCAGTGAACATCAGGCCATTGTCTCCCAGGCAGTCATGGACCTCATTTCCTGGAGATGTCTTCCCTCTACAGATTTCAGCCTTATTGTCCCCCAACCCAATATAGCCACTTCTACCTCCTCCCCAAGATCCACAAGCACAACCATCCTGGTAGACCTATTGTCTCAGCCTGCTCTTACCCCACCTAACTTATTACTTGCTTCCTTGACCCTATTCTTCCTTCCCTTGTCCACCCTTTTCCCACTTTCATCACTTACCACTCGACACCTTGTTTTGACAGTTTCTAATTTCCTGGTCCCAATCAGTTTACCTTCATCATGGATGTACAATCCTTCTACACTTCCATCTATTATCAGGATGATCTGAAGGCCCTTCACTCCTTCCTTGAACAGAGGCTAAATGGTCCTTTTTACCATCATTCTCCTTTGCCATGCCGAACCCATTTTTAAACTAGACAACTTCTACATCTCAGCTCACTTTCACCACATCTGAGGTGTAGCCATAGGAGCTTTCATGAGCCCAGGCTATGCTTGCCTCTTCATTGGATATGTGAAACAATTCTTATTTCTGTCTTTCTCTGCTGCTCTCCTTCAACTTTTTTACTGGTACATTGATGATTGTATTGGTGCTGCTTCCTGCACTCATTTAGAACTCAAAAATTTCTTTACCTTTGCTGCCACTTTCCACCCTGTTCTCATTTTCACATGGTCCTTACCTGATTCCCATTCCTTTCTTAACATCTCTATCTCCAGCTTTGGGGCTGGATATCAGTCAATGACATTGCCTTTAAAATGTGTTCCTTTTTCCTTAAACATGATTTTACCTCTTCCACAGTTGACAGGACTCTCAACTGTATCTCCTTCATCTCCCACAATTCTGCTGTCATCTCAGAAGATGGATTCTTCCACTTCCCCAGCCTTCACATTCAATGGATTATGCTCCATGATTTGTGCTAATTTTAAAAGGATTCCACCACCAGAGATATTTTCCCCTCCTCTCCTCTTTGTATCAGGCCAAACGGGCCATTCTTTCCACATCTCCCTATTCTGTGATTAACCGCTCCCCTTTTCACAGCATTTTCACACGCAACCGCAGGAGATGCAACACTTGCCCCTTTTCCTCTTCTCTTCTGACCACCCAGGGGCCAAAACAGTCCTTCTATCTGAAGCAGGAATTCATAATTCCAATTCTGTGTATGACATTCCGTCTTCATGATGTGCTCTCCTCCACTCTGGAGAAACCAGAGGCAAAATGGCCGACTGCTTTGCAGGGCACCCCCGTTCAGTCCAAACAGACCACCCTCAGCTCCAGTCACCTGTCACTTTAATTCTCCATCCACACCCACTCTGACCTCTTGGTCTTTAGCCTCCTACATTACTCCAGCAAAGCCCAACAAAAGCTCAAGGAACAGCACCTCATCATCTGCCCCTTAGGACTTAATATTGAACTTAAGGTAATCACTTTTTTCTCTCTCTCGTCACAGATATGGCTGCCCCTCTCTGTTTCAATTACTTTCCTTCACTGTCTCCAATTGCCATTCTTTAAAGTAATTGTTGCTTCAACAACCAGGGTCTGCATCCTATCACAGTCAATCCCGCTGTTCTCTTCACCCCAGCACCTCTATGCAAAACAAAGTGCTTGTTTCTTCACTTTTCCGGTCCAGATAAAGAGTCCTTGACCTGAAACATCAACCTCTTTCTCTTCCCATGGTTGCTGATTGACTTGATGAATGTTTCTAAGAAATAACATAACCTGCCTTGAGGCAGAGGAAGATGGATGCCCTTGACTCCTCAGGTGCAGTCCGGATAGGACCCGGCCCTTTAACTAGAAGTGTTTGAGGTCTCAGTGAACATATTTGTTACCTACATGAAGACTAAGATCAGACATTTGTGCATTTAGCAGTTATGTTTGTTACCCAAATGAGGGCTCCTCATTTAATCAGCAACCAGGAAAATCCATGCAGAGCTATGTCAATCCAACCAGAAACCTAAACATAGGAATAATGAAATAGAATCCTTTATTACATGTTTTAACTTGTCATTTTTGTTTTGATTTACCCTCCCTCTTACAGTCTGAGGCCTTTACCCTCCCCCAATTCAGCACTCATTGGTGACTGGACACTCACCAATCTTCAGCTATTCTGGAAAAAAGATAACTATTTAGTGAATTCTCAGGGTAGGCCTGGGACTCCCTAAATGTGGAAGGCTGGACAGGCACAAGGCTCCCACCCTCAGGACATCTTGTGCTTTTTGTACAGGGCAATATCAGGACAAAACTAAGATACATCCCAAATTCTGATACTGAGTGATTTGCTTGACAGAATTTGGAGACACCCAACTTCAAATTTGGAAACCATATAATTCCTGCTAAGTGTGAAAGTCTGCAAACTCCCAGATAAAAAATCAAAGCATCAGGAGAGCCCCATTTTAAGTAGAGTCAGATATGAATAGTGGAACGTAGTGGCGGCTATTGAAGAAGTCGGACTAAGTGGGACTTTAATGATCAGCCAGCATCTGCTGCAAACAGATTTCAATTAAGGCAAACCAATATACATTCTTGGTCTTTCCTGTGAGTTCCACAGAGTCTCGTCCCATGTAACTTTCCAGGACAGTCTCAGACAAAAGTGAAAATATCCATGAAAATTTTGAACCCTTGTTTTGAAATTGTTTTACTTATTATGCAAGGCACATACTGCACTGTTGATTTTTTTTTTGCTGACTACCTGTCTAACAATGTCTGCTGGACAGATCTCCCCTCTTCCAACACCAATTGCTGTCAATTCCAAAGAATACATGACATCCAGCAACACTGATGTCACAAGATCACAAGATCACAAGATAAGGGAGCAGAAGTAGGCCATTTGGCCCATCGAGTCTGCTCCAAGGAAAAGGGAAAAAAGAAAAAGAAATGAGAAATGGGGGGGGGGGGGGGAAATCTATTCTAATCCCAATTTCCGGCCTTATCCCCATATCCCTTGATACCCCAACTATTTAGATATCTATCTATCTCTTCCTTAAATACCTCCAATGATCTGGCCTCCACTGCTGTACCTGGCAAGGAATTCCACAAATTCACCACCCTCTGGCTAAAGAAATTTCTCCTCATCTCTATTTTAAAACTGTACCCTCTAATTCTAAGATTGTGCCCTCTGGTCCTGGACTCACCCACCAAGGGAAACAGCCGAGCCACATCTACTCTGTCCAGTCCTTTCAACATTTTAAATGCCTCTATGAGGTCCCCTCTCATTCTTCTGTACTGCAGTGAGTACAGTCCAAGAGCCAACAAACGCTCATCATACGTAAGCCCTTTCATTCCGGGAATCATCCTCGTAAATCTCCTCTGAACCCTCTCCAACATCAGCACATCCTTCCTAAGATATGGGGCCCAAAACTGTGCACAGTATTCCAAATGAGGCCTCACTAGTGCCCCGTAGAGCCTCATCAACACTTCCTTACTTTTATACACTATACCTCTCGAAATGAATGCCAACATAGCATTCGCTTTCTTTACCACCGATCTGACCTGGTGGTTAACCTTTAAGGTATCCTGCACGAGAACCCCCAAGTCCCTTTGTACTTCAGTACTTTGAATTTTCTCTCCTTCTAGATAATAATCTGCCCGTTTACTTCTGTTCCCAATGTGTACAACTGCACATTTCTCAACATTGAATCTCATCTGCCATTTCCTTGCCCATTCTCCTAAACTGTCTAGGTCTCTCTGCAACCTTCCTGTCTCCTCAATACTCCCTACTCCTCCACCTATCTTGGCGTCATCCGCAAACTTAGCCACGAAACCATTTACTCCATCATCCAAATCGTTAATGTACAAGGTAAAAAGAAGCGGCCCCAACACCGACCCCCTGCGGAACACCACTAGTAACCGGTAGCCAACCAGAATGAGATCCTTTTATTCCCACCCTTTGCTTCCTGCCAACCAGCCAATGCTCCACCCATTCTGTTATCCTACCTGTAATTCCATGACCTCTCATCTTATTAATCAGCCTCTTATGTGGCACCTTGTCGCAGGCCTTTTGAAAGTCTAAATACACAACATCTACTGCCTCTCCCTTATCCACCCTACCTGTGATTTCTTCAAAAACTCCAATAGGTTGGTCAGGCAGGATCTTCCTTTCACAAAACCATGTTGGCTAGGACCTATCTTGCCTTGCACCTCTAGGTATTTCATAACCCCATTCTTGAGGATAGATTCCAATAACTTTCCCACCACTGATGTCAGACTAATAGGTCTGTAATTTCCTTTATGCTGCCTCCCACCTTTCTTATACAGCAGAACTACATTTGCAACCCTCCAGTCCTCCGGAACCATGCCGGAGTCTATCGATTCCTGGAAAATTATCACCAATGCCTCCGCTATCTCTAAAGCCACCTCCTTCAGAACCTGGGGATGCACCTCGTCCGGTCTGGGAGACTTATCAGTCTTTAGCCCATTTAGTTTTCCTAGCACCTTCTCTCTAGTAATCTTAACTGAACTCAGTTCCATTCTGTGAGACTCCTGACTAACCGGTATATTGCTGATGTCCTCCACAGTGAAGACCGATGCAAAATATTAATTTAGTTCTTCTGCCATCTCTTTATCATCCATTATAATCTCTCCCGCACTGTTATCAATTGGTCCTATATCAACCTGTGTCTGTCTTTTACTCCTTATATATTTAAAGAAACTCTTAGTATCCTTTCGAATGTTATCCGCCAACTTCCTTTCATACTTCATCTTTTCTTTCCTAATGACCTTCTTAGTTTCTTTCTGCAGGTTTTTAAAAGTTTCCCAGTCTCCTGTTTTCCCACTAATTTTTGCTTCCTTGTATGCCCTCCCTTTTGCTTTTATTTTAGCCTTCACCTCTCTCGTTATCCACATTTGTGCCTTTTTTCCATTCAAAACCTTCCTTTTTCTTGGAATATATCTATCCTGCATTTTCCTTATTTCTTGTAGAAATTCCTTCCATTTCTGCTCCTAGCTGACTCTTCCAATCAATTTGGGCCAACTCCTCTCTCATACCATTGTAATTTCCTTTGTTCTACTGAAATATCGATATACCAGTTATCAGCTTCTCCTTCTCAAATTTGAAACTGAACTCAATCATATTGTGATCACTGGTTCCCAATGGTTCCTTTACCTTTAGTTCCCTAATCACCTCCGGTTCATTACACAGCACCCAATCCAAAACAGCTGATCCCCTGGTGGGCTCATCAACAAGTTGCTCCAAAAAACTGTCCCGTAGACATTCCACAAACTCAATCTCCTGAGTTCTACTGCGTTGCTGGATTTCCCAGTCCACCTTCATGTTAAAATCCCCCATTCTGTCATTCTGTCCCCTGAGCAATCAATCACATTAAGCAACCATCAGGGGCCAGAAACCGCAAAGGAAAAGCTCGATTTCCAACCAATATTTCAAATATACAGAACACAAATTAAGAAGCTGAAATACCATAATTTATGAAACAAAACAGATAAGAGAGATTTGGTTTATGGAGTGTAAAAAAGGGAGGGTGGGGGGAGCTGGACAGGAAATGAATAAACCATTGATGAACTGAAAAGAAATGGGAGATGGGGAAGCATTCTGGATGTTTCTATGTCTATGACTGGTTGAATTAGAAATAGCAGAGACAATGCAGTCCCATTTAGCTGGACTATGGTGGACATGCATTGGAGAATGGTGATCTGGTCAACTGTGTTAAGAGCTGCAGACTGGTTGAAATGGACAGATAACCTTTTTCATAATCACACAGGACTTTCATGTCCATTACTGTATTGTGGTTGGGCAAGAAGCCTAGTTGGAAGGATTGTAGCAAGGCATCTGGGAAAGATGGACATATATTTGGGGAGGTACAACATATTCAAGGACATTGGAGAGGATAAAAGGGGTGGCTTGTTAACTTGAAAGAATCAAAAGCTCAAATGAGTTCTATGTCCTGGACCAATTCAGAGACAGTCCAAGTTCAAGGATTGTCTCTTTCTGTTAATCAAAATATGAAAAAATCTGGTAGGAAAAGCCCAGTTAATGATAGGTTGAACTGGCTTTTTATATGCTTTGGTTCCCATTATTAAGAGAAAGTAGTATTCTCACAGAGCAATGGTTTTTCTACCATTGGCTACTTTCCGTAATCAGAGAGTTTTTGCCTATTCTGAAACAGTGTGATTATTTCAAAGAATGTGTTTTTATTTTACTTTGTGTGCAGGTGCTCTTTGGGATTGTAGCTGCATGGGTCATTAGTTTTGTACTGACACTTTGTAACGTCTTTCCTGATGATCCTGATGCTTATGGATATTATGCAAGAACAGACATAAAAAGTGATGTTATCAGTCGTGCTGAATGGTTTCGCATTCCATACCCTGGTAAGCAAAACATACTAGGCTCATGTTGTACTGTGGATCAGATTTCCACCTTGTTTAAAATATAAATTTTTGGCCTTGAGTAAATCAGGTATTTATCGTCCATCCTTGCTGTCTTGAGGCAGCTAATGGCCTGCCTTCGTCAACAACAGCAACAACTTGCATTACATGGAACTTCCAATATACTGAGGCATCTCTAACCTTCTAACAGGAGCATTATCAAACAAACCTTTAATGCCAAGCCTTAGATATAAAGCACATTACCAAAGCTTTCATCAAAGAGGTTGATTTTAAGGAGCATACTGAAGAGAAGGTTAGGGAAGGAAGTCCAGACTCACTGCAATCTGTGTGAGTCTTCAGTGCTTTTGAGTGGGAGTTTTAGGCTTTTTAGCCAGTGATATTGAAGGAAGGGTAATTTACTTCCACCTACTGTGGTAGTGTATTCCGGATTCCAAACATCTTCTGGGTGAATAAGTTCTTCCTCAGTTCCCCTCTAAACCTCTTATCCCTTACCCTAAACTTATGCCCTCTAGCTTTAGACACCTCTGCTATAGGGAAAAATTTCCTACTATTTACCCTATTTATGCCCCTCCTAATTTTGTATATATCTATCAGGTACCCCGTCGGCCTCCTCCACTGCAAGGAAAAGAATCCCAGCCTATTTGGTCTCTCCACATAACTGAAACACTCCATCCCAGATAACATCCCGGTGAATCTCCTCTGCACCCTGTCCAGGGCAATCATGTCCCTCATATAAAGTGGTGACTGGAACTGCACACAGTACTCCAGCTGTTACCTAATCAATGTTTTGTAAAGTTCTTTTTATATTCTTGGCAAGTGTACTTACCCTGATAGAATAAAGACTGTAGTTTGTGTAACTCTAGCTGGGCTTGTAATTGTGCAGATCAGCCTCAGTAACTTCTGCAGCTAGATATTCTCTCCTGCTTGCAGTCTCAGTAACATCTTATTAATTCAGTCCAGTCGTTCCTGCAGTTGGTGAGACACATTCACCTGCACCAGTAATATTAAAACGGTTCACTAATTGTTAGAACCATTAACTCCTTCTAATCAATACTCCTGTGATTTTAACTCACAATTTAAGATAAAATTATTCTAAAGTATGAAGAATCCAAAAGGCTTGTCCTTTGAAAAGCAAATATCTAACAGTGTCCTGAAGTTTTCTTATTTCAGATGTTCTCAGACTAGAATCACAGATTGTATCGCCTCAAAATGTAGAAACACACAGTATGCTACCATTCACTGAATTATATGGCTCTGCTGTGTATAGCATGTGACATAGCATCCAATACCACTGGCTTAAGTGGCAGAAAAACAATTGTTCAATTAAAATTGCCTGTGTGATGTACACGCCACAATCTGGCTCTCCCCACAAAGGCTCCAATTTCAACTTGCTCTGCTGAGTAGGGAGGCAGGACCCCACTGAAAACTAGCAAGGCCCTTCTTTAAATATGGAGCTTGATGTCCAGTGATATTACTGGGCCCGACTGCGTTCTAATAAGAGCCTGCATAGGAAACACCATAGGTGGTGTTCCCTCCAGGCTGATTTAGATAGGAGACAAGACCCATAAGGGTAACCATTTTACTTTTAATGTTTTCCTTGTGCAAAAGGATGAGCAGGAGTGTTCTTTCAGACTGTACAAAGAAGGTTATGTCCTCCCAACCCCCGAGGGGTATCTGACTTACGTAAGGGCCTGTTCCTTAGTCACTGGTGCCAGTGTTTTGGGGTCTGACATTCTGCTCTTGTTTGTCAGCCAGCCACTGTTTCTCACCAGTTAGGGATGGGGTCTAAGACAATGCACTTGAGACCCTGGAGTCAAAATCTCCTAAGCCTCACGCTGGGGACATGCTTTGTGCATGACTGATGCACTTAATGAGTATCTAGCACCGATATCACTGTCCTATGGTAAGCTGTGAGGTTACACAAGCCAATAGTGCAGGCTGTAATATCACAGACTTTATCTTTCTGTGTTCAGGGCAGTGGGGATTACCAACTGTCAGCCTGGCTGGTACCTTTGGAATTCTGGCTGGAGTGATCTCTTCCATGATTGAGTCTGTCGGAGACTATCATGCCTGTGCCCGGCTCTGTGGTGCTCCTCTTCCTCCAAAAGAAGCAATTAATCGAGGCATTGGCATAGAAGGAATCGGTTGTCTTTTGGCTGGAGCTTGGGGTACAGGCAATGGAACGACCTCTTACAGTGAGAATGTTGGCGCTCTGGGTATCACCAAGGTATTAACTGAAGTGGGAGTGGGAGAATGCTCCTCTCCAATACACCTGTTGATAATCTCGCAATAATTTCAGAAATAATTTTATGTTTGCTTTAATTTTATTAGAAATTAAATCAATGTTTCCTCATTTCAATCCTTTACTAGTATATGTTTGCCATTAATTATACATGGTCTATTAACTAGTTGCCATTTCATAAACATAACCCCTGGCAATGACTTGCTCTTCCTGACTTCTTCTTGTCAACTAAGACAACTGAACTCAGATGGGAAGATAGGGGAAAGAAAGCATGTAAAGGCATAGTACCTTCAGCCTTTGAAAATGTCTGACCCACCAACATGTGTCCCACCAGAGTGAAGCAGAGAATGCTGACATACTTATAACAGTGAGTTACAAAATGTATTTGGTACATTTCATAATACCATGTATTCAATTTCTACTTTGGTTATTTTTTAAGGCTTTCCATCTTTGTACCTCTGTTTCCAGATCATCTTGCATCCAGGGTCCCCGTAGATACTGATCCTTTTCTTTGTCCTCATTTCCACTTTCTTGCTGTCCTTTTGTAGTCAAAAAGTTAAATGTTTCTTCTCACTTGCCCTTCTGGATCATCTCTGCTTTCAACTCTGCCATGACTGTTTTCAGAGCTGTACAGAACTGACATTAGTAAGTTCTCATCTGCTGTGATGTCATTCATAGGATCTTCAGAACTTTGCAACACAGTCCTCTCTAAATGTATGCAACTTGATCTACACTTAATCCTAGCCATTCAGCTATTCTTTAAAGAGCAACAGTTCGTAGAGCTCACACAGTTGTCAACTTCTCCATCTGCCTTATCTCTACCAGCCTCAATCGATGTTGCCTCACTGCAGCTCCCATGCTGAACCATTTGCTTCTCACTGTGGATTCATGTAAAAACATAGACATTGTCCCGAAACTCCTGTGAACTAGCTAACATTATTCAAATAGACAATGGACTACCACTGAACTGTTTTCCACAGAGATTTGTGAAAATTCCCATTGTTCACGGAAAGCCAAATCACTGTCCAAGTAATACCTCTGACTCACAATGTACTCATAGAATCAAAGCACAGAAGCAGCCTCCTTGGCCCATTGGTCTGCACTGACCACCAAGCACCCATTTCTACTTATCCTACAATAATCCCATTTTATTCTCCCTACATTCCAACTGTGCTGCACAGTCTTTCATTGGCGTCTTTTTCTCTGGGATACTCTGACCTGGTCTAATTCTCAAGCCACCTCATTACTTTCCTTTGCAGGTCTGTTTCTCCACATTGCAGTGGCCTCCACAGGCACATCTTTACTCAACAGCTTTTGTGTACCTCACAGTCATCGTGATGAAACACCCGTTGGTCGATGTTGAAAAGGACAGATACTTAGCTTTAATATCTGCACAGACAGCACTGCAAAACTGATTTTGAAGAATGCCTCTCAAGCCAACCTGACCAGTGGTCTGATTACGTGGGGCCAGTGCACCATGAACTACCAAGTGCTCCCAGGTCTTCTCATGGCCCAATGTTAAGATCTTTTCAAAAACACAGTCCCTCAGTCCAAGTGATTCACCCCAGCCTATGCCCATCGGTGCATGCTCCAGGTAATCGGACCCATTTGTCTCCACTGGCAGCCCAACTGTTTGCCTCTCCCATAACTCACAGGTCCCCTCCTGCATACGTTCCCAACACTGTTTCTCTCCACCTCAACAAGGGTAGTTGAAACATATCAGGTAAACATCCTGCCAACAACAAACTGAGATGCCATAAATTAATATGCATTCAATAGTTCCTGAATTAATCAGGTGGCCTTAAATGTATTGTCCTTATCACTTTCATTTGGTTTGCTTCAGACACCATTCAACAGTCCCACTTCCACCACCTCATTACCTGATTCTGCCCTGTCTACAGTACCCCAGAGGGACTTGTTCACACCCTTGCCCCCTTACTCTGACACAAACTGGGACAACCATTGTTGTCATCAGTTTTCTTCAGAGACATGATTCTCTTTGCAACTTATACAACCCCGTGACATTTAAAGCACTGGAACGTTTGAATAGACCTTCTGAGGCTGGGTAGCTTCCATAATATCTGCAACATTTCTTTAGCATCCACATGACTCACAGCTTTCATTCCTTTTTCACTCGTGTGATCTGCTAGTTTCCTACTGAGCCCATTTGGAGTATCCATGTGACTAGGCAGCAAAGAAGACCACGCCATTGGTTTCTATTTCTATTGACTTGTTCCCTACTTGCTTCTTGGGATTATGTTCTGAGTGAAAGTGCTTTATGGTTTCAAACACCATCTCCATACTGCTGGCTATTCTGCACCTTGAATGTTAACTCCAGCATGTCAAATGGTTTCACCCGAGATCTCTCATTTGCCAGTCTGCTCTTGAGTTCTATGGAAGTGAAGGTCATGTAAACTCTCAGCTTCCTCGCCTCAGGATCTATAACAGTGGAGACCACAGATCTCTACCATATCTTCCAATTTGCTGCTAACCGGTGCATCAGAAAGGTTACTGAGCTGGTTTGTTGCAGATCACAAGACAAATCTCTTCACATAAATGCCATGTTTTCAAGAAGCACATGTTTCCTTCATCTTGTTGGAATAAACCCTGCCGGATGTTTTCAGCAGCTTGCACTGCCCACAGGGTTGAGTTTTGTTGGACAATGGTTATCTCTACTTTTCTGGCTCCTCACGGCAGTGCGCTCTCCAACTTGAGCAGCAGACAGTAGACGCAAGAGCCAAGCAACTACCACAAACATTGTGGAAGATGCCATACATCCTCTGAAGGTGAGATTTAGTTGTCTGCGCTGTTCCTGGGAGGCCTTACAGTACACGCCAAGCAGATGTGGAGAGTTCATCACTGTCTATTGTGCGCAGTGCAGACTTGATAGTGGAAGATAGCAGCTGTTTCTGGGGGAAAGGGAGCAAAGAAGCCATAGGCTGAGGGTGATGAGGTTAGCCTGGAAAGCAGCAGCAACTTCCTACCACAGCTCAGTGGTAGGGTGATGCGGTGAGGGGCTAACATTTCAAGCCAATGAAGTCCACAATCATTCAGCATTAAGAAATCCCCATGTGATTCAGCTAAGGTTCATTTTAGGCCATCGCAGTAATTGGTCACTTCAAGGTACACAACAGGGCACAACTGAATAAATGGCACTGCTCATCAACTCAGTGCCTTGGCTTTCCTGCCCCAGCTACCTCTGTGCACCAAGGATCTCGTATCTAACCCAATTGCTTTTAGTCCCATGCTTGGGAGAGAGGAGGGGATCTTACAGGAGAGATAACATAAAACAAATGCTTTACCTCACCATTGAATCGCCCTCATATTTCACTGCATATCCCAGGAGTCCATCCCTCAGAGATACTCATGATGAGTATTGTTAAGAGCAGAAAAAGTAGGGTTTAAGAACAGTGGGATAATAACCACCTTCACATCAGGTATCATCAACAACCCAAAGCCTGAGGGCAATGAGCTAGAGCCTGGAATGCAGCAGCAGCACCAGCCATTGCTTCATACCACAGCTGAGTGCAGGAAGAGGGCATTGGCTGCACAAGGTACAAGGCACTCCATTTGAGAGACAGTTTTCAAAAAGAAAGTTGCCAAAGCCAAGCTAAGTAACCATCACTACACTATAATTCTTGGTGTCCTTCTGACAGAACAAAATTATGGGTGCTTGGTTTCTTCTGTCTTCATCTTCTCCTCAGAGACAGTTCCCAGTGCTACCTGAGTAGAACACAATGAAGAGGAGTGTGAATGTATCCACTCTGGCAGAAGAGAGATGACTTCTGTCATGCCATCTTTCTTTGTGTAGGTGATTGGTCACTCACATGTGGCACCTCTCTGTTCAGGCAGAAGAACTGGCTGCTGAAGTACAGCATCCCATTGCACCTGGAGAACTGTGAGCCACTTACGGAATGCATCCCTATGGCTACTGAAAGCAGAAATCAGATCACAAATGACATCATGCTGCTCAATGAGCATGATAGACATTATCCCCTGATTTATCTTATCTTCTTTTTGATCCACAACCGTGAGTTTTGTTTTGGACAGGATCCTAATCAGTACTCAGTTTTGAGGTATGAAACCATCATGAACCACGATACAGCTCACTGTAGAGCCAGTCCTGCCATCCTTGGTATGTACAATTACCAGCTCACCAACTTAATATTAACTACTTGCTTCCAAATAACATGCTGCAATCTGAGAGTTGAGAGGTTTCTCCACAAAAGAAGGTTAAAAGAATGAGCAGTGATCTCATTGAAATACATAAGGTTCAGAGGTACCTTGACAGAGTAGCTGCTGAGAAGATGTTTTGTCTGGTGGGGGAGTGAGGAACTAGGGAACATAGACTCTGTATATGGGGTTGCCACTTGAAGTTGAGATGAGGAGTATTTTCCCCTCTCAGAGGACTGTGGATCTTTGGATTTCTCTACCACAGGGTACTGTGTATACTGGGTCATTAGGAGAAGCCCTGGTTTCTCCTCTGGTCACCAATTAATCAACAGGAGTCTTCAATCAGCCTTTCTGGGACAAACACTGCTTGCATGAAAGAACAAGTGGGACAGTGAGTTGCAGCCCAGTGGGCTGAACATTTCCTAATCTGCCTCAGCAAAGTCCCTACATAAATTGCGTTTGGAGCAATCTCCACAGGTTGAAACATGCAGCTCAAAACTAACAACAAATTGTAGTACATTGGTAGTGTTGTTTGGAAAAGAATGTGTCATGTAATAATCTTGAAATGGTACATACTGGTGCAATCCCTCTCTTTCTCCTTGATTTCAGGTGGGGAGCCGAATAGTTATTCTCACCAGTGGATTATTAATGCTTTGTGTGGGAATGTTCGTAAAACTTGGAGCGATTTTTAGCACCATCCCACAACCAGTAATTGGTGGAATGTTGATGGTGATGTTTGGAATTATTACAGCTGTTGGAATTTCAAATTTACAGGTACAATGATGAATTGTTAACCATATTCAATTTTTCCAATTTACCAAACAACTCTACGTTTTCAAATTCCAAACTGCATCCATTAGATGCAAGAGTGTAAATATGCTCACCTGCACGCGGCCCAGATGCTTCTGATTCACGTGTGAAAAATTTTGCCCCATCTTTCAGCAGGTCACTAATTAGAAATGGAGATAAGATATGTGTAGACCAAAGACAGTAGCCTGAAGAATGGAATCCAGTGTTTTACAAGCCTAATGAATTAAATGAGGTGCAAATTCCAGTGTTCTAATTAGACTGAAGTTCACCTGTTAGTATCACTGACTTAAGCTGAAAATGATGCACCCACAGAACACCTGCTGGCAGCTGACGCAATGGTGGTACTTACTAGCTGATATTCAGTTTGGGTTCTGCCAGGACCACTTAACTCCAGACCTTGATCCTAACATGCAACTGCTTTCCACTAGAACTGGCTGAGCAGATCTGCTAGGGTTGTGACAGAGAAGCCCCATGTGTTTCCACAAGCTTCTATCTACAGTCTGAGATACTGAACAAAAGGGACACCAATGCAGCATGACTGTATGGGGATGAAGAAAGACTGCATCACCTCTAGGGTGCAGGTCAGCTGCAGATGTCCTTTCATTGGGTAACTATTCATCCAGCTGTCTGTTGTTCACCAGTGGTGCCTCCTCAGCCTGCATGTATGGTTGTGATGTTACTGCTGGGCAGTTGTTGTTTGTCTTTAAAGCAACAGTTTATAGAAATGGAGATATGGTACTGTGGATTTATTGTGGCACTAGAGGAAGAAGGTGTGGACATATTGGATAACATAAAAATATATAAAAAGAGTGCTAAATAGGTTGGTTTCATTCAAAGGTAACAAGTCATCTTCCCCAAATATATTGCTGAGAGATAATAGGATGGAGAAAACAGAGGTCTTGATTACAATTTTCAAATTAACGTTAGATATGGAGTGGTGCCTGAGCACTGGAGGATTGCAAACAATACAGTCCTATTCAAATAGGGAGGTAAGAATAAACCTGGTAACTGGAGAACATAAATCTAACTGTTGGAAACTATTAGAGGTCAATGACAAAAGCAAAATTAATTCTCACATGAAAAGCAATATATTAATATAAATCACGTCTGGTGAATTGGATTAAGATTGTTGAATTAACAAGAATTAATGAAGGGAAGCTATATATATGGACTTATCAAAGGCTTTTGAAGAAGTACTATATAACTAAATAACTTGGAAAAGAGTAACACAGGGGTTTACAAGGAAGGAGCTAACTTGGGTACAAAATACCTCAGGAAAGCAGTGGTGAATGGTTGCTTTTCAGACTGGAGAGAAATAAGCATTACTTGGACCATCACTTTTCCTGTCGGTTGTGGCTCTGTTGATAGCATTCCCACCTTCGAGACAGATGGTTTTGAGTTTAAGTCCCAAACCAGAGATCTGAGCAATATTCAAAATTCCACATTGTCAGAAATGCTGTTTATCTGGGTGAGGTAAATCACACCTCTATCTACTGTCCCAGGACATTTATCCTATGGCATTATTTTGTAGAAGAGAAGAAGAGTTATTGTCTCTATCCTGGCCTATAGTTTGCCGCAATGAATATCACCAAAAACCTTTGGTGAATATTACATTGTATTTTTTGCACCTGCTATGCATAAATTGTCTGCTGCCTTTCCCATATTACAGTGGTGACTGCACCTTAACAGTATCATATTAGTTTAAAGTGTTTTGAGTATCATGCAATTAGAAAAGGAGCTTGATAAATCTTTATATGTGAATGGTCCTGAGTATGGCACAGGAGTTACAAATCAGATATCTGTGGATCTACTAAACATGCCAATGCGGCACAGAGTTGGAAACTTCAGAAGGACAAAGACTAACTAACGAAGTAGGGAGATAGGTATAATTTAATGCAATCAAATGCAGAGCCTTGCCCTTTGGAATAACACGGAGAGTCAGTGCAATTTGGATGTTGCATTTTAGAAGGAAAGATAAAGCCTTGCAGAAGATACAGAGGAAGTTCATTAGGATGAGACCACAGATGCTGGTCTTCGGTTATCTACAGAGAATGGAGAAGCTGAGGCTGGGTACTGAAGACGTGTGCTGACCAACTGGCTGGAGTGTTCAAGGGCATCTTCAAGCTCTCACTGCCTCAATGCACTCTGTACTAACTCAATGTAACTGCACCGTGTAATGAATTGACCTGTACCATTGGTATGCAAGTAAAGTTTTCATTGTGTCTCGGTACAATAATAAACCAATACCAATACTGTCCCTACTGCCAAAGACAGGAACATTTATAATGGGGGGAAAAAGGGAGGAGCAGAGGATTTAAACAATTACTTTATTTCTGTCTCCACAGAAGAAAGTGTGCAAAACTTGCCAGATAGATTAGGGAATTAAGGTTCAAGCGAGAATGAGGACCTGAAGGAACTATTAGTCAAAAAATAGTTCTAGAGAAATTGGTGAAATTGAAAACTGATAAATCCCAAGGATTGGATGCTCTCCAACCCAAATTCACTTTGCTTATTGCAACAACCTTGATTTGTCCAGTCCTTATGTAGGTTAAAGTCTGCAATGATTATGGTATTTCCCCTGTTTTGCTCAGCTCTACCAAGGCATGCTGCACCCAATATCACAAGTACTATTTGGTTGTCCATAAATAATTCCTTCCAACGTTTTGAAAGAAGTGGCTTTTGAAAAGTAGATGCACTGGTTAGCAGGCTGTGACTACAGATTCTGGAATTGTTCCTGTGGGTTGGAGAGTAGAAAATATGACCCCACTATTTAGGAAGCAGCAGGAAAGATGCTGTATCATTTGTCTTGGGGTTGAATCACTTTCCTTATAATTATAGGGGTGTAGCGACCTACCTTTGAGGCAAGCAAACCGGCTCCAAGAACGGAGCGCGCGCGGGCCTTCTTCTTCGACAGAGAGGAGAGAAAGCCCGTGCACGGGAAGAGTTAGTGACATGTCGTGGGCGTCACTTCCGCCCAGAGAGGGTGGGATCTGTAACGGGTTTAAAAGCTAGCACAGGAAGTTGAAAAATAAATCAGTCTCGAGTTCAGACCGCCGACTGCGTGTTTCATTCTCAGCTCAGTGCGTAGCACCTCACTACATTGGTGACCCCGACGGTCCAAACGGGATTTGGACCGAAGGTGATTGACCCTTCATCCGTTCACACAGTTTCACTTAAACTGCCAACCTTCTGGATGCTGTGGCCCCGACTGTGGTTTGATCAAGCGAGGCCCAGTTCCAGGTTTGACAGATTTCTTCCGACTCCACGCGCTACTATTACATGGTGAGCTCCCTTGACCAGGAGACGGCCGCCCAGGTCGAGAACTTCATTCAGTCGCCACTGGAGGAAGACAACTATGCAGCATTCAAAGCGCTGCTTATTCGAACCTTCAGCCTCTCACAGCGGGAGCGAGGCGCCCATTTGTTGCACCTGGACCGTTTGGGAGACAGGCCACCGTCTGCACTAATGAACGAAATGCTGGCCCTGGCTGACGGACACAAGCCCTGCCTCATGTTCAAGCAGGCGTTTCTAGAGCAGCTGCCCGAAGACATCTGCTACTCACTGATGCAGATTTCAGTGACCCCCGGAAGGTGGTGGCCCAGGCAGATGTGCTGTGGAAGGCCAAGAGGGAAAGCGAGGCATCCCTCGCACAGATCACCAAGCCACGTGCCCAATGGCAGACCAGACCAGGCCCGGCAAAGGAGCGCACGCAACCTAGAGGTAGCAGTGAGGGAGCCAACGTTCAGTAGTGTTTCTACCATCAGTGGTGGGGCACAGAAGCCCGTCGGTGTCACCTGCCCTGTGACTTCCTGGGAAGCGCTGAGGCTAGCCGCTGCTGATGGCTACGGCGGCTGGCCACCAAGACAGCCTTTTGTTCGTCTGGGACAAACAATTGGGACGCCGCTTCTTGGTCGACACCAGAGCGGAAATCAGTGTCTTACCCCCGATGGGGCACGACACCCGCAACAGGGAGCCAGGACCCACCCTCAGGGCCGCAAACGGCAGCATGTGACGAACCTACGGCACCCGCACAGTGCAGCTGCAGTTCAGCACCAGCTGGTTCACGTGGGACTTCACACTGGCCGCCATGGCCCAACCACTCCTAGGGGCGGACTTCTTGCAGGCCCACAGCCTACTGGTTGACTTACGCGGGAAAAGACTGGTCCATGCCAAGACTTTTCACACGTTCTCCGTGGGCGCATCCAAGATGCCGGCCCCACACCTGGACTCCATCATGCTGTCGGACAACAAATTCACCAGAATCCTGGGGGACTTCCCATTGGTTCTGGCGCCGCAGTTCACGACAGCCATACCCAGACACAGAATACAGCACCACATCCCGACCAAGGGACCACCCCTCCACGCCCGCGCACGACGGCTTCCCTCGGACAAGCTCCGCCTGGCGATGGAGGAGTTCAAGTGGATGGAGGAATTGGGGATTGTATGGAGGTCCGACAGCCCATGGGCTTCCCCCCTGCACATGGTGCCCAAAGCAGCCAGGGGCTGGGTGCGGCGACTACCGTCGGCTGAACGAGGCCACAACCCCAGACCGCTACCCCGTACCCCACATACAGGATGTTGCAGCAAACCTGCATGGGGCGAGCACCTTTTCCAAGGTAGACCTTGTCCAGGGATACCATCAAAGCCCAGTACACCCTGAAGACATCCCCAAGACAGCGTTCATCACCCCGTTCGGCCTGTTTGAGTTCCTCCAGATGCCTTTCGGCCTGAAGGATTCCGCACAGGCGTTCCAGCGGCTGATGGATGCCGTAGGACGCGACCTGGACTTCGCGTTCATCTATTTGGACAACATCCTCATAGCCAGTCGCAATCGCCAGGAACACCTGTCCCATTTCCGCCTGCTCTACTCCCGCTTGAGTGACTTCGGCCTCACCATCAACCCGGCCAAATGCCAGTTTGAGCTCAACACCATCGACTTCCTGGGCCACAGAATTACCAAAGATGGGGCAACTCCCCTGCTCGCCAAGGTAGACGTGATCCGCCACTTCGCCTGGCCCAACACGGTCAAAGTCTTGCAGGAATTCGTTGGTATGGTCAACTTCTACTGCCATTTCCTCCCCTCGGCAGCACAAGTCATGCGCCGTTTGTTCACCCTGATGTTGGGTAAAGGCGAGGACATTACCTGGGACGAAGAGGCCGTGGCCGCCTTCATTAAAGCCAAAGAAGCCTTGGCAAACGCCGCAATGCTGGTGCACCCCAGAACGGATTTCCCAACTGCCCTCACAGTGGACGTGTCCAACACGGCAGTAGTGGGGTGCTGGAGCAACTCATCGAGGGGTGCTGGCAACCCCTGGCGTTCTTCAGCAGGCGCCTGCGGCAACCTGAACTCAAGTACAGTGCTTTCGACTGGGAGCTGTTAGCACTTTAATCCGGCATTTCAGGTACGTTTTAGAGGGCAGGCCGTTCACTGCATTCATGGACCACAAACCATTGACCTTCACGTTCACGAAGGTGTCCGATCCCTGGTCGGCCTGTCAGCAGCGACATCTGTCCTACATCTCCGAGTATACGATGGACATCTAGCATGTCTCGGGAAAGGACAATGTCGTGGCGGACGCACTCTCCAGACCAGCTATCCAGGCCCTGTCCCAGGGAGTGGACTATGCAGCGCTAGCAGAGGCACAGCAGGCGGACGATGAGTTGCCCAGCTACAGGATCGCAGTCTCGGGTTTGCAGCTGCAAGAGTTCCTAGTAGGCCCAGGTGGGAGGACCCTCCTGTGCAACATAGCTACTGGCTAACCTCGCCCCATCGTCCTGGCAGCCTGGCGTTGGCGAATTTTCAACTCCGTACATGGTTTAGCGTATCCATCCATCACAACAACCGTCTGGATGGTCTCCAGCAGGTCTGTGTGGCACGGACTCCACAAACAGGTCAGCGAGTGGGCCAAAACGTGTGTGCAGTGCCAAACAGCCAAGGTGCAGCGGCACACCAAAGCACCGCCGCAGCAGTTCGAACCCACCCACCGGAGGTTCGACCACATTCATGTGGATATCGTGGGGCCCCTGCCAGTGTCGAGAGGAGCGCGGTACCTCCTAACTATGGTCGACCGATTCACAAGATGGCCAGAGGTGGCCCCGCTCACTGACACCACCACCGATTCCTGCGCCCGAGCGCTGATCGCAACCTGGGTAGCACGCTTCGGGGTACCAGCCCACATTACCTCCGACAGAGGCGCCCATTCACCTCCAGCCTGTGGTCAACTGTAGCCAGCCTGTTGGGAGCACGGTTACACCACACAATCACCTACCACCCACAGTCAAACGGACTGGTGGAACGCTTCCATCGCCACTTGAAGTCGGCTCTCATGGCCCGCCTGACAGGGCCCAACTGGGTGGACGAGCTCCTCTGGGTCCTGCTGGGAATCCGCACAGCACCCAAAGAGGACCTGCACACCTCGTCGGCCGAGCTGGTGTACGGTGCACCCCTGGTCGTCCCAGGAGAGTTCATACCAGCCCAAGGGGGCAGGAGGAAGGACCGGCAACAGTTCTGGACTGACTATGCGAGAGGCTTGGCAACCTGGACCCCATACTGACTTCATGACATGGACAAACACCGACCTGCATACCCAAAGACCTGCAGAACTGTAAGTTTGTTTTCATTTGAAGGGGCACACACCGGACACCTCTGCAGCGGCTGTATGAGGGACCGTTCAAAGTACTGAGGAACAACGGGTCCACATATGTTCTGGACATCGGGGGGAAAGAAGAAGTATTCACGGTGGACCGGCTCAAACTGGCGCATGTGGACTTGTCACAGACTGTTGAGGCTCAGGCTCCACGGCACAGAGGCAGACCGTCCAAACAGCGACTGTCCCAAACTGTGGACTTTGGGAGGGGTATCGCTGGTTCTTGGGGGGGGGGGGTCATGTAGCGACCTACCTTCGAGGCAAGCGAACCGGCTCCGAGAATGGAGTGTGCGCCGGCAGGAAGGCCGGCCGCAAAATGGCGCTGGGCCTTCTTCTTCGACAATAAGGAGAGAAAGCCCGCACGCGGGGAGAGTTGGTGACGTATCGCAGGCGTCACTTCCGCCCAGAGAGGGCGGGATCCGTAACGGGTTTAAAAGCTAGCGCGGGACATTGAAAAATAAATCAGTCTCGAGTTCAGACCTCCGACTGCGTGTTTCATTCTTAGCTCAGTGCGTAGCTCATCGCTACAGGTGGCTGTTTCTGCCTCCAGGTGAACACTGAAAATAGCGATACCACAGTCCATCCTAACAGCGGGCTGATCTATGAAAATTCAACAGGCATCTTTTAACAATATGGCATCCCGGGTTAGCTGCCCCATTGACCTCTGCCGCACTTGCGATGAATAGCTAATACTTTTACTGTGGGATTAGCAGAAGCACTCCTTTCCTCTCAGTTTCAAATGCAAATATGTTCATATTAAAAGAACCTTGTTGCTCGAAGTGCAGCAAATGGCATTTTCAAGGGCTCTCTGTTGGATTGCATGCAGATCTGCATTTCCAATCTGCCACCTCATGGCAAATTAACCTCATGGGCCCAAGGTGATGTTAAACCCATTCTCTGCCTAAGCACAGCCTTTGGTCAATTGAAGAAATGGATTATTTCAAGATCAAGACTTCAGACCTGGCACAAAACTCACAGTCTTTTGGGCAGTGGTCCTTGCTCTCCTATATGCTTCTGAGCCCATGGATCACTACAGCAGACCTCTCAAGGCACTGGAGAAATACCATCAGTGCTATCTGCATAATGTCCTTCAAATTCACTGGACAGATAAGCAAGCCAAAATTATTGCCTTCTTGCAACCTGACATCACCTGCACTGAGGCCCTGATCACTCTCAGTTTGCCACAGTAGGGAGGCCACTTTGTTTCCAAAACAATCTATTCCCAGCTCTTTCATGGCAGGAGATTACCAGGTCCACAGAGATAAAGATTTAACAATGTGCCTGAAGCTTCTTGGAAGAAGCGAAACATCCTCCCTGACTCCTGGCAATCTGTGGCCCAGGACAAGAAGCATTCAGGGTGGTATTAAGAACCTCAATGCATGCATCATAAGTGGTGGAAGGAGCAGATCACCTCAGAAGCTGCCCATCATCTGACCGGTCACTCACCTGCTGCCATATCTGTGGAAGAGTCTGCAGTTCCCGTACTAGCCTCATTAATCAGAATCCATAAAACCAGAAGTAAGCCATCCTTGACCCAGAGGAACTGCCAAGAAGAAGGTAAAGAAAGTACCTAACACCTGTTTTGGGTGAAGTTTTGGTCTTGAGATGGGGCACCTCCAGCTCATTATCATTGCAATCCCTGCCCAGCACTTCAAATGATTAGGGGATCAATCAATACCTGAAAAATAGGCACTGGATGGCTGAATTTCTAGCCCGTAAATAGCACAGTCATATGCTTCAGAATGCCGTGTTATGTCGATATTTTGTATTTCCGCTTTATTATGTAAAGATTCAAGAGTTTTCTCTTCATTTGAAGCTTTATTTATAATTGTTTGCCATGTTAAAAGTCAGACCATGTTAAGAACATTGAATTGTGGGTGTCCATTTATGTGGATAAAGCCCAAGCATCCTTTTCTCTGATTGATGTTCCTTTTATTCCCCTTTAGTTTATTGATATGAACTCTTCAAGAAATATCTTTATATTTGGATTTTCCATGTTTGCTGGCATGGTCATACCCAACTGGGTCAACAAGCACCCAGATTCTCTAAACACAGGTAGGAATATACCCTTGTCCAAGCTTGTGCCTAGATCTGTGTGTAATTATGCAAATAAATTGACTGAAAAGATCTCATTCCAGCTATTTTGTAACTTGTAAGTGAGATGGCCAATAAGTATTCAATAAATCTAGTTTAGGTGGTCTGGTCTAGTTGGAAATAGATTAACATCTCCTGCACTTGTGTGAGAGGTCTTACAACAGAGAGATGAGAACTCAAGCTCCAGTTGTGAAGACAAATGCCCATCTGTACCTCCAAGAACACACTGTCCTTCTCTGGTGGTGTTTGGCCTCTTCACTCATTCGTCTGATGGCTCAAACCTACTGTAAATGCAAGCAGAACCCCATCCCCTAGCTCTCCGTATCTTCTCCAATCCCGTCAATACTAAAGCATTTCTTCATTGAATAAAAATAGGGAAATTTTATTTAATATCAGTCAGAATTCCATGAAAATTGCAATCTGTACAAAAAGTTAAACTAAACATTCTGCTTTGCAGGAGTACTTCCAATAGATCAAGTCATCCGTGTACTCTTAACCACCAGTATGTTTGTTGGAGGATTTTTTGGTTTTTTTCTGGATAACACTATACCAGGTAAACTTCCATCTCTGCCTATCATCCTATTATAAGCAATAAAATTGTAATGCTGTTAGAGCTGCGATGATGAAGTTGGGGAGGAGGGGATGACATTGACATGGGTGGGGACACACATCATCACTCTACCTTACATTCAGTTCCATTGACTTCACTAGAGAAGAATCAGCCTTGTTAAACAATCGGAGACAAATGTACACAAATTCTTTTCTAACCATTTCCATACAAGCTTCAGTCACCAGAATTTATTCCAACCTCTGCAGTGCTGACCATAAAATGTACTGTTTGCAGATATCACTCTGGCACCTGCCTTTGATACAATCAGGAAGATCACACCTTAGGAGTCATTTCTAACCCACCATACCTGAATCATTCTATTTGTGTACTCAGTTATATTTCCCCACGACATACAAGTCCACAGAAAACACCATTAATCCCATCCCACCACTAATTTTCCTGCAACCTCCCACATGTCCATCAACTCCTCCTTGACTCTACTGCCACTCACCTACACTAGGGGAATTTAAGGGGGACAATTGACCTATCAGTATGACTTTGGAATATGGGATGAAACCAGAGCACCTGGGTGAAACCCACAGAGTCACAGGGAGAACATGCAAACTCCACATAGATAGCACCTGTGGTCAGGATCCAGTTTTTGCTGCTGGAGCTATGCAGCAGCAAAACTAAGCACTGTGCCACTGTGCCATTAGCTGCATACTTACCTTGATCAAAGGTCTGAAGCCTCAGGGATCAGCAATACCTTTGGGTCCTGATCAGATGCTATGCTATAATGCATAAGTTCACAATGTTTTTGGAAATACAAGAGACCGCAAACTCTGTAATCTGGAGCAAAGGGCAAACTGCTGGAGGAACTCAGTGGGTCAGGCAGCATCTGTGGAGGCAGAGGGGTGGTTGGCATTTCAGGTTGGGACCCTGCATCAGGTCCTGAAGTTTTTATCACATTTAGTCCATCACGGTTGGGTCCTTGCATTTCAGTATGTTTTTGCTGGCAAGTCTCATGCAAGAAATATTTGAAAACTGAGAGTAGGCAAAGAAATAAATACCGAGAAAAGGCTTGAGGGAAATCAGACGTGGAGGGAAACATAATCCTCACAGTACCTAATAATAACTCACTGAAATTATACTAATGCCAGTGAGTACAATGGTAACATACAGATTACTCATAATCAACAGTAAAATGATCACTCAGATTGTTTATATGTGGCTGGTAGTATCATGAGTAATGGATCAGTATCCAACCTGTAACGTGTAACAGTCCTGCAATTCCCTGACATTTTGTGGAGAAGAATCCTCTGGACCTGTACAAGTGCAAGGAGGCCCTGTTTGCCCCAGTCAATATCACCTTTAACAGGCCCCGTCTTTCCACTAACTCTCCTTTGGATTCATGTTCTAAGTGAAGGTGATAATGTTGAAATGGGAATTTCATCTAGATCTGAATTAAACTAAGAGATTGTACATTGGACCTTTGTTGGTGCTGACTACTTTCCCTGTAACACCATTCTCCCAATCTTTTCATATTTCTTCTTTATAAACATGCATTTCATTCCTCTTTCAAATGGTGCCCTGGGCTTCATCTCAAGAGTGACAAGGCTCCTTTGGCAAACCATCCATAGATGGCCTCAGTTATTTCCCAGGCTCTTTCTCCCCAATCCTATCCTCTGGCCTCCATTCCCAGTTTGCCCCATTCACTCAGAAGCCCCATTCCTTCTTTCTCATCTCCCCCCAGCTCGGAAATGTGTCATATTCCTTCTCTCCCCATAAATTTCCATCTCCCATTCCCATTATCCTCCTTTTCCATTCTCAGTTGCCAACACCTCACTTCTGCCCCTATTGTTATCCAATTCTTCCCAACCTTCCTCTCTCCCTCCCTCTCTATACACCCCATTTCTTTCTTTAAATTAATTCCCCAGATGTTGGCAAGGCCTACATATATTGTCCCTCCCTAAATGGCCTTGCAGAGGTAGTAGTGAGCTGCCATCTGGAACTGCAGCAGTCCAATGATGAAGGTACACTCAGACTACTGTTAGTCACCCCAGTATATATTACCGTTTTCCATTCATCTCTTGCCTTCTCTTGCTGGACAACAATCTCTTCCCCATTTCCAAGTTTTAATCAGTTGCCAATATCCCTGCACCAAATTCCTCCCGGCACAGACAATTCATGGCATATTGTACAGGATGAGTGAGTAAAGGGGTGAAGACAGGGCCATTGCGGGAGATGGAGACATCACAGAAAGTGATAGACACTATGGCAGTGCAAAATTTCAAGTGTGTAGACCTTCCAGTCCTCCAGAAGCAGCACCCAGGAGATCCACATTCCAGTCTGAGAGACTCCCGAGCAATTGAAGAGGGTTTCTAACCCTAGTTACCATTGGAAGGAAAAGGAAAGCATCGTGACTATATCAGCATGCCTCAAAATGCACGGCATCTGATCCACAATGTGCAATGTACTCGCTGCAAAATGAATAAACACAAACCTAATGAGAGAATTTTCAGTAGTTGTTCATCAACACACACATGCAGAGACTGTGCGCCTCTTATGTTTTTCAGGTACAGAGAAAGAACGGGGTATAGTCACTTGGAAGCAATCTCTCTGTGCTGATGTTGATAATGTAGCAGCTGAAAGTGACTGCTACAATTTACCTTTTGGCATTGGCACCAGGTGTTGCACTGGTGCCTGGAGGAGATATATCCCCTTCTGCCCAAAGCCAAAACCTCCTGAGGAGGAGGAGATGGAAGTGAACACTGAAATTCAAAATGAAACTCCATTTTAATGCAGTGTAAAGATTCTTTGAATCAACTATTTTCACATTTACATGAAATTGATGTATATTTCATTCATATTTTCCTGGAACTTAATTTTAATCTCCTCTGTATCATCAAAGAAAAGAATGACAGTTCTCAAGAAGTTTGTAAGTCCCCGCAAGATTGCAAGGTTATGAGAGAATATCATTGCCATAACACAGCATCAGAATCACAACCCCAATCACATTACTCCTTTTTCATTTGTTCATTTGTTTCGAACTTTTTCTCATTCCTTTCTTCCTGTGACAATCAATAAAATATTTCCAACAACTTGTCTCCCTCTTCATATGTAACATCTGCTGTTGTATACTCAGGATAGTTATTTAGTAATAATCAAACTATTCTTGGAGCTTTACAGTGTAGATTTGCACCTGTACAAACTGGATTCAGACTTCCCATTAGTATGAATTACCATGGCAGAGGAGAGCGAAATGCATTCACCTGTCCTAAACTGAGGTGAAAATACTGGAAAAGCACAATTTGCTTGCAATTCTTGTGCTATACATAATTTGAAGGAATCCAATAAAAAAAATGAAGTGAAAGAAGAACAGGAAGTGATTCAAGACATTTTGATTCAGCGATAGTTTTGGGTAAGTTTCTCCATGTAAATAAATTAATGACTGATTGTTATTCTCTCAGTTCTTGTTTGTGCGCTGGATACAAGTAGCTCCAGGTTGCTTTGATTATCTTTTGAGGCCTTCTCTGATCCTTGCCAAGTTCTGATTCTGTAATCCTACTCTGTTATTGCTGTACTTCATTTTATAGACAGTGACATTATAGTCCAGCTATTGCCCATCGTCCTACCCCTAAATTGTAAAATGCTTGCATGTACTTTTCCATGACAGTGTGTGCATAGCTGCAAAGGGATAAAAATAAGCAACAGCCTTTCACTGCCTATCCCAAGATATAGGATGATCCCAAAACCCACACAGTGCTCCCATTACCATCTGCAGGCCTGACATAGCTGCTTATAATGGACAATAGGCAGAAACAGTTGTTGGGCTGGCTTAATAGTGAAAGCTGCCGTTTTTGCCTATTCTATGTAATTGGATTAGATCAGCTCACTTAACTTTCCTCCGTGAGGTACAAGAATTTTGAATAAGCTGATTAAGCAGTTGCAGACAACAAATAGCCACTGGTTGATAAGTGGCAGCAATGGGCCAATTTGACTATGATAAAGGTAAAACTGTGGAACTTGGTGTCAGAATTTGCCATTCATGGTTCTCTTATCCTTTTTGGTACGTCAAAGTTCCCACACCATAAATATCTCCAGCATTGGACAGACATTAGTTAGATAAGATTTTTTTTTATCTCAGATTCTTTAAAGTCTGCTGCAGAGGACATCAGCAGCATGGCCCAGTCTGTTCTGTACAGCTGCATTGGTCTAATGCCCTCCTTACAAGAATGATCCTACCCGAAGGACAGTAACGGACAGAGTTTTGGGATTTCTTGCAGTAACCAGCAACTGTCCTGTCCACAGCATTACAGGCCTTATTGAGTCACGTGCTTGCACGAAGAGGAGCAGCTTCCACTCATTCAGTGTTTACCTGGCTTGTGATAAACCACAGAATAAGTCAAAAGTATTCCAGTTAGCAGCTGTCACACCACATTCATCTTGTAAAAATCTTCTATTCCCCACTTTCCCACTCACCTAAGCATGACAGAGCATGGCTGCTAGGTGTCAAGGATACCCAAAAATCTCTCCAGAACACCCCAAGCTGAAAAAGTTAAGATACTGTAAAGCCATGAGACAACCAGAAACATGATCAACCAGGCAACTAAGACCTTCAAGCAAATATTTTAGTGCCTAACTTGGCTTTGGGTGTTCCCTACAATGTAGACCACATCATTGTAGTTTCTGAATAACAAAGCAATTCAAAAGGACATGAGCTGGAAGGGATAAAACAGGAAGAATTGGTTGAAGGTGGGGAGAATCACAAGCAGAGGCAAACCTGTTGGGAACAGTACTTTCATTGTTACGTCCATCTGTTTGAGAAATGTCAAGATGCTCCTCTCCAGTGACAGCCTTTGTTACTCTTCTTGTCACACCCTGATTCCACACCAATAGACAATGAAACTATTCATTCTATTATATCTAAATGACAGCTGGGTATCGCATACTAACAAGTTGCAAAGAAACGAAACTACATAATCATGGGGACAAAGACTATTTTTGAACGGGATATTGTGATCAACTATCCAGCACTTGTGATTGAAGATGTTTGAACACATAAGCTTTACTTTTTGCACTCACTTGCTGTGCTGCACAATCTTCTGTTAGTTGGATAATTGCCACTAACATTCACAACTGCCTCAGAACTTCATAGTTTTCATCTTTTCCATCATCTGCAGAAGAATGCTTCTGCTGTTTACTTTTTAAACATACAGTACCTGATGCTCGGTTCTTAACGGTGCTAATGTCAGAGTGAAGGAAATGTAGATATGGACATTGGTAAATACAGTTTTGCTGCTGATGTCCCACAGGGCCTCACAGCTTCCAAGTTTGAGCTCGAAGATCAGTTTTGAATCTATTCCATTGAGCATCATGATATTGCCACATAAACGAAGATGTGAGATTGCGTCTTCATCTCCACAAGGACGACACTGTGGCCACTCATACCAATACAGTCTTGGACAGATGGATTGATGACGGAAAGGTCACATAGGGTTTTTCCTTGTTAATCCCCTCATCACCCTTAGCCAGCTGGATTTATAGTGTTATTGTGTCCTCTTTCTGATGGACATTGAAGACCTCACCGGGAGTATATTCTAGCCCATATAGTTCTGAGTGCCTATTTTAATCAGTAAACCAAATGAAAGAATATTGATTTATCAGCTTTGGGTGAACCACAGGAAATATTCAGCAGTAGATTTCTGTGCCTATTGGATCTGATCCTTCGTGGGATCCAGAATTAATTATGAGGACTTCCAGGGTCACTTCTTCCTGACTGTATAGCCCCATACTGTTGCATCTGCCTTGGGGAAGTACCGCCAACACTGTCTCTACAAAATCCTCCAAATCCATTGGCAGGATAAACAAACCAACATCTGCATTGAAGCTCTAATTGCATTCAGTTAGCTCTGATGGGCATTTCCAATACCAGACTCTGCAGGCAGCTATTCCATTCCAAGTTCTGTCACAGCATGAAATTACCAGGTGGACAGAAGATTTAAGAATGTTCTCAATGCTTCCTCGAAAAAGTGTAACATCCCCACCAACTAATGGGAATCCCTGACCTACGATTAGTCAAAATGGAGAAGCATTCAGGATATCATCAGGAGTCTTAAGTCCCTTTGCTAGAATTACACAGAAGCCCAGCATAAACAAAACACATCAATTCTCACACTATCTACCTGCCCATCCCATTAAAGAGCTCCTACCCCATCTGTGGTAAAGTCTGCAGTTCCCATATTGGCCACAACAGGTTTCTCAGAAATAACAGAACGAGACAGGAAGCAAGGCATCTCCAAACCCAATGGGCTTCCTAAGAGATGACAACTCAAGGACAGTGACAGTCATATGAGATTTTGTTGAAACATGATTTTGTGAGTATATCTGTTTCAGACTGTTGTTTGAATATCGGACAACTCTTCAAATGTTAGCACTTCATTTGCTTGTGGGTTTTAGGATAAATGGACAGGATCTCTGTGTCTATTCTGATGCCTAGGTTGACTGAATGGATTAAATCTTACTTTATTGTGTTGTAGTAGTTTTTTGTAGAATCAAGTGGGTTCTGAGGCCATTTCAGAAGATAGTTAAGGGTCAAACATATTGCTATGATTCTGGAGTAACTCACAAGCCAGGATGGGTGAGAATAAATGTATTCATTCCCTGGAGGAAATTAGTGAGTCAGTTGCAATTTTGCATCAATCCAAAAGCATCATGTACCTTAGCACCATAGGATTGCATTCACCCTGAGGGAAGAGGGTCATAAGGACTTCATTTCCCAATGCAAATTCAAATCAATCTTTAATAATGTTAATGCATTTTTAATTTATTTTCAGGGCATCATTGGCAAGGCCAGTATTTATTGCCTACCCCTAGTTAGCCTTTATCGCTCATACCTAGTTGCCCTTGAGAAGGTGGCAGTGAGCTGCCTTCTTGCATGGCCGCTGTTATTCTGGTGAAAATACTTCCATGGTGCTGTTGGGGTAGGAGCTCCAGGATTTAGACCCAGCTACGATGAAGATGTGGTGATATATTTCAAGTCAGAGGCTCCTGCATGCCTGCTGCCCTCAGCCTTCTTGGTGGCGGAGATCACAGGCCTGAGAGGTGCTGTCAGCAACTGCCCTTGAGAAAGCAATGAACTGCTGTTGTCCTTGTGATGAAGGCAGCCCATTTTTCTGTTGGGTGGAGTCCTCAGAATTAAATGAGAAACAACAAAGGACTCTGGCTGTAAAGCATCTGCAGTCACTCCAGACACAAGAGACTGAAGATTCTGGAATCAGGAGCAATAAACAATCTACAATCTGCTGGAAGAACTCAGCGGGTTGAACAGCACCTGTTTGGGGGGGGGGGGGTGGAATTGGGGAAGCTTTGGCTCAAAGCCCTGCATCAGGGGTGAGTGCAGAGAGGGGAGGTGGTTAGTAAAAAGAGAGGGGAAGGATGATAGGCAGATGGAGCACGTTGGGGAGGAGGAAGATGGGGGGTTGGGAGATTATACAATAGGTGGAAGCAGACAAAAAAAAAAGGCAGATGGAGCAGTTGGGGAGGGTGGGGGGGGGGGAAGGTGGAGAAAGATGGGGGGGGGGGGGTGGTGTGATAAATGGGAACACAAAAGTTACCAGTGCTGGAATCAGATAAGTAAGGAAGGTGAAACCCAGAAGGCAAACGTTATCTGAAATTGGAAAATTCAACGTTGTTTTCCATTTCTGCCCAGTTAGAGGGCGTTTGTGAGCACAATTGCTGCTGAGAGCAATGATTTAATAGGGATCATTGAATTAAAAACTTCTGCATTAAACTGAGAATCAGCACTAACTCAGAACAAATGAGTGACTATGTAAATATATTTGAAATAAATACAGGAATTCATGAGGCACCTGGAATTTATTTCCATCCTCTTCTAACCACTATTTTCTGCAATCATTTTAATATTAACTTTTCTCATTATCCTGTATATCTGAATAGAACAAGGTCAAGTTTGCCCAGTTCCTTTTCTATCATGTCATTAAACAATTGCCATAAGTGCTTTGATGCATCCTGAACTTGTTAAAAAAAGGTGCACTGCAAAAGCAAGTCTTATTCTTCACCATAAAGGTTACTTACATCAACCTATATAAAAGGTACCCTGCCCCAGCCAATCCACTGCTGAAACACTCATTCATTCAGGTGTCACCTATGTTCACTGATGTACAGTTGGTCCTGGTCCTCCAAAACCTCAGAATTAAAATTCTCATCTCTGTATTTAATTCCTATCTTGGCATCTCTGTGAACTTCTCCGGCCCTACAATTTTCAGTATTCTGCCTTTCTCAACTCTGGCATCCTGTGCACCCATCACTCCTTCCTTCAAGATTGGCAGCTCAGCCCTATGCCCTGGAATTGCTGTTACAAATCTCTGTCTCTCATTCTCCATCTCATCCTGAAAGTTGCTCCTCAAAGTTCCCCTCTTTAACCATACCTCCGGCCATGGCTGCTAATAACTCTTCCTATGGCTCAACATCCATTTTTTAATCCAATTTCAGATCTGGTACACTGAGGACATTTATCTATGAACGTACACAATAGGAATATGAGCCACTCAGCCCCTCAAGCCTGGTCTGCCATTTAATAAGATCACGGATAGTCTGACTGCAACCTTAATTCTGCATTCTCTTCCACCTGTGGTACCCTTTCAACCTCTTATCTAGTATCCATCACTTTCTTAAAAATATTCAGAATCTGCTTCCACTGCCCTTCGAGAGCACCAAAGACCCACAACATTCTGAGAGAAAAAAAATTGCCCCGTCTTCAACGGACAACCCATTGTTTTTGAACAGTGACTCCTAGTTCTAGTTTCTCCCACAAAGGGAAACATCCTCTCCACATTCACCATGTCAAGATTCCTCAGGATCTTGTATGTTTCAATCAAGATCCCACTCACTCTTTTTAACTCCAGAGGATACAAGCTTAGCTGTCAACATTTCAGGTATCTGTCTATCAAACCTGCTGAATTGTTTCCAACTCATCAGCTATTGGTAGGAGACAATAATGAGTAGTTTAATAAGGAGACCAATAATGTATATAGTACTCCAGATGATGTTTCAGCAATGCCCAATACAGATGAGCCCGTGTTACAGCCATTTCAGTTACGGATATTCTCCCTTACGGAATTCCCAAATCACTACCCAAGAATTTGAGATACAGAATAAAATTCGGTCTCATGGAATTTATGCAGAAAAAAGTTAATCAACACGGTTGTTCTTCCACTTGCACTTCCTGATGCATGTGCAGATGACGTGGCTTCGTGCTATGGAAAATCGTGATTTCTATGAACGCAACCACCCCATAATGAAAGGGTTGCCTGCCTAACTTAAACATCTATATCAAAGGCTCTTTATAAATACACGTGTTGGATTAAACAGGATTACAAAGATGGGGAAATGTGACAACAGTACCAATACCAACAGTAGCTCTGAGTTTAAAAGATTTTATACAATTATGTTGAACATGATATGTAAAACAAAAATAGTTGCAATCATTTAAATTACTGGGAGAGCTGAAGATCTACTCAATGTTGAGATCAGTGGAAAAAACAAATTTCCATCAGACTGTTGTCTAATCACATCCTTAGCAGAGAAAATAATTTCAAACACGGGGACAACTAGCCTGTAAACTGGTTTGCTTGCCACGACAGCATATTTACAATGGATACTTTAAAAAGCTACAGGAGGTTGTTGAGATACTATGAGTAATACTTGGCAAACATACAATTCTTGGCACAGAAACAATGTTTTCACCAAGCATTCAGATCTTGGTTTTCCTTTCAAATACTGTTTACCAACTTATGTTTAACTTATGTTTATCCTCCACATAAATACATTTGGTCTAAGATATTGGGATGTGACTTTGAACAGTGAATTTAATAAGATGTTAAAGAAGTAATGACCAAAGTAAACAAAACATAACGTTAGTTGCAATGAAAGGTCATCAATCTGAAACCTCAACTTTGTATCTCTCATTACAGATACCGCCTGACCAGGAGTATTCCCAGCATTTCCTGCTGCTAGAACCAGAATGTGACCATTGAATCATCAATAAAAACAGAATTACAAATGGTGAAAAAAGTATGGCCATAAATAAGTTAGAACACTGTGGGAAAAGGTATATGGGGGGAATTTAGAAATTTTGTAGGTCTTTTACTATTCCTCCATATAATATGCATAAGTCAGAATCATTCTGATGATGGTTAATTTAGTTTCTACTTCCATTGATGCCCAGTATTTCAACAGATTTTGTTTTAGTGCAAGTCATATTGCTCAACTGTTGGTGATGTCCAATATGAGCAGATTCCATCATGGTTTCCCATAGTGATCCACTGGATTCACTATGGCTAAATAAATGCACAATATTTAATAGTTTTAAAAACCTGTAGCATCTCTCAAGTTCATCAAGAGATGCTGCAGGCTAGATTCCAGAAATATGGTAAAAGAAGAACCAGGTCTAGACAAGAGATCAAGGACAGATAAAATACTTTATTCTTCAGCTGATAGTTCTGATTCAGCATGCTTTCCCACCTTAATGCAATGATGCAACTCTTAATCTTCACACAAAAAAAAACATTTTATTGGCAACAATATCACTCTTGAAACTTTTCCCCACTTGTCCTCCGAATTACAACTTCCAAACTAGGGCTTATATTTATTTTCCCAGGGAAGAAATTTATTTTCACAACTGGAAACAATTCTTTTCTTTCTTTGCATAAGGTATGCTCAGTCTTGTTAGGTGAGCATTTTATAATGCATCTATTCTGTTGTTCAGTTGATCAGATGCCAACCCTTAAATGCATCTCCCCAACTGATGAACTTTGGTATTTTAGTCCAAATGTGTAATACGTTTACATCATTCACTTGTTGAAATCTTATAATCATCCATTTATTGCTTGGGGTTTCCTACTTCATCCAGTTTCAGTACTGAATCACTTATATGAAGCAAGTGTGTCTTTTTTATTAGAAATACATGTTGTTACAAATCTCAGTCCAGCTTTTTGCCACCAGTAAAGTGTGCAATTTAAACATAATGATCCAAAATTAAAGATTCATTACAATATACAACAACAGTATATTATCGTTTACATTTAATTGGTCCCATGAGTAGAAATAATTGGTTTCCATGAAGCACACCTCACAGGTTTCTGCTATGAACAGAAATAACTGATGATCACCTTCCAACTGCCTGTAATTCTCAACATGGTGCATTGCATTCTTTGTATTGTTTTAATTTTCATTTTTCAATTTCCTACTGACTACATACTTCTAAAAACCAACGGGGGGGGGGGGGGGGGGGGGTGGTTTGGCATATCATCTGTTTGAAGTACAAACAAACAATTCTACCTCACAACTGTTTAACCAACCCAAAAAAGTGATCAGTTCCAGTAAACAAACAATCCATATATGAAACGGCACACTCACTTTCTCAGAGTTCAGTATAGTGTTTTAGTTATACAAACACTGTTTCTTTAAAGTAGAAGCAAAACCCAATTTATAAGAGCACTTTTTTAGTTGTGCATTTACCCATATTTTAATATACATCTGTATAGCATTTTTCTTTTTTTTATTGAATATTGCACCCTTTTCCCAAACTAACTAAAGCTCTACATACTTAATACCTTCCTGCCTGGTCTAAACAAGAAAAAAATTTCATTCTAATGACTGAAAAGTAATTTCCCCTTCCTAGTTTTGAGTTATTCCCACACCCTCTCTTTTCAAAGCACAGTTTTACCTGAGACAGTCTAACTCTGGGAAAACTCAAGTAGGACCAAGGATAGACATCAGCAGATGCAGAATAAGCATCGAACTGTGACAAAACATTTCCATGTTAAATGAATAATCCTTCAAAATATTTTGATAATCAAAAGGTGTATCAGGCACCCAAATGTAAATCACTTCTGAAAGGTTTCATATTCATTTCGTTATATTGTTTACATCCAGTTAGGAGCCATATCGATCCTGCAAAAGACAAGTAAATGGTCTGTTGAAGGGAAAGGTCTTTGGGACTATAGTTAACTTATTACTACCAAATATAAGTAACACAAAGAAACTGTTTATAGCAAGTCAAAGCAAAAATCTTTGAGAATTTATGGGCCTTAAAGCAAAATAGGTTCTGTCAAACAGCTGCGGATCCCAACAGTTCTCAACTAAATAGCCATGAATCAGTGTTAAAGAAAGTTCATATCCACCAAATTCAAATAGTAGAATCTTCATTAGTTTACATTTACAACAAATCCAGGTGAATTACTTAAAATTATTTTTCATTTGAGATGAACATTCGAGATGAACATTCGCAGTCTTCAGTGCACTGGTGCCAATCATAAAGGAATACAATGCATCTTTAAAGGCAACTTTTCTAATAGATCAACTGTGTACTATATGAGCTTTAACATACAGTATAAACAGAGTACCTAAATCTCACCCAAGCTTCTGGTAATTACAACTTTACAAGATCTGCATGCTGCAAAGGTCCATCTATGTCTAACTGAACAAGAATGTGCCGGACTTAAAAGGTGAATTTTATATTACAGCAATTTCAAATATTCTGCTTAATGTTATGAAATCAGTAAGAATCATTATTTTACAGACCCAAGCTCCACAAGAAGACATTCATACTGAAAGTCTTATCCATTTTGACGGAGTGGACATGGTATTAATTTTTGTCTTATTATAGGCATTTTCATTTTCGTACCCACGGTGAAAATTAACTTGACATTCTGGCATTGCTGAATACAAACCAATTGGTGAGAAGGTGATGTGCGAAACGATTGCCTCAACCAATCTCTCCCACTATTTTTTTTTTATTTTTAAAGGCAAAGTTTAAATGCTCAACTATTCACATATTTTCAATACAATTCCTAACCAATACTGGTTTCCACTTTAGAGTCTTAACATAATTAAATGAATTTGCAAAATTCTGAAATTATAAATGAAGATAAAAAAAGTTAATTTTATTGGTAGAAGTTAAAATTGCATTCAACTTGTCTTTAAAAAGTAAAATGTGAGTATTCTACTGGATCTTTTAATAGACTGGATCAGCAATATAGTTGTTTCATAACCTGCCCCTTCAAGGCCATTGCTTAAATGCTTTCTAATATAATATGTGTAATCATAGCTGCTTGTACCTGTAAACCACAACACTGGCTTTCTGATTTTATTTGTTAGAGATGCAATGTATGCGACTTCACGGAATAAAGGATCATGTTTAATGCAAGGATTTTATATATAACAACGGCAAATACTGATTAGTCACAATAATTTTCCTGAAAAAGGTTATACCAACCTGAATGGAAGTCATCACTCCATTGGCCAGCACAGAAAGCTTCCCAGCCACAGATCTAACACCTTGCTTAAACTGTGCCATATCAGGAGCTGATGGTAGGACGTTGGTCAGAGACACGTTAGCTTAAGAGAATAACAAATCAAACCAAATAATAAAAAAATAATCTTGATCAACCTTAAACTACTCACAACTTAGTAAAATACAATCACTATAAAAGAATTGTAGGAAAATAAAACTGACAACACAAAAAAGAGCTTTTTTTTGGTTACATCCATTAGTGCGTTTATTCTTCTTTTATCTGAGGGCAAAATTGAAATAATTCTCCTTGTACCATTTACCAGCCAGAGAGCAGGACAATTTGAAGGCATCTATCTATATGATCAAAGGTTCAATAGGAATGTAGGAATTTAAAAGGGCTTCCGAAAATTATGCTCAGAAATATTCTGCTATCCCAGCAGGTTCAGTGGGATTTACTAAGGGTATTTAATACTCTAAGCAGTCTCTCGCAGCACTCACACTTCCTTCTGTAATTAGTTACTTTCATACTAGTTGCAAACTGAGTGTTATCAAGTGGAAAAACTTGATAAATAAATAAGAATACAGAGGAATATTACTTTAATGCGTTGTCTTTATTATCAAACCACATCAAAAGAAACCAGAAGACATTCAAGCCAAAGTGTTGTGGCATCAAATTAGACCAGAGAAACTACAGCTTTTTAATTTTGAAAGAAGCAACTAAAGGTGGGGGTGGAGGGGTGGGTGGGTGGGCACATGCAAGTACTTGATAGCAAAGTACAAAGAAAAAGTAAATTCAGAAAACTGCTTAAAGTTAAATTTTGACAGTAGGGTGAGAGGGAACAGGCCAAGACTGAGAAAAGGCAAATTCAAGACTTAATATCAGGAAATTCTTCAAGCAAAGGAATCAACATGCAGAATAGACTTCTGAGTAGGGTAGGGTAGGGTAGGGTAGGCAAAATTCCTGGAATCATATAAAGAACAATGAAGACCTGTGTTGTGCAAATGCTGAGAATAATCAGATTTTCTTTAACCTCTGTGATCTTGTATAGCAGTAGTTTTACATTACCATGGGAGATACAGTAGTACAGGATCTATGTTTTACCATAAGGGAGGTTCAATCAACAAACAACTGGTACATATGCCTGCACTATTTATACCTTTGGCCATCAGAGCTTCACAAACAAAAAACACAGGGAATCATTCTGCCCTGACTTTGGCATATACAAACTCTGTCATTGATGGATTTCCTATCAAGGAAAAGTCCATCAGTCATTCAGTTGTTCAAGACTGTTTCTTTATTCATTTAGACCATGGCTGTTCTGTAGCTCAGATCCACACTTTTGACCCATATCCACGATACCCTTGTCTAATGGGAGAAAACTACTGATCTCAGTCTTGAACATTTAAAGCAGCAGCACACACAGCTTTTTGGGGGAAAGAGATTTCCACTGCAATTCGTCTGAAAAGAAATCCAAATCCTATTTCAAAATACTTTTTAATAACATGCTCCCAGAAGAGTATATAGCATCTCTGTAACTATATTACACCCTTTTTTGATAAACTCCTGAATTTGATCACTACTCAGCTATCTATGCCTGTGCCTGAATAAGGGCTAATTTATGCAGCCTGTCCTTTTAATGTAACCTAAGTCCTGATATAATTTTGGTTAATCGATACCGTATTCACCAAGCACAAAAAATAATTTCTGAGATCTAATGCCAAGAAGTGACTGCAGTACTCCAGAGGTCTATACAACAATATACTTTGCCCTTTTCTGGTAATAACCAACATTTTATTCGACTTTCTAATTACTATTTGTATCTGGGCACTAGTTTTAGCAATCTGTGTGCATGAACATCCCCTTGCAATTCCAAGTCTGTCACTGAATATTCCAATTTGTTTTTCTTGAATCCAAAGTGAATGACTTGACACATACAACAAACTCCACATTTGACACACTTTTGCTTAATTGTTACATTTACAGTTCTTCATAATTTAAGTATTCAAATAATTTGTATTTATATAGCACCTTTCACAATTTGAGGACACCCCAAAGTGCTTTTTAGGAAATGAAGAACTTCTGATGCCACTGTAACAACTTAAGATCTGCAACAGTCAAGCTGCACACAGGCTTCCATAGCAGCACACTGTGTGTGTGACCATGGTGTCTTTTGTGCCTAACTGAAGGAGCACAGGTGGCCATTTTTGTTAAGAAGACATCTAAATGACAATATCATCTCAGTATTCAGTACTGTACTCAAGGATCAGAGCATATCATATACTCATAGGCAAATATATAAAAAATCTTGGATGTGTTACATGGCCTTCTTTAGCTCCTATACATGGTGGTGCTTATTAAACACAAGAGAGCAGGTTCTGCAATATGAATTCTTGTTAAAATGAACAAAAAGCTTCAATGATAAGCAGAATCAATATTTCATGATTAAATTAATCAACAAACATCAATCAGAAATATCAAGCTCCAGACTTGCACTCCATATACATGGGTTTTAATGATTGATTCAGAATTAGGCCACTGCAAGACAATGCTTTCCAAAGACTTTATTAATACTATACTCCTAGGGTGGATAAAAAGAGCATTTTATTTAGAATTATACATTATTTCGTAGGGATCATAGGTCAAAAATGTTAGCTTTACTGTTATATTTTCAACCACAGAAAAGCTCAAAAATAGTGGCTCAAACTAATGAATTAGTCTTTTGTTTGCCAGTTTTCAAAAATAAAAGGCAAAATCTGATCAATTTTATTCTGCTATTCCATCTACATTGTACTCACTGAGTGAACTGAATCCTTTTGATTCATTGACAGTTAAACAATCAGATACATCATTGGTTAATCACCAACTGAGGCTTCATGTCAGCCAATCATGATTTTTTCTCCATGCAAGAAGAATGAACCATGTTGTGTAGCAAAGAACATGCACCAGGTAAATCAGAAAATCTCCAAAAATGTTACTCACAATAAATTGATGAGATGTTGTTTTCAAAGGACAGAAGAGTAGTAATAATATAATGGCTGGGACAATTGCAATAGGACTTCTAATTGTGATGGTACTTGATACCTGGTACACCAATGCAGTGTGAGGTCTTTAATCACTTTGTATGTGAATGCCATGGACTCATAGATATTAGATGTAATGTTTTCTATGGAGGTACAGGAATTATGGAAGTCATCTAGCTTGTAGGTGCGGTAATGTGGAGATGCTTACATAACTCTAGTAACAACAACTATGGGAATGAATCAATTTCATGAAGGTTTCCATTTGCTGATAAACAAATGAGAAGTGAGTTAAAATAATCGCTGAATAGGTATGACTGGCAAAGTGACAATGGATCCTGTAACTACACATTTCACAATCACATTACTTGTGAAGTTTGCTCATAGCAAACAACAGATTTGTATGTTAATCAGCCGCACGACAGTTACAAAGAAGAAATTCAAAAATTTCATCTTAATTAAACATGACAAAACTGTGAGGTGAAAGAGTAAATGAAAACAGGTGTAACATTTTTAATATAGTGCTGCCACACAGATGGATGTGTTATTCCTTCAGCTTAAGGAGAGTCCAAAGTTGGGAGAGCAGCAGCAATTCAGGGACTTGATGGAAGAAAGTAGAAATCAGGGATACAGGGAGGCAGCACATCAGGATCCCTGGTTAAGAACTGGAAAAACCATTCCTCAGCATTCTGGAACATTTAATCACTAGTATACAAAAAAAATTAAGGTGAAACTAATCATTCTTAAGAAAAAAAGCAGTTAAATCCATCAATTAAAAACACTCTCCGTAGATCATAGAGAAATCAATCATAACAAAATCCTGTGCTTATTTTATTAGCGTGCCTAGTTTTGAGGAGGCAATTTTCTCCAGGTTTCAAATGCTGTTGTTTCTTACCTGCTGTTTGTTTCTTTTCACCCTCAAATAGATCAGCTGAGCTGATAGATGAACTTCCTGCAAATCGATCCAGTCGAGTTTTGGTTTCATACTGCAGCAAAAGCAAACCCAATAATTAAAAACAGGGGTTGCTTCCGGGATAATGAACAATTAACTGTTGTTGAAGTAGAACAATACATGTAAGTTTTGGTCTTAAAGTTGAGTTATGAAGCTACAGGGCATTTTGAAGAATAATATGATTTTAAAAATATTATTTATTAAAATAATTCCTGCTTCTTCAAAGGTAATTCTTTCAGACAGGAAAGGAAAAGGCTTAGTTCACATCTGCATTAGCAGGAATTAAACAGTAAGATTCTTCTGAAGAAAGGTTCACCATACGTGGAATGAGGACCAAGAAAGAGCTGGATCAAATACATAAACACTCAATAGCTGTAGCACAACTATATTCAGACATGATGCATTTTATTAGACGAACTCCCGCTATAAATTGCCTGAACTACAAAAAAGACCGCAAGACATAGGAGCAGAATTATGCCATTTGGCCCATTGAGTCTGCTCTGCCATTCGATCATGACTGATTTATTTTACCCTCTCAACCCCATTCTCCTGCCTTCTCCCCGTAACCTTCAATGCCCTTACTAATCAAGAACCTATCACCCTCTGCTTTAAATATGCCCAATGACTTGGCTTCCATAGCCATCTGTGGCAATGAATTCCACAGATTCACCACCCTCTGGCTAAAGAAATTCACCCTCATCTCTGTTCTAAAGGAACATCCTTCTATTCTGGGGCTGTGCCTCTGGTCCTAGATTCTCCCACTACTGGAAATATCGTCTCCATGTCCACTCTATCCAGGCCTTCCAATATTCAGTAGCTTTCAAAGAGATTCCACCCACCCCCCCCCCCCCCATCCTTATAACCTCCAGTGAGTACAGGCCCAGAGCCATCAAATGCTCCTCATACATTAACAAAAGAGTACTTCAATAATATACTCTTATTGATTCTAAGAAAGAATGATAACTTTAGCACCAATTATTAATAGATCAAGTGTAGTTTTGTAATATGAACCTACACACACCAAGCTGTGGACTTAAATAGTGTCTGTTTAATTTCCATAGGATCACTGCATGCACCACAGAGAGGAACTCAGACCTCTAAGGTTACAGGTAATGCTTTCATCCACTGAATTACTGAAGATGTTAATGTATTTTTATTTGAAAAAGCAAATTAGAATTTAACAATTTAGCATCTATGGCTTGAGGTATTCAAGTTGAAATAATTGGAGGGCAGAGTATTTTATAAATGTTCCTGCTAGCATCATTACTGATTTCCATTCAAACTTCTCTGCATCAAAAACCACCAACACATTCAACAAAAATGTACAGCCACCAATTATATCAGCCAGTGTATTTCTGAAAAACACAACTAGTCACATCAAGGCAGGTTGCAAGTGTTGATTTCATTGCTGACAAACAAGATTGTAGATTTAACTCATGATGTACTAATGAAATATTTTTCCACAGCTTGAAAATGTTAATTTCTCAAACATCAGTGTGAATTCTACATGTTTCTGCAAAGAAAATTAACAGACTAGACACATACATTCACATAATGGTAAACACTCACCTCTGCAGGATCCTGTTTCCCAAAATACATATCTGAAGATATGGCTTTGACATTGCCAAATTTCTTCTGTGCTTCCTCAGAGACCACTCCATAATCCAATTCTGGTTTACGACGTGCAGGCCTGGGGACAAATGAGAGAAATCAACACAGAAGTTAATATTAACAGATCTACATAACCAAGTCACATGAGTGACATCAATCTGTATCACAGCATGTGTATAAGCATTTTAAAAGTTTATTTATGGTTGAAATGTGATGTACTGTATATTATCTTTAGAATTACAAACAAACATTAATGTTTAATTTTCTACCAAATGTAGTTTATTACAGACTACCATATAAAATATTCCAGATTTACAAAGGAAAATTAAGTTTAGACCATGATAGCTGTTGGTACTTAACTAAGATGGAATTAAAAAAGAAAATAATCTAGTTTGCTCATCTCTTCGAACCACATAGCACAATGGTAAATAAATGACTTTATTAAAAGCTTTACCCGTCATTTAATGACATTTTTGAAGTAAATGTCTCCTTCTCTCTACTGCTGCTTTCTGTCTTCCAAAATGAATCACTGTTGTCATCCCACTTTGAAAATGGCCCTCCCATATCCAGTGGATCATCAAAATACCTAAAGAGTAGTAGAAGGCGGCAAGTTATACAACAAAATAGCAACACTTCCATTGTACAACACAATGGATTCTGGATCCATATCAGCAATGCAACAATCCAGCATCATTTTAACTGGTCCCCAAAAAAGTCAACATAACAAGGACAACAAAATATAACTTTCTTTAAAATGTATAAATGTGTAAAGAAACTAAATTCAGAAACTGTTTGTGGCTGAGAAGAAACCTTTGTTTACCCAGAGACATGGCGTAATAATCACTGGAAACAGGATTATAGGATATTTGCAGCCAAGGTAGCCTCTCATCCCTTTGGGTTAGCTCTTAGTCGGGCAATCTAAGCAACATCATTTACTGCTTCTTTATCCTACCCACCCCTCCCCACACAATTTACTTTAGCTTCAAACATTAATCCACATTGTATTTGAACATCATGATTGAATTTGCACATGCCACACTTTACATATTGTAATCCAGGTCATAACAATTTAACACATTTTTTCCCCCTCAGGTCAAAAAGTGGGGGGGGTTCAGGGAGGGAATTATAACGTTTAAGGCCTGACAGCAAAGGTAGAGAGATTAAATCCAGGGATGCTTAAACAGGGTAGGATTGGAGGAATGGTTGTTTTTAGGTTTGTAGAGCTACAGGAGATTGCAGAGCTTGGTAGGGGAAAAGCCATTCAGTTTTTGATTATTTCTAGGACTTCATGTTGTTTTTGTCAAATTTATTTCTTTTTAATTTAGTTAAGTCGATCTGAACTGTTTTAAATGTCTTTGTCTATTATAAATTTTTTAAAATATTGAAAGGCATTTGACAAAAGTGGGGGACATAGAGGCATTTAGGAATGAGGGAATGGGGGCCTCAGGACCCACCCACTGAGGTCTATTCATTGTGACCTGCTTTCCTTTGCTGGCAGACCCTTAGGTACGGAAGGTCAACTTGGTCAGCTTTCTGCATATAGGTGACGTTAGTGCATGCAGGCGAGCTTTATGAACAAAAAATAAACTGCTGGAAGAACTCAGTGGGTTGAACAGCATCTATGGAGGCAAAGGGATGGTCAACATTTTGAATTTATGGACAGTAAGATTGGGCAGCAGACTATATCCAAGATGATCCGGCTAGTTATTTCCAATGGTGGATGAGACAGGAATGGAAAATAATATTCACCAAGTTGGATTTGGATCTACAAGTCCACACTAGACAAACTACAGCATAATTTGCTGTAATAACAATAATTAAAAAAGCTCTCCCTCCAAGTATTGCTGCAGATTTAATACAAAAACAAAGTAACACAAATGCTGGAAAACTGAATTAAAGCAGACAGTGCTTTAAATACTCAAGCAGGCGGTATCTGAGAGGAGAGAAGCAAAATTGAGATTTGGGGATATTGATCTCTGTGGTACTGCAACAGGCTAGATAGTATTCATCAAAACTTTCCCATTGAGTTCAAATCAACTCAGCTAGAATTTAAATCAGATTCTAATGTTTTATCAGGAAAATGCACTTAAGAGCAATTAAGATTAATGTTTCAAGTGTAACCTAAAAGGTAGATGAGGGTAGGCCAGTGGATGTTGCCTATTTGGACTTGAGCAAGGCCTTTGGCAAGGTCCCACATGGCAGGCTGGTCTGGAAGGTAAGGTCCCATGGAATCCAGGGAGAGCTAGTTAGGTGGATTCAAAATTGGCTTAGAGATAGAAAGCAGAGGATGGTGGTTGAAGGTTGTTTCTCAGAATGGAGGGCAGTGACTAGCAGTGTGTTGCAGGGGTCGGTGTTTGGGACCCTTGTTATTCATTATATATAAAAATTATTTGGATGTGAATGCACAAGGCTTGATCAGTAAGTATGCAGATGACATAAAATTAGGCGGTATTGTCGATAGTGAAGAAGATTATCATAGATTACGGGGGATCTTGATCAGTTGGGCAAGTGAGCTGAGAACTGGCAAATCGATTTCAATACAGATAAGTGTGAGGTGATGCATTTTGGAAAGTCAAACCAGCATAGGATTTATACTATGAATGGTAGGGCACTAGGGGGTGTCATGGATCAGAGGGACCTAGGAGTACAAGTGCATAGTTCATTGAAAGCAGTGTCACAGGTAAGACAGGGTGGTGAAAAAGGCATTTAGCATGCTGGCCTTCAGCAGTCAGGTCATTGAGTATAAGAGTTAGAACATTATGTTACAGTTGTACAAGTCGTTGGTAAAGCCGCACTTAAAGCACTATGTACAGTTTTGGTCACCCTGTTATAGGAAAGATGTGGTTAAACTGTAAAGAGTGCAGAAAAGATTTACGAGGATGTTGCCAGGACTAAAGGGCCTGGGTTACTGGGAGAGGTTGGCCAGGCTAGGCCTTTATTCCTTGGAATGTAGGAGAATGAGGGGTGAACTTATAGAAGTGTTTAAAATTATGACAGGCATAGATAAGGTGGACGGTAACAGTCCTTTCCCCAGGGTAGGGGAGCCCAGAACTAAGGGGCATAGATTTAGGATGAGAGGGGAAAGATATAAAAGGGACCTGAGGGGCAACTTTTTCACGCAGAGGGTGGTGAGTATACGGAACGAGCTGCCAGAGGAAGAGGTTGAGGCAGGTACAATAGTATCATTTAAGAAGCACTTGGATAGGTACATGGGTGGGCCCTGTGGTTAGCATGGACTCATTGGGCCGATGGGCCTGTATCTGTGCTGTATTGCTCTATGTGTAGTCAGAATCCAGTGATACCAATAGAGTATCAACTAACGTATCCAACTGGTAGCATATTGGCAACATTACAATATTAAGAGAAATTAAAGTTGGTAGTGATTGTTAGAAGGGTGCTGCTAGGGTCAGAAATGCGTGAAACTAATAGTGTTAACTCACTGGCCTGCAGGCTGAGGACATGTTAATCACCTTTCAATGTATCTTTTCTGAGCACCATCACTTTCTTCCTCTTCAGCTTACTTCCTCTTTGTCAGGTGCCTTGGACTGGACAGCATATTCTGACCAGGTAGTTAGCTGGTGACAGATTTCTGGTTTACAACAATGCCACTCTGAAAACAAGTACTACTAATAGCAATTAATGCCCAAATGAGAGTTAGTGTAAAATTGATCCACATTACTGAAAGGTCTTTCTCAGAAATGCATCAGTAAACAAAAACAGAAAATGCTGGAAACACCCATCACGTGAGGCAGCATTTGTGGAAGATGGAAGAGAGTGAACATTTCAGGTCAAGACCCTAATGGTTTCCTCCATTTTCTCCTCTTATTTCAGATTTCCAGCATTTGCAAATTTTATTTTCTTTAAACTTCATTCTTTTGGTTCCTCCACAGATTTTTTTCCCATACTATAACACCCTGGTTCAGGATCAAACTGCAGAGTGGTGCAGCTAGTAGAGTTCCAGTGATCCGTGGTAAATCTTGTCCTCTGGTTCTGTCTGCATGGAGCTTGCTTGCACGTTTTCTCCGTGATACCATCGGTCTCCCCCCAGCTCCACCTCCCCCCCCCCCCCCAACAGTGCTCTGGTTTTCTCTCAGATCCCAAAGTGCTGGTTAGGTTAATTGTCCACTGTAAATTGCCACTACTGTGCAGCTAATTGGTAGAATTTGGGGAGAACAGGTTACAGGGAAAATTAGTGGGGGAATGGGATCGCTTTGTGCACTGGCACAGACACAATGGGCTGAAACAATTCCTTCTGTATGGAAATATGAAATAAAATATGAAACTTCACTTACCTGGAACGAGACGTAGTAAATGCAGGTTCTTCATCATCATCATATTTTCTCCTGGACGATTTTGCAATAGTTGGAGTCTCTTGTTCTATAGTATGCATATCTGATAATACAGAATGGGAAACTCCACTACAAGATATAAAAGCACATAAAAGCAGAACATCAGTGGGACATGTAATTCTACTTGGATGAATTCAATTCCCACTTTAAGAAGTAAAGCTCGAGATTCAGACATGAAACTTATTAATGAAAGTCAAAAAACTGCAGATGCTGGAAATCTGAAATAAAAACAGAAAACACTGGAAAAACTTAGCAGATCAGGCAGCAACTATGGAAAGAGAAACAGTTTCAGGCTGAAGGCCCTTCATCAGAACTGAGAAAGACAGAAAACAAGTTAGTCTTGGTAGCAGAGAAGGTCGGGGAGGGCAATAGGTAGAACAAGGGGAATGTCTGTAATAAGTTATCATGATGTAGCCATTGAATGGACAGTTTGTCTGTGTAATGTGTTACCAATATTGTGAAGTCTGGGTTATACTGTACAGGCTGGCCTGCTGGGACATGCTCAGAAGGCCAGAATATACAAATGAAAGAAAAAAAGAGGAACAAGCAAGTTGGAAAATTCAATATTGAGTCCTGCAAAATGGAAAATGTTCCTCAAGCTTATGAAACCTATTAAGGTTAGTAAGATACATTATTAAAAAAAACTCTTCATTCAATTCCATATTTAACATAAAAGCCTAAATGCTAGGTAGCATGTATAAATGTTGTAAATTATAGCAATCCACAAGGAATTCAAGAACAAGGGGAGTAAATATTCAGTCAAACTGGCATTGCAGTTCAGGTTGAGGAACTGAGAGGAACAAAAGTGAGATTCTATGAATTTCCACAAAAGTAAATCATTTTACAGGACATTTACACAGGCAGTTTTCATCATAAATATAGACATAAGGATCTACGTGGAATAAAGAATGAATGTGTGACAGAAACATCATAAAGGATTTATATATGTGCACCATACAGAGCACAAAAAGTCAGATTTAGAACTGGTGAAAAATAATGGCTGAAAGTTCTGTTTCATAAGCCCTACCAACGAAATAGTTTTACAGTACACTTTGCACTCAATACTGTGGGGATAATATAATCTGCAAGGTCAAACACATGATTGTCATGAGCAAGGCAATAATTAAATTTATTTCCATATATAGATTTCTTTTGGTCACCATCTTGGTTCTTAGCAATCTCAAGTGTCTCCTTAAACTATTCTGGGAGCGATACACAGCAAGACAGATGCAAGTAACCAGGTGTGATCACCATATTATTTCTGCTGATATATGACTCCAAGTTTTCCATACAACCTAGTTCTATATTTCAATTATTCCTAAATGTTCTTTCCACTTTGCCAGCCTCCCTTCCCTCTCCCCAAATATACAATATTGCATTTCAAGGTCCTTACGCTCTGCTGCCGAGGCCCATGCCCAGTCGCTCTGCTTGTTCCTTCTTTTTGCCTTCCATTCGCTTCATCTTCTCCTCTTCCTTCTTTCTTTGTATTTCTAGGTCTTGATATGCAAGACGAAGAGATGAAACTCTGTAACAGAGAATTCCTTCACTTACTTCCTCTCTTTTAATAGTAATGAATCAACTGAGCAGTTAGAAGTATATTACTAAAACAAAATTCACAAATAGACAGAATTTCAGAATGAGAAAATGAATGCCAATTTGCCAGGCAAATGGCAAAAGTGATACAGTGACATAATTATATCACTGGATAAGCAGTCCAGAGGTCTTAACCAATGATCCAAATACAGTTGTTTAAATCACAACAATGCAGTTAATGAAATCAACCTAGAATGGAAAAAAACCCTATCAGTAATCCTAACATGGAATAACTGGGCTGTCATAAGAGCCATCACAATCACAAATGTTCTTTAGGGAAGGAAGGCTATTGTAACACAGTTGATTTTTAATTGTCTTTTGAAATGGCCTACCAAGCCACTCAGTTGTATCAATGATTACATAAAATAACAAGAGGAAAAGTGGACAGACTTCCCAATTTCAGGTATCAGACAGGACAAAGCAGTGCTTAGCCAAGATGACCATGCAAATTCTATCTAATTTCTGAGGATTTACCAATATCAGGTGTGCTGACCCACAGATTAGACAAGCAAAAGCATGATACAGTTAGACTCAAAGTCATATATTTTAGCTAGTGTTACAAAACGCTCCATCACCAATCCTGATTTCATTCTGTTTCACCAGCTCAAGAGATCCACAAGGGGTGTCAGGAGAATGACCTAGTCAGGTAGGAATCTCTTAAGAGTGCTCAACGTTAAGTCCAAACCCATGAAATCTTGCATCCTACCTCTCTCAGTAAACCTTAGCAACTGACATCATGTGTCCTCATCTCTGTGACAGGAAGTCATTCCTTGTCCAAGGTATGGCCTATAGACTGCCAACAAAGTCAGCCACCATTCTCTCAAGATGATTCCTTCAAGACAACTTCATGTGAAGGATGCAGGAAAACAGATTACCCCATCTCCTGAGTGCACTTGCACTGAGTTTCCGAAATGAGATGGTAAATTATCTGTTGTCCTAGATTATTAAGGATAGCAATTTCAATGAGTAACTCATCAAAACATAAGTGATCCAATAGATATATTAATGCTTGGTCTTGATGGCATCAGTCTCCCTCTTCTCTATGGAACCCTTAAAAGTTCAAGCTTGTATCAAGTTATACTATAATTTCAAGCAAATTTCTTTGTTAGTCATAGCATCCAGTAATCTCTGGTTGTAAAAAAAAGATAAAATGCACAGTAGCTTGTAACTACTGTAGTTCAGAGCACAAAGGACCATGATAACAATTAAATACCTCTTACAGTCTTGAACCAAATATGTAATTGCATAAGCTTTTGGACAGTTATTAACTATTCATGCTTTATGTAATAGTAAAACCATGTTGATTTTGATTTTACGAGCATTAAACAACTTGAGTAACTCGCATTAAAATAGAAATTGAACATGAAAAGCAAATTCTAACATTACATACACAGATTCTTCCATCTCAAGCTTCTTCCTGTTATTCAAATCTTCTTGTTCTTTCATTCGATCTGCGGCCTGAGCCTGTTTATCTATTTCATTGAAGCTGTGACTGGTTACTTTTTGTGCACCTAAACCAGCCTTCTTAGCACCCAGCTGTTAAAACAGGGGAAAAAAGGTACGATTCATTTACTTTACCACTTCCTCTTATAGGAGCACCAAACACAATTAAATCTTAACCTTTTCTTTATTTCTGTCAAGTTGACTCCTGTAAAAATTAAATATTACGAGTATAATTGAGATAGCAATGTGTTTAGTGTACTCAAGTACTATCCTAGAAATGAGAATGCCAAACAAAGGATTTGGCCTCAATTGATCCAACTCTTTTCATCACGACAGAAAGCCAGGAAGAATTAAAAATCTACATAAATTAGTAACACCACCAAAGAATAAACAACAGCAAACAAATATATAACTGTATAGCGATGCATACACAGTTAAATGCTTGCTTGCATTTGTCATGTTGCATTAGATGATGGTATTTTAAAATTATTAATGTTATTATAATCGATGTATTATTTTACTATTCAGTTCCAATTAAAAGTCTGATTCCTATAAGTAGGTAACTGAGGTCAATTAGAGATCAAAAGCTGGTGAGACAAATGTGCAGATTGGCAGATTATAAATTCTGAAATTCAAGTCAGAAGAGCCCAACACTGAATGGCTTACTTTCTGTAATACTTTTTGAAAAGTTCCAAATTGTGCACTTCAGGCCAGAATAGATTAGCACCCTGATACAGAAAATGTAACATGAGATTTTTTTTTGTAAGGTGCACACGTGGTTGGTAGTTTTGCCAAAGCTACTGATGTGGCTTTTTCGAAAATTAATTCTAAGTAAAACATAACCTGAATTTTGTAGTTGTGTACACAAAAGGTTATAGGAGAAGGTGACTTTTTTTCTAAATTAACATTGATTTAAAATCTATTACATTCTGAAATATGTAACTGAGTGAATTAAAATTCAAGTAATACACAAAAATCTATTGTTAGAGTTAGAGAATGTTTTAGTATGAGATCAAAAGTGGAGTTGTCAATTACTCGCTGTTACTGCTCAGCATTTGGACCACTTCCCATATTGCGGGAGCCACATCCCAGTGAAGGCAGAAATTCAACATCACCTTTGACACCCTAACACAGCCTTTGGTCAACTAAACAAAAGGCTATTTGAAAATCAAGACCTCAGATCTAGCACAAACCAAATGGTCCATCAGGCAACTGTGATCCCTGCTTTCCTGTACGCTCCTGAGAACTGGACAGCAGGCATCTTAGGGCAATGCAAATATATCACCAATGCTGGCTCTGCAGAATCCTCCAAATTCACTGGAAGGATAATGTCAGTGTTGACTCCCAGGCCAACATTCCAGTATTGAGGCCTTAGTTATACTCAGTCAGCCATGTTATGCAGGCCAGATTGTTTGCATGTTGGACACCAGATTCCCAAAATGAACACTCTATTCGGGCTCTGCCATGGGAAGATTACTGGGCAAACAACAGAAAAGATTCAAGGATGTGCTCAAAGCTTACTGAAGAAAAAAATACAGCATTCCTTGGGAACCTTTGGCTCTTCTCAAAGCAGAGAAGGAGCATATTAGAAAATATTGAGAAGGCTAAGGCCATGCATTAGGAGCACAGAGGCCCACCTCACAAACTATCCAACCACCTGCCCTGCCAGTCACCACCTCGTCACATTAATGGAAGAGTCTGCAGTTTCCATATTGGCCTCATTAGCCATCTCAGAACCCACAAAACAGAGTGGAAGTAAATCATCCTCAATCCTGAGGAATTGCCTAGAAAGTTCATGCTCACATTTAACACAACACAATCACAAATTAAAACATGCATTTTTTTAAAATGCATTAATTGCATATGCTACCAAAACTAGAGTTTAAAAAAAGTTAACACTGGCTTCTGCAGTACACCGTCTTGGTCATTGGCCAGCACTTATCTCCCTATACTTGTGGGTTTCCATGTTTAACTGGCAGTGCAGAGTCACTCTGTAACAACACCAAATGCTGATAGTTTCAACCTCAAAACAACTGCAAAGTCCAAGCTCTTGTTAAGCAGCTCTATTGATTACAAATCCAATTAAAGCTAAAACTGTACAAAAGAAATAACTTGAAATACACACCATTTTCTTTGTTGCAGAAGACTTCTTTTTTGTTATGATAGAGGACTTGACTTCTGTCAACAAATCCAAATCACAAATTATTAATTTTTCTACTAACACAACACTTCTCATGAATGTTAGGCCAAATATATTAAAAATCATGTTTTATCATACAATTAAAATGTATTTTCATGCAATAGCAACTATAACTGTACTATACACAATGCTCAATGTACAATTAGAGATTTACAGGCCCACATTACTAGTAAACTATAAAATTGTTGATAAAAATATTTTGTTTTCTCTAAAAGCTTTATATGCAAGCAATAGCAGCACAGTGTGAATTGGAGAGTGCCCTTAGCCATAAAAAATTAAGAAGTGCAAAATTATAGATATAAATTAAAGTAAGCATTTCACTAGTTTTATGGGAAGATAAAATGATGCAAAAGAATTAAATTAACCCTTTCCAGCCACTTATAAAAGCAAAAAGAGATCACATTAATGCCTTTTCTTGTACCTTATGTTTTTGCAAATGAATAAAGAGAAATTATTTGCATTAGTTAAGGCATTCAATAAAATAGTTATCTAAAGGCTAGTAAGAAACATACGAAAGTAAAATTAGATTTGTAGATGAATAGTAGTTGTCCCTTTCTGATGGAGACATGGGATTAAATAATGTTACGAATCAGGGAACAGCATATAAAAGCATTTGGATGCTCATTCTGACAAACAATATTTTCAGTCTAAACAGATACATAGGCACACAGGAAGATATTTAATGATGGAGGATGGGGAATGGGACGAATGGGTCAAAAGAGAGCAATGACAAGGCAAGCGATTACAAAAATGGTAAGAAAGAGGGTGAGAAAAGTTGAATAGGAGAGGAGTGAGAGTTAGTGAAAGCAAGATTTACTGATGCACATAAATAAAATCATATGCAATGGTTGAAATGACTAGGGCAAGAAGAACATGCAAGCTGGAAAGTGTTAAAATAATCAGTTGATCTCAATTTTTTTCTAAAAATACTGATAAACACTGCAAACAAGTTCATTTAAAGCATTAAGTCTTTGAGGAGTTAAGTAGCTGTTCTCTCCCAATTCGTGGAATTGTGCCCAAGTCCATCTGTACACTTTGTTTCAGAAATTCGAAGCACCCATTGGCAGATCACAAACACCTTAACAGTCACCTTTGTTAGGTGTGACTCCTGCAGAAACTAAACTCATTGAGTCAGCTAAAATAGGGAAAAACAAATGAGAATTTCTGAGTAACAGCCAAAAACAGTTCTTCACCTCATAGTACTATGTTCCATATACTCTAAAACATGGCATTTTTCAGTATGAAAAACTTAAAATTACTCATTAGAAATGAAATATTAAACATAAACCAAAAAATAAAATCAGTAAAATTCAGTAAATCTGAGAGTAAAACATACTTTCCCAAGACTTTGTTTACTGTTTTGAGACAGAAAAGATCCTAATTATATACGACCTTCTTTAGTAGCTCCATTCAAAAATATTCATTATTCATTAAATAAAAGCATTACTAGGAAGGTTAGTTGTTATAAACATGGAAACATTTTTTTCCTGTTTCAAGATTCCATAATTTTAATAATATGTCAAGAAATTTCATCTCTATTTCAGTCTAGCTTGTTTTCCATAAATTTTTACAATCTTAAGGTATATTTTCATTTTAACTCTCATAGCACAATGCTTTGTGCACCCCAATGAAAATCAAATATTCAGGAATAGACTGCTATGAAAATAAACAAGAGAAAATTGTGTGGAGTGCCATCCAAATGTTCTGGGGCATGAAGCTTTGCATCAGAAATACAAATGTAAAAATTAACTGAACTTCTGATGTAGTCAAAAATTTAGTTTTGTTTTTCCATAATCTTATTTTTCATGAGGACTTTTTTAATCCCCAGAGTATATTTTTTCAGTTAATTAAGCTTTGAGAAAAAAAGGAACTGGTCTTGAATGGCAATTTCTAATAGCAGTCCCAACAGTTGTACACTATTGACTAGTACTTTTGCTGTTTGTGGATAGGTTTTAGTTTTGAGTATTACAGTAAAGGTGGCAAGCTGAATTTGTGGCATACAGGCACATAGGCCATTCTCCACCTCATGCCTGCTGCCGTACTTGCCTTAAAAAATGTACAATTTAAATGGAGAAAAAAAATACTACTGAAATACACAAATCGTAGAGGTGTTAGCTAACATTAATACCAGTAAGGATATCCTTTACTGCAATAGAAGATCTATGATCCTGTTCTATCTATTGACATTTCAGAATATTGCACATATAACAAATTATCTATAAATCTTTTTTTTGAAGATTTTCAAATATATATTTAACATTACTTAAAAAATATACAAATCTAATGAGCTACACAAATTATCTATGAGAATACAAAAAAAAGAGTACAGCAAGCTAAGACTAAACAAAGTACCTAATGCTTCCTTAGGAGACACACTGAGGCAATCAACATTTGGCCCATGTTCTGGCTCACCTTGGAAAAAAACATACATTTACAATCACATTTTCATGGTTCAAAGTTACTAAGTGGTTATACAACAATTGCTTTTCTACACTGGCCTCTAACATTTTCACTTTTTACTCTTAGTTCAGGTCTGGGATGATTTTTTTTCACATTTTTAAAAAAAGTAGTTTTCTGTAAAATTGGGCATTTTTGGCTATCAAAAAAAACTAGTCAAGAAATGCATCAACTTTAACTTTCCAAATAGTAACAAAACTGAAATCCATAATAGTAACACGTGCACATTCAAAGTCATATTACCCTTTTAAAATTTATAACCACCATGCCACTGACAAGTGATAATTCCAACATCCGGGATTGATTAGTAATCTATATCTGCATTTTGATAGCTACTTACGACATTAAGACTCAATGAATGGAAACGTAAATTCTCTATGGTTAAAATTTGTGCTGGCAATAAACTTCATCAATGGAAAAAATAAATAATTTTTACAGTAGTATTTTTTTTCAATTGATGTTTACCTTGATATAATTCAAGTCTGGCAACAAACTGATACTCACCATTAGAAATATAAAAATGGGAGTAGGAAACAAAGTAAATATATACATTAAAATAGAATTCTTTCTGGGGGATTTTTTTCCACTACCTACCTCTGGTGGTGACATTCTGATCTGTCACCATGATCTTGCCTGAATTACAAGAGGACAAATTGAAGGCCAGGAAAGGAAAAAAAGAATCAGTTCAGTGTTTAGGGCAAGCAGAGTAGGATTTACTTGCTTCTTTGTGAATGGGATATGTCTTGGGTTTGCAGAATTTTATAAAAATATCTAACCTCTTGTCTGTTTTTATTTTGAATTTTACATTTTCTGGGTGATCACCTATAAATTCTATTGTCCAGCTTAAAAGGATAGTCACACCAAATGTACTGGAGATGAAGATATATAAAAACAATGTTTCAGAAACTCACTCATTGGCTCAACAAGCAAATTTAGCCACTATGTACTAAGGTCATACATAACCAAAAGGCAACTGATTCAATTGCTGATTTCACTGATCTAGCCAGAAAAGCAGAAAGGACCCTATAATTGGTCTCAGTGCAGATTTCCTTACACATTTTACAGTGATATAGCAAAACCACTACTTCATGCTCTCAACCTCTGACAAAAGACAAACCCAAAGCTTACCACTGTTGTCTGCCTGCTGAGTTTTTTCAGAAGAGGACAACTCTGGAAGGGTGGAGTCAAAGATCTGATCTGATGACTTAACACTGGCTGACTGGAATTAGACAAAAAGAGCTCATGAAAACCCATAGCAGGAAGACAATATCATTTGTCAGAAATAACTCATTCAGGCAATTCTGATTTTAAGAGCTTATCTTTAATTATTAATTGATATAACAATAGAAACTTGTAGTTACCTGGCTTCAACATAGAACAAAAACATAGTAAGAGACTCCAAAGACACAAAGTAAACCCTGAGGTTTAATAACTTACTGTGGTATGTGAGGCAAAAAAGTCTTCATCTTTACTCTGAGGAGACAAAGATGGATTTCCAAAATCATCGATCCACAGCTGAATCAAACAATAAGTAAAAAAAAATAAAATTTGATTAATTAAGTGTTCAAAACCCTCATGTCCTTTATTTTCCAATTTTCCGGGTTTCCTTGTTTAGGAACTACTCTTTATAAATCCATTCTGATTTATTTTAAAATAAAAGCAGGTAAGTCAACATCCATAAAGAGGAAAGATAGATTACAGTATTTCAGCTGTACACCCACCATCAGAATTGTATTCTGAAGGATGAACAGACATTTTAGCTTTAAAAAAAAGAGAAAACTAACAAGTTTGATATGAGGAAGAATACACGAAATTCCCTGCAAAGTAATTACAGGGAGCCAACCTTTCAGCTGATCTATGTTACATTCCTAATAGCCATAGTTACAGTTAGTGTGTATATTTGCTGCAGTTTAACATTAACACAAAATCAAATTTCACCATACTGTCATAAACTTGAAGTATAAATCTTGAGTTAAGGCCCAATCTGACTCCAGACTAAAATACAAGCAGTCCCCAGGTTACAACAGGGCTCTGTTCCTGAGAACTGCTCGTAACCTGAACTATTTGTAAATCGGAAGTGAACAACAACAGTGTATGGGAGATCACAGAAACAACTGTGACAGGAGAGTGAGCAGGTGCAGGAAGAGTGGCCACCAGCCAGCCTCACTGACTCAGTGAGTAAGCGAGTGAGTCTGCTCAACATTCCCAGCTCTGCTCAGCTCAACTGTTGCAGTTGGGTGAGAGGCAAGGAGATCTCCATAATGCTCATTCAAGGGCATGGGCTGTCCATAAGTTGGGTGTTTTAAACCTGAAGAGTACCCGTAGAGACTTCTTGGAGGCTCTAGTCTCACACCACTTTATTTTGACATCAGGTAGAGTGTGAAATTAAAGTGCTATAAGAATCTTGTTTTCAAATTGCTCAGGAAATCCACTATTTATATACTCCACCTTGTCTGACATTGTTATAAGAAAAAAATGAAGTACTTGTTAAAGATAAGAAAGGTGACCAGAAACAATTATTCTAGCTGGAATGGTTAGTCTTGAATATTCCTGAATTAAAAATTGTAATTTTATCTCGCACATAAAATTATCAAGCTTACCTCCGTTCCATATTTTCTTGTTGCAGCAACTGCCAATGTTCTGAGTTTCTCCCTGTAAAGTAGGGCAGCACGGCTATTGTATTTTGCATTGGTGTCATTAGTGCTGCAACCATGTTGACAGAAGAAAGCATTCTATTGAAAACAAAAATTTTAAAAGTTATCCTTTTTTGTATAATCTAAAGACAAAGATGAAGGTACAAGAATTATGGACTTCATTTTCCAATGTACTTAGTGGCTTTCGTGAATGCATTTCTGCAGCTTGTAACTACACAATGTAGAAGTGTTGCAAGTAAAAGCTGTGTTTCTTGGCTTGTAAAAACACAAAAGGTATCAAGTTAAAAATATTCAAAGCTTACTGTATTGAATACTGCCTAGTGTGCTTAAGGTGACTGGCAAGATTGAGATACTTATAAATGAAAAAGTACTTTTTTTTAAGTGGACAACTAGGAACACATTTACTTTCACACCTTGCATTTTAGATCTCATGTTTTGTTCATGCAGCAATCAAAAATGCAAGAAACACCATCAGAATCAGGTTTATTATCACTGACATATGTCATGAAATTTGTTACTTTGTGACAGCAGTACAGTGCAATTTATAAAGACATAAAAATTACTGTAAGTTACAAAAATAAATAAATAGAGGTAGTGTTCATGGAGTCATGGACTATTCAGAAATCTGATGATGGAGGGGAAGAAGCTGTTTCTGAAACGTTGAGTGTCAGCATACAAAATTATCATTCATGTTTCAGAGGAGTGTTATAACTGGGAAGTACAATTTTCAAAAATGAGCATGATAACCCTGTAGAACAACAATTTATTTTGCTACTTCAGTCGTGGTTCTTGTGGTTTGATGTGGTCACCGTATGATCATAGAAATGTAATTTAAGAACCTTGCCATCACGATTAACATTCAATGCCTTCATTGCAGTTCAGAAACTGATGACCATCTAATTCCAGAGGTTTTCTGTATTTTAGTCAAGTAATCTTGGGTTCTTTATAGTAAAAGAAACCATAAATGGTCAGGCATCATTTAAGGAGAGATAAAACAGAATTAATATTTCAGATCAATATTCATCATCGACTGAAACATTAATTGTTTCTGCCTCCACAGCTGCTGCCTGACCTACTAAGCATTTCCAGTATTTTCTGTTTTATTTCAAATTTTGACCATCTGCAGTATTTTTTTATTACTCCTTATAATATACCTGCACTACTTAATTACTTACATATTCTCTCTACAAAGGGGTTTAAAAAAAATCGTTAAACAGTTATGGGTGTTACTTTTAACTTTTTGTAAAATATAAAACCTCCAAAAGCATAAAAAATAAATATTCATCAAATTGTCACTAATCGTCGACAAGGTTTTAGAACTACTGGCAGAAATTTATACTTACAGCATTTGCATTTCCACCAACTTGCATACATCTCAGTTGAAACCAGGACCAATTAGAATCCAATTCAGTGGACCTGCAAGGACAATCAGAACAGGAAAACCTCCAATGCTGCTGAGAAATGGCTTTTCCACCATGCTTTATTTAAATCACCAACTGTGATCACTGAATTTTCATGTGCAAGTTGGTGAACATAAATATTCTGTTTTCTTATTTAAAAAAATGACAGCAGCAACATTATCACGTAAAATTATCAAAGATTGAGCATCCATATATAAATCAGATGTTGGATATCATATAAAAACAGTGAATGCATCCATGAACAAAGCAAACAAGTTAAAGCTTTTATGTAAAACCTTTCTTATATATCAGGTGCAGAAGTTTGCACCACTGATTTTCCCCACTTTGGGCCATCATGTTCGATATTATTATATCCTACCATCATGTTCGATATTATTATATCCTGCTGACATCTTTGGTCTTTAATTTTTTTCTATGATTCTTCACATAATGATACAAAGATTATTTCAGCCATTTAATCATCTCCAATTTCTTTTTTAATCACTGATTATGCCACCAATATTGCCTCATGGGATATTTTTGCTCTTTGTTCTTATCCTACATAAATGTTTGCTCATTATAAAAATATATTTTAAAATATGGTTAAATTATTAATAGCTTAAATAGTTTTCTGAAACAAAAATTATAAATTTACATGCAAAATTCAGAGGTTGAGGAGTTTTGTCGCATTGCTCAATCATAAACTCTGATAACTCCAACATATTTAATCTGACTCCTCAACATCACCTTCTGCCATCGAAACTCTAATTCATTATTACCTAGTTGCTGGAGTTCTAGTGTTCTTCATCATTAACCTGGAGAGCAAGAATGAGAGCGGGAAGCAGTTTGAAAAGGTAAGCCCGCTGTTGTTCTTGTTGTTGTGGTGAGTGGTACGAGTAGAGGAGCGGCAAGTCTCGTTGCCATGGTAAGTACCGCAAGAACTAGAGCAAGAGCGGGAAGCAGTTTGAAAAGGTAGGCCCGTTGATGTTGTTCTTGATGCTGTGGTGAGTTGATAGGCCTGTTGATTAGCTAATTAGCCAGTAAAAAGAATTTAGAGTCAAGTGGAGGGGCCATTTTGGATGGTCATTTTTGGAGTGGACAGTGTTAGAGTGGGGAGCTGAGGCTTTGGTGTGAAGAGGTGGAGTAGCTGAGCAGAGGCAGAGTAGGTGAGCAGAGGCGGAGTAGGTGAGCAGAGGCGGAGTAGGTGAGCAGAGGCCTCCGATAGGTTCTCTTTCTTCTGCTGTTATTTGTAATTTTCTTTGTATAGAACAGTGGGAATGGCAGTCAGGGCAGAAGTCTGCTCCTCCTGTAAGATGTGGGAAGTCAGGGAGTCCTCCAGTGTCCCTGATGACTTCACCTGCAGGAAGTGCGTCCAGCTGCAGCTCCTCATAGACTGCGTTAGGGAGCTGGAGCTGCAGCTGGATGAACTCTGGATCATTCAGGAAGCTGAGGAGATGATAGATAGGAGTTACCAGGAGGCAGTTACATCTAGGGTCCAGGATGTAGGTAGTTGGGTGACCGTTCAGGGAGGGAAAAGGAAAAGGGATTCGGTACAGAATAACCCAGTGACCATTTCCCTTGATAACAAGTATATCGTTTTGGATGCTGTTGGGGGGCATGAGTCACTGGTGGAGAGCTACAGCAGCCAGGTCTCTGGCGCGGAGTCTGGCTCTGTGGCTCGGGGGGGTGGGGGGGATAGAGGAGTGCAATAGTGATAGGGGATGCATTGGTTAGGAGGACAGACAGGAGATTCTGCAGAAAAGACCGAGACTCCTGAATGGTATGTTGCCTCCCAGGTGCCAGGGACATCTCAGATCGAGTGTATAGCATTCTTAAGGGGAGGGGGAGGAGTTAGAAGTCGTGGTGCACACTGGCACCAACAACATCGGTAAAATAAAGGATGAGGTCCTGAAGATCGAGTATTGGGATTTAGGAAGGAAGCTAAAAAGCAGGAACTCAGGGGTAGTAATCTCTGGATTGCTGCCTATGTCACATGCCAGGGACGGAAAGAACAGGAAGATACGGCAGGCGAATGAGTGGCTAAAGAGTTGGTGCAGGGAACAGGAGTTCAGATTTGTGGATCACTGGGATCTCTTCTGGGGTAGGTATGACCTGTACAAAAGGGATGGATTACAGCTGAACTGGAGAGGGACCAATGTCCTTGCTGGCAGGTTTGCTAGAACTGTTGGGGAGGGTTTAAACTAGCTTGGCAGGGGGATGGGAACCGGAGTCTCAGATGAGAGGATGGATCGGTTGGTGTAGAAGTAGATGTGATGTGTACAGAGAAGGTGAGGAAGGATAGGCAGAGGACGGGGCATAAATGCAATCAGTTAGATGGGTTGAAATATGTTTACCTTAATGTGAGAAGTGTTAAGAATAAGGGTGGTAAACTTAGAGCATGGATCAGTACACGGAATTACAATGCTGTAGCCATTACAGAGACTTGGCTGTCACAAGGGCAGGACTGGTGCTTGAGATTCCGGGGTTTAGATGTTTCAAAAGGAATAGGGAAGGAGGTAGAAGGGGTGGGGGTGGGGGGTGGCATTGCTAATCAGGGATAATATCATGGCTGTAGAAAGGGAGGACATCATAGAAGGATCATTGAGTCAGTGTGAGTGGAAGTCAGAAACAGGAAGGGAGTGATCACTCTGTTGGGAGTATTCTATAGGCCCCCAAATAGCCATCGGGATTCTGAGGAAGAGATAAGTAGGCAGATTTTGGAAAGGTGCAAAAATAACAGGGTTGTTGTCACGGGTGACTTCAACTTCCCTAATATTGATTCGCACCTCCTTAGTGTAAAAGGTAAGATATCTTTATTAGTCACATGTACATCGAAACACACAGTGAAATACATCTTTTTGTGTAGCGTTCTGGGGGCAGCCCGCAAGTGTCGCCACGCTTCCAGTGGTGACATAGCATGCCCACAACTTCCTAACCTGTACGTCTTTGGAATGTGGGAGGAAACCAGAGCACCCGGAGGAAACCCACGCAGACATGGGGAGGACGTACAAACTCCTTACAGACAATGGCCGGATTTGAACCCGGGTCGCTGGTGCTGTAAAGCGTTACGCTAACCACTACACTACCATGCCCGCCCAGGTTTAGATGGGGCAGAATTTGTTAGGTGTGTACAGGAAGGATTCCTGACACAGTATGTAGACAGGCCGACTAGAGGAGAGGCCATGCTGGATCTGGTACTAGGCAATGAACCTGGTCAGGTTAAAGACCTATGGTGGGCGAGCATTTCGGGGATAGTGAGCACAACTCCCTGACCTTTAAGCATAGCCATGGACAAAGATAGGAACAGACATTATGGGAAAGTATTTAATTGGGGAAGAGCAAATTACGATGGTATTAGGCAAGAACTTGGGAGCGTAAACTGGGAAGAGATGTTCTCTGGTAAATGCATTGCAGAAATGTGGAGGTTGTTTAGGGACCACTTGCATGGGATTCTAGATAGGTTTGTCCTACTGAGACAAGGAAAGGATGGTAGGGTGAAGGAACCATGGTTAACAAGAGAGGTGGAAGGTTTAGTCAAGAGGAAAAGGGAAGCTTATATAAGGTTTAGGAAGCAAAAATCAGATAGGGCTCTTGAGAGTTATAAGGTAGCCAGGAAGGAGCTTAAGAAGAGACTTAAAAGAGCTAGAAGGGGACATGAAAAGGCTTTGGCTAGTAGGGTTAAGGAAAATCCCAAGGCCTTTTTCAAGTACGTGAAGGATAGGAGGATGGCTAGGGTGAAGGTAGGTCCGATTAAGGACAAAGGTGGGAGAATTTGCCTGGAGGCGGCAGAAGTGGGAGAAGTTCTCAATGAGTACTTCTCTTCGGTATTCACCAGGGAGAGGGGTCTTGATGATGCGGAAGGGAGTGCTGGTAGGGGTAATATTCTCGAGGTTGTTGATATCAAGAGAGAGGATGTGTTGAAGTTGTTAAATAATATTAAGACAGATAAATCTCCGGGCCCTGACGGGATTTTCCCCAGGCTGCTTCGAGAGGCTAGGGAGGAGATTGCTGAACCGCTGGTAAGGATCTCTGAGTCCTCGTCGTCTACGGGGGTGGTGCCGGAGGATTGGAGGGTTGCGAATGTGGTCCCCTTGTTCAAAAAAGGTAATAGGGATAGGCCAGGGAATTATAGACCGGTGAGTCTCACGTCTGTGGTGGGTAAGCTGTTAGAAAGGATTCTAAGGGATAGGATTTATGAACACCTTGAGAATCATGGACTGATTAGGGACAGGCAGCATGGCTTTGTGAAGGGAAGATCTTGCCTCACAAGCCTGATAGAGTTCTTTGAGGAGGTGACCAGGAAGATTGATGAGGGCAGTGTGGTGGATGTGGTTTACATGGATTTTAGTAAGGCATTTGATAAGGTTCCTCACGGTAGGCTTCTTCAGAAGGTCAGAGGCCAAGGGATCCAAGGAAGCTTGGCTGTGTGGATTAGGAATTGGCTTGCATGTAGAAAGCAGAGGGTTGTGGTGGAAGGAGTGCCCTCGGATTGGAAGGCAGTGACTAGTGGTGTCCCGCAGGGATCGGTTCTGGGACCTCTACTTTTGTGATATTTATAGATGACTTAGATGAGGGGGTGGAGGGCTGGGTTAGTAAGTTTGCGGACGACACTAAGATAGGCGGTGTTGTGGATAGTGTGGAGGGCTGTCGGAGCTTACAGAGGGATATTGATAGGATGCAGAGCTGGGCTGACAAGTGGCAGATGGAGTTCAATCTGGAGAAGTGTGAGGTGGTACACTTTGGAAGGACAAACTCCAGGGCAGAGTACAGGGTAAACGGCAAGGTACTTGGCAGTGTGGAGGAGCAGAGGGATCTGGGGGTTCATATTCACAGTTCATTGAAAGTTGCCTCACAGGTGGAAAGAGCAGTTAAGAAGGCCAATGGGATGTTGGCTTTCATAAATTGCGGGATTGAGTTTAAGAGCCGCGAGGTGATGATGCAGCTTTACAAAACTCTAGTTAGGCCACACTTAGAGTACTGTGTTCAGTTCTGGTCGCCTCATTATAGGAAGGATGTGGAGGCATTGGAGAGGGTGCAGAGGAGATTTACCAGGATGCTGCCTGGATTGGAGAGTATTGAATATGAGGAGAGGCTTAAGGTGCTAGGGTTTTATTCACTGGAAAGGAGGAGGATGAGAGGAGACATGATAGAGGTATATAAAATATTGAGAGGAATAGATAGAGTAGACAGTCAGCGCCTCCTTCCCAGGGCACCAATGCTCAAGACGAGAGGTCATGGCTTTAAGGTTATGGGTGGGAGGTTCAGGGGAGATGTCAGAGGGAGGTTTTTCCCCAAAGAGTGGTTGGTGCATGGAATGCACTGCCTGGGGTGGTGGTGGAGGCAGATACATTGAACAGGTTCAAGAGCTTGTTGGATAGGCATATGGAGGAACGTGAGATAGAGGGATATGCGGGAGGAAGGGGTTAGGTAGTGTGAGGGTGGTCTGATGGATGGCACAACACGGTGGGCCGAAGGGCCTGTTTTGTGCTGTATGGTTCTATGGTTCTATGGGATTTAGACAGTATGCAGAGCTGGGCAGAGAAGTGGCAGATGGAGTTCAATCCAGAAAAGTGTGAAGTGATACACTTTGGAAGAATGAACTTGAAGGCAGAGTACATGGTTAATGGCAGGATTCTTAACAGTGTGGAGGATCAGAGAGATCTTGGGGTCCAAGTACATAGATCCTATAAAGTTGCCTCACAAGTGGATAGGGCAGTTAAGAAGGCATATGGTGTGCTGGCCTTCATTAGCTGGGGGATTGAGTTCAAGATCCAAGAGGTAATGTTGCGGCTCTATAAGACTCTAGTTAGACCACACTTGGAATATTGTGTTCAGTTCTGGTCACCACATTATAGGAAGGATATGGAAGCTTTGGAGAGGGTGCAGAGGAGATTTACAAGGATGCTACCTGGGTTGGAGAGCATATCTTATGAGGAGAGGTTGAGCGAGTTAGGGCTTTTCTCTTTGGGCAATGGAGGGTGAGAGGAGACTTGATAGAGGTATATAAGATTATGAGAGGCATAGACAGAGTAGACAGCCAGCATCGTTTCCCCAGGGTAGCAATGGCCAATACTAGAGGTCACCTGTTTAAGCGTGTGGGGTGCTTGGAATGCACTGTTGGGGGCAGTGGTAGGGGCCGACATGATAGAGTCATTTAAGAAACTATGAGATAGACACATGGATGAAAGAAAAATAGAGGGTTATGGGAGGTGAAGTAGAGGGTGGAATAGATTGAATGGGGATAAGATTTATATAGGTCAACACAACATCGTGGGCCGAAGGGACCGTACTGTGCTGTACCGTTCTATGTATCCCAAGGAAACTTAGGCTTTTCATATATCCTGCATGACATTCATCCTGGAAGCTACAGTACCTGATGAAACTCAAATGAACACCAAGCGATCGATGTGTCCCAGAACAGTCAATACAAAGAAAGACGCCATAGGAAATACTCGCCCAGCTAGGATTCTTGGCTGAACAGTCAAAGCATGCCTGAAAAATTGAATTTAAGTCAATTATTATCCATTGCTCATTAGGTTACTTTGTACTTTAATCAGTTGCAGCAATATTTCAATGAAGCCTCAGGCTGATGTCTTCATGAAAAGTAGCAAGAACCTGCTCAATAGCAATAATGGCGGAGGTCTTTAGAATAATCTGCCTCCTCCCAAAATGAGGAAATTGTCTACAGTTCTGCATGGCATTTTTCCACATAAGTTGCAAACATGTTCAGAATTACAGAAAGGTTACAATACAGAAAGACATTTGGTCCATCAAGTCTTTACCAGCTCTATGCAAGGGCAATCCTGCTTGCCCCACTTACCTGTCATCCTCACATAACCATGTAATTTATTTCTTTTCAGATACTTATACTACTCCCTTCTGATTTGAATTTGCCTCCACTACTAATTCTGGCAGTGCATTCTAGAGCCAAACCACTTACTGGGCACAAAAAAAATCACGTCACCTTTGGTTCTTTTTGTCACCTTGATTCAATGCTCCCTGTCCTTGACACTTTTGCCAATGTGAAAAGCTTCTCCCTATCTACTCTGTCTATATTTTTCATGATATTAAATCCCTCCATCTGATCCCCTCTTAACCTCCTCTGTTCCAAGGAAAACAATTCCAACTTCTCCACTCTATTCACATAACTGAAGTCTCCCGTTTCCCCATTTTATCATAGGCTGTCCAAGCTTAAAAATGCCCAATTTATGGATAACCCTTACATACAAACGAGCTCTCACAATATCATTAAATTCAAAAAGTCTGACTTACATACATACATTCGTTCTAGTTTCCTTTCTCTCTCCAGTTTTAGTAATTGTTCTTATCAGTCTAATGTGCTTTTGATGGTATTCATTACAACATTGTAGAGGTCTGGTTACCATATCAAGCAATTTTTGTGTATCTTCCAACTTATAGACCCTTGTAAAAATGGAACCAGTTTGTTACTCAGGGATGATCTGTAAATCTCTTTTCCACCCTCTTTCAAGCTTTTACATCTTTCCTGAACTGTACCACCAAATACTTCAGTTGTGGCCAAAATAATATTTTATACAGGTTCACCATTACTTCTCTATTCTTGTATTATATGCCTCTATTTAGAAAGTCTAGGATTACTTATGCTTTTTTTAAAAACCATTTTCACAACCTGCCCTGCCTCTTTCAATGAACAATGCTCATATACCCACTGTTCCTGCACCCCTTTAAGAATGATATCCCCTAATTAATGTAGTCTCTTCTCATTCTCAATGTAACATTTCGCATTTTTCAGCATTGAGTTTGATCAGCTCATCAGCATCTCCTTCATCTCTGTTACCCTCCTACCGGTTCATTGGGCCTCCAAATTTTATGTCATCTGTAAATTTGGAAATTGTGCTCAGTTTACTCAAATCCAAGTCATAAATATTACAAAAAACAGTGGCCCCAGCACCAACCCTGGGGAACTCCACAGTGTACTTACGACCAGTCTGAGAAACAGGTTTTGCACTGTACTGCCACCGCAAATCAACAAATTTCACGACATATGTCAGTGATGATAGACCTGATTCTGATTCATATCACTATTACACTGTTTTCTGTTACTTAGCAAATTTTTTATTCATGCTGCTACTGTTCCTTTACTGCTTCAATCTAGACATAATTCTGTCCCTGATTTTTGTTTCTAGAACTTTCCCCACCATCAAAATTTAAACTGACCGTTTTGTAATTACTGGGTTTATCCCTGCTATCTTTTTCTAACAAAGGTGCAATATTTGTAATTTTCCAGTCCTTAGGCACTACCTCTGAATATACATATGTTCAGAACATTATAGCAGAGCCTATGCAATCTTGTGTATTACTTCCCTCAGTAACTTGGGATATATCCCAACTGAACCAGGCAATTTATCCACTTTAAGTACAGCCTGTCTTTTTATATCTCCTTTATCATTTTATCCCATCCAAACATTTCCCTTTGCTGGAGAAGAGTGATTTAATGTTCTAATTTAACACTGCTGCCATACCCTTTGGCTCCATGAGTAGATTTCCCTATTGGTATCTGATCCACTTCACCCCCTCTGGACACCTAAGTGAACGTGCAAGTCTTGAACATGCTAGTTGCTTTTCACAAGCAGTTTGCAGAATGCACACTGACTTTGGATTCCTCATAGAATTCAGAAGTGGAAAATAAATTTGTGACAATTTCACTAAGGCCAGGTTAGATGTAGTGCAATATTTCCTTTCACTGCATGGAGAGTATAGCCAATTCACAGTTTTTTTGAACTAATTAAGTTAAACACTTTAATTTTTTTATAAAGTGTTCTCAAATGTTTTATGAGTTTTAGATATTAAATAATTTGTAAAATTATTTGTTTAATTATTAATTATTTTTTAATAGACACTTATATTCCTGAATGCTTTTAGGTGTTTTGTGGACAGGGCTTGTTCTGGCACTGTTCAACCTCCCAACTTGATGCCATTTTGTCATGCAAGACTCTGCCATTGAGCAGCTGGTTGGCTTGGGAGTTAGGGTCAATAAAGGCAGATCTGCAAAAGATAAGTTTGTACTTACCATGTGAATCAGCAGCAAGCACAAGTGGCTCACCAGTAATGGGCAATCCTGGGCCAATGCATCAGTGCTCAACCAAAATTAAAAATTTGCTTCATTTAGAAAGACCACAGTGATTTTTATGTAATATTTAATATATTACCTTGTGTATTTTGTTGTATTCAACTTAAGCCAAAACATAACATCTTATGTCAATGTTTATTGATGCAATGACAGTGCCCAAATACTTGAAACCATTAAATAATGTTTTGTTATTTGCAAATTTAAATTATTGCAATTAACTATTGGTTCAGAGATGCATAATGTAGACATATGGTTCGGCACAGAAAAATGAGAAAAAGACACAAACCATAAAGCACTGGCACACATTTATATTATCAGTTTTTTAAACAAAAAATTGTTTTTAATTCTCCCTCAATTTAAACACTATTTAAGGAAAAGCAGATCATTTACACTTTTGAAGCCATGTTACTGTGCATATTGTGTACTGTGCAGTATATCGTTATGTACACTTTCCTCAATGAAAAACAGCCTGCATCTGTGCATCTCCTCTCAAAATATTAATTATCAACTACAAACACAGAACTTTCCACTAAACAGCACATCATATCTGTGGATCAAAACAAAGATATTGAAATATTGGAGAAAACAGCAAAAAAATACTAAAAATGGAATTAAACTCAGAATATATAGCTTTACAGGTACAACTGATTGAAATAATTTTAATATTAACTATTTGAAATGTTCTTTTATTGTGAGCATATAAAGTATTAGATCATGTGGCTATTTTGTTATCACTTGCCTTTTCATAGATTGCTTTTATGATGCAAAATGTATTTTCAATTTTAGATCTTTCAGTGATCCAGAGTACTGAACAATTAAACCTAGTTCAAGTGGATTTTACACTTTCAGTCAGCTCAGAGGACAACAATGAACATTCATGTTCCATTTGTATGCAAAAAGTGCTATAATTTTCAAAACTAATTAATTTTCAACTGTTCTTATTTTCACCTTCAAGGCCCTAATAATCTTGGTTAGTTCTGTAACTTCTTCCTGTCCTACCATCCCTCCTGAACTTCCCCAAACCCCACTTTTTCAAGAATGGCTTCATGTCCATCAAACCCTTCTTTCACACCACCATTACTATTCATACCTTCACCTATCAACATTTTAACACTTTTTTTTTGTCCTTAACACTTTTCCTCTCTACCTGCAAATCTTCCTTTGGAAACGTTCTTTCACGAAGCTCTGATTTAACTCCACTCAATTAATTTAAAGTCTACTTTGCTCACACCCCTGGCAGTTTTCTGCAGCAGCCAACACAAACACAGAGGTTTATACACATTTATCACGGCTACCTTGCCAATTATGGTGACTACATTGTCGCTGACAATGGTCAACATTGTCACCTGTGCCCTTCCAGACATACAAAGCAAAGCCATGATTAGGGTGATACTGTGAAGCAACTGTGTCTGACCATGGATCTTGGTACAAGTTCTAGAATCCGCCTCTAGGGTTTCCTGCATTGTCAGGAAATCAAAGTTGTTTGTTTTCAATAATCTATGCATTATTTTGAATTTTGTGGTAGATTGTCTCCAGATGCTGAGTTGCATAATTAAAAGAGAAGGATCCAATGAAATAATCTATTTTGCCTGTAAGGAGCTATTTAGATTTCCACGTCTTAGTGACCACGAGTTCAAAGACTGAAGGTCAACTGCTGGATTGATAACAATTATGCTTTTGCAAGCATTACAAAGATGCATGCACGTCCTTATCCATTTCAGTGTCTGGAGAAAATGATTCTAGCTACAACTGGTGACTGTACTTGAGTGCATACCAACTCTTGCACTAATAAATGTGCTGCCATCAAACCAAAGATTTTAAATATACCCAAGTGGGTACTCAATGACTGTGCCCCTGCAGTCTGCCCTTTCCCTCCTTTTCAACCTGTACCACTGAAGCATCTTACCAACACCATTACATGACTTTTTTTTTATATAAAAGTTGTTATAATGATACTGCACTTGCCAGCCAAGTGATTCTTTGGCGGCAACAGAATAAGTGCTTGAAATGATCTGTACACCATTACTTCTGAACCTGGTGCTTGAAACCTTAAACAGCAAAGACTGCTATTTTTTTTGTTCCATCTCAACAACTGCCAAGCCAATAAAACATAAAATGTTCAGTTTTGTGGAACAAAAATAATGCCTGAAAGGCATCCACACCATCTTGGGAGTCACCTTAGATCAAACTCTCAGTCACTGCCAATGTCATAAAATTATCAACAAAAATACAGCAGTGAGGGTAAACATTACTGAAAACCTCAATGTAACATCCTCGGGAGTGATTCTCCTATCTCCATAGATTAATCAAGAGCCTGGTACTCCATGCAGTTGAGTACTATGCTCCACCAAATGCCAAAATCCTCACACCAAATGATAAAGATGAATGTTTCCTTGTTAGTCATAAATGATGCTCTGAAGCCCATGCTACTTCCCTCGTTGCCAGTGTTATCCAATACTACATTCTGTAACATTGACAAGTCTTAAACATAATCAGAGTATACAAAGATATTGGCCGATCCTGGACTTCCATTGTTGGAAGATAATGCTCAGCCATCAAGAAGCAGGCTTAAGTCAAGGAAACCTTTCTGGTTATATATGCTCAAACTTTTGGCAAACAACTTGGATGTTAAGAGCAGATGTTGTGAAATCCTGACTTCAGAATCAGAGTGCAACAAAAAATTTGGCTAAAGATTTGACTATCATTTTTTCAGGCTTCTGCTTTTGTAGTAAACATGAAAGCTGTGCATAGTTTTGAACAAAAGGCCCAGGAGCTGCTGAACTAGGTGCACTGCAAAATGCAGTCAATGAGCCACAATGCTAATCCTGTCCTGAATTTGCATATTATAGAGGAACTAAGAAATTCACTTAGTCAGCCTAGATGTCAGCATTCAAACCTCAACATAAAACTTGCATGCATTTTTCTGCCATTGCTTGTGCCAGCCATTTGAAAGAAGACAGACAGTTCAGCAATAAATTGGACATAGAAGTAAGTGGTGTTAGTAAGTGAGAAGATAACAGGTGTGGAAGTTCAGCTCAGGGTCAAAAAGGACACTGTTGTCACCAATGGTCTAATTCAGCCTCAGAACTGGTGAAATTCTGTGCCTAGGGAATTGTAGCTTATGTCATGGGCCAATGACGATGGCTTAATTTTTAAATGCGGACAGCTTCTGCTCACCCAGCCCCAGATGTCAGAAGCATAGCTTGAAAAATTAGTCACAGTGAGTGGAGTAATTCCTGTTAGGATCTTTCATTCCTGGTTATATAAAACATCTGCTCTGGCCAAAACCTTCGATATGACTTTACATCACAATAAACAAAGAGGATGCTTCAAATGAAAATAACAGTAGCCATCACAAGTGACCATAAAAGCAGGCCTGCTAAACATATCCTGTTAGGGTATTCACTGTTGTGAACATAGCTTCTAAATGAAATCCGACAAAAGGATTTGAAGATACAGGGTTCTGATCGAGTGCAAGGGTTTAATAATCAAGCTACAGAGATACCATTATAAGACAACCCAAACTGAAATCTTGATTATGGGATAAGAGAAGGCAAAAACAAAGTAAGCTGATTAATGCTCCAAGTCATTAGAACAGAAAGTTTCTGAATATCAAACATCTGTTAAAACTGAAGCACATTTGACAGCAAACCTAATTGACAAAGTCCTGAAGAGAGCAGTTAAGAGACTGCAGGACGGATATAACACTGATTCAACAGAAACCTCTGGTGACTCAAGTGATGATGATGACAATGAGAGAGTTGGTCTAGCAGCCATGTCACGACTTGACCCAATAAAAACGAAGGCAATCAAAGCACGCAAGAATGAGAATGGAGATTATGAAAGGAGACAAGAGGTTTACCATCAACCACTGATGCCGCCTGGAATGCGGAGCATGCCTTATGAAAGCAGGTTGAGGGAACTCGGCCTTTCTCCTTGGAGAGCCGGAGGATGAGGGGGGAACCTGATAGAGGTGTATAAGATGATGAGAGCTATTGATAGGGTAGATAGTCAGAGGCTTTTCCCCAGGGCCGAATTGGTGGCCACAAGAGGAAATAGGTTTAAGGTGCTGGGTAGTAGATATAGAGGAGATGTCAGGGGTAAGTTTTTTTTACTCAGAGAGTGGTGAGTGCGTGGAATGGGCTGCCGGAAATGGTGGTGGAGGCTGATACGATAGGGTCTTTCAAGACACTGTTAGATAGGTACATGGAGATGAGTAAAATAGAGGGCTATGGGTAAGCCGAGTAATTTCTAGGGTAGGGACATATTCGGCACAGCTTTGTGGGCCGAAGGGCCTGAATTGTGCTGTAGTTTTTCTATGTTCTATGTTCTAACTGTGTTCACATCTAGAGAAGCAGGGAGGTGACTGTAACAGCAAGCAGGAGCTTCGTTTGACGTTTGGAATGGTGCATGCACTTGTGCCCTCTAAACCACGAAAAGATTACTGAAGCACTGGAGAAAGAACAGAAAACACTTTAAAGAGTGTTATCTGCACTAAGAGACAGACCTTTTTCTGAAAAAGAGAACTAAAAGATTCAATGGAGATCTTTAAACTAATACCAATTTTGATTCGGTGGATTTAAAAAGCTGTTTCCAATTGCAGTCAACAGATCAAATATAGAAACTAGAAAGAATGTACATTGGAAATTGGAAACGGTGTACTAAGAATATGAAATCAGCATGGAATGCTTGAAGTGGACAGCACTGATACATTTAAGGGAAGCCTGATGCATACCTTAAGAATAGAATAGAAAGAAAGGAAAAGAAATTAGAATGGGTGGATAGTACCTTCAAAGTTTAATACTAAGTGCAGCAGAAACAGGAAGAGTGCCAACAATGCGAACACACAGGACCACAACTGACAGACCAACAATTGTACACTAAGCTTGCCCAGATTCTGACTTGTACTTGGGTACCTTACTGAAGTGATCAGTTTTAACATGGAAAAAAACTGCTCTTTTTTTCTCACGGCAGTTTTCAAGAAAGGTATATCATAGTTTCACTAGTTTTTACACCTTACTAATTGAAAACATCAACACATAGACACATGCAGTAGAGATTGTGAATTTTCTTTGGTTAACACTTATAATGTCCTTAATGTATAACATGTTGAGCTTAAAATTTAAAAAGCAGATGCATCATATACCCCAGGAAACAGTTCAGTGGTTTGTATCTCATGGTGCTGGGGACTTTATCACTTATCAGAATCTACTGGATACCTAATGGATGGCTGAGAATTTACATAATGATTTATAATGTGATAAATATTAACACTGTTGTGGTAATGTAGTGATATCTCTAGAACATTTAGACATTTTGAATCCAATATGCATAAAATTTATAGTTGTTTAGTAGTACACTGTATACGATACAATTAAAAGCCAGAGTGGTGATAAAGAGGTTTGTCCCTTTATTTATACAAAAAACAAAAATTGCATCACAGTTCTAGTGACCCAGGTTTAATCTTGACCTTGGGTGCTGTCTGCGTAGAGTTTGCACATTCTCCTTTTGACCAAATGGGTTTCTTCCGAGTGCTCCTGTTTCCTCCCACATCCCAAAGACATGCAGGTTGGTAGTTAACTGGGCACTGTAACCTACCCCAGTGCATGGGTGACTGGTGGAATCTGGAGGGAGTAGAGTAAATGAGAGTATAAAAGAAAAGAGATCAATGTAGGAATGGTACAAATTGGTGGCTGCTGATCAGTGCGGACTCAGTGGGCTGAAGGACCCGTTTCTGTGCTGCTCTGAGATTCTAATGAGCTTCTCATGATGTCCTTTCAAATTGTCACATTGATGACTCCCATTTCAAGTGGGCAAGAAATCAGCAAGTACATGGGAAATGAGAAAAACATATTTGTTTCACACTTCATTTTGCATACAAATAACTGAAGTTATTATTTTTGACATAAATGGCAATCAATCATTCAGGGGCACATGGATCTGGAGAACAGACACCATCATATGAAATGTATTATGGAAAGTTTGAATTAATACATTTAAAAAGGAAAACTGAAAGGACAGATGTATTAAATAGAGTCATACAGCATGGAAACAGGCCCTTTGGTCCAACTGGTCCATGCTGACCAAGATGCCCATCCAAGCCATCATTGGGCAAACTACCTTCGAAACCATTCTTATCCATGTACCTATCCAAGTGTCTTTTAAATGTTGTTATTGAATCTGCCTCAACCACTTCCTGCGGCAGCTTGTTCCACATAGATACCACCTTCTGTGTAAAAAAAAATTGCCTCTCAATTTTCTATTAAATCTTTCCCCTCTCACCTTAAACCTATACCCTCTAGTTCTTGATTCCCCAACCCTTGGAAGAAGACTGAGTGCATTCACCCCATCTATGCTCCTTATGATTTAATATACCTCTATGAGATCACTTCTCAGTCCAAGTCTCAGTCCTACACTCTAAGGAAAAAAGTTCTAGTGTGTCCATCTTCCTATAACTCAGTCTTTCAAGTTCTGGCAACATCCTTGTAAATCTTTTCTGCACTTTTTCCAGTTTAATAACATTTTTCCTATAGCAGGGTGACCAAAACTGAACACAATATTCCAAGTGCAGTCTCACCAGTGTATTGTACAATTGTACCATGACCTCCCAACTTTTATATTGGTATTGGTATTGGTTTATTACTCAGTGATGAAGGCCAGCATGCCAAAAGCCTTCTTCATCCCTGAATGAAACTTTGAAAGGAGTACAGAAGTTGAGAATTTTATGTTTTCAGGCACATAAACACCAAAAGAAACTTTTAAAAACAGAACTATTTAATAAAACCATTTGAAGAAAGTGTATATAATGTAAGTTCTATGTTTAGAGAAGGGCATAGGGTGGTGGAAAGGGTGAGTAGCTTCAAGTTCCTGGGCATCAGCATCTTGGAGGATCTATCCTGGGCCCAACACATTGATGCAATCACGAAGAAGATCGCCAGCGGCTCTACTTCGTTCAGAATTTGAGGTGGTTCGATACGTCACCAAAGGCTCTTCAAAATTTCTATAGATGTATGGTGGAGAGCATTCTGACTGGCTGTGTCACAGCCTGGTATGGAGGTTCCAATGCAGAGCATCGCAAGAGGCTGCAGAGGGTTGTAGATGCAGCTAGCTCCATCATTAAGGACCCTCACCATCCTGGACATGCCCCCTTCTCGTTACTACCATCAGGGAGGAGGCACAGGAGCCTGAAGACCCATTCTCAACAATTCAGAAACAGCTTCTTCCCCTCCACCCTCAGATTTCTGAAAGGTCCATAAATCCATAATTCCTTTATTATTCCTTTTTTTGCACTATTTATATATTTTTGTAATTTATAGTAATTTTATGCCTTTGCACTGTACTGCTGCTGCAAAACAAGTTTCACATCATAAGTCAGTGATAATAAATCTGATTCTGAAAATAATGTTAAACTTAAAATCATTGGTTAGAATACCACATCCCTGTTAGGCACACTGCTTTAAGAAATGCTAGAGAGGCTCTGAAATCATCAGGAATGAAAAATTTTGATTAATGTTGAGAATGCTCGGGTTTTTTCATTGAAACACAGAATATTAAGATTTGATAGAAGCGGTAATAAATAAGGGAAAGCTATTTTCATTGGTCAGTTGATCAGCAGTTGAGTAGGATTAGAACTTTGTCAAAGGTGTTGCATCTAATAGTTCTGCTATCTCACAGCTCCAGTGAACCAAGTTCAATCCCCACCTCCAATCTGCACATTTGCCATGACCATGTTTTTGGTTTTCCCTTGGGACTGCAGTTTCCTCCCACATTCCAAACTCGTAAATTGGTGGTTTAATTGGCATCTGTGAATATCTCTGAAGCAGGTAGGTGATAAGAGAATCAGGGTAGACTTGATGAGCATGCAAGAAAGAACATGTTACAGGGAAATAAATGGGGGAATGGGATTGATCGGAGAGCCAGTATTGACTCCATGCATTTAAGGGCCTCCTACATCACAAGAAAGGTATAAAGATATGAAAATATTTGAAAACAACAATGAAAGGAGTTAGATCTTTTAATAATGCAGTTAGAGTCATAGATTGCTAGAATACCATTACTAGAACATATAATGAAAGCAGATAGTTTTTGATAAGATCGTGGAAGAATATTGAAAAAAACCAAAAATGTTAAAGCATGGGGGAAAAGGAATCAAACTAAGTGGATAGTTCTTTCACAGAGATAGCACAGTCATAATGGTCTGAATAGCCTCCCTGTGTTGCAATACTCTATTTTACAATAATTATGACAGAGCAAAACTTAATACGATTTTCTGCTGCTTCCAGCCCCTGCTCTGAGCAGCTGTCAAGTTAGTTCCAAAAATAACATTAAGCACGATGCCTTGTACAATATCATACGTAACACATGATACCAAGAAGTTATGGCAGACTGTTGAAGCTCATCTTCTGGAACATTATTTTCACAAGAATTCTCCCATCCATTATTTGAGTTTCCTTGTAACAAGTGCCATCCTTGGCTTAGGAAATAGTCTTTATCACTGCTGCTTTGAAATGTACTCAAAATGAATCCGACCTGGGAGCCATTTTAATTTGCACTCCTAATGGTTGTTTCAAAACACAAATGTAATCTTCAGTTGTTAATTTTTTCCAACTGGATGGTGATAGATGAGTCAGTTACATATAAATAGTTTGTGGAATAATGATTTGGAAATACAAATAAGACTATGCTTCAACTTGCTTGGGAGAAAGGACAGAGAACCCTTTTAATATGATCCTGTTGGTTAGGTGACCTAACTCAGCTCTCTGCAGAAGTGGCTGGTCATTATTATGTAAAAGCTCTGGGATGGAAACAGGTACAACCATTTATATACTTATGATTATTCCAAAGCCATTAATTAAAACATACCAAATACAGGAATTCTCCATTCGCTGGGTCTCATCCTGGACATTTACTGCCTTGTCTCGAGCAATGTTTCCTTCTAACTAACCTTTAGAAGAGTGTGTGGGTTGCATATTTTCATCAGATTTCCTCCTCTCTAACTCTGGGCAAGTACAACATAAAATATCAAAAAATTAAATATATATAACTGGTTAAAGTTAAAATGTACATACACTGATGAAAACTGATATTTATACAGGCTGAACAGAGGTTACTTGTATTCCCAATTTTGAAGTCAATGCCATACAAATCCTCTCTGAAGGGGAGAAAACGCTTTGGAGACATTAGACCTAGTGGTGAGTGAGCAGAAGGCACCCATTTTATGAAATCCCATTTTATCAAAATCTGGATTGCTCACTCACAACCCATCATGACACTAAACACTCATTTACTGATTCAAACTCTACTGGACGGTCTCAGTAAATTGAAATCGGGTCCGCTCTTGTTACGGAAATTTTGAGAAGAAAGTGAGAGCTGGAAAATACACTGTACACTAAGAAATACACTGTAATAGAACCATTTTTCCTATGTAAGCACCAGTCAGGGTGTCAAACTATCAAATAAGAAAACATTTAATTAACTTAAAAAAAGCAAAACAAATATAAACTGGATGTAAAATTCCTGGCAACCAATTTCAATTAGTTCTCAATATTAAGAACTCATCTTGCTGGTTCTGCTCAAAACTAAACTTTAAAGAAACTACAATTTAAATGGGAAATATATGACCAAAAATCATCATATTTAGTAACCTTACACCCAGGCTACCTTTTATCATTTTCTGAGAGATAAGAGTAATAAAGTTTGGAAAAAACATTTGTCAACACCCAAGTGACAAACAAGATTATGGTGGTCAAATTCCAACTGTCCATTGGTGACGATATCTTTAATTGTTAGAGCTCTTTATATCAACAGAATGAAACCAAATAAACATTCTAACCCAAGCCGTTCATAGTTTTATCTGCTATTTTGGAACAAATAATCAAAAACTGGAACATAGGAGGCTGAGGGGTGACATTATAGAGCTTTATATAATTATGAGGGGCATAGTTAGGATAGATAGTCAGAATCTTTATCCCAGGGCAGGGGAGTCTAGAACTTGAGAGCATAGGTTTAATGTGAGAGGGAAGAAACTTAAAAGGAGATCTGAGGAATAAGTATTTCACACAACAGGTAGTGAATATCTAGAACAAGGAGCCAGAGGTGCAGTTAGGGGCAGAAACAATTGACAACATTTAAAAGGTATTTGGATAAAAAAGGCATAGAGGGATATGGGCCTAACACAGGCAAATGTGATTAGCGTAGATAGGCATCATGGTCAGTATGGATGAGCAGGGCCGAAAGGACACGTTCCTGTGCTGTACATTTCTATAATACTATGAATACTCCAAAGAAATAAACACATCACCTGAGGAATTAAATGCCTTTATGTTCACTTTTGTAAGATCACAGCAAAGTTATTTCCATACAATTCTCCAACTCATCTCCTTACAAAAATATTCCAAGAAATGCCTAAGTAATTTCACGTGGTCAAACTGTTTCCTTCAGACTTGTACTTTAAAAAAAAATTCTTTTTAAGTCACATGCCATCAAAGGCCAAATTAATCTCATGCCAATGCTGTTCCAACTCAGTTGTTGTGGGTCAAAGGTGATCATCCTTCCATTTTTTTCCTTTCCACTTTAAAGAACTGCTTAACCTCAGCAAACATAACTGCACCACCTCAAACCTAATCTCAAAAGTGAGCGAATTCAAACCTACACCTGTTTCTACCCTGGTTCAAAGTATTAGATCAGATTTCTTTATTAGTCACATGTACATCAAAACACACAGTGAAATGCATCTTTTGCGTATGTTCTGGGGGCAGCCCGCAAGTGTTGCCACGCTTCCAGCGCAAACATATATAGCAATAATATATTAAATATATTGTTCGGCAATTCACTGCATTATCATAACACCTGACTACGTTGCAGTTGCATGAAATTATCTTTTGACAAGCTAAAATGTAAAAAAAACTAGTTTTATTTTTAACCCAGATTGGCAAGATCTAACATTTTACTTTGCAAACCCAATATTCCCCATTTCCTTTCTCAAATATATTTGGTGCATAAAACTCATATTTTCAATGAGTTCCTCTGGGGTTTCCTTGAAGAGATTAATCAATTTCATTTTTACATTTTAGGACGGAAAGGCTTTTCTTGCTCAATGGTGCAGCACAATATAAACTCTCTCTCAATACTCAAATCATCTTTCATATCCGATTTTAGTAACTAGAAAAAGCACCCAGCCCAAATAGCTGTTTTCACCTGACCTCATGAGGCCGCTTGTAAATATTTCCCTCTACCAAAGAAGTTTGTATTCTATTCCATTAATTTCGACTGGCTAAATTTCAAGAATGCTGCGCACTCCGATTTGGGAAAAATCTACTATTTAGACTCCTGAGAAGTAGATAACATGAAATCCTAAGCCAAATTCAATCAAATAAACAATGTCCTAGCTAATACAATTTAAGGTCTCCATCACCTATTACACAATTGGTATTTTCATTAACAGATTTTACAGCGCTTCCTATTCGGTTTTCCATATGAGAATTTTCGCAAAAATAAAGTTACTCTAATATTAAATAGGTAATTAAATTAAAAGCTCTGCAATTTCAAGCAAACATATGTAATGCATTTGACAGCAAATGGTAAACACAAGACGAAGCAATTTCTAAGAAGCTCCGTGAACTACCACACAGAAACAGATCAACAAACATTCGTTGGCACAGGCTGCCGCACGGATATTAAATCTGTTTGAGATCTGTGCCATCTACTACGTTGAATCTAAATACAAACTTTATACCCACGCAGTAATAACGTGCAGGATTTACCACAATTTATGTAAATTAGACGATATTCTCCCTTGGTAATTCACACGAGTCGACAGCAGTGACCAGCACTACACAGCTCCCTGCACGGTGGACACCGACTGAATCTGAAAGGCCGCCCGGGAGCCGGCAGGGTTCCCCGGCCTGCCAGCGGCCCTCGGCCCACGGCCCACTCAAGGCCCAGTCCAGCCTGGCTGTGCGACGTGTCACTTCAGCCCGGCTCCGAAGCCGCATTCACCGAACCAATTCGCCGCGCCGGAGTCCGGCGCCGCTCCACCCGGCCGCCACTGCCCCTGGCCGATCCCGCCGGCCGCCATCCGTCTCTCACCTTGTTGCTGGGCACCGAGCGCAGCCGCTTGAAGATGGAGGTAATGTCCTGCTTGCCCGGGTTCGACATCTTGCAGCGAGACCAAGCGGCGGCACCGGGAAACGTCACACTTCCGGCAGAGAGGCAGCGGGAAGGGAAGCAGGGAGGTGAGCCAGGCCTTGTCGACACAACGCCGGCTCCAATCCCAGCAGACAGAGAGACGGGCACTGAGGGCAGAGATACTACCACAGAACCAGGTAATGAGGGCAGAAACACCCGGCAACATCCCTCCCAGAGACAGCCAGGCCCAGCTGTCAGAACCCCGGCATCAACCCAGCCAGAGAGAGAGAGAGAGACAGCCACTGAGGGCGGACACACTGGTACCAACCCAGGCAGAGAGAACCAGGTACAGAGGGCAGAGACAGTTGCACCAACCCAGGCAGAGAGAACCAGGTACAGAGGGCAGAGACACTGGCACCAAACCAACCAGAGAGAACCACGTACTGAGGGCAGAGACTCTGGCAACAACCCTACCACACAGAACCAGGTACTGAGTGCAGAGGCACTTGGCATGAATCCTACCAGACAGAAGCTGGTATTGAAGGCAGAAACACTAGCACTAACCCAGCCAGAGTACCATGTACTGAGGGCAGAGACACTGGCACCTACCCAGCCACACAGAACCAGATACTGAGAGCAAAAATACCCACTGCAACCCCTGCCATAGGGAGAGCCAGGTACTGTGCATGAAAGCAGGGAGAGCTAGCTCAAACTCCAGCAGTGCCAGGAACTGAAGGCAAATACCCAACCCAAACTCCTGCAGTATAAACCAGGCACTGGGCACTATAGACACCTCATAGCATCAAAAGGCATCAAGCACTGATGACTAGAGCAAGCAGGCACTGTAATGAGAGGCATCTGACTCAATCTATCCAAAATAAGTCTGGACCTAACAATCAGAGTGAGCCAGGCACTAAAGTTAGAGACATTTGCCACTGAAAGCAGTAAATAGCAGGCAGACACTTGGCACTAGAGAATACTAAGCATTAATTATGAAAGTGAGCAAGGCATTGACAACAAAGATACCTGATACATCCCTGCCAAAATGGGCCAGGCACTGAAGGCCTAAACCCTACCAGAGTGAGCGGAGCTTTGGGCATCAAAAGCTTCACACATTTAAGGAAGGATGTGCTTCCATTAGAGGCAGTGCAGAGAAGAACACCTGGGATGAAAGGGTTGATGTACAAAAAAAATTAGCACATTAGGCTATAGTCAGTAGAGGGAGAGAGCAAAACGCATTAAAAGTAACAGGTTCTGAATGAATTATTGAGAGTAATATTGGAAGTGTAATAAGGAATGAAGGAGACACAGAAGTAATGTCTGGAATAAACTAGCACTCATTCAGATCCTGAACCTCACATCATTACGCTTAAGTGCAACAGAAGCTGCTGGTAAACTCCCACTGGAACAGTCCACTAAGGTAGCTGGATTGGGTGATATTGTACAGATGGACAAACACAAAGCCAGAGAGAACACTGATGGTAATTGAAAAAGAACAATGATGGGACAGAATGAAGGCATCAACAGAAGTGATGCTTCATTATAACATTGGTCTGTTTAGAAATGTTTGTTATTTTTGTAATGTATCGATATATTGAAACATGATATTGGAAACATTCATCTGCAGACACTCTGATGACGTTAGAAGAAGTACTGTTCAAAAGATTTAGGTTCTGGCAGACAGTGCAGGAGGTTTGGAAAACACCAATATAGATCATCTGCTTTCCACTGAGATGGGAAATTATGTATCTCTGAGGGTTAGACCATAGAACAGTACAGCACAGGAACAGGCCCTTTGGCACATGATGTCTGTGCTGAGCATGATGCCAAAGCATCATGCTTAAAGCAAAGCATAACACTATGGAATAGTATTTTGGTTGTAAAACAATGACAGGCCACTGCTTTGGTAATTTTTCAGTTTATGAGGCACAATCTATAAATGTATAGTGCACACTATAGAGAGGTGTGGAATTTTCCTTTTGATTTTAGTGCATTATAAGTGCTTTTATTTAGGTTTTTGTGATTTTTTTTATATGCATAGGGATGTGATGACAAGCTGGCTTGAACAATATCAGCCAAGACCTTGGCTATTCACTAGCTGGAAGTTGGTAGTTGTTAGGAACTAATGCACTATTGGGGTAATGGCATTGGATGCCAATATTGGGTCTATTAGGGGAGGGAATAACTTTCTCACAAGGTCTGGTTGGGTAAATAGCTGATTTGGCTTTAACTCTGATGCAGGTGAACAAAGCACCTGCAGAGAAGGAATTGTCTGAAAATGGTGTGTGGTTGGAGAGAATATAATATCCAAATTTGTGGTGCTATCGTTTGAAGCTGGTAAAGGATTATGCCAATTACCAACTCCGTTCTTGCACTTTAATGGGATTATTTTTTTAGAAACTATGTTTTCTTTGTATCTTACCCTACTGTTTGAAGTTGTGTTTTCTTACAGAGCACTCTCTTTGGGAAGCTCTGTATTCTTTTTTAGATTAGTCATTAAGGCTGTCTCTAAAATAGCCGATGGGATTGTGTCCATAGAACAGAAAGTTTAAAGAGTTAAACCCCATAAGTCAATGAGTTAATTTATTTTCAGCTACAACAGATCTTTGGCCTCTGGGCTTTATGTGTTCTCTATAAAACCGACATTAGGGGAAAGGTTGCTGCCATTGGTGGAGCAGGGCCCTGGCAGGGGCAGGCTTGTACCTTTAGTGTGATTGGGGCATGATATCTGTTCAAGAAGTTAATCTGTTGCTCCATGTGGACAACTGATGTGGACCTTGAGTGTCCAATGCTAGGGAAGAGGGTAAAGAAATTCATCCTTAGCGTAAATATACATTGTTATAAAGAATGGATTAAAAGAGATAGCTTTTTCATTCCATCCATCAGTACAGGATGAGGTTATGTTAATTCATTGGTGCGTGCAATGATAATATAAGATAGCTTTATTATTCACATGTACGTTGAAACACACAGTGAAATGCATCTTTGCGTAGAGTGTTCTGGGGGTAGCCTGCAAGTGTCGCCACACTTCCGGTGCCAACATAGCATGCTTACAACTCCTAACCCGTACGTCTTTGGAATTAATTTATAGGGATTGTCTGCAGTGAGTTACACAAAGGGAATTACCTCATGAAATAAAATTGCACCATGGTACAGTGATCAACTCCATGGACTGGATTGCAAGATCTGTCTGTAATTTCAGCATTATCCAGATGCCTTGGGAAATCATTTTGCCATTTACAAAGTAGAGGGCTTGTACCATCTGAAGGCCAACCAATAATTATGATGTAATGAGGGAAATTCTGTTTATTCTAAAACAAATACTAAACATAAACCATCAGTTTGAAATCACCAGCAATTTGATCCCAAAGAGATACATGACGATCAGTGCTTGCCTAAGTTTTATCTTGATGATTACCAATAGCAGTAAAATTTCCATCCATTCTCTGAATTACTTACCGACTAGTTCAAAAATGCTCCTGCAAACATTGGAAATGCAAATATGAAAAAGAGTGAGTGCTTTGGTCCTGAGTTCATACTACAGTTATTGAAGGAGGATAGAGTCTTTGAAATATCTCTATCACTTGATGTAGCTTAAGTAGGTTGCCCTAAAAATCAATAATTTGTAGCAATCAAAGCAATGTTAAGGTTCAAAATCCAGTGACCTCTTAAGTATATATACTGAGCATATCATGAAATAAGAATTTGTATACCATGTGATATTAATTTTGATACACTGTTGTTCTAGCCACTGCCACTAGTTGAGTGTTGACTGTCAGAGGTGTTGATGACTGTATCCTCATACTTGTCCTAATAAAAAGTAATGTTAAAGAGCACATGGACACTACATTGGCGATAAGGATGGGATGTCGCTGCATGAAGGAGTAGTAGGCCAGTAATCAAGTAGAGGTGGCAGGTGGTGGATGTGATGGATATGTCATCAATCTTGAAAAATATGGGCAGTCTGAGCCATTTGCCCTGAATGTGGAACAAATTGAGATGTTCCTATGAGTGAACAAAATAGTCAAGGTCCTGGGGGAGGACTCAGAACAGAGCAACACAGCTTTGTAATGAAAAGGAGAAGGCGATATTGTTGTGATAGTAGGGCTTAAGGCAGGAGATGTTGGTGACAAAGTATCTTACACAGACACTCTAAAAGCCTTGAAGGGACATCTTAACCCAGAGCCTTTACTGATTTTTGAGAGCTATAAGTTCAGCACATACAATGAGGGATGAGAGGAAACTGTTGATAAATATATGACCAAGGCACATGGATGCTACTAGTGGGTTTGACAGGAAACCACTAGGTCATGTGGGTGCCAAAGATGGGAAGGCTGCAGGTTGTGTGGGTGTGACAGTAGGAGGCCTTGCCAGGGATGCTAATGGCCTCAGGAAGGATACTCTACAAAAGAACATACAAAATAGGAGCAGAGTCAGCTATCTGGCCCTTCGAACCTGCTCTGCTAGTCATCAAGATCCTGGTTAATCTTCTAGCTCACCACTATTTTCTCATATCCTTCGATTCCCTTCATGTCCATAAATTTAACATCCATTAGAAAAGATAAACAAAACCTATAAGAGACAACTGCAAAACCATGAAAACAAACAGTGCTGGTATTAGCTTACAGAGCCAAAGCTCGGCACTGTTAACATAAATGGGACACTAAACTCCACATTCCACTTGCCATAAAGTTTAAATGTTAAACATCTTTAATAACTAAACTTTGTAGACTTTAAACTAAGAAAATTAATAAAGCCACAAAATTCATTTATAGACAGAGTAATCTGTGCTTTATGTTTGATATGGTTCTGTATTAGTATCTGAGGGAGTGGAGTCTTTTCCAATTCTATATCTGCTTCTTTATTGCAAACAATTGCTGAACCAGATACACTAAAGTACCTTTTCTTCTCAAACTGATGTCTTCCTTTTGAAGTAAAATAGTGGTTTATTTTCTTTTGACTCTCCTGCACTAAATTTTTACTTTAGCTTGGTTTTACTTCCATTTTTCAACATTTAAGTTGCTTCACCCGTGGGTTTGATTTAATTAAATTCAAGATGATGTTGGGGAAGTAGACTTGGCCTACTTTACTGCCAGGCTGCTGAGATGTAAAGTCAGAATCTCCTAATTTCACACTTACTGTCTCGACAGCAGTCTGGATAAAAAAAAAATGAAATATCAAAAAATTTACATGGAAACCTCCTTAATCTCACTGACAAATTGGCTGTTTTGGGATTGCTGTCATCTCAACCTTTTGTTGCCATCCAAACCCACTGAAGATGCAACAGTTTTCGATAAATTACAGCACAGAAGATGTTGCAGCAATTTAGTGATTAGAGAGGAATTATGTCGCTTAATCCAGTTCTCCAGTAAATAATTGTGTCAGCAGGAAAGTCACAGTTATGCATCTAGTTAAAGCAGCAACAAAGGTCAAGCCTTCTTAAATGAAGCAGGAGGTGGGGTTTGTCGTTAGACCTTCAAATGCAGAAGGTCATGGCTGTGGAGCATTAACGGATTATAGCATAATGGGAGTAGGGCACAGGTTATTATAGGCACAGACATTTAAATGTTGTGAAAATTCAGATTCTCTTAACACCCACAGTTATTAACCAGATTATCTATATTTACAGTAGGGAATAGGACTAAAAAAGAATAAAACTTTTAAAAAAAACTTTATTTATACAGCAAGGTAACAGGCCCTTCGGGCCCAACGAGCCTGCGCCACCCAAATACACCCATGTTAACTTACTAACCCGTACGTCTTTGGATTGTGGGAGGAAATCCACGCAGTCATGGGGAGAACGTACAAACTCGTTACAGACATTGTTTTCACCTGAATGGTGTAAGATTTGGGGACTCCAAAGAAAAGTTATAAAATGATACTGGGCTATGTGCAAGTAAAAGCTTTATATATCTGTTCATTCTGAGTCTTTGTCAAGAAAACTCAAGTCCCATGTGTTGTTCATGTTTGGAACATCAGGGAATGTACAGCAACCTACCTCATGCTGCATAATTTATCTATCCCTAGATAAACTCTACCCTGTTCAAAACGTAGTCCAGAACAAAATGCCGCATGAATGAGAAGGGAATTAAATCTGGAGTTCCAGGGATAAAATAAGATTTCTTTATTAGTCACATGTACATCGAAACACACAGTGAAATGCATCTTTTGTGTAGAGTGTTCTGGGGGCAGCCTGCAAGTGTCGCCATGCTTCCGGCGCCAACATGGCATGCCCACAACTTCCTAACCCGTACATCTTTGGAATGTGGGAGGAAACCGGAGCACCCAGAGGAAACCCAATGCAGACACAAGGAAAACATACAAACTTCTTACAGACAGCGGCCGGAATTGAACCCGGGTCACTGGTGCTGTAATACCGTTACGCCAACTACTACACTACCATAACGTGCATAAATGCAGTAATGTGCTTTGGGTATGTAAACAATAAAAAGTTTTAAAGTGGAGGGGTGTGGCTGAACAGGAGAAAAGAAAATCTACAAGATTGTTCTTTTTAGCCTTTGATTCTGCCAGTGCAGAGCTCATAAACTGGTTCCAGGGTGTCATTAAGCCATCCACCAGGCTGGACCCCTGCTCAGTTTGGACACTGCACAGTCTTCAAGTGGTTCTCATGGTTGACCTAAGCTGCACATTTAATATTGAAATGTGTAGGGACAAGGCACATCCTTGGTCCTTGTCCATTTGAGGATAGGGGACGTCGTGTAATCATTTAGTACAGAACAAGAGGAGGGCATTTAAGTGTGACCTCACCAACACCCCATACAACTAACAAAACCTCCCTATTTTTAAACTCCAATCCTTTTGTAATAAAGGCCAAAATGCCTGCCTGCCTGCCTGCTAATTTTTTGTGATTCATGCACTAGAACATCTAGATCCCTCTGAACTTCACTCAATTGAAGTCTCTTTCCATTTAGATAATGATCTGCCTTTTGATTCCTCCTACAATGCCCCACATTAAACACCATTTGTTGGGTTTTCGCCCAGTCACTCAATGATCTATATCCTGTTGCAGAATCACAATGTCCTCATCACAATATGTTCTTCCACCTATTTTCATATCATTGGCAAACTTGGAAACCTTGCATTTCATACCCTTCTCCAGATCATTAATGTAAATACTAAACGAATGAAGGTGAAGAACCAATCCCACAAGTTACATCCCTCCAGCCTGAAAAGGACCCATTTATTCCAACTCTTTGTTTTCCATGAAACAGTCAGATTTTATTCTATGCTGAGACACTTTCTCTGATACCTTGGGCTCTTAATTTATGCAACTCTTCTGTGGCACCTTATTAAATGCCTTTTGGAAGTCTAAATATACTACAGCTATAGGTTCCCTCAACTCTCAAACCGTACCTAGAATTCTATCGTAATGTGGTCACTACCTCTTAAAGGATTTTTAAACAAAAGATCTTGTTAATCCTTCCTCATTACTAATGACAAAATCTGAAACCGTCTGTTCCAGGATAGGATCCATTATCATACTGCTTTAAGAAGCAATCCCTGATGCACTCCACAGAATCTTCTGTGATACCCTTGTCAGCCTGGTTTATCTGATTAACATCTAGATAGAAATTTCACACTTAGCCTGTCACACTTTGCTTGTCAATTCCCCCCTCATTATCCTGTGCCCTCGCTCTCTCATTTCCTATTGATTTATAAAATGTTCCAATCCTGGAGCCCTTCCCCCTCCTATATGGTTTAAACCCTATTTATGTGATTTGCCAGGACACTGGTTCCAGCACAATTCAGGTGAAGCTCATCCCAGCGGAGTAGCTTTCTCCTTTGCTTGTACTGGTGTCAGCGTCCCATGAATTGGAACCCATTTTGAGCACACCATGCTTTGAGCCATACATTTATCTCTCTAATCCTTTTTACCCTTTGCCAAGGTAGAGAGTTCTATACTGGACCAAGAATAGTCAGTGGAATGCGAGCTCCAGGCCACCCCTCCAAATATAGCATGTGTTGTTAGTTACTGCCTGATGCTTGCATGGGAGTGAAGGAGCAAGGGAACAGGGCAATACTAGCCTTCAGTTTGGGGGTTACTTGCAGCTCCACCTTTCCTTTTCATGCTCTTTATACACAAGAATATTCTCTAGAGGAGAAAATGTAATTTGTGAGCCATTCTAAAATTCTAAATCTATTTTCTTTTATTATGTTCTATAGTAAGAGGAATATTTTGATATATTGCCAGTTGATGGAGTGCACACACGAAAACATTCATCAGGTCAGCCTTAGGCCCATCAGTAAGTGACCCTGCATCCTACAGCTGCATTGTGTTTCTTTGATTTTATGCAACATCATTGAATTGTGTCGAGGCTTTAAACCGTAAGTTGCAATTTAGTGTATTCACTATTTCCTGACCAATTCTCTTTGGCAATTTCCTGGTCTTTGGCCTAATGCTGACCAAGACCTTGCCTTGCATATTAAATGAAAGTCAATATTGGAAGATACAGTGGCAAAACCTTTAAATTTTTTTGATTTGATTCCCAATGCTCTGGTTCCATCCTGATGCAGGGACTGGAGAACATAAAGTGTATTTACTCTTTTTGTTTAGACAGACTACTTGGCAAGATCAAATTGCTTTTTCTTTTCCAGGGCATCACATGGTATTTAATCAACAGTCACAAAGAGCAGATTTAACATTGCTCAGAAAATGGGTCAAAGAATTATTGCTGCTATTATATTACATTTTTGTTGTAATTGAATCATCTCCCAATGGTAAAAACTTAAACAAAGATGCATCAGTGAATTGGTAATGAGACCTCCTGAGAGGATTGCTTCACATCAATAAGCACGTGCACTAGTGGCCAAATAAGGGGAAGCAAGGTGATGCTCTGTCACCTCCACTTTGAGATCATGCGTTGCAGGGCCTGACAACTTCACTGCACCTTACACATTGAAAATCGATGTTTGGGTGATCCCAGACAATGAATAATGGCTGGCTATTTGATCATGAGTCTATATGCAAAGTCTGACGTCATTATCACCTGACAACCACATTTTTTATTTGCACATTTTAACGGGTCACTAATAAATAACTTGGAAAGCCTAGTTAATTTGGTCAAATGGACTAAAAATAAAATGAAGCATTTCCACTCCAGCTGAAAATGCACATCCCAACATTAACCTGCAATAATTATTGACTCTCCTCTACCAGACTAAATCAATTTACAGGCTACAATTTTTCACCAATGCCTGCGGATAGGGTAGTAAAGGGGACGTAGGGCATACTTGCCTTCATTGGTCGGGGCATTAAGAATAAAAGCTGGGAAGTTATGTTACAGCTGTATAAAGCTTTGGTTAGGCCACATTTGGAGTATTGTGTGCAGTTCTGGTCATCACACTTTAGGAAGGATGTGGAAGCTTTGGAGAGGACGTAGAAGAGGTTCACCAGGATGTTGCCTGAATTGGAGTATATTGGTTTTACGGGGAGTTTGGACAAACTTGGATTGTTTCCTCTGCAGCATCAGAGGCTGAGGAATGACATGACTGAAGTTTATAAAATTATGAGAGGCATAGATAGGGTAGATAATCAGAATCTTTTTCCCAGAGTGGAAATGTCAAATACTAGAGGTTTAAGGTTTGAGGGCGAAAGTTTAAAGGAGATTTGTGAGACAAGTTTTTTTTAGGAGTGTTGTGTACCTGGAACATGATGCCAGGGGAGATGGTGGAAACAGATACAATTGCAACATTTAAGAGGCATCTAGACAGGCACACGAACAGAATGAATAGAGAGATACAGATCATGTGCAGGCATTCGAGATTAGTTTAATTTGGCATTTTGGTCGGCGCAGACATGGTGGCCAAAGGGCCTGTTCCTGTGCCGTACTGTTCCATGTTCTGTGCTGTCACACTCCTCAAATTTGGACTGGTTTCTGTTCGTATGAGTCAATCCCTTGACTGTGGTTAGCTAATGATTTTAAGTTCCAAGAAGTTTATCAACAGTTTTACATAGAATACTAATACAATGTAGGAAAACTGGTAATTCCAGTTTCTGTTCTCTTACAACACAGGTTCTGGGCTTTCTTTGCATAACAGCATAAGAAAAAGTAGGAGTAGGCCAGCCAGCCTTTTCAAGCCAGCTTCACCTTTCACAAGATCGTGGCTGATCTACCTCAATGGCATTTCCCTTTATCCCCTAAATGCCCAGAAATCTATTGATCTGCGTTTGAATGAACAAAATGACTGAGCTCTCTGGGGTAAACAATTCCAAAGATTCACCACTCTCTGAAAGAAAAAATTCTCTTCATCTCAGCCTTAAACAATTCACTCCTTGTTTTGAAACTCCAACCCCCACCCCCCCTCACCCCCCGCCCCCTGTCCTAGACCCCTGAGCCAGGGGAAATATCATTCCTACATCTCTCCTCTTAAGTCCTTTATAAGTTTTGTATGATGTGGTGAGATCTCCTCGTTCTTCTAGGCCCTACAGGTACAGCCCTAGTCTAATCAATCTTTACTCATATAGCAAACACACTATCCTTGGAACCAGTCTTGTGAATCTTCACTGCACTCCCTCTCTGAAAAGTAGATGCTTTCTTTGGCAAGGAGAAGAAAACTATATACAATGCACTACTTGCAGTCTCACCAAGGTTCCATACAATTGCAATAAGATGACTGCTGTATTCAAATTCACTCATAATAAATGTTGACCTACCATCTGCCCTCCTAGTCATCATGCACCTGGATGTTGACCTTCAGCAACCTATGTACAAGCACACCTAGAGCCCTGTGAATATCACCACTACCCAATCCCTTGCCATTTAACAAATTTTCTCTTTTCTGTTATGATCACCAAAATAGATGACCTCACATTTTTCCACCTTCAATTTCATCTCCCATGTTTTCACCCATTTACTCAACTTGTCCATGTCCCCTTGAAGCCTATTTACATCTTCCTCTATACTCACAATTCCAAGTAGTTTCATATCAAAAGCAATAAGGCATTTGGTCTTCTCAGCCAAATCATTGATGGAGATTGTGAACGCCGATCCCCAAGATATCCCACTAGTCACAACCTGCTTGTTCTTATCTTTTCTTGTTGTCTGCATATTGCTCCGACAGAGGTCAGTGTAGAGTAATGAAATTATATGGATAACATATAAAATGAGAACCAGTCTTCAGGAAATAACCGTCCACAACTTAACTTCCACTGACACTTTAAGGCCATCGAAACCAATGTGGTGTGTGGGACTGTCTGATTCTGTATCATTGTAACTACAATAGATGAATATTCCTGTTAATTGGTGCTCATTGAAACCTTGATGATGAGATCAGGAAAGCCATTAAGTGACCATCTCCTGTATTAACACATTCTTAAAGGCATATCCATGCCACTTAATGTGCAGTTCGGAACATGTTTTGTCACGTAATATTCTGACTATTTGTATATTCAGGGAGCCATCCCTCAACACTGTAATTAATGTTATGGATTAGGTTACTATTTGGTGAATGTCCCTTTAAGACATAGTACGGTTGTGTGTGTGTGTGTGGGGGGGGGGGGGCATTACTACGACAACAACAGGAGATAACGACGTGCTGACATTTCGTCAGTCAGAAAGAGAGAGGGGAAGAGAGAGACACTGCCTGCTGGTCTCTGTATTGATGGATGAGAAACAATAATTGTGTCTGTCACTACAATCCACGTATGGATTTTTGGAGTAATCCAGTGGAGTCCACTTTGTCGTTAACCTGTAGAAGGAAACAGGTATTTGTGTGGACAGCCACATCTCGAATGCCTTTCGGGGTGGCAGATACTTCGGAACAAAGCAGTGGAGATAATCAGTGACTGAGGTGTCGTATGGGTTCCATTGCGGAACATTTGGATTTTGTAATTTCTCTATTCTCTCTACATTTTCTCTTCAGTCAACGGTGGTTTTGCAAAAGCCTTTGCTCATGTTTCACCTTATGGCTTGCTGAACTGAACTTTGAGAACTATTCCTGGACTTGGAGTTTGGGAATTTGCCACACACACACTTCAAGTTTAGTTTTTTTGGGGGGTTAATGTTTAATATCTAACATTTTTTACTTTTAACATTCTAACATTTTTACTTTTATTTTTTTATTATCATAAGTAGTTATTAATAAAATAGTTTCTAACCCTTTACATGACGGTGTGTTTCTTTTGTAGCTGGTATGTAACAGTAAAGAGTATATTTTGGATGTCTGGAGTTTGTGCTCAGAAGCTCTCGGATCAGCCACCAGTATTTTAATATTCAAAGGGGTTATGCTAGTTGGGATGCGCTCTCATTGTAAATATGTTATTCTGCAAAAGTTACTTTTCTTCATTCAAAATGTAAATTGGTTTATTATTGTCACGTGTACCGAGGTACAGTGAAAAACTTGTCTTGCATACTGTCCATACAGATCAATTCATTACAACAGTGCATTGAGGTAGTACAAGATAAAACAATAACAGAGTGCAGAATAAAGTGTTACAGTACAGAGAAAGTGCAGTGCAGGTAGACAGTAAAGCAGTCAAGTAGCTAATTATAGCCATTGGAACTGTAGTTAATCATTTATTGTTGCCTTCATGTTTAAGGAGTATAAAGCATCACTGCACTGCTGAATGTGGGGAGAGGAGAAATAGATTCTCTCAGCTACAGCTTCTGTGTGGCTCAGTTCAGCAGTCACAATACTCCCAATACCACTTCCACATCCATCTCCTCCATCCTTGTCTACTGCATTCGGTTCTCCCAATGTGGCTTCCTCTACATCAGCGAGACCAAACACAGTCTCGGTGACCATTGAACAGAACACCTATGGTCAGTCCGCAATGGCCATCCCAAGCTCCCAGTTTCAGACCATTTCAAATCCCCTTCCCTGTCCCACACTGTCCTGTCCATCCTTGGCCTTCTCTACTGCTAGGATGAAGCCAGTGCCAAATGGAGGAGCAACACCTTGTATTCCACCTGGGTGGTCTACAACCCAATGGCATGAATTTTGAGTTTTCCAATTTTTCGTAACCCCCCCCCACTTTTTTTTCTTATTGCCCCCTCTCCTTCTGATCCTCCCATTTTTGACCCCTTTCCCCACCATCCGCCCAGCCCACCTTCACCCATTTTCTTCCCTTTCACTCTCTCCTGGCTCCATCCACCCACTTCACACACAGGTTTCCCCACCACCCCCCATCAAGTTCCAATTGTTCACCTCTCGCCTAATGGTTCCCATTCTCACCTTTACTTATCCAAATCTAGCTCTGGTGGCACTTTGTGTTCCAGTTTATCTCCTTCTAGCAGCTGTCTCCTATCTTCACACTCCCCTCCCCCCACCTTACTCCATCTGTTTTTTTAATGTTTCCTCTCTCTCTTTGTCTCCCTCCAACTTTCATTCATCTGCCACGGTCTTCCAACTCCACCCCCGCTCACCTTCCCTACCTGGCACTACCTGCCTGTCACCTTACACCCTTCCTCAGTCCACCGATTGCTTCGGAATGCTTTTTTGCCACTGCCCTTCTCCTCTCAATGCTGGCCATCTCGCCTCTCCACTCTCAGTCCTGATGCAGGGTTTTGACCTGCAGTGTCGACAATTTCTTTCCTCCCACAGGTGCTGCTCGACCTGCTGAGTTCCTCCAGCACATCGTTTGGTGCTCCAGATTCCAGCATCTGCAATCTCTTGTGTCTCCATGTGCTCTAACCTTGTTGACCAATCTCCTGTGAGGCACCTTATTGAACTCTTTCCAAAAATCCAAATACACCATATCTACCAGTTTTTGCTTATCCTACTTATTACATTCTCAAAGAACTCCAGTGGATTTGTTCGATATGACTTCCCTTTCATAAATCCTGACTCTGCTCAATCTTATTATTATTTTCATGGTGTCCTTTTATTGCATCTTTCATAAAGATTCCAGCATCTTCTCTACCACTGACATTAAGCTAATAGGTCAGGAAATCCCTGTCTATTTCCATCCTTTCTTAATAGTGAGGATCACAATTACTACCTGTAATCCAAAATCTATTTAGTTTGGAAGATAATCAGTGTATCCACCATCTCTAAAGCCACCTCTTTCAAAACTGTAGGACGTAAATCATTAGGTCCTTGGGACTTATCACCTTTCAAACTCACCAATGTCTCTAGTACTTTTCGTTTTGACTAATAGTTCCTTTGGTTCCTCCTTCCCTTTAGATCCTTGATTTTCTAAATATATCTGCCAGATTTTGTGTCTTTGCAAAGACAGTTGCTAAGTAACTGTTTAATTCCTCTGCCATTTCCTTATTTATTATTATAAATTATTCTTCTCTATCTGTAAGGTTCCCATACTTGCCATCATTAATTTTTTAATTTCCTTTTTATGTACACGTAATGGCTCTTATAGTTCATTTTGTGGTAGGGATTATTTATTTGCAACCAATGTTTTCTGCCCTTGATAATTTCTTAGCTCGACCCAAATTGATGCTGGTTCTGCATCACGATCTGTCAAGATCATTTCTCATCACAGCACCGAACCCCTTCCTTTATTAGTAGTGCTACACTACCCACTTTCCCTTGTTGTCCGGCTTTCCTAAACATCAAATACCCTAGAGTATTTACTTCCCAGCTTTGTTCAACCTGCAGCAGGTTTCAGTAATGGCAATTAGATCTTGCCCATTCCTTTCTGTTGTGTCTTTAGTCTATCCACCTTGTTGTAAATCCTGCAAACTTTTAGATACAGTGCCTATAATTGTGATTTTAACATCTTTCTATACTTTGACTTCCTTTGCTGCCTGGCTTTAATTTTTTTGCCCCTATTTTACTTACTACTTTTCTAACATCCCCTTCCCACTTTGTTTCTCTCCTTGAACTCCTTTGAGAATTAAACCCATAAAATCATTTCAAGCCTTTTTCTTACCCAAAAAACTGATCTGTGTAGATCAGTTTTTTTTCCCCAAAGTTGTTCACACCATAGTCTCTAGCTTACCACATACTGCCCCTAAGATGCTGCAATATGACTGAGACCTGTGCTGTACAGGTTGTTCTCTGGCATACATACAGAGACAAGCATTACCTGCTGATGGAAAATCACCAACCTAGTGAAAAATGCACCTTGGTCTGCCTGAAAATTTGGTAAATTGGTTTATTATTGTCACATGTACCAACGTGCCGTGAAAAACTTTGTTTTGCATGCCATCCATACAGAACTTTTCATCACATCAGTGTATTGAGGTAGTACAAGGGAAAAACAGTAACAGAATGCAGAATAAAACGTTACACGTACAGAGAAAGTGTAGTGGAGGCAGACAATAAGGTGCAAGGCCATAATGAGGTAGATTGTGAGATCAAGATTCCATCTTATCGTACTAGGGGGCTGTTCAATTGTCTTATAATAGCATGATAGAAGCTATCCTTGACCCTGGTGGTATGTGCTTTCAGGCTTTTGTATCTTCTGCCGGATGGGAGGGGGGAGAAGAGAGAATGTCTGGGGTGGATGAGGTCTTTGATTATGATAGTCCATGGAAGGGAGGCTGGTTTCCATGATGTGCTGAGCTGCATCCACAGCTCTCTGCAGTTTCTTGCGATCATGAGCAGAGTAGTTGCCATACCAAACCATGCATGTGCTTAGTATGCTTTCTATGGTACATCGATAAAAATTGGTGAGGGTCAAGGGGGACATGCCAAATTTCTTTAGCCTCCTGAAGAAGTAGAGGTGCTGGTGCACTTTCTTGGCTATGACATCTATGTGGTTGGACCAGGACAGGCTATTAGTGATGTTCACTCTTTGGTACTTGAAGCTCTCAACCCTCTTGACCTCAGTACTGTTGATGTAGACAGGAGTGTGCGCGCCGTGCCCCTTCTTGAAGTTTGTGAAGGTGTTGAGTCCCAGGTGGAGGAGTTTGGAGATGAGTTTGCTTGGAATTATAGTATTGAAGGTGAAGCTGTAATCAATAAACGATAGTCTAATGTAGGTGTCTTTACAGTCCAGATGTTCCAGAGATGAGTGTAGGGCTAGGGAAATGGTGTCTGCTGTGGACCTGTTTCAGCAGTAGGTGAATTGCAATGGGTCAAGGTTGTGTGGGAGGCTAGAGTTGATGTGTGCCATGACCAGCCACTCAAAGCACTTTATGATGTTGGATGTCAGAGCCACTGGGCGGTAGTCATTAAGGCACGTTACCTTATATATTTTTTTAAGTACCATGATGATAGTGGTCTTCTTAACGCGGATGTGGACCTCAGATTGAAGTAGAGGAGGTTAAAAAATGTCTGCAAATACCCCATTAGCTGGTTTGTGTGGGATCTAAGGATATGGCTGGGGACTCCATCTGGGCCAGATGCTTTCTGTGGGTTCATTCTCCAGAAGACTGATCCGATGTCTGCAACGCTATGGGTACTGGTGCATTGAAGGCTGTCGAGGTGGGTGGTGACATTTCAAACTTGCTTGTTTTTAGGAGGTGTACACAACCAAATGCTGGAGACTGGTGCATTCCAGCTCACAGGATTATATGCAGAGGTCTAGTGCAGCTGCCACAAAGACTATATAGGGGAAGACCACAGTTTAGGGCCCTCTCATCACTGGACACCAAGGTGCAGGCCCTGTGTAATAATTCTCTGCTTAATCTCAAATAATCTATTATTTGGGAATGGAAAAATTGATGCCACATTGACAAGATGTAAATATTGTAAGTGAATATGATATCATAGGTAGAGTGAAAGATTAATGTCCTATATTCATAAACCCTTACCTAAAAGGTCAGGCCCCTTGAGGATAAAATCAAATTCATGTGATTGGCACTGGAGTAACATTCTCAGAATTAAAATATATATCATAATCCACTTTAATGTATGTGTCCATTTACAGAGATGTCATCAAGCTGTTGATTAGTGAATCACATTGCTTTCTGTCGAAGAATTCTTAAAAGATAAAAAGCATAATTTTGAAGTGACTTTTGATGATCAGTCCACAATAAACAATTAGATTATCATCTGCATTCCATTCCATGGGATTTTTTTTTAGGAATTCAAAATACAGAGGAAATGATGATATTGGTCCCACAGTATCATCTACAATTTTATCATGCAACATGTTGATTTAATACACCTAATAAATAAGTTTGGCTAATTGGTGGGGGTGGGAGAGGAAGTGCAGTGGCAGTTCAAAATGTTATTGACCTCAAAGGTTGAGGCAGATGAAATCACAGTGGAAGCTGAAATATCAAAAACTTTTTTTGAAAAAGCAGAATTTTGAAAAAAAGTTTGTAAATACTGATTTCCACTGAATACATCACAGCCTGTAGAGTAGGAAATCATGGACAGCAGTTTAAGGATTTTGAAGTTGATCTGCTTCTCTCTCCTAATCTAGGTGGAAAGAGCCTACTCACATTAACTCTGTCTATACCCCTCCAATTTTGTAAACCTCTATCAAATCTCCCCTCATTCTTCTGCACTCCAAGGAATAAAGTCTTAACCTGTTCAATCTTTCCCTGTAACTCCTGAAGACCCGGCAACATTCTAGTAAATCTCCTAAGACTGAGCATCTGAGCAAAAGTACTGAGCATCTTATATTAGTCTTTATTCCAAATCTCATGTAATCTCCAGTCAATTTCAAGTTTATTCTATTTAAATGGGAACCATTTCTATTTGAGGCTTTACATCTAACAAAGGGTACAAGCTCTGCTTCAAAAACGTGTTGTATTGACAAAAGCTGTTTGTTCAAAGAAAACAGTCAGGGTGCATGGAGTGACAGCTTCATTTCTTCCCTGCGCTCTCCCACCATTTAGCCAATGAAAGTAAAAGACTAAGTTATGTATTAAATAATTGACAAATAGATGTTACATCAATATAAACTGCCTGACATTGTGATTAAGTGGTAACCAGATATGCAGTCCATTAGAGGAACTGTTTAATAGAGAGAAAAATAGTGGAAACATGCATCCTGCACATGTGGCATCTAACCAAAATAATATGGACACAATTGGTTAATAACAAAATATTTTGGTATTTTAATTATGCAAATAAAGCTTTATTCAGGTTAAATAATAATGGGAAATTAGAAATTAATTTTCAAGTTCCTTTACACACAATGAATAGGTCAACATTTATGCAGACACTATACAAAGAAAGTACTGCAAATAATCAACATATCAGAAAGAAAATGTGAAGCATAAAACAGTTAAACATTCATCAGTTTGTCAGTGTCTGAATACCTAGAATTTAATTTGTTCAAGTGAGAACACAGGAAAACCTGGCAACTGAACAAAGGCAAGGACTTGCAATTTCTTCCCTAGCCTGGTCCCAGGCCTGCTGCATTTCCATTGCTCCCTCCCTGATTCCCTCAACCTTCTTCCTCTCGACCGTCAGTCCAGGCTCTCAAATCAACACCCCACAATCCCCCTGATCATTCCCTCACTCCATCCCGCAACCAAGGGCAAGGTTCCATGCAGCAGACGTACCCACCTAATACCAAACAGACTGCTGGCTGCAAATGGTAAGTTATTCCAACAATGGCAACTAGCCCTGTTATCAAGTTTACTAGAACTCAAAAGGGAATCCATATTCTGGCTATTAAATTGTTCATTCTTACATATAAATATCAGGCATGCTAAATCTATTCTTCTCTCTCAATTCATTCTTCATTAGAAGGGATGATGTGGTATAACATTGTTTTTGGGCATTGTAGTTCTGTGGTTCTTGCTTGATTAGTATCCAAAGACCCAGACTATTGATCACAGTATATGAATTTGAATCTCAACACTGCAACTGAGGAATCAAATAAATCTGGAATAAATCTCTAGGATCAGAAATGGTAACCATAAAACTATTGGATTGTTTTCAGGGAAAGAAATCTGTGAAGCTTACTCTGTCTGGACCAGGCCCACCAATGTACTTGACTCTTAAGCTGTTCTCTGGAATAGCCAAAAAATAACAGCCATGAACAATTACAGAAAAAAAACTGAAGAAAAACACACACAAAAAGGCAAATCCTAGCATAAATCTGGAAATTTCTAACTTGCTAAGAACAGTCAAAGATGACAAAAAAGATTGTTAAAAGAGAGTACGAAAAGAAACTTGCAAGGGAAATTATGTTATAATAGAGGGTGAGAAGAGGTAAATGTATATTTCTTAAAAGAATAAGTGATGACACAAATTAAATGAAATACAATGATTATTCTGCATTATTTACATTGGAGTAAGAAGGCAACATCCTGAGAAATCTAACATTTAATCAGGGATAGGGACTGATTAAAATTAATAAAAATTAGTAATAAAAAAAAACAGCAGTTGCAAATCACCAGAATTTGCCTGTTTTCACTCTAAGATTTAAAGTAGATTAGAACCTTGTTTAACTACTCAATTCAGCAATTGTTCCTTTACATCAGAAAATTTCACTTCATTTGGCTACTTAAATGGAGAGGGAATAACCACAGAATTATAGACTAGTTAACCCAATAATTGTTGCTGGAAAACTCAGTCCTTATTTAAGGTTGCAGATGGAGAAGACAGAGTCTATAGTCTAGCCATTCAGAAGTCAGGAGACAACTCTACAATCAGAGAGGTGGTAGAAATTTGGAACTCATCTGTAAGTGCAATTAATGCTAGCTTTATTGATAATTTTAATATCTGGGAAGAATATGGTGAAAATTCAGGCTTGTATATTTTGGCCACAGGTCAGCCACGACCTGAGTGAATTGCAGAACAGGCCAGAGGAGCTAAGTAGCCAGCTCTTTCCCATAAGATGTAACACCTACTGTTTGCATTTTCTGTTAATATTTTAGATTTACAGATTCACAGTATATTGCCTTTTGTTCTGTGCTTCAGTGTAAATTTTCAGTAGAAGGGACAAGCTGGGGTACTCATGGCATCAGGAAAGGTGGGGGGAAAAAAGCCTGAAGACAAACTGAGTAAGCTAGAGTGGTTATAATGTCACATACCATTTTTCAAATAACTCGAAGACATTTTGAGAGTAAACAACTGAAATAATCTGGGGGAAGGCAGGACCTTGAAATAAATGGAGATGGAGAGATAGAAAACCTATCGACCAGGAGAAAAAAAATTGAAAATGTGGAAATAGTCAAAATCTGGTTATTGGAGTTGATAATCAAACCCCAGGATTGTCTGCTTGATAACATTACCTAGAAAATTGGATCTAATTGCACATGGTTTTTATGGAATATTTGTGAATAAAGGACTTTTCATGCACTTGGGATCCCACTGGCAATTGTTTCTGGGTCAATTAGCAATCCTCGGGAAATCAGCCTGGGCACCTCCAGGTGCAATACACTTTAACTTGTTTGAAGCTTGCATGGTATACAAAGCGTTTCTAATGATTACATCCAGTGTGGAACAGCTAGTTCCATATTTACCAATAGAAATTGGCTGTTAAAGGTGCAACCCAGCACCTGCATTTAAACCTCAAGAAACCCAAGGTGCAAACCCTGTGGATCAGAAATGTATCATAATAATTTAAAAGGTCACCATTGTTCCATCAAATGCATTTCTCTCTACATCTTCCAACCTATTTATTGCCCACATATTTCTTGCAGCATTTCTATCTAATTTGCAACAGATGTACATGCCAGTGTGTCAATCTGTACCAGTATGATGAGCCTATGCCTTGCAATGGCATGTAATCCAATCTATGTTAATGATGACATTGGTGGGTGGGCAGCAGTACCCAACCCCACTAAAAATACATGTACCCCCTCTTCTGTATTTTCCCTTGATGGCAGTTTTTTTTCTGCAGCTGTCCTTAGACAGAGGTCCTTTAGACTCTGAATCATTAAGTTTACATCAAAAGGGCAGCTGCAATCTCTGTAGGTTATGTTTTAGGGCAAAAATCAATTTTCTAAGCAGGTTATTTGCAAATTTTCTGATATTTTGCAGGACACTAATACTATACACAACACGTTCAGCATACCGAAAGGGCAAACTCCCATCTCTGGACAAAAATATACAACCTTTGTAATTATACACTTTAATAATAGGAAGGCAAGCTCCTTTTTCATTTTTATTATTGCTGTGCAAACCAAAGGCTCAACGATATTGAAAAATATTAGAACAAACTCAAGTCTCAATTATTATTCTCCTTTCACCTCTACAAATGTTTTAAGGGTGTCTTCTGTTGGAATAACAATAAGACAACTGTAGGGAGCATTCTCCAAGTTGATCAATAGAGCACTATTTTACATAGAATGGCAAGGTGGAACACTATTTGAGTTGCTTAATTTTATTAAGTAATGGGACAATTGAGAGTACATGAATTAGCATCTTATTTCCTTAAAGTAAATGGTATTATGTAAATAGTTATTTGAAATTATGACATAGTAAAAGGTATAATTGGAGGTATGTTCAGACTGCAATTAGAGGCACTTAGAATTTAAGCTTCAGCCTCAGCATCACTGCAGAATCCAGGCTGACCTACTTCCAGAATGAAGCACAAGTGTCACTCTTGAGGGTATAATCTTATGTGGACCACATGTCAGAGGTAATGCCAATGGAACAATAGGAAGACACATTCATATTCATTATTGCTTTGTTTCATATTTATCATTGCTATGTACCAACAATCTAATTACACCAACAAAACCATCTCAACAATACCAAAAAAAATAGAACACGAGTCTCATAATAATTATTCTCCTTCCACATCTGAAAATGTTTCAAAGGTTAAGTAGTGCGAGGGCTCGCATGTGCTCATGCAATTTTTAAAACCAGGGATCAGTAGCCAAGTTTGAATCAATTCATGCAGACTGCAATCAGCAGTAATCTGCACAATTTAATCACAAGGCTAATTGAGCCAGGCAATCTTTATTTGCATCTGGCTGAAAAGTTGCTTCTGAGTTAGCTTGGATCCTGTATGGAATAGCTGTAATTTTAAGAATATTTCCTTTGTTCTTGATTCACCAGTTAGAAGAAATGATTTTTTTTAAAGCAATGAGAACTTGTATTACTGGAGAAAACATTTAACAGATCGGAGTTGATCTGTGGTTTTACCCAGTAACTTGCTGATTAAGAACCAAGCATTTAACTTGTTGATCTAAGCTTCAGTTTCAGTTCTTAATGTGAGTATTGTCATGAACTTGAACTTTAAAGGCTGATCAAATTTATTCTTTAAAAACTGTTGCAAGAATAATGTGGTAAAAACTACTGGAATATAATAGAAAACAAGGTAAATTTAATAATATTTAGCAATTTAAATACAGTCAAAGAAACATTAGATCAAAGTTCTTAAACAGGCGCAGTGATCAATTTGTACTTAACAAATTAGAATGTTACACTATTTTCTTGGTTTTCATATTGTATAGTCTTCTTATACAGAATTGCAAGTCCTAATGTACTGGTAGCATCTGCTTGTGGTAGTTTGTCTAATTCCATCTGTGTGTATTCAGGAGTTACAACCTAAATCTTACACACTTACAGGTTTATGGATACTTAATTGAATCTGGGAAAACATCCATAGACTGGAACTTGTATGGAACATTCCTATAATGACTATATATTTAACAAAACTACGCCAGCAATCAAGCCAGCTGAGTGTTATCTTGATTACTTAATGTGTTGATTAATATGGTAACCAAGGCACCCAACTAAATTTACACATTAGAACAGATGTATTAGATTAGCCAACAAACAATCTGCTGGAGCAACTCAGTGGGCCAACCAGCATCTGTGGGAGAAAAGAAATATCGATGTTTCAGGTCAAAACCCTGCATCAGGACTGGTGTTTTCTTGCAGTTTCATTGGAGCTAACGATGAATTAATAAAATTGTTGGGCAAGTTAAGCAAAACAATAGAAATTTAGAAGGATTTCTAATCCATTACAAGATTTTGATCATATCTCAATACAAATCAATAGTATAATAGTGATGATTTGGTCATCTGGGAACATTTCCAACAGGAGACCTCAAAGGAATTGATCAACTTTCTCTTTATGAATGTACTCTGCTTCAGGCAGCTTTTTTCTCGTAATCCTAAATCTAATTACTGAAATTAGTCTTAAACTAATTTACTATTTGGCTGATGGGCATGCAAAACTATTAGCACTTTGTTTGGAACACTTGCCCTCAGAAAGAGATTGAAAGAAATACAAGGACAGGTTTGTTTTAATCGTGCAAAGAATTATCAAGAGGAAAGAAATGTTCAAATGCAACTCCTAATGCTTACTATCTATTGGAAATTCCTATGAACACAAAGAGAAAACTTACAAGGAATGGGACAACAAAAAGTCTGTAGGTAAACACAGTTGTGAGGCTATTACAACAGGGATAGTTCTCTGAAACTCTGACAAAATTGCAGCATGTCTACAAGTAGGAAATGGGGGGAAAAGCAATCGTGTGCTGACCTTTTATTGATGCTGGTAGTACACCTCATAGTGGAATTAGCTGCAGGCTCGTTGTATATCCAACTATATTACTTTTGTCGAGTTGTTAAGACAGGATCTGCATGTACATTTTGAACTAATGGATTACAGCCAATTAGGCTCTGATGTTTATTGATCTCACTTGGATGTATCTAACTATGCCTAAAGAATTAAAATATTGGAACATTTAATATCATGCATTAAATTTAGTCATGGTTTCATACATCTCATTGGCACATTGGGTCTGTAGTTACTAATGTGGCAAACAAAATCAGGCAGTATCCAGCAGGAACATTGGTAAATACGTGTGATAATGTTTCTAAACAACCTAAAAGGCAAAGCCAAAATCTCAGCCAGTTCAGGAATCGACTCCTAGAGTTTAATGATCAACTTGATTCTGAGATGCTGACAGTTCTGGAAAAATACTGGACAGGTGCCTCACTTATAGAAATGCAAAGGTAGAATAAACAGCACTTCAGTTACACAGTGACACCAAGTGGAAGAAGACTATGAGAGAGATTTGGCAGATGTGAAAGACAGGAACTTCATACTTGGAGAAAGGAACATAGCAATTAATTTTCACTGTGCATCATAAGCATAATGTGCACAATATTTAATGACACCAAGCACTAAGAATAGGATTTGTTGAATGTTGATAGAGACACTGTAGATAAATCATTTGTTAACATGAAGATGAGGAGTGGGGATGTTGAACTCTACAGATGCTACCTGACCTGCTGATTGCAATTCCAGTGTTTTCCTCCCCCCATCTGTGTCATTTTGAGATACACTTGCACTGAATAAACTGTTACTAGTTTATTCAGTAACACTAGTTTACTGAATAAACTAATGTTATTCAGTATGTACAATGAGTGTTAAGCATAAATAATCTTTTGCCTCATGCTCCTCTTTGCATCTTTGGTGTTGTTGGTGGTCAGCTTTTCTAGCTGTTCTTTAATGTGCCTTTTTGAATTAGTTATAGAGCATGTAGCATTTAGAATTGCCCAAAAAACTGTGCTGTAGTGGGGATATCTTCTGATCCATTGAAGCATCATAACACACTTACAGTAAACTTTTGATGATAAAAAGTTGCTTGTACATCATTGTTAATATGTTAACAGATGTACAATACTTCCATTAAGATATTGGTCACTGCTGCATAATCTTAGTCTCTTAAGAATCAAGCTTGTATTTTTTGATGTTGGGGAAATAATGGGGCAAGATGGATTTCTTTTGACTTTTGCTTAAAGACAAGGCATTTAAACTGCATAATTTTTTTGGTTTTTTTTAATTACAAGGCTTGTGCGGTAACCTCATTTCCCAATATTGAAAAATACAGTGTCCTCTGTTAGCTATGGGGAAAATGATGAAATTCCTTGTTCCAGCAAACAGCTGCTTAATTCTGTGCACTGCTTATTGGCTATTATTGATTTCACCAGCTGGAATGAGTAACCCTGCATCCATTTTGGCCACTTTTATAAGTAGCAAGTTACTTTCACAGTACCTTGCTACTGGTGAAGTTTTATGAATGAGGCATAGGAGAACTGAGAAAGGTTGTGGATACTTCTTGCAACTGACTAGAAATGTGCATGACCTCCTAGTTTAGGGAAGGATTCTGTGTAGCCAATTTATACAAACTCTTGTGCCTGATTACATGCATGTCTGTGGTGGAACTAATCAGAAAATTTGTATAACAATGTCCATGGTGCCAGTGTATCCTGGATAAAACATGGACTATAAATATTCATTTATTATCAAAGATACTGACAATTTATATTACTACCACCACCACTTCCACCACTCTTGAAATCAATGTCAATACTTATTTCAACTCTAAAGAATAAGTTTCTTATCTTTAAACTGGTATATTTAAGATTAAAGACTCGGCATAATTAACTTGTCTGTGAGCAATATGAAGAGCAATAAGGCTCTGCAATGAACTAAAATTAATTCCACTGTTCAATTCAGCAGTATCACAAAAAGGGAATTAAAAGAAGCAGAATTTATTGTGACTGATTTACTGATTTGTGCATCTGTTATGAAACTTGTAAGAATGTAAATACAGTGCAGCAATATTATTTGTCCTTTGTAATGCAAAACAGAAAATGGAAGTTAGTATTATGGAATATCCATTCAGTTTTAATAGCATGGAAAAATTCACAACTCAAACACACACAGAACTATATGTTTAATTGTGCTGCACAATTTGCTAGGTTTTGGGAGGATGAAAATGGTTAAAACTATCTTAATATTTTTCTGGAGTTCTCGTGCTTTCACCAATAGATGGCATGGTGGTGGTTGTGGCAGGGAGGGAGGAGTGTTGGCTGGCTCCAATGAAGGGTCAAACATGAAACATTAACCCCACATTTAACTCTTTGCAGATGCTAACTGACCTGACCCTGCTGTTTCTAGTGGGTTTTTTTCACCATGGAATTTCATTTTGAGGTACATTTTCACTGGCAGTCACTCAGTATGTGCAATGGCTGTTAGCAGTCAAATCAACTTATTTGTCTATAACCACAACCTACATGGCTCTGGAATTCATCAACTTTATCAGCTGATGTGCAAGTTTGGTATGCAAACTGCTTCTGAATTGAGCTTTCAACCACATCTGACTCACCACCTGAACCACCACTCTTCACCTCTCAAACTACGTTCACTTCACACTCCCAAGCTTAACCTCACCTTTTTCTCCAGTACTCTCTAAGTCTCCCCAGATTATTCTTTTAAAACCTTGAGTCTGTGCTGCACTGTCTTACTAGTTCTAACCAAATTTCACTGTCTCCATATACTCAAATCAATTCAGGATTCTCATCCTTGTTTTTAAAAACCTCCCTGTACCTCACATCTCCATTTGGACACCCTATTCCTCAAGAATTTGAGCTGGTTCTTGTTCCCCACCCTTCTAGTGGGGGGTGGGGGTGGAATCTTTCAATTTCATTCTTGGACATGTTTTTCCAAAATCTATTTTCCATCTTATTTCTTATTTTCTGATAAAATAAAGCATCAAAGGTTATTGCAGAAGATAAAACTCATGGCATAGTAAGTAAAATGTTGGTAAGGATAGAAGGTGGACTGAAACAGAGAATGAGTGTAAATGGGTCTTTTTCTGGTGAGATGAATGGTGTGCCATAGCCAGTACTGGGGCCTGAACCTTTTACAATTTATGCAAGTGATTAGCCTCAAGACACTGAAGGGATGGTTACTAAATTTGCTGACAACATAAAAATAGGTGGAAAAGTTGTGAACAAGATACAAGGAGGGAAAGGGCTACAGATGGGCTAAGTGGACAAATTGTTGCAAATTAAATGTCAGAAAATGTGGCTGGAAAAATTAAAAAATCTGAATGGTGAGAGATTACAGAACTTTTGTACATGCACACCAGGACACCCATATTTCTCTGCAGTTCAAAAGTCTGGGATGTGGATACTGCAGGTGATTAGGAAAGCTCAAAAAAGTGTTATGATTTATTGCTGGGAAAATTGAATACAAAACTAGGGAGGCTTTGCTTATAGGGCATTGGACAGACCACATCTAGAGAACTGTACTTTTGCCCTTTTTAAGGGAGGATGTTAATGTGTTGATCGCAGTTTGGAGAAGGTATTCCTGATTGATAACTAGAATGGGTGGGATACTCTTTGAGGAGACATTGGACAGGCTAAGTCTGTATCTGCTGGACTTTAGAAGAGTGAGAGGGGATGAATGAAATATTTAAAATCCTGAGATGTCCCAAATGGATGGACATGGAGAGGATGTTTCTCTTTGTGAGAGAATCTAGAACTAGGGAGTCACTGTTTAAAAATAAAGGGTTGTACATTTAAGACTGGGATGAGATGATTTTTTTCTCATAATCACAAGTCTTTGAGACTCTTTGCCTCAGAAGGTGGTGGAAGAAAGGCTTTCAATGTTTTCAAGGCAGAAATGAACAGATTCTTGATAATCAAGAGGGCACCATGGGTAGACTGACTTGCAGAGTTGAGGTTGCAATCAGATCTACAATGCTACTAAATGGCAGAGCAGGTTTGAGGAGCTAGGTGGGCTACTCCTGTCACAATTCACATGTTCACATAAGAGAAACAGGACTGCAGATGCTGGAGGAACTCAGGCCAGGCAGCATCCCTTGAGAATAACAGACGGTCAACGTTTCAGGTCAGGACCCTTCTTCAGTCCTGAAGGGTCCTGACCCAAAACATTGACCATCTGTTATTCTCCAGGGATGCTGCCTGGCCTGCTGAGTTCCTCCAGCATCTTGTTTTTTTTTTCATGTGTTCATATGATTAGATGGCTCCATCATCTGCAAGTTCTCATTCTGTTTGACAATCTCACTCTCAATTATCTACAGTAATTTTTCCCAGAGTGCTGTACAAAATAAGTTCCTGCCAAAGAAAACATTTCTATAAACATGTTGAATTATCAAAAATATGTTTAAAATGGCTTAGTTCACAACATGTTTTTCTCAAGTAGTTGTGGCAACGACCACAAATTGAAATAGTGATATGACCAATAATGTGAAAATCTGGAAGTGGCACTAAATTTTAGCAAGTCAAAACTTACATGTTATAAAAATAATTAGTTTTGTAAAAGTAAACTAATTTATTGGAAATTCAAAATATTGGAGTCAAAGGTTGGGTTAATTTTAAAGATTTCATCCTCTAACCAGTGTGCAATAAAGATACAAAGTAAACCCACTGACTAAAGATTCTACAGGAAACTTTAAGAAAAGTCTAAGGCACCCTCGGTCAATAAGTTAGTGAATTAAATGAGACAAATGCAATAGTTTATACAGTCATTTCACATGATCAGTCAAACATACACCAGGGAGACTAATAATGACTTTTTTTTAAAGCTAGCAGCCATTTAGTTTGATTATAATACACTGCATTCCAATAAAGCTACTTACCTAAAATTGTAGAGTTTTAACTTTCCTGTCAGGTACAGGGTTGCCCAGAATCTCATTCAAAATCATAAATCTACCTCATTCTTACTACATACAATTTCTAGTCTAATCGTAGCAGTAAAGACTACTTGGAAGGATTCATAGAACAATTATTTCACTAGAAAACATTCACCACAGTTCCCAATTATTTGTTCATGTTGATTTTTTAATCCATTACAAGGGTTCTGCAGTCTTTGCTGTAAGGGAGAATTCCATGCTGCATATTAAAGCAGATTTTCAAAACTCTCCAATTATCAAAGAGATATGCAGAACAGTGTACTAACAACTGAAAATAAATGAAACATTGGCATACATTCTCTTCAACATCCACCATTAACTCTTCCAAAGCCCTTGGTTAGGAGCAAATGAACATTATGTCATATAAAAAGTCATGGAGTCCTGTATTCTGCATCAACATTAAAATCCACAATTTTCACAATGCAGACTGCTTAAGTTTAACATTATACTATTTCTATTGATATATATCAATTATGATACATCAACATTAAAGTAACAGGCAACAAGTGCAGTAGTATTCAACTAAAACACATCCCAGTGTTTCACTGACGTGCTAATACATGGTGCGGGAAGTTTAGCTAACACACCAAAGCACATGGTTTTGCACAGAAGTATAAATGATTAAATATTTCTACGCTACAGGAAGGAAATTAAAATAGAGCACAAGGTCATTTTTCTTACTACACCTTATGCATGTAAAAGAATACCATGTCTACAAAAGAGGAACTGCAACAAAATTAAATATTAAAATAAGTAGTAGGAAAATATTGAGCCTTAATTTTTTTAAAAATAAAGAAAACAAATAAGTCAACTTTTTTTCCGAAGTGGAAAGCTGTAGGGAATCAATTAATAGATAGTGCAGCAAAGCAAAGATAAACAATTAAAATTAGTATTCAGCAGTCACAAGGCAAGTTATTAAAATCAATTTTTACAATCTGTCTTTGAAAACTAAAATTGCCATTGCCATGGACTAATAGATAATATTTAAATCCATTGTCACAGTTATAATGAGCTTCAGCTGAACTTCAGAAGACAAGACATGAGCCTGCTAAAAATGTGTATTTGTTCACTGATAAAAACTTGATTCTTCTCAAAGCGAAGCAGTGTCTGAAGCAATAATGCTTAATATAATGAATTTGTACATTCTCTACACCAATATATTTTTTATTTTAGGTTGATGTAACTGTGTATTTAAATGCAAAAAAGATCATAGCATTTGCGTTGGTACATTCTACATCACTGGATAACTTCAACATAATTGGCAGGGTACAAGCCAACTTGACCACTTTCTAGTCGCCCTTTGCACCAACCCTGCTCGTCTTCATCTTCTACCTTTGTCAATTCATCACCTGTTACAAAAAGATCACTATGTTAGCTGTGATAAAATACACACCTAACATTAGCAGGAAATGTGCATTTTCCAGCACAAATAAAGTTGATCTTGAAGAATTCATACTTCAATCATAATGTAATCTTACAATGCTAGAGTTATCAGCAATTTGTTATAGATAATATTGCACAAATTCTTCCAAATATGTCTTCCAATTTTTCACTTTTCTTGTCAATTTGTATTACTTTTTTGTACTGACATTTATTTGCCACATGAATGCCTATTCCATCGGTCTAGGTCTTCTTAAAATTTTATTACTATTTTCCTCACTGTTTAGAAGCTTCCAAGTTTCATGCCATCAACAAATTCTGAAATTATAACTTTTCCCCACATCCACGTAATTAATGTATATCAATGACAAAAGCATTCCCATTACTCAATCCCAAGGATCACCACTTAAAACAGTCTTTCACCAGAACTCTTTTCTATCCTTTCACCAGTTTAGTATCTGTGCTGGGTATCACCTTTTATTCCATGTGCTTAAATTTTACTAACCACCATTTTACATGGTTCTTAGTCAAATTTAGGTGGTCCATATACACATCTCCTTTACATCACTAAGTACTCAAAATGGTTGGTCAAACAAGATTTTATCTTGAATCCTGCAAATGCTTCTTTATTAGAACATTTCTGACCAGATGACTGTTTATTTTCCCCAGGATTGCTTCTAAAAGTCTTCCTACCACTTCTGTTAAACTAATTGCCAGGGATATCTTTCTCTTCTTTTGAACAAGAGTGCAACACCTGAAAACTCTGAGACCTGGGACTCAACACCTCCCTTTGCAACTGGATCCTTGACTTCCTGACCAACAGACCGCAATCAGTGAGGATAGGCAGCAACACCTCTGTCACAATTATTCTCAATCCTAGCGCCCCACGAGGCTGTGTCCTAACTCTACTCCCTATACACTCACGACTGCGTGGCCAGATTCTGCTCTAACTCCATTTACAAGTTTGCAGACGATAACACCATAGTGGGCCGTATCTCAAATAATGATGAGTTGGAGTACAGGAAGGAGATAGAGAGCTTAGTGACATGGTGTCATGACAACAACCTTTCCCTCAATGTCAGCAAAACAAAAGAGCTGGTCATTGACTTCAGTAAGGGGGGCAGTGCACATGCTCCTGTCTACATCAATGGTGCTGAGGTTGAGAGGATTGAGAGCTTCAAGTTCCTAGGAGTGAACATCACCTGTCCTTGTCCAACCACATAGATGCCATGGCCAAGAGAGCTCACCAGCACACCTACTGTCTCAGGAGGCTAAAGAAATTTGGCATGTCCCCATTAATCGTTACTAATTTTTATCGACGTACCACAGAAAGCATCCTCTCTGGATGCATCACGGCTTGGTACGGCAACTGCTCTGCCCATGACTGCAAGCAACTACAGAGAGTTGTGGACACAGCTCAACATATCACGGAAACCAGGCTCCCCTCCATGGACTCTATGCTTCTCCTTGCCTTGGTAAAGCAGACAGCATAATCAAAGATTCCACCCACCCCAAATATTCTCTCTTCTCCCCTCTCCCATCGGACAGAAGATACAAAAGCCTGAATGCAGATACCACCAGGCTCAAGGACAGCTTCTATCCCGCTGTTGTAAGACTATTGAACAGTTCCCTAGTATGATAAGATGGACTCTTGACCTCACAATCTATCTCATTATGACCTTGCACCTTATTGTCTATCTGCACTTTCTCTGTAGCTGTTACACTTTGTCTTGTATTTGGTTATTGTTTTACCTTGTACTACCTCAATGCACTGATGTAATGAATTGATCTGTATGATCAGTATGCAAGACAAGTTTTTCACTGTACCTCAGCACATGTGACAACAATAAACCAATTCCAAATTCCAGTTCCAAACTTCCTTCAGCAACCCAGGTTGCAATCCATTTGGAATGGACAACTTATTCACTTTAAGCACCACTAACTAAAAATTCACTGGTTGGCAGTGTTAAATGAAGAATGAATTTTGGAAGCAGAGTAGAACACATTGATCATACTTTTTTAGTTTGCTTGGCACCACTAATCAAGAGTAAATTTCTAGGCAACATCAGCCTTTCTAGCTCCTTTTCCATTTTTATTCCATTCACCACACCAATAATCTTCTCATTCATTTAACAATGGCAAAATTCTCCTCTTGTGGTAAACACATGTGCTGAAATCTATTCAGAATCCCACGCTGAATAACCGGCCACGCATCCAAGTCATTCAAAAAAAAAAGTAACTACTTTTTCCAGCCACTCTTACTGAGCTTTTCTCTCTCCCCCATTCCCCATTATAAACAAAACAAAGACAATAACTACTCTAATAATCCCCACCCATCAAACGTAGTTCCTTTAGGTTCCAGGTATAAAGTTATTCAGATTTACATTTAGAAATATGTAGATAATCACCTGCTTTGAAACTAAGCTCATCATGTTCCTGTCCTTCATAATCATACAATGCTCGTACTCGCACTTCCGATCCTGCTGAATGATTCTCATCAAAAGGATTATCACCATTTGTTTCATTGCAGTTGAAAGGATTATTACTTTCATCATCTGACCACTCAGTGGTGTAATTTGGGTTCTTTTCATAAGTGCTAACACTGTTAATAAAAGAAAACAAAAAGTTACCATAATTTGCAATAACCATTAATCATCATCAAATTAGTACACTTCTCAGAGCAATTTAAGGCTGTTCATCAATGCCATTACAAATCAAGCTAAACATATTATCAGAGGATGAGCAATGTATTTGTATTTTAAACACCGGCAATGAAAGAGTCCACGATCATTTAGTGACTTCGAGCCCTTTCCATAATAATGAGAAAAGCAGTTCTGGTTGTTGCTATGGGGTGGATTTGGCAATGAAAGTGATGGAAATTGAGAGTCTATAAGGTCTGACAGTAGGTTTCAAATCTTCCATACAACTTGAAAACACCTCAGGATCAACAATGAAAAAAAGAAAATGTTAAAAAGTACTATGAAAGAAATTTTTGATTATTCAATAGTGATAGCATAGACATACTCCATTTACCATGAAAATGGTTGATCTAGTTACTGTTCAAAAGCATGTTCAATTGCTACTAAACCCATTTTTCTACTCTAGTTCAAAACTAGTTCAAAAAATAAATTAACTGAGCTATACAGAGTGGGGAAAGAGCAACATTTGATTTTTGGTCTATGCAGGCAGGGCTAGTTGATCTTGACTTAAACAGTTGAGGTATGAGCAATGTGCCTGCCCTCAACAGGTGAATATTGTACTGGATTCTTATTCCTGTGAGCTCCTGATGGAACTGTGCCTGTGTGGTTAACTGCTGGAGACAGATCAGACTTTATTATTATAAGCAGCAATTGAACAACTTGTTCACATTCATTATCCACCTACAAAAAATAGCAAAAACCTAAATGGAATAACAGCCTTTACCTAAAAAGGGTATGAGAAAGAGAAAGTTATTCTTCAGTACTGGAGAGCTGCAGTCAGGTTTGTGCACTGCGCCATAGAATGTATGTATTCACCATGGTGGAGGGCAGCACAGTCTCAGCTCATTGACAAAAGCAACATGGATCTAAATTCTAATGATAATGGCATAAATATGTATTCCCTTGAGGTTAGAAGGTTGACCCTCTAAAATGGATACAGGGAAGCATAGTAATTTAGGACAAGAAAGCACAATCTAATTTTTGAGTGAAATCAGGAACATTTTACACACAAAGAATAGCGAAAACTTTGAATTCTCAGTGCCAAAAAGATTGTGGATGCCAAGATAATTTTAGCTTTCAGGCCTAAAATGGATTTTTTTTAAGGAAAAGCATCAAGGCACACTGGAACAAAAAGCAGTTAAATGAAGTTAAAGCATGTATCAAATGCAATCTAATTGAATGATGGAAAGTGCACCAAATCGCATGGCCTACTCCTGATCATATGATTTGGTGTGAAGAATAGCACGAAGGTAGGTACAGGATGACCAACCATCAATTTGGAGCAAACTGAGAGGCTTCAAGTGGGAGGGGATATAATTTGGCAGCAAAGGGAATAGTCTGAGAAATAAAAAATGAGTTGCTCTCTTTTACTCCATCACCTATGTTGGTAGCTGAGTGTATATTGAAAAACATAAGTAAAATTAATAGGATATTCTTTTTGCTAATGAAGCTGAGTATTACGACAAGATTAGTCATTTTTCCAACTCGAGTAATGAGTTCCTAATAAATAGCAGAAGCTACCAAAAACTGTAAATCTCAAGTTTTTTGACAATAACTTCAGCATGCAAACACACTGTTCGAGTTCAACAGCACCACAGATTACACAGAAGTAGAAGAGAAGCAGATCAACAAATAAGCAATGTTAAGGTGACATACAGTTTAACAACATTAGAAGAAACAAGTATAAAGACGATACTCCAAGTAAATAAAACTGTTTAAAGGGAAGGAAGAAATATATTTGGAGCTCTTTGAAATACACAACTACACCGCACAAATCCATGCATTAATCAGTCCAAAGACTTTGTTGATTCAAGAATGAGGAAACGCTAAGCAGCAGAACATAACTGAAGTTCATCAAAAACAATTTTTCACCGACTTTTTTGGGATTGTGTTCTCCTTCTCATCGACAGGTTTTTCATTCTCGTCCTCCTCAAATGGGTTACAACTGGAACGTATCGAGTTAGTAGTACTCCGGACACTAAGACTGTCATTTGAAATAACATCATTAAGAGCAGGCTTCTTTCACAATGAAATTCAATCAGTACTCTTCCATCAGCTGCTAGAAATAAGGTTACTTATGCTGCTGAAGAGCTTTATGAATCACAGTTATTAAATACAACAGCCGTGACTTCGCCAAACACAAACTAATTCACACATTAAAAAAAACCTTTTGCTGATTAATACGTTCCTTTGTCCTGCTTTTAGATATGCAGTCTAATTCCAACGTATATTTTAGTAGCAAAAAACATGTTGCATTTCAAGATTTTGTATGCAGTGCAATTTTAGTCAGATTTTTGCAAATATTTAACTCAGTTTATCTGCACATTTTTTAAGCTAATTCTGCTTCACTGCAATTGGTAGCAATGCTATAAACAGACTAATCAGAAACTTATGATCTGTCTGTAGCTTTCCAAGCCATTTGGTTCAATCAACAACCTCTAATGGTGATGGGTCCTGAAGTTTGATTCAGAAACTATGGCAAACCTGCACAGATTATCCGGAAATCGTTCTGATGGTACAGTCCAGCAGCAGAAAATGACTTTTGTGAAACTTCAGACTTGAGAAATTGATTGAGAATAATCTCAATTAAAATATTTGGTGCAATTTGTACAGAATACTTTTTTTTAAAAAAAAGAATCTTAAACTTACTAATCATATAAAGAATTTAGAACTGAATTGTTAACATCTTTAGTTCATTACTAAATGGTTGTCTGGTTCCACATAAATCTGTAGGGGTGGACTATAATGTGTTTAAAGAAGAATCCAGGCTTTTCTACAGAAGCCCCAGTTTCATAAACATTGCAAAATTTGATATAGATAAGTATGATAAGAATTTACAAGTAACTGATATGAATACCAGAGGATCAGGAGCAGGCTACATGCTCCCTCAAGCCTCCTTTGAACAAGATCACGGCTGATCTGATCTTGGCTTCAGTTCCACTTTCTTCCTTGTTCCCCATTACTCTTCAATTCTCCAAAGGTGGATTTTTGGTCTATTTCAGCATTCAATATATTCAGTGATTCAAACCTCCACAGCTCACTGAGGCATAGAATTCTAAAAATTCATCACTCTGAAAAGAAATTTCTTCTCGTTTTAGGGCTACTCCCTAATCTGAGGCTGTGGAGACTCATTCGCTGAGTATATTCAAAATGTCAACTGGTTGAGCTTAAGGGAATCTCAAGAAATGGGGTTATAGAGTCAGAGTTAAACAGCATAGAAACTGGCCCTGCAGCCCAACTCATCCATGCCAACCAAGGTGCCTACCTGAGTGAGTCCATTTGCCTACATTTGGCCCACATCCCTCTAAACTATTTGTATCCACGTACCTGTCTAAATGTCTTTTAAACATTGTCATTGTCCCCACTTCTACCACTTCCTCTGACAGCTCGTTCCATATACCCACCACACACTATGTGGGAAAATCTTGACCCTCTAGTCCTCTTTAAATCTTTCCCTTCACCTTAAACCCATGCCCTCTAGTTTTAAACTCTGCTCCCCTGGGAAAAAGACTGTGACTATCCACCTTATCTATGTCCTTCATGATATATACCTTTATAAGGTCACCCTTCAACCTCCTATACTCCAGGGAAAACAACCCCAGCCTATCTAGTCTCTCCATATAACTCGAGCTATCCAGTCCCAGCAATATCCTTGTGAATCTTTCCTGCACCCTTTCTAGCTTAATGACATCCTTTCTATAGCTAGGCAATCAGAAATGCACACAATACTCCAAGTGCAGTCTCCCCAACATCTTGTACAGTTGTAACATGACATCCCAACTCTTGTACTTGGTGCTCTGACTGATGAAAGTAAGTGTACTAAATACCTTCTTCACCACTGTCTAGCTGTGTTGACACTTTCAGGGAACTATGTACTTGTATCCCTAGGTCTCTCTGTTCAACAACATTCTCCAGGCCCCCACCATTTACTGAGTATGTCCTGCCTTGGCTTAACTTCCCAAAATGCATCACTCCGCACTTCTGAGTTAAATTCTACCTGCTATTCCTTTGCCCACTTTCATAGTTGATCTAAATCCTGTTGTAATCTTAGATGGCCTCCTTTACGATCTACTAATTTTTGTGTCATCCACATACTTACTAATCATGCCACCTTCATTCTCATCCAAATAGTTAGTAATGATGAACAACAGGAAACCTGGCAACGATCCCTGTGGCATACCACTGGTCACAATCCTCCAATCTAAGAAACAGCTCTCCACCACCCTCCTCTGACTCCTACTACTTAGCCAATTGGCTAGCTCTCCCAGCATCCCATGTGATCTAACTTTCCAGATCAGCTTCCCATGTGAGTCCTTGTCAAAGGCCTTATTAAAGTCCACATAGACAACGTCTACTGCTCTGCCCTTGTCAATCCTCAGGTTAATACAGGACTGCACGATTTAGCTTGTTGAAAGGAAGAGGAGACACAAGGGTGACAAATAGCGTACTTCTGCTTCTATTTCATATGTCCCCTTATTCTAAATTTTCCCCAAAAGGGAAAACATCCTCTCAACATCTGCTTCAAAACTCCGTGTTTCAATAAAGTCACCTCTTGGTCTTCTAATCTTCAAAGAGCAGAGGCCCTAACTGCTCAATCTTTCCTTCTAATTCAACCAACCCCCACCCCCCCCCCCCCCCACATTCTTCCCAGGAATCAACTTAGTGAACCATCCCTGAACTGCCTCCAATGCAAGTTTATTCTTCCATAAATGAAGAAACTAAACCTGTGCACCACATTCCAGATGTAGTCTCCCCAACACTCCATGCAGCTAAAGCAAGACATCTCTGATACCCCATCCCCTTTGCAATAATGGCCAACATTATTTTTGCCTTCCTAATTACTAACATACTAACCTGCATACTAACTTTGTGTTTCATGTACAAGGGCACTCAGTTAGTCTGTATCATAGTATTTTGTAGTCTAAATAGAGTTATCAAAATACTCGACTGCACTATCTGCATTAACAAGGAATATTCATGTTATTTTTTCCTATGTGGAATTTACAATAGTTTACAATTACTCAATCCCTTACCTGCTGTATTTGGAAGGCTGAGATGCCTGATCGCCTGTCTGACTGACACTCGTCAAGATCACTCCATCTCCAGTCTTTTTAGGCTTTTCCCTCCTGCTGAGTGTGCGGTTGAGATCTGCACTCCATTCCTGTTATTTTAAATAAAATCGAATGAAATCAAAAATAGTTTACCAGTCCCATTTAGCTAAATAGTATTAAATGTTGCCACATTTAGCTGAAAAAGTGTAGCCATCTTCAAAAATAATGAGGAATAAGGTCAATGTGCAATTTCTGTAAACTGCCTCAGAGTACTGTTTTAAATGGTAGTTAAATTTTAACTCTGTGAATAAGAACCATATTCAAAAACTGATGTTCAAACAAATTTATACATTCAAACAGAAGATGTTTAAAATTTTAAAACTGATCACACAATAGAAACAAGGAACTTTTGGCACAATGTTAAGGTTTCATCTTCAAGTGAGCAAAAAATTATTACATTTAGTTATTTTGTTCCCGTATCCCTTCACTTCATTCTCTTCATCCACCTATCTAATCCAGTATTGAATATTGGTATTGTTTCTGCTTAGAGTCCTGGAATTTAATTTGACCTGGTGTGTAAAAGGTTCCTCCTGTCACGTGGCCATTCAGTCCTTTTTTTTAAAATGACAGGAAAGAATCTGCTTCTGGCTGTCTGATCCCATTTGTTAAGTTTTAAATACATTGATTATATCTTCCTGCGATCTACTTAGTCATATCTTTTGTAGTAATCAGATTCAAAATTAAACAGTATTTTAGCAAAAAATATCTTTATTTTTAATGTGAACACTGGCTTGTGACCAAAAAGAAAAACAATTTCAGTGCTACAGAAGCTAAGAAAGCTTCATGGTTTCAATATTGTTGAATTAACACACAAGGACAAAACTTAGGATACATTCATTAACTATTACTCAATCTCTAACCTTGCCTTCCTCTGTACAATTCTCAAAACAAAGGCTGAATCAACATGCATCTGTCGCTCTGTTCCGTTGCTGCATTCCACATTAAGATTTTACTCCACTTTCTTCAATGTCTCACCAGTTTTCAATGCAACAGATTATGTCAATTCCCCACACCCCCCTTACAATTCTATTACATGGTTTCACCACTGACCTATCGATAACAGCTAGTATGTTTCCTGTTATTACTTATCCATTCTTGCCCCCTTACTGTCACCTCCAGAGACCTCCAAGGATCAACTTTTGGCTTCTTTTTCTTTCTCATCTACATCGCCAAGTGATGTCATCAGCAGAGTTTATTTCAAAATAAATACTGTTCACACTGCTTTCCTCCAATTCACATTTACCATCTGTGCTATTAGGCCCTTTGTCTTATGCCACACTGTGGATAAATCAAAATTTCCTTTCATTCAGCAGTGGAAGGACTGTAGTCATCAACTCTAGCCCTTGCTAATAATAGCACTACCATTCCCTCAAATGCTGGTTGAGACTAAGCTGTACAAATTCGAACAAAAGTCAGAAAACCCACATATCATCAGTATCACTTATACTCATCTGTAACCATTTGCTATTGCAATCTTCATACACCTATTAAATCAATAAGTTGAATTCATTTTTTCTTTCGGAAGAGAGTCATTTGTAGAATGTTGGCATCATTCATTGCCCATCACTAATTGCCCAGAAGGTGGTGGTGGTGAACTGGTCTCTTGAACATCTACAGTCTTTCTCATTAAGGTCTTACCATCGTACCACCAAACGTTGATGGTAAGGCTCTCACTTGTTGAAGATGGCCACTTCTTCAAACTTGTGTGGCACGTGTCACTTAACATATATCAGATCATGCCCAAATGGTTTTTATGAAAGAAATACATTTTTTGGAGTTCTTTGAGGATATAACAGGTTGAATAAGGGGAACCAGTGAATGTAGTCTATTTGGATTTCCAGAAGGCATTTGATAAGATGCAACATGGAAGTTCAATGCACAAGATAAGAGCGCAGAAGGCTGCAGGTACTGGCATATTTATGGGAGTAATTAACTAACAGGAAACAATCAGGTCATTTTCAGATTGGCGATAATAACTACTGTGGCGCCACAGGGGCCTCAGTTCTGGGACCTCAACTAGTTATGATCTATATTGATGACTTGGATGGAGTAATGAAGATGATATAAAAACAGATGGGTTAATCAAGTTATGAGGAAGACACAAAAAGCCTGCAGAGGGATATAGATAAGTGAGTGATCAAGTTAGCAGATGAAGTATAATATGGGAAAATGTGAGTTTATCCACTTTGAAAGGATCAATGAAAAAGCAAATTATTTAAACAGAGTGAGACTACAAAATGTTACTGTACAAAGGGACCTGTGAGTCCTAGCACTAGAAACAAAATGTTACCATTCAGGTGTGGCAATTGACTAAGATTGAAGATTAATGAAAGACTAATAGAATATCGGTATTTAGTGCAAGGGGTATTAAGTATAAAAGTAGAGATGTTTTGATGTAACTTTGCAGGGCACTGGAGTACCCAGTGTAGTTTTGGTCTACATATTTAAGGGTGGATCTGCTTGCATTGGAGGCTCTGTAGAGAAGTTCAGTGGGTTGATTCCTGGGGGAAAAAAAGAGGGTGGACTTCTGACGGAAGGTTAGGTCTATCTTTACTGAAACCCAAGATTCTGATGGGAACTGACGAGGTGGATACTGAGAGGATATTTCAACTAATGCAGATACGTAGAACCAAGGGACACGGTTTCAGAATAAGGGGTTACCATTTCAGTTGGAGGAGAAGGAATATCTTCTCAGAGGACCATGAATCTTGGGAATTCTCTCTCTGAGTGAGCTACGGAAGGGGGTCACTAATATATTCAAGGAAGAGATTGACAGACATTTAAACCATAAGGGAGTCACAGGGTACAGGATGAGTGTGGGAAAGTGGCGTCAAGACCAAGATGGGTCAGTTGTGGTATGACTGACAGCAGAGCAGACTCAAGGGGTCAACTGGCTGCTGCTGTTACTTCTGTTGTAAAGAATATTAGAATGAATCTAGGTCTTGCTGCAATAAAAGCATGGTACTGCTTTTTTATCTGTAGAGTTGCAAATTGAATTGAACATTGTATGATCATAAAGTATTCTCACTCAATTCTAGATTTTTAAATCTTCTTCAGGTTGTCAAACTTCAACTGCCACAAACACCAACATCCTAAACGTAGAAGTGAAACTTGTACAATTCATCAAATTTTGGCTGACGTGTCAGTTTCCTGTCCATGAACACAATATCTTTAAAATCACTGCTTACTTTTTTGTCCCCCATCTTTCTGCTGCAAATTCCTCAGCCTTAAATTCCTCAAAGAGCCTTTGACTACTAAATTCTCCCAAATTTTCATCCATTATTAGTGAGTGAGCCTGCATCTTCCTTGGACTCCTCCACTAAATCCATTCATCTATTTTAAAATGTTAACCTCAAGATCAACCAGGGCTTTTGTCACTTCCTGCAGCACAAACCATTTAATAATGTCCCTCTTATATTCTCCTCCCTACATTAAATGTCTTAGGCCATCTTTCTACCTATAGTTTCATCATAAACAGTTGTCACTGACAGATAAGGTTCTAACAAGTTAGCATATCATTATGACTTGGTTCAAGTTGCAAAACCTTAATTCCCCATTGCTGAAAGATTTTCCTAGAATTTTTTTTGGAAACAAGCCAAGTATGGTACCTTTAGGTCTATTTCAAGCTCGATTAAATAAAGGTGTTTTCAAACATGCACAAGAGCAGTTAAGATAGAAGTTGAATAAAGCAAGGTCAGCAGTTCATCAAGGCTCAACAGTACCACTCTCAACTCTTGGTCATAATGATTGTATATTCTTGGCCCATACTTGAGTTTAAGTTTTAATATAGTATTAAAGGCGATATTGCAACACAGGAGACACCACCTTTAAATCATGGCACTCACACCATTCAGAGAAGATGAAGATCTGTGTTTTTTTTTGAAAGAATGGAAGGTCTTCCCCTGGTGCTCAGGTAGGGACAACTCCCCCATCCACTGAGGAGATTATCTGCTCATTCATATGCTAGTTATAGGGCCTTTACAGCTAGCTCACCAATTATCAACATAACAATATTGATTGCATTTCAGTTATCCCACAATGGTAAAAGCATATTTAAGAGACAAGAAAGAAAACAAAATGGACATTTTTTTAAGCTACTGCCTTATCTATTACTTAGCAGTGAAACCAAAAATTAAGAGTAGTTGTATTTAGGGGTATTCAACCATTAGAACTTTTACATGGCAAATCTCTACAATCTGTGTTGCCTATATTCAGCAGATCAGAGAATATGAATTAACTGGAGTTATTTGAGCAATTATAGAATCTTTTTTCATTTAAATGCTTAAGCAAAAGAAATACTAACCTCATCCTTATCAATGATAGCCAGAAAAAAATTGGAAGAAAGGGTTACAAAATGTAACATCATTTTTGTTACATAACACTTGAAATGCATTTAAAAATGCAAATATAATTTATGCCAGCTCTGAGTAAAATTCATATTAAAATAATTATCTAAATTTTTTTTAATTCAATTAAAATAGAATGAGTACGTAACCCTTCTGCATCATGTATGCTTCAAAATTGAATTAAAATTTTTATCCTGGATCTGACCACTCTATATCCCATACTTTGAAATATAAACATCCATGGGACATGTGCATCAGTGATAAGAGCAGCATTTAGTACTTATTCCTAACTGCTATTAAGAAGATGGAGTCACTCTCAGATCAACTGTAGCCCATGTGGTGAAGGTTTCTGATGGTGCTGTTAGCTAGGGATTCTCAAGATTTCGACAGCGGCAATAAGTGTGTGTTTGGAGGAGGGTTGGGGAAAGCAGGGAAAAAGAGAAGTTAGGTCCAGGATTATGCTGATAGTTGGAGAGAAAGAAAAAGGGAGATTGGGGTTGGGGGGGAAAAGAGTTGAATGGAGACAGGGTGTTGTTTAGAGATCAAGGCACATATCAGCTTCCTGGTCAGATCACAAGTTTGAGAGATTAGGGGTGGGTGAGGTTGGGGCATTAGGAAGAATGCAGGAAGGTCATTATCTCTACTGAATACCAAATTGTTTAAAAACAAAAAATGCAATTTAATTTCATTCTTTATAGTGTTCAAATGACTTTATATGCATTGTTATGATTTTCAGCCTTTGCTTCAGCCTGCACAGTAAAACTTCTCTCATCCACCACCCTCACAACTTTGGTGATGCCAGAACAGAAGATTTTTTTTAAAATAGAAAAATGAATGTTATTCCCTCTTAATAGTACAATATGCATTTATTTCACTTTCTTTGTATTACACACTACACAGTAGTATAACAAGATTTCCAGTGAACCTATAAAGTTTAAAAGGAGAGCAGGAAGCAAGACAAGGTGAGTTTAAAAGGAGCTTGGAATGGGGCCCCTGTGAGCAAGATAAACAACCATTAGGATTTTTGAACAATGGGATACAGGATTGTTGAAGTTTTACTGTATTTGTATCAATATTGTGTAAATATTAAAAATTCAAAATGATTTTTCAGGACATTTGTTCACACCCGTACATGCTTTCTCCAAAATAATAATGAAATAAAAGACGACTACCAATGGCAGTAGGGTTGATTTCCATATTTCTGTTCTAATGTGCCTTTAATTTTGAACATGGAACTACAAAAAGGCAATTCATGAAAAAGATTTCTGAAATAAAAAAGTAGTTTTGTCCAAATTTAATTGGAAAATTACTAAAAAAAAATCCAAGTAGAAATTTGTTGGTTGGCTGAATTTCAATATGAAAATGATGGGATTAGTCTCAAACAGTTTATCAGCTAAAAACATACATATAACATTTTATTCAGACCATCAATTTGGAGTTGTGAAATATGCTATCAGATGCAATAGAAAGTGTACCTTCTATTTATTGTTGAAGCATGCGCCATCAGATCATGAATTACAGTCTTACATTTATCATGGCAGCATGCTCTCACAAAAAAATCGTAGAAATAATAGTCCACATCTTTAAAAAAAATACGTACACAGAAAATGATAAAAAGCACATGATACTCTGACATTTGTTTCCAGCTTCAGTTGTGCTTTTAACCTAGCATTTCTGCTGTAGTGTAGTGACTGAAGACTGATTCAACATTTGGCAGGGTACATCACAGGACTTGAATGCTCTAAGGCTGTACACAGCCAGGTGCTGGCTATATCAAAGCAACTTACAGAAAAATGATAAAGTTGCTAATGACACAAAATTAAAAGTTACACAAATAAAATGCAAAAGAGCACTGTTGCACAAGTAGTAACCATACAAGCACAGATGTAGCACTTGTACAAGATTGGCAAGCATTTCTAACCAATCAATTAAGCAACACAATCTCTTGAAAATGGTGAAAAAACTGTTGCATGTTTGAAGTTGCACCAGAACACATCACTGAATCCCTAACGTAGCAGTGCACTGCAAGTCACTCTCAAACAACAACCTTCTTATTTTTAAATTCAGTGCAACATTTTAATAATGCTTAACCATTTAGTTTTATCCCACAGAATACCATTTGCTTAGAATATTGAAATAAACAGGCAGAATCGTTGGTATTTAGTTTGTAATGGTAGATCATATACTGCATTGTCAAATGTCTTCATAGTTTCATTATAGTGGAAATCTTTTCATTAAGGTTGACTAATTACTCTTGCATTATTTCACTTACTTGGTAATCTTCCCATGACCAAGATTAACCTCTTAATTGTGACCACAAACAAAGCACGGCACATATTCAAAACTAACCACAAAACCTGGTGGTAGCTGAATATAATCCAAAGAGTAAAACCAAAATTTGGGGGTTTTGTTCCAAAAAAAAAGCTGCAGGCAGGCTGCAGATATTATATAATTTCAGCACTTGGGTGATTAACCAAATGCCCTTAATATTAATTTTTATGTAGAAAACCAAATTATACCATATGCATTCAAACTAACAATGCAGTGTATATGCAGGGAGCACAATATACTGTAAATCCATTGGTATTCAAGTTACAAGAAATTTTTCATTGTTACTAAGGAACAACATTAGTTACATGATGCCAGATGTGGATTCATAGATCACACTAGCAACAATAAGAACAATCTGCAGTTATATAAACATAAGAAGCAGAAGCAGACCCCTCAGCCCTTGATGCATGTTCTGCCATTCAATAAGGTCATGGCTAATGTCTTACTTCAGGGCCATTTTCATGCAATACATTATTGCACCTTTAATGTACAGAAGTGCTCAGAGACATTCTCAGAAACATACCCAAAAATCAAAAACAGAAATTAAGATGGTAAATAAAGATTAATTAAGGAAGGTTGTACAGGAGGTTTAGGGAATCTAAGTAGCTAAAGACAAACCTGTCAATACTGGGGTGAAGGGTGGGATATGAGCCCATGATACAGAAAAGAAGATTTTCTTGGGGATTATTGCTGGACAAGGTTACATATTTAGTAAGGAGAGGCATTGATGGGAATTATTTTATTTGGTGTAAATAATTCTTGCATACTGATTCTTACATGTCCTCGGTGCTTCTACTCAAGTAGTCAAACCATTAATGAAATTGATGATAAAGCCATTAGTCCAAATCAGGCAATTACAAGATCCTGGTTAAGAACAAATGGAATTGAACACAAGAACGAGCATTTTAAAATTATGGTATGTGTGGATCAACAGCCAAGATGGTCAGCGAGCACAGAGATAAAGGCCGCATGGGACTTGATGCAAGTAGAGCACAAGTTGCAGTGTTTTGCATTATTTCCAAGTTGGAGTAAAGCCAGGAGAGCTTTCAAGAAGAAAAGCATAGTTAAGGTTTCAAGAGCAGATAAGCTGAACTGGAAATGGAGACAGGCAATGGTGTACAGATAAAAGTAGAATGTCTTTGTGATGGATAGGATATGGAATGGGTCAAAATCAACTTAAGGGAGAAAATTGCAACAAATGTAGGTCTAGCTGTTGGAAGAGGCAGTTTGATGACAGAAAGTGAAGCAGTTAAAAGCAGAATTAGTGCTATATTCAGCATTCATGTAGAATGCAACATTGGATTGTTCCTAAGATGCACAGCTTTAGAGTATGAAAGGTTGGAGGTAGCAGGCAACAAGTTTACACCAGAAGGAATAAAACAAAAAAAAACAGCATTTACATTTTGTTAGCATGCTTCATTTGTTATTAGAAATAAAAGTATCTGTGTTTTATGATAAATTCACCATGCAATATAATTCAATGCTGTCAAGCAAGCCCATAGAAGCACGTAGTACTTCTCATTCAGTCTGTCGACATCATTGACAAATTGTACATTCTCAATTCATTGGGCGGTTAAAAATTGACAATTTTGCTCTGGGATATATTTCCAGACAAAACATATGTCTGGAGTCACACATAGGCCTGAATAGGCAGGAACGTTAAAGCTTCTTGTATAGCAATTCAGTTTTGTGATCATTTTTTAAAATTCTAGATTTTTTTCATTTGTTTCATATTTCAATTGTCCCCCCGCAGTGATAATAGGATTTGAACTAATGCCTCTGGATTGAAAATCTAGGTGACTAGTTACTAGACCAATAACTTATTCACTATGCTATTACAACCCTCTACAGGTTATAATGAATTGACTGGAAAGTCATGAGAAATTGCATACTACCTGAAGAAATAGAGAAACCAAAGACAGACAGAAATCGAAAACAAAATTATTATAGCTGAATGGCTATAATTATGACATAATAATAGCTTGAACACTTTCAAGAATACGTTGAGTCAGCAGAATTTCAGCAGCAGGTAAGATGAAGCTGGTTTAGAGGTATAAACCTTTATGTGTGTAATATTATATCATAGTTTCAAATAACTTTAAGTGCAGCAAAAAAAAATGTAAGTAGTCATTCTTGTTGCATAGAATTATGATAAGTGATTATTAAAAAGAAAGTAAACAAGTGGATTAAAGGAGGCAAATTTTTATGGATTTAATTCAGCCTACATACCTCAAATTGGGGCCAGTTCATAGGCATTCCTGGACCATGTGTACATCTGAACCATTTAAGATCTTCTTCGGGGTCTGCTGATTTAATAGCACGCTCCAATTCTTGATATATAGCTCTGTAGCTTTGAAACCAAAAAGAAGTTTGTCAAAGGAACATTTATATAACATATATCATTTGTTAAAAATTAGAATCTCTTTAGCCACACATTTACATTATACACCACCATAATGTTAGTGTGAAAGCTATTCTCCCACCCTTTGCTCCTGATCATCTTTTAGTACCATCTCTAGAGCATTCAACAGACGATTCTGTAGTTACTTTTATTTATGTAAATTCAGGAATTGGCAAATAATTATTTACTTTTTTTTAAAACCACAGGAGAATATAAATTTCCAATTAAAATTGAGGCTTCTATAACTCCTATATCTTGAGTTGGACAAGTATAAGGAACATGAGATCAAGACTTATTATTGCAATGCACTTTTAAAGAGCAAGACAGACATAGAACACTACAGCACAGTACAGGCCCTTCGGCCCACAATGCTGTGCCAACACTTTATCCTGCTCTAAGATCTATCTAACCCATCCCTCCCACATAGCCCCCTATTTTTATATCATTCATGTGTCTATCTAAGAGTCTCTTAAATGGCCCTAACCTCTGCTGGCAGTGTGTTCCACGCACCCACCACTCTGTGTAAAAACAAAACTTACCCCTGACTTCCCCCTTATACCTTCCTCTAACCACCTTAAAATTATCTCCCCTTGTGTTAGCCATTGTCGCCCTGGGAAGAAAAGTCTCTGACTGTCCACTCGATCTGTGCCTCTTATCATCTTGGACACCTCTATCAAGTCACCTCTCATCCTCCTAGTCTCCAGAGAGAAAAGCCCTAGCTCACTCAACCTATCCTCATAAGACATGCTCTCGAATCCAGGCAACATCCTGGTAAATCTCCTCTGCACCCTCTCTAAAGCTTCCACATCCTTCCTATAATGAATGCCATGTCATTTTATGAACTGCATCTTCAATATTTGATGGTGCATTAGCCATAAGCAAAGCTGTAAGCTCCAAAACATTCAGAATTTAATAAATAGAACAAGATTTCCTTGAAAGGGTAACAAATTGCTAAATATGTTTCAATTAATTTTCCTGTTGACCCTCAACCTTTGCTTTAACTATCACTGCCAATAATCTAGTGACAATGTGTTCAGTCTCATCTTGGTTTGGAATGTGTTTGTTGGAGCCCTCGATTTCCTATTTACCCTAGAATTAATTCTGCTTTCTTTTTTATAGAAAAGATTTACATATATTGTACCCCCATTTGAATTGAAACAGAAGTTTTTGTTTTAAAATGTGATGATTGCTTGCCTGGAGCTCACTTTAACATCATTCAATAAAATGTGTCCAGTTTAGTCATTAGTCTGATGTTTATACCAGATAACTATGCCTCAAATATAAGACCAGACTCTTGCACAGTAAACTTCCTCATGCAGTTAAGGAATGAAAGATCTCTTTTACAAGCTGTTACCTTCAGATTTCAAATAAGATTACACCAAAATCTTTTATCTTTGCCCTTTTATTCTGGACCCTTCAATTGCTGTAAAGAGCCTATTTCCATCAGTATGTCCTAGCCCTTCACAATTTGGACATCTCTATCAAATTGGCTTATTTGGGAACTGTTCAGAACACATTGTTTAGCCCTTGTTTTATGCAGGAGCCTACCTAGTAGGGAATGTAGAAAGTCCAGATTGCAGAGAAAAAATAAAAAGGATGAGGGAATTTACAGATAAATATCAGAAAACTCAGTTACATTAAATGACTTGGATGAAGGGACCAAGTGTAATATCTAAAGTTGCCTCTCAAATCTGTCTCGATCTATCTTGCAATTCTTGTTGAATGTGTCCAATTAACTTTTTACCCCACCACAGCTCCAAAATAGATTTTGCAAGAGCACAAATAACATCCTTTCTGACAAGAACAAAAATAAGCCATTCTTCTTTCTCCTTCTTGACCAGCATTCAACCTTTGATACTGTTCACCACACCAACTATTCTTCTTCTAATGCCTTTCCAGTACCAAGCCGGGCAGAACCACATTCAACAGCTTTTCTCATTTTGGAGTGTAGCTAGAGAATCATTCAAATGACTTCTCCTTCCATCCCCTTTACCTCTGTCACCCACTTAAAGATCTATCCATGGCTGCCTCCTATTTCCTATTTACAAGTCGTCTTCCAGTAAAGCCTTCCAAAAATATTGAGTTCCAACATCTTCATTTACAACACCCAGATGCACCTTAACAACATCTCTGCTGATTCCTCCAAACTTTCAGTCTGCTTATCAAACATCCTATAGCAGATGTGGTGAAATTTTCTCCACCAAGATATTAGGAAAGCCAAAACCACTGCCTTTGGTCTGTGCCACAACTTCCCCAACAATAATCTCCATTCCTCAACCTGATGATTATGACACTGCCAGATTTTGGGCAATTTGACCTTGAGGTGGGCCACAACCACATAGCCTCATCATCACCAAGACTACCTACATTAAACTCCATAACATTGCATGACTTCACCTATGTTTCAGCAGATCCGCTATGTCACTTGAGATCTAACAACTCAAAGCATTCCTGAAGCCTCTTTTTTTCTAGCCACTGTAAACTGCAAATTTAAATTCACATCTGTCCTAATTCCAAAACTTTAAAATCCTCATCCTTGTTTACAAATCACCTTAGTGGCCAGTCCCATATCGAACCCTTATCTCAAGTATTATTACTGTCTAATTCTCTGGCCCTATAACATTTCTCTTCCAATTCCAACTTCATGATGAGTCCCAATTTTAATCTATCAATACCAGCCATGTTTTTTGGCCAAATCATTAAATTCTGGAATTCCAACCCACCCCCGCTAAACCTCTTGACCATACCCCATTTAGAATCTTCTTGAAACCTTAGGTACAGGAACATTTAGGAAGATAGATGAATATGTTGCATGTAGTAGATAATTGAGGTTGACGCTCCAGTACCATCTTTTGGATGAGATGCAAAACCAAGACCCCAGGCATCATCTCAAGACAAAAAGGGCAACTCCAGTACCAAGATTAACATGCGACCCTCAGTCACTATCACTTAAAAAAAATGTTTCATTTGCTTTGCATGGGTCCCTGCTGTGCATAATTTGCTGTTGCATTTCATTATATCACAAGTTTGACTAGACTGCAAAATTCTTATTAATTGTAAAGTGCTTTGAGACAATTTTCTTTCAGTAAATTTTATGAGTCACTTAAAATGCCACCTCAATTTATTTGGAATTACTTAAAACAATACATTTAATGCTTCAGTTCCATTTCATACCAAATATATTTTAATCCTTACCTGGTGGCAGATAGGTCAAGATGCTGCTTAACTTCCAAGAGGACCTCTTGAAAGAAATCTAATCGTTTTTTTTCAAACTGTTGACATTGCTCAAAGACTTGTTCCATATTTTCCATATATTGTGGTGTGCATTTATTTAACTCTTCTAGACTTTTCTCATACTTTTCCTTTGTCTAGAAAATATGAAATTGGATTGAGAAAGCCTTATCAGTCGATGTCTCATAAGCCAACCAGCATAATTTGTGAAATACATAAGCAGGACTGTAAATGTAATTACCAGCTTGCAGTATTTTCATACTTCTATTAAAATGCACAAAACTATATTTTGAGAAAGTTTTCATCATTTAACATTGAGAGTAAAAGAGAATGAATTGTATATTTTACTGTTCAAATTGGATTATTCAATTTTACAACCCCATTTGATTGTCATTCCAGTCAATATTATGACAGACAATCATACCTTCAACAGGTAGACTAATGTGGGCCAAATTTGTGCCAATTATTTCTTTTACTGCCTGATGCAGGTTGAGTGTGGCAATATTCGGGAGGAGCTACCCATCAGTAAGAACAGTGAGTCACCTTTATTCGTATTGATATACCTGACCCACATTACCTTCTGTGCCCTTGCATATCCTAATGTGAAAGAGTTCTGGTCTGTTAACTGAGCAGGTGGGTGGTAGGTAAAACAAGGGGAGAGATCCATTGGCCTTGCTTTATATGAGATCATGAACTTCCATAGGATTTGAGCATTTCCAGACCCTAACCTTACAGAATCACTATGTCTTCAACTCTGGAACAGATTAAACCAAGGGACTGTGATGAAGGGATTGGGAGAAGGCAGCTGCTAGATGCGAGTTGGTAAGTACAGTAAGATCAAACTGACACTTGTTTGTTTGACACCTCATTGTCAAGTACATATTATGGGATTTGAGCACAAATGCCAGGTGTGATTGGATTAGCAGTTTTCCTTCCCTGAAAAGTATTACTGAAGCAGTTTGGTTTGTAAAATAATTCAGCAAGTTACATGTTAGACCATAATCCATCATACTTGTTGAATGTTATAACACACACCTTAATATCAGCATAAAAATAACGTAGCAAGCTGATATTAAATAAACTCCAAGTACATTCCTGTACGTACAATTTTTAAAACTGGCCATCATTGCTCATATATCAGAGGAAGACTTTGCAAAATTGACTAGATTGGGATTATGTGAACATTGTCTGATTCCATGTCTATCAATGCTATTTTATACTATATATAGATATAGCACAGGTATTGGGAGACTCAATGCTATGTTTGGTTTTCATAAATATTTGACAGAATCCTGAATATCAGAAATATATACTTCTCTGCACGTCATGAGGCAGTTTTACCTTTTGAACATCTTGCTTAGATTTTTCAACTTTATCCTGCAGTTTCTTCATCTGTTCTGGATTTGTATTTGATTCTGACCGGTTGTTCGATTCCCTGGATATTGCTAATTTCTCCTCTTTACAAGCTGCATGATAGGCTTTCTTAGCAGTTTCCACCTTATAAAAGAAAATAAGTTGTTTGGCTATCATGAAGCTTTTTTATTAAAAACATTTCACAAACACAAGTTACAAATTGTAGCACTTGTCAAATCAAGGCTGGCATTTCCCAACACCATGCATCAATTATTTTTAATATAACCATTTATAATAACAAAATACAACTACAATTACATAGCATTTGAAGCACAAGAACAGTCCATCAACGTCTGTGCTCCAAACATTTTGGGAAATGTCTCTTAAAAGTTTTGTTTCCTTTTAAATGCTGTAATCACATTATAACTAAGAGTGGATGCAGAGTGGTTTCAATGTGCATTGAAATCACTGTTAAAAGGGCAAACTTATCCAAAGGCAAGCCAAACCAATCACCAGTCATGGAGAATCATGGTGTTTCCCTAAGGCTATGATGCAAAGCAAATTCAGCTCTGCGTTGATCCTAAACCTGTGATGTGTGAATCCCAAAAGAATAGATAAGGAATTTGTTACTGGATCTCTATTAAATTCCCTTAGAAATGGTTCCATCTGAGGTTGAAACATATTTCTGATTGTAACCAAATCAGATATGAAAAAAACATTTTCTCCCCCACTTTTAGCCTTTGATTAGAACCTCCCTATAAGAATCTGAATTAAATCTGGAAATTTGCTTCAAAAGTATTATCTAGAATATATTTGGAAAAATCTGTACACTACCAATATTTAACAGTCTGTTTTTGACAGATCTGTTTCTCCCTACCTCTTTCAGCTTTTTGGCCCATGGCTTCTGTGCTTTACGGAATCCATCATCTGTCTCTTTTGTTTCTTTGAAGCCTGCCATCATTTGCTTGTGGTAGGCCTCTTTCTGCCAGTTCTTGATCTTTTCAAAATCTTCATTCATCAATGCACTCTTGACCTCCAGATGCAGCTCACTGACTTTTTCTGCCTCAGTCATTAATGATACCCATGCTTTTTCCAAAGTCCCATACTGTGGTCCTGCAAAGATGACAACAACCAATAAACCTGTTCTAACACTTGTATGAATCATATTGATTATCCCAAACAATTAACAGCTATCAACATTTATCTTGCCTTCAATTTTATTGAAACCTATATCATCTTTGTAGAAAACATTCAGGAAATCAGAAGGATTTGAACAGAAAGGACAAATTGCAATCTGGAGAAGGGTCAATTCTATGTGGATTTCCACTTTTAAAAAGAGTGTATTTTTTTTATATATACAACAGTGATAACACAAATCAGTTATACTAATAAGGTTGAAAATGGGCTTATCCTTCATCTGTGCGTAACCCCATTCAAAATTACTAACTTAAAGACCTATGAGTTCTTGAGTGTCTTCAAAGTACACTCATCGGTTTCTTAATAAATTAAAGATATCAACATTAAAAAGTATTGAAACATGCCCAGTGATGCCTTCATACACAAGAAAACAAGCAACATATAGAATTAAACAGTGCAGAATCTTGCAATTTCAGCCTGAATGCGAGACTGATTTGCAAGCAGGCCAAAATCAGAGCTTGAACCTGTGCAGAAGCTTGTAGTTTTGAATGTCTCTCAGGCTACAATAAGGCTATTAAAAGATTAAAAATTAATTGTGATACAATCACATTTTTAAACCACACAATTGACAAAATATTATTTTTGAATAATCAATAGAAAATGCTTTGACTTTTTAAAACCTCTAACAATATAATTATAAACTTAACCATAAAATATCAGTTCTCATCTTAATTTTAGGAAGAGAGTTGAAGATCAGTAACATAAAATTTAAGGGAGTTCCTATAAACTGTTAAGGAATACAGACTTTTCTTTGCAATAGAATGTTGTGCTGATCTAAGTGAAGTTACAATATCATGACTGGCTGTCAGTGACTGATGCAGGTCAATCCTTCAGTCTGGCAAAGAGTTAAAACATCAGTGACGTAGTTTAATAATTAGAATTTAAAAGGAAGCAGAGAGTAAAAGGGTCCCAAAGACTGAACTGTGTTCATTACATGAAGCCCTTAGTGCTGGACATTACATTCTCCAGCACGCTAACAAAGTTGTAGGAGGTACTTACTACGTTGCAGCTTTCCCTTCAGCACCTCTACATCATTCCTGTCATTCCAGGTTCATTTCTACCTCTATCTAACTGAGGAGTGGCACAGTTGTGCAGAAAGATATCACAATGGTCCAGCAGTTAGTGCTCCTGCCTCACAGTTCCAGCAACCTGGATTCAATCTGGAGCTAGGTAGCATCTGTGTAGAGTTTACATCTTTTCTGTATGAAAGGTCCTCTGGTTTCCTTCCGCATCCCAAAGACGTGGTGATAGGTTAACTGGATACAATATATTATCCCCAGTGTAGGTAAGTTGCCAAAGAATCAAAGGGAGTTGATGGGCACGTGAGAGAACATTTGCAGGTCCACAGGGAAATAAAAGGGAGAATGAGAGTGGTGGAATTGCTCTGCTGAGAGTTAGCACGGACAAAGTGGGGCTGAATGGCAGGCAGGCAGGCAAAGGAAGAGAAGCAATAGAACCATGGCATAGCTGTACAGCTGTCCTCAGAGAATGGAGTGCTTTTTTCCACCAGATAAAGCAGCACAGCTTGGGCTCTATGTACTGCAAAGAACTGAATTCACCAGGACCACTTGCACAGCCTCCAATGAGTCAGAGTTCAGTGCACATTGGTACACAGCTCCATCCATCCCCATTGCTGCCTGAAGCATCTACTGATTACAAATGTGATCAACACTGAATCACCTACTTAAAAACCCAAAAAAGGTAATACATAGAGTATTCATCTTTTTTCTTAAAGCCATGGAGTTTTGTTTATTAACAAAAAAAATTTAATAAAAGGTGTTAATTTTTATTTGCATCAACTGCATGCTGGTTAATTGACCAGCCCAGCTTTCTGTACTGTTTCAGCCAATTTGCATGGTTTACACCAATACAAACATGCATAAATAAGCTTCAAAACAAATATTTCCATCCAAGAAATATGAAAACATTCTATTCGTTCAACGCACAGATAAAACCCTTTCAAGTCATCTTGATGGAAGTAATGATAGATCAGGAACTCCATATTTACCTTTCTCCAACAGCTGTTTCCACCTCTTGGCCCATTCTGTAAGTTGTTGAGCATAACCCTTCTCTATACGAGCTCGTTCATGGAGGCAATTCATAAGATCATTACAGAGCCTGTGGCCATCGTCAATGCGCTTTACAGAGCGCTTATAGTTCCCAACCTGTAGACAGCAAGGGAAAAATAGATAAATATTGTTTGGTAAAAATTATGTTTTTGTGAAAATTATTATTAATTGAATACATTTAGCACTTTAAAAGTAAAACAGAGCACAGGAAATACTCAATGTCAGGCAGCATCTGTGGACAGAGTTCTGTCTCTCTCTCTGCTAAAAGGTCATTGACCTGAAAGTTAACAGAGACTCTTACCACAGATGCTGCCCAACCTGCTGAGTATTCCTTACACTTTTTTAATTTTTGGTTTCCAGTATCTGGAATATTTGCTTCTGCATTACATTAAAGTATTAGCTTTAGCTCAGCATTAGCAATCTGCCTCTGAATCAGAAGGGTATGGGAACATGCCTCATTCAGGGTAGTAATGAGTAAATACTGCAAATGAGGTCTCACCTTTACTTAAGAGTTAGATAGCACAGAAACAGGCCCTTCAGTCCATCAGTTCCATACCAACAAGATGCCCCATCCAAGCTACTCCCATTTGTCAGTGTTTGGCCCTCAACCTTCTAAACCTTTCCAATCCATGCACCTGTCCAACTTGAGACAATAAACCAACACTCCCAACTGGCTTTACACAGGAAGATTACAGATTCAATTACACATACAAGAGTAAGAAAGTTCTCTTTGGTTTTCTAGCCAATATTTAATTACTGAACCAGCATCTCCAAAACAAAAACAAAACATCTGATTAGTTTTGATGCTCATGAATTTTCTGTGCACAAAATGGCTGCTGTTCTTTAAATATTGCTATGGGCAAATGAGGGCTTAAAGCCATTTTGACTTTGTGCTGAAAATGTCTATTTCATTTTAGGGCAAGCATTTTAATAATATTTTGAATGTAGTGAAAAGTGCTAATCTATTACAAGTGAACATGACAGAAGATTTTAATAATAAAATAAATGTTATAAATTTTATTTCAAACCTAGGTTTTTTAAAATCATTCATTTCATATGAATGAAAATTATAAGGAAACTTGCCTCTTTGTAACTGCAGATGCTGGAGATCTAAAATAAAAACAAAGTGCTGGAATTGTTTATTGGTTCAGCATCTATATAGAGAGCTACAGAGTTAATGTTTCAGGTTAGTGACCCTTCAGGACTGAAGTCAGGACACTAGTGTGTTTTAAGTTGCGGGGGTGGAGGAGAAGAGGAGGAGAACAATGGGAATATCTGTGATAGGGTAAAAACAGAAGTGGTCCAAGTAACACATTGTTTTCTGAGCTGTACAATGAACGAGGGCAGTCACAAACAGAATGATAAACAAAGGATCACGCTAGAGCTGTGGGAGGTGGATCACAGCAATTGATGGAAAATTGAGGCAAGATGCTAGAAATACACAGATCAAGCAGAGAGAGAAACAAAGTTAATGTTACAAGTGGATGACCTTATCGTCAACGATTAGATAAAGTGACCTTATGCCTGTGACTTTATTTCTCCATCGCACTCTGACTATTCTTCTTTGGCCTCCTACGCTATTCCAAAGAAGCTCAATATAAATTCAAGGAACTGCACTTCATTTTCCATCAAGGTTTGTTGCAGCACTAAGGACATAATTGATTTCAACAGTTTCAGAAAACCAGTTTTCTCATGTCAGAATATCAGTTCTAAGGTCATCCATCTGCAAGATTAATTCAAATTTTTTAGTAAATCATAGTGAGCTGAAGCATAGAAACAAGCCCCTTGGCCCAAGGAGTTTGCACCGACCATCAGCTGCTGTGTTCTGTCAATTACAATTTCAGCATTTTATTTTAAACTCCCTCTTTAACTGCTCTCAATCAACTATTAACCAGTCCTGTTAGCATTGACAATCTTGATCTCCACTTTATCATAGACATGCCCTACATTCTCCCCTTCTCTACAACTTGGTTTTCGACTTCTCCAATTCTGATGAAGGGTCAATAATCTGAAATGTTAACTCTGCTTCTCTCTCCAGAAGATGCTGCCTGACCTGTCATGTATTTCCGGCTTTTTCCATTTTTCCCCTCATTGTAATGTTGACTAAAATGTGCAAGCCAACATTTTGAATACGTTGAAAAACATGGTTAGGCTGAATCTTGCTTGCTCTGGATTGCAGTTCTGAAATTATACAGATGAAAACAAATTTCAGCTTACTAAGTGACAGATGCCTAAGGAGAGATCTCAATAGTAGGGTGCTTGATGCAGTCGTTACCGAGACCTACTAACTCGTCTGTGGACTGCCAACAAGAACAGCTGTTTGTGTTCATCTCAGGTGAGTACAAGTAGACAAGGACTGGCAATAGTGAATCCAGACAGCAGACAGAGTCCAAAAAGATCTGGTTTGTGTATTTTGTACTAATGTTTCTCAATGCTTGGCAAAGCAACTACTGCAAGCTTTGTGTTTACAGAGGCACATACTTATAGAACTGTAACTAAGTTTGGCTTCATAGTTTTTTTTAATGAAGTTTCGCTTGATGGTAAAAAAGTGAAGTTACCAATTATAGATACCAACTTTACAAACAGCCCAATTCCATTATGAAAAAGTGGGCTCAGAGAACTAAAAGTGGATTAGAAGTATGGTTTAAAAGTGAGCACTTTACAACCATATGTAGATAAATTGCCAGAACAATATGAAGATCAAAGATTTGCATAGCAACATTAAGGGACATGAAGCCCACATATGCATCAAGTCAAATATCATGCAAATTTAGTGCAGGCCTAGTCTGGTACCATTTGCGCTGAAGGCTCACGTGGAAGAGTCCAATAGTTTCAAACAACACTGTGTTGGTCAAATCTGTAGAGATTGATTGGGCAACAGCATTGACAAGGTGTCTAGAGCAACTTTACAAGGACTATAATTATCAAACAAAGTGATATTGGGGCAGTGCTATAAGACAGATCCTGAAACACGAGCAAAACAGAAGCTGAATTCACTTGCCAAGGTATTATCCAAGCTGGACCTGTCATATGTGAATGCACAATTAACTGTGGATTAAGAAAGCAAATACTATCTAACAGTGAACTACAAGGGGTTTTATTCATATACCAATTGGCAGGAAGTCATCACCCAAAAGATGAATGCGTGGCTGAGTGACTGGTGCAGGGGGCAGGGCTTCAGATTTTTGGATAATTGGGACCTTTTTTGGGGGAGGCAAGACCTATTCGCTAAGGATGGGTTGCACCTCAACTCCAAAGGGTCCAATATCCTGGCGGGAATGTTTAATTTAGTTGTAGGGGAGGGTTTAAACTGATCTGGCAGGGGGATGGAAACCAGGATGTTAGGTTACAAGATGCTAAGGTAAGGGAGGAAGTTTATAGAAACAAGTCCAATGAGGATGGCAAGAAGGACAGGCAGGTGAGAAGTCAGGATAATTTGCTGAATAATAGAAGTACAACAAATCAGGATGTTAGGATACAGAATGTTAGGATAGGGGATGAGGTATATAGGAACATGTCTAAGATAGTATGTAGTGAAGATGGTAAGAAGGATAGACAGGTGGAAAGTCAGGATAATCTGCTGAACAAAAGAAGTACAACAAAATCAATAGCAGATACCGGACTAAACGTACTATATTTAAATGCACGTAGCATTAGGAATAAAGTAGATGACCTAGTGGCACAACTACAGGTTAATAAATATGACATTGTGGCAATCACCGAGTCATGGCTTTATGACGGATGTGATTGGGAACTGAATGTCCAGGGGTACACAGTGTATAGGAAGGATAGGCGGGTAGGCAGAGGGGGAGGTGTGGCCATGATGGTTAGTAGTGATCTAAAATCAAACGAAAGGAAGGACATTGGATCAGAGGAGGTGGAATCCTTATGGGTGGAGCTAAGAAATAGCAAGGGTAAAAGGACAATAGTAGCAGTCATATCTAGGCCCCCTAATAGCGGTCAGGAAGTGGACGATAAGTTGCAGTTTGAGATAGAAAAAGCATGCCAGAGTGACAATGTGACGATAATTATGGGGGATTTTAACATGAAGGTGGACTGGGAAATCCAGCAAGGTGGTAGAACTCAGGAGAGTGAGTTTGTGGAATGTCTAAGGGACGTTTTTCTGGAGCAACTTGTTGAAGAGCCCACCAGGGGATCGGCTGTTTTGGATTGGGTGTTGTGTAATGAATCGGAGGTGATTAGGGAACTAAAGGTAAAGGAACCAGTGGGAACCAGTGATCACAATATGATTGAGTTCAGTGTCAAGTTTGAGAAGGAGAAGCTGATAAATGGTGTATCGATATTTCAGTGGAACAAAGGAAATTACAATGGTATGAGAGAAGAATTGGCCCAAATTGATTGGAAGAGTAAGCTAGCTGGAGGGACGGCGGAGGAGAAATGGAAGGAATTTCTACAGGAAATAAGGAAAATGCAGGATAGATATATTCCAAGGAAAAAGGTTTTGAATGGAAAAAAGGCACAAATGTGGATAACGAGAGAGGTGAAGGCTAAAATAAAAGCAAAAGGGGTGGCGTACAAAGAAGCAAAAATTAGTGGGAAAACAGAAGACTGGGAAGCTTTTAAAAACCTGCAGAGAGAAACTAAGAAGGTCATTAGGAAAGAAAAGATGAATTATGAAAGGAAGTTGGCGGATAACATTCGAAAGGATACTAAGAGTTTTTTAAAATACATATGGAGTAAAAGAGAGACACAGGTTGATATAGGACCAATTGATAACGGTGCACGAGGTATTGTAATGGACAATAGAGAGATGGCAGAGGAATTGAATGAATATTTTGCATCGGTCTTCACCGTGGAGGACATCAGCAATGTGCCAGTTAGTCAGGTGTCTCACGAAATGGAACTGAGTTCAGTTAAGATTACTAGGGAGAAGGTGCTAGGAAAACTAAATGGGCTAAAGACTGATAAGTCTCCCGGACTGGATGAGGGGCATCCCCGGGTTCTGAAGGAGGTGGCTTTAGAGATAGCGGAGGCATTGGCGATAATTTTCCAGGAATCGATAGATTCTGGCATGGTTCCGGAGGACTGGAGGGTCGCAAATGTAGTTCCGTTGTATAAGAAAGGTGGGAGGCAGCATAAAGGAAATTACAGACCTATTAGTCTGACGTCAGTGGTGGGAAAATTATTGGAATCTATCCTCAAGGATGGGGTTATGGAATACCTAGAGGTGCAAGGCAAGATAGGTCCTAGCCAACATGGTTTTGTGAAGGGAAGATCCTGCCTGACCAACCTATTGGAGTTTTTTGAAGAAATCACAGGTAGGGGGGATAAGGGAGAGGCGGTAGATGTTGTGTATTTAGACTTTCAAAAGGCCTTTGATAAGGTGCCTCACAAGAGACTGATTAATAAGATGAGAGCTCATGGAATTACGGGTAGGATAGCAGAATGGGTGGAGCATTGGCTGGTTGGCAGGAAGCAAAGAGTGGAAATAAAAAGATCTCGTTCTGGTTGGTTACCGGTTACTAGTGGTGTGCCGCAGGGGTCGGTATTGGGACCGCTCCTTTTTACCTTGTACATCAACGATTTGGATAATGGAATAAATGGTTTTGTGGCTAAGTTTGCGGATGACACCAAGATAGGTGGGGGAGTAGGGAGTATTGAGGAGATAGGAAGGTTGCAGAGGGACCTAGACAGTTTAGGAGAATGGGCAAGGAAATGGCAGATGAGATTCAATGTTGAGAAATGTGCAGTTGTACACTTTGGAAGCAGAAATAAGCAGGCAGATTATTATCTAGTAGGAGAGAAGATACAAAGGGACTTGGGGGTATTCGTGCAGGATACCTTAAAGGTTAACCACCAGGTCGGATCGGTGGTAAAGAAAGCGAATGCTATGTTGGCATTCATTTCGAGAAGTATAGTGTATAAAAGTAAGGAAGTGTTGATGAGGCTCTACGGGGCACTAATGAGGCCTCATTTGGAATAGTGCGTGCAGTTTTGGGCCCCACATCTTAGGAAGGATGTGCTGACGTTGAAGAGGGTTCACAGGAAATTTACGAGGATGATTCCAGGAAATGAAAGGGCTTACGTATGACGAGCGTTTATCGGCTCTTGGACTGTACTCACTGGAGTACAGAAGAATGAGAGGGGACCTCATAGCGACATTTAAAATGTTGATAGGAAAGAACAGAGGAGATGTGGCTAGGCTGTTTCCCTTGGTGGGTGAGTCCAGGACCAGAGGGCACAATCTTAGAATTAGAGGGTACAGTTTCAAAACAGAGATGAGGAGAAATTTCTTTAGCCAGAGGGCGGTGAATTTGTGGAACTCCTTGCCACATACAGCAGTGGAGGCCAGATCAGTGGGGGCGTTCAAGGAAGAGATAGATAGATATCTAAATAGTCAGGGTATCAAGGGATATGGGGATAAGGCCGGAAATTGGGATTAGAATAGGTTTTTTTTCCTCCCCATTCCCCATTTCTTTTTCCCTTTTCCTTGGAGCAGACTCGATGGGCTGAATGGCCTGCTTCTGCTCCCTTGTCTTGTGATCTTAGGCCATCACCAAAGCAACTGAGATGACATTTTCATTGAAATGTGCCAGAGGAGTAAAACCTCCAAATATAATATTCAGGCTTCATTAACGTAATTATAAGCTCAAGAAAAGTAAGTGCACCTTTCAAAAGAGGTTAATTTAAACCAGAGGATTGACGCAAATGGCTACAACCAGTCAGTAAAAAGGTAGAAGCCATTGTCAAAGCCAGAACAATTAATAATATCACTGAACTTCAATTATTCCTTTGCCAAGTATCTACTGCACCTCACAACAGCACTGACTGCTGCATCAACTGCTGATGGGAGGATTATTAGCCCAGTTACATATGAACGTAATTTACAGAATCTCCAGTTTTTTTGTTTTTCTTTATTTTAAAAAGAAAGTAATAGGAGCTGGAGTGGGCTATTCATCAGGATCATGGCTGATCTAGCTCAGAGATATTTTCCAGCACCATCCCCATATCCCTCAATTTCTTTAATATCCAGAAATGTATTGATCTGTTTTGAATGAACGCAACACAGCCTCCACAGCCATCCAGGATAGAAAATTTTAAAGTTTCACCACCCACTAAATGAGGAAATGCATCTTCATTTTACTCCTAAACAGCCTATTCATTATTTTGAGACTCTACCCACTGGCCCTAGATGTCTCAGGCAGGGAAAAAATTCTCCGTTTGGAATGCTTGCTTTCATTGATCAAGACATTGAGTACAAGAGTTTGTTACAGCAGTACAAGGTGTTGGTGAGACCACACTTGGAGTACTATGTGCAGTTCTGGTCAATTAGCTATAGGAAGGATGTCAATATGCTGGAAAGGGTGTAGAAAATGTTCACAAGGATGTTGCTAGCACAGGACGGCTTGAGTTATAAGTAGAGACTGGATGGGCTGGGGCTGTTTTCTCTACAGTGTAGGAAGCTGAGGGGTGACCTTATAGGAGGTTTATAAAATCATAAGGGGCATACAAAAGTGGATAGTCACAATCTTTTTTCCTAGGGTAGGAGTGTCTAAAACTACAGGGCATTGGTTTAAGGTGGGAATTTTTTTTTAAGGGGACCCAAGGGGAAAGTTTTTCCACATAGAGGGTGGTGGGTATATGGAATGAGCTGGCAGAGGAAGTGGTAGAGATGGGTATTATTACAACATTTAAGAGACATTTAGACAGCCACATGGATAGAAAATGTTCAGAGGAATATGGCCAAATGAAGGCAAATGGGACTAGGTCAGGTAGTCACTTTGGTTGGCAGACAAGTTAAACTGAAGGGCCTGTTTCTGTGCTGTATGACTCTAATCTACGTAATCTCTCCTCCTATGGCAAACCTGCTACCTCTGGAACTATTTCAGTGAATTTTTGCTGCAGTCCTTCTTTGGTAAGTACATCTTTTAAGTAAAGAGATGAAAACTGTACAAAAGAGGCCAACATCAGGTCCTTATGAACAGCAACACTACCCTATTGCTTGCGATTTAACAAATACTTTTCTATTACGTGCACCAAAGTGGATGATGTTATATTTTCCACCTTGTATTCAATCTCCCATGTTTTCTCCCACTCACTTAGCTTGTTCAATCTCCCCTTGAAGCCTCCTTACACTCTTTTCCCTATTCACAATCTCATCTAATTTAATATCATCAGACAACTTGGAAATATTACATTTGGTCCACTCAGCTAAATCCTTGACGCAGACTGTGAATAGCTGGGGCCCAGGCATCAATCTCTGTGGTTCCTACTAGGCAAGGCCTGCCAAATGGAGAAGGATCTGTTTATTCCCACTCTACTTTCTGTCCAATGACCAAATCTTAATCCATATCAATGTATTACCTCAAAATCCACTTGCTGTAACCTTGTTGATCAACTTCCTATGTTGGACATTATCAAAAGCCTTCTGGAGATTTAATGTTCTAGCTTTAAAAGCATCTACCCTGTTAAACCACTAACCACCCCCCCCCCCCCCCCCCCACACACACACAATTTTATATGCATCAATAAGGTCTCATTTTTCTTGTCCCATGAGTATGGGCCCAATCTACTCAATCTTTCTTCATTAGACAACTCATTCATTCTAGGATTTAATCCAATATACCTTTTCTGCTTTGCTTCAAAGGCAATTTTTTTCTTACTTTAAATAAGGGAATTAAAATTAGACTCAGAATTCCACTTAAGGTTCCACTCAAACTCTGTACAGGGCTTTCCAAGTTTTGCACACCATCCAGCTTACAACAGAGTTAAAATTAATTAAATGAATCTAAATTTGTTAGCTATTACCAGTGACAATAGTTAGAATGCACTCAATTCATTAATGACATTGAGGAAAACAAAGGTGGTGTCCTTCTTTGGTCTGGCCTACATGTGACTTCAGACCTCCAGACCCACAGCAAGATGCTTGACTTTGAATTGCTCTCTGAAATGGCCTAACAAGCATTCCGTGAAAGGACAGTTAGGAACAGGCAATAAATGCAGGCAATGTGAATGATGCTCATACAAAGTTATCAGCTTTTCAGTTTCAAAGATATTGCAAATTATCTAACTGTGATAAATCAGAAGTCAGTTAGCTACTTTTTCATTACTGCTGGAATACATTTTTTTCTGTAGGTACCACACTAAAAACTATCACCTGCCAGCTTGTGCTCCCCCCTGCCCACATTTTTATTCTGGCTTCTGCCCTCTTGCTTTCCAGTCCTGATGAAGGGTCTCAGCCGAAACGTCCATAGATGCTGCCTGACCTGCCAAGTTCCTCTAGCAGTTTGTATGCGTTGCTCCAGATTTCCAGCATCTGCACTCTCTCTCGTGTCTACACTAAAAACTAATCTGGCACATTGGTGCTGCCAGATTAGAAGATTTTTCAAACTATGGTATTGAATTTTCATGATACCCCATGCCATTTTGATTTTTTTTTAAAAAGATGTTAGGCAGTATATTAATAAATTTTCCAATGAACTAGGCTGGCTTAAAGGGAGCACAGGAACCAGGACCCTGGTGAGTGGAAGGGAGTATGGCAAACATTCCATGGTTCTGTGAGCCAGATACAGAACCACTGAATAGCCAGATATAACAGATTATTGAAGTTTTATTGTATGTAAATTTATTATTCAAATCACAACATCTTTGTACAACTTGTAAGACTTTGCAAATAACTACAAAATGCTCTCTGCATTTACACGCAGTCACTATTTCTTCCCAAAAAGCTGAATGCTTTTTGATACGTACATTTTGGTATGATATCTAGCACAATCTAAGTACTGATAGTGACTTTACTTATCCCATTTATTGTTTGCTAAATATATGTACTCCTCTCTTGTTATTCACAAGGAATACATTCCACACGCTCACAAATAGCAAATTTTGCAAACAACGATTTTGGCCAATAAAAAAACCATTTTAATGCCCCTACCTAAAAGTACCCAAAATACCCGAATAATCTATTAAACATATCAGTAATATCATACTGTTTAAAAAGTTAATTATGGTATGTCACAGGTTCAAAAGATTATAGTATGCGTGCAGGTTTGGAAACAACTAAATAGGAAACTGGAGTTTGGTTAACTCAGTCCGTGGACCAGCTTTATTAATACCAGGTGGAGCACAAGGGAGTAGTGAGCCATACTCAGTGAGCATATAGTTAATAATGGAACCATATAAACAAGAACTGTGATCAGATCTGAAAACACAACATGCAGTTGTATAAGCACAGACCGCTCTCTATTGGATCAGCAGTAGCAATGTTACACATTCGGGAGCCACTTGACACAAGTGGTCTGGGAACTGATCGCTACGTTCCACAGATATTGATCGTGAACAATTAAGAATGGGAACAACAAATCCCTGAGTAACAAGGGGTGAGTGTATATCAAGTACTTGTATTTGTGAGTGTATAATCAAGTGTAAATGGTGTAGATTTGATATACAAATTCAGCAAACTAAATCAAGCAAGATCAAAACATAGGATAAAATACAAAGCAACAGTTCAACCATACCTCCCAGAAGCTGTCACTGGGTGCTTCAATCATAACTGAATCATCATATGACATGATTGTATTGAGATTATTCTTGCAGATCAATGGCAGTTAGAAATCTTCCAAAACTAAAAATAAAGTGAAAAAAATTAGTATCAGTAGAAACATTACACAAAGCAACAATAAAATTAGCTTTCTAGCATAATTGTGATATAGAATTTGTTTTGACATTGCAGTTTCTTTTTTGAATTGAGCACTGTGGGACAATTCTGCATGTCATTTAACAGGTGAACAAATTCAATCTAAAATATCCCATATATTTAATATAACATTTAAATACACATGTAGAGTTGCCATATTGATGGAAAAGGTTTCCTAAAATGCTAGCGAATTTCCACCAGTACTTTATATCAGTGTTAATGCTGTACATTTGCATAGAGTGTGTCAAAGAGTAGATGAAGCCCAAATCATTTGAATAAGTTTGGTGTGAAAAGTGAACCTGGAGGAGGAAGATGATATGACTTAATGGGAGTGCCCCTCCACAACTATTGAGCCATGAAATATTTCTAACGCAAAAAGGGCGTATAACCTCAGTAAAGTTACACCCAGAATTGCAAGCCAGAATAACAACAGCCGAATAGGTTCTCAATTTAAAAGCAGCACAAATGGAAGACTTATACAATGTTGAAGGTGACAACCAGCTTGAAGAGTAAACAGTTAACAGCATATTGTGCAGGGGAGGTCATGTGTTACAAATTTGATCAAATTTTTTTTGAGATGGTGACGAAAATGCTTGATGAGGGTAGGGCAGTGGATATTATCCACGTGGACTTCAGTTAGGCATAACACGGTCACTTATGGTAGGCAGATCCAGAAGATTGAGGCACATGAGATGCACAGATTTTAGATTGGACTCAAAATTAGCTTGGCCATAGAAAACCGAGGGTAGTGGTAGAGGGCTGTAACTCTGACTGAGGATCTGGGACCAGTGGTGTTCTGCAGGGATTGGTGCTGGGACCTCTGATTTGGACGAAAATGTAGGTGGGCTGATGAGTAAGTTTGCAGATGACACAAAAATTGATGGAGCTGTAGATAGTGAGGAAGGTCGTCAAAGGAGTCAGCAGGATATAGACCAATTGGAAATATGGGCAGAGAAATGGCAGATGAGTTTAATCAGGACAAGTGTGAAGTGTTGCACTTGGGGAGGTCAAATGCAAGAGGAAAGTGTACAGGAAATGACAGGATCCTTAGGAGCACTGATGTACAGAGGGATTTAGGTGTGCATGTCCACAACTCCCTGAAAGTGGCAACACAATAGATAGGGTGGTAAATAAGGCATACAGCATACTTGCCTTTATTGGCCGGGGCATCGAGTATGAAAGTTGGGAAGTCATATTGCAGCTGTATAAAAATTTGGTTAGGCCACATTTGGAGTATTGTGTGCAGCTCCAGTTGCAGCATTAGAGAAAGGATATGGAGGCTTCAGAGAGAGTGCAAAAAAGGTTCATCAGGATATTGCCTGGATTAGAGAGTATTAGCTGCAAGGAGAGTTTGGACAAACTTGGATTGTTTTCTCTGAAGTAAAGGCTGATGAGTCACCTGATAGGAGATTATAAAATTATGAGAGGCATAGATAGGGTGGTTAGTCAAAGTTTTTTCCCCCCCAGGGTTGAAATGTCAAATACAAGAGGGTATAGATTCAAGGTGAGGGGGAGGAAGTTTAAAGGAGATTTGAAGATTTTTTAAAAATTATGTGCAGAAAATGGTAGGTGCCTGAAAGGTGCTGTCAGGGGAAGTGGTGGAAGCAGGTATGTTCGAAGAATTTAAGAAGCATTTAGACAGGCACATGTACAGGCAGGGAATGGAGGGATAGAGACCCTGTGCAGGCAGATGGGATGAGTTTAAATTGACATCATGGTCGGCCCACAGTGTCTGTGCCAAAGGACCTGCTCCTGTGCTCTACTCATCTGCATTCTATGTTCTATATTTCCCACTGGTACAAATAAAGGAAAATCCAGCTACTTTAAAATTATTGGAAGTTAATAACTAGTACATAGGCATGAATGTTAATACAGGTGCTGATTGCTCCTTTATAGGTCTCCAAAGTACCTCCAAATATTGAGGCTCAATTTATCCATCTGCAGCAGCTGCCACCATCTATCCCTTCACAATTTGGAGCATTTATTTTGAGAAAGGATGTTTCAAGGTCAAAGTGCTAAGCTTATGACCTAAGTGCAGAGGCTTTGACAACAGGGTTTCAGTGAGAAAGCTGAGTGGTGACAAGGTTGGATCTATACTTTTCTTTTAAACCTGGTAGTAACTTGAAATGGCAGTCAGGGGAGTGGTACGCTCCTGGTGGGAAATGTGGGAGATCACGGAGAGGTCAAGCGTACCTGACGACAATGTTTGCCGGAAGTGTGTCCAGATGCAGCTCCTCTCAGACCACGAGGAGCATAAACAAATCAGAAAGAGTTTTATATTTATGAAAAATACGATGATGCTGGAGGAACTCAACAGGCCAGGCAGCATCCGTGGAGAAAAGCAGGCGGTCAACATTTCAAGTCAGGATCCTTCTTCAGGACTGAAGATAGGAAAAGGGGAAGCCCAATTTATAGGAGGGAAAGAAGAGCAGTGGTAGGTGGACAAAAGAGGGGAGGCAGGGTAGGCACAAGGTGGTGATAGGTAGTTGCAGGTAAGAGATAGTGATAGGCAGGTGCGGGGAAGGAGAACAGAAACACCCGGGGATGGATCAAAGGTAAGCAGAGAGAAAAAAAAGTTTCTCTAGAATTTTATATTTATGAGCTCAGGGAGATGGTCACTGCAAAGGTTCAGCTACATCGTAGGTAGGATACCAATGGGGGCAGGCAGATGGTTCAGGTGCCTCCTGTGGCTATTCCCCTCTCTAACAGGTATACCACTTTGGGGGGGGGGGGGGTAAGGGGAGGGATGGCCTCTCAGAGGATAGTAGCAGCCAAATCAATGGCACTACAACTAACTCTGTTGTACAGCAGGGAAAGACAAAGTCTAGAGGAGCAGTGGTGATAGGGAACTTGATAATTAAGGGGACACATAGGCATTTCTGTGGCTGAGAACGAGACTCCAGAATGGTGCATTGCCTCCCTGGTGCCAGGGTCTCGGATTAGGTGTGGAACATTCTGAAATGGGAGAGTGAGCAGCCAACGGCTGCAGTCCACATTGGTACCAATGACATAGGTAAGAAAAGAGACGAGGTCCTGCAAAGAGAATTAGGGGGTTTGGTACAAAGTTTAAAATCAGGACCTCTAGGGTTGTATTCTCAGGATTACCCCGTGCCATGTACTAATGAGTGTAGGAATATGAAGATAGGACAGCTGAATGTGTAGCTAAGGAACTGGTGCAGGGGGAGGGCTTCAGGTATTTGGATCACTGGGATCTCTTCCAGGGCATGGACGAACTGTACAAGAAGCTTTATACATACATTAGAAGCAAGATGGTAGCTAGGGAAAGAGCAGGTCCCTTCAGATGATTCTTTACATAACTAGAAACTGTGTAACCAATTAACCTGTTTTTGGTAATGTGAAAGGAAAAATGTGGGTCAGTTGCTTCTTTAAACAGTACCAATGTAGACTATGTTCTACCATGTCAAGTTTTCAGGCAAGTTTGCTCTATGACATCTGTAAACACTTTAGCAGAGCAAAATATTTGAACTGAAAGTATTTACAAACTAATTCCTGAAGCATATTGCTATCACTTTCACACCAAAATGGCCATTCAATGTCTATCAGCCACAGAGCAATCTATTGACATAAATCAACAAAATACATGCCTTAGCCTCCCTGTTAATGATTCAAAACAGTAGTCACACAAGTAACCATAAACAATTATGCTGTAGTATCCTTTACTCAATTGCACAAGATGTGTGGAAAATGAGCTGCCAACATATCCATGCCAAGGAAAATGGATAAGCAATTCAACTCCTTTATCCATACTTCCCTGATAAAATGAACAACCCAGAGCTATTAGGATTAATACCATCAAACCCCTCCAGCCACCAAACCTGTGAAAACCTAATATGAAACTATGTCCTCTATTAGTAGCTTATGATGGCAGCTGAAATGAGGCGAGTCCTCTGAGCAGATAGCAAGGGGAAGGCAGATTTCGATATGCAAGGCAGGATCTGGGAGACATAGATTATGAGCAGCTGCTTGAGGGGAAAGAACAGCTGATAAGGAGGCATTTAAAGGCGAGATAAGAGTGCAGAGTCAGCAAGTCTCTGACGTGTAAGAGGCAAAGGATGGTAAGTTTCAGGAACCTCGGTTAACAAAGATATTAGTTTGATCAGAGAAAAGGAGGAAACATACCTCGGGCATAGGAAATTGATATTGAATGAGTTGCTTGAAGTTTATAGGGAATATAGGAGAAAACATTAAATTAGGAGGGCCAAAAGGAGCCATGAAATGACCTTGGCAAGTATACCTTAAGTACATCAGCAACAAGAGGGTAGCTAAGGAAAGAATAGGTCCTCCCAGAGGGTAATCCAAGAATGGAGCCAGAGAATATAAGTGAGATTCTGAATGAATATTTATCATCAGTTTTCACCAAGGAAAAGGACGTAGAGACTGCAGAGTTAAGGGAGGGGATATGCTGGTATTCTGGAGCATGTCTGTATCAAAAAGGAGGAAGTACAGGAAATCTTGGAGCACATTAGGGTGGATGGGATCTATCCCAGGATCCTAAGGAAAGCAAGGAAAGACATTGCTGGGGCTTTGACTGAGATTTTTACATCTTCGTTAGCCACAGATTAGGTATCAGAAAACTGTTGGATAACTAATATTGTCAGCATGGTTTTAGCAGGGGAGATATTGTCTCACAATTCTGACTGAGCTTTTTATTTTGGGAAGATGTAACTAAAAAGATTGATGAAGGCAGAGTGGTAGATGTGGTTTACATGGATTTTAGTAATGCTTTTGACAAGGTTGCACATGGTAGGCTGGTGCAGAAGGTTAAGGCAAAAAGGATCCAAGCTGTGTTGGCAAACTGGCTCCAGAATTGGCTTGGTGATAGGAAGCAGGGAGTAGTGGTAGATAGGGTTCTTCTAACTAGAATACTGCAGGGGTTGGTGCTGGGCCTTTGTTATTGTAATACATTTAGATGACTTGGTTGAGAGCGTAGGTGGTCTGATTAGTAAATTTGCAGGAAAATGACACAAAAATTGGTGGAGCTGTACCTAGCAACGAAGGTTGTCCAAGAATAAAGCGGAAAATAGATCAGCTGGAAATTTGGGCTGAGCAACATATCAAATTCTGTTAGGGCATATAAAGTCAATGGCAGGGACCTTAGGAGTATTGTAATACAGAGGGACTTTGGAGTGTCAGCACATAGCTCCCTGTAAATGGTGACACAGTTGGATAGGGTAGTGAAAAAGGCATTTGGTATGCTTGCCCTCATAGGCCGAGGCACTGATGAGATGAATTGAGACATCATGTTGCAGTTGCACAAAACTTTGGTTAGACTGCCTTTAAGAGTATGTGTACAGTTCTGGTCACCACAGAAGAAGAAAGATGTGGTAGTAATAGAGAGAGTACAGAAGAGATTCACCAGAATGTTGTCTGGATTGGCGGGCTGTAGTTATATGGAGAGATTGAGTAGACTGGGTTAATTCTTACTGGAATGTAGGAGGCTGAGGGGTGACCTTAGAGGTTTACAAAATTGAAGGGCACAGATAGGGTGGATAGTTAAGTCTTATTCCCAGGGCAGGGAAGTCTAAAATGAGAGGGCACAGGTTTAAGTTAAAAAGGGGAAAATTTAAAGGAGATCTGAAGGGCAAGTGTTCCCACACACAGAGCGGTGAACATCTCGAATGAGCTGGCAGAGGAGGTGGTGGAGGTAGATACAATTATAACATTTAAAAAGGTGCTTAGATGGTTACATGGATAGGAAAGGAATAGAGAGACAGGGGCCTAATGTGGACAAATGGGATTAGCATTATGGTCAGCAACAGAAAGTGCTCTAAATACTCTGCAAGTGAGGCAACATCATTGGAGAGAGAAACAGATATTAACATTTCAGTCCAATAATGTAGTCAGTTTACAAAAGTAGAAGTTTTAATGAGATTTGGATCACTAATTTTAAAATTAGTAAAATTGATATCATGTTACGTTTATAAAAATTCCCCAATGTTTTGCATTTTTAAAAAAAATGTGTAACTACAAAACTTAAATCTATCAATTCTGAAGGACCCATTGTACACTCCCACCATTCCATGTATTTATTTTAAAAATCCAGCTAATGAATTGTATTTGGTCATGCAAAATTTTCTGGAGATATTCCATCAATAAGGCATGATTATTATACCAAACTAATTACAGGCATAACAGTCACTGAGTTTTCAATCTAATTGTTTTGTTACTCATGTTCTTGTGTACCACTGCTAGAGCTGCCACCATTTTGTATCACCTCCTTCCTGTCACCATTAATAGAACAGGAATTATAGCTAAGTATTGCTCAAACTGGATTCAAGTCAAGTATGCAAAAAAAAAGGAATCCAATTTCAAAGTCTGTGCGCTACACCACTTTTATAAAATGATACTAGGATATGAACAGAAATCTAGATCTTGATATGATGTAATTTCCTGTATTATGGCTGCAATACAACATTATTCCTGACATTCACAGAACAAAGAAGAATATGGTACAGAAATGGGCCCTGCAGCCCACAATGTCTGTACCGATCATGATGCCAATTTAAACTAATTCCATCTGCCTGCACATGGTCAATAGCCCTCCATTCCCTGCCTGTTCAAATGCCTCTTGAACATTGCTTATCATATCTGCTTCCACCACTTTCCGTGACAGCACGTTCCAGGCACCTACAGCTCTGTATATAAAAAAAACTTGCCTAGTAAATCCATTTCTCTGACCACATTTCTAACTGGTCTATATCCTGCTGAATCGTTTAACAATCTTCCTTACTGTCCACATCTCTGCCAATTTTTGTGTCATCTGCAAGCTTACCAATCAGCCCACCTACATTTTCATCTAAATCATATACATCACAAACACCAGAGGTCCCAGAGTGGATGCTTACAGAACCCCACAGGTCACAGAACTCCAGTCAGAATAACACCCTTCCATCACTACCTTGTCTTCAATAGCCAAGCCAATTTTGAATCTGGTCTACCAAGTCGCCATGGATCCCACATGCCTTAATCTTCTGCATCAACCTACCATGACAGTTCTCATGGTAGGATGATACTCAACTAATTTAAATGTTAAACATTTCTTCAACACCGTAATCAAAGACATAACTGGTCCAAGGTTATGTCATCACTTTTAGGGTTAAAAATGACACTACATTACTAATACAGCTTTTGCCCAAATATAGATACTTTTATTTTTGGATTTCAGATTCTCCGTAGCTCTGAAATACAATTTTTCTAGGTAAAGCTTTCATCAATTAATATCCTTTAGTTTTTGAAACACACCACTAGGTCTCTGACTTAAAAGTAATATTTTCTCCCCCTTTATTCCCAGGTTTACTTCTGTAACTTAATTTAGTTGTGAAAGTCTTTTTCTCATTAACACTGCAAATTGCATGCAACATAATTAAAATCCAAACACCATTGCCTTCCAGATATTTGGACAGTTTCAGTAAATTCACTCAAACTCAAATCATACTATGCCATCAATAAAATGATTTTCAGGGCATTTATACTCCCCACTCTCAAATATTTTAATTAACCATGAATATTTTGACAATTGATATACTCTCTTGGGAATTTGAATATTTGACCCTACGTTTCTTGTAGCAAAGGAAAAAGAGAAGGTACTGTCCATGCTAACTGATGGAATTTTAAAATAAATCAAATTTATAAAAATCAGTTTTTGAGAACAGATTGGGAGTTTATCAGACCTCCCCCATGTTGTGTTCACAGGTAGGCAGTCATCTCTCAGTGGCGAACAGGAGACAGATGGGAGTAAAATTAAGTAACAAAAGCACCACCTGATTTTATCTAAAATTAACCTCTTATTTCTTTGTAGCCATTCATGATGTGAAATTCTAGAAAGGTTGCCTAAGCCAGACGTTAAATAAAACTTGCCTACCACATAGGTGATTGTTAGGTTCTGCTGCAGACATAACATTGATTACAACTATACTCTCATGCATTAACCTCACAATTATCGTCACACTTTCACAGTATTTGAGGGAGTAATTTTAACCTAATAAAACATAAGCTGCATTTATATAGTTCTTTTGTTGTGCTAAAATGTCCCATGGGGATTTATGGGAATATTATTAAACAAAATTCGATGCTGAGCCTCAAAGCTGAAGATGCCTTAGGACAATAATCATTCATCATATTTATAAATGACTTGGATCACAAGAGAGAAAATATTAAGAACAGAAGCAGGAGTAGACCAGTCAGCCCTTTCTAACAACTATTTTAAATAACTGGTTTTATTTAAGTTTCTAGAAATGCCAAACATCATAATAGCAAGGCATTCTGTGATAGTAATCCCACTGAATGCAAAGAATATGTAGTTAGAGTCTATTGATGATGGTCATAACCTAGTACTTGGGTAGTGTGAATGTTACTTGCCACATCAGCCCATCACAGAATGGTGTCAGTGCAAATATAGGACGTTTTATTTTCTGAGTAATATCTCTGAAACGGATTCAGGAGTTATGGAATTATGTGAATATAGTAGGCATTAATGCAAACGAGAACTAGTCTTCAGTTCTTATGTAAATTAAGATAAGAGATAAGATACAATATCTTTATTAGTCACATGTACATCGAAACACACAATGAAATGCATCTTTTGCGTGGAGTGTTCTGGGGGCAGCCTTCAAGTGTCGCCACGCTTCCGGTTCCAACGTACCATGCCCACAACTTCCTAATCTGTACATCTTTGGAATGTGGGAGGAAATCAGAGCACTCAGAGGAAACCCAAGCAGACACAGGGAGAACATACAGTGGCCTGAAATTGAACCCGGGTCGCTGGCACCGTAACAACGTTATGCTAACCGCTACACTACCATGCCTGCCCACAATTGCAAGCAGTAATCAGTTTGAAATTAAAATAATTGCTTTGTAGACAAACAATGCTGACTACAGGCTACTTAGCGATATGGTTTGCAAACTGACATGGCCATGAGCCAAATAATAGACAATGGAGATATGTTCATTGGCCTACATCAAACACCTTCAGCTGTTATCTTGCATCATTGTGATAGAGATCAAGGAAACATCCAGACCAGCACATCAAATATGGTCATAGGCATATTTGCTCTATCAATAACTGGGACATTTGTGTACCCAAAGAGACAGCCCTCACAACATTAATCTTAGGTGTCTGGGTTTTCTGTCCTCAGAAGCTTTTAGACCATCCATGTGAATTACTTTGTCTCAGCAACGGTATTTGAACATTCATAGGTGTCTTGTCAGTTTAGTGTGCTCCTATTATAAATACGTAATTCAATGGAACCATTCGTCAGACACAAAATATTGAAGTAAACAATGTAGCTATTGAAATTGTATTGAATCACCTGATGTTATCTTTGTTCGTTCGAGTATAAATACTTGATGTAGCTTGAGTTCAGGACACTCTACCAAGAGGGTCTCCAAGTGATGAATAAAGACCTTTTTATATCAACCAGCTTCAGTGTCTCCAGTGATTGAGTTCACAGTCACAACAGTAGGTATTACAACTTTCTGCTTGGACCACACCTGGTGAATTGTAAACATGTCTTTTGAAGTATACGAAGCGTAGATTTACTAGAATTATACTTGGACTTCAAAGGTTCAATTACAGCGATAGATTACTCAAAGCATGGGTTCTATAAGAACGAGCAAGTCAAAACTTGCAGGCAATATGGGGAACAAATTAGGTGGGAGGAGGAAAACTTTTTGCGAGTTGAAAATTCAATAATTTGGGTTCATGAAATAAAAATCAGATCCAGGTTTTTTGGGAATGAAGCTAGCAAACACTTCCATGTGCAAGGTGTGGTAAAATTTTGGAACACTTTTGCAAATGCTAACTTTTGCTAGGTCAATTTAAAATTCTGTTAATACAACAAATAACAAAACAGTTAATCATAAGAATTTATTTTCAACCCAAAGCAAGCAATCAAAATAATAGCTGAGAAGGTGATGCAGCAATCAGGAGTACATCAGCAACCACAAAACCAGATGCCACAAGTTTGTTGCAAAATTTCAGCAATGAGGGTATTGGTTGGATCACTGGCTTTTCATTGCAATGCAGGTGCTTTCATTTTTATCAAGTACATTTTATTTATTTAGAATGACTTCTGATCCTTGGGTGCAGGATTCATTGTCACACATTTTTGTGCACATCTTCAATTTGGTATAACAATGATGAATTTCTAAAAATAAAACTAGTAAGAGGAATTTGCATCAATTCTGGCATTTTTTTTTTATTTGATCTTCTGTAAAATCCTGGTCAAAACAAATGGATAGGCACACCTAACCTAGATGATCCTGCTGGTATTGTGCCTAATAACACCGAAGAGTACATTTTTAAAATTTGTTCATAAAGGGTCTGTCACATCTCCAAGTAGTTCAGTGAGTTACTTGGAAAGTGGATATACAGAATTATTTAACAGAAACAAGAATAATGTTTGCAAGAGACCAAATATAGTAGTAGCTAGAGGGGTATGAAGATTAAGAACTGAATGAGTAGAACTTGACTACTATTTCATCGTAGGCAATACTCCAATGTTGTATTTCATAACATCATTTAATCATATGCAAACAAACAAATACAGATCTTTAAAATTGATCTATTTATAACATATTAAAAAGCAATATCAAAACTTCATCTCTTGTTACACATCCAAGTACAAGTCAACTGTGTCTCATACTTCACATTTGCTTATGACATATGACTAGGCCATTCGGTGATAACCTAATTTCCCTGAAACCAAACGTCGCATATCTACTAACACCCGATTCCCACTCAACCCACACTACACGGTGGGGGGGGGGGGGGGGGGGGGGCAGTAATTTACTGTAACCAGTTAACCAAGCAAAAAATGCATCTGTGATGTGGGAGGAAGGCAGTCCACTCATTTAGAGCCACAGAATCACAGGAACAATTGTGCAAACTGCACACATACGGCACTGGTAGTCAGAATTGAACCTGCATCATTGGAGTTTTGAGACAGCTGCTATATCTGCAGTGCCAGTGTCAAATGAATTGTTTGCATAGCTCCATTACCTGAACACATGGATCAAATTTATGTGGAAATAGTATCAAGATATTTATATAAAGAAAATGCAACCCACAGAAGAACAATCTACCAATAAATGCATTAGAACATTATTAGAAGAGAATCCAACTCTTCAAGCTTGCTCTGCAAGTCAATAAGATCATGGCTGATCTACTAATGCAACTCCATTTTCCTGTCCAATCCCCATCTCTCTTGATTCCCTTGGTATCCAAATATGTATTGATCTCAACCTTAATTACACTGATGAACAAACCATAGGCAGGTTTCTGGGGTTCAAAATTCCAAAGATACTCAAGCTACGAATGAAGTCTTTCTCCTTCTCAGACTTAAATGAGAAATTCCTTTTCCTGAGACTGTGCTAGACTCACATGACATAGCCTCTCAGCATCTACCCAATCAAGCCCCCTAAGAATTCTATGTTTCATTTCATTTTCCAAATGCCAGCATGTATATAGACTTATTCTACTCAGTCACTCCTGATAGGCTAACACTCTTACTTCAGGATTTCTTCCAAATGTACAATACACATTATTGGAAACACGCCTGGGTTCATTTTCACACCTTAACCAGGAGGCCAGATATTTAGCCCAGCAAATCTTGGGCATGGTCCAAAAATTTGCAATAATTAGGTACAGAACAGCTAAATTTGTCAGTGTTGAATCTGTTTTATGTCTCCACCCAATGATTCTACCATTACTTTATTAATAGCTTTGAATCAAGCATTTCAGTTGATCATATACTTAAAATAGCACTGAATGTACAGCATAGTAACTCGGCATTCAATCTGCAAGTTTATTGTAATAAACACTTTGGTTTGAATACAAGATTTTCTTCATGACTAACAGATACAAATGAAAAGAGTGGCTGAGTTTTTCTTCAAATTGCATTAGCTAGAACACAATTGTCTGAAAGACTGAAATTTTAATCAAGACATACAAGATTACTGAGATGTTCTTCAGTACCATCAACAGTATAGCAACTGCGAGATATATTTGAAAATATAAACTATAGAAAGATCATTGCAGCCTTCAGATGGTTCAGGTCTATACCAGTAAACCAAGAGCTTGGGAGAGAGTTACCATTTTGAGTGAAATAAGGAAACTGTTTAAAATGAGCATGAAATTCAACTGGTTAGATTACAGTTCAAGTTTATGATAAAAATGATTTATACAATCACAAATGTTCAGAAGGGCCATGATTGAGGTATAGACAGGGAAATATAGACAGGGAAGAGTGCAGGAAACTATTCTCTACGTAAAAGGTGGATAAAACTAGGGGTAAGAGATTTAGAAGGGATCTCTATGACTCTATAATCACAGAAGGATCAAGAAAATTCAATATACACAAGTCACCATAGCTCTGCAGATGCTACTTAAACAGTGCCACCAGCAGGGGGATGGGACCCTATTGATTCCTCAGCCTCACTTTCCAATAAGATTTCATTCTGCATGATGAGAAGCCTGAAGCTGGCCCAATAAACAATGATCAATTCACATTAAAAATGACTTAATACAGTGTTTTAACTGTCATGGAAAAGCAATTCAGGCACTGGCAAAATGCCACTTCTTGTCACAACAGCTGAATCAGAAGTGTGCAACTGTGTGGTGACCTAACAGAGGTCTTTAAAATTCAGAGGTCTGATAAGGTCTGAGGGAAACCAAAATTTAACCCTTTAAGGAATTCAAAGGAACTTCTTTACTCAGATGGTTAGAAGGTGAAAGTCTATAACAAGGAGTAGCTAAGACATAAAACACAGGTGCATTGAAAGGGAAGTTAGATATGTAGATGAGGGTGAGAGAAAAGGATATTTTTTAGGCTTAGATGAAATAGGATGCAGGAAGTTGTGTGGAGCATTAACAATTCTCACATGGGAATATTTTCTTGTTTTAAGTTCTATATAGTTCAATACAACTCTTGTAAGATTATATACAATCCACATTAGCTAAACTTGAGCAAAAATACAATAAAACAACTTTTAATTTGAATTCAATGACTAAAACATTTGAAAACGATCAAATGAGTTATCAAATGCAATGTAATTTTTAAGCTCCCCTTGTAATTATGGAATTTTGTCCTTCTTACTCTGAAAATGGATATAAAATACTCATTCAGTAAATCAGCCATTTCTTTATTGACCATTATTGTCTCATCCACACCAACTTTTGTTGGGCCCCATGTTCCTTCTACTTTTCTGATTATAAATTTTTCAAACTACATTCCATCCAACCCTCCAGTTGAAATCCTTCTCCACTGCACTATTAATCCTCACTGTTTGCTTTGAGGAACCAGTTGCTCAAAGTATTGAGTGGATGGTCATAATTACGCTCCTATGCGCCACTTTTACCTACAGCTTCCTATCTTGTCTATTACTGGCCATCAAGTCTCTTATACCAGTTTCCCTATTCCAAGGATCCTGTGAGGTAACTATCCTCTGGAACATCTGCCCCCGAACACTTCAAAATGTGTCAGGCTTTGCCTAATTGATTTACAAACTATACAACTTTTTGCAAGGAGACCGCATATTTGTATACATCATACATAGGCATTCAACCTGTCTGGTTTCATTGCAAGTCAACATCATGCCACTGCTACACATAAAGGGGTTTTAAGAAATCCAGAGCAGCACTGAGCAAGTAACATTATATTGCTCTCTAGACAGCTCCCCAGAATAACAAAGGAAACAAGCACATGTTGTTTCTGTTATTCTATGAATGCAGAGATTGACATTTTGAGCACCAAAGCTGGGAATCACCTGGGGAGTTTTGTACTTCCATTATCCAGAGTAAATTGGAGACAAAAAGACATGGTGTTTCAAACATTTTTTAATTCCCAGTCATTTGGTCAATAATTGTTCTTATATCATAAAACAGGCACTTTATTTCCATTTTTTTCCTCTCTCTCAGCACTACTGTTGTAGAGTCATAGAGGGTTAATGGCCCCATTAACCCTCTACAACCTATCCCCCACAGTACGGTAGTGTAGCAGTTAGCATAATGCTATCACAGCAGCAGCGACCTGGGTTCAATTCCAGCCACTGTCTGTAAGGAGTTTGTACGTTCTCCCCATGCCTATGTGGGTTTCCTCTGGGTGCTCTGGTTTCCTCCCACATTCCAAAGATGTATGGGTTAGGAAGTTGTGGGCATGCTACACTGGCGCTGGAAGCATGGCAACACTTGTGGGCTGCCCCCAGAACACTCAATGCAAAAGAGGCATTTCACTGTGTATTTTGATGTACACGTGACTAATAAAGATATCTTATCTTATAGCAACACAGCAAGGTAACTTCCATAAAAAGCAGCCCACAGACAAAATTACTGATTTTATTTTTAAAGATTCTTAACCAACATGAATAGATTAATGAAAACTGTTCTCATGGAATGGTTGAATAATTAGCTTATGGTCACTGCACTTGGTATGTAAAAGGATTAGATAAAACAACTCAGGCTTAAATAAAAGTAGAAGATCCAGAAACATTCAGCAGGTCCGGCAGCACCAGTGAATAGAGAAGCAGAGTTAAGGTTTCAGGTCAGAAGTTGGAAAGAGAGAAAACAAATTAATGTTAAGTTGCAGAAAAGGTGGGGGCGCTGATGAATAGGAATAAAAGGAATCTCTCTGATATGGTGAGGCCAGAGTTCCAGGGGGATAGGTTGTAGAGGGTTAATGGAGGCATTAACCCTCTATGACTCTACAACGATGGCGTTTATAGAGGAAAAGAAAGCAAGACTGAGGCGAAAGGTAAATAGAACAACCTGTAATGTAGCAGCAATTGTTAAAAAATATGCTAGGCTGTCAAAGTAATTTTGCAAGAAAATTTAGAGAAAAATAAACTACTACAAAATGCCTCCCCTACTCCAACAGTACAGATAAACTAAGCCAACATTCAACATGGCCAAATATGAGGTTTATCTTTTGTGCTGAAAAGGAAATGGACTGTTAACTCTTCATTGAATTAAATCGAAAATGTTATTGATTATACCTGCCTCTATGTCTCAAGTATTGCATTTGTAGATTAAATGATGTGATTTGTAATGCCATCAATTGCAAAATTTAATTCATGCCAAATTTTATAATTACTTATTTTGCCTTTATGAATAATACAATCGTGTTTTCTTTTTTTATATATAAAAAAGGGTGCTTATTCTTCCAGTTGAAAGTTAACAAAAATGTCTAATTGTTTGAACCTCAGACTAATTTTCACAACTGACACAACGAAGTAACAAATATGGATTCTTTTACCTTTTCAACCTCCAGTTCAGCTTCCTCCTCAGTTCCATTAGCAAACTGCTGTCTACCTTTTCATCAATTCCACCCATGTCTGACCTCTTGCCTTCAGGGACCAAAGCTCTGGTTTATACCTCTTTACTTCACTTAAGGTCTTTGTATAAATTCTCCACAAGTCCCAACTCATTCAAAATGCTGCATCCTATATCCTTAGTAACCTCTGTTCCTAAATACCAACATCATCCTCAACCATCATATGAAAGGTTGAAATGCAGCTCATTTTTCATCACTTGGCCTGCTGAACATCTTGAAGTCCCCCCCCCCCCTTCCCTTGGAATTTGATAGCTCCTCTAGTCACGTATGGCTTGTGTAAACCTTGAAACAATTTACCTCCCCATGTATCCATTACCAAAACATTTCATTGAATTTTAATTGCAGTCCTTCATGGCCAGTAGCCTTGGCAGCTTGGTTATTCTCTTTTGTTAGGATTACAGGCCAAGCTCAATATGTCTAGCACACATCTTAATAAATAATTAGGACCAATCTATGGATATTCAACAAGGTTGTTCTAATATGATTAGAGCAAGGGTTCACGAATCTTATTTAAAAAGTTACCCCAATAAATCAAGTTCAAATGCAATCAGAATAACATAGGCTATTGAGATCAAATCTAGGGCCTTTGAATATGGGGCTAACGTTATGGTGCCTGCCCTCTACCTGTAGTGGAAAATGGAGAATTTGCAACTTTTAATTGTTATATATTGACCTTTTCTTTGGTAAAACCAGTTCAATGTCATTTATCATTTTGACCAACATGGTAGTCCAAGACTAAATCTATGAAAAAAAAACAAATGACAAATTTGGTACATCCCTGGTTGAACTTAATATTCAATAGTAAAGATTGACAACTGTTGATAATTATAAATACTTTTGGAATTACATGCAGGTTCCCTTGAAAAAAATCTACATTTGCTACCAGTGTTATGTAGTATCCTGAAAAAGGGCATTATCCAGAATTCAACAAATCATGCAGCAAACATCCTGATCATAAAGTCCTCCAGACTGCATAGAGCTCAAAGATGCTAAGAGCTATTTATATCCAAAAAAACCTGTAAAAGATCAGCTCAGCTTTCCATACTGCATGATACTGTGCAATAACAAAGACAACTGGAACTGTTGCACATATCCCACTGAAGTGTACAATTAAAAGCATTACTCACACCTGCAATTTTAATTCAATTAAGTCCATATGCAATATTTTAACAAGACTACATACTGAAGCATATCTGTATACATCTTCAATTTAATCAAACACATATTGGCTAAATATTGAACCTTTTTAATCTGATGCATCACTGCAAGGCAATAATTTACAACATTGTATTTGCAAAAATCTTTCAAGTTACTTAAGACACCATCAACTTCATGAAGAAACATCTATGATCTTTCATTTTCCTTATTTACAAACACAATACAAAATAATCCTGATGAAAAATGTATATTTCCCTCTTTAGATTGCCTGGTTTTGCCCAAGTATTAAGAAAGTTCTCAATACACAGCTGAGCAGTTTCCCTAGAAATTAGAAACTGAATTGTGCATAAAATACAAAGAGCTGGCGCCTTTTGATAGACCCATTCTAAAATACGTTGATCTTTGAAGCATTAAGTCTAATGCAGCACAGGATCTGTGCTTCCTATCCAACTCAAGTCATGTTCTAGATCTAGGAAATCACTAACTGCAACCTTAAACTTTAATGCTCAATGTTAAACAGTGTAATTCACCTGTAACACAGTTTTTTGTTGAAACCAAGGCATTTTGCGATGTGGGGGGTGTTTAAAAGCAAAATAATAGAATGTCCCTGTAAGGATAAGAAGATGGCAAGATTAAGAAACCTTGGCTAACAAAGGAAACTGAAGGTTTGATCAGGAAAAAGGAGGCAACGTATGTCATGTATAGGAAATTGTTATCGAGACATTAGAGGTTTATATAGGAGAGATCTCAAGAAAGCAGTTAAAGAGTAAAAAAGGAGACATGAAATGGCTATGGCCTACAGAATTAAAGAGAATTCCAAAACCTGTTATAAATGTATTAGAAGCAAGAGGGTAGGTAGGGAAAGAGTAAGTCCCTCAGGAACCAAAAGGGAAGTCTTTGAGCGGAGCCAGGGTTCATGTGTGGTGTCCTGAATGAATACTTCGCATCATTATTCAGCAGGTAGAAGGATGGGGAGGATGGAGAGTTGGGGGATGTGTACATATAGTTTGGAACGTGTGGGTATCAGGAGAGAGGAAGTGTTAAAGATATTGATGCACATTAAGGTAGACAAATCTGCAGGACCTGATGAAATCTATCCCAGGGTGTAATAGGAAGCAAGGGAAGAGATTGCTGGGGCTCTGACAGAGATTTTTGCATCATCTTTAGCCATGGGCAAGGTATTGAAGACTGGAGGATGGCTAATGTTGTCACCATGTTCAAGGGCAGTAGGGATAAACCAGGAAACAATAGGCTAAGTGACCCTTGCATCAGAAGTAGGGAAACTACCAGAAAAAAATCTCAGGGATGGGATTTATGATCACTTGGAAAGGCAGGGACTGATTAGGGGGAGTTGGCATGGTATGGGAAATCCTGCCTCAAAAATCTGATCCAAGTTTTATTTTAAAAGAAGGTTATGAAGAAAATTAATGAATACAAAGCAGTAGATGTGGTATACAAGGCTTTTGACAAGGTCCCACAAGGTCCAAGGTCCTTTCTGCTGGTTCAGAAAGTTAGAGTATATGGGATCCAAGGTGTTTTGGCAAATTGGATCCAAAATTAGCTTTGGAATAGGAGGCAGAGGGTAGTGGTCGAGGGGTGTTTTTGTGATTGGAAGTCTGTAACCAGGAGTGTACCACAGGAATCACTGCTTGGACTTTTGTTGTTTGTCATATATGTATACAAATGACTTGGATGAGAACATCTGTGGTCTAATAAGTAAGTTTGCTGATGACATGACGATTGTGGAGTTGTACATAGCAAGGATGGTTGCCTAAGGATACAGAGGGACATAGATCAACTGGAAAGTTGGGTGGAGCGGTGGCAGATAATGCAGTTTGGGTCATCTAATACTGGCCAGACATATACAGTGAACAGTAGGGACCTTAGAAGCATTGATGTAAAGTGGGACCTTGGCGTGCAAGTTCATTGTTCCCTGAAAATGGTGACACAGGTGGATAGGGTAGTGAAAAAAGTACAAAGAAACTTGTTTGCCTTCATAGGCAGAAGTATCGAGTATAGAAGTTGGGATATCATGTTACAGCTGTACAAGACATTGGTTAGGTCATACTTGGAAATACTGTGTGCAATTCTGGTCACCACACTATAGATAGGATGTGGTAGCACTAGAAAGAGTGCAGAAGAGATTCACCAGCATGTTGCCTGGAAAGCAGGGCTTTAGTAACAAGGAGCGATTGGATAGGCTAGGATTGTCACTGGAGCAGAGGCTTATAACATAATAAAGAGCATAGATAAGGTAGATAGTCAGAGTCTTTTTTTGAGGGTAGGAAAGTCTAAAACAAGAGGACATAGATTTGAGGTGAATAGGGAAATATTTAAAGGAGATCTCAAGGGCAAATTTTTCCACACAGAGGATGGTGGATATGTAGAACAAACTTCCCACAGTGGTGGCAGAGGCAGGTACAATCACAGCATTTTAAAAGCATTTGTACAGGTACATGGATAGGAAAGGAATAGAGGGACATGGGCCAAATGCAGGAAAATGGGATTAGCATAGATAGACATCTTGGTTGGCATGGATGAGTCAGGGTTGAAGAGCCTGTTCCCATGCTGTACAACTCAATAGCTCAAACTCTGATGGTAAAATAACACAGCCATAATCTGACATTTACAAGAAAACAATCTTGAGAAAAAAAGCCAAATAATTAGCAGCCATTTTCCAGTTCAGTATGAAAACAGGAAACCTCAGTGGTACAATACAATAGACCAGAAAAAAAGGTGGGGCAGGGAATCTGTATACACCGGAATTAAGAAGATTCCATGCATCCCTCAACAGCTTATGATTTTGAGCACCATTTCAGACTTTAAGGGGAGATTTTAACCTTTGGTGCTGGTAGGCAACTTTCCATCTGAACTTCAGTTTCTACTCATCTAATTATACAAGTGCATTAAAATTGTCTTGCTTAACTTCTGCATTTAAACTGCACTTGGTACTCTTTTGTAGAACTATATTCAGTTCTCCTAAGTGTACAGTCAAATCAATGAAGGACCGTATTATAAACTACCCACACGGTTTGTATGAAGTTATGAATACAAAGTACACTATGAATAATTTTGAGAAGCCAAATAAGTGTTTTAAACTAACCAATGTGAAGACTTGTCTGTTTATTATACCAATATTACCTCAAGGATATTATGGAATTGAAAAACAACCCATAACAAAAAGAGGCCAATCAACCTATTTTAGCTCAAGTCATACAAAAAATATTTCCCTCCTCTTCCACCTGATGACTGTCGCAGATGTTTATCATGGGTCAAAATGCTTCTGACATCTGTCTTGAAGCTTCCTTTTTACCAATCTTAACTTCATATCTTATTCTTACATCAGGCACATATTGAATTGACATTCCAGATTTACCTTATCTGTGCCATTAGTGTCTTACATAATGTCTCAATCACTTCTTGCTGGCACTAACAAGGTCTAGTTTCTACTCAATTGGTCTCCTCAATATTTGGGATTGCCCTCATGTCTCCCTCCGCCCAGCCCCTGCCTCCATGCCCTAAAGATTTCCTTTCCTCAGTGCATTGCACAGTTAGAATCATAGAATTGTTACAGCACAGAACCCAGTGAGTCTGTATAGGTTCTTTAATAGAGAAATCCTGTCAGTCTCAATGCTTTGTTCCTTCCTGTAGCCCTGCAAAAATGTTTTCTTGTTCTCTTTTTGTAAAGCTGAACATTTTAGTCATTGCTCTCACAGCACGTTCCACTACCTCCACCCCCCCCCCCCCCCCCCACAACCAATGATTTATTATGTATACAGCCTGATCGTTCTGTTCCTGCACATCCTTTTGATTTGTGCCATTTGGTTGATAGTGTCTCCTCATTCTTTCTTTACACCTCTCTATATTAGAAGTTTTATCTGCCACGTGTCTGCCCATTCTGCCAGCCTTTGACCTCTTTACTATTCACTTCACTCTTGACCACAACCACGTTATCTGCATATTTTGAACTTTGCCTTGAGAAGAACTGAATTCTATCCGCAAATTAATTTGGCAATTAAATTTCCCAGGCAAAATTACAGACCAACAAGAGACTTAATCATGGACTGTGTAAGAGAAGAAAATGTCAGTGGATTCTAACACATCAAGTGATTACTTTTATTCTAAACTACAGATGAGCACACATAATTTTAGTGCTAGAGAGAATTATGGAAGATGAGTAAAGGACTTAGAGGTATTTAAAAATAAGGATAAGAATTTTAAAATTAAGTCATTGTTTAACAAATATAGATCAACAAGGATAAGGAATAATGGTTAAATGGGACCAGAATGAGTAATTCAAGGGCAGCAGTATTTTGGATGACCTCTAATTTACTGAGGGCAAGACAAAGAGGGGTGGCCAGCCAGAGTATGCTGTTAAATTTTCAGAAGCAAAGGCAATAGATAAATGTTTCAGCAGCTGATGAGCCAAGGCAGAAGATGATATTACAGAGGCCATTTACTGGTGGCATCTGTGTGATCCAAAGTTCCTATTAATACCAAGGTTGCAAACAGCATGGTTCAATTTTAGAGACTTATCAGGGACAGGGATTAGTGTGATATCTAGGGAACTGAAACAGTGCCCATGCTGACATCAGACTGCGTGTATTTTCAAATAGCATTACCAAGTAACAAGTTGATGAGAAACTGAGCCAAAGGGGACATCAGAAGTAATGGTTCAGGCCATGAGAAGAGGAGCTTCTGGTTTTGACCAGTCGATTTTCATTCTCTAAGAGTCTAGATTTTGGGCTTCAATATTTCTCACCTTTTATAGGATATGTCACTTCTAATTTTTTTTAAAAACATACCTTAAATTCTCTCCCTACCTAGTTGCATGCCACTACAGACCAAGATCCAATATTTCTCTATTTTTCCACCTTCCTTTCCCCATTTATTAGTGTGTTCCTCCAGATCAAACTGATTATTTGTTTTACCTCCTCTTGTTCTGTTTTAGGTCCTTCTCTCCCATCTCTTCCTCTTTACATTCAGAAATGTTTCTTTGCTTTTCTTGGTTTTTGGGTGCACAGGTACAAAATGCTCATTTTAACTCATCACTTCTCTACCAGGCTTGATTGTGTTCTCAATGACTTAAGAATTTAAATCTCTAACCTCAACTTGCGTTGTATTTTCTGCCCTGATCTCACAGACCTTTGTACTCCCTGTACCTTTCCCTCCATCTATGCCATCTCATGGCTTCTCTTCCCCTTAAATTTCAATCAGATTAAGCCATCTCTGACCATAATCCAGTACCTCCCTTCTGATTCCACTTTCTTCTGCATCCAACCCTGGAGTACAAAATAAACTCCAAGTCACTTACAATTGATCCTTCAAATCCATATCAAATTTTATTATCGTTCAACTCCTGAGCACATCAGACTTGCATTTGATTATTTGATGTTGAATGGAACTTGTTTAGGTAGCAAATTTCTAAGGGGATCTTCCAAATAGTCTCCAGGAAAGGTGAGAAAAAGGAGTATCTGAAAGTGTGCAGAATTTCATTTTTCTTTCCTACACCTCTGGAGGATGGTCATATTAAATAATTTAACCTCCATTTCATAATATAACACATTTAAACCATACTAAATCATATTCCGAATCCTAAAATTTTATCAGATTGGCTCTTTCCAGTAGGGAACAGATCTAACGATTGATTCATATACCTAACCACTAACACCATACTATTCTTAGAGTCTGATCTATATTATGAGGATACATCACATGCACTAAGCATAAAACAGCATTAATATAAAGCATGAAGATTCATTTCACTATCTCCTCATGACATAGGAGGCAATTCTGTCCATTGATTTTATGCTGGCTCACAGAGCAATCCATCAATACCACTGCCCCACTTATCTTTCTATGGCCTATTCTCTTTCGTACTGAATTTCCTACTAATACCCAAGCCAGGAATACTTTATGGTGGCCAGTTAACCTACCAATCAGCACATCCTCAGAATGTGGGAGAAACTGGAGCAGCCAGGAGAAACCCATACCGGCAAACTGGAGAACATGCAAAATCCACACAGACAACACCAGAGGTCAGAATCAAACCTGAGTTGCTGGAGCTGCACTGATTGCACAGTTACTATCTTAACTGCAATTAAGAATCTTACTGAACTACAAAGATGATTATAGTATATTATCCTCATTCACTGAGACCTACCTACACATACGTGACCAATAAAATTTCACATTCAAAAGACTTATTTAATTAAACAAATGTGTCCTCCAGATACTGTACAGATAGCAAATCTTAGCCACTGTGGGAATCAGTAACCCCATAGGTCCAACATGCAAAGAAAGCAAATCAAGCAATACACTTTTGAATCCTTTGTTTCCTGTCCCACTTCCCTGTTTAATCAAAATCTTCCTGTGTTTAACACCAACTCCCCATCCTCATGGTGCTTTCTTTAAACAAACACTTGTTTTGAAATAACAAGGCACTGACTTGGTTCACAAGGATTACACTCTCCATTAGAAGCTGCCCACAATACATGCTTTAATATTCAAGGGAGGAAAGCATGATAGAAAGCCAGAACCTACAGGAGAACTGAATTTAATTGGTTTTAAGACTTGAAATAAACTATACTGTCCTTTTTTTTCCCCCCAGGAAAAAAAGTTATTATGTGCTTCTACAGTTAAGAGTATTTGGAATGGGTAAGCATCCTGATGTAACCTAGATAAGCCTCCATTTGTAAAGCCGATGTTGTTTCTTCACCAAATAAATTATTTCATTAGATGGGCTGGTTTTTGGCCAAAATCGACTAACCCAGCATAAAAGAATGATGAATTACAAGTTGCATTCAGCAGAAATCATCTTTTCAGAATTTAACAGACTGCCATAAAAACATGCTGGAAGACAGCCCTGGCTACAAAATGGCTGTCTCCACAGATCAAATTAATGAACAGAGAGTTTACAGCAATTATACCTGTCCAGGTGCAGTACAAGCAAGCATATTTTAAAAGATTTTAGTAAATTACATAACTTAAATATTTAAGAAATTGACTAATATACATCCATGCACCATAAGAAACTTAGGAACCTGCACTGCTTAAAATTATTTGCTATTACTTAATATCAAGTTATTCACAAGGTGGATATAACATATCAAAACTACTTAATTTGCACTTTCAGCTGCTTATTTCCCCCACCCCCCATTAATCTCTGAATACATTTTACCAAATTGAAGTGGCTATGGTATAATGTATACAAAAGAACTCCAAACCATGTATATTGTGCTGAGACATTTTATATTTTGTGAATGAATCATTTATGTGACTTCTAACAAAATTTAACACAGCAAAAGCCTATTTGCCCCTCAATGCTTCACTACCATTCAATCAAGGAGATCATGACTGATCCGAGATCTAACTCCACCTTTGCCATATATATCAGTATCTTTAGATTATAGAAATATATTATAAAATGTATAATTAGCAGTTAACTAATCATGGCAAAACTTGTTTTCTTTAAAAACTTTGATAAATAACGTTAATTTTTGTATGCCATTATTTAATTGAATGTTTAATATTTTGTAAAATTAGGGGTTTAGGGTCACGCAATTTATCAATCACAGCATACATTAAAAGGTTTATATAATCAATAGCCAATATAGAAATATATACATATAAATCAACACCTACTTAAAATCATTGTTCATTCTCAGTAAAACTACATATGAAAAAAATTTAAATAAAGAAACATTCAGGTCTTTTATTACAGTTACCAGAGTGTATGATTTTCTAGATCCACTAAACTAATCCAATTTCAAAAGATCTTTAAAACCCCTACTGAAGTCCAAACTGTTGGCCAAGTTAGCCTTCAAAGTAGAACATGCAATATTTGCCTTAAACTTTTCTGATGAAACTCAATGATTGTTCTACCAACACTCATTTCAGTGGCACTGCGAGTCATCATTTTCTTGAGGCAGTTTCTCAGGATAGAGGAGGATATTGAAGAGTGGAAGCTGCCTGTGCATTTTTTTTTGGATGTGGTGTGGCCTTTGTACTTTTGCTGTCACATTTGACTTGGCAGAGCAAGGTCTTAGTCCAATTGTGGGGTCCAAGACAATTGGAAACCAGGCTCTGATACAGACTTAGCACACATATGTAGACAAGCATAATCTTGTCTACACTCACTTCCATGGTTTTGTTCCTTCAATTCCCCTACCCTGATACCCTCCATGTTTCAAGACCCACCCCTCTAATTCTCGTTACCTTTGTCCTCCATCTCCTACCCCTCGACTCAGAATAAGGGGTCACGCGTTTCAGAAGATGAGGAGAACTTTTTTCTCAATGTGTCATGAACCTTTAGAATTCTCTACAGAAGGGAACTGTGGAGGTGGAATCATTAAATATATTCAAGACAAAGACTAACAGGCATGTAAATAAGGGAGTCAAGGGGTACAAGGAGAAACCAGGAAAGTGGTGTTGAGGTCAAGAATGGATCTGCCACGACTTAATGGTAGAGCAGGCATGAGGAAATCACCTGCTCCTGTTGCTGGTTTTCAGCCCCCTCCTCCCTTGACTTGCCCCCTTCCCTCCTTTTGATTCCTCCACATGCCCACCTCTTCCCCACCCCACCACCAAACCCAATGCCAATTTCCCCCAACTCTCCTACTGCCAGCTACTGCTCTCCCACAGAATAAATCCACCCTCATTGGCCAGGAAATCACAAGCATTTGTTATCCTCGTAACATTGGTTTATGCCCCCATTACAGACATTCCCTCCGTTCTCTCCACTTCACCCTCTCTACTTAAAACATGCTTGACTTTTCATTTTTTCAGTTCTGACGAAGGGTTCACATCTTTTGCCCTCTGATGCTGCCCAACCTGCTGAGCACTTCCAACATTCTCTATATTTGTTTAAAACCTTCTTCACACAGTAGTTCCTCAGGACTGACAATGATTTACTTCCACTCCAGTTACGTGATGCTGAGGTGACCAATGAGGGCAACATGGGAACTTCAGACCCTTTCACAGATGGGGCAGGTGGTGCTTGACTGGACAAATGGGTAGGCATTTTATGATGTAGTGCGCCGCTTCTGCCTTTATTGCTTCTCCTAATGCATGGCCTCAAGGCCAATTCACAATAAACTCTGTTTTACCAATCAATTAAAATGAGAATCAAACCATGTGTCATATCTGACAATGATTGTAATAATGGTTCAATGTTAAAGCACTTGATATTATATTGTCAGCACACTACCCTTGGTAACACGTTGGAATTTTATTCTGTCGGCATTGTTATTACTTCACCTCTAAACTGAATGTTCTTTACCAAATGTTAATGCCTGTTCAAGGATGCCTTTCAAAATCCAGATAGGTGTAGAATTACATACAAACTGGTGTAGGACATTTAGTCCCTCAAAACCTGTTCTGCCAAGTAGTAAAATTATAGAGATTACTGTTTAAACAGATTTTTATATCAAATTTCAATGATGCATTAGCATACCTGGGCACTTAAAATCTTTTGGCATCAGTCACTATATTTTGATGTTATTTCACAGCCTTCATGTTACAATTAAAAGAGCACATCACCTGTATATACTGTGTTAAACTTGGCAGACAAGTTGTACATCAGCTGAATTCTGTGGACACTCCCCAAATTCCAAAAAGGCTATAAAACTATTTGTGTTTCAAGTTTAAGCAGATCTTTTACATCAGCTCTCCTTTTATAAAATAGAAAGGAGCTATGTCATTTTTACTTATTACTACAGCATTGAAAGATAACTAAATGAAGTTGTCACATATATTGCCAGACAATACTTTTGGGCAAGTCTCCTTCTGCTTCTCTTGTTTTTTTTCCATGAACTTGCTTAAGCAACAGAAAAGATGTCTTTTCTTTATGTAAAAAGCAATGCTGCACTAGTTAGAATACTTTATCTCAATGTAAGACATGGCTGATTAATTCATTGCAACTCTGGTATGAAACATTCTATCTTATTCAAAAGGTCTAAAGGACCTCTGCAGAGCTGATTTTCACTGTAGGAAGTTATTTCCTTCAACCAAATAGATTTATTGCAAGAAGCACAGTTAACCTTAAGATTTCACATTTCCATCTGGAAAAAGCCAAAGGAAAATGCACATGCTTGCATATTGAAGTGTGGACAAACAAAGCTCCAAGATCTAGTGGCAGCAGATCTGATCACCTCCCTCCCTCCTCACCCCACCATTGAGCCCAGTGATGGGTCACTGACAGAGGGGCCAGAGGATCTTTGCACCCAGCTCCTTAGCTTATTGTCAGGAATTGCTGACAAACAAGTGACCTCATTCATTTGAGCAGGGTTGGCAATCTCTGAATAAAGGTAACCGCTTTGGTTATTTTTAAACTTACTAAATTTTAATGTTTTTATTTGTTAGTACTTTAATGTATCTTTAATTAATTCAAAATTTAAATAACTAAAAAAAAGTCTGTTTGAACAGTTCTTAAATGACAATCAGAAACATTTTAAAAGCTGTTCAGATGTCTGATAATGGCAAGCTGCTTGCTGTGCTTCAGGTGCAAGGTGCTTTCCTTGATTTACCACTAAAAATTGGCACATTCCTAGGTTTTGGACTATGTCCTGGGATATGCACTGAGGCTGATATAAAGGTCCAAAGAAGAAAGGCCACATTTTATGGCCCTCTTGCAATTGCATACACAAGAGATTGGAACCAGCTTATTGTGTATTGGTATTGGTTTATTATTGTCACTTGTACCAAGGTACAGTGTAAAGCTTGTCTTACAAACCTATCGTACAGGTCAATTCATTACACAGTGCAATTACATTGAGTTAGTACAAAGTGCATTGATGTAGTACAGGTAAAAACAGTAACAGTACAGAGAAAGTGCAGTGCAATAAGGTGCAAGGTCACAACAAGGTAGATCGTGAGGTCAGAGTCCATCTCATTGTATAAGGGAACCGTTCAATAGTCTTATCACAGTGGGGTAGAAGCCGTCCTTAAGTCTGGTGGTACGTGCCCTCAGGCACCTGTATCTTCTACCCGATGGAAGAGGAGAGAAGACAGAATGTCCCGGGTGGGTGGGGTCTTTGATTATGCTGGCTGCTACACCAAGACAACGAGAGGTAAAGACAAGAGTCCAAGGAGGGAAGGCTGGTGTCCATGATGCACTGGGCTGTGTCCACAGCTCCCTGCAGCTTCTTGCAGTCCTGGGCAGAGCAGTTGCCGTACCAAGCTGTGATACATCCAGATAGGATGCTTTCAATGGTGCATCGGTAAAAGTTGGTGAGAGTCAAAGGGGTCAAACCAAATTTCTTTAGCCTCCTGAGGAAGTAGAGGCACTGGTGAGCTTTCTCGCCTGTGGCATCTACGTGATTTGACCAGGACAGGTTGTTGGTGATGTTCACACCCAGGAACTTGAAGCTGTCAACCTTCTCGACCTCAGCACCATTGATGTAGACAGGTGCATGTACACTGCCCCCTTTCCTGAAGTCAATGACCAGCTCTTTTGTTTTGTTGACATTGAGGGAAAGGTTGTTGTCATAACTCTGGTCAGTAGTCATTGAGGCATGTTACCTTGCTTTTCTTTGGTACCAGGATGATAGTGGTCTTCTTAAAACAGGAGGGAACCTGAGATTGAAGCAGGGAGAGGTTGAATATGTCAGCAAATACTTCTGCCAGCTGGTCAGCACAAGGTCTGAGCACACAGCCCGGGACACCGTCTGGGCCAGGTGCTTTCCTTGTGTTCACTCTCCAGAAGACTGATCTTACGTCCTCCACTGTGATCACAGGTTCAGCTGCATTGGTGGCTGTCAGGGTGGATGGTGACAATCCACTTCCCTTTTGTTCAAAGCGCACATAGAATGCGTTAAGTTCATCAGGAAGGGATGCGCTGTTGTTAGCTATGCAGCCCGACTTCATCTCGTCGCCTGTTATGGCATGTAAGCCCTGCCATAACTGGCAGCTGAATTATAAAGGATGACACTTTAAAACAAAACACTGCTTCTCCTTCCAGGCCTTCTTTGTAAACAGACAATCCAGGAGATGGCCAACTGTCTGCACAGACCAACTTCGAAGAGGGTGTGGCAACACCAAGATTCCAAATGCCCATGAAGGATCTGATGGAAAGCTTTTCTCAGCTTTTTCATATACAAAGGTTCACCCCAATGGCTCTCTGTGGAAAACAAGTCTGGATGAGTCAGGATCACAAGTGGCAATTCTGGACAATGGACCAGAACTAGCACAATCTGGGGAAAAACCAGAAGGCAGCTTTCATCGAGTAGATTGTTTTCCAGCAGAACCTGAAATCTAACTGGATGTGGAGAACAGTCATTAGTGGAGTCCTGTGTTACCGAATCTGTCCCTCTCACCACTAGCAAAGCTAAGCCTTGTTTGAAAGCTCAGCTGGTGAGGAATTTTACAAATTGACTTTGACAGTGTGATCAATTTGAAAAGGACAAATACATATCGGCAAATGGTTACATAAGGAAACATCAGTTTACATTGAGGTAGTGAGAAGAGGCAGGGAGTTAAATCTTTCCAGGTTTTTAGCAGATTTGGCACTGAACAACTGCAAATCACTGCCAAGTATCAACTGATAAAACAATATCCAACTCAATATTCCCCAACTCCATTGATCTTAAGAGTTACGGCTACACTGCATGACACTTGTCAACTCGTAGCAGCTCTGTAAAGCTTCCCGAGTATGGCAATCTGGCCCACCACTGAGTTCTGTTACACCGTAGTCACAAGAATAAGAGAGATCACCACGTGATTGGACTTTGCCCGTGCTGACGAGGCAAGAATTTAAGACGCCACTACCCCACCCTACCCAGAGGAAAAACAACCTAAGCTTTTCAGTTTCAAAATAAAAACCTGGCATAGGTATAAATTGATTGGGAGCACTTTTAAGATTAAATGTTATTGATATTTGTTTCAAGTTTAAGATCAAATCTGATTGTAGTAACATAAATAGGGTGGTGAGCAAAGTCAATTCAAGTAAAGCCTTGTGTAAATAGGGCTATGAGTAAAGTCAATGTACAAGTGCCCTTGTGCGAATAGGGAGCAGAGTAATTTCAAATATGAACACATCCATGTAAAAATAGACTTCAAATTTGTACATTGCAGTCAATGGCTATTTAAGATCTCATGTACAGGTGACTTATAAATGTGAAAAGTAGCTGCAAAGATATGTAGTGCCAAACACAGCCTACTTAATTAGATTCTAATTAACATGTATGTGTGCATATCTACTGAGAGACCCAACCTAACCATGTTTGTTTAGGCAGGCGAGAGCAACTGATGCAAGAATATAAAGAGAAGCCAGGTTAAACACCCAATATGCCTCCTATTTCCCAGGAGATAATGGATATTGTTTCAGCTTGGTGCCTCTTATTAGTGGGGGATAAATTGTGCCTGGGAGTTCAAACTTTTCCTTACATTTGGAATCTGTTGGAAAATTAAGAAAGTACCTCACACAATTTGGAAATGAAGTGTCTGTTATTTAGACAAATTCATCAACCAAATGCCATGCAACAAAAGTTCCATGTAAATAAACAAGATGAGTAATAGCTCATTTGTTTTTGCTGGTGTTGGCTGAGGATGGAGTGTTGCCAGGACCCTGAGGCAACTGTTTTTTTTGAAAACATGGTGCCATGGGAATGATCACTTAAGCATGGGAAGTGTTCGGGTAACATGCTAGTGGTCCCTCCATAACTGGTAAGCCAGCTCTGAAGGGAACAAATGCATCTTTCAGTGAAATGGACTTTGATGCAACTAAGAAAATCACGTATTTGGGGTAGAATCATACTTAATCTATTTCGTGCCTCTTGCAATTGTTGGACTAAGCTATTTACTGCTCCTTCATTTCTGCCTGGATGTCCCCATATCTATCTTTCCTCAGACAACTCTCTCAGCAATGTTACAGGTTGGCACATGAATAAAAGGCTAGGCTATCACATGGTGTCAGTGATAGCCTAGCCTTTTATTCATGTGCCAACCTGTAACATTGACACATGTGCGTGTACAATATCCAAGTTCAAAATTTCCACCTTATTCGTTTGTTGATTTTCTTTTTAGGGATAGCAATAGCTTGTTAATTGGTTATGGCTGGCTGAAATGCTGAAGCAAAGTAGGTCAGAACATCAGGAAGCCTTACTTCAACAATAAGGAAATTAGGTAATTATGATAAGCAACAAATCTGTGCATTGATGCAAGAAAGTGCATCAAGACACAGGTCATGACACTTGGTCTGATCTGTGCCTTGATGCACTTTCTTGCATTTATCCTTGTCACCATTGCACTCGTCACAGCCCCCGCCCCACCAGGTCCAACACCCCATTCCTTCACAAGGTGTCATTAAGCCAGGGCCCACCTGGCATTCAGCTGCCAATGTGTGTCAAAAATCTGATAAAGTCTGAATTGCTGTAAGAGGAGGCCACCTGCCAATGCCAGGAGATTCTAGTTCCCAGCAGTACATGAAAAGTGTCCATTTCACCAGCAAATGGGCAGTTGGATGTTTGCCAGTGGTAATCAGACAGGGACACCATTAATCCATCAACCTTCCAACTTGAAACAAAAGGTAAATACAAACAGTTATGATAGTAACTGACAGCAGCAGATCTGATGATCCAGCTGAATATGTTATATCATAAACAGTACCACACAGCACAAAAGCAGTTTAAAATGTATCGTGATCTGGTCAGGTTCCATTTTGAATCCCTTTTAGGGGAAAAAATGGAATCAGAGGTTCAATCCCTGGAGTTGATTCAGAAGAGAACTATGAGCCTAACCTTTGATGCTAGAATTTTAGTTGGTCTTGCAGTGGCAGCCAAAAACATACTAAACTCATCTGAGCTCCAAATGACAATTTTGTGTAGTAATTTATAATTTATAGCCCAAATATAGTCACAACACACTTTGATCAAGAGATTTTTCCAGCTACCGTGCATTTGGTGGTTTAGGGTGGGACTTTGGTATTGAAACATTTATTTGACAGGACCGCCAGAAGTATTTAAACATAGGATTACTAACTCTCCAAAATTAGAGCCATACAGTTAAATTCCATCTTCCATTCCTTTGCCCACTGTCCCAGCTGATCTAGATACTATTATAATCTTACATAATCTTCTTCACTGTCCACTATACCACTAATTTTGGTGTCATCTGCAAACTTGCTCATCATGCCACCTACATGCTCAATCAAATCGTTAATATACATGACAAACAACAGGGGGCCCAGCACAGATCTCTATGGCACACCACTGATCACAGGCCTCCAATCTGAAAAAACAATCCTCCACTACAACCCTCTGACTCCTACCACCAAGGCCTTGCTAAAATCCATGTAGATAACATCTACCACCCTGTCCTAATCAATCCTCTTGGTCACCTCTTCAAAAGAAAACTCAATCAAATTCATAAGACATGATTTCTCGTCCACAAAGCCATACTGACTATCCCTAATTAGTCCCTGCCTTTCCAAATGCAGATAGATCCTGTCTCTCAGAATCCTCACCAGTAACTTTCCCACCACTGATGTTAGGTTCACTGGCCTATAATTCCCTGGCTTGTCCTTGCAGCCCTTCTTAAATCAAGGCACAACATTAGCCACCCTCTTGTCTTCCAATAGCTCACCTGTGGCTAACAAACATACAAGTATCTTTGCCAGGGCCCCTGCAATTTCTTCCCTTGTTTCCCACAACATTCTAGGATACACTTGGGTCAGGCCCCAGAAGTTTATCCACCTTTACGTGCAACAAGACCACCAACACCAACTCTTTCGTAATGTCAATACATTTCACGACATCACTGTTCTCTTCCCTGAACTCACTAGTGTCCATGACCTTCTCTACAGTAAATACAGACGAGAAGTACTCATTTAAGACCTCATCCATTTCCTGTGGCTCACAAGATGACCGCACTGATCCTTAAGGATCAGTTACTATTTACTCCCTAGTTACTATTTTGCTCTTAATATACTTACAGAATCTTTAGGATTCTCCTTTACCTTATCTGCAAAGGATAGCTCATGTTCCATTTTTGCCCTGATTTCTTCTAAGTGTACTCCTACATCCTTTATATTCATTGGATTTGCTTGATCCCAACTGCCTATATCTGACATATGCCTCCTTTTTCCTGACCAGAGCCTTATAGAGAGCAGTCACACAACCTGGTGGAAGTAATGCAATTTATCAACTCAGATGCCAATAATAAAAAAAATCTGGAAAAGACAGCAAAGTGAATGTCTATCCTGCATGCTTTAATTGCAATAGGGTACCAGGATACTGATCACTAAAATTCCAAATCTTAAAGGGTTTGACATGATCTGCTTCTGCTAAAACTCTGCTGCATCATGCAAATGGAGTATAGAAAAGCCAGAAAGAAATTACTAAAGTAGAAAAGTTTCAGAAGCATATTTAAAAAGATCCAGGCCAGATCTGGAGGAGCACCCTTTAACTATGAGCGCTTGACTGCAATGTTATGCTCGAAATTAAGAGCAGAGGGAGTGAAATAACAGGAGGTTGTGAATTTCACAAGGGCTAGAGGCATGGCTTTTACTTAAATATATTAAGCAGTATGTCATTAAAGATTTCCTTATTAAAAGTAGTTTGTACTCAAGTATATTCCATCCTCTTGACATATAGGTATCTTCAAGACAAGCTAAGGTTTCACTGCAATCACATTCAATCACCTGGTGTATCACAAGCACTACCTCACATACATGCATCCAAGGTTTGATGGAGCTGCCTCCTTCACTATTGCACAATTCTGCTATTTATAAGCACTTCCACTTTAGCTTCGTGTCTTCATTGGGTCAGACCGTCCAGAAGTTGGCAACTGCTCATATTTATCTGTTTGAAAATGGAAGGTGAATGCTTGGTGGAGACGTGTGCCAATCCCAATCCTCTGATCTTATGATTACCCCGCCAGTATTCAATATAGTATTCCTTTTGTTGCTAAGCTCCCATGGAAAACAAACTCCCCACCCTTTGCACTACCAGTGATCTAGGCAGCACCAAGGCTTTTTTTTAAAAGCTCACTTCCTCCCAATTATCTGGAGCAAACTCTCACTCGACTGGCATGTTTTCATTGAACAGGGAACCATTAAGTAAACCTGGAATTGAAAAAGTCAGTATTAGTAACACTGAACATAAAATGCAGCTTGTCATAAGAATCCATCTGGTTCATTGATATCCTTCAAAGGAGGAAAGCTGCCTTGACTAACATTCATGTGACTGCAAATGCACAATAATGCAGCTGATTTTTCACCACCATTCAAACAGACCACCAACCCATTTAGCTGGGAATGCACAAGTCAGCCAGGGTCTGTGGAAAGAGAAACAGAGTTAACGCTACAGGCCAAAAACCCTTTTGTTCTAATGATGAGCCTTAGACCTGAAATATTAAATGTTTCTCTTTCATTAGGAACAGAAAATGCAAATATATTCAGTTTTTTAAATTTTCTGATTCTCTTTCCAGAGAAGCTGCCTGACTTGAGTTTCCAGCATTTCTGATTCCCAGCAACTGCCATCTTTCGATTTTCAATGAAAAACTTATTTTACAGAATGTTATAAGGAAAGGTTGACACAGAGTACATTTTAAGTTATTAATTATCAAGCAAATACATGAGACATATCATAGCACCCTCAAGACATGTCCAAATGCATGTCCTTTACAGTCAATAATTTCCACATTTCCTTTCCACACTAATAAAATATTCAATGATCAGCTATGAGGAATTATCTTTTTATCAAAAGAAAATTTCAATGATATAGCATGGTAAAGTGTCTTAAGACACCTTCAGGTGTATTAACAAAATTTCACAGAGCAACTTAAGGCATTAGGGCAGATGACCAAACAGTATGTCAAAGAGTTTGCTTTAAAGAACAACTTGAAAGAGTGGCTAAGAGATTGAAATGTCATTGCTATCAGTTGAACAATTCGAGCTGGGGTGCTCAAAAGATCAGAATCAGTGGACAATCAAGATTACAGAGGCTTGGAGGACTGAACAAGGTTAGGAGAAAGGATAGGGTGAGCCGCTTGGAGATATAAAAATAAGGTTTTAGAATTTTTTTTAAACTTAATTCCTGAGTAGGTCAGTAAGCACAGGGCTGACTGGTGAACGGAGTACAGCAGGAGAATTTAGGATAAGCTCCAAAGCAAGACAAAATTGAAATAGGGACACATTTCAATATATACACAAATCTTCTGCTTCTGGTACTTAGGAATACTTAGTTACCTTGTCTTCAGTGGGTCAACTAGAAAAACTTCACATCCCACAGCACAACTTCCTTTGCCACCTGTGGTACACAAAATACATTTGCATGAGAATTCATTTAACATAAAACAATTTTTGTGAATTGTAATACTAGATCATAAATTTACTAATATCCTCTGGGATTGCAAATGTTTAAGCCCTTACTCAGTCTGGAAACAATGATACATGATTAATGCACTCTGAAATGATCCAAGTAGTGGCACATTTGTACAAATAATCATCAAGTAGAAGGGTGGCAAATGCTCACCTGTTAAAGGCAACAAAAGATGTAATACAAATGTGGCCTTCCCAGCCATGGCCAACTTTTAAAAATAATCTAATTTTCAACTTGCAGGCACGGTAGTGTAGGGCAGGCACGGTAGTATAGTGGCTAGCGTAATGCTTTACAGTACCAGCGACCTGGGTTCAACTCCAGCCACCGTCTGCAAGGAGTTTGTACGTTCTCCTTGTGTCTGCGTGGGTTTCCTCCGGATGCTCGGGTTTCCTCCCACATTCCAAAGATGTGCAGGTTAGGAAGTTGTGGGCATGCTATGTTGGCGCTGGAAATGTGGCGACACTTGCGGACTGCCCCCAGAACACTCCACGCAAAGATGCACGTCACTGTATGTTTCGATGTACATGTGACTAATAAAGATATCTTATCTTAATTCCAGCCTTTGTTTGATTTTAGAATTATAATCTTAAATTTTGTAAACTTGAGTAGCTCTAATGTTTTTTATTCATTCAAGGGACATGGGCTTCCCAAGCTGAGCTAGCATTTAATTGCCCATCCATAATTGCCCTTGAGAATCTGGAGCTGCCTTCTTGAAATGCTGCAGCCTTGAGGTGTGGGTATACCCACAATACTGTTAGAGAGGGAGTTTCAGGATTTTGACCCAGCGACAATGAAGGATGGTGTGTGGCTTGGAGGGCAACTTCCAGGTTATGGTTTTCCCATGCTTTTGCTGCCCTTGTCCTTCTAGCTGGTAGAGGTCAAGGGTTTGGAAGGTGTTGTCTAAGGAGTCTCGTTGAATTACTGCAGTACAAACTGGTGGTACTGTGCACTGGTGGTGAAGTGAGTGAATGGTTGTGGATGGGGTGCCTAAGAAGTGGGCTGCTATGTCATATCCTGTCTGGCATCAAGCTTCTTGAGTGTTGTTAAAGCTGCACTCATCCAGGCAAGTGGAGAGTATTCCAAGACACTCCTGACTTGAGCATTGTAGATGGTGAACAGTCTTTGGAGAGTTAGGAGGCGAGTTACTCACCATAGGATTCCTAGCCTCTGACCTGCTCTTGTAGCCACAACGTGTATATAGCTATTTCAGTTCAGTTTTAGATACATTATCATTTAATGCCCAAGCTTAGCTGTCCTTGAATGATCGTTCACTACTCCGTTTCACAAAGCAGTTATGAGTCAACCATATAGCTTCAGGTCTGGACTTGCATACAGGCCACACCAGGTAAGAACAGATGTTTATTTCCCTGAAGGACATTAATCTACAGCATGAGTTTTTAAGAACTATCTGGGAGATTTCCAGATGCCATTATTTCTTTTTAATTATTTATTCCAAATTATTTAATTTACTGAATTTATACTCTGCAGCTGCCAAAGTGGAATTTAAACTCCTGTCCTTGATCATTAGTCCAGGCCTTTGAATTACTTGTTCAGTAATATGACCATTCTGCTACTGCACTCCACTCCTTGCTTTTTCATTTCTTTTCAATGTTTTCTATTTCTTCAAGCTGATGATTTAATTTTAAGGTTTTCAAAAACTGAAAATAGATGCACATACACAAGCATTACAAAAAAAAATTCTCGAACAGATACCATAGCTTCAATTATATGGCATGCATTGTTGCCAATATTGATACAAGGATGTAAAATTTTATAACACAGGAAGTCATTTTTAAATTATGAATCAATCTTCACCAAGAGTACATGCATAATGGACCACCAAAAACATCTGGTCTAGATCCACTCAGCTGCTCCCAGGCTAAAATATGAAAAAAATCATTGCAGATGATGTAATCTTCAATTTTTTTGTTGCCTTACCAGCAATTTGCACAATTTCCCAATTCCAAAAAGAGCTTTTGAGAAATTAATCCTGGAGTCTTATCTTTGACATATTTGGAAGAAACAGTGAAAGTCATTATATTACAGCTGGATAGCTTAGAGACATTAGGCTGAAATGTGTTAAAAGTTGCAGAAAAAGTGGAATGGATGAGATGGTCTCCATGAGTTGAAAATAGTAACGTAAGTGATATTCAGCTTTTATGCTGCTACTGTATTGGGACCATGTTTGCTTTGTATCAAATCCCCTGATCTCTGAAAACAATTATCAATCTTGGTCTTAAAAATTTGAAGAGTGTACGTGCTTTCCATCAGTCGGTAGCATAGCAGTTAGCGCGACGCTATTACAGCGCCAGCAATCGGGGTTTGATTCCCGTCGCTGTCGGTAAGGAGTTTGTACGTTCTCCCATGTCTGCGTGGGTTTCCTCTGGGTGCTCCGGTTTCCTCCCACATTGCAAAGATGTACAGGTAGGTTAATTTGGGTTTAAAATGGGCAGCACGGACTCATTGGGCCGGAAGGGCTTGTTACCAAGCTGTAAATAAAAAGTTAAAAAAAGTTAAAAGTTAATCAACAGAACAATTTTCTTTACCAAAAGAGTCACTGAAGGACTTGAACAGAGCCTGGGTAGCTCTGCAGTGCAATACTATGGGAGTGCAACATTGGCAATACAAGATTCCAAGCTAATGCAGCACCTTCTCTACCTGTATGTGGACATAAAATACGTTATGTTGCTATTCAAAAGACAAAGACGATACTTAAAGCATTAATTAATGCTGAGTCTTTAACTTTGCCCTGGTTTTCACTGCTAAATGCCAGTTCACTGCTAAAGGGTATAACTAAAAGCACTTTTCTAGCTTTAAAAGATGAGAAATTAAAAATAACTAAAAAGTTCTCTAGCAACATGGTTATACTACCATACAAATAATCCAGTAAGCTTCACACAAATGGCTGTGCTTCCTATTGGACTTCCCAGGAAGTGCAGGGGAAGAACAAGAATGTATTGGGGAATCTGCTTGCAGGTACTGCATCAGATTAGAATCTGGGAGCACATTTATTTGAATGGGAATTGTTGGGATACAGGGAACAATAAGTTACATTATTTAATTGTTTTGTTTAATGGTTTTAGTTACTTAATTTACAAAAATAAACAAAATAAAATGTCAGAGATATTGGTCAACATTACAAATGTCGACAGCCCTGACAGACAGCAAAGATTGGAGCAGGGCTTTGCCATCTACCCAAGATTTTCCAGTAAGTTTAATGGGTGGGTCAGAAAAACCCTACCCAAGTCACCCAACTACATCTTTTGGTGCCCTGCCACCACTCAGGATCCTGCCACTTAGCACTGGGACCATCAGACCTAGTCAGATCAACCTTCCAGATCCAGTGAAGAAAAGTTCAGAGAATTGAGAGCAAGGATTACAGGCTCATGAAAATCTAAGCCATAATTTTTGACAACTTTTACAGTATTAAATAACCCCTCGACAAGCATCAATACAAGGTTATGGTTGTCCAGTACATTAGCCACTTGTCACATAGTGAATAATTGTAAATCTATATTTAAATTATCAATTGGTAAAAAACATGGAACTCAAAAGTCAACACCTACAGTGAACTTGTGTACATTTGTGCATGGCAGTTTAAAAAGTACAATGTTTTTTGATCATTCTCCAAGATCTATTTTTTTTAGCTCCTGCTTATTTGTTGTTTACAAAAACAAGTGAAATCATTGATTATGCCATCATGGAAACACCCTGCAACATTGTATGCAGAGGGGAACTGTCAAGGTCAGATCGAACAATCAGAAAAACATGAGTGCTGAGGAAAACAAATCCCACTGAGCATCTCCAGTGGTGTCTGTCTTATCGAAGAGCAAGTAGCAACCAACCACCCACTGGATGAAGAGAAAGTAAGGGTACAATGCATTTAGATATGCAAGTAATTTCTCGACAGTTTCAATGGAGTTAATATATCACTTGTAGTTGAGGAGCAAAAATCTATAAACTTTTATCAGGGTGCACCTGCCCAAATTCCAAACTTTAAAGGAAGACTGAAATTTCAGAGGTTCATTAATTATATATTAAGTATATATTTATTAAAACTGGTGCAAGGAGCTAACATGCTACTGTTATCATCACACCTCCTCTGCCATGTCCTCATTTCCCATTGTTGACAACCAAAGGGACCAACATTCTAATTCCTTCCTCTTGCTCATTTAACCTTAGTTTATTTTCTCCATCTTATGCTGGTTTCTAAATTTTTCTTCAAACTTCTGGTTTGCCACCAAGCTTTGTGATGTGACATGTCTTTTCCTTCAATGTGATACAATCCTTACCTGCTTTAGTCAGCCATCCTTCTTTTACAGTTCTCATTGGAATAGCTAGGTGAATAAATCTTCCCCTTTTTTTTAAATATTCTGCTCATCCACCATCTTACCTTTTATTCCATTTTCCTCATACCACTTCAGCCAACTTTACCTTCATAATTGCTTTAAGTTTGTGTCATAAATGCTTTAATGTCATACTTAACTTTCTCATTATGCTGAATATGAAATTTTATCAAGTTATGGTCACTCTTCCCCCAAGGATCTATTACTATTCAATCACTAATCTATCTTGTCTCAGTACACAGGCTACTTCTGTAATGGCTTGTCAGATTACTTGCACAACGTATTGAATACATTCCATGAAATCATCTTCACAACCATCTTTGTCACTTTGATTTGTCCAAGCTACACAAGAATCAAAATCAGTTGTGACTATTGATCAAGATTTTAAAAGCCACCATTATTTCTTGATTTATACTCTATCCGAGAGTGTAACGTGTTGTTGCTATCATCACACTGCCTTTGCCATTCTCTCATTTCCCACTGTCGACAACCAAAGGGATCAACATTTGCCTCAGCTAATTCCTTCCTCTTGCTCTTTTAATTTTAGTTTATTTTCTCCATCCTATACTGTTTTCTAATTTTTTTTTCCAAACTTCTCGCCTGCCACTGAGCTTCATTAGCAGGACATCACATTATTAGAAGAAGTGTTTCATGTTTGGTCAAACTTGAGGCATACTCTTAATAATGTGATGCATCTTGGGGCTTTTAGTTACATTAAGATGTTGCTACATGAATAAATTATTGTTGCTGATCATTAATTCCAGTTGGTATTGGTTGATTTCTTGCTGTAATTCTACAAATGTTGGGTGCTATCTGGAGTTGGTTAAAGTTGCATTAAATCTACAGCTGCAACAAGCACTGAAGGATTTTTTGCTGATTAGGTTTTTTCATAATTGGTTTCAGACATGAGTGCATGCATAGGCTTTTTCCTTGCAATACATGGTTGGGAGAATGCAAAGAGAATGTGCAGACTAGGCTAATCAACTGTGAGTAAGGAGATGGGCTTTCAGAAGGCCTTGGCACTCAGGTTATCAAAAAGATCAATACTGCCCAATATGCCTTTACACAATAATGTGCAAGATATTTGCAGTCCCATATAGATGAACTCACAGACAACTATCACCTACTGCAGGTACGACAGCAATTTCAGAGCAAGGGAGTACGAGGAGCATTTTCATACCAATTGTATCTTGCAAATCATAAGAGAATACAATTAATTTGACATGTAGGAACCCTAACCCATATAAGTGTAGAAATAATGATAATTCTTTACTGAATAAATTGTAGAATTAAAGAATCATTATGATACAAGAGGCTGCCATTTGGCTCATTAACTGCACAATGGCCCCTAGCAGAGCAATCTAATAGGTTCCACGTTTTAACCAGGGATACTGTCATGAGGAAATTTGCACTTGTCCCTCTTATTTTCCCCACACTTCATCAGGGGTAGATCACTGTCAGAGAAAGTCTTCCCTACTGCTTCCTTGCTAATCAAGCCTTGCCCGAGGATTGTGTCTTTCCCACCCTGGTGTTGTGGTCACACAAGAGGGTAAGTCTCTCTGAGGTGTGGACCAGGATTTTTTCCCCACCTAGGGTCACAGCACAAGTCCTCCTTGGTCTCATCTAAAGCTTCCAAGACTGCTGCATATGCACTAATGACCATAACGTGTTGGCTAGAGTCTGCCAAAAGGTCATAAGGTGTTCATTAAATCTGCAGCAGTCACAGAGATGCAGGGATCTCTCATTCAAGAGAGCAATGTCAATGCCAAAATGTTCAAGTTCCCAAACTATGAAACTTCTGATAATCAGTTTCAAATTCAAAATCTTTAATATCTTTGAATGCATTTGCAATAGGCTCATTAAACCATTTATAAATAAAAGTCTCTCTCTTCCTATAAGTCACTCAGCATAAGTCTTCTGAAATGGCTACCTGAATTCAAGATAAGATATCTTTATTATAGTCACATGTACATCGAAACACACAGTTAAATGCATCTTTGCGTAGAGTGTTCTGGGGGCAGCCCGCAAGTGTCATCACGCTTCCGGCGCCAACATAACATGCCCACAACTTCCTAACCTGTACATTTTTGGAATGTGGAAGGAAACCGGAGCACCCAGAGGAAACCCACGCAGACACGGGGAGAACGTACAAACTCCTTACAGACAGTGGCCTGAATTGAACCTGGGTCACTGGCGCTGTAAAGCGTTACACTAACCGCTACACTACCGTGCCTGCTGGAACTCTCCAAGATCCTCCTCACATTCCAGGTCCTAAATTTCATATTATGGAATGAAAGATATCTGTGCAGGGTTTCTCTTAAGATGGGGAGTTAATGCAAACATGTTAGCACAAACACTTGACTGAGTGAGTTTTCGATCCAGTGATAAAATGGACCAAGAGAACTGAAGACCAGGTTCTGCAGCATGGGGTTTTGTACCTCAGCAGATGATGACACCTGGCATTATGCACTTGCATGCACGCACACAAACACACACATAGGCTCTTGTGCACTGCCTCTTCCTATCTACCACAAGGAAAATCATTGCCAGGGGCCTTTTCAACCACCTCCTCCCAGTGACTGAAGAGGCACAGTAGAGATAATCTTCACTGCATCACAGATCTAAGAGAAACGCAGGCATCATCCACTTTCCATTGGCCTATTTTTGACCTTCTAAATTCATTGACCATCAAATGGGAGGAACTATGGAGCACACGCCTCAACTTCCACTGTCCATGAAAATGTGTTTCCATCTTATGTTTGCAAACAATGATCCTAACTAATAGGTCTACAAAAAAGCCAATCCCAGTGCAGACCAAATTCAAACAACGCTGCATCCTTGCCCTAACAGTTGTTTCAATCTTTCCCACCTCAATGTGGCACCTCACTTCCAATAAACTGTCCACAGGAATGGAACTAATCTTCAGAACAAATAGGAACTCCAAAACCAAGAAAACTTGAACCTCAGCAAATGAGCTGCAATATGAGGATGATGCTTACATTTGTAGAGCTCAGGGGTTGACTCCTTCACAGAAGTATACAAGATAAGCCTTGCCCTCAAATTTGCAAGATAAAGGTCCTGTACCAACCAACCCCATTTGTACAAGACTGGCTTCTCAGGGAAGGCAGACACTGTCTTCGATATGTTAGGAAATATGCTCAGGAGGTCAAATTACGTGGGCAAGAATCAAGGAGACTGTAAAAGGTAGAAATTATGAAAGTTAGGATTAAACTGAGATTGAAGAGTTTGATGCCAAGAGAGAGCAAAACAAAGCTAATGCAGGTTGGCAGAGACAGGAAGACAGCCAAGTTCTGAATAAGTTGGACTTCGTACAAGCTTAGCAATGCAGTAAGGAAAGAGTTGCCTGCATCAAATTTGTGGATGAGTGTTTCAACACTAAAGGCACAAGTTAAGGCTGGAAACAAAATATTTTTAAAAATAGATAATTTTGACAACAGGTTGGTAAAAACCTTGAAGCCCATCTCATGATGAAGAGCCACCTGTGCAAGGTGTTTGACTGAAGCAAGAGATTCAGAAAGATGATAATTTGCAGCTTAAAGTACGAGTCTCCATTGGGGACTAGACTTCAATCTTGCTGTTCTTAAATCCCAATAAGAAAAATCTGACCTGCCCACAACTAATTGAGCAAAAACGTACAGAACTGAAACAATAATTGAATCATGGATCTTCATCAGTATTCATTTGAAAGCCAACATTAATTTCTACAGATTTTGTTACATAACATATAAAGAAAAGGAAATGACAAGCTAGAACCACACTGAAGGCAATTGCTCAATTACACAAGAGAAACTACCATCGGCCATAGGCTGGCAATGACAGTGGAATGGAAAGATGAAAGGAAAACAGTAGATGGACCATAACAGAGACTGTGGCAAATGGATGAATAGTAAACAATGTGATAGATCTCAAAGACTAAGTGGAAAAACTACATCAAACACAATATCAATGGTGACAATGTTTATGGTGGTCTCAATACTATGAAGAGGAGAGAATTACAATTAGAATAATTCAGAGGATCTCAATGGGTCTTAAAAGGTGGGTATTCATTGAAAGGTGAAAAGACATTCCAGCCATTTGGGGCAGTGTGGGGGGGGGGGGGGGGGGAGGTGATGGCGGCGAGATGGATCTTGCAGAAGATAAAATGTAGAAGATAGGTTGTTCAAGGTAGTGATTGCAGCAGTTTTCGTGAAGCAGTTGGTGTGTGTGTTCACAAGAACAAGCAACTGATCTACAGCATATAAAACCAATGTGGAAGGAGGGCGAAAATCATCAAAGATCCACACTATAGAGTCAGAAAGCAATACAACACGATACAGGCCCTTTGGCCCAATGAGTCCATGCCGACCATGGTACCCACCCATCTAGTCCCAGTTACCTGCATTTGGCCCATATCCCTCTCAGCCCCGCCCCTGCATGTACCTATCCAAGTGCTGCTTATACTTCTGTACCCGCCTCAACCACTTCCACTGGCAGCTCGTTCCATATACTCACCACCCTCTGCGTGAAAAAGTTGCCCCTCAAATCCCTTTTAAATCTTTCCCCTCTCAGCCTAAACCTATGCCCCCTAGTTCTGGACTCCCCTACCCTCGAGAAAAGACTGCTCCCATCCACCTTATCTATGCCCCTCATGATTTTATAGACCTCTACAAGTACACTCCAAGGAATAAAGACCCAGCCTAGCCAACCTTTCCCTGTAACTCAGGCCCTCTAGTCCTGGCAACATCCTGTTAAATCTTTTCTGCACTCTTTACAGTATAACCACACCTTTCCTGTAACAGGGTGACTAAAACGGTACATAATACTCCAAGTGCAGCCTCACCAATGATTTATACAACTGTAACATTATGTCCAAACTCCTATACTCAATGCCCTGACTGATGAAGGCCAGCATGCTAAACGCCTTTTTCACCACACTGTCTACCTGTGACACCACTTTCAACGAACTATGTACTTGTACTCCTAGGTCCCTCTGTTCCACTGCACTCTCTAGTCCCCTACCATTCATACTATCAGGGCCATGCCATCTTCTCACAGCTACCATCGGGCAGGGGGCACAAAAGCTTGAAGTCCAACACCACACGTTCAAGAACAGCTACTTCCCTTCAAATATTTGGTTCTTGAACCAACCTGCACAACCCTCATCACTACCTCAGTATAGCAATACTATGATCACTTTGCACGACAATGGACTTTTTTTTTGTTCTAATTGTGTACTTTCTTGTAAAAATTGTGTATAAGTTATGCTTAATTTATGTTTTTCTTGTGAATGTTATGTCGCTGATGCTATGTGCCTTTGATACTGCTGCAAATTTTTCATTGCACCTGTGCATACACATACTTGTGCATATGACAATAAACTAGACTTTGACTTCAGCCAGAATCCACACAAAAAGCCCAGAAGGAAACAATCAGAGTTTGGGTTAAATGGCAAACACACAAGCTTAAGAACACAGAACAGTACATTGCATGAATGGGCCCTTCAGCCCATCATGTCTACCCTGACCAGAATGTCAATCTAACTAATCCCTTCTGCCTGAACATGGTCCACATCCCTCTATTTCCTGCCTGTTCTTGCGTCTGCCTAAATGACTGTTAAACATCGCTATCGTATCTACATCTACCGCCTCCCCTGGCAGCACGTCCCTGCCACATGCCATTCTGCGTGAAAGGAAACTTGCCTTGCACATCTCTTTTAAACTTTTGCCCTCTCATCTTAAACCTATGGCCTCTAGTATTTGACATTTCCATCCTGGGGAAAAGACTATCTATCCTATCAAAGCCTCTCATAATTTATATATTTCTATCAGGTCGCCCCTTAGCCTCCAACACTGCAGAGAAAACAATCAAAGTTTGCCCAACCCTTCTGTACAATTGATACAGTCCAATCCAGCAACATCCTGGTAAACCTCTTCTGCACCCTCTCCAAAGCCTCCACATCTTCCCTATAATGTGGCAACCAGAACTGCACACAATACTCCAAAAGACTGTAGGCATCTAGATACTGTCACACAGTAGATCTAACTCAACCAGGCCTTATATAGAGAATTGTACAAGCTGCTTCAGCATAAGAGCAGGCAGGACTTTTGGAAATAGCACGTCAGGAAAAAAAACAATTATTTAAGTAATCTTAAACTACGATTAGCTTAAGATGTGCAAGGCAAATTTCCTTTCACACAGAATGGCATGTGGCAGGGACATGCTGCCGGGGAGGTGGTTGATGTAGATACGATAGTGATGTTTAACAGTCATTTAGGCAGACACATGAACAGGCAGGAAATAGAAGGATGTGGACCACGTACAGGCAGAAGGGATTAGTTGGTTTAAGAATGGGCTTAGAAGAGCTAGAAGGAGGCATGAGAAAGCCTTGGCGAGTAGGATTTAAAAAAACCCCAAGGTGTTCTACACGTATGTGAAGAAGAGGAGGATGACTAGAGTGAGGGCAGGACTGATCAGGGATAAAAGAGGAAACATGTGCCTGGAGTCAGAAGAGGTAGGGGAGGTCCTTAATGAATACTTTGCTTCAATATTCACCAGTGAGAAAGACCTTTGGATGTGTTTAGCTCTGAAGTTTTCTCTGTACGCTCCATACTTGACAGTGATCACCGAACACTAAGACCAAAAACCTCCAGCAGAGCAAAAACCACGGCCAGTAATATTGAGATTCCACTATGTGAGTACTAAAGAACATTTGATTCGAATTGCTCATCATCAAGGAATGATCCAATACAACGATTTGAAGTTTCGTCTGATTACAGTCCAGAAGTTATGAAAGAGAGATTGCTTTATAAACCGACTATGTCACAGCTTTATCAAAAGAAATTTCAACCTGCATTGCTGTTTTCCAGCTCGCTTGAGGATTGTTCTCCCAGATAAATCACGTACATGGTTTAATTCAGTGGATGAAGCTGAAGAATTTCTCAATGATTAACTTTCAATTCCAGATGGTTAATAAACATGTTATTCTTTGATTTTTATACCTATTTGGTCTACAAGGTAACAACTAACTCACAGATTTGAACGTTTTAAGTCCGGAGATCTGTTGCCCTTGGTTAATAGTTTCATGTTTGGTTCTGGAACATGGATATTTCTCATGTTTCTATTTTAAATTCTCTTTTTTTCCCCTTTTGTTATTTTACTTGAATATTTTGATTGTTTACTTTTGTAATAATTAAGAATCTGATTGGATGATTGTTTATTTTCTTCTGAAATATTAGTAAGATGGTATTTTTTTAAATGTCACCTTTCAGTATTTTTAACTGCGCAGAATTTTTTCAGTAAGCTGTTCTGTCTCAATGTTTATATCATTGAAATGTTTTTGGTACTTGTTTCTCCATGTTTTGACTATTGGTGGTGTTTTGCATTCCTTTTAACTTGAAGATTTGCCACCAAAAGAGGTGGGGTTAAGGGATTTAGTAAGTAGCATTCTGGCTGTCTATTGGCCAGTTTTCGGGCTTTTGTGGGTGGGGGAGGTGGGGCTGTTTTAGTCGAGTTTTTCCTTTCTGAACTGATCTAAAACTACAAATATGTCTGAATTGTCGTCATATCCGGCTCCTCTTTGAACTTTTTTCCTCTTCCTATTAATGAGTCTCCTGTGCAGCAAGGTTAACCTTTTACATACCATGTGCTTTAGTTAATTAAAATAGATAATATGATTAATTTTGTTTCATGGAATACGAATGGTTTAAATAATCCAATTAAGTGGAAGAATATTTTTAAAGTTTTTCAAAGATTGAACGCTCAGATTATTTTTGCTCAGGAGACTCACATTAGGAGGGAGGATAATCAGCGCCTTTTTTTTTAGATTTTGGAGGGGTCAACAGTTTCATTCTAATTCACAAGCGAAGGTGAAAGGAGTCTCTATTTTCATAGACTCCTCAATTTCATTTGTTCATTATGAAACAATTTCAGACCTGAACAGTAGATTTTTTTTATTAATTACTCGCTTACTTCATAACAAAAAAGTTGTTATGGTTCATGTTTATGCACCTAACATCGATCATCCAATCAGCAGATTAGTGACTGATTATTTTATTTATTTGGGTGTTAAAATTACCAAGAAGCATAAGGACTTAGTCAAAGTTAACTTTTTACCCTTAATTGATCATGTTAAACAATTGCTTTCTAAATGGTCCCCATTGTCTCTATCATTGATTGGTCAAATTAATGCGGTTAAAATGACTATTTTACCTAAATTTTTGTATTTATTCCAGGCATCTTCATCTCGAAATCCTTTTTTGATATTATTGATTCTAAATTTTTTTTTCATATGTATGGCAGAATAAAAACCCAAGGTTAAGTAAGAAATATTTACAGAAATTAAAAAAGGATGGCGGTATGACTTTGCCTAACTTTAGATTTCACTACTGGGCAATTAATATTAGATATTTAATTTTTCGGACATAAAATTTAGATGTAATTCAAATGTCCCCAATGGGTGTATCACGAGCATGAGCCAGTGCAAGGGTTTTTATTAGCTTCTATTTTAGGAGCCTCGCTTCCTTTTGCACTTACTAAATTGAGTAAACAAATGATTAACACAATAACTAAACATACAATACAAATATGGCTTCAATTTCATAAATTTTTTGGACTGAATAAATTCATTTTATCAAGTCCTACCCAATCCAATTTTTTTCTTTTAACCATCTAGAATTGATTTAGCTTTTTCTTTATGGAAAATGAAGGGAATAACATGCTTTCATGATCTATTTATTGATAATTGTCTTTTGAACAGTTGTCTAATAAATACAATTTGCCTAGATCACATTTTTTTCGATATTTACAGATTAGAAATTTTTAAAAAGTTATTTTACCTACTTTTCCGATACCACATAAAATTGAAATTACAGAAAAAAAATTAGGTTTTAATCCTTATCAGAAGGGCTTGATAGCAATAATTTATGATCTGATTATGAAAATACGTCTAGAGACATTTGATAAAATTAAGAATGAATGGCAAAGAGAACTTCAGATACTTTTACCTATAGAGACATGGAAGAAAATTCTCCAATTAGTTAATACACCTGCAATGTGTGCTAGACATTCTTTGATATAGTTTAAGGTGGTTCACGGGACCCTTATGTCTAAGGATAAGTTAGCACGTTTTTATCACCACATAAATCCTATATGTGACAGATGTAATTCGGAGGTGGCTTCCCTGACACATATGTTTTGGTCCTGCCCTCTTTTAGAAAAATATTGGAAAGACATTTTTAAATATTATTCCAATTGTATTGAATATTGATTTACAACCTCATCCTATTACTGCAACTTTTGGGTTACCAATGATGGATTCTGGCCATCTGTCTGCTTCAGCTTGTCGTATGATTGCATTTGTTACATTAATGGCCAAGAGATCCATTCTATTTAAATGGAAGGATCCTATACCTCCTACCACATTTCAATGGTTTTCTCAAACTATAACATGTTTAAACTTAGAAAAAATTAGGAGTGGTACTGTTGATCCTTTGCTTAAATTTGAGGAAATCTGGAGTCCATTTATTCAATATTTCCATATGATGTAAGTAGACCTTTTTCGAATCCCTTTCAATAACCTTCTATTTGAATATAGAGGAGCGGAGCCAACGACATAATAATGTTTTTTCAACTGAAGAAGTATGACAGTCCAGCTATTTTTTGTGGTTTTTGGTTTGCTTGTGTTTATTATTACTTTTTTGTTGTTTTATGTTTTTTTTAATTTTGGGGTTCTCTTTTCATATAATCAAATTTCTTTTCAAATTCTTTTGTATCATGTTCATTTAGTAAAAAATTGGGAGGTTCAGATTATATATTTTACTCCCTGTGTTTGTACATGTTAACTGTTATTATTGTAATCCCGATCTCTTCGCACCATGTGTATAATTACTATTGTTGTGTATTAATTTGAAATTTAATAGAAAGATTGAAAAAGAAAGAGAGAAAGACTTTGACCTTTGTGAGGAAGGCGTACAATGGACTGATACGCTAGATCATGTCGACGTGAGGAAAGAGGATGTGCAGGAACTTTTGAAAAACATTAGGATAGATAAGTCACTGGGGCCGGATGGGATATATCCAAGGTTATTACGGGAAGCAAGGGAGGAGATTACTGCGCCTTTGCCGATGATCTTTGCGTCCTCACTGGCCACAGGAGTAGTGCCAGATGATTGGAGGGTGGCAAATGTTGTTCCTTTGTTCAAGAAAAGGAATAGGGGTAACCATGGGAATTACCAACCAGTGAGTCTTCAGTGGTGGGCAAATTACTGGAGAAGATTCTTAGGGACAGGATTTATGGGCATTTGGAAAAGCATGGACTAATTAGGGACAGTCAGCATGGCTTTATGAGGGCAGGTTATGCCTCACGAACCTGATTAAATTCTTTGAGGATGTGACAAAGCACATTGATGAAGGTAGAGCAGTGGATGTGGTGTACATGGATTTTAGTAAGGTGTTTGATAAATGTTCCTCATGGAAGGCTCATTCAGAAAGTCAGGAGGCATAGGATCCAGGGAAACTTGGCTGTGTAGATTCAGAACTGGCTCACCCATAGAAGACAGAGGGTGGTTGTAGATGGAGAGTATTTTCCTGGAGGTCGGTGACCGGTAGTGCAGGGATCTGTTCTGGGACCCCTGCTCTTTGTGATTTTTATAAATGACTTGGGTGAGGACGTGGAAGGGTGGGTTAATAAGTTTGCAGATGACACGAAGGTTGGTGCTTGGAGTGTAGAAGGTTGCTTGTAGGTTGCAACAGGACGTTGATAAGATGCAAAGCTGGGCTGAGATATGGCAGATGGAGTTCAACCTGGATAAGTGTGAAGTGATACACTTTGGGAGATCGAATTTGAAGGCAGAATACAAGGTCAATGGCAGGACTCTTAGCAGTGTGGAGGAACAGAGGGATCTTGCAGTCCACTTCCATAGATCCCTCGTTGCCATGCAGGTTGATAGGGTTGTTAAGGCGGCATATTGGCCTTCATTAGTCAGGGTATTGAGTTCAAGAGCCACGAGGTAATGTTGCAGCTCTATAAAACTCTGGTTAGACCACACTTGGAGTATTGTGTTCAGTTCTGGCCACCTCATTATAGGAAGGTTGTGGAAGGTTTAGAGAGGGTGCAGAGGAGATTTACCAGGATGTTGCCTGGATTGGAGAGCATGTCTTACGAGGATAGGTTGAGCGAGCTAGGTCTTTTCTCTTTGGAGTGAAGGAGGATGAGAAGTGACTTGATAGAGGTGTACAAGAGGCATAGATCGAGTGGACAGTCAGAGACTTTTTCCCAGTGCGAAAATGGCTAACATGAGGAGGCATAATTTTAAGGTGATTGGAGGAAGGCATAAGGAGGGGATGTCAGAGGTAAGTTTTTTTTTTACACAGAGTGTGCTGGGTACATGGAATGCGCTGCCTGCAGAGGTGGTGGAGGCAGATACATTAGGGACTTTTAAGAGACTCTTAGGCACATGAATGATAGAAAAATGGAGGGCCATGTGGGAGGGAAGGGTTAGATAGATCTTAAGAGTCGGATAAAACATTAGCACAATATTATGGGCTGAAGAGCATGTACTGTGCTGTAATGTTCTATGTTCTAATCGTATCATATAGCATGTAAAAGTAAAATGAAAATTCTCTAAAAATCTGGAATATCTACCGAGCATTAAACAATCAACATTTTCTTGGGATCAAATCACTTTTCAGATACCTCCAATTGTGCTCATTCATCTATTTTACATTTTATGCACAACAGCATATCCAAAACAGCATTTCTGTTAGAGTGCACGGAGAGAAATACAGCATGGAAACAGGCCCTTTCGCCCACCGAGCTTCACTGATCAAACATCCACTGACACTAATCCTACATTAATCCCATTTTTATTCTCCCCACATTCTCATCCAACTCCCCCCCCCCCCAAGATTCTACCCCTCACCGACACACTAGAGGCAATTTATAATGTCGAATTGACCTGCTATTTACCCAATACTTTTCATGTTTGTTTCAGATAATTAACATATTTTTATTCTTTTACAATGATATTGGTTTATCTACATTGAAGTGTAGTCATCTCATATCTCATTGCAATCTAGACTCTAGAAAAGCTGGTCACTTTGCAGGGAACTGTATCACCTTTTCCTAGCTGTCAAGGTTGCATAAATAAGTAACTGAAGACTTTGCTGATACGAGGTCAGGTGAGTAGTAAGTTACTGCAGTCATGTGATTTCTCCAGATCCAGTTTTTTTTTAAAGAGAGTGAACATAGAACACTACAGCACAGTACAGGCCCTTTGGCCCACAATGCTATGCCGACACTTCATCCTGCTCTAAGATCTATCTAACCCTTCCCTCCCACATAGCCCCCTATTTTTATATCACTCATGTGTCTAACTAAGAGTCTCTTAAATGTCCCTAATGTATCTGCCCCCACATCCTCTGCTGGCAGTGCATTCCACGCACCCACCACTCTGTGTAAAAACAAAACTTACCCCTGACTTCCCCTCTAATCACCTTAAAATTATGTCCCCTCGTGTTAGCCATTGTCGCCCTGGGAAGAAAAGTCTCTGACTGTCCACTCGATCTGTGCCTCTTATCATCTTGGACACCTCTATCAAGTCACCTCTCATCCTCCTAGTCTCCAAAGAGAAAAGCCCTAGCTCACTCAACCTATCCTCATAAGACATGTTCTCTAATCCAGGCAACATCCTGGTAAATCTCCTCTGCACCCTCTCTAAAACTTCCACATCCTTCCTATAATGAATGCCATGTCATTTTATGAACTGCATCTTCAATATTTGATGGTGCATTAGCCATAAGCAAAGCTGTAAGCTCCAAAACATTCAGAAATTAATAAATAGAACAAGATTTCCTTGAAAGGGTAACAAATTGCTAAATATGTTTCAATTAATTTTCCTGTTGACCCTCAACCTTTGCTTTAACTATCACTGCCAATAATCTAGTGACAATGTGTTCAGTCTCATCTTGGTTTGGAATATGTTTGTTGGAGCCCTCAGTTTCCTATTTATCCTAGAATTAATTCTGCTTTTTGTTATAGAAAAGATTTACAAATATTGTACCCCCATTTGAATTGAAACAGAAGTTTTTTTTTAAGAAAGTGATTGCTTGCCTGGAGCTCACTTTAACATCCTTCAATAAAATGTGTCCAGTTTAGTCATTAGTCTAACGTTTATACCAGATAACTATGCCTCAAATATAAGACCAGACTCTTGCACAGTAAAATAATTACATTGCACAACCATTTAAAGGAGCTTGCTGTGCATAAGTTGACTGTCTCCTTTCATATATTACAATAGTGACTACAGCTAAATGTGAAATGCTTTGGACATCAGGACTGTGAAAAGCATTATATTAATGCACATTTTTAAAGTTTATTTCAAGGACTATACACTGAGACACACCTTTAAGAAATGTACACAGAGACCAACCCATATCCACACACACATTAAGCTCCTGATACTCTTAACAATTGTGCCACATGTTCTGGTTTCAATTATATATTTTAAACCATTTAAATAGCATTTTTTTAAGATTAAAAACTGGATTGCCTTCCATTGCAGATGTTCTAATCACTGCAGAAATGCAAATTTTGCAAAAAATCTCTGTATAAGAATGGGGGGGGGGGGGGGGTGCCTAACTTCTGTGTTAGATGATGCAGCATCAAAGCATAGATCAATTCACTCCCCTTAAATTTTTCCTGCTGGACAAATACAGCCATTGATCAGATCAATTTTAAAGTGCAGTGAAAATGCTGCAAAAGTAATTATTGAAGTCTGAGAGTTCCAATTTTTCCGTATGATTAATTCATAGCTTAACCACCTATTTTTCCACAAAGGTTGCAGAGCATTACTCCAAACAGAGCCTATGTTCCAATCTTTGTATATACAAAAGTTGAAAACTGACAAATATTCCTCCGTCACATTGAAGTATGAAAGCATGAATTAAAGTTTTGCGAGTATAATTGTTTGGCGAATGCCTCCCAAAGCTGCTATTCATGTGGTCTTAAAGTGTTAAAAATAGCATTCAAAAAATGATGATTTTCAAATTAAAATCTGAAGCGATCTATCACAAATTCTTGCTGAATTTAAATAAATGTCCTGTTTGCCCCAATGGTCAGCAAGTTTTAAAGACCATACACATTGTGAGCTGTTATTTACATAATGGCAACAAATTGCAGCTACATACAACCTTTAACATAGTAAAACATCCCAAGGCATTTCACAAGAACAAGATCAAAAAATTAATACCTAGACAAGTGAACAGGGAGGACAACCGGAAACCAAAAACATGGATAAAGAGGTGTTTTCAGAACAACAGCAGAAGTTTTAAAAAAAAGAGACCCTTATAGTAGAGCTTCATGCTCCAATTTCAGAATAAAGGGCACAGACCACCTGAAGCCATGGCTACCAATAGTAGCTTAAATTTTTTAAAAAATCAGGAATGCACAAAAGCCCAACATCAGAGAAGATTGGTAATCTCAGGATATTATTAAACTGGAACAAAGTGCAGAATTGGAATAAAAAGAATTTGAAAAAGATGAGAGTTATAAAACTGGAATATTGCCGGACCAGGACTGAATACAAGTCAGAAAACATGAAATGCAAGCATCATCATCATACCAGGCAAGTTACTCACCCCAAAACATACTAACCATCACTGGTCTCCACAACTCCCACCTCCAATGTACAACTGAAAATAATGTTTAAATCAACAATTCCTTAATTTCTGTTTAAAATCCATCATATAGCAATATGAAAAGCACCAGAATAAACAATTACCAATATGGAACAATAGTGACATTAATACAATTCTTCCCCAGAGTTCTGAAGAACAATAGAAAGACATTAGCCAAATAGAATTTCCTTTGAAGATGTTTTATCCTTCCTTTTATATTGTTATTATGACCAAAGACAATGAACTGATCTAAACTTTGATAGCACTACACCTCCTTAACCAAGTTATTCTAAGCCAGCATGAATAAACTATTCGCTCACAGATAAATAATGGTCTGGATTTTCCTTGCAGTTCCACACAAAACTGCTGGCTTTTAGCTACGTCAGTGTGTGTAAATTTTGGGATTCCCACAAAATCCTGTTAGTACTGACTGAACTCTGCCAATGATTTCCCAGCAGTGCTCCACTGTACAGATTCTAACAACAGAGTAGGAGCTTGTTGGAATTCATCAGCACTTAGATTAGGGAATTTGCTCGTGGATGTTGCACCTTGTTAGAACTGGGACAAGATCTGTGAACTCTTTCATTTGAATTGCAATTGTATAGCTACCAGAAAAAGGTACAAATAACCCAAGTTTTTTTAAAAATTTGTGTATACTTTAATATTTTTGATTACTTAAGGGAGTTTATTTTTAGGAAGATATTTGTTAATTTGATTTCTATTTTCATAGGAGTTTAAATGTATCTAAAACATCAATGAACACTTGACAGGTCACAATGTTGGGACTATAACTTTGGTTGAATAGATTTTCACAGGTCTGACTTCTGGCAAGATGATTTAACCCTGTCATTCAAGATCCAAATAAGGCCAAATAAGTCAGGCTGTGTAAGGATCTAGATTAAATAAATAAATGCATGACAATGGTAAATGCAAGTGTGGAGAGAGGGCCTCATTCAACAAAATCTGGCCATAATCAGATATTCCACAATTCCCAACTTCACATATTTTTTGATCCTATAAGTAATCAATTCAATTAAATATGATAAAATGAGAGACTGGTACCTTTTCCATCTGAGCTATTTTACCCCTTGTGTGAATAAACAAATCAAAAACATGCATTTAAAAAACATGCCTCATCAGAAATATTCAAAGTTGCTGGGGAACATTTTAAATTGATCAGTTGATAATCAACAGTCAAAAATAGAAAAATTGCTCAAGATGATAAATAGATGCCATAATCTTACACTTTATCTTACAGTTACTTTAAGTGGGGGATATATTACCTGGAGTGAAACTAATGAGGCAGATGAAAGCTTAATATTTCAGATTTTCTGAAGTTTTCCTTGTCACAACATTTTAAACAGAATGTAGGAAATGAAAACCCAAGAGCTCTTATCCTTGATGTGAGTGGAGAGTTTAAATCATAAACAGTAGAATAATATGTTGTTCCAAGCTTGTCTGCAGAATTGTTAGATGTTTTGCTTAGCTTCTCAGATCTGGCACAAAATTCACTGCAGTGAGCCCTGCCCTCCTACGACAGTCAAAGTAGAGAGGAATATTCAGGATGGTAATGAGAACCACAAGGCTATATATCGAGAGCACACAGAAGCCCACCTCAGAAACCACCACTTGCTTGCCTTTTCTGCCATCTCCTGTACCATCAGTGGAAGTGTCTGCTATTCCCACACCAGTCTCCTTGGCCATCTAGGAACCCAAAAAAACTGAAGTGGTGGTAAGTCATTCTCAATACCAAGGGATTGCCTATGAGACAGTTCCAGTGACCTAGGTTTGATCCTGTCCTCCAGTAACTGTGAGCAATTTATATGTTCTCTGTGACTGTGAGAATTTCCTCCCAAATCTCAAAGACACAGTGGTAAGTTAATTGGCTATGGTAAGTTTAAATTGTTCCCTAGTGTAGACAGGCAGTAGGAAAATCAATGGCGAGATTATAGACTTGGATTTCAGGGAAACAAGTTGGGAAACGGAAATGATGGAATTACTCAGAGCTGGTATGGAGTTCATGGGCCAAATGGCCTCCTCTTCTGTCATAAATAAATATAAATATGAGAAGAAGTAACAGTTAGCTTTACTTGTTTTTTTATATAATTATTGAATAAAACACTTAGGTTTCAAAGTGTTTGTGGCATTCTAAAAGGTATATTTACTCCAAGAAAGCAAAATGATACTTGCAACAAGCAACATTTAAGATAATCCTCTCAGTCATATCAATTAACCCCTACCTAACGTCAGAATGTGACTATAACAACTTTCACATCCCCAGGAAATGTGAAAGCTTATCACAACCCAAAGATTTCTTGAAGGATAGTTACTGTAATCTGGACAAAACTGCTAGCCAGTTTACACACACCAGGTGAATCACTTGAAGCTCTGATTACATCGAAAAATTCCCTCCTATCCACCCAAAGTGGGAAATATTATCTGCATACCATTTTCCTGCCAACAGAAATTATAGAAATAAAGGATGGCAAAAAGCAACAAAATATGTTAGCATTATGGCTGTGTTACTATGCTAGTAATCCAAAGGCCTGGAGTCCAAATCCAGAGTTCAATCTGTACCAAAGTAGCTGGGGAATTTAAATGTAATTTATTAAATATTTAAATAAAAAGCTGTGAAACTAGTAACTCCAACTTAATTACTTGCTCCGACTTAGCCGGCCTGAATTCCAGATCCATACCTAGAGTTACCATTGATCACTCAGTTCAAAGGCAATTAAGGATGCAAATTAAATGCTGACTATCCTAGCATTCAGGACTCACATTCTGCAAATGAATAAAAATCATGCATTCATGCAGCACCATTAAGACTCAAGGAAACAGATGCCAAACCAAAGAAGGAGCTTATAATAGAGGAAATCAAAAGCTTGATCAAAAGTAAACATTATAGATCGATAGACAAATGGATTTAGAAAGGGGTTTGCAGAGTAAGGGGATTAGACAGTTGAAAAACTTTCTTCTCCCTTTTCTTGGGATGTCCTTCAGGCCTCCCTCAATGGTCATTTTGAATTTTTAAAAACCTAAATCTTATAACCACTTTCTAATGTTTTGATTGAATAAAAGAACATAAAAAAGGTTTTTGGCGCCTTGTCCCAGTTCTGTCATTCAAAAAGATCATGATTGATCTTTTACCCAAATCCCACTTTCCTGCACTAACTCCATATCCCTCGATTATTTTAATATCCAAAAATCTTTTAATCTCTATGTCTTGATTATATTTGATGACTAAGCCTCAACAGCCTTCTTGGGTACTGAATTCCAAAGATTCAACACCTCATGTATGAAAAAATTTCTTCTAATTTCTGCCCTGAATAGCTGAAAACTCATTTTGAGACTAGCCTCTATCAGGGAATCCTAGCAAGGAAAAGACATCATCTCCACATCTACTCAGTCAAGCCCCTTAAGAATTTTGTATTAACAAGTCAATTTGTTCCTCTATGGAAAAAAAAGCAGCACCTTTGTTTTGTAAGAAGTATATTCTGACATAAAACCAACCATATTTTCCAGAGTTCCATGCTAGATGGTTGTCATAAAGACCAAGACATGCATTGCAAGTACTGAAACTCAGTTCAGAAAATATAATTCAGTTGTACTATACTCTGAGAAGCATATATTAAATGCAAAATCAGCAAGTATTTTACAGAATTTAATAGTTGTCAGTGAGCAATTAGAATAATAACTTTCATGACTAATGGATAGGGACATAGATATAGAAAGATGCGGCACGGAAATAGGCTCTTCAGCCCACCAAGTCTGCGCTGACAATCAAGCGCCCATGTTTGCACTAATCCAATTCTAACCAATTTCATTCTCCCCACATTCCCATCATCCCTCACCACCCCCTCTAGATTCTCCCACTCACCTAGAACTAGAAGAAATTTAGACTTTTGACTAAATGGTTAAAGCTATTTTATCAGAATGTCACCGAATATGAAAAACTTTAAACTTTGGGAAGTGAAAAAAAAATGCTGTGATTGATAACCAATTCATCAATGCAACCAAAATCAAATGGTAAAACAACATAATGGTTATGAGTAACTGCTAGTTTAACAGCCTACGTCATTAACGCCATTCACATCCTTATGGCAGTATACAAACATTGACAGAACCAGAGAGAAAAATAACGATAAATAAGGAAATGACAGCAGATATATTTTCAATCTAATCCAGAAAATTATTTCTCAAAGATTAGAAATGTCACCTAATATTGTACTAGATCCTAGATTATATTTTCTTTTACCAACTAAATAAAATTGCAAAATTAAAATGATTTAGCTTTATGTTTTGCTAACTCTGCAAAACAAGCAACACTTTACCCCACAAGAAAATGGTTATAAATGACCCATTTCTTACCCAATTTTGCAAAATGTGGGTTGGTAGGTTAATTGGCCACAATAAATTTCTTCTAGTTTCTAGGTGAGTGGGAGAATCTGGAGGGGGTGGTGAGGGGTGATGGGAACATGGGGAGAATGGAATGGGTTAGGATAGGATTAGTGCAAAGATGGCTGCTAGACTACTGGTAAATACTCAGTGGGCTAAAGAGCCTATTTTCATGCCGCAACTTTCTACGTCTATGTCCCTACAATAAAATTAATAAGGCCTCCTTTATTTTTTAAAAAAGAGGCCATCATATAAACCATTAAACCCATTAGCAATAAAGCAACCAAAAACCCTGGCTCCATTCTTTATTTCCACTATCATCCATTGGCAAAAAAAAATCAAACTTAAATCCAGGTGGTGGTGGAAATTCTAATTCTTGATTGGACAAAATTGCTTTTTTGACCTGGGTTTCCTACAATAGATAGAAGTCCACACATAACCTGGTATTTATTTCAGTTGTTAATGCATCTGTTAGGCAATTTCTTTTAAAAACTACTGACAGCTTCAATGAAAAGGGTCAAGTATAATTCCAATAAAACAAACCAGCAAAAGTCTTTATTTTGAAAGGAATCTAAAATACACATTGGAAAAGCAAGCATCATTCCACTTTATGAAGTATCTTAACTATTACACTTAACACAATATATGCCAAATATTTTTAAATCACAAACATAACTTGAACTGCAATTTTTTTTAAACCACAAGTAAGCATGGCATCTTTATTGCAAATTAAAAATAGTTGATTTTGCAACTTGTTCTATAGAATCTAGGGTTTTGTTTGAGTTGCTATATTTTGTTGTCTGCTAGGCAGTTCCATATCCTTTTTACCTTAAAGTAATTTGATGCCTTTATCTGACAAGACAAATTTGACATCCAGCCAACTGAAGTACCCAATTCATTTAATCTAATCCTAAATAATGATGTCATTCTTTCTAAATGATTAACAGACTACTAGAACAGAAACAAGAAAAAAAGAGATGTAGTGTAAGCCTATCAACTCCCACAACTATCTTGACTGCACCTCCTCCCATCCTGCTTCCTGCAAAGACTAGATTCCATTCTCCCAGTTTTTCTGTCTCCATCACACCTTCATGAGATTTTTCACATCAGGGCCCTTAAAATGTCTTCCTTTTTCCTGAACTGTGGTTTTCATTCAACTATATTTTAAGTGCTCTCAATTGTGTCTCCTCTATTTCCCAAACCCTCTCTCCTCCTATTCAATACATGAAAGAGTTCCCCTTGTTATCACCTTCTTTCCCATCAGCTTCCACATTCAATGGATTACACTCCATAATTTCTGCCATCTCCAAACACATCTCTCCCCATTTCAAAGAGACAGTCCCACAAAAACTCTGGTCCACATTTTCATCTCTACCAACCACTGTCCTCCTTACACTATGAAACCACAGCAGGTGCAAAACCTACCCTTTCATCTCTTCCCTTCCCATCATCCAGCAACCCTATCAATCTTTCCAGATGGAGCAATAACTCACTTGCATTTCTTCCAACTTGTGAAATGCCTACTGCATTTGGTGCTCACAATGTGATCTCCTCTACAATGGAGGGCCCAAACCAAACTAGGTGACCACTTAGCAGACCACCTTCATTCAAGCCACAGTTGCAGATAAGATATCTTTATTAGTCACATGTACATTGAAACACACAGTGAAATGCATCTTTTGCGTAGTGTTCTGGGGGCAGCCCGCAAGTGTCACCACGCTTCCGGCGCCAACATAGCATGACCGCAACTTTCTAACCTATACGTCTTTGGAATGAGAGGGGAAACCGGAGCACCCAGAGGAAAACCAAGCAGATACGGGGAGAACACATAAACTCCTTACAGACAGCAGCCAGAATTGAACCCGGGTCGCTGGCGCTGCAATAGTGTTACACTAACCGCTACACTAACGTGCTTGCCGGAAATTTAAAAAAAAACAAATGCAAGTAGTACTCAGCAGGTCAGGTAGCATCAGTGGAGAGAGAAATAAGGTCAAGGTTTTGGGTCATCAGAACAAGAAAAACAAGATGACAAGCATGTTTTAAGTTGCAGAGAGGACTTTTAAGTTTCCTGTTACTTGTCTCTTTAAATCTCAGTCTCACTCTGATCTCTCTGTCTTCAGTCTCCTATATGGCTTCAAGAATGCTCAGTGTAAGCTCACGGAACACAATCTCATCATCCAAAATAGGCACAATACAACCCTCAAGGCTTAATATTGAGTTTAACAACTCCAGGTAACCCCCTTTATCCACAGGTGCGACTACAGGCAACCCCAGCATTACAGGTTGTATTGCGATTTTCCATAACGTGAAGCCACATTATCTGCGTATTCATAAAGAAACACAAGTTGAAAAAAATAAACTGTGTTTATTTATTTACTATTGTTCACACAAATTCATGAGAGCAAATTTTATTCCATATCCCAAAATTCTGAGTAGTGATTTGTAAATTCTGTAAGGGTGAATATCCGTAACCCAAACAGCCATGACACAAGTGGAGGTCACCTGGATACCTTTGCATCAATTTGTTATATTTCAATTTGTCTCCATCATTTTGTTCCAACTGTTGGTCTTTAGTCGAAATGTTACCTTGTCATCTTTGATCTGAACCCTCTCACAAACAGTCCTTGTTCTCTCCATCTCTTACCCCTCTGCAACATAAAACATGCTTGCCTTCTTTCTTTTCTCATTCTGATGACAAAACATCAAGCCTCCAGTCTTGTGGTATAAAATTTCAAAGATTCACCACCGTCTGCATGAATAAACTTCTTCTCATCTCAATGGAATACCCTTTATTTTGAGATCATGACCCGCTTCTAGACTCATCAGACATGAAAAACATCCTCCATGCGTCCGGCTTGTCAAGTCCTGTAAATAACTACTGGAACTAGTCCAGTGTACCTTCAATGCACTTCCTCTACGGTACTACATTTGTTTTTTTAGGCGAGGATACCTAAACTGTACACAATACTTTGGGTACAGTTTCATCAACACCATATATAATTGAACTAAGACACTTTAACTCCTATATTCAAATTCTCTTATAGAGACTAACATCCTATTTGCCTTCTTAATCACTAGCTACACCTACCGTACATGTTGGCTTTCAGTCCCAGGTCCCTCTGAATATCAACATTACCCAATCGTTCACCAGGTATGAATGACACCAAGTGAATACTACAGCAGAAAGTCTAAAGTATAGAAAATGCTGGGTATGAAATTAAAAAGGGAAACTCAGAAAGCAAAGAGATGGTTATAAAAATATTCTGACAACTAAAAGAAGTACATAAACAGCAACAGGATTACTAAGAAGAGTAGGGCCTGTTATGGTAACCCATGTAAGGAGATAAAGGATGTGGTTAAAACTCCTAATGAAAATTCCGTTGCTGTTTTCACGAAAGAGGGGGATCCTACTGACCTTGTACTCAGGGAGAATAATTGTGAAATACTGGATTGAATGAACATAGTAAATGAGGAAATATTGAAGAGTTTTAACATCTATGAAAGTGGATAAATCAGCAGGCCGGATGCAATATACACAGGCTGTTAAAAATAAAGGGATCAAACTGCAGAGTTTGTGACTAGAATTTTTCAATCCTCCTGCCTACAGAGAGTTGGAGGATTACTAACAATTGTACTGTTGTTTAAAAAGGGAGGACAAAGTAAATCAAGTAATAACAGGTAAATTAAGCCAACTTAGTGATGACCAAATTATTGGAATCCATTGCTAGAGACAGTATAAATCTTCAGCTAAAAGACCATATATTAATCAGGGAGAGTCAGCAATATTTTGTTAGGGAAGATCATGTCTGGCAAAGTTGATTGACCTCTTAAAACACATCAAAAATTCAATGAAGTTATTTCACTTGATGGTCTATTCAGATTTTGGCAACGCATTTGACAAAGTTGCACATGGCAAACTGGTCAATAAAAGTTAAAGCCGATAGTACCGAGGGAGAATGGCAATTTGTTTCCAAATAGCTCAGTGGCAGAAGCAAAAGGTAATGGTTTGAAGGGTGCTTTTGTGACCCAAAGGCTGTTACAATGGAGTTCCATGAAACTCAGTATTCAATCCCTAGCTTTCCACAATATATATTAATGATTTAGACTTAAATGTAGGGGGAAAAGGTAACAAAATTTGCAGTTGATACAAAAAATGGCTGCTATTGACAGTACAGAGAAAAGCTTTAGACTGCAGAAAGATATAAATCATCTGCTCAGTTGGGTAGCAAACTGGAGAATATAATTTAATCCACACAAGTATTTGGGAACCTGCAACAAGACAAGGGAATATACAATAAATGGCAGGATACTGCATGGATGAACCAAGGGACCTTGGAGTGTATATCCACTGATCCTTAAAGTTAAGTCAGAGCAATAAAGCTAAAGAGGCTTGCTGAAAGTTTTCCTTTATTAGCCAAAGCATAGAAGATAACAGCAGGAAGGTTATGCTAGAACTGTATACAATACTAGTTAGGGCAAAGCTTGAATACTGCATACAGTTCTAGAAACCATGTTACAGGAAAGATGCAATTTCACTAGACAGGGTACAGAGGAGTCTAACGGGGATCTCAGGACTGGTAAATCAAAGCCTTGGCAATCTTTCCTTACAAGTAGGACTGTTTTTCTTTGGAACAGAGGCAGCTGAGGAGAGACTTAATGGAGGTGTATGAAATTATAAGCTTCCTCCATACAGCAAATTGGAAGGGCATATTTCCCATAGCAGGGAGTTCAAAAAAAAGTGGCAGTGAGTTATAGTAGATGGCAGAAGGAGTAAAAAGCTGAAGGGCAAAACAAAATCACCCAGTGAGTAGCAGGGGTCCAGAATTCACTGTCCAAAAGGATGGCACAAGCGGAAACCCTAATCACATTTAAAATATGTACCTGAAGAACCATGACTTACAGGGCTACAAACTTAGTGCAGCACAATAAAATGAGGTTGGGTAGCTCTTTTCAACTGGCTCAGACCTCAGGCAAATGGCTGCCTGTGTCATAAATTTCCTATGATTCTATCTAAATAGCCCAGTGAATCAAGAGCACACATTTGAGGACAGATTAGCAAGTGTGGACTGAGGGCCCAATTCATCAGCTATTTCATTGTTTACAACTGGTAGAATTTCAGCACAGGTTATCAACCAAATTGAACAATTTCCCCTCTATCCATTTACATTTAATTGATTTACTGTTCATATATCAGTCTGAACTTTAAGTCACACTCCATCCACCCCCAGATAGATTTGATCAATTTATGGTGGTGGGAAGGACAGACATGTCAGTATAAAACTGGCTGTGGAGGGAATTTTCTTCAATCAAAACAGCCTTCCTTCAGTGGGTATCCTACTTTTGCACTAAGATGCACCATGGGGTGAATTTTCCCTCCATGAACAACAGTTCATACATTCTACTCAGCAATTTCTTGGGGTGAAAAAATAATCAGTAAACATAACATGAACAAATGTGAATCAAACATCCACATTCTACAAAGCATCAATAAGTCACATCATCTGGTTCAGTGGGTATTAAGTGACAATCACCTGCAGCTTTAATTTTAAGCCCTAATATTTTAATGTTGTTTTATAATACAATGCATTGGCTGATTAATTTAAGTAACAACATTTTAATCAGTTGTATTAACTCATGAGGCATTGTCCGTACCAGTTACAAATGGCCATCAGCCAGTTGACACTTTTTCTTACGACAATATCTACTATTTTCAATAGTATAAACTGTGCTAATCACTTCCTTAATATTCCCTTCTAAGACCCAAAAGTACAAAGGCAGTGGATATACGGGAATACCATTGCCTCTAAATTCCCAATGAAATATCCCAAACAGAACACACAGCAATATTGTGCCACCACTTGTCAATATCACTGAACTCCCTACCTAAAAGACTGGGAATTCCTTCAAACAGTTTAAGGAAGCTGTCCATAACCTTAAAGCAACTAGGGATAAACAGTAAATCTGGCCTTGCCAGTGGCAACCATATCCTGAGAAAAAATTGAAAGAGGTTATCTTCATCGAACACACCAGAATTTTTAGCTTTTTTGGGCACTTTGCTACTGGAGAGTTTTGTGATTACAAGTAAAAATTATAATTTACCATAAAATTTGTCACCTACAACCATATATCCCTCCATATTTTCCGATGTTGAAAGATCCAAAAAGTTAGGAAAAGAAACTAATTTAGCAAGGCAAGAATCACTAAAATTCATGGGGCAGGCAAACAAGGCTGAAGATTTTAATAACTAACTGGCCTGATAAACACAGAGCACGGGTGACAATTTCCTTCATCCTAATTAGGTTCAATGCTAGTTTAAAATACATACTAAAACTGATTGCAAAAGGGAAAAGTGTTGATTACAAGCAGCAACAAAAACCCCCAAAATCTACTCAAATATGTAATTATTATCTCTTCAAAATCCTGAAATACAGCCATTTCCTCTGAACAGATCATTTGCCCCATTTGTAATGGAATTAAGGTAAACTTTAAATGATGGAGGCTTCAAAAAAGTTAACTCTAACTTAATTAAGAACTCCATTATAAACTAAGTTTAGATTTGGAATTTATATCCTGAATCACCAAAATAGATTATAAACTAATTCATTGTCAGGAATTGTGTGTGTGTGTGTGTATTATATAGGCCTATATCAACAAGAATCCCCATGTCAAAAGGTCTGTACAGAATATATAGGGCCACCATTTTTAATCAACTCTTAAATGCTGGTCAGTTTCCAAATATGATTATGAATTAACCTAAATGTAATATGATCCTCTGGTCCAGCTATCAAAATAAACCAAGTTCCCAAGGAGATCACCTTTCAAAATGAAGGTGGAACACTGACGCAGGTAACATGATTACTGTTCAACAATAAATATTTATCTGAAGCCCCTTTCAGTAATAATTAATGTAACTAACTTTTGGAATTAAAGTTTAACTTTTTCGCAACCAATTAATAGAACCAACCCACCCACCCACATGATTTCGATCTTGAGCTACTCTGTAGTTCTCAAAAGTTCCACTTCAACATCAACACAAGGGAGTGAGGAGGCAGTTAACCTTCCTGACGCTTTTGTTAAAACGCTATAGGGCCGATTTACGACCTCCAGTAATAAGTTCCATCAAAGACCTTGAAGTGGACTTGGGCGATACTTTCTCCGCCCATCTCCTCCCTCCTCTTCAACCCACCCCAAGCATGGGATCTGGAAGAGCCCGAAGACTTCCGCACATTTTACAAACAGATATAGTAGATTCTGACCTAACAAACACACATTGGAGTAACCTTGGGATATCCAAGCTTTCTTTTCTTTCCCCTAGAAGTTATACAATAACATGTTGTACACAGTGTCACCGGGCAGGTTCGAACCGGACATACAAGTCGCCTGAAATACAGTACATTACACAGTCAAGCCCTAAACGCATACCAACATAGTTGCGTCACCTGACACAACTAGAAAACTCCCGGAGTAAACTCTTACCTTTAAACTTTTTTTTATCGGAAAGGGCGGGGCAACATAATTTCAAGTATAAAACACTCAGATCAGTAACTTACTGTATTCCGTGTCCACTCCCCACCACCTCCTTTACTTTGCAGCCACTGGTAGATATCGGGGCCTTTGCCCTCCCTCAGATCACTGACAAACGCCCCTAAATACTCTTTGCAGAATAAGCTTTCACAAACCCCGGGCAGCTCGAACGACAGCCTCCGAATTGTTAAACTCATCCAAATCTCACCGTTCAGGACTGGCGTACCGCCGCTGCGCTCGTCGCACAACCACCGGCTGACTGACAAGCTCCACTACCCCGACCGTTTCCTCCACTGCCCTCAACCTCCGGAGCTGAGTCCGCTCGGCACCGCGCAAGCGCGTCAACCCCGCCCCGCGCGCGCCTGCACCGTCAAACCCGGGGCGCGCTCCCGCCCTCCGTGACTGGTTGTGAGCTCAGCGCTGGGCGGCTGTGGCTGCGGCTGCGCGCATTCCCCTGAATGTTGGGGAACTGCCGAATTTCCGTGAGTTGTTCCACAAGGTGACCGGAGTTTGCACCAGCACGGCAGCAAGGAAGTACCCAACCAGCTCCCCAGGAGATCTCCCGGCTGTGCTGCACACAGGAGCACTAGTTATAGTGATGAAACTGTCCCTGGTATAGCAGTAGATTCATTGCATAGAGAAGAAGGGATGCAAGAGCGAAGGGTAAACATAACGTAGTTTAGTTTTTAATTCATTGAGTTAGCTTTAATTTTTTTTAAAGAGTTTGAGGTGTGGCTATGACATCTGTTCTCTGGCAAGGCTTGTCCATCTACGTCGCGATCTGACGTCGCATGAGTCTCTAGTTATTTACTAGAAAGTAGAAACCGGGGTAGAGGAAGAGAGCCGACTTCAGGTCGTCGTATGTCAGGAGTGACACCAGAATGCCAGCCGTTGACAACACGTTCTGGGTCACTTTATGGTAAAAGATCTGAAAAAATAAAGATTTTTTTCAGGATCTGGGTGGCACTGGCAAGGGGAACATTTCTAGTCCGTTCCTATTGCTTTTGAGAAGGTGCTTTCTTGAACTACTGCAGTTCTTTTGGTGGCAGCATTCCTGCAATGCTATTTGGTAATGAGTTGAAAACACGATGATGCTGGAGGAACTCAGCAGGCCAGGCAGCATCCGTGGAGAAAAGCAGGTGGTCAACGTTTCGGGTCAGAACCCTTCTTCAGGACTGAAGCAAGGAAAAGGGGAAGCCCAATATAAAGGAGGGAAAAGCAGAGCAGTGATGGGTGGACAAAAGAGTGGAGGCGGGGTGGGCCCAAGGTGGTGATAGGTAGATGCAGGTAAGAGATAGTGATAGGCAGGCGCAGGGGAGGAGGCAAGACCAGAGCCTCCGGGGGATGAGTTCCTGGATTTAGAGTCTGCAGTAATGAGGAAACTATGATATGCAGTAATTCCAAGAGAGGGCTGTGTGCAACTTGAGGGGAAAAATTGAGACTGGTATTCCCATTTTACCTGAAAATGTTCTTCCTAAAGATGGAGGTTGGATTTGATGTTGGAGGGTAACTGTGCAGTAATAAGCCAAGGGGAATTGGTCCTGCCTTTTGAATGCAGGAGATGCCAGGCCAATTTTCCACATGTGGGCAGATGCCCCAGTTGCAACTATATTTGGATACTGCATCCAGTTCAGGGCACCCCACAAAAAGAGCACATCAAAGACTACAGAGCAAGTGCAAAGAGGTGTTTGTCAAACAGTACCAGTCATGAAAGACTGTGCATGGAGACACTGGGGAATCTTCAATTACTTTTTGAGTGGAGAAGTTTAAGGGGGAAAGGGTGTTAAATGTCATGGTAAGTAGTAAGGTGAATAAAGGTGAAAAGTAGAACAATCAATAACCAATGACATATTCAAGGTAATTGCCAAAATGCAAGATAAAGAATAATTTTTACTGCTGAGTTGTTACCTCTTAGTCTTACCATTACTATTTTGACTAGGAACCAATCTTGATTCAATGAGACGTCATGAGGACATGCTAGGTGCAGTGCCAGGAATACATTAAATGAGGTGCCTACAAAGTGAGCCGTATGCAGGACTACATGCAAACTAAAGCGGGGGTAACTCAATAAACAAGGGGATGAAAGGTTACTGAATCTGGACAGGAATGCAAAGTGGAGGTTATAATCAGATCAGCCATGATCTTATTAAGTGGCAGAGCAGGCTCAAGGGGTGTGTGACATACAAACAAATGAGTTAGAGGCAGGAGTATGTTCAAAAGCAATGTGTAATAAACAGTTAAACAATTCCACAACAAATGAATCAAATTTGCAATCTTCTGCTTTGTGAGTCCTCAATCTGATCCCATAGCCTTTGCTGCACCACTGCTGTAAGTGAATTGAAGACTGGCCTCTGTAATGGTAGAAACTTACTCTTGCAGTCACAGAATCTGTTCATTGTTTCTGATTGATGGTGGGGAACTCAGCCAAAAAAAACCATTCAATATCAAGAATAGGCGGTTAGACTCACTTGTTGAAGATGGTCAATGCTTGACATTACTGTGGTGCAAATATTATTTGTCACTTATCAGCCCTGGGCTAAATGTAGTGTCACAAACCAGCAACAAAAGAAACACACTATGCATGATTCAGTGTTAAAAACTATTTTATTAATCACTACTTATGATAATATGTAAAATAAAAGTAAAAATGTTAGTATGTTAGAATTCAAAAATGTTAAACCTTGAACGTTAACCCCAAAACTAAACTTGTCGTGTGTGTGTGTGTGACAAAGTCCAAAACTCCCAGTTCCGGAATGGTTCTTAAAGTTCAGTTCCGCAAGCCATAAGGTGAAACATGAGCAAGGGCTTCTTCAACAACCACCGTTGTCTGAAGATAAGATGTAGATGTAGAAAAACATAGAGAGAGTACATACGAAATCCAAATGTTCCACGATGGAACCCAAACGACACTTCAGTGTTTACTCGGTAGTGACTTCCTCACCCCGAAAAGCATCCTAACCGTGGTCGTCCACACACAAATACCTGTTTCCTTCTACAGGTCAGCAACAAAGTGAACTCCACCGGATTACTTCCAACTTCCATACATGGATTTCAGTGGCAAACACAGTTATTGTTTCTCATCCATCGATAGAGAAAACAAGCAGGCTGGTGTCTCTCTCCCTTCTCTCTCTCTCTCCTTCAACCACGTCATTACGTCCTTTATCTTCTATTGACGTAAGCACGCCCCACACACACATACACACACACTCTCTATCTTAAAGGGACTTTCACTGAGTCCGTAACAGTAGTCTTAGTCTTACTGTCATATTTATTTATGTCATAGGAGATCATTTGGCCCATCAGGATCGACAACTCTCAAAGCAATCCCATTTCCCCCAATACATTTTTCCTAAACTACTCTCTCTTCATGCCCTTTAACACTCCCTAATTCTTCAACCATTCATCTACACCAGGAGTAATTTATGGTAGCCAATTAAACTACCAATCAGCACATCTTTGGGAGGAAAGTGGAGCTCCCAGGAGAAACCCACACAGTCACACAAAGGTCAAGATAAAGCCTGTGTCATTGGACTTATGAGACAGCAGCAATACTTACTGAGTTACTGTACTGCCATGTGCCTTGCTGTTTGTAAGCATGAGCTGCTTTATTTTCTAAGGACACTCCCACCTCACGTCTGAAATTTACTTCCTTGATACACATTTGGATCAAGGCTGTAATGAAGTCTGGAGCCTGGTGGTCCTGGTGAAATCCAAACTAGGCATCAGTGAGTGCTGCTTGATAGTACTATTGATGACGGATACCATCATTTTGCTGATGAATGAGAGTAAATTGATTGGGTGGCAATTAGCCAGATCAGATTTGTGCTTTTTTTTGTGAACTAGGTAACTTACCACATTGTTGTATAGATGCCAGTGCTGCAATTGTTCTAGTTCAGCTTGAATAGAGACAATGCTTGGAGTATTATATACAATTCCAGTCTCCTTACCAAAATATCAAGGAAACACAGCAAAGATTGAAGATTCATCAGATTGTTTTCTGGGATGTGGGAATGTCATTTGAGGAGAGATCAAGTAGGCCAGGCCTGCTTTCTCTAGAGCTTTGAAAAATGAGAGGTGACCTCATTGAATCATACAAAATTCTTGGGGTTATTCAAAATTCAATAGGGTAGATGGAGGGAGGTTGTTTTTCCTGAGTAAGGGGACCAGAGCTACAGAAGTCACTCTTCAAATAAAGCATAGGCTACTTGGTAATGAAATAACATGAAATGTCTTCACTCAGAGCTAAATTGCATATCCCTGCTTTTTATGGAATACTCTATATTAGCCTGGTTAAGTACAGCTCCACACCATTTAGAACAGAATAGTCTATTTGACTGGCATCCAGTTCGCCACCCTAAACATTCATGCCCTGCACCAGAGCACTGTGGTTGCAATGTTCTTTCAAACAAGTCTAAATTTTGAAATTTTTAAATTGGTTAATACTTCATCATTATGCACCCATCATTCTCTCCTTCAATTTAAAGTGGTCCATAGAGCTTACTTGTCTAAAGACAAACTATCCCGTTTTTATTCGGATCTCTCTCCTTACTGTGATAAATGCAATAACGGAGAGGCTTCTTTAATTCACATATTATGGACGTGTCAGCGTCTTAAAAAATATTGGACAGAGGTGTTTCAAACTTTTTCTGTGCTTTTTAAAATAAATTTTAAACTTAATCCTTTGACTGCATTATTTGGGATTGTCAGAGAAAAAGATACAACTTTAGAGGCTTCTGATCTACACATTCTGGCTTTTATTTCTCTTATGGCCAGGAGGGCTGTGTTGCTTAAATGGAAAGAAGTTACTCCGCCTACTCATGCTCAATAGTTACGGGACGTTATGTCATACCTGAATCTAGAAAAGATCCATTGCTCAATTTTTGAATCTAGCTTAGGCTTTCAAACCCTGTGGGGACCTTTTTTGAATTATTTTCAAAACCTTTGACTTGGTGACTAAAGTACAGATATTGGCATGGTTCTTCCTTGTCTTTTTTTTAAACCAAACAGCTCTGATTTTTGGTAGTGGGTGTAGATTTTTTTAATAATAAAATTATTCCAATTTTTTCTTTATTAACTATCACATGTGATTATTAGAGTATTGTGATCTCAAGTATGATTTAACACAATGTATTCAGTAGTATTTTTACTCTCTTTTTGATGCAAGTACTCTATTTTTTTTTGTGTGGAATTAATAAAAGTATTGTAAAACGAAAGAAACAAGTCTAAATTTGAACTTGGCCTCCAGAAGTGAAATGTGGGAACATATCCATGGTCCACTGAATGTATGTGATTATAACTTTGACATTTGAATAGTATTTTACAGTAATTATTTTGAAATAAATCTTGCATAAACAGACAAAAAAAGTCAGAGTGATGATTGAAGAACTAGTTAATTTCTTCTGACAGTACAGGAAACAGACAAGCATTGCCAGCAGGAGATCTTGAACCATCTGCATAGGCTACAGATTGTTTTTTGTTTATTCACACACAGCTGAAATAAGCAATTAAGATCCTGGTTGACTATCAAAATAAAGGATAGTAATAGTTTGATAGGCCATAACTTGCTGCCAATAGCAAGCTAGTCTTCCTTATCTTTAACAATGAAGTTTTCTGGATTCCCAATGTCAATTTACTGGTGAGGTCCTGATCTAAAAAGGCAATCCCCTCACAAAACAGCTTAAAAAAAATGTCCACCATGCCTTCTAACTTTGCCAGCTCTCAAAGACTTTGAATGGTTTTAAATGTCCCTAACATTCAGAAACTCAAATGTTTTTAATCAATTAAAAACAAAATCATAAAATATTGAGCATTTTAAAAGTATTTGATATTGAAAGAATTAAAAACATTAAGGCAAAATAATTCAAACAAATTTATTTTAAATAAATTACTCGTACTTGCCCTTCTTCCCTACAGCAGTTCCTCTCCATTCAATGAACAAATATGCTGTTCCTGCACCAGCTCTAACTTGACACGGGTTCAACAACAGACTCCCTGGTGTCACCACTGGCAAAAGAGTCCAGTATTGGAGTACAGCCAGGAAATCGTCAGCACAAGAAAGAATCCAATGCTGAAGTGCAGCCAGAAATTCTCTGTCATGCTTGGCCAGTACTGGAACACACCTTCTAATGTTCCATACCTCCTGATGCTTGTAGAGGATGACTTCAAACAGTTTTGGATAAGACTGGCAGCAATTCCCCACAAGTTCTGGACTAATAAGATTTAAAGAGACTTTAAAAACATCACTAATTGTAAGTTGAAAAGTACTTTTTCCAGATTTTCTTCTAGCACAATGAACTATGATATATGGTTGATTTTCATTTAGTTACATTTACATTTCATAGCTTAATGTGAATTTTAGGTTATGTTCCACAGAGTACCTTTGCACCACACTAATAGAGAAATAACTAAATTCTTACATGCCAAGTTCAGTTAGCCCCACATTGACAAAACTGATAGCTATATAGGGCAGACAGACTGCCGGGAAAAATCAAAAGGATAATGCTGAAGGACTTAATAGGCATGAATAGCAAGACAACATGGAAAACAATAGCACTCGAGTGAGAAATTTAGACAAAATCTGAACTGTACAACCTGTACTGATCTCTATGCATTGTAATTCAGTAGCTTGATATGAGAAAATGTTCAATTCAATGACACATGCTTAGAACAGGATGTACAAGTAAATCTGCAACATTAATTACATTTTGTAAGCCAGTAACATTAAAATTCCAAATACTATAAGCTTAAAGGGTATTTAGGAATAGCAAAATTAATCTATATATACTTCAGTGCAGTATAAAGCTATCAAGATTTAATTATCGGTCCATGCGAAGTTCTCTCAATTATTTTAGATTAGGCATTACGCTGGCAAAGATGCCCTCTCAAACTCCCTGGCTACCCAGGATCAAGCTTTCCACATTACCCTGAGCTGCCACATCTCCTCTGAAGGTTCCTTAAAAAGCTTTAAAGTTTAACATTTAGTTGATCACTAATTATTGCTAAATAAACTTTGATAAACTGTTATAGTTGCTCAGCAATCATTTCTTTCAGAAGTAACGTCAACTCTTATTCATTTCCTATTCTGTATTTGAAGAACAAAAAGGGAGAGCTCCTGGTTGAGAACTCATGGTTTCATTTCAAGTAATTTTTGGATTTATCTATCCCATGCAATTTAGTTTCTTATTCTTCAGTAAACTTCTTCAAGATTTAAAAATCCCAAATTTCTGAAGACTTTTCTAACACCCATCTTCTGGCAACAGGGTTCATTCAGGACTTGTACAAAAGAAAGAGGGCTACACAATTCATCAATTTATTAATGTCCTGTAATTATAAGACATTTAACCAAAATTAAAATTTATTTCATCTATAACTATTTCATCTACCACTAATCTTGGATGTTTTGTGGAATATGTTCCAAAAATCTAAATTAGAATCAAAGTCAATGTAACAGTCATAGTGGTAGATTTCAAACTGTGTGCATAGAATGTGGAAGTATCAGAACAAGATATTTGCCACCAATTTTGGATGTTTTGTGCAAGTTCAGTGGCAGATATCTTGTGCCTGATACCTCCCACAAATTACCTTCACACAGATCAAAATCCATCACTATGTCTGTTACATGGATTTTTTAAAGTAGAACTAGAGGTCCAAACACCAGTCATTGGAACATCCCAATCAGCCATCTTCTCCACCTTCCCCACTGCAAGTCTTTGGTACCTGCTCCTTTCTACTCTACCATTTTATACTCTTCAATTCCCAAGATTTGCTCAGAATTCTAACCAGAAAATAGATTTAATTAACTGTCTTTGTTTAGAAATTGATTAATTGGCTTTCAGGTGTCTGAATGCTTCATCCTGGAAGGCCTTACATAGTGCTCTTGCTGTTAGGCAAAGTTGTGCTCATTTGATTTCTAATGAGTTATCCTGCAGGTGGTCAGTAGAATAAGGGAATTATCAACCCTACTGAAGCAAGAATATGGGGCATGAAATTCAGTTTTGTAAAAATAACCCTGTTACTGAATTTATCTAATAGAACCTCCCACTGTCTATTGACACTAACGAACTAGTTTTGAGTCCATCATGGGACACAGAAATAGCCATGACAACCATCAGGCACCCAACCACACTAATCCCATTTAATTCTTCCCATATTCCCATCAACTCTTCTCCCACATGTTCTCTTCCACCCCCCCCCCCCCCCCCAGATTCTACTGCTCACCTATACACTACGGGCAAGTTAATGGCCAATTCATCTTTCAATCTGCATGTCCCAAAGTTATAGAGTCATACAGCATGAAAACATACCATTCAGCAAAGGGTGCAAGTTGAAATTTTGGGTCAAGACTCTGCATCAGGCCTAGTCGACAACTTGTACCTTTTGCCTCCAAAGATGCAGCTTGACCTACTGAATTTTTCCAGCATTGTGTTTTTAGTTCCAGCATCTGCCATCTCTTGTATCTTGTAAAAGCCATGCTGGCCATCTCTGATTAGTCCCTGCCTTTCCAAGTGATCATTAATCCAGTCCCTCAGAATTTTCTCCAATAACTTCTCTACAGGCTGTTTCCTACTACCCTTCTTGAAAAGGGGACTGCATTTACCATCACTTGGTACCCTCACATAGCCAGTGATTTAAAAATCTCAGTCAGAACCACAGCAATCTCTTCCTTTGCCTTCCAAAGCAGCCCGTGATAAATTTCATTTGGCCATACCAATAATCATCCAGTGAATAAGATTTCTTTTTCTGCAAAGGTCATTATTCCTTATTTGTCATCCATTTAAAGTAAAGCTTGTTGAACCCACTCAACTGATTCTGGTTATGCTTAAGTTGACAGTTAAGATGTTCCATCTATTCCTCAATAACATTCATTGAGCAAATCCCACCTTTAAATTGCTTATACATCTCCCCATATTTTCCTTCCAAATGTGCCAGTTTAAATTTATACACCAGCTCCATGTCTTCCTCACATACAGATCTTATCTAATCACCACATAACTTAGATCAACAAATATCTAGATGTTAGGGAAGGTTATCTGGACAGTTTTGACATTAATAAATCAGAGAACACATGCGAGTTGTCTGTTTTTTTTAATAAAATCTACGATTTTAATTAATCAGGGCTCAGAGCTTTAAGAGAGGATCTAGAACATGGGGATCATTTGCAAATTTCCCCTATGAAAAAAAGTTATTGGAAAAACCCATTTATTATATAAAACAACCAGTCTCTTGACGTTCTCAGATGTCTGCAGCCAACGTCATACAGAAAAACTTAACCATATAGAAGGCACATTTCAATTATTGACAGAATGCAATCATTGTGACAAGTCCACAATTACCCGAGAAGTTGTGTGGGTTTTTTGTTTGAGTGAGGGGGCAACAGATTGTAGAACAGTTTTTCTCCCTTGTGACCTCAAAATTATTTCTTGGCATAAGTGATCTTCATTGCATGTGATGGTGTAATTCTGAATCCCTGTAATGCATCACGTGCAGCCCCGGCTTGTCCTTCATTTTCGAATTCCACAAATGCTATGTCATGGCGGCCTGGCACCAAACGTACTTCTTTGAAACCAGGGAATCTATATAGTAAAAAAAAAGTAAAAGTAATTTAGTACAGATATTGCAAATGTTTTGAACACTAAAGATTGATTTATTATATTAAGTTGATGTGGAGCTAATCAACTTTAAAATTGTACCACTGAATAGGAATCACCAAACAGTTGTTGAATGATGATTCTGTCCACTGCTGTATACCTTTGAGCTCTAAATAGTCAGAAAATGTGAAGATCAAGAGACTGAAGAGGATGGAAAAAGATACACACAATATAAAAATTAACCAAATAATTGAAAGAAAATTTAATTTGGTCCTTATTGACTAACACAATTGGAACAGTTACAACTCAAGAGTCAGCCATTCAGCCCAATGAGACTATATTGGTTCCTACTGGATTAGTCCCATTCTCCTGCTATTTTCCCACTGCCCTGCAAATTCTCTCTGAAGTGCCTATTCAATTTCCTTGAAGTCCCTATTCCCCTGCACACCTTTAGAACTGTGCCATTTAGTCGTTCCTCCTAGTTTTTGCCTAACTGCTTCACTTCACACTTCTGTGTTAAAATTTCATCTGCCACTTGTCTGCCCATTCAGTCAGACATTCCTACGAGTAGTCTGTGGGACAGCTCACCCAACTTAGATGTCACCAGGAAACATACTATGATTGCCTAAATTTGGATTGACTTTGCCATGTTGAATAGACCCTATAGTTTTATTATAACATTCTAATTGTTTTATAAACTAACAGAATTTAAAATGTCTTAAGTGCTTCTATCCCAATGGATTATCAACTTCAGGAATTAAATGATTGCTGTAAACATGCATTTTAAAACCCACATTGAGTGAAGTATGATGCACAATAACTAAGCATGGATCTGACATTCTACTTGGGATAATAATGCTACTATTCTCCAAGGCCCAGACTAATAATCTAGAGATCAAGGCAGAATGTTAAATTCAGTTAAAATAATCTGGAGAAAAAAAAGTAAAGATGGCAATAAATTGCTGTAAGGTCAACACTGTATAAAAGCCACCTCCAAAAGAATCAGACCACCTCCATAAAAACTGCTCTGCCCAGGACCACAAGAAACTGCAGAGAGTTGTGGACACAGCCCAGTGCATTGCGGACACCAGACTCCCCTCCTTGGACTCTGTCTTTATCTCTTGCTGTCTTGGTGAAGCAGCCAGCATAATCAAAGACCCCACCCACTCGGGACATTCTCTCTTCTCTCCTCTTCCATCAGGTAGAAGATACAGGAGCCTGAAGGCATGTACCACCAGACTTAAGGACAGCTTCTACCCCACTGTGATAAGACTATTGAACAGTTCCCTTATACAATGAGATGGACTATGACCTCACGATCTACCTTGTTGTGACCTTGCACCTTATTGCACTGCACTTTCTCTGTAGCTGTGACACTTTACTCTGTACTGTTATTGTTTTTACCTGTATTACATCAATGCACTCAGTACTAACTCAATGTAACTGCACTGTGTAATGAATTGACCTGTACGATCAGCTTGTAAGACAAGCTTTTCACTGTACCTCAGTACAAGTGACAATAATAAACCAATACAATTCCTACACACAAATGCCAGACAATTACCATTTTAACTACAGTCAGATAACCTCCCTTTCTCATTCAATGGAAATACCACAGCAAATTTCCCACTATCAGTATCCATTTACCAGATACTAACTTGGCCAGCCACACAACTCCTGCCACTATAAGACTAGGTACTCTAGGGCAAGTAGGTCAATGCCCAGCTCTCCAAACACTTTCTACCAGTTACAAGAGTCCTGCCAGGAGCCTGATAGAATACTCTCCATTTGCCTGATTGGACGGAATTGATAATATCCAGATCAAAGCAGCCCATCTGATTGGAAGCCCATCCTCCATCTTCAACATTCATCCTCTCTGCCAAAATGGTTGCATTATGTTCCAACTCCAAAATGAACTCCAGCAATTTCACAAGGCTACTTCACCCAATTCTCCACCAAAACCTCTGACCTCAACCACTCACAAGGGTAGGGGCAACCAGTTCATGCAATATCACTATTTGCAAGCGCACCCCCCCCCCGCCCCCCCAAAGAAACAAAAGTCTATGTCTTTAATATATTGGCATTGATAGGTCAAAATTCTGGAACTCCAAACAGACAGCAATATTGGAGCACCTACATCATTAAGATTATAGAAGTTCAAGATGGCAGTTTACTACAATCTTCTCAAAACCAGTGATGGGCATCTTGTTGGCCTTGCCAGCAACAGCCATATCCAATGGAATGAATAAAAGTTTATCAATTTAAGACAAAAGCAGCATGAAAAATAAAATAGAAAAAAATTGCATAAACTCTGTCGTTAATTTAGAATGACCACTTTCATATGGGGTAGCCTTCCTGTTTATTACTGTGGCAATAAACAGTTTTAAAATGAAAAGCCAACCATCAGGGCTGCCCAGTTGATGTACTTTCTTATTTCGATAAAATAGTTTATTGGGAAGTTTAACAATTGGAAAATGCCAACTTTTCTTCTGCAGCTGCTTCTAATACTGATCACAGAAGAGTACTTATGTGTGCATTCCTGGGCAGCTCCATTGAAAACGACAAGAACCTCTAGTTCAAACCAGTTGAACTCGAAGAATGCCGAACCTTACTAAGGTATCCTGTTGGTATGGATTCTATATTCTCAGTTTGCTCTTCAATTTCATAAATGTCCCTAGGTGGAGATTATAGTGCAGCTCATTTTCAATGAAGTTGCTCCAAAATATACCCTCCCCAAGTAAATCTAAGTTACATTTATGTCAATAAAATGGAGATTTGAAAACAAACATTCACATCATTTTCCACAGTAATATACAAAGTCATCTAGGTAATGTTTAAACAAATTTTTTCCCCAATTTCTACTTACTGATTAAACAGCATAGATAACATCATCTCATTGGTCTCTTCAGGCAAATTAGTGAGAAACAGGATATAGTTGGGTGGATTGTCTGGTACCTTTGAGGAAAACAGTATTGAAAACAGTCATTTAAAATATGATTAAAGTAGAAATACACTTTAAGAAATAATACAATTCAGATCAAGAAATGAAATGGATTGGCAAAAAAATATTCAACTTAATGTACTGCTTAGGGAAACTTCTTGAAAGCTAAGGATTTACGGCAAATATGTAATAAGCTTTAATAAGTAAATCTTTAACAGGAGATTTACAGTAGAACAATGAATGTATAATTTACATTAATGATTTTGACGAAAGGACTGTTTTATATCAAAGTTTGGTGACAATTCAAAGAGGGGCAATATTGGACCATATTGTTCACGTCTGACATCGGAATCCCAAAACAGGCTCTATTCAAAACTTGAGGATACGTCTGAAACTTTTGTTAAGAAATGCAACATCCCCAGTGGCTCCTAGGAGCCCATGACTCAACTGTTCAAAGTGAAAGAGGAGCATTGGAATGGAATTGAGAACCTCAAGTTCATGCATTGAGAGCTCAGAGGCCCTAGATACATGCTGGTAAGAGCTCACAAAGTACCCACCCGTGTGCCACATCAGTTACAGCCTGCCTCATTGTTGAGGAGGGAACTGCGGAAAACTTGCCATCTATTTCCAAATGCCTTGTAAGATCAGGATCTAAGTTTATTATCTGCTTGAGGTGCAATTATAACAGATTTTTTTTAAGAAAAGCATACCTGCTGAGCTGCTGAAGAGGTCGTTTGGTTAGAGTTTGCAGTTGCTGTTTGTGTTGTTGCCTAAAATTAAGGAGACTGAGTTGAAACATAGTATGTGAAAAACTTCTAATCCTCCTAACCACCACCCCCTGCCAACAACTTGAAATTGCTTTTCATTTTAATCCAAGCTAAATAACTAATCAAAGCCTACAATTTTAAATACTGCATTTCATCATCAAGCTAAATGGTCTCTTTAACACAATCCCCAAAACAATGGATTGACATGATAAATCATGACCAGTGTTTAATATTTACAATTTTTTAAAGATTTTAAATCATCTGGTGCAGGTTTTGTTTTAAGCATCATAAAAGGATTAAGTATATCAAGAGAACGTCCTGGCAGCAATAAGGTTTACGTAAAAAGGCACAATGGTCCACACCCCCTTGAACAAGGGGGCATAATTTATCAGTACTGAAACAAATTTTAAAATCAAAATAAGCCTTAATTAAACTGTTAAGAGTTTTTTTAATCTCATGAATAAAGATACTGTCACAATTGGTGATTAATATGGTAAACTTCCAAATGTTTTTATGCAGCATAGCAGAGGACACATTTACTACAAGGTCACAACCAATTCAAACAAACAATAGATGATGGTTATTCCAAAGTCATGGCACGCATCAACTCCAGGTTGGTCATGGCACGCATCAACTCCAGCCTACCAGACAACCTGGACCCATTGCAATTCGCCTATCGGCGAAACAGGTCTACAGCAGATGCCATCTCCCTGGCCCTACACTCAGCTCTAGAGCATCTGGACAGTAAAGACACATACGTTAGACTATTGTTTATTGACTACAGTTCTGCCTTCAATACAATAATTCCAAGCAAGCTTGTCACCAAACTCCGAGACCTAGGACTCAACACCTCCCTCTGTAACTGGATCCTTGACTTTCTAACAAACAGACCACAATCAGTGAGGATAGGCAGCAATACCTCCGGCATGATTATTCTCAACACTGGTGCCCCACAAGGCTGCGTCCTCAGCCCTCTACTCCCTATACACTCATGACTGTGTGGCCAGATTCTGCTCTAACTCCATCTACAAGTTTGCAGATGATACCACCGTTGTAGGCCATATCACAAACAGCAATGAGTCAGAGTACAGGAAGGAGATAGAGAGCTTAGTGGAATGGTGTCATGACAACAACCTTTCCCTCAATGTCAACAAAACTAAAGAGCTGGTCATTGACTTCAGGAAAAGGGGTGGTGTACATGCACCTGTCTACATCAATGGTACTGAGGTCGAGAGGTTTGACAGCTTCAAGTTCCTGGGAGTGAACATCACCAACAGCCTGTCCTGGTCAAATCACGTAGATGCCACGGCCAATAAAGCTCATCAGCGCCTCTACTTCCTCAGGAGGCTAAAGGAATTTGGTTTGTCCCCTTTGACTCTCACCAACTTTTACCAATGCACCAAAGAAGGCATCCTATCTGGATGTATCACAGCTTGGTACGGCAACTGCTCTGCCCAAGACCACAAGAAGCTGCAGAGAGTTGTGGACATAGCCCAGCGCATCACAGACACCAGCCTCCCCTCCTTGGACTCTGTCTTTACCTCTCGTTGTCTTGGTGAAGCAGCCAGCATAATCAAAGACCCCACCCACCCGGGACATTCTCTCTTCTTTCCTCTTCCATCAGGTAGAAGATACAGGAGCCTGAGGGCACGTACCACTAGAGTTAAGGACAGCTTCTACCCCACTGTGATAAGACTATTGAACAGTTCCCTTATACAATGAGATGGACTATGACCTCACGATCTACCTTGTTGTGACCTTGCACCTTATTGCACTGCACTTTCTCTGTAGCTGTGACACTTTACTCTGTACTGTTATTGTTTTTACCTGTACTACATCAATGCACTCAGTACTAACTCAATGTAACTGCACTGTGTAATGAATTGACCTGTACGATCAGCTTGTAAGACAAGCTTTTCACTGTACCTCGGTACAAGTGACAATAATAAACCAATACCAAAGTGTTATATCCCCTACCCTGCAAAGAGAGTTCTTTTGTAAGCAAAGGGTTTAGGGAACATGCATTTCTTGCAACTCCAGAAAAGCCATCAGCTGCCTAACCTAAACAATTTGTATGTTCTGAATATACCTTTCAGGGTACAATATGAAATAAAGACCATTCTGTTGCAAGTTTTTTTTCTGATAAACAAATCAAAAAACTGCAGATGCTGAAAATCTGAAATAAAAAAATGCTGGAAACACTCAACAGGTCAGGCAGCATCTGTAGCAACAGTACTGTCTCTCTTTCCACAAATGCTGCCCGACTTGCTGAGTGTTTCCAGCATTTTCTGTTTTTAGTGCAAGTTTTCTATACTGATGTAATCAGTGAAAATACTTTACTTCACAACTATGAATTCTAACTAAAAGGTTCAAATTTAAACAGCAGCCTTGCAGTATTATTGTTTCCTTCTCAGACACAAAATACATTAGTACTCGTCATTGCTTTTTCAGATGTTTTGTTGACAGGCTTTTCTAGATGTGCCATAAACAAGTCACAAAGACAGTTACTGCCAAATCACACCATCCCATAAATTAAAAGTCAAAAGCAAACAAAGTGAATTTTCAAAAAAGTTGCTGGAAATAAGGCAAGTCTTTACCTGATTAGCTTTTTTGTTTGCAGCTACCTGTTCTTGCGTTTTGGCCTTTTTCTTTTCTTTCTTCTTTTCTTTATCTGCAAAGGTGCCCCTCATTTTTGATACAAGATCGGAGTCAGTCTTTGCATACTGAATGCGCTGAGGAAAATGCAATTGAATATGCATGTTTCAGTAAATGTACCATTGTGAGATAAAGGTAAAATGAAAATTTTATGAATATTCGTTAGGCTTTGTTCCTCATGGGATGAATTTATTGTTCACCTAAATCAGTATTTTATTTATAAATAATTTTCCCTACCCACCAGACAATTAAAACACTAACAGATCTACACTAACCTGGGAATCAACAAGGATTCAATAAAGTATGTCAGATTTAAGTTGAGGTTCCCCAGAGTTGCAACAGTAGAGAGATTTTGTTAAAAATGCAAAATATACTTCGTTTATATTAAAGTCTTTCCTTCATAAAACAAAAGCTATTTGAAAGAAAGCAGACAAACCATAAATGAATATTAAATTTTGTTAAAAACATTTTTCCCCCCATTTTCCATCAGCAAAATAACTAAAATAATTAAATACTGACAGTTAGGCTAGTGTGTCAAAATAAGCATATTAAATTGCTAATAAATTTTACACTATTAATCTCATCCAAAACGTGAGTGTACCTTATCACCGTCTTCTCAAAGGGAATTAAGGATTAATGTTAAATGCTGTTTTTTTTCAGACACAGATTATGTGCATAAAACACACTAAACTATTAACTTCAACTCTTCGATTGAGTTACTTCTTTGCCACACAGTTTTTTTTTAAAACCCTATTAATCTTTCTGTGCTGAAATTAAATTCTTTGCCTCATTACTTGCATCAGGTATAGGGCATAGGGAGGATGTACAAAAAACAAATCGAAATTATTACACTCCATATTTAAGTCTTTATACTTTAACAATGAACTCAAAGCAAGTAACAATGCTCCGCAGCAAGAAGCTAATCTTTCTTAATTTATTACAAGCTAGAAAAAAAATGATTGAACAGTTTCACAATAATCAAACATACAAATCAGCTACCCAGATGAAGTGTTGAACTCTTTACTAAATCTGCTTGAACTAAGTTCTGAATCTGTGTTTTAAAGTTATTTAGCTATTAAGGCAATTATTTACAGCTGGTCATATATCACTGTAACATCTCCTATTCTGGTCACATTACAATGAGCCCCTTAGCGAAACTAGTGTACAAAAAGCCTGGCCACCTACTGCAAATGCACGATTCATTAAATTTGAAAACATTACCATGCCGGTTAATAAAATAATGTACTTGGGACAATAGACCTGTCTCATCACAATTGTTTAGGAGAATCTGCTACAAGCCACTGGTTTGTGCTCTACCCACAAAATGGGGGAAAACAGGAGAACTGGCAAATAGAGTGGAAACCACTCAAAGATCAAGATTAACATGTCACAATAGTATTTTCTTAACCTCTTAATGGATAAGAGTCCAAACCCATATTAAATGCTGAGAAATGTCAAGTGATGATCCTAGGGGAAGCTAGTTACGAGATTTCAATTACAATGAAAACTTAACTACAAAGCTACAAACCTTGTGCTAGTAAATGGGATTAGTATGGATGGGAACTTGATGGTCAGTATGAATAGGGTGGCAAAGGGTTCATTTCTGTGCTGTATGACTAGCATACTCATTTTACATTTTTATGCACGTCTTTAACTTACCATAGGTTTGCCATAAAATGGAAATCCTTGTAATTGTCGTAAAGCACTCGTAGCACAGGTTATCTCTTTAAAAATTACAAAAGCTTGTCCTCTCATTTTCATAGTCTTTAAAGCTACAATATCAATAATTTGACCAAACTGAGAAAACAGGGCATATAATGCTCTCTTCAACTCTACAGAGAAAAACAAAAGCAAATGTTAATTTTATATTCATCCCTTTTGTAAATGAAGGCAGAAAATAATTTTTCCATCATAAAATAACCAAGACTGATCAATGTTATTTGATCAGAAAATTGCCATTTTTAAATTGCGTACACATTTCAAAAACATACTATTTTACTGATTTCATTGTATCAGCATATATAACACACTATTACCAAAATACATTTAGGCCTGTAAGTCATCAACATAATTACGCTTTTCCTATCACTATACATTTAGTAATATGCTTCAATAATGTTTTTTCTGCAAGAGCAACACCACTGGAAATAAACTACTTAAATAATCCACACCAAGTGTCCCATCAGCAAATTACAACAAAAGAAAACAAAACTGGATTACCATTTCTCATTATTAGTAACTGCAAAATAAATATTCATCTAGCAAGCATGTATTAATTAACATAAACACCAATAAGGAATGATTCATCAGTAAATGAGTCCAGAGCATGGGCCCAAGACTTGGACACAATAGCTAGAATGTTTTGCAGCCTAACAGGCACTCAATAGCTTGAGTTTATACCATATCATTTACTTAGAAAAATGCACTTTACATGGAATCTACTACTTTTCCTCTTAAGGCCGAGGGAAAACTATGAAGTGTCGATCTAAAACTAAAAAAAACCGCAGTGCCAAAGTGCTGGAGGAGGAAATTCTCAAATGTGGGGCTGAGGTAGCTTTAAGGAGCTAAAATAATGTTCGAATCAGGGAAATGGGAGTCGAGGGTTTATGGCAATAATTCTGGGACTTTGGCTGGAACATTTTGGCTATGAGATAGAAATACGAATAAAACAAATCTCATTTCACTGTCCCTTTATTAAATATCAGAATAAACCCATCTGAGAAATCCTTAACTTCTACTCCTGCACTATTCAGAAACTTTCAGTACTTTCAATTGTGGTGCCAAGTTCATGGAATGGTCTCTGATCTTATAACAGTGGTCTGACTAAAGGTCTTAAATCTGAAATGCAACTCTGATCTCTCCACAAATACTGCCTGTCCTGCTCAATATTTGCAGATTTTCTATTTCGTTTTAGATTTCTGGCATTTGCAGCATCTTCCTTGTTCTTATTAATATCACTCGAGCTTCCCAACGATTGTTGATAGGATCCCCTGGATCCTCCAAGGCAGAAATAAATATACTTAGGAGGTAAAGTCCAATGGCAACAATCCATACCATTCAGAGAAAAAAAGGCAAGTGACTTTTTAAAATGCCAGCTGTTCACACCTTACTCTTAATGAAGAAACATTTCCTACTCAAGTTAGACAGCACAGTGGTGCAGCACGTAAACCTTCTACCAACTCCAGCAACCCTGGTTCAATCCTGACCTTCAGTAGCGTGTACAGCATTTGTTCAATTTCCCTGTGACTACATGGGTTTCCCCAGGTGCTGTGTTTACTTTCCTACATCTGAATCAGGTACTCATTGATAGATTAATTGGCCACCTGTAAATTACCCACCTGTAAATTGCCCCTGGTATCAATGAGTAAATGGGATTTACACAGTCAAATGGGATTGATGGGATTGTTCCAAGAGCCAGCATAGACCATGGGCTGAATGGCCTCATGTCACGGGGAAGTAAGAAACTGGACACGTTTTCTCATCAACTCCCAATGTCACTTTCAAGAACAGAACCATGAGATTGTTGCCAACTCCACAGATGGGCCAGAAAGAGAATACGTTGGGCTCTCAGGGGTAGCAAATACAAAGTGACTAATGCACCCAAGCCCATTATCCAGACATGGCCCACATGATAGCCTTACAGCCAACATCATCTATATTGTACTATAACAAAATTCATTGCCAGCAATTGGATTCAACATTGTTTGCAAACAATCTACTCTGTTAACAAAATTTCAAATTAGATTACTGTCATGTAATCGATGTTATGAAAAAACAAGTTCAAAATAAAACCTCATCCTAGAATATTTAATTTTATTATCTGAGCTTACTGGGCATTAGACACTCAACCATCTTCCATCACACATTCACCACCACCATCCACCCCCCCCGCCACCCCCCACCATTCCCAACAATTTGAACAGCAATTGTTTAATAAAGCATTGAATATGGAATTGTAACCTTGTTTCTAAAATATAAGACAATGTTTACTGAAGGTACAAAGTCCAAAATCTGGCATCTCCGGGACTAGACCTAGACTATGCTGGATTTCAGATTTTCCTGAATTTCTGACAAAATGAAAATCAGTTTAAAAAGATTTTTTTTTGCCCTTATCAAATATTCTTCCTGTTATCTGCTTCCAAAGCATAGTTGGGCACTTCGGACTGTCAGGTCAACTCAGCATGGAATTTAAAGCAGCACGCCATCATTAACAAGGTGATGAGAGGGCCTAGTTGAACTTCCAGAAATACCCAGCTTTCAAACAAGTTGAGTTTTGTATCCACTTTACTCTCCTTCATGAATGCAATTGATCATATCTATTCTTTGTAATTTGATGGTTGTAGTCATGAGAATGAAGAAAGCAGGGTTTAAACCATCTTTTATTCTGAAATGACGGGGGGGGGTAAGGTGTCAAATGGTTTGAATCCTGCTTTCTTCTCTATTCCATTGACAAAATCCACAGAATTATAAAGAATAATAAAAATCTGTTTTTAATAAAATACTCCCACAACTTAAGTATATAGAGAATTTCAGGATTTTTGTTTTGTTGTAGCTTTTTAAATACATTCAACAAAAATAGCAAATGAGATCCTTTGTTCATTTGATCCTGGTCCACAAAACTTACTGGTCCTCCCTACAGTTTTCAATAGTTAACCACACTATCTCCACTACTGCCTATGCACTGTTATTCAGCTTTAAGTAATAAATCACAGAAACAGCTGCCATTTCTCATTTATATTCTGACCCTTATTGACATTACCCTCAGATACATTTTTCCTTTCAACACCACCAATTTTAATCAACTGTGTTTTAATATATAAACATAATGCAAGAGGCCAAGTTGTCAAATGGTTACTTTACAATGTGGTCATATAATTGGCAATTTCTCAGCTTCATTGCAGAAGTAATGAGAAGAAGAGTTTGGCTCCTAGGGAAAAAAAACTAAGCAGGACTGTAAATAGTATCCCCTGTAACTACCTCATGATCTTAACTCATTTTTGATATGCAAATCATTCAACCACAAATAATACAGATACATGCAAGCAAGTTATACTGTCAAGAAAATTTCATGACCACTTACCTTCTTTTTTAACTTTATCATTGATATTGTTAATATAAATTGTTTGATTAGGTCGGATATCCATTGCTTTTGTCTTCAAGTTAATTCAAATCTTAGGTTTAAAAAGAAATTTTATTAAAATTAGAAGGCTACTACATGGACCAGGAGAAAAAGATTTAAAATTTTGGGCAAAAGACACAATAAAATTGTGAAGCATTTATGACCTAGTATCACTGTAACTGTGGTGGAAACAGGATCAGTGCCTTCCTTAACAGCTTAGCCCCACCCTTAGATATTCCTTTTGTCCTATCCATTCCTTCTGCAATTTAAAGCTACCTTGTCTCTTTTCTTTCCCAATTCTGACAAAGGGTCTTCGACCTGAAATGTTAACTGTTTCTTTTTCCAAATTGCTGCCTAACATGCCCAGTGTTTCATGCATCTGCAGTTTTTTGTTATTTTCCACTCATTTAAGGAAGAACTTAACTTTTGGCAGATGTAATACTTGACAATTTCAGATAATCAGCCAATCTAGCCTTGTATCTAATTCCAGCATTCACTGTTTATTCCTTTTTAAAGTCTCTTCTGGCAATATTACATTACTCATCTTCTGTTCACATTCACTCTTTTGTTATTCACTAAACTTTACCACTAGCCAACTCCATCATCCTTTCAGCACTTCACCTCGCCTGGACAAAATTCCTGTGGGCCTTGACAGGTCAAAACAAAGTTAAAGTTTCCTCTGGCTAGGGTGTCCAGCATCAGAGGGTCACTGTCTTGAAATATGGGCAGCCATTCTCAACCACCCAAATGGTGGCAAATCTTTGGGATTCACTGCCCAAGAGAGCTGTGAAGGCTCAGTCACTAAGTATATTCAAGAGAGCATCTAAAAAGTTATTGATCTCTGGGGGTATCAAGGGATATGGGATTTGTTCAGGAAGTGGTAATGAAGCAAAAGATTAGCCACAATGTTAAATGGCAGAACAGACTCTTCAACCTATCACAGACCTTTCCGTTCTCCCTCTCCCCCCTCCCACTTTTCTCTGAAACTTAAAACTTATGTTATCTCAAATTTTCCAAGTTCTGATGAAGATTATCAACCTAAAAAACATTAACTGTTTCCCTCTCTCCACAGACATTGTCTATCTTACTGAGTATTTGCAGCATTTTCAATTAGAACGTAAGAAAATAGAAGGCCAAGCCATTCAATATGATCATGGGTAAGCTGTTCCAGGTCTCAACTTCTGTGTCTGGTCCCCAGAGCCTTCAATCGTCTGATCTTTCAAAGGTGTATCTATTTCCACTTTAAATGTCCTCATTGAACTAGCGTCCACAACCCTCCAAGGAGGCAGTTCCAGAGATTCACCCTCTGCAAGAAGTTGCAACTCACTTTAAATTTAAATGATCGCCCCTAATCCTTAAACAGTGTTCCTTGTTCAAGACTCCCAAACCAGTGGAAACATCTCAACATCTACTCCGTCATGCCCCCTTTGAATTTTATATTTCAATAAGATCGGCACTCATCCTCCCAAAGAATATGGATCTGACTTCTTCATCCGCTCACGACAGGTCAACCCTCCCTTCCGAGGAATTAGCCGAGTAAATCTCTTTTCGACTGCCTCCAATGTCATTGTTCTGTTTGATGCCGAAGTTTCAGAGCGGCCTGCACCAGGTCCTCAGGGGAAGCTGCTCGACCTGACCGGACCCGGGGTGGGGTGTGGAGGAGAGAAGGGGTGGTGAGGGGGAGAGGAGGGGGAGAGGAGGGGGAGAGGAGGGGGAGAGGAGGGGTGGTGAGGGGGAGAGGAGGGGTGGTGAGGGGGAGAGGAGGGGAGAAACTGCCCGAGACGCGGCCGGACCAGGGAGTGAGGGGAAGCTGCCCGGTGAGACCGGACGCTGAAGTCGGACGTCGCCGCGCCTCCGACACACGGAGCCCCCGCTTTCCCCGTTACCGGGTTACCAGGCCTGAGCCCGACTCTGGCTCAGGACAGCACACAAGATGAACACGTCCGACTTAGCAGGCAGCTGTGCCCGGGGCTCACACAACAACCCTTCCCCTGACCTGGCCTGGCCGAGCCCCGAGTCCCCATCCCCATCGACAACCCACCGTTTCTCGATCCTTCCTCGCTCCGCGCGGCGCGGACAACCCAACAGGAGCGGCGCGGTTCTGTGACGTATCCGCTCGCCCAAGTCTACTGACGACATCAAACTGCTCAAAGCTCTGCGCCCCCGATCAGTTTCGGAAGGTAAAACGCCGATTAAATCGTTTTGTATTTGTATCTATTCTAATATCGCCCCAGTACCACCGCTAACCATCTGGGTTAAATCCACTGGGTGGGACAGGTCAAACACAAGCAACTGGAGGAGGCCATTTAGCCGCACGAACTTGTGCCACCGTTCAACAAGATCATGGCTGATCTACTCCTCACTCCCCCATCCCACCCTCACTCCCCCCTCTTCCCTCCCCCACCCCTACCCCTCTCCCACTCCCCACTCCTCTCCCCCACCCCTTACCCCTCCCCCACACCCCCTCCGCCATACCACCCTCACTCCCCCTCTCCCCCACCCCTCCCCCACTCCACTCCTCTCCTTCACCCCTCCCCCACTCCCTCACCCCCATCACTCCCCTCACCTCCTCTCCCCCACACCCCCTCCCCTCCGCCATCCCACCCTCACTCTCCCTTTCCCCTTGTCTCCCCCACACCCCCTCGTCTCCCCATTCCCCTCCCCCACTCCCCTCGTCTCCCCATTCCCCTCCCCCACTCCCCTCCTCTCCCCCACACCCTTCCCCACTCCCCTCCCCTCCCCCACTCCCCCCACTCTCTCTTCCCCCTCCCCTCCCCTCCCCCAGTCACTTCTAAGTGTCCCTTGAATCCTGGAATACCTGGGGTATCCGTGGTCTCAGGTTTTTTTTAGAAAGGTCTTATCAATGAGTGTATCTCTACAGCCCGCAGGATAGAGAATTCCAAATATTCGCCTTCCTGTGAGTGAGACTGTGATCTCTGGTTCCACACTCCTCAGCCAGGAGAAGCATCCTACCCATTATCCACCATGCTGAGCTTTCTATGACTTTTTTCATTCTTGTAAACTCAAGGGAATAGATGCCTGGCCTATTCAATCTCACCTCATATTGACATATATGCCATTAAGGAGCCAGTCTGGTGAATCTTCCTGCATGCCTTTTAGGTAAGATCAAAACTGCACGCAATACTTAAGGTATTGTCTTACCAAGGTCCAAGTTAATTGCAAATGAAATTTTTTTTTTAAAAATTACAGATACTGAAAGTTTGAAGTAAATATAGAAAATTCTAGAAGTGCTCAGCATGTCAAGGACCGTCTGTGAAAATAGAATGAGAGTTAACATTCTGAGGTCAACTGCATTGGGTAAGTTAAGGATATAGACAAAGAAGCATAATCTGATTGCCACTGTCAACTCAACTCATTCAGTCTATCAGAGATATATTTGTCCTACCCATCCCTCCCCCACCTTCCCTGATATGAAAACTAACTTGTTTTCTCTCTATCACAATTCTGACAAAGGATCTTGGACCTGAAGTGTTAACTCTGTTGCTCTCCTGATGCTTCTTAGCTCCAACCAATCTGATTCTAATTACCTACCATTATTTTCCGAGCCAAGATTCTTTCTAACTAGAGCACTGATATGATCCTTTATAAACAGAAATACCTCACCTTTTTTATTTTGTCTTTACATCCCAAATGTTGAATAGTCATTTAATTTCCAGCTTTGGTCACCTGCAGCCACATTTCAGAAATGGCATTCAAATTATATCCATTTATAACAACTTATGTCATTAATTCATTCACCTTATTGCAGATGCAGCGTCTATAGATATATATATATATATATCTCTATATAGATGTGTAGCACCTTTAAATTTGGCCTTTTAACATTTTTTTAAATTTCATGTTATTTGTTATTTGCCTTTTTTTCCACTGTTTATTTATTTTGCTTGCTACATTTCTAATTTCCACTTCATACTTTGCTTTCCTCCCTCCTGACTCTCCACTCAGATTCTCACCCTCCTGCACAGCTAGAATAAACCCTTCCCAAAAGCACGAGCAAAACCCGTTGTTAGGATATTGGCCTTGGTCCTGTTGTGGAAATCAGTAGCTGAATTGTAACACTTTCCACTGACACAGAGCCTACAGAGCAATAAAAAACATCCTAAGTTGTTTCTCAAGAACATAACAAACAAAATTTAATACTAAACTGCATAATGAAATATTAGTATGAAATAACTGTAAGTATTGTTTGGAAGAGAAGGAAGGGGACAGGTTTGGTGGGATGGGTAGAATCTCAGACCTTTATCTTGGAAGATATGCAACTATTGGCTTGTAGTTGTGGATGATCAAAAGACCAGAATTGGTGGATCTCAGATATCTCACAGTGGCTGGAAGAGATCAGATGGTGAAAAATGGTTTTGGAAGGATTTTAAGATAAGGATATGAATTTTAAAATTAATATGTTTCTTCAGTGGAAACCAATGTAGGTCAGCAAAGGCATGAGTAATAGGTGGACAAGTCTTAGTCTGAGTTAAAATACATGCAGCAGAGTTTTGGATGAGCTTAATGTTATAGAGAATGTAGGACAGGAGGTTTACTAGAATTTGATTGGGATGGTTAAGCCTCAACTTAACAAAGACATAGATGTGTGTTTTAGCAACAAATGAATTAAAACAGATTAGACTACAGTGGGTATCAAAGAAACAGCACAGAAAAGTAGTTAGAAGCTCACATAGGAGTAAAATACAACACCAAGAAAATGTATTCTTTCTGCAGATGCTTCATTTGATTAATTATTAAGGGTTGTTCCAATATAATCAACTCAAAAATAACTTATTTTAAAAGTGCTCCCTTTTAGAGGGCACATCTAACAAAAACTTGATTCTTAACAAAGAAAGGAAACAACAAAGAGTAATAAATAAAATTAGAGAGGGAATCAGAGTTGATGTTTCAAGTGAATGACCTTTCAACAGGACTAGGAATAGTTGGAGATAAAACAAGATTTAAGATGCAAAGAAAATAGAGAATGAATAAGAGAACTGAAGGGAAGGAACAGAAGGAAAGGTTTTCAATAGGATATAAAGCAGCAGAGATTAAAAGATAAAAGGGGATGATAAAACAAGTGTAAAAGGGTGAAAACCAACAATTTTGCTTCCCCTATCCACTAGGCACTCCATTATTCCCTGCAGCCTTTCTCAACAGGCTGTATGTTTAGGTATATTTATATTATTTTCTACTTCTCTTCATTTTGTTGAATTAAAAGATTGAGCAGACTAAGTAATGATATGATTATATTTATTAAAATAAATATGGTAAGTTGGCTGGTTTATTCTGCTTTGTAATTGACAATTTATTAGTTGATCAGATTGTAGTTTCTTTAACATAAAGAAAGCACTTCAAAGACTGAAGTCAAGCCTTGCTCCCTCCTTAGCCCTTTATCTGTAGTTTATGTTCTTTTAATTTATAAATATTGCTCCATTGCAATTCCATTGTATTGACATTTTAAGTAAAATGTTAGCATCATGGAATGACTTAAAATGATATTTGTGATCAGCAACAGTGACATTTATAAATCCAAGGATCCAACAATGAGATTGATCAAAATCAAGTCTTCTGGGATAGTCAAGCAATCATTTTGCGTAAAAAATAAACACATTTTCTTCTACTTATAAATAAACACAGATTTATTACAATAATTGGATTTTCATGCCATTCTAACTAATTACAATGTAAAACCCTCTTATTACTACCAATGTTGAAGTCTAAGCTAATTGGAGATCAAAACTGAAATGAATTAGGAAATATATGAATTAAACCAAATAATATTCATTCTGGAAAACAATGACCCAGATCATATATGTTGATATTCTGGTTTTTAAGGACATTATGATTATTATCAGTCATATTTTGTGAGTGCTGACCATATGACTTTGTGTTAGTTCCCATACAGACTGTATTTTATTGCAACAGTTCAGTTTTATAATAGCAGTCTCTTTTCCACTATCGCATGTGGTATGACCCCCTCACTATCAGGAAAAGCTATAAGAAAAAAAAATATCTTTGGCACTTACAAAGTGATCAATTTTAGACTGTCCCCCTCCCCCATCTTATCAGCCGGACAGGAATAGTGTGTAGGAACTTATATTGCATTCCCAACATCACCCACCCACAAAACCTTCCCTCCTTACACAATATATCTTATCACAAAGTAAGAATTAGTTGCATGGGCTTTTATACATTTATTGTCATCAGAATGCAATCATATCTGGTCTGGCTGAAATCAGGGAGCCTAGCCCCGAGTGTTATTACACCAGCAGTTGTTTTCATACTAAGTGTCTCCAGTTCAACAACTTCTGCTTGCCAGTTAAAATATTACTCCTGCTAATTCTGGGAACCTGATAGGTGATTCAAATGAGGCTCAGGAGTAAAAAAAAATGCTTGAGCCTGGACTTTATATGAAGCTCTCTGCAGAGGAATGTATACAAAATATAATTCAAATGGCATGCATCGTAAGAGAAATTGTGTCCCTATAATGTTTGTCCTATTTTCTTCTAATAAGTAAAAGCAAGCAAATTGCCAATAACAAATTCTTTCTTCATCATTAACTGGGCCACCAGAACAATTTGCTCATGAAGGATGTGGACAGTGATGTTTTAGTTCAGTTGCTGCTATCAAAGAACTTCTTCCTTATTCGGGCATCATTTCCAAGTTGTGATGGTAGCTCGTCCAAAATCTTTTGGTCTTCCACCTTTTGAACCAGACTGACCCAGACGATTTCTTGATTCACGGTCAGCTCCATCACTCATTGCTATCTCTTCATCACAGCTGACAATGAGGCATAAAAACAAGGAAGCTATTTATTTGGAATGAAGATTGAACAGTGATTTTATCTTTTTCTAATCTGCATTGGGTGTGATGTGATTATGAGCAATAGATTCCATTATTGGCTGCAATTCTGAATTATCACAGAAGGTAAACTTGATAAGGTGAAAATTTTTAAATGATAATAAGACATGAATCTTTCTCTTTGGATCTTCAAGAGCCACTGAATAATTTCTAAGACTAAAATCTTTAATGAAATGTTGGAGAGTCCTGTTTCCATGCAGCTATGGGTAGACGGGGCATGCTTATGTTTCTGTTGTGTCTATGAGAGTCTAAAAAATGTTTCTTAAAACTCCTTGTCCAATCTTTGCTCATTTGCCCTGTGTGGCTGAATATCAATTTTCCTTTGGCAATGTTCCTGTGAAGTACCGGGGGCTTTTTCCTACATTAAATGCACTGGGTGTAAATGTCGCTCCTGGCTATCTCGTGGTGTAGGTGGGTGGTAGGAAAATCAGGGTGGAGTTGATGGACATGTGAGAGAGAATAGTTTGTGTGAAAATAAGTGGGGAAATAGGATTGATGGAGTTGCTCTATGAAGCACATGGACTCAATGGGTTGAATGACCTCCTTCCACATGGTAAGAACAATATGCTAAAAATAATCAAATCTTGCTTCACCTGTTTGCAACATAAAATACAGCATTTTTATGTGAATGCTTGCCACAAAAGCTAGCAAGGCAGGTAATACTCTTGTCATGTATAGAGAACAGAAAATAAAGAAGAAATAGCAGTGGGCTTGTATTTTCATGCTATGTCTCAAGTTATATAACTGAGGTTACCCAGTAATTCCTCTGGAAATTCTTTTGACTATTTATTTCATTGACTTTATATGAGGAAAACCCAGAGTTTAGCTTATAACTTACAGGATAAGGTAATTTCCAAGAGCATCTTTTGCAGGAGTTTTGTTGAACTTCCAAGCCGAGACATCACCATTCGGTACTACAACATTCAACGTGTCATTGATGAGATTATATTTCATGATTCGGTCATTAGCAGTGCTGGATGCCAGTGAAGGAGAAGCATTTACCTGTATGAAGGACAAATGATTTTTACAAAAATGGAAATAATTGAAACAAATAGACTTATCCTGCAGGAAACTACTAATAATTACACCATTTCAGTATCTCCGTTATTAACAGTGAAAACCTTTCCTTCATGTTTATAAACTGACTTTTTTTCTCCTGCTTTTGAAGTTAATGATTCATGTATGAACAGTCACATGAACAATGAGATACATGCTGCATTTTGGTCACTATTCTTTGGAATGTGATGATGTCCTTTTCCCTAAAATAACCAAAGGATCTTTTATATTCACCTGAATAGACAGACAGTGACTCAATTCAATACTTCAACGATAAATGCCGGTTCTGAAATCCTAACATTTCATTATACTTAATTTATATACTTCATACGTATACTTTTGAATTTCCATAGCTCAAGTGATACAAAAAGCATAATCTGTGTAGAAGCACAGCAGAGGGACTGGAAAGTTATCAGGATCTGAATTTGTGAAATTCCAGTCCAAAGCACAACCTGTTTGTAACTATCTCCATCTACCCAAAATAGGGCTTATAATATCAGTGGAAAGGCTCAAAGGGAGAGACTCACCTGTTCATTTCTAATGCTGAGTAAATGGAGGTCAGAATGAACACAGTATAGAACAACAGAAGTGGAGTCTACATGTATTATCCTTGACCTCCACTAAAACTCTGCCAACTGCATGCATTTCAAACCCTTGTTTAAAAAAAAAGACCAATCAAATGTTTGGTGACACAGGTTGCCTAAAAAGTTGTCTTCCATCAGTGCTTTTCTGATGCTTTACCCCAAAGAATGCTCAAAAAAGTACTCCCTAGTAAAAGATGCTCCAATAAGATTGAGAACAGAGGCCAACCACGTGATTCACTGTAGTTCCAATAGTGGACCAGATCCGTGTTTTGTTTTATTCCATAATGTATAATACTATATTAGCATATTTTTTCTAAAATTCACTTAGCAATTAATAATAGCAGTTACATAAATCTAAATCTTCAGTTATAAAGTACCAATTACCTCAATGAGCCAAGGCTTTAATTTGCTATCAATGATAATGTCATACCCATAACATTCAAAGCAGTGTTTGTCATTCGTCATTACTGGCTGCAAAAGATAGAAGAAATTTTGCTTAGAATCTGCAACAACATTGAAATGAAGAAACAATTGTTGAATTAATTAACACAGAAGATAATTTTTGACTTTACGCATGCTTATTAAGTGGACTATTAAATCACTATTGTACCAGATACGTCACAGTCCTTTTGATTAGAAACAAGCAATCTTCTTCAGAAACACTGAAAGTCATTTAAAAGCTTTTGAATTAATATATTTTCTTTGTTAAATCTGCTTATTTAAAAATATAACAAGAAGTACTTTTCAAGATGGCATACAATTATTAATGCAAATAATTTTTTGCTGCAGACATGTAAATGATTACATTCAATTCCTGCCTCGGTATGGTTTTGTTATGTAAAGCAAGGCCTCAAAATTTTGAACAAGATGCAGTAAAGTATCACCATGCACACAAGACTCCAAAATTGTAAAAATTAGGACATGTTAGGCTAGAAATTTATTAACAGATTAATATACAAGCCACAACAGCCAAGATCTTATCCACCCAGGCTTCACAGGGAACAACACTCTGATCTACAATTCTCAGAGAAGATATGTCTACACAATCTGCCGAATCTACACTGCACTGGCTTAAAGGTAAGTAAAATGTACTTCATGTAAAAAGACAAAAAGGGAACGTAATATTCCTTCTATGATATAATTTCAATAAATCTTCCTCATCTCTCTGCTTAAAAACCTTTGTAATAATGACCAACATATACATTTCTTTCTTAATTGTTTACTGTACTTGTTTTTGCTCTTTCCCAGTTCTGACAAAGGGTCTTCAACCTGAAACATTAACTCTGCTTCTCTTTCTGCAGATGCTGCCTGTCCTGCTGAATGTTTCCAGCATTTTCTGTTTTTTATTCAGATTTGTTCCAGCATCTGCGGTTTTTTTGATTTGCATTTGCTTGCTGTATCTGCATGTTTACTTTCTGCATGTTGGTGAGGCAGAGATCCTGATGGGTGCTCAACAATCCTCTGGACAAGGGAGGATCAGTGGTCCTGCGGGTTGGGGTAGGGTATGACCACCAGGGAGGAGGAAGCAGAGAGAAGTAATTCTCTTTCTCGTGGCCCACAAACATCATTGAAAAGATATTTACTTTTACCTGGTTTTTTTGAGGTCTGAGAAACCCAGCTGGTCATGGTTAAACCAAGAAAGTAGATAAGAGTCTGAGGCACAAAGCCTTGTTGTACTATTTAAATGACCAAACCATCCAAGGGAGTAGGTTGGTTACGTGCCTAGTCCTGTTTAAACCAGGATTTGATGGGCTGAATTCAGATTTTTTTTTAATTTTCATATCCAATCTGATTGAAATTGGCCTATCAACACCATCCCATTCAAAGCATCCCATTTGCTTGGCACCCCACGCACCACCCTGCATATTCATTTTCTGTGCCATAGGTGGACAATGGTGACAGTGTGCACCAATTACAAATTGTACTGCAGTTGATCACCTAGGCTACTCCAATAGCACTTCACAAAGCTCCATCACCAAGAACTAAAGCAGCTTCAGCCATAAGAGAACACCATCACGTGCATGTTTCCTTCTAAGCCATACACCATTCTAACTTGGAAATACATCATTGTTTTTGCACCATGACTGGGCTAAGTCCTTGAACACGCTTTTCAACACCACTGAGTGTATACCTTCATCAGAAGGTCTGCAGTTGTTCAAGAAGAAGGCTCAGCACCATGTTCCTGAGGTGAATTAGACATGAGCAATAAATGCTGGCCTTGCCAACAATAACTAAACCCTGAAAAGTGAATAAATAAAAATAAATTGGAGTGGAGGGACTTTAAAGTCTCTCCAAGAGATTTGTTTATGTGCCAGACTGCTTTTTAATGTTTCATTTTGCAGCTCTCTTATTCCACTCGTAAGTAATAACTAAATATCACAGTTATACTCACAGCTACAGCTTTGAGAGAATGTACAATCATCCAGTGAATTTCATCAAACAGTTTATCAGTGACTTTCTTTCCGCGTGTGCTCTCCAAATAGAGTTTCAGATTTGCCACAGTCCACTTCCCACCATGAATGGGGTTGTAGTCATCCTTCAAAAGTATTTTAAGTTTTCCGTTAGTGCTCAAAATAATTCCAAATGGTTATGAATTTAATATGAACAATAAATTGCTTGTGATTTGTAGGTAATTGACCCTAAATTAACAACTGTATTCAGAGCGGTCAATGATGATGGTATGGGAAAAGGCTCATTCACTGTGACTCAAGGATGATCTTTTGAAGGTAGTGTTAAAATAGTGTGAGGGAACTTGATGTTTCATCTCATCAGTGTTATATCGTGCATCAGAGCAAAAAAATGGAAAATCATCTGTTATCTGGCAGATCTTGCACTTTCACTAGCACAAATTTCCCCACAAATAATGCAATATCTTTTCCAAAGGATTTTGCACTTGGGCTGACTAACTTAGTATCGATATAGGTTTAAACAATGTTTTTAGCTAATAGATGTGATTTTAAACAGATCAGAGATTGGGAGAAGAAACCAAGAACTCATTTTTTTTTAAATGATGTATCTCAATTCCTTGTGTACATGCAGCTGGTTTCACAAACAAAAAAGTAAAAGGAACACATTATTTCTGAAGAGTAGCATGTCCAGGTAGAGGCATGCTAGGCAGGGCAAAGTTTACAACTTTGACAAATTGAAGTTAAATGACAACTTTGAAGGCTGTGTTTGCTAGTTCAAGAGCTTATTCTGTGGGGAATCACAGGTGTAAGATTATCTTTTACTCTCCACTCACTCTTGCTTTATAGTCTAGTAGCAAAACATAGAAGGAACAGTATAATGTACAAGTTTTGCTGAGCTCTCTGGAGAATCCAATTTTTTTTTAATATAACAGTCCTGAGATTGGCCTGCATCAAAACATCCATTGGCACAAATAACCTTAAATGACTAACCCAGTGAATTCTCTGTTGTAACCAAGTCTTACCCCATGTTTTTGTATGGCAACATTTGTAAGATGCACAAACATGTTGTCCAGTTCATTGGTATTTTGAGTGTATTTCACTGTGCAGAATCGGCAGAAGCCCAGCTTATACCTATAAAATATAGCATCTTTTAGGAAAAGTTTGCTTTCAATCCAAGAATCCAGAGGAGACAAAAAGATTTTTGTACCACTTTAAAGCTTTAACTCAGCTTGTTATTCAAAAGATGAATCCATCCTCTGATCTTAGGTGTTTGTCATTTAGAAAATATGAAAACAATACCTGGTGAAAGTTGACAAGTGCTAAGTTCCAGTAGTTTTGCATTCCTGCCCCATTTTGAATTCAAATATCAGCTGGATAGCATCCATCTCACTCAGTGCACAGACACAGGATGGCTCAGAGTAACTGTGGACTTCACACATTCTGATAAGAGCCATTGAGAGAATGAAATGAAAAGCCAGTGCCCAAAACAACACTATTTAAAAGCTTGCAAATTTAAAAAAGGGGGAACATCCAACCAGGATTTGAACTTCTGCAAACACCCTTTGTTAAAAAAAAATGACTCTGTGCGAACTAACAGCTGTAGAATTTATCACCAATTGCCTTAACACAATGAGTGTTAATGGATTGTACACCCTCACTGGAATACCATAACTAGACATCCAGAGAGTTGTGGCCAGCCAAAGAAGTAGGAATCAGCAAACAAAGTATGCCAGATACCCTTCAAATGGTCACACTACTGCATGCAACATGGGGTAAGCAAGAGTATTAGAGGAACTGATCAGCTTCCTGCGGGGGCGAAGGGGTAATGGACTATTTGAAAGATTCTAAAATAACTCTGTACCCGTGGCACCCAGTCAAGAGCTGACATGGTGAAAGGGGACTACACTGCAATACCTAGGACCAGCAACTGTGGTAGCAAACAGATCAGGCAACAACCTTTGGTCTGCTCCCTGCTCAAGGATGGGCAATGCTGAGTTCAGGATCTAGCCAGGGCCAACTGATGATCTTTGCATTATATTTGTCAATGGAGGGATATCTAACCGATGAAGGGGCATGAGAAAGAGTTCAAATTTTACCCAGCTTAAGCCACAAATAAATGTTTCCACATTGAGTGACTTAAAGAGAAAAATGCATGATACTAGAAGAGATGAGATAAATCATAACCCAGCAAATAGCAGACACCAAAGTTTGTTATCTTTTAAGGCCTGTAGAGTTTGTAAAGTAATGAATTAGAAATAGTATAAGGGTCATGTTTTCAATGTAGACTACAGAAGAGGGTTGCATAGAAAAGAATTTGACAATTACACTGAAATGCTACCTCATATGATGGAAAAAGAAATTACTTTGCTTAACTTATTTTTTTATTTCTTCTTAGTTGGAATTTCCTGTATCATTTGTTATTCTTTATCAAGAGAACACACAGGCCACCTTGTCCTGGGGCTCTCTTCACATTCAGCTACTTCAATATGTATTGGAGCAGCTAAAGTGACTCATAAGAAGGATTTTTCAGTTTTGTGAGATGTATATTGGAGTCAATCTTAACATGGTATGGCGATGAAGTGGAAGGTTCAGATAATGCACTTGGTAGTTCTGAAGAAGGTGAGCATCACATAATGTAACCACTGGGATCCCATTTTTTTTATGATTCTACCTCCTGCCCAAACATGATGGGAATGTTGTTACAGGAAATCCATTACAAGGGAAGAGCTAATGCCAATTGGGGTGTGGAAAACAGAAAAAACCAGGTTATTGAGACCCCAGAGAACCTTGTAGAACCTGGGGAGTACTCTCACCCTTTCTGGCCCACAAGAGTTCCACATTAAGGTTAAGTTTCTAAACTTACCTCAGTTTCTGCTGGTGACAGGATGGCACAGAGTCAGAATGACCCAGCAGTTTCTATGCCCAAGATTACTTCTGCCTCTACATTGTTAGAAATCTGCTGCTCAGATTTATCTAAGTTCAGCTTCCAATGGCTTCTATGTTCAAAAGCTGCATCTACAGTAGATGCAAACATACCTCAAAGTCTATAACACTGTGTACCATTAATTGAAAATAAAGTGATTGATTATTAAGATTTGTTGTGCTTACAGATAACATTTTAATGGACGAAATGAGGTCACCAGCACATAAAAACGAAGGTCAAACTTCTTCCCAGCAATTAGTAGTGGACTGTCTATGTAGAGGGAAATGACATAAGTTTCCTTGGAAGAGGCTGTCAGAAAGCTGCAAAAGGAATTAAAATCATTAGTGGAACCTTTAGGCTGGTGGTAGGCCATACATTTGGCATTCCCTTGAACATGAAAGTTTGAGGAGACATGCATCAATGAGATGATGGGCAAAAAGATAAGTCTGATATTTTTGTACTGAGATCCAATGGACGTTTGGTATGTCCAGCTAATTTTTTTCTCCAACTGTTGGTCTTTAAAGTGGTTACATTCCTTTCAACGTGCATTTACAGCCAAATTACTGGCACCAAATTACAGGTGTACCATGTAACAGAGGAATATTAGAGCCATTGTGTACTATTATGGACATTCTACTTAAAGGATGTCATATTTGTTGAGAAGATCTGGAAGAGATTCACTCAACTGATGTCAGGGTTGAGTGCCTCTTGATGTGAGGAGAAACAGGGACTTCTTTCATAAGAACAAAGCAAATTACAAGAAACGTATTGGACTGCTTCAAAGCTATTAGAGTTTTCGATAAGGTAAATTGGGAGAAGCAATTTACACAGGTCCGCAAGTCTCTTTTTAGTTCACCCTCTGTGATCTTCTGTTCCTTTCTCTGGCCTTAGTTCTTTTGGGATTAGAGTTGAAGTATGTTTAGTTTGATGTGGCAGAGGGAACAAAAAAACAACCAAAATGTATTTATGTTAGGAATTGCAGGAAAATTGTAATTATGAAATGCACAAAAATAATAGCTTGAATCTTTCCAATATGATCAGAAATCAGTGGACGTAAACCTTTATGTGGATTTTTTTTATTCATGTGTGGATTGAGGGTATTGTTGGCATTTATCCTCTAATTGCTGCTGAGCCATTTCAACAGCAGAGTCAATCATATCGTCATAGGTCCCATACCATTGGCCAGACCACAGAATGATCATAGATTTCCTTCCTCGAATGATATATTGCTGAATTAGATGGGGCTTTTATGATAATTCACAGGTTTTAATGGCATCATTAGTATTGCTAACTTTTATATTTAGTTACATGAATTTAATTTTTCCAGGTACTGTGGTGAGATTTGAACTCACTTCAACAGCTCGATAGTCTAGACCTTTGAATACTGACTTAGCTAGTGACTAAGCCACTATGGATATTAGCCCACTGCCTTAACAATCCCAAGGGACTGCCTGAGAAGAAGAAGAAGATGCTACCATATAATTATTAGACTCAGTTTTCCTATTGTGCCTTCTCATGAAGTACTCTCATCTTATGCTGAGGTGATCACTAAAGTCTTCTAAGAACCTGTGTAGCCAATAAATTCCTTTTGGTTCGTTCTGCAGCATTGGTAATCTATTGAATTGTGTTGATTTGTGCCTTCTACTAATAGGAGCATAGTAAAAATGGAGTTCTGTGTTTCTGTACTCACTTAGAGGGTTTATTATCACGAGACCATTTCTTGATTTGTGAGAGTTTGTTGATAAGGAATATTCCTTTCCCCTGAGCCTTCCCGCATGGCTTCATGATCCAGGTGCTGCATGGATTCCTCCTAAATTCTTCCACAAACATATTATAGTCTGCCGGCAGCATAAATGTAACTGGAATAAAATCTTTACAAACAAAAAAAGTTCTTGAAGAATCCAACTTGTATTTCAATGAAAATTGAGTATATTACAATTAACACTTATAACTTTGTAGAATAATGTCTAACTTATTGGTGAAAGCTTTGGTAGATGTTGGTCCTGAGCAAGACAGAAATTCATAAGACCATTACCACAAGAAGTAGGAACAGAAGTAGCCATTCAGGCCCCTGGGCTTCCTCCACCTTTCAGTAGGATCATAGCTGCTCTGTCATTCCTCGTCCACACTTCTGCCTTTTCCCCTTAACCCTTGATTCCCTTACTGATTAGAAATCTTTCTATCTCAGCTTTAAATATACACATGTACTCTGCCCCCACAGCTCCCGGCACAAGCCCTCTTCCAAAGATTCACAACTCTCTGAGAGAAGAAATTCTTCCTCATCTCAGCCCCCTTATTCTCAGACCACACCCCCTGTTTCTAGACTCTTCCATGAGAGGAAACGTTTACCCTGTCTAGTCCCCTATGAATCATCTCTCATTCTTCTAAACCCCAGTGTGTCATCTCTCATTCTTCTAAACACCAATGAGTCGAGTCCTAACCTGTTTAACTTTTCCTCATAGGACAATCTCTCCATACTTGGGATCATCATAGTGAACCTTATTTGAACCGCCTCCAATGAAATGATATTTTTCTTTAAACTGGGAAACAAAACTGTTTGCATACTCTTGATATGGGCTCACTAGTGCCTGGTGCAGAAATAGTAAGAATTCCCTACTTTTATAATTCTAACACCCCCTGAATTAAGTGCCAGCATTCCATTAACCTTCCCTGTAACCTGGTGCACTTATGTGCAAGCTTTCTGTTTTTCATGTATGAGTACCCTGAAATCCCTCTGTGCTGCAGTTTTCTGCAGTTTTTCTTCATTAAATGATATTTTATCTTTTTGTTCAAAATGAGCAACTTCACTTTTTCTTACATTATATTCCATTTGCCAACTTTTTACCCAGTCACAATCTATTTATATTTCTCTGTTTGCTTAAGCTATGGCTATGTTTATGATAGAATACAGTAGATTTTAAGACAAATCTTTAATTGACACCACTGGCATAAATCTACAGTAGTTCCATAGATAAACTGCAATGTATGAAAGTGGAGATCCATGTTTCAATCCATTGTCTGTCTGCTAGTTGGTATCAACTGTTACGGATTAGGTTACTATTGGTGAGTGTCCCTTTAAGGCATAGTACAGTAGTGTGTGTGTGTGCGTGTGTGGTGTGATTACGACAACAATAGGAGGTAAGGACTTGCTGACGTTTTGGTTCGGTCAGAGTCAGAGAAGAGAGAGGGAGAGAGACACACTGCCTGCTGGTCTCTGTATTGATGGATGAAAAACAATAACTGTGTCTGTCACTACAATCCACGTATGGATTTTTGGAATAATCCAGTGGAGTCCACTTAGTCGTTAACCTGTAGAAGGAAACAGGTATTTGTGTGGACAGCCACATCTCGAATGCTTTTCAGGGTGGCACATACTTCGGAACAAAGCAATGGAGATCATCAGTGACTGAGGTGTCGTATGGGTTCCATCGTGAAACATTTGGATTTCATAACTTCTCCCTATTTCCTCTCTACATCTTCTCTTCAATCAACGGTGGTTTTGCAGAAGCCTTTGCTCACGTTTCACCTTACGGCTTGCTGAACTGAACTTTGAGAACTATTCCTGTACTTGGAGTTTGGGAATTTGCCACACACACACTTCAAGTTTAGTTTTTGGGGTTAATGTTTAAGATCTAACACTTTTACTTCTAACATCTTTACTTTTATTTTTCTTATCATAAGTAGTTATTAATAAAATAGTTTCTAACACTTATACATGACTCGGTGTGTTTCTTCTGTCGCTGGTACATGACACAACCAAGATAGCCGCGAAAAACTTGTAATTGAAGTTATAGTTATTGTGCTAGAAGAGAATATAAATTGCTTGGATGTTTGCTCTTAATCACTATCTGGTGAGCTCTGTTGCTAGTGAGCTTATTTGGATACTCCATGAGAGATCACATTTGCCAGTAAAAATCCCAGTTAAATGTGTAGAATGCATGGCCGAAGGTGGTCGAAAGCTCCTTGCATCAATTGAAATGTTAAATGAACAAAAGATAAAAGTAAAGACAAAAATAATCTGAACAAAATACCATTGAAACAACATTGGCATATTTAAATTTAATAACTTGTTCATGACATCAAATAAAATCCCCACCGTCAAGGGTATCTTCAAGAGGCGGTGCCTCAAGAAGGCAGCATCCATCACTAAGGACCCTCACCATCCAGGACATGCCCTCTTCTCATTACTACCATCGGGGAGAAGGTACAGGAGCCTGAAGATCCACACTCAATGATTCAGAAACAGCTTCTTCCCTTCCACCATCAGATTTCTGAAAGGTCCATGAAAACTACCTCATTTGTAATTTTTAATAATTTTATGTCTTTGCACTGTACTGCTGCTGCAAAGCAACAAATTTCACATCATCTAAGTCAGTGATAATAAATCTGATTCTGATCAAAAAGGTGAAAGCCCTTTTCAAAACAAATGAAACAAGCAGTTGTTCATAAATACTTAAGATTCCTTAAGTGGCCAGAGATTTCTTTTGTACAAAGAAATATAATTTTGTCTGTAACTAACTGCAGTTACTAGGCACTGAAATGGTGATCAACTTAAAATCAGTTTAAAAAAATTAATACCAAGGATATTTCCTTGATGCATGTACATTCAGGAAAATTGAGAGCACTATTTGATATTAAAATATTTTCACTAATGTATATACTAAACAGATTTAAACTCTAACGTATATTAAAAGATCCGGGGGTTTTTTTTATGCTAAATTAGTAGTTGCACAGCACAAATTATAAGTTATGAAGACTGTTATATTTGGAGGAGTGGTGGGATGTGCCATGTTTGGGTGCTTTATTGAGAAAACTGAAATTTCGCAGTACTATTTTATTTCATTACAGTGAGCTAGAATATTTACAGAATTCAGCTCTTCACAAAAAAAGTTAGATTTTGCAGTCCACAATAAGTGAATACTGTTTACCATTCATTGAGCTAATCACAGCCCACTAACCACTGGAAATCTTGCAGTAAAACTCAGGGGGCAAAAGGAGACTGATTTCTGTTTTCTTAACTTCCATGAAAGCATGACATCACATGAGACAATGAAGACAAGACACACATAAAGACACACAAAATGACTAGAATAAGACATGCCAGCAAAGTTCAATTTTGCTAGTTGGAAGGGTATCAAGTCTGAAAATGACTTCTTAAACTTTGTTTAATTGTAGATACACTTGTAAAATCTTCTGCAAACCAAAAATATGTCAAAGTTAGATTGACAGATGATAAGTAAAATCAATTTCAATTAAAAATGATGAAACTTTTTATTCATTAATATCCAATGTTCTGCATTTTAATATTTAAATAATTTATAGTATTTCAGGAAAATTCAAAAGTAAGGGATTAGTATCAATGTATGATGCAGCCTATCTAATATATGTGAAATCTTTTTCCCAAGCTCTTTGTTTTATTTCCCTTTTTTGTAGTTTCCAGGTAAATCTTTTCTGGCAGTTCCAATTATTGTTATCTCTAAAAAGAGCTGGGAATCCTTATGTGAATTACTAATTTGCATGATTAGGTCACATTTGGCGTATGTGCATAGTTTTAGGTTCTACTTAACAAAAAGGACATTAAAACTGTAGAGAACACACATCACAAGTTCATTAAGTACACTTCAGGGATGCAAAAGTTTGTGAAGTAGCGATCAAGGATCATCAATTAAAACTATCACAAAAATACAAGCAAGAAAATCATGGACTATAAAGTGCCTAGGCTACTATATTAAAGTATGCACCTGAGACAAAATTAACTAATCCTAACAAAGATCTAAAATTAACTAAGAGCTGTACTAATCTACCGCTAATTAAACTACAGAGTTCTCAACCGGCAGCATTTGTGACTTCAGGTTACAAACTGTTCTTAGAACTCTTATGTAACCCAGAGAGAGCCTATACTTAAAAAGAACAGTTCTCCTGCTCAGAGGAAGATGATCAGGGACTATTTCTTTGATCTGGTATTTTCTGTTGTGCGGTACCAGTCAGGTCCCAAGGGTGCCGGACTAGAACGTTTCACCCTGTACCTATATCTTCTTACAAGATAACAGATCAAATATCTACATTATAAACTGTGGATATAGCCCTTTATGAAACGTGATAAATGCAATAAAAATGTTAGTTTAACAAAGTGTGAAGACTTTCCTAAATCTTCGATTTATAAGATATAAACCACATTGGAATTTGAGTAACTAGGTATTGTAACTAAAAAATGTGAAAATCATAATTTAAATTTATTTCGGCATATGCAATCACAATAAATCTGAACTGTTAGGCACATGATAATGTTGAAGGAAGCTATTGTGGGATAACTGTGTTAATTTGGAAAAGATAGCCCCAAAGATTAACAGCAGTTATAAAAATCAGTGCAAATAATTCATCTGTTGAGTTTTATCAGTTAAAATTTGTACTGCTTCAAAAGGCAAATTATTAAATATAAAGTTTATTTCTCTTGAAATATTTAATCAAGAGGCCAGAAGCAAAGAAGAAAAGGTTGATCTGCAAAAAAAATTTCCCCTTGAGAATGTATTGTGACAGTCACAGGAAGGGACAGTGTGGTGGTGGTGAATACTGATGGCACTGATCTCAGTCGCTGGTCTCACCCTGACCAAACTTGCTCACTTTCTTTACATCTTTGTTTCTTCTAATTTCTCTTCTTTACACACATTCTCTATAACAAAGTGTAGAGATTTTAGACAATCCATTTCTTTTATCTCTATTCTCCCTCAGAACACAGAGGTAACCTCGTTCCTTTTAATTGCTGAAAATGTTGACACCCTTCAGCCAGTGGAGGAAGAGGACAACAGTGTAGCAAGAAGATGCACCATCCCTTGCTCTGGTGTGTGCCAGTTCAGATATTGACACCTTTCAAATGTTAGAAGCTAATTTAGAGGAAGGTTTTGCACATGATCACTGAAGATGACAAAATGCAGGCAATATTATAGGGCAATAGAATGCCACAGGTACCAGCTCTCCAGAATACAAGGCTACATACCAGTTCTATTGCACAAGAATCAGGTACTGAATTTAATTGCCCAAGGTGCTGAGAAAGGATAATAGATGTAATTAGGAAACATTTGGTGCACATGATGGAACTCATCATGATATGGCATAACTAAAGTTTCAGGTAATTGCAAACTATTCTAGCTGTAAAATATTTTGAACATGTTATGCTTTATTACAAGGGATATGTGAGATTTTAGTGAAATACAACATCATTTTTACTGCCTAGCATACTCTCTGGCATTAAAATCTTATGTACATGGATTGAAATTACCTCAGATAAAAATAATAAGAATATATTGGATGTTAAAATTGTTACATTTTCATCAGCAGTGAGTCAAAATCTGGATCTTCCTCTTTGGGAGGGTCTTCAATAGATGGAGCGCAGCAGTTTACCAGCACCTTTTTCAGGATGGACAACAAATGCTATCCTTGTCAGTGACAATCACATTCTATACATTAATGGATACAATAGCTAAAGTTGTTCCCCCTAGCTTTACTGTCAAAATTTCTCAATGTGCTGGGCTGCTCAGCATGCTTAATGACATTAGTGCTGCTGTTCACAAGGTCCCTTGAACTGTTGCCATACAACATTTGAAGATGGAAAAGGAAACCCAAGCCATAAAGTTAGTTAGACCTTCATGGGCAGCTTCTTCAATGTCAGCAGCAAATGTAGTTACTTGGCTTCTGACTGCAAAACTAGGTCATTATTTTTAATGCTAAATATTGCCAGTCTGCTATGAGATCATTGGTTCTACTTCCTACAGTATTATGGCAGGTAGTTCCAGATCACCATACTGGGGTTTGGTAGATCACAATAGCTTAGTATCCAATCAGCAACAGCTTATCTCAAATTTCTGGTTGGTAAATTCAGTTAGTTCCTAATGAAGCCACTAGATGGAGAACTTCACTCTGAGGAAAGGAACTAAATATTGCCACGTCACAAGCGTTAATGATTTATCTAAAATCCAACAGGTAAACTTGAAGAGGAGCAATTTTTTGAGATAGTACTAACAAGAACTTAAGTTTTCCAACAAAGTACAAGTCCACAACTTAGAGAGAAGCCAGTCGCAATGGTAAGACCACACCTGGAGTACAGTATTGGTCTCTTTACTTAAGGAAGGATGTAGTGCATTGGAAGCAGTTCAGAGAAGGTTTAGTAGACTGATACATGAAATGGGTGGGTAATCTTATGAGAAAGGTTGGACTTGCTACATTATCTGCTGGAGTTTAGAAGAGTGAAAGGTGACTTGATTGACATATAAAATCCCAAGGAGTCTTGACACAGTGGACATGGAGAGAATGTTTCCTCTTATGGGAGAACGTAAAACTAAGAGATCAGGGCATCACTGGCAATACCAGCATTTATTGCTCATTCCTAATTGCCCTTGAGAAGGTGGTGATCTGCCTTCTTGAATCACGACTGCCCTTCTGGAGAAAGTAGTCCTACAGTGCTAGTGGAGAGGGATTTCTCAGATATAGACTTAGTGACATTGAAGGACCAGCGATACTCTTCCAAATCAGGATGGTGTGCAACTTGGAGGAGATCCTGAAGATGATAGTGTTCGCAACTGCTGCCCTTGTCCTCATTGGTGGTAGAGGTTTGGGTTTGGGGGAAACTGTTTGAGCAGCTTGGGTGAGTTTTGAAGGCAGAAGTAGATAGATTACTGATAAACAAGTGGATGAAAAGTTATCACACCTAGGCAGGAAAGCAGAATTTAGGTTACAATTAGATCAGCCATGGCTTTATTGAATGACAGAACAGACTCGAGGTGCCAAATGGCCCATTGCTGCTCCTAATTCATATATTCACAGAGACAATATTGATTATGCAAACTCTGTTTAACTGATAATTAACAGTAAATTGATTCCATATAGCTTTGTATTGAATTATTCACTTGATCAGCCCAATTTAGGATAATTTGTCAAACATTATGTTTGTCAGAATTGTAACAATCGATCTACAATGACCCATTTCAGAGACATGCACTGCCTGTTGTGAAACTAAGCAAGGTGCTGAGCCAAGACTGGGAGAAATGAACATCCTCACACAGAATCACTATGTAGTACCTCTGCCAGAAATATGTACATTTATAACTAGCAGTGATTTTGCAAGGCAATTCACTGCTGCTAAAACTCACTAATGATGGATGACAATTAAGTGTGCTGTGCCCAGGAACCATACACCAACACATTTAGGAAGTTTTCAGGAGAAAATTTGCAGGGAATATAGAACCACAATTTTCTCAAAGACTTCCACAGCACTGCAAGTTTACTCATGCCAGTTATGTTATTTAGTTGGACTAACCTATAATATTTCTAATTCCTGGTTCAGAGGAAAGGCATAATCACATCCAAGTTCTTCACTTTTCATTTCTCTGAGAATTTTAAATCTATTGTTTGTTCTGTATTGTTAGGCAATTACTTCACACACTACAGCATGATCCTGTCTGCTTTGCTTTGGTCCTTAGGTTTTGAGTACATCTTGTGGGGAAGGAACACCACATATTATGTGAAGTATAAATAAGATTATATACATCTCCAATTAACTTGACACTGGACTTGGTAAGCTTAGGCTTTGGCATCGGTTGACTTATGAGTTCTTATCCTGCACATACATGTTTGAATAGAAACAGTGGTGATGGGTCAGTGGTATGAACCAACTGAACTATTTTCTCTGGCTTTCCTAGATAGAACCAATTCTGAGAGAAATCGCTGCACAACCAACCAACTGTCAGATTGCAGTGTGTATTGGACACCTATATCAATTTTTCTAGCACAATATATAATGATTCCTTCAAACAATTACTTGTTCTATTCACCATTAGGCCTTCAGTAGCAGACCTGTTGTAATTAGATTTTTATGTTATCTTGAAAGGTGAGAATAGTGAGGGAATTGCAGGAGGTAGTGCATGAGGCCTAGGAGTGCCCAAGAGAGATGTGGAACCTGCAAGAATTCAGCTCACGTTAATTACATGATTATGTGCAATTTGTGGTATGTATTGCTAATCAAGGCTCAGTTAAGTATGGCAGTTGGGAGTGAAGCTATTTGAGTGATTTGAATAAGGGTGGATGCATCCTTGTTCTTTGTTATAAACGTCACACAAATTCTAGTACATATTATCGTTTCAATGCTGTAGGCATATTTATCTGCAATGGTAATGTTTTCTTATTTTTGGTGAACAATTTGGGATGAGTTAATGAACAATGAGAGGTAATTAAAAACACAGGCTGCACACAAGCTAACAAGAGGAAAGTCCAAAGACGTCCATCAAAAAAATCAGCTAGTCCCCTCAAAACAAGTTTTTTTTTATTTAGGGACATTGCCCTGAAACTAACTCTGTTTCTCTCTTCAGATGTGTTGTCAGACCTTCTGTTTCCATCATCTTCTGTTTTTATTTCAGATTTCAAAATTTTAAAAATGTAAATACTTACTTGATTAATATTTGATTAATACTTAGTGTAAGTGTTAGATTTTTATAAGTTTTTTCTAACTAGTCAAGTGGGGGCTGGACTGCGCAGGCGCGGCGCGGGCAGCTTAAAAAGGAGAGAAAAAAAACTTCGGAGGACTCGGGCTTCGGTTCGGAGGACTTCGGAGCAGCTAAGTGTTTTCTCGGTTTATCACTTTTATTAGGGTTTTTAAGTGTAAGGGTTAGTTTTTGTTAGGGTTTTTAGTGTAAGGGTTAGATTTTTATAAGTTTTTTCTAACTAGTCGAGTGGGAGCTGGACTGCGCAGGCACGGCGCGGGCAGCTTAAAAAGCAAACAGCCTATAGAGTGGGCAGTGTCGGAGCGGGCAGCGGAGTGAGTGGCAGCAGAGTGTTCTGGGCTTTGGCTCAAGGGGCTTCAGCATGAAGGGGCAAAGAGGGTAAGTAGCTGGTAGGTAGGTAAAGGCAAGGTTTACCTGTTGTTCATTATAGATTTGTAGGTGGGACTAACTAGGGAAAAAAGAAAGGTAGTCAGATGGAGGACATGGTGGTGTGCTGCAGCTGTTTGATGTGGGAACTCGTGGACCTTGCTGCGGTCCAAAATGGCCACATCTGCAGTAAGTGCTTGAGGATGGATGAACTTCGGCTCAGAGTTGATGAGCTGGAGTCGCAGCTACAAACACTGCGCAGCATAAGGGAGGGAGAGAGTTATGTAGACACGGTCCATCAGGTGACAGTCACCCCCCTTAGAGCAGGTACATCTGAAGTTCAGGAGGCAGATAGAATGGTGACTGTCAGGGGAAGGAAGAGGAAGAAGAAGAAGAAGTCAGGCAGGCAGACAGAGCAGGGAACCCCGGAGGCTGTTCCCCTCAGTAACAAGTTTTCTGCCTTGGAAGCTGTTGAGGGGGATGACCTGCAGGGGCCTAGCTGCAGTTACCAGGTCTCTGGCACTGGGACTGGTACTGCTGCTCAGAAGGGAAGGGTGGGAAAGAGACATGCGGTAGTGATAGGGGACTCGATAGGGAAACAGACAGGAGGTTCTGTGGCAGTGAGCATGAATCCCGAATGGTATGTTGCCTCCCAGGTGCCAGGGTCCGGGATGTCACCGATCGGGTCCACAGGATTCTTGAGTGGAAGGGAGAGCAGCCAGAAGTTGTGGTCCATGTTGGCACCAACGACAGAGGTAGGAAGGGGGATGAGGTCCTGAAGAGTGAGTTCAGGGAGCTAGGCAGAAAATTGAGGAACAGGACCTCAAGGGTAGCAATCTCGGGATTGCTGCCAGTGCCACGTGATAGTGAAGGCAGGAATAGGAGGTGGCGGCAGATAAATGCGTGGCTGAGAAGCTGGTGCAGGAGGGAGGGTTTTAGATTTCTGGATCATTGGGATCTCTTCTCGGGAAGGTGGGACCTGTACAGAGAGGACAGGTTACACCCGAACCAGAAGGGGGCCAATATCCTTGCGGCGAGATTTGCTAGGGTGGTTCGGGAGGGTTTAAACTAGTTTGTGAGGGGGAAGGGAACCGGAGGAGTAGGTCAGAGGAAGAAGGGAATGGGGAAAAGTTAGATCAAACAGGTAGAGAGGCTTTGGGGAAGGAGAAGCAGAATACAGGCTATAAAAGTATTAAGGTAGATGGACTGAAGTGTGTTTACTTAAATGCAAGAAGTGTCAGGAATAAGGGGGATGAACTGAGGGCTTGGATAAATATGGGGGACTATGATATTGTGGCTATTACTGAGACGTGGCTGACGTCAGGAGAGGAGTGGATATTGAATATTCCTGGTTTTCGGTGTTTTAAGAGGGATAGGGAAGGGGGGAGAAGAGGAGGAGGGGTGGCGATACTGGTCAGGGACACTGTTACGGCTGTGGAAAAGATGGATGTTGTAGAAGGATCATCTCTAGAGTCCGTATGGGTGGAATTAAGGAACAAGAAAGGAGCAGTTACTCTACTAGGAGTATTCTATAGGCCCCCCGGTAGCAGTAGAGATATAGAGGAGCAGATTGGCAGGCAGTGTTTGGAGAGAAGCAAAAATAACAGGGTTGTTATCATGGGAGACTTCAACTTCCCAAATATAGACTGGAACCTGCTTAGTGCCAAAGGTTTAGATGGGACGGAATTTGTTAAATGTGTCCAGGAGGGATTCCTGACGCAGTATGTTGACAGGCCGACTAGAGGGAATGCCATGCTAGATCTAGTTTTAGGAAATGAACCGGGACAGGTGAAGGATCTATTGGTGGGTGAGCATTTGGGGGACAGTGACCATTGCTCCATAACCTTTAAAATTGTCATGGACAGGGACAGGTGCAGAGAGGACAAGAGGATTTTTAATTGGGGAAGGGCGAATCATGAGGCTATAAGGAGAGAACTTGGGAGTGTACATTGGGATATCCTTTTTGAAGGAAAATGTACCATGGAGATGTGGTCGATATTCAGGGATCTTATGCAGGATGTTAGGGATAAATATGTCCCGGTGAGGCAGAGAAAGAATGGCAGGGTGAAGGAACCGTGGGTGACGAGAGAGGTGGAACGACTTGTTAGGGAGAAGAAGGTAGCATACATGAGGTATAAGCAGCAAGGTTCAGACAGGGCCCGTGAGGAATATAGGGTAGCGAGGAAGGAACTTAAGAAAGGGCTGAGGAGAGCTAGAAGGGGACATGAAAAGGCGTTGGCTAGTAGGGTTAAGGAAAATCCCAAGGCCTTTTTCAAGTACGTGAAGGGTAGGAGGATGGCTAGGGTAAAGGTAGGTCCGATTAAGGACAAAGGTGGGAGAATTTGCCTGGAGGCGGCGGAAGTGGGAGAAGTTCTCAATGAGTGCTTCTCTTCGGTATTCACCAGGGAGAGGGGTCTTGATGACGCGGAAGGGAGTGCTGGTAGGGGTAATGTTCTCGAGGTTGTAGATATCAAAAGAGAGGATGTGTCGAAGTTGTTAAATAATATTAAGACAGATAAATCTCCGGGGCCTGACGGGATTTTCCCCAGGCTGCTTCGAGAGGCTAGGGTGGAGATTGTTGAACCGCTGGTAAGGATCTTTGAGTCCTCGTTGTCCATGGGGATGGTGCCAGAGGATTGGAGGGTTGCGAATGTTGTCCCCTTGTTCAAAAAAGGTAATAGGGATAGGCCAGGGAATTATAGACCGGTGAGTCTCACGTCTGTGGTGGGTAAGCTGTTAGAAAGGATTCTAAGGGATAGGATTTATGAACACCTAGAGAATCATGGACTGATTAGGGACAGCCAGCATGGCTTTGTGAAGGGAAGATCTTGCCTCACAAGCCTGATAGAGTTCTTTGAGGAGGTGACCAGGAAGATTGATGAGGGCAGTGCGGTGGATGTGGTTTACATGGATTTTAGTAAGGCGTTTGATAAGGTTCCTCACGGTAGGCTTCTTCAGAAGGTCAGAGGCCAAGGGATCCAAGGAGGCTTGGCTGTGTGGATTAGGAATTGGCTTGCATGTAGAAAGCAGAGGGTTGTGGTGGAAGGAGTGCCCTCAGATTGGAAGGCAGTGACTAGTGGTGTCCCACAGGGATCGGTCCTGGGACCTCTACTTTTTGTGATATTTATAGATGACTTAGATGAGGGGGTGGAGGGCTGGGTTAGTAAGTTTGCGGACGACACTAAGATAGGCGGTGTTGTGGATAGTGTGGAGGGCTGTCGGAGCTTACAGAGGGATATTGATAGGATGCAGAGCTGGGCTGACAAGTGGCAGATGGAGTTCAATCCGGAGAAGTGTGAGGTGGTACGCTTTGGAAGGACAAACTCCAGGGCAGTGTACAGGGTAAACGGCAAGGTACTTGGCAGTGTGGAGGAGCAGAGGGATCTGGGGGTTCATATTCACAGTTCATTGAAAGTTGCCTCACAGGTGGAAAGAGCAGTTAAGAAGGCCAATGGGATGTTGGCTTTCATAAATCGCGGGATTGAGTTTAAGAGGCGCGAGGTGATGATGCAGCTTTACAAAACTCTAGTTAGGCCACACTTAGAGTACTGTGTTCAGTTCTGGTCGCCTCATTATAGGAAGGATGTGGAGGCATTGGAGAGGGTGCAAAGGAGATTTACCAGGATGCTGCCTGGATTAGAGAGTATTGAATATGAGGAGAGGCTTAAGGTGCTAGGGCTTTATTCACTGGAAAGGAGGAGGATGAGAGGAGACATGATAGAGGTATATAAAATATTGAGAGGAATAGATAGAGTAGACAGTCAGCGCCTCCTTCCCAGGGCACCAATGCTCAAGATGAGAGGGCATGGCTTTAAGGTTATAGGTGGGAGGTTCAGGGGAGATGTCAGGGGGAGGTTTTTCACCCAGAGAGTGGTTGGTGCATGGAATGCACTGCCTGGGGTGGTGGTGGAGGCAGATACATTGGACAGGTTCAAGAGCTTGTTGGATAGGCATATGGAGGAGTGTGGGATGGGGGGATATGCGGGAGGAAGGGGTTAGGTAGTGTGAGGGTGGTTTGATGGACGGCACAACATGGTGGGCCGAAGGGCCTGTTTTGTGCTGTGTGGTTCTATGGTATGGTTCTATGGTTCTGTAGTGATTTATTGTGTTATTCTTTGGTTCAATGATTTCTGTTGTTGGCAAGTGTTTTGCCCATACAGTCAATGTTTGATAATTCACAACTGCAATATATACACTGAACATTTATTCTACAACAGTGAATGAAGATCACAATTCTGATGAAGAATCTTTGACCTGAAAAATTAGCTCTGTTCCTCTTTCCACAGCTGCTGCCTGACCTGCTGTTTCCAGCATGTTCTATTTTTATTTGTTCTACAATATTACAATTTTAGTAATCTGGAAATAACAGCATATTAATTTATATTTGCTGTTAATTCAGCTACAAATCGAAACAGGTATAAATAATATAATATGGTTACCTAAATGAATGTATTTGCCATTCTCATCCTTTTCTGCTAGAGGGTTTCCCTCTTTATCAAGCTCTTTGCGGTAACGTTTTATATTCTTAACCATTAAGTCCTTCCTGGTCAGCTCATAGTGATTGGGAAAGTGGTTTACGATTTGATCATCCGAAAGACGATAGCCATTTTCAACACTAAAGACATTGCGGATGGTCTGTACATTCATCCTGCAAGGTTCAAGTGAGCCCAGAAAAAAAATATATTGACAAAATATTATTTCATCTTAGGAAATACAAATATGATAGTAAGCAACATAAAATATCCAAAATATAGTACATTCCAAAGCTATTAGATCAGTTACTGTGAGAAATGGAAGAACTCAAACTGATAATGTGGGATACACTGTCAGGGCTACTGTATATTACCTGTCATTGTTTGCCAAGAGAAGGTTGCAGCGAACCTCTCTCTCCAGCACTGCGTTCCATGTGTTCCTGGAAATACATTAGCAATGCTAATACAAGATTTTTATTAATTTCTTTTTATTTTAACCTGAATTGAAATTCTCAAATTTCCAGAGTAGGATTTGAGTTCATGTTTTCTGGAAACTCACCCAAGGCTTACAAGTTTCAAAAACATTGCACCACCCTACCCATAGATATTGGCAATAAGTTGTAAAGCTGGAAGTTAACACTGCATTCGAATTTAATCTTGAAATACGTGTTACTGTCACAAAGGGAATACAAATTTTGATATCCCCTACCGCAAGGAACAAAAGGAAATTTTATTGTATTTTTGGACACTATAATAAGGATTATTTTTATTATGTCGTTAGTACTTATCTGGTTTTGAACAGATTGAAGACTACCATTTTGGGTCAGTTAAAACTAAGGAATGGAGGTTGTGTTACATTTGTGTTATTGTAGCACTGTGGTATACCTTAAGTTGCAGCCAAAATTTCTCATTTGAGAATATCCCACTCTTACTGAAAGGACTACAAAACTGGAAAAAAATAAGGCACATTTGGTTAGCCCTGCCTTGTCCCCACTCACCAAGATTTGACATCCATTTCCTCACCCCACCAACACACACACAGACACACACACGTGTGCCCGTGCTTAGCTGGTCAGGGGCCAATGTGGCTGGCCAAATCTTCTTGTACTCCAGCAGTGTAATCTGAACAGAGCAGGGATGCTGATGGCGCCATGAGGAAGCTCCACCCCAAAAACTCACCTGAGTATGTTTTAAGCTGGCAAAGATCCACCACCAACTTTGCTGTGAATGGTAGCTTAGTAATTTTATGTGTCTTTGGCATTCAAAGATTTAAAAGCTATTAAGATAAAAGTAAATAATGAAAAAATAACACCTAAAAACTTGAATCTAACATTAAATTAACTTTTATTTTTTTTAAACAGAACTTTTCTTTGCCTTTGCTCCTTATTTGCAGTACTACCCCTTCTTTTGAAAACATTAGAGTCTCATATCTTATGCTTGGTCTAACCTGTTACAGGATTCAAAAGGTAATATCCTGCATAAGTGCCAGGGAATCTCAGCAAACTGGGTCCTGCTGCTGAATTCCAAGGGCAATGAAGAAGTGGAGCAAACAGATTTGGCACACGATCTGTCAATTGGTACAATATTATCTCATTTATTACTGCAAGGAAGGTAGTGCCAAACTTAACTGCCTTTGCATGGCCTAACACCAGCGGTTCTGACATCCAGTGGGATTCAGCCCATGCACGCACCTGTGTGTACCAGATGCTTTCCATACCTGGCTCTCTGTGTTCGATTGCCTGAGGAGTTGATCCAAAGTAGGCACCATTTCAGTGCCCTCTTCTTTTTCCAGGTCTCTTTTTTATAAAATCAGGGATTCATCTTGGGCTATATTTCTACTAGAACCGACAGCGTACCTAGGTCCAGTGAGCATTCTTTACAACTGAGCTTGGGGAACTGGCAGACTATTTAACTGAGGAGGAGGTAAATGGTGTGGGTATGGGATTAGTACTGGAGTTCTCTGGTAGTAAATTTCCCTGCAGTTCATTTAGTTGCTACAGTACAAAATCCTGGCAAGCCACTTTAAAGCTATACTAAAACTGGAATATTCTATGCTGCATTATCTACACTCTGCTAGATCTACACTGCCCTAAATGTGTTGTTTGTGTAGAATAGCAACTCCATACAGAATAGTGGGCTTCACTACCATCAGATTTACTGGAATGTGTTTCCAAAACCACCAGGGTAACAAAACGTAAACACACCAAACCGCATTAACTTTCCCAGCTTGCGTAGATCTATAACCTTTGTTTTTGCTTCCTCACCTTTTTTATATTAGCCTTAAATTCATCACATTTTGAACTCTAATCTTTGTCATTTTGATACTTCAGGTCATTGCATTGTATGTTAAGTACAGAGGATAAAGAATGCAAACACAAAGGAGAAACTTCACTGACATATTTCTGAAGCTAACACTGAAACATGATTCTCCTGCCCCACCCATTCAAGTCTCCTCTTTCAGTAGCACGAAGGGTAAATGAACGAACATCAAGATAAGTTTATCAGCTACCGTGGCAACATGACAGGAATGGAGTACATACTGGAGGCTGGATGAAGCTCCATTTTGCTGGATCTGTATTACTGTCACATTGACATCATTTACAACAAAGCTTTCACAGCAGCATGAAGTAAATTTACCCAAATTGAGATATTACAAAGCAATAGGTAAACCAGAGTGCAATCCATTTATACTGCTACCTTGCTCAGCACTAGCCCACAGAGTGCTGATTCATTATGGCACTCTTGGCCCTCCAGCCTGAACACTCACAGGTACATACCTCCTGTCCTTTAAAAAATACACCAGTTCACATGCTGCACACTGCTGTGCAGGGAACTTGGCACAAATATCTGCTTTGTTCCTGGCACTCCCGCAGAGAGGAATGGCTCTGCGGAGAGGCTGCCTGTGAGGGCTGGTGAGAACAAGCGTTGTGGCCACTCGGTGCTGAGATGCAATGCCCAGGGCTGCACCTGGCCAGCTCGGTGAGAGTGGGCTATTGCTGGGGACTGGCAGCAGCTGCTCCGTGTTGACAGTCAGCCTGTATCCTATGGTCTCTGTCATCATCTCCTGTTGGGTATGATGGAAGCTACTGTCTCCCCTAGCGTGGAGACTTCTTTCTTTTTCAATCTTTTTATTAGTTTTCAAATTAATACAGATTGATATATAGCGTCAATATTTATACATGTAATACAAAGAGATCAGGATAACAATCATGGCATAGATAATCATAAAGAACAATACAATATAAAAAAATCTGTAGATCCAACAATCTCTTAGTAAATGAATATAATGTAAAAGAAAGGAAAGAAAAAGATTTATTATATAAATTTCAAAAAAACCAAATCAATAAGAAAAATTGTAAACAATATAAACTAAAAAAAAATTTCCAAAAAAAACAAACAACAAAAAAAAAGAAAAAAAATCTGGGCTAAAATTTCTCAGTAGAAACAGAGCAATATTATGTCGTCAACTCTGTTCCTCCAAGTTGGAAAGTTATTGAAAGGGGATCTACATCATGTGGAAATATTGAATAAATGGACTCCAAATATCCTCAAATTTAAGCGAAGGGTCGACAGTACCACTCCTAATTTTTTCCAAGTTTAAACATGATATAGTTTGAGAAGGAGACTTCTATATGGCAACAAGCTCAGCAGTGGCTGAGGATGAGCTGTTCAGGCAAACAATGAGTGGAGGAGACAGCAGTTTCCATAACATCCAACAGGAAGTAATATGAGAGACTGTAGGATCAAAGCATTCCGTCAACACCTGGAGCAGTGGTGGTGCTGCTGGCTAAAGAGAAGTGATGAAGTTGTGTGTGGAAGAAGTGCAAAATGGAGAAGATAAAAGAAACCTGAAATTCCAAAAGTGAAGCAGAAAAAAAACCTAATGTTGGAAATGTAAGATACAAGATTCGAATGGTTGATGAACTGAAATTGTTGTATTTGGGGCAGTAATATGCAATGTTTCAAGATGAGGTGCTGCTCCTTAAGCTTGTGTTAAGCTTCATTGGAAGATTGTAGGAAGCTAAAGAGAAATCAAAGTGGGATGGGGAATTAAAATGACAGGCAGTTGGAAACTCAGGTCTTATACCATGGAAACAGGCCCTTTGCCCAACTTGTCCATGCCAACCATGTTGCCCAGCGATCTAGTCCCATCTGCCCGTGTTTGGCCCATAGCCCTCTAAACATCTCCTATCCATGTACTTATCTAGATGGCTTTTAAACGTTGCTAATGTGCCTGCCTGAACCACTATTTCTGGCAGCTCATTCCAAATACGCACCACCCTTTGCATGAAGAAGCTGCCCCTGAAGTCCCTTTTAAATCTCTCGCCTCTGATCTTAAACCTATGCCCTCTTGTTTTTAGCACCCCCTCCCTGGGAAAAAAGACCATGTGCTTTCACCCTGTCTATGCCCCTCATGATCTTATACACCTCTAACAGGTCACCCCTCACTCTCCTACATTCCAGGGAATAAAGTCCTAGTCTATGCAACCTCTCCTTGTAACTCAGGCCTTCCCAAGTCCAGGCAACATCCTGGTAAATCTTTTCTGCATTCTTTCTAGTTTAATAACATGTTTCCTATAAGAGCATGCCTAAAACTGTGCACAATACTCCAAGTGAGGCCTCACCAACATCTTGTGTAACTGCAACATAACTTCCCAACTCCTATACCCGATGCCCCAACCAGTGAAGGCCAGCATGCCAAACGCCACCTTCATCACCCTGTCTACCTGAGACATTGCTTTCAGCGAACTATACACTTGTGTTCTGAACAATGGTGTCCTGCAAAGTGGTCATTCAATCTGCTTCTATTTTTTCCAGTGTAGAAGAGACCACATCATGAACACCAAATGCAGTGAACTACATTGTAAGTAGTACAAACAAATCACTCCTTCAACTGGAACAACAAAAGAGGAGGTAAAAGAGCAGAGGAGGTAAAAGAGCAGGTGCAACCTGTAAGTTTTCTTTACTTAAAGTATATTCTGGAATAACTCCTAGATGGGCACCTGAGTTAAGTATCCAAGAATCAGTGAGAAAGAGTTGAATATTACAATGGAAATACACCAAAATATATCTACAAGTATGAATTAGTGTGGTATGGTTAACCTTCTCATTCATAATTTTGCTAATTGTGTGTTATTGCAATTATGTTTGTAACATTTGTGCCTCATGGTTGGACATTGGGAGTGCTGTCAAACAATTAATGTCAGCAATGGTTCAACTGGATACACTCTTGCCTTGAGCCAGAAGGTTCTGGATACAATTACCATTCTAATGACTTGACCATAAAAATCTAGGGCAACCTTTCCTGCAGCACAGAGAGAAAGCAACACAGAAGTGCTGTATTTTGGATGAAACCTGAAACCAAGACCCTCTCTTTGTAGGAGATTGCCATGCACAAATTGGCTGCAGGATTTCTCACATTACAACCATGACTGCTTTTTGCAGGTATTTCATTAACTGTAGGCACTTGGGCCATCCGAAAGGCTGTGAAGGGCACTGTTAAAGTGCAAGTTCTTTTTCTTTTACATGTACAATGACAAAAAGTGGACTAACATTGGAATGCTTTCTCTAACATATCGCTTCAAAGTTTGCATCTGAAAATATTAACTCTACAAAATGTTTGATGACTTCCAGTATGCCCAATGCCTCCATTTATTATTCCCTGCTCTTCATTTTAATAGGGAATATTAAACATTTGTGTTAGCTCTGAATTTGACCAAGATGCCTATATTCATTCTTTTCTATTTCCTCTTACATGCATGATTGTCCAGGTTCCTCTGTTATTGGGGGATATAGGGCTTTTTTTAGGCCCTTCCTCCACCAGTTCATATCTACTTTGTACTGTTTGTTTTGTCATCAAAGTAAAGCTGTAGTGCCCTGTAGTGGCAGTTATAGGAGGAGAAGAAATTCTATAGAAGATATGTACCTCCATGTGTCATGTTGCTTGGCTACATTCAATATTCTAAAACTGTATAAGAGGTTCATTGGTCAAAAGTATTCTAAAAATTTTATTTGCAAAATAGCAATGTGACAAGGTTTTCAATTATACACTGTAGTTTAAACAAGTGTCAGACGTGAATGGGGTTGTGTAAACATGCAATAGTAGAGTTGTAAGATTGCAAGGTAGACTTGACAGCCATTTTGCGCCTTCATGTCATCTCCTGTCAGACATGCTGCACTGCTAAGCTTTTAAGGACTAAAGCTCCAGCCAGTTTTCCATTAAAACTTTTCAGAGGCTTTTTGAGGTATGCCAACACCAACTCTCACATGTATACTCTGCTGCCTTCATTTTTTTACCCTGGCTTTCACAAGGTACTTTTTCACACGCATGATATAGCACTCCTTTTTTAAACAAGTTGCAGTTGGTTGAATATATACCTCTATAGACTGCTGCTATACGAAATATCCCTCCTTCCTATTGACATTCCCTCAACATTCCCCAACCTTGGTGGAGCCCCAACATATGGTCCACAATTTATGGTTAACCAGAGAAGATTCTTCTTGTCCCTCCTAGATGAATATCTCCAAACATAATATTCACTTTGCTGCCATGACACAGCTTCAGTTTCTGCTTCCTGCATGTAATGTCACTACAATGGGGTGCTTCCTTCAAAATGCTCCAAACTAATGAATTTTATCTATGACTCCAAATACTACACCCACAATAACCAGGTCTGCAGCCATTCACTTACTATTAAACAATTTACTCACCAATAAAAGTTCCAGTTTTCATTTTCTGAAACCTGGATCCAGCCTCTTTTTTGAAAATTATTTACGAGCACAGACTTGTCAATATCCGAAACCCATTTTAGTTTCCCTGCCATGGGCTTTTGAAGCACTTGAACTGCTGCAGGTTCAGTTAATGCTGTCAAAAATAAACAGAATGTTTAAAACTAAGATGTGTATATAAGAACATAAGAAAATAAGAGCAGGAGTAAGCCACTAAGCCTGTCCTTTATTCAATATGATCATGACATATCTGCCCCAGGCCTCAGCTCCTCTTCTGTGCCAGCTCACCTCCAGTGATCTAGCCTCCACTACCTTCAGGGGAAGAGGATTCCAAAAATTCCCTACCCTCTGTGAGAAAAAAATCCTACACACATGTTTTAAATGATGCTCTTTTATCTCATAACTATATCCCTTCCTTCAAGAGTCTCACTGGGAGAAACATTTTAACATCTATCCTGTCATGCCCCCTGAGGATCTTATATACTTCAATAAGATCACCCTCATCCCTGTGAACTCCAGAGAATACAGATCTGACTTTTTAGTTGTTCGTGACAGGGCAACCCCCTCATTCCAGGAATTAACTTAGTGAATCAGTTCTGAACTGCCTCCAGTGCTGGTGTATCCTTCCTTAAACAAAGGGATCAAAACTGTACACAATACTCTAGGTGCAACCTCACCAACACTCTATGCAATTGTAACAGTACTGCTCTATTTCTAAACTCCAATAAAGGCCAATATGCCATTTGCCTTACTAACTATTTGCACCTGTATGCTAACCTGTTGTGGTTTATGCACAAGAACACCTGTGGTGTTGATGTTTCTTCAATGATTTTTAAAAATATATCCTAAATAATTTTGGCAAGATTTCACTCCTAAATTCATGTTTTATTATTTGTTCTTGAGTTTATATACCACTATGGAAGATTGAGAATTTGAATTCAGTTTTACAAATATGGAAATAAAACCAGATGTGACTCCACTTGCATGCCAACGTGCTTGACTCTTGATGTGTTTGCCCTCTGAAGTGGCCTTGCAAGCCATCAGTTATATTAAAGTGCTGAAGGAAAAAAGCTACCATCACTTTCTCATTAAGCAACTAGGGATAGGCATTAAATGTCAGAGTAGTCAGTGACACCCATAACTTAAGAGAGAATAACCAGGGATAAAAAAAACATTGATCATTGTGAGCCAAATGGAACGTAAATTGCCAGCTGAACCTTGTATCACAGAAGCCATAGATTGTGGATTCACATCCTAGCCCAGACTCTGAGCACAGAATCTGGGCAATGCAGTCTGAAAAGAGTGTTGTTTTATCATTTGTAGGAGATATTAACTCAAGGCCTAGTTGGATGTAAAGGATTCTATGGTATTACTTAAGTAAGAGGAATAAATTTTCCCATGCCCCAGCCAAATTTTATTCTTCAGTCAACGCCAATAAAACAGATTGATTTGGATTTTGCACAGAGAATAATGATGAGGCTAATCAGTGATCACTATTATAATGGAGTTCATTGGACCACAGCTTCACTCATCACCCCCACATAGTTAAATGCAGATATTCAGAACCTAGTGTCTAAGTTACACTCTCCTCCACACACTTCATCACAATGGTACTTGTTGATAGATTTGGTACTGAAGCAAATGAAAAGCATGAGGTTATGAACTTACTCATAAATTACCTACTAAATATGCCAGGAAAAGTTAGGGTTGGTGCATTTAGGTGTAATTTTTTAAAAAACATGTTAAGGCCTAATTACTGTCAAAATCCTTCCTGACACTGAAAGTTTGATTTTATAAGTGCAGAGTACCATTCTTTTGGAATTTAATCGATTTTAAAGTTTTTAAAAAATATTGAAAACCTATTTTTATAGCTTTGTCCCTTTTACCTCTTTTAATCCCATCTTTCTTTCTCTTATTTTGTACATTGCAGTAAACATACTATAGATCCTGGTATTGTCATGTAGAGGTTAAATTAGAAAATCCCATTGCTGCAGATCAGTGAAGTAGTCCATACAAGAAGGCAGATGACTATGCACAACAAAATGCTTTGCAGGCATTGGTGAGCCTGCCACACAGCCTAATTCAATGTCAAGGAGCATGGGCTGGTTCATTGCTGAATGTCCAGAACAGCATGGTGTCACAGCTGATAGAGCAGCTGCCAAAAAGCTCCAGCGACCCAGGTTCTATCCTAACCTTTGGTGCTGCCTGTGTGGAATTTGCGCATTTACCCTGTGATTGCATGGGTTTCCTCCAGGTTAGGATAGGATTGGCGTAAAACTAGGTGTTTGATAGTTGGCATGGACTCAGTGGGCTGAAGGGTATGCTTCCATGCTATATCTCTCTATGACTGATATCTAAGGGAAGGAAAGATGCAGAATTGATGGATGGGGAATTGGGGTTGCAATTACTAGTATTGCACTCTAATTTGTTCCTGATGGATAGGCTAGGCAGGATCATCGTCAGTGTATAAATTAGCAACTGTGAGTGTAGAATCAACTAAGGAGTGGTTTCATCATCATCAGTATCTTTTTGTTGATCCTTTGCTGCTTTGGCAGGCTGCAACTCTTGGGTTACTTGTGTTGTGGTGAGAGGAAGCCAGGGCCGAGGAAGTAAAGGGCTTCCCATCCTGGTCATTCTCTCTTCTCCCTCCTTCCATCAGGCAGAACATACAAAAGTTTGAGAACATGTACCACCGGGCTCAGGGACAGTTTCTGTCCCACTGTTATAAGACTCTTGAATGGACCTCTTGTTTGATAAAGAATTTGTGATCTCTCAGTCTGCCTCATCATGGCCCTTGCACCTTACTTGACTACCTGCACTTCATTTTCTCTGTAAATGTAACACTATATTCTGTTATTACTTTTCCTTTTGTACTACCTCAATGTACTTATGTATGGAATGATTTGTCTCAATGGCATGCAAACAAAGCTTTTCACTGTATCTTGGCACATGTGACAATAATAAACCAATTATCAATTACACCTTTTACAACCTGTGATTCAGAAAAGAATGTGGATTGAGGGGAAGTGGAATGTAGGAAGAACAAATAGATTATGTATACAGATACCATCATATTTAACGCATTGGCTCAGATGCTGGCTATGCCCTCAGCAACTGCCATCCAGTAATGGCCAGGACTGTCTCCTCTATTGATTTGGACATGCAAGTTTCCTGGTTGGCTTCTCATTTCAATGCTTCAGTTCTGTGGACCTGAAATCTAAGATATGCTGCAATATTTTTATTACTAGAATGCCATTTGAATTATAGTTGTGACTAAATATGTAAAACCATAAGGCCAGCTGAATATTCCAAGGTAGTGTAGCATCTTCTGTTAGAGAAAAGGATATTTGTCACTGGCATGGAATCTGTTGAGGTTATGTGGTTAACAGGGGTGAATAACTAACAAGATCATGCAGCAGGGACTTGAGACACTGAACAATGCTAAAAGTCTGTACGGCAATAGAGCTGATTAATGTTGGGTATGAGTAATGGAGTCCTAGGGTGATACAGCATGGAATACGGGCCCTTTGGCCCAACTGATCAAGTTGCCTAACTGAGCTGGTCCCATTTGCCTGATTAATTGAGATTATTGGCAAATGAGTAATGGAGGTGTTTATTGATTAGTGTTTGAGGCCAGAGGTGAGTTGAAAGGAAATGGCATTTGATGATGGTTTCACCAGCCTGGAACACATGGGTGAGGCTGGTAAATCTGGCAAAACTGCATCCAATGCAGCCCATCCCCACTGCTTTCTAAGTATGTGCTAGGAAGGCCTCCTTAACCCCACCTCCCCCCCCCACCCCACCACCACCACCACCCTGTCCCGACCCCACTGATACAGACCATTTCTTCCTTTCCACTTTCTCCTTTAAGGCCTTTGGTGAGGCATCCGAAACCTTGCAGCCTGTTTTCTCATATATGTGATTCTCACTGTTCCCCAGATCACATTCATTTCCTGTACAGCTATCTATGTTTGCTGTAGCAAAAATGAACCCTGTTTAAGAGATACGGACAGTGTACCTTTAATTAGTGCAAACTAGGTTTAACTGGGGCTAACACTCACAATGTTAAAAGGGGAACAATGTATACAGGATGTTTTGCACTGAATGCAGAAGTTGTTCAAATGAACCAGCAGCATAAGTTGCTATTTATAATTTATATTAATAACTGATGAAAAACAGAGCGTAACATACTCAACTTTGCTAAAGATAGTTAGGTGGAGAAATGAGTTGTGAGGAGGGTGCAAGAAGTCTGCAAATAGATGTAGGTAGTTAAGTAAATGGGCAAGAAGGTGGCAGGTGCAATATAAAGTGCAGAAATGTGACGTTACCTACAGAATAGAGAAACAGAATATTTTTAAACAGGTGATAAGCTAGTAATAACTAGCAAGAATACAAACACGCAGGAAGCAATTAGAAAGACACATAGAACCATAGAACAATACAGCACAATACAGGCCCTTCGGCCCACCATGTTGTGCCGACCTTTAAACCACGCTTAAGACTAACTAACCCCTTCCTCCCACATATCTGCCTATTTTAAATTCCTCCATATGCTGACCTAACAATCTCCTGAACTTGACCAACAACTCAGCCTCCACCACCACCCCAGGCAGCGCATTTCCATGCACCAACCACTCTCTGGGTGAAAAACCTCCCTCTGATACCTCCCTTGAACTTCCACCCATTACCTTAAAGCCATGCCCTCTTGTATTGAGCATTGGTGCCCTGGGAAAGAGGCGCTGGCTGTCCACTCTATCTATTCCCCTTAATATTTTTTATACCCCTTATCATGTCTCCCCTCATCCTCCTTCTCTCCAATGAGTAAAGCCCCAGCTCCCTTAGTCTCTCCTCATAATCCATACTCTCCAATCCAGGCAGCATCCTGGTAAATCTCCTCTGCACCCTTTCCAACATTTCCACATCCATCCTATAATGAGGCGACCAGAACTGGACACAGTACTCCAAGTGTGGTCTAACCAGAGTTTTGTAGAGCCTCATCATTACCTCGCAGCTCTTAAACTCGATCCCACGACTTATGAAAGCTAACATCCCATAAGCTTTCTTAACTACCCTATCCACCTGTGAGGCAACGTTCAGTGATCTGTGGATATGAACCCCCAGATCCCTCTGCTCCTCCACACTACCCAGAATCCTGCCATTAACCTTGTTCTCCACCTTGGAGTTAGTCCTTCCAAAGTGTACCACCTCACACTTCTCCGGATTAAACTCCATCTGCCACTTCTCAGCCCAGCTCTGCATCCTATCAATGTCCCTCTGCAATCTTCGACAGTCCTTCGACAGTCCTTCACACTATCCACAACACCACCGACCTTTGTGTCGGCTGCAAACTTGCTAACCCACCCTTCCACCCCCTCATCCAAGTCATCAATAAATATCATGAAAAGTAGAGGTCCCAGAACCGATCTGAATGCACTCCCTCCACCACAACCCTCTGCTTTCTACAGGCAAGCCAATTCTGAATCCACATGGCTAAGCCTCCCTGGATCCCTTGCCCTCTGACCTTCTGAAGAAGCCTACCATGTGGAACCTTGTCAAACACCTTACTAAAATCCACATAGACCACATCTACTGAACTACCCTCATCAATCTTCCTGGTCACCTCCTCAAAGAACCCTATCAGGCTTGTGAGGCAAGCCCTTCCCTTCACAAAGCCATGTTGGCTGTCCCTAATCAGTCCATGATTTTCCAAATGCTCATAGATCCTATCTCTTAGAATCCTTTCCAACAGCTTGCCCACCACAGACGTAAGGCTCACTGGTCTGTAATTCCCTGGACTATCCCTACTACCTTTTTTTGAATAAGGGGACAACATTTGCCACCCTCCAATCCTCCGGTACCATTCCCGTGGATAATGAGGACTCAAAGATCCTAGCCAACGGTTCAGCAATCTCCTCCCTCGCCTCGCGAAGCAGCCTGGGGAATATTCTGTCAGGCCCCGGGTACTTACCTGTCCTAATATTTTCTAAAGGCTCCAACACATCTTTTCTCTTGATATCTACATGCTATAGAACATTAACCTTACCAACACTGTCCTCAGCGTCATCAAGATCCCAAAGACCCCAAGGCAAAAAGTCTTCCACCTGAAACGTTAGCTCTGTTTCTCTTCCCACAGATGAGGCCTGACCTGCTAAGTAGTTCCAGTAATCTCTGTTTTTATTTTACGAAGCGAAATAGTATATTGGCCTTTATTGCGCGGGGGCTGGAGTAAAACATTAAGGAAGCCTGACTGAGGCGGTATAGGTCTGTGTGCAGTTTTTGTCTCTGTAAGACTTTATCCTGTATAATTGGGCTGCCGTGCTTCCTACAATGCAATAATTGGCTATAATGTGCCGAGGGATGTCTTGAGCTTGTAAAAGATTGTATCCTTCTCACTTGCACTTTTTAACGAGCTGTCAGCCAATCTAGCTCCTCAAAAAATTGCAACAAAACTGAATCTTCAACTGCCATCACCCATCTTGCCCTGATGTATCCTGACACAAACACAGAGTGCCCCAATTGCACGGTCTCTCGACCAGACGCAACAGTGGTTATACTGCAGAAATATTCATCAGCTCCATGGGTGCGCCTGGTCAATGAAACACCGCTTGAAAGATTTCGTGAAATTAATGTTCTCATAATCACGTCCTTTCATTTTTCCTCTCCCTCAGCCCGCTTCTTTGATGCACACACCAATCCCAGCATTGTTTTAAAATTCTCCATTGCTTCATGAATTTCGAAGGCAAACAGTTGCTTACTCCGATCTGAGGAGAATTGTCTCCGGAATTTGCCAAAAACCAATATCGGACTTCACTATAACCCCCTGGGCAAACCCTACCTGGATGGGAACACCGGAAAAGCTGCAGCGCAGAAACTTTCCAACGTGCAATTTATGGGAGTCGCTTGTTTTTCATTCGTATTTGAGGCTGTCTCCTGGCAACCAGCAAAGCTGAGCCGGGAGAGGTGGATAGAGCATTGCTGCAGAATTGTCAAAAAAAGCTCTGTAAACTGAAAAGCAGTAAAATGGATTGAGCTCAGGCTACTGTATTTACCTCTTGCATTTGTGTTGTTTCTCTGTTAATTGGCATCATTTAACCTTATTTCAATGTTTCACTTTTTGGAGACACAGGAGAATGCAAATGCAGAAATCTGGAGCAACAAACAAGAAGCTGGAGAAACTTAAAAGGCCTCCAGCTTGCTGTTTGTTGCCTTCAATTTTTTGGACCTGATAGCTATTTTTTCTTAAATTCTCTTGGAACTAGTGCGACGGTTGCTGAGATAACCGCTTCCTCATCTGCGGTTGAGTTAACCCCAGTATCCTAGATACTACTCTGTGAAAGAACTATATTCTATCGGTGAGATCTTCGAGTCTAGGTTACCAGTTTGGAATGGTAGGTACAACCCTCGAGACTGTATGAGAAGGATAGAGACTTATCTCAACGTGTCGACATAGAACACTCTCCCTTGCACTAGGAGAAGGTAGTAGGTCTAACTGTGGCCTCTAGACACAGCAGGGAGTAATCGCTATAATCGACCTCGAGCACCTATTTATCTAATCCAAAGATACTTCAGTCCTTAAACTATTTGTATAAAATATACTTTGTTGAATATGACTAATTTGGATATGTTCAATGATAACAATAATAACAAGGCAAAGCAATCAGAGAATAAGAACTATGCTCTTCCTCTATATTATGGACTACATAGTAAGGTAATTAATTAGCATTACTTACAGGGTCTGTAGTCCCTTGAGACACAAAGTCTTGAAGGAGTCTTCCAGAGGGTTCAGTCGTCGATCTTGTAGATCAGCTGAAGTGTGTCTCAAGGTGATCTTACAGCCCTTTAAATACTATTTACTAAGGAAGAGCTTAAGTCATTTCTAGCATGCTGTGGTAACCCAACAGCTGATGTACTAAACAGAACTCTGTTATGGTAGACAGACAGTGGTTTTTGAAATAACCACAGTTACATGCAATATCCTTATTTCTAAGTAATACACGCTTAGTTAAGTATTATACGAGCAGTTATCATCAACACATCACATTTTGTTTATCCTATCTGTACCTTTTCAGGTCTCACAGTCTAGATACCGTCACATTAGATTGCTGCTTAAATTATAGTTATAGATGAATGTGAAGGAACATTAGGACAAGCAGAATAGCTCCAGGACCACACACACGGAAACATGTTGTTGTGAAGGACACATTGCATTTCTTCTTTAAGTTATTATGCCTGTCACTGGAATAAGGGGACTTTTAGAAATCTGGAACTCAGTAATTAAATCTTTCTCTGATGCCAGGCGATTTTATAAGTTGCCTTTCTTTTAAAGCTAACAACTTCAGGAGAAAATTTGACTAAATTGCAGGAATATTTCTCAAAACAAGTTTTTGAAAGCCCCACACTGCAGTAAAATGTGTTTTTTGCATCATATTCTTTAGATTCTGATTATTTTGAACTGGCTTCCTGTCATGTGCCAAACCCAGGTTGCTCTATTTACTTGCCAACATTTCAAAGGTATGCATTGGTTTATTTTAACCGTATTTCAAACTGTAGTTTATTCTTTGTCTCTATTAGTGACACATCCTTAAATTAACAACTAAAAGTGTGAAGTGCCACATTGTTAGCAAAGCCTGAGGTGTTTACATTTGTGGAATGCAGATTATCAATCCCCATCTCCCCAGACAGAAGAGAAATAGAAATCTCGTGATCCTCAGTTTTCACCCCACTAGCCTCTGCATCCAGTATATCATTCTTCGACACTTCCACCAGCTCCAACAGGATCCCACCACCAGCCATATCTTCTCTTCTCCCCCACCCACTTTCTGCTTTCCACGAGGAACACTCGCTCCATTACTCCCTAGTCTGGTCATCCCTTCCCATCCACCCCTCCTCATCCCCTGGCACTTTCCCCTGCAATCATAGGACGTGTAAAACACCTTCCCTTCGCCACTATCCAAGGATCTTAACAGCCCCTTCAGAAGAGGCAGAGATTCACCTACACCTCTTTCAATCTGGTCGATCACATTCAGTGCCCGCAATGTGACCTCCTCAACATTGGCAAGACCAAGCTAAAACCAGACAACCATTTTGCAGAGCACCTGCACTCTGTCTGCAATGGTCATCTTGAGCTTCCAGCTACATGTCATTTCAAATCCTCTTCCCATTCCCACACCAGGAAAAGGGTTCAAGCTTCCTTGAAGAAGTGCAACGTTCCTACCGGAATTGGGACCCATGACTGCTCATTCACAATTCACCAGTCTACCCTATCAGTCCCACCAGTCCCATCTGTGGAAGAGTCTGCACATTCCACATTGGCCTCATTAGCCATTTTAGAATCCCAAAACCACAGTGGAGGCAAGACATCCTCAATCCCAAAGGACTACCGAAGAAGAAGAACCAGAAGAAAGAACATTAAAGTTTTTGGAATTGTGGAAGGATGGCAAAATATTTTAAAATTGATAAGGAGGGTAGAGATTTCAATGGTTTAAGTGGATGGTGATATTTACAATATGACAGGGAACTGGTGGATTAATTCAAATCATTTATTCAAATGAACAATAGATGCTGATATCAATATTTCAATGTACTACTAAGTTTTAACATACATACTTTCTTCAGGCTGTTCTCATTTACCTTTGTTTCTTATGACTTGCTTTTTTTCATTTAAAGAGATAGTTTTTTTGGTCCATGTGAAAGGTAGGATTTTTTTCTCAAGAATAAAGAATTGGCAGAGCTGTCAGTCTTTTTGGTTTCAGTCAAAAATTTTCATGCTTCCTTTAACATGATTGTTTCAAATTCCATTCATTTACTTTTGATGTTAAAATATTTTCATTTCATTCCTTCTTGATTTATGAAAGTGCTCTTTCATTCTAAAAGGATGTAGAACTTTGATTCCTTGATCAAAGAACTAAGTATGATCTCACTGTTCTTCAACGCATTAGGTGAAGCCACAAAATCAATATGCTGACATGTTCTATTATTCAATTGCCCACAAATATTTCAAGGTATGGTCTGGATTAAAGTAAAGCAAATAAGACAATAATGCACAGTTTCACCAATACAATTAGTACAGCAAAACCTTCATGACAAGTGAGTTTTTCACATCTGACCAAATAATTTAAAGTGCTTAATCAAAGCCCTGTATATGCAGCAGAAAATCAGATCCATAGCCAAGTCTTCTTCTTACTCAAGCCCTTGGGGTTAAGGATGACTTGCTTCCATTCTATTTCTGTGCATTCTCAAGTGGCTGCTGAGGACAATGTAAGATCCATAGACTCTGCCGCAGGTGGGGTCAGAGATGCTTGATGCATGAGTAGGTAGATAGGGAGGCGGTGCACTCCTTCCACTGTTTTTATTGGATTTCTTTGTGCTCCCAGTAAAGGGACTCAAGTTTATCAGTACCATTCCCAATACTTCTTCCTTATTTCATTCCTGGCAGGCTAGCAATTCCCACAAGTCAGTGAGGATATTATGTTGTTTCAGCAAGGCTCTAGAACATCATATTGGCATTTCCTCTGTCCTTTTGGCATACTGCTGGCATGATGGAGTTTTGAATGGTGTGGAATGCCTATTTCAGGAGTCTGATGTGATCAGACCATTAGAGTCAGTTGGTGTAATTAGAAACTTGATGCTGGAAATGTGGGCCTGGAGAGAATGATGATGTTGGGTTCACTTATCCTGTCAATGGATTTGGAGGATTTTGCAGCAACAGAGCTGGTGGTACTCTCCAGTGCTCTGAGGAGTCTGCTGTATGCAGTTCATGTCCCTGAAGTGGAAAGGAGGTGGGCATCACTGCCTGGTTGACCATGAACTTTCTGCCAGGTTTGAGGTCCTGCTCTTCAAATACTCTTTGCCTCAGATTGCCAAAGGTTGTACCATAGCAGTGGAGGTGATGATGAATTTCAACACGTAGTCCTTCACTGAGAGTTTCTCCTGAGATGTGGAAAGTGATTCACATTTTTCCGGGTTTTGTTATGGTCCTTTATGGTTAGAGGACAGTGTTGTATAGCAGTAGTTTGGTGGAGGATCTTTGTTTTACAAATGTTGAATGTAAGGGCCATCCTCTCCTTGGTTCAGTGAACGAATCACTGATGATGGAGCCCAAGCCTTCGAACATATACGTTTCTAGGTAGGTCATATGAGGAAATAGCAGTTCAACTATTGAGGTTAGGGCTGCCTTAGTTCTGGAGTGGAGGTGATGTACATTGAACAGTTTCCCATTAGTCCCGTAGATTTGTTCCATTCCAGTGGGAATCTTGTTGGATGTGAATGGCAATATTGCAGTGAGAAAGACTGAACAAAGTGTGAGGGCACTGAGATTGGTTCTTTTATGGACCCATTGTTTAGGACAATAGTTACATGCCATCATGAAGCAAAATGTAAGATAGCGGTGAATTTCTGCGGGCTGTCGGAAATGAGGCCAAGTCTTGACAATCGCTCTCAAGTGACAGAATCAACGGCTTTCATGAGGTTGAGACAAGCCAAAAGTAGTGGTTGATGCTGCCCATGCACTTCTCTTGCAGCTGCTGTGCAATAAGGATCACATTCACCATGCCTCTAAATAGGCAGACCCCACACTGAAATTTGGGGAGCAGCTTTAGAGAGGACCTTGGTGATGACTTTCCTGTGGCAGTCAGCAGGGAGACCCCTCTGTAGTTACTACAGTCAGACATCTCCTTTCTTGAAAGTGGTCACAATTACAGCATCACTGGGATCCCTTGGCATGTCCTCCCTCTCCAGACATGAAGAATGTAGTGGTGAATTTGTATCTGAAGTTCTTCATCAACAAGTTTTAGAATTTCAGCAGCGATACCATTTGCTCCCAAAGCCTTGTTTTCTTTTATAACCCCTTTAACCTGTTGTACCTCTCAATATGAGGAGCAAAAAGCAGAACACTAGAAGAACTCAGTGGGTCAAACAGTATCTGTGGAGGCAAAAGGTGTAAGATGATGTTTTGGGCTGAGACCCTGCATCAGGACTGAGAGGGTAGTAGAAAGACTTCCAGTATATAGCAGCACAAGGGAGGGGTGGGATAGGGGCTGGCGGGTGATAGGTGGAACTGGATGGGGAGGGACTGATGAGCAGATAGAACCAGGAGAGAGAGAGAGAGAGAGAGAGGAGACGTACAAAGGGAGAAGAAAAGGGTGGACAAGTGAGTATGTATGGAAGAAGGACACCAGGGGTGTGAGCTACCCAAGCAGAAAATGAGATGTTGCTCTTTCAGTTCGTGCTTGGCCTCTCCGGCAATGAAGAAGGCAGAGGACAGACAGGTCGGTCTAGGAGCCGGAAGAAGAGTTGAAATGAAATGAAGCCGCAAGCTCGAGATGGCTGTTGTGAACAGAGTGCTAGTGCTCCATAAAACGGTCGCCCAGTCTGCACTTGGTTTCACCAGCGCAGAGGAGGCCACATTGTGAGCGCTGAATGCATTAGACTAGGTTAGAAGAGGTGCAAGTGAAGCTCTGCCTCACTCGGAAGGGCCGGTTAGGTCCCTGCATGGTGGTGAGGGAGGGGGTGAAGAGACAGGGATTACACCTCCAGGGGAGTGGGACAGGGGAGGGTTGAGCAGACCAGGCATTCAGGAAAAGTGGTCCCCAAGGAAAGGAGGAAGGGTAGAGGGGAAGATGCGACTGGAGGTGGCATTACTCCATCCTCCCACCTCACACTAGGCAGAGAGGCACCAAAAGGCGTGGAGACGTGTTGGAGAAAGCAGTTAACTGACAGAAGTGCGGTGGCGAGCAGGCGGGCTGTAGGTGAGTGTTGAGGACTGCCGGCTGCGGCTCCTCCCTCTGAAGCCGCCAGGAGGTGACGTCGCTGTTTGCTCAGGTGCACTGGGTCGAGTTAAAAGCTCGAAGTGAGTGGGTTGGAGAGTGACGCTGCTGTGAGTACCGTCAGCTTTTTACTCGCAACACAAAATCAAATCGTTCACGAGTAAGCGAACGTGGTCTAACTTGCTGCTTTGTGTTGTTCCTGCAGGGCGGCCGTCGCTATCCCGACTGCGGAAGGGTAAGAGGCGCGGGTTTTGGCGGTGACCTGAGGAAGAGGATGGCGGGGCGGGCGGAGTGCTGCATTCCGCACTGACTACAAAGAGCGGGCGCTGCCCAGCTGCTTCTGCAGGGTGGGCAGAATGGTCTCGGGGCTGGGTCAGGACTTTTTGCCGACCGCCCGAGTCCTCGCTGTACCCAGCCCCACCCAGCAGGGATCTAGTGGTGATCCCCAACCCATTCCAGCAGTCAACAACCCACCCAGTCAGTGCAGCTAGGGATCCTGTGGTATCACTCCACTCCAGGATAGAATCGAATCGGGTTGATTATCACTGACACGTGTCGTGAAATTTGTTGTTTTTCGGCAGCAGTACAGTGCAAGACATAAACATTACTATAAGTTACAAAAGTAAATAAATAGTGCAAAAGAGGAATAAGGAGGTAGTGTTCATGGACTGTTCAGAAATCTGATGGCAGAGGGGAAGAAGCTGTTCCTGAAACGTTGAGTGTGGGTCTTCAGGCTTCTGTATCTCCTCCCTGATAGTAGTAACCTGAAGAGGGCATGTCCTCCATGGTGAGGCTCCTTAATGATGGATACAGCCTTCTTGAGGCACTGCCTCTTGAAGATGTCCTCGATGGTGGGGAGGGTTGTGCCCATGACGGAGCTGGCTGAGTCTACAGCCCTCTGCAGCCTCTTTCGATCCTGCACGTTGGAGCCTCCATACCAGGCAGTGATGCAGCTGACCACCTGACCACCCCTTCCTGAAGTCCACAATCAATTCCTTGGTCTTGCTGACCAGGCAGGTGTTATAGTGATGTGACTCTCGCCTCCCATTCAATCAAGACGGGAATCCACTGATGACAGCCCATTCACTCTAGGTAGGAATGCAGTGATGTGATTTCCCCCTCCCTCCACTCTCCTAACAAAGATCCAGAAGTAACTACCTCCACCCCATCTCCCAACCGCTTATGGTTGCCAACATTGTGTCGTTTTGGGTGGAGCTTGTTGTGGACAGGGCTGTAAACAACATACCTGTAAACAGTCTTCAAAAAAGCTTGTTGAAATTGCAGTTGGCACCACCAGAAGGTGTACTCGGTCTGGTCTACAGGCTGGTCACTGGTATTCAGACCCAGATTAGTCTCCGTTGCTGAGAGCAGAACAACATTGTTTTGGTCACAACCACTATGGTAGTCCTTGACTGTCATGGTAAATTGTCTTGTACTGGGGATTTCTGGATCTTCAGCCCGCAGCCTCTGCCAGTTTTATAGGGAAATTGGCATCCCAGATTAATGTCTTCTGAGACAGCCTGGGTTCCAAGTCCAGGCATGCATAGCCCTAGCCCTACCACCTGCACCCCCCCTCCCCCCAATCCCCTTTACACTCCTGACAAGATCCATTGTTCATTGTTGCCACACTTTCTTTCTAGCTGGGGGTTCATTGTACCTATCAACCCATATTTAGAGCCCAGCTAGTCTACATGAGCTTTTAACTGCATCCAACTTTTAAGAAATTTGGTTATTATTTAAAAAGTGTATTTTGAAATTTATAGCAACAATACAAAATCTAATAGAAAAAAAATGGAAATTTGGCCAGTATTAACTGATATCAATTACTGTATTCCTCATTATAACATTTCAACATAATATAATTTTTATAAATTTCATGAACATTATAATATTATAGGGCTGTTGGGTGCTTAAATTCATGCTTGTGAGATTATTTTAAAAGTTAATTGTGGTTTTAGTTGCATCATAAGACAATAATAGAACATGGTACCAATATTTGTGAATATTGAAAAAGAAAAATGCACTTCCTTTGGGGTTGGGTGAGAATGTGGAAAATGGTAAAGATAGGGGTGTGGGGATTTGAGGGGGAGCAGTGTAATGAGGGGTATGGGTGGTAGAGAAATCAGGATGGGAGTGGTGATCTGAGTCAGTAGCTAGAGATTGGGAGGTGAATCAAGCAAGACCCAATTTTCAATTAAAGGAGCTGTGCCCAGATTCTGAGCCTGGGAGAGATTGGGCCTTTGCTGCATCTTCTTGATAAATATCTTATTGTCGCCTCCCCTTTCTCCCCTCGCCTCTCCACCCCACTCACTCTCAGCTACTCCTCAGTGACAGGAGTAGGAGCCGAGACTTGTTAGTTGCAGTCGGGTTCTGCCATCGTTCCCTTGCTTTGGTTCAATATGGGATGTTCAGGCAATGGAAGTAGGAGTGAAGGGTAGCAATAAGAGTGCAGGCTGGGTGGAAGGGGTTCCCATTATTGAGTCCACTTTCCAATTTGTGGGATCCTGGTAGCAAATCTGGCCGTGGAGTCAGTAGTGTTCTCGTAACTCAGTAGGAAAAGGATCAATCAGTGAGACTCTGAGCTGGACACCAGTGATTTCCCATCTGATTTTTATCTGGTTACCATAAGACTGCACTGCTTAAAGAACAGGTGTGCCCATATTTCTGCTCAAAGGGATCCATTAGATCAGAGCACGTGCAGGTTAAGTCCTTCTGGTTTTGGATGGGTTTCCATGGGTGTCTCTAACATCTTATTGGGGGGGGAATACTCTGGGCAGTGATTCAATGTGATACCCCTTTTCCACACCTACCCCAGAGATCCAGTAATGTGATGATGCTCCCCTGGCTCCACTTTCCCACATTCAAATTCATGACGGAATTTAGTGTTGCCACTCTTCCATTCTTGCTGGGGAGTCATTGCTCTTCCATATTCCTCCAAGGGGAGCCATAAGTTCAGGGCTTCATCCAAGCTCTTGGCATTTGATATCAATGAAGATCTATTGAATATTCTTTTATCAACATGTCATTAGTTGTCATCACTAATGTCTTGTATCCATAGTCTCTGCATCTGCACTAATGAAGCTAAAGGAAGAATATTTTTGATCCTTTTATTGTGCAGATGAATTCACACAATCAAATGGTATGTAAGTGGTAGGTAAGGGTAAAAATTTTGAGGGAACAGGTTAACTGTAGGCTGCAGTATGATATTGATCAGTCGATAAGATGGGCAATGGCAGACAGACTTCAATCCGCGTGAGTGTGAGGTGATGCATTTTGGGAAGACTAATATGGCTAGGACGTACAGAATGAATTGTAGGGTCCTAGGGAGCATTCAGTAATAGAGTAACAATTCCGAAGATCTTTGAAGGTGGCCTCACGGGTAGATAAGGTAGTTAGGAAGGTTTACATTAAACTTCCCTTCATTAGCCAGGGCATAGAATATAAGCACAGGGAGGTTACAATATAACAATGTAAAACATGCGTTAGGCCACAGCTGGTATATTGGTTGTCACACTATAGGAAGGATGTGATTGTATTGGAGAGTGCAGAGGAGTTCAATCCGGAAAAGTGTGAAGTGATGCACTTCAGGAGATCGAATTTGAAAGCAGAATTCAAGGTTAATGGCAGGACTCTTAGCAGTGTAGAGGAACAGGGGGATCTTGGGGTCCATGTCCATAGATCCCTCAAGGTTTCTGCACAGGTCAATAGGGTTGTTAAGAAGGCATATGGTGTGTTGGCTTTCATTAGTTGGGGTATTGAGTTCAAGAGCTGCGAGGTGATGTTGCAGCTCCGTAGAACTCTGCTTAGACCACATACACCACACTTGGAGGTATAGTGTTCAGTTCTGGCAACCTCATTATCGGAAGGATGTGGAAGCTTTAGGGAGAGTGCAGAGGAGATTTACCAGGATGCTGCCTGGATTGGAGAGCATGTCTTATGAGGATAGGCTGAGTGAGCTAGGGCTTTTCTCTTTGGAGAGAAGGAGGATGAGAGGTGACTTGATAGAGGTGTCCAAAGTTTTAAGAGGCATAGATCGAGTGGACAGTCAGAGACATTTTCCCCAGGGCCAAAATGGCTAACATGAGGGGGCATAATTTTAAGGTGATTGGAGGAAGGTATAAGGGGGTGTCAGAGGTAAATTTTTTACACAGAGTGGTGTGTGCATGGAATGCACTGCCGGCAGGGGTTGTTGGGGCACATACATTAGGGACATTTAAGAGACTCTTGGATAGCCACATGAATGATAGAAAAATGGAGGGCTATGTAGGAGGGAAGGATTAGATGGATTTTAGAGCAGGATAAAATATCGGCACAACATCGTGGGCAGAAGGGCCTGTACGGTGCTGTGGTGTTCTATGAAATTCAACAGGATGTTGCCTGGGATGGAGGTTTTACTTGGAGTGGAGGAGTCTGTGGGGAACTTGATTGAGATACACAATATTGTGATGGTCGTAGTGAGCAGAAGTGTATAAATCCAGAGAGCATAGGTTTAAGGAAAGGAGTAGAAAGTTTTTAAAGGATCCAAGGAAGAATTTTTTACATCCAGAGGATGGTTGGAATCTCTATTGCATTGGCCGAGGGTGTGGGGGAGGCAGACACTCAATATTTAAGAAGTACCTAGATGAGTCTAGTGCTGGAAAATGGGATTAGTGAAGATGGGTACTCGATGATTGGTGTGGTCACAGTGGGCCAAAGGGCCTACTTCAGTGTTGTATGACTCTTATGACTATATATTGAAATGGAGAGAATGGCTGAGCAGAATGTGTAAGCACTCTAGAATAAAATATTTTGATAAAATAGAATACCGTAGTGTGAGTTGATAGTTTTCTTTTTCACTATATTGAATTTTAAAGTTACAATAAATATTGTGATTTTGTTAGTTTCACTTTTGGTTAGTTTATTTTTCCTCTGGTCTCTAATCACCCAAGGAAGTAAACTGGAAACCTGTTCCCAAATTTATCTCCCCCAGTGTTCCTGGGTGCCATCCAGGTGGGAGTATTTCAAGTGTGATTCTTTCTCTGGTGTCTCCTTCATTCAGGAGTAGACCTGAGTGAAAGTTCTGTATTTGCTGCATTTATCTTCATTTTACCCTTGGGATGTTCAGAAATGCTTCACAGTGAGTGAATTGCTTTTGAAGTAGATTAACATGCATCAAAGTCTCATGTATTGGAAATGAGTAGAAGTATCTGTTTTAATAAACCTGATTGAAGTTGGATTATTGGTCAGACACTGGGAGAACTCCTTGCTGTCCTTTGCATAGGGCACTGGGATCTCATTTTATTTTTATGGAACTACCAAAACAAGCAAATAAGACTTGGGATGTATATTGCAACATTATGCCCAAGTATCAACCTAGATTGTCTAAATTCTGAAATGATGGTTAGACTTTAAACAGTTTATCCTGAAGTGGGCTTCCTCTTGTCTTTCAAACAGTTGGGCCTTTATTAATGGGCATTTCCTGACTCATTTTAAAGAGCAGAGTCTCCAACCAATAATTGATGTTGGGTGGAAAGAATGGCAGCATATTGGCCTTCATACTGGTGCTTGTGTTTTCAGCCCAGACAGGTTTCCTGCATCCTTGCCTAGGAGACACTAAAATATTTTTCCAGATTGGGGTTCCTAGGTCCGGAGTGCAAAGGGGATCATGGTCAGGATTAGGACAAATCCTGCCCCTAAAACGTGAAATTTATGACAAAAAGTGGAGGATGAGTTGAGGTTCAGCTTGCATCAGCCTGTCCTCTAACAATCTTCCTCTCTCAGGATCAGCAGTATGATTGTGGCCTGTTGACCTCCAGTTGAAAAATATTTTCTTCCTGCTGGGGATGTTGAGGTTTGGGAAGAGGAATGTCTTCTGAGGCTTGACCAGCATGTAATCAGTTTTATAACTGTTTTACTGAAAACTAATTCTATCTAGGTAATTCTTTTACAGAAAAGTGGAATAATAGGCCTTTGTTATTGTTGTTTTAAAAAAACCTCTGGAACCTGATGTCGATTTTTTTTTTCAAAAAAGCACATTAAATGTGTGATTTTCTAAATAACTACCTTGTTTGAAACAATGTGTTTTATCCTTTTTACAGAACTGCAACATCATGGCATCTGGAAAGAATGGTGATTCATGCAGGTCATGTTCATCACATGAAAAGAAGACCAATGAGATTGATACAGGTTTGTCTCCATTTAATGTAAATGGATAGCTGGCAGGCATTTGAAGTTGACTTTTTGATGCATACGTCTATTGATGCGTATGAGGTAATTAAACTTTCACGGACTGTGATGGATCAAGGATTTCTGTTACTAGAGTTTCAAGAACATCATAAGTGGGAATAAGTACTGCTTTGCATGACAAAACTTGTAAATCTGAAATAAAAACTTAGTAGTTCAAGCAGTATTTGTAGAAAAAGAAACAGTTAATGTTGCAGTAATTGACTTGCATTTCTTCCAATCTTGTGTATTGTATTCAGTGCTCTAAATGTGGTCTCCTCTATGTTGAGGAAACCAAATGCAAGCTTAGTGACTGCTTCACAGAAAACTTCTGTTCAGTTCACAAAGGTAACTGGGAGCTTCCGATTAATTACCTGTCATTTTAATTCTCCATCACACATACTCTAACCAGCCTGTCTGTAGCCTGTCCTATACGTAAGCTTGAGAAACAGCACTTCTGTCTGGGCACATTGCAGCCTTCAAGACTCCATATTGAATTCAGCAATTTCATATAATCCATGTTTGTGTCAGAATTAATCATTTCTGCTGCAAGATTATCAATTTGTAATTGCACTTCTGGCACTCTTTTTTCAGGGTTCAAAAAGATCTTTGACCTGCATTTCACAGCTTTGCATGTCTCTTTGTTTTCTCTTTCTCATTGATTTACCAGCGAACTCTGCAAACTGGGCCACCCTAGCCTAACCCAAACCTTTTGTCCTATCTATCCCCTCCCCACCCTCTCTGCAACTTAAAATTAATGTTTTTTCTCTTTCTGATAAAGGGCCTTGGTCATAAAACATTAACTTTTGTTTCTCTTTACACAGATGCTGCCTGACCTGCTCAATGTTTGCAGCATTTTTTATTGTTATTCCAGCTTTTGATACATCAGGATTGGTCTCGACCCAAAATGTTGACCATCCCTTTGCATCTTTTGATGCTGCTTGACCACTCAGTTCCTTCAGCAGTTTATTACAGACATCGGGTCTTATAAAGAGCTGTGTTTACTTTAATTTGAGCTGATGTAGTTTTCAGACAGGGAACTAGTGCATATGATCCTTGGACTTGCAAAACCTAGTGCTGGTGCCAGGATTTGGTTAACATTTGTTTTTTATTTGCGTTAACTAATGCACTTTAACTATATTTGAAACAAAACCAAATCTGTGGTGTGTGAGAAACAAGTTCAAATACTCTACTTCATGTTAGACTTTAATGGTCATTGTGATTGCAGGAGGATTGAAGTGGCCTTAGGGTGGGGTGTCAGGAGAATTGGTCACTCTTGGGAGATCATGATCTCATTTCCCTGCAAGAAGTTGATGAGGAATGATACCATTAAATGTGCAACTGATGTACAAGGAAATGCCCAGTCAAATTTGCAGAGTGGTATGACAGGATCAGGTAATAGTCGTTACTGTGTTTTGTACTTGCAAAATCTGTTATCAATTGCATAACACTGAGACGTTGGATGTTATTGCAATTAAATTTCTCAGCTGTAATGTTTATGTTGTATTGAATTTTGTTGTTTTGAAAGGTAGTTCGATAATACCATGCCAGCCACGATTCAGCTCTCTTGCCCCTAACTCAAAGTTGTGAATTTAACTTGCACTTAAATTTAAGTAACGCAAAAATTTAGGCTCAGGCTCCTGTACTGTACTATGGAAATGCTCCTCTGACAGTCTTTGGATGAGATATTAAACTGAGGTAAAAATAGAAAGACTGGAAGAGCTCGGCATGTGAGGGAGCACTTGTGGAAAGAGAAACCAATTAATGTTTTGGGTCAGTGACTCTTCCTCATTGGGGTGGGGCAGGAGCAGGGGAGAGTGGAGAGTATTTGTTAAAAGAGTGTTTTGGGTGGGGGGGGGAGATAAGTGAGGTGTAAAACAAGAGCCTTTATTAGAGATAATAAGGAGCATGAGAACTGATTGCTAGCAAGGCATTGTAAAGAAGCTGGGTGAGAAAGGCACGTAAGCATGATAATGGGAGATAATGAGAGGGTGCTTTACCTGAAGTTGGAAGATTCAGTCTTCATTGAATTCCAGAAGGTTGCAAAGTGTCCAGACGGAAGATAAGGTGTTGTTCTTCTAGGTTACATTTGGTCTCGGTACAGCAGTTGTGGAGGCTGCAGACAGAGGTTAGAGTGGGATTGAGAATTAAAGTGACACGCAACAGGAAGATCGGGATCGTTCCTGTGGACTGAGAATAGGTGCTCCACAAATCTGCGTTTGGTTTATTAAACTGAGGCACACTGTTTTGAAGAGACAGCAAGAGTGTTGGACCTGGTATCCTGGCAATTTTTTAAATCCTCAATCACTTTTTTTTGAAAGGCTGTGAATAGTTTGTGGCATAGTACTCCATTGCTGCTCCATTGATCAGAGGAATCAAACTGACTGTCACAAACTGGGGATTTCTTAATCTCGGTGTCGACATTGTGAAAATCAAAGTGTTGCCAGTTGCTTCTCCAGAAGGAGGCAGTAATAAATTGGAGAATGCCATCCCTACGTTAGAATTGGAGCAAGCAGAGATTTGAAATCTCTGAATTTACTTGTCATCTTGACTATGGTGACATTGAAAAAAAATTGAACAGTATCAGAAAAGTATTAGTTCAACTGTGTGCGACTTTCTCATTATTGTAGATTGATGAGGACAAAGGGATAAGAGGCCTTGCATTTTGCAGAATGCGAAAGGAAGGTATTGACTATTGTTGCAAAAAAGTTATCATTGGGTATTTGCTAATTTTGGATTTAGCTGTAATGTAATCATAATTCATTTTGTTTCATTAATGCTGTTATGATAGCAGTATGTCTACTGCTAGAAGCATAGATGTAATAAAGACCAACTTCCAGGCTGGGGATGGAAATGAAAAATTTGTTTAAAGTGACACATACAGAATGGTCACTAAAATGTCTGTCTCCAGATCATCTACATAATAAATCAGATACGAGACAACATTAATATGTCTTTTGTGAGTGTAAGCTAGTGTTCAGCACCTTGTAAATTATGAGATTAAGATTTCTAATGAGTGGATCAATGATGCTGATGCCCAGCTGGTCATTAATGTAATGATTTATCATTTTTATTTGAGAAACTGCTTCAAAATGGAATTGCATTTACAGGATAATAGTAGTGAGATACTAAAGTGATTAGTTTATGTTCACAGGTTTATTTTGTTTTGGAGGGATTGGTGGTACAAACATGCAATTAATTGATTTAATTTTATTCCTGTCTAACTTCATGTGCATTTTATATGCTGACTTATTCTCCTTGGTTTTTTTGTTGGTGTACAATTGTTTTGGATGCATATTAATGGAAAGCTAGGGGTTTAAGCTGTGATCAACACACAAACTAAGTTCTAGCTATAGGCTGGCCCACGTAATTGGTGTGCTTGCAATATGAAGAGAAATATCAATAAAGGTTATGCATTGTAGACAAAAGAACATGTTATACCAATAGGTATTATGGTCTGTATTTTGTGGCGAAGCATCAGTAACCATGTGCAGAGCTGCTGGCATTTCCCCATGGGACTGCCACCAAGTTTGAAAGTTCTAACTTGCTGGCTGCTCCATGTCAGCATTTTCCTGAACATGCCTAGTGTTTGGACTCTAGTGGAGACCAAGTGTGGAGCACAAAGTTCCAGCATTTCCCCCTCGTGTGGCAAAGAAATCTACCTGCATGTCCTGTGTTAGATTATGCAGCAAGAGCATAAATGGGAGGTATAACTGTGAAGGACAGAAGTAAGTTTTGGGAAATTTGCACATCTTTTAATTTTTTTTTTACTGTTCTTGAGTGTTTTTATGTTAAGTTTTTATTTTAACTTATTAAAGTACACGTTTAATTTTTATTGGTATTCAAACTTTTCTGAATGTTTGAAAATGTTTTCGATTGACAAGAGTGTAAGTTAGGGGATGTGGCTTAGATTTTCCAAGCAGGGTTTGTTCTGGCTTGTTCAAAAAAGGTAATAGGGATAGGCCAGGGAATTATAGACTGGTGAGTCTCACGTCTGTGGTGGGTAAGCTGTTAGAAAGGATTCTAAGGGATAGGATTTATGAACACCTAGAGAATCATGGACTGATTAGGGACAGCCAGCATGGCTTTGTGAAGGGAAGATCTTGCCTCACAAGCCTGATAGAGTTCTTTGAGGAGGTGACCAGGAAGATTGATGAGGGCAGTGCGGTGGATGTGGTTTACATGGATTTTAGTAAGGTGTTTGATAAGGTTCCTCAAGGTAGGCTTCTTCAGAAGGTCAGAGGCCAAGGGATCCAAGGAAGCTTGGCTGTGTGGATTAGGAATTGGCTTACATGTAGAAAGCAGAGGGTTGTGGTGGAAGGAGTGCCCTCGGATTGGAAGGCAGTGACTAGTGGTGTCCCACAGGGATCAGTTCTGGGACCTCTACTTTTTGTGATATTTATAGATGACTTAGATGAGTGGGTGGAGGGCTGGGTTAGTAAGTTTGCGGACGACACTAAGATCGGCGGTGTTGTGGATAGTGTGGAGGGCTGTCGGAGCTTACAGAGGGATATTGATAGGATGCAGAGCTGGGCTGACAAGTGGTAGATGGAGTTCAATCCGGAGAAGTGTGAGGTGGTACACTTTGGAAGGACAAACTCCAGGGCAGAGTACTGGGTAAATGGCAAGGTACTTGGCAGTGTGGAGGAGCAGAGGGATCTGGGGGTTCATATTCACAGTTCATTGAAAGTTGCCTCACAGGTGGAAAGAGCAGTTAAGAAGGCCAATGGGATGTTGGCTTTCATAAATTGCGGGATTGAGTTTAAGAGGCGCGAGGTGATGATGCAGCTTTACAAAACTCTAGTTAGGCCACACTTAGAGTACTGTGTTCAGTTCTGGTCGCCTCATTATGGGAAGGATGTGGAGGCGTTGGAGAGGGTGCAGAGGAGATTTACCAGGATGCTGCCTGGATTAGAGAGTATTGAATATGAGGAGAGGCTTAAGGTGCTAGGGCTTTATTCACTGGAAAGGAGGAGGATGAGAGGAGACATGATAGAGGTATATAAAATATTGAGAGGAATAGATAGAGTAGACAGTCAGCGCCTCCTTCCCAGGGCACCAATGCTCAAGATGAGAGGGCATGGCTTTAAGGTTATAGGTGGGAGGTTCAGGGGAGATGTCAGGGGGAGGTTTTTCACCCAGAGTGGTTGGTGCATGGAATGCACTGCCTGGGGTGGTGGTGGAGGCAGATACATTGGACAGGTTCAAGAGCTTGTTGGATAGGCATATGGAGGAGTGTGGGATGGGGGAATATGCAGGAGGAAGGGGTTAGGTAGTGTGAGGGTGGTTTGATGGATTGCACAACATGGTGGGCTGAAGGGCCTGTTTTGTGCTGTATGGTTCTATGGTTTCTATGGTTCTGGCTCCCTGTGTGACTCCATTCACACACTCACAGACCTGCTGCCGATCATGGGCTCACTGATAGAGATTGGGGCAGTTTCTGTGAAGAAATTCTGAGCCCATGCATCTAATTCTCATGTTATAATTGTGGTGAACGTAACCTAATTATTCTAAACCTGCACAAAGTATTTTTTTTAGGCAGTTCTTACTGTAAGCGAGGAAGTGGAAATAGATACATTAATAACTTTTATTTTTCAAACACATTTCCCTTTAAAAAAATTTACAGAGCTATAGGTAAAGAGTAGACAAAGCCACTTAAGTAACTTTTAAAGGCCTGGCACAGTCATGATGTGCTGAATGGCATCTTGCAACTATTTTTAAAGAGCTTTCCAGTTGTCAACAGTTCTTTGGACCACAAGGGAGCTTGCATGTCTGATATCAGCTGCAATCTAGTAGTCAGACTCTTTCCTAGCAATAACACTTATGTTACGTGAACAATAACTGGAGTTCCATGCATGTGTACAAATATTGGCCAGGGAGTGATAGAAGAACCAGCAGTCAACTCCTTTCCATTGGCTTTGTCTTGTTCTACGTGGTTTGTCTGAGGCAAATACTGAAAATATAATGAGCGTAAAATTTGCAGAAAGCCAACGGCTGTCTGGGAGCAAACAAATACTTTGAACCAGGACCTGACGATCAATAAACCTGTGACAGTTGGACCTCCCCAGGGCCTGTGTGCATCTGCCTACATTTGCATTGATATTCAAACAAACTTAGAATCTGAACTCTGAGCCTTTGTTATACATATGTTTACACTGCCTGGTTATTAACCATAGATTTTCAGCCAACAGGGTATAATTTATTTTGAGGTAGAGTCATAAATCTTCAATTTCATTATTTTTTTATTTCATGCGATATATTTGAGTGCATAACCGTTTTTCTCTTTCTGTAGCTTCATGCCATTATGCCGCTGCAGATAGGAAGCAGGTAATGCCACATTCCTGGCCATTGTCAGTGTTTCTCATGGTGAGCCACCATGAGGTCTGGCAGTCAAATGGGCACAGTCATTTCTTTAAATTAGTTATGTACAATATTTTTGTATAGTGTGCCAGACTGATGATCCCTATTTTTTCAGAGTACCAATCAATCATGAAACATGTTTTAATTTAAATGTATGTAACAAGACACCTTTTTAATTAGGTACTTGAAGACAAATGTTAATTTAGAATGTCTAGCTTCAGTTGAAGTTGCTAGCAACCCACAACTATTAGTATTCTTAATGAAATGCAGGGAATTATCACTGGTGATATTTTGTTTTAAATGAATAATTGAGTTTTTAATCATACCAGTATTTCATCATTGATTTTCTAACATTCACTTCTTTACAAACTAACTTGAATTTTACTTATTAAGACAATATAAATTTGCCTTCCCCTCCCTTTGTACTCCACATTGATTTGTTCTGTTTTCATCTTGGCCAGTTGGCTGCCTGACCATGAAGGAACTGTCTTTTAGGACTTTCAAAGCAGACTTTGGAAAAGTCTGAATTTTCAGAGTTTTTATTCACCTGAAGTAGTGCATAGCAGTTCTCCTAAACCCTGATCCTGTTAACTTACACATAAACTTCATGAACATGTTCTAACTAATTTATTGACTGAAGTGTTATGAACCATAAAATATGCTCAGTGCTACAATTGGAGTTTAGCTAATCTAAAATGAACTGGCAGAACTGTAGTAAATTTGCAGGTTCTAAGGGTGGGCTCGGGCATTTACTTTGGGGAGTGATGGTGCTCCTTTTCCTAAGAACAGGCTGGGAGTTTTCCCCGGACCCCTCCCTGGATACAACATATAAAAGATGTTTCTTGTGACACTGCAGGAGCCAAATGAGAGAAACCTTCCTGCCAGGTGCAACCATCTCTCCTTATCCCATGGAAATCCCCAAAAACAGCTTCAACACTATGTCCAAGAACATCATTACAAACAGGGTCCCCAGAAGTGACCAAGGAAGAGAGAGTAAAAGGAACAATTTGTCAGTCTTAATTTGCCTTTAACTCCCTTTGAACTTGCAGTGTTTGAAAGACTTTTCATTCTGTTGTTGCTCTAACCAGTCGCAGTGATCCATGAAGACAATGTGATATGATGGTGTAGTGGTTAAGTTACTGGTCTACCATCCAGAGTTCTGGACTTTTAATTCAGTGTTATGAGGTTGAATCCTATCACAGCAGCTGGGAAGTTTAAATTCAAACAACTTAAATAAAATCTGAAATTTAAAAAAATGCTCGTCTATATCACGATAAATGTGAAACTACAGGAATAGCATTAAAACCTAGTGGGTTCACTAATGTTCTTTGAGAAGGAAGTCTGCAATATGGCCTGTATCTACAGACACACCACTGTGGTTGACTCTTAACTGTGCCCTCAGTTCAGGGTCAATTAGGGATCAACAATAAACATTGGCATTGCCAGCAGCATTCACATCCCATGAATGAATAAAGGGGAAAAAAAAGCTTTTACATATTTTCTTTGACTTCTTGAACAAGCTGGAGATCTTTTCCTGTGTTTCACTTATGACACCCCAGAAACTGCTGTGACAACAGGCATGCTAACAATCCACTAAAGTGTTTCATTTCTTGCTGAGCAAAGTGGTGGATTTGCTCCACAGAAAATAAGACAATAAGACACAGGAGCAGAATTAGGCCATTTGGCCCTTCGAGTCTGCCCCACCATTCGATCATGGCTGATTTATTTTTCCCTTCCAACTGCATTCTCCTGCCTTCTCCCCATAACCTTTGATGCCCTTAACTAATCAAGAACCTATCAACCTCTGCTTTAAATATACCCAATGATTTGGCCATCACAGTTGTCTGTGGCAATGAATTTCTACAGATTCACCACCCTCTGTCTAAAGAAATTCCTCCTCGTCTCTGTTCTAAAGAAATGTTCTATTCTGAAGTTGCCCTCTGGTCCTAGACTCTCCCACTACTGAAAACATTCTCTCCACATCCACTCTATCCAGACCTTTCAATATTCAGTAGGTTTCAATGAGATCCCGCCCCCCCTCACCCCCTTCATTCTTCTAAACTCCAGTGAGTACAGACCCAGAGCCATCAAACACTCCTTGTATGTCAACCCTTTCATTCCCGGGATCATTCTTGTAAACTTCCTCTGGACCCTCTCCAATGCCAGCACGTCCTTCCTTAGATATGGGGCCCAAAACTGCTCACGATACTCCAAATGTGGTCTGACCAATGCCTTATAAAGCCTCAGCATTACATCCTTGCTTTTATATTCTAGTCCCCTTGAAATGAATGCTAACATTGCATTTGCTTTCCTTACTACTGACTCAACCTGCAAGTTAACCTTTAGGGAATCCTGCACTAGGATTCCCAAGTCCCTTTGCACATCTGATTTCTGAATTCACTCCCCATTTAGAAAATAGTCTACGCCTTTATTCCTTCAACCAAAGTGCATGACCATACACTTCCCTACACTGTATTCCATCTGCCACGTCTTTGTCCATTCTCCCAACCTGTCCAAGTCCTTCTGCAGACTCCCTGCTTCCTCAACACTACCTGCCCCTCCACCCATCTTTGTATCATCTGCAAACTTGGCCACAAAGCCATCAATTCCCTCATCCAGATCATTAACATATAACGTGAAAAGTAGCGGACCCAACACCGACCCCTGTGGAACACCACTAGTCACCGGCAGCCAATCAGAAGAGGCCCCCTTTATACCCACTCTTTGCCTTCTGCCAGTCAGCCAATCTTCTATCCATGCTAGTACCTTTCCTGTAATACCATGGGCCCCTATCTGATTTAGCAGCCTCATGTTTGGCACCTTGTCAAAGGCCTTCTGAAGATCCAGGTAAACAATGTCCACTGACTCTGTCCATCCTGCCTGTTAAATCCTCAATGAATTCCAACAGATTTGTCAGGCAAGATCTCCCCTTAAGGAAACCATACTGACTTCTGCCTATTTTATCATGAGCTTCCAAGTACCTGAAACCTCATCCATAATAATAATCTCTAAAATCTTACCAACCACTGAAGTCAGGTTAACCAGTCTATAATTTCCTGTCTTTTGCCTCCCTCCCTTCTTAAAGAGTGGAATGACATTTGCAATTTTCCAGTCCTCTGGAACCATACCTGACTCTAGTGATTCTTGAAAGATCACCACTAATGCCTCCACAATATTTTTAGCTACCTCTTTCAGAACCCTGGGGTGTTGTCCATTCAGTCCAGGTGACTTATCCACCTTCAGACCTTTCAGCTTCCCAAGCACCTTCTCCTTAGTAATAGTGACTACGCTCACTTCTGCATCCTGACTCTCAAATTTCTGGCACGTTGCTGGTATCTTCCACTGTGAAGACTGACGTAAAATACATATTCAGTTCGTCTGCCTTTTCTTTGTTCCCCATTACTATCTCTCCAGTGTCATCTTCCAGCGGTCCAATGTCCACTCTTGCGTCTCTTGTACTCTTCATATATTTGAGAAAACTTCTGGTATTCTCTTTTATATTATTGGCTAGCTTACCTTCATATTTCATCTTTTCTCCCCTTATTGCTTTTTTAGTTGCCTTCTGTTGGTTTTTAAAAGCTTCCCAATCCTCTAGCTTCCCACTAATTTTTACAATATTGTATGCCCTCTCTTCTGCTTTTATGATGTCTTTGACTTCCCTTGTCAGCCATAGTTGTCTCATCCTCCCTTTAGAATGCTTCTTCTTTGGGATGAAATGATCCTGCGTCTTCCAGATTACTCCCAGAGACTCCTGCCATTGCTGCTCTACCATCATCCCTGCTAGGGTTCCCTTCCAATCAACTTTGGCCAGCTCCTCTCTCATGCCTCTGTAGTTACCTTTACTCAACTGTAATTGCATTACATCCGATTTTAGCTTCTACCTCTCAAACTGCAGTGTGAATTCTATCTTCTTATGATCACTGCTTCCTAAGGGTTCCTTTACCTTAAGCTCCCTAATCAAATCTGGTTCATTGAGCAACACCAAATGGTGCTCCGGTTTCCTCTGACATTCCAAAGACGTACAGGTTAGGAAGCTGTGGGCATGCTATGTTGGCGCCGGAAGCGTGGCGACACTGGGCTGCCCACAGAACACTGCACAAAAGGTGTATTTCACTGTGTGTTTCGATGTACATGTGACTAATAAAGATATCTTTTCCCTACTGGCCTTGACCACAAGCTGCTGTAAAAAGCCATCTCGTAGGCATTCTACAAATTCCTTCTCTTGGGATCCAGTACCAACCTGATTTTCCCAGTCTACCTGTATGTTGAAATCCTCCATGACCACCATAACATTGCCCTTTTTACATGCCTTTTTTTTTAAATCTCCTGTTGTAATATGTACCCCACATCCTGGCTACTATTCGAAGGCCTGTATATAATTCCCACCAGGGTCTTTTTATCCATGCAGTTTCTTAACTCTACCCACAAGGATTTTGTGGGTAGGGTTAAGAAAATTGAGATTATCACTCTTAATCTATTCTTGCTGATTTCAGGTGATTATTTGGAGATATTGTTGAAAAATGCAAAGCTGAATCGCAAAAGGTTCTGACTATGTGGAAATTGCAAGCTGGCTGATGAGAGGTTTAGTTCATCATAAGACGTGGTACATCTTTGTTAGTGCAATGCTGCGTTTTTTAGGAGAGAATCAGATAATCTGAAACGTTCCGGAAGGCTACTAACAAAAATATGCAAAGCCAAACTTCCTGAGAGGTCATTGTCACTGTAATTCTGACTGCATTCCAACATTGGAGACCAACAGAAGAGCACCAGCTTCCTGCAGTTTCCTAGCTGTTACTCTGGACTGAAACCTGCCTGCTGAGTCCATGATTCCATTCATTTCAGTAGAGAGGAATGGCTTTGAGGAAGATGGGTAGTTTACATAGATTTAACTTGAACTGATTCAATGTTTTCTAGTATTTTAATTATTTTCAATATATTTTATGAATGTTTAAAATTTTAGATTTTAATATTTAGCTTCTTAATTTTGAGTAGTGTTTGAATCCTAGAGAGATTCCTGAACATACAAAGTCTTTTGACAGTTTTGACAATCAGTAAGCTTAGAGGTGTGTTTAGCTTGCTGTCAAAGCACCTCCTGGGATAGGGCTTTATATTTTTAGGCTGGAAATGCAGGGCCCCATCAATCACATGCCAGCTTTGTGATTGGTGTTCCAGTTAAGAGTAGATATTAGAGTGGCAGGTACAAGTGATGTTCTGTTTACAAAGAGAGGCAGGACACTAGCATCTTTTATCTGACTGACAGGCCTGGTGTTGAACACCATGCTTTGAAATGGTTGACTAAATTCATAATAGCACAGTTGCTATTCAGATATTTAGCTTAAAATGATAAAAGTTCAGCATCAACTGGCAAATTCAGCATGGTTTTGTGAAAGTGAAATCGCATTTAACCAATTTATTGTTCTTTTGAAAGAGTAGCTTTGCATTGGATAAATTGGTGAATGTGCTTTTCCTACACTTACAGAAGGCATTTTATATGGTGTGGCATCAAAATGTATTGCTGAAAACTAAAGTGATTAGTGTAGGACCTAACATGTTGGTATGAGTAAAATATTGGATGGTTATCAGGAAACAGAATGGGCATAAATTGAAATTTTTCTTGTTGAGAAGAAACGTGTGGCGTACCACAGGGATCAGTGCAGAGGTTTCAACTTTACATAACAATTTGTATAAATAACATAAATGAAGGCATCAAAGATAGGGGAATAATTTGCTGATGACAAGTTGCAAAGAGGACATAAGGAAGCTACAAAGAGATGCAGATCAGTTAAGTGAGTGGTGAATGGATAATGTGTGAAATTATTCATTTTGTCAGGAAATGTAATCTAAATGGGCCTGGATACAGCCAAACAGTACTAATTGATTACAATATTTATAACTTGTTAGTTTCCACCCAAGTGGTACACTTGCGTAACAATGTGATTTTTTTAAGTTGTGCAACACATGTTATCAATATATTTTCAGTGAAAAGAAAATGCATTTTGATTTACCTTCCCCTGTGGATAGATGATCTTAAGGTATTATTGTTGTTCTAATAACTACTTATTAGCAAGAATTAATTTCCTTACCATTGCAAACAAGTTTAAATAAAGAGATTTTTTAAAAAATGCGATATCTGTTTAATTCTATTACAGTCTGTAAGCCACTCGCAATATTATCTGCCTTTTCATGTGCCATTAGCAGAATCGGTAAATTGGCGAGATTTTTGTTTACAATCCGCTTTGATTACAATATAGACCTCAGCGTATTACATCATATTGAATGGAGTGTGATTGAGTTTTTAAAAGTGTACCAAGTCAAAATTATTGTTTAACAGCCTTTCAGACCCCAAAAGATCTAATTTGTGTATGTGGGGTTTGATCTCTTCAGATAATGATTTAGTTTATATTTTTTAATGTTTATTTTCAATATTTCAACTACCTTAGTTGTGTGCATGTCAGATTCTTCTTTTGGTTATCCAGGGAACCTTTTTTAAAAAGTCAGTTACAATGTAGAGCATTTTACTGCTTGGATTGTTGTCTGGGAATCCTCATTTATAATGCCTTAGGTCACCTGCAGTGACCTGACACCAAATGACATTGGGAAAGTTGAATTTTCATGACATTTATACCCTGGGTACATATGCCTATAAACTTGAATTTGAATCCTATGCCACTGGGTGCTAGAGCTTTATGGGAGCTTACTTCATGGTCAGTAGTTAACACCATTAGCTATTGATCACAAAGTCCAGGCCTATGTTTGAATACTTAAGTACTGTGTAGAAGACTGAAAATGTTCACTTTAGCTGACAATTGGTAAAGAAAGCAATCTTTGTTCATTGAAACCTCCAGGTAATAATCTTTTATTGGGAAAAATCATTTATAAAATGTCTTACTGAGCTGTTACCTTATCACATCTAACTTCATCCTGATTTGTAGTGTTCCCTATGGTGGTTACTGTAGCCACCTCCAAAGCTTAAAAAAATGATAGTTCTGTCACTTCGAGGTTGCTACAAGAGTTCAAATAAATTTAGTTTTTGTTTATAAATTAAATGGATTGATGGATTGGTTATGGAAAAAGATTATTAGCCTTTGCCAATACCTGTACGTGTTTAGCAGGAATTACTTTGGCTGCATGGAAGAAGTAACCTTTGGAAGAAGGTATAGATTGAACTAAGATAATACAGAGGTGCTGGTGAAGGCTTTGGATTGTGTTTGCAGAGTATGGAAACACTATGATGTGTGATGAGATCAAATTACATGTTATTCAATGTGAATGGTAAACATTACATCATTCTCCAACAGCAATGTGCTGTGATCAACCAAACAGATAACTTGCAGTCTCTAATTATTGAATTAAGAAATGACCATGTGCTATGACCCAGAACTCTATTACAGTATCATTGACCTGAGAGAGCCACCAATGAAAATGAATAGTAACCAATTTTTTTTGAAAACATTTTATGGTGACAGCAGTCTAAGTACGGTAGAACTATTTACTCCATTTGAAATCTGGAATTCCTGATGATAAGTGTGAATTGGAGGTGTGATGTTTGCATGTGCCTGCTGCCCTTATCCTTCTTGGTAGTAGAGATCACAGGATGACAAAATGCTATCGAAAATGCCTTGATAAATTCCTGTGTGGCATTTTGTAGATGCTATATACTGCATCCATGGTGCACAGGTGAGGGAAGGACATTTGAAATGATGGATGGGGTGCTAAATGTGCAAATTGCTTCAACCTGCAGAGTGTTGAGTTTCTTGAGAATTGCACCCATCCGGATGTTATACCTCACACAAAGAAAGGTGGTTGTTGGAGGTCGATCATCCCAGGTCAAGGATATTGCTACAGAATTTACTTGGGGGTTGTTCACCCAGGCTACTCTAGTAGCTCTCCCAAATCTATGACCTCTACTACCAAGAAGGACAAGGCCAACAGGCAGATGGGAGGGAGCACCACAATCTGCAGGTTCTCCAAGTTACACTCCATCTGCCTTGGAAATATTTTGACGTTCCTTCATCAGCGCCCTATCTAAATTCTGGAAGTCCCTTCCCAATTGCACTATGGGAGTACCTTCACTAGAAGGATTGCAGTAATTCAAAAAGGCAGATCACTGCCACCAATTAAGGATGCACAGTAAATGCTGACTTTGGTGATTATTCTGAAAAATGGCTATATTTTTTGAAAAATCCCATGTTTGAATAATGTCCAGGCCTTGTTGCTTTTAGGCACAGGCTGCTTCATTACCTGAGGAGCTTTAAATGCAGTATATCATTGTACAAACATCAGCAACACATCCTCACTTCTGATCCTAGATCTAGGTATTGAAGATGTTTAGGACACTGCTCTAAGGAACTCTTTGGCTGTATTATTAAATGATACTTCTGGCCAGGAAAACCAATGGTATTAATTGAGCCATCAATCAGATCACTCCATCATTCTTTATTTTCCAGGAAGCAGCAGTGTAATTATGTATTAGTATATTAATTAGCACAAAATGGGTCTGTGAAATGAAAGCTAAGCTGCTCCTTTGTGGTGGCTTCATTTTGATACAGGCTTGGTACTTTTAAAATAGTTGGAAAATCTTTGATATTCTTCCTTTAGTAGTTCAGGGAGGAAGTGATTTCTGCTGATTGATTTCAGCTGAGATGGTGATGGTTGAGGGAAGGGCACTGAATTAGTGGGCTTCATTAAAGGAAAAAGAATAACAGTTACTATTACTGAGAGCTGTCTAGTAGCCTATTTTTGGAACAGCATGTGGATGCCTCTGGCAAAGAACCATCTATGTTAATGCCTCCAAACACACAATGTTAGTTGATGCACAAGGAATAGAGACTTTTACTGGTGCCAGTGAAACTCCTTGGCATTAACAGAGTTTGTTAACTCAGTATCAACAAGGAGCAGGGTTAATTCTTGAAAACTGTTGACAAAGGAAAGCTGTTCAATAGCATACCAATCAATGTGGCAGTTTCATTTTCTGTTGGTACATAGTCAGTGGCTTGTAAATGCATGGTTATTGTTTGCATATATAGTTTTATTAAGCATTTTCTCTTGAGGACTACTGTTCTTTTGTCTGTAGAGGGGCGGGGAGGATTAACTCAACAGGTGTTCTAACCCATTATGCAGTGCAGTTGATTTTGTTGTGCAATGTGTACTTTATTCTCCTAGCAGTTTATATGAGTGCATGTGAAATATGATACTGGAAGTAGTAGAAACTTTTAGCTTACAAACATCAACTTTTCTTTCAAGATGTGGTAGGTAATGAGGAAGTTTGCAGAAAGATATAATATCTTCAAAGTCTTAATAAGAATTAAGTTGCTTTTCTCTGCTTTGTTACTGGCCTGAACATAGCTTGGGCATGCTGTTTTTTTTCTCATGTGAAATAAGGAGATGCTGAGCTGATTTTCTGACAGCCTAGTGCTTTTAATTGTATACAAAAATGTCCCAATTTCATTTGATAAACACCTAGCCCATGGCCCCCTGACCCCTGCTCTTTCCCCTTCCCTTGCCCTCATGACCTGCCCATCTGTACCCCACCACCTTCCCTTTATTCCATGGTCCACTGCCCTCTCCTACTGGATTCCTCCTTCTTCAGTTCTTTGCCTCTTCTACCTATCACCTCTCAGCATCTCTCCCTCCCCCACCCACCTACCTTTCCCCTCTTAGCTGGATTTGCCTATCACCTGCCAGCCTGTGCTCCTCCCCCCTCCCGACCTTCTTATTCTGGCTTCTGCCCTCTTCCTTTCCAGTTCTGATGAAGGGTCTTGACCCAAAATGTTGACTGTTTATTTCCCTCCAACTAGATGCTGCCTGATCTGCTGAGTTCCTCCAGCACTTTGTGTGTGTTGCTACAGGAGACATCCTGATTTGTCATTCTGTGATTCATGTTAATATATACGCTTTTGTAGATGGGAGGGAAAATTATGCAAGTGTATGTGGAGAACCTCTTTCAGGCTCAAGAAAATATGGTTATTTAAAGTCAGTTCCTCATTGGATTTGTCTTAATATTTACAAGGTTAATCTTTATTTTAAATTAACATTTTGTGTTTTCGAAATTCTTCCAAAAGTTTCAGGGTAAGGGAGTCCAAAACTAGGGAATATAGGTTTAGAATGAGAGGGGAAAGATTTAAAAAGGACCTGAGAGGCCGCAGAGGGTGGTGAGTATATGGAATGAGCTGCCAGAGGAAGTGGTTGAGGCAGATGCAATACTATAATTTAAGAAGCATTTGGATAGGTACATGGAGGGGTGGGGCTTGGAGGGGTGGGGCTTAGAGGGATATGGACCGAACACACAAAATTGGGACTAGCTGGGTGGGCACTGTGGTCGGCATGGACTGGTTGGGCCGAAGGGCCTGTATCCGTGCTGTATTGCTCTAAGACTCAGAGTTTCATCCTGTGCACAATTCCATCCCAAATAGAATTCTAATTGTTGCTATGTTGTGGGTTAGAACTCTGCTAACACACACACATACATTCAACCCCTAGGAGAATAAGGTACATGTTGTACAATATAAAATTAACTGCAATATTATGACGATCTCTACTGCAAATGCAGTTCTAACCAGGATGCAAGTCTCATTCCAACAACAGTTTTCTTCCTGGTACAACACTATACTAAGAGCAGCTCCATCCCAGATCAAATTCCACTTGCTGGAAAATGTTGCTTTTCCCTCATTCATAACCAATGAATACATCCAAAACTTTTGCAAGAAGCGACAGTATAGTCCAGACATTATTGTATACCAAGACACCACCACTGAAATGGCACTTGGTCAGCAGCTCAACCAGTTTCAAGAAAGGCTGCTGAGGAACACACTCTCTCTGTGCTTAGGGTCATGTAGTCCAGACATTATTGTATACCAAGACACCACCACTGAAATGGCACTTGGTCAGCAGCTCAACCAGTTTCAAGAAAGGCTGCTGAGGAACACACTCTCTCTGTGCTTAGGGTCATGTGTATCACTTCTCGGCCTTTTGGCTAAGATCAAGTGTAGTATCGATTCGTGGTGGATCTCGACAGATGCCAACATTGAAGAAAAAAGACATCAAGGACTCTTCGCGATCAAGTGGCCGCCTAATGAGAGCTTAACCTGCTGACGCAGAGGAGGATCCTAATGCTGACTGGGAAACCAATCTAACTCCTCAGTTCAGCAAACGACCACATCAGGATGGCAGCAGCGACGAGCTCCTCGGGAGGAGGGATCCGCAACACAGTCCGCATGACGGTGAAGGATCTCAGCAAAGGGAACCCTTTCACGCGGGACCTCTTCATCAGAAAGGTCTTACTGGAGACTTGCAAGTTTGAGGCGAAGGATATCTACTGCCTCCAGGACTTCACGGGTAACGGATACTTCAACGTTACCTTCAAGCACCTGACAGGATGGTAGAAGCTGCTGCAGGACTTTCGGGAGAAGGGGAACGAAGCTCCGCTGTCACTGCTGAAGGTACAGCCTCTCTTCACCCTCCCCACCCAGAAGGAACGTGTGGTAACAGTGCACATGTTTAACCCACGTGTGCCCATGGTGGATGTCCTCACCTTCCTGGCTCGTTACGTCGAGGGAGCGGGAAGCTGCATCGACATCAAGGACCTGTTCGGCATCTGGACCAGCAAACGCCAGGTGAAGGTCAAGCTGAGGGTGGACGCAAATGGATCCATCATCCACCCCACCTCTGTGTTCGCCATTGGAGGGAACCGTGGATACGTGGTGTACACGGGACAACCCAGGGTGTGTCGCAACTGCAGCAAACCTGGACACGTGGCGGCCCAGTGCAGCGCAGTCATCTGCAAGAACTGCAAGCAGGAAGGTCACCAGACAAAGGACTGTCAGGAAAGCAAATGTTGCAGCCTATGCGGGGAAGCAGGCCACCTCTACAAGGACTGCCCAGAACGGGCCTGTACCTCTGCACAGGCAATAAGAGAGGGTGCCAGCACCAACAACACCCCGAGGAACACCGACACACCCCCCCACCAGCACAGTGGCCCCAGAAGAGACCGAGACCAGGGAGGGTGAGGACAGCCCGACCGCCTCAAGCTCCCAACCCCCAGCCACGAACTCCCAGCCCCCTCCCCAAGAGGAGGAGTCAATGGAAGAGGGAGTGGGGGAGGGACAGGGAAAGGAGTGGCAGACTGTGAAGAGGAAGAAGGCGCAAAAGACACCACCCAAGAGACAACGGGCCACAGAAGACAAGGGTACCGGAAAGAAAAGAGTAATGCAGCAGATGAACACCAGCAACCTCTCCTCGTCAGAGGGTGAAAGCAACAGCAGAAGCTGACGACGGAGGCAGAGGAAGCGGCAAAATGGAGGAGAGAACGTGGAAGAGAACCAACAGAAAGGAACAAGCGAGGGAACAACTCTTCCCGTTGCCCCCCAGCTCTGGGAGACCGGGAGCAGCGCGGAGGCCGTCGCCCCCCAGCTCCGGGAGACCGGGAGTAGCACTGCATCTGATGCAACCCAGCACCAGGAGAGGAAAGAAACTGAACCACCAGGGAAAGGAACGGGGCACAGTCGGATCCACCCCCAGTGACACCACCAGCCTCGCCACCAGTGGCCCCATACCCAGGGGGAGACCCCTCCCAGTACCTGAGCCCGGAATCGGTGAGGCAGTTCACCAAAGCTGTGGGCATGAAGGCCCAGGACAAATGAAAATGGACTGTGTAACTGGAACTGAACTCCAAAAGAGCCATGGAGATAAAATTGGCATCTCTAAACGTGCGCAGTGTGAAGTGCACTGCGCGATGTGTTAATGCCTTGCAGTACCTTGGCAAGGTCAAGGTGGATGTGACTTTCTTACAAGAGTGTGGGCTGCCACACCTCCACAACTATCGTATGGTCGGGGGGCAATGATTGTTGCGCTTCTGGCCTAGGGATTCTGATGCGGGGGGGCAACTTCTCAATCACCAAGGTCAGGGAGGTGGGGGGGGGGCGGGGCGGCTCCTTGTGGCAGATGTGATGTACCGGAACACCCTGCTCCGGTTAATTAACGTGTATGCCTCGCCCGTGCGGAGCGAGCGGCTGGCTGTCCTCCAGCAGCTCCCACCGCTACTGGTGATGTCCCGGCCGGTCGTTCTGGCTGGTGACTTCAACTGCATCATCGATGCGGCTGGACGATCCGGCAGTGCCAACAACAGACTGGACAGCACCTCCAGACTCCTGATGGAAATGGTAAAGGATGCCAAATTGCATGACATCTTCAGCACCCCTGCAGGCAGAGTACAGCTGCAACACACCTGGTCGAGGTCGGATGGCTCAGCCCGGTCCCGGATCGACTTCCTGTTCGTGTTGGAGCCAATCACAGTCAGATCCACCAATGTCACGCCGGTGTTCCTCTCTGACCACCGTCTCCCTCAGGCCTCCTGTCACCTACAGGAGGACCAGAAGGCAGGCAGGGGGACGTGGAAGTTGAACGTGAAGCTGCTGACCCCAGAGAGCATTGAGGAACTAAAGAGGGATTACACAGGTTGGAGAACCATGAAACCCCTCTTTGACTCTCCTGTGCACTGGTGGGAAGCAACAAAGGAGAACATCAAGAGGTTCTTGATCCGCAGGGGGGTCCAGAAAGCAAGACAGAGTCAGAGGGAGCTGTGCCAACTCCAGACAGACTTGTAGCAACTCCTCCTACTGCAGTCGAGGGGGGTGGATGTGAGGGAGGAGCTCTGAGAGGTGAAGAGCCGGCAAGCCCAGCTCCACGTCTCTGAATCCTCCAAGATTATTTTCTGATCCAGGGTCTGCTCCATGGAGCTGGATGAGACGTGCTCACGTTTCTTCTTCCAAAAGGTGCACAGGGGAAGCTCTGTGATCCACAGCCTTAAGGAAGAGGACAGCTCAGTAACATCCTCACAGACAGACATATCAAGGATCTGCAGATCCTTCTATGCCAGTCTGTACGACACGAAGGCCACAGGCAGCACAGCCTCCAAGAACTTCCTGTCCTCTATCACGAAGGTCTTAGATGACAGCAAGCGGGAGAGTCTGGACCAGCCACTGACCCTGGAGGAGCTGACTGGCTCCATCCATTCCTTTGAGTCGAATAAAACTCCCAGAAGCGACGGCTTACCAGTGTTGTACTCGGCTCTGTGGGACTGGATGGGCCCGGACCTGCTGGAAGTGTACAACGCTATGCTTTGGGCTGGCAGCATGTCAGAGTCCATGAGGAAGGGTACCATTACCCTCATCTACAAGCAGAAGGGGGAGAGGGAGGACATCAGAAATTGGAGACCCATCTCACTATTGAATGTGGATTATAAGATCCTGTCCAAGGCCATCGCCAACAGGGTCGAGTCTGCTCTGGGACAGGTGATCCACCTGGATCAAACCTGTGCTGTACCTGGCAGGAAGATCTTTGACAGCCTTGTGCTGCTCAGAGATACCATCGCCTACATGCAGGACAGAGGGGTGGACACCTGCCTGGTCAGCTTGGACCAGGAGAAGGCCTTCGACAGGATATCACACACGTACATGTTGGACGTGCTCTCCAAAATGGGCTTTGGGGAGGGAATCAGGAATTGGATCCAACTGCTTTACACAGACATCCGTAGCGCAGTCCAAATCAAAGGGTGGGAAACAGACAGCTTCCCCATTGAGTCTGGAGTCGGGCAGGGCTGTCCACTCTCCCCTGTCTTGTTTGTGTGCTGTATGGAACCCTTTGCCGAATCCATCGGGAAGGACGAGAGCATCAGAGGGGTGACGTTGCCAGGCAATGAGAGCACCCAGGTGAAAACCTCCCTGTACATGGACAACGTCCCCGTCTTCTGCTCTGACCCAAGGTCAGTTAATAGATTGATCAGCATCTGCGACCAGTTTGAGTTGGCATCAGGGGCCAGGGTTAACCGCGCGAAGAGCGAGGCCATGCTCTTCGGTAACTGGCCCAGCTGATCCAACGTCTCCTTAACCGTCAGGCCTGACTATCTGAAGGTGCTGAGGATCTGGTTAAGAGGGGCTGGGGCGTGCAAAAAAATTGGCGGGAGCAGATTGGGAAGGTGAAGCAGAAACTGGGACTGTGGGAACGGCACTCCCTATCAATAACTGGGAAGAACTTGGTCATCAGGTGTGAGATGCTCTCAGGGCTGCTGTATTTGGTGCAGGTGTGGCCTGTTCCACACTCCTCCGGCTTGGAAATCATCTGTGCCGTTTTCCGATTCATCTGGGGATCCAAGATGGAGGGGGTCCGACGGGTCACCATGCACAAGTCCCTGAACAATGGGGGTAAAGGTGTCCCCAATGTCGCCCTCATCCTGATGACCACCTTCATCTGTGGCTGCATCAGGCTGTGTGTGGAACCCAAGTACGTGGGCACCAAGTGTCATTATGTACCGAGGTTCTACCTCTCACGGCTGTTGCAAAGGATGGGCCTGGCCCCGTGGCCACACGGCGTCCCAGTCAGCTGGATGTTGCCGCACTACCTATCCTTCATGGAAAAGTTCTTCCAGACCCATCCCTTGGACCATAAGTCCATCAGGAAGTGGTCAGCACGGAACATCCTGCAGACACTGCAGGAGAAGGACTCGATGGACACTGTGGGGTGGTTCCCGGAGCAGACTGTCCAGACCATCTGGCAGAATGCCTCATCGCCAGAATTCACCAACAAGCACCAAGACCTTGCTTGGCTGGTGGTGAGAGGGGCCCTCCCAGTCAGATCCATCCTGCGTGGTTGGGGCATCACCCCCAGCGCGCACTGCCCCTGGGAGGATTGCACTGGGGACGAGATGGTCGCCCACCTCTTTGCGGGCTGTGGGTTTGTGAGGAGGATGTGGCAAAAGATGCAAGGGTCCTTGTCACGTTTCATCCCCAGCAGCTGCGTAGCGGAGGATTCTCTGATCTACGGGCTGTTCCTGGGGTCGCACACACAAACGGACATCAAATGCTGCTGGAAGGTCATCAACTCGGTGAAAGACGCCCTCTGGTCTGCCCGAAAATTGTTGGTCTCCCAGCACTGCGAGATGTCCGTAGGGGAATGCTGCCGACTGGCATATTCCAGGCTGCAGGAGTACGTGCTGAGGGACGCACTGAAGCTGGGTGCAGCCAACGCAAGGGCTCGGTGGGGAAGGACGACAGCTTAGGGTTCTTTTGCCACAGGAGAAGGAGGGGCAGGGTCAGGTGAGGAAGCCCCTCAAATGTTGTAAATATGGGATTGGGGTATCACCCCAGGGAGCCACACGTATGGCATTGGTGCTGCGTTTTTTATATAAAAAAAGGTAATACTAAGAATGGAACTGTACACGAATGTAAAGGTTTGAACTGCTTTATTAGTGTATATAATTTCTTTTATTATCAATAAAGTTTATTTTGTTTAAAAAAAATTGAAAATGCCAGGCCATCTGCATATTTACACACAGTAACTGCAGGTTAAAAGCACAATTGTCTGCCGTGGCTGACTCTCTAAGATGACAGTTCTTAAAATAGAAGGCTTTACCTCAAACATTGGAGAGATTCGGATCTGTTGCCAAAAGCTTCATAATTGTTCTCAGTGATAGAATCCCTGACGGTGGCTGATGTAACTATGGGTCTTTCCTGTGCGTGATGAGGTTTTCTTCCCATTTAAGATTTGCTCTTCATGTCGAGGTCAACCTGATCTTTGATAAGTGTTTACTATAATGCGATATGCCATCACTGCTAAGCATCAGCAACCTCCATGTATAGGCACACTGCATTCATGGAGCATCATGCCCCAATTTACCAATGGACTTGTCACTCACATTTAAGCTTCTAATTGCATGAGTCAAAACAAAGGAGGTCAGACCCATGTCCCCTCCCTCTCGGTCTCCTTCTCCAGCCCATTCATTGTAGATACAGTCGGCCATGCTACAGCTGGGAAACTGGTTGAGGATTTTGGCTAGATTTCTCTGCCAAACTACCCATGATTGTCTTTTAAAAAATCTTAATGAAATGAAAAATGCTGCGGTATTGGAGTGTGAACTAAAAATGGAAAACACTAGAAATGCTTAGTTGCTCAACAAGCAAATAATTGTAATATTCTGCTGAGACGATAATGAAATATTGAGTGTCCCGTATGTGTATGATGAAGTGGAATACATGGAAATGAAGGATTATCAAAATGGCAGTTAACAATGTGGACACTGTTTGTTTTCAAGCAAACGTGTTTGGAGGGGAAAGTACAATGTATAAACTTGAGTAAGCCTTAGTCTGTTTATATTCTATTGTTCAGTTTAGTATTGTCTGGTCTGTAATTATAGTGAATGCCATGGTGAAAGAAAGGAATATTTACATGATAGTCCAAATTTTGAGGTAAAGCTTGTCTGTGTTTGCTGTCTTTACACAGGGAAACTGACTACTGTAGCTGGAGTAGATACTTGCAGAGCTAAATGTAGAAAGGCAGAAGTTGTTGTCAGAGAGAAAGAGAAGGGTATTCTAGCATCAGCTGTTACAATAATATTACTGGCTGATGTGTTTTACAACCTTTTCCAGAATAATCTTCATGAATCACTGAATTGGCAAACAGGTTTAAATGATTTGATTCTCACCTCAAAGCCCTGAAAATGGTGCACTTTGTTGAATAACCTGTAGATAGGTTTTTTATTTGCAGCTTCAAAACTTCTGACCCTAAAATTAATGATTTTATATGTGTGGATTCCAATTTTCAGAATTATTTCAAAATTCTGTACTTCTTAAAAACACATTGTTTTGTTTGTTATTTCAACTTGTCCATTAATCTTGGATGAATGTTCTAATCTTTATTCCACCTGCATGCATATCCTAAGAACTAAAAAGCTGGATCAAATTTATGAAAACTCACTATTAGCCAAGTTTTAGATAAGATTCATTCTGGTAGCACACACAAATTAATTTTTTTAATCTGTTATCTTCACAATGGGTAAATGCAACAGTAAATCAATAATAACAACAGAAAATACACTGCAGGTTAGGCAGCATCTGTGGAAAGATAAATAGAGTTAGATCAGTTCTGATGTAAGCTGAACTATCATTAATGTGGGTGAGCACTGTTTGAAGGGAGTTGGTCTGCAAGATGGATGTTGCTAGCAATAGTTGAATTGCTGATTCTAAAATTATCAAGTACGATAAATCTCGTTTTCAATTCTTTTCATCTGTAGCCGTATTATTAGGAATACTGGCACCAATATAAAGTTCCAGATTTTGCGGTAACTGGTAGTTAAGTGGCACTAGCCATTCATCACACCTGCACGCTGCTGGGTGTTCACCTTCAGATTATGCTACTGACAGAGCACATCACCTATACATGGGATCCATGTGAGCAGATTGAACTATCCTCGAGTCATAGGCTAGCCTAGAAAATCAGTGTCTCCTCAATAGGATCAGTGGAGATTTCTTGATGTAACAGAACTTGGGGTAAAGTACTTGTTTTGGGAATCTGGTGTCAAGTTTGTGGATGATGTGGCCCACTCACATGAGCAGGTTGAACACGCTCAAAGCTGTAAGCTGTAGATATTGGCCTGTAAAGGGACTCTGACATTGGTTCACCTATCTTGCCAATGGATTTTGAGGATTTTTGTGGTGATAACATTGTAATGTTAGTTTTCCAGTTTCTCGAGGTGCCAGCAATAGACAGTCAACCTCTCTCTAAATAGTTGTAGGAGATGTAGGAGTAACCATGTTAACGTGTAACGTGTTATTCTGTTTGTTTTTCTCCCCCATATATAGAGCAGAACAAGGTGGAAGAAGCAGATGACATTTTTCAGAATAATGTCCACTGCCAATATCAGAATGAGGTAGAAGAGGATCTAAACAATGGAGTGACGATGCCTGGCACACCAACAGTTGCGGACCTTACCAGGTATAGAGTTGTACAACACCAGAAGTGGGCCCTTTGGCCCACTATGTCCATGGCAACCTTCTTGCCCATCTACACTAATCCCATTTGCCCACATTAGGACCATAGTCTTCTATGCCTTGCCTATTTAAGTGTCACCTTAAACCTATTCTCTCTTGTTTTTGATACCCCTATCCTTATGCCTCTCATAATCTTGTATCAGGTTGCCCTTCACGTCAGGGAAAACAAGCCCAGCCTATTTCCAATCTCCCCCCATAACTAAAGTCCTCCAATCCAGACAATATTCTGGTGAATCTTCTCTGCACTTTGTCCAGTAGTGAATCTCCTCTGATTTCAAAAGTGCCCCATTAATGCATTCTCTCTCAGAGCCTGGAGATCGTGCATGGAGTACAGTTCTGTTTCTCAATACAAAATTTCTGTGATGTTTTCGTATACCATTTACATAATAATTTCTATCAGCTTTGGCTTAATTAGTAGTGTTAGCCCCTCAGAGTCAGAGGAGATGGGTTCACAGAATTGAGCACAAAGCTCTATGTATCTGCATCATCTTATGTTTGGAGCTAATGATTGATAGTTGAGACTCAACTTTTTATCCTTTTGAAAATGTTCAAAATTTCAAAGATGTGTCACCATTATGAAGTAAAACAGTATTCCAGAAGTGTCTTAGTTCTGGTGCTAAAGTTCTAGCCTGAATGGAGAAGGACAGTGAAGAGGAGAAATGGAAGAAAGTAAATGGTGTTCTGTCCACAGATTTTGCTTTGAGGTCATTAGGATCTGAAGACTTGTTTATTAGATATGGTATAAAATTAATCTTTGGATTGTTTGGTAATGAGTTTTAATGTTATCTGCTCAGTTCCCCAGTGGAAATAGGGCATCAGCTGGCAATTATTGGAGATGAGCTCAATCATCAAAAGAACAGAGAATTTCAAGCTGCGCAGGTTCGCCTTCCTTTCACATTTGAACGTGGATATGAGTCCTTCTGCAGAGTTGCTGAAAGGTAAGTTTACAGTTTGAGATCAATAAATGTCTTAAAAATCTAACATAGCAATTTTGTCACTGTCCTTTAGTTCTTAATATTTGATATAACGTAGGTTGGCAATAGTGTAATCCCAACACCAGCCTTAAAAGACTCCATGGAGCTGCCAAGTGGTGCTGATTTATTCCATTATACTTCCAGTCTTTGTAAAGGAAAGTTCATAAGTTACTAAAGAAGATGGAATAACTTAGAGCAAATGGAACCACCTTGTAAGAAGACAATTTTCTAAAGCTCAACTGCATAACACAACTAAAGACAAATATTAATGTGACATGATTATTTATGTAAATATATGTAATTATAACAGTTTTTATAACAATTTTCAACTGCACAGATTATTTGATAATGAAATAAACTGGCATCAAACAATCACCCTGCTAAGCTTTGGATACAAGAGTATGAGATATGTCTTTCGGGAAGGAATCATGGAATCTTTTGGCAGAGTTACAGAACCCATTGCAAAGATTGTAGCAAAGAATCAAATCACTCAATGGATTGCTGAGCAAGGAGGCTGGGTAAGTACACATTAAAGTATGGGTGTTATGAGTATGATTGAGTTTCTGCCTCATTTGTTTATTAATTGAGAAATTTTGAAGGAAAAGTAGGACCGATTCCAAACAGAATTGTAAACATAAGGGGAATGTTAGAGTCAGGAAGGTTTAGATTTGATGAAATATATAGGGTGTATAATGGTGTCAACAGAATATCTATATCCATGTCAGCAACAGGAGATGGGACTATTGCTTTTCAAAGGGAAATAGCCAAAAGGCTACTCACTTTATTTTCCAGAAAGGTAGTTGTCTCTCAGCTTCACCATAAAGGCCAGCATTTTCCATTTCTTGCTCCCCCCCCCCCCCCCCCCCCCCCCCCCAGTGTGCACTATCTCATTCTAGTTCCCATCAAATTGCATCTTCCACCTGACATTTAAATAGATGGGACATCAGGTGATCAAGATTGTGCTCACTGGTGACTTGCCACCTGATCTTTTTATGTCTTAGCTAGGTTATCTTTTACAACCAACATTCCCTTTGAAAATTTGAAATAATCTCATTCCCATGATAATATAATTTAGACACATGGGAATTATTTCATCAAAATACAACCTCCAACACTTGCAAAGAGGACACTACTGTTTTAGCAATGTACTGGCCTTCTAAGCTTATTGCTAATGCCATTGCCATGGTTGTACCTACTTTTTGGACAGTTGAGTTTGCGGCTTGATGTCTGTCGCCATTCTGCAATCTTGAGTGGGTCAAGAGCAATGACTAGCCTTCAACTGATGGATCTAGAGGTCATGTCCCAGACTACCTTGATGGACTTTTGGCAGCTTGTTGCTGTTAATGGCCTTTGAACCTTTTAAGTGTCTTTGGATGAAACAATTGACTTTCTAATCAAGGTCAATGTTTCCACTCAAATGAACAAGATTGCAGTACGTACATCAGCTACCCTTGTAAAATTAAGGGGTAGATGTAAAGTGCGTTGTGCCGATCAACTCGGGACATTTGTGCTCCACCCTTGCATTCAGTGCTGACTCCAGCAAGAAATCCGAAGTGCTACCATCTGTTTTGAACCACCAGATGAACAGCAGCTTGATCCAGCCCTTTATTGATATAAGTATAATATTAGTAGTGCAAATTGTGGGCACGTTCACTTGACATTCTTGGGTTTGCTCATTTGATTAATTTTGCCTTGCCTCTCCAATGGTTACCACACAGTTGCTCTGAGGTGTTTATAGATGGCAGCTATTGAGGGTTGATTTTGTTTACATTGGTATTTCTGTCGTTTGGATGTGCACATGAAATTGTATTTACTTAAATTCAAATAACGAAAGGCTTCAGAGCAACCACAAATAATTAAAAAGTATGTAACTTGGCTTGTTCTTACCTGCCTGCCTCAGAGGAAATGCTTACAGCTCATGGGCAGAATTCCTCAGTGTAATTACTAGATGATATGCTCCATTGCTGGACTCCAAGCAGAGTACAATAGCAGAACGTAGTGCAAATTTTGCCAGCAAGAATATGTAAGCAAGTTCAGGACTTCTTTATGGATATGCATATGCCAAAGTCCTGAACTTGCTGGCATTTGTACAGATAAATAGCAGCAGTTTTGTGGGAAACCTCTAGCATCTACCACTGAAATAGAGGAAGTGTAAACCATTCTCTTATTAAACCCCTGCTAGAAAGGAAACCCAATAACAGAGTAGATGCAGTTTGTAACATATGGTTTGTTAATTTGAGTTCTCTTTTCTTGTTGTTTTACAGACCACTGCCCTTTCTATTGAGAATGTCATCTTGAAATGGCTGTTTGGAATCTTTGTGGTTGCTATGCTGGGTGTGGCAATTGTATGCAAGATTTACAAACCATAAACCAAGTGCTATGCTGGATTGTCAAAGCTGGTCTTGGCCAAGCAGTGTATTTGCTCACTTCACCCAGGTGGTGGAGGTCTTTTTTTTATTGTCAAATTTGAATAATGGAAATAATGTTTCCTAACTTTTCTTTAGATATTTAAGATTTTTTGGGAAAAGTGCTGGGCCACACTTACATTTTCTAAACTTTTAAAAATATAATATAATGAAATTAAATGTATGACCGTTACTGGTAACTGTCTACATTGATTGCTTGAAATGGGTGTTTGTGGTAGTTTTTCATGTTGTTTTCAAAGTTACAGCCATGATCATGGTCATGCCATTGCATTAGAAGTTACATATCCAGGAACGCTAAAATACCTCTTTGAAATGATGTCCATTTCTAGATAGAACCTTTTAATGGACAAAATTGTATCACGAGCTCTTGGCAAACAATGCTTTGTCTTGATTTTGATGGTAGCATTAATCTATACAAAATATTACAATTTTAACACTTTTACCTGATGACAACAGGGCAATTTAACAGTTGAAAAGATGGAGTGGTGTAGTTGAACAGAATATAACCTTGCTCTTTCTGTTACATTGTCAAGATACATGATAGTTCTGAGCCAGTATAAATATGCAGAAGGATCCCAAGGTGCATTTACCTGTGAATTTAACCCTAGGTTATGCTGAGTGCTGGATCACTAGAAAAACACAGTGGAGCAAGACTTGAATGCACAGGAAGTTTTTTTAGAAATGACTGTAGTTTTCATGTGAGGCAGGAGCATCAGGTGTCCTCCTCCTTGTTAACCTATTTTATTCGAGTTTCTTCCCAACCATCCTTTAGCATGAATGCTCAGAATCCTTTCCTTGAGGCCCTACTGGTGGTCTCCTGCCACCCTAAATCCTCCTCTCTTCCTCTATCCACCCAACAATCCCTGCCATTTAGGCTATGGTCCAAATGGAAATGAGGCTCAGGGGTTAAACACTGTCCACGCCTCTAGTGTCACCTCCCACGTGCTGGAATGCTAGTTCAATGTTTTGCTGTCTGATTCCACTTTGGGCAAATGCAAGGAAGGCTGAAACATGGCCCAATGGATACTTCAGGGGCTGAAAGCTAAACTACTAAAGGTTTATGTCAAAACAAAACCATCCAAGGAATTTGGGTCACAACATTTAACAGCACTATTGTGGACCAAATTTAATTATAACAGTGGAGTGTGTTTTTTTAAAAGTGGTGTTTATCCAGAATGAGGCAGAATTGTAATATATTAATTCATCTTCTGAGTGAGCCCCATTCTGTTTCTGTAGGCTGAGCAGTGTCACTTTGTTGTGACGCATTAGGTATTGCACACTTGTATTATGTGACATTTCTTAAGCCCCTACCATCCTCATCAATCACACCACTCTGCCTTCCAGTTCCTCTCCACGTTCACCCTCCCGTATTGTGTTTCATGCAACCAGAATAAATGAACAAGGACATCAGCTATATCTAGAGAAGAAATAAGTTTGGATACAAGCTGCACTTCATCCATTACTCTTTCTTATCTTAAAATCTTGTCTTTTAAAACTCTGCTACTATTTCCTGTCTTTTATTTTTGTTCATTTCCTTGTTACTGTTTTCAACCTCTGGCACCCTGTACAATGGATCTTTGTGCATCTTTACAGTAAGAAAGAAGCTGGTGATGATCACTAAATTTGATTCAAATACCTCTTGATCAGTACATGGCATTTTGCTAAATGAATTAAATTTCCTTGATGCTTTTAGTTAACCATTGATATTCAAAGTGTAATATGATTTTATTCATGCCAGCCTGTCTCTCATATCTATTTATAGAAACTTTGCATGTAGATGTATGCTTTGTCTACAGAAGCTTATTTTCTGTTTGTACTTTCTGACACACTTTTGCATTGGCTAGTCAATTCAAAATTCCTATGTTCATATTTTTTAATGAAAACTCCCAAGTTAACTTGTCACCATACAGCTGGAGAATTTCCTGTCTGTGACAATATTATTTCCCCACAATATATATATATACTTGAAACCAAAAATTCTAAAGTCAAAGTCGAGTTTATTGTCATATGCACAAGTACATGTATGCACAGATGCAATGAAAAACTTGTTTGCAGCAGCATCGCAGACACACAGCATCATATAAGCAGCATTCACAAGAAAAACATAAATCACACGCTTTTTACAAGAACACAAATAGAACAAAAAAAAGTCCACTTTGAAAGTGATCGTAGTGTTTCTAAAATACAAAACAAAGATTTAATGAAATAAAGTAAGTCATTATTCAATCTCATTCTGCTGAAGTGATTACCACCAGCTCGTTTTTACCAAAAACGTAGCAATAGGTCTGATATGCAAGATGTCACCAAAGCGGAAAAGAGTAACGGAAATTACTGAAATCCATAAGTGATGGTGGCTTCTTTGTATGCAAGATTGCAAGCTGTGAATTATCTTCAATTAACATAATATGATTTACCTACCAAACAACTAAATCCTTACTTAGCACATAATATAGTCAAAATTGTCTCGATAGGCAGAATCTTATGTAATTGAATGACCATTTTCATGAAAAATGATTATACATTTGCAGGCATGATTGCAATGTGAAGTGTATTTGGTGTTTTTTTACAATAAGCATTACTATCTTGATTTAGATAGAATGAGTGTCGTAGGACTCATCAGTTGCCACCACTTTCAGGGAAGATACCTCGCATGATACTTAAATATGAAAGAACATTACAAATTACATTCCTTTATATATTTTATTCGTGATTCTTTGAATACTGAAATAAACATTTTCTTCCTTGACAAAAACTGCTAAAAGTTATGAATTAAAGACTGATAAATCATTGAAATGCTAACTAGAATTCACTTGGCTGAATAAAGAGAAAATGAATATGAATTCAGTGTGGGATCTTAAACAATAACTAGAGGATTAAATTCACAATAAATGATAGATATTTAACATTATTTTAAGACAAGATTTTCTTTTTCTGTGTGGAAAGTGCTCCAATACTGCACACCAGTCTTGCACTAGCTCAGTTGAATTAGTTGTAAACATCTCAATTGGACCAAATCTTCTGAGGTTAAGTTCCATTTCAGGATTGGATCACATCATTCAGGGTCACTCTGTAGTACAGTGCTGAGGAAGTACTTCCCTAATTACCACTGTACTCACTGATTTACTTGACACCTGGTCTGTCAATGCCTCAGTTTTAAAATTTCCCTTCATTTGTCTTATCTCAATAACCTGCCAGGAAATCTCTTCCAATTCTGGTTGCTTGTATATCCCAGATTTTAATTATTACGCCATTGGCTGGTGTGTCTTCAGCTAGCAAGGGCCAAGCTTCTGGAATTCTCTTCATAAATCTACCAGCTTTTCCGTTAAGTTGCTTTTTGAAAACTTGCCTCTTTGACCAAAACCTTTGGTTGTCTGTCCTAACACATCTTTGATGGTTATGAAATTTAATTGTATAATACCCCTATGCAGCACCTTGGGATATTTTACTGCATTAAAGATTCTGTACAAGTGCAAGATGCTTTTTGCTCAACAAAGCTTTAATTCCTCATAGGATTGTACAGCACGGAAACAGGCCCTTTGACCCAACTAGTCCATGCGTTCCTGTGCAATGTAAAAGTATTCGCCTGTTTCTGCACAAGCTTTGCATTCCCAAAAGATTCAATATATCCTACAGATTGTCTCTTAAAAGTTAGTAACATATAATTAACTGTTTTGTAAAATGCATGCGTGCCTTAGAACCATGAGATACATAGTGTGTATAATTACACTAAAAGAGGTCAAAAATTTCTTCAATATACCACCAAGGAGTGACATTTAAGGCACTGAATTTAAGGAGTGTAATTGTATTTCACCTACAGACATTCAAAGTGCTTTTCTTCTTTTGTTGAAGTTAAACTAGGCCAGGACATACACAGTGAAGGGCAGGGCTCTAGGGAGTGTTGTTGAACAGAGACACCAAAGGGTACAAGTACATAGTCCCTTGAAAGTGGCAACACAGATAGAGAGAATGGTGAAGAATGCATATGGCATGCATGCCTTCTTCAGCTGCGGCACTGAGTATAAGAATTGGGACATCGTGCTTGTACAAGACGTTGGTTAGACTGTACTTGGAACACTATGTGCAGTTCTGGTCACCACGCTGTAGGGAGGATGTGATTAAGACAGATATGGTGCAGAAGAGAGTCACAAATATGTTGCCTGGACTGGAGGGCTTGAGTTAAAAGGAGAGATTGAATAGGCTGGGATTGTTTTCCCTGGAGTGAGAGAAACTGAAGGATGACCTTACAGAGGTTTACAAAAAAATAAGGGGCATAGATAGGGTAAATAGTCACAGTCTTTTTCCCAGGGGAGAGGAGTCTAAAACTAGAGAGCATAGGTTTAAGGTGAGAGGGGGAAGGTTTAAAGGGGATCTGAGGGGCATGTTTTTCCCATAGGGGTTGGTGGGTATATGGATTAAGCTACCAGAGGAGAAGGTAAAGGCAGGTACCATTACAGTGTTTATAAAACATTTGGACAGCTACATGGATAGGAAAGGTTTAGAGGGATATGGCCAACTATAGGCAAATGGGTTGAATAGCCATCTTGGTTGCCATGGATGAGTTGGGCCGAAGGGCCTGTTTCTGTGCTGTATATCTGTGAATCAATAATCTATGAAAGTGACATTGAATTTGAGGCATGTTGGACAATTCACTTAATTCTGGTTATATTACAGATATCACTGTATTTTTATAATGCCATATACAGTTCCACAGGTCAGCCTTGAATTATCTTAAATACACTTAGTAATTGGGAAGGTTAAAGAGCCATGCTTAATGCTGTTACTGGTGGCAGAAACAACTATTCAACATGATGACATCAATGTCATTACTACCAAGAAAATGAATATTTTGTAAACATGGTGTATAGAGGATTATCTTAAACTGTTTCATCAATTGACCTGTATGTTCAACATAAATTGGGCCAGATTTCTCTGGATGTGGCAATTAGCCACCTCACAGTAGGTCCCATATTTACTGGGTTCTGCCATGTTTGGAATGGGCTGAGCAACAGATACTAGTACATTTATCACTCCTCTCTGTCACTGCATTCTACATAGAGTCTAGTGGCAGTGTAGACATGATGGCATTTCTCAGCATTACACTGGGGAATCCACCTCTACAATCCTACACCATCCAAACCAGCTGCAGGATCAGAATCCCCACTCATTTTAATGTGGATTCCCAGCCCAGAGTTAAGGAAGAAAAGGTGAGTTCAGTTACATAATTTCTTTCGTTAATGATTTTACAATGCATTAATGTACTTTTAAACAATTTTATTTTTATTTTTTATGTTTTAAAGTAATTTGCTCTTTTAAAAATTTTTTAATTAAATGTTACAAAGCCCTGACAACATTGACAGGAGGCAAGGCACCAGTCCCAACCTTCCTTCCTGTCGAAAGCTGCTAATACATGCTGGTGGCTGGGCCTTAGTGGTAGCCCAGCTGAGGCCCAGTTGCCACTAAAGTCATCTAACGGTTGCTGGTTGCATCCCAGGTGTAGAGAGTCAAGTTATTCAAGTCCGTGTGTCCAGAGTAGGTAAGTGCAGACAGATGAAGACCCCAAATGGCAAGCCAAATTCATCTCAATTGTGCCTAAGGTTAACAGTTTCTTCCCATCTACTATTGCTACATGGAACATGTGTGTCTCAGTGTCAATTTTTATATGTGACCAGTCAAACCAGGTGAAAGGTAATAATAAGGTTCCATCTGATATTGCATGTTCTATATATGTATCATGTTAGTTGCTGTTCACACACATTTTCATACTAGGTAGAATTCATGTATTGCTGCTTAAACTCACCAGGAAGTATATTGCACAAAACTCATAACATAAACTAAAACTATCTATTTGTTAAACACGCTGCAACTTTTTCTGTCAGAAAGAGAAGTCCGACTAGTGACCAGTCTTCTGGATTATGCAGAGGTTTGATTGGGTAGATGGAGAACTATTTTCATTTGTTGGTGAGACAAAAATGAAGGGACCATACAAGTAATTCATTCCTTAAAAAAAAATACTTCAGGGAATTTAGAGCAAACTTTTTTGTCCAGTCAGAAGCTAGAATATGGAACTTGTTACCTCAAGAAGTACTTGAGATGATTAGCAGATGCATTTAGGGGGAAGCTAGATGAGCAGAAGTGGGTGAAAGGAATATAATTATGGAGTCAGGTAAAGAAGGATGGAGGAGGTTTGTGTGGAGCTTGAGCACTAGCGTAGACCTATTAAGTCTCCTCTTTGTAATTCTGCATGTTTTCTGATGTATATCTGATTTTGTTCTGTGTTCTAAAAGAAAAATATGAATTGAGAAATCCCAAACAACAATCATCTCACTTTCTGTGTTAGTGATCCTTGACTAACTACTTCCCTGCCATGATAATTCCGTGAATTACAGCCTCATATATCGGGAAACATATGGGGAATTCACTCCTGTGCCTGACTTATGACTGCCATGATTATCTACTGATTGAAATGAATAGATGGAAGATATAGGAGCCTAGAACTTGGCTCACTAAATTTTCCAGTATGCAAAGCTCCTTGCTGGAGTGCCAATGATGAAGATATACCATGCAGTTTACTTGGATTTTCAGAGAGTATCAGATAAAGCTGTCTATGTGATGCAAATAATAGATTGGGCTTCTCAATAGGAACTAAACAGTAATCAATGGTAACTCAGTGTGCTGCATTGTAACATTTTCAAAGGGGTGACCTGGGGTTTCTCCCTATAGTCCAGAATGATATATAGCATACCTTGTATAATGAGGCATTTTGCTGCTGATGGCTGAGTATGTGACTCTGTGAACACTTTCAGGGAGGGAAACACATTTAGATAGGGTGAGATAATTTCAATAGGGTGAGATTAGTCAGATTTTAATGCAAATCTTTACGGATAAATGCAGTTAAATTTTTAAAGGTGGGAGAACGGAAAATTACATAAGTTTTTTGGGTTTCAAAAAGTAAGAAACTTGAATGCAGTAGTAAAGAAGCTTTTTTGGCCCATATCTAAAACCAGCCTGTATTATTACTGGAAATTATTTTAGACTCACGTAAATAAGGTACCATCAAAGTTACCATTAGAATAATACCAGGAATTGGAGGTTGTGGTTATGAAGAAAAACTGCCCTTTTCTCTGCGGTTGAGACTAAATGTAATAGAAGTCTTAAAAATAGGCAAGATTTTGGAAGGGTGAGACAGGGAGATTATTTCTGCTAGTTGTAAAATCAGCAGGGAGGTAGATGCAAAATTATCACTTAGAGAATAAAGGGGGAAGTTGAAAGAATGTTTACACAATGTTTTAATATATGGCTTTTGAGACAAAGATTAATACATTTTAAAATGAATGGCATAAGTACTGAATAGGAAAAGTATGAACATATGTAAGAAAACAGAACAGAGGAGGTGTGTCCATGACTTAAGTTATAGGATCTTGGAAATCTGTAGCACTGAAGGAGGCCATTCAACCAGTTGTATATACAGCAGGTGAAAAAGAGCCACCTAATCTAATTCCATTTCCCAGCTCCTGTAAAATCTCTTAGTGCTGCAAAGGATATGATTTTATGGAATGTTTAGTTGATATGGAATTAAATGCTCTGAGGGTAAGAATGAGTTAAGAAGATCAGATATTTTAAGACTGCAATTGCTGCTGACATCAAAAATATTATCTCTGGAACTAAGTATCAACGTTAAACCATGAGAGTGTAGTGTGAATGGACATCAGGTTATTTTGCACAAGTATTCATACAGAGAGGGATGGGTATATGGAACAAGCTGCCAGAGGAAATGGTAGAGGCAGGTACAATTACAACATTTAACAGACTCATGGACAGATTCATGGATAGGAAATGTTTAAAGGGATGCAGGCCACTATGGATTAGAGGATATTGGCAACAAGGAGAGTTTGGACCGGCAACAAGGAGAGTTTGGACCAACACCAAATGCTGCTAGCTCAGGAAGACACCTCGGCATGGACAACTTGGGCCAAAAGGTTTGTTTCTGTGCTGTAGAAATCTATGACTCTAATGTTTTTTGATGATCAAAGGCATTTTGAAGACTTTGCTTCTGCTGTTTACTTAAGGCAGAAGTCCATAATGTGGTTCTTTGCTTACACTATGGAATAAGCTGAACTGATGGATTTTCTCATTTAATGCTTTTCTACACATCTTTTTGTTCTCTGTACACTGAGGCACAGTCATGTTTGCAGGCATTCCACAAAGTGACACAGAAAAATGTTTATCAATTTTATTTCATGAGTGATGGTATCTTAAACAAAATAATTATTTAATATTACATTTTAAGTCCCTTTTGTAAAGTAAGTATCATTTATTGTTCAGTGCACAAAAGTTAATAAAGGTACCATTTTATCAGAGGAATCACTCAGAAGTAACCCTTTACGTATAAGCTTCAAAGAATCATAGAAAATAGGTGATGCTGAAGGAAGTCATTTAGCCCAATGTGTCTATAAATGGAGTTTATTCAAAGCCAAGCTTACCATCATCACTTCATGCAATGACAGTATTTTAGGGACTTTTGCAAGTACATAGCCTAATAAGGATTCCTGAAGGTGCTGGCAGACATTCAGTGCATCCTCACGGGGTGTGCCATTTTCAGCCTTCACCATCCAATCAAGCTACAAGCAAATGAAGTGATGTGAATTTGTTCTTTTTGCAAATTAGTTCTGCTATAAAACATGCTGAAAACCCTTAAGCTTACATGCATTGTGTCAGTGAGATTTAAAAATACAGTAAACCTTAATTACTGCTTAACAAACTGATTTGAAGTATCTTTCTTATGGATATTTCAATATATAAGGAACTTCAAAGTTTATAAAAATATACTTTTTAAAAGTTTGTGATGGTTTAGCTCCTATTTTAAGTATGCATGTGACATTATTTAGCACTGCATATAATGCAGCACTACTGATAGGGGAGAATGTCACAGCAGTACTCAGAGGACACACTGGAGGGCTCATCCACAGAGGCAATTTGGGCGGAGCTCGGAAATAGGATAGGTGCAATTACACTGATGGGATTATACAATAGGCCCCCAATATCCACCAAGAGGTGGATGAACAAATATGTAGACAGATTATGGGAAGGTGCAGAAACAACAGGGTTGTCATAGTGGGGGACTTCAACTTCCCCAGTATTGATTGGAACTTCCTTAATACAAGGGATTTAGATGAGGTGGGATTTCTTCAGTGCATCCAAGAGGGGTTCTTGAAACAGTTTGTGGAAAGTCCAACTAGAGGAGAGAACATACTGGACCTGGTTTTGGGAAATGAGCCAGGCCAGGTGACAGACCTGATAGTGGGTGAACATTTTGGGAATAGTGACCACAGCTCATTATGTTTTAAGATAGTTATGAGTAAGGGTAAAATTGGACTTCGCGGGAAGGTACTAAATTGGGGGAGGGCAAATCACAACAGGATAAGACGGGAGTGAAGGGGTGTTGATTGGGAGCAGTTGCTGTCGGACAAGTCCATGTCTGACTTGTGGGGGTTGTTTAAAGACCAGCTGATCAGAGTTCAGGATCGGCATGTTCTGGTATGGACAAGGGAACCTTGGGTGACCTGAGGGGTCCTAAATTTAGGAAGGAAAAGGAAGCATACGTAAGGTTTAGGAAGCTAAAATCCAACTTGGCCCTAGTAGAATATAAAGTCAGCAGGAAAGTGCTCAAGCAGGTGATTAGGAAGGCCAAAAGAGGCCATGAAGTGTCCTTGGAGAGTAGGATCAAGGCATTTTATACTTGTATTAAGAAAAAGAGGATAACTAAGGAGAGGTCTGTCATGGTAGGTTGATTCAGAAGATAAAGGTGCATGGGATCCAAGGTGAATTGCAAGTTTGGATTCAGAACCAGCTTGCCCATAGCTGACAGGGAGTAGGGGTGGAAGGCTTTTATTCTCACTGGAGGTCCATGACCAGTGGTGTTCTGCAAGCATCGATGCTGGGACCTCTGTTTGTGATATATATCAATGACTTGGAAGAAAATGTAGATGGGTGGATTAGCAAGTTTGCAGGTGACACCAAGATTAGTAGAGTTGTGGACAGTGTAAAAGATTATCAAAGAATACAATGGGATATAGATCAGTTACAGATGTGGGCAGAGAAGTGGCAGATGGAGTTTAATCCGGCCAAGTGTGAGGTGTTGCATTTTGTGAGGTCAGATGAAAGGAGAAAGTATACAGTTAATGGTAGACCCTTTAATACCATTGAGATACAGAGGGATCTTGGGGTACAGAGGATCACTGAAAGTGGCTGCACAAGTGGATAAGGTGGTAAAGAAGGCATATGGCGTGCTTGCCTTCATTGGTAGGGGTGTTGAGTATAAGAGTAAGGAAGTCATGCTGCGACTATACAAAACTTTAGTCAGACCACACTGACTATTGTGTGCAGTTCTGGTCGCCCCATTATAGGAAGGATGTGGAGACTGTGGAGAGGATGCAGAAAAGGTTCACCAGGATACTGCCTGGAGTAGAGGGTATGAGCTATAAGGAGAGGTTGGACAAACTTGGGTTGTTCTCCCTAGAGCGTTGGAGGCTGAGGGGAGACCTGATGGAGGTTTTTAAAATTATGGGAGGCATAGATAAGGTGGACAGTCAGAATCTTTTTCCCAGGGTAGAAATGTCAAACACCAGAGGATATGCTTTTAAGGTTAGAGGGGGGAAGTATAAAGGCGACATGAAGGGCAAGTTTTTTACACAAAGAGTGGTAGGTGCCTGGAATGGGTTACCAGGGGTAGTAGTGGAAGCAGGCAGTTTGGTGGAGTTTAAGAGGCTTTTAGATAGACACATGAATATGAAGGGATATGGATGATACATAGGAGGAGAACATTTAGTATAAATTGGCATCAAGAACAGCAGAACATCATGGGCTGAATGGCCTGTCCAATGCTGTACTGTTCTGTGTTCTACATAACGTTTAAATGTTTAATTTAAAATGGATTCTGGTTTTCCTGTCTGAGAATTCTTCAATATTTGCTTGGCCAGCTTGATAATCATCCAGGGGTCCTGTTGAACTGATGCCTGATGGCAGCAGGCATTGGAAAAGAGGACGTTTTCACCACAAAGATTACTATTTCTTTGTGAGGGTTTTGTTTTTCCAAGGTTAGCAGGCAGTGCTATCACTTTGCTGCCAAACATAAATTCTGCACCAAATATTTTGCCACTCATTCCTATTATCAAGAGCTCTCAATGTTACCAATTACAAATTTACTCCCAAAGCTAACCTTGCAAGTAGTTTAGAAATGTTTTACAAGCAACCCACTTAACCCCTTTCCCTGGAACAAATGTAATCACAAAGTCAGTTGCTGAAGCTCAATTGGACAGATCAGTCATCCAGTGTTTCTGCACAGTCTGAATGAATCCATCTGGTGGAGAGAGCAAGAAAGGTTTGATTAAACTGAGTGGGACAATGTGTGGAAACTTAACTAAGTGTCTATCATAAGTGAACCTTTAGAGTGGGTGTCAGCAGACTATTTGGCATAATGGTTGAATCTAATTTTGCACACACCAAATATCTACACTAATGTGCTTCAAGCATGAGCCATAATTAGTGATGAAGTTTTGGAGAAATGGAGCCCAGTTACTACACCTTCATTCCTGTATCAGCTAATTCAGCATTGTTTTTGACCAAAGCAAAAACAAATTGCCCAATTGTTGACCCAGGGGTCTCCCAGTTCTGTGACTTTTACAATTTGTAAGAAGTGTCTGTGCACTTCCAAGATCTGTAACAGGAAGTACAGGGTGCATAGCTTTTATTATGTTTCCTTATAGTTCTTCTCAACTCCATTTTCATCTTAGCAGTACACATTTCATTTTCTTTGTCATCTATAAGACTCTTCTTAAATGATGGACTCTGTTTTGTAGAAGGAAAATTCTAGGAACCTGCCTAGAATGTACTCTACCTGTCCTCCTCGAAACTCCTTTGAGTTTGCACTTTGCCAATGGAATGTTGCACGTGTAGAGCCCAAGGCAGCCTCGACACTCTGAGGCTCTGCTGCAGGACCTGGATTCAATGTTTGCACAGAGGCTCTGTTGGAAGATGATAAAATCATGTTCAGTGGGTTAGTAGTTATATTAACTGGAACGATGAGAGACTTAACAGCACTTCATCTCCCAGTGTCTATGTCATTAAGATTGAAACCATAGAAGTACAGATAGAAAATTGGCTGAGTGACAGGATAAGGAGAATAATAGTGAAAGGTTATTTTTTGAACCTGAGGGAAGTATACAAAGGAATTCCCCAGGGTTTGGTCCAGGACCACTGCTTCTCTTAAAATAGTTTAATGACTTGGACAGCTGTACAGGACACAATTTCAAAACTTGCAGATGATGCAAAGCTTGGTAGTATTCCACCTTCTGGAGGATATAGGCTGGTGGAATAGAAGAATAGGTGTTAAATGATATTTAAATATGAAAAATGCAAGGTGTTAATTTTCGGTAGGAAGAATGAGTAGAGGCAATATAAACTTGGTGGCTCAATTCTAAAAGTACAGGAACAGAGAGGTCTGGAGGTATATGTACATAATTGTTGAAAGTCACAAGACAGTTTGAGAAAATGTTAAAAAAGAATATGAAATCCTGGATTTTACAAATAGAGTACAAGAGGAAGAATGTTATGAAAAATCTTTACAAAGTAACAATTCAACCACAACAGAAGGATTGTGTCCAGTTCTGGGATAACACTTTGGAAGAGGTGTTAAGATCTTAAAGAGTGTGCAGAAAAAATAAATTAAAATGATTACAGGGATGGGGGACTTTTTGCTATGTGGGGGAAGCTGGGGTTGTTCTCTTTGGACTAAAGGAGAATGAGAGGGGATTTGATGGGGATATTTAAAACCATGAAGGGTCCAGGAAGCTGTTCCCATTGACAGCAGAGGGCATCGATTGAGGGAAGAAGAACCATAAATGACAATACACTGCCAGGGGTAATGGTTGAGGTGGACTGGGTACCTTGCCCTAATTTTCTAATGTTTCACGGTGAAAACCCTGTGTCAGAACTGGAACTGAAACTGGTTCTGATGAAGGGTCTTTAACCTGAAACATTAACTGTTCCTCTTTCTACAACTACTGTCTGACCTGCTGACTGTTTCCAGCATTTTCTAGTTTTACATTGCATCTCTTGCCAGTTATGGGAATTGTGAGTTATGAAGCTCTGTCACTTGAGAGCTTCTTTTGAGAAATCCAAGTAGTGTCTACAATTCCCAGTGGACATTTTCACATCTTTTGCTGACTTCCTCACCTCTCAAGTGCAAATTATTAACTTCAGTGAAATGAAACATATTCAGAAAGGCAAAGTCAGGTTAACAGCATGAGAGAGACGGGGTGGAAGAGAGAGAGATGTCAATGATTTGGAATATCTGGAGGGCTATGACGCTGAGAAGGGGAAAGACGTGGCCTCAGAGGGAAACATGAAGCAGAGAACCTTTATTGGAATATTACAAGTGGTTTTGAGGGGAAAGTAATATGTTGGATTGAATAATGAAGATCACTTTCATACAGGGTGGACTGACCATATCTGGAGCTGGGAAGTCAGGAGGTCGAGTACAGGCTCGCATCACTGCATTATGAGAACCCCTTCCATCCACCCTCTACACGCACACATTTCTATGGGGAATACGTGTCCTCTCAGGGAGCCAGTACCTTGCTGTTGTTATACTATAGTTACATGCCAATGATACCAGAGTAAAGATCAAGACCTCAAACCTGGCACTTAGCTTATGTTCTACTGATCCCTGCCCTCCTATTTACTTCTGAGTCATGGCGCACTTACAGCAGGCACCTTAAGAGCACTGCGGAAACACCAGCACTGCTGTCTTCGCAAAATCCTCCAAGTACAGTGACAAGATAAGCAAGCCAAAATCAGCATCATTTCCCAGGCCAGCACTGGCAGCGTTAAGGCTCTAATTACACTCAGTTAGCTGTGGTGGGCAGACCATGTTGTCACGTGCTCAACACTAGACTCCCAGAACAAACACTTTATTCTGAGCTCCTTCATGACAAGAGATTATCAGACGGACAGAGGAAAAGATTCAAGAGTTCTCAAAACGGAGATACGAGAGATTCTGCAGATGCTGCGATCTGGAGCAAAGCACACAAAGTGCTGAAGGAACTCAGCGGGTCAGGTCAACTGTTTATTTCCCTCCATAGATGCTGCCTGTCCTGCTGAGTTCCTCCACCACTTTGTGTGTGTTGCAAGAGTTCTCAAAGGCTTCTTGTAGAAGTGTAACATCCCCAACTCATGGGAATTCCTGACTTCTAACCACACAAAATGACAAGGGAGTATTTGGGATAGCATTGAGAAGCTCAAGCCTATTAGCTGAGAGTACATGGAAGCCCAGTGGAAAGAGCACCTCCTACCCCACTTGTGCCACCCTGCGGGTCACACATTGGTCTTCTCGGCCATTCAGAACCCAAGCGGAAACAAGTCATTACTGATCCTGAAGGATTGTTTAAGAAACGTGGACCGTGTATGTGCACTCGATTCATGCTGAATATTTATTGTCATCGACCATTCACTGCTTTCTAATGTTACAGGATACAAAACCACCCCAGCTTCTTGTAGAATAGGACTGAATGTTATGGTTTTGGATTCTTCGTTTGGGCATTTTTTTCTTGGGCTTAGCATCTCAGATAACTTTTCTTTCACCTGCCTGCATGTAACTAGTTTGCATGACCTCAGCAAAATAAACCTCAACCAGTCAATCTCACCATGAAATGTAATAACTTCCACCTCACCTCCTTGGTCTCCTTTCCAGAGAAAAGAGCCCCAGTTCCCTCAATCTGCCCCAACAGCTGCATCCACTCACTTTTGTGAACCTTTTCTGCATTGGTTCCATGGTTCAGTGCTGTGAAGGTACCAGAAAAGGAAGCAATACAGCAAGATTTTATTTAATGAATAAGCATTTTTTGTTGTAGTGTCTTCCTCTGGAAATGAATCCAGTGATAACTTTCTATTCTTTTGTGGTTTTAGCAATCGGATTGCCGCTTATAGCAACTTGCATACTTTCATTCCCAGATTTCTTTACCCGCCCGGCCCATCCATCCATTTGCTGACCTTCCGAAAATAAGCTGAATAATTATATCTGTGTTCACGAGCTGCAAATACCCCAACCAAAACAACGTTCTCCAGCCAACAATGTTCTATTAATTTGTGTATTCTAGACTTCGTAGATGGTCGAGCCATTTTCTATCAATAGGGTCTGATTTTAAACTCAAATAACCCATGATTGAAAGAAACAAAATCAAGCCCCACGAAAAAATAATGGGCACTTTTGAAACTGAATGAGATTGACCTCACAGCCACTGCACTTAGGTCATGTGATGTGACCTTGCAAATGAATGGCACACGTACTGCTGCCTCGCAGGTCTGGCAACCTGGGTTCAATCCAGAGCTCTGGTGCTGTCTGTGTGAAGTTTGCTCTTGGGGTTTCTCCAAGTAATCTGTTTTTTTGCCCGTGTCCCAATTATGAGCTGGTCGGTTGATGGATTGGCGACTGTAAATTACCCCAAGCAACACACAAAGCGCTGGCGGAACTCAGCGGGTCAGGCAGCATCTATGGAAGGAAATGGACAGTCGACGTTTCGGGTCGGGACCCTTCATCAGGACTGGAAAGAAAGAGGGCAGAAGCCAGTCCTAATGAAAGGTCTGGACCCGAAATGTCGGATGTCCATTTCCCTCCATAGATGCTGCCTGACCTGCTGAGTTCCTCCAGCGCTTTGTGTGTTGCTCCAGATTTCCAGCATCTGCAGTCTCTCTCGTGTCTGTAAATTACCCCGAGTTTTTAGCTGGGTAGTAGGAGAATCAAAGCAGTTGATCTATGTGAGGAAGAATGGGTTACAGAGGAATGGGACTGATGAAACTTTTTTGAGAGTCTCTGTAGAGTAAATAGCTTCCTTCTGTATCCTGAGGAAATATGAGGTGGGGAAGTAGGAATGGTGGGATTGCTCTTAGAGGCAGCATAGACTACTTGGGCCGAATGGCCTCCTTCTATGCAATGAGGCAATATTAGAAAATAGTACCATGCTGAACTAATAACAGTTAGGACGAAGTTGTATAAATATTTTTTTACTTAAGCTATGTGGTATAACTGCAATACCCACAGCCAATACCACCTGTGCCCACAGGTAATGAAGCTTTCGGGAACCAGCACATTATTTAATCTGAAAATGAAGAAAATGTGTTTTGGGGGGGGGGGGGAACTGTTATTGTTCTCCTCCTGTGTCTCAGATTCACAACTCACTGGCCCCGAAAACAGATGCAAGCCGACCCCCGACCCAAAAACTTGTGCAAGACGTCTGTTAGAGCAGAATCCACAGTCTCACGTCTCTTATCGGTGGGTCGGACGGGAATAAAAGGAGTGTTAAAGCAGCAGAAGATAAACCGCGATGGAAGTGAGATTACATAATATTATAACCATGAAGATCGCAAATCTGATAATACTATTCTAAATCTGATAATAAAAATATTTGATATATTAGACGCTAAACATAGCAGGGCAGTATCTGGGGCTGCGACTATTACCGTGTCCGAGTCGAACCCTCCGTGACCCTTCAGGTAGGCGAGAACGCGCTGCTGATGGTGCTCGGGGCTCCACACTGTCCTGTTCCCGTCAGAAGTTTCAGCGGCCCAGGTTGAGTTCTTCCCGGCCCGGGTGGACTCGCCGGTCCCAGCAAGTGTCCGGAGGGTGGTGGGTGGGCTCGCAGGGGCGGGGCGCCGATCACCTGCGGCCGGAGCGCTGAGATGGGAGCTCAGTGTCAGTGCGAGCGGCAGCAGCAGGAGCGCCAGGAGGCGGGGGTTCAACCTCACGCTGGTCATCTTCAGACAGAACCACCTTGTGACCGCGACAAAACTTGAGAGACTTTATTTTGGTTTTGCACGCCTTGCAGCATTGGTGTGCAATGATGGTTCAAGAACTGTCCCTGATATAGATGCAGAGCCGCTCCTCCCAACATCAGTCATCCTGTGACAGACCAACCTCAGCCCTACTTGGGATGTCCCACGTCCCCACAACCTGTCCTCGAGTCGCCTATGTTCCTCAGCAAAGGGGTGTATCATTAGATAATTGTTCCTGCAACATGTTTGAAACACGTAATCCCACTGACATGCCCATCTTGTGGGTTTTGGGATGTAGCAATCATCTCTTGTTCATATTTTCCATTCATGGACTGGGTGTACTGTCCCTCCGGAAGACCCTCCGGAGGCCGGCTGTTCTCTGACCACGGGTGCCGTTTGTGCCTTTGAATTCATATTCTGTAATACTGTAGAAACCCGAGTGTTAAACTTTTGAACTCAACAATGCTGGAGTTGTAGGATCATTGTAAAGACATTTTCAGTTGCTCCAGTGCCCGTTCGGTACAAGAGCCCAACCAAAGTCGGCTTTTCTTTAAATGTCAGTTGAACAACCAGCAGGATATTTGTTTAACTGGAGACACTGCAGATGCTGGAATCTGGTGCAAAAAAAAACCAAACTGCTGGTGGAACTCAGCGGGTCAGGCAGCATCTGTGGGGGCGGGGGACCACACATCCCGAAACATTTCCCTCCACAGATGCTGCCTGGCCCGCTGAATTCCTCCAGTACTTTCTTTTTGCTGCGGGTGTTTAACTGTTTTTGTTTAAATGCGTCCACTGGACGTGGACATCACCGCAGAGCCAGCTATGTTGCCTCCCCGGTAGCTCCCTGCTCCGGTGAGCAGGAGCAGTCCAGCTGTGAGTCTGTACCGACAGCCCGGCGAAGCTGCAGCTCCCTTCCCTGCTCTGCATTGACACTATTCATCGAAATGTCCAAGTCTTGTGAAATATTCAACTTAAAAATATTTCAGATGAAGCACCCCTAAACAAAATGTCTTTGGTCTGTTAAGCCTGACCTGCTGAGTGGTTTCAGCTTTTTCTGTTTTTATTTCAGATTTCCAGAATCTGCATTTTTTTAAACTTTCGGTCTGTGCTGCTGGGCAGATTTATTTGGAAAGTTTCACCGAGAGTGATAGGGAAGCATATACGCGCTCTGCAGTCTGTGTACTGAGCTGTGTCGACTGCAATTCCCGGATCACCTGACCTGCCTTGATCAATCCTCGGCCTCAGCATCCTGAAGATCATTCTCCAGTTCAGGGCAAACTCTGAAACAAAATTACACCGGCCAGCTTGGGGAAGTTCCCAAACAGCTCGTACATGGGCGTGGTTCTTCCTGTGGGCCCGAAAATGGGGGCAAATCGCTGAACATGTACGGGACCCACACCAGGTGAGTGGTCCGATCACTAGATAGGTCTGAGGCTGAGCAGATGCCACACTAGGTCTTATTGGAGACATAGACATGGAGACATAAAGAGATACAGCACAGAAACAGGCCCTTCGGCCCAACGAGTCCGCCCCAACCAGCAACCACCTATTGTATTCTCACACACTCACCAACTCCTCCCTTCCACTTACCAACACACGAGGGACAATTTACAGCGGATCATTTACCTACCTACCTGCACGTTTTGGGGATGTGGGAGGAAACCGATGCAGCCAGAGGAATCCCACACGGTGTCAGGGAGAGCATGCAAACTCCACACAGACAGAGGTCAGGTTTGAACCTGGGTCTCTGGTGCTGTGAGGCAGCGGCTCTTCTGCTTTGCAGCCCAAGCAAGGCTCAGATTTAGCTGGGCAAGTTTAGCAAGGCAAGAGGTGCCCAAAGAGCCCGTGGAAAGTGGGGAATAGCGACTGCACCACAGACCTGAGCTGGAGGTGGAAATACCTTTTTGCTGCTTCTACTTGCCCTTTCTGTATCACAAAGCAAACACCACAACTGATTGTTACCAGAAATCTCATGTTTGTCACTGTTCTTTCTTATTAAAATCAAAAACATATTTAAATATTAAAATCTGCTAGCATTTAATTAGCATTTCAGAATGCAACAAAAATCTTGCAGCAGCTGGAAATCTGAAATTAGTTATCAGACCAGTTGGCAGTCTGAGCCTTGTCCCTTCCCCTTCCCCTCTGCTCAAGGGCTTCTGATGACCAGGTGTTTTATGATTTAAAAAATCATTTTTTGGTTTTGATATTGGTTTATTATTGTCACTTGTACAGAGGTCTTGCATACCGTTCGTACAGATCAATTCATTACACAGTGCAGATATATTGAGGTAGTACACAGTGCATTGAGGTAGTACAGGGTAAAAACAATAACAGAATACAGAGTAAAGTGTCACAGCTACAAGGAAGTGCAGTGCAGGTAGACAATAAGGTGCAAGGTCATAATAAGGTAGATTGTGAGGTCAAGAGTCCATCTCATCGTATAAGGGAACCGTTCAATAGTCTTATAACAGCGGGATAGAAGCTGTCCTTGAGCCTGGTGGTATGTGCCCTCAGGCTCCTGTATCTTCTACATTTTAAACTGTGTGTTTCACACGTGAATTGGACATTTGGGTAAATTGGGCCCCAATGAACAACAATAACCAGCAGTCACCAAAGAAAGCAGAATTCCCTGCTTTTGAGGGAGGCATTAGGTCAGAACAATAGATCCTCATTATTACTGCGATACAGACAACTCTGTACAAATGGAAGGAACTCAGATTAGAACAGTGAATCACCTAAATAGTGGTGTACTAATGAATGTTATCACTAACTTTCAGTCGTTGATCTTAGACACACATTCTACCAGTGACATTCCCAGTAATGGCCAAAAATGATTGTAAAACTTTATAAAGATGCTACAGTGAGTTTGTTGGCGTAATCCTACAAGCATTCAACTGTCACTAGAAATGTAATGAATGGCCAATGTGTTCTGTGCCCTGTATGATGGTTCTCACTTATAAAATTCATAAAACACCTTTTCATAAATTACCTTCTTCTCCTGGTGTGTCCTCCAGTTAAGGTCTTGAATTGGGGGAAGGCTGATTTCAATAGAGAGGACCTGGTGACAGTAGATTGGGAGCAAATGCTTGCAAGTAAAATGACAGCTGTCAAGTGGAATTCTTTTAAAAGGGAGTTAGTAAGAGTTCAGAGCCAGTTTGTTCCGGTAAGAGTGAAAGACTAAGATGGAAATCTCAGATGACAAAGGAGATTGAAGGTTTAATAAGGGAAAAAATTAAGCATTTGGCAGGTGTAGGCAACTGGGATCAAGAGAGTGTCTTGAGGAATTTAATGTATGTAAGAAAGAAATTCAGAAGGCAAAAAGGGCCCTGAAATATCCTTGGCAAGTAAGATTAAGGAGAATCTCATGACATTTATCAGAAGCAAGAGGGTAGCCAGGGAAAGAGTTGGTCCTCTTACAGACCAAAGGGGTAATTTATATGTGGAGCCAGGCGATATGTGTGAAGTCCTAAATGAATACTTCTCACCTGTAGTCACCAAAGAAAAGGACATGGAAGATAGTGAGTTCAGGGAGAGGGATGTGGATAATCTGGAGCAGATCAATATGAAGGAGGAGGTCATTTTCACCCTGGGAAAAAGTCTCTGACTGTCCACTCAATCTATGCATCTTAGTATCTTGGACACCTCTATCAAGTCTCGTCTCATCCTCCTTCGCTCCAAAGAGAAAAGCCCTAGCTCACTCAGCCTATCTTCATAAGACATGCTCTCCAATCCAGGCAGCATCCTGGTAAATCTCCTCTGCACCCTCCTTCCTATACATCCTTCCTATAATGAGGTGACCACAACTGAACACAATACTCCAAGTGTGGTCTAACAGAGTTTTATGGAGCTGCAACATTACCTCATGGCTCTTGAATTCAATACCCCGACTAATGAAGGCCAACACACCATACGCTTCCTTAACAACCCTATCAACCTGTGCAGCAACCTTGAAGGATCTATAGATGTGTACCCCAAAATCCCTCTGTTCCTCCATGCTGCCAAGAGTCCTGCTATTAACCTTGTATTCTGCCTTCAAATTTGATCTTCCAAAGTGTATCACTTCACACTTTTCCAGGTTGAACTCCATCTGCCACTCCTCAGCCCAGCTCTGCATCCTATCAATGTCCTGTTTTAACCTACAACAACCTTCTACACCATCCACAACACCACCAACCTTTGTGTCATCTGCAAACTTTCTGCAAACCCACCTTTCCACATCCTCATACAAGTCATTTATAAAAATCACAAAGAGAAGGGGTCCCAGAACAGATCCCTGCAGAACACCACTGGTAACCGACCTCCAGGCAGAATACGCTCCATCTACATCCACCCTCTGTCTTCTATGGGCGAGCCAATTCTGAATCCACACAGCCAAGTTTCCCTGGATCCCATGCCTCCTGACTTTCTGAACAAGCCTTCCATGAGGAACCTTATCAAACACCTTACTAAAATCCATGTACACCACATCCACTGCTCTACCTTCATCAATGTGCTTTGTCACATAGAACAATACAGCACAATACAGGCCCTTCAGCCCACCATGTTGTGCTGACCTTTAAACCACGCCTAATGAGTAAAGCCCCAGCTCCCTTAGTCTCTCTTCATAATCCATACTCTTCAATCCAGGCAGCATCCTGGTAAATCTCCTCTTACATGCTGTGGTGTACAAATTTGATGAAAGGAAGAATATAAAATGGAGTGAGAGGAGGGGAAGAAAGTGATACCTTTTATAAACAGAAAAGAAACAGCTCTTATTCTTTATGGCATTCTAACTGCCCAGAATTTCTGTGGGCTTTTGAACAGCAATTCACTGCCATTGTGAGTTTGAATGAACAGAGCACTTCAAGATTCAAGAATTCTTGCCAAATCTTGTGTGTAATTGTGCACATGTGATATCTCGTAGTTGTCATCCAATCTACTCCACCTTAATAGCAAGCACCATTAGCCTCATTATTATCCTCACTGCACAATACGATCAAATTGGAAACAACTGGTTCCCCTCTCCTGATTTGCACTGCTGTGATAATTACTATGGTGCAGTTAGTCACTGTACTTCTCAGCATTCTGCTAGTGCCTAACAAAACAAGCACTATTACTCTGACAACATTTTACTGAAATCACAGGTCATGTAGGTCACAACGAAGTGAGACAATAGCCAGGACAGTGGAAAATTAAGCTACCAATTTTCTCCATTTGCATTTCTGCATTTTCACTCAAAAGCAGCATCCCAAATGACAGGTGCAGTATGGGGTCTGTAGTTTAGGATGTCAGTAAGCTACCGCATATGAACTTTGTTAGTCAAGCAGGCTGGGAACTAATTAGGTACATGTGCAGCACAGCTGGCACTGAAAATGATAATTAATGTTCATCTGCACCCAAATATTTAATTCCCAGTTCCATTTAAAGCATGCTGCTGTATGTCCTCAAAGAATTCAGTCAGGCTCGTGAGGCACAACCTGCCCATCATAAAACCATGCTGACTGTCCCTAATCAGCATAGGGACTGGTAATCAGCTTCTCCAAATGCCCATAAGTCCTGTCTCTAAGAATCTTCTCCATTGATTTTTCCACCACTGAAGTAAGACTCACTGGTCTGTAATTCCCAGGGTTATCCCTCCTCCCTTTCTTGAACAAAGGAACATTTGCCACCCTCCAATCATCTGGCACTACTCCTGTGGCCAGTGAGGACGCAAAGATCATCGCCAAAGGCGCAGCAATATCTTCCCTAGCTTCCCGTAATAACCTTGGATATATCCCATCCAGCCCTAGTGACTTATCTACCCTAATGTTTTTCAAAAGTTCCAGCACAGCCTCTTTCCTCATGTCAACATGCCCTAGCGTATCAGCCTGTGATACGCCATCCTCACAAACGTCAAAATCTCTCTCACTGGTGAATTCTGAAGCAAAATTTTCATTAAGGACCTCCCCCACCTCTTCCAACTCCAGGCACATGTTTCCTCTTTTATCCCTGATTGGTCCTCACTCTAGTCATACTCCTATTCTTCACATACATGTTTCCTCTTTTATCCCTGATTGGTCCTCACTCTAGTCATACTCCTATTCTTCACATACATGTAGAACGCCTTGGGATTTTCCTTAATCCTACTCGCCAAGGCCTTCTCATGCCCCCCTCTTGCTCTCCTAAATCCATTCTTAAGCTCCCTTCTGGCTACCTTGTAACTCTCCAGAGCCCTGTCTGATCCTTGCTTTCTAAACCTCAGGTAAGCTTCTTTCTTCCTCTTGACAAGATATTCTACATCTCTTGTTAACCATGGTTCCTTCACTCTACCATCCTTACCCTGCCTCAATGGGACAAACCTATCCAGAACACCATGCAAGTATTCCCTAAACAACCTCCACATTTCTGTTGTGCACTTTCCCAAGAACATCTGTTCCCAATTTACGCTTCCAAGTTCCTGCCTAATAGCATCATAATTCTCCCTCCCCCAATTAAATACTTTCCCATATTGTCTGCTCCTATCCCTCTTCAAGGCTGTGGTAAAGGTCAAGGAGTTATGGTCACTGTCTCCAAAATGCTCTCCCACTGAGAGGTCTGAAACCTGATCAGGCCGATAGGGATTAATAAATCCCCAGGGCTGGATGAGATTTAAGCTAGGTTGCTATGGGATGCAAGGGAGGAGATAGCTGGGGCCCTGACATAATTTTGCATCTCTGTTGCAAGTTTAACTTCTGTTAGGCATTATTACACCTTGTCTTACCCTTTTTTTACATTATGATATGCAAGTTAACCTTTCATGCACAGCCGCCCAACCATACCGCACTATTTTATGGGACCTTCCACAATCTAATTCCTCATCTGTAATATTAAAAAAATTATCTATTGTTATAGAATCATGGAGTGATATGGTACAAAAGGATTCCATTTTCACATCATCCTTATTTGTAGCAGTATCCACACCCTCCTCTTTCCTCATAGTTCTGTAATCTTCTTTTCCTTTCAAACATTTATACAAATTTTTTTGAACGTCACTATTAAATCTGCTTTCACCTACCTTTCAAACAATGGATTCAGGAAGACAATAAAAAATAGTTTTGTCATTTGCTAGTAATCTTAAATCCGCACCCTGTCAATTCTGCCTACCCGGAATCAGTCTCTCCTGATTTACTCCATGAAAACCATTCATGATTTTTGACATTTCTATTAAATCTTATTGAAACAACTGTAGTTTCTCCAGTTGCTTCATAGAATTGTATTCCCTCATACCTGAACCATTCTAGTAATTTCTTCTGCTGTCTCTCTAAGGGCTCAATATTTTTCTTGATGTGTAGTATTGGACATGATACTCTTGGAAAAATCTAATCTGTGGAGAGAGAATTCAGATTGATGATTTTTCATCAGAAAACGGTCATTGACTTGAAACAGCTTCTCTCTTTAAAGATGCCCCTTGACCCATAGAGTATTTACAGCATTTTCTATCTCAGATTTCCCTCATTTCCAGTTTTTTTGTTTTTAGCATGATTTATCTGTTTTGGATTCTGTTCTTCAATTAATAAAACCAAAGATCCTATAAGCTTATTTAATAACCCTCTCACAGGTCGGTACAGGCCCATACATTATGCTGGTAAGAAAGTGGCTGAAGCTATGTTTGCTATATGACCATATCAGTAAGAAATTTACCCCACTGTATTGGTAAGATATGTGAATTATTTTCACCCTTGTCTGCCATCTGGACATTTCTGTACTTGCACCCAGAAGATTTTGTTTTTGTATCCCCTTGAAATTGTACCATTAGTTCATCTTACCTCTTCTCATTCATCCTATCAATTGTGTCACAACTCTTCAGGTTAAGTTTTATCTGCTATGTGCATATGCATTTTACTAAGCCACCTCAGTCTCCCTGAAGTTTTTTACTACCTTTTCCATTATTCCATACATTGTCTTGCATTGTGTAATCTGCAACCTTTGAAACAGTGTCCTGCGTACCCATCCAGGTCGTTGATATTTTTCAAAAGGAGAAATGATGAACACCACTGTCTGAAAGACAATTGCTCACCACTATTCTCTTCTTTCAGCAGGGTTTGTGTTCATACAGCCATTGGTGCTTAATTCCCATGGACTTTACTAATGTCTATGTGGCATTTTGTCAAATGCTTTTTAAAAATCCTACTCTTTACCAACCATCTCTGGAACTTTATCAAAGAACTTGACCAGGTTTGTGAAATACGCTTTGCCTTTGATAACTCCCTGCTGATTTTCATTTATTAGCCCACTTTTCAGAATGTCCATTAATTTTGCTTTAGATTATTTGTCTCTAAACTTATGTATAAGCAAAGCTGATCTCTTTGTCTCCTATTTAAACTAGGGTGCAACATCTATAAACCTCCAGACCTCTGCACCACGCTGTTCCTGAAGAGGACCGGAAGATTGTGACCAGAGCTTCTGCAGTTTCTACCCTACTTGCCACATAAGCTGAGGATGCTTCACACGGCAGGTAACTGACAATTTTTCAGTGTCTTTAGTAATTTTTGATGTATAAATATTGCTGCAACTTTTTTTACTGCCACACTGGCAATATCTCCTTGTGTTGGCCATGCTCTCCGTCTCCACAGGGGTTGTGCAACCTCCACATAGACAACATCCAAGATCAGGACTGAACCCAGGGCTCTGGTTCTGTGAGGCAGCGGCACTACCAGCTGCATCACGGTGCAGTGTCTATGTATCATGAATCTCACAGTTGTCAAATACCTAACTTCTTTCTTTTTTCCTTTAATTTTTACATCTTTAGATATCTAGGGAATTCCAACTTTGAATGACCATCCTTTCCTCATGGGAAATGTACCACACTGCATCTGAATTCTTTCCTTTTTGAACACCCCCACGTGGGGTGTTAGAGGTGAATGAACAAGACCGTGTATTGGTATTGGTATTGGTTTATTATTGTCACTTGTACTGAGGTACAGTGAAAAGCTTGTCTTACAAACCGATCGTACAGGTCAATTCATTACACAGTGCAGTTACATTGAGTTAGTACAGAGTGCATTGATGTAGTACAGGCAAAAACAATAACAGTACAGAGTAAAGTGTCACAGCTACAGAGAAAGTGCAGTGCAATAAGGTGCAAAGTCACAACAAGGTAGATCGTGAGGTCATAGTCCATCTCATTGTTCTGGAATTGTTCCTGTTGATTGTAGGGTAGGAGGTGTGACCCACAAGATAGGATTGAGCAGAGTCACCAGAGATTTATGAAAGGAATGTCATGTATGACTAGCCTACTGGAGTCGTTGGAGGATGTGATTTGGAGAGTACATAATGGGGATCTTAAGGATGAGGTGTATTTGGATTTTTGATAAAGTCCCACATAGATTGGCCAGTAAGGTTAGAGCACACAGAGTTGGAGGTAGTTTACTGACAGGGATTGAGGGAGTGGGAATAAACATCTTTCTTAGGTTGGCAGGCAATGTCTAGTGGAGAACAGCAGGATTGGTGTTGGGTCCCAGCTACTCATGATCTATGTCAATGGTTTGGCTGAAGGAATCCAATGTCATATTTCCAAGATTGCTGCTGATACAAAACTAGGTGGGATTGTGAGTTAGGACGAAGAGGTAAAGAGGCTTCAAGGGGATATGGACAAGCTGAATAAGTGGATGAGAACATGGCAGGTGAGGAAAAAGATGCAACTTCCCACTTTGGTGCACAGAACAGAAAAGCGGGGTATTTTTTAAAAAGTGAGAGATTTTAATGTTAAAAGGTGCCTCAGTGTCCTTATACACTTGCCACTGAAAGACAACATGCAGATATAGCATGCAATTAAGAAGGCAACTCATATGTTGGCCTTTATTATGAGAGGATTTGAGTGCAGGCATCTTACTATAATTATATAGGATCCTGGTGAGGTTGCACATGGTGAACTGTTTGGGTTTCATTACCTAATAAAGAATGTACCTGCCATAGAGTAAATGCGGCAAAGTTTTACCAGACTTGTTCCAGGGGATGATGTGTTTGTTGCATGAGGAGAGATTGAGTAGACTAGGCCTGTGTTCTTTAGAGTTTAGAAGATCAAGAGATCTCACTGAAACTTACGAAATTCTGAACGGAGCTCGGCAGGGAGGATGTTTCCCCTGGCTGAGGAGCCCAAGACCAGGGTCACAGTCTCAGAATAAAAGGTAGGCTGAAGATGAGGAGAAATTTCTTCAAGCAGAGGCTGGTGAATTTTTGCTGCTGCAGAGGCTGTGGAGGCTCAGTCATTGAGTTCATTCAAATCAGTAAAGGACGGCTTTCTGGATAGGAAGGGATTTAAGGGACTTGGGGATAGTGCAAGAAAATGGCTTGCAGTAGAGGATTAAAGATGATTTTGTCAAATGGTGCAGCAGGTTTGAAAGGCCAAATGGCCTACTCCAGCCATTATTTCTTACGTTCCTAACACTATTATGACTACTGCAACAGAAGAGACAAGTGTGAACTTTCCAGTCCTCACACCAGCCAGTCCTGTTCCCCTTTAACCTGCCACGCTATTGTGAATTTTAAATATGTGCTGTTAGCTCATGCTCCTGAACAAATGAAGAAAATCAACCCAAACTCCTGAAAAATATAACCATTGAAGCAGCTTCTTGTATCTGTGGTGTCTGGACATCCCATCATTCCCTCCTGGAGTACCAAGTATCAGATCTTTTCAAAACTCGTGGTTCTCCTTCCAGCAAAATGTTTGTTGTTTAATCAGAATCTTGAATGTGATCCTTTAATTTTGAACCCTGGGCCTATTCAGGGATGTTTTGATTGACTGCCAACTTGTTTGCTCTTCGGGTAAGTTTCATGGTTCTTAATCCAGACACCAGGCGGAGCATGTGAGCAGCCAAGCCCAGGTTGATGGCAGAACTTGGAAGGTAAAACACTTGTCTAGATTTCTGCCATTTGGTGCTTCTCAATTAACACAGGTGCTTGCAGAGTAATTAAAAGATTAACTGCACACCAGCAGTGCTTTAAATTTGCTGGACCCGCACAATATCAATTCAGCATTGGCCGATATTGCAAGGAATGTCATGGAAATGAAGATGAGCCGTGGCAAGGAAACATTGTGTTTGTTGTGCCTTGGGGAGTAAAGAAAGGGCTTCATTGACTCAAAGTTTGTTACAGGATGGAATGGTCCCACGCAACCTATTGTGCCATCCCTTCCTGATGAGCCTAACACATTCTATGCACATTTTGAACAGAAGGGGAATGGAATGTCATCACCCACCCTGACAGCCTCCAATGCACCTGAACCCACAGTCACTGTTGTGGATGTAAGATCAGTCTTCTGGAGAGTGAATCCGAGGAAAGCGTCTGGCCTGCATAGTGTCCCTGGCCGTGTCCTTAGATCCTGCGCAGATCAGCTGGCGGGGGTATTTGTAGACATGTTTAACCTTTCCGTTTCAATCTGAGGTTCCCACCTGCTTTAAGACCACTATCATCCCGGTAGCTAAGAAAAACAAGGTAATGTACCTTAATGACTGCCACCCGGTGGCTCTGACATCCACCATCATGAAGTGCTCTGAGAGGCTGCTCATGGCACACATTAACTCCAGCCTCCCAGACAACCTTAACCCACTGGAAATCGCCTACTGCCGAAACAGGTCCATGGTAGACACCATCTCCCTGGCCCTATACTCATCTCTGGAGCATCTGGACAGTAAAGACATCTACGTTAGACTATTGTTTATTGACAATAGTACTGCCTTCAATAATATAATTCCAAGCAAACTCATCTCCAAACTCCTAAACCTGGGACTCAACACCTGCCTTTGCAACTGGATCCTTGACTTCCTGACCAACAGACCGCAATCAGTGAGGATAGGCAGCAACACCCTCGCCATGATTATTCTCCACACTGGTGCCCCGCAAGGCTGCGTCCTCAGCCCCCTACTCTACTCCCTATGCACTCACGACTGTGTGATCAGATTTTGCTCTAACTCCATCTACAAGTTTGCAGATGACCTCACCATAGTGGGCTGAATCTCAATTAACAGTGAGTCAGAGTATGGAAAAGAGATAGGGAGCCTAGTGACATGGTGTCGTGACAACAACCTTTCCTTCAATGTCAGCAAAACAAAAGAGCTGGTCATTGACTTCAGGGAGGGGTGGGGTGGGCAGTGCACACACTCCTGTTAACATCATTGGCACTGAGGCCGAGAGGATTGAGAGCTTCAAGTTCCTAGCCAATAGCCTGTCCTCATCCAACCATGTAGACACCATGGCCAAGAAAGTGCACCAGCACCTCTACTTCCTCAGTGCAGATCAACACTATTGATCTTAGAATTGCTAGAAAATCTGCTTTTAGGTGATATTGATTGAGCATTGGAGGTTGAGGGGTGACCTAATGAAAGTTTATAGAATTATGAGAGGCTTACATAGAGTAGACAGCCAGAAACTTTACCCCAGGGTAGAAATGTCAAATACTAGAGGGCATAGCTTTAACGTGAGAGGGGGAAAGTTTAAAAGGGATGTGCAGGGCAAGTTTTTTTACACAAAGAGTGGTAGGTGTCTGGAATGCCCTGCCAGGGTTGCTGGTGGAAGCAGATACAATAGTGGCACCTAAGAGGCTTTTAGACAGACGCATGAACATTCAGGAATAGAAGAATATGAGCAGGCAGGAAGGATTAGCTTAATTTGACATCATACTTGGCACAGACATTGTGAGCCAAAGGGCTTGTTCCTGTACTGTACTGTTCTATGTTCTGGGGTAGCACACTCAAGACCCCAACCACCCTGTGTTAAAAATTCCCCCTCACATCCCATCTAAACCTCCCACCTCTCACCTTGAACCGCTGCCTTCTTGTCTTAGACACACCCACCGTGGGAAAAATAATGTTACTATCTACCCTGTCTATCCCCCTCATAATTTTAATTCCCCTATAGGTCACCCCTCAGCCTCCCCCACTCTAGTGAAAGGCCTATCCTGTCTCTCCTTCCTTCTCATAGTGGGAAGATACAGGTCTTACAAAGGCAGCTAATTTGCGCCTTGGTAGAGCAAGGTTCTGAGCACAATGCCAATAAACCTAACTGAGTGCTGGAGAGTTGAAAGAAACAAAATTCTGCCATCCCCTCCCATCAAATGCATTCAATCATTTACAGACCTCTGCTGCACAGTTACAACTAGTATGCTCAAGAAAGGTGCAGAAACAAATAATTCTCAAATTTCAGACACATGGAGACCTTTTACTTTAAATCTACTTCCGCATGAAACAGACTGAGCATTGCAAAGTGGGAAGAGGCATCACTGATTTTCCACCTTGCTGCGGGAGGGGGAGATCGGAAAAGGAGGGCATCGAAAGATACTGTTGTACATTTGGTGGCCAGCACCTCGAAATAGACCGTTGCTCACCAAGGGAGAAGCAATGGGGCCTTGGAACAACATTAGATGAAGTAATCTCAGTTGCAGAGAAATACCCGCAATATTCCAAGCTGTTTCCTTTTCAAATCTCTCTAATAGTTGTACTGTGTTGGGTGGATTCAGTGCAAAGAACACCCAGTAGCAGATGAATTAGCTTGGAAGAGCACATGGGTTATTAAAAAGCATGTGGAAAATCTCTAATTTTGATCTGGAAACAAATCTGGAAGGTTTATAAATTAATCCTTTCTGCGGGAGATAAGAATAGAGATTTTTTTCAAAAAAATTCTTTATTCAGTTTAAGACCTGGGTACAAAGGAAACACTCAAGACATGTTATATGTTAATACTTCTGAAAAAAAAGCTGAAGAAGGTGCAGCTGATCTGGAAGACCCCATGTTCTCAATGCACAGTACGTTTCTCACATTATACTGGATAGCAACCACAGATGAAGATCGGCTAAGAATTCTGCAAATAGAAGTGATGCCTTCTGTTCACACACAGTATGAAATTGTCTTCCCACACCAATGTCATTCATTTAAGTAGCACTGTGTTTAAGTCCGGACCTTCTCTACCTCTGAGGCAGGACATTGCATGAATGCATAAATATTTTAATTACATTATCCGGCAAGGTGAAGGAAAATTGTAACATATTAGTAACTAATTGCCAGGTTTCAAACAATTCTATCTATTGCATTATCCTTTTTATAATATTCTATAATAAGCCAAGGACTATAAGAGTGTTGGGGAGGCTGGCAGATAGTGGGCAGGCTTGGTGGTTGGAGTTGTCATTTCCCTCTTCGAATTTTCTTCAGGAATCCAAAAATTTTAAGTCCTTTACCTTCTTTATACAAACCATAAATCTTGAGATATTCTTCCTGCTTGCTATGAACTCTTAGCAATCCTTCAATAATAATGCACATCCAGATTCCCAAATAAGTGGAAAGTCTAACCTCATAAGTACACTCTTAGTGGCAGAGATTTACAACTATTTTTATTCCTACTTTATTAAGGACAACATTTCTTGTTATAGTTACTATGTATCCTGTTTGAGCATGCATTATTGTAAATTTAATTACATAGAACATCATTCATCTGATTGATCCACTTGTTACCAACTGCCTTGAATCTTATTACTTGGTTATCTTGGTGTCACCACTAAATCTTAATAATGTTATAAAAAATATCATCAAGCCAATACCTCAAAACAATTATTTTCTGAAAGTCCTATCATTTTTCTTTTTATTACCAAAGTTTTCAATCAAGTTAGTTGATGAGCTAATTTTCATTAATTGTCTTTAAATGTCTTTGGGTGCCGATAATCAGAAAATATCAATGTAAAATCATTGATAGAGAAACAGAAAATGGTGGAAACACTCAGCAGGTCGGGCAGCATCTGTGGGAATAGAAAGATTGTTTAAAGATCCTACTTCAGAACTAGAACTAGTTCTGATGAAGGGTCTTTGACCTGAAACATTGTCTTTTTCACTTTCCAGAGGTGCTGCCTGACCTGCTGAGCATTCCCACCATTTTCTGTTTTTATTTCAGATTTCCAGCATCCAGCTGGCCAAAGGTCTCCTTCTCCTTACTGGCCAGGTCATGGGTCTCTCCTGGAGATGTGGATGGAAGTGAAGGGTTAAAATGGCTCAGACCTCATTCTCGTGCACAAACTGAGCTTGGCCCGCTTGCCTTGCCCAGGTTGCAAGCACACCTGAGTTACAATCAGGCTTTGGAAGTGGAGCATTAAAGGCCAGAGGTGGAAACGATTGGCTGAACTGGAAATTTAAAAAAATTATAAGTTATTTTTCACAGTTCATTAAAGGTTTAGGAAGACATCATGATATAGTAATTTATTTATAAACAAATTGAGGTAGTATAAATTGGAGTCAGAGCAAGGGGAATGAATAATGTGAACCTTTGAAGTGGGGAAACAGGATTTACCATCAAATGTGGGATGAAGAAAAGCCTTCCAACAGGTGGATAGTGGAAGGCAAGTATTAAAAATATAACACTCCACTGGGTGTAAAACTACAAACCACTGTCCAATATCTGGCAGGGCAAAAGGGATACTGAGAATCTCATACATAGTAATGGCATTTAACTATATTACATTAATTAAAACAATATTAAAATTAACCATGATTGTTGTTAAAGTTTGTGCTTATCAAATGGAAAATCAGTATGCTGCTCAGCTTCTGATGCCATCATATTGACAATAATTGGCTTCATTCTAAGTGGAAGAACAGTTGTCTTTGTATTAGGTTGTCCATTGTTGTGTTGGCTGGTCAGTCTTATGAGCAAAGTGTTTGCCACATCTCCCTGATGTACTACAGCATCTATCTACTCATTATAGTGAAACCCTCCCTCAACAATTAAATGGATTTAAATAAAATCAAGCCATGCAGGTATTAATGAATTTTGAAGTAATACTTTGTGTTCACTAACAGCAAGAATATAGGAAAAGGCAACTCTTCAGGTGTTGTCCCTAGTTTCAACATTAAATTTACCCAGGTCTGGTGCAGCATGAACAATGTCTAAAGGAACAATCCCACGTTTATCTTGTCTTATACTTACAACAACGTACATGGAGGCCAATCAACCCATTGGACTCATTCCAGCTCCCAGGGGAGCAATCCCATTAGTCCCACTTCTCTCCTTAGTAACCTGTAGCCCTGCAACTTATTCACACACACCCATCAACTTCCCTTTGATTATTTCCATCATTAACCTACACCAAAGCTAACTTACAGTTACATTTGTACAATTTGTACAATTTATACTCCCTTGAACAAAGGGAGTTATTTCCAGTTTCACCTCTTGGTGACGATGGGGCTGGGTGATGGGTGACTGATGTGGTCAAACATCCAAATGTTTCACAACCTGCCTGTTTTCAAACTATTGGTTTTAGTGGAACAAAAATGTTTGGGTTCTACAAAAGGTGGATGATTCACTCTGCCATATTATAGTCCAGCTGAGTTGAAATGATGATCAATGTACCTAGGACCCAGTCTCTGGAGAGTTATAATTCCCTGTCAGTGGGAGCTTTGCTTCCATGATGGTATATCGGCTGCGGCCACACACTCTCAATGACCCGCTGTGGATTCACACTGTTGACGCTGATTGATGTGGAGATGGCCTCCAGTGACCTGACAGAGTAGCTAGCAGCCAACAACCCCATCCTGACACACGTGTGGGTCTCTTGTCCTGTTAGCAGGCCAGCGATTAGTCCAGCAACGAGACTGTAAGGAAAAGCACAACGTTATTCAGCAGAAGTGTCCAAATAGAACCTGGCAATCTCAATAAAAAATATTTGAGCTGTTTGGTATCATGTCAACAGCCTGCATACCTGGAGTGTGACTCCTAGCTGAAATGAAGAACGAGGATGTTTCAAATGTAAACAACCTCCCTTGTGTGAGAGATTCACAAAGTCATGCTCTAGATTTGGATTTATGCACAAGGTCACTCTAACATGAATAAGAAGGAAAAGTCAAGGTGTGAGAGATGTATCAGCTGCAAAGGCAGGCAGGTCAACTTTAGGGCAGACGAGCTAAGTGAGGAACCACAAGTGGCCAAAAGATTGAGGAACTTTTGAAACATGTATTAGGCAAGTGGAGAGAACAGAGGGGAGTGCTGAGGGTGGGGGCAGAGCCTGGAGCTAAAAATGATTAAATGGTGTGTCGGAACAAATGTCAGTCACTACAAGAAGAGATGGGATTTGTGCTCATCGCTGTCAACACATTGAGGATTCTCTCCCCTGAGGCACACCTGCAGGCAGGGTGGGGATGGCGATGTCAGAGACCTTTAGTCAGTCAGGGGATTTCCCACAAGAGACAAAGCGAAAATCAAAGCAAGTTTCACCTTTACCTGCTGGAATATTTCATGTACTTTTTTTGCAGCAAACTATAGTTGAGTCATTGGCGGCCTGCTCATCATGGATTTGTTGTGTGATGTGAGAGGTAAAAGGAACATCACATCCTCCAAATAAGCTCTGTCTGAAAAGGAAACTATTCCCCTGTGACCGTGTGAAGTATGGGTGCCTGTGTGACACCGTGCGTGGTGCTCTCCTGGCCAGACCCTGCTGTATGAATGGAAATTCTAAAACATGTAGACTTGGCATGGGAGGAGGTGCACATGGAAGCAGCACTCCCCCTCAAAAATGATTTGTGGCATTAAGTGGCTTCAAAATCAGTGACTAACAACTGGCAGTGGTACAGGTGGAGGGAAAAATAATCACAAAACAACAGAATGATATCATTTGCAAAATCCATCTCCAGTTAAGGTGCCATCGAGAACTAATGTGTTCTCTCATTCGCCAAGTAAGTAGGGAATATACATTGACATATTTAAATAGCAGATTTATGGAAGTTATTGCTAGATGTAGAAATCATGGAAGATGGAATCACAAATATTGATGATACTAGCCCTAGCCTTTGTCTAAGAGTTTACTCAAATGAGCATGTAATCTATTTCCTCTCGTCCCTTTGCTAAAATTTACAATGGAATAAGTGAGGTTCACAACAGCACAGAGCTAATCTGAAGCTGCAGCAACTGGACTGATGTGACACCATGGAGCTAAATTCTTCAGAGGGTTAAATTCTCTTTATTCAGAACATGCTTCAACAGATATTAGGGGCCTGATGCACCATCAGATCCAATGCTATGATCTAATACAGAAAGGGAGTAACAATTAAACACAATGTGGTTTACTTTCTGGCTGAAATAAACAGAATTAAAAGTGGGTTCCATAAAATGTAAGTTCTGCCTGCATCAGGTTACTAAACAGCCAGTGAAACTGAAATAAAGTGATCTCCAGTGGCTCTGGCACACGTAGGGAAAAAATACAACTGGAATCTCATCCCCTCTACATTGCAATCCCAGATTCCTCCTGCCTTATAGGATGGATCTTGCTGCTGTCTGTCAGCTCTCCCAGCCCCTCTCAGGCTGGCAGTAACTACCACTGCTTTTGTTGTGGAATTTTTCTAAATTGAAGACATGGAAGCCAGCATTTCCCATTTTGTAAAACATGGATTTAGAAGACAGAAAGAAAAAACATGTTCGATTTTCCTTTTCTATATTGCAGTAAATTGGTAAATTGGTTTATTATTATTTTATCACATGTACTGAGGTACAGTGCAAAAACTTGTCTTGCATACTGTTCATACAGACCAATTCATTACAACGGTGCATTGAAGTAGTACAAGGTAAAACAATAACAGAATGCAGAATAAAGTGTTACAGCTACAGAGAAAGTGCAGTGCAGGTAGACAATAAGGCTCAAGGTCATAACGGGGTAGATTGTGAGCTCAAGAGTCCATCTTATTGTAATAGGGGACCATTCAATAGTCTTATAACAGTGGGATAGAAGCTGTCCTTGAGCCTGGTGGTCTGTGCTTTCAGGCTTTTGTATCTTCTGCCCGATGGGAGGGGGGAGAAGAGAGAATGACCTGGGTGGGTGGGGTCTTTTATTATGTTGGCTGCTTTACCAAGGCAGTGAGAAGTGTAGACAGAGTCTATGGAGGGGAGGCTGGTTTCCGTGATGTGCTGAGCTGTATCCACAACTCTCTGCAGTTTCTTGCGGTCATGAGCAGTGCAGTTGCCATACCAAGCTGTGATGCATCCCGATGGGATGCTTTCTACGGTACATTGATAAAAATTGGTGAGGGTGTCGTATGAAAGGCTAGGGGTCAGATGACAGTGACAACACTACTGACGCCCATGGTTGGATGATAGCATTGCCTATCGGGTCAGAAGCAACACCACTGTCAATCAGGGATCCGGCTCCGCCCCACCCATTAAAGAGCACACTTAAGGATTGGCTTGTAACCCAGCTTTGTTCTTGACCCTGAATCATTGGCTTGTTTGAATTACCTGAGCGAGCTCCACCCAGCTACATCCCTATAAAAGATGGTACGCGTGGGCAGCTCTCCCTCTTTTCCAATTGCTGCTGGGGTTGAGACCACAGGTGAGAGGGTGCGCTTCCACTGGGGTCTAGGAGCATCCTAAGTAGATTCCTAGTAGCGTAGAGCAGTTGTTTGTCCAGATTCAGGGGGTTCAGACAACGTAGTTGTTTGTTCCCTGATCATTTGTACTAGTTTGTTGCACGTGTGTGTGTGTGTGTGTGTGTGTGTGTGTGTGTGTGTGTGCGTGCTTGCACTTCACCCGTTGTGACTCCCCCCACGTTTCGCGATCACCCGAGAGCGAGTGTGCATTTGTTCCTTCACATTCTGTTCCGCGTCTGTCTTTGTAAATAAAATTCTCCTTTTTGAAGTACAAAGACTGTGTGTCCAGATACCTCTATCTTTAAGATTCAAAAGAACCTTTCTCATAACAGAGGGTCAAAGGGAACTTGCCAAATTTCTTTAGCCTCATGAGGAAGTAGAGGCACTGGTGAGCTTTCTTGGCCATGGGGTTAATGTGGTTGGTCCAGGACAGGCTTAGGTACCAGAATGATAGTGTTTGTCTTAAATCAGGTGGGAACCTCAGATTGAAGCAGGGAGAGGTTAAAAATCTGCAAATGCCCCCACCAGCTGATCTAAGGACATGGCTAGGAAACCATCCAGGCCAGTTGCTTTCTGAGGGTTCACTCTCTGGAAGACTGATCTTATGTCTGCAAAGTTGACTGTGGGTTCAGCTGCATTGGAGGCTGTCGGTGCAGGTGGTGACATTCCAATCCCCTTCTGTTCATAACATGCATAGAATGCATTAGGCTCATCAGGAAGGGATGTGCTGTTGTCAGTGATGCTGCCTGGCTTTGTTTTATAGGTCATTATAGCAAGTAAGCCCTGCCATAATTGATGGCTGCAGTAGTACATGCTGTGGTTGGACACAGAAACCTTTCTAGAGCCTGTATGGTCATTCGCTGACCGAAGAAATGACTGATAGTGAAGCGCCTGAAACCTGCTGTAGCAGAAGATACAAAGCAAGCAGCCATGGCAATGCACTAGGGGGTTGAGCTGAGATTGGAGTGGGTGGGGATCCAAATTTGTCCAAATGTAGCTGATTGGATGGAGCCAATCCAACATCCCAAATTGTGCCTACTCCAGCCTTTAATAAACCACGGCATGCCTCTTTAATTGCAGGGATGGAATAGAAATTTTGAGCTGATCCAACTTTTTCCTTTGAAGAATTCCAATCATTCACACTTCCTTCAGCTCTGTTGTACAGCAGGCTTATGGTCTGTTTGCTGATCCCTAGTTTAAAACGTATAAAGCTTTTGCATACTTGAGCTTCTTGTTTGTGCCTAACACTCTCAATGCTCAATTAAATGTTTAAGATAACCCCTGATTCCAATCTGATTGTCAAATCCAGGGAAACAGAATCACAGAAACAGGAATGTTTCATTCAGTCTTCAGCCCTTCTGGCCTGATCCACCATTCAACACAACATGGCTGATCACCCCGTTCCCGCTTTCAACCCATATTCCTCAATCCCTTTGGCATTAGATCTGTGAAATTAGGAAACCGTGTTGGAAATACTTACACAGTAGTAGAAAATAATGGGAATGTGTTCATCCATGGAACTATATCAACCTGCATTTATATTGCATCTTTAATTAAGTAAAATGTACCAAAGTGCTTCACAGAGTATAATCGGGCAAGCTGACAGCTGTGCTGCAACCTTCAAGGACCTTTGGACTTGTATGCCAAGGTCCCTCTGTTCCTCAATTCTCCCTCGGACCCTACTATCCATGGTGTATGTCCTTGCCTCTTTGGTACTCCCTAAATGCATCATTTCACATTTATCTGGATTAAACTCTATCTCCCATTTCTCAGCCCTGTTCACCAACACATCAATGTTAGTCTGTAGCCAAAGACTGCCCTCCACACAATCAACAACTCCACCAATCTTTGGATCCAATTTGCTAACTTTCCCTGGAGCCTATGGGCTTTGACCTTTTGGCCCAGTGTCCCATGTGGGACTTTGTCAAAGGCCTTACTGAAGTCCACGTAAACTATTTTCTGCTACAAAAAGTTGTGAAATTGACCAAAATGACATTTGAAGTGGCTTTAGGGTGGTTTACAGCAGAATGAAGTGCTAAAATGGGACCTGCATAGTTTTTGTTTGGATGACCTGAATGCAGCTGCTGACACTTTGCTGTGCAATGACACCAGAAGGACACCAACCTTTCAACTCCCCATTGCAACCAGGCAGCGACAACACACACTATGGCTGCCGGGCAGTAGAGAGGGGCTAGAGGTGTGCGAGCGAGAGGGAGCAAGAGGGAGAGAGAGAGAGCGAGAGAGAGAGAGCGAGCGAGTGAGCGAGAGAGAGAGAGAGAGAGTGAGAGAGCGAGAGCTCTTGAGAGGGGAAATGAACTCCTCACCAGAGACAGGAGGGATGTCGTGACATCCAGGAGACCTAGCAGCAGGTTCACCATCGGAAGAGGCTGGCAGGAGGTAGCTCCAGCAGTCTCCTCCTCGTATGAGAACCCCCGAACAGGCAGCGGTGCTGCAAGAAATTTCATGAGTTGACTAGATATGTCAAGCAATACAAACACTACTTTTGCATACTGACACTTATCCAAATATACACACGAACTATTACTCCGTCCACATTACACCATCACCACCCCCACTGACAATATATCAAGGGTGTCTGTAACATCCTGAAATCCTATTCATGAAGTTATAAGAAAAGGATTTCCTGCTATTACCTGGGATTGCAACTGTTCCATCTCCAGCCACAGATGCCCATGATTCTTGAACATGGTAAAAATGGGCTAATGTAAGAGCAGGCTCCCTGATTCTGATACAGTCTATGGCCTTTACTTTATACTGAAACATTGTGAATAAATAATATGAACAACTCCTGGGTAATATTTACTGCATGCAATTTTTATTCTAAATGAACAAGTAAACATAAGGCTACTGCAAAACTCAATCCAAGCCAATTTATTAATAGAACAGATTTGCTTACTTGTTAGCATGGTAACAGGAGACCAAGAACCAGCTTAAAAAAAGACCAAACAGAAGGAACACATCCTTTGTTCATAACAGCCAATTGAAGGGTCCCTCTGACAGTATACTGATACTAAATTGTGACTAAGTATGTCGGTGAGTGAAGGATGCCCAAACACATTCATCTAAGTACTAACCGGCTCCAGAAATGAACCCCAGGTTTGTGAGGTGGAAGGACATTGTTTAACAGATTCAGTAGCACTGCTCTCCCTTCTATTTTATTTACAGTATGCCTCTAATTGAGACCATTCTCATTTCAAACAAAATTAAACCCATCCGAGTACAACTGAAGCAGCTATTTCCACATAAATTTAAAATTATAATATGGAATTAACAGAATCAAAGTCAAGAGATTTAATTTTTGCCTCAATTTCGTAACTTCTTGCCTCTACGTTTTGGGAACCTTGTGATCTTTGCAAGATTGCACAGGGAGCAGTGAGAAAGTGGAAAATATGACATCAATGTTTGTACAGAGATTATAGCGATTGCTTCTTCTGTAGTTAAGGACATTAAGATGGGATATTCAATTAATAATATCTAAGTGATTATCAAGATACACAGCATTAAATTATGATATCAACGAATGAAAGCAGTCTTTTCAATGAGGCCAAGCAATAACTGCTTCCATTTTCTTAGCCCATTCCCAACTCAGAAAGGAAAATCTTTACAGCAATGGGAAAATTCATGCCATTTCCTCACTAAGATGTAACAACAATGAATACAGTTTTCTTAATTTTTGTTCCTCTAATCTCTTGCCATTGAGGTGGCATTTCTTGTTGGGATATGATTCACAAGCCTTAGCTATCCTTCAATATCTTACTCAAGTAGTTATTCTTCATACGTCAGGTTGAAAAGTGAGAAATGGTCGTGTGCTTGACCAGAAAGAGCGAACAGGATGTGAGAGGAAACCACAAGTCACCAGGTCACAATCACACTGTCAGCATCTCTCAAGGATACTGAAGCCAATTTAGATCACTGTCAGACAGCAATGTCACCAGCCTGAACTTAATAGACAGTTTAGAAGAACTAATAGAGAACTTTACATAATAATAGCAATGGCAGCATAAAATTGCACAAACTAAAGGACAAAGCAATGTAGAACTGCATTAATGGCTGGATAAAGAAGCAGAGAACATTATTAGCAGGGCATATAGGACTGTGGGAATCAGAACAACTCCTCCATTGAACTAGGTCAAAGACTGAGGTGTTGTGTGCATTAGGGTTACAGAAAATAATTTTCAACATAACAAATTGCTAGACTCATACAACAGAGCTGGACAAAGGAGATAAAAAAATGAAAGAGAGTCTACTTGTGTTTTTAAAATGTAATTTCAATCTATGTTGGGTTCAGTAAAGAATGGGCTGTCACAAAGTGTTGTTGTACAGCTTAGTAGGGAACAAGGTGTTTTCTGCTAGAAACTGCCCCTTAGAGAAGGGAGAAGGGAAAGCAAAGATTCAGAGGTTCTTTAGAAAATTGTGACGCATTGATCTATTTTAAACAGTTTAAGCAAATTTTGCATCATCAGATTGATAGTTTGTGATAAGCTGTAAACATGTATTTCTTGCCCAAGTGCAATTTCACATCATTTCAAGAATCTGATTAAGCTTATTCTGTGGAAGTGGAAAACTGGGCAACTCTGGCAAATTACATGCCATTCAAGTAGGAAATAGCACTGTGAAGCTCAACTTCACCCTGCCTCTTTAGCCAACTTGAATAGTTTTAATATTCACTGAATTTTCAGAAAATTCTCGGCATTTTCTGCAGTCTAGCCACAGTGGCAGCCACATTCCAGTGTTTCCTACCTAACCCAATAAGAAAATGTCTTAACTGCCTTTTTTAAATTCTTTGTTCACAATGTAAGTTTCTGATTTTTATTTTTCCTTCCACAGTATGAATAAAGTCCAGGATGTCCAGAGGAAGGAAGAGGTGTGGCAGTATTGAATGGAAACACTGCAGTGCTGGAGAGAGGGGGTCTCTTAGAGGAGTCAAGGACAGAATCCATATGGTTAGGGATGACGGGAAATGAGGAAAGAAGAGTGGAGCAGGTGCTGACCGGGCAACAGTCAGTGGACCATGAGCAGTCTAGAGCCAAAAGGCAACTGGGGGAGAGCAAACTTCAATAAGTTCAAAACGGATCTGCCAGGGCAAACAGGAATCAAAGATTGACGGGCAAGCCTGTAAATGAATAATGGCAGCCATTGCAGAGAGGGTTCAAAAGGCTGAAATGTATTTCCACCAGGAAGAAATCGAGCAAGCAAAGGCAGAGTTGCATAACTTATGAAACAAAACACAGAGAGAAGATGAAGCAGAAAAGGGGATGTATGGCAGATGTCAGATTGACAGCACATGTAAGATAGGCCAAAATTTAAAAAATGGAGGTGGTGTATAAAGAGAAAGTCAAACAAAGAATATGAATAAAAGGGAATTAAACTTTCCGTCAATGTACAAATAATGAAATGATAGCATGAGGAGCTAAAGGGATGATTAGGGACCAAAAATATCTGCATGGCAGAAAGTAGGACTCTTCACCTGTCTTTCCAAAAAGGGATGCTACCAAAGATATTGCAAGGTAGTTGAAACTGGATAACTTATTAACCAGAGAAGCTGGTTGCATTTTCAAAAGACAAATCAGCAGGTTGGATTGTCATCATCCCCCTCCTGAAAATTCAAACACCCTTATAATCTTACTTCATGGGATCAGGGAACTTTCAGGAAGCAAAACAGATATATTTGTGTCAAAAATCTCTATACCCTTATCTCAGCTGTAAATTTGTGCAAATTTCTAACACCTTGTTACATTTGCTTTTTTGCAGTTTTGCTTTTAAACTTATTACATCAAGTCAGAATTTACCGTCACAAAGGGATGGTGATCAACAGACCAGTTAGTCTTCCAACCTATTCTGTGGACATTTTGATGATGCAATACAGGGAGGACTGAGGATTAGAGGCTGCACAGGAGATTAATAGAATTTTTGATTCTGGGGGCAACATAATGTGAATGAGTGTTTTCGTGGAACAGACACCTAGGTCAGAGCAGATGATGAAGGTATATGTTCTTTGTGATGTAGTGAACTTAGAATATACAAACATAGGAGTGAGAATCATACAATCATAAACCTCAACCATGCTGGCCATGATGTCTGTCTATGCTAATCCCAGTTGCCTGCATTAGGCCCATATCCTTCTGTGTCCTTCCTATGCAAGTACCTGTCCAATACTTTATAAACTCTGTAATTGCATCTGCCACTACCACCTCCTCTGGCAGCTCTTTCCAGATAACTACCACCCTCTGTGTGAAAAACTTACCCCTCAGATTTCCTTTCAGTGTCTCCCCTCTCACCATGAACCTGTGCCCTCTAGTTCTGGACTCCCCTGCTCTGGGAAAAAGATTCTATCTATGCCCCTCGTAATTTTATAAACCTCCCTCAGGTCACCCCTCAGCCTCCTACAGTCCAGGGAAAATAAACCCAGCCTTTCCAATCTCTTCTTATAGCTACAACCCTCCATAGGAACGTAGGAACCCTCCAACAGAACTGTACACAATGCTACAAATTGTGGTCTAACCAATGCTGCAACATAAAGCCCCAACTCTTATACTCAATGCCTTAGCCTATGAAGACAAGCATACTAAATGCCTTCTTCACTATCCTATCCACCTGTGTGGCCACTTTTAGTGAGCTATGGACTTGCATCCCTAGGTCCTTCTGTGCATCCCTGTCATTTACTTTACATGTCCTACCAGAACTTAGCTTCCTAAAGTGCATTAGCTCACACTTGTCTGGATTAAATTCCATCTGCCACTGCTCTGCCCAGCTTTACAGCTGATCTATGCCCTGCTCTATTCTTAGTCAACCTGCTTTGCTATCTACGACTCCACCAATTTTCATGTCGTCTGCAAACTTACTAATCAGACCACATACATTCTCATCCAAATCATTTATATATGTATTGCAAACAACAAAGGTCCCAGCACTGATCCCTGCAGTATACAAAATGTTACAGAGTTCCAGTCAGAAAAATACCTACAACCTTCTGCCTCCTATCACCAAGCCAATTTAGGATCCAGTTTGTCAGCATGCCTCTGATCCCTTGTGCCTTAACTTTCTAGATCAGCCTACCACGCAGAACCTTGTCAAAAGTCTTTCAGAAGTCCATGTAAACCAGCAGTAGGCAACTTACTCCCTCAAGCCTGGTCAGCCATTCAATAAGATAATATGTTTATTTATTAGTCACATATACGTCAAAACACACAGTGAAATGCATCTTTTTACGTTACTGAGAATGTGCTGGGGGCAGCCCTCAAGTGTTTCCACTCTTCCAGTGCCAACATAGCATGCCCACAACTCCTGACCTGTACGTCTTTGGAATGTGGGAGGAAACCGGAGCACCCAGAGGAAACCCACACAGACACGGGGAGAACGTACAAACTCCTTACAGACAGCAGCTGGAATTGAACCTGGGTTGCTGGCTCATGGCCAATCCAGTTTTGGCCTCAACACCACTTTCCCACTCTCTCTCCTTAGGCCTTAATTCCCTTGTTGTTCAAATATCCGTTAATCTCCGCCCTGAATGTATGTGATGACTCTGCCACATGGCCCCAGGAGCCTGCTCTGCCACTCCATAAGGTCATGGCTGATCTGATTAACCTCAACTTGATATTCCTGCCCACTGTGGTAACCTTTCACTCCCTTGCTTATCAAGTATCTCTCTACCTCTCCCTTAAAAATATACAAAAACTCTAATTCCACCACTTCTGAGGAAATGAATTCCAAAGACACTCAAAAGAAATTTTTCATCTTATCTCTGTCTTAAGTGGGCAGCCCCATAATTTTAAAGAGTGAACCATTTTCTGGGTTCTCCCACAAGAGGAAACATCCCCTCCACATCCACTCTGTGAAAACCCTTCAGGATCTTAGAGAGGACCCGGGGAGAGATGGAGAGAAACTAAAGGGATACAGCAGCAGGAGAGGAACCAGCAGGATATTTGGCTGATAGGCAGGGAAAAGGCAGAAGGAGCTGAGGAAGGTGAACAGATGGTTCAAGGAAGCAATGAACAAAGTAATCCTTGGTAGGCAAGGGTGGAAAGGACAGTGTGTTAAGGGGTAAGTGCCTGCACAATCCCCTACCCCAATGAATACAAACCACGCACATTTATGAAACAAAAGCCTTTGTCTTGTTACTTCTCACACTATCTCTGATGTTGGATTTTACAGACTTGGGAGCTGAGGAAAAAAGATATTATAAACTTTCCCCATTGTATTTTACAAAATAATACTTTATTAATAATTGCAAGATATTTATACGGCTGAAAATGAGAAAACTGCAGCTGGTAATCAATTAAAAAATTGCATTCCGCAGTGGTGCGGCGACCATTGATCTGAGATTATTGTCTAAGGATTTAACAAATGTATGCGTAAGTCGCTGACTTTCATACTTTTGAAACCACAGGTATATTAGCTTCCAATGAATGGGTTCAGGTGGATCGGAGCGATTAACTAAAAATGCAGGCTTAAGTAGAGCAAGATCCGTTGCTATTGCCGTGAAGACAAACAGTGGAAAATATTGGCCATTAGTAAGAAAGGAGGCACCAAGAAATGCCTTTGAGGGAATTAAAGAGGACAAATGTGACAAGGAAGTAAAAACATACAGAGCGCTTTAGGCACACGACCAGAAGTACTTCTGTTTTATTCCCTATCACTGCTGCCTAAATATGCCTAAAAGGTTAACAAGCAAACATGTGCTAATTCCAATACAATTTTAAGTGTTTAATTCTGTTTCACATGAATTGATAAGATGTTACATATATCAAGAGTCCAGTCATCTATTAAAATAAAATCAACAATCAATATACTTGTACTACAATGCAAAACTGCTTCCTGGGCAACTTGTTGCAGTTTGGTCAACTGTAGATCACCTGGGTCCATACATTTTGAGAGAATTCTGGGGTGCAAACCACGACTGGCTTGTTCCAAACAAGGATGCAAGCTATCACGTCATTAACTGGAGTAAGTGGCAACGGCTAATAACCAAATCTGACAGCAAAGGTGAACTTTCCATTGCGCTGGGCATTTGGTCTGATCGACCCCACACACCATTCACCAGGCGTGAAGCAAAATGGCTCAGATTTTGCTGCTCTAATTTTTAATACCAGGCTCAAGGACGGCTTCTATCCCACCATTAAAAGACTATTGAACAGTTCCCTAGTATGGTAAGATGGACTCTTGATCTATTGTCTACCTGTACTGCACTTTCTCTGTAACAGTAACACTTTATTCTGCATCCTGTTATCTCAATGCACTGTTGTAATGAATTGATCTGTATGAATGGTATGCAAGACAAGTTTTTCATTGTACCTCGGTACCTGTGAAAATAATAAACCAACTTACCCAATTTAATACTTGACACTACTTGTAAACAGAATACAAGCTACTTTTTTTTGGTATTCTTTATTTACATTTTTGACAGATTGAATATCCTGACGATGCCGGTATTGATGTGTTGCTTTGACTGTACAGCTTTCAGTGATGCTGAGTAGGCCACATGGGCCGGAGGAGACAACACATCACATCCTCCTCAGCCACAAGCTGGAACCGCCGCACCCCACCAACACTTTGCTGGGGAACATCAGCAGGCTGTACAAGCCCAGTCCAATAAATCATGACTGCATGATGTCAGATTGCACAGTGCTAGTGGACTTGGCAGCACCGTACACAGGCAATGTCAAAAATAGCACAGCTGGTGAATGCTGTGAGTATCTATCAGTGCACACTTTCTTCTCCCAAACTCTTCAATCATGAACTTGCAAGAGATAAAGGGCTAATGAGTGGAACTCTTCTCTGTTTTTCCAGCACACCACTAGGTTCTGCAGGTCGAGAGTAAACCGCGGTCAACACTGCCTCACCAAACACTGACTGATTATCACAGGCAGGTGCTTGCTCACTCTATTCTCTGAGACATTTGCAGATGACTCCTGATAAATGGCCCTGTGGTTCTTCTAAAATAATGAACTTTTAGATGTAATCTTCAGACAGAAACTTCATTAAATGTAAGCTATTACATTTGCTCTAGTAATTCACTTGTAATAATTCACCCAGAAATGAAGTTGAAATATAAAACTTATATATACATGATGCTTCTTATAAATAGGAAGACAATTCCTATCTAACCAATCTAGCCACAGGAAAGATGCCACAAAAAGAGCTCGTTTCACGTACTGAGCAGAAGACAACACCAATAACTGAACCACCAGCTCAGATACTGCATTACATTAGCCCCATGTTGGCTTCTAAAGTGCACTGAATTTGTTGGAAACATTAATGTCCAGTTAAATTTTGATTCAATTTTGGAGGAATATTTCACTAGATGGGAATAAGATCTTGATTTACTTCAAATATGCAAGATCATCAAATGATTCAGTGAAACGGGCTATTTGGTTGATTATGTCTATGCGGGCCCTTTGAAACAGCTATCCAATTAGTCCGTTCCTTTGCCCAATCTCCCTAACACAGCAAATTTTTCCACTTCAGGTATCCAAGAAACCCCACCAATGAAGTAAATTTCTACAACTCCATTACAACATTCTGAAATATTGTCCAGTTTGTTAAAACAGAGCAGTGCTTGTGCACGTTTTGGGGGTCATTTGTCAATTTAAGACGCTCCTTGAATTCCTTATATATAAATCAAGAAATACTGTAAATCTCTCTTGCTTCCTTCCCTCCAGTTCTTCAAAATGGGCATTCCCGAGCTGATACAGATCAAATTGGCTGGCCTGGCAGTTTCTCAAACTTATTTGGCCTGTTCAACATCTTTACAGTTCAGCACATGAGCAATTTTGTTTAATTCTTCAGGACAGTAATAGGAAAAGAAAATCTGTCCTGTTCGGGAAGGACAACAGAATGAAATCTATCCAACCAATCGATTAATGATTACTCCAAACATGCAGAGGGGTGAGTTGGAGGTTGGGGGAGAAAATCCACTCAGGTGAGAAGGTTTCGTGTTTAAGATGTCCCCAACCAGATAGATGGGCACTCCCATAAATTGAGCAAGAGGAAGATTATTGCCAAGGGTGTGCTAGCGGTCCGTGATCAAAGCCAGGAGGTTGCTGTGCAATCTCCTTGTTACTAGAATAAGCGCAACAGGCATGAAAGAACAAGCTTGCAGTGAAGAGCCTGAATCCCACGCACGCGAGGTTGACAAGTTGGAATTTTTCCCTTTCTACCATACTCGGCGGCGGCTTTGCACTTTTGAAGGCAACTAATCCAGAAATGTGGAAGAAAACTACCTTTGGCTTGGCCATATTTTTTGTCATCCCTGACTGACAATGTAAATAACTCATTAAATGATTCTCAGTTCATTTATTTTTGTACAGCATCATCCTTCACATATTTTGTTAATTCGCTAGTTCTGCGCTAATCTGCACCATCAAAGGAAATCGCCTTGTTTTTTAGCACTAATCCTTTCAAACTGTTGCTATTGTGTGATTAGGGTGGGCAGATGATAGTTGCAGCTACCACAGAATGAGGTGAGATTAGAGAGCAGGTTTAAGGATTTTTCACCTTCTCTTTGAGTGTGCTTAATTGCAGTATTTCTGTTCATGCTTCACTAAGTTTCTACAAATGTAAAATCTAGAAATTCTGCATTTCAGTATGTGGTTACAAGGCTTGTAGAGAATCCCACCTGTTCTACCACATGACTTGATAGTGCGGTTTCAACTGATCTACCTTGCCTCAGAATGACTGCTCCAATGAGAATGTACAGCAAATGAAAGCTGTGCCTCTGTCTGCAGTATGATGACAAATAATGCGATTAATAACATAGACTGGAGCCCAATCATCATTTCCTAGCTTTACCCTATTTGTGGGGATTTGCTGAAATATCCACTGGTGATGATAAATCTTTTCCAGTGTCCCAGTTCAATCAATCCTTTGAAAACCTTCCATTGTGATTAATTCTGCAACTTTTATATGCTCTCCCACCCCCACCCCAATACAAAGAGGCTGCTACTTGCTGGGTTGTGATTTGGCAAGAATCCATTCACCTCTAGACTTCATAAAAGCACCCTTTATTCATGATTTTGAGTGAGGGTCAGCCTTTCCATTACAGGACCTGCTTTGAGCCTCAAAGCTCCCTTAATCTGATGACCAAACAAGCAAACTTTCAATTATTGATCACAGGAAAGCAATAACGTGTGGGAACCATTGACAATTCTATTCTCCACCGTCAACAGCTCGAGGCCAAGAGATGAACACCGAGATTTCCCCAAATATGGCTGAGTTATCTTAACAGCTGGGAGAAATACAGATACTGTTAGGTCGTACACCTCTTGGGAAGCCATGTTTATGGATTTGTTTCCAACATCTGCAAGTCAGCACAGCAATATGATGCATCAACAACTACTTCCCTTACAATTGGCGTTGATGGGACCAAACCCAACCAAAACAGGCTGATCAATACGACTGGCCTGAACAGAAGCAATTACCTTCCTGTGTTCTACTTGACAACCATTTGAGGCTTTGTTCGTTGACCAGAACCCTGACACTGTTCCTATTGTCAGGTACACAGGTCTGGTGAAGACGTGAAGCTCTCCTACCTGTCGCCAGCTCCGGACACGTTCAACATTTCTTCTGGTCTCACACTAATGGCTGGGTAGTGGATAGCACAAAGCTTACTGGGTGACATCTGGGAGAGAACAAAAATGATTAAATAGAATAATACAATTATACTCTGTAGCAACACACAAAGTGATGGAGGAACCCAGTGGGTCAGGCAGCATCTGTGGAGGGAAATGGACAGTCAACGTTGCGGGTCAAGACCCTTCATCAGGACTGGAAAGAAAGGGGAAATGGCCAGTATAAAAAGGTGGGGGGAGGGGTGGAGCAAGAGCTGGCAGGTGATAGGTGGATCCAGGTGGGGGGGCGAGGGGGGGAGGAGAGTGGAGATGATGTAAGAAGCTGGGAGGTGATAGGTGGAAGTGACAAAGGGCCGAAGAAGGTGGAATCTGATAGGAGAGGACAGTGGACCATGGAATAAAGGGAAGGAGGTGGGGAGGGGAACCAGAGGGAGGAATGTGAGGGTGCTGGGCAGATGGCGAGGGTGAGGGAGGGGACATAGATAGGATGATGGGGGCAGGTGGGATCAGGAGAGAAAAAAAAAGCGGAGGAAGGAACAGGGGGAAATGGTTACCAGAAGTTAGAGAATTCGATGTTCATGCCATCAGGCTGGAGACGACCAAGGGGAATAAAAGTTCCTCCAGCGCCTTGTGTGTTGCTCCAGATTCAAGCATCTGCAGTCTCTTTTGTCTCAATTCTACTTGAGTCAGGGCCCCTGTCAGCCATGATCAATAGTAACTGGGCAGAGGTGACAGTCTTCAGACTGTGGCAGCCACCTCACCTGGTGTTACTGGGAGAAGCCGATCAGAGGATGAGGTAACCTGGAGGCTGACCTATCCCAGCCATTCTCACTCTGCTTCAGCAGTGCTGATCCCAGCCCTTCACCTGACACTACTCTGCATCTGTAATGTAACAGAGCAGCATTATTTGGAAGGGAAAGTGCTGAAGCTGTCAGCATGCCTGAACAAGCAGATCCCTGTTGGTGGGAACAGGGATCTACAGCAAACAGGAACCTGCAGTGAGTGGTGGGGCGGGCTGGGGCGGGGTGGGGGGTTAGGGGGCAAGGCTAAGGCAAGAGACTAACCCGGCGGGGTGGGGAGTGGGGTTGCAGGTACCCAGAGTGAGGGAAACTCGGGGGGCGGGGTGGGCATACAGAGTGAGCAAGGAACCCAATGTGAATGTATCCAGAGTGAGGGGGGACCCAGAGTGAGGAGGGACGCAGAGTGACAGGGGGACCCAGAGAGACGGGGAACCCAGAGTGAGAGGGGGACCCAGAGTGAGAGGGGGACCCAGAGGGACAGGGAACCCAGAGTGAGAGGGGGACCCAGAGTGAGAGGGGGACCCAGAGGGATGGGGAGGACCTGGAGTGTGAGCAGGGATTCTAAAATGAACACCTGGCAAGAGAACAGAGGTGACTGTGTGAAACTGAATTCTAGGGTGGGTGCCTGTGGCAGTCTCAGTCAAGGTTAGATTAGACAGGTGAAGGAGTTGAAAGGATTGGAAATAGGAAGGGTAAATGTAATTCAAACAATTCACTCACAACACAGGATGGTTGGGCCAAGTGGTCTGGTTCTGTGGTATAACCTCAATGTCTGGTCTCCTCTGTGCACCAATGGCTGATGACACAGCAAAGACTGAGAATCATTGATGGAGAATTATCGAAGTCCTCTACACGGGTTAACCTGATCAGTAACGCATTACACAATGACTTCCTACAAAGAACTGGACAGTTACCTGCTTAGTTTGGTGGCAAAAGGAGAGTGGAAGGGATTTGAGAAGCTGGAGGTTTGTCATTTGTTGGTGACTGACATTTCCATACTGACCTGAGGGGCTTTCCTCGGCTGAAGAGGAATCGCTCCGTCTTGACTTCTGCTGCACAGGAGCACACCATGTTTACCCAGGGTGACAATCACACATTGCAAGTGTTTCAACAATGGCCGTGACATTCCCAGCGCAACATCAATGACTTCGTCCATCACCGAGGGCAGCTCTGCAGTTAAGGAAAATTGGTGATAACCTTATAGGCATCAAGTAGAATTTAAAATAAGCATGGATACTGAGTGTAACAGATCCAACATATGGCAGCCATTTCTGTCACCTCACACTGACAAAAGCATCGTGTCCATTACACTCTGCATCTGCACTGCTGGATAAAAGAAAACTGCATTTTTGCTTCCTGTCCCCTGCCCTAGGAACCTGTTCTGCATTCAGATGCAAATGTTCGTTAGAAGCAGAGCGAAGCAGCAGGAATGCCAGGCTGTCTCCTGGTTCAGGAATAGAAATCTAGATATGGGACAAAAATTCCCAGTTTTGAGAAGGAAGGGTTTTCTGATCTGCACAGACACAATTTGGATTTCCCGGTGGTGAGCTAGGATGACGCAGCTTGGATGGGGGAGGTGTGGGTCAGAGTGGTGGTGGGTAGGGGAGGCGTAAAAGAAACTACTGCGAGGTGTTGGGAGCCACACAGGCACAAAGTATTTATAACAGCGTACAGACAACTTGGTTCACCTGAAATGGGTAAATATTACTTTGTTCCTCTTGAGCTGCCACATTATTCTGATTTTATAAACCTTTGATTAAAATGTACGTGTACATACAGAGCAGTTCCCAGAATAATGGCACAGTTGGCACAGGACCCTCAGCTGTTGTGGCACCTGACTGTGGGATGAGTCCTCATGTACAACATTTCTCGCACACACCCTGTGAGTTCCTGATCACAATGCATTTGTGGCTCTCGTGGAGAGCAAGTCACCCCTTCTGAAGAGAGGGGCGCCTCTCCCAGTCAAACGCCAGAGAGATCTTTTGCTGGGCACTTTCAGTGCAGCCTTAGGAAGTCTGCTGCTGATAAGCTGTGCAACAACAGAGCCACTCCGAGACAGCAGTGGGAGAAAATAGTCCTTCAGAAGACAGTAAATTTGACTCTCATTCCAGACCAAATATGAAAAGAATACTATTTGACTTTCATTCATTCCTTAAAAGGCTATGTCCAGTGACATTATCCCTGCTGGGTTCTACATGCTTGAAACTTGTTTGAAACATGTCACAAAATACAATGCTGGAAATGATTACCTGTCAGTACGGGTAACCCGAGTGCCTGGTTCATTGCCCGCAGTTCCATCAGATTGGGTGACGTGTATGTTAGAGCTTTCCAGCTATCTGTCTCAAAAGGTTTGCAAGCACTGGAGAAGTCTGTAGGCTCAAACAACACTGCAAACAAGTCAATGGATAAAGAATGTGGTCACCTTCCTTTGAATTTCTCATCACTGCACCAATGTAACTTTAAACACTGCTCTTGTTGTATACACAGAATTATCTTTTCTGCACAGAAGCTCAACTCAGCATCATTGCTTCTTCAACCCTGTTTGAGAAAGCAGTGAGTATAGACTCTTTCCCCGCTGCGCCCCACTGCGCTGCATTAAGAATGGATTCTAAATTCATTATTAACATTGCAGTGTGTTGTACCATTTCACTGGGAAACACTGGAGAGCACAGCTGTTTTAACTGTAACTCACTGCACAGTGTAACATTCAGCTGATCCACAAGGGCAACTTTTGTCCTGAAATGTGGTTATCTGCTCAATGCAGTCCATTACCTGGAACACTGTGTTCTTTCGCAACGTTGCAGACATAATTGATGGTTGATGCGGGGATATTCCCATCCAGACACACAAATGAGGCTGATCGGATTTGCTCCTCAAACCTGGAAACCTAACAAATAACAAGCAGTCTAGAGATACATTAAGAATTGTGTTGAGGGAGACATGAGAAGGCTCTCCAGGGGAAAGGGAAAACAGAGTTGAAATCTCACACAAATCACTCTAGTTCTTCTTAGTACTGGGTGTATCAAGGGGCAAGTAAAAACGTTTACCTACTCATCCTGATTTTAAGCCAACCTGACTAGTGGGAACAAGTTGACTCGGGACAGATACTCTTTTTATTTTCTGCTTAATTGAACGGACTTCATTGGAAAAAATTGAGCAAGAACCAGGCTGGAACCTTCAAACTTCTATAGTTCAATACCGCACTACATACTTAACCAAAAGCATTCATTCAGTTAAATTAGTTTCATTCTCCTTCTATCAGCTTGTGCAGCTGAAGAGTCAGTTTGGAGTGTGGAAATGCACTGAGGATCAGGAGCTTGGTTTCCCTTACATACTGTGCTGTTATCTGCAAGTGAATGTCCATGTCTCCAAGGCCCAGGCTTAGCTCTCCTGAAGGTGCAATTACTGCGCAGTACACGGCTGTGTTATGCTCTGGTAATATTGACACGGCACTGGTATCCTAGAAAAAGGGAGAACAGTTCCTTAACCTGAGTACAGCCTGGTAGCACTGTACAAAATGTAGTTAGTAACACATTCTTCTGCAACACCACAGATATGTAAAGCTGGTGATGTGCAACGGGCATGGTCCCCGCAGCAACATTCGTCTGCACACTTGCCCCAAGCAGGTGTGAGCAGTAGTACAGACCTTGCACACTTTGTGTGAACAAGTAGCTGTTGACAAGCTCTACCACTGTGGAACTTAGGTAGATTTCAACTGTGACTCATGGTGAAGAGCCCCAGAGTGAAGCTGGGGGTAAAAGGGGTAGCAGATAAGGTAGTTTCAGATGGTGGTGAAAGGGTGGAGGTGACATCTTCATGTGAATAAGGGTCACATTCACGGGGAGTTGGCATCATTTCTACACAACCAGTCTTTTGATATAATTCTATGGCCCAGTGAGACTAATGATTGTATTGCACAATAGAAAGCCTAGGCCATGTCCACATACAGACCAAAGGGTTATATTTTCAACTCACCACAGATTGTCAAAGAGGTGTTAGGGGTCAGCCATCCATTATAGATCAACTCCAATGAAAGATCAGGCAGTTTTTAACCTGTGCCCAATGACCCCATTGTTCAATGTAGAGACTTATGGCATTTATATCCTTGCAACAAATACTATACAACAATATAAAGTGACCCAATGATGCACAATTACATATACAATATACAGCAATCCTGTTTTAAATACAGCCACAGGCCTCCTTTCTCTCTCATCTCTAACATCCTGTAGGAAACATATCATCCCACACTATGGTACTCGATATATTCACGGGTGAACTATTGAGACTGGTGCCTCTATAGCAGAAAGCTTTAAGAACAAGCTCTAATAAACAGGACACAACCAGCCCAGACTTCACTGATGTCAGTGTGGTCGCACTCTTCATAAGAGGGCCATGAATTGTGGGAAATGTGTGTTCAGCCCACCAGGGTTCTGTTCACCAGCTCCTGCACGTTTAGTCCCAGTAACAATGGGGAGATTTTGAGAAAATGCCAGACTCTTCTGTTACGAGCGGAAAAAGGTAATAAAAACATTTATTTATTTTTGGGATCCAGACACCAGTGTTAATGCCAGCATTTATTGCTCATCCTTAATTTCCCCCGAGAAGGTGGTGGGGAACTATCGACTTGAACTGCTGCAGTCCCTTCAGGTAAAGGCACTTCCACAATGTTGTTGGGAAGGATTTGGACCCAGCAATGCTGAGAAATCTCCAAATCAGGATGCTGCTGGCCTTGGACTGGAATCTGCATTTGAAGCTGCGCCCATGTGCCTGCTGCTCTGTCCTTCTTGGTGATAGGTGCTGAGGGTTTGGGAGTATCCTAGGTGAGCAACAGTAGGACATATTGTGGACGGCACCCATTGTGGTCACAGTACACGATCACAACACTCCCAGGCTGTGCTTTCGTGCCACCTGGTGGTAGGTTTTAATATGGCATCTGCTCATTTTCTCAGCTGAGGTCTCATCCTCAAGCAAAGCAGAAGGTAGAGAAAGATGCCTTTACTAAAAGAAACTAGCTAAACATATAAGTTAATGGCCTACCATGTGACTGCAAAAACGTAGAATTGCATCTCCATTGATATCAGATCCGATGGCAGAGATGAACAATGGATTCAAGCCCAGGCGACTTAGACAGTCTGAAGCAAAGATAAACACATACACTCTAGTAAATGTGCAGTATACCTTTCTTACACCCGTATTGAGGTGTCGTTAGTGAATGCCAATAATTAGTATGGTCTGCCATGAAGCTTAAGGGATTGCTCAATTTACAATGGAGGCAAATACACTGAACAGACAATTTTGCATGACCAAGCTTTTGCTTTCTTTAAATACTTACAAACTGGCCTTGAGCAAATAGAATGATATGAGTGGAAAAAAAGTTCTACATGAAAAAATGGAGAAATCCATGAATCCAAGGATTTACATGTGGCGATTCTTACTACATCAAAATGAAGTAATCCCAACCAGAAGACAACGCCACTCTTAAAGGAAGGAGAAGCAAATGTTTTTCTTCAAGAAAAATACAAGGAATCAAATGATTTCTGTTGAATCACAAGTGATACATATTGATGAACGTATTAAAAGACTTAGCTTAGCAACCCAATATGTTCTCATATTTGCCATTTTTTAACTTCAGTGCCATGTGACATTAGAATCAAATTTATTATTTGTCTCTCTGAATAAGATAATGTATTTGTCAATGGACTAGAAAAGATTGATGATTCTTAGAAAAAGATTGCAAGTCTCTTGTTGCCTTAATGACAAGGACCTGCCTGCAATAAGACCCTTAAAATCTAGCCACAAAGGAGTAAAATGTGAATCCCCTTGGATACTATGGAGAGCTGTGGAACCATGATTGTGAATTTCAATAGAGAGAAAATCTGAAGGACCAGTCACACTTTTAGTGACTGGTTACACCCTCTCAGTGACTGATAACATTATTAATGGCAAAATAATGGATACATGTCTTAACACCATGTGAAGATGTGCATAACAAGGGGAAAAGTGGACTAGATTAAACAATCAGAAAAACTATACACAGAATGGGAAATGATCTTGAGGAATCTTGGGCAAGTTGATATCACTGTCACTCTGAATCAGACTTGACCACACCATGAATCTGAACACAAATCTAGGCTGACACATCAATGCAGTGTTAAGGATTTGCTGCAATGCTGGAGGTGATGCCCTGACAAGAGCTGAGCCTCCTTCCACCAGTCAGCTGAATGCAAAAGATCTCATGGTAACATTTGAATCACAATGCCATTCTTTGGGTAACCTGGCCAACATTCATTCCTCATGCAGCACCACAGAAATCACATGATCTGTTCATTTTGCCTGTTTGTAGAAACAAATTTAGCACCTAATGAGTAATGTCACAAATGTTGGTCAAAAACGCATTAATAACTTTGATATCTCATTACAGGAGCAAGATGAGCAGATTTCCATCTGCTTTTTGTGTGTTGTATGTCTCATTGTTCCCAGTTGCTCAGTCCTAAATGGTCATATGTTGAAAAATCTACATACCAGCCAGGTTTCTGCCAACTCCCCCTATCGACTGACGTACAGTACTGCGGTTTGTGGGGCCACCAAACTACAAGTGAGAAACAGCAAACAGTTTACTTTCAATAACAAACATCACACCAAGACCATGGTTCCATTTCAGGAGGCAGACTCGCTCTATGGTAGACAGCTTTCCCAGCAGCAGTAGTCTGTGCACTTAAACACCACTCCCCGACTTGAGCAGATAGTCTAGACCGACGCTGTGTGAGGCGTGGCCTTTTGGATGAATCCTGAAAACAGGCAGAAGTAAATCATTCCACTGATTATTCTTCAAAGAGCAGAGGAGATCCTCTAGTGAAGTGGCCATACTCATCACTCAGTAAACACACTAGGAGATTATCAAGTTACTTTCTGATGCTGACTACGCAATTAAAGAACATTGGTTGTAAAGCATTTTAAAACATCCTGAGATCTTGAAAAACTGCTATTTAAATGCAATTATTTTTCTCTCTTGCTGCTACTGTGTTAATCTAAATAGAACAAGCCCTTTATACAACTCGTGAGACTGAACCCTGCTCCTCTGTTCACTGAGTGAGACTGTACCCTGCCCCTCTGTTCACTGAGACTGTACCTTGCCCCTCTGTTCACTGGATGAGACTGCACCCTGCCCCTCTGTTCACTGAGTGAGACTGTACCCTGCCCATTTCTGTTCACTGAGTGAGACTGTATCCTGCTCCTTTGATCACTGAGTGAAACTGTACTCTGCCCCTCTGTTCACTGAGTGAGACTGTACCCTGCCCATTTCGGTTCACTGAGTGAGACTGTACCCTGCCCCTCTGTTCACTGAGTGAGACTGTACCCTGCCCATTTCTGTTCACTGAGTGAGACTGTATCCTGCTCCTTTGATCACTGAGTGAAACTGTACTCTGCCCCTCTGTTCACTGAGTGAGACTGTACCCTGCCCATTTCGGTTCACTGAGTGAGACTGTACCCTGCCCCTCTGTTCACTGAGTGAGACTGTACCCTGCCCATTTCTGTTCACTGAGTGAGACTGTATCCTGCTCCTTTGATCACTGAGTGAAACTGTACTCTGCCCCTCTGTTCACTGAGTGAGACTGTACCCTGCCCATTTCGGTTCACTGAGTGAGACTGTACCCTGCCCCTCTGTTCACTGAGACTGTACCTTGCCCCTCTGTTCACTGGATGAGACTGTACCCTGCCCTTCTGTTCACTGAGTGAGACTGTACCCTGCCCCTCTGTTCACTGGATGAGACTGCACCCTGCCCCTCTGTTCACTGAGTGAGACTGTACCCTGCCCATTTCTGTTCACTGAGTGAGACTGTATCCTGCTCCTTTGATCACTGAGTGAAACTGTACTCTGCCCCTCTGTTCACTGAGTGAGACTGTACCCTGCCCATTTCGGTTCACTGAGTGAGACTGTACCCTGCCCCTCTGTTCACTGAGACTGTATCCTGCCCCTTTGTTCACTGAGTGAGACTGTACCCTGCCCCTCTGTTCACTGAGTGAGACTGTATCCTGCTCCTTTGATCACTGAGTGAAACTGTACTCTGCCCCTCTGTTCACTGAGACTGTACCCTGCCCCTCTGTTCGCTGAGACTGTACCCTGCTCCTTTGTTCACTGAGTGAGACTGTACCCTGCCCATTTCTGTTCACTGAGTGAGACTGTACCCTGTCCCTCTGTTCACTGAGAGAGACTGTATGCTGTTCCTATTTGCAGCCAGTGTGCCTGTAGACTACACCCCCTCTGCTCCCACCTCAGTTCAAAGAATGCACTTCCTCCTTCTCAGAAAGAGAGGGCTTTCAGTCTGCCTCTCTCTCAGCTGAATGAATGTTTGACTGAGTCTGTGCTGTGACCTGCTCAGCATGATCAATGTCCAACTGAGCCTGTACTTTGCCCCCTACTGCAATGAGTGATTGGCAATCTCTTTCGAAACTGGGTGAAGTGAAACTTTGGGACAGCTTTCTCACGGTGCAGCTCCTGTGCAGCTGCTGTTCTTGTTTTCACTGTGTAGAGGTCACTGTTGAAGAACCTCCGGTGAATGCTGCATTGCAGCTTGTGGAGGCCATAAACTGCAGCCAAGATGCAGTAGTGGGTGAAATGAATGTTTTGGGAGGTTGATGACATAGGAACATTAAACTGTGCCACTTAATCGTTTACTTAATTGTTTATACAATGTGGCCTTGCAAGGCCAAAACTGACTGCCCATCCCTAAGTGCCCTTCAAACAGTGCCAGAGGTTTAACTTAAACCTCTGCAGTCCTTCTGGTGGAGTATCCCATCGTGCTATTGGGGAGGGTGTTCCAGAATTTAGCCCCAGTGACAATGAAGGAATGGCAATGTATTTCCAAGTCAGGATGGGGAAAGTGCAGGTAGGCAAGGTGACGTGACCCTTTTGCTGTCATCTTTCTTCGTGAGAGATGTCACAGTTAATGAGGTACTGTTGAAGTAACTGCCGTGCATTTTGTTGATGACAAACACTATGACCACCATGGTGGGGGGAATGAACCTTTAGGATGGTGAATAGGATATCAAATCAGTAAGCTGCATTTTACTGATGCTGTAAAAGATCTTGAGTTTTCTTGGAGTTTTGGGGAGTCAGAAGATTAGCCAATCACTACAAGATGCTCAGCTTCCAACCTGCTCTTGTAGCCACAATATACATGTGCCTTGTCCGGTTAAGTTCTGGTCAAAGTGACTGCTAGGTTGTTAATGGTGGGAGATTCTGTGATTGTATTGGTAATGTCATCGAATGTCAAGGGTAGATGGTTAGACTCTTCTATCATATGCCTGAAATGTTTTACCAAGTGGAGAAGGGGGAGGAGTGGGTGGTATTCTGTTCAGCTTCATAAATATCTTTCCGCATCTACTACACTGTCTTCATCCAATTAATCACTGCCTCAAGAAGTTCTCATACTTCACAAGTCAGAATAACCAAGTTTTTGATTAATCTATGTATCCACCAAAATTTTAAATTTTATCCAGCACCATATTCTAAATGAGTACAAATTAATGACTTAGAGAGTACAGGGTTATTCCCTGAACCTCACTCATACCGTTAACTTTGTGCACATAACCCTGATTGCACATCCAAAGTTAATCATATTGTTAAAGAGTGTCAGCTACAGATTCCCAGGGGTGGATATAAATTCTCCACACAATTAGATTGCAGATAGTTAGAAAAGAATATTTTTCAGTTTCATTTTAAAACCATCAAGATTAGTGCAGCTATTAATCAAAATTCCAATCACTGAAAACTTTGCACTTTTATTTGGTACTCAGATGCAATATTGTAGTAGATTCAGGCTCTGACTTTGTTTTAATTTAGTGGTGAATTATTTAGTTTCAGTTTGTGATAATACTGATCCCAAATGGCAACATGTTGGGGTGCAAGGCCTATCAAATGTGAGTGAGGAATGTTCAAGCAATTGCTCACCCACTGAATTATCAACATATGGCTCCATCTTGGGAGGGTGCAGAATTCAGACTTCTTTGTACTTACAAAGCAACAGGCCCTCAGCAGTATGGCTGCTTTTTTGCACAAACTCTGCTAATAACTTTCAAGTTAACAAGTTTGTTCTGAGAGCCTCCTTCTATGCCATAAAAATACGAAGATTTATCCACCCACAATACCTATCTGAGGAGGGAGAAAGATAAGAAAGCAATCTCAGTAATATTTTTTAAAAAAGCATAATAAACAACAGGGGTTAAAGAGCTATATGCTGTAAAGGATCATTGGATTCAAAAATAGAGCAGTAACAAAGTACATCAGTGGCAGGGTGTTCAATGTTTACACTAGTTTATTGCTGTGTCACATACCATCATTTCACCGTGTTCCACCTTTATGACATAATCAACATTGCAGCCACCGATCACTATCTGTAGAAGCAGAAGATAGGAAATGGTGAGCAGGTGAGGAAAATGTGATTGATTCATTCAGGAGAAAGGATTTCATCTTAGTTTGATAACAGCTGAAATTTCCATGCTGCTTGCTTGACATTTTTGTCTAACATTAAGTTGATTGTTGCAATAACATGAATTAAAACCAAATTAGTGGAATAAACCCTCTGAGAACCTCACAATTTTAGGGATTTTTGTTGTTTCCTCTTTGAAAATGGACAAAACACTCAATTCACTTTCCAACACAAGTGGCTTACTGAACTTGAGAGGGAAAGAGCGTTGCTGTCAAATCTGGAGACCCCTGGATGGCACAGACCACAAAGGGTGGAGCAGGCAAAAAGGAAACATGTCAGAAACCAGACATAATAACGCCTCACAGTTCCAGAGATCCAGGTTCAATCCTGACCTCCACACGTCCTCCCTGTGATCATGTACGCTTCCCTTGGCTGCTCCAGCTCCCTCCCACATCCCAAAAACTTGATGGTACATTAATTGACCACTGTAAACTGCCACTAGTGTAGGGGGATGGCAGAAGGATTAGGGGAAGGGGAATTGATGAGTACGTGAGAGAGAACAAGTCACAGGGACTGCTCTGAGAGTCAGCATAAACTCGATGGGCCGAACGGCCTCTTTATAAATTGTAAGGAAACAGGAGAAATTGGAGAAGTTAGGACTGCTGTTCCAGACCAGAGACCAAATGGTAAAAAGAAATATGTTACCATTCTACAGTGCACCTTAAGAATTCATATAAGGGTAATTTAACTGGTCCTTCATACCCTTGAGTTACAGCCTGAACATGCTTCAAATATGGCTTAACACATTAGTCAATGAAAGTGTGGTGCTTTATTTTCAAACATATTACATGCTAAATGTTCTCTCCAAGTCTCTTATTGTATCACCATAGTGGACACAGCTTTTACAATGCCTGCCTGGGCACTTTCTCAAATATGAGGGACGATGGGGTCGTCTTATAAGTTCCAATAGCACCAATTTATGACTGAATTTCATGCCTATGTATGTCAGAACAATTTATTAATATATGGTACGTTAATGTAACAAAATGCCTGAAGGTGCTAAATAAAAGTGATATCAATAAAAATAGGACACTAAGCCACAGGAGAAATCAGGACAAGTAATTGGTCAAAGAGAATTTTCAAGAGTACCTGAAAAGAGTGAGTGGTTCAGAGGCAGAGGGGTTCCAGAGCTTAGGGCCAATGAATGGTCCCAAGTGGTGAATTGAAGCAGCCCAGAGGATTGTGGGGCTGGAGGTGGCTACAGAGTCAGGGAGGGCTGAGGTATGGAAGGAACTGAAAATCAGGATGCAGATTTTAAAGTGAAGTAACTATAGTGTTGTGGGCCAGCATCAGTCGGGAAGCACGGGGTGATGTGTAAATGAGATGATGGAAATTAAAATATAGATAGAAATGTTGGAGTGAAAGCTTAGGTGAGGTGGAATGCTGGAGGAACTCAGTGGGTCAGGCAGCATCAATGGAGGGAAATGGACAGTCAACGTCTCAAGTTGAGATTCTTCATCAGGACTGGAAAGACGGGAGATAGCCAGTATAAAAAGGTGAGGGGGGGGAAGGGGTGGAGCAAGAGCTGGCAGGCAAAAGGTGGATTCAGTTGGGGGGGGAGCTGATTGGCAGGTGAGGGAGGGGGAGAGTGGGAATGCTGTAAGAAGCTGGGAGGTGATAGGTGGAAGTAACGAAAGGGTGAAGGGCACCTGGATCTACCTATCACCTGCCAGCTGTTGCTCCACCCCTTCCCCCCACCTTTTTATACTGGGCATCTCCCCTCTTTCTTTCCAGTCCTGATGAAGGGTCTCGACCCGAAACGTTGACTGTCCATTTCCCTCCATAGATGCTGCCTGACCTGCTGAGTTCTTCCTGTTCCTTTGCGTTTTGCTCCAGATTTCCAGCATCTGCAGTCTCGTGTCTCCAGTGAGGTGGAAACTGCCAGTCAGCAGATCACTGAAATAATTAAACGTTACCATGGCAGAAGAAGGTAGGTGTGGTGATGGGAGGGAACGTGTATTTGTAGATTCATCTCAAGGTCAAATACAGCAGCAAATTTGTCATTAGTTTGGTTCAGCATCAGACTATTACCAAAATAAAGTCTTGCCCAAGCAGCAGAGTTGGCGTGGTGGTTAGAGCTAATGGCTTCAATCTTCCCAATATTTAGTTGGAAAATTTTTTATTCATCCGTAACTGTAAGTTGGACAAACATTGTGGCAAATAAGAAACAATGGGGGCTTGACTATCTTGAAATTAGAAGAATAGGGATTTCCTTCCCCTCATCCGTGTTTCCCTGCATGATCTGCAGCTGTGGACGTGACCTGCTCCCAGTCTCCATCACGGCACCTGTGAACCAGAAGAAGTGCAGATCCTGATGGTAACAATAGGAAGTAGTGCTTACTCTTCAGAGTCTAAGAAAGAGGATGGGATTAATTCTTCACCTCATTTTTATCTCCTTTCTCACTAATGAGTACATCCCTACTCTACAGCATCATAGGAAGAAGTTCAAAGATGCAACTTCCATCACAAGGCATTAAGGCTCTAAAGTACCACCTGGTATGTTTTTTAAAAAATTATTTTTACTTCTCAGTGATGTCACCAGCAGGGCCAGTGTTTATTGTCTGTCATAATATCCTTGCATCGTGGTTCGGGGTCTTGAACCACTGCAGTCAGTGTGATGAAGGTACTTCCACAGCACTGTTGGGAAGGCAGCTTCAGGATTTAGATCCAGTGACAACAAAGGAATGGCGAATGACCCACATTTTACGGTATATTGTTTGGAGGGCAGAGTGTACATACTGGTGCTGTCCTTGTCCTCTGCGATACAACAGATTATGGGTTTGGATGGTGTTATCGAACATGTCTGAACAATCTTGCTAAAACTATTATTGATGAATAAATGCAGATGTTATGTTTACCATTTAGAAATAAAAATAATAGAATAGAATCCTTTCAAATCATTTGTTTTGATACTGCAGAGGAAATCCAGGCCATTATGGAAATGCCAGTCTACAGATGACAGGTTCATTAAATGAAACCAAAATTTTGACATAATATACTTGCAAAAGAAGAATCAGGCCACAATGTCCCATTTTGCCCAGAATATACCATGGAGGAGGTCCAATGCCTTCCTCTGGAGTTTGGCAGGAAGCACGGCTGCAAATTAGAATCCTCCATTGAATATGAGCCGGGACAATTATAGAGAAGTATTTACGTAGCATCTTCCATGTCACTTTCAGGATATCTCAAAGCATTTCACAGCCCATGAAGTACTTTTGAAATGACTGCCCTTGACATTAAAGCAGCATTTGACTTGAATATCAAGACACCCTGGTAACACTGAAATCTAGTTCTTGGTTGGAGTTACCTCGCAGAATGGAAGGCTAGGAGGTGACAGATGCCAGCCCTTTGTCCACCTCCCAGCTTCTGTCTCCATTTCCACTCTCCCTTCCTCCATCTGCCAATCACCCCTCCTCACCTGGATCCACGTACCTGTATCGCTTGCCAGCTTTTGCTCCACCCCTTCCCACCACCTTTTTAATAACTTTTTACACTGGCTACCTCCCCTCTATCTTTCAGTCCAGATGAAGGATCTCGACCCAAAACGTCGACTATTTCCCTCTCCAGGAACTGCCTGACCCGCTGTGTTCCTCCAGCATCTTGTTTGTTGCAATACCTCATGAATGTCACTTACTGGCTTTGCAGGAGCTTCACCCTTTCCTTTAGACGATAGTGATGGAGGGTTGTATCCGTGTGTGTTCTGCCTGGCTAGCGCACATGCTATGCGACTGCCCACCTTTGCGTTGTTCTTGATGAGAGCAATATCTTTGTCAGAGTTAAAGATTAAAAGTGAATCAAGGATTGGTAAATCTAAGACTGAAGTACGAGCGATCCAACCATTTTCACTGCATTGTGGATCTCTCCAACTCATGATCCACAATAAAATGTCTGAACAGATGAGAAATCTGTACAATATTCATGTCCACAAACAAGTGCAACTTTTCAACATTTATCTACAATTACAGCTCTGACTAAATACATTTCACTGGTGACTTAGTCATTGCCCCGGCAACATAGGAACTGCTGCATTTCATTTAAAAGGGAGTTAATCAAAGCAAACAGCCTCTTCAGGGAGTATGCAAGTTCTCAGGCCATCACTGTGAAGGGAAAATAAAAAATCTCTGAATCTGAAAAACAGTACATTTCGTCATGTACCTCTCTTTCTGGATGTTAATAGAATTCCAAAAAGGGGAGCTAGTGCAGAGTTTAAACACATTATCCCTTCTTCACTGTACCCTGAGTTCAGGACAACCAATAACAAAAGGAAGAAAATCCCCTTCTGCTCAAACAACAAGTGTTGAAATCCAACCTCTGAATTACATGACATCTTAGGGATTCATTTGCAAACCTAATTCAGAAGGGCAGGAAAGGCTAATTCCTGTAAGAGTTGCCAATGAGGAATTATAATTGGAGTTTGCAACACTGAAAGAGAATGACACAGCTAACCCAAGCAAATTACTCCCTTAGGTGAATGGTTTGAATCTTGAGGTATACAAGGCAATATTTGAAATGTATTGATGTAACCCAACTCTGAATATATTGCCTGATCCCATCCCCAGTTCCAGCAACATAATCCAAACAGGCACTCACTCAGGTTCCACGGGTGATTCTTCAGCAGTATGACGATAATGCAGCTGCTGTTTGCACAGCTGGCTTCCAACAAGTCAACCCTTTAATTCTGCTGCATGCTGCACCTCCAAGTGTTGGTACCAATGCATGAGTATTAATATATGCATTGTAGTGTGGAAGGGGAAGGGGAAGTTGGGAGAACACACGCCAGTGGCTCTAATTCATTATGAGTTTAAGGAGATTTGGTATGTCACCACAGACTCTCGCAAGTTTCTACAGATGTACGGTAGAGAGCATTCTGACTGGTTGTATCACTGCCTGGTACGGAGGCTCTGATGCGCAGGATCGAAAGAGGCTGCAGGGGGCTGTAGACTCAGCCAGCTCCATCACAGACACAAACCTCCCCACCCTCGAGAACATCTTCAAGAGGCTGTGTCTGAAGAAGGCAGCATCCGTCATTATGGACCCTCACTATCTGGGACATGTCCTCTTCACATTACTACCATCAGGGAGGAGGCACAAGAGCTTGACGACCCACACTCCACATTTCAGGAACAGCTTCTTCCCCTCCATCATCAGATTTCTGAACGGTCCATGAACACATGAACACTACCTCGTTATTCCTCTCTTGCACTATTTACTTATTTTTGTAATTTTTATGTCTTTATGTCTTGCACTGTACTGCTGCCACAAAACAACAAATTTCACAACATATGTCAGTGATAATAAAACTGGATTCTGATTCTGAGAAGAATTTGTTTGAATTATTTGTGCTTTGATCAACACAAGTTCCAAAAGCACCTGCATTCTTCCCAAGTATCTGCAGAGAGAACCACACAAGTCTACCAGACAATTTTACTTAGAAACCTTCAACTTTCCTTTCTAGACCTGCTTAGTTCCTCTGGTCTTGTATTCTTGTCTCTTTGAAATAAATTCTGTTTAAAGCAAACTGCAGGTTGGAATATGGTCCATATACGAAGGATACTGGTAGTCAAGGAAAGTCCTTGGGTGATCTCATAAATTCGTTCTAGAATGAAGGGAGTAACATCCTTGCCCTGGATACCTTTATCCCTGACGGAGGAGAAATAAGGAAAGTCACATCATTCCTCCAAATCAGAGACACCCAAACTCATGTTTTCATGGCCACACCAATTAGACACACAGGGCATTTTAACTTCCTGCTTCCATTAATTAGCATATTTCCTGTCACAAACTCACACAGATACTGGTATTCTGATTTAAGATTTACCAACCAATGAGGCAGCAGTCTTTTCAAAGCCCGCAGGCTGACAACATTTAGTCAAGACAAGCTAATGAATAAGAATTATCAACAAACAGAAGACTTGGCTGCCTGAGTTTTGAGCCAGATTTCCACATTTTGGGAGTTGTCTGCATTGCAGTGATTGGATGGGTTTCACTCAGGGATGGGTTCTGTGCTGTCACTGTATGATTTGCTTTATGTTCAGTGGCTGAAGGATCTCCAGCTTGGAACATTGGGCTGAATCCGTAGCTCATCCCACTCATTTAACTTCCTGTCATGAAAGATACTTACAGATGGAGCATGGTGTTGGCAGTCTTATAACAAGCAAATGAACCACTGATTTCCAGACCAAGATTAAACCTTGATTCCCTACAAGATCAGCACACTAACCTATCAGCAGTTGCCTTGCTGGTCATCAACAGATCCAGTTGGACAACAGGTAAGACTTAGGAGATAAATGTCATGATTGCTGTAACTTTGGCAGAAGAGTTGTAAAAATCTTGGACAAATGACTTATACCAGTTATCGGGCATTTCTGATTCTTTTTCTCTGAAGTTATAGAGCTAAGTGGGGAAATTATCATGGAAATTCCACCCAAAATACCATTCCTCATGTGTATCCTTGTCTCGCTCACCTTGCCTCTTCCACAGCTTGCTTTATTGCATTATCAATAACCAGGCTTGATGCAGCCTGTTCCTCTGGAATAGGGACAGCGATCAGCACTCCACTATCCTGGCCAAACTTATGGACATTGGCTGTTGAAATAAAAATAACAAATCCTTTCATTTTATTATCCAGCAACTTGCATCGTCCCCCACTGATTATATTTGTACATCTTGCATTAAGGCCCAGCCACCCAGGTATGAATGACATTCAGGATGCTTTAATATCGCTGATATACACAAACAAACCAAACACTTAATGCAAATTACATCTACTACTCTTAATTTAAATAGAAACAGAAAAGATTAGATATAACATGATATACACTATTCAAAACTCATCACTTCAAGTCGATGGTTTTTAAACCCCAGTCCTCAGTCTCCAAACAATTTCTGGGGGGTCTACAAGAACCAAATTGCAAAATAAGATGAACAGGCTCTTAATGGATCTTCGAATCAGGAGAGTGGACTGGCCTTCAAACTGAAACTGAATGTCTTATATTCCAAATAATTTTATATCTTGATTTTAATTTGACATCGTCAAGCAAACAACAGAACCCAAAGTTGGCAGCCTTACATCAACTACTGTGTGGACAGTGAAACCAGCCTTGCTATTCTGAGTAAAGAGAAAGGAACGTGGAGGGCAATGGCTGCTGGCTGGATTGCGATAAGTTGTGCTACTGTGCCTGCTTCAGGTCACTGTTCCTCAGGTGAACTATATCACTCATTAGGTTGGAGAAAGAGGAAGTAAATTCTCTCGCAGAATGGCCTCAAAACATATTTCAAATTTTATTTGTCTGTGATAAAAGAAGTCCTTTAGGATCCTTACACAATCCTATGCAGAAGATAAAACTGGTTTGATGATGTTGGGATTAAATTTAGGGTTGCTCATCTATGTTACATCCACAATTAATAATTCATCATTAATTGGGAACATAAATTAGGCATGAGGAAGGAAACAAGCACATCTGCTACTGTGGCCCTCAGGAAACCAACTGCTCACCTGTCCCATGTGTCACTATTTGCTCAGTGCCTCTCCAGTGGGGACACAACAAAGGGTATGTACTGTGTGCATGAGGCCCCAGGGTCAATTCAACCAAGCTGCTAATTTTTAATACAATTGTTGAAAGTTCCACTGAACATACAGAGACACAATCAAAAGGCAAGGCATTATCTTCCTTGAAAGCAAACTAATGCTCATTATACGGAAACAGATTTCCAAAGTGATCTGCTTCTCCAACAAATTCTCCAATCAATAAATTTTTCAGAGGATCTGCAAATAAAATAAGGATGAAAACCTGCAAAATGGACAAACCTTTACCCGATTTATATCAGATTGAGGTCACTGCTGTTCAACCTAGCCTGCTCCTGGGACACAAAGAACTGGTTATTGATGTCTGGCTCTACCTTGATTAGTGTGGTGCAGCCTGTGAGATAATATCCACCTCCCAATCACCTTCATCTTACTTCTATTGCTTTCACAGAGACATCTCAAGATAGCTTATGCTGAAATCAGACACTCCTCCATTGATGGAGGAAAAGCACACACCAAACAACCCAGTCTATAGTTTGACACTGGGTTTTGGTCTTAATGGGAAGATTTAAACAACTGTGATCTAAATCAATAAATTCGTATATTGGTAATCACTGCCTTGACAACATGGTCATTTCGTGACCCCTTCTGACTGAATGCAGATGTCCATGAAGAAATTACAATGTACGATCACATTATGGTGTTTGTCGAAGCAGAACCGGTGGACAGAACCTCACCAATAAGCTTGGCTGCTTCCTCTTCATCTGTGACATTATAAGGAGATTGAAAGCCACTTTTTGGAATAAAGAATGCTGGAAAGTCACGTGTCTTGCCAAATGTGGCCACACATACCCCTTGTGTCTCCTAAAATAACCAAAATAGAATGTTACTTTTTCTAAAATTAGAGTAATTTGCTACAACTTTACTTTCATTCGTCCATCACTCGCTGTTCCATCCATCATACACAGAGAACTTCCAGTACTGTTCTTGAATTGGTATGAGGGGATTACAAGGTGAACAGGGGAAAGATCTAAGGATATGCTCACACCTTTATGAAGAAATCCCCACTGACCACTGAGATCACTTAGAGACGGGGCATTTGGCATGGTATTGAGAACCTCAAGGTGACACATCGGGACCCCACAGACGTCCTGTCCAAGCAGTGGAAGGAGAGAACCACTTCACATTACCCAAAGCTTGCCCAGCTCAGAACCCACAAAAACAGAATGAAAGAAAACGAGGGCCGAAGGAGAAGTTGAGGAGGAGGTAGAGGAAAAAATACGAAAGGAGGGGGGTAATAAGAATCAGAGAAGAACGTAAAATGGAAAGAACATGTGTAGGAGTAAGGAAGGGAGAGTAGAAATTGATGATTGTAGGAGTGGGAAACAAGAAGCAAACAATAACGACAAAATATATGAGAAATTAGCCGATCCTTATTTTGTATCAGGGTCCCACAATGTTCAATGGTACAATCAGATCTAAGGCATTTTAACCATCAATTCATCTGAGCTACATAACGACTCTGCTCTTTCTCACACACTGCCCAGAGGAAGCACTTCAAGGCAGGCTCAAATTGAACTGTTTTGTTCCAGGGATCCAACAATGCCTCACTCACCTATCCTGATGCTAGAACATTTCATTTCCAACCCTAGCTATGAGGAAAGTTCCTTTGAGAAGATTATTAGACATACTTGCGGTTTTGCTGTGCTGTTATATTCACTGTTAAGATTAAAACAAACTTCTCCTTTGTCAAGGATAGAAAGTAGGATTCCTCCATCAGAACAAGCTGAAGTCTAAGTTGGTGTTAAAGGGATACGTCTTTAGGAATAACTCTATGACCCACTGTACCAAGTATTCCAGAGTTCGCCCAATATCCAGGATGGATTTGACGCCTGCTGAAACCACGGCCACTTGGGTGCGACCCATTTCTGTCAGATCTGAACTTATATCCAGTGCTGTAGAAATAATAATAAGATAACAACATGCGTGAGGTTTAGGTCAGTTACTTTATTGCCAGTCTAAATTTATTGTGGGATATCTCAAGAAACAAGTGTAAACAAGATGATTGTAAAAGACAATATAGTCTATTTGCTTGCTTTAAATACTGATGCTTCTCCAGAGGATGGAAAATGTCACGAGTTGTTTCTGTCTCTGTGTTTTCAAGTCTCAACAAAATACATATATTGATATTGTTGCATGTTCCCGAGAGTATACTGGTACTGTAATACTCCTTCCTAACTGGGTATGTTGGTACTATAACACTCTATCCCAGAATGAATATATACACTGTAATACACTCCCTATCACTGGGTATATTGATACTTTGACACAGTGTCCTGGTCTAAGTATATTGGCACTGTAATGCTCTACCTGGGTACAGTATGTTAATACTATAATACTCTTTCCTCGATTAACTTATTTTCTTCTGGATCATTAATCTAAATTTGTGGTATTAAAAGCTCTTTTGTGGCGAGTAAATCAGTGTTGCAGTATTTTCTCCTGGACTGCATGTATCAGCACTGTCATACTCTCTCCTGGATTGGGCATATTGATACTAATACATGCTTCCCTGGATAGAGTGTTTTATACTCTCATCTGGATTGAGTGTATCTGTACTATAATACCCCACCCAATTAATCATATTGGTACTGTAACGTGTTATCACAGAGTAAAGTGGCTCTGGAATATTTTCTCCTGGACTGAGTGTATTGATACTGTAACATGCTCTTTCAGAGTAAGTGTGCATTGTAATACTTTCTCTCAGCGAAAATTTACCATGATATTCTCTCCCTTATTCAATCAGAATGAAGATGTGTAACCAGAACAGAGTAATCAATTCTGCAATACCCTTGCATGAACTATACTGATAGAGTTAAACACTGCCTTTGAATTTTACTCTACTATAATACACTGGGACTGTGTACAGAGTACAGTAGTACTCTCTCCTGGACTTATTATACTGATAACATAGAAGTAGCCACATCCTGGTGGTGACTGAGAAGAGTGACACATTGATATGAAGGGAGGCTCAGAAGTCATAAGAAGAGGGTGAGGGACGATTGACGGGTAGTGGGATTGGAGTGAAGGGTTGACAGTTGAGGATCAGTGCAAGAGTGGGTCAGTCCTATAACAGCCTCTCCCAGGTTGGATGTAATAGTACTGTACCATCATGGTAACACCCATCCCCACTTAAATGACTTCCAACTTACTGTAATGTCACCTTGAATGTTATATACACACAAAGACATCTTTCTTCTTTGACTGAGAATCAGCACAGTCCCTGTCCTTTTTAATGAAGTGACTGATGTGTCACTGCATTAATGAAATTTGCTTTAATATATAAACAAGATTTATACTTAAGTACTGGTCTTGGATATTTGGAAAAGATCTTACAAATCTCTTACTGTTTTGTCCATCACGATGGACCCCTCCAATGCCACCAGTCACAAGCAAAGGAATGCCAGCTTTGTGTGCTGCTATTATGGTGGCTGAAACGGTGGTACCACCAGATAAACCCTGATAGAAAATAATCCAACAAAGCAAATCAGTGAACCTCCTCTTTGTTAAGTGTCTAAAAAAGTCAAGAATAAGATTCAAAACAATTGGCATGAGATATGAACACAAAAATATCCTGAAAAGTTAAATCTAAATATGTGTTTGCAACTAAAGCAAAATTTCTGCTATTTGTATAACCTAACTTTTAATTACCTATCCTCAGCTTATTAAAACACTGTAGCATTAGCATTTTTGACTTCCTTGATGCGTTTCTAACCAAGCCCTGAATCAAATTATTTGAGAGGAATTGTCAGCTCCAATTGGCTTCACAGAGTGGAGAAGATTTGTATGTGGGCTCATGTTCAATTTCCAAACCAAAAACTAGTAGCAAGGCTGCAGAATGTCACAGAACAAAATCCATTTGCTAATAAGTGACAGTAAGACTGGAGGTGACAATACAAGGTAAGGCATAGTATGTTGATCAGTCAGTGAGGGGAGCTTCAGCAATTTGGGCTGGAGATTGGCTGCTGATGAAGGACAATGCTGGTAAATGGAAACTCATAAGTAAAAGAGTAAGTGACTGCCTAAGGATGGTTTGGAGAGATCTGTTACTATCTTTTGAAGAACAGCCTCTGGAAGAAGTGTCCATGATTTATTCTTGTTTCTTGGGTAGAGCATGTTTAGACAATCAGATATTATATCTGTGTATGTGCAACTGATTGACTTAAATTTGTTTTTGTAAGCCCACCACAAATTGGACAAGTAGTGAATGAAAAAAGCAGTTCTGAAATCTAAAATGATGAATCAAAAAATGGAAGGTCAGCAAAGTACAGCTGATAGGATAGGGGATAAATCCAGCAACATTTTTGGCTTTCATTGTGCTTTTTCCATGAAGTAAAGGACTTAACCTGTAATTAAGGTTTGAAACAACTTCCAACAAAACGATCAAATTTGTGGACGAGGTTGGTATGTGCCTGGAAAAATGGTACAGGATGGAGAACTTCAAATTTTGGGAGTATTTAGAGCTGGAAGGACCTGACTGAGTCAGATCAGTTGCAACTCAATTATAGGAAGGTAAACCGGAGGCATCTGCATGAAGTTTCAGAAGGATACATAAACGTCTAGGAGATTGAAATAGCACTAGAAAACAGTGAAAGAATCAGGCAGGAGAGAAACCAAGGGCAGATGAGGATGGTTTGGAGCAAGCGTATAAGTGCCTGGAACATTGCAAATAATGTGTGTAAGCAGCAGGCAGAAGCAGTCTCATTAAACTATGAGATTGTGCCATTACGATGAACTGGTACCTGTAAGAGGAAGAATTTATCCAATAGTGTGGCTGTTGCCCGTGACCAGAATTGTAACTGCACCAGCCACATAAAACCATGGCTGCAAACACACATCAGGGGCGAGGCATCCTGCAGCAAGTGACTCATCTCCTGAGTAGTTCTTCTACCATTTGTAAGGCAAACTCAGGAGTACGATGGAACTCTGCATTTACCTGGATAAGTGTGGCTTCAAGAACACTCCACAAATCTGACATCTAGGAGAATGCAGGCCTCTTGACTGGAGGGGAGGGGAAGGGTTAGTTTGTGAACACAAACTTTTAAAAGCGGGAGGACAGATCGAGAAGGCGGTTGAAAAGTCATATGAGTGTGCTTTCATTTATAAACAGAGAAAGAGTGAAAAAGCAACAAAGCTAAACTTCATAAAATGTTGGTTATTGCTTAGCTGAAGTGTTGCGGCAAATTCTGAAGATCATACTTTAGCAAAGATGTCAAGGTTTAGCAGAGGTTACAGAGCAGATTTTTAGGAAAGGTGTTGAGGAAATTTGTTATGATCCCATGAATTAAAGACTGCTGTGTTGTGGAGGAAGTAGAGAAGTGGAGTTGTTCTGTAGTTGTTCTCCTTACAGCAGTGGAAGTTAAGAGATTTAGTGTTCTTCAAAATCTTAAAGGGTATATGAGGAAGAAACTGTTTCCAGGACTCAGTGAACAAAGGACACAAAATTAAGGTACATGAGGAAAGAGCCAAAGAAATGATTTGGCCTCCACTACAGATTCAAGCTCCCCCCGCCACCATTTAATTAGCTGAATTTAACTTTCATTCACTCTCTGGATTACTGTTCCAGGAACATAACCATTACGTAAACAACTCAGATAAATGCAAGATGCTCTGGTTATAAAACATTTAAAAATTAATCAAACCACTTAAGTAGCTATATTCAAAAGTGCTATATTTGAGGAAGATACATCACGTTGCTTTTTGAAAACTATTACTTAGGCCGTCGTGCATCCTGAGTTATTTTGGTGGTGGCACGTTATTTTACATGTTGCTTGAGAGAGAACCCAGGCTATCAACAAAAAAAGTTAACATCATTTTATAATTCTTTATGGAAAACTCTAAATGTTAACTTGAGTGGGAGATTAATCTTCAACGTTGCCTCTGAGTATTTTGTGTTGCAGAAACACCGAGGTTATTTGGTCCTCTAGGGTCATACCAATTCTGGGTACATATCATCCCAATTCCCTGCTTCTTCCTTGTTCCTCTCAATATTTTCCTCCTCTCTCCTGAGCTGGGCTCCAATGATCTAATAACCCCTTGTTTGCAAAAATTCTTCTACCATCTCTCTTTACAAGTGGTGGTAATTTCTGTAGAGAAGAAGTTATACTTAATCTAATTGAGTTCTCACCTTGCTAAGAACATATGGAAGATCTCTCCGAGATACTTTCAGTGTTTCCTTGCTTTCTGCCAGGTACTCCAGGTCACTCTCTGACAGTCCCACATGCATCTTGCCTTTGATGATGCCAATCGTTGCAGGAACTGCACTGTGTTCTTTTACGATCTGTTCAACCTCCTTAGCACAACTGAAACAGATCAGAGAAACCTTGGATCAAACCACAATTTGTGTTTATTTCAAGGAAGCAGCACCAGGGTGCAGAAGGGTTTACATTCCTTTACATTGGCTCTGCAGGCACAAGGCAGGCTCAGGATGGGTGAACTGGCTTCAGATACATCTTGTGCACTTGACTCCATCCCACAGCAGCTTCTCGCATGGCACAAAGTAGGCCCAGAACATATCAAAGACTGATATAGTATCTAACACACCTTCCCAGCTTTTGTGTAGGATTCAAAGCACATTTTGGTTGGAGCTAAGTAACGCTCTTTTCTTTGTTGAAAGCTTTATAATAACTTCTCAGTTCCTTTATTTAACTAAATGATTTCATTGACATGAATATATATTTATTTCTGGAGAAACAAACAATCAGCTGGAGTAACTCAGTGAATTGAGCACCATCTGTGGGGGAAAGGAATTGTCAAGGGGTCGAAACCCTGCATCAAGACTGAGAATGGAGAGGGAAGATACTGACCCTTCAACCTACTGAATGAAAGGTCAGTATCCTTCACCCATACTGACACAGGAGCCAGTATAGGTGAAGGATAATGGGCAGATGGTTGCTAGATGGAAACAGGCAAAAAAAGGCAGATGGAACCAAGTGGGAGGAGGAGATTATTTTTGGAATTAATTTTAAATACTCATTATACTTATTTCACTGGCCTATGTTTCATAATGTTTATCCTGAATACAATGAAAAATTAATTTTAGCACCATGTAAATGTTGAAACATTCTATTTTCAGTTATCACCTGTTCTTCTCAGATGTGGGTGATGAAATTGTGAGGTTGTGACTGAAGCTTTTCAGTGCCACGTTTAGAACTTCTGCAGGGAAACTATCCATTAAAACTAGTCCCACTGGATTATGATGATTGACAAACATCTATTGCATTTTTATCAGAAAGGATTTCCAAAAATTTCTATTGGGGATTTGGGATTACATTCTGTAAATCATTATTTTTCAAACAAACCATGGAGCAATGATCTTTTGATCTTAACACAGCTCAGTACCTCTTCCAATCAATGAGCCTCGTAAACACTACACTCAGTGCTCATATTTCACATAAAGTTAATTTGATTCTTGCAGGAGTTGGCTTTTCCGGATAGAGGATTCTGATTGTAGGAGAGTTTGGGTTCTAATACAATCCAAGCACCAGTGTCAATCCCAGATCCCCAAATCCAGTAGTTCCTCACAGTCCACTTACTTCAGGTTGTGAGGATATGGCATGCCATGTGTGATGATCGTGCTCTCCAAAGCCACCACAGCCTTCTGACCGGCAATTGCTTTTGAGACCTCTGGGTGGACCTTAAGAAGGCCATCTGCAACAAGCAAATGTCTAGCATTATTTTCATAATTCACAATATTTTATTCAGTTTCATTCAGACAACAGCCAGTCAGACAGTTCCCATGCCTACAATAATCAGCCCAAACTCCTGGGAATGGGCAAAAACGAGCCAAGATGCTCAAATGTTAAGTTGCAGGTTTGTTTCACTTGGTTATTAAAATGTTAATATTTGAGAAGATTCTTCAAGGTCCATTTTGGGGTTCACAGAAGCTACCCAGATGATGGTCATTCAGCCCATCAATCTAATGCTGGTTCCTTTTCCAACAATTAGTTGGGCCCCATTCTCACACTCTATCCCCTTAGCTCTGCCAATTACTTCCCTTCAAGTGTCAATCCAATTCCCTTTGAAAGCTGTAATTGACTGTTCCCATCACTCATATAGGAACAAATTCCAGATCATAACCACTCTCTCTTTAAGAAAAACTTTGCTATACATCACCCTGTGTCTTTAGCTCATCACTTTGGGTCTAAGTAATCCATTACTGGGAAAGCTTCTCTCTATATACTCTCTCTATGCCCATCAATCACGACCTTGCACAGCTCCATCACATTTGTGCATAAAACCACGATGGTTTTTGAGGGATTGCCTCACTGATGGAGACACCACATTTTAATCGGAACCCCAAATTGAGACCACACCTGCCTGCTTAGAGGATGTAATATGAAACATAAAGGAATTCTCAAGTGTTTTACCCAAAATTCCTTCTAAAATACTATGCTAAATGAACTCACTCGTGGTTTGTGAGTTTGAGTACAATCCCACATAACTGCACTTCTTAAAATGTCTTGACAGATCCAGAAAATGTGAGAATAAGCTATGTAAGCTAAGGGTTATACAAGAGATAAAGTCTTGTTCACATGATTCAGGGAGAGGTCAAGTCTCCTTTGCAGCCTTACAGCGCATTAAGGTGAATAAATCCCCAGGGCCTGACTGAGTACATCCTCAGACTTCCTGGAGACGAGAGAAAAAATTGTGGATGCCCTTGCAGAGATAGTTGCTTCATCATTAGCCACTGGTGAAGTTCCCAAAGACTGGAAAGTGGCTAATGTTGTTTCAATGTTTAAGAAGGTTTAAAAAAGGTCAAGAATTTATAGATGGTTCAAACACCATCTATAAGTTCACCGATGACACCACTGTTGTTGGCAGAATCTCAGATGGCAATGAGGAGGTGTACAGGAGTGAGATAGATCGGCTGGTTGAGAGGTGTCGCAACAACAACCTCGTACTCACTGTCAACAAGACCAAAGAATGGATTGTGGACTTCAGGAAGGGGAGGTCGGGAGAACACACACCAGTCCTCCTTGAGGGGTCAGCGGTGGAAGGGGTGAGCAGCTTCAAGTTCCTGGGCGTCGACATCTCAGAGGATCTATCCTGGGTCCAACACATTGATGCAGTCATGAAGAAGGCACGCCAGCAGCTCTACTTCGTTAGGAGTTTGAGGAGATTTGGTATTTCACCAAAGACCCTTGCAAATTTCTACAGATGTATGGTGGAGAGTATTCTGACTGGTTGCATCACTGCCTGGTACGGAGGCTCCGATGCGCAGGATCGAAAGAGGCTGCAGTGGGTTGGAGACTCAGGCAGCTCCATCATGGACACAACCCTCCCTGCCATCAAGGCCATCATCAAGAGGCAGTGTCCATCATTAAGGACCCTCTCCACCTAGGACATGCCCTCTTCACGTCACTACTATCGGGGAAGAGGTACAGGAGCCTGAAGACCCACACTCAATGTTTCAGGAACAGCTTCTTCCCCTCCGCCATCAGATTTCTAACAGTCCATGAACTCATGAACACTACCTCGTTATTCCTCTTTTGCACTATTTATTTATTTTTGCAACTTACAGTAATTTTTATGTCTTTAAGTCTTGCACTGTACTGCTGCCACAAAACAACAAATTTCACGACATATGTCAGTGATAATAAACCTGATTCTAATTCTAAACGGTAACAAGGACAAGCCAGGGAACTACAGGCCAGCCAGCCTGACATCAGTGGTGGGGAAGATACTGGAGGGAATTCTGAGGGACAGGATCTACCAGCGTTTGGTAGGTAAGGTGAGGGTAAGGCAGTGGATGTTGCCTATTTGGAATTTAGCAAGGCCTTCGACAAGGTCCCTCATGGCAGACTGGTCTGGAAGGTTAGGTCCCACGGAATCCAGGGAGAGCTAGTCAGGTGGATTCAAAATTGGCTCAGAGGTAGGAAGCAGAGGGTGGCGGTTGAAGGTTGTTTCTCAGAATGGAGGTCGGTGAATAGTGGGGTGACACAGGGGTCGGTGTTGAGACCCTTGTTATTCAATATTTATATAAATGATTTGGATGTGAATGCACAAGGCTTGATCAGCAAGTTTGCAGTTGACAGGAAATTAGGTGGTGTTGCTGATAGTGAAGAAGATGATCATAGATTACAGGGGGTCTTGATCAGTCAGGGAAGTGGGCCAAGGAGCAGCAAATGGATTTCAATACAGATAAGTGTGAGGTGATGCATTTTGGAAAGTCAAACCAAAAAAGTACTAATACTATGAACGGTAGGGCACTAGGGAGTGTAATGGAACAGAGGGACCTAGGAATATGTGCATAGTTTGTTGAAAGTGGCATCACAGGTAGACAGGGTGGTGAAGGCGGCATTTAGCATGCTGGTCTTCATCAGGCAGGGCATTGAGTATAGGAGTTAGAACATTATGTTGCAGTTGTACAAGTCATTGATGAGGCCGCCCTTGAAGTACTGTGCACAGTTTTGGTCACCCTGTTACAGGAAAGATGTGGTTAAACTGGATAGAATGCAGAAAAGATTTATGAGAACGTTGCCAGGACTACAGAGCCCGAGTTACAGGGAGAGGTTGGCCAGGCTAGGTCTTTATTCCTTGGAATGTAGGAGAATGAGGGCAACCTTATAGAAATGTTTAAATTTATGAGAAGCATAGATAAGGTGGACGGTAACAGTTTTTCCCCAGGGTAGGGGAGTCCAAAACTAGGGGGCATAGACTTAGGGCGACAGGGGAAAGATTTAAAAGGGACCTGAGGGGCAACTCTTTCACACAGAGGGTGGTGAGTATATGGAATGAGCTGCCAGAGGAAGTGGCTGAGGCAGGTACAATAGTATCATTTAAGAAACACTTGGAGAGGTACATAGAGGGGAGAGGCCCGGAGGGATATGGACCAAATGCAGGAAATTGGGACTAGCGAGGTGACAATGTGGTCAATAAGGACTCATTGGGCTGAAGGGCCTGTATCTGTGCTATGTTGCTCCATGACTCTAAGTCCAGGCTTTCTAATTTGGTGAGGTTTGTTCTTGGAACAGATTCCCTTTGTCTCCAGAATCTATTTTTTATTTAATAAATATTTTTCTCCCCGTACATTATAAGGAACATATAACAGGCAGGCATGAGAGTGAAAAAGCACTCAGACCACATCAGAGTCCAAAATTCCACAGCCAATGAAACTAAATGAGATTGCTACAAGATGCAAAATACAAACAGCATATTGCAGCAGACAGGATAATCTTGCTCAGGACTGAGGCAGTGTTCAGTGCAACAGAGCTCCAAGCGTTTTTATACTGCTCCTAACCTCTTCACATTATACAGTTTCCTTCAGAAAACTGTTCCATCTTGAACAAACAATAAAACACCCAAAAAGTTTGATTAAAATTAGAATTGAGAGAAAAAAAAGAATGTAAATTACTGATAGCAGAAGAAAATTAAAAAGATTGAATAGAACACTAAATGGAATTTAGGACTCAGGGACATCGACTAGAATTAGAGCAGTAAACAGGCTCTGGGAGAGGGTGATGCTGGTCTGGAACTTACTTCCACAAAACACAATGGATGCTGGGTCACTTGCTAACATTAAATCTCAAGTTAATATAGTTTGTTGCTCAAAATATTGAGGGAGGCAGGGGAAAGGCATGGATGTGGGGGTAATGCCTTGTATTACAGATCCTCCATGATCTCAGTTAATGACAGGCAGGTTCAAGGGTCTAAATAGACTTTTCCTGTTCCCATTTCTTATGTGCAGTAGAAGTAAATTCAACTGAAAAGGAAGAATTATGTGGAGAAAACTGCTAACAAACCATGGAGAAGTCTTCGGGCAATGGCACAGCTCCATTCCATGTAAGCTGCATGTGGAAAAAGAGGAATGCATTTCCACATTCTCCGGTAAAGACAGACACTGAAGGGGGAAACAAAATCAAAGCAGTGATTGGTATCTCATTAACTCCTCCTGACTTTAAGCAATTTAAAGGACATTGATAGTCATAGGAGAAAAGGCAGTACCAGTGATATCTCTCTTTCATTCAACTCAGAATTTATTTATTTATTCTAGGAAAGGCACTTCAATTTGGGATTACACTTCAGCTTTCACTGTGTTGGAAGGTTTCTGGTAAAAATCAATTCTTGTAAAAACTTGGGAATAATCACCAAACCTGAAGATTAAATGCAATTGATGCTGGGTCAGTTTTAAACTCAATGTAATGAGATATTTAAGTAAAACACTCAAAACAAGTTTGGCTAAAGCCACTAAATGAAAGTGATGGCTAATAAAATAAAATGGTACGTGTCAGAATTATTAAACTATTATGCCAAATTATCTTGGGATTTGGAGTACCTTAACAAAAAATATCACCAGGAGGTTCATAATCCTCTTTGAAGATGTGCATTTGCCTCCTCCGTCTTCAACAAGTGCAAGGAACTTGTGAAGCAAAAGGTCTGCCCCCTCAGGTTGGAATATTTGGGAAAAGAACAGCAGTTTGTCAGCTTTACAGAATCAGAGAAATTTATGACATTAGGAGCCACTCAGCCCATTGTGTGTACTGAGAACAGTCCCACATTCCAGTCTTCAGTCTGCAGCCTTGCAGGCTGTGGCACAAGTAACAGATCACCCGGCCTTTTGCTATTTTCAAACTGGCTGTCAAGTTTCCTGTGTAACAATAGTTACCATACTTCAAAAACATTGCACCTCATGGTTGTCCTGAGGATGTGAAAGGCACTGTGGAAATGCAAGCTCTTGCTTCCTTTACAAATCTACTCTGAAGTTTTAGCTGGTGCCCATATTGGACAAGGAAAAACATGCCCAGTGTGTTACTTTACCTGTCCAAAGAAGGTTATTAAACAGCTGATGATCAGACTGAGCATTCGGTGCCTAATCCCTGGACATCTTGAACCCAGCAGGTCAGGCAGCATCAGCCTGACCTGCTGGGTTCCTCCAGCATTTTGTGTGTATTGCTCCATATTCCAGCATCTGCAGAATCTCTTCTGTCCCTGTGTGCCCCAAACATCTTGGCTTCCTCTAGTCTGCCTTTAATTCATTTTCTTAAAGGGGGTCTTTGAGATATGAGTCAGACTGATTAGATATGCTTAGTGTGCCAATATCACACGTCCTTCATGCCTACATGAAGGCATACACAGTGATGTCACATGAGCAGTGCTCGATTTAATGTCATTTGATCAAAATGGAAGGTTGATGCCTGTTTCACTGTTACTTAAAGGGGGCCTGTCTTTAAAGTGGTCATTGCTGGGGAGTCAGAGGCCTCATCTTCTTCAGGAAGATCCTTCTTTAAATGTTCTTTCTTTGTGATCACACGTCTCTAGACCCCTTCTCTGCTACCCCTCCCCCCCATCATCTCTGACCAAAATCCCCCAATCCTTCCCCAGCCAAACCCCCAATGCTCTCCCCAACCACCCCACTAATGACCCTGTCTCTCCCCCCTCCCTCCCTCCCTCCCACACCCCACCTCAGTCTTAATTCACTCAATGATTTTGATGAGGTGATCAAGTGTAATATATCCAAGTTTACTAGTGGCAGGAAGCTGGCTGGCAATGTAGGCTGCAAGGAGGATGCAGAGAGGCATCATTAGATATAGACAGCTAAGTGAATGACCAAGGACATGGCCAATAGATTACGGTGTGGAAAAATAAGAAAAGTATAGTACTTTTTAAATGGTGAGAAATTGAAAGGTGTTGATGCTCAGAAGAAACTGGGTGTTCTTGCACATGGATCACTGAAGATTGATGTACAGGTTCAGCAAGTAGTTAGGATGGAAAATAGTATGTCAGTCTTTATTGCAAGAAGATCTGAGTGCAAGAGGAATGATGACTTACTGAAATTATGTAAGGCCCTGCTGAGGCCACACCTGGAATATTGTTCACAGGTTTGGTCTCCTTACCTAAGGAAGGATATGCTTGTGACAGAGGGATGCAATGAATGTTCACCCTATTAATTCCAAAAATATCGGGGTTGCCTTTCTGGGGAGATTAAGCAGACAGGGCCTGTACTCTCCAGAGTTTAGGAGAAGGAGGTGATCTTATTAAAACATACAAAATTCTTACAGGGTTTGATGAGGTGGAAGCAAGGCTGATGTTTATTCTGGCTGGGATTTAGAACATAGAACAGTACAGAACAAGAGCAGGCCGTTCAGCCCATGATGTCTGTGCTGACAGTGATGCCAATCCGAACTAATCCCATCTGCTTCTTGGTTTGAACTCAAGTGTAGCACGTTTTTTCCATATACATTGGGAGCACTGGCACTCGCAATCAAAATGTCTGCGAGAGTTCCTGTCGTGCATCAGACTTGAACAAATTGCTGCCAGAGGGCTTTGCACAAAACTTACACAATACCCTCGGGCAGTTCCCCTTTAATGTATGTACCTTCAGGTGTGTTAGGATTTCTTAGCCACCATATTTTGTTGTGCCTAAGTTCTACAATGTGACGTCTGCTTGATTCTGTGGGACCAGAGGCCAGACAAGTTGTATTTGGTTAATAAGATAGACTAGGCATTTACCTTAAAAACATTGCATTTATGTTGTATATTCATATATCTTCAGAACATCCCATATCACTTCACAATCAATGAGTCATTTTGGAAATGTAGCTTCTAAACTGCAAACAAGTGCAGCAAGTGGTGTAAACAATCGTCTTCTTTATCTAGTTGTGCCTCAATCTATGGCAGACAAATGTGTACAGTGAATGTCCTGGTTATTGTCTTTTAAAATTCTATAAATTCTGGAATCGTTCCTGCAAATTAGAGGGTAGCAAATGTGACACACATTAGTTAAGAAAGGAGAGAGTGAGAGAACAGGGAACTGCCAACCCATTAGCCTAACATCAGTAGCAGGGAAAATGCTGGAGTCTATATTGAAGAATGTAATAACAGAATATCATGAACAAAGTAATAGGATTGAACAATTTATAACAGGAAATCATGTTTGACGAATCTACGGAAGTGCATAACGGGGAACAAGTGGATGTGGTATACTTGAATTTTCAGAAAGCTTTTGACAGCACAGGGGATTGGTTAACAAAGTTAGAGCACATAGGGGAAATTATACTGAGATGGATTGAAAACTGGTTATCAGATAGAAAACAAAGAGTGGAGATCAACAGATCTCTCTCAGGTTAGCAGGCATGGCTGGGGGAGCCACTGGGAACAGTGCTTGGGACTCTGCTATTTATGATTTATATTAACAATTTGGCAAATGTTCTATTTCCATTCTTGGTGAAAATATAACACTAGTCGGGATTACAGGTAGGGAGGAAGTTGTAAAAGGCCTTCATGGTGATACAGTCAAGTTGAGCAAGGACATGGTATTTGCAATATAAAATGGAAAAATCTGAAATGATACACTTGCACAAAAACAGAATATAGACTGGGTGATGTTCATGTTAAAAGGAATGCAGATATCCTGGTACACAAGTCATCAAGAGTCGATATCTAGGTGCAGAGAGTGATTAGGAAGGCAAATGGTATGTTGGCTTTTATTATAGGAGGATTTGAATGCTGTATTATTCCAGGCCCTGGTGAAACTACATTTGTATACATTTTTGATCTCTTTACCTAAAAATATACATACAATAGAGTGAGTGCACTCAAGATTCACTTGACTGGTTTGCCATCTGCGGAAAGATCAGGTACACTTGAATTTAGATGAATGGGCAAGGCATTTAGGCCTGCGATGAGGAGAAATGTATTCATGCTGGGGGTGGTGAATCTTTGCAATTGTCTACCCAGACGGCTGTGGGCCAGTCACAGCTCACTCAAAACAGTGATCAGTAGATTTCCAGGATTATCAAGCTGCATGGGGATAATGCAGGAAAGCAGTGCTAAGCAGGTTCGAAGGGTCAAATGGCCGACACCTGTTCCTCTCCCTTGTATGGGAAGGGAAAATGCAGGGACAGGGAGGGCAGGGTATAGTCAAGAATGGAACAGAGTGATCCTCAAAGTAGCAATGACACTAACGGAAAAATAAGATTAGTAATTGGTATGCAGGTGGTAGACTAAAAATTAAGCTGAAATTCTATGTAATTAAAATGGAAACATCGTTTATTTCAACAGGAAAGCCCCAGTCAGACTGGTGCCAACATCCAGCTGGTTTATGGCTCTCCTTCCCCACCCACCTCCCTCCCTCCCTCCCTCTCTCCCCCCTCCCTCCCCTTCCCTCCCTCCCTCTCTCTCCCCCTCCCCCTCCCCTCCCTCTCTCTCTCTCTCTCCCCCCCCTCCCCTCCCTCTCTCTCCCCTCTCTCCCCCTCCCCCTCCCCTTCCTCCCCCTCCCTCTCTCCCCCTCCCCTCCCTCCCTCTCTCCCCCTCCCCTCCCTCCATCTCTCCCCCTCCCCTCCATCTCTCTCCCCTCCATCTCCCTCTCCCCCTCCCCTCCCTCCCCCCTCTCTCCCCCTCCCCTCCCTCCCCCCTCCCTCCCCTTCCCTCCCCGTATCCCTCTCTCTCCCCCTCCCCGTCTCCCTCTCTCTCCCCCTCCCCGTCTCCCTCTCTCTCCCCCTCCCCGTCTCCCTCTCTCTCCCCCTCCCCGTCTCCCTCTCTCTCCCCCTCCCCGTCTCCCTCTCTCTCCCCCTCCCCTCACCCCATCCCGCTCCTCCTCCTCCTCTCCACCCCTTCCCCCACGGCACCACCACACTCCTGTTACTCTCCACCGTTTACACTTTGCTCTGACCGAGCAGGTCAGTCATTCACCAAGGATTTTAACATGAACTGTTCCAACCTCTCGGGTTAAAGTCTGCGGAACTAGGTTGGCAGTTTCCGAGCTCCCCTGGCCACCAGTCTCTCGGTGGCTCCCTACCCATCACAGAGAAGTATCCCAGCATTTTATATATCTCATTTCTAATTTACCTTTCAAAAGACAACCCGAACGCACCGGCTTGCCCCACATATCTTACCTTCTTAACGCCTCGGGAAAAACGTTAAGAACTTTGATCTGCCTCGACTTCAACCCTTTGACCTATCGAATTACTGGTTCCAGTAACTATTCTGAGTGTAGAATGTGTCTGCAGCGGAGGTTCCTGAACTTTATTGTGCACCCACCCCAGATTTACCAGCTGCTCACTGTAAGCATACTCCAACCAACGGATCTTTTATTTAACTCTTTAAATACCAATTACTTTGTGGAGATGATATTGGTATTTTCCAATTGTCTTAAGATGCTTGCTGTTGATAGTCCAGGTCTCAGAAACATATAGGACTGCAGAGATTACTGCTGACTGGTAGATTATGAGTTTTGAACTAGGTCGGAGGCCTTGATCTTCCATTACCATTTTCCTCAATTGACCAAAGGTGTCCTGGTGCATTGAAAGCCATCATGAATTTCATCATCAATGTCTGCCTTCCAGGGATGGCTTCCAAGATACAGTAAGTGTCCATGCTGGAAGGACAAATGAACCAGAGTCATTGCTCAGTCCCAGGACAACATCTCCTGCATTGTAGCCATAGTTACTCCCAGCTGGCTATGTTGGCCTGGCCACATTGTCTGCATGCCTGGCACCAGACTCCCGGAGCAGACATGCTATTCCAAACTCTTGTGGGAGGAGATCACCAACAGCCAGAGAAGAAGATTCAAGGATTTACCTAAGCTTTCCTTGGAGAAGCGCAAGATCCCTACTGACCCTTGGGAACCTCTGGCCTATGAAGGCTTTAGGTGCAGAAGGAGCATCAAGGATGAGAAAATGAAAGCCATGCATTGGGAACCCACAGAGCCCTGCATTCATTGTGGAAGGTGGACCACCCCTCAAACTACCCACCCCCACCTGGCCTTCACCTGCTTCATTGGTGGGAGAGGCTGCAATTCCCAAAATAACCATTCAATGCCCACTAACCCAGAGTGGAAGCTCCAGCTGTTCCAGTTTCCTCCCACATCCCAAAGATGTGCAGGTTGGTTGGTCAATTGGCCACTGTAAAATTCTCCTAATGTGGATAGGTGGCAGGAGAATCGGCAGGGGGGAGGAAGGGGTGGAGATCATCTGGATGTAAGAGGAAAATGGACTTAGCGAGGATGGGTGCATGATCATTGGCATGGATACAATAGGGCCAAATGGATTGTTTCCGACCAGTATGACCCCCTGACTGTAATTTCCTATCCTGATCAACTCCATCTCCTCCAATCATCCCCTGTCATCTATCCTAATCATGCATTAGCATCTCCCCTGTTCACTTCATTCTCCAGTCATTCCCTATCTCCTGGCCCTTCATCGTCTCCACCAATCAGACCTTTTCCTGATCATTTCTTATGGTCTGCCCCCCAAATCATTCCTTCTCCTGATCATCCCCTCCCACAAATCTTCATCATCTCCTATCCCCTCTCCTGATCATGCGCTCTCACCTCCTCCCATCATTCCCTACCCTCCACCCATCACCCCTCCCAAATATATGCATTCATTACACCATAATGCACACAGATATAAAGTAATCACCTGTATATTCCCTTAGTGCAGCTCTTCCATGTACCTTTGTACCTTTGCTCCTAGTCACCATCCCAGCACTCCCTTTATTACAGGCTTGGGTGAAGCTTCAGAATCCTTTTGATTTTAAACTTGACTTCTTATAGGACTCAACAATTTCAGATAATGTTCCTTTTACTACCTTTAAAGCATCAGCTAGATCTATCATTTCTTTTCTCACCCCATCAGCTTCTGTCATTCGATCTTTCCTGTCTTCTACTCTACTACTTGTCCCCTCCTTTTCCTTTCTCTGTGCTTCTTTAAACACTGTTACATGTCAAGAAAGAAAGAAAGATCTGAAACATTAGCTCTCTTTTTCTTACCGCAGGTGTTGCCTGACCTGTTGAGTGTTTCCAACATTTTCTGTTTTTATTTCTGATTTCCAATATCCATATTATTTCCTTGGGTAAATCATGGGGAAGGGTAAGAAAACAGCAGGGATTTATTAATTTTAATTATACTGGGATAGGTGCCTCAGGGCTTAGAGTTGGCATCATTCTTTCTAATTTACAGAAATTAACTGGATTCAGAAGATCAAAGCAAATTCATGAACTAGGGAGGGACAGTAGAATTAAGGAATACATCCTAGAAATCAGAGCATAAATTGCATAAAATATATAGGTGGGTCAAATAATGGCTCATGGAAGGAAATGTAGATGACTGCATTTAATTCCATGAGCTATTATTTGGACCACCTATACCCATGAGCAATACACACTCCACAAACAGTGTGAAATAGAGAATAGTAGTCATGAAGACGAGTGGCTTCTTGACTGGGGTTGAATGAGAAAAGTGCTTCTGTAACACTGAGACAACCAAATAACCACCCAGGGTTAAGCAACAGATTACAACAGACCTGAATATCCCCATAATAAACGAGGAACTTTTGCTACAACTTACTGCTCACACATAATCAAGTTCTAACAAAGCTATTGGATTCTCACTGTTAGTATTGCTCATAGATCTTTATTCTGGACATTTGAATTGTCAGGTTTTTGAAGGTGTACATCCTTTTATGAAGGTGCAAGGTTCCCAGTTTTGTAAGCATGAGTCCTCCCTGTTGTCACAAACCAGCAACATGCAACCACAGTCTATCTTCTTGTTTCTCCATCTCCAGTGTGTGCATAATTCTCACTCAGCATCTTCAGCATGTACACACAAACTATTCACACATACATCTCCATCCACAATTTGTCATTAATGATATTCCTCAAAAATGTGCAGAACACAGAAAATTTTGCACTATTCTGGAAATTATCTGCATTGCCTTTTCTTGAATTCATACAAACATGCCAGAATAATAATCATTTGTAATTTGAACTTTTCATTAAAATATTTCACAAAATAGGTAAAAAAAGCAATCCACCTGAATGGTAGGAATTTTATTAGTTTGGTGATATTTGATAATTGTTGACTACAGATCTCAATAGATGTAGTTAGGTGTTTGCTGATTTCAGTAGTTTACATTAAATTTTAAAATTACTCAGTAATATCCATTTCAAGCAAAATGAGAATTTTTAGAAGCTGCTTTCCTGGACTCCTAAGCTTTTGTGCAAATTAAGGACCCTATTTTTGGGGTAAGTCTCATCAATGTATCAGTTCACACACACACACAACTGAGCAATTCATTGTACTGTATGTGAATAAAAACCACAATAAGTTACTGTTTCTTACTATCTCTAACTCTTCCCCTTTATCATTTTAGTCCCCTCATTTGAATTTGTCGAAATACATTTATAAATGCAAATGCTGACAGCTATGCATAGCTTATCCAGCAGTTTACATTTATATTTAGAATTCAGAGCAGTTAGAATAGAATAAGCAAGTGAAATTAACAGATTTCCTTACATAACAATTTTACACACACAGCTGGTGAGAATGGGGTTTTCACACACTGATCAAAGCCTATCATTCAGGACATGTGCTTTGTGAATGATCCCTTGCAATGATTCTGTTGTAAATATACAGAAAGGATCGTGTGCTCTGCAGATTTTCAGTAGGTTACGATCTCCTGTTGCACTACTTCCATTAAAGTTTGCAGTTTGACAGTGAAGAGATCTGCAAAAGTAAGCAGATTTATTCGAAGTGATGTTGGAGGTACCAGGCACACAAACAGAAACATATTAATGATCATTCTTTACAAAAGGAATATCAATGAGCCCAATTGTTGCTCCACCTGATAATCTTGTACTTTACTGAAACATGGTGATTGCAGCACTGAACTACTAACCTCAAAACTGAGTTCAAATCCCACAATGGGAAATGGTGAAACAAAATTGAATGATTCAGATCCTGCTGGCCCATTGCCATGCCTGGAATAGCCAGTTTATAAGGTTCAGGTTCGGAGGACCAAGCTCACTGACGCAAAGTATCCAGGATTCCAGCAGTTTGCATTAAACTGGACCCACACCAGCTTAGTCACATGGACATTCCCCAAAAGGGATTAAAAGCTTTGACAGCCAGCAAAACTTCTGTCCCAACTTTGACAGCTGTGAAAGCTGTTGAGATTTTTGATAGTTTTTAAATATTGTTCACATTCAGAAACATTGAAAAACTATTAAAATTGAAGTGAAAACTTCAAAAACTATTTTTTTCTATTGAAAAAGTTAACTGAAATATCTAAATCAAACAATTAATAACATTAAATGTACACAAAATTAATTCTAAAATTAATATCTATGCAAATTCCCATTGAAATCAATGGAAATGATGATGAGGAATCTCAAAGACTGGGTCCAGCACTGGAGTCCATGTAGAATCCAGCAGCAAAATGGTTAGCAGTCTGGGACATCTGCATTTACAGTGCATGTAAATCCCAAAACAACTGCTGTTAAGTGGTTAGACACAGTGGCTTCATTCAGAATTGCTGACATTAGACAGTGAGAACCAGCCCAATAAACCTTTGCATTCTGAGCTTGCAACACAAAGGAAAAAGAATGAAAGCTGTGGGATTGCTATACAGAGTCAACTCATTCACTGTTGTGAACCGGCTGGAACTACTATAGTCCTGAAGCAGGGTTTTGAACCAAAATGTTGACATACACCTTTTGCCTCCACAGATGCTGCTTGACCTGCTGACTTCTTTGAGCATTCTGTTTTTTAAATTACTATAGTACTTCACGTTAATTATGTTCTTTGCATCCCCATTTTTAGTCCTTCTCGCACAGGTAAAGATTGTGTCTTGTTACTTACAAAGTGCTTTTCTGTACCAGGCTGGTCGTTGATGCCTGCTTATCATCAGGTAATAGACAGGTACACCAGAAAGTGTTAAAGCACAGCCAATCCCAGTGCTGAGGGGGTCAGAGTAAAGGGACATGCCCACTATGAACAGACATAGTGCACTAAAGATTCCAGGTATGATAACTGGAACCTAAGGAGATAAGGACATTTTTCTTATCAGAACAATTCCATGTTACTTTTAACATCAGTGTCATTTAACTGCTTCAGAACAAAATAGTACTTCATAGAATCATAGAACTGTACAGCACAGAAATGGGCCTTTCAACATACTCTGTCCATGCCAACCATTTTGCCCACCTACACTAATTCCAATTCCCCACATTAGATCCATATCCTTCTCTGTCTTGCCTGTTCAAATGCCTATGTAAATGCCTCTTAAACATAGTAATTGTATCTGCCACCTCCTCTGGCGTTGAGTTCCAGATATCGCCTACTCTCTGTATGAAAACTTTCCCTTCAAATCTCATTTAAAACTTCTCCCTCTCACCTTAAACCTATGTCCTCTTGTGTTTGACACCCCTACCATGGGATCTTTTACCTTTTACTAACAAATATATAAACTATACATGTGAATAGGAAGGAGCTAGTAAAAACTTGATGGGCCAAACAACCACCTTCTGTGCCTTAACCACTCTATGATTTGGTATGACATATTGTGATTTATTTTTATTTTATCAATAATACACAGGCATCTGTCCTTGCAATCTCATTAGACTGAAGCTTGTACATTATTTGAGTACAAAGATTGAGACTCTGCTAACTGCAACATCAGCACCAAGGACTGATTTCATCCAATGTTGAGAGCCTGGTCCAGTTCCATTATAATGGGTTTCTTGTATTGAATTATATGTACCGGGAGCTTGTCATTGGATGGCAATGTGAAAACTGACAAGGTAGAAGCACTAACAGGTTTGCTGCTTGAATTTAAGGGGAATTGCATTTTATATTACACAAAGGGTTGTTTTCATCCAATGTACAAAAATGGTAAAAATTTACCATATTTGGGTTGAAATTCTCTTGTCGCAGGTAAGGATAGTGGTGTTTGATAAAGTCAACGATTTTTTAATGCTCAAGAATAGGCTGCTTGAATTAATGTGGCTGAGTACACAACATCCCAAGTACTTCAGGATAAGAAAAAATCCCAAAGCACAAAACGGCAATACTTTTCTTTCAGGTGACACTTCAGCCAGACAGAAATTCTGTTTAATCTTCCATATCATCCTTAGCCCTACAAAGTTTCCTAGATCAGAGCTCATTAATTATGTATGGCAGCTCCCTGAGGGATTTTAATTAAAGAGGGATCTCCATTGGCACTGCAGGAAGATGGTGTTCCATTACCAGGAGATCCAGTGAGAGTCTTCAAGAGGGCACAAGTGGTTGAAAACGAGGCCTTAGTGGCCATCAGGGCTATCAATTGCCAAATCATGGAGGACTGAATGGGAGACAAGTCCTTACAAGATCCCCTGCTGTTCTAAAAATAGTTTCACAAGGATGAGCTAATTGCTGGGCTGGAGTATTATACTGTACCTTGAATGGACGGTATAGATCAGGCTGTTTATAACGGTGTCGGATGAGTCCAAAGGTTACTAACCCCATAAAGAGCCAACGGGGAAAGCTGTTTAGATTCAGCAAACCATACAGATCACCAATGAAAATCATCAGGATGACCAGTGGATACTGAGAAAGACAGAAATAGTTTATAAGCACCGCAGTAAATGAACTAAACAGTTAAATTGCAGGCACCACATGTATCTAGAGGATAATGTTCACATAAAATTAAATGGATCCCTTGAGAAAATTACTTGAAGAATAATTGCTATCTGGAGGGAGTTATGTCATGGTAATTGTAGGCTACCCATTCTTATATCTGAAGATTATCAATTGATGACATCTTCTGCATTAATCTGAAATTATTAAACCATGCAGCAAGAATGAGTTTTAATTCTTAAATAGAGATGTTTGATACTTTTCCAGAAAAGAAGCTGCAACTCCTATCTGAATAATATTTTGCTGTTGTCTTACATGTCATCAGTCAGTGTTACTGGCTTTAAAATGTGCATTGATTACATTGTAAAACTCACTGAACTCAACAGTGACACTGGAAAAATCAACTAATTTTTTAAAAAGTCTCTTTTATCCCATATACATATGCATCATCCAAAACAAATGCCATGGTACACATGTTCCTTTTCAAAAGGAACAATAATCTGATCCCATGCAGGGACCACACAATAATGTTTTTCTCATAATGCAATGTTGGTTCATTTAAATACTAACACAGCACTCCCAATACTTCGTGCAGATCATGTTAAGGGAGCATGAATATCCCTAGGGCACTGGATCCCATTGACCTGTGTGATTTTTTTTAAGTGACATAGATCACTAATGAAAACCTTCAAAATGTCCAGTTCTCACAGATATTTGACATGAAATAGAAAACGTATTTATGACAAAATTTTCACAACAAATTGGTTGTGACCAGGAAAAGATGTTAAAAATGCTGGAAGTCTGTTCCAGTTATCCGACCAGTAGTAAAGCAAATCTAAACGTCACTTGTTGCAGAATATTTTTGTAAGCACGTTTATTAGACAGTAGTCAGAGAAGTACAGAAGTCATCTGCAGTCTGTACTCACTATCAGAACTACAGCTGGAAGTGGAGTGTGGTGCCGGATGTGGATCATGGAGAAGATTGTTGGCCATTGGTTTTCTCTTGAAGCCACAAAGAATACTCTTTGAAGGACAGAAAATAGTACTTGTATCAAGAACATTATACAATATATCTGTAGCTGTCATTCACAACAAGTGGGTATCCCTAGCAAGGTTTCCATTTATTGCCATCCCTAATTGCCCTAGGATTGGGTAGCACATTAGGTTGCTTCTGAGGCTAATTAAGAAGCCAGTTATATTTTTGTGGTCCAGAGTCACACTTAGAACAGACTGGGTAGGGAGAGCAAATTTTCTCCAAAGGACATCAGTAAAGTAATTAGGTTTGCACAAGAATTTGTTAATTTCAAGGTTGACTTTTCAGAATTCATTTATTGATTGAACTTAAATGTCCAAGTGGGATTAAATCCACATCTCCAAACTATCAGTTCAATGGATCACAAATTCAATAATATAACCACTGTATCCATCCTGTTATCTCAGTGTCAGTTCCTGATTTCCACAGTGATGACTCGGTAATATTATTGCATTTTTACATGGCGTTTAGGTAGTTCTTTAGTGCTCAATCAACAATAACTCTCTACAGAGTATGCTTGTATGCATATAATTTGCTAATATAGCAGTCCAAAAATCATTGTCACAGTAATTAAATTGTCTGGTTGACACAAGCACGCTTGTGTTTATCCTTTTCATCAGTAGCTATTGGAAGAATAAGCATTTCTTCACCATGGAACAGACCATAACATTTGAAGCAGATTATTAAAAATGTAATTAAACAATTGTGTAAATTCAGTGCAGCAGATTTAATTACAGAATGTCCATTCTCTACCTTCTTAAATATAAAAATCACAAAAGGTCCAGTATTTTCCTCTCTTAGCAATGTTAAACCCACACTGGTATTTGCAAATTGTTTAGTGATGTTTAGCCCAGCAAAACTGAATTTGGCTTTATGGGGTCAAAAGGTTAAAGAGAGCACTTTATTATGTCAAAGTCACACTCAGCCCCAAAGATATCCTCAATACTACCTGGAAACAGAAAATAGTCCTCCAGTTATTGCCCCAAGGCACGACAGTGACACAAGAATTTGAATCACTGAGGAAAAGCTTTTCAGTGTCCGATCTGCAAAAGTCTAATAGAAGGAAGAGTATCATCATTTGCAAACAGTTTCCCCTCTATTTATATTACACCAAAATATTAACAAACAATCCAAAAGCATGAAAGGATCGTCTGTTTAGAGGTAGGTCATCAATACAAATATCTAAATCTTTCAGAATCTTCTCTTTATGAAGACCAAAGTGTGAGGACAGAAACATCCAAATCTGGTTCATCAGTTCATTTCAGACAACAACTTGCACTGATGTCCTTATTGTGGAAGTAGAGGAGTTTAGGAGTGGAGTTACAAAGAGTTAGGCTGAGGCAACTGATGGTTCTTCCATTAATGATGGGGCATGAAAAAGGCAGGATGTACAAATCCTCAGAGTCTGACCATGAAAGGACATGGGAAGGGATACAGAGATTACAGAGAGTTACAGTGATTCGATAAGATAAAGATTTGGAAGAAGATATTTTTGCAGACTTTTTCTTTTTATGTCCTTTTGATATTCTTTTCCAGAAATATTGGCTGGAAATTTCTGGCTCTCAACTGCGCTACCACTTTAATTCTGGTGGGACGTCATTAGAAGAAGCTATAAAGTAGGCTGGACTAGGAAATACCAAAAATAAAATTGGCCCACAGTTTCCATCTGACAATTTCAGAACCTGTGTCACCTTCAGCAAGACTGGGCAGGCCAGGATCTGATCTCTCTGTATTTTAAGATCCCGTGTCGTGGCCCCTCAGAAACCCTGTACAGCACTGGTGGTAAGTACAGCAGATGAAATCCAAGTAGATGTGGGCAGATGATGTAATTTGAGCCTCACAAAAGAAGGACACGATAAATTATTTTTAGGCTATTTCCTTAAAAAGAGATCTTGGAGCCAGTAGCATGGGGCCCAAACAGAACTGTGTTGTGCTCATGTGAAATCAGAGTCATACATACAGCACAGAAACAGACCTTTGGGTCTACCAAGTCCTCACCAACCATCAAGTACCCTTTTTCACAAACCCTACCAATTTTTTTTATTGTCTCCACATTCTTATTAACTGTGTCTTGATTCTACCACTCACCTACACACTAGGGACAATTTACAGTGGCCAATTTATCTATCAAGCCACATGTCTTTGGACTGTGGGAGGAAACCGGAGCACCCAGAGGAAATCCATACAGTCACAGAGAGAAGGTGCACACTCCACACAGATAGCACTGGAGGCTCCATGAGCTATATTTCTGACAAACATGTGGATACTCCTTTCTTAATTATACACCTAAACAAGCCATGATCAAAATTCACAATCCATAATTGAACAGACAAAGCAGTAGAAGAGAAGCAGATTCTGGTGTTATCGGTTACCTACCACAGCTACTGCACCAGATGCCATCACTTCATCTGCCGTCAGTACAGTGTAGTAAGCCACATTTACAAGCAGATACAGTACTGTAATAAGAATCAGAGTGGAGACAATTGCCAGAGGAATATTCCTACAAAAACACAATATATATCCTCAAACTTCTTGATATATTTAGTCTTGCTTAAAATTCATTTGAAAATATGACTGATTAATAGCATTTTGATGTAATTTACTTTGGTATGCTGGTGGACAGTGCTACATGCTGGGAGGAAGTATACACACAATGCTGTATCTATTCAATATACAGCTTGGAACAGTGTCAAACAGCAGGGAGATTTTCTGTTCCATATTCTAATCTTCTTTGATTTCTTTGAGAGAAACAACATCCCAAGCACACAGTGGTAAGCTCTCATACATGTTGAATTTAGACTTAGAGGGTGGATGAAGTTTGACATGAGGTTAAGATTTAAAACTGTGGGGTTCCAGACAAAACAGTGGCTGAGCATAGAACTCTTTTGGATAGAAATAGATCAGAGATAGTGGGACTAGTGCAGAAGGGGGAAGGTGGAAGTTCAAAGTGCATTTCAGGTAGGCTGATGAAAGCAAATGTCTTGTAATCACTTTCGAGTTAGATGCTGCCATGATAGGCACCGTGGGGGTCATCCCAAATGGGAATTAAAATGGGCAGAATCACCTTCCTCATTCATAATTATTTCATACAGTGTTGCATAATGGAGAGATGGAAAGGAGAACAAAATTTAAAAAAGGGGGCAGGAATAAAGTAAAAGTAGGTAAAAATCTGTAATCAGGTAGGATTAGTATATTGCAAAGCTTTTATTAGCTTCTGAACAATGGATGAGGAACAAATGGAAATCAGCAATTGTTTGTTTAAAGTGCATTTTCTACAAAAAAATACTGTCAAATATGCACCTACCCTTGAGGGAAACAGGCATTTGGTTTTGCTGTTTTTTTCACTTGAAGGGCAAATGATGACCAAGGTTCAAGTAGAGATTCTATGCTCTTCAAATAATGCCATGCATATTTCTACATCTAGGATACTTCTATATCTATGTTAACAGGCAGACTGGACCTCAGTTTGACAATTTTGCCCAAAAAATAATGCAGTGCTAAGATTAAACACTTCAGTGCCTGGAATGGGTTTAAACTTGTGGCCTTCTGAGGAAAGGGTTATATATTTATTTGATTGTTCTGACATATTGATACAATGCCATTGCATACCTTTCTGGGTTAATAATCTCCTCTGTGACAAAGTTCATATAAAACCTAGAAAGGAAATACAGAATTGGTAGCACTTAAGTAAACATTAACATATAATTTGTTATTCATACAACATTCCAGAACCCCCTATCAATTGAATACAACTTTCACGTAAATGAATGCACAGTACCCACACAGCCCTTGTATATTAAAACACCGATTTCTCAAGTCCCTTCCATATCATCACAGACAACAACTCTCAAGTTCCTTGTATATTAAAATGCACCACAGCTCACAGACCTTTTACATTAACAAATGCTGATCCCTCCCATATTAACAGATCCCAATCACAAGCACCTCATATAACACATTTAATCATGTTTTTTTTACATAAGATGCCAGCTGTACATACCTCACATGTAACGTTCATTACTTGACATACCAGCAGGAGTTGGAGCTGAGGCCTATTACCTACAATCCAGGATGTCAGCAGCTTGGACTCAGGACCTCCTGCCTTCACTCCCATGCATCAGTTCAAAGTATGTTGTTGTGGCAATGGGAGGCAGGTAGATTGCCCAGCAAACTGACTCTGGTCTCAGGAGGTGGCAGAGGTGCCAGTCAAATAAACTGTGTACAGTTTTGCTCATCATTCTAAAAGGAAACATTAGAAGATGTAGAGGAGATTTATGAGATATTACCAGGATGTTGCCTGGATTGGAGAACTTCAGTTATAAGGAAAGATTGGATAGGCTGGGTTTACTTTCTCTGGAGTAGAGGAGGGGTGACCTGATCAAGGTATATAAAATTATGAGGGGGGATAGATGATAGATAATGAAGCCCTTTTTCCAATGTAGGGGTGTCTAAGACAAGAAGCCAAAGGTTTAAAGTGTGAGAAAGAAGGTGTAGATGGAATCTGAGGGGGAGTTTTATTACACAGAGGGTGGATGGAGTCTGGAACACACTGCCAGAAGTGGTGGTGGAGACAGATACTCTCACAATACTTAAGAACATCTAGACAAGTACTTGAAACGCCAAGGCATAGAAGACTGAGGACCTAATGCAGGTAAATGGGATTAGCATAGATAGGTACAATGGGTGACATGAACACAGTGAGCTGAAGGGCCTGTTCCTGTACTGTACTACCCCATGACTGTTATATCTGGAGGATTATAGTTTTGAGCAGAGACTGAGGAGGTTGGGGCTGTTTTCTTTGAAACAAAGGATTCTGAGTGGGAGATTCTTCGTGAGAGGCCTGGACACTGTGAACAAGACACGCATTTCCCCTCTGCTGACAGGTCAATAACGAGATGACATTCTGCAACCATGGCCAAATAAATGTAACTTGTGCGTTTGCTAAGGGCTGTGATGGGGCAGCAGATGGGACTGGAGGCATTCAAACAAAGAATTGTGGGAAAGAATGGGCATAATTTAAAGAGGGATCAACATGTTCAAGCACTTTAGGTACAAAAGGAAGGTTAGAAGTGAAGTGTAGTTTGCAAGGACTTTCACTGGCTGGAATCTTGCATTGCACAATGGAGAACACTATTATGGGCAGAAATTCAGCTTTACTCCCCTAATAAAACTCAGGAAGTTCAGCACCACCCAGGACAATTCCAGCCTGCTTGATAACATCCCATCCACCAGTCAAAATGTTTATTCTGTCCATCATGGCACATAGTGGCTGCAGTATGCAGTCTGCAATTTGCACTGCAGTAACTTGCCAGGTTACACAAGAAGTCAAGAAGGTAGCAGGAGTACGTCACCTGGCCCTTCAAGCCTGCCCTATCATTCAATATCATCATAGCTCATTGGCCCCAGACCTCACCTCTTCTGTGCCAGTGTCACACAGCTTTCAATTCCCTGATCTTTTAAAAAATTAATCTACTGCCTCTTTAAATATCTTCAATGATCCAACCCTCACAATCCTCTGGGGTAGAAACGTCTAGAAATTCACCATCTCTGTAAGAAGAAATGCCTAAATAGTTTCATTTTAAATGACTGTCTCTGTATCTTGTATGTCCAAATATTCCATACTTTTCTTTAGTGGAAACGTGTTGACATCTACCGTCTCACACCCCCTTAGCATCTTACACATTTCAATTCACTCCTCATTCTCCCAAATTCCAAAGAATACATGGATACATCGGGTCAAGGACGAGGGAAGCAAGCACATAGGAAATTTATTGCTGTTCCTTCATCTTCACTGGGAAGGAATCAACATCAACAATGGGAGTACCCAACCCAAAAAGACTGCAGTGGTTCAAGGAGGTGGCTCACTTCCACATTCTTAAGGGCAATCTGGGATGGGGAATAAATGCCCAGGTGCCAACAATGCCCAGATCCTGTCAATTAATTTAAAAATCTGTTTGTAATTCAGAGGCAATGTTTGAGATGAGTTTAACATGAGCCGAGTAATCAGTGAGCTTTAATCTAAATTTAAAAATTTATATTGTTTAAAACAAAGATAATTACAACACTTAAAAGATTAAGACACAGAAAACAATTTAAAACACATACAATTTTAAGTTAACAATTAAATAAATTTTAGTTAAATAATTTTTTAAAAATTAAATTACCTGAAACTTACCTGTTTGCCAGGGAACTGTCCCTCACCACTGAAATGAATCAAATGTTAATCCTGTGCCGGGTCCAACCTGCTGCAGGTTCAGCAAAAAGATTTCCCAGTGATTGCTGTGAAACTACAGGAGGCCAGTGCTCATGAGGAGCCCAAGGTGGCACTGCAGTTGGAATGACTCTGGTGAGGATCTCTCAGAAACTTCGGGACTTGCGTATTCATGCAAGGTGTTTTCAGAAGTATTTTACATTATTGATCTACTTAAGTTGTCTGTTAGCTCACATTAAAGAGTCTGCACAAGATTTTGGTGCTTCAACTAACACTCTCCTAACAGCAGCCAGCTGACTGGGAAAATAACATAACATTTACATCAATTTCAAGCACTACCTAACAGGATGCTCACCACTATTTCATGGTGATGCCATTGGAGCTGTGGAGAGAACCTCCAAGCATGTATCAGGACACTATTTACAACACTTTGATAAGACTTCACCTGAACTCTATCAACAATTACTCCAAATTTTAAACAAAACAGGGTTAGTGCTGTGATACTCATTTTACGGGAATAATCAGATTTGTATTGTTCAGACAATGACATATTACTGGGGAACTCACTGATCAGAACAAAGAATTGAAGGGTCTGAGTCCAAACTGGGGACCTCCATTGTTCCAGGACGAAAGCAGCGAGGGTGAGATGGACTTTTTTCTTCCTGTAGGTCTACAACATCTCTCCCCCACCAGCTCCTCTACCGGGTTCCTCTGCCACATCTGCCCTCTCCCTTGGTCTCTGCACCATCCTTCAACATGTGTAAATGAGAGCAGTCCACACCTTCATTGCTAGTGGTTGTTAAGGGCCCATGTCCACTGTTCTCTTAAATTGGGTGTAATCTGCATTTGAATGTTAAAACTGCAAATTTCTGATCAGTACTTCCAGACAAATTCAAATTATGCTAATCAGTGACAAGGACCAAAATTGGGCACTAAATCTGAACCTGTAATTGGGCTAGAATTTTTAGCACTACCCATTTAATTTTTTTAATCTTCTGGCCAAAATAATTTTCATATTCATTTTGGCTTTTTGAAAAATGAAGTCATAATTAATGCCCAGATCCTCTTGTATTAAAAGTACCTATTCAACTGGACTACAGTAAAGTTATATTCATACAGTGACAACAAGGAGATAGTCTCTAGAGCTTTTGCTTCTTGTGTGTGGAGCAGAACCACTAAAGAGATTCTGGAGCCTTGCATCACCTCAGCTGCTCTCTGAAGTTAGTGTTTTTGGCATTCTACAGATGTGTATCACATGAAGAAGGAATTCAAAATTCACTTAATAAAGTTACTAATGATGAACTTTGTGAAGTTTAACAAGAAATTACAGGAAGAAAATACACATTTGGTCTAGTTCTCCTTCAAAACTGTGAATACCAGTCTCCTCTTTCTCTGCCTTGCATATGTTGAAAAAGCTCAGATGCTTACGTACCAGCCACTGTAAGCAAACATGCCTGAATAGAAAGCCAATGGAACTTTGTCTAGTGGGACTGAACTGCTGTTAAAAGCATTTTGAAAGTTTTCATTGCGACCTGTGAAAAGAGAAGCAGCACTCAATTCAAATCCATGGCTTTTAGTCTTCATAAAATATACCACAATTTGGTTCAGCTGATTCTATGGCAGTGACAACTTTCCAGTAATCACCAATATAATAAACAGTCATCCACTAAATATAATGGGAAACTCTGATGTGCTGCTTTTATATTTATAGATTGATGTATTTGGCCAGACAAAATTGAACTAGCCTATGGAAAAACCTGTGATGTGGGTTACAGAATAGAATTATTGTTCTCGTACAGACAATGATTTGCCTATATAATAGTCCAATAAGAAAAGATTCAGTCTATTTATTACTTTGAAATAAAGTGGGCCAAGTAGATTGTATAATGGTGACAAGTTATATAATTGGCCTTGATATAGGGACTGAAATAATAGAGGATACAATGAACATGACTGGAAAGACAACAATGAACTAAAAAAAACTAATTCAGAAAAAATGAAAACAAAAATATACAAATCAGGCAGAGCACAATCAAATGGTGATTGTTCCATCAGGAGGTTAGAGTGAAGAGCAATATGTATTCCCCCATGAGGCACAGGACACAAGAGAGACTGCAGATGCTGGAAATCTGGAGCAACAACCACAAAATGCTGGAGCAACTCAGCAGGTCAGGCAGCATCTATGGAGGGAAATGGACAGTCAACATTTCGGGCCAAGGCACTTCATCAGGACTGGAAAGAAAGAGGGCAGAAGCCAGAATAAAAGGGGTGGGGGGGGGGGAGGAGCACGAGCTGGTGGGTGATAGGTGAATCCAGGTGAGAGGGGAAAGGAAGTGGGAATGATGTGAGAAGCTGAGAAATGATAGGTGAAGGGGCAAAGGGTTGAACAAGATGGAATCTGATAGGAGAGGACAGTAGATATGCTCCCCCCACCCCTTTTATTCTGGATTTTGCCCTCTTTCCAGTCCTGATGAAGGGTCTCGACCTGAAACATCGACTGTTCATTTCTCTCCATGGATGCTGCCTGACCTGCTGAGTTCCTCCAGCATTTCATGGTTGTTCCTTCATGAGGTAGATGTGATGCAGCAAAAGCTGTGGACACTTAGATGAGCGCAGAAAATAATATATGACCTAAAGAGAAGTATATGACAAATGTAAAGAAAATCAAGGCAAATAGAGAAGGAAAAGAGGGAAAAAAATGGTTCAAAAATTAAGCAAAGACAAGAAGAAAAATTGGCATTTAACATAAGAGGTTAAAAGCACATTATAAATACAACATAGTGAAAGGATAACAAACTTTAGGGGTGATTAAAGTTATAAACAAACCTGAGTTCTTAACACAGAAGAAAAAGAAAAAGCAGAGATGTAAAGGTATGTAATACTCAAGTAAACCCCAAATGTAAAACAGATGTGTGATTCCACCTCCCTGTTCCAGACAGCTTTTAAATATCTAAAGAAACATTTATTTCTCAGTTCCATTGGAGTCCCTTAAACCATCTTGGTTTTCACGTAAGGTAATAATAAGATACAAGAGAAGTAGATGGAGCAGTTGGATAAGGTCACTGTACAAAACAAAATTATTTTGAAATTAATGGATTGTAGTTGGGGCACATTGAGGAAGCTAAGTGGAAGCAATGGATTCTGATTGGACTTTCTTGAGAATGATGGGAGAAGTCAGAAGAAATAGCAGGGGCTCTGATCATAATCTTTCAACTATCCTAGGATTTAGAAACATAGAAAAACTACAGCACAATTCAGGCCCTTCGGCCCACAAAGCTGTGCCGACCATGTCCCTACCCTAGAAATTACTTGGTTTATTCGTAAGTTATTGCAAAATAACACTTATGCTTAAAAGGAGAAAAGGATAGAGCAGTCATCTTAAAATACTGGGACTAGACAGTAGATCATGAAGGGATAAATTTTATGTAGAAAGCTATGGTTCAATTAGAGACATTGAATGTGATTAGGTTGATAGGTCTTTGAGTGGACTTGCATATGATGGCCTCCTTCTGCATTGTAATTAGTGAGCAAAATTTTGTATTGTGGATCTGTTCCTGGATAGTTTATACCTTGGGCCAAAGCCATCATCCCCGGAATGATGATCAATCCCAGTGCCACCAGTTTAGAAAATGTGAGGATGATTTGAATTCGGGCAGTCCAGTTCACACTCCAAGAATTTATGCATACAACCAATGCTGCAGTGAATGAAGAAAAAACATTTGTTAGGTTTGTGTTGCACATCAAATAAAAACAAGTATTCTTTTAGGTTCCTTGACAGGACAGCAAAGCCAGCACCTATTGGCCAGCCCGAGCTGTCTTTGAGAGTGAGGTCACAGACCTCCAGCTTAAGCCATGGGAGAGTCCAATAGAAATTTGGCTGTTAACATATTGTTTTTGAACCTCCAAAATGTTCTCATATTTCCTTACGATGTACAAGGAGGTCATTTGGGCCATCAAGTCTATGCTGACTTACTAAATCTCTACTTAAAGGATAATCCCTCATCCTCGGAACCCATCTAATGATCCATGATGTGCTGATTGTGAGGCGTGTCAGTATTCATTACAAATATATCTCAGGGTGTGAGTTTCTCAGATTTCAAGAGACAAACTGTACAGCCCATGACTGGGGTATGGTGGGTAGCGCTTTGGTTAATTTACTGGACTAGCTGCCAGAATCCTGGACCATTGATCCAGAAACACAAGTTTAAATCCCACCTTGGCAGTTGGGGAACTTAAATCCAGGGAATTGAAAGAATAAGTGGTCTCAGTCCTGGTAGGTACTAAACAATTGGATTGTTGTTAAAATCCTTCTGGTTAACTAAGTCCTTCAGAGAAGGAAATCTGCCATCCTTACTCAGCCTGGCCTAGCTGTGATGCCAATGTGGTTGACTCTTAACTGATTCCTCAGTTTAGGGGCAATTAGAATGGACAATTAATGCTGGCTTTGCCACTGGTGTCCTTATTCTATGAGTGGAAAAGTCAATACCTCCATTATATCTGTTTAGGTGGTTTATAACTTGCAAATAAGATATCTTCTGCCACATCCTACAAATTACCAGGCATACTCTGTCAAGGCAAAATTAGTTTTTTCACGTTGCTAATTCTCCTGTTTTTAATATGTCGGCTTAGGAGCTTCAAGAATGCGTATCACTGGCAAAGGATCATTAGTTGGTCTGTTTTCCTTCATTGATACTGAAGAAAGATTTACAGACCTGACACTCCCGAGCCTTCAATTTCTTCTGATCTTGTCCCCTCTCCATTAGTAGAGTGAGGTGGGAATTAAATGTAATCAGGATCCCTCCCATCTCTCAGGGTTTCAGATAAGCAACTATTTCACTGGCTGAGCAGCTTGGTGCAGGGTTTGGGGACAGAGGTACAAGAGCATTGTGGGCTTTAACTGACTACAGTTTGCCCATCGACACTCAACAATACATTTTAGGTACGTGTTAAATTTCCCCTTTTTTTGAAATGAGCCACATTCCATGCAGTTGATTAAAATTAAAAATTGTGCTTTATGTTGTAAATGGCTGTCTTTTCACTACCCCCAACAATATTTACATATCATTATACTAAACATGCCACACGTGAGCTGTAGAACCAGTACAGTCCAAATTCTGGACCTCCACACACAATGAGTGCCATTTTGATATTGAAAAGTAAAGGGAAACTCAGGCCTGGATTTTTAAACCTTGTGAGAGACAGTTCACTTTTCTGAGACACTTGAGCAAAGCAATGTTACTTACAGACTCCAACAACTGTGAGAAGCTTTACTGCCAAAGCTGGAGCAGGACAAGGGGCAAAGAATGGTTCAACGATGTAGCGTCCAAACGACAAGCCAACAACAGCAGTGATTGCTGGTCTGCTCAAAAGAGAGGACATATGAATAAAATATCAATAAGTGTTATTGTAGAGTTGAATGCAGGCTTTATAAAGGACACATGTGGTCTGATAAGAGAAGGGAAGAGAACAAATGGTATTTCTTTTCTTAATATGGTTCAGCTTCACAAATTTTTATAATTATGATACCAAATGTAGTCGAGGAATAGTGGAAATAAGTCACAAAAAGAAATGCATTTAAGACTGAGCATTAACCATTTCAAAATCAACACTGAAGTTTGGGAAAACTATCCTTAAATGGTAAATTCTTCTTCTTCTCTCTGCAGTACTTTCACTTTAAGTAATAACTTTCACACCTGTAAAATAATCTACAGGAGCTCTCCAGTCCAACCCACCATCAACAACCCACCAACACCCAAATCCAACAGCAACAAACAATGTGCTGGAGGAACGCAGTGGGTCGAGCAGCATGTTCTCTTGTGCCTCCACCAGCCTCTCTAACTTTCATAAATTTGATGCGTCTCACTGTCTCATGGTCTAATCCTCACCATCTTGATAAGATAGGATATCTTTATTAGTCACATGTACATCGAAACACACAGTGAAATGCATCTTTTGCATAGAGTGTTCTGGGGACCAGCCCGCAAGTGTCGCCACACTTCCGGCGCCAACATAGCATGCCCACAATTTTCTAACCCATAAGTCTTTGGAACGTGGGAGGAAACCAGAGCACCCAGAGGAAACCCACACAGACACAGGGAGAATGTACAAACTCCTTACAGACAGCAGCCGGAATTGAACCCGGGTCGCTGGTGCTGTAAAGCGTTACGCTAACCGCTACACTACCGTGCCTTACTTGGCCAAGTTCTGCAATCTCATTCCGTCTGTAACCATAGTTTTGATCTCCTACGATATCTTACTACATCGAATGATTATGAGAGTTAATAGGAATTATTTGCCTTAGACCAGTTCCAAAACTGTATCGAAATGTATGAGAAATGTGAAGGGAATGTCAGGCACTACCACTCAACATCTGAAAGGCAAAAGGGGGCAGTTGTCTCCAAGAACACGTCCTCCATTGATCTGGGTGTGAAATAGTGATTGGGGGTGGGTGGGGATGGGGAGTGAGGGGATCAGCTGGAGTAAAGAAGGAGAAAAAATTGACTGGGATCTGAGACCCCACCGGTAAAAATATTCACTGCCGGTAGCAGTGACAGTCACCTTTCCACAGATTTGTTCCAAGAGGCCACAAGGAGCACCTCTCTTATCTGTCTGTAGGTCATAAATGGATCAAGAAAGTCAGCAGCGTCCTCTTTGGCACTGTCAATGAATACATTGCCTTCACCATGAATATCAGTAGTTGGCATGAAAGGGTTCTTAGATTTTCTGCTGTGGCTATCTTCACTCATCTGTGGGAAATTACAAACTATCCACATGCAGCCAGCAAGGCACAAGAAGACCAGCCAGGGGCATTCACTAAATGAAAAGATTTAATCCCATCAATATTCATCACAACATGTTCAGTGAGGTTTCTTTATCAAGCAACAATCAAACTTTTCTACCATCCCCCTTAGTATTTACCCAGGGACAAAGACTTCCCGACTGGCCTTCTGCCACTGGAGATGGGGGATACTTACTGGATAACTCACAGTAAACATGTTCAGAGATCATTTGTGGCTTCTAATTCATTAAGCTTGTTAAACTGGCACTTCCTGTTCATTACACACAAATTTTGTGGGCGGCTGGCTCCGTGTTGTTCACTGGCCTCGGCAGGGGCCAATTTTTTGAGTGGGCATCACCATTTAAAAATCATCTACTCTGAATGCTGAATGGGGAGTTTGGACTGGGTTTATTCCGTAGTGCAGTTGGATGAGTTGCTGCTAGCCAGCCTGATCAGAGAGGGGCTCCTGTCCCCATCCCCCCTCCTCCTTCCCCACATGTACTCACTGTTCTGCTGGTGCAAGGCCAGAGCCTGAGCCCTCATGATACCAAGATTGTGCAGCACAGAGTAGACCATTAAAAATCTGGACACCCCCTGTCCCAATTCCCCATTCACCAATCATCTCGCATCTTGCCTTCCCTCTGATAGGCCATCTCAGCATCTTCTTGACCACAATATCAAAACAAAAGCCACCACAACATTGACATTCCAAACTGGACCAATAAATCCAAACGTCTCAACTTCGACACTGACATTAGTTAATTAACACTGTGCATTTCTTTAGCACTAATCTTCCATGTGCCTTGCCTACCTTGTGCATCCACACAGTAAGTACTACTCTAGTAGCTATAGCATTGTGCTGTTGAATATCAGTGGTGGAGGCTGCTAATGGACTTGACCAGCCTTGAGCAGCTCAGCTCCAGGAGGCATCGCTTTGGAAAACAGCAACAGCAAACGTTATGAAGTGGCAGTGCTGAATCCATGGATTCTCCTGTGGGTCAGCACAACAGAATCATACTCCACAGAACCACTGGCGCTCCCATGGACAGCACCCCAACAAGACTGAAGCTTCTCCGGATGACACGACAGCAGATTCACTGAGTACTTAAGTGGTCAACTTTGTCAGATTTCATATGGCAGCACGACATTTGTTGTACAAACCTTGCCTGTGTGTGCATGTGTTCTCCAATGAGTCAAGAGCCATGTCACCAGCACACAGCTTTCACTGCCCAGAGAGAGAGACAGAAAGATGGACATCTTTCATTTGCCATTGTCATTTAAATACATTTGGCATGGTGAAAGAAGGCATTATGACTGTCATCAGTGTACCAGGTATTGACCTGTATGAAGTGCTGCGTATGGCGGAAAGAACAGTTCGTTCTGGCTTTTTAAAAAATATATATAAAGGCTAATTTGTGAGTGGGGAAGAAAAGGGGTTAAACTGTGAAACCTAGGCAAAAGCATTATCTAAAGATAACCTCTAATGCTCAGATAGTAGAACAAACCTTATCTGTGGTTTTCACAGACAAATAAACAAGCAAGAACACACCTTGAGCAATAGAGAAATAGGCAGCACTATAGAGATAAGGGAGTGGAAAGCAGGAGTAGAGGTGCCATGGAAAAAAATTTATTTGTGATAGGTAACACTGGCAATGCCACAAGGAGCATCTCCCTGATCTTTCTGTCTGTAGATCATAAATGGACCTGAGTCCACAGCCAGATCACGCTCTTCCAAATCATTAATGTATATCGTGAACAGTTGCAGGCCCAGCACTGACCCCTGCGGCACCTCGCTCACCACTGATTGCCAACCAGAGAAACACCCATTATCCCAACTCTCTGCCTTCTATTGGTTAACCAATCCTCTATCCATGCTAATACATTACACCCAACTCTATGCATCCTTATCTTATGGATAAATCTTTTATGTTGCACTTTATCAAACACCTTCTGGAAATCCAAGTATATAACATACACCTGTTCCCCTCTATCCACTGCACTCATTACATCCTCAAAGAACTGCAGTAAGTTTGTCAAACAGGACCTGCCCTTCCTGAATCCATGCTGTGTCTGCCTGATGGAACCACTTCTACCCAGATGTCTTGCTATTTCTTCCTTGATGATAGCTTCAAGCATTTTCCCGACTACAGAGGTTAAGCTAACTGGCCTATAGATACCTGCCTTTTGCCTACATTCTTTTTTAAACAGTGCCGTGACATTCACTGTCTTCCAAACCACTGGGACCTTCCCAGAGTCCAGAGAATTTTGGTAAATTATCACGAACACCTCTACTATAACTTCCGCCATTTCTTTCAGTACCCTGGGATGCATCCCATCAGGACCAGGGGACTGGTCTACCTTTAGGCCCACTAGCTTGCTCAGCACTACCTCTTTAGTGACAGTGATTGTTTTGAGTTCCTCACCTCCCATCGCATCCATAACATCTCTCTTTAGCAGGTTAGATGTGTCCTTCACTGTGAAGACCGACAGAAAATAGTCGTTCAATGCCTCGGCCATTTCCACATTAACCAATATTAATTCCCCCTTCTCATCTTCCAAGGGATCTACGTTCACTTTAGCCACCCTTTTCCGCTTTATATAATTATAGAAACTTTTACTATCTATTTTTATGTTTTGTGCTAGGTTACTTTCATAATCTATCTTCCCTTTCCTTATTGCTTGCTTAGTGGTTCTTTCTTGCTTTTTAAAGTTTTCCCAATCTTCCAGTTTCCCACTACTCTTAGCAACATTGTATGCATGAGCTTTTAGCTTGATGCATTCTTTTATTTCCTTAGTTATCCAAGGCTGGTTCTCCCAACCCTTGCTGTCCTTGCTTTTAACTGGAATATACTCTACTTCCTATACAGTCATGACTGTGTAGCCAGATTCTGCTCTAACTCCATCTACAAGTTTGCAGATAATACCACCATTGTAGGCCATATCTCAAACAGCGATGAGTCAGAGTACAGGAAGGAGATAGAGAGCTTAGTGGAATGGGGTCATGACAACAAACTTTACCTCAATGTCAACAAAACAAAAGAGCTGGTCATTGAATTCAGGAACGGGGGCGGTGTACATGCACCTGTCTACATCAATGGTGCTGAGGTCGAGAGGATTGACAGCTTCAAGTTCCTGGGAGTGAACATCACCAACAGCCTGTCTTGGTCAAATCACGTAGAAGCCACGGCCAAGAAAGCTCACCAGTGCCTCTACTTCCTCAGGAGTAATGCAGAGGTCCAAAATTCATTTAGCTGCCAAGCAGTCTTTCCAAGATAATAAATATTCAATCCCAGTTTTGTAATCACTTGCTTAAAACATTTCATTGTACTACTTACCAACTTACTCTCAATTCAGTAAAGTTGACAGTAACCATTTAAGCCTTATTTTAGAAACTGTGCAATGACCACATAGCAACTGGATAATGAAGAAGTAGAATTTCTTCTGATTGTGGTCTGTCTCTCTCTGACTCGATCTATAATGGCAGGAAAGTGATACGAGTCCAGTGTGTGTGAAATTTGTACATTCTCTCTGTGGCTGCATGTTTCCCCTGGGTACTCTGGCTTTCCTTGCACTTCTCAAAGATATGCAGGTTGGTAGGTTAATTGGGCGCGGTAAATAAGTGAGTGGTAGAAGCTGGAGAGAACTGATGGCAATGTGTGGAGAATAAAATGAGGTTAGTATATGATTAGTGTAAGTGGGCATTTGATACAGACTCGGAGCCTGTTTCCAGCTGCATGACTGGAATACAGATGTTGAGGTTCTTCAGTTGACTCTCTGCTGAGCCAGTAAGAAGTGTTAGGTTCAGGCCCCCTGTTCAACCTGCAAAATACATTCAATAACCTGCAGCTTTCACTGATAAGTGAAAGCTTCCAGTAAATTGATTGACTCCACACAATCCTATTCCATCATACCCAGGAGCATATAAAAGAATTAAAGATGGGCAAGCAATCAGAGATATAATCTTTCATACCTTGGACTTTCAAATCAACAACTTCATGAAACTGTGGTGCATGTCAATTAGGAGATTCCTCTGACCTTGTCCTATACTGAACTGGCTCAAAAACAAACATGGTGAAGGTGACATATGTTGATGTTTAGGCTAAGAAGACCTCTTCACTTTTTGGATATGTATTGAGTAGACTTTGGTTTGGTCTAACATTGCCTAGTTGCAGCACAAAGCTCTTTTTAGCATGCTTCAGAAAAGAGGATTTAGAAATTCCTAACAATTTCAAAGTTCACACAGGAATTTGGTCAAGTACATTAAACAATGTACTTAATAACAAAACACACTGATGAACTTCAGCCTCCATGCCTGAAAGCAGTGAAGAAAATGATTCCTACAAGAACAATTGAATTTCTGGATTATTTATCCAGTTCCTGAACATCTAGTCCACAAACAATGCAACTGCACCTCATTCCCCTAGATAGTTTTGGAATTAGAAAGGGGTGGAGGCAAGGGGAAGAGAGAGAGAGAGAGAGAGAGTGAGAGAGACAGAGAGAGACAGGGAGAGAATGAGACAGATAATGAGACAGAGAGAGACACAAACACAGAGAGAGACAGATAGATAGATAGATAGATAGATAGATAGATAGATAGATAGATAGATAGATAGATAGATAGATAGATAGATAGATAGACAAACAGAGACAGAGAGAGAGCGAGACAGAGAGAGGCACACAGACAGACACAGAGAGAGCGAGAGAGCAAGAGAGAGAGAGGGAGAGAGAGAGAGAGAGAGAGAGAGAGAGAGAGAGAGAGAGAGAAGTTCTCTTGGAGTTGGAATTGGAGCCAAGGTGTGTTACCTGGATGTTGGTAGGTCATCTTCAAGTAGGTTCACTACTACTCTGTGCTTCAATATCAATGTGGGCAGCTGGAGTCAAAGGGATGGGGCTCCGGCAGTGTGTGTCCAGCAGCAGGAGGAGGTGTTTGGACATGAAACTTGGGGTTTCTAGTATTGGGATTCGTGGGGGAGGTGGGTGGGAATCTGAGGCAATTTGTCACATCGTGTATGGGGGGCTATTTTGCAAGACACATTTTTAAAATCTCAAATACAATTTTTTCCAGTTTGCATGCAAAATCAATACATTAAAAAGAAAATTAATATTTTAATTTGCAATCACATTAATTGCAATTGATTGATTGAGCTATTTACTGTCCACATGTTTTCCAATATTTTGATTCTGATAAGGATATTTCATTCGGCTAAATCAATTTTTATTTCAGTTCTAATGAAAATTCATTGATGTGAAATGTCAATTAAGCTTCTTTCTGCCCAGTTACTGTATTTCCTGTTTTTATTTCAGACTTCCAATATCCATTATAGTTAGCTTTTATACATCCTCTCTATTTGTAAAGGCAGCGTAGCACAAATACATCTTTAATATAATGTTTATTCTAAAAGAGTTGGAGCTATTGTTTGTTTGAAAGTTTGTGCATTAAGAATCTGTATACTTGATTTGGCAGAAAGTTCAAGATTATTAACAATAATCATTGGATCCTACCTGATTATGATGATTTCACTCCATAATCGAAGGAAGGCTGGAAGTGGGCCCAAAGTCTCCAGAATATAGATATAGTGACCACCGGATTTCTTAATGCTTGTTCCAAGTTCTGCATATGATAGAGCTCCTGGCACCCAAGGAGACAGATAAAATGTCTTAAACCACTGTTAGCATATTTCACTTCACATTCTTCAATTTACTGGTCAGTATACTTTTGCCCTTAACTTGCTGTCCTTAGGATTCCCATACACTTTTTGCTCTGATACTTATGGAATGAGCAATTGTTGATATCATGAATTTCCACTACCTCTCTTCATTTCTCCAGTTCTATGGCTGTGAATCATTAAATGGTTAAAAGAAGATAGGAGGAGGAGTTGGCAATTTAACTTCTTAAGCCTGAATTCCCATTTGCCTACTGACCTAATTCCAAATAACCATCTTGCTTCCTATTCATCAGTACCTCTGTTAAAAGATCTATAATTTATTATTTGCCAACCTCAAGATCTCATAGTAAAAATTGATGGTGGCATATTGGGGGTGGGGGGGGGGGTGGGGGTGGGTGGGCCTGAATTGATTGAAGTTTTCAAGACATTAAGTGGACATATTGTCAACTGAAGGAACTATTCTGTTGTTTTGTTTTTCTGCTTAGCATACGTACAAGTAGTCCTGTATTTCAGCTTCATTAGGTTTGCATCATCATTTTTTAGATATATCTGGTGCTGCTTCCAACATGGCCTTTGGCACTTCTCATTGAACAAGGTTTGACCCATGACTTCCAGGCAATGGTAGTAATGCTAGGCATTGAGGTCACAATTTATGGTGGAGTTCTTTTCTGCTACTGCTGATGGTCCGCTTGACCATGTGATGTCCAGGTTTGACTGCTAGATCTATTCTGAGTCTATCCCGTTCAGCACATTCGTAATGCCAGAAAGCATGACGGATGGAGTCTGCATTGTGAAGACAGGACTTTGTCTCCAAAGCTATCATGGACAGGTGCATCAGGCAAAGATAGATTGGTAAGGGTGAGATCAAGTAGGTTTATCCCTTTGTTAGTTTACTGCCTGCTGCAGACCCAGTCTGGCAGCCATGTCCTTCAGCCTGGCCAGCTTTGATTGCTACAATAAAATTAATGGCAATACCTAGCAGATCAAGTGGCAGTTGTAGACATAGAAACAGTTAACATTTATTCTAGCATCAGTGTTTATTTAAATTTTGTATATTCTAGGCCTCCAGATGGAAAAGCCATCATTATTGATAATTTCCTGTACTTGTCCCAGATAGTTAAATGACCAATGTACATAGACATTGCAGTCACCCTGGACCATACTTCCACCATTTAGAAAATACTCCAAGTATCTTTCTTTCCGTTCAAGCTGGATGATCTCATACTTGTCTGCTCTGAAAAATATTTATCATAGTATTGCTAACAATCTATTAAATCCTTTTTGTAATCTTTTGCTTCCAGCTGCTATATCCCCTACTAGTTCCCTACTTATTCCCATTAAAATAGTCCCCTTGTTAATTGATCTTGTTAATTGTTCTTTCCCCGCAGTACTGTACCCCTCTGATTAAAATCTGTTGTCATCCCCCACCCTACAAAATCCAACCTTTGACTTATCATTCATGCCAACCACCACCACACACGCAACTTCCACTCCAAAGATTTTAACTTTGGTTCCCCAATTTACATGCATCTTTCCTAAATCCCTGTGTTTGCATCACTCCAAACCATCCCCACAACAGTACCAAATGTCTTTTATCAAAGTCACTAATAATATCCATTTGATTGTGACAAGGACTCTCTATCCGTCCTTATACTGTTTAAACTGGTGCAGCCTTTGACATGGCTGACTACACCACTCTGCTCAGATGATTCTCCAGCTGAACAGGACCACACTCATCTAATTACTTTCTCTCATAAATTGTAAGTAACCCTGAGGAAGCTGCTTCTTTTCCCACTTCATTGTTTTTGTTTTCTTCTAGTATCCCAAGGCTCAAAGCTTTGACCAAGCTTGACCTAATTTCTTCTTATGTGCTCAATGTCTAATTATGCTTCATATTGCTTATGTGCCTTGAGATGTTCTTCTGTTTTAAATGTGTCATCCAAGAACAAAATGTTGTCGTCCTCAACAGTACACTTGAACATGTGGTTCTCTATCCTGTCAATTAAGGCAAAAGTAAACATGAAGATCAGCTGAGGCCCCAGCCTACCATCTGGCTCTGATCATTCAGCAAGCTAGGTCAATAATCGTCCTTCATTCTCACAAGCTTCAACTTTAGCAGTCTCTTCCAAAGAACTTTATCTAATGCTGTCTGAAAATCCATGTGAGTAACATCCATAGATGATCGCCTGTCCACCCTTTAGTCACCCTTCAAAATGGTCAATCCTCCATCTCAGATGCAATTTATCTTTATAATTCCTTAGTGTCTTTTAGTTGATCAGGAAAAATAAGCAAGGCTTTCAGTCACTCTATTCTTAATAATAGACTCAAGTGATTTCCCAACAACACATGCTAAGTTATCTGGTCTCTATTTCTTTGCCTTTCCTATCTTGAACTTAAGTAACACAGGGTGATATGTGCACTTTACCAATCCAGATGGCTCCTGAGTTGAGAGAATTATGAAAAAGAATGATTAAGGCAGTTTCCTTTACATCCCTGAGATGGAATCCATTTTGTCCAGGAGATGTTCACTCTTTTGTGCTATCATTTTGTTTAAAGTTACTATTTTGCTTACATTAATTTTGATGAGCCTGATTCCTGATTCAAAATTACTTGCCATGGAATACCTCAAAAGTTATCCTTTTCCTTTATTGCAAGCACAAAAGCAAAATAAGTATTCACCATTCCTTACACTTTATTTGCAATATCATGTCAACGTTTTCCAAGGGCCCACAGTGCTCCTGGTTACTCTCTTGCTCCTGACATAATTGTAAGAAATTATGTTCATTCTGATAGGCCTGGCAAGTTCCTTCATAGTCCATAGTTTTATTATATACCTTGTTATGTTTTGTCATTCTTTGCAAACCTCCCAGATTCCATAATTTTACAGATTTTGGGAACATGCAAATTTCCAATCCCTCTAGTTAGGGCTAATTATATACTGTGTTAAATCTTGGCTGCAATCCAAAATTTTAAGCTTTTGTTACTTCGATTGAACTTAAAGTTAACACATTAATATATTTCAAGCTCATATTCTTTAATGGTAAAATGGTTGAGTTATCCCAAAATGCAGTAAATCTATTTAAGGTTTACATTCCTGTAAATTCTACCTTAAATTTTTCATTCAATTTCTTAAGAGTATTGTAATATAGACATGCATGGCTTTAAATGTTTATCTCATGCCAAAGCTATGATTTGCACCATTTCCCAGCATTTTTTTCTTCACATTCCCCTAAGGGGGTTCTTTTCTAGCCAAACCAGATTTCAATAAACTATAACTACATTTTTGGAAGAATTTTCAGAAGGTCACAGGGACTCAGTCTAATCTTGTACATTTGAGCCACGTGTCAATATAAATATGCTGCAGCACTCTGAGTTCTGGCAAGGTCTTGACTTTGGCTAAGCCACATAAGGGATAGAGCAAAAGTAAACACATGGGAAGGAGATGAAAAATCTGGGGAAATTCAACCTCAACATATAATCATCAACAAATAGTTGAACACAATTGCACTGACAAGTTGGAATTGGTTTATTATTCCTACATGTACCAAGGTACAGTGCTTGTCTTGCATACTGTTCATACAGATCAATTTGTTACACAGTGCATTGAGGTAGTACAAGGTAAAACAATAACAGAATGCAGAATAAACTGTAACAGCTACAGAGAAAGTGCAGTGCAGGTAGACAATAAGGTGCAAGGTCATAATGAGGTATGACCTCGTGTAAGTAAAAAATATGCTATTATTCTCACTTGAAATTGCTATTTTCTTCAGACCGTACTACCAGTTTAGGACCCCCTCAAAGTTATTCCTAATGATTTCCTTTCATAAAGGACCTTTCATACCATCCCAACATACATTATAGCCAATGACCTTTGAAGCGTAGTAATTGTTAAACGTAATGTACCAGCCACTTTTCACACAACAAGGTGATAATTACCAGATATTTAAAAATGTTGACAATGGATGAATGTTGGTCAAGACGAAAGATTAACACCCTGCCTGTTTTCAAAAATAGCAATATGGTATCTTTTACAGCTCCTTGAGATGCTCACAGTTGAAAATCCCATCTGAAAGACACTTCCAATAGAATAGGTCTCTTACCAATAGGGTAGCTCTCTTATGTATTGATTGCACAGAAGTACCAGGCTGAATGTTTTTCCTCAAGTCCTTGGAGAGAGACTTGAACAAAGGTGAATATGCTAGCAGTTCAGGTGCCAAGATTCAAATGCATTACTAAGCTGAAGATAGTACCTACAGCAGACCACCGAGGGTGTTGCATTCTGAAATAAATATTGAGGGCATTTCTGCATAACATTTATGTCTTAAAATCAACGTACAAGGTCTCCTGTGCTCGAGTTTACTTGGCTTTAATATTTCATGATTCCTTTCTTCGTTTCACCTTGATCAACAATTGCACACTTTATGATTCCTGGAATTTCTACGATTTGGGCATTATATTGAAGTTTGCTCTGTGCATATGTGATTTCAGATCTTGTTAAAATACTTTCAGTCTTCATCAATAGCACACGTTTCCTGCGACGAGGTCTTCAGCTCTTGCTAATGTTAATCTGCAAAATGGTCACGAAGGCAATTTGACTGAAACAGCAGTACAGTATTAAAAGAAAACTCTTGCTCATATGTAGAGCCTTAACATTACCAGCACAGAACGGCTCCTCTGTAGAAAAAGACTTTTCAAACATTCATGTGCATGACAGTGTTCCTACAATGCAGGTTAATGAATTAGTTAAGATATCGAAGAGTTCATATATAGCGAATTAAGGGTACATTTTAAATAAACCCAATTTTAAATTAATGCCATTTTATGCTAGGATGCATGGAAATATCAATGCATTTATTATAATATGACAGGATGTATTTATTGCCTCACGGAGCCTCTCGATAAGAATTCCTTTCTAAGAACTCTGCACTCACCCAACATTGAGAGTATTCCACAGGCCAGCCAGATCACCAGGGATGCGCCGACGCTCCCAGAGTTGACCAAGACTCCTTTTGGTGAAATGAATATACCGCTGCCGATAATTGTACCAATTAAAAACGAAATGGCTCGGAACAACCCAACTTTCTTCCTCAAAAAGACGACTTCTTCCTTCCGCTCAATTTTGCTTTTCGTATTTTCTGAAGCATTTTCCATGATGTTCAGACAATAAAACAACGGGAAAGGTATAATGGTTAAGTCTTACAGAATATTTCTTTTAACGTTGCTCAATGTTTTGTCATGCACAGTATTCTTGTTTCCTGAGCCCAGCAGACCCCCCCCCCCCAACCATCCCCCACAAACTGCATCTGCAGAGAGCAAAGGCAGGGTTGGAATTGGTTCAAAGGAATTGCAGTTTGGCATGAATTCCGCCAGAGAGGGAACCAGACAAAAGGCATTGGAAGGAAGCCAAGAAGTCCAAAACAAAACTGAATAAATCAGAATTAATTTCCCATGTAATGTTCAATGAGTAAAAGTATAGAGAAAATTATCTCAAGAAAAGCTTGAAAATTAGCTAGTTTATCTCCTTCACCCACTGATAAAAAGTTGAAAATGGTAACATAAACCCAATGCTGACAATTAATAATCTGTAACGTGTGCAGATCTTTTGTTTTGTTTTTCTATGATACTGATCTCATTGCTGCTTTAGGGTAACTTTTTGTATTTTTTTTAAAAACAGGTCAGCTTAATCTATTCAGAGGGTTGGAGGTTCAATACCAGTTCTTGGTGTGAAAGTATCATCTAGCCTGAAATACTGAGGTGATACTACTCTTTAAATGATGCTGTCCTTCAGATGAGATATTAATACAAAAATTGATCTACTGGTTCCAGTGTCCTTAGATTTGTTTTTGAGTCATAGCTTTCCAAGCCAACATTGGTAACACAGCACAATCCCTACCTTGGTTATGCTAACATGGAACGATGCTGAGGGAGTTCAGCCTTTCTTCCACAGAATGAAGGATCATCTTGATAAAGGGAATGCTCCAGGTTTTGTACATATGGCTTTACAAAGTTTTGTTTTTAAAACTTTGTGTAGAAAGTCAAGGCACACACCATTAAAGAGAATGTTTCTGCTTGGACAATTGATCAAAAAGCACATAATGATCTTTTTGGAACTGATTGGATATAGACAGTAATGTTCCCGGCAGTCAGTGTCAGGACACAAAAACGGGAAACATGAGAAGAGAACACTAAGCGACTTTTGGAGAAGGTAGGCACTACAAATGGATAGGTGAAAATATTTCAGATTCATTTCTTTAAGTCGCCTACTAGGTGATGCATTTTGGAAGGATGAATAAAGAAAGGATAAAAAGATGCTAAAAGGTTAAAAAAATCAAGGGAACAAAGAATGTGAGTCAGTACACACATTTTAAAGGTGACAGGACAAGTTGATAGAGTTGCTTTACATGAAAGAATATATGGGATCCTAGATTTTATACCAATGCATATGGAATATAAAAACAAAAAGGTAATACCAAACCTACATAAACCATTGGTTAGACTCCAGCAGTACCTTGTGTCCATTTTTAAAAAAAACTTGATTAAGGAAAAATGAATATAATCAAGGAGAGTATGCAGAAGAAATTCTTTAAGGTGCTAGCCAGTTTAGAAAAATATTTCTGTGAAGAGAGGCAGGGGAAATCAAAACTCTTAATTTGACTTAAAGGGTAAAAGAGCTGAAGAAGTTGTTGAAAATTATTAAGAGCTTAATGAGGAAAATCTAATTTCCACCACAACCAACCACAAAGAAATCTTCTCTTCAGGAGGTGTAAATTTAACAGATGTTTGATGACAGTCCAGCATTATTTGGGACTTGGTAAATATCTGTATAAGTTCCTCTCTCATCTGTCAGATTTAGTGAAGCCACACAGAGATTTAACACAGAAACAAACTAAGTGGTTCTATGGTAAACTAGTTCTTAGATATAATAATCTTAAACAACTGGTTTTACAATGTAATGCCTCTTGGTCTGGACTTAGAGTAATAATGATGTGGAGTGTGCAGCTGATTGCCTGTGCTTCAGGAAGTGGAGTTGAAATCTGCACAAACTGGGAAGGAGACAACTGTGTTTGCCTGTGACAAACTGGAACCTCACATCCATGGAGAAGACACAAGTGAATGTTAAAACACATCATCAGCCAGTGGAAACAATGTTCTCAAACCATTAAATAATGCGCCTAAGAGACTTCAGAGAATTTTGCTGTGACTATAAATATTTTCTTTGAAAGCAGAGGGGAAAAGAAAGGTAAAGAATGGTAATGGCAGATGCATTGACCAGACCTAGGCAGAGATTAATATCTGTAATTTTACATGTCAGCTATAAAAAATTTTATCACTTGCAAATGCATGTTAGGAATGGCTTGATCAAGTGGCTGTACATGAGTCAGTTCAAAAACAACTGCTAGTTGTTATTCAGCAAGGATGGTCGACGGTCATCCTTGCTAATTCATTTGAGATGAATTAGCTGTACAAGTTCAGAGACCAGTACCAGCTATGCTGTGTCAAGAGCTAAAGTCATAGAAGCTTTTATTCATAAAGACCAAGATTGTGTCTACTGGCCAAGAATGACAATGTGAACTTAAACAATATATTTGTAAGTGTGATACTTGTTTCACTCATGGAAATTCATCATGTAAAGTAACTACTGTGACAAGGCTGTGGGCAAAGGTTGGTACTGATCTTTGAGTTACATGGCCATACTCTACCTGTTGTTTGTGATTATCACAGTAACTTTACTTAAGTGGCTAGAGTTAACTCACCCACTATGTGCAGTGTTTTTGAAGGAACTTCCAATAATATTTGCTAGATTTTAAATGTCAGACATTGTTGTTACTGATACCCTGGTTTCTGCAAGGACTTCATTCCATTCTCTCAGTTCCTTCTGCTCTGCTGTATCTGTTCACACCAGTGCTTCTGTCTTCATTTGTCCTTACAGTACCTTCCCCTACCACAGTTGTCAGGACTCTCAACCTATTTCCTCCCCCTCTATTCTCACCTCCCTTTCTTCCAACCAGAGGAAGGATGGAGTACCGCTGACCTGCACCTTCCATCCCACCAACCTCCGTGTTCAATGCATCATTGTGGCCTGAAATGTAACTCTGTTTCCCTCTCCACAATGTGCAGATGCTGCAGACCTGCTGAATAACACCAGCATTTTCTGATCTTATTTCAGGTTTCCAGCACTTACAAATTTTTGCTTTTCAATTCTAGTTACTGAAAGACCTGATGTTTTAGAAGAGTGATATCATCGCCTCCAATCCCACGATCAAATAGCAAAGCTGAGAGAGCCATTAAAACTGATTAGAAACTTTTCACAAAATACAAAGAGTCCAGTAAATCTGAATTTTCAGCTTTGTTAGATTGATACCCCGAGAAGGGACAGTGACTACTCCTGAAAAGAAACTATTTTTACTGCAGATTTACAGTTCTACAATCTCAATATTCTATAGAAGAAAATACTTGTGGATTAATTGAAATAAAGAAATGCTTGAGATTATGGACTGTTCTGAGATGCAAGCCCACAATGGTTCTCTGAGTTGTCCACAATCTCCAAAGCAAAACAGAGTAACTAAAACAACATTTGCAGATCCATAAGTCAAACACCAGTCACTGATCATAGAGCTGGAAAGCAGCAGCAGTTGACATCACCGTGAAGGACAAGGAGCTTTTACAATGCCTCTTGTCAATGTGTGTTGCAGTTAAACAGTGAGATTTTTTTTGAGAGGAAGGGTGAGAAGAGATGTATGACTTCACCAACTAACCATTGTTGCAATGGTCAGCGTGGTTACATAATATTTGTTTAGTTAGTTCCAGTAAGTTCTTGGGCATCTGTCTGTGAGGCTACAAAAAAAGTATGTAAAGGAGTTTAATGTCATTTTTTTCTTTAAATAAAAGTCAAGTTATCTTTTGTTTTAAACACATCATAATTACACTTACAATTAAAGAGGAATTGATACAGTGCACTTCCAGTTTAACTTGGCATCACTTTTGAACAAGGAACATACTGAAGCCAGCTGAGGAAAATAACAGCAAAGGTCAGGACATGTAACAGTCTTCTCAGCAAACTAGCAGCCTCTGCAGGGGAACAGATACTCCAACTCTTGGGGTTTCAGCCCTTACCATCATACACCCAGCATCCACGTACTGAGCATCAGTTTGAGTCTCTTGGTATGTACAAAGCCCATCGAAATCCAGCTTAATTCAACAATGTATATCAGCACATGAATTCATCCATGAAATCTTCCATTAATCCCAGGGCTGAGATATAAGAGCCCTCACATTAGTGGGGAAACTTCAACAGGAAAACTGAGAACACACGGTGGTGCAACCAGTAGAGCCTGCTGCCTCACATTCCAGTGACCCGAAAGTAATCCTGACCTTAGCTACTTCTCAGTCTGCACGTTCTCCCTGCGAACGCTCAGATTTCCTCTGGTTGGCCTGGTTTCCTCCCACATCCTAACGATATGCAGGTCGGTAGGTGAAATGGCCACTGTAAATTGCCCCTGATGTATAGGTGAGTGGCGGAATCTGGAGGGATTTGACAGGAATGGTGGGGGTGGGGGAAAGAAAATGGGATGAATATAGGATTAGTCAAAAATGTTTGTTTGATGGTTAGTATGGAGCCAGTGGGCCGAAGGGAATGTTTGCATGCTCTAACCTAAGCCTCCAAAGAAACTTTCAACCTACCAGGTGCATGTCTTACACCTGGCACCGTTTGTGGTTGAGGCTACTATATCGGACCACTACTATACTGGGTTGTATTAGAGAGGCCATGTGGCAGGAAAATTGACATTGGGCAGCTACGAGTAACCTATTCCCTGTCCATAAAACATAGGAGCAGAATTAGGCCATTCAGCCCATCAAGTCTGCTCTGCCATTCAATCATGGCTGATTTATTTTTCTCTCTCAACCCCATTCTCCTGCCTTCTCCCCATAACCTTTGATGCCCTTACTAATCAAGAACCTATTACCCTCCGCTTTAAATATACCCAATTACTTGGCCTCCACAACCGTCTGTGGCAATGAATTCCACAGATTCACCACCCTCTGGCTAAAGAAATTCCTCCTCATCTCTGTTCTAAAGGAATGTTCTTCAATTCTAAGGCCGTGCCCTCTGGTCCTAGACTCTCCCACGTCCACTCTATCCAGGCCTTTCAATATTTAGTAGGCTTCAATGAGAACCCCACCCCCCCCCCCCCCCATTCTTCTAAACTCCAGTGAGTACAGGCCCAGAGCCATCAAACGCTCCTCATACATTAACCCTTTCACCCCGGGATCATTCTCGTAAACCACCTCTGGACTGTCTCCAATGCCAGCACATCCTTCCTTAGATATGGGGCCCAAAACTGCTCACAATACTCCAAATGTGGTCTGACCACAAACTTATAAGGCCTCAGCATTACATCCTTGCTTTTATATTCTAGTCCTGTCACCCCTTTCCTGCCTGAATTTAACTGCCATGTCAACAGTGGACTTTTCTTATTTGTTTCTAAACCGGACAAAGCCTCTGTCAAGCTAACAAGCACCATTGAGGTCTCTTGGAGATCACCCAGCTGACTGCTGTGTTGTAGGCACACCATGACACACAATGTGGATGAGTGCCTGCTGACCTGATTCAACAACAGTCCCCATGAGTCACACCTGATCACCAAGAATGCTATTCATTGGCTTAAAAAAACACTGAATAAATAATGATTATTCAAAATTGCAGGGGTTTTCAGCATAATTTTAAGTTTGCAAAGTTATATTCAATAATTTAAATGTAAGTGTTCAGTTTGTCCTTCTTTCTACTTTGGTCATCGTGTTTGTTTGGGCAAGGAGAGTTTCTTTGAGTATAAAGTGTTATCTGTTCACAATGAACCTGGACA